>NC_090446.1:721734269-724134269 GCF_031143425.1 Pleurodeles waltl | reverse complement strand
AGTGGTCACTCCCCTTTTGTGATGCTATTAATTGTGTTTGACCAATGACTTTGTGTTTCACCACAGCGCATATTAGTTGCTCAATGTTCACCAGTGGCACATTACATGTTGTGTTCAGTTTAGCTGCCTATTGGCTTCAACATGGAGTTAGCCATTACATTCTGTATTCAGTTTAGCTGCCTATTGGCTTTGATATGGTATTAGACATTACATTTCAAATTCAGGTTAGCTGCCTATTGGCTTTAACATGGCATTAGCCATTACATTCTGTATTTAGTTTAGCTGCCAATTGGCTTTGACATGGCATTAGACATTACATTTGGTATTTAGGTTAGCTGCCTATTGGCTTTAACGTGGAGTTAGACATTGCAGTTCAGACATTGCAGATGAGCTGTGTTTTTCCAAGCGGTGTTTTTCCACATGATAGACCAAGCTGTGTTTTTCACACCAGACCCTAGCTGAGAAGAGGACGTAGATTTTGTGTTTACCTCTCAATCCAGTCTGAGAACGAGTGAGGCTCAGAGAATTGGCCACTCTCCAAGTTTAAGGATGGCTCTGGACTACAGCAGAGTTAGATGGAGACTATCTTGACTTCAGACAGGAACGAGACGTCCGTTGCCTGTGCCCATTTGGGTAGAAAATCTCTTTCTCGCAGTTGAACTGGAGTCATCAACTTGCAGGTCCCAGAAAGATGAAGCTGAGTTATAGGCCCTTCGGTGATGCAATTTTGACTTTTATGCTTTGCTTTGAAGTTATGCTATATTATAGTCACATGTATTTGCTGTGTACATTGCAACTGAGAAGTACTTTGATGTATTTTGCATTCATTGCTGCGACTACTTTTGAACGTGTGCTTCCAACCTACAAATTTTGTCTCTCAGGAACCTCGTGGTGAAGTAATAATAACAATAAATGTCTTCTTTAGACTCAGAAGTTCATTCCAGAGAGGTTCTGTAAGCTCGTTCATGAGATAAGAGCAGGAAAGCAGAACACCTTTCCTTTGTCCAGTTGCACGCCAGAGCAGGGTCAAGGGGTCCCTGAACCGGTGTAGACTGGCTTATGCAAGGAGGGCACCATCTGTGCCCTTCAAAGCATTTCCAAAGGCTGAGGGAGGCTACCCCTCCCAAGCCTGTAACACCTATTTCCAAAGGGAGAGGGTGTAACACCCTGCTCCCAAAGGAAATGCTTTTTTCTGCCTTCCTGGGACTGAGCTGCTCAGATCCCAGGAGGGCAGAACCCTGTCTGTGAGGTGACAGAAACTGTAGCTGCATTGCAAGCCTCAGAGAGCTGGTTTGGCAGTACTGGGGGTCCATGGTGGAGCCCCCAGGATGCATGAAATTGGATCCCAATACCAGATTTGGAATGGGTGGACAATTCCATGATCTTAGTTCCCTTACATGGCCGTATTTGGGGTTACCATTGTGAAGCTACATATAGGTATTGACCTATATGTAGTGCACGCTTTTAATGGCGTTCCCACACTCACAAAGTTCTGGGAATTGGCCCTGAATCATGTGGGGGCACCTTTGCTAGTGCACGGGTGCCCTCACACCTGGTAACTTTGTGCCTAGCCTTCATTAAATGAAGGTTAGATATATAGGGGACTTATAAGTTACTTAAGTGCAGTGAAAATGGCTGTGAAATAATGTGTGCACTATTTCACGCAGGCTGCAGTGGCAGTCCTGTGAAAGGGTTTGTCTGAGCTTCTTATGGGTGGCAAAAGAAATGCTGCAGCCCATAAGGATCTCCTGGAACCCCAATGCCCTGAGTACCTAGGTACCATATACTAGGGACTTGTAAGGGGGGTCCAGAGTACCAATTGAAATTGGTAAATGAAGTCACTAGCCTAAAGTGACACATTTAAAAGCAGAGAGAGCATAAGCCCTGAGATTCTGATTAGCAGACCCTCAGTGACACAGTTAAGCACTATACAGACACACACACCAGGCCACAAACTATGATCACTGTGGTCCTGGCTAGCAGGATCCCAGTGAGACAGGCAAAACACACTGACATATAGGTTTTTATATATGAGCACTGGGGTCCTGCCTAGCAGGATCCCAGTGACACAGTAAAAGCACACTGACACACACTCACAAACAGGCTAAAAGTGGGGGTAACCATGCTAGAAAGAGGCTACTTTTTCACAGAAAACACTATGACTGAAAACAACTAAAAAAGGCAATTACCAACAGTGCATGGATTCTGTACACAGTTCACACTTACAGGTTTCTTAAATTACATGGGAGCAGATAAATCAGATACTCTAATGCAATCTTCTGGAACTCTCGAAGAAGAACTGGAAGTACTAGGTAGAGTTAAGCCACTCCACAGAAAACTGAGAACATAGATTGGAGTTAAAGGCACTCCAAAACACAATACATATTTTGGAATCAGAGACATTCACAAGAAAATAGAAAAATAGATTTCACTGGGCACATAGGCTGGAAGTTAATCAACTCTCAAGGTATGTTTGAGAACCAAGTTACTTTTGAAAATGACTTACATTCAGCTTTACATGAACTTGAAACAAGATTAAGCGGGACCTAAGGTTGAAATCCTAACTCTCCCATTATTGGGCTCTGGACATAGGTCTACACTCGATAATGTAACTATACATGAAACAGAAATGTTCTTGTCACAGGCTGGAGTTAAGGACACTCCCAGCATTACATTGTGTACGTTGACTTACACTTCAAAACTCGACAACCCATGAAACAAGATTACTTCTAGACAAAAGGTTGGAATCACTGAAACTTCCAAAGGTGTGCTGGAAACGTGTATTGGAGTTAAGAGACACTCCCAAGGCAATCCAGAAACAAAGTTGTTTTTGTTACATAGGTTGTAGTCGTAGGCACTCCCAAGATATGCTACAAAACACTGTAACACTCAGTTCAAGGTTGGGGTCGAAAACACTCCCAAGAAATACTATAAAATACTGTAACACTCAGTTCGAAGTTGGAGTCATAAACACATTACCAAGATATACTAGAAAAAACAGTAACCCTCAGTTCAAGACTTATTCAGGAGACAGTCTCTAATCCAGGAGCAACACAGTTCAGAAAAACAAGTCTTGGGGAAAGATTCCAAAGGCAGAAGCAAGGAGCTAACTGAGAGGCCTGCAATTGCTACTAATGAGTAGTGTGCACTAGCCTGGGACAAGTACCTAACCTGTAAAGCATTTACCAGGAGTTCAGAAGTAGCAGGCAGAACGTAGCTAGAAGTCAGAGAAGAACAAGAATCATAGCTCATAGATGAAGACTCTGGAGGGTACTTGAGTATCAGGATCTCAGAGACACCAGTAAGGACCTGGAAAACTGGAACGTTGGGTGGCTTCTGGAAGACTCAGCAGATGGTGCAGAAACAAGATTGCACTGAAGGAAGCCAAGAAGGTCTGAGCAACTCGGGTGATGAGTGCTGGGATGAAGCTTGGCTGAACTGGAACACAGCTGATCTAGGCAATTCAGGAGGTGAGTGCAGGGAAGCTGCTTGTGCAGGCTTTCACAGAAGCTTGTGTGGGCCCGGATACAGTACGAGGCCAAGCCTCAATGCCAGTTCAGCGGGGCTATTTATCCAGAAAGTCAAGAGTGTTCCAGAAGATCTTGTGTCTCACATGGAGGCTTCCAAAGGGACCTGGGAAAAGTCATGTGTTACATACAAACGGGCATGGCTTAACAGGCAGCATGTGCAAATGGTGATTGACAACAACAAGTAAAAGGGAAACCAAGTGTATTATGGTGCAACCTAATGGTTCACAATGGAAACTTGGTTATTCTAACTAAACACATGATATCTGCAGGTACAAACTAGATAAGACTTGGATAGCAACACACTCAGGATGGTCAATGCTTCAGGCATAACAGGATGGGGAAGTCATGGAGCATCCACAGTTGAAGGAATGACATGAGGCTTGGTGAGTAAATACCCACTGTACAAAGGGCACAAGATTGAGTTGTGACCACTTGCAAGTTCTCCAGCATGGACCTTGTCTAAAACGGATATTTATTATGCAGCACCTGCACTTAGAAAATCTTTCATAGGCATCGTTCTCTTTGCATTTTGTGTTCAAAATCATACTTATTGTCAACTTGTTTTTCTGTCAAGACCAACTTTTGGTTATACAATGCAGAGAATATGCCTAAAGCATCAGTGTGTTCACATGTGATCCAAATATGGTTAAGAAGGGTCACATCATGATTTGTACACAAAACATTTGAATTAGTTGGCCTATGTTCAGTTATTATGTCTAATAACTGGGTTACCAACTGTTAGAAATGGGGACTCTAGTTGGCAGAGGTATGCACCCTTGTCCAAAAAGGCACCACAATCCTAGTCAGAGTAAGGCACACACAATCCAAATTATCCTGTGCCAACCCTCTGGTAGCTTGCCACTGAGCAGTATTTGTGAAATAAATCATACAGTAACAAAGTGAAACCACCACAAAAATACACCACATAGGTTTAGAAAAATATAGGATATTTATCTGGTAACATTAAGGTCAAAACGACAAAGATTCAGTAAGTTGAGATATCACTTTTGCAAGTTTAAAAACAGTCTTAAGTCTTAGAAATCAACAGTTGTCTCTTGGCTTCACAAAGTACCTTGTTTGTGTAAAAAATCACAGGCACGAAGACTGCAGAGGAGGAGATGCATGGAAAAATAGGGTGAGCATCGGAATTACTGGTACGGCACAGACAATGTGTAATTTCTTTCTATGCTGCAAGGGACTTTGCGTCGATTTCCGGCGCACATTCATGGTTCCTCACTGCAATGCGGGGACCTTTTTGGTGGCCAGGGACGATGCATGGAAATCCATGGCATGCGGGACGTAGTCACAGGCGTTGCGTCGATCCAGTAGATGATGAGTCCAATTTTATGTTGCACCGCAAGTGCTGCATCAATTCATCACTCAGGAAGTCAGGCTGCTTCGTTCCGGTTCAGCAGTGCATCGATTGAGTAGGGCTGTGCGTTCAATTTTCATCCGCAAGGCAGGTGTTGCATCAATTCTTCACTCAGACGTCGGGCTGTATTGTTCCGGTTCAGCCGTGCAGTGACTTTCTCTTCGCAAGGCAGGCTGTGTGCTGTTTCTGGCAGGCTGTGTGTCGATTTTCGGTGCACATGGAGTTCCTTCAAGAGATGAAGTCTTTTTGGCCCTGAGACTTCAGAAAACAGGAGGCCAGCTCAATCCAAGCCCTTGGAGAGCTCTTCTCAGCAAAGTAAGAGGGCACCAGAACAAAAGGGCTACAGCATGGGAGCAGTCCTTCACAGAAAAGCAGTCCAGATGAGTCAACCTACAACAACTAAAAAAAAATATTGCCCCCACAGGGGGTCACCTTGCCCATTTATTTTGTTTTTGTTTTTGTTTTTTTGTAAAAAAAAAACAATTAGCCCTGGGGAGGCGGCCCATTTTCTGAGGGGGCCGATCCCCCCAAGTGAATCCCTGGCGTCTAGTGGTGTTACCTGGCCCCCGATCACAGCTGTGCTGCGATCAGGGGCCAGGAAACACTTTCTGAACACTTTCGCAGAATCGGACCATTTGCAACAGGAAAAAAACATTTTGGTATGTTCAGACGCTATTTTGTGCTTCAGGAATCGATTTACCGAATCGCAAAATAGGTTTGCAAGTCGCAATTAGGAAGGGGCGTTCCCTTCCTAATTGCGAGTTGCAGTGCTATGTAGCATTGTTTTGTGACCGTGAATACAGTCAGAAAACAAACTGGTGCTAACCCACTCACAAATGGGAAGGGGTCCCCATGGGTCCCCTTCCCCTTTGTGAATGGCAGTGAAATTTTTTTTTCAGAGCAGGCAGTGGTCCCACTGGCCTCTGCGACATGGATTAAGATATGTTTCTATGAGTTACCATGGTCTTCCTTCCCTCATGTCTGATGAAGGAACATTGCCTTTGTCCTTATTGGTACATGCCAAATATTTTCATTTTTTCTCGACGCTCTTTTTTATTGCATCATTTTGTGCCTACCTTTAGCAGTTTATTCAAAAACACTCGAAAAGTGCTTCACTGTGCTTTACACCAACACACCGCCTAAATTTGAGCTCTGCTGAGCGACAACTATTCCTTATTGACTGGGACTCAGCTATGTCAGGACCTGGGTTTCGCTGTAGCAGATACCTGACAGCGTAAGTCGAGGTCATGTGCATTGAAAGATGAGTGGGTTAGAGGTGTGCCAGCATCAAATTTCAGCATGCCATGGAGGACAGTCTCCTTAAACTTTCAAAGATTCCCAATGCCTGAACAACTAGCCACATTAGGAGCCCCACAGATAAATATGTGTTTTGGGCACAGGTATCAGAAGACGGCTGAGAGTAGAAACTGAAGCAGGGCAATAAGGCTCTCTCCTTGCTCTCAGAAGTCCTCTCTGGGCCAGTGCCTCTTCATCAATGTACCATGACTTACATTCTCCACACTTACATTCTCCACCATTTCCTCATTCTTCTCAAGTTCACCCATTGAATTTCCCCTTCTTACATACAGCACAGATATGCCGCATAGCCAGCTGCTGTTGTGCTTCAAACAGTCATGACGTCTCATACATTCAGTACTGCTCAGATATGTATAAAGTAGAGCATCAGAGTACTCCAAACAGCAATTTCTATCACAATATTTAAAAAAAATCATCCAACTGAATGTATTGGACAGAACATCTAACACAAGTACATTCACCACACAACCCAGACACAATGAAAGCACCAACCACAATAAGACATCTGCATCACAAGTGAAAGATCACGCTAGAAAGAACTTGTGTCAATACACAACAGATTCAATATCACATTATAAAACAGAACCCATGCAACCAACACAGCTTAATCTTGCCACATTGGTAAAACAAACGACGGAAATTATTTATTACAAAAGAAACAGTTTGAAGATTACCACCATGAAATAAGTATATGTAAAGTCCTCCACTTAATCCTTTATGGTCAAAACCAAGCACCCAGAATTCTGTAAATTAGTTTACCACTCAACATAGAGAAAGAGTAGGAGACAGCATAAACTATATTTTTGCAAAAACATTTACATCTTCCATGAGGAAATCCTTAGAAATTTGTGGAAGGCAACCTAGACAACCAAACGTCCTAAAAAGCTGTCCTGAGGCTGTGAGCAAGTGGATTAGTAGTTGACACGGATGGTGGTCTTCTTCAAGTAATAATGACACTATTTCTTACCCAGTCGAGTGTGGTTTCAATAATTTAAACCTAATCTCAACCTTTGATAGCTGTAGCACAGAGCAGACAGCCTTAATTTAGGAGAAATGTGCAAAGCATTTTTCAGTACCAAAACAGTTAAAATGTAGAAAACACAACATAATAAAAATCTCACTTTAATTTATAAAACTAGAATAATATGTAATGAACAGATAGACATCAAAATGACGAAAATTGAATGTTGGGAACCATCATTATGATTTTTAGAATGTGTAAGTCACAGTAGTGGTTAAAAATACAAACTGCCAATCGCAGATATCTAGTTGCTCTAGTCTCGGTCCAAGTCAAAAGTTAAGGCTATTTGTGCAGATTGGGTAATGGGGCCAGTTTCATCCCAGTGGAAAGTTTACCATTGGACTTAGTTGTTTTTCTGCAGAAAAGTCCTCGTAGACTGGGTCCTCAGTAGGTTGGGCTTCAAACTGGATCTGAGCAAGGGCTTATTGACTGTGTCCTCAATGGGAGCCGCAGCTCCAATTGAAGCTTGAGGATCTCATTGTCAAAGGTAAGAAAACTGAGAGCTGGTGAAGTCTGAAGTTGAGTACCAGGAAGGAGTTGTCGTGGAGAGGGTGCTGCTCGGTGTTGGTCCAAGTGAAGTCCTCTACGTTCAAACTTAGAAACTTTTCTGGAGGTTCAGATCCCTTTCAGTTGGGCAAAACGTTGTCCAGTTCAATATCAGTGACTGCGGCTTGGAAGTGGTCCAATGGCGGCCTCTGGTTCTTTTGGCAAAATGTTCAGAAAAAATGTCATAGTGTCCAGTCTTGCAATTCTGAAGAGAGAAAGGATAGACTCTGACACCAGCCAAGGGTCTCCAACCTTTTGGTCACCACTTGGGGGAAAAGATTCAGGGGCATACTTATACTCTGTCTGCACCGACTGTGCATCACAATTTTTGACGCACATTCGGTGTAAACCGTGCTCCATATTTAAACTTTGACGCCCGAGCCCGCAGACCTCAAAATTCCTCCGTGTGCATCATTTTTTGGATGCAGGAAACTGCCTTGCGTTAATGACATGCAAGGTAGGCGTTCCCGCCCAAAAAATGACTTTAAGGCCTGTGCGCCTTATTTATACTCCTGCGTCATCTTGACGCACATGAGGGGGCGGACCTTAAAAAACGGCGCACAGCCTGATGTGTGCCGTTTTTAAACACCTGGGTGAGGGCAGGCGTTAAGGGACCTATTGGCTCACTTCCATGATCTCTGGTAAGTACAGGTAAATAGAGGTAATTATATTTTTTATTTTTTTAAAGTGGCATGGGGGGGCCTAATTTGGGCCCCCCTACATGCCACTGTGCCCAATAACCATGCCCAGGGGAGAGAAGTCCCCTGGGCATGGCCATTGGCAAGGGGGCATGACTCCTGTCTTTGCTAAGACAGGAGTCATTTCAATGGGGGTTGTGTGTCAAAAAATGGTGCAAGTCCAGTTTGAGCCATGATTTTTGCCTCAAACCTGACTTGCACCATTTTTTGACGCACAACCCCCATTTTCCCCTACACCGGCGCTGCCTGGTTTGACTCATATTGTTTTACTCTGACCAGTCCGCAGCGTAATTCCTTAAATAAGGCGCCCGGATGGTGCGTAGCAATGGCGTTAGCCGGCAGTAATTTTTTTGTCGCAAACCAGCGCCGGCGCTGGTTTGCGTCAAAAAGTATAACTACGGGCCTCAGTCACTCAGAAGCCATCAGCAGGGTCTGGGGTGAAATCCAGTTGAAATTGATCAGCTGAGCTCCGCAAACATTTGGGCTTTTTGTAGCTGTTGTGATCCTGGAGATTAACAGGAAGCTAGCTAAATAGCCCTTGGAGTCTACTCTTTTGTTCTGGCTACAAGTGGGAGCAGATCCAGCCTTTGGGGGTCTCTCTGCACAGGTTCAACAGCAGGTTCTGAAGTGGGTATGAAAAGTGCCGTTTTTATGTCCTTTGAGAGCCTGTGGGTGGGGGACACTCATGGCTACTCCATAACCAATAAGGAACACGTTTCCAGGGAATGCCACTACTCACTTTTGCAGTACTACCTGTTCTTTTTTTTTCACTGTAAACTAGCTCTTAGTGCACCTCTCTACCTAAAACCAGTTTGGCACAGCATTTTCCCCTTGTGAAGAGCTCTGGGCACACACCTAAGGTGTGTCCTAGGAAAATGAGAAACTCCTCTCGCAAACCAGTACTGGAACAGGTTTTCCTCCCATTGGGATTGGTTGCACGCTGGCTACTTGTACAATGGCAGGCCTGAGTATGAGTTTCATGTGCCTGTGATGGGAGATGCCCACTTGAAAACTGTGCATTTTGTTTGCATGTCTCCAGGCCACCCTGTCAGGAAGAAGTCACACCTCCCCCCAGGCAAGGCCCTCTTGTTTACTTCCCTGGGAGCTATTCACACCTCCGAGCACGCTATCAGGTAACAATTGGGGAGTAACTCTGCAAATGGAGATTCAGCACGTTTTTGTGACTGCTAAAATGGCCTTTGGCATGTACAAACCCTTTTTGCGAGGTGATGGCCTATTACCGACGCCCAAAATAAGGTTTGTAAGTCACTATTAGGAGGGGATGTGCCAAAACGCAGTTTTGTGTCAAAAATATTACCGCTGGCTAACACCATTTCTTTGCGCCGTGTGGGCATCAAATTTATACTTTGACGCACGGCGGCGAAAACCACAGGTGTGAGTCATTTTCTCTGATGCACACCACAGTGTCAGGTCGTAAAACAAAACGACGTTAACGCGGCGGAAATGACTGTGAGCCAGTTTACGACATTACAAACCGGATATGCAGCATTTTTTTACGCAATTGTGTCAAAACTCGCCGCAAACACAGCACTTTTTGCAGAGGAGAGCCAAAATGGATCCCAGATGCTTGCACAGACCCCAGGAAGATGACAACAGACCAGGAACCAGCCAGGAGGACCTGGACAGGGAGAAGAAGAAACGAAAATGTTGCTTCAGTGCAGAGGAGCAGGGAATTCTGGTGAAAGAGGTGACGGAACACCAGCACCGACTGTTTGTCACCTCAAAGTTGCCAATCAGTAGGAGAGAGGCAATATGGCAACAAATTGCTGACAAGATTAACAGTGTGGCAGAAGTACGCAGAACAGTCATCGAGTGCAAGAAACACTGGCATGGCTGCAAGCGCAGGACCAAGGAAAAGATGGCCAGGAACAGGAAGACAGCACTGCAGACTGGAGGTGGGAGTCCAGCACACCAGGAGCCCCTGGACCACATGGAGGAGATGGTGGAGCCGTCATCCCTGAGGGGATCTTCAATCAATCACAGACATTTATAAAGCGCGCTACTTACCCGTTAGGGTTCCAAGGTGCTGAGGGTGGGGGGTGGGAGACTGCTATTGCTCGAAGAGCCAGGTCTTGAGGAGTCTTCTGAAGGTGAGAAGGTCTTGAGTCTGTCGGAGGTAGGGAGCATGTTCCAGGTCTTGGCGGCGAGGTAGGAGAAGGATCTGCCACCGGAGATGGTTCGCTGGATGCGGGGGACGGTGGCGAGGCTCGTGGATTGCAGTTGGCGAGTCGGTGTGTAGAAGTTAAGTCTGTCGTTGAGGTAGGTGCGGCCGGTGTTGTGGAGTGCTTTGTGTGCGTGGGTGAGGAGCTTGAAGGTGACCCTTTGTCGACGGGAAGCCAGTGGAGCTCTTTGAGGTGAGGGGTGATGTGGCTGTGGCGGGGTGCGTTGGTGATGAGTCGGGCTGAGGTGTTTTGGATGCGCTGGAGTTGTTGGAGGTGTTTTGCTGGGATTCCTGCATAGAGTGCGTTGCCGTAGTCCAATCTGCTGCTGACGAGGGTGTGGGTCACTGTCTTCCTGGTGTCGGTCGGGATCCACTTGCAGATCCTGCGGAGGGTGCGGAGGGTGTTGTAGCAGGAGGAGGTGACGGCGCTGACTTGTCTGTCCATGGAGAGTGCGGAGTCGAGGATGAAACCCAAGTTGCGGGCGTGGTCGGTGGGCGTCGGAGCCATTCCAAGGGTGGTGGGCCACCATGAGTCGTCCCAGGCGGAGGGGGATGTCCCTAGGATGAGGATTTCTGTTTTGTCGGTGTTGAGTTTCAGGCGGCTATTTCTCATCCAGTCGGCGACTGCTTTCATTCCTTCGTGGAGGTTGGCTTTGGCGGTGGCGGGGTCGTTGGTGAGGGAGAGGATGAGCTGGGTGTCATCGGCGTAGGTGATGATGTTGAGGTTGTGACGGCGGGCCACTTGTGTGAGGGGGGCCATGTAAATGTTGAACAGCGTTGGGCTTAGGGAGGAGCCCTGGGGGACGCCACAGATGATGTTGTTGGCTTCTGAGCGGAAGGGTGGGAGGCGGACGGTCTGTGTTCTGCCGGCGAGGAAGGATGAGGTCCAGGCTAGGGCTTTTTCCTGGATGCCGGCTTCTTGGAGGCGTGATAGTAGGGTGCGGTGGCAGACCGTGTTGAAGGCCGCTGAGAGGTCTAGGAGGATGAGGGCGGAGGTCTCGCCTTGGTCGAGTTGGCGTCTGATGTCATCTGTGGCGGCGATGAGGGCGGTCTCGGTGCTGTGGTTGCGTCTAAATCCAGTTTGTGAGGGGTCGAGGACGTTGTTGTCTTCGATGTGGCGTGTCAGTTGAAGGTTGACGATCTTTTCTGAGACTTTTGCTGGGTATGGGAGGAGGGAGATGGGGCGGAAGTTCTTGAGGTCCTTGGGATCGGCTTTGGGTTTCTTGAGGAGGGCGTTGATGTCTGCGTGCTTCCAGCTTTCCGGGAAGATGCCTGTTTCGAAGGAGGCGTTGATGATCTTGCGGAGTTGGGGCACGATGATAGAGTCGGCTTTGTTGAAGATGTGGTGGGGGCAGGGGTCATTCGGTGATCCGGAGTGAATGGTGTTCATGATTTTGCGTGTTGCGTCGACGTTGGACCAGGCGGTGATGGGGTTGGCGGTGCTTGGGTTCGAGGTGGTGACTTTGGTGGGCGTGGTGGGTGTGTTGAAACTGCTGTGGATATCGGCGATCTTGCTGTGGAATAAAGTGTCGAGGGAGTCGCAAAGTTCCTGAGAGGGTGGGGTGTCGTTAACGTTGGCGCTGGGGACGGACAGTTCCTTTACGATGTGGAAGAGCTCTTTGCTGTTGTGTGCGTTGTTGTCTAGGCGGTTTTTGAAGGAGGACCTCTTGGTGGTCCTGATGAGGTGGTGGTGTCGGTGGGTGGCGTCTTTGAGGGTTACGTGGTTGTCCAGTGTACGATCTTGGAGCCATTTCTTTTCCAGTTTCCTGCAGGCGCGTTTGGGAGTTCGTCGGTGAACCAGGAGGCTTTCTTGCTGGCGAGGTTGCTGGGGGGTTTCTTCAGTGGGGCGAGGATGTTGGCGCAGTCGATGATCCATTGTCTGAAGTTGCAGGCCACGGTGTCTGGGTCGGTGGGCTCGTTCGGTGGGTTCTGGGAGAGGGTGCTGAGAAGTTGTTCTTCGGTGACTTTGCCCCAGTTGCAGCGGGGGAGTTGGTGGCTGTGGCGGTGTGCAGTGTTTTTGTTGTAGGTGAAGTGGATGCAGTGATGGTCGGTCCAGTAGGGTTCGGTGGTATCTTTGAAGGTAACGTGGTCGCTGATGGAGAAGATGGCGTCCAGTTTGTGTCCGGCGGTGTGGGTTGGTGACGTGACGAGTTGTCTGAGTCCGAGGTTGCTGATCAGCGTGGTGGAGTTGTGGTCGTTGTTGTTCTCGAGGTGAAAGTTGAGGTCCCCGAGGAGGATGTAGTCCGTGGAGGCAAGTGCATGGGTGCTTGTGAGGTCGGCAATGGCGTCACAGAACTGGGCCCGTGGTCTGTGGGGTCTGTAGACGAGCGTTCCTCTGAGGGTGGTGTTGGGGTCGGTGTGGATCCGGAAGTGTAGAAGCTCTGCGGTGTTGAAGTGGTCGTCGGTATGGGTGGTGATCTTGAGGGAGGTTTTGTGGATGATGGCGAGTCCTCCTCCGTAGCCGTTGATGCGGTCCCTGCGGGAGATCTTGTATCCGTCTGGGATGGCGATGGCGATGTCTGGCGCAGATGAGTCGTTCCACCATGTCTTGGTCAGGAAGGCTACGTCCGGGGCGGTGCTGTCGAGCAGGTCCCAGAGTTCTACGGCGTGTTTGCGTGCGGAGCGGGTGTTGAGGAGTATGCAGCGGAGGAGGTTTGAACTGGTGGTCGTTGGCTTGGAGGTTCGGTCGCAGGAGAAGTGGCAGTTGCGGCAGGCGAAAGGTCCGTGGGTGTGCTTCGGGGCGGCTTGGTAGCAGTGTTGGTTTTGGTTTCGGCCGTTGTTGAGTGCGTGGAGGGAGGGGGCGTTGTAGCTGAGCCTAGGCAGAGTGCGGAGCGGAGGGCGAGGTCCAGGGGTTCTGGCGCTGGGCGCGGTCTGGGCGCGGACGGGCGCAGACGGGCTTGCCTCTGGCGCGCCTCTGGCGCTCCTCTGGTGCGTTATCGGCACGCCCGCTGCGCAGTTGCGCAGCGACCTGCATTAAGACGGGGTGGAGGGAGGGAGGAGGATCTGGGGGCGGGAGGGGGGCAGGCCGAAGCGGTGGGGAAACGGGCGAGGGAGCGGCGAGTGGGGAGGGGGGGTTGGAAATAACGCTAGGTAGCTAGAGGGGAGGGGGAGGTGGGAGGGCAGGGGGTCTAGAGTATGGGGAAAAAGTCAGGGAAGCGGGCGGATGGCGCTGGATTGGGGGTGGGGGGGTCAGAGGAGGAGGGAGATGCGCAAGGGGAGAGAGCGAGATCAGGCGCACAGAGAGGACAAAAAAAGTAAAGTGACTACTAGGCAATACAGGTACAGATACAGAATACAGATACTAGTGAATACAATACAGATACAGATACAGAATACAGTTACTAGTGAATACAGTGGTCACAACAGAGACAACAACACAACAGAGACAGAAACGAAGAGACAAACGAAGTGAATACAAACATGACAGAAGCAAACCTTACTGCCCACCACTGGGCCACCAGGGATGAGGCGCAGGCGGGGGCCTGCGGGTGGAGGAGGGCCTCGAACAAGGGCAGCAGCGGCAGTCAGAGACAGAGCACCTGCAGGGTGCGCTGCGCGGTGGGGGGAGCGTCCTGTCCTGACAACAAGGTCAGAGAACGCACCCTCGAAGCGCAGCGACCTGCATTAAGAGGGGGTGGAGGGAGGGAGGAGGAGCTGGGGGCGGGAGGGGGGTGGGGCCGAAGCGGCGGGGAAACGGGCGAGGGAGCGGCGAGTGGGGAGGGGGGGTTGGAAATAACGCTAGGTAGATAGTGGGGAGGGGGAGGTGGGAGGGCAGGGGGTGTAGAGTAGGGGAAAAAAGTCAGGGAAGGGGGCGGATGGCGCTGGATTGGGGGTGGGGGGTCAGAGGAGGAGGGAGATGCGCAAGGGGAGAGAGCGAGATCAGGCGCACAGAGAGGACAAAAACAGTAAAGTGACTACTAGGCAATACAGGTACAGAGGCAGACTACAGATACTAGTGAATACAATACAGATACAGAATACAGTTACTGGTGAATACAGTGGGCACAACAGAGACAACAACACAACAGAGACAGAAACGAAGAGACAAACGAAGTGAATACAAACACGACAGAAGCAAACCTTACTGCTCACCACTGGGCCACCAGGGATGAGGCGCAGGCGGGGGCCTGCGGGTGGAGGAGGGCCTCGAACAAGTGCAGCAGCGGCAGTCAGGGACAGAGCACCTGCAGGGTGCGCTGCGCGGCGGGGGGAGCGTCCTATCCTGACAACAAGGTCAGATCATCACAGGGATTCAAGGACAGGACAGCGCAGACTACCAGAAGAAAACACACATGCAGGGTAAGTTGCATGGGGAATTAAAATACACTAATGTCATCTGCAACAGGGAGGGCAGACATACCCACTACACAATGCATGCAAATCATGATATTCAGGGAGTGGCATGGGTAAAGGGGCACGGCACGGTGGCATGGCCCGTTCAGGGGAAACCTGGGGCACACCACTACACAACACCAACAACCTTTGCAAGGGGGTCTCCTGCTATGCCAAGGATAGAGCAAAGGTAAAGCCAGGCCAGGAGGGCAGGGCACAACGTCAAACTGGCATCCCGTCACATGTCAGCCACTATACTCTCTACATTAACTAGGTCCCAATTGACAACCTCTGGCCATACCTACAAGTGGAATGTAACATTGACAACAGTTGCCACTACCACCTCCACTGTGTGCAGGTCAAGTAGCTAATGGCAGTAACGTCCCCATGGATCTAAAACACCCAAATTAGAGGGTTCAGGATGACAACGTTAACAATCCCCTGAAACAAGACAAATGTTCCAGTCCTGTCAAACGTGAATGTCCATAGTTGCCGTAAACATCAGCCAATGTCATCAACATTAGGAGGTAATGTCATACCCATGCTGCATATGTCAGGGTCCACCCTGTGCCTGGGTCACAATGCAGCATCCCAAATGTCATACTGATCAGACAACAGCATTGAGGTGCAGGACACATGTAACTGGTCACTGAAATGCACCTGCATAATACGAGGAGGAAATAGGACACTGCTACGAATATCAGGGCAATCCAATGTACCACACATTCCCCAACATCAGCAGTACACATTACCAATGCTGACATCCATATTGTGCCATTACATTGCTATACATATTATATGCTACATTTCAACTACATATAGGTGGATGTGAAAGATCAGAGACTGGGGCAGGTCCAGATTGTTAAGTGTGGTGCTAGTGCCTTCAGAGCACCCACAGTCAGTGAAAGACCTCACCATGAGAATGGAAGTAGACGGAGGGTTGTGTAGGACAAGAAGGTGGCAATTCACAATTTGGCCAGAACCAAAACCTAGAGGATATGATGCTGACAAGTCCACAAACTGACCACAATACATGTGACATGCAGGTAGGGCATAGGCCTTTGAGAATGCCAATCTGAAAGACAGGAACAATGAACAGGAACCAAGATCACAATGTGAAAATAATAGCAAGGCAGGCATGTCACATTACAAAGCCCACAACACAGACACACTAATTGTACCGTATTTCATTGCAGAGGACAATGGATCTCCTGCGGATATGCCTGTTGACATGGATGACGAGCTGACAAACATCAGCCAGCAGACCCTCCAAGAGGTCCTTGAAACCCTCCAGCCCCCACCTTCAGTCACAAGGAGGAGCACAGAACTAGCAGCCATCACAGAGGACCAACCCACAACCCCAATTGTACGACCTGCCAGCTCCAACACAGCTGAGGACTCTGACGACACTGGCACCAGCTTTGAGTGAACTGTAGTTGGAGTACAGTGGGAGCTGGCCAAGGAGGTGCAGTGGAGATGCAAACTTTGGCAGCCAGCCTAGAGTGGGTGTGTTCATGCATGATGTCAACTGAAGAACAGGCAGCAGCTATGCAAGGGCGAACAACTATCTTGCAGGAAGTAGGAAAAAGGCAGAAGGAAATCAGCACAGCTGTAATAAGTTGACCCAACACCTACAACAGCAATCCTGTCAACGCGTGCACGAATGCAACATTGAACCCCTCAGGGCCGACCTGGCTGCCTACCACCGTGATGGGGCTGCTATTCTTAAGAACCAGCAGATCCTCCTTGCTGCAGTACTGCCCTTAAGACCCCCCAGTTAGCAGCTACCGGGATGTCTGACTCCACATCTTCACACACTGAGGTGTGTGTTGCCCCTTCATAACCACCACCACCAAGGGCAGAGGAGACAACACACACATCAGAAGATGAAGACCAGGAACAGATCACCTTCACACATAAGAGTACCCGGTAGCACTAGTCCCTGCCACATGGCCACCTATTACCAAGGTTCTGTGCTTTGTAACATGCCAGTCTTGCAACAACTGTACTCAAGCACTGTTCTGCAACCCACTGTTTATCTTGTCAGCCTGCCCTGTGATTGTCTCTCACTAACTCATTGGAAAAATCCTGTCCCTCTGCGCTGTCTGACACTTCACCCCAGCATGTCCTATGACATGTCCTTTTGTACTTGTGTAGGATCACAATGGAAGATGTCACTATAATGGACTCACAATCATGGACAAGGTACATATAGCACTACAGCACTTTTAAATAAATAGCACTTACACAACCACTTTGTCTCTGTGTAATGTGACACATCAACCGGGCGGTAGATCAGTGAAGTTTGCCTCCTGTCAATTATTATAGATTGTCAATACAACTGTCCTGAAATAATGTGGGCTGATAACTATGCACAGTGGCCTGGATTGTACCATCATCTGCCCTTCCTGAGGGATATTTCTGAGGAAAATAGAAACTATACACCATAATGCTGTGTTGGGCATAGTAACGCTTCCTCAAGGGATGTCTAAGCCAGAAAATAGTGCCTTCAAATTGTTGCTTCAACGCAAAACTAACATATGTGACATTTGCCACAAATGTGAGCTAACACACACCAAACTGCATGAAGGGAGGTGCATGAGTTTACATCCAAATAAGTAACCATGCTGAACAGTGTAACAAATGATTTATGTGAGTTATGTACACTATACTGCGAGAGAGCATACTACCACTCACCTTTTAAGGATTTCCTTGGACATCAGACTGCAGTCAGACTTAACACAGTGTCCCCAATACTAAATCTGGAAGCACAGTATGTGACATTGAAAACATACATCATGAAATAACCACACTTTGGGATCCATAGTAACCGTGATTGGTGGTTGCAATGAATGGCCGAATCTTAGCTAAGTAGCTTTGGGGTAGCTGCCAATGTAACAGCTCAGTTGGGATATGGTTGCAGCATAGGACACAAATTCTAATACAAAAGAGACGTAATTCACTCATGCCAAGGCCCTGATATACAAGCATTTGACACATACTGTAAAGGGTTACCTAGATATTTATTAAACAGTAAAAACAGAAGTGAAAACTAGGGGAAACACCTTACCTAACCTAATCTACTCTAACTACTCATTACCCACAACTGTCCATAACTAACCTAAGCTAAACTTACTTATCACATTTAACTAAACGATCTAACCATCAACCCCCCTTATAAGACGGGACACATGGAGGACAACAGATACTAACCTAAATACATACTATCCTATACTAAACAAATATATAATTATTTGTAATTTTTTTCTTTTGTATTTTGTAGTTTTTTTGTTAAAACACAAAAACCCCAACATTGCCCAACACCCACCCACCCACACACATAATAATAAACAGTAGAAATATAAATAAAAAAACACCCCCCACCGACTACCACTAACTAAACTATCAGCCCATACGAACCTAACACTAACCCCCCTAAATCCACAAAGTGTAAGAACCAGGGAAGAGGAGGGAGGGGAGGGAATCATGTCCGTGTAGATGCCTACAGGTTGGCCCTCCTCAGGGTGGCCCTCTTTATCGAACGCACCCGCCGGTTGACCTGTGCCACCTCCTGCTGCAGTCTGGTCATCTTACGTAGGACACGCTCAAAGTTCCTTTGCATCTCAGCAAAAGCAGCAGGGTCAATGGCTGCAGCAGGGGTGGTCGGGGTGCCAGCCGAAGAAGTATGGGCCCGTGTTGTTGCAATGGCTGTAGGCTGCCATGCAGGTGGTGCTGTGACTGGTCCTGGAGCAGTTGCAGTTGATGGTCCCACAAAGGTCCCAGCTGCTGTTGGTGCCACCTGGGTGGTAGTGGTGGTGCTGCTGGTGGTGGCTGTTGTGGACACAGAAGGGCCCCCTTGTGCAAATGCCCTCCAACCTCCGGAGGCTCATTCATGGCGATATCTTCGGGCCATGTTGCGGTACCCAGACTCTACATCAAGTATGTGGCGGTATCGCACTGCCCGGCGTTGAAACTCCCTAACCTGGATGGGAGTCATATTTGCAGCTGTTAAGACAAATAGAAAATCAAACATTAGGTACTGCATTGTGTGAAATGGCACAAGAAGTACATCAGACAATACATCTAATGTACTTGTAACAGCTCATATCATTATACAGATCATTGATTGTCCCTGAGGAAGTACATGGCAACCCAGCCTACAAAGGTCCTATCACACATAGCACATCCAAACACTACAAGATGGGTAACAACTGGTATGATTTTGACATCATAGTTCTGCCAGTTGTCAGCTAAAAATCATGCTGCATATCCTCTACCACTGTTAGGGCAACAAATGTCTTTGTACTGTATGGCAATCTAGGGCCACAAGATCTGCGAGTTGTAGATGGACTTGCCAGTATGGAAAGCATGTGCTAATCATGAGTGGGTATACTAGGTTCAGACAAGTGATTTACTGATCTATATGTCTGTGTACCAAACTTGTATCATCAGTCCTAGGTACACTATTGACAATCCTACGCCTGTGTCTGGGGGTGGGGGTGGACAATCAACTAATCATTTTTAACAACAAGGACACCCAGGAAGCTTAGGAAAGCTGGACATGGGTTTAGCCCAGCACACACACCACAGGTAAGGAGGAACTCCAAATAGGAGACAGCCATCCCTTGGACAATCCCATCAACACTTATCTTTGGAAATGGAGACCTTGGTCCACATCATTTACTATTAGTAAGTCATGACTTACAACAAACAGAGGAATGCAAGAACACCTCTGGCCATGAGTTGCATGCACACCTAAGCCATTGTACTCAAGTGCCACATACTTGTAGCACTACATGTGGAGCTACATGCTGCTAGGAAGTTTAACATACAGTTCGACATGTTCATTAGTGAATAGGGAAGCAGACGTCTGTGGGTAAGACTTTGGCATCCCTATTCTGGGAGAATTCGGGTCTGACTGGCTGACTAATTCACTAATATGGTCCACTGCTATTTTTTCTGAATCAAGTTTTATCCACATGACTCATCCCTATTCACATTGCCGTGCCTACAGGACTGACCTAGAATACCAAAATATGACAATACGATAAGGATTGGGCAACTCAAAGATGGTGATAAAATGATATACCACTCATGGAACAAAACAAATTATTGCCCAGCGCATCACACCTTGCTATGTGTCCAACACACAGGAGTCCATCACACATCAGCAGCAAACACAACACATAACAGAAATATCAACACTTACTGGAGATGTCTGGGTCCGCAAATCGAGCCACCTCACCAATAGTGTAGGGTGCCGGTCCACATGTAAGGCATGGAAGAGAGAAATGTGCTCAATGTCTGTACTCTGTACAACAATTCCAAAGACAAATACTATGTGTAAGATTAAATCAGAAAGTAAAGCCTCTCAAACATGATGATAATGCATCCTACATACCACAGCAAACATGTACAGACCCAGGGACTCCAGTGAGTGATACACACATATCTGCACACATGCAGTGGCCCTAACTATCATGTGGTGGCAAACATGCTCCTTCATTAGTGAGCAGACAAAATCATGGAGTGTATTTGTCTCATCATGTGTATCCATGAGAGACATCCAAAGCCACTTTCCGTGAGGATTGCATTACCAGTCAACCAGCCATTGTGACTATTCCCAATTTCAGACACACAGGTACAATGTACAGAGAGTTGTTAGCCCTCAATTTGTATCAGTTTCCTCATTTGATGTGGCACAGCTATGATGAGTTGCACCAACCATAGAGATATGAACCCATGTGCATACCTTTTGCCTGCCATCCCTAATTGAAATGTGGCACTACAAACTCCAAATATCAGTCTAAGATGTTAGCTGAGAGCAGCTAGAACTTGTTACGTATGTGTCCAAATCCAGATCAGACATGTATTCGGAAAGAATGGAGGGGTACAATAATTCCAAATATTTTGGGGATTTCCATGATCGGTTTCCTGACACACTCACCGAACACACATGAAAAATATGTTTGCGCCACATTGCTATCATCAATTGATGTGAAGCCTGCACTAATTTTCAGGCTCCTGTTGTGTTTATAAATTTAGTCTAGCTGTTGTGTCAACAAATGACGGTAATGTGTCAGAAATTTCTATACCTCACAGGCAACTGTGGCCCATATTTATACAAATTTTGCACCATATTTGTGTTGCTGTTTGACACAAAGGCGGCGCAAACTTACTAAATACAAATGTATTTAGTAAGTTTGTGGCACTCTTGCTTCCAAACAGGTCGCAATTGCGGTCCTAACAAAGTAGAAATATGGTCCTGTATGTTTCACTAGCATTCCACATGCTCAACGACATTGCCGGCAGATATTGTAAAAATCAGCTAATGTCGCTACAGAGCATTTAAACGTGCACATTAACCTGATTTGTACTCACCAACAGGGCCACCAATCACAATCCCCAGGTGGTCCAGCAGAACTTGCTCCCTGGATACAAGGTCAGCCCAGCGGTGCTTCAGCTGGTGGTCATTTCGTGGTGTGTTGTATATCCTCTGCAGATGATGCAACACCTTTGTCCACCGGAGCCTCCGTGCCTCTGTGTGATACCCTTGGATCACACGACCACCTGCCTCAATCATCAGGGGTAGGAAATGGCACACCAGCCAAATGAACCCACCCAGCTCCTCCTCTCCCATCCTGCCAAGACGAGGCCTACCCAACATAATGGTACAAAAAAGAAATAGGGGATAAAGGGGAACAAAGGAGAATGGGGGAAAGTAGGACAGGAAAAATTTGAAAAAACTACAAACACAGCCCAACTATACCCAAACTACCACTACCCACAACGGACTCCCAACACAACAAAGACAATTGTTAACAACACAAATGACCACAAAAAGACTCAGACAGGATACCACAGACAGTTATTATACACAAAGAGACAATTAAAAGACTGCACTGGAGACAAAATCACTAAATGCACAGAGACAATTCGAGACACAGCCACACAGTCAGGAAATATCACAGACTGCAAAGTGAAAGTGAAAGTACACCCACTTTACCAATTCTGTAAACAGGATATCCTATTACATCACTTCCTGCCTAAAATGCGGTGCTTTTTTTTTGTCATGCGTCAAAATATGACGCTTACAGTCTGTGTGTCATTTTTTATTGACGCACAGGAGTAGATTCAACCCTGCATCCATATGGTTCAAAATTGTTTCAAACTTAACCAATTTCCAGGGGCACAGTGTGGAAAATACCGCTCAGGGCCAATGGATGTTTCAGGGCATTGTGCGTCATATTTCTGGCATTAGTGTCATTTTCAGATGCATGTGCGTCATTTTTTGACGCGTATGCGGCTACATTTCTGGCATTAACTGGGTTTGGGTCATTTTACCATTTTAATGGTACATTACAGTTGTGACAATACTAAGATAGGCTGATTGCACCCACTTTGGGCATGACGGTGTATGGGCACATGTGACACATCATACTACTGCGGACCATGATCCACTACTTGATGTACAGGAATTTCACTCTTGACTGACACAATAGATGGCCAAACGTGTGGGCTACATATATGTATTACACAAATTGGGCATGTTTGGCATCAGGAGAGGATAGTAAGGTGACGCACATAAGTACAATTACTCAGTGCCTATGGGTCAATGTGTGTGCTTTGGCTACTAATATTGTTGTCAACCCACTGTGTGACCATCACAAGATGCATTATAGCAAATATGCTTGTATGCATGTGGAGTCAATGTGTCCAACCCTCAGATGCAAGTCATTGTGGAAATGAGAGAGGACATGTGTTAGTCATACATGTAGCAACAACTGCTGTGTGCACTTTCTAGTTTTTGGGCAACATAAACACCACAAATGACAAAGCATGCACTGGATAGATAGCAGACGGTTGTTCATGTCAATGGTCCAAAACTTGGCCATCACATGTCCTGGAATGTTGGATACTACTTCCTACGCACTTGTTGGTGAACCCACCATGAGTCAGGCATGGGTACATACTAAGGGGGTACCGTGTTTGTGACACGGAGACCCAACGATAAACCATATTTGTAATGTTACGCCACAGTTGAGGTCATATAACTGAGCCACAACTCTCCTGTGGCAGTGGAGGACCAGCACACCAAGCAGCACTTGTCCACATATTTCCAGTGGTGAAATGCACAGAGGTGCCTGGTTCATGTGTGTGGGCCAATGTTTAGCCTGTATATTATTAGGGGTCTATGTTGTCACAGTTACGTCCAGGTCTAGTCATGAGTCTGTGGCGGCTATTCCTGTATCTACTAAGTATCCTTCGGAGATCAATAGAAGTAAAGCCAATGAGGATTTGAGAACCCACATGGGGATGGTCCAACCCTGTCACTGCAGACGTGTTATGAGACTGTCAACAGGGCAACCTTGGTGTGCTGAGTAAGTTAATATCTTAGGATTCTTGTACTGGCAGGTGTCATCACAACATTTTTACACAGGTTGGCCTCTAAAAT
Organism: Pleurodeles waltl; assembly: GCF_031143425.1. Classification (NCBI taxonomy): domain Eukaryota; kingdom Metazoa; phylum Chordata; class Amphibia; order Caudata; family Salamandridae; genus Pleurodeles; species Pleurodeles waltl. The sequence goes on along the minus strand of NC_090446.1, from coordinate 724,110,816 downwards.
TCCCACTGCAACTGGGAACATCATAGCCTCTGTGCTGATTATTCTCGCAGCTATTCACCACGCATGGCCCATCAATATGTTGTGAGCAATGTGAAGCAGCGTGTAGACTGTCAGGGTCAGTGTGTGGATATTTCATGCACATTATCTGACGTGCTGGTTCTGCTGGAGGCACCATACCAATCCCTGCATTCGGCCATAGTATACTGTCACAATTTGTCACTCATGCATACATGAGACCCAGACAAGGAATAGGCCATGATTTGGGTATTTGGAGACAAGTTCCCAACAATGGTACAATAAATAAACAGATTATGCTATACAATGTATTTGAGTATGCATTGTAGGCCCACCTGACAAAATTCCCCAGGAGGAATGTGAGGGTTGGGAAAGCAACTATGATACAAATGTAGCCACAAGGAACGTTTAGGGTAACGCACAGAGAGGAGCCAGTCAGGCTAAGAGGATGCAGGGTCAATCAGGACCCTGACATTTCACAAGGTAAATACTCAGTGGTCTGACTGAGACTGGTCAGAGGAGGAACAAGACAGTTGAAATGGAAAACTGTGTTTGTCCTGTGTTTTGGAAGGTGACACATTAACCCAAGGGCTGTGTTACACAGCTGAGTTGCACGGCAAAGCATAACACAGTTATCGATAAAATGGCAACTTCTATAATGTTCCAAGCATCTGCAAGGGCAGTGCATGTTCAAATGGCTGGTCTGCATGGAGGCGCTCACAGTTGTGTGCAGCATCAGTCTCTCCCAAGTCCTGTATATGAGATTCAAGTTCAAAGGGCCAACAGTACCGTTCGCATGGGAATCACTGTACAGGTGATAACATGTCTTATAAACTACAAGCCAGTGCATTATTTAACGGGACGTCCATGCAGACAGAAGTACAATGACTATGGCATACCATACTAAAGGGGGAAGCACACTGGATTAACATTGTGAGTCTGGTAGTGTGTAGAGGAGGGATTATCTGGGTACACATATTATCATTCCAGGGACCTCTGAAGACGGGTGGGGTGAGACCGGGAACATGGGTGTGTCAGGACTTAGGACATGGGCTGACATTTACATGGGATGTCATGTGCGCAATGCTTGTCATAGCTGTGGCACTTGTGCTATCTATTTGCTGCTTATATGGAATTCTAGTCACACATAGTCCTTGCAAAGATAGGTGATGTAACAGTTACTGCTGTCAAGGGTCTGGTTATACATTCCTGTTACTAATGCAATAGCACATCCACTGCCTCATGTATGATGCTTTTTGTTCCATTATTGACTGATGGCGTCTTAGTTGTGTGCCATATGCTGCAATGAACCATGTTGCAAACATGTATGTGTGAAATAGGTGTGGTCCTCTACTATTGCCCTTCAAATGTGAAATGTACAAGATATATGTCATTTACAGTGTGTGTGAATGTGACTGTAGATTAATACGCATCACAATAGCTTTGGAATTTTCTGTGCCCTGATCGTTATATCAGCAATGCTCCATGAGGCTACACTCTTATTCTGATAGTTAGAGATAATGTTATGCAAAAATGATTAACCAGACCATGATATGGTGATTATTATAGGTGTTTATTTACATATGTTAAAACAGTGGTGATGGTGAGTTGAGTCAAAAGAAATTGTTAACAATTTGTTGGAGCCTACACAATCCTGCAGCTGTGTTTGGTTGGTCCCCTTCATGTTGATGGCCAGCATCGTCCTCTTCCTCCTTTTTAGGCATTTGTGGCTCTGGTTCTAATAAGGGAATGTTCCTTCGTACACATATGTTGTGCAGGATAGCACAGGTCAAAATGATCTTGGAGACCATTTCTGGTGAGTACAGGAGGCTGCCTCCAATGATGTCGAGGCACCTGAATCTTCACTTCAGGATTCCAAAGGTCCTCTCGACTATGGTGCGTGTCCTCCTATGTGCCTCATTATAGGCACGCTCTGCTGCAGTGCTTGGGTTGGCAAATGGGGTCATAATCCTTGGCTGGATCCCATACCCCTGATCAGCTGAAAGAGAAAATGATTGAGACCATGTTGATGTAGCTTGCCCCATTAATATCACCTTGCATGGCAGTAGTTCTCTTGTGTTGTCTGTGACTCATTGGTGTTTGTGTTATTGTGTCGATTCCTAGGCTTCTAGGATGTACCATCAGCACTGGGTTATTTCCTTAGCTGAACAAGTGTTTGGGTGCTGATCGGATGTCAGCAGTATTTTTTGAGAGTTGCAGTACAGTGTGTACTCCCTTGCATTGTGACTTGTGATACAGACGTCCCTGTGTCTTCTCTGGGGGTGAGATGATAGTTCTATACACAGAATCAAATCAACAGTGATGGTAACACGTTTGCATCTATGTACCCTGGACATCCCATACATTTTGACATATGCAATAGATTAATTTAATCATCAGTGAGACCCTTAGATTTTGCAAGGTGACAATTAGCCAAACTTCTCTGTATGTTGTGATCACTGGCATGTTAACATTTGACTGTACACTAATTTCACATGTGTGACAAGTTCACTGCAGACCTATTTCTCTGCCCTTGCCAAGTTGACTCAGGTTGTAATGTGTACCTAGACTGGTCTAGTTCAGCTGGCTAACTTGGTTGTGAGGTTGTCATTTTGAGTTTCAGAAGGTCTGTATGGCAGTACATCTGTTGTGTGTGTGTTAATTTGTCACAATGCGTATGTGTAGGAATGTGCACTTTCCATATTGTCCGATAAAGATGTGTTCTTCGCACAGTCCACTTGCCTCTTGGTAGCAGGCAATGTGAGAGCAGGAGTGATGTGAGATATTGGAACTGCCTCAATGATTGTACGTGACCTTTATTGTAGTCATCATAATGCTATGTGTGTCATGGTGTTTGGCCTGCAGCAACAAACATTCCACACTCCTTACACAGTACGTATTGATTTGAAGGGTATTTGACTGAGTGTTATTGATGTGTTATTGAAGTTTAATCTTCACAGCTGTAATGCCAGCTGGGGCCATGTGTTTGTCATTGTGTTGTTTTACATTTTCACCTTGTGTCTGTGAAGTGGCATCAGTTGTTATTTGGAACTGTAATTTGTCCCTAGGTGTGTCTCACATTGGGTGAAGATATGAAACATGCCTAGCGGTGTCACAACCTCCATGTGTTCCTGTCCACATGTCGATGTAGTGGTATATGTGTTGTATGTCCTAGAGGGTTGCTGTGCAGTGTGTACATAAGTAGGTTTCTGTACTTAAGTAGTCCATTTCCATATTGTCCATCCTGGAAGTGTTGATTGATGATGCAGTGACGGAAGATGAATGAATCATGTACACTCCCAGGATACTTTGCCATGATGTGGGTGATCAATCCCTGGTGATCCACAATGGCCTGCACATCGATGGAGTGTGTGTGCTTCCTGTTGCGGTACAGATGTTCAGTTGCAGCAGGTGACACAATGCGTACATGTGTGCAGTCAATGGCACCAAGGACGTGTGGGAATCCATTAATTAGGTAAAACCCCTGTTTTGTCTCCAGCTGCTTCTGCTGTGTGTTGGGGAAGCAGATGTGGCGGGGTGTGAGTGAGATGATGGCATCCAGTACCTTGGGCAGGAAGGCGGAGAATGATGGCTGTGAGATCCCAGCAACCAGGACGCCAGTGGTTTGAAAGGAGCCACTTACCAACATGTGTAGTATAGCTAGCAGCTTGGTTTCTGGTGGGATGGTCCGGGTGTCAGCAAGCTGGGTGCCAACTGTCGCTCAATGTTGCGCAGCAGCTGCTGAATGGCTTGCCAGTTCAGCCTGTACCTCTGGATGATGTAATGTTCCCTGAGGCCATGAAGGGTTGTCCTGGTGCGGAATATCTTCTCCTGCCTTCTGTGTTGTCTTTGGGGTCCCTGCTGGTGTTGTGGAAGCTACTGTTGCTGGTCCTGTGCTCTGCGTTTGCATGCACGCTGGATGAGAAGCACCTCCATGTCTTCCTTTTGGAGCTCTGCTGTTGGTTCTGTGTGTTTTCATTATATACAGGTGTGTTTGCCCCATTTTAACTCCTGCCCTGACCCATGCGTTGATTTTTGACGCAAATCGGGAAGTGCATCATTTTCCGCCTCCGCCTCCCGGCCGTGCGGGATTTTTGCAAGGTAGCATAAATAAGGCGCATGGGCGTTTGAGTCATTTTTTGGACGGGAACGCCTACCTTGCATGTCATTAATGCAAGGCGGTTTCCCGCATCCAGAAAATGACGCACACGGCGGGATTTTGGCGTTCGCGGGCTCGTGTGTCAAAGTTTAAATATGGTGCACGGTTTGCGCTGAATGTGCGTCAAACATTTTGACGCACATTTGGCGCAAACAGAGTATAAATATGCCCCTAAGTCTCTTATCACTTTACTGTTGTCTGTTATATATGAACAACAATGCCTAGAATCAATCATTCTACAGACTTCACCATCCTTTGCTAAAAGAATGTCTGAAGCAAGACGATTTTGAAGAGTCATAGCTCTATCAGCAGCTAATTCAGTATTTATCAGGAGAATGGCTCCTGAAAAAATTGTCAGCTTGTTATCCACAACAGTGGACAACTTTCAAATCTTTATCGAATTCAGAATGACTGCCACTGAAGGAATCACTGCTCCAAATATATCTCCCACTATGGCAGAAAAGGACTCCCTCCTCTGTCTCTCATGATGTAATTCAGTAACTTTCTGAAACTTTTTCAGATCCTCCATTTGATAAATCTTTGGGAAGACTATCACCAAATAACATGTCCCATACCATCCTCTTGGAGAACGGTAATAAGCCTTAAGACCACAGATGTAATAAATCCCTGGAATTGCAGGGTCCTGTCCATTTACTCTGAAACAAAAACACATGCCTACATTCACTAGTTCCCACAATTAAAGTGTCAGTGCACGAAGCCTATATACGCAAAGTTTCCCTACATGTTGAGCATCTAAAGCTAATTTCGCTTGCGTTTCAATTGCACTATATGCATAATCATTCTTGTAAGTCTTTTCTCTAAGCCTTTTTCTAATTTCTCCTTTAATGCCTTTCTCATGTCATCTGTTTGATCTAAGAACCTTTTCTCTAAAGATGCAAGCAAGCATGTCAAATTATTTCTATGTGTATAAGCTGTGCCACGGTCATAATACACTGGTGGAACACCGCCAGCCTGTTGGCGGTGTTACCGCCGGCCGCCAGGGTCATAATGAGGCCTACAGATTGTAACTTTCAGCTCAGCAGACATGGCACGCTCTAATAAGGGCTACCATTTCAGCTGCTTGGGCAGAATACACTCCCCAAAGGCAAGAAGCTTCCAAGGTATCTGTGATTGTGCACATAGCATATCCTGCTCTCAATGTCTCTGTATTCTCTTGCAGACAGAACCATCAACAAAGATAATTTGGTCATTTTCTTCCAATCGGGTATCTCTAATGTCAGGTCTCGGTTTTGTGCACAAATCAGTTACTTCAAGACAATCATGCTCAACTTCTTCCTCTTTTTCAATTTCATCATTTTCACTTGGAAGTAAGGTTGCCGGGTTCAGCTCTATGGCCCTCCTTAAAACATTGGCGGTAAATGCCGGTTACTGCTGTGCAGAAGACCGCCAACACACCGCTGCAGCCACGGAAATCCGCTACAGCTATTACGACCCACAGACCGGAAACCGCAAAAATCTAGACACCCAGACAAGTCAGCCACACCAAAGGTCAGTCATAAACTGGCGATAACAAAACCTCCACTGTCACGCCAACAAGAACAGGTCCACACTATCATGACCCACGAATCCACGCAGCGGTCTTTCAACCGCGGTAAACCATTGGCGGTACACACCGCCGCGCTCAAAATACACACACACTTACAAAACACAACCACATTGGACAAATCGAAATACACACACCTGATACACACACCACTCCCACACACTCAATACAATATAAAACACACACCCACAAACCCCTACAACAAAAATTTAGAACGAAGCACACAGAGAGACACCATCATCAACAAACTAGCATCCACAGGCACACAACACCATCACTCACACAACATCCACGCACCTCACACAACATAAACAAACACATCCCCTCACACATCACAACACACATCACCCACACCACACCAGAGCACCGCAAACACACCCCAGGTTCTCTGAGGAGGAGCTCAGGGTCATGATGGAGGAAATAGTCCAGGTAGAGCCACAGCTATTCGGATCACAGGTGCAGCACACTTCCATTGCTCGGAAGATGGACCTATGGCGCAGAATCGTAGACTGGGTCGAAGCAGTGGGATAGCACCCAAGAACTAATGATGACATCAGGAAGAGGTGGAACGACCTACGGGAGAAGGTGCGTTCCATGGTCTCAGGACACCAGATTGCAGTTCAGAGGACTGGCAGCGGACCCCCACCTCCTCCCCCACAACTAACAACATGGGAGGAACAAGTCTTGGCTACACTGCATCCTGAGGGCCTCGCAGGAGTAGCAGGAGGAATGGACTCTGGTAAGTCAGATCTTAACTGTTACATCCCCCACCCTACCTGCATGCTATCACAAACCCTACCCTCACCCTCACCACTCCAACACCTCACAAATGTCTCACTATCACAACCCACCCATCCCAACACCAAGTCCTGCATGCAACACCAAAGCATGGACACCCATCACCAAAGCATGTCCACTACACATACCCACAAAGATCCCCAAACCAAATATCACACAAGGTCCTAGACAAGAATGCAAGCACTGGGGTACAGGGTCACCCACCCATTGCACACAATGGCACACAGAGATGCAATAATTATGCCTTTACACCCCTGCAGGACCCCTATCCAACGTCACCGGACAGAAGGTTCAAGACATGTCCACCCCCCACAGAAGAGGCCCACAGTGATAACAGCAGCTCTGTCCAACTGGATCTAGATGACCAGCCCGGCCCATCTGGGACCTCAGGACAGTTGGTTCCCCACACACTTGCACATGCCACCACAGAGCTTCCCCCCTCAGGAAACACCAGCACAGCACCCACCCAGTGGGCCCATCCCTCTGTCCCCAGGGCATGTCAAGCAGCAGTGTGTCCACCACTACAGGGAACCCAGGCAAACCCACCACCCCAAGAAAATCAACCACCTGGGGGCAGTGGCAGTGGGCACACGGTTCAGGGGACAGAGGAACAGGAAAACAGGGGAACTGTGAGGACTGCTGTGCGACAGGGGGAGGACAGGCCCAGGGAACCCACTCTCCACGAGGCCCTCTCCAACATCATGGGAGCGTACCATCATTTCCAGGAGATGATGGCAACGGTACTGGCCAAGTTTCAGGAGACCCAGCGGATGCAGGGGGAACAGTATTTGGGATCAGGGAGGAACTCAAGTCCATCAACACCACCCTGGTCACCATTGTAGGGGTGCTGAAGGACCTTGTGAACACCAGGAGGGACACTGTGGCACAACAAGGGGCCCCTGACACTAGCCTCGATGATGAACTGCCCACCACCCCTGCCGGCGCTATTGGACAGGAGGCACCGCCACAGGACCACGACACCAGCACCCCACCCCCTGCAGATGGAGAACCAGGACAAAGACAGAGAACAATGCCAAGACCCCTGCCAAGAAATGAGACCACCCTGAATGTCATCCTTCTGTCCCACTTCGTCACCCTGTCCATCCTTAAACTGCCCTAGCTCCACTTCCTATGGCCCTTTGAACAATGCATCTGTGAGACAAATAACTGGACTCTGCCATGGACATTCCTCCACCATCACCCCTGAACATTTTACAACCCCCTCCATTAATTTGCACTTAAATAAACACCCTTGAATCACAAAACAATCTGGACTGGAATGTGTATTTGCTATAACTAAGGAACATAGCAATGTCCATTGTATTGTCAACATACCTATGTCACACAGCTCTAGTCCATGAGGTAACATAGCAGAGGTCACACAGTGGGTCCCACATCTGTGAAATGGAAAGGCAAAGTGACAGGTCTAGGGTCCATAAACTGGGTGAAAGTGACAGACATATGATAGGTCTAACAATTGTATGGGATGTAGGAGGCAGTGATGTCTTCTTACCTGTGTCTCACTTGAACTATTGCTGGATCACGTTGTTTCTGTTGTCAATATCCTCTTCTTCTGCCTCCTCTTCTTCACTGTCCACAGGCTCCACAGCTGCCACAAGACCTCCAGCTGGACCATCCTCCTGCAGAAAAGGCACCTGTCGTCGCAAGGCCAGGTTGTGCAGCATACAGCAGGCCACGATGATCTGGCACACCTTCTTTGGTGAGTAGGAGAGAGAACCACCTGTCATATGGAGGCACCGGAACATGGCCTTCAGGAAGCCAAAGGTCCTTTCTATCACTCTCCTAGTTCACCCATGTGCCTCATTGTAGCGTTCCTCTGCCCTTGTCCTGGGATTTCGCACTGGGGTCAGTAGCCATGACAGGTTGGGGTACCTAAAGTCACCTGCAAGTGTCGAGGGACAACTGTTAGACACACACTAACCCTTAGGAACAACCCCAGACTCAGACAACTATTCACAGGGTATAGAGTCCTTGTCCTCACCTATTTGCCACACATGGTGCCTCTGGAGTTGCCCCATCACATAAGGGATGCTGCTATTCCTCAAAATGTAAGCATCATGCACTGAGCCTGGAAACTTGGCGTTCACATGGGTGATGTACTGGTCGGCCAAACACACCATCTGCACATTCATTGAATGGTAGCTCTTCCTATTTCTGTACACCTGTTCACTCCTCCAGGAGGGTACCAAGGCCAAATGTGTCCCATCAATGGCACCTATGATGTTGGGGATATGTCTCAGGGCATAGAAGTCACCTTTCACTGTGGGCAAATCCTCCACCTGAGGGAAATCAATGTAGCTGCGCATGTGTTTCAGCAGAGCAGACAACACTCTGGACAACGTTTGAGAACATAGGCTGGGACATCCCTAATGCAATGGCCACTGTTGTTTGAAAAGACCCACTTGCCAGGAAATGGAGTACTGACAGGACCTGCACTAGAGGGGGGATTCCTGTGGGATGGCAGATAGCTGAAATCAGGTCTGGCTCCAACTAGGCACACAGTTCCAGGATTGTGGCATGATCAAGTCTGTAAGTGATAATTATGTGTCTGTCTTCCATTGTTGACAGATCCACCAGCGGTCTGTACAACGGAGGATGCCGCATCTCCTCACCTGCCCCAGCGGACTTGCCCTATGGACGAGAACAGCGAGCACAGTCAGCCAACACTGAGGTAGGAAAAAAATAATTTATTGTACACATTTGTCAATCCGCTATGTGCCTGTCACTGTGTGTATGCAAGGCCTCGGTATGTGTGATACATTAAAAAATATTGCCATGGGGCCACCTGAAATGGCGGCTGCCTGACCTGTAATGTGGGACAAGGGAATATGAGGTAACTGCGCTGGCGTTGTATGCCGTCGCGGTAGGCGGTCGTAGACCGCGGCGCAATCCTGCATTGGTTAACACTGGGCCCTATGGGTCCAAGGAGCCAATGACTATGTACTCCGGCGGTGACTGTACGCACTGCCGCGGACGTGACCGCCATTTTCTGTCTGTTCACTCACTTGATACCTGACCTTCGACAGGAGAGGACCTACACTGCAAGTGCTGCTGTGACCTGTGTCTGGAAGCGACAATGACTCATGTGTCTGGGAAAAGGGCCCCTGCCTTCCCTTTGGAGGAGTTGGAGAAGTTAGTGGATGGGGTCACCCCGAGTACACGCTACTCTACGGTCCTCCAGACAAACAGGTGAGTACACTGTGACCATGCTGTATGGGCAATGCCTGTTTAGAGTAGTGTGGATGGATGATACGGGGGGCTGAGGCCTGCATGAGCGGACGGTGAGTGTATGTGCATCAGGTAAGGGTGGCAACGTGGGCCAATGACTGTGGCGGTCCGGACAGTTACAGTTTTTCCTTTTCCCCTGTACTATTCCTCTAGGTCAGCACCCACCAGAAGAAGGATATTTGGTGGGCCATCGCCAAGGACGTCCGGACCCTGGGGGTTCACCACAGACAGAGCACCCTCTGCCGGAAAAGATGGGAGGACATTCGCCGCTGGAGCAAGAGGACGGCAGAGGCCCAGCTGGGGATGGTCTCCCAAAGTGGGAGAGGTGCCCATGACCCGCCTGATGTTCCGGATTCTGGCGGTGGCGTATCTGGAGTTGGAAGGGAGCTTGAGGGCATCACAGTAGCCACAAGGGGGTGAATACCGTCACATCCATCTGACTCTGCCCCCATTACGAGGTATCTCGGTGGGGGAGGTGGGCGGTGGGTTACCCTAGGCCAGGGCGAGCTTTGTAGGCAAGGACCCTTTGTGAGGCAGGCTACTTGGCACCCCAACCCCACCACTGGAATAGCCATCTACACCTATTCAGGCTGCTGTGACTTCCATGTGTGCAGCAATCAGGCATGGGCCATGTACCCCATGTCCCTGTGATAAATTAGGGAACTCTAAGTGCCTGGCATAGTACAGAGGTCTGCTGTGTCTGTAGTGTCCGCCAACGATAGCGGTATTGTATGCACTGACCATGTCTTTCTTCTTTCTCCCCCCCCTTTTTGTGGTCTCCCTGTTCTTGTGTGCATTAGCATCATCAGTTGGAGGAGCAGTGCCACCGGAGCAGGAGGGAGCTGCATCCCACATGGCCCTGGAGGGCGAGACAACGGAGTCGGAAGTCACCAGTGGGACTGAGGGCAAGGGGAGCTCCACGGCGGGGACAGGAGCAGAGACCAGCGACATCGACTCCTCCTCTGATGGGAGCTCTCTTGCGGTGGCGGGCCCCTCTGTGCCCACCGCATCTACAGGTACAGCCGCCACCACCCTACAAGCACTGCCCTCCCAGCAGCCCCTCAGTGTGTGTCCCGTGGCCGCTCACCCAGGAGGGTGGGCCTCTCCTTCTCCCCAGGCACCTCAACTCCTGCCCCAGTCAGCCCTGCTGCTCTCAGTGAGGAGGCTATTGACCTCCTGAGATCCCTCACTGTTGGGCAGTCTACCATTCTGAATGCCATCCAGAGTGTAGAGAGGCATTTGCAACAAACAAATGCATACCTGGAGGGCATTCATTCTGGCCAGGCAGCCCATCAGAGAGCATTTCAGGCTCTGGCCTCAGCACTGATGGCAGCCATTGTCCCTGTGTCCAGCCTCCCCCTCCAAACTCCTCCACCCAGACCCAATCCCTTGTACCTTAGCCTATCCCAAGCACACCATCAGACCAGCATGCACACACCTCAACACACAAGGGTGGCTCAGGCAAACATAAGCACCACACATCCCACAGGCACTCACACAAGCACCATACCCATGCAGACGTATCAACATCCACTGCCTCCTCTGTGTCCACCTCCGCCACATCTCCCTCCTCCCTCCCTGTCTTGTCTCCACTTACACCTGCATGTACTACATCTTCAGCCACTACCTCCATCACCAGCACGCCCATCACCACACACCGCTCACGTGCACTCACCTCCCCCACTACCATTCACACATCCCCTGTGTCCTCTCAGTGTGTCTGTGAGCCCTCCTCCCAAACTACACAAACGCAGACACACACCCACCCAACAGCCATCTACCTCACAACAGCCTCCAGCCCATGCACCTTCACCCAAAGTCAGAAAACGTACACCTCCTACATCCACTACCTCTTCCTCCACTCCCAAACCCCCTCCATCTACCCGTCCCAGTGTGTCTAAAAAGCTTTTCCTATCAAATGTTGCCCTCTTCCCTACACCTCCCCCCGCCCGTCCCCTAGGGCCCGCCTTTCCAGGTCCCAACCCAGCACCTCAGCCACTACATCACCGGGCACAGTGGTGCCAGCAATAGCGGGATTCTGGGGTGCGCCAAGCAACAGGGCTGCCAATGTCTGAAGGAGCGAGGGCAAGGACATTCCCCCACCTCCAAAACAGAAAAAGTTGCCCACATTCCAGAGGGAGAAGGCGAAAACACCTGCCACCAGGGGCTCAGGCAAAACAAAAGTGGAAAGTGGGAAGACATCTGCGTGACCATCCATGGTGGGGAAGGGCCCAAAAATCAAAGGCAGGTCCACGTCAACGCTAACCTGCATGGCGGACAAGACCGCCACCAGCAACACCGCCACCAGCACCGCCGCCAGTACCGCAGTCAGTGAGCCCACCACCAGCACCGCCGCCAGCACCGCAGACACTGAGCCCTTCACCAGCACCGCAGTCTGTGAGCCCGCCACCAGCACCGCGGACAGTGAGCCCGCCACCAGAACCGCCGCTACTGACACCGCCACCAGCACCACAGTCAGTGAGCCCAGCACCACAGTCACTGAGGTCGCCACCAGCACCGCAGTCAGTGAGCCCGCCACCAGCTCTGCTGCCACAAAGACCGCCGCCAGAACCCTTTCCACAGAGGCTGCCACCAGCACTGATGCCACAGAGCACGCCACCAGCACCGATGCCACAGAGTCCGCCACAAGCACCGCCGCTACTGACACTGCCGCCAGCACCGCCGCTACTGACACCGGCGCCAGCACCGCCAGTGGTCCGTGACATCCTGGGCCAGTGGTACCACCGCAGACATGGCTGCCATCCCCAGTGGTCAGTCGTACGAGGCTCATGGTCAGTTCCAGGAGCCTGGCCAACTTGCATGTTGCACCACCATCAGTGGAGTGTCACATCCACTACCTCAGTCCTTGGCAGGATGAAGCACTCTGGGCAAAAAGCCCCCTCCAGAACCAGTGGAGAAAGGCATCCACTACCTCAGTCCCTGGCAGGATGAAGCACTCTGGGCACCAAGCCCCCTCCAGACACAAGTGGAGAAAGGCATCCACTACCTCAGTCCTTGGCACGATGAAGCACACTGGGCACAAAGCCCCATCCAGATCCAGTGGAGAAAGGCATCCACTACCTCAGTCCTTGGCAGGATGAAGCACTCTGGGCACAAAGCCCCCTCCAGAACCAGTGGAGAAAGACATCCACTACCTCAGTCCTCGGCAGGATGAAGCACTCTGGGCACAAAGCCCCCTCCAGAACCAGTGGAGAAATGCATCCACTACCTCAGTCCTTGGCAGGATGAAGCACTCTGGGCACAAAGCGCCCTCCAGAACCAGTGGAGTATCACATCCACTACCTCAGTCCCTGGCAGGATGAAGCACTCTGGGGACCAAGCCCCCTCCAGAACCAGTGGAGAAGGGCATCCAGTACCTCAGTCCATGGCAGGATGAAGCACTCTGGCACAAAGCCCCCTCCAGAACCAGTGGAGAAAGGCATCCACTACCTCAGTCCTTGGCAGGATGAAGCACTCTGGGCACAAAGCCCCCTCCAGAACCAGTGGAGAAAGGCATCCACTTGAGAGACTGTGGCTTTGCAATCCCCAGGATAAAGCAGTGGACAACCCACCCACTAAAAAGTCTTGAGAGACTGTGGCTTTGCACTCCCCAGGATAAAGCAGTGGGCAAACCACCCACTGGAGAGACTTGAGAGACTGTGGCTTTGCTCTCCCCAGGATAAAACAGTGGGCAACCCACCCACTGAAAAGACTTGAGATACTGTGGCTTTGCACTCCCCAGGATAAAGCAGTGGGCAAACCACCCACTGGAGAGACTTGAGAGACTGTGGCTTTGTACTCCCCAGGATAAAGCAGTGGGCAAACCACCCACTGGAGAGACTTGAGAGACTGTGGCTTTGCACTTCCCAGGATAAAGCAGTGAGCAACCCACCCACTGAAAAGACTTGAGAGACTGTGGCTTTGCACTCCGCAGGAAAAAGCACTAGGCAACCCACCCACTGCAAAGGCTTGAGAGACTGTGGCTTTGCACTCCCCAGGATAAAGCAGTGGGCAAACCACCCACTGGAGAGACTTGAGAGACTTGGCTTTGTACTCCCAGGATAAAGCAGTGGGCAAACCACCCACTGGAGAGACTTGAGAGACTGTGGCTTTGCACTACCAAGGATACATCAATGGGAATGGAGCCCCCTCATGGAGCTGGCGTTGTGCACTCATCCGGCTGAGGTGCCTCCCCTTCCCTTGCCCCTGAGGTGCCTGTTTCATTTTGATCTCATGCCCCAGCAGTGTTCTCTCCGTTTGCAGTCTGGTATCGAGTGTGGGCCTCGCCCATGCATTTTGGGCCCAGTGGTCCACGGACTTTAAATGGTGCACTATCCGGACTTGTATAGTTGGTGTACATTATTGTTTATTCTGTATTTAAAGTTTTGACTAATGGATTTTTATTGATTACAATCGTTACAATCATTTCCTTTTGTCATTGCGTTCCTCCAGTGGGGTTTGGGGGGGTGTAAATCTCAAGTCACGTCAACAGCAGCTTTATTCGGTCATTTAAGGCCTTCAAAGCATAAGAAATACAATGCATACCATAATAAAAATTAAAAACATAAATAAGATAGTACATCCAAACGTAATACTTAGTATATATGTATATATATAATAATTAAAACATGGCAGCAGTAAAAATATGCCCCTTTGCTTTATATCATAAATTACTAGATTCTAAAATGGTTAAAAATACAAGATGGAAAAATGTATTTCAATGATCGACATCGTATATACCAAGCGGTCGCAAGGAACTTGCCAACCGCAAGGATTACAGGTTTGGAGGAATCACTCTTGAGTATCCTAACAGCTGTGGAACACTGCCTCAGGCCCAAATCTCGGCAAATTGCACCAATCCATTTTGTCCTTGGAATAGTGTATGCGGGGCAAAAGAACATAAAATGTTCAGTGGTTTCAGAGCTGCGGAGACAAGCTGGACAAAGATCAATAGAAGAAGTAGCTCCCCAGTTTTTTGATAGGGTTAGCAGCGGAAGGCATCCAAAGCGAAAGCGTGCATAAAGACCCTTCCCCAATAGATCAGGAATCAAATCAAGGTATTGTTCATACAGGGGATACCACTTAAAATCAATAAATAAGTTAGTCAGCCCACCATAAGATGTACAACTGACCAGGTTACTTCTCACATAAGACCAATATACTGTCTTCAGAGTGATCTTATGGGATAGTTCCAAATTATGTGGCTCCTCCCAAAACCTTTGTAGTCCAAGAGTACGAAACCAATTTGATACATGTTTGACCCATGGGATGGTGGCCGCTGTCGGCCTCTTTATTACATCAAGGACTGAATCTCTATATACGGAAAGTTCCGGAACAGTCCAAATTCTCAGATCAGCTATGCGATTAAAACCTAAGTCCAGAAACATGGGAATCAAGGGTGTACTACGGGGACACGCAACTAGAGCCCTAGCAAAGTTATTTTCTCCTACCGATAGTCTCTTGCTCTCGGAAAATCCCCATAGTTAAGCACCATAAACAGAAGCGCCCTGCACCTGTGCCAAATAAATTTTAATAGCTGGAGATACGACTTTGGATAAAGAATTCCTGTAGAAGCGCAGGATAGCAGCCGCTCTGTGCTGTAAAAGCCCAGTACGTTTATTAATCTGTTCCTCCCAGTGCAAATTGTTAGATAGCCTCAGGCCCAAATAATCTATGGTCTTAACCTTGCTTAATGGGGCCCCGTCCAAATTGATGGTACATCTCCGTGAAGAGGCGTAGGCGAACACCATCAATTTTGTTTTATTACTATTCAGTTCTGGGCCATGATCATCACAGAAGGATTTAAATCTATCTACCAGGATCTGGAGGCCCAAGGGAGTCTTAGAAATTAAAAGGAATAACCAGCGAATAGTAATATTGGAATCTTCTGCTCGTTCAGGGTAGGGGCATCATTACAACATGAGGCCAAAACTGATACCACCTTGTTAATGAATAAAGTAAATAAAATGGGGGCACAAACACAACCCTGGCGGACTCCCATCTGTATAGGAATTTTATCTGACAATTCTCCTTGATCGCCCCATCGTACTTGTGCATACGTGTTAGCATGTAAGCGCTGTAAAAGGTGAACATTATTGGTAAGGACGCCAATCAAGAGTAATGCTTCCCAAAGCTTTTCCCTTGGGACCAGGTCAAAAGCAGATCTAAGGTCCACAAAAGCAACGTATAGGGATTGTTTGGCTAGAATCACATATTTCCAGTACAAGAGAACCAGCCTGAAAGCTTGATCTATTGTACTGGTTCGAGGGCGAAAGTTGGCTTGCAGCGTAGAGAGGGCCTGGTGATCTTGGACCCAGCTTACTAACCTCTCTAACAATTGCTTAGCAAATATTTTCTGCAGATTATCAATCAAGCTCATAGGTCTGTAATTGACAGGAGAATTTGCATTGCCCTTTTTGAAAATGGGAATTATTTCAGCGCCCTTCCAGGTGTTAGGAATTTCGCCGGCGGCTGGAATTTTATTTTGAAATCAGATCGATATACCAGGACCAGATAGTTATTTCAGATTTATATAGATCACCTGGTATCTTGTCAGGCCCAGGAGCTTTTCCTGGTTTCATGGAATTGATAGCAGCTTTGGTTTCCTCTATAGAGAAGATAAGTGGATCAGGACAATCACCCAAGCCATCCAACAGTGAGATAGTTGAATCACACATTGGGGAGTGGCCAGTTAAGGCAATGCAAGGAGCTGCATAAAGTTGAGAGAAGTGGTCCACCCAGATCTCAGGTTGGATATGATTCCTTATGCACCTCCTGCCCCCTTCTTGCCCTCTGGAGAGTAATTCCCAAAACATTATGTTATTATTATTTTTTGTTGCAAGAACCAAGCCCTGCCATATCGAATCCTCCCATAGTTTTTTTGCTAGTATTTGTGCCTTCTTATAAGAATATCTAGCTGGTTGAATCTCTGCTAGGGAGCCACTCTTAATAGCAGCTTTTAGTGCAAGTTTGGCCTTACTACAGTCCTCATTAAACCATCCTCTGTTGTCCTTGGAGGGATCATCGCAGAATTTGAAGCTAGACTTTTTATAGAAGAACCTCTGCAATTCCTTTAACAACTCTTGGTGGATATCCAGGATAGGGATGTTATCAGTTTCGCGTCCCTTACAAATTGCCAGCTCGTCTATAAACAATTTATAAATCTTGTTTATCGAGTAGGTATTAGAAAGAACCTTGGGCCATGAGACCCTAGTATAGTTATTATTCAGCAGTGGTGAGAGAACCACTGTGCGTTGTATATTCAGTGTTCTCATAAACACATCCCCATTCATGGTAAGTGACAAAGGGTTATGATCACTTTCACATCGAGATTCTACCATCATGTCCTTTAATAGAGGCCACAATCTAACGTCTAATAAAAAAATAATTTATTACACTTGAAGACGGGTGTAAATCTATTGTTGCAGCATGTATTGGTGTGTGTGTTGTTGTGGGTGAGGGTGGGGGTGGGGGTGTTGCGTGTTGCATGTGTGTGTCACTCTCTTTTCCCTCCCCCTCCCCTGTGTTGTATATGCAGTACTCACCGTGGTTGTCGGCGCATCTTTCGTGCTCCTGGTAAAGGAGCAGGAATACTATCGCAGGGAGGATTTGGAGTTCTGGCTCCATGGCGTCCTGGTTCCTTGTGGATTGTGTAGAGGTGAGTGTTTCCCCTTCCAAGTCCTGTTTCCACCGTGTTTTTGTTACCGTTGAATCTGCCCGGGAAAAGGTGGCGGATTGGCCTCTCATAATAGTGTGGGCAGTACATTGTCTTCCGCCTGTTTGTTGGCGGTGACCGCCATGCTGTTTGTTTCTACCACTGTGGCGGTCAGAGTGTTAAAGTGGCTTTCTATGTTGGCGGTTTCCTCCATGGTCGTGATTCCATTTTTTTTACAGCCGGCCTGTTGGCGGTCTTACTGCCGCTTTAACACCAACCGCCAGGGTTGTAATGAGGGCCTATACTTTTTTTCAGTGGCACATTTGGTGACCCTAGAATACTCGTTTCATATCTGGTCAACCTCGCCCCAGTCAAATATTGGGTCTTCATCCTTGTAAGTAGAATTTCAGTAGAGTGAGGGACCATTACAGAGAAGGGATGACCCATCACAATGCCTTCACACTGTGTAAGGCTCTGTCAAACTGCTGCAACTGTGCGCAAACAACCCGGTAAGGCTGCTGTAACTGGGTCCAAAGTAGCAGAAATATATGCTACTAGGCAATTTACACCCCCATGGGCCTCTGTCAAGACAGACAAAGAACGCGCATCACACTCATGACAAAACAATGTGAAAGGTTTTGTGTAGTCAGGCATACCCAATGCTGGAGCCCTGCACAAGCTCTCTCTCTCAATTCAGTAAACACTTTCATTTCATCTTGGTCTAATGCTATGGGATCAGTGACTGCCTCATGAGTCAGCTTCTGCAATGGTCTCAAAGTGACTTAAAAATTTGGAATCCATTGACGACAATAGCCCACCATCCCTAAAAACATCCTGACATCTCTGTGTAGTCCGGATATTTATCTGCACTATGGTTGTAATCCTCTCTCTAGATATCTTTCTTGAATCCTTCTTATTCTGGTGACCCAAATATTTCACTACTTTCTGACAGAACTGCAATTTAAGCTGAGAAACTTAGAGATCATTTTTTATTAAATTGTTCAACAGGGCAATCGTATCACACTTGCACTCGTCCCTTGTTTTGGACGCAATCAGCAAGTCCTCAGTGTACTGCACCAGCATCAATTGGAAAGGCAATTCCAGCGACTCCAAATTCTTTTTCAAGATATGATTGAATATGGAAGGTGACTCTGAAAACCCTTGAGGAATTCTGCACCAGCAATAAACTCAATCCAAGAATTTGAAACAAATGAGAAATTTACTATCCTCATGAACAGGGACAGAAAAGAATGCTTGTGACAAATCGATAACAGTGAAAAAGTGGGCATCACATGGAATCTGGAACATTATCACAGCTGTTTTTGGCACCATGGGACAACATTTGACCACCATCTCATTT
Source organism: Pleurodeles waltl (assembly GCF_031143425.1). NCBI lineage: Eukaryota > Metazoa > Chordata > Amphibia > Caudata > Salamandridae > Pleurodeles > Pleurodeles waltl. The sequence goes on along the minus strand of NC_090446.1, from coordinate 724,092,017 downwards.
ATTTTTCTGAAATCCTGAACGAGCCGAACCTTGCCACAGGGCTTCTTCAAACCCATTAATGGTGAGTTACATGGAATGCTCAATACTTCTTTCAGAACCTCTTTCTTTACAAACTCTGCAATTTTTTGGGTTACTATCATAAGGACATCTTGCAGCATGTAGTACTGTGGAAGTTGAGGGAAAACATGCATTCGGTTTCACAGTAACTTTGACTGGTTCCTCTTCCTTTATTAAACCTACTTCTTTTCCTGTCAGATCCAACACCTTCTCTGTAACCGTTCCCTGCAAATCAGGATGAAGCACTTTCACTGTGAACAACGGGAAACACTCAATCAAAGGGTACACCTCGTTTGTGGTTTGATATTCTGTTTCTGGGTCTTGGTTCTCTTCATCACCACTATTATTCTGAATCGCAATTCCATAATTTGAACAAGTAATCAACAAGTTTCTTCCCAGTTGGGATACCGGACTTGAATCGCAGACTACAAATTTATGCAATCCATGAAAGTTACCAATCTCTTGAATTGGATGTGTAATCGGGTTTGTCAAATACTGGTTCGCTAATCCCATGATCTGAACTGTTCTACCTGAAATGGACAAGTTTGGAACTTCTGCACGTCTCACAGTAGAGTGTGTACCTCTTGTGTCTACCAAGAATGAAACCTTGTGACCCATAGCCGTTCCATTCACATAGGGTCCTCTTTCATCTATTTCTAAGGAAGTTGCAAGCACTCATGGCTTCTCATCTGAACTGTCACTCACCATTCATCATTTATTCCATTCTCACTGTGTAACGGGAATTGGTGCACTGCATTACTATTTCTGTTATGCCTCTTACCTGCGATTTGCAAAGAAAGCATCATCTGTTGCTGCTCCATCGGGCTTGAGGTATTTGAATTTGCTGTCTAGGTACCATGGGAACCTGCTGTTGCATCGGCTGCAACTGTGGCATCTGTGCACAAGGCATTTACACCTGCTGCATTGGCTGTAAATTCTGCATGTGATTCACATTATTCTGGAAATTTGGATTAGGACCTCTCACTCTCGGTCCTCTCACATTCTGGAATGAATTGATGTCTTTACTCTGCTAAACAACACCTTAATGCACCATCATCGGACACTCCCGTTTCCAATGTCCAACAGCTGCGCAATTGTGAAACAGAAATAACTTTTTCATTCCCTGCACATCATTGTGAACCACTACAGTATTCAAATCTGGACCACGATTCATATTGCCTCTACGACCTCTAATTGTCATCTGTGGCTGAAACATCATGTTTCCCTGCTGATGCTGTGGCAACTGCTGCAAAAAATTCCCCTGCACAAAATTCCCTTGCACTCCTATTTGCGCAGCCTTAATCTCCATCACCATCCCCTTCTCTTTCAACTTTTTCTGCTTCAACTCAATCTCATCACTACAGTATTTCGCTTTGCATACTGCAATACCTCATCAATCAGCTTTCCTTGCCAGCAAATCAAATTACTCTTAATCATCTGGCTAATTTCAGGTCTCAGTCCTTCGACAAATCTGAACACAAAATGGAGCATGTCTTTCACCTCAATTGACTCTGTACCACTGTAATGCTTGAATGCCTGCAAAAATCTCTCATAATACACATGTATCGATTTCTTTGCTTCCTGAGCTGTCCTGTTAATTCTTTGCCACTCAATATTCTTGAATTAAATTTTTGATTTCAGAAAGTCAATCACCTTATAGTAATATTTCATTACTTCGGGGGACAGTGCACCTGTATTCTTGTCTCTCTTTGGTTCACGTGTTGGCCACAGATCAGCTGGAACTACTATCTCAAGTAATGTGTTCAAGTCCTCCCACAAACACTTCGCAAGTTTCACAAACCTGTCTGTCTACTGATACCACCCTACTGGCTTTTCTCTCAACTTTGGATAATCATTTGCTCCACGGGACATTAACAAAATTAACAAATTCCCTCTTGGAATCTCTCTCATTAATAAAATCTTGACTGTACATTTATCCTGCTGCACATTTTCAGCCAGCTCCAAATAATTCCTTTTTCTCTTATCTCTTTTCTTAACCCATCTGCCTTCCGATTTGTCTAATGCTCCCCAGGTCTGTGCACTTTGAAGCAGTTCTTTAAGGTGTGCCTTCATTCTGGCAGATCTCATATGTTCAAAATCTTTTGTCTCAAAATCTAATCTGTAACTTCTTTTCAAATGCTTCGTTTTCTCTATTTCTATGCCGTATTTCTCTGCCAAGTCTGCTAATCTCTGATGGACATTGCTCACTTCTTTCATAATCTTTGGGCACAGATATCTCAATTCTGCCTCTGTGTAGGATTCCAACCTATTCACCCCCATCGTTCCCTCAATGAGTTCACCAACTTCCATGCTTAGCCTAGTACAATTCAAAAGCTCCTCTCCTTTAGGGGCACTCTGTGGGTTATTTATCTTGTCTAACCATTCAGTTAATTGCTCAGGTGTCAAACCTTGCAACAAAATATTATTTGCTTGGACCGGTGGCACCTGCTATGTAACTGCATTCGGAGTCTGTGGTGTCAATGAATTCAAGCTCTGACTAATGTTTGACCCTGTCACCGTATCTGGAAGTTTAACAAATGGACTAAGGTCTATCAATCTTGATCCATCAAACGTCTTTCCCACAGGAGAGACTATTTGAGCATTTTCATTATGTCCTCCCCTCATTAGGTTCTGGGGCATTATTCCTTGTTCATCTACAGTCAGCTTCTTCTGTGCAAATAATGGTACCGCTGGACCAACTGTAATAGGTAGTGATATAGCATCTGATGCTGTTCTGGCACCTACGGTCTGTGGGAGAGTAACTCCCATATTCTGATTCATCATTGGAGTCATATCTGACTGTGTCCTTGTTACTGGAGTGAATCTTGGCATTACCTGTGGCTGCACTTGGGGCAATAAAATTGGAGATGGCTCAGTCTGAACCAGAATCGGTCTCGAGAAGACCTGTTCCGTTGGCACCACTAAGTTCGAAGTCGTTTCCATAATGGGCATACCAGGATAAATTCTCTTCACATTTGGCGGTTGCTTCTGGGTCTGCACTACAGGAATGGTAGGCACATTAAGACCACTTAGCATTAACCTGCACCGGACTCACTGTCCCATTAACATGTGTCGGGGATGTCGGATTAACACTGGTACTCGGACGACTCTCATGTACTGTATATGGTGGTGGTCGATCTCTCAATAACTGTGTAATAAACTTATCATAGTCTGAGTCCTCCTCTTCGTTTGAAGACTTTCTAGTCCCCTTACTTTCGTATGGACTTTTATTAGTTTTCCTAGTAGCTTTCTTTCCTTCCTTCTCATTGTCCTGCGTTGTAGCCGGAAACAACTTAATCCCTTGCAAAGTCTCCATTCTCCATTCTTTCTGAACACAGTCCCAATTAGCCTCCACTAGAGTTTTCTCTGCCTTTCTCATCATCCTCTCAAATTGCTGTTTCTGTCTAGCTACTAGCTCCCAATTCGCTAATGCCTCAAACTTTGCTGGTCTCGGAAGGGGCTTTGATTCATATAGCACCATCCTTAAATGCTCCAAAAACCTCAAATTTAACATCCCATTTGTAGGAAACGCTAAGTTCCCATCTTTCTCTGTCAATTTGCAGCATTGCTTTAGCCAAAGACATGGTGCAACACACTTCTCTTCCATTACAATGTAAGTTGGTGTACCTTCTGGCAGTGTAGCCTCGCCTACGCTCATTGTAAAATACGTATATCCCCTTAGGGCACTTTTTAATGCTTTGAAAAATGTCATCTTTTCTACCTTTTTGTTATTCAAAATCAAATCAGGAAATTACTTTTAAACACAGAGGCCCGTATTTATACTCCGTTTGCGCCGAATTAGTGTCGTTTTTTTCGACGCAAATTCGGCGCAAAACTAACGGCATATTTATACTTTGGCGTTAGACGCGTCTAGCGCCAAAGTATGGGCAAATAGCGTCATTTTTTTGCGTGAACGCCTTCCTTGCGTTAATGAGATGCAAGGAAGGCGTTCCCGTCTAAAAAAATGACGGCGACGCAAATGCGTCGTATTTATACTCCCGGGCAAAAATCACGCCCGGGGGTGGGCGGGGCAAAAAACCCCGCATTTGCGCCACTTTTTAACGCCTGGGTCAGGGTAGGCGTTAAGGGGGCTGTGGGCTCAAAATTAGCCCACAGGTGCCCTCCCATGCCCCCAGGGACCCCCCCTGCCACCCTTGCCCACCCCAGGAGGACACCCAAGGATGGAGGGACCCATCCCAGGGACATTCAGGTAAGTTCAGGTAAGTATAATTTTTTATTTTTTTTACATTTTTTTGGTGGCATAGGGGGCCTTATTTGTGCCCCCCTACATGCCACTATGCCCAATGACCATGCCCAGGGGACATAAGTCCCCTGGGCATGGCCATTGGGCAAGGGGGCATGACTCCTGTCTTTACTAAGACAGGAGTCATTTAAATGGCGTCTGGGCGTCGAAAAAAATGGCGCAAATCGGGTTGAGGCGATTTTTTTGCCTCAACCTGACTTGCCCCATTTTAAGACGCCCTAACGCCATTTTCCCCCTACGCCGGCGCTGCCTGGTCTACGTGGTTTTTTTCCACGCACACCAGGCAGCGCCGGTCTGCTAGCGCCGGCTAACGCCATTCCCTAAATACGGCGCCCGCATGGCGCTTCAGAATGGCGTTAGACGGCGCTAAATTTTTTGACGCTAAACTGCGTTAGCGCAGTTTAGCATCAAAAAGTATAAATATGGGCCAGAATTCCTTCCACCTATGTTCTCAACCAATTGCCTGTCATGGATGGCTGCCAATCCGTGTGCGACCCTTCTCACTAACCGATCTATCCCATTGCGGCTCAAGTAACGTCACAATCACACGTACTGCAGCTGACAAAGTCTTGCGCCTTGTCCTCCCTTCACTCCAATTCACACAAACCTAATGCAAATATTGCGAGCATTAACCGGTTCTGTGCCTTGGATGAGATCATCTCGTCCAAGGCTACAGTTCCCCTGTGCCTTGGACGAGATCATCTCGTCCTAGGCACAGGGGAACTTGGGGGAGCGTTAGCGCGCCCCCCTGCACCCCCACTCTCTCCCCCAGGCGGGGATGGAAGGGGAAGAACTTCCCCTTCCACCCCACCCCCCCCACGGCAATCCGATTACGTCAGCGCGCGCACAGCGCGCTGACGTCATCTAGTGTTGCCGGGCGCGCTGGAAGCCATTTGCTTCCAGCGCGTCTTCGGAGGAGGACATCGCAGGTGAGTCTTCTCCGTTTTTGGGGGGCGGGGGTGGTGAAAACAGACACGGGGGGAAAGGAAAGGGTTTTTCCTTTCCCCCTGTGCCTGTTTTCACAAGATTCCTGCTCCACGATCGTGGGCAGGGCCCGCGATCGTGGAGCAGGAATCTCCACTAGCCACCAGGGATTTTCTTTCTTGGTTATTTTGGGGGCGACCCCTTGGGCAAGGGTCGCCCCCCCCGGGGGCAATTTTTATTTGTATTTCGCCCCCCCTGGGGGCAGATCCGCCGATTTTTCGGCGGATCTGCCCCCAGGGGGGGGCGAAAACCACTAGACACCAGGGATATTTTTATTTATGTGTATTTTGGGGGCGACCCCTTGGGCAAGGGTCGCCCCCCCGGGGGCAATTTTTTTTTGTATTTCGCCCCCCCCCCCGGGGGCAGAAAACCACTAGACACCAGGGATTTATTTTTATTGTAAAGTTTTTTTGGGGGGCGACCCCTTGGGCAAGGGGCGCCCCACTGGGGGGCTATTTTTTTTGTATTTCGCCCCCCCCGGGGGCAGATTGCCAATTTTTGGGGCTGATCTGCCACCGGGGGGGGCGAAATCCACTAGACACCAGGGATTTTGTTTTTATTGTTTATTTTGGGGGCAACTCCTTGGCCCCCCGATGGCAGAACAGCCATTTTTTGGACGATCTGGCCCGGGGGGGGGGGGAGGTGGAAGCACACTAGGCGCCAGGGATTGTGTTGTGTGTGTGTGTGTGGTGTGTGTTTGGGGGCACCCCTTGGGCAACGGTCGCCCCCCTAAGGTGGGGAAAATTTGTATTGCCCCTCTCTGCCCGTAATTTTGTAGGCCCATCTGCCCCCAAGGAGTGCAGAAACCACCAATACGGCAGGGATTTTTTTGTTTTGTTTTGTGTTGTGCTGGGGGTGCCCCCTTTGTGAATTGTCGCCCTCTGAAAGGGGGCACAGTGGCAGATTGGCCAATTTTTTTACACCCATCTACCCCCGAGGGGGGCAGGATCCACTTAGGTACCAGAGACAACTTCTAAGTTCTTGGTGGTGGGGTGTTTGCCAACTGGCAAAGTATTTGTATTTGTGATTATAACAATTTATTTCTTCTTTTTCTTCTAGTTCAACGCTTTTGCTTCCTTTGCTGTGGATCTTTGCGGTTTTGGCAGTAGTTGTCCTGTGGTTTGCATAGTTGCATGTTTTAGGTAAGTGAAAGCAATTTACTCCAAAGGAGTATTGTTGACATGTTTGTAGGTGGTGTACTAAATGCAGTATTGTGTGTTTGACATTGTCCTTAGATTTGAGCACAGTGATGTTTGTGTTGTCATATGTCTAATTAGCTTTTTTCTTTTTTCTTTTTAGTGGGATATCATTGGTGAATGCTGTCTGTGCAGAGTAGTTGCTTGGTGAGTAGCTATTTCAGGCAACTGAGTGGTATAGTTTTTTGTAGTACATAACTCTTTGTGATAAAGCTACACTTTATTTATTACTTATTTTAGTGCTAGTTGTTGTTGGCAATCCATTTGTTGTTAGGATCATGGCTAGCCGCAAAGTGACCGCTCAGCAGGTTGTTCGCATGCTCTTTGAGTCGTCTTCAGACCATGATTACGACACTGACTCTGCATCTGAGGCAGAGGAGGAAGCAGGAGAATCTGGAAGTGAGTTTTCTGTCCGAGAATATTCTTCTGATGAGGAAGCTACTCTCAGTGCAGATGAAGGGCCTGTGTTAGAGGAGGACATTGATGTGCCAAGAGTGCAGCAGCCTGGGGCTGCAGGGTTTCCCATTGGAAGACCTGACACCTGGATTGCCCCAAACATGGAGCAGCCACAGTTACCTGCATTTACTGGTCTCCCAGGGTGTAGAGTTAATACGGAAAACTTTCTGCCTGTCCATTTCTTTCACTTGTTTATGGACAATGTATTTTTGGAAGAGATTGTGGAGCAGACAAATGTGTATGCAGAGCAATATTTGCGGGACAACGCTGCCAGACTTAAGCCTCAGTCTAGAGCTACTCATTGGGTTCCCACATATCTGGAAGAGATGAAAAGGTTTTTAGGTTTGTCTTTTTTGATGGGGTTGATCAGGAAGCCGTCACTGGCTTTTTATTGGTCTACTAGTCCCTTGATGGCAACTGCTATATTTCCTGCAACTATGACACGTAATCGGTATTTGCTTCTTCTTCGTATGCTGCATTTTGTAGACAATGCTTTAGCCTTGCCACAAGATCACCCTGATTGTGACCGCCTTTTTAAGATTAGGCCTGTCCTTGATCATTTTGTGGATCGGTTTTCAGAGGTCTATGTTCCAGGCAAAGAGATAATTGTGGACGAGTCTTTGGTCCTTTTCAAGGGGCGTTTAGTTTTTAAGCAGTACATTCCTAGTAAGAGGGCTCGGTGTAGGATTAAATTGTATCTGCTGTCAGAAAGCAGTACAGGATATGTGTATAATTTCCGGGTCTACACTGGTAGGGATTCTAGTATTGACCCTCCTGGGTGTCCGGCCACTTTTGGAGTTAGCGAAAAAATTGTGTGGGAACTTGCTAGACGGCTGTTTAACAAAGGTCACCATTTGTATGTAGATAATTTCTACACTGGAGTGCAGTTGTTCAAGGAGTTGTTTAGGGTGGACACTGTTGCTTGTGGCACAATCCGTTCTAACCGGAAAGGCTATCCAAGGGAGCTTGTCTGTAAAAAACTTGAGAGGGGACAGTGCAGTGCCTTGCGGAATAATGAGCTGCTAGCTCTGACATTTTCAGACAGGAGGGATGTGTACATGCTATCGACCATCCATGATGAGAGTACTTCCCCTGTGGCTGTTTGGGGTCAGGTTGCGGAAGTGCGCAAACCTGCGTGCATTTTGGACTACAATAGGCACATGGGTGGTGTTGATAGAGTAGATCAGAGGTTAGAACCTTACACTGCTCTTCGTAAGTCTTATGTGTGGTATAAAAAGTTGGCCCTACATTTATTTCATTTGGCAACTTTGAATGCCTTTATTGTATACAAGGATTGTTCAGCCGAGTCAAGGATGACATTTGTTAAATTTCAGGAGTCGGTGATAGAAAGCCTTATTGTGGTGGAACCGGCAAGAGTTCCTAGAGTAGAAGTGGTGGAGGATGTGGCTAGATTGAAAGATCGGCACTTTCCAAATCACATTCCTCCCACTCCCAAAAAAGACATGCCCACAAAGAAATGTAGAGTATGTGCCCGGTGATTAATCCGGAGGGAGAGCCGGATGTACTGCCCCGAATGCCCTTCAAAGCCTGGGCTGTGTGTGCCATACCAAAAAAAAAATCTGGGAAATACCTTGAGCGTAAGCTGTCTGTTTTATATTTTCATATGTTTCACGGTTGGCATCTCTGTCATGTATTTAGTTAGAGCTTTTGTGTTTGTAGTTTTGTGCTTATTTTATAATTAGTGGTTTCTTTGTTGTTTATAAACAAAAAAAGTGATGGCGGTGTGCTTGGGGTGGCGCTTGGCTGGCGGTGTGCGTGGGGTGGCCGTTGGCTGGTGGTGTGCGTGGGGTGGCGCTTGGCTGGCGCTGTGCTTGGGGCGGCGCTTGGCTGGCGGTGTGCGTGGGGTGGCGCTTGGCTGGCGGTTGTGCGTGGGGTGGCGCTTGGCTGGCAGTGTGCGTGGGGTGGCGCTTGGCTGGCGGTGTGCGTGGGGTGGCGCTTGGCTGGCGGTGTGCTTGGGGTGGCGCTTGGCTGGCGGTGTGCGTGGGGTGGCGCTTGTCTGGCGGTGTGCGTGGGGTGGCGCTTGGCTGGCGGTGTGCGTGGGGTGGCGCTTGGCTGGCGGTGCCAGCCAAAAGCCAGTCCACACTCCCATCAGCTGGTGTGATTCTTGTATCAGGCATGTGGGCGTATGTAAGTGATAGGCCCTTGAGTGGCGCGGTCTGTCGATGTGAGTGTTGTAATGTGCTGGGCCTGTGGCTGGCGGTGTGAATGGTCTTGTGCGTGTCATGTATGAAAGGTGTGTGAATGGACTGTAAAGCGGTTGGTGCCTTGTCGCGGCTTTACAGCTCACGAGCTGTGAGTCATTGGTTCAGTTTTTTGTCTTTCAGTTATTAGCAGTGCATTTCATTTTTGTGAAATCTCTTGTTAATAAAATTTTATCCACTGAACCATCACTCACCCTCGTGCCAAATCCAACCAGTATGTGTGGTAAAAATGACAAAACCTGCTCCGCTGTAATCAGGCGTCGCAGCACACCTGTGACACGCTAGGTGCCTCGGGTGGGACCCCGATGATGAAGCATGCCACCAACTTGGTTGGTGGGTGAGGGGTCTTCTTCACATAACCTAAGTTTGTTTCTTTTCACAATTTTAGTGTTTGGCACATCACGGACGTATGTGCACACATCAATATGATATATTACAAAAATACCTGTTTTTGGGGGGGAGGGCCCACCTATGTTTTTGGTCCTGGCTGCGGCCTTCATCTAGGGAAACCTACAAAACCCAGATTTATTTTTAAACTAGACACCCCAAGGAGTCCAGGGAGGTGTGGCTTGCGTGGCTCCCCCAACATTTTCTTACCCAGACTCCTCTGTAAACCTCAAAATTTGCATAAAAAAGCATATTTTCCTGACTTTTCTTAGTAGGATCACCGCTCCAGCAGAAAATTCCTACTCCTGAGTTTTCCCCTCAGTCTCCCAAGTAAAATGACACCTCACTTATGTGGGTCCCCAAAGCAGAGTCCGTCTAAAGATGTATAAAAGAATATGCCCTTATAAACTCGCTGTGCTATCCCTTCTATCTCTTCAAGTTTTGGGCCTTATTCTGTTGCAGGCACCTGGCCCACCCACACAAGGGAGGTATCATTTTTATCGGGAGACTTGGGGGAATGCTGGGAGGAAGGAAATTTGTGGCTCCTCTCAGATTCCAGAACTTTCTGCCACAGAAATGTGAGGAAAATGTGTTTTTTTTAGCCAAAGTTTGAGGTTTGCAAAGGATTCTGGGTAACAGAACCTGGTCCGAGCCCCACAAGTCACCCCATCTTGGATTCCCCAAGGTCTTTAGTTTCCAAAAATGCACAGGGTTGGTAGGTTTCCCTAGGTGCCGGCTGAGCTACAGGCCAAAATCCACAGGTAGGCACCGTTTTCTTTTGAAAAATGGGATGTGTCCACGGTGCGTTTTGGGGCATTTCCTGCCGCGGGGGGCTAGGCCTACCCACACAAGTGAGGCATCATTTTTATCGGGAGACTTGGGGGAACGCTGGGTGGAAGGAAATGTGTGGCTCCTCTCAGATTCCAGAACTTTCTGCCACAGAAATGTGAGGAACATGTGTTTTTTTAGCCAAATTTGAGGTTTGCAAAGGATTCTGGGTAACAGAACCTGGTCCGAGCCCCGCAAGTCACCCCTCCTTGGATTCCCCTAGGTCTCTAGTTTTCAGAAATGCACAGGTTTGGTAGGTTTCCCTAGGTGCCGGCTGAGCTAGAGGCCAAAATCTACAGGTAGGCACTTCGCAAAAAACACCTCTGTTTTCTTCCAAAATTTTGGATGTGTCCACGTTGCGCTTTGGGGCGTTTCCTGTCGCGGGCGCTAGGCCTACCCACACAAGTGAGGTATCATTTTTATCGGGAGACTTGGGGGAACGCTGGGTGGAAGGAAATTTGTGGCTCCTCTCAGATTCTAGAACTTTCTGCCACAGAAATGTGAGGAACATGTGTTTTTTTAGCCAAATTTTGAGGTTTGCGAAGGATTCTGGGTAACAGAACCTGGTCCGAGCCCCGCAAGTCACCCCTCCTTGGATTCCCCTAGGTCTCTAGTTTTCAGAAATGCACAGGTTTGGTAGGTTTCCCTAGGTGCCGGCTGAGCTAGTGGCCAAAATCTACAGGTAGGCACTTTGCAAAAAACACCTCTGTTTTCTTCCAAAATTTTGGATGTGTCCACGTTGCGCTTTTGGGCGTTTCCTGTCGCGGGCGCTAGGCCTACCCACACAAGTGAGGTATCATTTTTATCGGGAGACTTGGGGGAACGCTGGGTGGAAGGACATTTGTGGCTCCTCTCAGATTCCAGAACTTTCTGCCACAGAAATGTGAGGAACATGTGTTTTTTTAGCCAAATTTTGAGGTTTGCAAAGGATTCTGGGTAACAGAACCTGGTCCGAGCCCCGCAAGTCACCCCTCCTTGGATTTCCCTAGGTCTCTAGTTTTCAGAAATGCACAGGTTTGGTAGGTTTCCCTAGGTGCCGGCTGAGCTAGAGGCCAAAATCTACAGGTAGGCACTTCGCAAAAAACACCTCTGTTTTCTTCCAAAATTTTGGATGTGTCCACGTTGCGCTTTTGGGCGTTTCCTGTCGCGGGCGCTAGGCCTACCCACACAAGTGAGGTATCATTTTTATCGGGAGACTTGGGGGAACGCTGGGTGGAAGGAAATTTGTGGCTCCTCTCAGATTCCAGAACTTTCTGCCACAGAAATGTGAGGAACATGTGTTTTTTTAGCCAAATTTTGAGGTTTGCAAAGGATTCTGGGTAACAGAACCTGGTCCGAGCCCCGCAAGTCACCCCTCCTTGGATTCCCCTAGGTCTCTAGTTTACAGAAATGCACAGGTTTGGTAGGTTTCCCTAGGTGCCGGCTGAGCTAGAGGCCAAAATCTACAGGTAGGCACTTCGCAAAAAACACCTCTGTTTTCTTCCAAAATTTTTGAAGTGTCCACGTTGCTCTTTTGGGCGTTTCCTGTCGCGGGCGCTAGGCCTACCCACACAAGTGAGGTATCATTTTTATCGGGAGACTTGGGGGAATGCTGGGTGGAAGGAAATTTGTGGCTCCTCTCAGATTCCAGAACTTTCTGCCACAGAAATGTGAGGAACATGTGTTTTTTTAGCCAAATTATGAGGTTTGCAAAGGACTCTGGGTAACAGAACCTGGTCCGAGCCCCGCAAGTCACCCCTCCTTGGATTCCCCTAGGTCTCTAGTTTACAGAAATGCACAGGTTTGGTAGGTTTCCCTAGGTGCCGGCTGAGCTAGAGGCCAAAATCTACAGGTAGGCACTTCGCAAAAAACACCTCTGTTTTCTTCCAAAATTTTGGATGTGTCCACGTTGCGCTTTGGGGTGTTTCCTGTCGTGGGCGCTAGGCCTACCCACACAAGTGAGGTATCATTTTTATCGGGAGACTTGGGGGAACGCTGGGTGGAAGGTAATTTGTGGCTCCTCTCAGATTCCAGAACTTTCTGCCACAGAAATGTGAGGAACATGTGTTTTTTTAGCCAAATTTTGAGGTTTGCAAAGGATTCTGGGTAACAGAACCTGGTCCGAGCCCCGCAAGTCACCCCTCCTTGGATTCCCCTAGGTCTCTAGTTTTCAGAAATGCACAGGTTTGGTAGGTTTCCCTAGGTGCCGGCTGAGCTAGTGGCCAAAATCTACAGGTAGGCACTTTGCAAAAAACACCTCTGTTTTCTTCCAAAATTTTGGATGTGTCCACGTTGCGCTTTTGGGCGTTTCCTGTCGCGGGCGCTAGGCCTACCCACACAAGTGAGGTATCATTTTTATCGGGAGACTTGGGGGAACGCTGGGTGGAAGGACATTTGTGGCTCCTCTCAGATTCCAGAACTTTCTGCCACAGAAATGTGAGGAACATGTGTTTTTTTAGCCAAATTTTGAGGTTTGCAAAGGATTCTGGGTAACAGAACCTGGTCCGAGCCCCGCAAGTCACCCCTCCTTGGATTTCCCTAGGTCTCTAGTTTTCAGAAATGCACAGGTTTGGTAGGTTTCCCTAGGTGCCGGCTGAGCTAGAGGCCAAAATCTACAGGTAGACACTTCGCAAAAAACACCTCTGTTTTCTTCCAAAATTTTGGATGTGTCCACGTTGCGCTTTTGGGCGTTTCCTGTCGCGGGCGCTAGGCCTACCCACACAAGTGAGGTATCATTTTTATCGGGAGACTTGGGGGAACGCTGGGTGGAAGGAAATTTGTGGCTCCTCTCAGATTCCAGAACTTTCTGCCACAGAAATGTGAGGAACATGTGTTTTTTTAGCCAAATTATGAGGTTTGCAAAGGACTCTGGGTAACAGAACCTGGTCCGAGCCCCGCAAGTCACCCCTCCTTGGATTCCCCTAGGTCTCTATTTTTCAGAAATGCACAGGTTTGGTAGGTTTCCCTAGGTGCCGGCTGAGCTAGAGGCCAAAATCTACAGGTAGGCACTTCGCAAAAAACACCTCTGTTTTCTTCCAAAATTTTTGATGTGTCCACGTTGCTCTTTTGGGCGTTTCCTGTCGCGGGAGCTAGGCCTACCCACACAAGTGAGGTATCATTTTTATCGGGAGACTTGGGGGAATGCTGGGTGGAAGGAAATTTGTGGCTCCTCTCAGATTCCAGAACTTTCTGCCACAGAAATGTGAGCAACATGTGTTTTTTTAGCCAAATTATGAGGTTTGCAAAGGACTCTGGGTAACAGAACCTGGTCCGAGCCCCGCAAGTCACCCCTCCTTGGATTCCCCTAGGTCTCTAGTTTACAGAAATGCACAGGTTTGGTAGGTTTCCCTAGGTGCCGGCTGAGCTAGAGGCCAAAATCTACAGGTAGGCACTTCGCAAAAAACACCTCTGTTTTCTTCCAAAATTTTGGATGTGTCCACGTTGCGCTTTGGGGTGTTTCCTGTCGTGGGCGCTAGGCCTACCCACACAAGTGAGGTATCATTTTTATCGGGAGACTTGGGGGAACGCTGGGTGGAAGGTAATTTGTGGCTCCTCTCAGATTCCAGAACTTTCTGCCACAGAAATGTGAGGAACATGTGTTTTTTTAGCCAAATTTTGAGGTTTGCAAAGGATTCTGGGTAACAGAACCTGGTCCGAGCCCCGCAAGTCACCCCTCCTTGGATTCCCCTAGGTCTCTAGTTTTCAGAAATGCACAGGTTTGGTAGGTTTCCCTAGGTGCCGGCTGAGCTAGAGGCCAAAATCTACAGGTAGGCACTTCGCAAAAAACACCTCTGTTTTTTTCCAAAACTTTTGATGTGTCCACGTTGCTCTTTTGGGCGTTTCCTGTCGCGGGCGCTAGGCCTACCCACACAAGTGAGGTATCATTTTTATCGGGAGACTTGGGGGAACGCTGGGTGGAAGGAAATTTGTGGCTCCTCTCAGATTCCAGAACTTTCTGCCACAGAAATGTGAGGAACATGTGTTTTTTTAGCCAAATTTTGAGGTTTGCAAAGGATTCTGGGTAACAGAACCTGGTCCGAGCCCCGCAAGTCACCCCTCCTTGGATTCCCCTAGGTCTCTAGTTTACAGAAATGCACAGGTTTGGTAGGTTTCCCTAGGTGCCGGCTGAGCTAGAGGCCAAAATCTACAGGTAGGCACTTCGCAAAAAACACCTCTGTTTTCTTCCAAAATTTTTGATGTGTCCACGTTGCTCTTTTGGGCGTTTCCTGTCGCGGGCGCTAGGCCTACCCACACAAGTGAGGTATCATTTTTATCGGGAGACTTGGGGGAATGCTGGGTGGAAGGAAATTTGTGGCTCCTCTCAGATTCCAGAACTTTCTGCCACAGAAATGTGAGGAACATGTGTTTTTTTAGCCAAATTATGAGGTTTGCAAAGGACTCTGGGTAACAGAACCTGGTCCGAGCCCCGCAAGTCACCCCTCCTTGGATTCCCCTAGGTCTCTAGTTTACAGAAATGCACAGGTTTGGTAGGTTTCCCTAGGTGCCGGCTGAGCTAGAGGCCAAAATCTACAGGTAGGCACTTCGCAAAAAACACCTCTGTTTTCTTCCAAAATTTTGGATGTGTCCACGTTGCGCTTTGGGGTGTTTCCTGTCGTGGGCGCTAGGCCTACCCACACAAGTGAGGTATCATTTTTATCGGGAGACTTGGGGGAACGCTGGGTGGAAGGTAATTTGTGGCTCCTCTCAGATTCCAGAACTTTCTGCCACAGAAATGTGAGGAACATGTGTTTTTTTAGCCAAATTTTGAGGTTTGCAAAGGATTCTGGGTAACAGAACCTGGTCCGAGCCCCGCAAGTCACCCCTCCTTGGATTCCCCTAGGTCTCTAGTTTTCAGAAATGCACAGGTTTGGTAGGTTTCCCTAGGTGCCGGCTGAGCTAGAGGCCAAAATCTACAGGTAGGCACTTCGCAAAAAACACCTCTGTTTTCTTCCAAAATTTTTGATGTGTCCACGTTGCTCTTTTGGGCGTTTCCTGTCGCGGGCGCTAGGCCTACCCACACAAGTGAGGTATCATTTTTATCGGGAGACTTAAGGGAATGCTGGGTGGAAGGAAATTTGTGGCTCCTCTCAGATTCCAGAAATTTCTGCCACAGAAATGTGAGGAACATGTGTTTTTTTAGCCAAATTATGAGGTTTGCAAAGGACTCTGGGTAACAGAACCTGGTCCGAGCCCCGCAAGTCACCCCTCCTTGGATTCCCCTAGGTCTCTAGTTTACAGAAATGCAGAGGTTTGGTAGGTTTCCCTAGGTGCCGGCTGAGCTAGAGGCCAAAATCTACAGGTAGGCACTTCGCAAAAAACACCTCTGTTTTCTTCCAAAATTTTGGATGTGTCCACGTTGCGCTTTGGGGTGTTTCCTGTCGCGGGCGCTAGGCCTACCCACACAAGTGAGGTATCATTTTTATCGGGAGACTTGGGGGAACGCTGGGTGGAAGGTAATTTGTGGCTCCTCTCAGATTCCAGAACTTTCTGCCACAGAAATGTGAGGAACATGTGTTTTTTTAGCCAAATTTTGAGGTTTGCAAAGGATTCTGGGTAACAGAACCTAGTCCGAGCCCCGCAAGTCACCCCATCTTGGATTCCCCTAGGTCTCTAGCTTTCAGAAATGCACAGGTTTGGCAGGTTTCCCTAGGTGCCGGCTGAGCTAGAGGCCAAAATCCACAGGTAGGCACTTCGCAAAAAACACCTCTGTTTTCTTCCAAAATTTTAGATGTGTCCACGTTGCGCTTTGGGGCGTTTCCTGTCGCGGGCGCTAGGCCTACCCACAAAAGTGAGGTATCATTTTTATCGGGAGACTTGGGGAAACGCTGGGTGGAAGGAAATTTGTGGCTCCTCTCAGATTCCAGAACTTTCTGCCACAGAAATGTGAGGAACATGTGTTTTTTTAGCCACATTTTGAGGTTTGCAAAGAATTCTGGGTAACAGAACCTGGTCCGAGCCCCGCAAGTCACCCCTCCTTGGATTCCCCTAGGTCTCTAGTTTTCAGAAATGCACAGGTTTGGTAGGCTTCCCTAGGTGCCAGCTGAGCTAGAGGCCAAAATCTGCAGGTAGGCACTTCGCAAAAAACACCTCTGTTTTCTTTAAAAAAAAATGGGATGTGTCCACGTTGCGTTTTGGGGCGTTTCCTGTCGCGGGCGCTAGGCCTACCCACACAAGTGAGGTATCATTTTTATCGGGAGACTTGGGGGAACATAGATTAGCAAAACAAGTGCTATTGCCCCTTGTCTTTCTCTACATTTTTTCCTTCCAAATATAGGAGAGTGTGTAAAAAAGACATCTATTTGAGAAATGCCCTGTAATTCACATGCTAGTATGGTCACCCCGGAATTCAGAGATGTGCAAATACCACTGCTCCTCAACACCTTATCTTGTGCCCTTTTTGGAAATGCAAAGGTTTTCTTGATAGCAATTTTTTACTCTTTATATTTCAGCAAATGAATTGCTGTATACCCGGTATAGAATGAAAACGCACTGCAGGATGCAGCTCATTTATTGGCTCTGGGTTCCTCGGGTTCTTGATGAACTTACAAGCCCTATATATCCCCGCAACCAGAGGAGTCCAGCAGACGTAACGGTATATTGCTTTCGATAATCTGACATTGCAGGGAAAAGTTACAGAGTAAAACGTAGAGAAAAATTGATGTTTTTTTCACCTCAATTTCAATATTTTTCTTTTTCAGCTGTTATTTTCTGTAGGAAACCCTTGTAGGATCTACACAAATGACCCCTTGCTGAATTCAGAATTTTGTCTACTTTTCAGAAATGTTTAGGTTTCTGGGATCCAGCATTGGTTTCATACCCATTCCTGTCACTGACTGGAAGGAGGCTGAAAGCACAAAAAATTGCAAAAATGGGGTATGCCCCAGTAAAATGCCAAAATTGTGTTGAAAAATTGGGTTTTCTGATTCAAGTCTGCCTGTTCCTGAAAGCTAGGAAGCTGCTGAGTTTAGCACTGCAAACCCTTTGTTAATCCCATTTTCAGGGGGAAATCCACAAGCCTTCTTTTGCAGCCACTTTTTCCAATTTTTTTGAAAAAAACGAAATTTTCACTGTATTTTGGCCAATTTCTTGGCCTCCTTCAAGGGAACCCACAAAGTCTGGTACCTCTAGAATCCCTAGGATGTTGGAAAAAAAGGACGCAAATTTGGCTTGGTTAGCTTATGTGGACAAAAAGTTATGAGGGCCTAAGCGCGAACTGCCCCAAATAGGCAAAAAAAGGCCTGGCCCAGGAGGGGGAAAAGGCCTGGCAGCAAAGGGGTTAATCAAAAAACAAAAAAACAAAAACAAATCTGCTGGTTTACTACAGGAAAGGTAGCCCAATCGCTTCAGAAACCTTACGGATTTTTCACGGACGGCTCTTCCCGCACTTACAGCTCCTCCTTCTTCCTCAGTCTCCCAGACTTGCAAGCAAAATTTGACCCGCAAATTTGACTCTTAACTGATCGATGGGTCTACCCTGATGCACATAGAACTCGCTAAATCTCAGTCAAAATTTTCTTTCACTCACTTGAACTCACACTCTGACTTGTTGACCACACCCGATCACCCTTCTAAACCAGACAGATTGCAACATAAAAACAAGTGTCTCATACACTTTTCGATATACTCCGGAGTCTTAGACCATGCAGGGTCTGTACATCAACAACCACGTGGACAATTTGTGAGCACAAAGTGCCACATACATGTGAAGTTCGACGACTTCCCTACTCTCACACTGCAAAGTATGCACACTCCTACTACAACTTCATTTGGAGTACGCAAACTCTCTAAAACCCTCACAAACCTCACAATTCACCTGCGATGCATAGGCTGTGCAAGCGCAACCTATTTTATTCACCCTGTCACTAGAATGCTCCGAATATCCTCAAACAACCGTTAGAAGGATCCAGGATCTGGGAAAGTCATTTCTGGACTTAAGGGAACATAATTTTCTCTCCAATTATCATAATTGAAAAAACAAAATCCGAATCTCAATAATAATGAATTCTACTACCACCTCTGGGACCTTCAATCCTGCTGCTATCTCTGTTAACACCTGTTACCCTGTACCGATCATGTACGGCAAGCCCTTAAGGAGACAAACTGTGAGTCACTCCTACCGTCTCTGTTTGTCTATTATTTTATACTGGACGTCTTTGGTAAGCTCTTAAGGAGACGAACCACCAGTCTGCTACCATGTCTGTTACCGCGTCTGACTTAATAAGTAAACTTACAAGGGGACGCGAATTGGTTGAGAAACCTTTTGACTCGCAATTAAGATGTTCTTACCATAGCTCCAGTACATAATCAATAATCAATACACAATAATCAATAATCATTAGCAATCAATAACATTAATAATCAATGGAGTCAGTAATTGTCAACCACCGTGACCTTTCAGTCATGAATAACCACACCTTTTAGTAAAAGTTGGAATATTTATCTCCCTAAATTAACAATGCTAATGTCATGTACATTAATCTCAAAATCAAATGAAACATATATAGGAACAATATTGGTTGTCCAAAGCGGCGGAAGAAACATAATCTACTCAAACTTGAACAACAACACATTCCAAAGTTATGGTGCAGATCAATAGCAAAGTCAGCTGCATCAATGTAATTATATTCATGAAGTTGAGCAGAGAAATTCATCAAGCATTAGTCCCTGTTATCATAATTCCCACAGTGAGAATCCTTAAATAACATCAAATTAGCTTCAGCATGTTGAGCTTCATGCAAAACAATTGAATAAGACAAATTTGGAAAAACATCTAACTATGGCTCTATCAAAACAGCGCAGTTGGTACCTAGAAAGAAAAGCACATAGGCATAAAAATCACAGTTTAGGTTATACTTATCCTCAGTATTGATCAGCAAAGCAGAATCAGGCTTCATCCTCAGGACATCAGTCAATCAGCAAGGCATCAAGATTCAGCATTCAAGTTCAGAAAAGGCAAAGCCTTTAAGAACTAAAAAGATTAGAGGTAAAACCTCTAGAAGAATAGAGAAAATGGCCCCCCGTGCAGTGTCGTTAAGTCAAAGTTACCTTAACTACCTCCCGAATCCCTATTGGTCAGTTAATCGTATGTTCACACTTCGTCCAAAAAGACCAAAATCCCAAATCTATGAATTCTAATATTACTCCGTTCACATGTCGTTGATTGGTTTGTCTTGAAATGTCCTCATCATCCGGTTTGTCAGGTACCAATATTGTTGCAGCTTCTACTCTCGTCAGTGTGTTCATTGTTCTTTTCCTGGGAAAGTCAGTCTCACACACATTACTCATAAAATGATGCATTAGCAGAAACAACATCTCCTAGCAGTCGGTTCACAAAGAAGCTCTGTTATGAGCACATTTAAATAATACAATAGAAATTCACAGTTTAACTTTCTTTGGAACAATCATTTTACTAAACGTTAAGAAATACAGCTTTTACATGAGGTCTGGCAAATAGGCCAAGACACTTGCTAAGTTAAGGCCTACAATTAATGAAGCTAAAGCAAAATTCATAACCCTTAATATGACATATTACTGCATTAGTCCAACATATATTCAACATTTCATAATATTAAATCAGTGATTAGTACATTTCGTTAACTCTTCATGATGACATTTTCAAATGTGTGCATTATTTTTCTACGTTATTTTATTTTCTACATAAATATATTATTGAAAAAACATAAATACTCATTCATAATTTTTTTATTAAAACACCTGCGCCAGCAAAAGCAATCATAATAGGAGTCCGGAGGGCCTCTCTAAAACCTTGTGCCAATGCATCTGCTACACTATTGGAAGCTACGCCCCTGGGATTCTTCTTAAAGAGAACCTTTGGTATCATCCAACTGGCTCTCATTACAGGAAGAACTGCATCACAGGTGAATTTAGTGGAGCGTGGCTAGTAGCTGCAAAGCTCCTCTTGTTAATGTGCAAGATAGATAGATAGGTTTTGATACTGTTCAGATTTTGAGTTTTTGTACAGAATATAAAAATAACATAATTTAATACAACATGTCTGCCTTTTCTAAGCATGACATAATATATTGACTCAATATATGGTTTGCAATTTGCCTACATCGGAAGGATGAAAAGCTTGTGGAGATTTAAACTTGTGAAGTTCAGATCACTGTAGATGATTAGGGCAAGTGGTAGCTCACTGAGTGATGAAGTCAGATCCATATACTGGTTCCCCGCTTGACTGAGTTGTACCCAACTATGTCAGCATTGCGTGTATTTTCAGCTAGATACTCCAGCGATTGTCAATGCTTAGACATACATACTTACAGCACCTACAGACTTTTTCGCTTGTATTAGTGCACAATAGAAGTGCTTTACGTCAATCAGACATCATGCCTATTTGTGATTGCTCATACTGTAAACACAGTGACCTCACCTCGGTAGTCATCATGAATGAAATGGAAACTCTTCCCGCAAAGCATCAAAATTAAATACAACACCCTTCCAACCACATACCCTCAACATTGTAGCCTGCAACAGATGCGTTTCAGCACCCCACTTTCGAGCAGTAAGCACTATATAAATAGTGCGAAAACAAACAAAACAAGAATGCCTGGGGCATATAACTCTCCTCCAGTACCGCCAGCCACCTTCATGAGCAGTTTTAACACACGCGCCTTCAGCCCATACCATCCCATATTTTGCCAATTCTTACCTTTTGTTTTAAGGAGGCCTGTACCCTCCTGTCCATCTCAAGTGCTGCTTGAGCCGGATAGGGCACGACTAGGATCTTACTCAGAACCATCCAACTTCTTACATCTTTGGAAATATGCATCCCCGTCGCGAACTCTAAATAAGCCAAAACATATAAAATAGACATAGATGGCAATCAAATATATTTGCCTATTGGGTCTTGTTAGGCAGCGGTTTCACCTTCTTTCTGTCGTTTATAGTTTATTATTGAGTCTGGTCTGTCCAACAGCAGTGCTTGATTCCCTTGATTTTTCACTTATTTCTCGACTCATGACCAGGCGGGCAGAGCACTTCATCCTTTACCCATCCCTTCTGTCATGTACACAGTACATAAAATGGCACTCTTAGTTTTTTTGTACTGTGAGCCCATTTACACCCCGCTGCAACCATCACAGGGATCACAGAGACAGAGAAAGGGAAAAGACAGAATTCCTGCATGCTACATCCATGAACACAGTGGAAGCCCATCACAAACCTGTTTCTCGGCAGCATGGCAGTCCCAAACTGCACCTTCTAAAACAATGCCACATCTTCAAATGTTAGTACTAGTGTGGTGCCATACATTTCTAAGGAACGACTACGACTCCCTCACAACTTTAAAATAATCTAGCATTCAAACACCAGGGTCCCCAAGCTGAAATTAGTGTTTTTATTTCTGGGGGATCAGCAAAAAACGGAAGGCAGATCCCATGGGTTGTTCCATGCTTCTAATGAATTTATCGGTATTGTGTTGTCATAATTTAATGAAATCAGTTTGTGATGTAGTGTGTGCAAAGTCAGCATTCATGTCTTTTCTTAAAATCCCTATTGTACCTCGAGGCCGAGAGTAATTCTCTAGTTGATTGTGAGCACGGGTCCACATCCAGTGATCTCGTGCAAAATGTGCACGCAGCCTGTGCTATAAGCGTGTCGGTAAGCTATAAAGAAAGTGATATGTCACAAATGTATGTCCTACGATTTGTGATTATTTTTTTCATTGTTGTTATAGTACATTGTTGTTAATTTTTAGGTTGTTTGATGTATGTGGTGTAAACCTTTTCGCCTTTTGGGGTTCCTGAAGCCAATTGCATTCTTAAGTTTGACACTCTTGGGGTATTAGGCTTATCTTCGTGAATAAAAATCTGCCCTTTCCGTAGACTTTGGGCTGCAGTCCTATTCGGAAGATCTGTGAATCAGGTAGGTGTGGTGGACGCTGTTAAGTAAGCACCAGAGCATGGGGTATGCACACAAGTGCACACAAATTCACAGACACACAAATATATGCACGAACAGAATTTCTCTGCAACGTGGATACTACAAACCACAGTACGGCGTGTACATGAGTGCGCTGTAGCTCAATATTGCAACATACAACTTATGTGGAAAAGCATCTTTTGAACTGCTTTATCATATTATGTCAGATATGCAAAAATGTATACTGTAGAAGATTGTTTTTATTGATCCAAAAATTTGCATTGCAGTGTTTACATCCTGTTAATTGGAACCCTTGTGCGAACAAACGCCACTATTCAGATGCTGCACTAAGGACATTAAAACTGTGAAGCAACAACAAGTCGTGTACCTGCCTGTCTCTAATATAGTAATTGACTCGTTCACCAAAACCAATGCAAGGGAATCACTCACTAATAGGTTTACGCTATAAGCCTTTGGTAAGGGCTCCGGCGTGAAATATGAAATTGTAGATCCGTATAGCTATCAGTTCGATGCATACACTCTTCTCTTAAGTCTTAAATTATTTTTAATTACTAGCAGTCAGATTAAGGCCTTGATTTAGAGTTTGGCTGCCAAGATCGTCCGATCAAAGTCAACAGAGACCTTGCTCGCGAAATCCTCGGTCCACCCGCCTTACTTAAAGATAGGAAGACCAGTGGTGTAATGAAACTTGAGTGCTTGTGCTCTCTCCCCTAAACATGGTAACATCGGTTCATACTCAATTGGCATATTTAGTTTACCTATATTTCCTAGTAAAGTGCAATAGATATGCTGAGGGCCTGTAAATTAAATGCTACTAGTGGACCTGCAGCACTGATTGTGCCACCCACATAAGTAGCCCTTTAACCATGTCTCAGGTCTGCCATTGCCAGGCCTGTGTGTGCAGTTTACTGTCACTTTCACTTGGCATTTAAAGTACTTGCCAAGTCTTAAATTCCCCTTTTCCTACACATACGTCACACCTAAGGTAGGCCCTAGAAAACCCATAAGGCAGGGTGCTATATAAGTAAATGGCAGGACATGTACTTATAAGTTTTACACGTTCTGGTAATGACAAACTCCCAACGTCGTTTTCACTACCGTTAAGCCTGCTCTTGTCATAGACTGGCATTAGAAAGGTTCTTGCATGCTTTTGAGTGGTAATTTCTGATCTCAGAGGAATAGACTTGTCATGTTTGATATGGTTGAATGGTAGTGAGAAATCCTACCTACTGGTGAAATTGGATTCTACATTCCTATTTCAGAAATACCACTTTTAGAAAGTAGGCATTTCTCTGCCATCAGTGCCTTACAGCCTGTCTCCACTCAACTGCATCTGGATACAGATGTGATTCCCTGGGCAGGAAGGATGGAGGGGCTCTCACTCACACTTCAAAGGTCAGTGGCCTGCCCTCACACAAAGGTCTGATAATCTCCTAAAAGGGCTCCTGGCAGACAGGGCTGGAGTGAAAAGGGAGCGTGTGCACTTCAAAACCATTCTATGAAGATTCCTCCACTTCAAAGGCACTTTGCTTTGCTCGAAGGACTGCTGGCCTGCTTGTTGCCCTGCTGCCTGCTGACCCCTGACTCTGCTGAAAGGACTCTGCCTTCCTCTTCAAGTATTCTCCAAGGGCTTAGTTTGAGCTTGCTCCCTGTTTTGAGGTCTCAGGGCTATCAAAGACTTCACCAAAGAAGAGAAAATCTAGTGAGTCCGAAAAGCTACGCCATGCCTGAAAAATTAAATGCAAGGCCTGCCAGATCGATGCTCCTCTGGTCTCAGAGCTGAAAAATCAGTGCATCACCTGCCAGGTTAACTCAACACCTATTGCCCCTGCTCAAATCGCTTTCGTTTTTCCATGCATCATCCCTGGGCATCAAAACATCTCCGCATCGCAGTGAGGAACCAAGCCTCCGCTCCAGGAAACCAATGCATCACCTTGCAGCGTGGTAAAACACAACGCATTGCCTTTGCCAAGCTGGAAAAACCAATGCATTGCTTTTGTTTTTAACGCATCTTCTCCTCTTTAGCCCCTTTGTGTCATTATTTTTCACACTTCCCAGGTACTGTGTGTTAAAAGAATACAACCACCAATTCTTAAGGATTGACACTCATTTAAATGTTTTAAAATAGTTATATCCTGACTTGTGCTTGTGATATAGTGAACTAGGGGCCATGTTGTCATATGGTTCAACAGAGCAGGGCAAAGAAATAAGGTTTGAAATGTTGACTACTGGTTCAGCAAAATAGGGCCTTATTCGTCGAACTTCCCTGTGTGAATTATACAATTGGCCATTTTATTCCACATGTTTTAAATTGTACCTAATGACATTGGGCCATCAGCTGTTTTGACTGTCTATATATGTATGTACTTGTCATTTACATGTATTTTTCAGTATCTCACTTGTGCTGTTGACACTCACAATATGCACAAGCACTTTATGTTCACTTTTACTTTTTTGGTTATGAGAATTGTGGTTGCTGTCTATGGCTTTTATTGCTGCCTTTAAAATAATATAGGGCCTGATTACAACTTTGGAGGAGGGTGTTGATCCGTCCCAAATGTGACGGATATCCTGCCCACCATACTCCGAGTTCCATAGGATATAATGGACTCGTAATACGGCGGGTGGTATATCCGTCACATTTGGGATGGATTAACACCCTCCTCCAAAGTTGTAATCAGGCCCATAGAGATTGATTTATAAATACATACTTCCCTGTGGTAACCTTATTGCTTCTTGAGGATCTATAAAACTGGATTATGAATTACCCCGTTGGGGGATTGTCGTAGATACTCACCAACAAACCTTGGCAGCGGCACACAAAACACTTGGATACTTTGACATCCTGGAGTCTGGGGGAAAGTGCAAGTTGACCGAGACTTGCTAGAGGTCAGTTCTATGTTTTCCAAGAGCCACTAGACTATTTACTTTTGAGTGATCACTTGGCGGGCCCAATAGCCAGCAACTCCTTGATTCTGGGAGAACAGTTTCCACCTGCAAGCTGCAGGGGGCTAGTACCTCTAGCCCAAGGGAGTCCTGGTGATACGTTTCAGTTGCAGAGGGGTTATTCTTCCTCTTGAAACCAGTCTCTGGTCCAGGTCGAGTCACAGTCATGCAGTTGCAGGGTGGCTACCACAGGTGCAAAGTTTTGCTCCCTATTCTTTGTGGAGTCCTGGAGATGCAGACACAGGTCTCTTCTTTGTCCTTGGCCACAGTTCAGAACAGATCTGAGGTTCTGGGGTCAAGGGTGCCCCTTAAATTCTAGATTTAGGGGCGGTATGGGTGTGGAGACAAGTGGCCAATGGGCTGCTAGTCCCTGCAGCTTATCCACCCCTGTGATGTCCATCTGGTGTGGTCAATGTCAAGAACAAGCAGTTTACACATCCTCCTGCAGTCTGCTATGGCAGGCTTGCTCACACCTGTTTGCTTGGGGCACTCGAGGTGGCACATTCAGTGCTTCAGACCCGGTGACCCTTTATAACACCAATGCCATGGGTACCACTGGTGCATACACTAAAGGCCAATAAGGGGTTAAGGTCCTTGCCAACTGGGGATACCAGTTTATACATATCAAATTTAGGGAAAGATCACTGGCACTGAGGCCTGGTTAGCCAGCTCCAGTGCACTTTCAGAATCCTAACCAACAGCATTGGGGCAAAAAGTGTGGAGGTGACCATTCAAAAGGGGCATTTTTCTACACCTAGTTTCTCAGAAAGAGTCAATGGTGGTTGGTCTATTGAAGGTTTGGTATTAATTGACTGGGTTTTTGCTGAATCTACAATAAATATGTTTGGAGAAGAACAGTGCAAATCTATCGATACTCTGATAGGACACTCAGAGGGTACTGTATTCAGTGACATAAGTCATCACAGCTCTGAATATATATTTCTCTGTTTACAGAGTGTTTTGGGCACTGACACTTGGTAGCCTACTTTAGTGATATAGGGTCTAGGGCAAAATTCTTTGCTGCTCAATATTATCAGCAGTTGGAGAAGGGGCAGTCTGTAGTTCAATTTTAAACTGCTATTTCAACCTGGCAAAATAAACCTTTTGCCAGTCCTAAACTCCCCCTTTTAATACTTATTAGCCACCCCTGAGGTATGTCCTAAAGACTCATAATGCAGGGTGTATGGTGGTTAAAAAGCAGGGCAGGTGTGTTTAAGTTTTACGTTTCCTGAAGTGAAAAACTCCTGAAGCCATTTTTTACTATAGCAATGCTAACTTTCCCTTAGACTAACACTGGGTCCTTCTTAAACTTACCAGATGATGACTTCTGTATAGGAGTAGATAGAGAAATATTACTTCCACGCATTTTAATTGTAATTTAAAATCTGCTTCTATGGTAAATATGGGTTTAAGTTATTATGCTGAAAATGCCTCTATATGGAAGTTGACATTTTTCTGCCCAAATAAAATGTTTTTTCTGGCAGAGTCCACAGTCAAATGACTGTTAATGGTTCTCCTGTGATGTGATGTGTACCCCTTCCAAATAGGGGAAAAATGTCCTTGGGTCTGAGCAGGATGACCTGGGTGACTGTAGATAGCCCTTCCTGAGCTTCAAAGGGTTCTTGACTTCTGTAGCTACCTGTCCTGTCAATAGGAAATGTAGCCACACCTGGTCCTGCCTACTCTTTATCACCCTAGACAGCTTTGAGCTAAATCCGGGGAAGGGACAGAAGTGACAAGTACCAGTTAAGGGATAGACAAAGAGTGGGGCTATCACACACAGGCTGTCAATGGGGTATAAAAATGGCAGCCTCACAATCTCTCTTCAGAACACTCCTGGACCTGTGGAAAATTCAGAAGAAGGAAGAACTACCTTCCTGTCTGAAGAAGGAAAACTGGACCTGCTTGTCATGAGCCTCGGAAAGCAGAAGTGAGTCCAATGATCAGTTGCCTGACTGTCTGTTTGAGTTACAGGGACACCTCAAGCTTAAAGAGGCCTCCCTGCAACTGCTCTTCTGACCACCACAAGCTGGACCTCTCTAAACTCCCGCTCCAGGCTTCTACTAGTGTGAGTCCTGACTTTCAAGAGGTGACTCCCCAGGTCCTTGACCCTTGGCCAGTGCCAAGGTGTACTCCTTCTACTTCAAATATTCAAGAAATTAACTCCAGATAAAAACCCAGAAGGTTTGAGCTCTTCATGACTGCAAATGACCCCCTGTGACACCCACCAATGACTAGATCCAAGGCAACCTAAATCTCTTACCAGCAATGACTGGCACGTCTCCCACCAATACGAAGATCCAGTGGAGACTTGCTCTTCGCCTCAGCAGCGATCACCTGCATTTCCCCAACAATTATCTCTTTGTGACTCCCTCCAGCGTGAAGCTCCGGCTGAAGGTCCTCACGTGGAGTTGGACAGTCTGAGAAGGAAATCTCTTCACAAGGACAAAACTGGTCCCTGTGAAGACTTATGCTCCATCGCAGTGAGCCTGATCATGTGACGCTGGCATGATACAGTGCAACCAGATTAATGCGAGGGGATCTTTGTTCTTCTTGGTGCTAATTTTACGTGAAACATTTCTAATTCATAATTCTGGTTCATCTTAATGGGTTTTGTCATTTGTTTATAAAAAATTACTCTATTTTTCTAAATTATTTTTTCTCATTTTGTGTTTTCTTTTTATTACTGTTTGAGTGCTGCATAAATATTTAATCCAATGCCTGTAATTAAGTCAGACTGTATTAGTGCCAAACATGGTTAAGTCCGGGTTCATATAGTGGCTTTTGTGGTTCACCCTGCCAAGAATTGTGTTTATAATCTAAGTGAGGCTCTCTCTGCTCTCAACCAATAACCTAATTTTTTACAGGGTTGAAGAGGAGAAGGCAAATGCAATGAGAATGTGCATGTTAGGCTCTCTCTTTGCCCAGCAATGCCTGCACCACTTGGAAGAGAGACAATTATGTGCAATCATTACTAAAAGGTAGCTAGGGCTGTGCGATATTAAAAAAATGGCGACAATTCAAAAAGAGTTTCCACATAAAAGTGATAAATGAAATCTAGTAATTGTATGAAAAATATAGGGTGAGCCAAGCCAACAAACTAGTTGTTCATAGCACTTTTACTTCGTTTTTCCTGTAGTATTGAAATTAAGTCTGTAGAATTATATACAAAATTACAGAAGATGTGCAAAACCAGGAGAATGTGTAGACATAACGAGTATGCAGCAGGCCCAATTTCTGGACTTCGTTCATGGTGAGAGGCATGAATATAATTAGGGTGGGTTCAGTTGGAAAAGGTCCTGGTGGGGTAGATATACGCTGCTTGGGATACACACAAACATGCTATTATGGTCTCCATGTATGTTTTGCACAGAAAACTATTTCATCATCCGCTAGCCTATTGGTTGCTGTATTGATTTTTTCTTTCACTGTCTTCCGCGCTCACTTATTTGCCCCCCTCAAAGTCTCTTCCCCCTTAGTTTTGTTCCAGTCTCCTCTTAATCTCTGTCTCTGTCCCTCTGTGTCTCCCTGCTGCTTTTGTTTCCTTCTCCTATTCACTACATCTCTGCCTTTGTTTTCTTTAATCCTTCGCTTAGCATTTTCAACTTTTTTTCCACAGTTCAAACTTAAAATGTCATTAACATGGATATCAATTTATTGAAATGCCAGGGGTAGCGGAAGTAAAATCACATGCCCTTTGACTTCCACTTTCACTCACACACACAATTACACATACACACAAAATCACACTTACATACACACTCTCTCACATAAACACAATCTCACCTGCAAGCACGCACACAACATACATTTAAATTTTTTACTTACCCCAGCTGCCATAGAAGGGCATAATCCAGCTAATTGTACTCCATTTTTAATAATATATTATTATTCACTATTAGTGTAATAACAAAAATTGACAGAAAACAAAGAGTGGAATCCCACCTGACGTCCATAAGGACGAGCTACCTCTGTGTTCCTAGCACTGAATTTAACACCTCTGAGGCCAGGGGTCACAAAGGCAGTGCCGGGGTAGGAAAGGGCAACCTAGGGGTCACAGCTGCGACCTATGGTGACCCTTAAATGAGGTCAATGGTCATTAATAATTTATTCCTGAAGACTTCAGGTTCTGGTCTTATATGTACTCCACTCAGGGTATAATTTCTTTAAAAAAACTAAAATGACATGGAATATTAAATGATGCAGCTGAAAGCAGCAACACTCTTCCACCATACCCCTGATTCTAATGAGAGTGGGACGGCTTTCCATTCTGTCACAGACTGATATTTTAAATGTTTTTTTAGGAGGAATTCCGTAAGACTGTCTAAATAGACATACGTTCCTACATCTCCTATCCTGTGTGTCAAACATTGATTTATTAATTTGGGAGAGAATTAGCCCCTACTAACTTAATAAAATGCTAGTTAGGTCACAACACTGTTCTAAGAGAATCTTTGTTCATCCTATTGTAGCTATGATAGAAGCAGCGGGAAATTATTAAGAGAAAAAGTGTGGTAAGTTGAAACAGTAACAAGTAATTTTAAAGTCAAAAACACAACACAATAAACATTTCCAAAACAATTTAGAAACATCAAAAATACCTTAAACTGAAAAATACTCCAAAATAATTAGAATAGATAGTGGGAACCTGACTTATGGTGATATGGCTTTCTATGGTTTAGAGGCAAAAGAGTTCCAAAATGTCAATAGAAACAATTAAAATCTAACGTTATGTTCACTTTAAATGCATTATCCGAAATCAGCTGTCAAAGGTTCCGGACAGAACCGATAATAAGGAAAAATACTGGTTCTCCTTCACAAAGGTTAGGAGGATAATAGCAGAGGCAGTAATCTTCCACCCTGGTAGATTCCTGTGCTTGTACTCTCTGATCTGGGTAGCCCAGTCTCAGCTCCGAGTAGGAAGAACCCAGGATCTAAGTGCCACCACTTAGCCAATTAACAAGTCAGTGATTGGAAAATTGTCTACGCCCAGTCCTGGCTACTTTCTCCCAACATTCCAATGTATCTTTTCAGCACATTCTTCCTTAGTTTTCTTCAGTCCTTCCCATAATCCTTCAACCTAGCTGTCCTTCTTCCTCATCCACCTGCTCTGTCTGTGCTAGAATGGGTTTTCTGTCTTTGCTGGGAATAGAGAAGGGAATGAGAGAGAGTCTCTGTGAATCAAGGACTGCAGTGTTTGACAACTCCATAGATATTACAAATTCAACAGTTATTTCTTCTGCCGCCAGGTCCTGCACACCTCCAGGAGGCTAACCCATGCTAAAGCATCACTTGTCGACAGTCCCTCGCTTCCTGTTGCCAAGTATTGTCTTCCAGGATGAGGGTAGTTAGAAACGTCTAATCCAGTTTACTTTCGGGCAACACAAAGCATACTTCCTTAAAGTCACTTTTACACTAAAGTTATCAGAATCGACTTTCCCATTGAATTTGATTTAAAAAAAAAGTGACTAATAACTCTTAATCATTGCTCCTGAATTGTCTCGTGTTTTTATATGAAATAACAGTTTCTATTCACAGCTATACCTGTTCCTAGGAAATGCAACTTTACATGCACAGTGAAAATAATCTCTGATGATTGTCACTGTCATGATACAGTATTTCCAATGACTACCATGCCACATTTTTAGATATTATGCTGCCAGGCCTGTGGGCATGCAGGGCACTTTTATAGATATAAAATCGTTGTATCCATACTGTTTAGCAGAGGCATAGCACAAAGTCCAAAATGCAGCAAAAACAGACGGACGGTACTACAGCAAACAGCAAAACATGTTCTTATTAGACTGTGCTTAACTGTATGCCCATTGTATGATGCATCTTAATGTTAAAGACCTACTTATGTGGTTTAATGAAACACAATGCATTAAACTCTGACTGTTTAGAGTTGTCCTTGACCTTTGGGACATTTTAAGGCATGGGCAAAATGGGCAATTGCCTAGGGCCCCCTCCTCCCAAACCCACCCACAAAGGCAAAATGATCAGAACAGTCTACCTCAACCTCTCTCCTTCCCTCTCATTTAGACCCCAAAGGTTTTGTCAATTGGTGGGTGTTTGTTTCAAGTTTGCTTCGAGTGTTGATAGTAAGCCTACCCATGTTGATAATATATAGAGGTAAGTGCAAGCTGCCACCAATCTATGGGGCTAGTATTCGGGGTCACAGCCATATAAATAACTCACAAATAGAAGAAAATAATTTCCATAGGCCTCTTCTCCGATTACCGCTCACCTGTCCCCATGTCTTTGTCCATGAAGAATCAGGCCTGAGCTATTTTGAGGACTGGATCAGACCAGAACCAATGCTATTATGGCAGACAGTCTGGTCCAAAGAGCGAGTCCGCCTAAATGCACAAATCATTGAGGACTGTCTGCATTGTGATTTTGGCTCCATTTTGTCAAGCAGCAGGTATCCAATGATTTAGGGGGACACCACGAGTTGAGTTATATGAGAAACTCCACCTAATCATTTCTAGAGACAGACCTTTGGGTAATATCTCACTTTCAAGAGCTGAGGCAATCCACTAGAAAGGCTGAGGAGCTTTGACATCATTTGGGGGTCGCCAGGGCTCGCAGCTGCGACCCCTGGCATGACCTTTGCTACCCTGGCACTGCCTTTGCGACACCTGTCCTCAGAGGTGACAAATTCAGTGCCTGGAGCACAGTGTTCACTTATTCTTCAGGTGGGTTTCCACTGTCTTTGTGTTCTGTTACTTTGTTATCTCATTAATAGTGAGTAATCATAGATTATTTACTATAAGTGTAATATAAATGGAGTACAATTAGTTGGAATATGCCCTTCCATACAGCTGCAGTACGCAAAAATTGCTTTAACATGTATGTTGTGTGCATGCTTGCAGGTGAAAGTGTGTTTATGTCAGTTTGTGTAAGTGTGAATGTGTGTCTATGTGTAAGTTTGCATGTGTGTGTGTGTGAGTGGAAGTGGAGGTCAAATGGCATGTGATGTAACGTCCCGCTATCCCTAGCATTTTGGTAAATTGACGTCCAGGATGCGGATATTGAAAAAACAACAATGGCAATATATAACTATCGAAACAGTAATGGCATTTTGAACCTTACCTAATTATGTTTGCACATCCTTGGGAAAGATCACTTTTATTGAGATTCAGACTGGGCAGTGTGCACAGTGTCTTCTTAGCTTCCTGCTAGAGCAATATGATTCTATTATAGTTTATTTACCTTTGCAATGAATCTTCCCCAGAGTCATTTTTGAATTCTGTCAATCTCTTACAATCCAATAAGCAGAAGTCAAGATATGAATCTATAAAGAGCATCTGCAAACAAAGGGTCATTATGAACATGGTGGTCTGGACCGCCATGCTGGCGGTGGTGGTAATTACTGCCACCGACATGGCGGTCCAGACCGCCATATAATTATGCAGCCTAAACCCCACAGCGGAAAACACTACCACCGCCAGCGGTGAGCCTGGCTGTGACGATGTTTTTCTATCTGGAAGCAGCGCTGCCCTCTGGATAATGATACCCATTTTGACATCCTTTTACTGGCGGAATGGGTTTCTTAGGGTGATTTGGGGCCCCCCTTGGGTCCCCTGCATTGCCCATGCACTTGGCATGGACAGTGTAGGGGCCCCGTGCAGTGCCCCCATGCGCGGGTCACTGCCTGATATGCAGGTAGTGATTTGTGTGACGGGTGCTACTGCACCCCCGCACTGAGGCATTGATGACTGCTCCATGTGGAGCCGTCAGCAATGTCCCAGCCCAGCAGAATGTTCATAATGCGGCCGGCGGGGTCTCAAGGGGTCTGGCGGTCTATGGAAAGACCGCCAGCATGAACACAGAGGTGTTTACCGCCATGTTCATAATGACCCCCATAGTGCTTAAAAGCATAAAGCGCCAACCAGGGCATCTGGTCCCGTTAGACTGGTTGAAATCTGAAAAGTAAGACCGACCACAGAGGAGGGCGGGTCGAATACAGGGACCAATCTCGTCTTATTGAAAAAGTACCTTTAATGGAGGGATGAGTCGATGTCAAAGACCTGATGCAAGGAGCAGAGGAGGTGATGCGACCGCGTTGATCCCTTTAGATGCAGGCGATGCATCAGTTCTGATTCTTGCATATGGGGTTGCATTATCTTCAAACCGCACAGCTGTCGATGCAATGTCCTCAAACAGTATTGTGTCTGCAAACCGCTTTAAGATGAAGGGGATGCATCGTCATCAAGCTGCGCAGCTGGCAATGCGATTTCTTTGTCCTCAGTAGCAGCTGTAATGTGTCAGGCTCGAGGGAAATGCTTTGGTTTTGACTGGCGCAAAATTGGGTCCCTGAGACGTCAGAACTGGAGGCAAGCCAGCAAGCCCTTGGAGTTTCTTTGGTTCTGGGAATATAGAGAAACAGGTCCAAATCCATCTCACTTCCAGGCAAGGAGGGCAGCAGGCAGCAGGGAAGGGACAGCAAAGCAGGAGTCCAGCAGAGTCCAACAGAGTGATAGTCTCTTCAGCAGCATAGCAGTCATTTTTTTTAGCAGAATGTTCTCAGGTTCAGACGTGAATTAAAGTGGTGGTGTCCTAGGCTCAGTCCTTCCACCCAGTTGTGCCTTTAAAGTGGGGGAGACTTAAAAAAGAGGCCTTTGAAGTGAACAAAGTCCCTGCTCTTCCTGCCCTGACTCCAGACTCACTATGGGGGGATGTTTGCAGCTCTTTGTGTGGGGACAGGTACAGCCCATTTAGGTGCAGGTGTTAGCTCCTCCCTCCCACCCTGTCTAGGTTGACTCATCAGGATGTTAATGGCTCATCAGGATGTGCATGGCCCATCAGGCACAACTAGGCTTGCTTTGATGTGTGGCTATCTAGAGGCAATGCTCAGTTGTCACCCACCCAGACGTATATTCAGACACAGGCAGAGACACAGACTGGTTAAAGTCAGAAAATGCCAATTTTCTAAAAGTGGCATTTTCAGACGTGCAACTTAAAATCTAAATTTACCATAAGTTGTGGTTTTAAATTGTGAGTCAACCATCCCAAACTTGGGGCTCACTTCTCTTGTGAATTGGAAGTTACACTTATAAAATGTAATAAGGCAATCCCATTGTTAACCTGTGGGAGAGATAGGCCTTGCAGTAGTGAAAAACAAATGGAAGAGTTTTTCACTACCTGGATATGTAAAATGTAAAAGTACACATCCAACCTTTTAAATATACTAGAGTCTGCCCTTGGGACTGTCCAATGTCTACCATAGGGGTGACAAATAGACATTAGAAAAGGAAGGTTTAGGCCTTGAAAGGGGGTTAACCTGCCAGGTCAACGTGGCAGTTTATTACTGCACACACAGGCCCTGCGATGGCAGGCATGTCTTAAGGGCTACTGCTGTGGGTGGCACAATCAGTGTTGCAAGCCCACTAGTAGCATTTGATTTACAGGCGCTG
The DNA here is from genome assembly GCF_031143425.1 of Pleurodeles waltl. Classification (NCBI taxonomy): domain Eukaryota; kingdom Metazoa; phylum Chordata; class Amphibia; order Caudata; family Salamandridae; genus Pleurodeles; species Pleurodeles waltl. Next base: position 724,057,375 of record NC_090446.1, on the reverse strand, counting down.
GGCAAAGGTAGTGCACTGTACTAGGAGCCTTTTAAGTAAATAAAAAATGCCAAATGTGTATAAGCCAATGTTATCATGTTTTTTGGGAAAGAGCAGATGCACTTTAACACTGGTCAGCAGTGGTAAAGTGCCCAGAGCCCATAAGGCAGCAAAACCGAAGTCAACAAAACAGGAGGCCAGAAGGCAAAAAGTCAGAAAGTCAGGGTAATTAATGCTGAGGATGCCAGGTATATGTGTGTATATGTATGCATGTGTGTATATCTATCTATCTATCTATCTATCTATCTATCTATCTATCTATCTATCTATCTATCTATCTATCTATCTATCTATCTATCTATCTATCTATCTATCTATCTATCTATCTATCTATCTATCTATATGTGTCAATCCTATGCTTAAAAATTTTGCTGTACAAATGGCAAAAGACTTTGTCACTATCTAGCTCGGCGAGGATAGCATTGTGCTGATCCTATGCTTAAAAACTTTGCTAGATAAGCAGACATTTGAGGTGAGCAAATATAGAGTGTCGCTGGTGTTGCAGGGTGCTCCTTACTAGAGCAGCTCTCCATCTAAAATTGGGAACTTCCCAGAGTTCTCCTTTGTTTTTTGCATAATTTATGCGTCACTCTAACCCTGAAAGGGCCTTGGTTTGACTTATACTGGGTGCTCCCTTGTGTCTGGACAAAGCTATACCCCTCTGAAGAGCTCTAATGAGAGCGAAACACGTGTCAGGGGTTGCTTTACTCATTCCAGGTTGGCTTGGACGGTATTTGACCAGTCCAAAGCTGTAATACTGTGCCTGGAGTGGTAAATGTTTTTTGTCATTTTACAGCTCGGCGAGGATGACACTGTGTCAATCCTATGCTTAAAGATTTTGCTGTACAAATGGCAAAAGACCTTGGGCCAGATGTATCAAGGTTTTTTGCATTCACAAACGGTGCGAATGCCCGTTTGCGAATGCAAAAAGCCAGTTCAGAATGTATGAAAGACATTCTGAACGCAATTTTAAGGAATCGCAAAAATAGCGATTCCTTAAAATTGCGACCCTGTTTAGAGAGTTGCAAATTGCGACTCTCTAAATAAGAAATCGCAAATAAGGATTCCTTATTTGCGATTTCCTAGCACATGTATGAAGCCATTCCTAAATGCGATTTGGGCATTTAGGAATCGCTATTTATCACCAGGCTGAACCTGGTGGTAACCATGTGCAAAATTTAAAAATGCATTTTTTAAATGTACATGTAAAGCACACATGCCCTTTTGGCATGTGCGCACCTTACATGTCCCAAAAAAGTTTTTGGGGTGCAGCAGAGGGGGCCTTAGGCCCCCAGCATCCTGGAGTTTTGCATTTCCAAAATTGCGATTTCTGGTTCAGAAATCGCAATTTAGGAAATGCAAAATATTCGCAGATATGGCCAACAGGCCCATAGGTGCGAATGGGGACAGATTCTCTATTTGCGATTCGGTAATAGCATTTGCGATTCTTTAGAAATCGCTATTACCGAATCGCAAAAATCATACATAACTTTTTGCATTTCTGAAAGAGCGATTTCTTAAAAATTGCTATTTGAGAATCGCAAATCGTTTGTATGATACATCTGGCCCTGTGTCACTATCTAGCTCGGCGAAGATAGCATTGTGCTGATCCTATGCTTAAAAACTTTGCAAGATAAGCAGACATTTGAGGTGAGCAAATCTAGAGTGTCGCTGGTGATGCTGGGTGCTCCTTACTAGAGCAGTTCTCCACCTAAAATTGGGAACTTCCCAGAGTTCTCCTTTGTTTTTTGCATATATGCATATATATATAGATATAGACATACAGTATATATATATAGATACATATACATATGTATATATATTACTTAAACATGCACTTTTAACACCAACAGCAGACTGCTAGTTAACTTCCTGGTGATGAGCAACTTTGCTACAGTATTCTAACGAGCAACTAGAGTGCTAACATTCTGAAGTTATGCCATACGTGTGGCACATCTGAACACCATCTTGATGGAATCGAAGTGGAAATCTAAAAGCATTTTCTACTGAGGATACTGAAGTAAAGGAGGAAATTAGGGAGCTTCATAACAAATAAGTCTCCCAAGATGGCCACTAGAGAAAAATGAGCCCAAATGTAGCACAAATATCACCCAAATGTAGCCTAAGTGTAGCTCAATGACAGAAGTGTGCACAACACTGCGTTTGCACCATGCAAATTGGTACAGGTGTGATGCAAGGCTTTGAGTCAGATTTATGAAGCCATGCAAGGCCACATTGTGCTGCTTTGAATGGCCTCATAAATCTTGAGTAAGGCAACACAGCACAAATTGCTGCTTCGCCTCACTCTTTGCAAGGAAGGGGTTCCATTTGTGTTACACTGGGTGTTCTCGCACAACTCCCATTTTTCCTCTTTATCATTCTGCAGCACACGAAGTAAGAGGAAAACACCTCTATTTCCTGCACAAAAACAACCTTACTGACAACACAGGCACCCTTGCACCATTGCTAACTAAAAGTTGTAACAATGTAAAGAGTGTAATTTTAAGTATGACAGACCTACTGCCTTAGTCAAAGGTTCAACATCCTAAATTATAAAATACGGCCCTATTGGCTTTACCGAGGGGTCAGCATATCAACATATAATAATCAGTCCTCTATTTCTTGTCAAATAGCCACTAATAACCATAATCAATCATACAGTTCAGAAACTCACACATAACAATATTAAAAAAAGTAACTGTCATCAAATATTCTCATAAAAGCTTGTTTTTAAACATTGACAGTCCTTTAAGTCTTTTTTCGCAACAATTTTCAGGGCACAAAATGCACAATAGAACCAACCATAGGAGGTCCCTGCACTCCAGAGAATACAGTTCCAGCTTGAAGTGCTTGGTAAGCTATCCCGGGGTCATGTATTCTATGACCCAGAAGACTTAGGCTCAGATTTAAGAGGGCCTAGCACCATGTATCACCACATTAGCATTATTTTTTACGCTAATGTGGCAATATTATGGCAAAAAACGCTGAGCTATATTTACAAAGTGGCGCATGCATGCATTGCGCCACTTTGTAACCCCTTGTGCCACATTATGCCTGCCCCAGGCATAATGTATGCAAGGGGGCTGAAAAAATGGGCCAATGAAATCCAAAAGATTTCTTTGTGCCATTTTTAGTTGCATTTTTAATGCCTGCACAGAGCAGGTGTTAAAAAAAGGAGGCACACCATCGTTTTCAATGGGCCTCAATGTGCTTTGCAGGATTAGCGTCAAACTTTTTTACCCTAATCCTGCAAAGCACCAAACTAATGTAAAAAATGTTGGCACTTGTTCACTAACTACCACTATGATGTGTCATATGTTAAATACAGTGCACACCTGGTGGCATTTAGGGGAGGCGCTAAGGGGCACAAGGAAAGTGGTGCTGCATTAGATGCAATGCCACTTTTCTTAAATTCGCCCCTTAGTGTGTATTTTAATGTTGGAGGGGGGCTCCTTCTCTCCCTGGAGCCCTACACAGCATTCAAAAATACTTGATGGTGCCCCTGCACCTTTTAGCAGCACCACCAGGACCAAAATATATTTTAGAAAATGCCATTGCTGGGCATTATATGTTGCTCCCGAGCTAGAGCATTAAATGTGAAATGTGCTATTTAGCTGGTCATTGTGCATTCACTTTTATGTTTTGTATTTTTATTTTTATTTGGGGAGGGTGACATGCAGATCTCTCCCTAAGCCTTCTAAAGGCCCCGGGGAACTCATTTCTCAAAGCCAGTTTCATTATTCAGAAAGGGAGGCATATGGGCCCATTGCTGGCCTTTTATAGGCCCCACAGAGCCCACCCTCTGGTGTTGATTTCAATGTTTCAGGGGGGGGTGGGTGACAAAGTTCCATGCAAATCATAATTATGTTTCTCCATGGAAATGTGGTCCTAACCATAACTTCTAGACAGCTGTGGTCAGAATGTCTATAAGAGGAGTTTTTTTGTTTTGCTAATAACTTTGGTGCCGTTTCATGAATCTTGGAGAAACTTGCCTTGGAAAGTTTAGTTCTGATACATGAAGCATGGCAAAGATCGGGGGCGGGGGCAGTGTTTTCCTATCTCAAGCCCCATAGGAATAGTCTGTTGTCAGTACAAAAAATAAGTCTACTGAATGAGACCAAATTATAAAAGGACTCAGAACTTTGCTTTGAAAGTGTGTTTATAGTGATTTGGTAGAAATTCTTAAAGGCATTTCCAAGATGTTTGTATTTAAAGACGTATGCAGGGTGGTGATTAAGGGGTTACAAAATAGATATGTCTGGACTGTTGGTGTCTAGATATGCTCTGATTGGCCAACTTAAAGGGGGCTAGTCAATCCTGACTGGCTGGCCACAACCTGAACAATATGTTGCTTCATTTCAGGACTCAAGGACATGGTCCCCAAGGAAATGTAGAATGCCAGGTTTTCAGGATCACAAAAAGGAGCTCACATAAAGAGGTATAACTGATGCTAATCACAGTATAAATCGTTTCCTGGTGGTGTTATAATCATTTTAGCAACTCTGGTGATTTCTCAGGTGATTTGACGTGTAGAAAATGCTGATCCTCCACTGGGATTTGATGATCTGTGTTAGACCTAACACCCTTAGTGTGGTCTTTATGCAAGCCTTTTGTGTTCCCTCTTTGTTTTCTTAAATTTGTTTCTGTTGGTGATAGAACTGGTAACCAGTGCTAAAGTGCGAGTGTAAAATTGGCCTGCACCTGATTGGAACATTTAATTTACTTTTGTGTCCATTGTAAAGTGGTACTACGAGTACCCAGGGCCTGCATATTAAATGCTACTAGTGGGTATGAAGTACTCAATGTGGCACCCACTAAACTAGCACTTTATAACATGTTTTATCATAAAGTGCAGTTTAAAGCCACCAATTCGACTTTGCAAAGTTGCTTTTTTGCCAGACCCAAACCTTTAATTTTAATACATATAAGTCACTCCTAAAGGTAGGCCCTAAAAACCCATATGGCAGATGTACTGCATTTTAAAATTAGGACATGTTTTTTAAGTTTTACATGTCCTGGCAGTGAAAAACTCCTAACTTCCTTTATCTCTACTGTAAGGCCTACCTCTTTCATAGGATAACATTGTGTTACCTTATTACAATGAATGAGTGCTCTTGACTGGAAAGAGGTAAAAATATCATGTTAAGACTCAAATGAATTGTAATCTAATGGTGAAGTCACATTTTAACTCACATTCTTGAAAATGCCACTTTTAGAAAGTTGGTACTTTCCTGCCCTACCAATGTTTGTGCCTCTGCCAGTGTCCTGGGTCACATGATTATGAATGGCTCTGCTTTTGGGGTGTGTGCATTCCGGCCAGATAGTGAGACTTGGTTGAAGCAGGATTGGCCAACCTGCATGGATTGTTGGAGGCAGAGCTGTTCCCCATCCACTTACATTTCAAAGGGCTGCCTCCAACACACACAAAAAGGAAACTGACATTTGTTGTTTGCCACCCCAGACTTCTTGGAGTCTTGACAAAAAAAGGGAAGAACTTTCCTGAAACATATATGGGGATAGAAGATTCCCTAACTTCAAAGGCTGGAACCAGGCATAAATACTTGACCCTCAGAGCAACTCTCCCGTACACTCCTGGACCTGAGGAAGACTTCAGAAGCACCCTGACAAAACTTGTGATTGTTACCTGTGTAGGGTTATGCCCACTGAATTAGTAACTCAACCCAATTTCTTACAAGAAGTGTTAGGGAGGAGAATTGCTTTCTCTCATGATTTTCCTGGGTAGGTTATGTAAGGTGCTCCAGAAGAGAAAATGAGAAATCCATTTTATATAAGATCGTACTGTGTCTCTCAGCATGTGAAAATTAAGTTTGATGTTCTGAGTAAGACATGTACTTCCAACAGGGACAGCCTTTCAGTCAATGATCCTCTATTGTACAGCAGCTTCCCACAGTGTTCCAATGAACAATTAGAGTTCTTAAATACTATATTAATGACCAAAGTGTGGGGCTCCTGAACGGCATCTTGATGGAATCAAAGATTAACACCTAAACAATTTCCTTTAGACATTAACAAAACTTTTTGTCATAGAAATTATAGATATCACTCCATAAAGGTCAATTAAGGACACCTTTTCTATGGCATCGCAGACATCTTTCACATCTATTTCAGTAAGTCATTCTGACATGCAGAGTGAAACATATTTCCAACACGAGCAGCAGTTTGTCAATACATTCCCTAGTAAGCAACTGCCATGTCACCATAAAGTTCTGAAAAACTACAGTGCTAACTTTTTGTAATCAAGACAAATGTGAGGCACACCAAAATGCCAATTCATTGGAATAGGAACTGTTGAATTTAAAACCTTTCCTGAAGAGCAGGCTGAAATAAATGGACATTGATCTGTTAATGCAGGCACAAACCTATTGGTTTAAAAATGTGAGGGGAAGTATGTGTTCTATTCATTTGAGGCATGATGTATTGGTAAAGGGGTTAAAAATAATTAAAGAGAAGGACATCTGCATAAGTACAGCATCCCTTCTCCAAACCTGTTTACTGGGCTCACCCATCTTCTCAGTTGATTCACAACTTCCTAACTTTAAAATAATTACATTTTGGTAGACAAGTATGAATGTGTGTGCTTGTGTGTACTCACTGAAAAACATAAACACACACACATATATATAATGGTGGTCCATGGGTATTAATGTTAGATGAGAAAAATGAGATGATTACAATTCAGTCTCTTGAACTTCAGTTTTAGCTATAGCAGGACTTTATTGATACCTTTAATGCTGATTTTAATACTGATTTTTAAGAAGACAAATAGAAGTGATCCAAGCTGATCCCAACTAACATCACTCATATATACTAAGATTAAAGTAGTAGGCCTAAATATCGTGAAACCATTACAAATTTGGACACAGAAAAACATATGTTGTCAGAGACTCAATATGGGGTTTGATCTAGGTTTGAAACTATTAAACAGTGTTTGACCTTTTATATTGCAGCAAATAAATATGTCATTATGCATCCTTCTCACTGAGAGCCAGTAGCATGAGCGTCAGATTCTAAATCTGGGTGTTCTCTGATATGAAGTAGCAAAAGTGGGTAATGAAAGTTGATATCCACTGGTGCTACATCAGAAAGGAAATCTAGGTTGCTCTGGCAGAGCTCAGAGAAACAATATCCGTGTAGATAGCAGCTTCCAGCTGGCTCTGTGTTTTGATGGAAAGCAGAGGACTCAAGTACAGAAGGGGAGGGTAGAGAAGGCACAAAGGCTGGTAGATTGAATATCTGATGACCAGTTACTTTTTTACCTTTGGAATAGGCAGGAAACATACATGTTATGTATGCTTATATGTTATTCCTCTGCCCTTGTGATGCAATAGGGTATGCAAAAATTTGGTAAAATTACACGAAATGCAAATCTGTGATTTTGAGTTATCTTTTTAACATGAGGAAGCACTTGGTTCTATAAATAAATGCCAGGGGGACCAGAGTGCCTGGCTCCAAGATGGCCACTCTCCGAGAGTCTCCTTGGGCTGGTTACATAATCTGTACCAATTCAGGTGGCAGCACTGTTTATTTTTTTGCCATCCAAATCCTCCTTGATGCTCTGCATTCTATGCTGAACAAGAAGCATGTCTTTTAGGACCGGGGGAGGAGGGATCGAGCCTGAGAGCAGCGTCCTGACTGTTCAGTACTGACTTATGATGGTGGGTTGGGGACTCAGCAATTAATCTCCAGCTGCATTCCACAGCAGAATGGAGGAGAATCTCGGACTACCCACCCTGGCAGCACTGAGGTGAGTGGCAGAGAGAGAGAATCAGTGCATTGCATCCAGGGTTCTGTGGTGGGGTTTTGGTGCTGTATGCATGGTACAGCTGTCACAGCCAGGCAAGGATCTATTGAGCCCACTTTTGCATGCTGGAGGGTGGGCCTGCTGACTCCTCCCCATGCTGATGAATTGACCAGGGATTGTGGCCCTGTCCCAGTCACCCTTATCTGTGAGGCTTATTGAACCCATGGATCTGGCAGCCTGAGGAACACTGACTGCCATGAGCATTGCTGAAGCCTGAGGTACACTTAAGGAGAGAGCATTTCGGCTGGGTCGCCACTGAGTGCTGAAGCCACCCACTCCTTGGACACATCTGGCAAAAAACATACATACCAGAGGCCCCTTTGGAGACACCTGGAGTGCTTTGCTGCTTAAGACCCAAAAGCAAGACCTGTCTAGAGCCTCAAAGCAACTGCACCAACTGGAAAGCAGACTGGAAAGACTAGGCAGTGTTTGTCGTAGCATTGGAACTGATGGCCACCATACTGTGTGGTGACTGAGTGAATGACCTGCTTTTGGGATAACACACGAATGCGTGGTTGGATACCTAGAATATCTTTACCGACAATCATGGGGAAATCAGAGGCTAGGCAAGAGAACTGCAATTTAAGATAAAATTGGGGCACTTGTCAGAGAGACTATCCTTGTCACAAGGGCACCTGACAGACACAGTAGAGGCCGATATGAAAACACTGTTGATCCACATACTAAAAAGCCTCTCCTCAATCAATACCAAAATAAACACTCTAACAACACGAGTAGATGAACTGACAACTGCCCTTGATAAGCAAGAAAGCGCATCACTACTGCCGAGCTCCATATCTCCCAGCTGGAAGTTAACACAGTGGGATATCATGAAAAGATGCTGAACACGAGTAAAGTGCTTAATGTAATCACGGCACAAAACCTAGACCTAGAGGCCAGGTCAAGATGCAACGACCTGGCATAGTGGGACTCCCTGAGACAACTGACACAGGTGACATGGCAGACTTTGTGGAATCCCTCCTAAAAACATTACTGGGGCAGATACCATCTCTCCACTATTCACGGTGGAGCAAGCAACATGTTCTGTAGGGCCAAGACCCCCCCTCATCACCGGCTACTCAACTGCCAGGATAGATACACTGCCCTACTCTTGGCTCTGATGGGAAGGCTCAGTACGCTCACATTTTCCAGACTTCACACTGGTAGTTCAGGCAGTTTGCTGGGAGTACTTGCCTATCAAGCAGGAGCAGCAGCCTGCTGGTGTGCGATACGCCATGCTGTATCCAGCATGTCTTAAGGTTTTGAACAGAAATTAAGCCCACTCCTTCATCTCACTAGAGAAAGCCGAGTCATTAGGTAAAGATAAGTCATCAAAGATCTGCAAGTAACCACACAAAGCAATCCATAAGGTACTTTTCTCAGAGGAACGATTGAGAAACATTGAATGAACCTCCAACACCTGCCCCTGATCTCACCTGGGCAACCCATTCCCTACTTGGAGGCAGCCAGCTTTGCACATGGAGATTACATCTGAGGACTTCGGAAAGATCAGAACACTAATAATGGGGGACTCTATGGTCCCTATTTACTCACCAAAGATGCTGCTGGCTAGCGTGGTTTACTATCTTTTGGCCAGCAAACACCCTTAAGAAGGAGGTATTGACAAGCCACCACTCTGGACCGTCCACAGGGGTGAATCAACATTTAGATATATTGAGACCTTTTGTGTTTCTATACATCTTTTTGTTTATGGTATTGTTTTTTTTTTGTTTTGTTCAAGATAGTTCCACTGACTGGTTTTGGTAGCTCGTGTAAAGGAGCAGGGGAACTTGCACAGCCAGCCAGTTCATAGTATGTATAGATGTTGAGTTCACATGGCTAGTGACATGCTTGTTGATAATGTGACACGTATCAAGCCTTGCGGGCGCATTGTGTAATGTATCCCCACCCCCAGCATACCTGTGCTGTTCCCCATACACTATCAGGCAGAGTGACTGCGACCCCCTCCGCTTAATGACTTGGAACGCAAAACAGCTCAATAATCCTCAAAAACACAACAGGTAGTAGCTTGTCTAGAACGACACAAAATAGATATTGTCCTCTTGCAGAAGATAGATATTGTGGCGCAGAGTGCCCTACCATAGGCTATAAATGCAGTAGCTATCCGTCATTCTCTAATTATTGCTCATATGCTCACAGGATGGTTGAGCTAGTTAGACAGGGATGTGAGATCCCGGAGGTAGATACACTATCCTCCAACTAGTAATAGGAGATAGACTAATTGCATTACTGAACTCCTATGGCCCAACACCAATGACCTGGACTTTATTAGATGCTTATGGATTGAATGTTAAGCCCTTGCACCTCAAACAGCTCTATGGAGAGGTGACTTTAACTTGATCCTAGATAAGAATCTCAACTTCTCAAATGCCACAACATGCACTCACCACTCAGAAAAAGATGCTCTGGTCCCCATAATGAACACCTATGACTTGAAGGATATCTGAAGAACATGATCCCTCACCCAGACGGAGGGCACACATATCTCCACAGCACAGACGACCTGCGCGATACTAGATCACTGACCATGCACATCAGACATTTGTGGGTGAATGATGGAAATTGAACAACTCCCGTGCACACTCTCTGACAGTGACCACTCACTGATCAAACTGATCATAACCACTCTGGCCTCAAAACACATTGCATTCAAATGGCGACTGCTGCCTCAGTCTCTTATCAATACTGGATATGCAGCAGACCTAAAAAGGTACTGTTAGAAATTGGGTCTTTGGTTGACAGTCAGGTTACCCCCTGTTCAAGCAAGGACCCTCACTCTAGTCAGTGTAAAAGAGAATCACCCTCAGCTAACCCCTGCTTACCCCCTTGGTAGCTTGGCAGAGCAGTAGGCTTAACTTCAAAGCGCTAGGTGTAAAGTATTTGTACCAACACACAGAGTAAATTAATGAAAACACTACAAAATGACACAACAACAGTTTAGAAACATAGGACATATTTATCTAAACAAAACAAGACCAAAACCATAAAAATCCACAAAACACAAGTCAAGTTATCAATTGAACCAAAAAGAGTCTTTAAGTACTTTTAAACACACACTAGCACTGCTAGTGTGAAAATGTACTGGTGCACGTCAAAAATAACCCGGCACGGGCAAGCATGCATCAAAAATAACCCCGCACGGCGGTACGTGAGTCGGAAATCCAGCCGCACGATGATCCGAAAATCCCACAGCGCAGGTTGTGATCACCCAGCCTCCGTCAGCGATGCTGCGTGTCGTTTCTCCTGCTCCGTGCATCGATTTTTCGTCACGTTTCCTGCGAGCATAGTTTCTCAGCTGCAGAGCCGGCGGCGCAGCGTTTTTTTTCAGCCGCAGATTGGAGTTGCGTCAATCTTTTCCCTGCACGGCGCTCTGTGCATGGATTTTCTTCTCTTTAGACTGCCAGCTTCTCCTTTCAGTGTCCCAGGAACTGGATGGGCACCACAGGGCAGAGTAGGAGTCTCTCCAGAGACTCCAGTTGCTGGCAGAGAGAAGTCTTTGCTGTCCCTGAGACTTCAAACAACAGGAGGCAAGCTCTAGATCAAGCCCCTAGAGATTTCTTCTCAAGATGGAAGGCACACAAAGTCCAGTCTTTGCCCTCTTACTCTGGCAGAAGTAGCAACTGCAGGATAGCTCCACAAAGCACAGTCATAGGCAGGGCAGCTCTTCTTCAGGTGTAAGTGACTACTCCTCCCCTCCCTCCTAGCACAGATGGCTCATCAGGAAATGCAGACCATACCCCAGCTCCTATTGTGTCACTGTCTAGTGTGAGGTGCAACCAGCCCAACTGTCAAACTGACCAAGACAGGGAATCCACAAACAGGCAGAGTCACAGAAATGGTATAAGCAAGAAAATGCTCACTTTCTAAAAGTGGCATTTTCAAACACACAATCTTAAAACCAACTTTACTAAAAGATGTATTTTTAAATTGTGAGCTCAGAGACCCCAAACTCCACATGTCCATCCACCCCCAAAGGGAATCTACACTTTAATCAGATTTAAAGGTAGCCCCCATGTTAACCTATGAGAGGGACAGGCCTTGCAACAGTGAAAAACGAATTTAGCAATATTTCACTGTCAGGACATATAAAACACATTACTATATGTCCTACCTTAACCATACACTGCACCCTGCCCTTGGGGCTACCTAGGGCCTACCTTAGGGGTGTCTGACATGTAAGAAAAGGGAAGGTTTAGGCCTGGCAAGTGGGTACACTTGCCAAGTCGAATTTACAGTCAAAAACTGCAAACACAGACACTGCAGTGGCAGGTCTGAGACATGATTACAGAGCTACTTATGTGGGTGGCACAACCAGTGCTGCAGGCCCACTAGTAGCATTTGATTTACAGGCCCTGGCACCTCTAGTGCACTTTACTAGGGACTTACTAGTAAATCAAATATGCCAATCATGGATAAACCAATTACATACAATTTTACACAGAGAGCATATGCACTTTAGCACTGGTTAGCAGTGGTGAAGTGCTCAGAGTTCAAAAGCCAACAGCAACAGGTCAGAAAAAAATAGGAGGCAGGAGGCAAAAAGATTGGGGATGACCCTGCATAAGCAAAAAAGTCCAACAGGTACATTCACAAGGCATGTTGTGGGTAGCCTTCAAAGCGTTTATGAGAAACATTTGCATTGTGAAATAACATGGCATCCACAGCGCTCTTTATGGCAGCCTTTTGTGACTTGAAAAAGATTTTAAGGATCTACAAGACTAAAAAAGCAGTATGGTGCCGGCACATCAACTTACTGTTCGGGATTAGGCTCAACCACACTGAACAGCAGAGCTAGAGGTCAAACACGCACACAAGTGAGCTACAGCTAGGGAGTGCAGAGAAGCAGAGAGACCAAGCAGGAATCTCATTGCAATGGCTCAACCACCACATACAGGACACACAAGCAATAGCAAGCTTCCTGAGGAAGGATGGCATGATATCGCCCTGTTCTGATGCAATAGTGACTAAACTTGCAGACTATTATTCTGGGCTGTGCTCATCGTGTATGTCCTGCCTCGCAAAGGAGTCACTGAGTACTTTGAGCGTGTTGCTCTGGCCTGGATTGAGGCATGGTGGAAGCAGTTCCTGGGGATCCACTTATGACTGAGGAAATCAGGGCCTCAATAGCAATGCTCCGTATATGCAAAGTGCATAGGGGGATGGGTTTCCAGTAGAATTTTACACATCACTATTTGCCCCTTGATTCTTACAGATATATAATGATGCACTACAGCAGGGGGACATGCCCTCCACGCTCCTCAAATCAATGCAGTAAATTTACTTAAACTGGGTATCTGGACTCCTACAGCCCACTGCCCTTAATAAATCTATCTGCAAACATTAGAGCCAAAACTCTAGCCAATAGACTAACTCTCTTGATGCCTTCTAGAATACACGGGGAAGGTGCCGAATACAGTGCGCCGTTTTGTTTCACTGGCATTGTTGCTGGCACAGCGACACGTGTCCTTTATGTGGGACGGTCATCATAGTCTTGGTGTTCGACACTGGGTGCAGTATACGTTGTTTTGTAACAATCAGCTGGAACTATACTACACTGTGATAGCCCCTACACAACACCGCAGAAACATTTGGGTCCGCTACAAACATATCTTTTAAGTCAATATATATGATACAGTCGGGAGCTAAGAGCACAGAAGTGTACTTGGGACAGTGGCACTGTATCACCACTGGTGGTTGGATTTGGGGCTGGGGACCAGCGGATGTCGCAGTCAGAGATGCTGATCAGGCCCGTAGGATGAGGGCCTAAACTACATAACGGTGGATAATAGACTGTGCACAGTATGCACTATGCAAGAGTACAATATTAAATTGAGATTGCCTTGCACTGTCAGTAAATATGCTGCTGAGCAGTGCTTGTTTGTTATTTCTTTTTTCTTTATTTCTTCCCTTTTTTCTTATATTGTGTAAAGCTCATAAATGCAAAAAAAAGCGAAAGCACTGAGAACAACAGCCACTCGCATTCTGTTGATCTCATATATTTGCAGTCATTTCTTACCGGTAATGGCATGTATTTAACGTACAGTGGCATATTATCAGAATTGTCCGTTTTTTTCGCGTAGCAAGTCTAATGTGAAAATCCAGAAATTAGTCAAATTATGCCAGCGTAGTTTAAATTTCACCCAGCCCCATATAGCAGTTGAAAGGAGTCGTAAATGATTTTGGGGGAACATACCCAATATAATGTTATTCGAGAGTCAAAAAGTTAATAACCAGGATGTCTATTAAGTCCGGGATAGGAGAGATATCACATACTCAGCTACGCTCTCGTTGTCAGTTTTATGGCACTCAGAACTCCTTGGTGAAAAACATCCCCGTTATTCTCTGTTACCTATGTATAATATTATATACCTTCCATAAGATTACTTACCATTTGCAGTTACATTCTTTTCCGTGACATTCAACCGTGTGAGTAGTGCTGAAATGTGGAGTAATTATGAACGAATGATTTTGACGCGCTCCTGGTGTCCTTGTTTGTCTTTTAGCAACGCATGCGACATAGTTTATTACCATATGTCCGATTTGGATCTAAATGCCTCCACTATTCCTTTGGCAAGAAATATAGTAGGCCCTAGTCTTCCGTTTGATTGGTTTATACCTGGTAAACAGAAGCCAACACTAAAAAACATACATTTTCTGACAGTGAACACACCAGGAATCAATTGATTTGAAGTCTTGGGCGGGACTCTCAGAAGAATGTAGTGCTTTTTTGTACCTTAGCATGGAAAGTCTTGAAGCACCATGTCCATAAGGGTCGACTGGCCAGTACATCCAGAGGAAAGGAAGCCCATTCCTTAGCTAGTGGTGCACTCGAGAATTTATGCTTTGATCATTTTTTACTTCAATCCTGAAATTATGTAATAGAAATTAGAGAAATAATACAAAATAATGAAGGGAAAAAGGGATAAAAGTAACATAGATAAGAAATTAAGTCAGATCATTAAAATTTTACCCAAACACCCTCCCCCCGTCATCAAGTTATATGTGATCAAGTTAGACGTAGGTAGTCAACGGGTGTCTGTAAGAGGCAGGTGAGCACAAAAGGAGAGGTGTTTAGGGGACTGAAGTGAAACAATGGGGTGTTTGGATGAGAGGGGTTTCCGCCGTAATTTTTGAAGAAACTGGTGATCAAGTGAAAAAAGGAGGCATATGAGTAATTTGAATGTTTGCAAGCAAAATAGGAGATGAATAAGGGTAATGAAGGGGCGCGGGTGTGTCCTCCTTGCATGTTTAAAAGTGAAGAATAGATATGGAGATAAAGGGGAGTGGTAGATGACCATAAAGTATTTAAAAAAGAAGAGCATTAAGTTCAACCAGTGCTTAATTTGTGCTTGTTTTTTCCGGTGCTGAGCACTGACACTTATTTTTGAGGGCCGGGGCTTAGTCTTCTGCCTCAAGCATTTGCTGCGAGCAAAAGACACATACGGGGAAGACGGAGGACGGGAAAAACGAAAAAGCGTCACAAAGAAAGATAGTAGAAAGCTGCAAGAGTGAGCTGAATGGGCAGGGAGTAGCTTTATAAGGATTGAAGAGGCCCGAGATGGGTTCAGGATTACGGCGCCTCAGTATTACGTGTTCACACATTTAATTGCAGCAGCCGTGAGTTTAAGAGGAGGGCTTTGGGCCCCGGCACCTCTTTATTTACAAATTAAGCACTGGGTTCAACAGTCTATTTGCACAGAGCACGGAACAAAACTAAATTATATTTGGAAATGTATAGATATGTACATTTATTAGTACAAGGTTATTCACTTACAGGTGAAGATGTGCATATAGGAAAGTATTGAGAGAAATACATTGTGGAAGATTTTGTCCTACATCTTTCACCGCCACACTTCTATTCTTGACTTGAACATCAACACACGAAGAACGTCTACCAATTCAAAATGGAACAGCTAATAGGAATGTGGATTGAAATGAAGGTAGAAATTCATGCATGTTCTCATCGAATAGCACAAATTTACAATGTGCATGCAGGAAGATATAAAATATGACCTGGATTTACAGCACACTCAAGCCAAATAACCCAGTAACACAATTGAGGCAATATTAACCGAGCCACCAGTAGGACATCACACAATTAATAATACTCAACAAAATAATCAAAGCTATGGAGGCAGACTGGCTAGATTTCCCTGCTCCCATCTTTAGATTTGCCTTTTTCTGTTTTCAATACTTAAGGTGG
This sequence comes from Pleurodeles waltl, assembly GCF_031143425.1. Lineage (NCBI taxonomy): Eukaryota > Metazoa > Chordata > Amphibia > Caudata > Salamandridae > Pleurodeles > Pleurodeles waltl. Next base: position 724,041,290 of record NC_090446.1, on the reverse strand, counting down.
CACCCTGTGTTTGAGTCTGTTAATTTTACATCTATTTTTTTGCTCCAAGGGTAACCACGTGCTTTAAGCAGGTTAACACACCATATCATGAATGACATCCGTGGAATAGTCAAGATAATAAAATCAAAGACTTACAATTGAAGGCACTCCCATTAAATTCTCACACCCTGGGGGTATATTTACGAACCCTGTGAGCCACCAGTATGTCACTTATTGTGACACACCAGCGGCGCATAGTGTGGGCCCATATCTGCGTCAGGGAGGTGTCCCTTCCTGCACAAAAACAATCCTGCATGCAACAGAGGCACCCTTGCACCATGGTAACTTGCTGCGCTGTCCTGTTCCACTATTCTAGTAAATATGCCCCTCAACCGTAAACATTTTCTTTGACCATAACTGTGCAAATTACTTCTGTCTTGTCACTCGCATATTGTATTCGGCGAATCTGTTCTCACATTAGCTCCAGGCACATGTAGCACACTTATTTATTACATCGCTATCTCGGATTACACGTTTTAACATATATAGAGTTTACAGGAATCCTATATCGCTACAAAAAGCTAATTCTCTTGATCTACTATCATATTGCCCCTTGGTAGAGCAGTAGTTGTCATATTAGGACGACATGTGAAATTCTGTGTTGGCTGCTCTTCCTGCCTCAGATTATATTCTGGTAAAAAAAAATTCTCACTGTTGCAGTCTGGTCCATTTTTAGGAACCATGATTTATCATACATCTTGAAATCACACAGTACCTTTAGTGGTTACTTCAGAAGTGAGGACGAAGTTTAAAACTCTACAATAATTTATAAAGTTTAGGCCTCTGGTTAACAAGCAATCTCTTTAAAGTAACGAGGGATCTGTAGTCGGAACGTTTTTTTTTTAAATATATCTAAATTTAGAAGCAAAAGACCCAGGATTTCAGGAAATGCTTCATTCAAGTACGCATTCATATAACAACAACCCACACAGAAACATGCATGCCAGCACACTAGGAATCACTGACATTCATCTATATGCACACATACACACACATATTCATACCTGCACACACGCACTAAACGCACATAAACACGCACACATATTTCTCTCATATCTTTAAGATAATTCCTAAAGCTACTTTTTAAAAGAAACATATATTATTTATTTTTATTGTGTTCCTTCAGTAATAGAAAATTATAATATTTTAATACAAGTTGTATACAAAACACAAATATAAATAAAATGTGCAAGTAACGACATAACATACAACAGCATATTATCCAATAGGGTATTCCATTGGAAAAAAAAACGTTTGCCCTGAAAAATGATGGCATTGCATGTTGCCTTGATGTGATCTGCCTAATAGAAGTTCTAGAATTTAGATTCATAAAGGTGAAAGCGGGTTTAATACTTATGCCGTACATCAGCCCCAATTACCTTGCAGAAAGTATAATATCTGATTTCTATTACATAACTTTGGGCATTTCTTTAAGCTTTTATGACTCATGCTATCTCTTGTTTCTTAGCAGGTCTTATAGAGCATGTATTCTCTGGTCTTGTTAGAGACTGACCAGGGGATCAGGTTCAAAGTGCTCCCTGATCCACAGATCAATGCCTGGCCTTGGCCAGCAACATCTGAGCAACATGAGAAATGCTTGCAGCCTTTATTCCTGGCCACCAACCGACGCCCGCAGGTATTATGCTAATGCCAAAGATAGATGTTCTTGGAAAAGGCAATACACATTTTATATCCTTCCTTCTTTTGGTCTCTGCAATGTCAATTCACCCTAAGGAAGGTGATATGTGAGCAGTGGCAGAACAGTACTTCCTCGGTTGCTATATTGAGCTAAACAGTAAGAAAAGTAACACGCTAAAATTATATAAAATAGATAGATAGATTGATAGATAGATAATTAGGCTCACAGGGTCCACAAATATATGCAGTATAGATTGACTACATGTATATGTGCGTGTATTGCCCGAATTGGAAATAGTGTAGTACTGGATACAAGTCTCTGGTTTACTGTAATGTGAGTTATATAGTGCACAGTTTTAATACCAGTAAACTTTTAAGTGCAAGTGCAAACAGCAGTGGTTTATTTGTTAAAGAATGATTGCTGGTCCCCAAAGGTCAGCTCAGAAGCTGTTAACGGTGCATTTAAATGTTGGTTCTTCCAATACCAGGGGTGTGTAGTTTTGCATCCACCTCATGCCTCTTTAAACCACTACCAGATACTCCCAGGACCCTTTATCTCACTCTTGAAGGTCCATGCATTCTCCTTTAACAATGTTTTTTCTGTCTTTCTCTTCCTTATTCTTTCCCTTTTGTTTGATTATCTCTCTCTTATTCTCAGTAAATGTCTGATGTAGGAAAATAACTGGTTCCCAGAAATAAGTGCTGTTATACCCTCCAGGAACCACTTGCGCAAATTAAGCACAGGCAAAAAGTCCTTCAAGGTAGAGACTGAGCTCCATGGGTGTGAGTTACCGACATACATTACAAATAGGCTACTACTTAAATCAAAGATCTGCTGCCAAAATATGAAGAGAAAAAATAAAGCTTATACTTACAATACATTATTCACTGGTGGACGTTTGTACACATGCTGGCATTAAAAATTTGCCATTTTGTGCTATCAGCAATTTCTACTTAAACTGGAGATTTATAATCTGTATATATATCCAAAAGTCTGGTGAAAATTCATACACATACATGTTGTATAATGTATAATGTATGTGTTACTTAAAGTAGCATTATGATAGTAAGCATTATTCTAATTATGTACTTCATTCTGCTCCCAAATATATATATAAGTGTAAGGTATTTTTACGAACTACAGATGACTGTGCGTAGGACCTGTTTGTGCGTACCTTATCAGTGGCTAGTGTAAGTAAGTTGATTTAAAAATCTGTGTCAAATGAGGTATCTAACAGGTACATATTACTAAGGTAAATAATCAGCAAACACTCTTTTGAATGGCATTCAATGTTTAATACATTGCTGAGTGCATTAATGTCTATGGAGCTATAACTGGGCTAATACACAAGGGTATCTTACACTTGTGAGTTTACATTTACATAAATTACTGATCACATTCATGTCTACAGAGTCATTGCATTTATTACACATATAATAATATTGAAAAAAAAGGGCATAATATCAACTAAATTTGGGGGATCTGTCCTGCATGTTGTGAAAGGTTACACCCATCAACACATCAAAGGGCATAGAAAGTTGGGTCTTAATGCACCTCACAGAGGTACAGGTGTTTGACCCTCGGTGTTTGCACCTCGCAATTTGCATTTTTTTATGACTCGCAAATTGCAAGTATTCATGTACAGCATCAGAGACACTGTTTGTGATTCACAAATGGATCACAAGGGATCTGCTTCAATAATATGCGTTAGGCAGGTCGCAATTTGCAACCCATTGGGAACGGCCAGCACTCACCGAGATGGTGGCCCGCTAAGTCTGTGAGTGATTTTTAAATAAAGCATTGTTTTTAAATGCAGCCCATTTTCCTTAAAGGAATACAGTATTAATATAAAAAATAAAAAAATGAACAGAAAATATTTCATTTTTTGACCACTGCTTGCTTTAAAAACATGTTCCCGCCCCGTTCACAAAGGGGAAGAGGTCCCTTGGGATATATATTCCTATTAGCCAATGGGTTACCGCCTCCATCAAGGAGTTGCTAAAGTGTTAATGTTTTGCAACAGCACTCCTGGTCACAAAATATTCATACATACCAGTGCGACTCGCTATTAGGAAGGAATATCCTGTACATGCTCCTTCCTAATAGCGACCCGCAAATCCTATTTTGCGAGTCAGTAATAGCTACAGACTCATAAAATGGGATTGGTACATGCAAAAATGTATTTTACAAGTAACAATCGGCTCGATGGGCCATGTGCGACAGATAAAAAACATTGCACATCTGGCCCAGAATGCCTTACAGGATGAAAAGCGTATAGCAAAAAGTCACACTCATTGAATTATGTCATCATTGATTTAATCAACAATGCCACTTAACATATCCATGAGTGACATAAGATGTGTGGTCATAAGAAGTGAATGGCTGGGCAGAAGTTCAGTGAATTATAACTGGTGATTGTCAGTTTTTATTGTTTTTCAAAGTCAGTTTTTAAACCATTTTAACAGGTAACTAGAACCTTACTGAACCTTTGACTTTTTTAGTGAATCTCAGGGTTCCTCTAATGAGCAGTAAGATCATATTACTATACCTTCCTGTACAGTCCCTTTAACTTTTCATTTCTTATCAGTGAACTTCAGACTTTTTTTTAACCATACTCAACTAGCAGCTCACTTGCACACAGACCTTAACCATGTGCAGTGGAAGGTTGGACCAGGGCTGCCCACCCACCTCGGTCAGCTTGCTGCCCCTTTCTCTTTCCTACCTGCAGTACATTCTATGTCTCTGTGCCCCTGCCACCTGCATCCTGCTCTCACTGGTCATCTACCCCTGACTATCTCCCCTTCCCCTGCCCTCTATTCTCCATGTGATTGCCCCTGCCTTCCTGCCCTCCTTGGTCAGTTGTGTTGCCTTGCCCATGACAGCCTGCCTTCTTGTTCAGTGTGCTGCCTCTGCCTCCCCTTGTCTGCACTCTGTTCATATCTGCATGCACCTGCCCCCTGCCCTTTGTGGTCAGTTAGCTGCCCCTGTCCATCAGGTCTGCCATCAGAGGTCAGCTTGTGGCCCCTCCCCATCCTACCTGCACTTCATTCTCTGTCTGCATGCAACTGTCCCCCCCCCCTATATTGTTCATGGTCAGCTTGCTGCCATTGTCCCTGCCTCCTTACCCAGCTCTCTGTGTCTGTGCCCCTGCCACTCCCCGACTGCCCTATGCAGTCCCCTAACCATTTTAGGAATTGTGATGTATTCTAAAGTGGTTTGTAAAATGCTGATCCTGTTGTTGTATTTGATGAACCATGTCTGCGACAAAAACGTGTTCTCTCATAATTTCTCATATAGGTTATAGAAGGTCCTCCAGAATCTAAAATGAGAGCACATTTTCAGCAAATTCACATTGTCTACCTCAGCCATGTGAGAATAAAATCTGAAATGTTGAGTAAATCATAAACTACCAAGAGCAGCAGCCGCCTGTCAGCTGATGCTCATTGTTTTACTGCAACCCCTAGAGTGTTCTAAACAACAACTAGAGTGCTGACAGTTTTACTTATGACAAAAGTGTGTCAGACCTCAAGTGATCTTGATGGAATAAAAGATGTAAAACAATTGCTTTAGAAGTGAACAAAATCAGGGGGGTTTATTTTCTCAAATATCATCCTCATCCATTTCAGTTAACCATTCTGACATGCAAACTGAAACATAGTTTCAACACGAGCAATAGCCTGCCAGTTAACTCCTCGGTGATCAACTGCAGCTTTACCAGAGTGTTTTAATGATAAACTAGAGTGCTAACATTTGGGAGGGGGGTACGTGCAGGTACTTAGACAACTGATGGTATAGAGAAGGGGCAGGGCAGGAGCAGCGAACTAACCATGCAAGTCAGACAGCAGGGGCAGTAGAAGCAGAACACACCATAGAGGGCAACAGTGATGGAATACGAGGGTGCACCAATGGCAACTGAGGGTGGAGGGAGGGGGACAGAGCAGCAAGCTGACTAAGCTGGGCAGGCAGGAGGGGTAGTGAAAGAACAATGCACTATGATGTTTTAAGGTGATGTTTTAAGGTGAGAGGGGCTCAGGGTCAGAAGCAGCAAGCTGACCATGCAGGACTAGAGTGAGGGGATGTGGCAGCACAACAGAGCATTCATGGCAAGCAGGCGGACTAGTGGCAGTAGAACAGACCATGGTGGGCAAGAGGGAGGGAGTAGGGACACACATAAAAACAGGGCAGAGACAGCAAGCTAACTATGGAAGGCACACAGGAGGAGCAGTGGCATCGCATCAGACCATGCAGGGCAGCAGGGAGGAGCATGGGCATGGACTCAGGCAACAGAGAGCAGTGAGGAAGTGGGAAGGGGCAGCAAGCTAACCAGCAGGGCAGGCAAAAAGGGCAGTAGCAGCACAATGGCCATACAATGCTGGGGTGAAGAGGCCGTGGTATGGACAGAGGAGGGCAGGCAAAAGGGGCAGAGGGGCACCAATCTGACCACAGCAAGCAGGACAGCAGGGTCAAGGTCAGCAAAATAGACCTTGACAGGCACGAGCGGGGGGCAATGGCATGCACATGGAAAAAGGAGGGAAGAGTGGTAAGCAGAGGCAGCAAGTTGACCACAGAGGACAGGACGTAGGTGCCAGAAGGCATAGGTCAGGAGTGGGGGGTCAGGAGCACATAGATAGAGAACAAAGGGCAAGCAGGAGTGGAGCAGGTACAGCAAGCTGACCATGGAGGGTAGATTGCTGTGGGATTGCCATCAGCAGGGGGGGGCTGTGCCAAGCCCCTGTTGCAAATGGCTGAAAACTGTGCACAGTGGAGATATTGGCTGAATCTGTTAAAAAATAGGTTAGATATACATTATAATCAGGTATAGTAATATGATCTTCCTTATCATTAAAAACACCTAGAAATTCACTGAAAAACAAAAAAGTTGAAGTAATTATAGTTAGGTGGTCAAACGAGTAAAAAAATAATAATTCAAAACTAAAAACACTGAAATTCATGAGGTATAATTTATTAAGCTAACTATAATTGGTGGTCCCACCATGCACTGCATATGACCTCATATGTCAGCTATGACATGCCAAATGACATAGGGGATGACAACACTGATGGCCCTTATTGGAAATGACGCCAACAATGCAAGGCCCCTCAAAGCCTTACCCCACAGCTGAAATATTCATCAGAACCAACACCAAGCAATGCAAAGCTTCGCAAAGCAACACTGCTCAGACTTCAAACAAAGGACATACCATACAACTCATAACGGACCAAACTCAATCCTGTGCCCTACCTGTGCTCCATGGTGACTAGCCTGAATTTGTGGTGGTGCACGACCAAATATCCTCAATTGGCACCACCTTTACCTACAATGCATAAATTCTGTATCTTTGGTTCTACTGATTGAATTTATTTTTCTGGTATCATTTTATTTATTAAAATGACTCTTTTTTCCTAAATTGGTTTTGGCTTTTTCTTGTGTTGTGTTGTCCAATTTATTACTCTTTCAGTGCTCCACAAATACTTCAGGCATTGCCCGGTAGTAGAGGATGACTGCTTTTATGACAAGCTACAAGAGGAGTGAGCACAGAGTAGTGAATTTTGTGGTTCACCCTGACAAGGATTGCAGTTGTTGTCTGAGTAAGGCTTCCACCTCCATCAACAATAAATAATCATAATAATAATAATATCAATAATGATGATAATTATAATAATAATAAATAACTAGAACTATAGTCCCTCCCACTACTGATCAAGATGTCCCTCTACAAGTTTTGAGCAGCACCGCTGACACCTCTGTGAGCCTGGGGAAGGTGGAAAATTATCTTGCGTTAGTTCAACTTACATCAATTGGAACAAGTACCACAGAAATTGCTGATCGATTTGATTCAACTTCTACACAGACGGATGCCATCATTTACAGTGAACCTCCTTCAAATACGGCTCCAGTTTTTCACAAACTGCTTCTGGATACTTTGCCAACATCAATGACACCTTTTTGGACTCATTTGCCTCTTCTACACCTGGACTTCCAAAAACAGGTAAGCTGATAAATTGGCTTAAATAAATGACTTTATTTTCCCATGGATCTATCTGTGGCTTTCCTTGACTGTATTAGCTTTCCTCCTTTGGATTGGCTTTGCCATTACATTCTTCCTATTGATACATGGTCTTTACCTTCCTGAAAGATCAACAGTTGAACTGGTAGATGAGGTACTAAAACCCAATTTTTCTTCTCACAAGGTCCGCAGAGACTTGTCTTTCATGAACATTTCCACAGTATCAATTCCTGATGGGATTGTTTGGGATGAAGGCACATTTTTTATTTACGGCCTCACGGAGGTCATTCAAATACCATATGTGTTTAAACTTTCTATGAACGATGTAACAATACCCAGAGTTGTTTCTGATGACTGGGATGTGAAAACAGTTGATTCTATGATGACTGAATTGCAGTATTTGACTGTATTTGAAAGTGAGGATGTGTTAGACCTGACAGCCTTAGGGTGGTCACCCCTAACTTTTTGCCTGCCTCCCTCCACTTTTAGGATACAGTTTTTGTTGGTTTTAGGACTCTGCACACTTTACCACTGCTAACCAGTGGTAAAGTGCATATGCTCTCTCCCTTAAAACATAGTGACATTGGTTAATACCCATTCAAAAGGCCAGGGCACTCGTATGAAATAAGATAAGAGTCTGTGAAGTTAGGTTCTTGGTCTTCGGAGAATCAATATATAATCCAAACAGAGTTAAAGTTCAGTGTCTTTATTCTTGTGCGAGGTTTTCATACATGTTCATCACATCAGAAAGATTCCATATGTGGTCATCACAACAACATCCAACAGCCAACACGTGTTTCGTCTCAGAGAAATTAATCTCATTGACTTCCTCAGGGCAAAGTATAAGTAAGGTGTTATCATGAATAAATGGCTTATCCTAATCAAGTAAAACTCTTCAAGATAATGTACGATCTAGAAGTATAAGATATAGAAGAGAAACAGAGTAAGGTCTCAGGAGTGTGTGTGAATAAGAATAAAGACACTGAACTGTAACTCTGTTTGGATTATAGATTGATTCTCCCACAACCAAGAACCTAACTGCACAGACTCTTATCTTATTTCATACGAGTGTCCTGGCCTTTTGAATCAGTTTGGTTTTTCCTATTGGAGAAACACTGGAGGTGCTGGGAGGACCCTCCAATCGGGAGCAATGTATTTACTATCTATTGTTAAAGAAATGCTTTGGTGATATTCTGTTAGCGCCTATCCCTATGATTTTCCCCCCTTTTCTTCACAACTATTGGTTCATACCCAATTGGCTTATTTAATATACTTGTAAGTCCCCAGTAAAGTGCACTCACTAAATGGCCCAGGGCCTGTAGATTAAATGCTACTAGTGGGCCTGCAGCACTGATTGTGCCACCCACATACGCAGCCCCTTAACCATGCCTCAGGCCTGCCATTGCAAGGCCTGTGTGTGCAGTTTCACTACCACTTCGACTTGGCATTTAAAAGTACTTGCCAAGCCTTCAACTCCCCTTTTTCTACAGATAAGTCTCCTCTAAGGTAGGCCCTAGGTAACCCATAGGGCAGGGTGCTATGTAGGTAAAAGGCAGGGCATATACCTGTGTAGTTTAAATGTCCTGGTAGTGTAGAGCTCCTGAATTCATTTTACACTGCTATGAGGCCTGCTCCTTTCATTGGCTAACATTAGGGCTACCCTCATATACTGTTTGAGTGGTAGATTCTGATCTGAAAGGAGTAACAAGGTCATATTTAGTATGGCCAGAATGGTAATACAAAATTCTGCTGACTGGTGAAGTTTGATTTAATGTTTCTATTTTAGAAATACCACTTTTAGAAAGTGAGCATTGTTCCGCACTTAAATCCCTCTGTGCCTTACAATCCTCATCTGGCTGGGTTACTTGATAGCTCCCTTGTGCATTTCACTCAGACAACCCCAAACACAGGATGCTCAGTCACACCTGCACACATCTGCATACTGAATGGGTCTTCCTGGGCTGGAAGGGTGGAGGGCCTGACACTTACACGTCAAAGAACAGTGGCCTGCCCTCACAGAATGGACTGCCAAACCCCCAAATGGAACCCTGGCAGACAGGATAGAACTGAAAGGGGACCTTGTGCACTCCTAAGCCACTCTTTGAAGTCTCCCCACTTCAAAGGCACATTTGGGTACTCAAACAGGGCCTTTGACCCTTCCAAATCAGACAATTCTGGACAAGATATCACTGGTGAAGAAACTCTGAACCAGACCCTGCAACCTGACAAGAGAAGCTGCCTTGCTGCCCAAAGGACTCTCCTGACTGCTTTTCTGCAAATGACTGCTGCCCTCCTGTCACCCTGCTGCCTTGCTGCCCTCTGTCTTTGCTGAGAAGTGCTCTCCAAGGGCTTGGATAGAGCTTGCCTCCTGTTCCTTGAAGTCTCAGTACCCAAAAGACTTCCCCCTGCAAAAAGAACTCCTTAAATGGTGAAAATTTTACGCACACCCTGCCAGAAACAATGCACAGCCTTCATCGCAGTGAGAAAAACACCGCACGCCAAACTGGAGTGCCACAGCCCAGCTCCCTGAGAAAAGTTCCAGTCACAACGATGGCACTGTATTATGTAAAGAGTAAAGAGTATTGTGGTGACATGTTTTTCTATAATTGTTATGGACACCATTTCATTCACAGATCAAGTACCCCAAGGACAATTTTTAATTACACACAATGGGAACATTGTCCAACTCCACCACACGGGAGTTCTAAAACATATTCTGAAATAAATTGCATATTTCTCTGGGCACAATGTTAAAAATGCTGAGTCATATTATTTCAAGTTGTTATTTATGGAAAATGTACATATATTATTGACATATACAAATTACATATACAAGTCCTTTGTTTCCCAGTTGGCTATAGAAGGCTATGAATACTGGTTTAAGTCAATTGACTTAAAAAGTGTGTGGGGAACAAAAAATTGCCAAATAAGGGGAAAGGAAGCTTTATTCAGAGCAGGCCTGATACCTGTTCAAATGACATTTTTAAATGAAACTGTACAACAGATAAGCTGTTTAGGCTTAGCAAAAACTAAGGAATTACATGCGCTAAGTATTCCTGCCCCTGCAAAATTTTACAAATGGCAAAAATACATAAATGCAACTGAAGATCAGCTCGATGAATGGGTCAAAAATTACACGTTTAATTCTTCACTTTAACGTCCTGGTGGGTGGTTAGTGTGGCCAATTGATAGCAATGGGTGTCATAAACGTTTTTTAAACTGTACAGGGCTTTTAGAACAAATAGGCCTGACCCTCGCTATGTGTCATCTAAACATGCGGGTATAGTAACAACATACAATGTAGGGAAGCCATGCCAGCAATGGTTGAGGACTTCCTCACTAAATACATTTGCGGTCATGTTTTATTGTCTCTATCTAGCTGTTCTTTGCCTAGGCCAGCACTGTGTTCTTAAACAAGACATTGTTTTCACTACTTTCACCCATGTACGTTAGAGGGAGATTCCAGCTAGATGACCAAGACTGCATGCTGATTGCTGAGTGCTTCACTGCATCTGCTTATGTACACTACAGGCCTCCTGCTCAGGTATGAGGGATGATGTCTTCCCAGGTGAACCTGAAGGGCAGAATTAGAGCTTAATATGCTGTGCTTTAACATAGCCTAGGTAGGAGCTATTCTTTACGATTTTAGTGACAACATGGTAGCATTATTTTTATGTTTCACTCTCCTTGTCACAACTTTAATCGTGTCCTGTTTCATCATCCTAGTTTTTGCAATATATGCTTTATTATCTAAGACAGCTATAACAGCTGAATGTCTATGGGTTTGTACGTTTAAAATGTGAGCCGAGCTACAACGTCCCTGTAACCTTTGTTTTTTTAAAGTAAATTTCTATGTTTTTTAATTCTATTTCCTAACTATATTGTCCCTGTAACTTTTGTTTTTTTCAGTGAATTTCTGTGTTTTTTAACATAAAGTAAGATTAGCACAGCCTTTGGCCATGCACAGCAGAGGTTGGCTGCAGTGCCTGGCCAACCCACTATAACCACCCAACCCCATGCCTTCGGCCATGCTTGGTGGTTGTTGGCCACAAGGCCTGACCTGTGACCATCCCCTTATATAACCACCCAATCCTGTGCCACTTGCAATCAGAAATGCTCTGATAAATTGAAAAAAAAAAATTGACAAGTTAAAAGAGTGAGATCACCTTTCTGTATGTACCTTAAATATTTGAAGTTGAAAATAATTTAAAGCTGAGAAATGACAACTGACACACCTAGCTTGAAACCCTCAACCTTCAATGTGAGGGTCTGATACCTTAACCACTAGGCTGCTGGTGACTCCTTAGGGTGCAGTGTCCAGACATATCTATGACATTTAAACCACAGATTATTCATGGTAAAAAGATGTAAATGTTCCATTACTAATAATATTTAGAATTAAAAACACAAGTACATAAACAGACACACTACCATCAGATACTAGGATTTGAACTTTCAACCTACTGAGCGACAGTCTAAGAGCTTTACTAGTAGGCCAGAAGTGACTCTGTTCAGATGTCCAGGCATGCATCAAAACCGAAATGTCACATTTGTACCAAACATGTTTCTGGTGATACGCTTTGAAGTCATTGTATGGAGAGACCATTGCACTAACAATCTCTCTATCTCTCTCTCTCTTCCATCCTGTTTTGGAATGAAAGAGAGAAGGTGAGAGAGAGAGCGAGAGAGAGAAAGTGACAGGACCGAAGGGGATCCTCAATACCCCTTCAGTCCCAACCTTCTCGCTGCCTCCTACGGGAGCTAGCATTGTCCCTGCACACAGGGAGCTACTATAAATAGCAGCTCCTTGCGTGCAGTAGTAATGTTTGCATCTCTTTCCCTGCCCACTTGTTAGCGGGCAGGGAAAAGGATGAAATCCCCACTTTCAGCAAGCAGGAGCATTTTGACAGCTCCCGTGAGGTGTCAGCTCCTGCCAAACAAAAGTAAACAGCTACTTCCTGAAGGTGGGCACCTCAGGCGGTATCAGGAGCCAGCCTTGGACAGTAGCAGTCCCCAGGGCCATATAACTACCTAGCATATATATATTTCCAATTTGATTTGTAAGGGCAGTGTACTCTCTGTGCCGGTGCTCCGGTATTCTGTCGAGGTAAGACCACCTTCAAAATCTGTTTCAACAAAGGAATGAGTGGCACTCTGAAGCAATTTTTTTTCTCTCTCTCTCTGTCTCTCTATTCACTTAAAAAGCAACAGTTACAGGGACCCTGTAGTTGGGCTCATATTCTAAATATACAGAACCAAGGAAATTCATGTTTTATAGTAAGAGTTATTTCAAGTAACTATAACTCGTACCCCAAGCTAAGTAGAACTCGTGCCCCTGCAGAGCACAGTTTTTTCATTAAAAAATGTACTGGAAATATTAAATTGATATTATCAAGTGTGTTATCAAAGATGTCATGGGTGCTGTAATTTGTGGGGTCATTAGTGCATGTTGAGGGCGTGAGTTATAGTTACCTTAGGACACAAGTTATAGTTACTTGCGATAACTATAACTATAACAGGTGTATTCCTATGGTTTTGTAGGTTTAAAATGTGAGCCTAACTATAACTTCCCTGCAGTCTTTGTTTTTTAAAGTGAATTTCTATGATTCTTTTAATTCTATTTCCTGTCTATAAAATCCTTGTAACCTTTGGTGTTTTCAGTAAATTTCCCTGTTTTTTTTAACGTAAATAAATTTGAATTACTATATGTTAATCCAACCACTGCTGTGAACAGCCTTCAGCCAGACCCTGTGGCCAAAACCCTACTACCACCCAAACATGTACCACGCACAGCCTTTGGCTATGTGCCATGGGATTAGACCCTGAGGCCAAGCCCCCTAACCACACAGCCTCATGCTGGACACAGTGTTTGGCCATGGACAGAGGGAGTTGGCTGCAGGTACTCGTGGCCCCAGCCAATTTCTGCCCAGTGGACCCCATCTTCCAGAGCCTGGCCTTCTAAATTCTTTTTTTTTTTTAGAGCCGATAATTGGCCCCCTTACTCTGGCTGATTTTCAGTCCTGTGGATCCAGGGAAATGATGACAGCACACATACACTTGAACCCTCAACCATCAGTGTACTCATCGGAGACCTTAACCACTAGTCCAAAAGTGACTCATTAACCTGGGGTTTCCAGACTTAACTATGAACCCAAAGATTTTGGGTGGAAACAATCTTCAGTGTTACATCACTATTGGTTTTTAATTGTCAGAACACTTGAAAATAAACAGACACTTTCATACAATGAGTTGAACCTTTAGCCTACTTAGTGACAGTCCAAGAGCTTTACCATTAAGCCAGAAGTAACCATGATCTGCTGTCCATCTAAACGTAACTATAACATTCTTACTAAACATCTTGCTAGTCTGACTCTTTAAAGTCATTCTGTAGAGAGATCATTGCAATAACAGTCTCACTCTGTCTTTTCCATCCCATTATGGGATGGAAGAGAGAGAGAGAATGACTGGACCACGGGGGAGCCTCAAGGCTCCTCCAGTCATAGGTGGCTCACCACGTACTGGTAATTGGGAACTGGTGTTGCTCCCACAACCAGGGATATTAGCTCCCTTCTTGAGGGAGCACTGTTTTCATCTGTTTCCCTGCACGCACATTTGTGTACAGGGAAACAGATGAAAACTCTGTGTTCAGCAAGCGGGAGCTGTTTGACAGCTTTCACTTGCAGAAAGTGGAGTGGTTGCTCTTATTTGGAGGGAGCTGTCAAAGCTCCCGCCAAGTGAGAGCAAATAGCTATGTCCCAGACGTGGTCCCCCTGGGACTTAGCAGGAGCTCCTCCAGTGTTGCATTTACCCCGGGTAGGTGATGGGCCCAGAATGGACCCCCTATCTTATTTAAAAGTAGCCCAAGGGAGTTGGCCATCCCAGAGGCTGCAGTGGAGCTGGGGGGCCCCACATTTCATTATATATTCTGCCCCGGGGAGGTTGCAGTATCTGGAGCTTTGGGGGGTCGTGCTGCCCCCCCACATATAATTAGATGTCAGACCCGGAGAGGTGAAGGCCCCTAGGACTGTAGGGTCGAGCTGGACGGCCCCCAGCATTTTATTATATATTCTGCCCTAGTGAGGTGGCAGCACCATTGGCTGCAGGGGGACAAGGCGTCCACCCACATTTCATTATATAGCCTGCCTCTGGGACGTGGTGGTCCCCGGGGCTGCGGGGGGCGGGCAGCCCTCTGCATTTAATTAACTGTTAGCCTCAGGGAGGTGTCACTGTCCAGGGCTGCGAGGGCCCGGGCACCCCCCCCACATTAAATTAGATGTTAGCCCCAGAGAGGTGGAGGTTCCTAGGGCTGTGGGGGCGAGCTGGACACCGACTGCATTTCATTCTATATTCTGCCCTGGTAAGGTGGAGGTCCCCGGGGCTGCAGGGGGGCAAGACGGCCACCCACATTTCATTATGTAGTCTGTCTCTGGGAAGTGATGGTCCCCAGGGCCCCATGATGGCTGGGCGGTCCCCCACATTCAAAATTTCTAAATCCTCGGGACCTGACCAACCTGGGAGCTTCATTTAAACAAGTGCAGGAGCCCCCGCTTGTTTTCTTGGGGGGAATTTCCATTGGATCCACAGATCCGCTGCAACTCCTGCCGAAATGTCTTTTAAAAAAATGCTTTCTTGCTTTAGGGGATCCCTCTGGGATCCAGCACCAGAGCTAATGGGTCAGGGTGTACCTACCCAGGCCCCTTTTCTTTTTTTTAATCGTATTTTCTGGGGCTTGGCTGAAGCTGAGTCCCAACCTGGCTGCCAACCCTTCCTTGGCCCGTGATCAAGGTTGTGTGACTGAAATGCGTCAGGTTTTAACAACAGTCTCAGCTAAATAAATCTGCGCAATACAGCCACTGGAGAGTGCGTTCCTTTATTTCTTTTCTGGTTTATAGTTCAGACCATGTTTCCATAGAAAAAGCATTTTTTGACTTGCCTACATCTTTGGTGCCGTTTAAAGAATATTCAAAAAATGTTCCCTAAAAAGTCTTCCCAAGAATCTTGTTGTAGATGGAACATTTAGGGGTGGTCCATCTTAGCGGGGGAAGATACAAAGAGGGAGGGGTAAAAAAAAAAAGTGTGTTTCCCATTATAATTCCCAAATAAGTGTTTTTAACATGACTACAGCACGAACCCCTGGATAGAATTACACCAAATTTGGTAGTAAGGTAGCTTTTGGTCCAGAAAGAAGCCTTTTTCTTGTGTGGCGTAAATCAATTCAGTAGTTTTTGAGACATTAAAAGAAACTAAATATAGATATAAATAGGCACCAATAGTTCATGAATATACTTGCGATGTAATCGCGAATACCGGTGCCATAGAAAGACACTGATTGTGTGGCCGCAAACTGATCCAAAGGTTGCGCCTGCTATTTTGTGAAGCAGGTATTGGTCTCTGGGGCTGAAATATGCAGTGTAGACGCCCAGCACAGCCCCTGTGCAGCGTCACAGCAAATTCACAAGTATCAGAAAACACACAAAAAAAACACATTGGTACACTGAACCACCCACTCAAACAGCCATGGACATTCTCACAGAAGTACTCACACACTAATGCACCCACTCACAGACCCACTCAGACACTCATGCATCCAGTCACAGACCCACTCATACACTCATGTACCCACTCACAGACCCACTCAGACACTCATGCACCCACTCACAGACCTACTAAGACACATGATGCACCCACTGGCAGACCCACTCAGACACTGGAACACCCACGAATGGACCCTCACAGACACCTATGCACCCGGTCGCCACTAGGTAGTTATAGTAAGGAACTAGTCTGCATAGAAAGAGCGTTTTTTTTGTCTTGCTAATAATTTTTGAGCCGTTTGATAAATCTGCACACAATTTTCCAAGACAATACAATGCTCAATTTAGCTGCTGTTTGGAAAGTTTCGAGGTGATCTGTCTCGAGGGGGCTGAGATAAAGGGGGGTCCCAATCCAGGTTTTCCCCATTCATTTTACCATGGGGATTTTGCACAGTGATAGCGCCAAAACTACTGGACGGAATGACACCAAATTTGACAGAAAGGTAGCTCTTGGTCCAGAAAGAACCCTTTTTGTTATTTGATGTAAATCCATTTAGTAGTTATTGAGAAATTAAAGAAAATTCGAATTTGTATACATAGGGCAGTGAAGGATCTGCAACCCCTCCCTATCTCATGCTGAAATCTGATTGGCTGTCAAAACTTTTACCAGGAAGTGTTGGCAGCAATGTTGGGACTCAGCTTGAGTCGAGTCCAATGTAAAAATCTAAAAAGGAAAGGTGTCAGGATACAGCCACTCGGACTTCTTAGCTCTGGTGGTGGGATCCCAGAGGGACACCCCGCATCAGAGTTAAAAAGCTTTTTTTAAAAAATTTACATTGGAGGTCATAGCGGTTCTGCCATAAATTAAACAACAAAAACAAAGTGAGCTTCCTGCACTTCATCTTTTTCAGCCCCTGGGTGAGCCAAGTCCCAGGGGCACAGTTTATTTGTAACAGTGGGGGTAGCACAGCCTTCCCTTTAGCCCCACCTACCCGCACCCTGAAGATCATCACCGCCCTGGGATTGCATGTTTTATTTGTGTGGGGGAGGCCCATCAGTCATGCCGGTTCTGCAGTAAATAAAAAAAAAAACTAAGGGGCATATTTATACTCTGTTTGCGCTGAATGTGCGTCAAAAATGTTGACACACATTCAGCGCAAACCGTGCACCATATTTAAACTTTGGCGCCCGCGATTGCCAAAATTACACTGTGTGTGTCATTTTCTGGATGCGTGAAACCGTCTTGCGTTAATGACATGCAAGGTAGACGTTCCCGTCCAAAAAATGACTTAAACACCCGTGCACCTTATTTATCCAATCGCGCAAAAATCCTGCACAGCCGGGAGTCAGAGTAGGAAAATGACGCACAGCCCGATTTGCGTAAAAAAAACGCCTGGGTCAGCGCAGGTGTTAAAATGGGGCAAACACACCTGTACTTAATGAAAACACACAGAAGCAACAGCAGAGCTCCAAAAGGAAGACATGGAGGTGCTTTTCATCCAGTATGCACGCAGATGCAGACCACAGGACCAACAACAGCAGCTTCCACAACACCAGCAGGAACTCCAAAGGCAACGCAGAAGGCAGGAGAAGATATTTTGCACCAGAACAACCCTTCTGGGACTCAGGCAACAAGACATCATCCAGAGGTACAGACTCAACTGGCAAGCCATTCAGCAGCTGCTGCGCAACATTGAGCCACAGTTGGCACCCAGCTTACAGACACCTTGCACCATTCCACCAGAAACCAAGCTGCTAGCTGTACTCCACATGTTGGCAAGTTGGCTCCTTTCAAACCACTGGTGCCCTGGTTCCTGGGATCTCACAGCCCTCATTCTCCGCCTTCCTACCCAAGGTATTGGATGCCATTAGCTCCCTCACACCCCGCCACATCAGCATCCCCAACACGCAGCAGAAGCAGCAGGAGACAAAACAGGGGTTTTACCAAATTAATTGCTTCCCACACGTGCTTGGTGCCATTGACTGCACACATGTACGCCTTGTGCCACCTCCTGCAACCGAGCATCTATACCGCAACAGGAAGCACACACACTCCATCAATGTGCAGGCCATTGTCGATCAACGTGGTTTGATCACCAACATCGTGGCAAAGTGTCCTGGGAGTGTACATGATTCATTCATCTTCCATCACTACACCATCAATCAACACTTCCAGGATGGACGATATAGAAATGGCCTACTTGTTGGTAAGTACAGAAACCTACTTATATACACGCAGTACAGCAACCCTCTAGGACACACAACACATACACCACAACATCGACACGTGGCCAGGCAGACACTGAGGTTGTGACACTGCTAGGCATGCGTGATATCCTGACCCATTTGGATATAGACCTATGGACAAATGACAGTACCAAATAACAACAGATACCACTCCACAGACACAAGGGAACAATTTAAAACAACACACCAACAATGACATGGCCTCAACTGGCAGTACAACATGGAAGATTAATCTTTCAATATCACATCAGTAACACTCAATCAAACACCCTTCCAACCAATACGTACTGTGTAAGGGGTGTGTAATGTGTTATTCTGCAGGTCAAACACCATAACACACATAGCATGATGGTGACTACAATGAAGATGACATGGAATAATTGAGGCTGTACCAATATCTCACACCACTCCTGCTCTCACATTGCCCACTAGCAATAAGTAAGTGGATTATGGGAAGAACACATATTGATGTGACAATAATTAAAAGCACATTCCCACACATACGCATTAAGACAATTTCACACACACACAACAGATGTACAAGCATACGGCCCTTCTGACACTCAAAATGACAACCTCACAACCAAGTTAGCCAGCTGAACTAGAACATGTTCTGATGTATAGGTACACGTTACAACCTGAGTCGACATGGCAAGGGCAGAGAAATAGGTCTGCTGAAAATTTGTCACACATGTGAAATTTCTGCATAGTCAATTGTCAACACGTTAGTGCTGACAACATACGGAGATGTGTTGTACATTGTCACCTAGCCAAGTCTAAGGGTCTCACTGATGTGTAAATAATTCAATTGCATATGTGAAATTGGATGGGATGTCCAGGGTATATAGATGCAACTGTGTTACCACCACTGTGGAATTGATTCTGTGTATTGAAGTATCATCTCTCCCCTAGTTA
Source organism: Pleurodeles waltl (assembly GCF_031143425.1). Lineage (NCBI taxonomy): Eukaryota > Metazoa > Chordata > Amphibia > Caudata > Salamandridae > Pleurodeles > Pleurodeles waltl. The sequence goes on along the minus strand of NC_090446.1, from coordinate 724,021,908 downwards.
AGACACAGAGACACCTCTTTCACATGACATAATGCAAGGGAGTACACAATGTACTGCAACGCTACAAAAATACTGTTGACATCCGGACAATCAGCCAAACACAGTTCAGATAATGAAACAACCCAATGCTGATGGTACATCCTAGAAGCATAGGATTCCACACAATAACACAAACACAGATGAGTCACAGACAACACAAGAGAACAACTGTCATGCAAAGTGATAATCATGGTGTAAGCTACATCAACATGTTCTCACTCATTTTCTCTTTCAGTTGATCAGGGGTATGGGATCCATCCAGGGATCATGACTCCATTTGCAAACCCAAGCACTGCAGCAGAGCGTGCCTATAATGAGGCACACCGGAGGACACGCACCATAGTCGAGAGGACCTTTGGAATCCTAAAGTCAAGATTCAGGTGCCTCGACATCATGGGAGGCAGCCTCCTATATTCACCTGAAATGGTGTGCAAAATCATTTTGACTTATGCCATCCTGCACAACATATGTGTAAGAAGGAACATTCCCCTATATGAACCCGACCCACAAATGCCTGAAGAGGAGGAAGAGGAGGATGCTGTCCATCAACATGAGGGGGACCATCCAAACACAGCAGCAGGATTGCGTCGGAGACAACATATTGTCCAAAATTTCATTTAACTATACTCATCCATCACCACTGTCTTACCATATGTCAATAAACACCTTTTCTAGTCACTATATCATGGTCTGGATGATCATTTTTGCATAACATTATTCCTAACTATCAGAATCAGAGTGTAACCTCATGGAGCATTGCAGAAATGCAGTTTAGGATACAGAAAAATGCACATCAATTTTTATGCGTATGAATGTACAGCCAAATTCACAGACACTGCAAATGACATACATCCTGTACATTTCACACCTGAAGGGCAATAGCAGAGGACCACAGCTATTTCACACATACATGTTGGCAGCATGGTTCATCGCAGCATATCGCACACAACTAAGACACCATCAGTCAATAAGGGAAAATAATGCCTCATACATGAGGCAGTGATGTGCTATTGCATTGGTGACAAGAAGGTATGAGCAGACCCTTGTAAGCAGTAAGTGTTACATCAGCTATCTTTGCAAGGAGTATGTGTGACAAAATTTCCATTTAAGCAGCAAATTGATAGCACAAGTGCCCCAGGTATGACTAGCATTGCTCACAGGACATCCCCTGCACATGGCAGCCCAGGTCCTAAGTCCTGCCACATCCATGTTCTCTGTCTCACTCCACCCTTCTTCAGAGGTCCCTGGAAAGGGAATATGTATACCCAGATAACCCCTCATCTACACACACCAAGACTCACAATGTGAATCCAGTGTGCTTCCCTCTTTAGTATGGTATGTCATAGTCATTGTACTTCTGTCTGCATGGCCTTCTGGTTAAATAATGCACTGCCTTGTAGTCTGTAGGACGTGTAATCACCTGGATATTGCTTCCCATGTGAAAGGTACTGTTGGCCCTTTGAACTTGATTCCCACCTACAGGACATGTGAGAGACTGAAGCTGTACACACCTGTGAGCACCTCCATGCAGAGCAGCCATTTGAACAGAACATGCACTGCCATTGCAGCTACCTGGAACAGCATAGAAGTTGCCCTTTTATGTGTAACACTGGTATGCATTGTCGTAGAAATCACTTGTGTAACACAGCCCTTGGGTTACTGTGTTAAGTTCCAACAACAGGACAAACACAGTTTTCATTTTCCACAGTGTTGGTCCACCTTTGAGCAGTCTCAGTCTGCTCACTGTGTACTTGCCTTGTTAAATTTATTGATCCTGATTGACCCTGCATCCTGTTAGCCCGACGGTTCCTGTCTTTGCGTTACCATAAAGGTTCCCTGTGGCTATATTTGTATCATAGTTGCTTTCCCAGCCCTCACTTTCGTCCTGGGGTAGTGTGTCAGGTGGGTCTACAATGCATAGTCAAATACATTGTATAGCATAATCAGTTTACTTATCGTACCAAGGGGGTGGAACTTGACTACAAATAGCCTAATCATGGCCCATCCCTTGTCTGGGTTTCATGTATGCATGAGTGACAAATAGTGACAGTGTACCATGGCTGTGTGCATGGACTGGGTATGGTGCCTCCAGGACAACAAACAACGTCAAATAATGTGCATGAAATGTCAACACATGTTAGGACCCTGACAGTCCACATGCTGATTCACATTGCCCCCCACATATTGATGGGGCTTGCGTGCTGAATAGCTGTGAGATTAATCAGCACAGAGGCACTGATGTTCCCGGATGCAGTGGGAATTTTAGTGGCCAACCTGTGTACAAATGTTGTGATGAAACTTCCTGATCCATTAACTTTGTCAGCACATCAAGGTTGCCCTGTTGTCAGTCTCATAGCACGTCTGCAGTGCCATAGCTGGACTATTCCCATGTGTGTTCTCAATTCCTCATTGGATTTTCTTCGAATCAGTTGTGAAGGATACTTTTTAGATGCAGGAAATGGCTCCACAGACTCATGACTAGACCTGCACGTAACTGTGACTGGGTACTGTTGGTTTGGGGATAGTTGGGCTGTGTTCTGTTATTTTTTTTGCATTTCACTGTCCTACTTTCCCTCCATTCTCCTCTGTACCTGATTATTCCCTTTTTTTGGTGCAAGCATGTTGGGTAGGCCTCGTCTTGGCAGGATGGGAGAGGAGGAGCTGGGTGGCTTTATTTGGCTGGTGTGCCACTTCCTACCCTTAATGATTGAAGCAGGTGGCCATGTGATACAGGGCTTTCACACAGAGGCAAGGAGGCTCCGGTGGGCAAAGGTCCTGTACCATCTACACCGAATCTACAACACACCGTGCAACGACCACCAGCTGAAACACTGTTGGGCTGAACTGGTTCCCCGAGAGCAAGACCTGCTAGACCAGCTGGGGATTGTGATTGGTGGCCCTGTTGGTGAGTACAAATCAGAGTAATGTGCACATTTAAATGCTCTGTAGTGACAGTAGCTGATTTGATCATATGCTGCAGGCAATGTTTTTGAACATGTGGAATGCAAGTTAAACATACAGGCCCATATTTCTACTTTATTAGCTTCGCATATGCGTAATTTTTTGAAGCAAAATCTGCGCAAACTTACAAAATACAAATGTATTTTGTAAGTTAGCGCTGCTTTTGCCTCAAAAAGCGGCACAAATGCTGCGCGAAAAAAAAGTATGAGTATGTGCCACAGTTGCCTGTGAGATATACAATAATTCCCACACATTACCTTCATTTGTTGATGCAACAGCTAGACTAACTTACAAAACACAACAGGAGCCTCTAAATTAGTGCTGCCTTCACGTCAATTGATGATGCAAATGTGGCTCTAACATATGCTTCATGCATGGTCTGTGAGTGTATCAGGAAACACATGTTTTAAATTCAGATTTTGACAAGAAATGTTGTGTTCCTAGATGTTTTCAGATACATGTCTGAACTGGATTGTGACCCATACGTAACAAGTTATAGCTGACCTCAGGTAACACCTTAGACTGATATTAGGACTTTGGAGTGCCACATTTAAATTAGGGATGGATGCCAAAAGGTATGCACACAGGTTCATATCTCTATGGTTGGTGCAACTTACGATAGCTGTGGCACAGAAAATGAAGAAAATTATACAAATGGAGGGCTAACAACTGTCCCTGGCCCTTTGTACATTGTACCTGTGTGTTTTAAATTGGTCTTAGTCACAATAGCTGGGTGCCTGTATTGCAGTCCTCCAGGACAGTGGCTTGGCATGTCTCTCATGGATACACATGATGAGAGGAATACACTCCATGAATTAATCTGCTAACTAATGGTGAGCATGTTTGCCACCACATGATAGTTAGGGCCACTGCATGTGTGGAGATATGTGTGTATCGCTCACAGGAGTCTGTACATGTTTGCAGTGGTATGTAGGATGCAGTATCATCATGTCTGAGAGGCTTGAATTTCTGAGTTAATATTACACATACTATTTGTATTTGGAAGTGTTGTTCAGTGCACAGACATTGCACATATTTCTCCCTTACATGCCTTACAGGTGGGCCTGCACCCTACACTATCGGAGAGGTGGCTTGATTTGCGGACCCTGTCATCTCCAGTAAGTGTTGATATTTCTGTTCTGTGTTGTGTTTGCTGATGATGTGTGATTGAATCCTGTGTCTTGGACACATAGCACGGTGTGATGCGCTGGTCAATGATCGTATATGTTCCTTGAGTGGAGTATCAATTTTTCCCCATCTTCGAGTTGGCCAATCATTAGCGTATTGTCATAATTTGGGATTGTAGGTCAGTCCTGTAGGCACGGCCATGTGAATAGGGATGAGTTTTGTGGATAAAACTTAAAATCAGAAATTGTAACAGAGGACTATATTTGTGATTTAATCAACAAGTCAGACCCTGATTGTCACAAAATAGGGCTGCCAAAGTCTTACCCACAAGTTTCAGCTTCCCTATTCACTAATGAACATGTTTGACTGTATGTTTGACTTCCTAGCAGCATCTAGCTCCACATGTTGTGCTACGAGTATGAGGCACTTGAGTACAATGGCCTAGGTGTGCATGCAGCTCATGGCCAGATGTGTGCTTGCATCTAGCCTGTTGTTAGTCATGTGTCACTGGTAGGAATTGATTTTGACAATGGTCTGCATTTCCAAACATAAGTGTGGATGGGATTGTCCAAGGTTTGGGTGTATCCTAGTTGGACTTCCTCCTTACCTGTGGTGGGCTGCCCAAACCCATGTACAGCTGTCCAAACCTTCCTGGGTGTCCTTGTTGTTTGAAAGTATTTGTTGCCTGCCCCCCCTGGCACAGACGTAGGGTTGTGAAAAGTATACCTAGGACTGATGATCCAAGTTTAGTACACAGACATGTAAATCTGTAAGTCACTTGTCCAAACCTAGGATACCTACTCATGATTAGCAACTGCATTCTATCCTGGCAATTCCATTTACAAGTCGCAGATCTTGTGGCCGTTGATTGTCATCAAGAACAGAGGGGGTTATTCTAACTTTGGAGGAGTGTTAATCCGTCCCAAAAGTGACGGTAAAGTGACGGATATACCACCAGCCGTATTACGAGTTCTATAGGATATAATGGACTCGTAATACGGCTGGTGGTAAATCCGTCACTTTTCCGTCACTTTTGGGACGGATTAACACCTCCTCCAAAGTTAGAATAACCCCCATAGTAATTAGTTGGCCTGTCAGTGGTGGAGGACTTGCAGCATTTTTTTACCTGACAAATGGCTGAACAATAATGCATAAGTCATTCAAGTTGTTACCCATCTTTTAGAGTATTGCTGTGCTGTTTGATAGGACATGTGTAGGCTGCATTGGCATGTACTTCCTCAGGGACAATCAGTGACCTGTATGGGCTGTTTCTGGTATATTAGATGCATTGTCTGATTTACTTCCGGAGTCATATCACACAATGAAGTACCTAAGGTTTGGTTTTCTATTTGTTTTAGTAGCTGTCAATATGAATCCCATCCAGATTCAGGAGTTTCAGTGCAGGGCAATGCGTTACCGCCACAATCTGGATGTGGAGTCGGGGTTCCGCAACATGGGAAGGCGTTATTGCCATGAAAAAGCCTCCGGAGCGTGGAGGGCATTTGCCCAAGGGGGCCCTTCCGTGTCCACCACAGCCACCAGCACCACTACCACCACCCAGGTGGCACTAACATTAGCAGGCACCTTTGCTGGACCGTCAACCTCCACTGCACCAGGACCTCTCACAGCACTACCTGAACCTCCTCCTACAGACATGGCACCGACAAGGGGACATACTTCCTACACTAGCACCCAGACCACCCCTGCTGCAGTCATAGACTTTTCAACGGATGCAGCTGAACTTGGACCGTATGTTGTGGAAAATGACCAGGCTGCAGCAGGAGGTGGCAAAAGTAAATCGGAGGGTGCGTGCCATCAAACAGACCCTGAAGAGAGCCAACTTCTAGACAATATACACTCTGCCATGAGTCTCCCATAAGCAACCATGTTAACCAATGAGGAGTTACACAGCGGTTTAGACCACCTATCACCACAACGTTTTATGCCGATGGGATGAGTACACTTCAATCTGTCCAGTGCATGCAGGACAGGCAGCTGCCATTTTCCAAGTGCAATGTGTATTCAGGGTGCCTTTAAGGTGCATCATGAGTGACATATAGTGACCTGTACACTGCTGATAAACATCTGCACAGTCAATGCTGCACATCATGATTTCTACTCCCTCCCATTTGCAGGTACAGTGGAAGGTTGAAGATGAGGAATGCTCCGGTGTACAGGCCCCTAGTCGACCTTGCCACCCTGGAAGAGCGACACGTCATACAGACTTATCGTCTGAACCGTCAGACCATCATGGATCTGGTGTCCCAGTTGGAGCCGGAACTATTGCCTGCCATTCAACATCCCAGTGCTATCCCTCCCACAGTACAGGTGTTGTCAGTCCTCCACTTTCTTGCCTCAGGGTCCTTCCAGATGACAGTGAGTTTGGCAGCAGGGATGTCACAGCCCATGTTCAGCAACTTCCTGAAGGATGTCCTATGTGCCCTGCTACAACATATGGCCAGCTACATCAGGTTCCCACATAGTGCTGATTTGCCCACTGTGAAGGATGCCTTCTATGATCTGGCACTTGTCCCTCATGTGATAGGGGCCATATATGGCACCCACATTTTCCTGGTGCCACGCAGGATGAGTGAACAAGTATATAGCAACCGTAAAAACTTCTATTCCACCAATGTGCAAGTAGTGTGTCTGGCTTACCAATATATCACACAAGTGACAGTCAGGCTCCCTGGGACTGTGCATGATTCCTACATTCTACAGAACAGCACCATCCCACACATGATGGTGCCACTAAAGAGAGACCGGGTCTGCCTTATCAGTATGTATCCTCATATATGTGTGCCCTTCTGCTCTCAACACACTTCACACCCTACACTACACCCTCCTGGTCCTGACATGGAACACACCTCTGTGCACACATGCGACTCTGGCCATCCCAACCTTCCTTGGCTACTGAAACCTGTGAGGCATCCGACTACAGCTGCTGAAAACATGTACAATGAGGCCCACGGTAGTACAAGACGGGTGACTGAGCTGACCATCTTCTACATATGGGCCTCTCTGGCAGTTTTTTGCATCAGAGGGGTGTGCAGCAGAGATGTGCAGACACTCAAATCTAGCCTTCAGCAGACTAATGGTCAGCTCAGTCACTTGTCTTGTACTACCATGGGCCTCATTGTACCTGTTTTCAGCAGCAGTGGGTGTTGCTGTGGACATTCCACAGCAACACCCATTGCTTTCGATGGTGCCTCGGATTTACAAGTTGTCGTAAGGCAGCGCCAAAAACTAACGCCACCATAGGGGTGGTGATAGCAAGGCAAAATGAGGAGGAATGCATTTATTCCTCCTCATTTTTTGCTTTTTCTACATTTGCTGCATTCATAGAAGAAGCAAAATGCCATGGACAATTGTTTACGTGCAGGAAGGGACACCTTCCTGACCATAAACAAAAATTCAAAATGAAGCTTAGGTACTTCTATGTGTGCTGCATTTTGCAGCACACATACAAGTGCCAAATCGCCATTATAGATTCCCTCAACGCAGACAACCTTGCACTTTGGTGAAAGGATGCTTGCGTTGGCAATAGGCATCTTAGTTCAGTGCCAGCTTTGGGGAAAATGCAGACACACCCCTGTGTTTCAAAAGTGGTGCAGTGGTGTTATTTTTGGCGCAGCACCACACTGCATCACTTTAGCATAATTCTGGGCCCAAATTAATAACTGGAGGATGATGAATTGCCTTTACATGTTTTTATTTTAAGTGGTTGCTGATTTTATTTTACCTTACGGATACTTTGTGGGAACTGTCATTGGGTCTGTCAGAGCCCTTTTCCATCTTTTAGGTGCCATTTTTGCCCGGTCCCTCATTAGGCACGGTTTAGAAATTATGAATTGATTGTTTCTGCTCACTTGGACTTTTTATTTGCGACTGAAACATGGGCAACAGAGGATTCAGGGCTGGGCTTTGTAACTGTGACCCCTCCTGGTTACTGTGTGACTAGACTGAACAGAACTAGGCATGGGCAGGTGTGGGGGGTGTTTAGCAATGATATTTAGGGATCTTTGGAGTGGTACCCTGGAGTCTATCGGCACTGGTATATAGGGATGTGAGGTTTGTCAATTTACGATTAAAAGTAATAACACTACCATGATGGAAGGTGTCCTGTTATATCCACCTCCTGGCCTGAAAACTCAATTTTTTCTAATTGACACAGGATACTGGAACCATATATTAGAGGTAAAAACATCATTTTTGGGGGGAATTTAACCTACATCTAGAGGATAAACAAGGCCGGCATATTAAAACATTTCCAGATCTTATGACCACCTTTGGCCTGACCCAACGGTTGTGTTCACCTACTCTTGAGGCAGGTCACAGACTGGATGGGACATTTGCCAGTCTGGAGGTTTTCATGACAGGGGAGTGTTCATAGATAAATTGGTTAGATCATAGGCTGGTTACTTTTAGGATGCAGGTGTCAGAACCAAGTAGTCACCGCCATAGCAGGCAAAAGAGCAGAAGAAACTGAGAGGAAATTAATATTGAAGAATATAGCCAGGCCTTAAAAAAATGTAAAATGACGACTATGCTAGAATTAGGACCCCCAGGAGAGGATTTTAATAAATAGGTCAAGGCAGCAATGGAGGAGGTAGTCCCCTTGACTAAAGGTAGTACCAAGGGAAGGAGAAAACTCTTGGCCCCATGGTATTCTGAAGGGTTAAAGGAGCTACAAAGGCAATGTAGGAGGAAGGAAAGGAAATGGAAGTTGCACATGCATGGGGTACAGAAACTTAGGTTGAAAGAGCTACTGCTAAATATAAATTGCCAATCAAGGAGGCCAAATCTGCCTTTTTTGCTCAGAAGATAAGCGCTTCCCTGAATGGCCCTAAGGAATTGTTTCATACTGTACACTCCCTCATGTCCCTGAGGTTGCAGCTTGATGTGGAAGATCCCTAAGAGTTCTGTGAGTAAAAGGCTCTGTACTTTAAGGAAAAAAAATTGAAGATTCATGGGGAGTTTCCCACCTCTGTGGGGGACTCCAGATTCCAGTTAGCTCAAAAGGAAGCTGGGTCTGTTCTGGGACTTCCTGTTTCTGAGGGACAAATAAGATTCACCCCCGTCTACCTCTATGATCAAGTCCCTGCTTATGAGTACCAACTCTGGCTCACCGAATAATCCTTGTCTGCAGAGGGTTCTTCAGACGGTTCCTTACCTTATTGTGGATGCTTTGGAAAATACTTCCTCAGAGGTACTGCAGATGGGGCTATATGCCTAGGCTTGGAAGGAAATCCCATTAAAAAAGAAACCAGACAAGGATCTCAGCGATTTGAAAAATCTTTGCTCAATCTCCCTTTTACCTCTCCTGGCTAAGATCTTGTAAAGACATTTAAAGCAGGAGTCATCTAAATTCCTTCAGGATCACGACTTCCTGGACCCTTCTCAAAATGGGTTCCGGAAGAATCATAGTACTGAATCCGCTCTTCTTGCCACAGCAGATACCATCCGTTTGAACGTGGACCAGGGAGGTTTCGCTGTACAGTTTCTGTTGGATCCCTCCGCAGTCTTTGACACCATCTCCCCTGCTTTGATGGTACAAAGGCTGTAGCAGGTGGGTTTGAGAGTTGAGGCCTTGTAGCTGCTGGAATCATTCCTGCTTGATAGAACTATAACGGTAAGCGTGAGTAATTATAAGGCCACATCCTTCCAGCTTCACCCTGGGGTGCCGCAGGGGTCCTCTTTGAGCTCAACCTTAATCAACCTTTATGTAGCCCCCTTGGCTAAACTAGTTCAATCCTTTGCATTCCAGGTGTCGTCGTATGCTAACAACACCCAGATCATTGTGTCCTGTGTGACTAACTGGGGGGAGGTTGTGGAAAGGTACTGGGCCTGCATGCAGGAAATCCATGGCTGGATGAATAGGAATTGGTTAAAATTAAATGGGGATAAAACAGAGATTGTTGTGTTTAGCAGGGATAGATCCATTTGAGTTGAATGGTGGTGGCCTGAAACCTGTGGTGCATCCTCAGTCCCAACAGGTGCGGCGAAAAACCTGGGTGTGATGTTTGATAATACCTTAAAGTTTGACACCCAGGTCAACAGACCTATCAGCTCTTGCTTTGGGATGATTCGGATTTTAAAAAAGATCTTGCCTGTGTTGCTCTAAGAGCTTAGGGTGTCAGTGGTACTGGCCCTTATTTCATCCCGGCTGAACTACTGTATTGCCTTGTATCTGGACATCAATCAGCACCCTTTAGATAAATTACAAATCATACAGAATGTGGCTGCTCTGCTAGTTTTAGGGCTGCGCAAATATGCCTCTATGCCTGAAGGGCTACGTCAACTTCATTGGTTGCCCATGAGGAAATGGGTATCTTTTAAGGCCTTGTGTCTGATGCATAAAGACTTACATGGCCACGGTTCGGGGCACCTGATGGTGTTGGTCAAATGGTATGTCCCTAGGAGACCACTGAGGTCAGCGGATTATCACATGGTGCAGGTACCACGGGTCAGGAAATCTAGGTGGGGGGGCCTTTGCAGTAGCAGACGGTAGACTGTGAAACTCTCTCCTGGAGGACGTCTGGGGTAATGAGGGGTTCCTAGGTTTTTTGGAAACAGCTGAAAACCCGGCTGTTCTCACGTTAGGTGAAATTACAGCTGCAGCTTGATACCAGGGCAGACCTCCTGGCTTCAATCGTTGTCTCTGATTCTCCTTTGCTTCACCATCGCTTCAATACCTTTTGGTCCTATGCACTTTATAAATGCTATAACATAAAATAAATACATTCCTGCTCACTTTTCTGTGGGTTTTCTTTATTATAAACTAGTTATGCCACAGCACTCAGGAGATAACTGGGGTCACAGGGGAAGGCTTCAAGGCTAGGATACAAACTCTGCACTCCCATTGTACATCAGAGTGCCAGAAGGCTCGGAAGTGACAGATTGCCAGGCCTCAGCTCCTGCAGGTTGGTATTGCATTATTGGGCCATGCTGAGGGATTCTTGTGCTTTGGCGCAATCTGGTGACCTTCAGGCATCACTGAAATGCTGTAGGAGCAGTCTTCTTCACCTAGCAGCTCAGTCTTTCACTTACTGCTTTTAAAATGTGGTTAACCTCTACCCAGTGCTGGTGAATGCTGTCAGGAGGCAAGGGGGGCGCTATAAATTGTATCCTGTGCATCAGGTCCTCAAAGTAGGACCCTAAATTGTCTTCCTGTCTGACCACAGAGCTGCCCTGTGCCCTTTCCTCCCTTGAGGCCTGTCAGGCTGGTGCCACTCCTCTCAGCCTCACCATGATGTCCAGTCAGCAGACTCACACCTCCTTCTTGCTGGACATGTCAGTCCTGTTCATTATTTACTGCAGGCATCTGATGGGCCGCTGCGCAGGAAGACTGGATTTCTCTCCTGCTTTATGGGGACAAGTGTCGGGTGCTCTGAAATGGGGAGGGCAAGAGTCCGTTCTGGCCATGGCCTGGGTGGCAGGTGGGGATCGTCCACTTCATCACCTTGTAGTGTTGTGGGCCTTGGGCCCACATACTAAATAAATTAGTGACACAGAGACATAGTGGGGATACAGACAACTGGCCAGAGGGCACGTGTCCCTTTTATAGGCAGATTCCTGACTGGTGACTCCTGTGATGGATGGGTGTGGGGTGACTGTCAAGGCCAACTCATAAGGAACTGGCTGGTAATACAGCACTTGGACTAAACACTAGAACGTGTCCCACAGGACATTACACAAGGCATACAAATGTTTTAAGGAGTATTGACAATTTACACAATTTGGCTTTTTTTCAGGAAACTGTGAGATGATAGTTTCCATGAGTCAACAATCATTTTATGTTGCATGCAGAGCCTATGTGAAACACATGCTAACGTTTTGCCTCTGCTCCACACTGATGTGTTGGTGGACAGGAGCGAGATGGAAAGGGCATTTGGAAGGCTTCAGGTGTGTTGTGATCCCCCAAACTTTTAGCAGCTACATTGGGGTGGGGTTCTTGATGGGCCTCATCTGTCTGCAACTGGGCAGATAAAGGCTCATAATTAACATGAAAGTGTGGGCATGTGAGTGTGGGAGTGAAAGGATGTATGTAAGGATGTATGTGTGGGTGAAAGGGTGAATGGATGGATAAGTGGAAGAGTGGGTAAATAGATAAACGCTGGAGGAAGGATGGGTGGACTAATGGATGAGTTAAAGGATGGATTGATGGATGAGTGAGTGAAAAGATGGATAGATGAGTGAAAAGATAAATCAATGGATGGATGGGTGAAAGGGTGGATAGATGGATGAGTGAAACGATGGATGGACGAATGAAAGGAGGGATGTAAGAATGGATGAGTGAACAAATAGATGGATCAGTGAAAGGGTGAATGGATGAGTGACAGGGAAGATGAATGGATGAGTGAAAGGAAAGATGGATGTGTGAAAGGAAAGATGGATCTAAGGTTGAATGAGTAGAAGAACGGATGGATTAGTGAAAGGTAGAATGGATAGACGGATGGATTAATTATGAATGAAAGGTGAATGGATGGATGGATGAGTGAAAGGATGAATGGATGAGTGAAAGGGTTTATGGATGAATGAAAGGCTGGGCAGATGAGAAAAAGGATGGAAGAATCAATGAATTGATGGTTAATTGATGAAGGGATGGGTGGATGGATGAGTGAAATGATGGCTGGCTGAGTGAAAGGATGGATGAATGAAAGGGAGGATAGATGGATGGAGTGAAAGGGTGGATGTTTGGAGTGAAAGGGTGGATGGATTGGTGAGCGAAAGGATGAATGAATGAGTGAAAGGGTGGGTTTGGGTTTGATGGATAGGTAAGGAAATGGATGAATAGTCTTGGATATGGATAGGCAGACAGATGAACAGAGTGACGAAATGGTAGAAGGCATACATAAGGATAAAAGAATGAATGATGACAGAGTGTAAATCTGAAATGGTGGTTATCAGCAGGTTCATGGAAGCATAAAATGAAGAATGGATAAATGCTTGAATGGAAGAGACAAGATCGTTTTTCTGGGGATGGTCGAGGCTACATTCTTTGCTTCCTTTGTTGCATAAGAGTCTTGGTTTCAAGTGTGGGGTACTTTCATTTTCTGGCTACTCCCTTGCTTTAGGTGGCATCAAAGTTGAGGACATACAGCCGCACTGCATACTGAAGCTGAGTAATTTCATAAGTTTTGTGTTCCCTTTGGAGGTGTTCAATCAATCGACATATTGCCAGTAACTAAACAGAAATCGAGCCTTGGTGGCTTAACACTGCATGTTTGTCTGTGTGGCCTCTTAGAAGAAGTTAAACCCATTGCAAGTGTTAAATTACAGTGCGAGAACTAAGTTGAATGCCTGACAGGACAAGTCAAAGATAAAAGATTAAATGGGGCCACGGAAAGTGAAGACACGGTTGCAATGCCTGAAGTGAAGAGAATGTAATTGTTTTGGTTGATTTGTTATTGTTATTATTTCAATGTGATTTTCTTCCAATCCACTGTCCCTTGATCTAAAGCGTTCCTCGCTTGTCCACTTCAGTGGGCAATGCCGTAGCTACTCAGATGGATCGTGGGTTCTTACTAGCTGAGTCCGCTTGACGATTAGGACATGTATTTTCCACACCTTACTGTACAATTAATTGGACCCCAAGCACAGAACTCCCTTTAAGGTATTTGTGTAAATCAGACGTGTTAAGTGTGCTGATATATATGTAATGAGTCCATGATGAATTCTGTATAATATATTTCTTTAAAGGAATTAATAGAGGCTTAATAAAAGGAACATGGTCGACTAAGGTTGTAGGGAAACTCTATCCCATTGGTAACTGCATGTACAAGTTTTAACCATGTAAAGGACACCCATCAGAAAAGGGTTTATTTTTAAAACCCTATCAGAAAACTATCATAGGTGCTTCCTGAAATATGGTTAAGCCAATCCTGATTTATATGGACCAGGATGGACCCGATGATGAAGCATGCCACTATTAGAGTGGTGAGTGTGTATAAAACAACTATAAAAAGACTACCGTGCTTGGGTTCATTGTTGCTCCTTCACCCCAAAGTGTGAAGTAAAATAACATACTATGTATACAGGATACCCGAATGTTCATAGAGTGTTTACTTTTCTCAGCTTTCTCCACTACTGCCCCTCCTTGTTACATTCCTTTTTGTTGTTTTTATAAATGTGTTTTCTTTTTCTAGAGTCCTCTGCAGCTTAATTTGCTGCTTGGCTTGCTCCATTCTTGTGTTCAGCACAATTTTTATATTCTTTTAAATTTATCACTCCAAAATGGGTGACTGCTCTCTTGAAATGGCAAATTGAACAATAACTAAAATGGTCAGTGCATCATGACGCATGCATCCATGCTTCATTAGCATAGCATCTTGACGCACATGTGCCCATACATCATGGTGCATGAATGGGTATACATCATCACACTTTTAGTTGCTAATACATCATATGCCAACGACACCAGAAATAGCTTTCTGTGCACATGCAAGACTTTTACAAGCAAGAAAGGTGCAACAGACCTTGCTATCTGTTTTCAACTTTCAAGATTGTCAAAGTTAATTGCTAGGTATTCAACCTCATTTCTGTTTGGTTACAAAAGGAAATCAATCATTCTACCCATAGTTCCATTAACTAATCCTTCTTCAACAAGTCAGTTATGCTGCAAAATCACTCTGCAGTTCTTACAAACACATAAACACTTTTCTAATCCTGCAGTTTTGGAAACAGACTTTTCCAAAGAACAGAGTTTTGATTGTAGTTTTCCGGTCAAAATTAATGTCACTCCCCGGTGTTCTATTCAATGAATTGATATCAATTTCAATATTTGTTCTTTCTCCAGTTATAGTAATTCCTTCATAAAAGAGGTATATTCCGAAGAGTAGGCATTAGACACCCAATGGATTTTGGTTGTTGAATAAATTCAATCATTAGCTGTACTGTAGATGTTTTAGAAGGCAACATGTTCTTTAAAAGTTGGGTTTGTGAGCAATGTTTTCCTATTTTTGACAATATTCCTCCTCTAATATCCTTCAGAATATTTCCATACTCCATAGGAGACGCTTGACACATGTTTCTAATTAGTTATTTGCATTGGAAATTCAAATAAATGTTCACATTTCCAATGCTTCATAGAGAATTATGAGTTTCTTCATTTAAGTGCTGTCATTTCGCAAGGGTGAAGTTGTACTAAATCACCAAAAAACAATTAGAGGCTTTCCTCCAAAAAGGACATCATAGTCTGTCTTCAATATCTGTTGCATTCTTAAATGCGCAAAAGTGAGCATTAAGTTTGAGACCACGTTCACCTCATCGGTGATTAAAAGTTTCAATTTTTTTTAAGACTCTAGAAACTTTGTGGCAAGCTTCACCAGATAACCTTTGGTATTCCGGTTTATTAATGTGTCATAATGGCAGCATAAGTAGATGATGCAAAGTAATTCCTTTCATGTTGTGTGAAGCTAATCCAGTAGGGCTATTACTATGCACATCAAAATGGAGTCTGTAATCTTCTATAGATAAGAGGATAGACCTTGTATTGAAAAACATTTTCCAGTGCCAGCTTATCCATTGACATACAAAAGAATTGAATTAAAAGTTGAACATTTACATTGATTATTTTCGTGGAGGAATCCGTGTCATATTTTTCTTTAACTTCCATATGTATGTTTTTCTGGGCATCACTGAGTTGTCGTAGTAACTGTTACAAGTCAACATGTTCTTCTTTTTCATGTTGCATTTCTGTCTCCACCTCTTTCATCACTATGGCAGCTTCATTTTCGATCATGGGCTGTACAAGAGGATCTTGACTTAGAGGTCCATAACTCTGGCTGCTTTATGAACTATCCTTTGCTATCTCTCAGAGTAACCAGATCCTCGGGGTCTGCGCACGTTCCCAACACGTCCACCACTGAACAGCTCCAAGACTCTGATAGATAAATCACAGAGACTAAGAGAGTTCAAGAGGGGAAGAAGGGATTAGGGAGGGAAACAGCTGGGAAGGAGACTTGTAGTAAGAAAAAGGTTAGAACACACAATATGAAAATTATATCTCCTGAAATCAATACTAGACCATGATTCTAAGCATAGTCATTCTGAAAACATGAACAATCTAAGAATTAAGTTTAAAATGACTAAGTTTCAAGATGGGAATCAATATGGGGTAAATGAAAACTTTCTTATTCAGATACTTTCCTTTACATGAGAATCAGAAAAACATTCTGACTAAATTTTAAACCAGTCATTTAAATCCTTTTTTGAGAATGCAAACTAGAACCATACAATATTGCATTTAGAAACTCTTATCTTCTGTGTACTCTTAAAATGTTTCAACACAAATTGCGCATATTGTACATTTATATATATATATATATATATAGTAAACACCATAAAAGGAATGTGCACCATGAATAACACAATATGGATTCAGGAAAACAAATCACATAACTTGTCAACTCGAATATTACATGATAAATATCTTAGAATAGTGGCATACAATAAACAACATGAATTAAACTCGAAGAGAGAATCGTGCGATTGCCGATTCGAGTGTCAACATGTAAAATGCCAAGAAATGACAGTACGCAATTAATATCAAAGTCAAATCATCATTAAACGAATTGCGCGTCTTGCCGATTCGTAAACCACGATGTAAATGCCAAGAAATAACAGCATCCTAAAAATGCATTGATAGATCTAAAATGTTGGGTCATGCCATTGAAAGGCAACATCTTTTGGTTTTGTTAATACTTATTTCTCTAGTGAGCTGAATAATCATGCAAGCCAACTGGAAAGGGACCATGTCGTTTCAAGCTTTTGTCAGCATCTTAGCCTTGCTCATGTCAGGGTGACATCACAATCAACCCCCTTCTAGATGAGAGTGACTAAATCTCTCTGCCCCCAAGAACTATGTTGATTCGTAGAAATGCCAGAGTGATTGTAGACTAGTTACTCAGGTCTTTTTACCTGTTTCCAAGTGAGGATACTTGCCTTTTTACCTGCACCCTTTTGGAGATGCTGCCTACAGACTCTTCCCACTTAAAGTCCATCCACTGCCCACAACTAAGGTCTGTTTTCTTCATCATAGCTGGGACATTCACTAAGAATATATTTGTTTTTGTGGAAGGATTGGTGAATGATGGTGTCCATTTCGTCCCTGTATGTGTGCTTAACAAAATGGTGGTCTTCTTTGTGTTTGAGATATCTCAGGACTTGCAGCCTTAACATGACAGGAAGGAGTGTTATTTAACCATTCCCTTTATAAGGTGTAGGTTTTACGTGCCATGGATGAAACTCACCAATCATCCATTTTCTGGGTTGACGTATGCAATGGGCCATAGGGACATATGTCTCAGTTTGAGACCAACACTTAGTAACCAGCATGAACAGGTTACAGAGAATAAGAACTGGAGATACTTAGCTTGAAGGTCAGTAAAATTGTTCAGCAAGAGGAACAGTATGCTCCTCCAAGATTGGAGAAGCCTTCAACCCTTTTGAATGTTGTTAACGTTTTGGTTGGTAGGCATCCTTCCTTGACTATGGGAGAGGCATAAGTGTAAGCTCCTCAATTAGTGTTTGGTAGGTATTTTTCATCAAAGCACTGTGGAGACATTCACACCAGGGTAGGAAATTAAACACAGAACAGCTGTGGAATTTCCTGTAAACTAGTTCTGACTCTGGGAAACCTGTTGAGTAATTTTGCTGCTTCTGCCTGCGAAGAGAAGGAGTACTAACCTGCACCCTGAGTGACTGGAGTGAACCAGCCAGGATGAATGGAATGATACCCTGTCAGACCTCGCAAGACTGTTATATCCTTCATATCTTGTGGCCTGCATTGTGTATATGAGCTGGCATTCTGTTTAGAACTAGAATGTTTACTGTTTTTTGATTGTGATATTATTCTAGTCAGTTAAGACAGGAGGGTGTTACACTTAGTACTTTTGCTGGCTCTCCTGCTTTTCTATGTTGAAAAAACATCTCTTTGCTTCTACAGCTGTGCAAATGTCATCTTTGCAATAGTGTGGGTATACTACTATATGTATAAGTATGTTCCTCAGTGTGTCTATGTACTTGTCAGTGTCTAGAAGGGTGTGTGAATGTATGTGAATGTGTGCTTATGTCTGTCAGTGTATGCTTCGGAGTGTGTCTGGCTTTGTGAATATATGGATGAGTGTCTCTGGGTGAATTAATGCATGTATAAGTGTGCCTCTGGGTGTGTTAGTGTGTCCATCATTGTGTCTCTGGCTGTGTCAATGTATGCATCAGTGTGTGGTTGTGTCAGTTTATGGATGAGTGTATCTGGATGTATCAATCTATATATAAGAGTGCTTGTGTGTATCATTGTGTTTTTGCGTGGGTCAGTGTATATATTAGTATGTACAAGGGTGTTTCAGTGTGTGCATGAATGTGTAACTAGGTGTGTCAGTGTATGTATGAGAGTGCCTTTGGGTGTGGGATTGTGTATGCATCAGAGTATCAGTATCAGAGTATCAGTGTGCACCTTGGTATATCATTGTATAAGACAGTGTGTACTTGGGAGGGCAAAATGTTTTTATGTATCAATGTAAGTATAAGTGTGTGCTTGGGTGCAACACTGTATGCATCAGTGGGTGCCTGGGTGTGTTACTCTATGCATGTGTGCTTCCCTGGGTGTGTTTGTATTGGTCTGCATTGTTGTTGTAGAATTATGAACTACTTTTTCAAAGTATATGCATGGATGATGTATAAATACACCAAGATTAAATCAGTTACCTACATTACTGCCAAAAAGACATTGTTTAATCTGTAATGAAATAGAGAAAAGATAAATGAAAGTTAAAGTTTCAAATTATTAATTTATTTACTGAAGCTTCACAATCTGTAATGAAAAAGTTATTGTTAATAACAAAACATAGGAAAGTTATATCATTTTACAGCAGTTATACATATTATTTAAGCCTCTCATGTTCACTTGTCCACTGTTCTCAGCTTCTATACATTTGCAAAATAAATGAAGTGTGTATTGATAACCATCCTTAAACATTAGGGGGGAAGTCATATCAAATGTGAAAAAACCTCAAAGGTACAAAGGATGTTATGACAAATTAACATTACTAACTAAAAATATTTAGCAAACTGTTTTACCTATACTTGTTAACTAATATAAAGTATATTATAGTTTTATACTGTAATTATTGTGTATGAATCATAGTGGTAGGTACAAAGGTGTATAAAGGTCTCATCTTGGTAGGCCACATGATTTCATAAAATCTGGTACTCTATTCAACAGGAGTAATCAGTGGTGTGATTATTTGTATAATTTTCCAGCTGTTCTTTAAACTGAAGATTAGCTGTCTTCCTTTTTCTCTTATGTAGATGTTTCTCCTGGTTTAAACTTTGTGATCTGTATTTCACATTTAGTGCTATCTTTGTTGTTTCCTTGTAAGAGTATGTAGATTTCAAGATTTAGCATCCCTTATAAAGACATCCTCCTTGTTAGGCCATACGATGTATTATGTTGTTGTATTAAAAGTGACAGAAGTGTACTATTTTGTTTCTAAAGTAGTAATCCTCCTTAGAACTTTGGTTCAAGAAAGAGAAGGTAAGAGTTTGGTAGGTTATAGGGTAATCTCTGCTCGAACGTGAGGTTGTAATCATTACAGTCTGTCCATCTAGTTGTATTTTTTGAGTAGATGGTATTGAATCCAGATGTAATACTTACTCCTTCATCATGAAAAATACTAGGAACACAGCTATATGTTTTACTAGAAATAGAGACTAGTCCAGCTGTAAAATTTGTAATTTGAGTTTCCAAATTAGTTCCATCTGCAGTGCATCACTGTAGAATTAGGATGATTTAGCTGCCAGTTCTTGTTAGATAGAAATTTGATAGAAGATCTGAGTTACATTTTGTGCAGGAATTATTCTGTGATGCATCTGTAAACATTTTCCCAAAACTGACAGTTTTATAATCTGGTAGAGCTGAGTAGATGAATAATCCTGAATCTATTTCTGTTTTTGAAGAAAAGGAAAAATTTTCACAGCCATGCTGCCACAAGTAACTTAGTCAAAATAGGTTATCAGTAGCTACCATCTCTTCTTCTAAGATAACAACCATCAAGAATTCTTGAACATCTTCTTGAGTGGTTTGTGTGAAATGTATAGATCCAGTGTAGACATTTACAAGATGTCTAATATGAAATGCAGAATATGTTTTTGTTCTATGACTGCTGAAACATTCTAACAAAGTAAAGAGTGCAGAGCACAATCTTTTATCCTTTTTCTGTTGAATTGCATAGCCTAGAAGAGGTAAAGGGAATAGTGCATTGAGAACTACATTGGCATGAGACTCCAGAGAGGTTTGAGAACTGGTAACCAACAATATCATCAGTAGTTTTAGTAATTCTTTCTCCACTACTTATTTCTTCTCTTATTTTCCTCTTTTTCTCAGGAATGTTAGTATGATCCTTTGGAATCTTTCGCTTTGGTAACATTCTAGGCTTTTGTAAACTGGGTACTGTCTTAAATGAGGAGCATACAGGCTTCTCAAATGGTTATACTCTATCACACAACTTAAAACAGTATTTACTTTGATGTCATCAAACTCTATCAGATACAAACTGGACAAAGTTCTAACCCATGACAAGACTGCATATGACATACCTTCTTTGAATACAGTGCTACCAATGTTAATAAATGCTGCATCTACACTTAAACCATGAGGCATATGTATTGTTACATCATATGCTAACGACACCAGAAATAGCTTTCTGTGCACATACAAGACTTTTACAAGCAAGAAAAGTTCAACAGACCTTGCTATCTGTTTTCAACTTTCAAGATTGTCAAAGTTAATTGCTAGGTATTCAACCTCATTTCTGTTTGGTTACAAAAGGAAATCAATTATTCTACCCATAGTTCCATTAACTAATCCTTCTTCAACATGTCAGTTATGCTGCAAAATCACTCTGCAGTTCTTACAAACACATAAACACTTTTCTAATCCTGCAGTTTTGGAAACAGACTTTTCCAAAGAACAAAGCATTGATTGTAGTTTTCCAGTCAAAATTAATGTCACTCCCCGGTGTTCTATTCAATGAATTGATATCAATTCCAATATTTGTTCTTTCTCCAGTTATAGTAATTCCTTCATAAAAGAGGTATATTCTGAAGAGTAGGCATTAGACACCCAATGTATTTTGGTTGTTGAATAAATTCAATCATTAGCTGTACTGTAGATGTTTTAGAAGGAAACATGTTCTTTAAAAGTTGGGTTTGTGAGCAATGTTTTCCTATTTTTGACAATATTCCTCCTCTAATATCCTTCAGAATATTGCCATACTCCATAGGAGACGCTTGACACATGTTTCTAATTAGTTATTTGCATTGGAAATTCAAATAAATGTTCACATTTCCAATGCTTCATAGAGAATTATGAGTTTCTTCATTTAAGTGCTGTCATTTCACAAGGGTGAAGTTGTACTAAATCACCAAAAAACAATTAGAGGCTTTCCTTCAAAAAGGACATCATAGTCTGTCTTCAATATCTGTTGCATTCTTAAATGCGCAAAAGTGAGCATTAAGTTTGAGACCACGTTCACCTCATTGATGATTAAAAGTTTCAATTTTTTTTAAGACTCTAGAAACATTGTTGCAAGCTTCACCAGATTACCTTTGGTATTCCGGTTTAATAATGTGTCATAATGGCAGCATAAGTAGATGATGCAAAGTAATTCCTTTCATGTTGTGTGAAGCTAATCCAGTAGGGCTATTACTATGCACATCAAAATGGAGTCTGTGATCTTCTATAGATAAGTGGTTAGACCTTGTATTAAAAAACATTTTCCAGTGCCAGCTTGTCCATTGACATACAAAAGAATTGAATTAAAAGTTGAACATTTACATTGATTATTTTCGTGGAGGAATCCGTGTCATATTTTTCTTTAACTTCCATATGTATGTTTTTCTGGGCATCACTGAGTTGTCGTAGTAACTGTTACAAGTCAACATGTTCTTCTTTTTCATGTTGCATTTCTGTCTCCACCTCTTTCATCACTATGGCAGCTTCATTTTCGATCATGGGCTGTACAAGAGGATCTTGACTTAAAGGTCCATAACTCTGGCTGCTTTATGAACTATCCTTTGCTATCTGTCAGAGTAACCAGATCCTCGGGGTCTGCGCACGTTCCCAACACGTCCACCACTGAACAGCTCCAAGACTCTGATAGATAAATCACAGAGGCTAAGAGAGTTCAAGAGGGGAAGAGGGGATTAGGGAGGGAAATAGCTGGGAAGGAGACCTGTAGTAAGAAAAAGGTTAGAACACACAATATGAAAATTATATCTCCTGAAATCAATACTAGACCATGATTCTAAGCATAGTCATTCTGAAAACATGAACAATCTAAGAATTAAGTTTAGAATGACTAAGTTTCAAGATGGGAATCAATATGGGGTAAATGAAAACTTTCTTATTCAGATACTTTCCTTTACATGAGAATCAGAAAAACATTCTGACTAAATTTTAAACCAGTCATTTAAATCCTTTTTTGAGAATGCAAACTAGAACCATACAATATTGCATTTAGAAACTCTTATCTTCTGTGTACTCTTAAAATGTTTCAACACAAATTGCGCATATTGTACATTTATATATATATATATATAGTAAACACCATAAAAGGAATGTGAACCATGAATAACACAATATGGATTCAGGAAAACAAATCACATAACTTGTCAACTCGAATATTACATGATAAATATCTTAGAATAGTGGCATACAATAAACAACATGAATTAAACTCGAAGAGAGAATCGTGCGATTGCCGATTCGAGTGTCACCATGTAAAATGCCAAGAAATGACAGCACGCAATGAATATCAAAGTCAAATCATCATTAAACGAATTGCGCGTCTTGCCGATTCGTAAACCACGATGTAAATGCCAAGAAATAACAGCATCCTAAAAATGCATTGATAGATCTAAAATGTTAGGTCATGCCATTGAAAGGCAACATCTTTTGGTTTTGTTAATGCTTATTTCTCTAGTGAGCTGAATAATCATGCAAGCCAACTGGAAAGGGACCATGTTGTTTCAAGCTTTTGTCAGCATCTTAGCCTTGCTCATGTCAGGGTGACATCACAATCTACCCCCTTCTAGATGAGAGTGACTAAATCTCTCTGCCCCCAAGAACTGTGTTGATTCGTAGAAATGCCAGAGTGATTGTAGACTAGTTACTCAGGTCTTTTTACCTGTTTCCAAGTGAGGATACTTGCCTTTTTACCTGCACCCTTTTGGAGATGCTGCCTACAGACTCTTCCCATTTAAAGTCCATCCACTGCCCACAACTAAGGTCTGTTTTCTTCATCATAGCTGGGACATTCACTAAGAATATATTTGTTTTTGTGGAAGGATTGGTGAATGATGGTGTCCATTTCGTCCCTGTTTGTGTGCTTAACAAAATGGTGGTCTTCTTTGTGTTTGAGATATCTCAGGACTTGCAGCCTTAACATGACAGGAAGGAGTGTTATTTAACCATTCCCTTTATAAGGTGTAGGTTTTACGTGTCATGGATGAAACTCACCAATCATCCATTTTCTGGGTTGACGTATGCAATGGGCCATAGGGACATATGTCTCAGTTTGAGACCAACACTTAGTAACCAGCATGAACTGGTTACAGAGAATAAGAACTGGAGATCCTTAGCTTGAAGGTCAGTAAAATTGTTCAGCAAGAGGAACAGTATGCTCCTCCAAGATTGGAGAAGCCTTCAACACTTTTGAATGCTGTTAACGTTTTGGTTGGTAGGCATCCTTCCTTGACTATGGGAGAGGCATAAGTGTAAGCTCCTCAATTAGTGTTTGGTAGGTATTTTTCATCAGAGCACTGAGGAGACATTCACACCAGGATAGGAAATTAAACACAGAACAGCTGTGGAAATTCCTGTAAACTAGTTCTGACGCTGGGAAACCTGTTGAGTAATTTTGCTGCTTCTGCCTGCGAAGAGAAGGAGTACTAACCTGCACCCTGAGTGACTGGAGTGAACCAGCCAGGATGAATGGAATGATACCCTGTCAGACCTCGCAAGACAGTTATATCCTTCATATCTTGTGGCCTGCATTGTGTATATGAGCTGGAATTCTGTATAGAACTAGAATGTTTACTGTTTTTTGATTGTGATATTATTCTAGTCAGTTAAGACAGGAGGGTGTTACACTTAGTACTTTTGCTGGCTCTCCTGCTTTTCTATGTTAAAAAAACATCTCTTTGCTTCTACAGCTGTGCAAATGTCATCTTTGCAATAGTGTGGGTATATTACTATATGTATAAGTATGTTCCTCAGTGTGTCTATGTACTTGTCAGTGTCTAGAAGGGTGTGTGAATGTATGTGAATGTGTGCTTATGTCTGTCAGTGTATGCTTCGGAGTGTGTCTGGCTTTGTGAATATATGGATGAGTGTCTCTGGGTGAATTAATGTATGTATAAGTGTGCCTCTGGGTGTGTTAGTGTGTCCATCATTGTGTCTCTGGCTGTGTCAATGTATGCATCAGTGTGTCATTGGTTGTGTCAGTTTATGGATGAGTGTATCTGGATGTATCAATCTATATATAAGAGTGCTTGTGTGTATCATTGTGTTTTTGCGTTGGTCAGTGTATATATTAGTATGTACAAGGGTGTTTCAGTGTGTGCATGATTGTGTAACTAGGTGTGTCAGTGTATGTATGAGAGTGCCTTTGGGTGTGGGATGGTGTATGCATCAGAGTATCAGTATCAGAGTATCAGTGTGCACCTTGGTATATCAGTGTATAAGACAGTGTGTACTTGGGAGCGCAAAATGTTTTTATGAATCAATGTATGTATAAGTGTGTGCTTGGGTGCAACACTGTATGCATCAGTGGGTGCCTGGGTGTGTTACTTTATGCATGTGTGCTTCCCTGGCTGTGTTTGTATTGGTCTGCATTGTTGTTGTAGAATTATGAACTACTTTTTCAAAGTATATGCATGGATGATGTATAAATACACCAAGATTAAATTAGTTACCTACATTACTGCCAAAAAGACATTGTTTAATCTGTAATGAAATAGAGAAAAGATAAATGAAAGTTAAAGTTTCATATTATTAATTTATTTACTGAAGCTTCACAATCTGTAATGAAAAAGTTATTGTTAATAACAAAACATAGGAAAGTTATATCATTTTACAGCAGTTATACATATTATTTAAGCATCTCATGTTCACTTGTCCACTGTTCTCAGCTTCTATACATTAAATAAATGAAGTGTGTATTGATAACCATCCTTAAACATTAGGGGGGAAGTCATATCAAATGTGAAAAAACATCAAAGGTACTTAGGATGTTATGACAAATTAACATTACTAACTAAAAATATTTAGCAAACTGTTTTACCTATACTTGTTAACTAATATAAAGTATATTATAGTTTTATAATGTAATTATTGTGTATGAATCATGGTGGTAGGTACAAAGGTGTATAAAGGTCTCATCTTGGTAGGCCACATGATGTCATAAAATCTGGTACTCTATTCAACAGGAGTAGAGTTTATCAGTGGTGTGATTATTTGTATAATTTTCCAGCTGTTCTTCAAACTGAAGATTAGCTGTCTTCCTTTTTCTCTTATGTAGATGTTTCTCCTGGTTTAAACTTTGTGATCTGTATTTCACATTTAGTTCTATCTTTGTTGTTTCCTTGTAAGAGTATGTAGATTTCAAGATTTAGCATCCCTTATAAAGACATCCTCCTTGTTAGGCCATACGATGTATTATGTTGTTGTATTAAAAGTGACAGAAGTGTACTATTTTGTTTCTAAAGTAGTAATCATCCTTAGAACTTTGGTTCAAGAAAGTGAAGGTAAGAGTTTGGTAGGTTATAGGGTAATCTCTGCTCGAACGTGAAGTTGTAATCATTACAGTCTGTCCATCTAGTTGTATTTTTTGAGTAGATGGTATTGAATCCAGATGTAATACTTACTCCTTCATGAAAAATACTAGGAACACAGCTATATGTTTTACTAGAAATAGAGACTAGTCCAGCTGTAAAATTTGTAATTTGAGTTTCCAAATTAGTTCCATCTGCAGTGCATCACTGTAGAATTAGAATGATTTAGCTGCCAGTTCTTGTGAGATAGAAATTTGATAGAAGATCTGAGTTACATTTTGTGCAGGTATTAGTCTGTGATACATTTGTAAACATTTCCCCAAAACTGACAGTTTTATAGTCTGGTAGGGCTGAGTAGATGAATCATCCTGAACCTATTTCTGCTTTTGAAGGAAAGGAACATTTTTCACAGCCATGCTGCCACAAGTAACTTAGTCAAAATAGGTTATCAGTAGCTACCATCTCTTCTTCTAAGATAACAACCATCAAGAATTCCTGAACATCTTCCTGAGTGGTTTGTGTGAAATGTATAGATCCAGTGTAGACATTTACAAGATGTCTAATATGAAATGCAGAATATGTTTTTGTTCTATGACTGCTGAAACATTCTAAAAAAGTAAAGAGTGCAGAGCACAATCTTTTATCCTTTTTCTGTTGAATTGCATAGACTAGAAGAGGTAAAGGGAATAGTGCATTGAAAACTATTGGCATGAGACTCCAGAGAGGTTTGAGAACTGGTAACCAACAATATCATCAGTAGTTTTAGTAATTCTTTCTCCACTACTCATTTCTTCTCTTATTTTCCTCTTTTTCTCAGGAATGTTAGTATGATCCTTTGGAATCTTTCGCTTTGGTAACATTCTAGGCTTTTGTAAACTGGGTACTGTCTTAAATGAGGAGCATACAGGCTTCTCAAATGGTTATACTCTATCACACAACTTAAAACAGTATTTACCTTAATGTCATCAAACTCTATCAGATACAAACTGGACAAAGTTCTAACCCATGACAAGACTGCATATGACATACCTTCTTTGAATACAGTGCTACCAATGTTAATAAATGCTGCATCTACACTTAAACCATGAGGCATATGTATTGTTACATCATATGCTAACGACACCAGAAATAGCTTTCTGTGCACATACAAGACTTTTACAAGCAAGAAACGTGCAACAGACCTTGCTATCTGTTTTCAACTTTCAAAATTGTCAAAGTTAATTGCTAGGTATTCAACCTCATTTCTGTTTGGTTACAAAAGGAAATCAATTATTCTACCCATAGTTCCATTAACTAATCCTTCTTCAACATGTCAGTTATGCTGCAAAATCACTCTGCAGTTCTTACAAACACATAAACACTTTTCTAATCCTGCAGTTTTGGAAACAGACTTTTCCAAAGAACAGAGTTTTGATTGTAGTTTTCCAGTCAAAATTAATGTCACTCCCCGGTGTTCTATTCAATGAATTGATATCAATTACAATATTTGTTCTTTCTCCAGTTATAGTAATTCCTTCATAAAAGAGGTATATTCTGAAGAGTAGGCATTAGACACCCAATGGATTTTGGTTGTTGAATAAATTTTATTATTAGCTGTACTGTAGATGTTTTAGAAGGAAACATGTTCTTTAAAAGTTGGGTTTGTGAGCAATGTTTTCCTATTTTTTACAATATTCCTCCTCTAATATCCTTCAGAATATTTCCATACTCCATAGGAGATGCTTAACACATGTTTCTAATTAGTTATTTGCATTGGAAATTCAAATAAATTTTCACATTTCCAATGCTTCACAGAGAATTATGAGTTTCTTCATTTAAGTGCTGTCATTTCACAAGGGTGAAGTTGTACTAAATCACCAAAAAACAATTAGAAGCTTTCCTCCAAAAAGGACATCATAGTCTGTCTTCAATATCTGTTGCATTCTTAAATGTGCAAAAGTGAGCATTAAGTTTGAGACCACGTTCACCTCATCGATGATTACAAGTTTAGATTTTTTTTAAGACTCTAGAAACTTTGTGGCAAGCTTCACCAGATAACCTTTGGTATTCCGGTTTATTAACGTGTCATAATGGCAGCATAAGTAGATGATGCAAAGTAATTCCTTTCATGTTGTGTGAAGCTAATCCAGTAGGTCTATTACTATGCACATCAAAATGGAGTCTGTAATCTTCTATAGATAAGTGGTTAGACCTTGTATTAAAAAACATTTTCTAGTGCCAGCTTGTCCATTGACATACAAAAGAATTGAATTAAAAGTTGAACATTTACATTGATTATTTTCGTGGAGGAATCCGTGTCATATTTTTCTTTAACTTCCATATGTATGTTTTTCTGGGCATCACTGAGTTGTCGTAGTAACTGTTACAAGTCAACATGTTCTTCTTTTTCATGTTGCATTTCTGTCTCCACCTCTTTCATCACTATGGCAGCTTCATTTTCGATCATGGGCTGTACAAGAGGATCTTGACTTAAAGGTCCATAACTCTGGCTGCTTTATGAACTATCCTTTGCTATCTGTCAGAGTAACCAGATCCTCAGGGTCTGCGCACGTTCCCAACACGTCCACCACTGAACAGCTCCAAGACTCTGATAGATAAATCACAGAGGCTAAGAGAGTTCAAGAGGGGAAGAGGGGATTAGGGAGGGAAACAGCTGGGAAGGAGACCTGTAGTAAGAAAAAGGTTAGAACACACAATATGAAAATTATATCTCCTGAAATCAATACTAGACCATGATTCTAAGCATAGTCATTCTGAAAACATGAACAATCTAAGAATTAAGTTTAAAATGACTAAGTTTCAAGATGGCCGGATACCTTAAGGGAATCAAGATGGATTAAATGAAAACTTTCATATTCAGGTACTTTCCTTTACATGAGAATCAGAAAAACATTCTGACTAAATTTTAAACCAGTCATTTAAATCCTTTTTTGAGAATGCTTACTAGAACCATACAATATTGCATTTAGGAACTCTTATCATCTGTGTACTCTTAAAATGGTTCAACACAAATTGCGCATATTGTACATTTATATATATATATATATAGTAAACACCATAAAAGGAATGTGCACCATGAATAACACAATACGGATTCAGGAAAACAAATCATATAACTTGTCAACTCGAATATTACATGATAAATATCTCAGAATAGTGGCATACAATAAACAACATGAATTAAACTCGAAGAGAGAATCGTGCGATTGCCGATTCGAGTGTCACCATGTAAAATGCCAAGAAATGACAGGACGCAATGAATATCAAAGTCAAATCATCATTAAACGAATTGCGCGTCTTGCCGATTCGTAAACCACGATGTAAATGCCAAGAAATAACAGCTCACAATGAACAACAAAATCAAAGTACAATGAAACAAATCACGTGTCTTTTGCCAATTCTTAAGCCACCATGTAAATGTCAAGAAATGGTAGCGCGCAATGAACAACAAAGTTAAAACACCATAAAACAAATTGCACGTCTTACCGATTCTTAAGCCACCATGCAAATGTCAAGAAATGGTAGTGTGCAATGAATAACAAGATTAAATTATCATGAAACGAATCACACGTCTTGCCGATTCGCAAGTCACCCTGCAAATGTCACAAACACTCAAGCGCATATTTCACACGCGCAAAGTACTCTGTCAAATCATAAAAGAATTAGGCCCAAGAACATTAGAGTTCTCGATAACGGCGTCGGGAGGCCAGCCCAACCACTGTCTTACCGCCCAGAACAAGGATCATCTCCAAAGGAAGAATGAAAGGCAGATGTCTGGAAGATCAAATAGGCCACTGGGACAGGAGCTCAGGAAGTAGCTGCTGCTCTGCACCAGGACATCTGAATAGTGAGCACTTGGAGCTGGGCTGGATCCTTTTTATAGAGTCTTGGCCCAGCCCACAACCACACCCAGGCATGTTGCAGGGAAAGTCTCTAGAAGGCCCTGGAAAGGACCACACCCTAACACACTCTGAAAGCCTACAGCAATACATTGCAAATGAACAGCATATGTAAGCACATTAAAAATAAGTCTTCAGGATTGAACTCTGCAATGCAAAAGGTTAAACAACAACATATCAGCACAATGCATAAATTACGTTGTTTTGAGAGTGCTGGGTTTTTGTATTCTAGTCGCCCATAGAGCGCGCACTGCCCTGGTGTTGACAGTACTCCCCTCTCCCAGACGCGCTCTAGGGCCTGGTTTGCCTGGATTAAGACAATGAAAGCATCTCACAAGTACTGAAGCATGAACATCAGATGCGGAAACCCATGAGTTACTTTCAGGACCATAACCTTTCCATGAGATTAAGTACCATAGATTACGCCCTATCAGTTTAGAATCCAACACTTTCTTAACTTCATATTCTTCTTCTCCCTGTACTAGAACAGGAGCTGGATGAGGGTGGACCTTTTGGATTGCCCTTTTCAATAGGGAAGTGTGGAACACTGGATAAATCTGTACGGATCTGGGCAATTGTAGTTCATAGGTTACCTGATTGATTTGCTGAAGGACTGTGTAAGGACCTATAAATTTGGGATTAAACATGTGCTTCCTCTTGAAGTCTATATGTTTTGTGGAAAGCCAAACTTTGTCACCTGGTTGATATTGTGGTCCCTCACAATGTTTCTTGTCATAATGCCTTTTGTATTTTTGTTTGGCTTTTTCTAAATGTTGTTGAATCTGTTTCTGGGTTTGATGCAAATGCTGAATGGTTTCTGACACAGCTGGAGTAAGAGAACTTTCTTGAGGAATTGTGATGAGCAGGGTGTCAGGATGATAGCCAAATAAACCAAAAAAGGGTGTAACGCCAATAGAAGTGTGGAATGAGTTATTGTAAGCTACCTCAGCTAACCAGAGCATAGATGTCCAAGAATGAAGTGCTTTTTCAGAGTAGGCACATAGGTATTGTTTCAAAGTCTGATTTATTCTCTCTGTTTGACCATCTGTTTGAGGATGGTGACTAGTAGATAGCGTAGATGTCACTTTGAGTGTATTACTCCATGTTTTCCAGAAACAGGAGGCAAATTGCGACCCCCGATCGGAGAGAATAACATTTGGCAGTCCATGATAACGAACCACTCTGTTCAATAAAACAGTTGCCAATTCACTAGAAGTGGGCAATTTTGTACAGGCAATGAAATGTCCATATTTCATGAGACTATCTACTACCACCAGAATTACTGAATGCTGTTGAACCACTGGCAGACCGTTAATAAAGTCTAAAGAAATGTGCTCCCATGGACGACTTGGGGTTGGAAGTGGATGTAACAACCCTTTCGGTTTTGAATGACTTGTTTTAATTTGAGCACGAACTTTGCAGTTGTTTACCATTGCTTTTACATCTTTTGTTAGGGTAGGCCACTAAAAATAGCATCGGATCAGTTCAAGAGTTTTAGGAGTACCTGGGTGACCTGCCGTCAGACTAACATGCAACCAATGAAACACTATCTTGCGAAGTTTGGTAGTGGGTACGAACAAACGAGCATCATGAAAGGGTAGTCCTTGCATGATTGACCTTTTGGGATCTGCTTGGGCCCATGTTACCATTTTTCAACAGTGAAAGAGTTGCAAATTTCTTCAAAGAAATCTTCAGTTTTTATGATACATAGAACCTTGTCAGGAGCAATGTAGCTCTGGAGGCTTGAAATGCAGGCAACGCGGTAGACTCTTGACGGGACAAGGCGTCAGCTTTGCGATTATCTTTACCAGGCTGGAAGGTTACTACAAAATCAAATTCGGCAAAAAACAGCATCCAGCGTAATTGCCGAGGGGTCAAAAGTCTGGCGGAACTCATGAATTGAAGATTACGATGATCAGTATATACTGTGACAGTGTACTTGGCACTCAACAAATGATGTCTTCATTCTTTAAAGGTGTCACAAATCGCCAGAAGCTCTTTTTCAGCAATGACATAGTTCTGTTCAGCTTCGTTCAACTTCCAAGACATATAAGCTACAGGATGAAGTTGACCAGTGTCTTTATTTCGTTGTGATAATACGGCTCCTATTGCTATATCTGAAGCATCAGCTTCCACTATGAAAGGTCGATTTGTATCAGGATGAGTCAAGACTGGGGCAGTGGAGAAAGCTTTCTTCAAAGTCGAGAAGGCTTGATCAGCTTCTGGGGACCATACAAACTTTTCTTTCTTTCTTAGTAGCTTAGTGATTGGAGCCACTGTCTGGGAGAAATGATTTATGAATCTCCGGTAAAAATTTGCAAACCCCAGGAAACATTGTACATCCCGAACAGTCTTTGGGGCGGGCCAATCAGATACGGCTTTTACTTTCTTTTCTGCCATCACCATACCTCGAGGGGTAAGAATAACCCCTAAAAACTGAACTGTGGTAACATGAAACTCACACTTGGTTAGTTTGCAATATAAATGGTGCTTTTGAAGGGCTGCAAGAATTTTCTTGGCATGTTGGACATGTTCGTTTTCATTGTCAGAGTAGATCAAAATGTCATCGATGTAGACTATGGCAAATATGTCGAGGTACTCTCTAAGAACGCCATTCAAGAAAAATGTAAATGCTGCTGGAGCATTACACAGACCAAAAGGCATGACGGTGTATTCAAAAAGGCCATATCTTGTCTTGAACGCTGTTTTCCATTCGTCACCCTCTCTCATTCTGACCAAATGATAAGCACCTCGAAGGTCAAGCTTCGTGTAGATTTTTGCTCTCTTTACTTGTTCCAATAATACCGGAATTAGGGGTAAAGGATATTTATTCTTGATGGTGACTTTCTTCAAACCCCTATAGTCGATGCAAGCTTGAAGTTCTCCACTAGCTTTTGAAACAAAAAACAAAGGCAAAGCTGCAGGAGGCTTAGAAGGGCAAATGAAGCCATTCTCCAAAAATGGATCTAGGTATTTTCGTAAATGTTGATTTTCATGTTCTGACAGGGCATATACACGACAGTTGGGAAGTATCGCACCTGGCGCTAGATCAATTTGACAGTCATAAGATCTATGAGGAGGTAGAGTCTCTGCTCCTTTCTCATCAAATACATCTTTGTAAGATGAATACTGTTTGGGCAGCTGAATTTCTTTCTCCGCGGCAGTAGCTATGTAAGAGTTACAAACTTTTGGTACTAGAATCTTTTGGAGACATTGTTCGTTACATAGCGCAGATGAGAACACAATTTTTCGTTCTGCCCAATTGATCTCTGGATTGTGATGAGTTAACCATGGTTAGCCGAGGATAATCCCATATTGGGGAGCATGGATCACGTCAAGAATGATTTTCTCTTTGTGTTCCTTTCTTTGATTCTTATCTTCACAAATCATCGACAAGGGGATAGTCTGAAGAGTTACTGGACCTCCAGTCAAGAGTTTTCCATCGACTGCCTGGATGATTTCTGGGGTCTTCTTTTGGATACATGGGATCCCCCATGCACGAACCAATTGGACAT
The DNA here is from genome assembly GCF_031143425.1 of Pleurodeles waltl. NCBI lineage: Eukaryota > Metazoa > Chordata > Amphibia > Caudata > Salamandridae > Pleurodeles > Pleurodeles waltl. The sequence goes on along the minus strand of NC_090446.1, from coordinate 723,988,532 downwards.
CAACAAAGTTCCCAGTATCCCCAGAATAGACTAGAGCTTTTTTTAAATAGATCTTTTTCTTGACCTGAACTCTTATTTCGAGTTTAAGATGTCTAGATTGTGAAGAGTCCGCGGTGACACCCAAGAGCAACCCTTCTCTGCATCTCAGGTGTTTTAGTTTTCCAACTTGACTGGTGCATTGGCTGCGACCTTCTGAAACTGGACCTTGCTTGTTCTTTGGTTTGATTGGACAATCTTTGGCAAAATGACCCTTTCGCCCACAATAAAGACATTGTCCATTTTTTCTGCGTAGGTCCTTTTCATCTTTGGTCAAAGGTCTTCTGATGGTTCCAATTTCCATCGGTTCCGGCGTTCTCTCTTTCGGAGTTCTTGAGTCTCTGTTATCATGAACACGCCATGAATATTTTTCAATTTTGTTGCGCATTTCTTTACGTTCTGCTAAACGATGATCAAGCCTCAAGACAAGGTTTATTAATTCTCCACAGTCTGTAGGTTGTGGGTCGATTTGCGCTAAGATATCTTTTAGTTCCTCTTTGAGTCCTTTGTAAAACAAGACCGCTTGTTTTTCTTCAGGCCAGGATGTCTCGGCAACCAGCCGGTTAAAGTTGGCTAAATACGACACTAGGGGGGTTATTCTAACTTTGGAGGAGTGTTAATCCGTCCCAAAAGTGACGGTAAAGTGACGGATATACCACCAGCCGTATTACGAGTTCCATAGGATATAATGGACTCGTAATACGGCTGGTGGTAAATCCGTCACTTTTCCGTCACTTTTGGGACGGATTAACACCTCCTCCAAAGTTAGAATAACCCCCTAGGTCTTGATTCCCTTGGCATAAATCTAATAATTCATGATCTGCTGACTGTGTTACAGTTCTACGATCAAAAACTCTCTCAAACTCACAAACAAAATTTCTCCAGTTATACAACAAGGGACTATTTTTACGCACAAGAGGAATTGCCCAAGTAGCTGCATCCCCAGCCAAATATGATAACAAGAAAGCTATTTTGGACTGGGCATCAGGGAAAGTATGTGGTCTGCAGGTGAAGTGTAGTCCCACTTGAGCCAGGAAAGATTGTGCTTTCAAAGGGTCACCTGAGAAACGTTCTGGGGGAGCTAAAGGAATTGCAGAAGGAACATTTGGGGAAATGTTTGTCGGATTACTTCCAGAAGCCTGAGAAGAAGTACCTGTCCAGGACACACCTGTGGGACTTTGTTCTTTCTTCTCTACCTTATCTTGCAACTGACTCACTTTCTCAGCTAAGATAGTTGTCAATTCTTTGGATGATACCACCTCTGCCTGGAGCTGGGTGATAGCCTTGACTAACTCGTCCAGCATGGCCATGCTGAGAACATACTCAAACCAGGAGGATAATAATTTGTGGGCTCACTATTCTGTCAGAGTCACCAGATCCTCGGGGTCTGCGCACGTTCCCAACACGTCCACCACTGAACAGCTCCAAGACTCTGATAGATAAATCACAGAGGCTAAGAGAGTTCATGAGGGGAAGAGGGGATTAGGAAGGGAAACAGCTGGGAAGGAGACCTGTAGTAAAAAAGGTTAGAACACACAATATGAAAGTTATATCTCCTGTAATCAATACTAGACTATGATTCTAAGCATAGTCATTCTGAAAACATGAACAATCTAAGAATTAAGTTAAAAATGACTAAGTTTCAAGATGGCCGGATACCTGTAGGGGGATCAAGATGGATTAAATGAAAACTTTCTTATTCAAGTACTTTCCTTTACATGAGAATCAGAAAAAACATTCTGACTACATTTTAAACCAGTCATTTAAATCCTTTTTTGAGAATGCATACTAGAACCATACAATATTGCATTTAGAAACTCTGATCTTCTGTGTACTTTTAAAATGTTTCAACACAAATTGCGCATATTGTACATTTATATATATATATATAGTAAACACCATAAAAGGAATGTGCACCATGAATAACATAATATGGATTCAGTGTCACCATGTAAAATGCCAAAAAATGATAGTACGCAATGAATATCAAAGTCAAATCATCATTAAACGAATCGCGTATCTTGACGATTCGTAAACCACGATGTAAATGCCACGAAATAACAGCTCACAATGAACAACAAGATCAAAGTACAATGAAACGAATCGCGTGTCATTTGCCGATTCTTAAGCCGCCATGCAAATGTCAAGAAATGGTAGCGTGCAATGAATAACAAGATTAAATTATCATGAAACGAAACGCGCGTCTTGCCGATTCGCAAGTCACCCTGCAAATGTCACAAACACTCAAGCGCATATTTCACACGCGCAAAGTACTCTGTCAAATCATAAAAGAATTAGGCCCAAGAACATGAAAGTTCTCGATAACGGCGTTGGGAGGCAAGCCCAACCACCGTCTTACCGCCCAGAACAAGGATCTCCAAATGAAGAATGAAAGTCAGATGTCTGGAAGATCAAATAGGCCACCGGGAGAGGAGCTCAGGAAGTAGCTGCTGCTCTGCACCGGGACCTCTGAATAGTGAGCACTTTGAGCTGGGCTGGCTCCTTTTTATAGAGTCCACACACAGGCATGTTGCAGGGAAAGTCTCTAGTAGGCCCTGGAGAGGGACCACACCCTAACACACTCTGAAAGCATACATCAATACATTGCAAATGAACATCATTAGTAAGCACATTAAAAATAAGTCTTCAGGATTGAACTCTGCAATGCAAAAGGTTAAACAACAACACATCAGCACAATGCATAAATTGAGTTATTTTGAGAGTGCTGTGTTTTTGCATTCTAGTCGCCAATAGAGCGTGCACTGCCCTGGTGTTGACACTATCTCAGTAACAATTATTTCCTCTTGTTCAATTTCATCATTTAACATTTTCAGGTGGTGAGGAACTATTGGACCCTGAATGCTCTCTTTGATATCATTGAAAGAGTCTTCATAGCAGTCATTCTGTTCAAGTAACTCTGTTTCAGAACGCCAAGTTTTGAATAGCTGGGGAAGTTCTAAGTAGATAAATTAGTTTTTCTCAGAAGTTTGACAAGTTTTCCATGGTTTATTAGGGTACCTTTTCTATGCCAAACCAAACAACTATCGCAAGCAGCTACACCATATTTGCCTTCATCAATGTTTTCCGAATCATTATTTTTCTACCTAAAGTGCTGCAGAATTTTGTAAAGAGACATATTTTCGAAGTATATACTTCTTCTAGGATAGAAGGTATCCAACATATTTGTTTTTAGAATATCTATACTCTCTGGATCAAACTCTGCTAGGTACTACATTTCTCGGAAAGATTTCAAGACTCTCTTTCATGTGTTAGCATGGCCTAGACTAGCCCAAACAATTTCTCTAGACTTTGAGAACAAGCTAGCTGAACTCAACCTGTCACAACACTCAAATGAGCTTATCTCCCTATGATGGAACATTTTCAAGCTGAATATGTATAATTTCTTCAATAGAGATTGTTCTGTAGAAATCTCCTCCAACGTTTCATTCATCTCTGTTTTCTCTAATTTTGTGATTTATGAAGTGACATAGCGGGCTACAGCAATGGAATTGTCTACATCAAACTGTATGTCCATATTCACATTCCACAATTTCAGAATGACAAGATTAGAATCATTAATATATTTGGAGGCCTCTGATCTTTCCAGATTATATGTATTTTTTGGTGACTTTCTTGTCAGTGTATGACTAACTGCAGATATAAAGCTGTTCACTCTTCCTTTGAAAATAATAGACCTTGGAAATCCAAAACAACACTTTGTATAAAAGATTCCTCTACATCTGTATCTTCAGTGGCAATACTTGCCACATGTATGTGTTTGGAAGTATAGAACTTGCTGTTCTAGGTTTTTGTTCATATTCTTATCTTCGATGCTGCATGTAACACAATCTTCCATTAATGTGACAGTACACCCTCATCAGTATCAGTATCAGTTCCAAATTTTATTGCATACTTTATCTGTAGGAGCATGAGTTTATGAGGAGCACATCTTGCCTGGTATTTTGTACCAAAAAAAATCTGTAACTTCTCCAAGAGGTGGATTTGTTTATATCGTATAAAAAAGAGCATCACTTGAAACTTGAATTTAAATACCTACATACATTAGCAGGATCCAAAGATCAAAATTCTCCTGTTGTCTTGAAATTGATATCATGAACATTACAGTTTGCATGTCTTAGAAATTAAAATAAATCACCCCATGCATATTTTGCACAACTAAGTGTTACAAATCAAGTAGGTGGACATAAGCTTCAGAGCATACATTTAAGTTCTCCATGACGGTGGTACTAGTATTTATTAGTCCCACAATGATGTGCCATCGAATTAATTAAGTAATACTCTAGATTTTTCAAACTCTCTTGCAGAAAGGTTTTGTAGATTGACTCCTGTCTTCAGAACTTAGTTGACAGCATAAGAAACTCCTGACAAGTCACTCTCAAATAACGGATGGAATATATAAGGAATACATGGTCGAAATCTAGGGTCCTCCGAATAAAGTCTTATTGACCTGTTTTGAGTTGCTGGTATCTGTACATATCAATTGTCATAGCGGCCACCTACTCCTATAGGAGATAGCTATGGAAAGCAATAAACCTTTAAACTTTTTTTCCCCATCACTCATTGGAGACCATCTAGCTTGTTTCATTTGTTTCATTTGAAACAGATCAATAGCATCCCTAATGATTTCTTTTGAATGAAGTTATAATGCTCATATATTTCTTCTGACTTCTGCTTATCCACTTTTTCTATTTGTCCACTTACTTGCAGCGCTTCGCCATTGATACAACTTACATCTCTAATAATATCTACATTTTCATTTAAAAAAAAAAAAATCTTTGAAGTATATTGTAGCCTTTTGTACTTTATTCACAGTCACTAATTCTTGGCAGATTTTTTTTAGTTTTTGTGGTAACCCCTTTCACTAGAATTATGAGTAGTTCATCTACATCTTTTTCAATACCCACAGTGTCAATTTAAAAAAAACAAAAAACAAATCTGGAAGTAAATACACAACTTGTACTATAAGTCCTTTCTGTAGTTCTGTTGGTTGGCCCTATTTTTGGTTCCATTCGTATGATAGCTTGAAATTAGTGCCCAGAATTGATTCATATACGTTTAGGGCCAGATGTATCAAAGTGTTTTACCCATTCTGTGTCTATGGGAAAATGTGTTGGAACATATGGCACTTAGGGGCATATTTATACTCTGTTTGCGCTGAATGTGCGTCAAAAATTTAGACGCACATTTGGCGTAAACCTTGCCACATATTTAAACTATGACGCCTGACCCCGCGGACGTCAACAAACCTCAGTGTGCGTCATTTTTGGGATGCGGGAAACCACCTTGCGTTAATGACATGCAAGGTAAGCGTTCCCGTCCAAAAATGACTTTACCTGATGTGCGCCGTTTTTTAACACCTGAGTGGGGGCAGGCGTGAAGGGACCTGTGGGCTCACTTCCATGGTCTCTGACAATGGAAGCAGTCCAGAGGTGCCCTTCCCTGCCCCCAGGGACACCCCTTGCCACCCTCGCCCACCCCAGGAGGACACCCATGGATGGGGGGACCCATAAGTACAGGTAAGTTGAGATAAGTATTATTTTGTTATTTTGTAAAGAGGCATAGGGGGCCTAATTTGGGCCCCCGACATGCCACTGTGCCCAATGGCCATGCCCAGGGGACAGACGTCCCCTGGGCTTGGCCATTGGACAAGGGGGCATAACTCCTGTCTTTGCTAAGATAGGAGTCATTTCAATGGGGGTTGTGCGTCAAAAAATGGCACATGCCCGGTTTGAGCCATGATTTTTGACTCAAACCTGACTTGCACCATTTTCCTCTACGCTGGCACTGCCTGGTTTGAGTATTTTTTTTTTTACTCTGACCAGCCCACAGCGCCGGCTAACGTCAATCCTTAAATAAGGCGCCTGCATGGTGCGTAGGAATGGCGTTAACCTGCGGTAAATTTTTGGCTGGCTCTGGTTTGCGTCAAAGAGTATAAATATGAGACTTAATTTCTTAAGTTCTTGTGGCATTGGTACTAGATCTAAACTATTATGAATTGCTCTAGGGGTTTTATATCATTCTCTAATTTGTCATAACAATACTTCCATATTGTTTGCTTTATGTCTAGATCAAAGCGTTCTTCTAAAAATAGACATGCACCAAATTCCTTCCACTGTCTTGCTCAGTTTTAGAAAATACAACTACATTACGAGTTTGCATTCTGTAGTGAGTGGGATGCCAACAAATACAAACATGTTCAGGTTGCTCAGAACACAGTACATTGAACTTTCCTATCCCTTTCTACATTTTTCAACACTAATCTGTGTATCCCATTCCTATACACCTCCTGTCACTGCCTCATTTTCCCTACTCTCTTCTACAGGGCCAATGAAATGAAGCTGACTATCTTCACAAACGTTCTCACCCTCTGCCATAGTACCATGTAATAAAGCTCTATTCATGTCTCCTAAACATACAGCAGGGCCTCCTAACAAAAGTTTGCATTCTATAGTGATGTACAGCTAACATTTCAAAATGCTGAAAGGTGCTGTGGCACACTTTCTTTGACAGACATGCTAGTGGATGTCCTTGTAAATTTGATGAAGTTCCTACTTTGCATCTATTCCTTGTAATACACCTATTTGCTCTTCAAACCTTTGCAGGGAAATGTACGAAGAAAACCTCTGAGTAAATCACTTGATTCTTGCCGTGTACTGCATATACTACTACAATTCCATTTATACACAGGTGCTTGCCTATGCCTTCCCTCTACGTCTTCAGCTATAACTTCTTCTAAATTTCTAGGTACCATCTGCTCTTTTGGAATAGGACTACCATCCTTCATCTCAGAACATCGTCCAGATGTTTCTACATCATGCACTAATGTGTTCTCTTGGAAGTAACTTTCCTCATTAAAATAAGGTTTTGTCCTGGAAGTATGCTTCCATTCTCCACTGAAAACTTTACAGAAATTACTTTTCTTTATAAATTGTTTCCCTTGGGTTCTCTTCTTCATACTCAACATTATTATATCTAGCGATCTAATTCTATTCAAAATCAAAATAAATAGTTTCCTCAAGAGGACAAAGGCCTTATCCTCAACACATTCAACATATTCCTTTTGTTTGGGTAATTCTCTTCTCCTTTAGTAGTGCTTCATACATTTTATAAGATTCTGAATTACCCTATAACAAAATATTCAAACCATTATTTCTTTAAAGTGGTTCTGTCTTTTGCTTAAAGTATCTCCTTTATCCTTCAATGTTTTACTCCTAATAGAATGCACTTTTCCTCCTTTCCTAGAAGGTTAAAAACATTCATTTGTATTTTCTTGTTTTTGATTACTTTCCAGATTTCCATATACTGTTATCAGAAAGCTTTTTGTTCTCCTACTACTTTTTCATTTGTGAGGACATAAAGTTTTCTCCTTTGCTTCCTTGTTACAGTATTTGATGGCATTGTGGTTTAAAAAAAAATCATAAGTGGATTCTGTAATGAGAAAACAAAACAGTATCTTTAACTTTCTATCAGATATTATTAAACTATATTTGAAACCATTTAACTGTTATTATAAATAACTGTTTTAATCACATAGGAGCATTGCTCATGCCCTACCTACACTGTAGATAAAGGATAACATTTCTGTTGTAAGAGGTCAGTTCAAAACTTGTAAAGCAGGTTTTCTACAACCAAGTTCAGCTAATATTTAAACCCACAGTTTCAGGCTCTGTAGTACTAGGCCTGAGCCTTATTTAAAGGATTACTTTTTTGGATGGGAAACTATCTTGTCTGAGCAGTTCCCTATAACTGTGTGCGAGTGTATCAATTACTAACTAGTTGTGATAATGGAGTACACACTGGTGTTGTTGGGATCGATGTATCAGTCTCTCATTGAGTGTCTAACTACGTGTCTGAGTGCTTATGTTCTCTTATAAGTAGGTGTATGAGTTGCTGTTCAGATTGGACCCTGGATGTATAATGGGGAATAAGAGTCGCCAGTGCACATCTAAATTTGTGAATCTCTCAACTAGATGTGTCACCTTTCAATCACATAGCATCATGCTGTGTGGCCGATGTACAACCTAAGTGAGGGGTACAGTTTTAGAATTGTCAAGCATGTTATCTAGTGCCAAGTGAAGCTGATGTTTAAAACAAAAAACTTAATGTAAGCAGTAGTAGGCCTGAACCATGTTTAAACAAGTACTTTTGTGAATCAGAGACTGGCTTCTCTCACCAGTTGCCTACAAATGTGATTCAATGTACCATTTAGCAACTGATTCCTGTTACACTATGCACACCTGCTGCTTGGATGTGTGCATGAATGTATGAATGTCTCTTTAAGTGTCTGATTATGTGTCTGAGTGCTTCTATTCATTATGTGACTGGGTATCAATTTCCAACTTGTATTTATAGTGCAGGATACAGAGCAGCCATTTCAATGTGTGCATGAATGTTTAAATGTCTGTTTAACTGTCTGACTGAGTGCATCAGTCCTTCTATCTAATTATAAGTAGCTACATAAGTCACACTATAAAAGGGATTCTCCATTTATATAAGTAGATATAGTTGTGTCCCACTTCAGATCCATCTCAGTGAAAGTCTGAAGTATATGCCCCACCTTTTAATCATAGAGGATCATAGCTCATGACCTGCCTAGGCGAGGGGTGATATTTGTGCAGTAGGAGGTCAGTTTAGGACTTCTCAAACTGTTTTTCTACTGCCCAGTGTAGCTGATGTTTAAAAGTACACACTCTGGGTCAGCAATATTAGGCCTAACTCATTTAAAAAGCACCATTTCTCTGGGTGTGAGAGTATCTTGTCTAACCAGTTGCATACCTATGTGAATGTGTGTATCAGTTAGTGTTAGAAATGGGGTCTTTGGTTGGAAGTCAGGTTGCCCCCAGTCCAAGCTTGGACTCTAACTCTAGTCAGGGCAAAGGAGAAACACACCCGATTAACACCCACTCAACCCCTTGGTAGTTTGGAACGAGCAGAAAGGCTTAACCCAGAGGCAATGTGTACAGTGAGGCATTACAAAATAGACACCACACATGTTTAGAAAAATAGTAAACATTTATCTAAATAAAACAAGACCAAATACAATAAAAATATACATACACAATTATATATATGACTTGAGCAACATAAAACACAAAAAATAGAGGCTAGAGGCACAAATGCTGAAATCTGATGTTAAAGCAGTGTCATGATGACGTTATTTGCAGAGTAACATGGACCCGCTCAGGTAAAGGACCTTTGCAAAACATGTCGAAAATGGGTTGGTGCACAGAGTCAGGGAAGGAGGCGTTGTTAGATCCAAAGTGGCATCAGTTCCAGTGCTGCGGGGCAAGGGAGCGGAAGCATCACAAAGAGGCATCAGGTCCAGGCTGCGGAGCTATGGAGGTAAGGCATCGTTGGTTGTGGGGAGTCGATCCATGGGCTCCTCGAGCAAAGTCAAAGTCTGGCAAAGTCAAGATGCTGCAGGGCAACCTCACTGGGTAAGGATCACATCACAGGTGCTGCAAGGGAGTAGGGTGTCACGGACCTCAGGTGTACGACACTTCCATTCACAATTTCATGTGGACGTCAGCAGCTGCAGTGATGTCGGGCCTACGTTGACGGTGGGGTGGTCATTCCTTTGCAAGGTCCACGGATCCAGGTGCAGACAGCGTTGTGGGTTTTGTGCAGTGGCATCCTTAGCGAAGTCGCACAGAATTGTCTGGCATTGTTTCACAAGATTTCACCAGAAATATACTTACAGGACCCAGGAACTGGAATGGCAACCTCTGACAAGCTAGAGTCCACAGCATGCAGCCTCAGAGACTGGTTGGTGAAGCCTTTGCTGTCCTTGAAGCTTCAAAAGAGGAGGCGAGCTCAGTCCAAGCCCTTGGAGATACCTCTAAAGCAGGAAGGCACAACAAAGTCCAGTCTTTGTCCCCTTTCAGAGGCAGAAGCAGCAACTGCAGGATAGCCCAACAAAGCACAGTGACAGATGGGGGCAGCACTTTTCCTGAGCGCTTCAGCTCTTCTCCTGGCAAAGGTTCCTCTTGAATCCTTGAAGTAATCTAAATTCTGGGGTTTTGGGTCCAATACTTATACCCCTTTCTGCCTTTGAAGTTGCCCACCTTTACAGGATCCTGCCTTGCCCAGGTCTGGCTCCAGACGCATACCATGGGGTTGGAGACTGCTTTTTGTGAGGGCAGACACAGCCCTTTCAGGTGTAAGTGACCACTCCTCCCTTCATCCTAGCCCAGATGGTCAATCAGGATATGCAGGTTACACCCCAGCAACCTTTGTGTCACTGTCTAGTAGAGATGCACAAACAGCCCAACTGTCAGTCAGGCCCAGACAAGGAATCCACAAACAGGCAGAGTCACAGAATGGTTTAAGCACGAAAATTACTACTTTCTAAAAGTGACATTTTCAAACTGAAAATCTAAAACCCAACTTTACTATAAGATGTAATTTTACATTGTGAGTTCAGAGACTCAAACCCCATATTTCTATCTGTCCTCAAAGGGAAACCGCACTTAAAAGATATTCAAAGGCAGCCCCCGTGTTAACCTATAAGAGAGATAGGCCTTGCAACAGTGAAAACCGAATTTGGCAGTATTTCACTGGTAGGGCATGTAAGAACACACCAGCACATGCCCTACCTTTAGCATACACTGCACCCCACCCATGGGGCTACCTAGGGCCTACCTTAGGGATGCCTTATATGTATAAAAAGGGAACGTTTGGGTTTGGTAAGTGGGTACACTTGCCAAGTCGAATTGGCAGTTTAAGACTGCACACACAGACACTGCAGTGGCAGGTCTGAGCCATGTTTACAGCGCTACTTATGTGGGTGGGACAATCAGTGCTGCAGGCCAACTGGTAGCATTTGGTTTACAGGCTCTAGGCACCTCTAGCGCACTTCACTAGGGACTCACTAGTAAATCAAATAAGCCAATTATAGAAAAGCCAATTGCAGATACAGTTTCACATAGGGAACACTCACACTTTAGCACTGGTCAGCAGTGTTGAGGTGCCCAGTGTAACAAAAATAGCAAAAACAGAGTCCAGCACTCAGCAACAACCTGGAAAGCAGAGGCAAAAAGTTAAGGGAGACCACTCCAAGGATGCCAGGTCTAACAGACAGCTTCTAGGGTTCATATTGCAGTATGCAGAGCTAGTCTTTGAACGTATACACGAATGTATAAATGTCTCTTTAAGGGACTGATTTCAGAGCCCATAGCGCCTCCTTGTGCCACATTAGCATAATTAATTTTTTTGCTGATGTGGCCCAATGAGGTCAAAATTGCAGTGCCAAATTTACAATGTGGTGCAATACATGCATTGTGCCATTTTATAACCCTTTGCACTACATTATGCCTGTGCCAGGCATAATTAATGCAAAGTGGCAGTTCTCCCTTGAGGGCAGCCAAAACAATGGTGAACGAAATCTAAGAGATTTCTTTGCATCTTTTTTTGTCACTTTTAACTCTGAGCAGGCTTTAAAAAGAGTCACACCATTGTTTACAAAGGGCCTCAATGGGCTTTGCAGGATTAGCAAAGCTCCGAACTAGCGCAAAAAATTCTGATGCTAGTTCCCTAACTACTGCCATGGTGCACTTTATCTGAGGCACAGTGCATGTACTGTGGTGTTAGGGGGGTGCTAAGGCGCACAAGACAAGTGGCGCTGCACTGGGGGCCATTTTTCTGAAATCTGTCCCTAAGTGTTTAAGTGTCTGTCTAAATGGTTCTATCCATTTACAAGTACTATGATTCTCCATATATAATTGGGTATGGGGTGTCCCAGTGCACATTTAAATCAAGCACATGTTTCACCTTTTAATCACATAGCACCATGGCTCATGGCCTACCTGCAGCCTATGTGAGGGGTGACACTTCTGTAATAACAGGTGAGTTTAAGGCTTTTCAAACAGGTTTTGTATTGGTCAGTCAAACTGAGGTTTAATATCACACACACAGGGTGGGCAGTTTCAGGCCTAAATCATGTATAAAGCCCTACTTCTCTGGATGTGATGCTATCTGGTCTTGAACACTTATGTGAATGAGTGTGTATGTTGCCAACTGCTTTCTATAGTGCAGGATACAGAACCATTGTTTCAATGCATGCATGAATGTATAAATGTCTGTTTAAGTGTCTGACTGTGTGGGTCGGTCCTATCCAATTGTAAGTAGGTACATGAGGAGCACTATAAAAAGGTTCTTCATATATGACTGAGCATATGGGTGACCTAGTGCAGATCTAACTCAAGCTCGTCTCACCTTTTAGTCACAGAGCACCATGGCTCAAGGGCTACCTACTTCCTATGAGGGGTGACATTTCTGCAACAGGAACTCAGTTTAAGACTTCTCAAACAGGCTTTCTACTCCACGATGAAGTTGACTTTTAAAACTACACACTCAGAGTCAGCAGTAGTAGGTCTAACCCACTTATGAAGCACTACTTCTCTGAATGGAATAATATCTTGTCTGACCAGTTGCATACATACATGAATGAGTGCATCAGTTAGCTACTGGGTTTCATAATGGAGTATGCAGAGCTACTGTTTGGATGTATACATGAATGTATGAATGCCTCTTTAAGTGTCTAACTATGTGCCTGAGTGTTTCTATCCATTTATAACTAGTACACGAGTCACAACTTAAATCCGATTCTCCACATGTATAGCTGGGAATAGTGGTGTCCCAGTGCAGATCTAACTCAGTGAATGTTTCAGGTACGTCTCACCTTTAAATCTCAGAACACCATGGCTCCTGGCCTATGTACAGCCTAGGTGAGGGGTAGCATTTCCGCAGTAAGAGATCACTTTATGACTTGTCAAGCAAGGTTTCTACTGCGCAATCAAGCCGACATTTAAAGCTACACACTCAGGTGCTCATTCTGAGTTTGGTGGTCATTACCGAAGACCGCTGTGCAAACGGAAGCCGATACACCACCAGCGATGGTGGAGTGAAGACCGCCTCATTATGAGAGACCCACACAACAATGCCAAAAATAGACCGAAAAAACAACACCGTCGGCCGAAACAACGGTATGAAGGAGGTGGCTGCACCACCACCACCGCCACGCTAAGAAAATACTGCCTGCCAAATATCGAGTCACAAATCAGCACTGCAGAACTCAACACAGTGGTAATCCATTGGTGATCCAAACAGCTGTGGGAAGAAAAAAGCCACCACCGCATTAACACTGCACCAGATGGGATAACACCAATAGCAACACCTGAAACACATACACACACCTGTCCACAGCACTACAAAACACTTCCCACACATACTCAGAACACTTTGCAACTAGAAACCCTGACATAGCGATAAAAGAGCACACTGAAAGGAGGCACTGCACCTGGATACCACAGGCACCATAATACTAAGCATGCAACACACAACACACCAGTGCACACAAACACCAGAGAGCACATGCACATACCATTACACATATTCCAACTACAAACAGCACACCCAGAATCCCTGCACACCATACACCCCTACCTACGACACAACCACCATGGTGCCACAAAATAAAAACTAGATTCACAGAAGAGGAGCTCAAGGCAATGGTCGAAGAAATTGTCAAAGTGGAGCCGTGACTGTTTGGAGCACTGGTCCAGCAGACATCCATAGCCCTGAAGAACGACTTATGGCAGAGGATAGTCAACAGGGTGAATGCAGTGGGGTACCATTCACACACAAGGGAGGAAACTAGGAAGAGGTGGAACGACCTTAGGCGGAAGGTACAGGCCATGGCTTCCAGGCACCAAGTAGCAGTCATGAGAACCTGTGGAGGACCCCACCTCCTCCCCCAGAAATGGCACAGTGGGACGAGATGGTCCTGGCCATTCTACAGCTGGAAGGGCTGACAGGAATTGCTACTGGACTGGACACTGGTAAGTCTGCTGTACTCTCTGGCCACCAGGTCCCTGTGCACAGCATGTACCCCTACCACCTTCTCACCTTCTCACCCCCTCAAACCACCCGAACGTGCACAAACCATCTATTGGCCCTATACCCACCCTTGCATGCCACAGCTCCCCACGGACGCCATTCTCTCACAGCCCCAACTAGTGCATGTGTGCCTCGCACAGCAGTAAGTACCACAACTACCACAATGCAACACTCTCTACCCTTGCCTGACTGCTACGTCCATATCACATCTCTGCAATTGCATGTTAAACAATGTCATTCCCTATCACCAATATGTGGTAGGAATGCACATCAGTACATGACAATGACAGTAGCCAGACAAATGTAAACTGTATTTCAAAATAGGGCCATTGCAACCTTCCACTGATGGGAACACAAGTAGTGGGTTGGAAACTGTCAATGCCGTTACTGTCCTGCAAATACAGTAAATGATGGCATACACCCATTTGTGTCACCGCTACAATACCATCATCTGACACAATACCTCTCATCCCCACAGGTCTTCCAAGAACTGACACACAGCAGAGGAGCCCAGTGACAGGAAGCCCAGGCCTGGATGCAGCACCAATAGGGGAGGATTCACCTGCAAGACTGGATTCGGACAACAAACCTGGCCCATCAGGCATGAGTTGCCAGTCCACCACCACCAGCTTCACCCTGCCCACAACTCAAACCACCTCCCCTGTGGCAGCCAGTGCACAGCAGAGCCCACCTTCCCATACCTGTGTCCCAAGGTCACATCGATCATCAGTGTGCCCCAAAATGCAGGGGCAAAAGTCAAGAGTGCAAATCCAAGACAATGACGGTCCTGGTGTCAGTCGGAGGGGCACACTGCACCAGGGGCACAGGCACAGGGGGCAAGGGCCCGTGGGAGGCCAATCGTGGGACAAGGGACTAGGCAGTTACAGGACACGACTGGCCAGGAGGCCGTATCAAGAGTCCTGGGAGCCTACCAGCAAACACATGACCAGTTGGGCCAGATATTCACCACCTTGCAGGACACACAAAGGCTGCAGGAGGAATACCACCAGGAGGCTAGGCAGCAGTGGCAGGCACACAATGCCACCATGGCCTCCATATTAGGGGAGTTCAAGGAACTTAACTGCATCCTGCGGACATTCTCCACCCAACAGCAGGCATCATCCAGTAGTCAGTCAACACCACTGCCCTCAACATCAGCACCTGCTACTGGAATGGAGCACCAAAGGCCACCAGCACCCCACCCCTGCAGCGGAGTAACCCCTTGTAAAAGAGGTCACCCATCCAGACATTCTGCAGGACCTCAGGCCAAGACCATTCCCCCTACCAGGAAGTGATCCCTCTTCTGAAATGTTACCCTTGTGTGCCACTGTTACACCCTGTTTGGTGTCCAATACCAAGGTCACATCATTCTGAGGCAAATGGACACAGGACCTAAGAACCTAACAGCTGGACCACCCACTCTGATCATCACCTAGAGCACTATCCCACTCCTCTGGACTGTGAAATATTCTACACTAAATAAACACCTATTATCACAAGTTATGGTACATGTCTCGTTATTGTTTGCATTGACAAATTTGTTACAGAACAACAAAAGAATACACATGTCTACACAACAGTAATGTCAAAGTAACTGATGTAGTGAGATACTCCAGCAGGTGCGTAAGTACATCCATATTGTTTAAACATCCACTGTCAACTATGCCAACAGGCAAATCAGCAAGCAAACTGCAAACAGAGATGTCACCTGAGGAGAGATAAATAAATGGAATGAGGTACAATGTTGCATGGAATGCAATCCACTGTCACATAAACACAGGATGAGTGTCCCAGCAGCTATGTTACACCATATATAAGGGTCTGCATTGGCATTCACACACGTGTGGAACAGGAAAGATGAAACATAGGTAACTTCCTCAATTGCACAACTTCCTGAGTAGTCAGGAACAGGTACTTGCCACACAGCAGATGACAATGCATGACATGCCTATGCAGCAGGAGAAGCCTGATAAGTCCCCCTAACATAACCCCAAACAGGCAGCCTGAGGACACTAAACCTTTAGTTCAGCTAGAAGGCTGTACCACAATGGCACCAGGACTCCACAAATGAACTTAGCAGCTGTGCATTTTTCTCTACCTCTCATGGTGAGTCACCTATCGTTCAAGATCATTAACCAATATGTAAAGTCCCACACATAACTTGATGCATGTAAATACTGGCTATAGATTGGCTTCAACAATACATCTCCCATGCACAGATGATATGTAATGCAGACATATCTGTACATCAAGGAAAGTAGTAACGTCTCATGTCAGTCCTGTTGTCATGTGGTTCATGCTTGTCAGCCTCCCCCTCAGCATCAGAGTCACCAGCCACAAACACTGCTCCATCATTAATGTCCCCCTCCTCCAACAGTGGGATGTGCCTTCTGAGGGCCAGATTATGGAGCATGCAGCATGCAACAATGATCTTGCAGACTTTCCCTGGATTGTACTGTAGCGCACCACCAGACACATGGAGACAATGAAATCTAGCTTTCAAGCGACCAAACGTTCGTTCAATCACACGCCTTGTCCGGCCATGTGCCTCATTGTACCTGTTCTACCCTAATGTAGTTGGATGTCTCACAGGTGCCAGGAGCCAGGGCAGGTTGGGGTATCCGGTGTCACCTGTGTGGAAAAGGAAACATGGCCATAGGTAAAATTGCTAGGCGGAGTGCTGACAGTGTCATGAGGGGTATAAATGTCTGACATGGAGAGTAGTACACATGCCTATGAGCCAGGCCCTTTCTCCCTGTAGCTGTGACATCTTTGCAGGGACAATGCTGTTCCTCAGGATGTAGGAATCATGTACTGATCCAGGGAATTTAGCGCTTGCATGTGTAATATATTGGTCTGCAAGACACACCACTTGTACATTGAGTGAATTTGTACTTTTCCTGTTTCTGTAGACCTGTTCATTGATCCTCGGAGGTACCAGGGCAACGTGAGTCTCATCAATGGCCCCAATGACATGTGGGACATTTGAGATGTTGAAGAATGCTGCTTTTACTGTGTGAAAATCTGGAGGTAGCGGGAACCTATCGGCATATTTATACTCTGTTTGCGCCGGATTTGCATCATTTTCTTTTACGCAAATCCGGCGCTAACATTTATACTTTGGCGCTAGACCCGTCTAGCACCAAATTTATGGAGTTGGAGTCATTTTTTTACTGTGGAAACCTACCTTGCGGTAATGAGATGCAAGGTAGGTGTTCCAGGGCAAAACCCCTTTGCGTCTTATTTATACTCCCATGCAAAAATGACTCATGGGAGGGGGAGGGCCTTAAGAAATGACTCTAAACCAGTTTAAAGTCATTTTTTAACGCCTGGGTCAGGGCAGGCGTTAAGGGACCTGTGGGCTCATTTCCATGGTCCCCGACCATGGAAGCAGTCCACAGGTACCCTTCCCTGCCCCCAGGGACACCTCCTGCCACCCTCGCCCACCCCTGGGGGACACCCATGGATGGGGGACTCATCTGCGGTAAGTAGAGGTAAGTATTTTATTTTTATTTTTTAAAGTGGCATGGGGGCCTAACTTGGGCCCCCCTACATGCAACTGTGCCCAATGGCCATGCCCAGGGGACTTCTGTCCATTGGGCAGGGGGGCATGACTCCTTTCTTTGCTAAGACAGGAGCCATTTTAATAGGGGTTGTGCCTCAAAAAATGACGTTATTCAGGTTTGAGTCAATATGTTTGACTCTTACCTGGCTTGCACCATTCTTTGACGCACAACCCCCATTCTTCCCTACGCCTTCACTGCCCGGCTAGAGTCATTTATTTTGACGATAACCAGGCCACAGCGCCAGCTAACGTCATTCCATAAGTAAGGCGCTCGGCTGGCGCGCTGGAATGGTGTTAGCCGGCGGTAAACATTTTGACCTAAATCTGCGCTAGGGCTGATTTGCGTCAAAAAGTATAAATATGAGCCCTAATGTACCTGTGCACATGCTTGAGCAGGGCATCCAGCACACCCTGCAACACCTCACAGAACTTGGACTGCGAAAACCCTGCAGCCAGTCCCACTGTATCCTGAAAAGCCACTTGCCATGAAATGAAGGACTGACAACACCTGGACTGTTGGAGGGATGGCATGGGGATTCCGCAAACCCGGCAGGAGGTCTGGCTTCATCTGGGCAACCAGTTTCTTGATGCACAAACGGTTTAGTCGATAGGTCATGATGATGTGGCGCTCTTCCATGGTTTCAAGATCTACGAGTGGCCGGTAAATTGGTGCATTCCTCATGACTCCATTGTGGCCAAATCTGTGCGGGGCACATACAACAATCTGGGAATCTCTCAAAATGTAGGCTATTCAGTATGACACACAACAGTCATTAGTTAATAGTCATACAAGTTGCCTGTCATGTTGTGGGAATACACATTACTCCACCCTCCGTACCTAACCAGACGATGGCACATAATTCCTGTGGTAATGGATGTATACAGGACGTGTACACCTACAGCTTCCATGTGTTCCACTATACTGATCATTTATGCTGACAATTGTTGTGACAAGTGTGGAAATGTCACTAGACATGCACTACATGTGTCTATATTCACCATGCCAGACCTGAAGTATGTATCTGTGATAACATGCAGGTAGTTACGCTGTGCAAACTCAGGACAGTAATGTTATAGACTAAAATGGCATCCGCGTGTCCGGCATGCATTGGACTGCTGGAAGTGACCTTGAACCACCGGCGGGATTCATCATGGCGGAGTGCGGTCTGAACCACTGTGCAACTCCACATTGGTTAACACTGATGTCAATGGGAGACTGGGACCAATAACGATCACCGCTGGTAGTGACGGTCATGACCGCTGCGGTCATAACCACCATTTTGTGTGGGCCAGCTCACTTGACTCCTAGCATTCGGGATAGACAGAGCTTCATTTTGGGTGCTGCTGTGTCCTGTCTCTTGGAGCAATGATGGCACGCACCACAGGGGAAAGGGCCCCAGCCTTCTCAACAGAGGAGCTGGACAAAACTTGTGGAAGGGGTCCTACCCCTGTATGGGTGGTTGTACAGAGCTCCAGGACAACAGGTCAGTACAAAGTCCTTTCTCCCACATGTTGGGTGGTGTTTGACGATGTATGTGTGTGCACATTGACATGTCATGACTGATCAAGTGCGTAGCATGTACGTGATATGTGTTGGATATTGTCAGTGTGAATGAGCAGTGTTTGCTGTGTGTTGCCAAAGCTTACTGCTGGATTGGTATTATTTACATCATGTCCCCCCTTTTCTCACTGTTTCCCATTCAGGTCAGTGCCCACCAAAAAAAAGGGTTGTGGCCAGCCATCGCCAAGGAAGTGCGGACCCTGGGGGTCCATTGCCGGCAGAGCACCCACTGCAGGAAGCGGTGGGAGGACCTGCGATGCTGGGCCCGGAAGACCGCAGACACCCAGCTGGGGAGAGCCTCCTAACGTGGGAGGGGTGCATGTGGGACCCTGACCCCCCTAATGGCCCGCATACTGGCAGAGGTGTACCCTGAGTTGGATGGGCACTTGAAGGCAGCACAGCGCCCACAAGGGGGTAAGTGTTGACTGTCAGGTGACTACTGCATAGTTGTGCTCTGTTACCCTCCTTGGACGGAATGAATGTAGTCAGATGTGATTTAAGGAATGTACAGTCCTGGTTGCACACCCATCAAGTAGGAGTGTGTGACGGTCGCTATGTTGAGCCATGTAGGATAAGAAGTGGTGGTACTGTGACACATGTTCAGCTGTAGGTATGGGTCTCTCAAGTCTGCCATCATGTCAATGGCTGCATCCTCCATCTCTGCATGTACTGTAGTAGTACGAAGTGGTCATGATGGCACTGTATATGGGTAATGACAGGCATGTTATGTGAAGGTTGCAGTTGCATCACTTCCTATATCAATGGGTCCTCTGTACCACATGCACTCCTCACATTCCTTTCAGTTAGTTAGTGTTCTGGGTCCCTCTCTTCTAAGATTACTATCATCCTGTAATGGATGACATGTTGTTGTGTATAGTCCTGGGCTTGATTCTAGGAGTAGTCATTTTGGCATTAATGTGCATGTAGTTGTCTTCATACAGGAGTTTGGTCTTAAGGATTGAGATAGGTTTGGACATAGCTTGCATGCCTCTATTTGGGAAAAAATTGCTAATTGGTCTATTGTTTCGCAGGCATGGACTGTTATCTCCATTGTTTGTATGTGAAGTGGATGTGTTGGTTCATAATTTTTCTCCCTTTCTGGTTCTGCCACCCTCCTTTTCTCTCTCCTCCTCTGTCTTTGTGTGCATTAGCATCATCTGGCGAAGGAGGAAGGGCACCAGTGAATGAGAATGCAGCAGCCCATGGGACCCAGGAGGCGGCCAGCAGTGAAGCCGAGGGGACCAGTAGGACGGAGGTGAGAGGAGCACCACAGGGGAGACTGGAGCTACCAACACATCTGATTCAGATACCTCCTTCGATGGTGGCTCCCTGGCAGTAGCGGACCCTTCTGGTACCACACCAACACCATTGTTGTCCGCCAACCCCCTTACCAGTACCGCCCTCCTCATTGCACCCCACCCAGTTGCCCGTGCCCGCTCACCCAGGAGGGTGGGCCTCTCCTTTGCTGCAGGCACCTCTGCCCCTGCCCCAGTCAGCCCTGCTGCCCTAAATGAGGATGCTATTGACCTCCTGAGGTCCATCTCTGTGGGGCAGACAGCGATCGTGAATGCCATCCAGGGACTGGCATCCTAGATGCAGCAGACAAATGCGTTCCCAAAAGGCATTCACAGTGCCTTGTCTGGCCTACAGAGATCGTTTCAGGCTCTGGCCTCCACGTTGATGGCAGCCAGTGTCCCTTCATCTTCCGTCCCCCCTTCAACTACCTGTTCGAAATCCACAAGCCCTCTCCCTACACCCGACAGGGCACACCTACAGACAAGCATACACCCACTACAACAGACAAGGTGCGCAAATTCAGACATGGGCATCACAAACGTTCACACAGGTATGCACACACAAAACACACATCTGCAGACACAACAACAGACACTTCTCCCACCACCTCCTCCCTTACAGTCATATCTCCACTCAGACCTGCCAGCACTGCATCATCACACACATTGGTCCTGCTGTCATTCCTGTCATCCTCTCAATCACCACAACAGCAGACTCACAGTCACACACCCCACACACCACATCCACACTCACCACAACTACTGTCTCTGCCACCTGCAGCACATCCACCTCACTTGCACACACCACCACAACATTCACTCACACATCACCCATTCCCTCTCCCTGAATCTCTGCCCCTCCCAAAAAATGCCTACGTACCCACTTACCCACTCAGCATTCTGCCACCACACACATACAGACACTGCACACACCAGCATCCACGTACAGCACACAGACCCGTCAGAATGCACTCCCTCTACCTCCACTCCCAACCCTCAATCATGTGACCACCCCTGTGTACCTAAGAGAGTTTTCCTTACCGCCCGTGACCTCTTCGCTACTCCTCACCCACCCCTTCTTCCCAGTAAACAGCATGTCCCCCTGCCCCTCTGAGGCCCTTCCACCTCCCATTCGTTGGGTACCCCCTCTGGTGTTTCCCCTGCTCCTCCACCCAGCAAAAAATCCACTCCTCCCAGTGCCAAGGTCACCCCTCCCAAGCCCAAGCTGAAACGTGCCCCTTCCACATCCAAGCCTCCCCTATCACCCCCACACCACTGAGGTGCCTGGCTGTCCCATTGCTGCTCCTATGAAGTGGAGGCCTATTTTCAATCAGGAGTCAATTGGGCCCATATTAAGGGACAGTGTATCCTGCTGAAATAGGCATTGGACTTGCCATTGGCACATTTTGTATATAGTTTATTTATTCGTTGAATACAACTGTACACATTGCTATGGTTGGCAAGATAGGATTCTTGTTCTGGTTTCCTTCTACATGGTGGTGTGACATCTGTGTGCAAAGCTGTGGGAGGTCTGTGTCTGTGTTGTTGCATGTGCTTGGTAGATGGTTTGGTCCATGGGGATGTGATTTGTGTGTCTGCTTGCTTGTGTGTTTGTATGGTGTGTTTTGTGCGTTCGTTTGTGTAGTGTTGCATGTGTGTATTTCATTGATTGTTGGTTGTACGTGTTGTGTCACCTGTATGATTGTTTGGATGTGTGTTCACAGCTATTGATTGTGTGTCATTGCTACATGGAGTTCATATTGTGTGTGTATGTGAGGTGCCACACAATGTGCCCGCCTACGCCAGTGTTGAGGTGTTGGTGGGGTAGTTGTCATTGTGTGGTTATGGGGTGTGTTGGTGGTGTTGTTGTGCGTTGTGCTGTATGTTTGGCACGTATCTGCATGGCTTTGTGTTTGTATTGGGTATTTGGCATTGACGTATGTTGTGTTTACGTATGTTGTGTATGCGTGTTTGTGGCCTTCATTGTATGTGTGAGGTATGTGTGTTCTGTGTGGGAGTGTATCACTGCCATTTCCCTCCCCTCTGTGCTAGGTATACTTACGGTTGTCATCTTCGTCGTCGTCAGTGGTCCTGAAGGTGTATGGCAAGATACAACGTTTGGGAAGACTAGCAGTTCATTTGCCATGGCATCTGCGGTGGCCTCTCTTTGCCTGGAGGTGGGTGCTTCCTTTTGTACTTTCTGTTTCTGCCAGGTATTTCATGGTGGTAAGGTCCCACCAGATATCCTGCCGGAGTGGTTACTCAGAATATGGAGGGCGGGACGTTGGCTGCCACGTGCCTGAAGTGCCTTCCGCCCGCGGATGCTGCTCGTCAGCAGCGGCGGTGCTGGTGGTGAGTTGTCTGTATTGCATTGGGTTCACCGCCTTACTCGTTATTTGGCAGTCTGCACCGCCACCCTGCCGGCGGTCACAAGACCGCCATCGGTGGGGCAGTCCAGTTACCGCCAAACTCGGAATGAGCACTTCAGTGTCAGAAGTTCTAGACCTAACTCATGTATGAAGCACTACTCTGAATGGGAGGCTATCTTTATCAGCAGTTGCTTACATATGGGAATGAGTTTATGAGTTAGCAACTGTTTTTCGTACTGCAGGATGAAGGGCTGCTGTTTGAATGTATGCATAAATGTTTGAATGTCTTTTTCAGTGTGTGACTGTGTGTGTGTGTGAGTGCTTCTATCCTCTTATAAGTAGGTATGTGAGGTGAAGTCTCACTGCTTATTGGAATCCGGGGATCCCCCCCCAATGAGTCATTACTGGAAGCCAGGGACTACAGCCTAAACATTGTTGACGATTTATGATGCAAAAGAATCACAGAAAATCCAGAAACAAGCATTCAAACACACAAATGATAAACTTTTTTTTATTTGCAAAACAAATATAAATAAAAAATGTAATTTTAATAGAAAGGTTGGAGCTTTCCTAAATTCAACTGAAGCCACACATCATCCATACTATATTCTGTTTGATCCACCTGCACTTTTCCTATGAATCAATATGAGGATAGTAATTTAATTTTTAGCCTCAAATTTCAAATTCCTTGACATTTACAGTATGTTTTAAAATGTTCAATTCTGGATTTAGCCACTTTATTTATATTAATCTGTTAATACTATTTAATTTTCTAAGCAGTCTTGGACCCTCTGAGGAGGCTTCATAGACCTCCAGGGGTCCCGAGACCACAGGATGGGAACCACTGTGTTAGTGCACATCTAAGTCAGTGGAAATCTCAAGGACATGCCTCACCTTTTATTCACACAGCACCATAGATGAGACCCTACCCACACCCTAGGTGAGTACTGACTTTTCTATATTAAAACATCAGACTCGTCAAATATATTTTCTAGTGTCAAGTGAACCTCACATAAAAAAGTACACACTCAGCCTTAACAGTCCTAAGCTTGACCCATTTTTAAAGCAATAACTCTTTTACATACCTACTCCGTTACTAAGGAAAATCTAGGACATAGCTTTCAACTTTTATAAACACATGATATAGTGTTACAGTATACAATTTTTACTTTGAATACTTTCAAATGTATTAGAAAATGTTAAAACTCAGCTTAAGAATTGCATGGCACTCTCACACTAAACAACCATGAATGGCAACCTTTTCAACTTTGTCCTATCTGATATTGCAATTCTTAGCTACTTAAATGATGTCTTACATTTGTATCTCTTCATACTGTAGCCTTAAATGGCTACTGGACCTTAACTCTTTCTAAGCAACTTAAAATGGTAGTCTATCTGTCATTATTCACAAATTCTTCACTACCCTCAGCTAGGACCCTCTGTGAAACTTTGTGACAAATTCACAAATATTTACGGGGATACAAAAACATACTAAACATAATTTTTTGTAAAACTTTGCAGTTATACTATGTTTCAAATACAACTCCTCATGCAAGCATGGGATTGGCACAGTGCTATCCACGCCGAGCTAGATAGTGACAACGTCTTGTGCCATTTGTATAGCAAAGTCTTTAACCATAGATTTGAAACAGTGTCAACCGTGCCGAGCTGTAAAATGACAAAAGCCATTTATTTATATATATATATATATATATATATATATATATATATATATATATATATATATATATTTTAATACCAGAATTAAAATTACATGATTATAAGCCAATGTTTTTATTGAGATTTTCAACAGGTAAATGATCATACAATTATAGGGGAATACATCTATTCCCAGCAACAAGACTCCATCTATTCAGATCTTCTCAACTGTTCCACTACACTGATCCTTTCAGGAATCACTGTTGTCCTCCCACCGTCTTCTACCCCAACTTCCCTGCAAAATGCAGCAGTGCTAATACAGACAACGGGGTGGGTCACTTCTCTCATGGCTTCTGCTACAGTGTCCCATGTTCTTGCAATATCTAGGGATATCATCCCTCTTTTGGCCTCCCTGAGAAGGGTGTCTCCCCCATTTTTCTAGTTCCCTATGCCAACTACTCGGGCCTGTCGGGCTCTTCCCATTCATTGCAATCAACCTCTTGGCTAAGATATAAGCTAGGTTGTGGAACCAGCTAATTACCTTCATTTTAGATGTATGTGGGAACCATCCAGGTAGGCAATGACCCATTGTGCAAGGAACCAACTGCTACTGATTGGGTCACCTCCCCCTAGAACGTCCCAGTCTGTGGGCAATCCCAAAACATGTGTTTAAATTCTGCACCAAGAACACTACATCTTGGGCAATTCGCCCCTTCTGTGTTGAAATGCCTATTGATCTGACCAGGGGTTAAATATGCCCGATGTAACACATAGAAGTTAAGCCAGTGATGTTGAATACCTGCAATGACCGAGCGATAGAGCAAAAAGTGACCCCCCCCAGCAGGTCGAACTCTGCCCTAATGTCATCGAATGATATCATTGTCCCTTCTTTAAATATGGTACCCACAGTCAGCACTCCTGCTGCATACCAGGCTTAGAGCCCATCCCAGTTACCCCTATGCAGCAGTGCTAATACAGACAACGGGGTGGTCTGGGGATTAGGGAGTCTTTATCTCACATTTGCACAAGTAGCTTGTTCAGCATTGTATGATTGTTTTCAATTCAGGGGAGTCCTCTCCCTTGTTATGTCAGATTCCCAATAATAGCTCCATTAATCTCGTCAGTGGAGGGGTGAATGGCTTCACCAATGCCTCGGTATATTGTCTGCTTGTTATCCATTGTGTGAGCCACTGGAGCTGCGCTGCTAGGTAGTAAGCTTTGAAGTCAGGGACAGCCAACCCTCCGTCCATAGATTGCCTTTGAAGTTTAGCCAGGGTCACTCATCTTCACCTACTGCCCCATAGGAATAATATTACTAGTGCATCCAATTCCCTAAAGGTTGCCCTGGGTATCCATATCCGCAATACTGTAAAATAATACAGTTGTCTAGGTAGTACTATCATTTTGAGAAGCGCTACCCTACCTGCCACTAACAATGGTAGCGTCTGCCAAAAGGCCATATTGGTCTGGATGGATCTCAAGGCTCTCCCTCCATTTCCCTCAAGGATGTTGTTAGAAATGAGTTTCTGGTTGGCTAGGGAATGTGCCTAAGCCATGCAGAACCCACCCACTCTAGTCAGGGCAAGGGAGTTACACGTCTAAGATAACCCCTGCTCACCCCCTTGGTAGCATGGCACGAGCAGCCAGGCCTAACCCGGAGGCAATGTGTAAAGCGTTTGCACAACACACACAACACACGTGACGCAAAATGTATACCACAAAGTAAACACAACACTGAACTATGTAAAAATAAACTGTATTGTACAAAACATAATTAGACCAAACATTACACGTTAGTAATACCCTGCTACCTTAGCAGTTGTCAGAACATTACACGTTACTAATACTCTGCAAGAATAAGCAGTTGTCACAATGGAACACGTAAGAACTCAGGATTCTGCACATAAACAGTAGTCAGGAATTACAATAAAGAAATGCCCTTGTCATAGAAAATATCATAAAAGTCTATATCAGGAACGATATAAAATTATATGGCAAGTCAGGACATCAGATCAGCGTAGGATGTCCATAAAAGAAACATCAACACATGTATTTTATATCACACCCAAAACAGGTTAGCCCACCAGCCCTATCAAGCCCCTAACAGAAACATCCAGAGAGAGTTTTGAGGCAAGAGTACCTGTTCTGAATCTGAAGGGCACCTGCGTGCCACAAAGCATACAAGGGGGCCCCTGGCGCTCCTTGCGCACAACGGGGGCCTCGTCGTGATGGTTATGAGGAGGGTGACGGCACGCACACCCACCGGTTTGAATATCAGGCCCCTCCTGGGACCCACGTTCTTATGGGTGGCCCCGGGCCATCACTGGCCCTCCAACCAGGGGGGGGGCAAAATAGGAGACCTGCCGTGCCAGGGGCCTCCGTCGAGGCTTTCACTCCGCCTGTGGTTTCTAGGGGCCACAAGGAATGCAGCGCGAAGATCTGGAGCCTCCCATTCCTATGGCAGTGACCGGGTGTAGGGGGGACGTTCCCCTTGCCTCGCCGGAGTCCTGCTCTTCAGGGCAGCCGTGGAATCCAGAGGAGACCTCCGATGAAGTCTCTCAACATCCTGGGTCTGCTGCCGTCCACTCACCTGCACCCATTTTGGTGCGCAAGTGTATTTCAGTCTTCCCGGGCCGTGGCGGTGATTGGCTAGTGTAAACGCTTGTTGGTGCCCCGAGATCGCTCCTTAGAGCGTGCTCCCCCCCGGGGCACGATAAGAGCACGCTCACTCCTTTCTGTTCTCCTGATGGTGCCCCGGGGGCACTGAAGATAGCGCGACTCTTGTGCTTTGCCAGCAAAAGCCCGGTCCGTGGCGGTGATTGTCATAAAGGCAAAAATAGTGCAGCTACGAGCGCAGGGGCATTCTTAAGGAGCCCAGGCCACGGCGATGAATCTCCTGCAGGATAAGGCGCTTAGAAGCACAAAGTAGCACACAGGAGCGATCTCCAAGCGCTAAGCTGTTGAAACAGCACTCCTCGTGCTGGGGAACGGTACAGGGGTCAGGGGCAACAGCACCCTGCCTCTAGAGACAAAAGGGAGGGTAGCACAGTGCTACCACGGCTCAACAACAGGCCAGCAAAAGGGATGCAGTTGGTGACAGTTCCTCCTAGTGACCAGGCAGGTCACAGGTCAGCACAGCAGCAGCAATCCAAGGTGGGTCCTGGTAAGTCCATTCAGCAGCGTCCTGTGTCCAGTTTCTAGTAAGTTTCTGGAGTACCAAGAATGTCTACATTGTGGGGAAAATTCCCCTGTCCTTACACTCAGTTTACAGTGTCTTTGTCAATGAGGAGGAGAGGGGGTTATAACTAGTTACAACTGGTTCTGGAAGTGCCCCTTCTCTCCTCCAGCATAGGCTCCAAACATCAGTGGGGGGTATACGACCCTATTCTGCGAGGCCAGGGCACAGCCTTTATAAATGCAGATGTGCCCCGCCTCTCCCTTCTCTCAGCCCAGGAAGACTATACAATATGTAGATGCACCTCTGTGACACCTCCACCCTCCCTGTGTACAAGCTGTCCAAAAAGTATGCACAAAGCCCCAACTGTCAGTCTGCCCAGACATAGATTGGAGTCAATCTGCAAAAACACCAGAGTCATGCGCACTTTCTAGAAGTTGCATTTCTGTAATAGTAATAAAAAATACACCTACACCAGTAAGCAGCATTTCTCATCACTATTTCAACCATACCAAACATGTCTACGCTACCCCTCATAAAACAGACAATACCCCTTACACATAAGGCAGGGCATTTCTAATGCAATCCTATGAGAAGGTAGCACTCACAGCAGTGAGACACCAAGTTAGGCTGTTTGCCACTACCAGGATAGGCCACGAAACCTGGCACATGTCCTGCCTTCTACATACATGGCACCCTGCCCATAGGGCTGGCTAGGGCGTACCTTAGGGGTGACTTACATGTAGTAAAAGGGGAGTTCTGGGCCTGGCAAGTACATTTAGATGCCAGGTCCCTGTGGCAGAAAACTGCACACACAAGCCCTGTGCTAGCAGGCCTGAGATAGGTTTGAAAGGCTACTTCAGTGGGCGGTGCAAGTAGCGCTGATTGTCCACTAGTAGCATTTAATATACAGGTCCTGGGTATAGGGATACCAATTTACAAGGGACTTATAGGTAAATTAAATATTCCAATTAGGTATAAGCCAATCATACCAATTTTACAAGGGAGAGCATATGCACTTTAGCACTGGTTAGCAGTGAAAAGGTGCTCAGAGTCATAACGACAGCCAACAAAGGTCAGAAAAATAAGGAGGTAAAAGGCAAAAGTCTGGGGAATGACCCTATAAAATGGCCAGGTCCAACAGATGTCTTATGGGTTGTGATATATTTTAACCTCTAAGTAGGAAAGACAGCGTGGTTCCCATATTACAGTATTCAGCTCGGGGTTGCCCTGGCAGATCCCAGGGGGAACAATCGGGTCTTGTCCCAGTTTACTCTAAGCCCAGAGATATCCCTGAACTTGAACTTGAATAGTATCATTCGAGCCCAAAAAATCAGCAGTACAGAGCTATGCGGTGCCTCCACCCCACCCGCTCGTATAACTGGGCCTCCCTCCCCACTACAAGCCACAGCTGCCAAAGGCTCTATCGCTATCGCAAACAGTAACAGCAACGGAGACAAGGGGCAGCCCTGCCTAGTGCCCCGCTCCACTGCATATCTTTCTGATATTGTCTGACCGGTGCAAACTCTAGCAGTTGGTTTAGCGTATAGTTGCCATACCCATGCAATATAGTCATTCCCCAAACCCATCCTTGCCATCACCGCATAAAGGAAGCACCACTCTAGGCTATCAAAAACCTTCTCAATGTCCACTGCCCGTACTCCCGCCATCATGTCATCACAAGAAGAGTCACTCATGACCGCCAATGGTCGGCATATGTTACCTGCTGTGTTTTATCCTAGGACAAAGCCTGCTTGGTCTGGGTGGATCAGCTTGGACATGTAAGGGAGAAGTCTTGTCGCCAAGATCTTACTAAGAGTCTTGTAGTCCATATTCAGCATGGACGATGGTCTGTATGTTCTGCATTCTGTCGGATCTTTACCAGGTTTTAGTAGGGGTATTACCACTGCCTCTCTCGCTGTTGCTGGCAAAATTCCCCTCTCTTTTGCAGACATATAGAGGGTTTCCAGCCTTGGGGGTCAACAGATCAATGTACATGGTATAAAACTCAACTGGGATGGCATCAGTCCCCGGTGTCTTACCCCTAGCTAATTCTTTAATGGCCCCCCAAATCTCTTGTTGAGTAATTGCTACCCCCAGTTGCTCTGCTATTTCAGGTGTAAGTGTGGCGAGTGGTATCTGTTCCAAGTATGCATCTGTGGTTTCCCCATCATACCGAAGGGTGCTTTTATAGAGCTGCTCGTAAAAAGATAGGAAATGTGCATTAATTTCTTCCTGTTTATAAAGACTATTCCCCATACCCGTTTTAATTTCCATAATGATCGATCCTCTCTTGGTCCGTGATGCCACCCATGCCAGCATTTTGCCCGCCTTATCCCTCCCTACATGAGCTCTTGCTATGTAATTCCTATAGTCAAAGCAGCGAAGGCGCTCAACACATTCTGCTACTGTTTCTTTTAGTTCTAAAATTCTATGCTGATGGTCTGGCTGCTCTGGTTTAGTCTTTTCTCCCTCTCTCAGTTTTCTCTCCACCTTTATGGTGTCTCTGAGTAATGTTCTATGCACCCCCACCAAGCTCGCTATGCACCTCCCCCTCATTACTACTTTAAAAGCATCCCATTCTATCAATGGCATACTGCTTGTGGCCTCGTTATCCACAAAGAATTGAGCAATATGTTGTTTCACCTCCCCCTGATATTGTGTATCCTCCAACGATTCTGGTTTTAATTTCCATGTGGGAATACGGGGGAGAGGCAAAACCTGCCTCAATGATAGCAATATTGGGTTCTGATCCGATATGGTGCGATCAAAATATATAGCATTATGTATTTAAGAGAACGCATCTGGTGTGCAAAAGAATGTATCTAGCCGGTATATGTAATTCATGTGAGTAAGAAAAATATGAGTGATCTCTGGTGTCTGGGAACAGCCTTCGCCATGCGTCGATCAGGCCCCAATGTGATTGCCAGGCTGTAAATTGCTGTGCCACTCTAGTGATTAGGGAGTAGTGAAATGGGGGGTAGGAGCTGTCTTTAGTGGGATCTGCCATGCAATTAAAATCTCTTCCCCGTATTATTGATTGTTGTCGGAATGGGGCCAGGCGGGTAGAAAGTTGTGCAAAAAATTTTCTCTAGTCCGAGTTGGATGTGTAAACATTAATCAGTACAAGCTCCCTGCCCTCCCATCTGCCTCGTATACCTATGTAACGCTATCCTGGGTCTATGAGGCTGTCCAGCATTTGGAACAGAACCCTTGCTTGTATCCATATCAGGGTTCCTCTGGCATAAGCTGAGTGGGTAATGTAGTAGACTTGGCCCCTCCACCGTTTCTGCATAGCCTTCCCTTTTGCTTGTGTTAATTGCGTTTCCTGTCGCATTGCCACCTGGACTCCCCTCCTCTGTAAGTACAAGACTACTTTATACCTGTTAGCCATTGTGTGCATGCCCCCAACATTCCATGAACTAAATTTATATGAGTCTAATGTAACCAGACTACTGTCTAGGTCATGGTCGTTTCTGCACCCATCTTTTCCATCCTGACACCTGCAACTGTAACCTCCCGCACCACACACTTAGATCCATAGCTAATAAACAATGAGACTCATATTTCCCTATGTAACTAGCCCAGCAATTAACTTTGCAACTCCCATTCCCCAGGGCAAAGAGGTTATTACCTCTCATCCAAACCTAAACAGTTACGTCAACTAGTTTATCAAATCTGGGAGCGGTCCTCTAGTTTGTTTAGAGGAGTCTGTCGTGTCACCTGTTTTTCCCCCCATCTTACTTTCGTGACTGTGTTGTTGTGTCTGAACCCCCTCCAACAGGTTCTGCCTTCTCAGTCACTTCGAGGCAAAAGGATAACTCCTGGTTATGTCATGGCAGCTGCATGGCGCCGATACGGATCACCAAGAAAATCAGGGGAAATTGGGTCAAATGATGCAATCCGATGTCCCAAGCATCACCTCTGGTCCCGCCTCTTCAGACGTGCGTGTGATGTCTGAGTGTCGATCCGACCCTGATTGTTCAATCTCATTGCTCAACGTGTGGGAAGAGCTGGGGTCCGCTCCTGGTAGGTAAGCAACTGCTTTCAGTACCTTTTGGTGTTCCTGTAGCACCTCTTTGTTAGAAGGTGCTGACAGTCTGTGGGTCACTCTGTGCCGGGAGCACCTATGTTGTCATTGCTGTAGGCTACTTGGGGGATGGATCTCATTAGATGAAGATTGAGAGTCTATCCACTGCCATATTTCCTCGGGTAAGGTAATGAATTGTGTTCCCCCCTTAGTCATCACCCTCAGTCTTGCCGGGAACGTAATTCCGTACTATATCCCAATTTGCGGATCTTTTTGTTTAGCTTCCCTAAAGGTGGACCTTTGTTTCTGCACTTTCTGCGAAAAGTCTGGGAAAATGCGGACTGTGTTATTGTCTACTGTGCGGTCACCATTTATCCTCACTTGGTTCAGCAAACAGTCCCTGTTCCTATAATGCAGCAGATGTGATATACCCAGCCTTGGTGGGGCCCCTGGGGGCAGAGGGCGTGCCGGAACCCTATGCGCTCTCTCGAGTGCCAAGAAGGGCGAGAACCTGTCCTCCGCTACTTCCTCTTTAAGCCAGTGCTCCAGAAAGTCCAGCATGTTATTCTTTTCTATGGGCTCAGGAAATCCCATCACGCAGATGTTGTTTCTTCTTGAACAATTTTCTGCATCCTCTGCTCATAGTTCCAGGTCGTGAATTTGCCTCTCCATCTTGCTAATGGTCTTGGTTGCATCATTAATCATTGGTAGGATCTCTTTAACTAGCTCCTCCTCTGTAGATACTTTTTCTGCCAGGCGATGGTGGTCATCTCTGAGTATAGTCATGTCTGTCGCCAAGGCATCAATTTTCCCTTCTAAAACTTCACAGGAAGCTGTAATGGCTTATAGAATATCTTGGAGGGTGGGGTCTCCAGCTTTCTTCATGAGGTGGGCGCTTTTGGTTCCCTGAGGTCCAGATGAGGCGCTTACATTAATGTTGTTTTTCACCACAACGTCTTTCTTGCGCCCTGTTTTTCCCATATCTGGGTGTCTGCTGGCCTGTGCGGCTCTTCCCAATGACGGCGTCAAGGTCTGTCCACCATGTGGGATAAAGGATTCTCTTCCTGTTTGCCGACTCTCCAGGCTTCCGAAAGCCTAGGTTTTTCCCAGCTACTGCTGCCTACCTCTCCTCCTGCCCTGTGGCACTACAACGTCTTTCTTCACAGGTGAAGCACAGGCCCATTTTGTCTCCCCGTGCACCGTGGCAGGGAGATGCTACTCCGCACGCTTCACTCTTCTCCAAGGTGATTATGCTGAGGTGCGCTCAGTGCTTCCTTTCTGCTGTGCTGGGGTCGCCGCTGTTATGGGGCACCCAAAGTGCAGTGAACCGTCTCCCTTTACCAGCGAGGACGTTGTGCTGTACTCTATTTAGGGCAAGGGATGGGGTCCGCTTCACCCCCCGCACTCGGCAATGCCTCTTTACCTTTTCTTTATCTGGTCCCCTTCCTGTACAGTCGGTCGCATCTCCCCAGGGTCGTCATTGTTGGACCTACATCCGCTAGAGCGCTGCCTTATTCTTCAGTAGCAGCGAAGCGCAAGGCCCTCCCTGTCTCCCTGTGCAGTGCGTCGCCCGCTGGACACAATGACAATCAGAGATGCCTTTCACTCTCCGCTTCGCCCTGCGTGCTCTCACCGGCCCTTCATTGTTGGTTTGTGGCCTCAGGCTGCAGCGCTCGCGTCAGAGCCAGGTGCCCTCATTTTGAGGGTCCTGGTCGCCATCTTGGGCTCCATGCGGTCTCCACAGCGCCAATGATTCTAGCTAGATCTCCGATCACCTCGTTCGTCTCTCGTCTTCCGGCTGCCTCATGGACCCCTCCCTCATTCTCCGCAGTATTTGTGGGGGGGACCAGGGGCTCTCTGGGTAGCACGATTCTACGAGGTGGGGTATTACCGGCGGGAGCCTCACAGAGAGACTTCTTCCACCATCGGCATTCGGCCACGCCCCCCGACTAGAGCCTTTTCATGTTCCTTGGTACTATCACACCTAATGTGGTGTATGGGGTGTCTGAGATACCTGCACAGGTGGAAAGGATCCTGGGTATTATTTTAGGTGTTTTGGTACTGTGGATGCCAAAGATTATCACTGATCCAGAAATATTTCAATATGGCACCCCTGGTCCACAGTACTTGCCCAAATACCATATTTTGTTCAAGTTCTAGACGTTTTGATCAACCCTGGCCAGGCCCTGTTGCCAAATCCCATTGAATGTGGATAAACACTGTTCATAACAGGAGTTGACCACTTTGGGGCAGGGAGTGGCCATAGAGCAGACCCTGCAGTCTAATGCTGCAGAGTAGTGAAGGCCACGCAGAGCAGTGGTTGCGTAAAAGAAGGTTTACAGTAAAAAACCATAGCAATTAAATGAAGACAATATAGCTTAAAACTGAGGGTATTTCTCAAACGGCTAGAATTCTTCAGTTATCTTAACGAATGCACACAGTGTCCACCATAACTCATGTCACCCACTATGCATAAAACACAATCCAACACAAAGAGCACCCATTTCCAAAACGGCATAGTAAACAAAATGCTGACTACAAAAAGCAAAACCTGACGGACGAAGTGAGTTATGGTATGCGTTGTTATTTGTTCCAAGTGTAGTAATAAAGGCACATGCAGTCATTTATTATTACAGTGCAAAGGTCATATGCGTGTTTTTCCATAGTAGATCCTCTGGGTTTTCAAGACCTGAATCTCTGGTATCTTCACTGCTCACACTATGTGCCTATGCAATGAGACAGATTCTGTTTAAGTACACTTTGTGCATCTGCATACATACATTTATTTCTGTGCAATATTCATCCAACTCTAATACAGTAATTGTGATTTGTATTTTATTGCATAAAGCAGCACTGATTTTTTCCTATTTTACATCAACTGTAATGTATGCCTTTACCTATGTTGCCGTGCAATATTTTTAGAATATTGATATTTCCTTTACTAGACTCCACACATGCCAGCTACACTTGTAGGTCTGTCCGGGTGTATAGCTAAGCATTTTGTTTCTATTAGCTCAGGTCAGACCCGGAATGTAATAGTATACGGTCTATGACTTTGGACTGTTTTTGTCGTACCCTTGAAGGTGAGCACTTATAATTTCAATCTCAAGGCACAATAATACCTATTATAGCTTTGGTGTTATTGTAACGAATCTATGCAACCCATGGAAATAGGTCTGCTGCATGATTGAAAATATGTTCAGAAAATTGAATTTCTAAGTGTCAAATGAGTAATAGGAGACAATTCTTAAAAAAGTTAAGGACAGAAGTTCAATATCTGAAACATGATTTATTTGCACAGCAGATGCATACCACTACTTCATTAATTTCGCCCAGTCCTAAAATTTGAATGCTAAAATTATTTGATAACCTCTCTTTGTAATGTGACATTGACGTTTTCCCATTTATATTCCTTCTGCTGAGTAATCTTTTTTCATTTCCACCTTCAAAAAGCTGTATTGTGTTCCACCGCCATCGTACGTGCATTTTACAGAAGCATATTTTATCGGAATGGAGAACCATTTCTTTTACTCTTAATTTTAAAGAGGTACAACAAATAATTAGAGATGCCCTGCTGTGAAATATATGACAGTCTAGAAAACGTGGTAACTTCACAGCCATTGATAACTGGAAGTAGCCCCGTAAGTAAAAATTGCCCATTTCGACAGAGGAAAATGCAGCCCTCTTTCTGAAACCACTGTGCTGATTAAGAGCTCAAGTGATGCTAGGTAAAAGAGTGTGGTGCCATATCTCTGAAGATGAGTACATTACCAAAGCGTTTCTCCTTACAAGAAACTATATGAAATAAGTAGATGACATTTTAGATGGTCATAAAGTGCCAAATTGAGAGCTATCAGTACTTGAAATTTAGGCAAGTTATAGCTACCACAGGAGAATGCTTTTTGTGCGACAGAGTTGCTATCACCATTCCTTAAATTCATTATTTTAATTATGAAAAGCTGTGTTTTTATTACAAGGAGCTAAAAGAAATACCTTAACAATCACCTTGGCTACTGAAATACATAAATGTGTTATGCTCCATCATTATATGCTCAAGTAGTGGTAATTTACCTTTGAAGTTATTTTTGCCTAATAAAGAATACTAATATTGCTAACATTAAAAATAGCAGAATGGGGCTCGCAGTGGAATGATAAATAACCACGAGTGGTGTTTCTTCTGGAATAATAAAATTTCAATTTTCGATGTTTTGTATGGATAAAAAGTTTAATAGGTGAATTAACCGCTTGCCTTCTGAGCCTTAAACCACCCTTCACCCCTCTCCCCCAGTTGTGACACAGTTTTTAATGTTTGGGGCACTTCACTCTTATGCCTCAGTAAATATTAGTCCTGATGTGCCACTTTTCTTGCGTTCCTCTGTGCCCCCCTAACAACACCATGGTTGCGCACCATGGCGATTTTTACCCCAACAGTGTCAACATTTTTGGCGCTGTTGTGGGGCTTTGCTGTACTAGCACTAAAAACTTTGACGCTAGTGCAGCAAAGCACATGGGGGTCCAGAGGCCAATACAAGAGCATCACTTTAACACCTGCCTTGGGTAGGCGTTAAAAATTGATGGAAAAAACGGTGCAGTGAAATCTTGTAAATTTCACTGCTGCATTTTTTCAAGCCTCCCTGATGGGGAACGACCCATTGCATACATTATGCCTGGTGCAGGCAAAATGCAGCACAAGAGATTACAAAGTGGTGCAATGCATGCATTGCACCACTTTGTAAATATGGTGCAGGGGAATGGCCTCCTTAACGCTGCATTAGCGTAAAAAAAATTACACTAGGGCTGAGGAAGGCGGCAGTAGGGGCTTGCGAATATAAAATTGGTAGGGGCTTGCGAATATGCCCCACAGTCTTCCACCATGTTCATAGCTATGGCATCATAAATGGGTTGTTCCAAGTAATTGATATGATGATCATGTTTATCAAAGTGCTTTTTCATTCTGTGTAATCTATCTGTCAATGAGACCATTTTTGCATCAATTGCATCCAAGAAGTGCTTCATGTACAGAAGTAAGGCACATAAAATAAATATGATGGCTGCAAGTGGGAACCCTCAAGTGAGGCATCATGCTTGGCAGGTTTATGAATCACAAGCCAGTTTCAGCTGTTTACTGTCAATTTGATGGCTCAATCAAAGGGAGCAAGCAGATCCAAAATGCATTCCATTCAGCCACCCCATCAAAGCGGACTCAAGTAGAGGGATAGCGGGCAGAAACTGTGCAGGTTAAGTATCAGAGCAGAGTACTAGTAATAGGACCCTATCTCAGTAAAAGGCACAACATGCTTTACAGTGTTGACTTGCTCAGCATGGGAGGGTAGGCCAGGGAAGATGATGTGGATCGACAATACCTTGGAGGCCAGTCCTGCCACACTTCAGATTATCTGTAAGGGATTAAAAGGGCACAAACAGACTCACTTATTGCCTCCTATTGCCTCACTTAACCACCCTATCAATCAACCCCATTTTACTACTATCCCTTCCTTTCTCTTCTGTTAGATCTGACATGCTTTAGGGTGGTCACCCCTAACTTTTTGCCTGCCTCCCTCCACTTTTTGGACTCTGTTTTGCTGGCTTTTAGACTCAGCACACTTTTCCACTGATAACCAGTGCTAAAGTGCATATGCTCTCTCTCTTTAAACTTGGTAACTTTGGATCATACCCAATTGGACTATTTAATATACTTATAAGTCCCTAGTAATGTGCACTGTATGTGCCTAGGGCCTGTAGATTAAATGCTACTAGTGGGCCTGCAGCACTGGTTGTGCCACCCACTCAAGTAGCCCCTTTACCTTGTCCCAGGCCTACCATGGCAAGGCCTGTGTGTGCAGCTTCACTACCACTTCGACTTGGCATTTAAAAGTACTTGCCAAGCCTAAAGCTCCCCTTTTTCTACACATAAGTCACCTCTAATGTGTGCTCTACGTAACCCCTAGAGCAGGGTGCTGTGTGGGTAAAAGGCAGGACATGTACCTGTGTAGTTTACATGTCCTGGTAGTGTAAAACTCCCAAATTCGTTTTTACACTACTGTGAGGCCTATTCCCTTCATAGGCTAATATTGGGGCTGCCCTCATACATTGTTGAAGTGGCAGCTGCTGATCTGAAGGGAGTAGGAAGGTCATATTTAGTATGGCCAGAATGGTAATACAAAATCCTGCTGACTGTTGAAGTCGGATTTAATATTACTATTCTAGAAATGCCACTTTTAGAAAGTGAGCATTTCTTTGCAGTTAAATCTTTCTGTGCCTGTCAATCCACGTCTGGCTAGGTTTAGTTGACAGCTCCTTGTGCATTCACTCAGACACACCCCAAACACAGGGTACTCAGCCTCACTTGCATACATCTGCATTTTGAATGGGTCTTCCTGGGCTGGGAGGACTGCCACACCCCCTACCGGGACCCTGGCAGACAGGATTGAACTGAAAGATTACCTGGTGCATTTCTTAGCCACTCTTTGAAGTCACCCCCACTTCAAAGGCACATTTAGGTATAAAACAGGGCCTCTGCCCTACCTCATCAGACACTTGCTGGAGAAGAAACCAGAACCAGAAACTACATCCTGCCAAGAAGAACCGCCTGGCTGCCTAAAGGACTCACCTGTCTGCTTTCTACAAAGGACTGCTGCCTTGCTGTTGGCCTGCTGCCTTGCTGAACTCTTGTCTGGCTGTAAAAGTGATCTCCAAGGGCTTGGATAGAGCTTGCCTCCTGTTCCCTGAAGTCTCAGGACCAAAAAGACTTCTCTTTTTCACTTGGACTCTTCGTGCGCAGAAAATTTCGACGCACAGCTTGCTCTGCGGCGAGAAAATCGCTGCACGCCGACGCTGCTCGACGCGACGCCTACGGGGCGGCCGGAACTTTGACCCACGGCTTCGCATGAACAACGCCGCCTGACTTCCAGAGGGGAAATCGACGCAACGTCTGTCGTGAGAAAGAAAATTCCATGCACAGCCTCGCGGAACGACGCGCAGCCGGAAAACAAGCCGAAGAATCCACGCACAGACCCTGGGACATCTGGTAATCCCGCGATCCATAGAAGGAGATGGTCCGCGTGCCGGAAAATGACGCACGTCTTCCCCGAGTGAAAAATAACGACGCAAGTCCGTGTGTGAAGGGGCGCAACCGACGCACACACCATTTTTCCTCCCGTAGAACGACGCACGTCTCCCCGTGTGAAAAATAATGACGCAAGTCATTGTGTGTAGTGGCGTAACCAACGCACACAGTATTTTTCCACGCATCTCCTCTTCTGCGGCCCTCTGCGGAGATTTCCACTCCAAACCAGGTACTTTGTGCTTGAAAGAGACTTTGTTTGCTTTTTAAAGACTTAAGACACTTCACATCACTTTTTAGTGATATCTCTAAAATTTTACATTGCATCTTTATTTGTTTTTGACCTGCAATTATCCAGATAAATATTATATATTTTTCTAAACACTGTGTGGTGTATTTTTGTGGTGCTATATTGTGTTATTGTATGATTTATTGCACAAATACTTTACACATTGCCTTCTAAGTTAAGCCTGACTGCTCGTGCCAAGCTACCAGAGGGTGGTCACAGGATAATTTTGGATTGTGTGTGACTTACCCTGACTAGAGTGAGGGTTCTTGCTTGGACAGGGGGTAACCTGGCTGCCAACCAAAACCCCCATTTCTAACAATGAGTTTTTCACACCCTTACATAATACCAGACATCATATTCATAACTGAACACTGTTTAGGAAAGGACACTGCCCAGGTCTGAATAAAGCTATCCCCTCTGCTCATCAAGCCATTACACATAACCATGAAGGAAGAAGTCAGACTCTAGTCATTTCACTTAGAAAGACCATAACTACTACTAAGATGGAAGAGGTAATTCTACAAGGTGTTGAAGCCAAACCTGGTCCCACTTTCACCTGACACTTCCTAGTGCTCTACAGACCTCCGCCCAGCAATGGAGCTTTTACTGAAGTTTCTTGGACATAGTCTCAGATAAACAGAATTGCCCAATACAGCTACTCTTGGTGACCTAAGTATCTGAATTCATAGGCCAAATGTACCTCATTCAGCTCCCAGTACTTCAAAGCAGATGTCTTAAGTCCAATGTGAAGCAAGGCAACATATTTCTGTACAGACATAACAGAATGTACAAATAATAGATGAAGAAGGCCACAAAAATTCACTACTCAAGCAGGAATTAAAAGGCTAAACACCCAGCCAAGAACCTTCATAAAACTCTATTGCTATTTCACTAGCCAGAGAACTGTCAAACTTTCATCCTATTTTCCCAAGACTTTAGCAAAAAACTAACAATGCATTATCCAAAGAAGCAGACACACTGGACTCTAATAATACTAACCAAGAGAAACAGCTTTTCTCATTGTATTCAACCAACAACATTCATAGCAGTTACTCTGTTTGTCTATTCCAGCATTCTAAGATAGTATACCCTCAGAAGCTGAAGGCTTACTAAAGGCTTGCAGCCCAACTAGCTGCCCTTCTGACCTCCACATATTTTCAAGAACATCTTTCCAACAACATTGGCATCTATGACAGCCATAACGTTTTATCAACATTTCCAAACACAACTACAGACCAATCTCTAATATGCCTTTCCTTAGTATACATATGGAGCAGCCTTTCACTGGATCTCAGAATTAATCAAAGAAAACAAACTCTTCTGAGATAGGCAACCAGGATACCACCTGGGGAGAGGCACAGTATCTGCCCTAATCACAATTTGAGAGATCCTCAGAAA
The DNA here is from genome assembly GCF_031143425.1 of Pleurodeles waltl. Classification (NCBI taxonomy): domain Eukaryota; kingdom Metazoa; phylum Chordata; class Amphibia; order Caudata; family Salamandridae; genus Pleurodeles; species Pleurodeles waltl. The sequence goes on along the minus strand of NC_090446.1, from coordinate 723,948,175 downwards.
CGTAGCTGACGAAAATGGTGTCACCACAATACTATCCCTGGCTCTTTCAAAAGCTTTTGACACAGTACAATTACATGTTCCTCAGACTGAAAAAAGTTGGCATGCATAACTTTTTTCTTCAGATCCTTACTGTTTAAAAACTTGAGTTCCACAAGGATCTATCATGTAATCTCTACTTTTTAACATATAGATGAAACCATAACTAAATCTTATGAACAGATTCAAACTTACCTGCTTCAATTATGCAGGTGACATACCAATAATTCCAAAACTGGAAAACCCTAGGGACCTAGGAACGTTGAAAAGTAACCCCTGCCTCATAGCCATAGGCCAATGGATGAAGTGGAATCACCTCAACCTGAGTGCTTCAAAAACTGAAATACTGACCCATGATAAATGCATGATTCTATATCTTTACGACCAGATAGGCTGGGACCCCCACCAAAAATAGCCAAAAGTGTGAAGAATCTGGGACATTTGTTTCACTCTATTCCTTTCATGAATACTAAAATGCATAGGCTATCCCACTCTACCTTCTATGCAACGAATACACTTAGACATCTTTCCGCAACAAGTATTTTGTCACAAGCTAGAATCAACAACATCACTCTTCCTCTCAAAACCTGACTATGCTAATAGGCCATACCACATCACTCCACTTTCAACTGTCAGAAGGATGGGAAATAATCCAAAACTCTTCTGTATGGCTACTTCTAAATGTAAATTTACAAACCCACATTTCTACAGTCCTGAGGGCTTACACTGGTTCTCCATAGCAAGAAAATCCTCTTTCAAACTACTTCGCCTCACTTGCAGAGCTAATAATGGCAAAGGACCAAGATATATTGAAGACAAAATCACCAAGTATTTCCAAGCAAATACCTTATTTCCTAGGCTGGCACCGCAAATCCACGGTTATAGGAGAAATATCATTGGTAGTACTAGTTTATGTGTGCCAGCAGCAAAACAAGCTAAGACCTAGTTATTCCAGTGTTATCCAACAGAAACTGTACACATGATCATTTCCTACTCACAGACAGATACCTTTTGGGGTGCTTTAAAATCAAGGAAGTGATAAATCAGCAGACTCGCTTCACACACCACCCCTCATATCAAGGAGAACCTCCAGACCCCAAAACAAATTAACACCCCTGCATCTTTCTCAAAGAAACACATAAAAGTATCAACATTTCAAACCCCTTTGATTGTCCACTACTCAAAACTTCAAGACATATGTCTAGTTATATCTAACAACCCACTATCTTAACATACCTTTCCAAACAAATTGTAATTACAAAGTCTGAATGTTTCTGTGATCAATATGTATGTGAAAGAGAGCAGATGGTGTTGGCAGGGATCCACCTAAGACGAAACAACTTAAATCACTTGTCAACAGTTAATCAACTTTCAGCCTTTTTTACTTACTACTTACTTTGGGCTATGGAGTAGAGTGATTCCCACCAACAAGCACTTCAATGCCTCGTCAGAAGTAGGAGATATTACATAGTTAGCTCTGTCAGTCTTACGGTGGTCTCCCCCCAAACCTTTTGCCTTCACCCTACCATTTTGTTGTATTAGTTTTTGTGTCCTTAGGACTCTGTGCCGTTTAACATTGCTAATCAGTGATACCTTGCTTTTGTTCACTCCATAAAATGTGGACAAATTGCTTACATGTAATTGGGATATTTACTTTACTTATAAGTCCCTAGTAAGGTGGTATTCTATGTATCCAAGCCATGTAAAGTAAATGTTACTAACAGCCCTGCAGCAGTCATTGTGACACTTACTTAACTAGCCCTTTACAACCTGTCCCTGGGTTGCAATTGGAGCCTGAATGCAGTTTTAAACTGTCCATTTGACTTGGGGAAATGCCCCATTGCCAAGCCTTGAAGGCTGCTTTTATTAAATATATTCCACCCCTAAGGTAAGCCCTGGAAGCCCATAGAGTAGGGTGCAATGCAATTTAACAGTTTGACATGTACTTTCACGTTTTACATGTCCTGGTAGTAAAACATGCCTACATTAGTTTTTCACTACTGTGAGGCATACCTCTCCCATTGGATAACATTGGGTTGCCTTATTACATTTGTTAAGTGCTAGGTTTTGATTGAGAGCAAGTTGTACTTTCATGTTTGGTGTCTGAAAAATTATAACCAAAAGTCTCTTTAATGTTACAGTATGTTTTTCACAATTTAAAATTTTGAAAATGCAACTTTTAACAAGTTGGCATTTTCCTGCCCTGTTTGATTCCTGCAAGCTATTCTTGGGTCACATGACTGGTTGTATTTGGCCAGTTGGGCTTTGTTTATTCCTTGCAGACAGCCACACAATAGATGGAGTGTGTGTGCTTGGATGGGCCATCATTGGCAGGATGGGGGCAGATCTGGTCACAGACCCATTTGCAAATCAATGGGGTGTGCCCTGCCTTCACACACAAAGGACTTCCCACCACCCTTAGACTAACTCTTAAGTTCACTTTTTGGAGCTGCAGAAGGACCTGCTGCTGTAGCCTGCTGTGTACTTCAAAAGACTGCTTGCTGTACCTGGAATGACTGCTCTGCTGCCTGAAACCTGCTTTGAACTCTCAGAGGCCTGGCCTGCTCCTTGAGCCCTATTATTTATTTTATTTTTATTGCTTTTTAGCCGTAGAGCAGAACGCAACATTAGAACACAAATTACCATTAAAATTCCCAGAATTGCATAGCAGACTCTGAAATAAATGTGTTAGCCCTGTGATCTATAATAGAGAGAAGGGGTTTGATAGTTAAGGAGGTGCCATGAGAGATGTTTGGGCTCGGAAGGATGGCCCTCCACCCACCTGAAGTACCAGGTAAGTGCTGAAGGGGCTCTGAATGTATTTGAGGTGAGTTCTTACAGGCACAATTGCCCAGTAGTCTCACTCATTCCAGGCAGTAGGACAGGTCTCAGAGAAATGAGCAAGTTTAGGGCAGCTGCATTGTACCTGAAATATTGGAACCTTCTGCTTTTCAATGAGTGCATCATTGCCGTCAGGCAGTGAGACCAGCTGGAACATCTTTGACATATCCCAGTAGGGTAGTGACTGGCATTTGGGGCACAGGTTCACAGGTTCACAGTCACCAAGTCCAAGCAGTCCAGGACTGCCGTCCAGAAATCAATTACTTCGGTGAGGAATGTCAGCATCTGCAGCCGCCCCAGTTTGCACGGCATGCTTTGATGTCAGACCCATCTGCCATAGGTGCCCCTTCCTGCACGGAAACAATCCAGGCAACAACACAGACACCATGCACCATGGTGCAAGGGTACTTACATTGGCGGTAGGCAGCAATTCATGTGCCAGCACGGGGAAAAGACAGAAATGCACTGTATCTTGTTAATATGGTGCATTTCTGCCCTTTTGAATTGGCGTAAGGCAGCACAGCAGGAAGGCTTGCAGTGCTGCACTACGCCAGTGTTTAGTAAATATAGTCCCTGATCTTTTATGAGGAAGTATTTCTGCTTTCTCATGCTCCACCAGAAGGCATCACATTTAGGGTGATCCTATATCACACTGCTGACATGCCATCCAAGCACAGATGACATTTTCATATAACAAGAGTGAAAAGTATACTGCAGCTAAGAATACAGTTTGTCTCTAAAACAATGCACTCCCTAATAGAACAGAGCATCGTTCTTTCTGGAAGGCCGAGAGAAACCGAGAGAGGGACACAGTAGGAGTCAGCAGAATTAGCAGAATTCGCTCAGCAGCTAATTCTAATGAGTGGTCTGGGAAAGGTTCAAACAGGAAGACGGATATTATCCCTGGTACTTGGGAATGAGCACACTCACCTTTAACAGTATTTCATTTATATCCATGATATAGTGTGCCTGTTAGAATACTGGAGAGGACCTTATGGTGAAGGTGCATTCCAAGCAACAGTCTGACTACTGTGAGGATTATAAACGTTCCAATCTGGGTTCATTGATCATTGAAATGACATTAATGAACAAGTTTTAAGAAAGGAAAGGTATACTGATGTTCTATGGCCATCTGGTTTGGGATGTCTGAAGCCCCTCCACAGCTTAGGAAATACTGAAACCTCCATTGAAAGATCCATTTGGGTCTCACTATAACATTAAATTCTTCAAATTTACTGGGTTGTATGCTGAAACTGACACTGGCTTAGAACTTGTAAACAATAGTATTTGGAGCCTCATCATAGTATTACTGTTTTTTTGGAATACAGTTTCTTCCCAGAACTATAGTTCTGCATTGCCCCACCCATAACATGCATCATGGACATAAGGGACAGTCTGTGGGTATGTGGGGGGACCCTGGAGAACACCACAGATGCTGCTTCCATGACATGTATCCAGCAGAAACACTTCATGGCTCCATGGAGGGTGTGAAGGGTGTTGTAGTAAACCTCTGTGTGTGGAGTGGAACAAGGTGGTGTCTCCAGAAGTCACCCTTGGCCATTGGTGCTCACTCTTCCTGGTGTGCTCCAAAATGTAAATAGTAAAAAAGATGCCCTTGATAACGCGTCCCTTTATGTCAATTTTATACACATCAGGACTCGTTTTAGGCCAATGAATCTTTTGACCCAGTGGTGAGACACCGTAGAACGAGATAACTGATCAATATGTCAAGCAATATGTCGATGATGGTATCAACATATATCACCACAATAAAGGCATTTATTAATCTGTCGGCGCAACCATGACCTTTCAGCCATGAATAACCACACCTTTATTGGAGTTTTGTGAATTTTATTCCCTATTGATTACAATCTAATAATAAGAGTGTCAATCTCAAAATCAAGAAGCACAAGAGCAAAGTCACAACACACGGCTATGATAAGACTTCAATAATGCAAAGATCACGAACATGAGAACACCAACATAAGAATTGCATAGGTCAGAGTACATAGAATTTCATACACATCTCAGTTCAGCATAGCACAATGTCAGTCACGTCTATTGCGTCAGTCAAAGTGATCGCCTAGCCTAACCACTAATTAGCATCAGCATGTTGGTCTTCATGCAAAATAATTTTGAACACAAATTTGGAAAACATCTGACTAAGGTCTCTATCCAAAAATACAGCAGTTGGTACCTAGAAAGGAAAAGCAAATAGACAAATTACGATAGCAATTGTCATAATTACCCTCCTCAGAGTAAGTCAGCATACAGGATCAGTTTTCGTCTTCAGGACATCAGTTAGATAGCCGACAGTCTACTTCATCTAGAGGACAGGGGACACTTCCCTCATAAGGAGGAGAAGTGTAAAGGGGCAGTCTATGGACAAGGATGGTTTTGTCTAAGTCTCAAATCACCCAACAGAGTGACAAAGTTTCTGGATACAATCGATATCATTCCCTAACTTATTCCCCAACTGTTCTGTGTGATGGGTTTTTATCCCTTTTTCACAATACATTCCCCCAAAATTCTATTGGATAATCGCTATACCCCACTATCTTCAACCTATCAAATTATACATTAGGTCATCCAAATTGACACTTCACGATAATTTATAACGCTTTGATTGGTCTTCATAATTGACGTCTTCGTAGGTGGCACATCCGGGGGTTACTTCATTCTTTGGCACGTTCTTCAGGTCAAAAGTTCTCTTTTCCATGGTTAATCGTCCTTGAATGTTTCTAATATTGTTGCAAAACGTATAAAACTTATACTAAAGCAGCTAGCATGCGGATGAGAACAGGGCAAATCTTGCAACTTAAAACAAAGGAAAAGAACACATGCTAGGTCATGGCCCTTTGCGAGTCAGTACACCGGAAAAACAGAAAAATATGCTTTAATATGAGAGCTACACAGCTAAAACTTCAACTCACGCTAACTTAAGGCCTATGGGTTTCAATACAAATGCAATATTCGTAAGTGTCAATATATTCGGTTAATTATAATACATACAATTATTTCTTGCAGTTGACATTAGTTTATGTGCACGATAGTAACTTCACACTTATAAACATGTTAGGAATACATTTAAGCAAATAATATTTTATGATTGTTTTTGTATGCAGCATTGTTAGGTATAAGCATTTCACATCTAATATGTAATATTTAAACTACGCTCTCTCAGTCCCTCCTCTGATGACGCTCGTCATCACAAAAATCTTTCTTTTTTAACTTTTCACTTTTAATTTTTCACCTTGCGCATGATACGCATTTCAACATCTTGCCCTTTATGTGAGCTTTCCCAAATTTCATTAAACATTTTCTCTCTTTCACTTTCTTCATTTCTCCTTGTTCTTTTGGTCCAATTTCTCTTTATGTTGTCATTGATTTTGCATGCCCCCCATAATCCTAATAGACAAACCAGAACAATTAATAGACCCATCAATATTTTTGCAAGTACCCCATTCCAAATGTTGGTAAACCAGCTCCCCACTCGGGCAATTCCCTTTCCAAATTTCTCACAAACACCAAGTTCTTTCAAATCCTTTAAATCTGCACTATCTCTTGTAAGGTTAGTAAGCATACTTCTAATCTTTTTACTGTTATCTGGGATAAATGAGCAACAATGACGCTCATTGAGCATCTTGCAGACCCCTCCACCCTTAGCTAAAAGAATGTCTAAAGCAAGCCGATTTTGAAGAGTCATAGCTCTTTCTGCAGCAAGTTCAGTATCCATCAGGAGTATAGCCCCTGTAAAATTTGTCAGCATGTTATCCACTATAGTAGACAACTTTTGAATCTTCAAAGAATTCAAGATAACCCCTACTGATGGGATTATAGCTCCAAATATGTCACCAATGACAGCCGCCACTGATTCTCGTTTTTGTCTTGGATGTTGTATCTCAGACGTCTTAGGTATCTGTTTTAAGTCATCAATTTGGTATATCTTTGGGAATACTATCCCCAAATAACATGTCCCATACCATCCCTTAGGGAGACGGTAATAAGCATTTAGCCCACAGATGTAATAGATTCCAGGAATCGCTGGATCTTGTCCATTTAGCATAAAGGTCCATTTACTCTGATACAAAAACACATGCCTGCATTCACTCGTTCCCACAAACAAACTATCCTGTTCAGATTTTGGCCTATATATATAAAGCCTACCTACGTGTAATGCATCTATCGCTAACTTGCCTTGTGTCTTGATTGCAGTGTAAGCATAATCATTTGCATATGTATGTTTTTCTAATCCTTTTTCTATTCTTTTTTTTAATGCTTTGCGTCTATCATCTGTGTGATCTAAGAAGCTTTTCTCTACAGGTGACAATAAGCAAGTCAAATTGTTGCGATGTGCATAAGCAGTCCCAAATGTAAACGTTGGCTCAAAGAATCCTCTAACTATTTTTATATCATGCTCTTTAGCTAATTTATTTAAAAATTCAATCACAGGCACAAAAGAAAACACAACATCCAGATTTTAATAAAAATATTGCACATGCTCTTGATTATAGAATCTTGTTAATAGCAAGCTGCAACTAATCCCATAGGTTAAAGGGAGGCTATGATAAGTAACTCCCTCCTGCACAGATGAAGGAATTTTAGTACATACATAACAATCTTTCGCATCCATGGTTTCCACATACCCGTTTAGTAAGCGATGGAAAACATTAGTAGAAAGTTCCCCCTTTGCATTAGTTCCCTCATGCATGTGTCTTGCGTCTTGCTCAAATCTCTCCCACGGTGTTAGTGTGGTAGTTTCAGGTTTTGAAGTAGCGGCTGGTAATCTCATAGCTTTGCCCGTGAGGATTTCATGGGGGGATAGTCCAGTTTTCTTGTCTGGGGTATTTCTCATTGACGTCAGCACTAGAGGCAAGGCATCTGGCCACTTCAAATTAGTTGCGGCACACATTTTTGCCATCCTTGATTTTAAAGTACCGTTCATTTGCTCTACTAATCCTGATGCTTCAGGGCGATAGCTACAATGCAGCTTTTGTTCAATGTCGAGTGCAGCACACAGGAGTTTAATCACCCCATTGTCGAAGTGTCTACCCCTATCTGATTCTATAGAAACCGGAAATCTGAACCTTGTTATCAGTTCCCTAAGTAGTAGTTTGGCTACTGTAAGACTGTCATTTCTACGTGTGGGATATGCCTCAATCCAATGACTGAAAACACACACAATCACCAACACATACTTCAGTCCTCCGCAAACAGGCATTTCAATGAAATCCATTTGCATTTTGTTAAATGGACCTCCAGCTCTTCCAACATGGCTCAAAGTTACCACAGTTCCTTTTCCCGCATTCATCTGTTGACAGATGATGCATCTGTGACAAGTAATTTCTGCGGCATGTCTGAATTTTGGGTTAAACCAATCAATTTTAAATGACCTAATCATGGCGTCTCTTCCCAGGTGTGCCTGCCCATGATAGAGCCTTGCAAATTGTGATAAAAGGCTGTTGGCAAAACTTATTTTCATTCATCTGAAACCCATAAATCATCAGCTCTCTGTACACATTGCATTCTTTGCCAAGAGCGTTTTTCTTCTTTACTTGCACGGCTCTGTAATGTTTTTAGTTCATCCAATGTATCAACTACTCGCAATGCTAGGTTTAAACATGTGTCATTCTCCGTTTGTGGTAACAATTCCCATTGTTCCTTGAACGATGTACAGTTCAATGCACAAAATCTTGCGACTTGATCTGCATAGCCGTTTCCCATGGACACATGGGGGGTTATTCCAACTTTGGAGGAGGTGGTAATCCGTCCCAAATGTGACGGATTTACCACCAGCCGTATTACGAGTTCCATAGGATATAATGGACTCGTAATACGGCTGGTGGTATATCCGTCTCTTTACCGTCACTTTTGGGACGGATTACCACTTCCTCCAAAGTTGGAATAACCCCCAAAGTCTTGTGATCTAATGTGAGCACTGTAGTTTACCACTGCAATTTCAAGAGGTAACTGAATCGCATGCAACAAATCCTTTATTTGTTCACCATTTTTCACAGGAGAACCAGATGAGGTCATAAAACCCCTCTGTGACCAAAGTTGGCCAAAATCATGTACGATTCTGAATCCGTATCTACTTTCAGTATAAATGGTGACTTTCAAATTTACAGCTGCGTGGCATGCCTTAGTAAGGGCGATTAGTTCTGCGACTTGTGCGGAAAACACTCTTTCGAGCCAGGAGGTTTTGACGATGCCGGTTATAGTACATACCGCATAACCAGCTCTCAGTGTTCCGGCAGAGTCTCTGAGACAGGACCCATCAACAAACATGATGCAGTCATTTTCTTTCAATTGAGTGTCCTGAATATCGGGACGAGGTTTGGTGCACAGTTCAGTCACCTCAAGACAATCATGTTCAAATTCTTCCCCATCTTTGATTTCAGTATTTTCATTTGGAAGTAAAGTTGCCGGGTTCAGTACAGTGCATCTCCTAAGCGTGACATTCAGTGACCCCAGTATGACTGTCTCATACCTAGTAAGACGTGCATTTGTCATGTGCTGAGTCTTAGTTCGAGTTAACAAAATTTCGACAGAATGTGGAACCATTACTGTTAGAGGGTATCCCATGACTATGCCTTCGCATTGTAAAAGGCTCTGACCAACTGCTGCAACTGCACGCAAACAACCCGGTAAGGCTGCTGTGACAGGGTCCAAGGTAGCTGAAAAATATGCTACAGGGCGATTTGCATCTCCGTGGACCTGTGTTAAGACAGACAAAGAACAAGCATCACATTCATGACAAAACAACAGAAATGGTTTCTCATAGTCTGGCATTCCCAAAGCTGGTGCCCTGCACATGCATTCTTTCAATTCCCTGAATGATTCAAGTTCTTCTTTTGTCAAGGTTATAGTATATGGTTCATCCTTGATTTCCTTTCCTGTCAGTTTTATTAATGGTTTTGAAATGATTGAGAAGTTGGGTATCCACTGGCGACAGTAGCCCACCATTCCCAAAAACATCCTGACATCTCTTTTTGCTGTTGGAGGGTTCATTTGCAAGACTGCTGTTATCCTTTCTTTTGATATTCTCCTGGAACCCTTCTCAATCAAATGTCCCAAATATTTCACCTCCTTCTGACAGTATTGTAGTTTTCTGGATGACACCTTATGTCCATTCTTTCCCAGATGATTTAGTAATGCAATGGTATCATACTTGCAACTGTCCCTTGTCTTGGACGCGATTAGCAAATCATCAATGTACTGCACAAGAGTTGAGTTAAAAGGCAGTACCAGTTGCTCCAAATCCTTCTTCAATATCTGATTAAAGATGGATGGTGACTCAGAAAACCCCTGAGGAATTCTGCACCAACTGTACACCTTATCCAGGAATTTGAAACTGAACAAAAATTGGCTGTCCTCATGAAGAGGTACTGAAAAGAAGGCTTGTGATAAGTCTACTACAGTGAACCATTCAGCATCACAGGGGACCTGAAACATGATCGCTGCTGGGTTGGGTACCACAGGGCAACACTTTATCACGATTTCATTTATTTTTCTCAGATCCTGCACGATTCGAACTTTTCCACAAGGCTTCTTTAACCCCATTATGGGAGAGTTACATGGACTGCTCACAACTTCTTTCAGAACTCCCTGTCTGAGAAAGTCTGTTTATTTGTGATACTTCGATAAGAACATCTTGAGTCATGTGATATTGTGGCACTTGTGGGAACACAGCATTTGGTTTTATCTGAACTTTGACTGGTTCCACCCCCTTTATCAGTCCTACTTCTTTTCCTGTCAAGTCCCACACTTTCTCCGTTACTGTCCCTTGCAGTTCGACAGGCAGTTCGATCAAGGTACGCATTGGGAATATAGTAATCAGAGGGTAGTCTTCATTTGTCCCTGTTTCTTCCTCTGAGAATTGATTTTCATCTCCCTCGTCATCACTATTTGTCTGCACCTCAATTCCATCATTGGAACAGGTAATTGAGCATTTTGTCTTGCACAGTAAGTCTCTTCCCAGTAGGGATACCGGACTTGAATCACATACAACAAATCTATGTAGTCCCTGGAAGTTGCCAATTTCAACCTGTACTGAATCTGTAATCGGGTTAGTCAGGTACTGATTTGTCACTCCAACCACTCGTATAGTACGCCCTGACAGTGGTAATCTCGGAACTTCTGCACTTCGGACTGTGGAGCGTGTGGCTCCTGTGTCAACCAGGAATGAAACCTTATAACTGTAGGAGGCTGGACTGGCTTGTAGTGAGTACCTAGGGCTACTTGCACCTTGCACCAGGCCCAGTTATCCCTTATTAGTGTATAGGGTGTCTAGCAGCTTAGGCTGATAGATAATGGTAGCTTAGCAGAGCAGCTTAGGCTGAACTAGGAGTGTGAAGCTACTACAGTACCACTTAGTGTCATATGCACAATATCATAAGAAAAAACAATACACAGTTATACTAAAAATAAAGGTACTTTATTTTTATGACAATATGCCAAAAGTATCTCAGTGAGTACCCTCAGTATGAGGATAGCAAATATACACAAGATATATATACACAATACCAGAAATATGCAGTATAGTCTTAGAAAACAGTGCAAACAATGTATAGTTACAATAGGATGCAATGGGGACACATAGGGATAGGGGCAACACAAACCATATACTCCAGTGGAATGCGAACCACGAATGGACCCCAAACCTATGTGACCTTGTAGAGGGTCGCTGGGACTATTAGAAAATAGTGAGGGTTAGAAAAATAGCCCACCCCAAGACCCTGAAAAGTGAGTGCAAAGTGCACTAAAGTTCCCCAAAGGCCAAAGAAGACGTGATAGGGGAATAAGGCAGGAAAGACACAAACCAACAGTGCAACAATGCTGGATTTCCAATCTGGGGTACCTGTGGAACAAGGGGACCAAGTCCAAAAGTCACAAGCAAGTCGGAGATGGGCAGATGCCCAGGAAATGCCAGCTGCGGGTGCAAAGAAGCTTCTACTGGACAGAAGAAGCTGCGGTTTCTGCAGGAACGCGAAGGGCTAGAGACTTCCCCTTTAGAGGACGGATCCCCCTCGCCTTGTAGAGTCGTGCAGAAGTGTTTTCCCGCTGAAAGAACTCCAACAAGCCTTGCTAGCTGCAAATCATGCGGTTAGCGTTTTTGGACGCTGCTGTGGCCCAGGAGGTCGCAAATTGGACCAGGAGGTAGAGGGGACGTCGAGCAAGACAAGGAGCCCTCTTAGCAGCAGGTAGCACCCAGAGAAGTGCCAGAAACAGGCACTACGAGGATGCATGAAATGGTGCTCACCCGAAGTTACACAAAGGAGTCCCATGTCGCCGGAGACCAACTTAGAAAGTCGTGCAATGCAGGTTAGAGTGCCGTGGACCCAGGCTTGGCTGTGCACAAAGGATTTCTGCCGGAAGTGCACAGGGGCCGGAGTAGCTGCAAAAGTCGCGGTTCCCAGCAATGCAGTCTAGCGAGGTGAGGCAAGGACTTACCTCCACCAAACTTGGACTGAAGAGTCACTGGACTGTGGGAGTCACTTGGACAGAGTTGCTGGATTCGAGAGACCTCGCTCGTCGTGCTGAGAGGAGACCCAAGGGACCGGTAATGCAGCTTTTTGGTGCCTGCGGTTGCAGGGGGACGATTCCGTCGACCCACGGGAGATTTCTTCGGAGCTTCTAGTGCAGAGAGGAGGCAGACTACCCCCACAGCATGCACCACCAGGAAAACAGTCGAGGAGGCGGCAGGATCAGCGTTACAGAGTTGCAGTAGTCGTCTTAGCTACTATGTTGCAGTTTTGCAGGCTTCCAGCACGGTCAGCAGTCGATTCCTTGGCAGAAGGTGAAGAGAGAGATGCAGAGGAGCTCGGATGAGCTCTTGCATTCGTTATCTAAAGAATCCCAAGAGACAGAGACCCTAAATAGCCAGAAAAGAGGGTTTGGCTACCTAGGAGAGAGGATAGGCTAGCAACACCTGAAGGAGCCTATCACAAGGAGTCTCTGACGTCACCTGGTGGCACTGGCCACTCAGAGCAGTCCAGTGTGCCAGCAGCACCTCTGTTTCCAAGATGGCAGAGGTCTCGAGCACACTGGAGGAGCTCTGGGCACCTCCCAGGGGAGGTACAGGTCAGGGGAGTGGTCACTCCCCTTTCCTTTGTCCAGTTTCGCGCCAGAGCAGGGCTAAGGGGTCCCTGAACCGGTGTAGACTGGCTTATGCAGAAATGGGCACCAAATGTGCCCATGAAAGCATTTCCAGAGGCTGGGGGAGGCTACTCCTCCCCTGCCTTCACACCATTTTCCAAAGGGAGAGGGTGTAACACCCTCTCTCAGAGGAAGTTCTTTGTTCTGCCATCCTGGGCCAGGCCTGGCTGGACCCCAGAAGGGCAGATGCCTGTCTGAGGGGTTGTCAGCAGCAGCAGCTGCAGTGAAACCCCGGGAAAGGCAGTTTGGCAGTACCAGGGTCTGTGCTACAGACCACTGGGATCATGGGATTGTGCCAACTATGCCAGGATGGTATAGAGGGGGCAATTCCATGATCATAGACATATTACATGGCCATATTCGGAGTTACCATTGTGAAGCTACATATAGGTAGTGACCTATATGTAGTGCACGCGTGTAATGGTGTCCCCGCACTCACAAAGTCCGAGGAATTGGCCCTGAACAATGTGGGGGCACCTTGGCTAGTGCCAGGGTGCCCTCACACTAAGTAACTTAGCACCCAACCTTTACCAGGTAAAGGTTAGACATATAGGTGACTTACAAGTTACTTAAGTGCAGTGTAAAATGGCTGTGAAATAACGTGGACGTTATTTCACTCAGGCTGCAGTGGCAGGCCTGTGTAAGAATTGTCAGAGCTCCCTATGGGTGGCAAAAGAAATGCTGCAGCCCATAGGGATCTCCTGGAACCCCAATACACTGGGTACCTCAGTACCATATACTAGGGAATTATAAGGGTGTTCCAGTAAGCCAATGTAAATTGGTAAAATTGGTCACTAGCCTGTTAGTGACAATTTGAATGAAATGAGAGAGCATAACCACTGAGGCTCTGATTAGCAGAGCCTCAGTGAGACAGTTAGTCACTACACAGGTAACACATTCAGGCACACTTATGAGCACTGGGGCCCTGGTGAACAGGGTCCCAATGACACATACAACTAAAACAACATATATAAAGTGAAAAATGGGGGTAACATGCCAGGCAAGATGGTACTTTCCTACAATAACCCATCACCTTTCCTTCTACATATGGGCCTCTCTGATCCACCTCTAAGGATGCCGCAAGCCTGCACTCCTCACTGTCCGAGCTATCATCTGACCAATCCTCATTCATACTATTTTCACCTCGTAATGGGAATTGTTGCACAGTATTGTTTTGACTTGTTACCTGGCCTGTGACCTGCTGAGGAAGCATGACCTGTTGCTGTCCCATCGGAGCCATTGGTAATTACATTTGCTGTCTAGGCACCATAGGAATCTGCTGCTGCACTGGTTGTACTTGTATTGACTGAAAACGCAGCATTTGCATCTGTTGCATGGGCTGTACCCCTTGCAATTGTACCAAATTATTCTGAAAATTCGGGTTCTGATGACTTATTTTTGGGCCTCGTGTATTTTGTAATGTACCAACATTAGTGCTCTGCTGAACTGCACCATCCTGTACCATATTCGGGCACTCCCGTTTCCAATGCCCCACGCCCCCGCACGCGTGACATGGTGACATCTTTTTCGCCCCTCGAACATCATTATGAATAACAACAGTATTCATATCAGAACCGCGGTTAACAAACCCTCTGCCTCGACCTCTCAGCTGTGTCTGAAACACACCATTCATTTGTGGTTGTTGCTGTATCATCTGTTGAACTCCATTTCCCTTTATTCCTGCCTGTGCAGCCCTTATCTGCATCACCATCACCTTTGCCTTCAACTTTTTCTGCTTTACCTCAATCTCATCACTACAGTATTTTGCATACTGCAACACCTCATCAATCGGTTTAGCTTGCCAACAAATCAAATGATTCTTAATCATTTGGCTAACTTCTGGTCTCAGTCCATCAACGAATCTGAACACAAGATGGTTCATATCCTTCGGTTCAATTGTCTCTGTACCGCTGTAATGCTTAAACGCTTTTAACAATCTCTCGTAGTAAGCATGTATTGACTCTTTAAACTCCTGAGAGGTCCAATCGATTTTCTGCCAGTCAGTCACTTTCGGCAACACCTTTTGTTTCAAAAATTCAATCACCTTATGATAATACTTCATCACCTCTTCCGAAGGTGCCCCGGTCACCTTATCTCTTGCTGGCTCCTTTGTCGGCCAGTCTACCCCTCTCTTGCACTCAAGCCACAAATCAGGCAGGACAATGATCTCAAACAAGGTGTTCAAGTCTTCCCAAAGACACTTTGCAAGCTTCACAAATCTATCTGTTTGTTGACACCACTCGATCAGCTTCTCCCTCAATCTGGGATAATCATTAGTAAAGGATAAAATATCTCCTCTAGTCCAAGGCACATGAACTAAGACACCACCGGGTGTCTCTCTCATAGGTAATATTTTGACTGATTCCAAATCAGGTGAAGTCTTTGCTTGATTAGACCCTGGGCTGTCACCTTTTCCCTTATCTCTTTTCTTTGCCCATCGTCCTTCCCATTTCTCCAATGCACCCCAGATTTGTGCGCTTTGCAACAGTTCTCTCAAATGTGCCTTCATTCCTGCAGATCTCATGGGCTCAAAATCTTTTGAATCAAAATCTAATCTGTAACTTCTTTTTAAATGCTCAGTGTTTCCGATATCGATATTATATTTGTCGGCTAAGTTCGCTAATTTCTGATGTACTTTGCCTACCTCCTTGGTAATCTTGGGGCATAAGTATCTCAACTCTGCCTCTGTGTAGGACTCCAATCTATTTACTCCCATTGTCCCCTCTATCAACTCAGCAGCTTCCGCCCCTAATCGTACAAGGTTCAGGTATTCATCTTGTTTTTCTTTCTCCGGTTCAACTGTAACCACTGCAGTTTTCTGTGATGTATAAGTCTTTTCTAACCATTCATTTAACTGTTGAACCGTGAAACCTTGCAATGAAATGTTCCCTGCATGCATCATTGGAGAATGTGAGGTATTTGTGCTCATGGTTTGGGGAGTTAGAACTCCCAGACCTGCTTGACGCATTGCTTCGAGAGGTGCCCCTACTGGACTAAGGTCCATTAAGGGCCTTGGCTGTTCAATTACTTGTTCTCCGGGGGCCATTATCTGTGGAGTTCCCATAGACCCTCCTCTTATCGCCTCCTGAGTCATCACTCCCTGGTCACACACACCCATTTTACCCTGTGCATACAATGGTACTGGTGGACCTACAGTAATGGGTAACGATATAGCAGCAGGTGTCTGACCCGGACCCAGACTTCTTGGAGCAGTAACTCCATAGGTCTGTTCCAATGTACCCGGAACCGGCACTAATGGTGGACCTGCTACAGGGTTGTATCCTGGTATTAGCTGTGGTTGTGGTTGAGATATTAATTTCGGAGTTGATTCAATTTGTATTAGCTTTGGCTTCGTGTATATCGGGTCTGGCGGCACTATCAAGTTTGCGGTTGTCTCAAGCACTGGGACGTCGGGATAGATTCTCTGTATCTGCGGTGGAGGCTGTAACTGTATCGGTATGTCTAGTGTAGTGGGTACACTGACACCATTCTGTATCGAAGCTGTATCGCTAGTCTGTGCCATATCAGTAACTCCCTTTTCTTGCGTCTGGTTCCCAGGATCCAAGCTAGTACTTGGAGCACTGTCGCTCACCGCATATGGTGGCGGACGATCATGTAATAATCTGTCCATAAATTCCTCATCGTCTGAATCATCTTCCTCTTCCCAAGATCTTTTATTCTCTTTAGATTTCCCTGAATCTTTGTCTGTTTTGCAATAGGCTTTCATTCCCTGCGTCTCTTCTCCCTGTGTTATTGCTGGGAATAATTTCAACCCATCTACAATTCCCCGTCTCCACATTTTGTTCTCATCATCCCACCTAGCCTCTGCATAGGATTTCTCTGCCCTTCTCAGTCTTCTCTGAAACCTTTCTTGTCTATGTTTAAGAGCCATCAAGTCCCAAATTGCCAAAGCCTCGTACTGAGCTGGTCTCGGAGGTGGTTTCTGTGTACTTAACATCCACCTCAAATTTTCCAGTACTTTTGGATTAAATGTCCCATGTTCTGGGAAAGCTAGACATCCCTCTTTCTCTGTTAATTTGCGCCACTGTTTCATCCATAAACAAGGCGCGACACCCTTTTCCTCCATGACTATATAAGCTGGAGTACCCTCGGGTGGTGTAGGCTCCCCATCAGTTGCAACAATATATACGTCTCCTTTCAGAGCGCTCTTGAATGCTTTAACGAAATTCATTTTGTGATTCTCTTATTTTGTATTTAATCAAAAGTGACTTAGTTCCCAGGACACTCTTCACCGCCTTTCTCAACCTATTGCCTCTCATGGACGGCAGCCAATCCGTGCGCGACCCCTCTCGACGACTGACCTATCTCAGCGCGGCACCACTGACGTCACACTCACACACACACTGCAGCTGACAAAGTCTTGCGGCTCGTCCGCTCCTCACTAAACCCATACAAACCCACACAACTAATACAAATTATTGCGAGCACCTTAAATGAAAACACAAATCAGCCGGTTTACTACAGGAAGGGTAACACATTTGCTTCAGAACCTTACAGAGATTTCACTTGAAGCCTCGGCCGCTACTCTCTCCTTATCAGTTCCCGCATACGCAAGCAGAATTCGACCCGCAAATCCTACTCTCGACTTGTCAATGACTCCTTCTAGTGCACTTTAGAATTTGTCAAATCTCCATCGAAGGTTTTCATACACACATTATGACTCAAACTGGACTTGTCAACCACGCCCGATTGACCTGTTAAACCGCACAGATTACAACATAGACCATATTTTCTTCATAATCCGGAGTCTTAGACCTCGACAGGTCCGTACACAACGACCAACCACGTGGATAATTTTTTGAGCATTAAAGCGCTACATTCACATGAAGTACACCGACTTCCCTACTCTCATACTGTGGAGTGCGCCTACTCCTACTAGACAACATTTAATTTGGCCTAAATACACACAAATCGTCACAATCACCGGCAAAATGTATAAGCTTAGGCAAGCGCAATGACCCTAACCACATACACTATGGCGCTGAGAACATTCCCCAACTCATTCAGGCAGGCTCTGAGATCCCGGGAAAGTCATGGTGAACTTAGAAACCCATCATACCTCCAGTTTGAATTATCACAGAAAAACCAATTAAACAATGAATCTCCGTCCTAGGGTCCCCAAGGGCCAAACCGTCGCTCTGCTACCAGAACTGATAACGCGTCCCTTTATGTCAATTTTATACACATCAGGACTCGTTTTAGGCCGATGAATCTTTTGACCCAGTGGTGAGAAACCGTAGAACGAGATAACTGATCAATATGTCAAGCAATATGTCGATGATGTTATCAACATATATCACCACAATATACTTTACTTTGGATAAAGGCATTTATTAATCTGTCGGCGCAACCATGACCTTTCAGCCATGAATAACCACACTTTTATTGGAGTTTTGTGAATTTTATTCCCTATTGATTACAATCTAATAATAAGAGTGTCAATCTCAAAATCAAGAAGCACAAGAGCAAAGTCACAATGGCTATGATAAGACTTCAATAATGCAAAGATCATGAACATGAGAACACCAGCATAAGAATTGCATAGGTCAGAGTGCATAGAATTTCATATACATCTCAGTTCAGCATAGCACAATGTCAGTCACGTCTATTGCGTCAGTCAAAGTGATCGCCTAGCCTAACCACTAATTAGCATCAGCATGTTGGTCTTCATGCAAAATAATTTTAAACACAAATTTGGAAAACATCTGACTAAGGTCTCTATCCAAAAATACAGCAGTTGGTACCTAGAAAGGAAAAGCAAATAGACAAATTACGATAGCAATTGTCATAATTACCCTCCTCGGAATAAGTCAGCATTCATGATCAGTCTTCGTCTTCAGGACATCAGTTAGATCGCCGACAGTCTACTTCATCTAGAGGACAGGGGACACTTCCCTCATAAGGAGGAGAAGTGTAAAGGGGCAGTCTATGGAAAAGGATGGTTTTGTCTAAGTCTCAAATCACCCAACAGAGTGACAAAGTTTCTGGATGCAATCAATATCATTCCCTACCTAATTCCCCGACTGTTCTGTGTCATGGGTTTTTATCCCTTTTTCACAATACATTCCCCCAAAATTCTATTGGATAATCGCTATACCCCACTATCTTCAACCTATCAAATTATACATTAGGTAATCCAAATTGACACTTCACGATAATTTATAACGCTTTGATTGGTCTTCATAACTGACGTCTTCGTAGGTGGCACATCCGGGGGTTACTTCATTCTTTGGCACGTTCTTCAGGTCAAAAGTTCTCTTTTCAATGGTTAATCGTCCTTGAATGTTTCTAATATTGTTGCAAAATGTATAAAACTTATACTAAAGCAGCTAGCATGCGGATGAGAACAGGGCGAATCTTGCAACATAAAACAAAGGAAAAGAACACATGCTAGATCATGGCCCTTTGCGAGTCAGTACACCGGAAAAACAGAAAAATATGCTTTAATATGAGAGCTACACAGCTAAAACTTCAACTCACGCTAACTTAAGGCCTATGGGTTTCAATACAAATGCAATATTCGTAAGTGTTAATATATTCGGTTAATTATAATACATTCAATTATTTCTTGCAGTTGACATTAGTTTATGTGCACAATAGTAACTTCACACTTATAATCATGTTAGGAATACATTTAAGCAAATAGTATTTTATGATCGTCTTTGTATGCAGCATTGTTAGGTATAAGCACTTCACATCTAATATGTAATATTTAAACTACACTCTCTCACCCTCACACTGCCTGTTATCCAAAGTCAGACTGCAGTCAATGGGCACATCCAAACGTGAATAGCTTTGTCAATGGACGAAAGGAGTTAAGCTGCTCCCTCGTTATAAATATGCTATTCTGTCGTCTGCTCTACACGTCAATAACTGATTCAAAGAAGCAAAGGCTGAAAGCGGCTGTCTCATATCCCCTCTATGAATATGCATCACTACTTTATGATATGTGTTATTTTTGTTTTTTGACCTGAACACAAGAGGCTAGCAGACTTCTAATGCTGTCAAATAAGGTTTACAAGGAGGAGCCATACAAACGTCTGCACAAAACAAAGGACACCTAGTCGAAGTGGAAATAAAATGTCAGTTGGAAGGATGGTGGTAAGTTACCCTACAATTGTTACAGAACCTCTTACCTATACTTTCCTATGTGCTCTCTAGAACAGCTTATATTTCACTGAAAAGTATTCTCCATTAAAGTGCGTCTTTTATTTGTAAAAACAATTTCACACGTGTAATTCTCACAGACTGACTTTTTCACACTCACACCCACGCCTTAGCAGCAGTTAACCTCATTCTGATTCAGTTCACTTTAGCTCAATTTTCAGCATTTCTAATTTTCAACATTTGCTTTTTTATTAATTCGATTGGTGTCACTTTTACAATCAAGACTCTAAATGTGCTGGGACGTCTGCATATATTCTGTTCCTCCTCCAATGATTTGTAGTATTGCGGGTATTTAAATCCACATTTGGATTGTCGTTGATTGTATCTTCTGATATGTTATAACTTCTCATCTCTCCATGTGGCGGGCTGATTCCTCAAACGAAAGTGAAACTTGCATGTTTCCTCTGATTAAATATATGAGTTCGTAGGTCTCCAAGTCACGTTCTATGAGTGCTCAGAAAGTTAATTTGTATTCTTAGGTAAAACTCTTGTACAGTTTAATTTCTATACTTTGTTTATAGAGAAATAATTTATATTGAAATTCATAACCACTATGTACAAAAAGTGAGAGTTTCCTTAACTGCACTTGTTTTAACTCATCTTTGTTTTCACATTTTTGTGATCAATTGTTCATTTACATAAATAAAAGATGAATTACATCAGAGATGATTTAAATGTGAAACAAAGATAAACGATATGGGTTAATCAGAGGAAAGAAATTATTGTGGAAAAGAGCAATGTATTAATAAAACGTGTCAATATACTTTCCCAACATATTTGAACAATTCACTGATGGAACTTGCCTGGCGCACAAAGCCATTTCTGCAACTCAGAGGTGACAAAGCATACATGCCTGTTCGACCTGACAGCCTTAGGGTGGTCTTTCTCCCAACTTTATGCCTACCTCCTCCACTTTTCTGCCATCCTTCCTGCTGATTTTAGGACTGTGCACTTTACCACTGCTGACCAGTGCTAAAGTGCTTGCAACCCCCCCCCCCCAAATTATAGTGACATTGGCTCAACACCAATTATATTTGATGTACTTATAAGTCCCTTGTAGCATGTACTACATGTGCCCAGGGCATGTAAATTATATGCTACTTGTGGGCCTTCAGCACTAATTGTGCCACCTTCTCAAGTAGCCCTCTAACCATGCCTCAGGCCTGTCAGTGCAAAGCCTGTGTGTGTAGTTTTCCTTTGTAACGTCGACCTGGAAAAATAACCCTTTTGTCAGGTCCAAACTTCCCCTTTTTATATATATGTCAGCCCTAAGGTAGGCCCTGGACGACCCTGAAGGAAGGGTGCAATGTATTTTAAAGTCAGGACATGTACTTTTACGTTTTACATGTCCTGGAAGTGGAAAACTTTCAAAATCGTTTTACACTACAGCAATGCCTATCTCTCCCATAGGATAACATTAGGATTAACCTATTACATATTATGGGAATAGGTATAACTCATGTTGGGTGTTTCTAGACTCACGCTTTGAAATCACAACTTATGGTGAAATCAGATTTTAAACTGTAGTCCTGAAAATGTCACATTTAGAAAGTTGACATTTTGTACATCAGCCATTTGGTGCCTACTGCCTGTCTCCAATACATGTCTGGGGTGGGCTGAAAGCTGGGCTTGTGAATTCCCTCTCGACAGGAAAAAAACAGACAAAAAAAAACACAATTGATGGACGGAATGTGGAACCAATCAAACATTCACCCCCAGTCACAGATCTGGGTTTAATCCATCAAATCTTTTGTTCACTATGCCACCCCTGTTTTGACCCAGCCATATGCAAATCAGTCTTGACCCTGTTCCCCATAAGAACAGTCCAGCCCGAACTACCAGGCCAGGTCCTCCCTGGACCAGAAACAAGCATCCTGGAACCAGTTTCAGGATATCACCTTTCATCAACCAGGCAAGTTTGAATCCAGTGGAACAGTGAGCCCAGGACCAAGGTCTAGGCATACCCGGCACACTTATGACGAAAAATGCAAATAAACACAAATAATGGACAGATTGCAGAACCAATCAAACATTCACCCCCAGTCACAGATCTGGGTTTAATCCATCAATTCTTTTGCCCACCATGCCACTCCAGTTTGGACCCAGCCATGTGCAAATCAGTCTTGACCCTGTTCTCCTTGGGAACAGTCCAGCCCGAACTGCCAGGCCAGGTCCTCCCTGGACTGGAAACAAGCATCCTGGGACTGGTTTCAGGGTATCAGCCTTTATCATCCAGGCTAGCTTGAATCCAGTGGCACAGTGTGCCACTAGACAGGGACATAGAAAGGGAGCTTAGGTGTTACTGATAGGCCATCCACACCCTGATGGGCCATCATGGGCAGGATGAGAGGAAGGGGCTGACACTTACCCCTGAATAGGCAGTGTCATTTCCCCACGCAGAGGGCTGCATACCCCCCCTGTAGTGAGTCTACAGCCAGGGCAGGAAGGGAGGGCCTCTGTGCACTTCAAAGATCTTTCTTTGAAGTCTCCCCCACTTCAAGGGCACAATTAGATATAAGTACTGGACGGCTGACACTACTAACTCATTAAACTTCTGGACCTGTGGATACACAGCCAGGAAGAAAGACTGCTACAAGGGCTGTCACTGTGCTGAGCTACTACTCTGCTGGGCTTCTACCTTTCTGTGCTGACCTGCTGTTTGCTGCCTTCTTGCCTGGGAGTGAAAAGGACTGGACAAGCATCTCTACAAGTCAGAACTCAAGGGCCAGCTGATTGGTCTCCTGTTTTCTCAAGTTTTAGGAACACAAGATAATTCCATTCACTCTGCTACAGCACCTGGACTTGGCTTTCTGCAAGTCTTGCCCTGCCAAGTGGTGCCAACCCGGTCCTGGGCCCTTAGAAGTGGGTATAAATTGCTGCTTTAACCAGATCTCATGCATCCTTATCCTAACTGGTGCATCTCAGCTTTTACGTGAGTTGGAATTAGTGCATCCTCATTGTTGCATGGTGTGGATCCAGTGCATCACTTTTGGAAATAGCGCATTGCCTTCAGAATCAATGCATTGTCTATTGCTGGGAGCATCAGCTGTGCATGGCATTCGGAACTAGTGCATCGCACTCAGAACTGATGCCTCACCACAGGTGCATGAAGAAAACCAAAACATCACTGCATGGCTCAACACCAACGCATCTCTTCGGCTGCACCTTGTCTCATTTTCCACGACAACGCATCCTAGTTCAAAGAGTTTTTGTTCAGTGGGCCCCAGTGGGTCCCTGTATCCAGCCCACGTTCCATTGATGTAGAACTGAACTTTTGACTTTGCCCTTGTCGAGCACAACAAAATATCCAATTTAAGCAACTAGTGCTTCTAAGCCCTATTTTGTATTTATTCTTTAAAAACTAAATTCTCAACTTCCACTGGTTGGATTTTTGTTGTTGTTGTTGTTTTGGTCTTTTATCATTTACTAAATTACTTTCTAGTTTTCTAACCTGGTGTGGAATATTTTTGTGTGGTGTTTTCACTGATTTACTGTTTGAAGTGTTGAATAAATATTACATCCATTGCCTCTTAAGTTAAGCCTGACTGCTCTGTGCCAAGGTGCAGAGGGTGAGCACAAGTTAATCTAGGGTGTGTTTGTGAATTACCCTGACCACGATTATGGTTTCTTCTAGGACAGGGTGCATATTCTGCATACTAGAAACCCAATTTCAAACAAAGCCTAAATAAGTTTCAGGGACTAGCTAGATAATATACATATATGTTTGGCCCCAATAATCATGTGAGGAACAGGACAAAGTTCTCTGAATGTCCTCCATCCATGTGGAATGGCATGAAAAAATATATTAAGAGAAATGCAACTGATTGTATCCTCCTTGCATCCCCCATTCAGCAGTGAAAATTAACTCAAATCTATCTGTGTTCATGTTCGTTTTAGTGTGTGTATGTGAGTGGGGGTGAATATATACAGTGAGTATGTTTGTCTCATGAATAAATTGCACCTATCCCTCAGCAGTTGGGTTAATACCAGGTTATGTTCCCAATTATCCCTATGTCAGTTTTCTACCTGACATTCACCTCCATAACTACTGATACAGGGTGCATCCACAATTCTGGTGAGGGGCAGAAATACTTTAAATTACAGACGTTTGGGAAGTAACATGTGGGAGTGATATTTTATCAGGTCAAGCTATTTTTAGGACCTACACCCTGTCTGGGGAGTTGACAGAGAACAGGAGTTCTGTTCAGTCAGAAAGTGGAGGAACAATAAAGATGCCTTTAAATCTTGTTCTTGTACAATTTGCTCTGTGTTTGGAGACAGAGGGAAAAAATCAGTTTGTCCTACAATTAATTTTTATTCTCACTGCAGGATTATGTCAGGTTTTTATCCTAACACACAACATTTTAATAGTTAAGTCATTCCCAAAGTTTAGTTAAGACATTTATATAATATATTTCAGTAGTTGTGAAAACACATTTTTTTACTTCTGTGTGATAAAAGAAAATGCAGGATGAAAACAAATCAGGACACTTGGTTATGTGCAAGGAATAAATATGATTTCTGAAACCAATTTTCGCAGATTGTTAATACATTATATAGTTTTATCAGTAAAGCTGCTAGTTAGTGGGAAGGTTTTTGGACATTTCTTTAAAGTGAGTGTTTAAACCTAAACTGAGAAACACTCCTGCCCTGATGGCAATGCTATTAGTAAACTAAGAGGCAAATAATGGATCATGTGTTCCCTATTTGTGGGCCAGATTCCTTATATACATAAAGGAATGTTAATCTTATATTTATTGGCTGTCCGCTTCCCCAGTATTCTGGGGTATTATTGGGGATAGAAAAGTGTTTAGCAACAGATCTTCAAATCATTAGAAACAACAAATTAAAAAGCCCCTTGTCTACAGTTCATCCTTTCTGATTCTGTTCCTTTTATAGTCTATACTTCTCTTGATGTTTCTTGTACAAATATTGCAATGGATTTAGGCCATTTGCTGTGCCTTGTTGTGCATAATAAGTATGAGATAGATTGATATTAGTAGGTGAGTTTTCATAGTCTTCTTTGCTGGGCTTCTTTTTGCTTTTATATTTATATTTATTTTTTAGTATTATTTGCACTTTGTGGGGACTTGTTCGGGTTTCTTATCTGTCTTGTTACTAGCTCTTTTTAGTTGTCTGAGTAGGAGATTCATGGTAGGGTGCTGCATGTATATCTTTATAGGGCACATGCATTTTCAACTAACCACATAGATGATAGATGGTTCATTTGAATTTGGTGGTTTAACCTTCACACTGGGTGTGTCATGTATTTACACATATCAGATTTGGGATTAAGCAGTTCATTCATTGTTTCTTTTATTAATTTATTTAGAGTTTGACTCTATGGACGGGACCTTTCTTTCTGTATATTTTAAAGCTTTGGACTATATATTTGTGCCCTGAGGAAGGTGTGTGACCTGTTGGCCACATTACACCGAAACATACGTCGGCACGTTATTTCACTGCACTGCACGTTGATTATCTTTTTCAGGATTCCTGACGGAACCTGTACAGGAGGTGGGTTCTTTTTACCTTTTCTTCAGTTTGTCCCTGTCCTGCTCCTAATTTTTTGGTCCAGGGTACCCTTTTTTGTAGTGACATAGTGTGCAGTGGCATAGAGTTGAGTAGTGCAGAATAGAGTGGTGTAAAGTGGTGCAGCCTGGAGTGGCATAGAGTTGAGTGATGAAGGCAGTGGTGCAGAGTAGAGTTGAGTGGCATAGAGTGCAGTGGCATAGAGTGTAGAGTAGAGTTGAGGAGAATAAAGTGCTGTGGCTTGGAGTGGTGCAGAATAGAGTATAGTGCAGTGAAGTGCAGTGGCATAGAGTGCAGTGTGATGAAGTGCAGTTGCATGGAGTGCATTGGAGTAGCATAGAGTTACGTATTGCTGAGTAGAGTGGCAGAGAGTGCAATATTGTAGAGTACAGTGTCCCGGTTGTGTAGAATGGAGTGCAGTGGCATAGAGAGCAGTAGCATCCAGTACAGTGATGCAGAGTAGAGTGCAGTGGCATTGAGTGCAGTGACAGGGTGCAGTTGCGTAGAGGACACTGGCATAGAGTACAGTGTTAAGAGTAAAGTGGCATAGAGTACAGTGGCATAATGTGGAGTGGTACAAATTGGAGTAGAGTGGTGTAGAGTTCAGTGGCATTGAGTAGGCTGTTTTAAAGTAGAGTGAAGTGAGGTTAAGTGGAGAGGTGTAGGGTAGAGTGTGGTTGCGCAGAGTGGCATAAGGTGTAATGGTGTAAAGTGAAGTGGTATAGAGTGCAGCGGCATAGAGTACAGTGATGCAGAGTATATTTGAGTGGCATACAGTGAATTTGTGTAGAGTGCAAGGGCTTAGAGTTGAGTGTTGCAGAGTAAAGTGTATTGGCATTGAGTGTATTGGCATAGAGTGCAGTGGCATAGAGTGCAGTGGAGTGGAGTGTTGCAGAGTGGTGAAGAGGACATAGGCGTAGATTGGATTTGTGCAAAGTATATTGGTGTTGCCTAGACTTGAGTGGTGTAGATTGCCGTGGCGAAGAGTGAAGTGGTGTACAGTGGAGTGGCGAAGAGTGCATTGGCATGGAGTAGAGTGGTATAAGGTAGAGCAGAGAGGCATAGCATTAGGTGGCATAGATTGTGGTGGCACGGAGGTGTGCAAAGTAGAGTGGAGTGGTGTGGTGTGGTGTGGTGCTGAGTAGAGTGGAGTGGCCTAGAGTAGAGTATTCATGGTGTGGTAGCACTCTGCCAGTACATACAACACATTTTCAGTTGAAATGACCATTACATTTGCACAGACAAAGTTTCACTAATAAAACTATACAGTGCACGGATGAAAATTTGTGGAAATGTCATCACCTATTGTAATGATTTCTTTTGATCATATTAAAGTATTTGTTTCTAAAATACTTCAGATAGAATGAACAAATGTGCTTCATTTGTGTTCCCAATTACAATATAATCTGAAATACTCACACAGTTCATTTAAATGTTGTTGTGAGCTAGAAAAACACGTTTTCCTACCCCCAGTATCCAGCATGTTTGTCACATAAATCCTCTCACTTTGAAGTCAGAGAAAGAAAAGTAAATAAGCACCCTCAGAAGACAGAGCTGGACATTTGACCTTGGTCTTTGAATGCACAACAAATGTGAGGGGATAAGCACAAGATTTATAGGCCTGTGTACAGAAAGGAAGTACTGTACACAGGTCTATAAATCTTAGGAAGGAAGGATACTGGGAAGGATACTGTAAATAAGGTTTGGGCAAGGGAAGGTACAAACTCAAGTGGGACAGCCTAAAACAAGTAAAGTCAGCAAATGGAAAGCAAGAGAGTGTGAATTACAAACCACAAAGCCAATGGCAAGCAATCAGCAGAATGCATTCCTAGGTCAGCTTTCTGTATGTCCCCAAGATGTCTTTAGCAAACCAGACAGCTACCTTGTGCCACAGTTGTCACTCCCCTCATCACAGCAAGCTGGCAGAACATGAGAGTTTACTTGCTGATAAATGGTGATACCGCAGCAGTCTGACTGAATAAATTGAGCCGTATTATGATGTCTCACAGCTTTTTGCGGCACCTTCCCTGTAAATGAAAACATTGCAATGCATGACTTACCTTGCAGACACTGCAGGTTGTGCACCAACAGAAAGAAGGGCCCGCAGCTCACCAGCTGTTCCAAAGGCCCAGTGGCACACCTGTTGCTCCATGCACCCTGGGCCACCTCAGAGAGTCTACTGGCTACCTCTTATTTGCTGCAAGCCTGGATGGAGTTCATATGCTCATTAATGGAGTTTGTGAATAAATGATTGGATTGTAGGTAGTGTGAATCTCTCTTTAGAAGGTGCACATCACTGCTATCCACTCGTGTTGCAAGCAGAGAACAGGGTCGATCAACTGTATGACTGGGATGAAAAATAGACCAAGGCACGAAAATTAAAATAGTCCCCATCAGAGAAACAGAGAGCTAAACATAGACCTACATTTACAAATCAGGCAAGTTTTGACCTTGTAAGGATACGCTGTATTTTTATTTTGTAAGGTAAAGGAGAGCAGGGGCAGCTCCTCCTTAAAGGCAGAGGAGCGTCGCTCCCCCGCCAGTAGAGACAGCTGCAAACCTTTTCCACCAAAACGATACTAAACTTTGTTTATTATCATTTTTCTGGAAAAGGGGTGGGGCCACGGGGGTGACGAGCAATGAGGGGGAATGCTCAGCACTCCCCCTCACTGCGCATGTATGTTTCGCCTGCCGTCTCGACCTGACCAAACATACATGCGCAGTAGCCTCTCTCAAGCCCGGCAAACTAGTTGCCGGGCTTGAGAGAGCCTGCCCAGGCTCCAAGTCTGCCTGGGAGGGCCCTGGCTGGGCGCTCTCAGCCAATCCTGACGTTGCTCTGAGCGGCGTCAGGATTTGCGCAGGGCATGCTGGGAGCCTGTGCCTACAGGCAGAGGAGCAGCGCGGTTCGGAAGGTGGTTGCAGCACAGGTAAGTTTTACATTTTTTTTAATTTTAATTACCTCCTCCCCCTATTAATCCTGCTTCCTCCCCCCCGCACGCCACCCCACGCCTTCACCATTGCGTGAGCCGCAACAGCAGGAGAGTGCATGCATTTATTCTTGCTGATGCAAATGCGTGTGGTAATATCAGGGAATTCAACAGTAGAAACCGGACCATCTGGCCATAAAACAGCCCACAAACGCCTAAGAAACTGACCAACACACTGATTTGTCAAACCAGCCCATCAAACAATGCCTCGATTGCCCTATAGACCTGTCTGAACCTGCTACTCCATGCAACCTCCATTGTCGACATTTTGGAGACCCATACATAACACACAAGTTCATATCTATACTGCAACGATCAATACTTCTTCAGTTGCATTCACGGCAAAGATGGTAGACCTCCTTCTCTTTCGCTGCGCATACGCAGAATGTGCTTCAGTTAAATCAGTCTATGCGCTTCACTGACTTAGCTGTCTGGTCCGCGGCACCGTTTTGCAAAACTAATTTTGTAATACTACTTGTAACTGCACATATGACCACCAGTTACGTCTTTCCTCTTCAGTGTAAGATGAGTTTACATGCATGAGGTTTGTTGAAGCCCCCTTCTTCATCAAATCCCAGCTCACGTTAGTTTCAATGCAGATTTCCACAGTAGTAAATTGGAGTGTATTTGTATAAGGATTTTCTGTAATACACCAGCGAAACGCCAGCTGGCTCAGAAAACAGGCTTTCTGAATGTAGAATGGTGTATTTTACCAAACATGATCCACCCGTCAGTTTTGATATAAAGACGCCAGCATGAAAGAACGATCATTCGATTTAGTTCTAAAATCTCATTTGGCAGAATGATTGGTTTTAGATATCTTTTTTGCAAAGGGTGAGATGCTGTCAGAGTTCAATTCTATATGTTTTAGTAAAACGCACATATGGTTTTCCGGAAAATTGCTAGTGTTCAGGCAGAGAGGACCAGAGTCAGGAAGGCACTTGTTTAATTAGTTATGTGCTGAGACTGCAGTAGCTGGGATATAAACTTTAATGGAATGTGTGAGTCTCGAAGACAGATTTTTAAAATGATTGTGGCATTATCTGAGAAAGAGGTGTATGTTCCTCTTCGTTTTAGCTACTGCTGCTGTTAATAAGGGCATTTTGTACGTTTTCGAGGTCCCAACACTATAATTAGAAGATCAAACATTTCGTCAAACGAATATTATGTAGTGGAAGTGTCAGCATAAGCATGAGAAGTGAAACTGTGTTAATATCCTTGGGAAAGAAGAAAATAACACGAACCACTTAAGCTAATGCAAGGAGTGAAAAGAATCAGCATTAAGAAATCTTTTCATATCCAGGTTTTGACAGGAAATGTCAGTGCTAAATGTCGGCGGTTAGCCAGTTTTATTTGCGGAGATGTTAATATTCACACTTCTATACAAGCCAAAGTCCACAGCAGAATATCATAACACGTGGGAAACGTCTTATTAATAGTACAATGAACAAATGGTTGTAATTGATTGAAAAATAAAGACATGGTAGGTAGTTATAGTGTGTTATGTTCATGTCATATTTTTATGCGAGACGCCACTTTATTCAAATGAATGCAATTTCTGGTCTTTTGCTCATCCTGCTCCTGTTCTTTCCCCCTCCCCAATCCGGGACCAGTTGCAAATCTTTTCTCATCACAGTTTCTGTGGAGCACCGAGTGCAATAATGTAGGGAACAGCTGATTAGAAAGCATGTATTGTGAATGAAACTTCCCACCAGGTTCTCTATTATCCTGGATCTTTCCATATATTTTGAAAGAATGTTTGTCTGAGAAATGGTTCATATTGAATTCTACTTCTCCGGCGAGCACTTGCTGAGAAAGCAAGCAGAAGAGTTCTCTGACCTTAAGAAATGGGTTTTGTGCCAAGGGGTATTATTACAAATTTGTTTCTGATTTATCCAGTGTTTGGTAACCATTATCAGGTCTCTCTGAATCTACAATTTTGCTATCTTGTTGTGTAAAATGTGAAAAACAAAACCTTGGTTTTGAAGGTTTGGGGTTACTTCTCATTTTCTTCCCAAGACTCCGAGTTACTTGAGACTTTCGCTCCTCCCTAAGAATGCTGTTAGCACTCTTTATGAGCTTTACTCTTAGAACTGAGAGGTCTTTACCTGTCTAATTAGAGAATATAATTAAATTTTCTGATTTTAGACTCTGTATTTCAGCCTTTATGGCATTTAATGCATTCTTCTGTATTATTTATATAAATAATTCTGTAATAAATATTTTAAACTTACCTGTGATCTAGAACTCAGGTATTGAGTGGTCCCCGTTCTTATTTGATTTCTACTCTGAATATTAAATAATTGATGAGTGTGGAAGGTGATGTCTCTTGCCTCTAGATCAATGGACAACATGGAGCCAAATTGCCTGATGTAAAAATAGGAGTGTCTTAATTATTGGCGTTTAGCTCCCAAAGGTACTCACCTTCTAAAGAGTTAATAAGTAGCACAGCCCTTTTATAGAGCTTTGAGTGTGGCTTGATCCTCGATTGTTCATGATTATTTGATCTATAGAATTTTTTTACAAATCTACAACTGCATAACAACAAGGTAATTGTAAACGTAGTCTTTACGAAAATTTACCAAATCTGCACATCAAGTGTTACTTTATGAAATAATCGGGTTGTTTATAGCCCTGATTCTTTCAATGTGAAGGGCATAGATGTCTTAATTGTACCTAGGTGCTCTTACAATACTTATGTGCCCCCAGAGGTATATAGTAAAAATTCCTCCATACGTATAATGGTTAAGGAATAATCTAATAGTTCTTCTTGTTAAACCTGTGTGCAATGTATTATCCATCTTTCATGGTTAACTAGATTGGTATGAGAGCCAGTTGCTTCAAAGATTCACAAATTTACCAAAAGCAGAATTCAACTTTAATTTAGCTAGTGGTGAGGTGAGTGTTGCAGTTGATGCTGGTAACAAGTTCCCTAGTGTTTAGGAATGAATTTCAGGTAGGTAGATAGAACTGCTTTGGCCTGAAGTGTTTGCATATGACAAAGCCCTTATACAGAAATATGTATTGATCCATAATTTGTCTTCAGGAGACTTGGGTGTTCTGTCAACGGATATCCATGGTTATTTCATCGTTCATAAATCAGAAATTTCCTTCCTGTGAGGCCATCCATGCAGAGGTCTTGCGATATTGCTCAACATAAATGAATCATAGACTTATTCTAAAATCTCCTCTATATCCAATTACCTATTGTGTAGTATCTATGTATGTATGTATGTATGTATGTATGTATGTATGTATGTATGTATGTATGTATGTAGGCAGACTTTGTATAACACAGATCTAGCCAAAAGGCAGCTGATTGCGGTAGAAAGCCCAAAAACAAACATACAATTTAGAAGTGATAGGCAATGTAGCTGAGTTCCGAGAGCAGAAGTGTACAGTTACTGCACTGTAATGTAGTGTTCTGTAAAGAGGTGCCTCTTCAACTTCTTCCTAAATTAGCAAAGCATTTGGTGTTTTATGTCGTAAGTGCACAGATGCAAAGAGCTTGCAACATTTTTGTTCTTTTTTAGACTACTTGTGGTCGTCTGGCTGCTACTGTGCCGAGAGATGATGATTTTGTCTGCAAGGTAAGCAGAACTGTTCGTCATGATTGCTATGTGAACTTGTTTTATTATTTAAAAAGTGGATGTGTTGACAAAATGTTTACTACTGTTGCAACAGAATTGGGCTGTATAATGGTGAATATTAGATCTAAAACTGATACTCCTACTGCATGCATATGAAGTCCTAGGGGTAATTCTGTAGCTGATCAAATCTTTATTTCCTGTCGTTCAGTTTCATTTATCACAGTTATCCTAGTGGTCTTGATTGACGTAAATGGCCATAACTTGATTGTGGTTACATTATATAAAACTGTACGCTACACATTCTGGTCTATTCATAGAAAGATACATTATGATGGGAAAAACTAATATAACATTTTCTTGTCATAAAGTTCTATTACATGTTCACAAATACATCTCACCTCCATAACCAATCACTTTCACAATTGTATTGTAGGACACATTTTTGAGAAGTATGAGAAGATGATCAAGCATCTAGTTACGAACAATCCACTAACCTCTGCTTTAATAGTACGCTATTTAGGTGTATGACATCGAAGGAAAATAAACCCATGCAGAAGGAAAGACTATGTTGTAGGACTCTTAATAGATTATTTTGGGACCATTATAGTAATTTTAATGATACAAATGCTATTCAATTTGAGCAAAACTGTGTGATTTGCAGTCAGCAGCCTTAGAGAAAATCAATATAGGAAAGGTCCAAAATTATGGCCTTTAGTAAGCATACTCCTAATTGTATGGGTTATATGTGTAATGAAAAAATCCAATTTCTGTATAATTTAACATATTTGGAGTTTATATTATCACAGAATCCGAAACCTCCAATATTTTTAGGTTCCCCACCCCTGCTTCTGATGGCATGTTATTGGCGCATCATGCATTTAAAAAACAGGTCAAATACGATTTCAGTGCATACAACACAAAGATTCTGCCAACCATCCTCGATGGTACTGAATGGCCACAACATAAGAAATATGCTTTTCTAAGAGTGTTAAGGGAATAATCTAAACATTTCTGGGCCTGATTTAAATCTTGGCCGATGGGTCACTCTGTCAAAAACATGATGGTTATTCCGTCCACTGTTTTACAATTTTCATCGGATAAATTGGAATCCTAATACAGCTGATGGTATATCTGTCACATTTGTGGCAGAGTAGCCCTGTCCAAAAAGATCTCAATCAGGCCCACAGTTAGGTGTACATAAAAGCCATTTGTTGGCCTGATTCACAAACTGCAGCTTTGTTTGAGTTTGTTCTTTGGGTAAGATGTCCTGGGGGCCAGCTGCAGAAATTCAGGCAGTTCCCGGATTCAAGCTGGAGCAGCTGCTAAATGTCTTGGAGCTGGTGCAGAATGGAGAAGTGGACCACTTGGAAACACACTGCACAAAAAGACCTAAAGGTAAGTCTGATGGGTCCCCTTGGAGGGTGTAGGTATCAAGGGGTTAGGGACCCCTAGACCACAGCTGGTTTTCCAATGCAGGGGCGAGGGAGACTGGGAGCAGTGCTGATAGGTCAGCCAAGGGTCGTGCATCCTAGGGTCCTTGGAACAATGGGCAGGACACTTTTAGGGTGGAATGCAGGTCAGCAGGGCCATTCTGGGGGGTAGATCCTGGGTGTCCTGAAGTCCCTCAACTGGTGCTTGCTTCTGGTCCTCGGAGTGGACTTTACCTCTGGGAGTCCGTTGTTGGGATTATGGCACGTCTCAGCCACTAGACGTTGAAGTGCCACCAAACTTGGCACACTAGCAGGATTTCTCCGCCCGGTCCATTGGATGAAATTTGGTCTGGTTGCTCTGTCCCGTTCATTGGTCAGCAGCCAGTCAGTGATCAGGGCTTCACTGGATTTTGCCTGCTGTTGCAGAGAGTAATACCTTCACTCTGGAGGAAGGTTCTTTGTAATTTCTAGAAAGCTGGAGGTCCTTTTAGGTTTCTTAGAGTCTGTCTGCTGTCTAGTCAAACCCTCAGTGGCGATTGTGCGATTGTGGTGTCCTGGATGCAGCAGGCAGGGTTTGGCACCGTTTTCTTCTTTCAGCAGCACTTCTGTTCTCAAGCCTTTTGTCTTCTTTGTCCGTGGCCTTCCTGTTTCTGTCAAATCTGATCTGCAGGTCTAGGGATGCCCACTAAATGCTGCATTTAGTGGGCATTTAGGGAAGTACCTGGTAGTGGCCAATGGGCCACTTAGTTTAGGGTGGCTAGACTCACTATGTGACCACTTCCTGTGGAAGAAGTCACATCCCCAGCTGCAATAGGCTATTTTCCTGCCATCCAAAGTGATGGAAAATGAAAAGTTGTGGTCACCTCACCTGTCACACCTGGGGGATAGTGCAGGCTGAGGGTGGCCACTCCTCCTACTTTTCCCACCAGTTGTCCCACTCAAAGTGGGGGTAAAACCATTGAGCCGGCGGAGTTGCAGGGGTGCGACGGGTGCAGTGGCACCCGTCGTGATTTTCACTGTCTGCAAAGCAGACAGTGAAAATCTGTATGGGGCCCTGTTGGGGGGCCCCTGCACTGCCCATGCCAGTGGCATGGGCAGTACAGGGGCCCCCAGGGTCCCCTTGACACCCGTTCCCGCCATCCTGGTTCTGGCGGTGAAAACCGCCAGAAACAGGCTGGCGGGAAGGGGGTCGGAATCCCCATGGCGGCGCTGCAAGCAGCGCCGCCATGGAGGATTCCCTGGGCCAGGGGAAAACCGGCGGGAAACCACTGGTTCCCCTTTTCTGACCGCGGCTTTACCGCCGCGGTCAGAATAGCCCAGGAAGCACCGCCAGCCTGTTGGCGGGTCGGAATGAGGCCCTAAGAATCTCATATAAGCAGATCAAGACAGTAAAAAAGGCCTTCATCTCCAAACAGATCGAGGAAGCTTAGAAAGATCCTAAAACCATCTTTAAAATTGCTGTCTTTTCTTCAACCTAGAGCACTAAACAGAGAAATTCACCCTTCCCAAATTCTATGTAACCAAACCTCCTCAAAATACTTAACATTAAATGGGAATTGAGTCCTAGCTATACAGCAAAGAATTGACCTTAAAAAACTCATCACTCTGAAGAAGGTCATTTTCAAAAATCAGCCTGACTCAGTCTCGCCAAGCAATCTTGTCCTCTTTGCCTCTTGATCCCTGCTGGTATTTATTCTACAAGAAATGGTAGATATTATGTATCCGGTAATCAATGACATTCTGAACAGTTCCTAATCTACAGCTGAGGTTAAGATTGACTGGAAATCCACTGTGGTGAAACCCTTGCAGAAAAATTAGGTAGCAACTTGTAAACAGTCAACTGACAGCATATTTGGAAGAAGCTAACATTCTTAATCCTTGTCAGTCTGTTTCCCGCCCCAGCCACTCCATGGAGTCAGACTTACTGGAAGCTGCTGATACTCAAAAGTTTGCTTTAGATGCTGGGAAGAATGCTTTGCTGATAATAGATCTGTCAGCTGTAACATATCCAGAATTGCGACATTTCTCATCTTGCCCTGGCATGGCTCAAATCATTTCATGCAAACTGTAAACAAACAGTTGTATTAGGTCCCTACTCATCAGCGGAAAAGGCAGTGACTTCAGGTGTCCCTCAGGGTTCATCTTTGAGCCCAGTTCTTTTCAACATCTATATAGCGCAGCTAATTTCTTTGATTTCTTCTTTTGGGATCACAACCACATCTTACACTGATGACACACAGCTTATCTTGGCTTTTGATAAAGCCTCTATTTGCTCTGAATCCAATTTTAAATGTTGTCTTACTGAAGTTATTCACTGGATGCAGCATAGCAATCAAAAATGTAATACTGATAAGACAGAGATCATGCTACTCGGGAAGGACAACCTTTTTGATCCTCAGACATGGTGGCCGATTTCTGTTTCCACAGCCAAGGTTGAAGGAGCGAAAAATTGAGGAATACAATTTGATGCTTCACTATCCTTTCATCCTGAAGCACTTTCTGTACCAGGAATGTGTTTCAAATTGATGAAGTCTTTGAAAAAAACCTTCAATTTTCTTCCTCTATCAGCAAGAAAAACTTAAGTGGTTGCAATGATAACATCTAGGTTTGATTATTGCAACAGTTTACATGCTAGAGCCACCAAACAACAATTCCGAGATTACAGATAGTACACAATGCTGCTGCCAGGCTGGTGCTGAAACTACCTCATCGCACCTCCCCATTAGCTGCTCTGAAAGCCCTCCATTGGCTGCCTGTTCATAAGAGAGTTCTTTTTAAAATTCTGTTGGCCACTTTCAGAGCCTACAGAGCCCGAGGTCCTAAGTATCTTCATGAGCAATTCACTCACTATATTACCTATTGGACCCTAAAATCTTCTTCAGCCAACCTCCTTAAAGCTCCCAGGTTTAGACTCAAAACTAGAGATGGGAAATACTTTGAAGTCCTAGGCTCAATAGCCTGGAACTGTCTCCCCTTGTGGTTGAGACTTTGGAAGCATGTTACAAAAAACACCTTAAGACATAGATCTTTAATGCCCTCGATGCTCTTTGTCAATCACTACACAATAATGCGGGCCCCCCCTGGCAAGATGTTCCTTCTATAAACTCCCAGGCAATCCGTTCAGTGCCAGGATGCTCCTTTGGCAGTGTAATTGCGCTTCATGAATGTCTATTCTATTCTAGGTAGGGACTAAATATAAAACTTCACAGGAAATAATGTTAAAATTAGTAAATCATTTAAAGTAGTTAAACATATAAATACATTTAATTTAATGAAAAAATATAATATGTTCAAATATTACTCATTTATTCTTCAATAACACAATAGGTTACTCTGGGCGGAAGACCGGCAGTGGTGGCGGTCTTCTGCCAACCGTATCATGACTGCTGGCAGCCCTCCACCCTTTTTCGGACGGAGAGCCGCCAGCAGCCATACTGGCAGTCGGCGGTGAAGTGGAGGCTGCTCCACCTCCCCTGCCACATTATCAGAACACCGCCCACCAAATTACCAGTATTTGGCATGGCGGTGTTCTGGTCACAGGCTGCTGGCGGCGGAGCAGCCCCTATGGATCCCGTTCCCTCCCAGAGGATCACCGGAACAGGTAAGGTGATCTTCCGTTAGGGGGTGAGGGTTGGGGAGGTGTTTTGTGTTGTGTGTGTGCATGGGGGTGTGCGTGTGAGTGTGTAGAGTGGTTGTGTGAGTGCGTGTATGCATGCGGGGGTGTATTGTGTGTATGGGAAATGTGACGTGTATGTCTGTGTGCATGTGTGCATGTATGTGTGTGTGCATGTATGTGTATGAGTGGTGTGAGCGTGCGTGTAGGAGGTGAGGGGGTGTGGGTGTTTCTGTGGGGGGTGGGTGGGGTGGGGAGGGGGTCCCACCACCTTTGGAGGTGGGAGGGGGGTCGTGGGTGTTGGGGGAGGTCTCTGGGGAGGGGGAAACCCCAATCAGTGCCAGGGAACGAATTCCCTGGCACTGATAGTGCCTATCACCATGGATTTAGTGGCGGTACAAAACCCCACGAAATCCATGAAGGTATGCGGGGTCCTGATACCGCCGGCGGTCTAGTGACGGCCGCTGGGCTGGAGACCACAGTCTCCAGCCCAGCGGTCATTACCACCCTAACGGTCGATGTGTAAAAGTGGCGGTTTTGCATGCCGGTAACCGTCATGGTCGTAATTCAAATTTTTTTTTTTCGCCGGCCTGTTGGCGGTATTACTGCCGCTTTTACACCGACCGCCACGGTTGTACTGAGGGCCTTTGTTCTTCCAGTTTGTTTTATCTCTGCGAAGCTGTTCTACAAGGAGGTATGGAAAAAAATGAATGTTAGGTGGGACAAACCTTTAACTGAACCGAATCTTAGCAATGAAAGCTCTGATTTTCGTCATTCATCTGTTTTTAGGCGTTAATTTAAATTCAAGATATGTTCTTGCAAGTGAATTAGTGGTTCTCAATTTTGTCAGTAGTTGAGCATGTACCCGTATCCTTCCAGGTTGGAAACCACCTATGAGGCTCCTGACCAATAAGCATGACAGTTCTATATTTAAAATAATGTTTTATATGTACATCACTGCTTCCAGCCATATGGAAACCTACAACGTCACTCAATTATCTGACTTTCTTCCTCAATAATAAGGCTCTTGGTAGTTTTTTTGGCTATTTCCTGCCACTATTCATTACAATTGAATGACTCTGTAACCGCATACAAATGATAACATGAAGAAGCTTGACGTGAACACAGTTACAATTTATATCAGGAAGCACACAATAGCAATAACTTTTTTTAATGAACTGAGCATGATTTCGAGCCTTTGTCATCCATTCGCCTCGTCAGTTGACCCAACAGCAATGTGGTTTGCTCAGTTCTTGTACTGATGCATCACTGAAGCTCCCTATCAGATTGAGCGAATACATGGAGGTGGAGTGAGAACAGAGGGAGAAACAACACAACCAGTCCTTGTGAGGTGGAGAGAGCATCTTCTTTGAAATTCCATTGTGTCCCCTGTGTTCCTTATTATGACCAGTCCAAATCAGTTAAAGCTTATGTTTAAAGTACACTCATGCAAAATCAACTTGCAGGAACCCATGCAGCCATTTGGAGCGGGGTTTAGCTTGAAATCTCTTGGGATGTGTGGTTTTAGGAGGTTCATTTTGATAAAATTCTATGAGAGTAATTCCTACTGCTGGATTTCATAGCGTTCTCCAATTCTAGTTCAACAGGCCTTTAACATAAGTGATATTTGTTATTGTTGAGGGGGAAAACACTATACACAAGTAACAACCACAATCCTTGTCAGGATGAACCACAAGTCACTAAATTAACCTGGCTTACGCTTGTGGTAGCTTGGCATAAAAGCAATCAATCTTAACCTAGAGATAATGTGTAATGTGTTTATGCAGCACACAAACAGTAATAAAGTGAAAACACAACACAAGAGAAATTACAAACCAATTTAGAAAGAGAGGATTTTTAATAATAATTATAATGACACCACAATTAATTCAATCCAATCACTAAAACTGGAGTTATGAAGTTATAAAGCTTTTAGTGAATTCCAGTGCTTGAGAGGTCACAGGACCAACTGTGGGAATCTGGTTGAGTGACACCAGGGTAAAGCCAAAAGTTAAGGCTAACCACAACGGAGTTTGAGTCGGATGCAAAGGGTTGATTTAGGCTTCGTCTTGAGTTGGCTTCAGACTTAAAAAAATGTCTTGAAGAAAACTCCATTTGAAGGTCGCACACAAGCTTTAGGGGTTTGAGTCCAGCTGGACTCATTTTAATTTTTATATTAAAAAAAAATATTACTTTTTTTATTTTAAATTGGAAACAAATAACTCTTTCTAAGTATATCAGACATCAAAAACAAAAAAACTCTATCTCTCTCCTTCTTACTTTCTTTCACTCTCTCTGTCTCTCTTTGGATGAATTCTCCCACTCACAATATCACTCAGACACTTATGCACCCACTCACAGTCCCATTCAGACCTTCATGCATTCCCTCACAGCCCCAGTAAGACCCTCATGCACCCACTCAGACCCACTCAGATAGTTACACACCCGCTCACACACCCACTCAGACTTCACACACCCACTAACAGACTCACTGACACCCTGATGCACCCACTCACAGACCCACGCACACACTGACAAACCCAGTAAAACACTAATGTATGCACTTTCACACCCAGACAGACAATCTGACAGCCACTCTCACCCCCAAATACACCCTATCACTCCTATTTTCACACCCAGGTAAGATGCGGCCAAATCCCGCATTTGCACGGCAAAAGTGCTGTGCACTTTGTGAGTTTGGGGTAGGTGGTTTTGGCCATAGTGTCTGGCTGCACGCATGATCTTGCGGGCAACCTTCAATGTGCATGGGTAAAGACTGTGAATGGTGCAAGGTTGGGGGCTTTCATGGGGTTGTTGAGGCCAACCTCCGTTGCGCATGCCATGCACCGCGAATTACCCCACAAATTACGGCAATCATCCCATTTTTCATAACATCATTGATAATATCAATGTAATATTTTCAGTAAAATTTTGGATGAAAAAACTTTACATGGAGGGTGTGGGAGTTATAGTTACCTTCACTAAAAAAAAAGGTTAGAAGGTTAAAGAGATTTTATAGTTAGGTTATGCATCTAGGTGCACAAAACTATAGGAGTTCAGCAGTTATAGTTAAATTTATTTCAAGTAACTATAACACAGGCCCCCGCCATGCATAGTTTTCTCATAAATAATTTTACTGCAAATGTTACAGTGATATTATCAATGCTGTCATAGGAGATGTCATGAGTGGTGTAATATCTGGGGTAATTAGCAGTGCCTAGTGAGTACATTAACAGTGCATTAACGTTTTCATTTGAGTCTCTTCTGAGTCCAAGTCCCAAAGTGGCTGCCAACACTTCCTCGTTAAAGTGTTGCCAGTCAATCAGATCTCAGCATGAGATCTCTGGGATCCTTCGGAGTCTCCTCATCCCTAGATATAAAATGTGGTTTTCCCGTAATATCTCTAAAACTACTAAACACCAAATCACAAAAAGAGCGCTTTCTGGACCAAGAGCTCCTTTAAGAAAATTTGGTGTGATTTCGTCCAGCGGTTCAGGCAGTAGTAATATAAAAAAAAAACAATGGAAGATGCAATCGGAAAAAGTGTTTTCATGCCCCCCTCTTTTTCTCTGCCCCCACTTTCAACACAGTAGCTGAAGTAAGAGGGAGTCTACATGGTCCACCCCCCCACAACCTATTTTGGCCCTGGGACCATCACCTCCCTAGGGCAGGCCAATGTAAAATAAGGGGGAGGAAGGCCCTACACCCAGCCCCAGACTGTTAACGGTCTCAGGGACCACCACCTCACTGGGGGAAGGCATTTATTTCCTAGGGGAAGGTGGGGCCCACGGACCACCCTCTTAGGTCCTTTTCAGGGGGACAACCATCTCCCCGGTGCCAGACCTATTTTAACCAGGAGCAGGGGGTCACCCGGGCCCCTGCACAGGCCTTTTTTAGC
This sequence comes from Pleurodeles waltl, assembly GCF_031143425.1. Lineage (NCBI taxonomy): Eukaryota > Metazoa > Chordata > Amphibia > Caudata > Salamandridae > Pleurodeles > Pleurodeles waltl. The sequence goes on along the minus strand of NC_090446.1, from coordinate 723,906,902 downwards.
CCAGGGGACTACCACCTTACCATGGCAGACCAATTCGAAAAAGGGGAGGGAGGCCATGGGGCCTCTCTCCCTGGCCATTTTGCAGTGATATTAACAATTATATCATAGAAGATGTCATTAGGGATGTAATATGTGAAGTAATTCACAGTGTATGGCAAGGGCTTCAGCATGAGCTGGAATTGCTCTCACACGCAGGGAGCAGCCAAAAATGGCTTCAGTGAACGCAGGAAAAGAGATGGTAGTCTGCGCCCATCAGGCAGGAGCATTTTTGATGCTCTTGACTACTACCAGGTGCAGGCTAAGTGGGTCATTATGAGTCTAGTGGTCCAAGGATCACCAAACTCACAGTGATGGTTGGATAGCCTCACTCCAGGCACTCCAACCGCCACATTGCGACCCTGGTGGTCGGACCACCGTCACCACCGGGAACATGGTCTGACACAGTCGGGGTTCTGCTCAGCAATGGAGGTGCTGAACTCAGCGCCACCGTGCTGATCTCAACTCCACTTACTGCTATCCTTTCTTTGGCGGAGACCCCCATGGAAAGGCTGGTGGTAAGCCTGTGCTTCTTTGCAGGCAGTGCAGATTCCAAGGGGCTTGGGGTGCTACAGAATTGGCCTCAGCTCCATCAGGGAGCTGAGACAAATACTGTAGCACTGTTCCTGTTGGTCAGCCTGGCAGGAGCGTTGCAATACAATGTTCCCACTGGACAGCCTGGCGGGAACATTGTATTACGACTGGGGTGGATGCCACTGGCATTGTGGTGGAATCCTTCCCACAACACTGGTGGTCCTGTGGTGGGGCCACCAATGTCGAAACAAGACCTTTAGTGTTTGGTCTCATTTGGCAGGATCTTAAGCATTGCTCCCATCAAGCGAGAGCAAACACAGATTTCACTGCCTGCACCAGTGTGGGCAGGGATACCACTATATCTCGGTAGTAGACAGCCCAGGACATAGCAGGAGTCTGGTCCTGGAGGACTCGTCCCATAGGAATACACAGCCAGGCTCCCAGGAGATGTTGTCCCCAGAGCTGAACGCAGATCAGGGAAGGGACCTCTCTCCCCAGGTTGCATATCAGCCAGACCCTGCGGGATGGGGTCCCCGGGGCTGAAATCAGCATGGAAGGAGGCCACATGGCCCTCCTCCCCATTTTGCATATCAGCCAGGCCTCAGGGGATGAGGTCCTCGGGCCAAAATCAGCCCATGTGATCCCATCACAGAGTCTCCAGAGACCCCAGGGAGCCCACCCCAGGACTGAAATGTGTTTGTATGAGGAAGGGACCATGCATCCCTCCCTTCCTGAGCCGCTAAAGGACTTGTGGATCCCACCCCTAAGGCTGAAATTTATCAAAATAGGAGGGGGCAAGCGCTCCCCCAAGCCATTAAAGTCCCAGGGGACCCTATTTCCTGGGGCTGGTTCACTAGCCATGTTCCGGCTAGCCTATCCCCAGGACATATGGGTTTCTCTGCCTCCCCCAGCACAACCAGGGAAATTTGTGTTTGCATCCACTTGGCGAGGGCATTTTCAAAACTCCCACCAAATGGGAGCAAACACAAAGGGGGTCATTACGAGCTCAAGCGGTAACCGCTGGGCGGCCGCCAATGCGGCCGCACTCCCGCGGTGCCCATTACAACATCCACGCTGGGCCGGCGGGTGCAAACCTAGTTTACGGCCACCGGCCCAGCTGGGATGAGGCCGCAACATAGGAGCCGGCTCCTAATGGAGCCGGCGGTGTTGCGGCCGTGCGACGGGTGCAGTAGCACCCGTCGCGCTTTTCACTGTCTGCTATGCAGACAGTGAAAAGCTGCCCGGGGCCCTGTTAGGGGGCCCCTGCACTGCCCATGCTAGTGGCATGGGCAGTGCAGGGGCCCCCAGGGGCCCCAGGACACCCCTTACCGCCAGCTTCTTCCTGGCAGTGCAAACCGCCAGAAACAGGCTGGCGGTCATAATCCCCAGGGCAGCGCTGCTTGCAGCGCTGCCCTGGCGGATTATCACTGCCGGGGCTAAAACGGCGGGAAACCGCCGGACCCGGCGGTGCGACCGCGGCGCTACCGCCGCAGTCGTAATACGGCTTCGACCGCCAGGGTCGTAATGACCCCCAAAGTCTGTTTCCTGAGGGCGGGAGCTTTGAAAATGCTCCCAGCTGCTGGGAGGAGACTTTTGATTTATTTCCCTGTCCACACTGATGTGGGCAAGAAAACACATCAAATTAGCATTCTCACCCAGAGGGAGCAGCATTTGAAGCTGCACCCTGTGGACAAGAGTACTGCCTGCTCCTGTTGCATGCGGGGAGCTGGCTGGGGCCGCATGGGCCTTGGGGCTCCATCCGCAGACCCCAACAAGTATATGGTGGGTACCTTTTGTGGGCACCCAATCTTAAAAAAAATGCAGGCCCCGTTGATGGGGTCTCCATGGTCCATAGCGGCTTGGGGGAGGAGGGCCATGAAGCCCACCTCCCTTTTAAAAAAAAAACACACAGCTCTGGGGGATGAGGGCCCCATGGCCTTTATGAGGCTTTAGGAGGGGTGCCATGCGGTCCCCAACCCCTTAATTTTTAGAAATGGTCCTGGAGGATAGGGTCCCCAGGACCTAACAAGGCTCAGAGAGGGAGGCCACATGGCCCGTCCCTTTTAATTAAAAAAAAGGTCCCTGGGTAAGGGGGTCCATAGGGCCTAATATGCTGAGGAAGTGGGGCCACATGCTCCTTCTCACCATTAATGAACAAAAATGGCCCTATGTGAATAGTGTCTCTGGGGCCTGATTTGGCTTGGGGAAGGAGCCTTGCAGTTCCTCTTCCACTTTCATAAAAAAAAAAACCCTGGGGATGGGGTCCCAGGGATAACAAGACTCAGGAAGTGGGGCTGTGCACCCCCCTCCCTTTTATTCAATTGAGTGGCCCAAGGGGATTTGGTCCCCATAGCTTAACAAGACCCAGGGAGGGAGGCCACATGGCACATCCCCTTGAGTTAAAAAAAAGGTTTATGGGGGACTAGGGTCGCCAGGGCCTAATAGGCTGTGGAAGTCAGGCCACGTGTTCCTCCTTACCTTTAATGAAAAAAACATGGCCCTAGGGGAATAGAGATCTTAGTGCCTGATGTGGCTCAAGGGAAGGAGCCTTGTGGTTCCTCCTCCCATAAAAAAAAGCCCTTGGGTCCCATGGCGTAATAGGCTCAGGGTGGGTGGACATGCGCACTCCCCCCCCTTTAATTAAAAAAAAAGAATGCCATGGGAGATGGAGTTTCCAGGGCCTTAATGGTTGTGGATGGAGGCTATGAGGCCCCCTCCCCTTTCATAAAAAAGGCATTGAGGGATTGGGTCCCCTTGGCCCAATAAGCCTCAGGGAGGTGGGTCCCCAGGGTCTAATATGGCTCAGTGACGGGGGCCCTTTGACCAACGTCTCCTTTGAAAACAAAAAACCCGGAGGTTGTTGTCCACAGGGCCTACAAAGCTCAGGGAGCAAGGCCACTTGGACACCACTCCACCTTTAAAAGAAATAAGGCCCTGTGGTCAACACCCCACCACACACGGCCGGCCGTAGGGGAGTTGACTCTAGTTTCATGTGATAAAAAGATCTGTTTGTTATTTTTTTAAACTTAGAAATTCACTGAAGAAATTAAAAGTTAAAGTAGTGGTATAGTTATGTAAATTTGTCAGTCACAACATTAATGTTTTGAACTAAATAAAACACAGGAATTCACCGGATAGCTATGAAAGGTAACTAAAACTTACACCTCCACCATGCATTGCTTATGAACTCACATGTTATACCACTCATGACATGTTATTTGACATCACTGATGACATCTCCAATTACATCATGGATGACATCCCTGATGGCATCATCCAATTTGTATGTTAGTTTGGTTTATAGTTTACCTAGTGGTGAGTAGCTACTGTATTACTTTTCAACCAAATTGTGTACAGTTGGTGTCCATCTGATGGTTCAGAAAACATGTGCTCTAATGCATCATAGGGGTGTAAAGTTATTGAACACTTTATACTTCTTTGCATTGAAGAGTAACTGTGTGCAGGTGATAGTTGACGACTTGTGTTCAGCATGTTCCACACAGGTTTACATACCACATCCTTAGTATTGTGAGCATTCTTGAGTTATTAGGCAGAATCATTACAGTATGATAATTTCTACATAACATAGAGGACTGCATGCACCAGGGTAGTTTATTTTGCTTCAGAAGATCGGCTATATGTAAAGTTCTCATCATGCCATTTTAAGCAAATATTCTTTTTTGACAAGGGTTGTGTAGAGTGGACACTCTTTCTATTAGATAATTTTTAATAATCTGTGGTGTATTTATCTTGAGAGTTTTACTGTCTGCAAACAGTGTGGTGCAAAGTAAATGCTCTTCATAGAGTAAACATAGTTTAGAGTACCAGTTTCCTCTCATATCAACTTAATTTCTCAATGTAGGCTCAGTGATTGTGAGGGGTTTAATAAAGATAAAAGCTGTCCATAGAAGGCCATTACTTTTGTAACAGATTTTGAGCATTGTGAAGAACTTGGCTTTCTCTGAACAGTTGTATACATGTTGGACATCATGTTCAATGAAGGCGTCCCATAGATCTGTAGTAGATTGTTAATGTGAACTCGGCTACATGTGAAGTGTACGGTAAAGGGCCAACGTTGCACATAACACATACTTCCTACACTCAGGGGAGTTGAGCTATTTGTACCTACTTTCAGGCCTCTAATGCCCTACTATTTTAGAAAGTAATGTGCGGAAAAGAAGCTTGTATGATGTCATCAGTGATGTCATCAATTATGTCATTTAAGATGTCATCAGTGATGTCATAATTGATGTCATAGAACATGTTAGGAGTGATGTAATATGTGATATACTAAGCAGTGCATGATGTGGGCACATGTTATAGGTAGCTCAGCTAACCAAAAGTGGTACATTTCTGTGTTTTTTATTTCAAAATGTTAATGTTGTCACTGACATATTCACCTAACTATAGTGTTTTTTTAAATGATAGTTTTTCATAGATTTTTTAAGTTTTTTTAAATGTTAAATATATCTTTTTATCTCATGTAACAATGTTTTTACTTTAACCTTTGTGTTTGTCTGTGAATTTCTATGGGAGTAATGGTTACACTGTGTCTTAGCACTGGCAGGGAGAACCTGGCCTTGCAGTGCGGGCTTGACCATTCCTCATGGAGCAGGGTCAAGAATGAAAGAACGATGGGTTGGAATGTTACCTTGAGTGATTCCCAGTGGTTAAACAAATTGCAAGCATTCCTCCCATCATTATTTGTGTGTTTTATGTACCACACTCAGTGGCAAAGGTATACCCAGAAGTGGTTCAGTGCTTATTGGAAACAAGCTAAACCCGACCAATGAGCACAATCAGCACAAAATCTGTCTCGGGCTGCTTGTGTTCTAGTTTAGGAAGGTAGAGTCTTTGAGTTCAAACTCAGGTGGCATGGTGGGCAAATAACAAATTCCTTCCACCACTTTTGTGTGTTTGATAAAATATGCCAGTGCCAGAATTTTGTAATTTATGCCATCCATTTACCATAAGTGACCCTTATGTAAAAAATTACCTCAATATGTCAGGGCTAGGATTTCGTTATGGTTGCCACTCTCCTACATGCAAGGTTATCTTCCTTCATGATACTAATTGCCTTACGTGTGCAAGTACCAGTATTTTACTGTTTGTCATTGTTGTTCACATGCCAGGAATTTTCTCAACTATGCCAATATAATTCCATGGGTGCTCTACATGCCATAAATATCATCTGGTATGTCACTTCCAGTATTTTAGTGTTGGTTCCCTGTATGCCAAGAATTTCCTCCAGTGCACCAGTATCAATATTTTGTCATGTTTCTGTCATGCCAAGAATTTCTTCAAAAATGTCAGTGCTTGCCCCAGGTGTTACTATAAGCCAATAATTGCCTTCAGTTTGCCAGAGCAAATGACCAACCAAGCATCACTTCACATTCTCACTAACCCATTCACTCACTAACACCCACTTTCACTCAGTAAATCTCACTCATCCTCTTACACTACCTCATGCTCATTCTTTTTCATTCTCACTCACTTGCATCAACTCGTATTCTCACTCACTCATTCACTCAAAGTGACTTGACACTCAATCTCACACAATGTTATTTACTACCTGTCACTAACGCTCACTCACGTTCACTCATACACACATGGTTACACGTTTAGGCCCGTATTTATACTTTTTTTAGCGCCGCATTTGCGCCGCTTTTTGACGCAAAACGGCGCAAACCTACAAAATACAATTGTATTTTGCAAGTTTGCGCCATTTTTGCGTCAAGAAACGACGCAAATGCGGCGCAAAAAAAGTATAAATATGGGCCTTAGACTCTCATACATACACATGCTTTCTCTACAAAAATATAATGTCACCCACAAGCATGCACAAAACATACAATTACATAAAAATTATATTTTACTCGGCTGCCATCAAAAGTCCCTTTCCAGCTAAGTGTGCTCTATTTTATATCACACTACCAGCAAATAATAGAATATTATGAAAAATGGGCAGAAAATATGGAATGTGGAACCGCACCTGTGTTCTTGCCACAGATGTTCTCACTTCTGAAGCCAGAGTTCACAAGGCACAAGCCAGGGATTCACAGTTGTGACCCCTGGCAACCCCTAAATGATGACAATCTCTCCTTTAGAAGCAGCAAATGAGTAAACTCTCTCAGCGGAGTTATATAGGCCTCTCTTGCAAAGTATAAGGAATGTGGAACCACCCCTGTATTCTTGCCACTGATTTTGTCACCACTGAGGTCAGAAGTCAAGAAGGAAGTGTTAGGATTTGCCAAGGGCAAGCTAGGGTTGACAGATGCAATGCCTGTTAACCACTAAATGGTGTCCATGTCTCCGTTTGTGGCAGCAAATGTGCAAAGTCAATGAGTGGAGTTATCAACCCCTGTCTTCCAGAGTTCTAACAACAACACTCCAAATATTAAGACACGTTGGTGATAAATTTGCATCAATTTCAAAGAAAAGTACAAAGTAATAGATCTTTTCAGTTTGCAAACCTTTCTCTGAACCTAGAAGTGTCAATGGGGGGAATCAGGAATTTGAGGTTCATTAAACAATATTGGGGATAAATCTTGTGGAATTTTGTTGATTTTCAAATAGGGTGGCAAGAAAATGACTCTGTCACAGAGTAAACAAAAGCAAATATCAAAAAGTGGATACACTATTAAAATCCCATGAGTCTGTGCCTTCTGGGATTATGAAAATATTCAAAACCCCAGCAGTTAAGTCACTGTATGTGCCATTAGAAGAAGTGTTAACTATGCCACGTGAGGCTGATTTAAGGGCTGCAACTAGATTGCAAACTGCATCTCAGATTCAATCTAGACCCAAAGGCACATGTTTATACTACAGAATGTATTGCAACATGCACCCAGATGACAAGGTAGCAATACTCAATGTGTCACCCAGAATTGACTTATAACTGATATTGGTAGTAATAACTGTAGTTCTATGTCCCATTTTCTATACTCATTATCTACTATAGGTCTCAGTTTTATCAATTTATTCTTGAAACATGGTGTATAGCTCAAGAGATTATGATTACTCGACTTGTTTTTTATCATTAATCTGCTTTTGGACAATACCAAAGATGAAGTGAACATGTATTTTCAAAACTCTGTTCCCTGGGTGATGATGCTCAAATCAAATAGAGCAATTGTAAGTTTAATTGTGGCCAGTTTAGATACATGGTACTAATATTCTACCATCCACTGAATCAAGTATGGCCATTGATAAATAGCAAAGTGAACTACCTCCAAGTGAAAATGTGCATATCTATCGCAAACAAGAAATAACTTTTAACCACTGATTAATTTCTAACATTTAGGGGGTCATTATGACCCCAACAGACGGCGTTAATATGGAGGAAAGTACTGCCAACAGGCTGGCGGGACTTTTCTCCATATTGAGACATTGGCGGTTTGGCTAAAGCCAAAGCCAAAGCGCCAATGTACCACACCGACGCCACAGCGGTATTGACCGCCAGGCTGGAGAGTTCAGTCTCCAGCCTCGGCAGCCGTCACGTGCCCACCTGCTGTTTTATGACCTTGCCTGCCGCCATGGTTTTCATGGCAACCTTATTGCCACTAAAACCATGGCAGTGGGCACTATCAGTGACAGAGAACTGTCACTGATGGGGGCCTTCCCCCCTCTCCAGATTCCCCCCTTCTCCCCAGACCCCCCACGACATACACACACCTTCATTCACACACGAACACACGCATACACACACATACCCACATTCATCCACGCATGCATACATCCATTCACACACACATCCACACACACTGACATACATTCAAGCACACACGCATTCACACAACACAACATACACGCACTCACACATGCATACATGCACACACAGACAACACGCATCACACACCCACATACACGCATGCACACACATACACTCATACCCCCACACACACACACAACCGCCCCCAACCCCTCCCCTGTTGGAGCACCGACTTACCTGATGTCAGGGGGTCCTCTGGCAGGAGACAGGATGGGACGCTGCTGCTAGTAGCAGCATCCGCCAGCAGAACACCGCCAGGCCATATTGTAGTGTGGTTAGTTTTACGTATCCTTTGCGCATTAGCTTCAGGCTTTAGTCCTTTGTGCACTTTGCCCTGGATGTATTTTATTCATTTGCTTGCAGCTTAGAGCCTCTGTGCACTTTGCTCTAAATGCTTTTTATTAAGCTTCGTACTGTTATTTTTCAAATAGCCAGTTCTACGGTCTTGTTTTATATTCATATCACACTGTTTAGCCTACTTCAGCACTGGAGTTCTCCATAACACATTCCTGTTCACTCTGTGCTTCAGTCAAGGATACAGTCTGGTACATTGCCGATAGACGTGGTAGGAGTTCAGTCTTTGGCATACCTGCGTAGGGACATTTTGTGATCACGCTGACATGTTAGTTATAAAATCACTTCCTTGTCCCAATACACGCAAGAGGTAGATTCCGACCAGGGAGCCACAACTAGACGCTGACTGCCTTGTTGCAGATGCTGAACCAAGATCACAGGCCTTTGCTCAGGTATGAGGGCTGATGTCTCCCCAGTGATTCAGAAAGGCAAGTTAGAAGCTTAACATGCTGTGCTCGAAATAGATCAAGCAGAGGGAGAGTAGAAACTATTAGACACAATGATAGCTTTGTTCTTATGTTTTACTCTCCTGGTGACTATTTCAATCCTACTGTGTTGTATGGTTCTCGTTATTGCAGCTCATGCCTTATTATCTAAAATACAGTTGTTTTATTAAAACAGTATATAAAACCTATACTGTCTTTGTCATTTGTATATGAGATCATACTGTAAATGAGAGAGTTGGTTTGGATCTGAGTGACCACGACTTCCCTGAGAAGTTCCAAAGATGTCATGCGCTCGGCTGCCCAATCATCTCTTCCCCGTGGGAGAAATGAGGCACTGCTAGTTAGCCGGAGCAAAAACCGGATTTAGGGTGACAGAGTTCTTTACACGTGGGTCAGACTCAGTCCCCCACACTGTTATCGATCCTGCTGCCTAGAAATCCAGTAGTCTCATTTAGGATAATGAGAGCCCACGCGACAATTCGCCGCCAACGATTGGTCTGGCTCTAATATTTAGGTCCGGCTGACTCTCTCGGTCTCATATATATTTTGACTGCTCGGTTCTGTAAGCGGAGACGTCCGTGGAGCTGAGGATTTCTGCCACCACGGGATAGGTACATCCTATTACTTAGTGGTTGGTCATTCAAGCTTGAACTTTAAAAGGAAAACCCCGATATTGGTGTGCCTTCTCTGACCTAGTGCTGTTTTTACAAATGGCTAATCCTAATGTAGTGAATATAGCGCTTAATATGCGACAACCGCTCACAGGACATCTGATAGCACATGGACTGACGGTCCGGGGGGTCTGGTCACTTTTGTGGTGGACGCCCAGGCAGCCTATAGAACGGAACTCTTCTATTCTTGGGTCGTGTTTCCAGCAGTTTGATGGGGTACAAATACTTTTCACGAGTACACTGTTGCGAATGTCCCTGGACAATTCAGGGCTTATGCATACTTAGAGATACCTTTATCTTATCAAGAACACCATAATTGGCTTGATGGCGCCCTCTCACACACAGTAGCACAAGTAAGGTTAGATCCACTGAGTAATGGTGGTCCGACCTGGCCTTTATTGGCTACTTACACACCATATCCTGCGGTTGCTAATTTGGCAGTGGCTGACATGCGTCATTTATATATAGACTTAGCAACTACATACAGAAGACTGGTTCAGTTTGTAATGCAGGCATTAAATACTAATGCAGCGCGTGCTGCTCCGGCACACCCACAAGCAGTGGTTCCGGGTATTAATCCGGCCACTGTACACTCAATTATGGGTAAAATACCGGCTAAACGTGAGGAAACTCCATTTTGGCTGGCGCAAAAAATTAATACGCTGGAAGCAGTATTTCCCCATACGGGACCTCAAGATAAACATATAATTTTGACGATGTGTATGCCGTATGGGATGGTTCCTCTGGTGGACCTTTGTAATACCTGGGGCACGGTGTTTGCCGTGCTCTACACTACGGCACACAGTACACCGACGTTAGCTAATTTACCGGAAGTGCTTAAACAAATTCAAGATGAATATGGGGCTGCCCCTGCCTTAGATTTGGGCATGCAGTTAATGGGCAATTTTGCCGCAGTTTCTTCTATTATTTTGAGTAATCTCAAGGGAGAGGCAGTAGCACTAGCAGTGCGAATGCGTCTTCGGGACGTTCCGCAGATTAATCAGGAGCGGGAACTTCTGAGAATAATAGCAGAGACATATTCCAGTATTGGTCGCGATAGCCTAGGGGCTAGACCGCAAAAACCCCAATTACAGGGTAAAAATAATAAAGATAATGCTAAACAACAGCAACCTGAGGGTACTAAAAAGCGCTGGGAAAAGAAACAGCAAACACCTAAGAAAGATGGGGGACAGTCTCCGCAACCGGAGACCTCACAGAATAGGTATAATCTCAGGAATAGGGATAATTTGAAGACGCCTGATAGATATCAATATACTGATGCACGCCAAACTCGTTCCTTTCAGGCCTCCTCGGACAAGAGAAGTGAGAGAGGTGGGCGGTCAGAGCGGAGAACTGAGTACGTGAAACCGAGACAGGATTCACAACGCTCAACTGAGGTTTCTATTAAACAAGAAGAGAAACCACTGCAACAAAAACAACAATTTAAAAAGAAGAAAGTGGCAGCAGTCTCAGTTAGACATGCCGCTCAAGAAGAGAGTTCTCTTGACGAACAAGACATGGGCGTTAGCACTGTTAGACAGCGCAGCAGAGGTCACAATAGTTCGCCGGAGTCTTCTAGAGCATCTGGAGGTGAAAGCAACTGATGACTTCATACAAGTCGAAACGGCGGATATGCGAGTCTCTGATCCTGATAGAGTATATAACGTGACTCTGCGATTAGAAGGGGACATTGACCGCATTGTATACGCCATCTTTTGGGACCATGTGGTAAAATCATATGACGTTCTGCTGGCCGAACAAGATTGGCCGCCTGACTTTGTTCGCGACTGTCCGGTTGGGGAAGAGGTTATTACACCTTCCTTCTCACCACTTGTTCCGAGAGAACTAGCGGAGTCCTATAGTAAAATAAGGGCTCTAGCACAGGCCCCCGCTCTATATAGAAATAATGTGGGGTGGGATAGACAATCACCTTATCATGTAATTCCACTAAAGGGCGAACCTCAGCCGCAGCCGCAGTATCCTATCACATTTGAGGCAAGGGCATCGGTTAGGAATATTCTTACACAATTGGAGTACCAGGGTGTAATTGAGCCCTGTGTCTCGCCGATGAATAATCCCTTATTTCCAGTTGCTAAACCAGACCATTCATATAGGATAGTGGTGGATTACAGACATTTAAATGGACATACACTCACATATGCAATACAGAATTCACATAGCGCAGCGCTTATGAATAATATAGTGCGTAAAAAATACAAAACAACATTAGATATCTCTAATGGATTTTTCTGCCAAAATTTAGCACCCAAAAGTCGGGACTATACCAGTTTTAGTGCGTTTGGCTCTCAGAAAACGTTTTGTCATTTGCCTCAGGGGTATCAGAATAGCCCAGGACTATTTTCGGCTCGTGTAACTGAAATTCTGCACGGGTTGGACCCTGAAGCGTTATCAAATGTTGATTACATATATTTGACAGACGATGAGATTCTGCAGCATCTAAGGCGTGTATCACGCATTGTTGTGGGGTTTGCTGAAATTGGATATAGGTTTAATTTTAAGAAATCAAAGATTGCCTTCCTCAGCGTCATTTTCCTGGGATATAAGTTGTCGAGAGAGGGCAGGAGCTTAGCGCCACATTTTTTGGAGAAATGTGCTCAATTGCAGCCTCCTAATACGGTTCGGAAGCTCCAGTCATTGTTGGGGTTTCTGAATTTTGGCAGAACTTACATTCCTGATTATGCTACACGTATAAAACCCTTATACGAGTTGATTCGCCCGAATTTTTCGAGTAGGTTTTGGACGATTGAGCATACACATATACTGCGAGATTTGCAAACTGATCTCTTAGCAGTTAAACACTTACACACACGGGACAATAAGAAACATTTAGTCATCAGGGTGATACCTGGGGCTGTTGGGTTTACATATGTCACATTTAATGAGGGTGAGACAGTCCCGATTGCATACAAGTCTCATTTGTATTCAGCTGCAGAACAACGATTTGCACAAACTGAGAAAATACTCACTGCAGTACAGATGGCTGTGATTAAAGAAAGACCGCTTGCCCAGGGCCAACGCATCATTGTCGTTTCCCCGATTCCGGCCTTAGAGGCTGTTACAAAAGCGAGTGTTCCTAATTCGAAAGCTTTACACCCGCGATGGATACAATGGGCTACGTCTTTGACAGCCACTGATGTAGATTACATATTTGACCCTAAGCTGCAGACTCAAGAATTTCTTCAATATGAAATGGAATACCCAGTTCCTGCTGGCACATTGCCTATTGACCAATATCAGGTGGTCATGTATACCGATGGCTCTGCGCAACCAGCGGTTGGGACTAAACAACAGTATTCTGCTGCATGTGCGGTGGTGAGCGGCATTATGGAAGGGGAAGTGTTCTGCCCCCGACATACTTACACTAAAACCTTGGGAGATTGCACGGCGCAGCTGGCTGAGCTCAAAGCTCTATTGTTAGCGTTGGAACACGCGGATCCGGCGATTTTAACCTTGCTGGTCTGTGACTCCTACTACTGTGTTCAGTCTTTCAATGAATATTTACACTATTGGAAGTTGAATGGGTTCAGAGATTCTAAGGGCAACACCATTAAACACAAATTGTTGTGGGGTAAGGGGTCGGATCTGAAAGAAACGCTTCTTAAGGTCCATGTTGTACATACACTTGGACACCAGCGCGTTGGGATACACGTTGCTGGGAATATTTTGGCTGATGAAGCCGCGAAATCGGCAGTGGCTGTCGCCACTATGGCCGCAGTGACTCGTTCGAGTTCCAAACCAGACACAGAGATTTCGGCTGCCATAAAAGCTACGGCTGATGGCACGCCATTTCCTAAAGGATTTCCTTCTAAATGTAGTTACTGCTTGAGTAGTGCGCTAACTGCTGTTGTTAATATTCCAAGCATTGGTGTACGTGAACTACCCAATAAAATTGAGAGACCTCGATTAATTTCTGCAGCACATGAGGGGGTGGCATCTGCACATGCTGGTGTGGCTGCCACGATTTCACTTTTACAGGCTTGTTACTGGTGGCCTGGTCTCTATAAAGAGACAAAGCAGTATGTCCTTTGTTGTGACGTTTGTCAACAAATTAAAGCTTCGTCGGCTAGACGCCGGCAGCAGATGCCCTTTCTGATTTCAAATAAACCTTTACAGTGTGTGTACTTGGATCATTGTGGTCCGCTGACACCAGATAGTGCATACAAATATATATTGGTTGCTGCAGATTCGTTCTCCAGATTTGTGTGGGTATGGCCACAACGCTCGGCTGACGCTCAAACTGTGTCACCTCTTCAGGGGGCTTCAGGGCTAGTAGGGCAGACCCTGGCTACATTTCACCAGAACATGCTGATATCATAACTACATACAGCGTGGGAAAGCTTTGTCAGCAATGGTTGAAATCATCCACGCTGGATGCAGTTAAATCACATCTCACGTTGCTGTCTAATGATACTGACTTACAAGATTTTTTGTCAGGACCTAAGGTACCTCGGAAGAAACGATTTTTATACGAAGTATATAATGAGTTTTGGAAGTTTTCACAACAGGAGGCAGCGGCCCGGTTGCGGCAAATTGATCAGGAAAACATGATACAGGCTTTGTCTGTTGTGGATAATGGCATGCATACCCTTTCTGACCGTGTTTACACAATTGACAGCATTGTTTCCTCTGCTATAGACATTATTAAATCGGATATGTCCTCTTTATATCATGGGCAGAGTCAGACGCGATCCATCATGCAGCTGGGTTGGACTCTACAGACCTTGAAGGCAGGTTGCGTTCCGTGGCAGCACATTCGTGCCAGGGAGATCTTTGTCTCCTTTAATTTAACTCGTCAACAATAACTGATGGCGAAAAAGGAAGCAACGTATGTCATGTTAAATCTTGAAAAATTGGAGAAACTGCCTTTCACGGTTGCTGAGATTCCATCCGCTGAGTGGTTAATTCACAGGGTTATTAATTTGCCTATTTCCACTCTGCAATTTACTTCTTGTTTGAAGCACATTCCGGCGGGTAGATACGAACGGTTGGGAGACAGTTACATACACGAGGTGTGGGAGCTTCCCTTTTTATACAGATGTATTAATGGTTTGAGGGAGGTTTTTCTTAGCGGTAGTGAATGCAAAACTTCTGTCAGCCATTCCATGGTTTGGAAACAGCTGTCCTTGCACGGAGCGTGTAACGCTTCGATTGCTAACTTAGCTTGTTATCTGAAGAGACTTCCAGTCCCGGTTATTAAAAACACTTTCCAGGTGCTTTCTAACGGCAGTTACATTATTCTTAACAGCGAACGCTGCTATGGCATGCGTTCCGGAATAGTTTACGTGGTCATTGTCACCAAGGCCGTTACGTGCTGCGGGAATGTGTTGTTTCCCCCCACTCAAATTAGGGAGGTAGCAGACATCTGGCCTCATATTGCTACATCCAAGGTGAATTTCGACAAGTTGAGTCGTCTAAAGGATTTATTGTTTCAAAAGCATGTGGCTCTTACATCTGCTAGCGAGACCTATGCACTTCAGGTGGCAAGGTCATCAGCAGAAATACAGTCCCTTTTGAATACTAACTTTCCGAGTCACTTTGGTGAACTTGTGGGACGTATATTTAATGCGTCCAGCACTGCTGGAATTGCACATTTTTTCAAAGCCGTTGGTGTTGGTTTTGCTCACACCTTCTCTTCCATATTCGGTTTGATACCTTCGGCTATACACTCTATTTTCGGAAGCATTTTTGGGGGTTTCCCGATTACTCTGGCTTTATTGGCTGGAGTCTTGCTATTGTTGCTATTCTTCCGCAATGGCTGTCCCGCTGCGACGAGATCCTATATTGCTGCTCCTGTCAGCGCAGCTGTGTCATGAACGCATGATGCAGCATTTTGGAGCAACACTCCTGGGACATTTGGAGTGTGACTGGTCTCTGTCATTCCGACCAGTTTTGGATTGTGTGCAACCCGTGTTTCGGTGCCTTTGGTGCTCGTTTGAACATGCACTGGCTTTCTGTCTCTCACTGCAGCGCCCTCCAGTGGTTGATTCTGATCTGTTGATGTTCCCGATTAGGGCTCATTCCCAGACTTGTGCACTACGGTTGCGTTTGCTTCGTGAGGCAGTTTATGAGATTCCCTTCCTGGAGGAAGATGGTATTGTCTCATTTATAGGCCCTGCACGGGGTGCGGCCCTGAATGGTTTTGGGGCTTTGGCACACACCTGCTCCATGGTACTTTGTGGCGTGGATCTTCCGATATTGACATATATCGAAGTAGAGGAGCTCCTACTTTCTATTGCTTCTGTCTGACAATTGGATTTTTTTTTTCTTCCTGATAAATTGACATTATATTGAATTTGGCTTTATCGTCACAACATACACGCACTCACACATGCATACATGCACACACAGACAACACGCATCACACACCCACATACACGCATGCACACACATACACTCATACCCCCACACACACACACAACCCCCCCAACCCCTCCCCTGTTGGAGCACCCGACTTACCTGATGTCAGGGGGTCCTCTGGCAGGAGACAGGATGGGACGCTGCTGCTAGTAGCAGCATCCGCCAGCAGAACACCGCCAGGCCATATTGTAGTGTGGTTAGTTTTACGTATCCTTTGCGCATTAGCTTCAGGCTTTAGTCCTTTGTGCACTTTGCCCTGGATGTATTTTATTCATTTGCTTGCAGCTTAGAGCCTCTGTGCACTTTAATCTAAATGCTTTTTATTAAGCTTCGTACTGTTATTTTTCAAATAGCCAGTTCTACGGTCTTGTTTTATATTCATATCACACTGTTTAGCCTACTTCAGCACTGGAGTTCTCCATAACACATTCCTGTTCACTCTGTGCTTCAGTCAAGGATACAGTCTGGTACATTGCCGATAGACGTGGTAGGAGTTCAGTCTTTGGCATACCTGTGTAGGGACATTTTGTGATCACGCTGACATGTTAGTTATAAAATCACTTCCTTGTCCCAATACACGCAAGAGGGAGATTCCGACCAGGGAGCCACAACTAGACGCTGACTGCCTTGTTGCAGATGCTGAACCAAGATCACAGGCCTTTGCTCAGGTATGAGGGCTGATGTCTCCCCAGTGATTCAGAAAGGCAAGTTAGAAGCTTAACATGCTGTGCTCGAAATAGATCAAGCAGAGGGAGAGTAGAAACTATTAGACACAATGATAGCTTTGTTCTTATGTTTTACTCTCCTGGTGACTATTTCAATCCTACTGTGTTGTATGGTTCTCGTTATTACAGCTCATGCCTTATTATCTAAAATACAGTTGTTTTATTAAAACATTATATAAAACCTATACTGTCTTTGTCATTTGTATATGAGATCATACTGTAAATGAGAGAGTTGGTTTGGATCTGAGTGACCACGACTTCCCTGAGAAGTTCCAAAGATGTCATGCGCTTGGCTGCCCAATCATCTCTTCCCCTTGGGAGAAATGAGGCACTGCTAGTTAGCCGGAGCAAAAACCGGATTTAGGGTGACAGAGTTCTTTACACGTGGGTCAGACTCAGTCCCCCACACCGTTATCGATCCTGCTGCCTAGAAATCCAGTAGTCTCATTTAGGATAATGAGAGCCCACGCGACAATTCGCCGCCAACGATTGGTCTGGCTCTAATATTTAGGTCCGGCTGACTCTCTCGGTCTCATATATATTTTGACTGCTCGGTTCTGTAAGCGGAGACGTCCGTGGAGCTGAGGATTTCTGCCACCACGGGATAGGTACATCCTATTAATTAGTGGTTGGTCATTCAAGCTTGAACTTTAAAAGGAAAACCCCGATATTGGTGTGCCTTCTCTGACCTAGTGCTGTTTTTACAAATGGCTAATCCTAATGTAGTGAATACAGCGCTTAATATGCAACAACCGCTCACAGGACATCTGATAGCACATGGACTGACGGTCCGGGGGTCCGGTCACTTTTGTGGTGGATGCCCAGGCAGCCTATAGAACGGAACTCTTCTATTCTTGGGTCGTGTTTCCAGCAGTTTGATGGGGGTACAAATACTTTTCACGAGTACACTGTTGCGAATGTCCCTGGACAATTCAGGGCTTATGCATACTTAGAGATACCTTTATCTTATCAAGAACACCATAATTGGTTTGATGGCGCCCTCTCACACACAGTAGCACAAGTAAGGTTAGATCCACTGAGTAATGGTGGTCCGACCTGGCCTTTATTGGCTACTTACACACCATATCCTGCGGTTGCTAATTTGGCAGTGGCTGACATGCGTCATTTATATATAGACTTAGCAACTACATACAGAAGACTGGTTCAGTTTGTAATGCAGGCATTAAATACTAATGCAGCGCGTGCTGCTCCGGCACACCCACAAGCAGTAGTTCCGGGTATTAATCCGGCCACTGTACACTCAATTATGGGTAAAATACCGGCTAAACGTGAGGAAACTCCATTTTGGCTGGCGCAAAAAATTAATACGCTGGAAGCAGTATTTCCCCATACGGGACCTCAAGATAAACATAGAATTTTGACGATGTGTATGCCGTATGGGATGGTTCCTCTGGTGGACCTTTGTAATACCTGGGGCACGGTGTTTGCCGTGCTCTACACTACGGCACACAGTACACCGACGTTAGCTAATTTACCGGAAGTGCTTAAACAAATTCAAGATGAATATGGGGCTGCCCCTGCCTTAGATTTGGGCATGCAGTTAATGGGCAATTTTGCCGCAGTTTCTTCTATTATTTTGAGTAATCTCAAGGGAGAGGCAGTAGCACTAGCAGTGCGAATGCGTCTTCGGGACGTTCCGCAGATTAATCAGGAGCGGGAACTTCTGAGAATAATAGCAGAGACATATTCCAGTATTGGTCGCGATAGCCTAGGGGCTAGACCGCAAAAACCCCAATTACAGGGTAAAAATAATAAAGATAATGCTAAACAACAGCAACCTGAGGGTACTAAAAAGCGCTGGGAAAAGAAACAGCAAACACCTAAGAAAGATGGGGGACAGTCTCCGCAACCGGAGACCTCACAGAATAGGTATCATCTCAGGAATAGGGATAATTTGAAGACGCCTGATAGATATCAATATACTGATGCACGCCAAACTCGTTCCTTTCAGGCCTCCTCGGACAAGAGAAGTGAGAGAGGTGGGCGGTCAGAGCGGAGAACTGAGTACGTGAAACCGAGACAGGATTCACAACGCTCAACTGAGGTTTCTATTAAACAAGAAGAGAAACCACTGCAACAAAAACAACAATTTAAAAAGAAGAAAGTGGCAGCAGTCTCAGTTAGACATGCCGCTCAAGAAGAGAGTTCTCTTGACGAACAAGACATGGGCGTTAGCACTGTTAGACAGCGCAGCAGAGGTCACAATAGTTCGCCGGAGTCTTCTAGAGCATCTGGAGGTGAAAGCAACTGATGACTTCATACAAGTCGAAACGGCGGATATGCGAGTCTCTGATCCTGATAGAGTATATAACGTGACTCTGCGATTAGAAGGGGACATTGACCGCATTGTATACGCCATCTTTTGGGACCATGTGGTAAAATCATATGACGTTCTGCTGGCCGAACAAGATTGGCCGCCTGACTTTGTTCGCGACTGTCCGGTTGGGGAAGAGGTTATTACACCTTCCTTCTCACCACTTGTTCCGAGAGAACTAGCGGAGTCCTATAGTAAAATATGGGCTCTAGCACAGGCCCCCGCTCTATATAGAAATAATGTGGGGTGGGATAGACAATCACCTTATCATGTAATTCCACTAAAGGGCGAACCTCAGCCGCAGCCGCAGTATCCTATCACATTTGAGGCAAGGGCATCGGTTAGGAATATTCTTACACAATTGGAGTACCAGGGTGTAATTGAGCCCTGTGTCTCGCCGATGAATAATCCCTTATTTCCAGTTGCTAAACCAGACCATTCATATAGGATAGTGGTGGATTACAGACATTTAAATGGACATACACTCACATATGCAATACAGAATTCACATAGCGCAGCGCTTATGAATAATATAGTGCGTAAAAAATACAAAACAACATTAGATATCTCTAATGGATTTTTCTGCCAAAATTTAGCACCCGAAAGTCGGGACTATACCAGTTTTAGTGCGTTTGGCTCTCAGAAAAAGTTTTGTCGTTTGCCTCAGGGGTATCAGAATAGCCCAGGACTATTTTCGGCTCGTGTAACTGAAATTCTGCACGGGTTGGACCCTGAAGCGTTATCAAATGTTGATGACATATATTTGACAGACGATGAGATTCTGCAGCATCTAAGGCGTGTATCATGCATTGTTGTGGGGTTTGCTGAAATTGGATATAGGTTTAATTTTAAGAAATCAAAGATTGCCTTCCTCAGCGTCATTTTCCTGGGATATAAGTTGTCGAGAGAGGGCAGGAGCTTAGCGCCACATTTTTTGGAGAAATGTGCTCAATTGCAGCCTCCTAATACGGTTCGGAAGCTCCAGTCATTGTTGGGGTTTCTGAATTTTGGCAGAACTTACATTCCTGATTATGCTACACGTATAAAACCCTTATACGAGTTGATTCGCCCGAATTTTTCGAGTAGGTTTTGGACGATTGAGCATACACATATACTGCGAGATTTGCAAACTGATCTCTTAGCAGTTAAACACTTACACACACGGGACAATAAGAAACATTTAGTCATCAGGGTGATACCTGGGGCTGTTGGGTTTACATATGTCACATTTAATGAGGGTGAGACAGTCCCGATTGCATACAAGTCTCATTTGTATTCAGCTGCAGAACAACGATTTGCACAAACTGAGAAAATACTCACTGCAGTACAGATGGCTGTGATTAAAGAAAGACCGCTTGCCCAGGGCCAACGCATCATTGTCGTTTCCCCGATTCCGGCCTTAGAGGCTGTTACAAAAGCGAGTGTTCCTAATTCGAAAGCTTTACACCCGCGATGGATACAATGGGCTACGTCTTTGACAGCCACTGATGTAGATTACATATTTGACCCTAAGCTGCAGACTCAAGAATTTCTTCAATATGAAATGGAATACCCAGTTCCTGCTGGCACATTGCCTATTGACCAATATCAGGTGGTCATGTATACCGATGGCTCTGCGCAACCAGCGGTTGGGACTAAACAACAGTATTCTGCTGCATGTGCGGTGGTGAGCGGCATTATGGAAGGGGAAGTGTTCTGCCCCCGACATACTTACACTAAAACCTTGGGAGATTGCACGGCGCAGCTGGCTGAGCTCAAAGCTCTATTGTTAGCGTTGGAACACGCGGATCCGGCGATTTTAACCTTGCTGGTCTGTGACTCCTACTACTGTGTTCAGTCTTTCAATTAATATTTACACTATTGGAAGTTGAATGGGTTCAGAGATTCTAAGGGCAACACCATTAAACACAAATTGTTGTGGGGTAAGGGGTCGGATCTGAAAGAAACGCTTCTTAAGGTCCATGTTGTACATACACTTGGACACCAGCGCGTTGGGATACACGTTGCTGGGAATATTTTGGCTGATGAAGCCGCGAAATCGGCAGTGGCTGTCGCCACTATGGCCGCAGTGACTCGTTCGAGTTCCAAACCAGACACAGAGATTTCGGCTGCCATAAAAGCTACGGCTGATGGCACGCCATTTCCTAAAGGATTTCCTTCTAAATGTAGTTACTGCTTGAGTAGTGCGCTAACTGCTGTTGTTAATATTCCAGGCATTGGTGTACGTGAACTACCCAATAAAATTGAGAGACCTCGATTAATTTCTGCAGCACATGAGGGGGTGGCATCTGCACATGCTGGTGTGGCTGCCACGATTTCACTTTTACAGGCTCGTTACTGGTGGCCTGGTCTCTATAAAGAGACAAAGCAGTATGTCCTTTGTTGTGACGTTTGTCAACAAATTAAAGCTTCGTCGGCTAGACGCCGGCAGCAGATGCCCTTTCTGATTTCAAATAAACCTTTACAGTGTGTGTACTTGGATCATTGTGGTCCGCTGACACCAGATAGTGCATACAAATATATATTGGTTGCTGCAGATTCGTTCTCCAGATTTGTGTGGGTATGGCCACAACGCTCGGCTGACGCTCAAACTGTGTCACCTCTTCAGGGGGCTTCAGGGCTAGTAGGGCAGACCCTGGCTACATTTCACCAGAACATGCTGATATCATAACTACATACAGCGTGGGAAAGCTTTGTCAGCAATGGTTGAAATCATCCACGCTGGATGCAGTTAAATCACATCTCACGTTGCTGTCTAATGATACTGACTTACAAGATTTTTTGTCAGGACCTAAGGTACCTCGGAAGAAACGATTTTTATACGAAGTATATAATGAGTTTTGGAAGTTTTCACAACAGGAGGCAGCGGCCCGGTTGCAGCAAATTGATCAGGAAAACATGATACATGCTTTGTCTGTTGTGGATAATGGCATGCATACCCTTTCTGACCGTGTTTACACAATTGACAGCATTGTTTCCTCTGCTATAGACATTATTAAATCGGATATGTCCTCTTTATATCATGGGCAGAGTCAGACGCGATCCATCATGCAGCTGGGTTGGACTCTACAGACCTTGAAGGCAGGTTGCGTTCCGTGGCAGCACATTCGTGCCAGGGAGATCTTTGTCTCCTTTAATTTAACTCGTCAACAATAACTGATGGCGAAAAAGGAAGCAACGTATGTCATGTTAAATCTTGAAAAATTGGAGAAACTGCCTTTCACGGTTGCTGAGATTCCATCCGCTGAGTGGTTAATTCACAGGGTTATTAATTTGCCTATTTCCACTCTGCAATTTACTTCTTGTTTGAAGCACATTCCGGCGGGTAGATACGAACGGTTGGGAGACAGTTACATACACGAGGTGTGGGAGCTTCCCTTTTTATACAGATGTATTAATGGTTTGAGGGAGGTTTTTCTTAGCGGTAGTGAATGCAAAACTTCTGTCAGCCATTCCATGGTTTGGAAACAGCTGTCCTTGCACGGAGCGTGTAACGCTTCGATTGCTAACTTAGCTTGTTATCTGAAGAGACTTCCAGTCCCGGTTATTAAAAACACTTTCCAGGTGCTTTCTAACGGCAGTTACATTATTCTTAACAGCGAACGCTGCTGTGGCATGCGTGCCGGAATAGTTTACGTGGTCATTGTCACCAAGGCCGTTACGTGCTGCGGGAATGTGTTGTTTCCCCCCACTCAAATTAGGGAGGTAGCAGACATCTGGCCTCATATTGCTACATCCAAGGTGAATTTCGACAAGTTGAGTCGACTAAAGGATTTATTGTTTCAAAAGCATGTGGCTCTTACATCTGCTAGCGAGACCTATGCACTTCAGGTGGCAAGGTCATCAGCAGAAATACAGTCCCTTTTGAATACTAACTTTCCGAGTCACTTTGGTGAACTTGTGGGACGTATATTTAATGCGTCCAGCACTGCTGGAATTGCACATTTTTTCAAAGCCGTTGGTGTTGGTTTTGCTCACACCTTCTCTTCCATATTCGGTTTGATACCTTCGGCTATACACTCTATTTTCGGAAGCATTTTTGGGGGTTTCCCGATTACTTTGGCTTTATTGGCTGGAGTCTTGCTATTGTTGCTATTCTTCCGCAATGGCTGTCCCGCTGCGACGAGATCCTATATTGCTGCTCCTGTCAGCGCAGCTGTGTCATGAACGCATGATGCAGCATTTTGGAGCAACACTCCTGGGACATTTGGAGTGTGACTGGTCTCTGTCATTCCGACCAGTTTTGGATTGTGTGCAACCCGTGTTTCGGTGCCTTTGGTGCTCGTTTGAACATGCACTGGCTTTCTGTCTCTCACTGCAGCGCCCTCCAGTGGTTGATTCTGATCTGTTGATGTTCCCGATTAGGGCTCATTCCCAGACTTGTGCACTACGGTTGCGTTTGCTTCGTGAGGCAGTTTATGAGATTCCCTTCCTGGAGGAAGATGGTATTGTCTCATTTATAGGCCCTGCACGGGGTGCGGCCCTGAATGGTTTTGGGGCTTTGGCACACACCTGCTCCATGGTACTTTGTGGCGTGGATCTTCCGATATTGACATATATCGAAGTAGAGGAGCTCCTACTTTCTATTGCTTCTGTCTGACAATTGGATTTTTTTTTTCTTCCTGATAAATTGACATTATATTGAATTTGGCTTTATCGTCACAACATACACGCACTCACACATGCATACATGCACACACAGACAACACGCATCACACACCCACATACACGCATGCACACACATACACTCATACCCCCACACACACACACAACCCCCCCAACCCCTCCCCTGTTGGAGCACCCGACTTACCTGATGTCAGGGGGTCCTCTGGCAGGAGACAGGATGGGACGCTGCTGCTAGTAGCAGCATCCGCCAGCAGAACACCGCCAGGCCATATTGTAGTGTGGTTAGTTTTACGTATCCTTTGCGCATTAGCTTCAGGCTTTAGTCCTTTGTGCACTTTGCCCTGGATGTATTTTATTCATTTGCTTGCAGCTTAGAGCCTCTGTGCACTTTAATCTAAATGCTTTTTATTAAGCTTCGTACTGTTATTTTTCAAATAGCCAGTTCTACGGTCTTGTTTTATATTCATATCACACTGTTTAGCCTACTTCAGCACTGGAGTTCTCCATAACACATTCCTGTTCACTCTGTGCTTCAGTCAAGGATACAGTCTGGTACATTGCCGATAGACGTGTTAGGAGTTCAGTCTTTGGCATACCTGTGTAGGGACATTTTGTGATCACGCTGACATGTTAGTTATAAAATCACTTCCTTGTCCCAATACACGCAAGAGGGAGATTCCGACCAGGGAGCCACAACTAGACGCTGACTGCCTTGTTGCAGATGCTGAACCAAGATCACAGGCCTTTGCTCAGGTATGAGGGCTGATGTCTCCCCAGTGATTCAGAAAGGCAAGTTAGAAGCTTAACATGCTGTGCTCGAAATAGATCAAGCAGAGGGAGAGTAGAAACTATTAGACACAATGATAGCTTTGTTCTTATGTTTTACTCTCCTGGTGACTATTTCAATCCTACTGTGTTGTATGGTTCTCGTTATTGCAGCTCACCCCTTATTATCTAAAATACAGTTGTTTTATTAAAACATTATATAAAACCTATACTGTCTTTGTCATTTGTATATGAGATCATACTGTAAATGAGAGAGTTGGTTTGGATCTGAGTGACCACGACTTCCCTGAGAAGTTCCAAAGATGTCATGCGCTCGGCTGCCCAATCATCTCTTCCCCTTGGGAGAAATGAGGCACTGCTAGTTAGCCGGAGCAAAAAACGGATTTAGGGTGACAGAGTTCTTTACACGTGGGTCAGACTCAGTCCCCCACACTGTTATCGATCCTGCTGCCTAGAAATCCAGTAGTCTCATTTAGGATAATGAGAGCCCACGCGACAATTCGCCGCCAACGATTGGTCTGGCTCTAATATTTAGGTCCGGCTGACTCTCTCGGTCTCATATATATTTTGACTGCTCGGTTCTGTAAGCGGAGACGTCCGTGGAGCTGAGGATTTCTGCCACCACGGGATAGGTACATCCTATTACTTAGTGGTTGGTCATTCAAGCTTGAACTTTAAAAGGAAAACCCCGATATTGGTGTGCCTTCTCTGACCTAGTGCTGTTTTTACAAATGGCTAATCCTAATGTAGTGAATACAGCGCTTAATATGCGACAACCGCTCACAGGACATCTGATAGCACATGGACTGACGGTCCGGGGGGTCCGGTCACTTTTGTGGTGGACGCCCAGGCAGCCTATAGAACGGAACTCTTCTATTCTTGGGTCGTGTTTCCAGCAGTTTGATGGGGGTACAAATACTTTTCACGAGTACACTGTTGCGAATGTCCCTGGACAATTCAGGGCTTATGCATACTTAGAGATACCTTTATCTTATCAAGAACACCATAATTGGCTTGATGGCGCCCTCTCACACACAGTAGCACAAGTAAGGTTAGATCCACTGAGTAATGGTGGTCCGACCTGGCCTTTATTGGCTACTTACACACCATATCCTGCGGTTGCTAATTTGGCAGTGGCTGACATGCGTCATTTATATATAGACTTAGCAACTACATACAGAAGACTGGTTCAGTTTGTAATGCAGGCATTAAATACTAATGCAGCGCGTGCTGCTCCGGCACACCCACAAGCAGTGGTTCCGGGTATTAATCCGGCCACTGTACACTCAATTATGGGTAAAATACCGGCTAAACGTGAGGAAACTCCATTTTGGCTGGCGCAAAAAATTAATACGCTGGAAGCAGTATTTCCCCATACGGGACCTCAAGATAAACATAGAATTTTGACGATGTGTATGCCGCATGGGATGATTCCTCTGGTGGACCTTTGTAATACCTGGGGCACGGTGTTTGCCGTGCTCTACACTACGGCACACAGTACACCGACGTTAGCTAATTTACCGGAAGTGCTTAAACAAATTCAAGATGAATATGGGGCTGCCCCTGCCTTAGATTTGGGCATGCAGTTAATGGGCAATTTTGCCGCAGTTTCTTCTATTATTTTGAGTAATCTCAAGGGAGAGGCAGTAGCACTAGCAGTGCGAATGCGTCTTCGGGACGTTTCGCAGATTAATCAGGAGCGGGAACTTCTGAGAATAATAGCAGAGACATATTCCAGTATTGGTTGCGATAGCCTAGGGGCTAGACCGCAAAAACCCCAATTACAGGGTAAAAATAATAAAGATAATGCTAAACAACAGCAACCTGAGGGTACTAAAAAGCGCTGGGAAAAGAAACAGCAAACACCTAAGAAAGATGGGGGACAGTCTCTGCAACCGGAGACCTCACAGAATAGGTATAATCTCAGGAATAGGGATAATTTGAAGACGCCTGATAGATATCAATATACTGATGCACGCCAAACTCGTTCCTTTCAGGACTCCTCGGACAAGAGATGTGAGAGAGGTGGGCGGTCAGAGCGGAGAACTGAGTACGTGAAACCGAGACAGGATTCACAACGCTCAACTGAGGTTTCTATTAAACAAGAAGAGAAACCACTGCAACAAAAACAACAATTTAAAAAGAAGAAAGTGGCAGCAGTCTCAGTTAGACATGCCGCTCAAGAAGAGAGTTCTCTTGACGAACAAGACATGGGCGTTAGCACTGTTAGACAGCGCGGCAGAGGTCACAATAGTTCGCCGGAGTCTTCTAGAGCATCTGGAGGTGAAAGCAACTGATGACTTCATACAAGTCGAAACGGCGGATATGCGAGTCTCTGATCCTGATAGAGTATATAACGTGACTCTGCGATTAGAAGGGGACATTGACCGCATTGTATACGCCATCTTTTGGGACCATGTGGTAAAATCATATGACGTTCTGCTGGCCGAACAAGATTGGCCGCCTGACTTTGTTCGCGACTGTCCGGTTGGGGAAGAGGTTATTACACCTTCCTTCTCACCA
This sequence comes from Pleurodeles waltl, assembly GCF_031143425.1. Classification (NCBI taxonomy): domain Eukaryota; kingdom Metazoa; phylum Chordata; class Amphibia; order Caudata; family Salamandridae; genus Pleurodeles; species Pleurodeles waltl. Next base: position 723,879,717 of record NC_090446.1, on the reverse strand, counting down.
CTTGTTCCGAGAGAACTAGCGGAGTCCTATAGTAAAATATGGGCTCTAGCACAGGCCCCCGCTCTATATAGAAATAATGTGGGGTGGGATAGACAATCACCTTATCATGTAATTCCACTAAAGGGCGAACCTCAGCCGCAGCCGCAGTATCCTATCACATTTGAGGCAAGGGCATCGGTTAGGAATATTCTTACACAATTGGAGTACCAGGGTGTAATTGAGCCCTGTGTCTCGCCGATGAATAATCCCTTATTTCCAGTTGCTAAACCAGACCATTCATATAGGATAGTGGTGGATTACAGACATTTAAATGGACATACACTCACATATGCAATACAGAATTCACATAGCGCAGCGCTTATGAATAATATAGTGCGTAAAAAATACAAAACAACATTAGATATCTCTAATGGATTTTTCTGCCAAAATATAGCACCCGAAAGTTGGGACTATACCAGTTTTAGTGCGTTTGGCTCTCAGAAAAAGTTTTGTCGTTTGCCTCAGGGGTATCAGAATAGCCCAGGACTATTTTCGGCTCGTGTAACTGAAATTCTGCACGGGTTGGACCCTGAAGCGTTATCAAATGTTGATGACATATATTTGACAGACGATGAGATTCTGCAGCATCTAAGGCGTGTATCACGCATTGTTGTGGGGTTTGCTGAAATTGGATATAGGTTTAATTTTAAGAAATCAAAGATTGCCTTCCTCAGCGTCATTTTCCTGGGATATAAGTGGTCGAGAGAGGGCAGGAGCTTAGCGCCACATTTTTTGGAGAAACGTGCTCAATTGCAGCCTCCTAATACGGTTCGGAAGCTCCAGTCATTGTTGGGGTTTCTGAATTTTGGCAGAACTTACATTCCTGATTATGCTACACGTATAGAACCCTTATACGAGTTGATTCGCCCAAATTTTTCGAGTAGGTTTTGGACGATTGAGCATACACATATACTGCGAGATTTGCAAACTGATCTCTTAGCAGTTAAACACTTACACACACGGGACAATAAGAAACATTTAGTCATCAGGGTGATACCTGGGGCTGTTGGGTTTACATATGTCACCTTTAATGAGAGTGAGACAGTCCCGATTGCATACAAGTCTCATTTGTATTCAGCTGCAGAACAACGATTTGCACAAACTGAGAAAATACTCACTGCAGTACAGATGGCTGTGATTAAAGAAAGACCGCTTGCCCAGGGCCAACGCATCATTGTCGTTTCCCCGATTCCGGCCTTAGAGGCTGTTACAAAAGCGAGTGTTCCTAATTCGAAAGCTTTACACCCGCGATGGATACAATGGGCTACGTCTTTGACAGCCACTGATGTAGATTACATATTTGACCCTAAGCTGCAGACTCAAGAATTTCTTCAATATGAAATGGAATACCCAGTTCCTGCTGGCACATTGCCTATTGACCAATATCAGGTGGTCATGTATACCGATGGCTCTGCGCAACCAGCGGTTGGGACTAAACAACAGTATTCTGCTGCATGTGCGGTGGTGAGCGGCATTATGGAAGGGGAAGTGTTCTGCCCCCGACATACTTACACTAAAACCTTGGGAGATTGCACGGCGCAGGTGGCTGAGCTCAAAGCTCTATTGTTAGCGTTGGAACACGCGGATCCGGCGATTTTAACCTTGCTGGTCTGTGACTCCTACTACTGTGTTCAGTCTTTCAATGAATATTTACACTATTGGAAGTTGAATGGGTTCAGAGATTCTAAGGGCAACACCATTAAACACAAATTGTCGTGGGGTAAGGGGTCGGATCTGAAAGAAACGCTTCCTAAGGTCCATGTTGTACATACACTTGGACACCAGCACGTTGGGATACACGTTGCTGGGAATATTTTGGCTGATGAAGCCGCAAAATCGGCAGTGGCTGTCGCCACTATGGCCGCAGTGACTCGTTCGAGTTCCAAACCAGACACAGAGATTTCGGCTGCCATAAAAGCTACGGCTGATGGCACGCCATTTCCTAAAGGATTTCCTTCTAAATGTAGTTACTGCTTGAGTAGTGCGCTAACTGCTGTTGTTAATATTCCAGGCATTGGTGTACGTGAACTACCCAATAAAATTGAGAGACCTCGATTAATTTCTGCAGCACATGAGGGGGTGGCATCTGCACATGCTGGTGTGGCTGCCACGATTTCACTTTTACAGGCTCGTTACTGATGGCCTGGTCTCTATAAAGAGACAAAGCAGTATGTCCTTTGTTGTGACGTTTGTCAACAAATTAAAGCTTCGTCGGCTAGACGCCGGCAGCAGACGCCCTTTCTGATTTCAAATAAACCTTTACAGTGTGTGTACTTGGATCATTGTGGTCCGCTGACACCAGATAGTGCATACAAATATATATTGGTTGCTGCAGATTCGTATTCCAGATTTGTGTGGGTATGGCCACAACGCTCGGCTGACGCTCAAACTGTTATTAAAGATTTGCGCATCTTTGTCGATACATTTGCAGTTGCGGCTTTTCATTCGGACCAGGGCCCTGCTTTTGCCTCCAAGGCATTCAGGGACACCATGGCTTCGTTGGGGGTCCAACTCCAATTCTCGTCTCCATTTCATCCCGAGGGAAATTCTGTCGTGGAGCGTTTAAATCGTGATTTAAAGCAATCCTTAACGGCCAGAGTTATAGGTACGGGTCGTGGTTGGCTAGCCCACCTGTATGGAGTACAGAGAGCACTTAATAACTTGCCTAGAAGGTCCCTGGGGGGTCGTACTTCATATGAGTGCCTGTTCGGAACACAAATGTATGTTCCTGATCTAGATGGTCCTGGTGTGGAGGCGGCAGATACGCCTTTTGACATAAATGATCGTGTCACTGTTTTGCAGGATTTACAACAATTCTGTGAAGATAACTCTTCTGCAAGTGCTGCCTCCTCAGGAATTAAGGATGAGCCAGTAACGCCTACTGGTTGGATACCCAGGATTGGGGATATAGTGCATGAAAAGGTCGCAGTAAAGAAAGAATTTGGTCCTTCTTATCGAGCACCAGTCCCAGTATTAGGGGTTAGCGGCACGAGAACTGTAATTTTACCACCGCTGCACGGGGCCAAGGGAAATCGCTTTGTTTCCATTGATAATGTCAAGTTACAACATGTGGCCGATTCTGCACAGCAGACCAAGAGGGACACCCAGTAGTTCCGGAATCCCTCTCACTACTGGGGAAGAAGTCCCGCTGCAGGTGATTTACACCGACGCTGTTTCCTCTCCGAGCTTGGGGAGGGTGGAAGATGATCTTGCGATTGTTCCACAAACTACGATTAATTTGGAATCTTTTGATCAAGTTGCTATACGTTCTACTGATGTTTCTGAACATGTGGTTTATAGCGTGCCAAGGCGAGAGCCTCCATCTGCTTCTTTGTTCACAGTTGCACCTTTTGCAAGAACTGCCTCTGGCTGCTTCAACGACACTGAAGATGCCGTGTCAGGCTCCTCGTCCTCACTGTCTTCAATCCGAGGTCCACGTTAGCTGCTGAGATGGCTTAAACGCACATATTTTGTTTTTCCTTGGAACTATTTGTGGCTTTTTATGGCTGTAATGACTGTTTTTTTGTGGTTGGGATTTGGGGTTACTTTTTTTTCTAGTAATACATTCTAATTTTCTTCCTGAACAATCTGCCATTGAGCACGTGGAGACAGTGTTAAAACCACATTTTTTGTCTCATATGGTTCAAAGAGACTTGTCCAATGTAAACATTTCTGCAATACCGATTCCGGATGGGATTGTGTGGGATAAAGTAATGTTTGATATATGTGGTCCCACTGAATTGATTCAAATACCGTATGTTCTCAAGTTATCAATGAATGATATTGTTATACCAGGCATTGTTTCTGATGATTGGCATGTGAAGACAGTAGATTCTATGATGACAGACTTGCAATATTATACTGTCTATGACGATGAAGATGCTTAACTATTTAGAGATAATCATGGTGACATGTTTTGCTACAACTATTATGGACACCACTTTATTCATAAAGCAAGTAGCCCTAAGTCCATATTTGATTATGTGCAATGGGAACATTGCCCAACTCCTCCACAAGGGAGTTCAAAAACGTATTATGACAAATTTGCATATTTTTCTGGGCATAATCAACAGAATGCTAAGTCTTACTATTTTAAAGTTACTCCGTATGCTAATAAGCAAATGTTATTGACCGATACTAAATTACTGTATTCAAATTTGTTTGTGTCTAAACTTTCGGTTGAGGGGTATGAATATTGGTTTAAGGCTGTTGATTTGAAAAGTGTCTGGGGAACGAAAAATTGGCAAATGCAAGGCAGGGACACCTTATTTAGAGCATGTATTATCCCTGTGTAGATGATTTTCCTCAATGACACAGTACAACAGACTAGCTGTTTGGGCTTGGCAACGATTAGAGAATTAAATTTGCATAGTATACCTGTCCCTTCCAAATTGAACAATTGGCAGCGATATGTTAATGCTACGTTTAGTGAGTTTACACACTGGGTCCAGAATGGTACGCTTAACACTTCATTGGTACATCCGGGCGGGTGGTTATTATGGCCTGTAGACACTGATAAGTGTCATCAACGTTTTGTCACCTCTTCAGGGGGGTTCAGGGCTAGTAGGGCAGACCCTGGCTACATTTCACCAGAACATGCTGATATCATAACTACATACAGCGTGGGAAAGCTTTGTCAGCAATGGTTGAAATCATCCACGCTGGATGCAGTTAAATCACATCTCACGTTGCTGTCTAATGATACTGACTTACAAGATTTTTTGTCAGGACCTAAGGTACCTCGGAAGAAACGATTTTTATACGAAGTATATAATGAGTTTTGGAAGTTTTCACAACAGGAGGCAGCGGCCCGGTTGCGGCAAATTGATCAGGAAAACATGATACAGGCTTTGTCTGTTGTGGATAATGGCATGCATACCCTTTCTGACCGTGTTTACACAATTGACAGCATCGTTTCCTCTGCTATAGACATTATTAAATCGGATATGTCCTCTTTATATCATGGGCAGAGTCAGACGCGATCCATCATGCAGCTGGGTTGGACTCTACAGACCTTGAAGGCAGGTTGCGTTCCGTGGCAGCACATTCGTGCCAGGGAGATCTTTGTCTCCTTTAAGTTAATTCGTCAACAATAACTGATGGCGAAAAAGGAAGCAACGTATGTCATGTTAAATATTGAAAAATTGGAGAAACTGCCTTTCACGGTTGCTGAGATTCCATCCGCTGAGTGGTTAATTCACAGGGTTATTAATTTGCCTATTTCCACTCTGCAATTTACTTCTTGTTTGAAGCACATTCCGGCGGGTAGATACGAACGGTTGGGAGACAGTTACATACACGAGGTGTGGGAGCTTCCCTTTTTATACAGATGTATTAATGGTTTGAGGGAGGTTTTCTTAGCGGTAGTGAATGCGAAACTTCTGTCAGCCATTCCATGGTTTGTAAACAGCTGTCCTTGCACGGAGCGTGTAAAGCTTCGATTGCTAACTTAGCTTGTTATCTGAAGGGAGTTCCAGTCCCGGTTATTAAAAACACTTTCCAGGTGCTTTCTAATGGCAGTTACATTGTTCTTAACAGCGAACGCTGCTGTGGCATGCGTGCCGGAATAGTTTACGTGGTCATTGTCACCAAGGCCGTTACGTGCTGCGGGAATGTGTTGTTTCCCCCCACTCAAATTAGGGAGGTAGCAGACATCTGGCCTCATATTGCTACATCCAAGGTGAATTTCGACAAGTTGAGTCGACTAAAGGATTTATTGTTTCAAAAGCATGTGGCTCTTACATCTGCTAGCGAGACCTATGCACTTCAGGTGGCAAGGTCATCAGCAGAAATACAGTCCCTTTTGAATACTAACTTTCCGAGTCACTTTGGTGAACTTGTGGGACGTATATTTAATGCGTCCAGCACTGCTGGAATTGCACATTTTTTCAAAGCCGTTGGTGTTGGTTTTGCTCACACCTTCTCTTCCATATTCGGTTTGATACCTTCGGCTATACACTCTATTTTCGGAAGCATTTTTGGGGGTTTCCCGATTACTTTGGCTTTATTGGCTGGAGTCTTGATATTGTTGCTATTCTTCCGCAATGGCTGTCCCGCTGCGACGAGATCCTATATTGCTGCTCCTGTCAGCGCAGCTGTGTCATGAACGCATGATGCAGCATTTTGGAGCAACACTCCTGGGACATTTGGAGTGTGACTGGTCTCTGTCATTCCGACCAGTTTTGGATTGTGTGCAACCCGTGTTTCGGTGCCTTTGGTGCTCGTTTGAACATGCACTGGCTTTCTGTCTCTCACTGCAGCGCCCTCCAGTGGTTGATTCTGATCTGTTGATGTTCCCGATTAGGGCTCATTCCCAGACTTGTGCACTACGGTTGCGTTTGCTTCGTGAGGCAGTTTATGAGATTCCCTTCCTGGAGGAAGATGGTATTGTCTCATTCATAGGCCCTGCACGGGGTGCGGCCCTGAATGGTTTTGGGGCTTTGGCACACACCTGCTCCATGGTACTTTGTGGCGTGGATCTTCCGATATTGACATATATCGAAGTAGAGGAGCTCCTACTTTCTATTGCTTCTGTCTGACAATTGGATTTTTTTTTTCTTCCTGATAAATTAACATTATATTGAATTTGGCTTTATCGTCACATGTTTCCTAAATTTATGACTTTATTGTCTTCTGACCTTGTCGAAATATATATATATATATTTCTGTATTGTTTATATCAGGGGCATACTTTTATATTATTGGAACCACTTGCTACTGACAAGGGGAGGGTGTAGTGTAGTTAGTTTTACGTATCCTTTGCGCATTAGCTTCAGGCTTTAGGCCTTTGTGCACTTTGCCCTGGATGTATTTTATTCATTTGCTTGCAGCTTAGAGCCTCTGTGCACTTTGCTCTAAATGCTTTTTATTAAGCTTCGTACTGTTATTTTTCAAATAGCCAGTTCTATGGTCTTGTTTTATATTCATATCACACTGTTTAGCCCACTTCAGCACTTGAGTTCTCCATAACACATTCCTGTTCACTCTGTGCTTCAGTCAAGGATACAGTCTGGTACATTGCCGATAGACGTGGTAGGAGTTTAGTCTTTGGCATTCCTGCGTAGGGACATTTTGTGATCACGCTGACATGTTAGTTATAAAATCACTTCCTTGTCCCAATACACGCAAGAAGGAGATTCTGACCAGGGAGCCACAACTAGACGCTGACTGCCTTGTTGCAGATGCTGAACCAAGATCACAGGCCTTTGCTCAGGTATGAGGGCTGATGTCTCCCCAGTGATTCAGAAAGGCAAGTTAGAAGCTTAACATGCTGTGCTCGAAATAGATCAAGCAGAGGGAGAGTAGAAACTATTAGACACAATGATAGCTTTGTTCTTATGTTTTACTCTCCTGGTGACTATTTCAATCCTACTGTGTTGTATGGTTCTGGTTACTGCGGCTCACGCCTTATTATCTAAAATACAGTTGTTTTACTAAAACATTATATAAAACCTATAGTGTCTTTGTCATTTGTATATGAGATCATACTGTAAATGAGAGAGTTGGTTTGGATCTGAGTGACCACGACTTCCCTGAGAAGTTCCAAAGATGTCATGCGCTCGGCTGCCCAATCATCTCTTCCCCGTGGGAGAAATGAGGCACTGCTAGTTAGCCGGAGCAAAAAACAGATTTAGGGTGACAGAGTTCTTTACTTGTGGGTCAGACTCAGTCCCCCACACCGTTATCGATCCTGCTGCCTAGAAATCCAGTAGTCTCATTTAGGATAATGAGAGCCCACGTGACAATATCATGTGCCATGATACGGCCGGCGGCGGTCTACTGGCGTGGCGCTGCTGCTGGCAGCAGAGCCACCTTACCGCCATCTGTTGGCATGGCCACAGCTGGATTTCCGCCATCCTTCAGGCAGAAATCTGGCTATGGTCAAAATCCGTCTGACGGCTGGTAGCTGCGGCGACGGTCATTTGGCGGCCGTTGCCGCAGCGGTAGACAGTTTTTACCGCTGGGTTTGTAATGTGCCCTTTAAACTTTAAAGATGAGATTATCCATAAATGGAGATTATAGGCAGCTTCTGTGGAACCCATGAATTCTGATAAAGCTGATTTACAGGAAACATATCCTGTAGAAACTTGAGAAATTCAAGATTCCAATGGTTTGCATAAATGAGCTAGAGCTTAATGTCAAGACTGCCTGTGGCAGGGCTAGGATCCCTCAATTTGACCAAATACTAAGGTAATCTGGAATCTCTATTGAGCTGTATCATAGTTCAATCATCTTTTATGTCTTTAATTGATTGTACCAAGCCCCCGGGGTACAGATTGTAAACAAATTCGACTTTGCAATGTTTATTTATCCTCAGAGAGAATGAAAAATAATATTATAAGAGATGTTTGGAACAGGAAGTGATATTCGTTTTCTAGATGAGTACATGGGGCTTTTAGCTTCTTCAATTACATTTTGGGGTGACAGAACAACTTAGAGGTCAAGGTATACCTACTATTGTCTTTATATTGCAAAAATCTGATATGTATGGTAAACAACAATTTCTACAATTAGTTAGAGTAAAGTGGCATAATATTTCTACAGTTAAACAAAAACATAAAACGGGGTTTGTGATAGATTGTATCAGTATTTCTAGTGCCTTATTTTCCTCCCTTTCCCAAAAGACAGTATATTCAATAAATATGTTCATGACAAACAATGAGCAAGGTGGAAGACAGCATGCTGCCTGAGGTCTGTATCATCTCCTGGGACAGGCACTTGACAAGCCTGGTTTACAAATGTGCTGACTATGATTTATCGTTTGAATTGAAGGAGGACACTGCTGACATTGGATATAACTTACCAGTGTTTTTGGCCTCTGCCTTTCCTCTTGGAATCTATTCGGGAGCCTTGGATCCATGACTCGCAGAGGTAATGCTTCTTTGACCATCAGTTCGGCAGGAGAGAGAAAATCAGATGGTGTGGTTTGATGGTTGATTACTCAGCGGATTTGTAGCTGCAGGACATGTAAGTAAATTGTCATACCCACTCCTGTTTTCTTATTCTCAGATGGTCAGTGTACCAAGAGCAACAAAATACCTGCATGAAAGGGGGTAGTTGCCAGAAGATGGACCATGATCCATCAGGAAGAGATGCACACAATTTTAGGTGTCAGTGATGCCAGGGGGAGGTAGAGACAATACTAACCAAAATGCAGCCTCAAATGCTGGCCTAGAGACAGTCATAGTACAAGACCAAAATGGTGAGCTAACTGGAGGTATTGTTACTCAACAACAAGTGGGGAAAGAGACACAAGGGAAATTGGACATAATGGAGGACTCTGCTACAAACAAGTCTTGATTAGTTAAAAGTGCTAAGAGATGGGAAAAGAGACAGAATTTTACAGTTGAGATGAGTATTAGTTCCGGGTAGCCTGGGAGCTTAAAACATCTCACTGGCTTAAGATATAGGGTGAGTCAGCATAAATAATATAGAAACTGACATTGTGGTGCACAGGAGAGTACACAGGAGGTTATAGAACTCCACAGAAAATTAATTGGTGCAGGAAATGCGAGGGCCCCATATTCTCAAGAATAAATATACAATGAGGAAGCTGTCTTTGGGAATGGGGAATGTTGTCCCTCTAGCACTGAGCTTGGAGCCATCAGGGAAGATTCAAGGTATGAAAAAATGGTCGAGCATTTAGCCACATCCATAGTTCCAATCCAAGCAATTGACAGGCTGTGCCAGCACAAAGCTTGAGGTGCAAAGGTGTTGTGAAGATTTATTTTGCACTAAGTTACATAAATCTCAGATTAAGCTTGGTGGGCAAAAAACAACTACAGTTTAGACAATGGTGGATCACTGTGATAAAGAACGGTCAAAGTTTTTGTTAGAATTACTATGAGAAATACCCTCTCTTAGCCCCTTGCACACTGGAAGGGTGCATGATGGAGTTAAGGAAGGATATCATGGGGCTAAGGAGGACTCTTCCCAAACTGTAATGTTCTGACATTGCGATACAAGCAAACTCTCAGCAGCAGTTACTACAACTGACCATAAATATGCCAACTAAACGTGATCAGTCCTACAATAACATGTCTACCCTCATTTACTCAAACAAATTTACTTTACTAGAATGCTTAGAACTTGTGGATTCTGACTAAAGTGAGCCAGAAGATGCTAATTTGCACACTGTCAAGCAGATCAGTGGGCTCTAAAGACTATGGGGGCCATTACAACATTGGCGGTAAAAGCCACTTACCGCCGTGCAGAAGACCGCCAACACACCGCCGCGGCCACGGAATACCACTACTACCATTATGACTCACAGCTCGGAATCCGCCAAAATCTAGACACCCACACAAGTCCGCCACACCAAAGGTCAGTGATAAACTGGCGATAACAAAACCTCCACCGTCACGCCAACAGGAATACGCTCACACTATCACGACCCACGAATCCACGCGGCAGTCTTTCAACCGTGGTATTCCATTGGCGGTACACACCGCCGCGCTCAAAATACACATTCACTTGCAAAACACAACCACATTGAACAATTCGAAATACACACACCTGATACACATACTCCCACACACTCACTACACTATAAAACACACACCCACATCACCCACAAACCCTACGACAACAATTGCGACAGAAGGCCAGAGAGAGACACCACCAGAAAGAACAAGAGTATCCACAGGCACTCAACACCATCACTCACACAACATCCACGCACCTCACACAACACACCTCTAAATATCACCCCACACATCCCAACAAACACCACCCCACACATCACCCACACCACCCCATGGAACTGCAAAGACACCCCAGGTCTTCTGAGGAGGATCTCAGGGTCATGGTAGAGGAAATCATCCGGGTAGAGCCACAGCTATTCGGATCACAGGTGCAGCATACCACCATAGCTAGGAAGATGGAGTTATGGCGAATAATCGTGGACAGGGTCAACGCAGTGGTACAGCACCCAAGAACTAGGGATGACATCAGGAAGAGGTGGAACAACCTATGGGGGAAGGTGCGTTCCTTGGTCTCAAGACAGCAGATTGCGGTTCAGAGTACTGGCGGTGGACCCCCACCTCCTCCCCCAGAACTCACTACATGGGAGGAGCAGGTCTTGGCTATACTGCATCCTGAGGGCCTCGCAGGAGTAGCTGGAGGAATGAATTCTGGTAAGTCAAACCTTTAACTACTTCATCCCCCACCCACCTACATGCTATCACATACCCCCACCCTCGCCATCACCCCCATCACTCTAACTCCTCACATGTGTCCCAATATCACAAACCACACATCCCGAACCCAAGCCCTGCATGTAACACCAAAGCATGGACACCCATCACCAAAGCAGGTCCACTGCACATACCCATACACCCCCCTAAACCATTATCACACAAGGTCCCACACATGAATGGAAGCACTGGGCTACAGGGCCACCCACCCATTGCATACCATGGCACACACAGATGCAATAATCATGCTTTTACACCCCTGCAGGACCCCTACCCAACGTCACCGGACAGGAGGGTCCAGACATGTCCACTCCACCCACAGAAGAGGCCCACAGTGATGACAGAAGCTCTGTCCAACTGGATCTAGATGACCAGTCTGCCCAACTGGGACCTCAGGACAGTCGGTTCACCTCACACTGGCACAAGCCACAACAGAGCCTCCCCCTCTGGAAACACCAGCACAGCACCCACCCAGCGGGCCCATTCCTCTGTCCCCAGGACAAGTCAAGCAGCAGTGTGTCCACCACTACAGGGAACCCAGACAACCCACCACCCCAACAACACCAGGGACCTAGGGGCAGTGGTAGTGGGCACACGGTTCAGGGGACAGAGGCCCAGGGAAACAGGGGAACTGGGAGGGCTTCTGTGCGACAGGGGGAGGGCAGGCCCAGGGAACCCACTCTCCACGAGGCCCTCTCCAACATCATGGGAGCCTACCACCATTCCCAGGAGACAATGGCAACAGTACTGGCCAAGTTTCAGGAGACCCAGCGGCTGCAGGAGGAACAGTATTTGGGGTTCAGGGAGGAACTCAAATCCATCAATTCCACCCTGGGCACCACTGTAGGGGTGCTGAAGGAACTTGTCAGCACCAGGAGGGACACTGTGGCACAGCAAGGGGCCCCTGACACTAGCCTGGACGATGAAATGCCCACCACCTCCACCGGCGCTAGTGGACAGGAGGCACCGCCACAGGACCACGACATCAGCACCCCACCCCTGCAGATGGAGAACCACCCCGCAAGCGGTCCCTGAGATCCAGGACAAAGACAGAGAACAATGCCAAGACCCCCGCCAAGAAATGAGACCACCCTGATTGTCATCCTTCTGTCCCACTTTGTCACCCTGTCCTTCCATCAACTGCCCCAGCTCCACTTGATATGCCCCTTTGGACAATGCACCTGTGAGACTAATAGACTGGACTCTGCCATGGACGTTCCTCCACCATCACCCCTGACCATTTTACAACCCCCTCCACTATTTTGCACTTAAATAAACACCCTTAAATCACAAAACAATCTGGAGTCAGTCTGTGCTTTTGAAAATGTGTATTAGCAATAACAGTGGCAAAATGCTATATCCAATGTAATGTCAACATACTTATGTCACACAGCTCTAGTCCATGCTGAAACAAAGCAGAGGTCACACAGTGGGACCCACATCTGTGAAATCGAAATGGAAAGTGACAACTCAGAGTCCATACACTGGGTGAAAATGACAGACAGATGAGAGGTAGAAGAATTAAATCAGATGTAGCAGGCAGTGTAGTCTTCTTACCTGTGTCTCACTGGAAGTATTGCTGGATCACTGTGTTCCTGTTGTCTATGTCCTCTTCTTCTGCTTCCTCGTATTCACTGTCCACAGGCTCCACAGCTGCCACAATAACTCCATCTGGACCATCCTCCTGCAGAAAAAGCACCTGTCGTCGCAAAGCCAAGTTGTGAAGCATACAGCAGGCCACGATGATCTGGCACAATTCTTTGGTGAGTAGAATAGGGAACCACCTGTCTTATGGAGGCACCGGAACCTGGCCTTCAGGAGGCCGAAGGTCCTCTCTATAATCCTCCTAGTCCGCCCATGGGCCTCATTGTAGCGTTCCTCTGCCCTTGTCCTGGGATTCCTCACTGGTCAGTAGCCATGACAGGTTGGGGTAACCAGAGTCACTTGCAAATGTCGAGGGACAACTGTTAGACACATACTAACTCTTTGGGACATCCCCAGACCCAGACACCTAGTCACACTGTATTGGGTCCATGTCCTCACCTAATAGCCACACATGGTGCCTCTGGAGTTGCCCCATCACATAAGGGATGCTGCTATTCCGCAGAATGCAAGCGTCATGCACTGAGCCAGGAAATTTGGCATTTACATGGGAGATGTACTGGTCTGCCAAACACACCATCTGCACATTCATAAAATGGTAACTCTTCCGGTTTATGTCCCAGGGCATATAAGTCACCTTTCACTGTAAGCAAATCCTCCACCTGAGGGAAAACGATGTAGCTGCACATGTGTTTCAGCAGGGAAGACAACACTCTGGACAACACGTTGGAGAACATAGGCTGGGACATCCCTGATGCTATGGCCACTGTCATCTGAAAAGACCCACTTGCCAGGAAATGGAGTACTGCACCTGCACTAGAGGGGCGATTCCTGTTGGATGTTGGATGGCAGATAGCTGACATCAGGTCTGGCTCCAACTGGGCACACAGTTCCAGGATTGTGGTACGATTAAGTCTGTAGGTGATAATTACATGTCGCTCCTCCATTGTCGACAGGTCCACCAGTGGTCTGTGCACCAGAGGATGCCGCCATCTCCTCACCTGCCCCAGCGGACGTGCTCTATGGAGGAGAACAGCGAGCAGAGAGTCAACCAACACTGAGGTACGTAAACACAACTTAATCGGAAAATGTTTTAAAATCGACATATGGCTGTATTAGTGTTTAAGGAAGGCCTAGATATGTGTGACGCAGTCAAAAATAATGCCATGTGGCCCCCTGAAATGGCGGCTGCCTGACCTGTAATGTGGGACAAGGGGAAATGAGGTAACTGCGCTGGCGTTGTACACCGTTGCATTGGTTAACATTGGGCCCTATGGGTCCCAGGAGCCAATGACGATGTACGCCGGCAGTGACGGTACGCACCACCGCAGACATCACCACCATTTTCTGTCTGTTCAATCACTTGATACCTGATCTTTGACAGGAGAGGATCTACACTGCAAGTGCTGCTGTGACCTCAGTCTGGAAGAGACAATGGCTCCTGTGTCTGGGGAAAGGGTCCCTGCCTTCAGCACGGAGGAGATGGATAAACTAGTGGATGGGGTACTCCCCCAGTACACTCTACTCTACGGTCCTCCAGACAAACAGGTGAGTACACTGTGAGCATGCTGTATGGGCAATGCCTGTTTGGAGTGGTGTGGATGAAAGATGGGGGGGGGAGAATGAGACGTGCATGAAACGACGGTGAGTGCATGTGCGTCATGGCAAGGGTAGGGATGCGAGCCAATGACTGTGATGGTGTGGACGGTTATATCTTCTCCTTTTCCCCTGTACTATTCCTGTAGGTCAGCGCCCACCAGAAGAAGGATATTTGACGTGCCATCGCCAAGGAAGTCCAGACCCTGGGGGTCTACCACAGACGGAGCACCCACTGCCAGAAAAGATGGGAGGACATTCGCCGCTGGATCAAGAAGACGGCGGAGGCCCAACTGGGGATGGCCTCCCAACCTGGGAGGGGTTCCCGTCGCACCATGACAACCCTAATGTTCCGGATCCTGGTGATGGCGTACCCGGAGTTGGATGGGCACTTGAGGGCATCACAGCAGCCACAAGGGGGTGAGTACACTCTCATTCAGCTGATTCAGCATGCATTGTAGGTGTCTGGGTGGAGGAGGTGGGCTGTGGGTTCCCCTAGGCGAGGGCGAGATTAGTAGGCAAGGTCCTTCTTAAGGCAGGCCCTGTGGCACCCCACCCCACCTGTGTACAGAGCCAACTACACCTAGTCAGGCTCCTGTGACTTCCATGTGTGCAGCAATCGGGCATTACCTTGTAACCCATGTCCCTGTGATTGATTAGGGAACTCCAAATGCACGGCGTAGTGCAGGGGGCTTCTCTGTCTGTAGTGTCCACCAATGATAACGGTATTGGATGCACTCAACATGTCTTTCTTCTGTCTTCCCCCCCTTTTTGTGGTCTCCCTGTGCTTGTGTGCATTAGCATCATCAGGCGGAGGAGCAGTGGCACCAGAGCAGGAGGGAGCTGCATCCCACATGGCCCTGGAGGGCGACACAACAGAGTCAGAATTCACCAGTGGGACGGAGGGTGAGGGGAGCTCCACAGCGGGGACAGGAGCTGAGACCAGCGACACAGACTCCTCCTCTGATGAGAGCTCCCTTGTGGTGGCGGGCCCCTCTGTGCCCCCTGCATCTACAGGTACAGCTGCCACCCCCCCTACCAGCACCGCCCTCCCAGCAGCCCCTCAGCTTTTGCCCCGTGGCCGCTCACCCAGGAGGGTGGGCGTCTCCTTCGCCCCAGGCACCTCAGGCCCTGCCCCAGTCAGCCCTGCTGCTCTCAGTGAGGAGGCCATTGACCTCCTCAGGTCCCTCACTGTTGGACAGTCTACCATTTTGAATGCCATCCAGGGTGTAGAGAGGCAGTTGCAACAGACCAATGCATTCCTGGAGGGCATTCATTCTGGTCAGGCAGCCCATCAGCAAGCTTTTCAGACTCTGGCCTCAGCACTGATGGCAGCCATTGTCCCTGTCTCTAGCCTCCCCCCTCCAGCTTCCTCCACCCAGACCCAAACCCCTGTACCTCAGCCTATCCCAAGCACACCATCAGACCAGCATGCACACACGTCAACACACAAGGGAAGCTCAGGCAAACATAAGCACCACACATCCCACAGGCATTCACGCAAGCATCATACACATGCAGACTTACCAACAGCCACTGCCTCCAGTGTGTCCCCCTCCTCCTCGTCTCCCTCCTCCCTCCCAGTCTTGTCTCCACTCACACCTGCATGCACTACATCGTCAGCCACTACCTCCACCACCAGCACCCCCACCACCACACCCCGCTCACGTGCAGTCACCACCCCCACTACCATTCACACATCCCCTCTGTCCTCTCCCAGTGTGTCTGTGAGCCCATCTCCCAAGGTACACAAACGCAGCTACACACCCACCCAACAGCCATCCACCTCTGGACAGCCTCCAGCCCATGCACCTTCACCCACAGTCAGCAAACGTACACCTCCTACAACCACTACCTCTTCCTCCACTCCCAAACCCCCTCCATCTACCCGTCCCAATGTGTCCAAAAAACTTTTCCTGTCCAACCTTGACCTCGTCCCCTCACCTCCCCCACCCCTTCAGTCTCCTAGGGCCCACCTCTCCAAGTCCCAACCCAGCGCCTCAGCCACAACATCAGCGGGAACAGTGGTGCCAGTAGTAACCGGCTTCTGGAGTGCGCCTGGCAACAGGGCAGCCAGTGTGCCAAGGAGCCAGAGCACGGACAGTCCCCCACCTCAAAAGCACAAAAAGATGGCCAGTGTCCGGCGGGAGAGAGGAAAAAATCTTCTACCAAAGCCTCTCCCAGGGGTACAGTTGGGAGAGTGGAGGCAGCTGCGCCACCATCCAAGGTGGGGAAGGGGCACAGTAAAACAGGCAAGTCTGGGAAAACCTGCACAGCGGACAAGACCGCCACAAGCACCACTGCCAAGGACACCGCCGCCACAAGCACCGCTGCCAAGGACACCGCCGCCACCAGCACTGCTGTCAAGGACACCGCCGCCACCAGCACCGTTGAAGAGGATGCCACCCGCACCGCTGAACAGGACACCGCCGCCACCAGCACCGCTGAACAGGACACCGCCGCAACAAGCACCGCAGGCCAGTGAACGCCAAAGATTCTGACGCTACTGAGGCTGCCACAAGCAGGATGAAGCACTCTGGGCACAAAGCCCCCTCCAGAACCAGTGGAGAAAGGCATCCACTACCTCTGTACTTGGCAGGATGAAGCACTCTGGGCACAAAGCCCCCTCCAGAACCAGTGGAGATTCACCTCCACTACCTCAGTCCTTGGTAGGATGAAGCACTCTGGGCACAAAGCCCCCTCCAGAACCAGTGGCGAAAGGCATCCACTACCTCAGTCCTTGGCAGGATGAAGCACTCTGGGCACAAAGCCCCCTCCAGAACCAGTGGAGATTCACATCCACTACCTCAGTCCTTGGTAGGATGGAGCACTCTGGGCACAAAGCCCCCTCCAGAACCAGTGGAGAAGGGCATCCACTATCTCAGTCCTTGGCTGGATGAAGCGCTCTGAGCACAAAGCCCCCTCCAGAACCAGTGGAGAAAGGCATCCACTTGAGAGACTGTGGCTTTGCACTCCCCAGGATAAAGCAGTGGGCAACCCAACCACTGGAGAGACTTGAGAGACTGTGGCTTTGCACTCCCCAGGATAATGCAGTGGGCAACCCACCCACTGGAGTGACTTGAGAGACTGTGGCTTTGCACTCCCCAGGATAAAGCAGTGGGCAACCCACCCACTGGAGAGACTGTGGCTTTGCACTCCCCAGGATAAAGCAGTGGGCAAACCACCCACTTGAGTGACGTGAGAGACTGTGGCTTTGCACTCCCCAGGATGCAGCAGTGGGCAAACCACCCACTTGAGAGACTTGAGAGACTGTGGCTTTGCACTCCCCAGGATGCAGCATTGGGCAAACCACCCACTTGAGTGACTTGAGAGACTGTGGCTTTGCACTCCCCAGGATAAAGCAGTGAGCAACCCACCAACTGGAGAGACTGTGGCTTTGCACTCTCCAGGATAAAGCAGTGGGCAAACCACCCACTGAAGTGACTTGAGAGACTGTGGCTTTGCACTTCCCAGGATGCAGCAGTGGGCAAACCACCCACTTGAGAGACTTGAGAGACTGTGGCTTTGCACTCCTCAGGATGCAGCAGTGGGCAAACCACCCACTTGAGAGACTTGAGAGACTGTGGCTTTGCACTCCCCAGGATGCAGCAGTGGGCGAACCACCCACTTGAGAGACTTGAGAGACTGTGGCTTTGCACTCCCCAGGACGCAGCAGTGGGCAACCCACCCACTGGAGAGACTTGAGAGATTGTGGCTTTGTACTCCCCTGGATACTTCAATGGGCATGGAGCCCCCTCATGGATCTGGCGTCGTGCACTCATCCGGCTGAGGTGCCCTCCTTCTCTTCCCCCTGAGGTGCCAGTTGTATTTATGTCTGATGCCCCAGCAGTGTTGTCTTGGTTTTGATCGGGTATTGAGTGTGGGCCTCGCCCATGCATTTTGGGCTCAGTGGTCCACGGACTATGATGGTGGAATACCTTGGACTTGTATTCTTGGTGTATATATTTGTTTCTAGTGTAAATATATGTATATGAATGTATATATTTTGGATTACTGTTTTTGAATAGATAACAAACGTTCGACTCATTTCCTTTTGTCCTTGCATTCTTCCAGGGGGAGTTGGGGGTTGTTAATGTAATGTATCAACATGTACTAGTGTGTGTGTTGTAGTGAGTGAGGGTGGGAGTAGGAGTATTGCGTGTTGCGTGGGTGTGTCACTCTTTTTTACCTCCCCTGTTTCGTAGGTGCAGTACTCACCGTGGTCTTGGCCGCCATCTTTGTTGTTCCTGGTAGAAAAGCAGGAAGATAAAGGCTGGCAATATCTGGAGCTCGGGTTTCATGGCGTCCTGATCCCTTGTGGGGTGTGTAGAGGTGAGCGTTTTCCCTTCCAAGTCCTGTTTCCGCCGTGTTTTTGTTTGCGGTGAATCCGCCCGGGAAAAGGTGGCGGATTGGACTGTTGTAATACAGTGGGCAGAACCTTGTCTTCCGTCTGTCTGTTGGCGGTTACTGCCGCGGTGTTTGTTTGTACCGCTGTGGCGGTCGTAGTGATAAAGTGGCTGTCTATGTTGGCGGTTTCCGCCACGGTCGTGATTCCATTTTTTTTACTGCCGGCCTATTGGCGGCTTTACCGACGCTTTAACACCGGCCGCCAGGATTGTAATGACCACCTATGTGTTGAAGAGAGCCAGGGGATCGAAGTATGGGTGAGCTTAATGGAGACAGAGTCTGAGGTGAAGGATACCAGTGGAGAAAATTAAACAACCAATAACATTTCCAAAACTCACCTACAGAGTAAGAATGCCTTGCTGCAGCTTATATTAAGGACTATGCAAGATTCAAGAATAGGCCAATGGCAGATGGATGAATAGATCTACTATATATGGAGTACGCTGGAAGAGGTGGACAAGAAGATGGCCCTATTTGTAAACCATCTGCCTGTAAGGGACTTTAAAAGAAAATTTGATTGTTTTCCGGAACCAAAACAATGAGACACTGCTGGCTAAAAAAAGGTTTAAATGAAAAAGGAGGATCTGGAAAATAAATCCCAAATGTTCAACATGAGGATGGTTGGGATGCCCGAGGGAACAGAAAGGGAGAGTGCATTGACTGATATTCTGAAGGATTTGATAAATAGTTAGCCTGGTTAGTTAGGCTAAGCAACAATTGTCATTAATAAGGGCACAGTGGTGTCCCTTTCAGTTAAACCTAAAAAATCCTAAACCTTGCATGATACTGGTTTGGTGTCAGATTACCTAATGAAGGGAAAAAAAGCACAGCAAGAAAAAGGCAAAACATTAAAACTAAAACTGTGTTTACATTCACTGTTTACTCATATGTGTCTTTTTAGACTACACAACATGGCTGACAGATACCTGTACTAATATCTAGGCAGTTGGGGGAAAAGCACAGATTGGACAACAGTGGATTTGGGGATTTAATGGAGAGGTAAATACACTTTAGTGCAGGAGGTGTAAGAGGCTTTGACTTTCATCTCAGAATTTAATAAAAGTTTGAAAATATAGAACATACATTTTTTGAGCTTTTCTAAATATTGCTTCAATGGAGGAGGAGCACTTGACAGGAGGAGTGATCTTCAGTCCTCCTTCCATCTGAAAGCAGAATGACTTTCAACTCATACAGTGACGGGGAAGAGGAGGGAAGTGACTTTCCTCTACCTTTTAGGAGGGAGAAATTGACACTCAGGGGAGGGAAAGTCAGGAGGAGGGAGAGGGAAGAGGGGAGAGAAGAGTGGTGGAGGGGAAAGAGATGGAAGGAGTGTGAAAATGGAAGAAAAATTAGATAGAGACTGACTGGTTATTTGATTGGAAGGCTATGAAAATACAACAGACTGTTAACACTTAGGGGGTTATTACAACTCTGGAGGAGGTGTTAATCCGTCCCAAAAGTGACGGTAAAGTGCCGGATATACCACCAGCCATATTACGAGTTCCATAGGATATAATGGACTCGTAATACGGCTGGTGGTATATCTGTCACTTTACCGTCACTTTTGGGACGGATTAACACCTCCTCCAAAGTTGTAATAACCCCCTTAATGTTTTAAGATATTTTGGTGAATAGGAAAATATGAAAATGGAAAAGTTAAAAGTTCTTGCTTTGAATGTCAATGGTTTGAATTCAAGGTGTAGTAAAGGTTGGTAAAAAAAAATACTGAGCAGGAGCGGCTGCTTCAATTTTCCAGGGGGGGTGGGGGGACAGGGGTAAATAAAAATAAACATACCTGTTCAGATGCTGCCTGCTGCCTTGTGCTCCTCTCCTGATAGTGTCCCAGCAGTCCCTGGGACACTAGCACAGGCTATCCTTTGCAATCCTGGTTCTGCTCTCATGCTTTAGAGCAGTGTCAGGATTGGTGTGAGCAGCTTGGTCTGTCGCTCAGACAATGTGTTGGAGTCTGTGCAGTTTTTCCAACCCGGCTTTGTAACACAGGATGTGTAGGGTTGCATGTCAGTTTGTCCGGCCTAGGATGGCCGGCCTAACTAACAGGCACACTTAATTGCACTCCTCTCCTCCACCCTCTTCCAATGGCCCAACCCTACCCTCCTTTCACACGCTGAGCCAGCAGCTGAAAAATAAAACAAAATATTGTTTTTTGTATGCTCAGCTGCTGGCTCTTAGCCAGTTGGTCAAAGCTCCTACGCCATTGCGGAGGAGACGCTGCTGAGGCTGAGTTGGATAGATATGCAGGAGACTTATATTTCTTATCCTGACTAACTGCAATTTAGGCAGCTGGGTTTGAAGCCACTGATTTTTTCATCTCAATCATTATTTATAAAAAAAGCACTGCCATTGCTAAAAACCAACAAAAATCTTTAAAATATATAGTAAATCACAATACTGGTCACTAGCCGTGGTAGGTGGTTGATAGTAACAATATGAATCAAGGGGCAACGGAATGTACTGCCTATGGTAACAATAAAGAGGATTGTCACTGTTCATCTTACTGACTTTAGAGCTTTCCTGGTGGCACAGCCCGTATGTAGTATATTCAATTGTCCTCTTGACCAGGTGAAAGTTATAACTAATCCATCACAAACCCTCAGCCTACCCAAAGTTTGATGTGCCTTGTCAAACTTAATTCAGGTTCTTGAATATTCATGCTGGAGATTATGTTCCCTTTATACATACTATTGGAATCAGTGGTAAGCAACTGTAATAGGTATCTAAAACGACCTTATAAAATTCAGCAGAGTTTGAATCTTGTCCTACTGCTTTACCATTAGCTAAAATTTGAACGGCTTTTTTTACTTCTTCTCTAGTAAATGGGGAATCCAAGGACGTGGCCTCCTGAAAGGAGAGTCCAACAACGTAGCCACATTTAATTCAGAACATTTATCTTGGCAATTAAGCCTAAATGCATAGACAATAGCATCAACCTCTGTGACCATTGCCCCATCGCCATCTTTAATCTTGGAAATATGGACTTATGTCTGGCGTTCACTTGCCCTATGATATTTACTACGTTGTTGCTAAAACGATCTCAGCAGTAGAGGAGGTAGCATTAGAGTTTGGTAGCATTCTGGGTTATGCACTGAATACCTTCAAAATTGAGGTAATCACAAAGTGTTAGAAGATCTATCTAGGTGAAAATTAATATATTACCAAAATTACTATACTTGTTCCTCTCTATTCCAGTTTAAATTCTGACAGCTATAGCTGCATTTATCTGGGGTTATAAAACAGAACGACGACTCGCCATATTTATTAAGACACCACAGACTCAAAGTGGATGAGAAATACTGGGTTTACAGTTTTATTTACTGAGTTACTGGGCTACTATGGTTAAGAGGCTACCCACGATAATTAATTCTCAAGTTAAAGAAAGAGGCAGAAACAAATGAACTGTGTGTGTTATGAAGACTTCTGGTAGGTTATTTGAGAGATGGAGGCTACAGGTACTAAAAACGGGTGGTTTAAGGTTCTAGAGGATGTCACTTAATAAAGACA
This sequence comes from Pleurodeles waltl, assembly GCF_031143425.1. NCBI lineage: Eukaryota > Metazoa > Chordata > Amphibia > Caudata > Salamandridae > Pleurodeles > Pleurodeles waltl. The sequence continues at coordinate 723,857,359 of NC_090446.1, read as the reverse complement.
GGAATGGAAAAAATGTATTGAAATAGCAACAATTTGTTCTATTGGGAATAAAACGGAAGTATCAGAAATATATTATGGAACTACAACTCAGAGATGGGCGCACATCTTGGAGCCCTCTATAAAACTCAAAACTCAACCAATTAAACATTTTGAGGATCTTAGGGAGCAGTATAAGCTCCGTAGAGACTACGTTTTAGAAATATCTCCAGCAAAGAGATTATTTGAGGCAATCTGACATATAAATGGACAAAGATTATTTTTTAGAGGTTATGAGTAAACCGGAAACAGCTGCTATTCAAAATATGTCTTCAATGCTTTGTTGTAGATTGCAATGCACAGATAGCTGGTGACCGGGTCAAAGTATTGAAGATGTAGGTTACAGAAGATATGGTGGAACAGTGTTATATCTCAAATAAGAACTATCTATGTATGTCCAGTTTGTTGGTTTCAAGTGTACTTATTAACTGCTTATTAATGTAAACTGCTGTGCTCATGTTTGGATTATTGTATTAGTATGTCATATTAATGGTCATGTATTATGTATTTGCTGTATTATTCATAGATCTTCAATTAGCAAGATCTTGGGCCTAGTTCGTGCCTCATGTCAAGTTGCATTGCTTAGACAAATCATAAAATGGTTGTTTAGAGAATTAGATTTGTAATTTTCCATTTCATTGACCGAATGCTAGTAGCTAAAATTCTCTCCCATGAGAACTGCTTGCTAGAATATGTTGTACTAGTTATTGATACTTTGTAAAACTTAGTGTGTGTAAAGGTGATGTTGCCAGCAACTAACAATGGATGCACTGACTGCAGTCTAAGGCAATATAAAGTTGTTACCTGACGAGCCCAACAACGGGAACAGGAGAAGAGGAGCCAATCATCGACATGTGAAAGACAGTTTAGTAATATTTTAAATTTGAGGTTCTACTTTCATTGGCCTAAACATAAACGTACGATTCTTTGACCAATAGCAATGTGGGAAGATGTTTTAGGGAATCTAACTTAGCCAGACTGGACCGAGAGGAGACAGACTCTATTTCTTTCCGAACTGCACTCAGAGACACTCTGGCCCATATTTATACTTTTTGATGCAATACTGCACAAACGCAGTGTTGCATCAAAGAGCATAGCACCGGCTTGCATTTCTCCAGAGCGCCTGCTGGGCGACAAATGTTTGGAAAGCTGCAAGCCCGTGCAAGGGGTGGGATAGCGTAAAAGGTTAGCCAGATGGGGTGGCAGTATGGGAGAAAGGTGTTTTTCACCAAAAAATTACATTAGGCTGGTTAGAGGCAAAAAGACATGCATCTAACGTGCCTAGCATAATTGTTTGACGAAAAACCATCCATACCACATGACTCCTGTCTCAGAACAGACAGGAGTCATGCCCACCACCCCAATGGCCAGCACAGGGGACCAGTGTCCCCTGGTCATGGCCATTGCACCTGGTGCCATGAAGGGGCCCCAAAATGGGCCTGCAATGGCAATTTAATTTAAAAATAAAAATGCTTATCCATACTTACCCTGCTTACCTCCGGTGTCTCTCTGGTGTGGGTGGTGGTGTTCCTGGGACTTGAGGAGGGCACCTGTGGACCCATTCCATGGTGTTCAACCATGCAAATGGCTCCACAGGTTCCCTAAAGACTGGTCTGACCCATGCGTTAAATAATGGTCCAAAGAAGGCTTTGCAACTTTATTTAGCCCCTTCTCCCACCTGTGCATCATTTTAGTACGGGGGATAAATATTGGGCTATGGGGTTAGCACCATTTTTCAGACGGGAACGCCTACCTTGCATCTCATTGATGCAAAGTAGGTTCATGCATCTAAAAAATAGTGCAAACTGCAATATTTTGACATTAGACAGGTCTAACGTCAAAATATAAATATGGAGTTAGTTTTGTGCTGAATTTGCATAAAAAAGACGCAAATATGGTGCAGATGGAGTATGAATAAGTCCCTCCATTTTTGCTAACTTTGTTGCCAAGAAGCGACATTCTATTTCGTCCGTTCCTGAGACATTTCTATCTTGAACTTTATTGCTAAGTTCTGACGCCATGCTGACCGAACTGATGTCCGATTGACGAAGACTGTTGCATCTTGCTGAACCATACTGAGGCAAGGTATAAAATAATGTTACTGATTGCTATGTCCATTTGCTTTTGTCTTTAGGTACCAACCGCTAATTTTGATAGATCCATTGTTAGATGTTTTTCTAAATTTGTGTTGACTAAATTGTTTTGCATGAAGCTCAAACATACCATTCTAATCAGAAGGTTAGTTAGGAGACTCACTGATGATGCTTGCTCAATATTAACAACAGTTGATGTCTTTTCTTTGCTGAATCTAAATGTATTGCATCTCTATTGCACAGTTATTCTGGCTATTGATTTGTACTGTAACTCTAGAATGTGTAGTGATTCATGCTTTGATTAAATTGAGGTTCTTTAGAAGATTTGGTCAACCAGTATTGTTTCTGTATGTGTATCATTTGATTTTGAGACTAAATTACGTGATATTAGCATTGTTAATATAGGGAAATAAACATTCTAACTTTTACAAAAAGGTGTGGTTATTCATGGCCAAAGGGGTCATGGGGTGTGGAAATTACTGACTTCCAAGATTATTGATGTTATTGATTGGTATTGCTATTGATTGGTATCGAAACTTAGTCTTATGGTGGGAACTAGCATAAGCGCAGTCAAAAGGTCCATTCAACCTCAACGCGTAACCTTTTAAACTAATGATAAGAAACAAAAAAAGGTCAGACCCGCTAACACTATTGACAGCACCATATTTAGAAGGAGATGTTAGGCCATTTTGTGGCTTAATGCCTACTTGTTACCTCTGACGCAGTTTTCTGTTGAGAAGTGCGTGCAATGTGTGTTGATGTGGGTGTTCCAAAACAACACCCATGGTTTTTGACGCTGCCCCAGATTTAGGAGAAATCATAAATCTGTGGAAGAGCCAAAAACTAACTCCACCCCAGGGGTGGTGTTAGCAGGGTAGAGCAAGAAGGAATACTTTTATTACTCCTCGTTTTAGATTTTTCTGCATGTGCTGCATTCGGCAGCACACATAGAAAGAGCAAAAAGGCCATGTATGATTGTTTATGTGCAGGAAGGTATCCCTTTCCATACATAAACAATCATTAAAAAATGATTATTTGGTACTTCAATGTGTGCTGCATCCTGCACCACACATAGAAGGGCCAAATCACCATTGTAGATTGTTTATGTTATGTTAGCGTTGGCACCTAATTTTAGTGCCGGCGTAGGGAAAACGCAAGGGTGCACCATATTTTTGTAAATACAGCGCATCCTGGCATTTTAAAAGTGGTGCAGTGCAGCGCTGCAAATTTTGGCACTTTTTTATAAATCTGGGCCTGAGTCTCTTGAAATAATAGTGGGGGCTTGGTTGAGGCATTTCATGCCATGTTTAAACCAAAGGAGACAGAACTCAAACATGTGTGTTAATGAGATAAAACATCATAGGAAGCACCTACAAATAATCGTAGGGAATTCTGAAGTCTTATCACAATAAATGACAGGGAGCAAAGTTCTAAAGTTGACAATCCCTTTCTTACAAACCGTTTGGGTGAATTGTATTTCTGTGTAGATTATGGGGAATAGTGTGAAATAATGTACAGAAGAAGAGACTGAACCCCCGTCTCCTGATAAGATTTTCAAAAGCATATTAGAACTGCAAGATATAGAAAGGATAAGGGGCCAGTTGGGATGTCAGTCTCCTCCTTTAAACACTACCCTTAAATTGGGGGAACATTTCTATGCCACCAACGTACAATATTCATACTATTGTTCCAAGTTACTAAAAGATGCAATATTCTTGCACATTTTCAAAATGGGATAAAAAATGCAGCTCCAAAATTACAGATAAATGCAACATATTATTTCATTATAAAGCTGTTTGCTGCCACTGTGCCGGTCTCTTTAGCATGGGTCCAAGACAATGACGTATTACCTTTATAGCAAGTGGGCATTTGCACGAGGATTACCTGTTGAGATAATAGTACTGCTCTCCCAATTATGTTGAAAAAATATGTTTTGGTTAAAGGACAGACAGTTAACGTTGCAGTTATTGATTTTTCTACTGCCTTTGATAAGTTAGGGCATTTTTTGTGGCATAAGCATGCTGTTCCATGTATTGAGTTCTGATTGCTTTACAAATGGATACATCGGTTAGGCCTATTGGAGATACAGTAGGGCTCAGAAAAAATTCCAAAGTAAATGGCTTAAAGCAGATTGGCCAATTAATTTCTATTCGATATTCTTTCTATATTTTTGATTTAACTGTAAAATTAATGAGGCACATGCTCCCAAGACGAGAGTAGTAAACACATAAATTCTTTAATCTACACAGATGATGTAATTATCGAGGGTGTTAGCCCCTATCAGATTGCAGTAGGCCCTCAACAAACATTATTGCTCTGCAGTCTTGCACAGAAAAGGTAATGCATTTTGTAAACGCCCAATGACAACGAATTAGATGGCACTTAAAGTAAATGATAACTATCTAGTCACTTTAACACCGAATGTGAATCCTATGAAGTATTTGAAACAATTACCTCTTAGAGGTCAGTGTCAGGCAGCCAGCATAGCTACTGATTTCAAATGAATGGGGAAAATGGCAACAACAATCAATCATCATTTGCAACAGTAAGCCCCCTCCCACCCTTTATGGTGTTTGTGAAAACGTGGGTTGTTGGTTGACTGGGTCTGAGCTCTGCTCAAGTAGGGACCACAATCCTAGTCACGGTAAGACCCAAGTAAACCCCAAATTTACTTGTGCTCACCTCCCTGGCACAAGGCAGTCAGGTTTAAGCTGGAGGCAGTGTGTAAAGTATAGGTGCAAAACTTCAAACAATAAAATAGTGAAACATCAAACAGATAGGATCCCACAAGAGGTTAGAAACATCAAACTTATTTTAATAAATGAAACAGGACCAACATGACACAAAGAACTTGATTTATGAATTTTTAAAGAATGAACTGTAAAATAGAGCTAAGCCAAAAGAGCCAACCGGGGACATCTGGTTGCACCGGACCAGGACAAAGTCAAAAGTTCAGGCCGACTGCGATGGAGCGCAGGCTGGCTACAGTGACCCCTCAGGGCCCGCTGAACAAAATACCTTAAATCCAGGTTGCAGAGCAATGCTGTGATTCTGAACCTCTCAGAAGAGTGGATGCATTGCTTTTTTCTATGCAACAGCAGCAATGCATCAGTCCCGAGATGCGGTGAAGCTGCTGTGCAAGTTCCTACTGCATCGCCATTGAGGAACTGAGGTGCATTCAAGACAATGCATCAGTTCCGATGATCCCAGAGGCTGTGATGCAGAATTTTGGTGTTGTTGATGCTGCCATGGACAGGAATGAAAGGACCTTGAGCCAAAAAAATGCCCCACAGTGCTGGTTCCAATGGTAATGTGCTGGTGTTGAGATGCAAGGTACTGAAGTGATGTGATTCTGGTTGCACCGGTTCCAATCCACACAGTATACATGATGCATCCATTTTCTCCATGCACCAGCAGCGATGTGTCATTTCTGCTCCAACAGCAGAGGATGCATTGATTCCATTGGAGCAAGCACCTTTGGCCAATGGTCCGAGACTGGGGTGGCACCACTTTGCAGGACAGACTCACAGAGGCAGAGTTCAGGTGCAGTGTTATTGGAAGGCTGTTATGTCCTTGAAACTTCAGATCAGGAGGCTAGCTGACTAACCCTTGAAGTCACCGTGGTCTTTGGGTTGGAGAGATTTAATTCCAGTCCTCAATCCCAGGCAAGAGGGCAGCAGGCATAGGTCAGCACAGAAAAGCAGGAGTCCAGCAAACAGCAGTCCAATAGAGTGGCCAGCCTTCAGCAGCATAGCAGTCTTCCTTCGTGGTAGAGTATCCACAAGTCCAGAAGTGTACTGAATTGGTTCTGTCAGAGGTCTAGTATTCATACCAAGTTGGTCTTTTGGAGTAGGGAAGACTTTAAAAAACATGCCTATGAAGTGTACAGAGTCCCAGCCCTTCCTTTCCTGACTTCAAACTCACTGCAGGGGGTTATGCAGCCCTTTGTGTGTGACCAGGACACAGCCTATTCAGTTATTTCTGAAGCACTGCCCAGTTCCTCCTTTCCATCCTGCCCAGAATGATACATCAAGGCCCACAAGTCACACCTAAGCTCCCATACTGTGTTGCTTTCTAGGAGCAATACACAAACCTCAGCTGTCACCCCACCCCAGATATGTGATCATAGAAAGGCAGTAGGCTGCAAGTGGCCAAAGTAAGAAAATACCTAATTTCTATGATTAGCATTTTCAGAATTTCAATTTAAATCTGACTTCACCATTAGTTGTGATTTTAAATTGTGATTCCAGAGACACCAAACTTGATAAGTCTATCTCTTCCAGATTGTGAACTACACTTAAAAGTTCTAATAAGGTGAGCCCAATGTTAACCTATGGGAGAGGTAGGCCTTGCAGTTGTAAAAAACTAATTTAAGAGTTTTTCACTCCCAGGATAAGGAAAACCTAAAAATGTATATCTACCTTTTTTTAATACACTGCACCCTGTCTTTGGGGCTGTCTAGGGCCTACCTTAGAAGTGACTTATATGGATTAAATAGGAATGTTTGGGCTTGGCAAAAGGCTTACTTTCCCAAGAGCCAAACAACTCATGTGGTCTGTGTTAGAAATGGGGTCCCTGGTTGGCAGTCAGTTTGCATTCTGTCCAAGCAGGCACCATCACTCTAGTCAGAGTAGGGGAGACACACAGCTCAAATAACCCCTGTTCACCCCCTTGCTAGCTTGGCACAAGCAGACAGGCTTAACTCAGAGGCAATGTGTAAAGTATTTGTACCAAACACACACAGTGAAAATACCACAAACGTACCCCACACCAGTTTAGAAAAATAGCCAACATTTATCTAAAATTAAACAAGATGAAGATCACAAAAGTCGAACATACACAAGACCAGATATGAATTTTCCAAATAAAAAGTCTTAACCCATAGAAATCAATGGATGCTTTGTTTTAGCACAAACTACCTTGTATGCATCAAAAATAAAGCCCAGGGGTGACGATATGTCTGAAAAGCAAGCAATGCATCAATTCCTTACTCATAAGTGAGGCCGTGGGTCAATTCTTTACTCTCATCAGAGGCCGAATGTTGATTCTTTTCTCGCAAGGGAGGCTGTGCATCGATTCCGGGTGTGCAGTCTCGGGTCAGTACGGGGGTGTTAAAGAGTTTAACGTCCAGGATCTGTGCATGAAAATTTCCTATGCACTCTGTGAAGAGTCACTGGTGAGAATAGACGCTGTGTCATTTCTCCAGCAATGAGGCAGGCACTGTGTTGAATTTTCAGCCATGCATCGTTTTTCTGATGCGCATACTTCTAACGGCCCAGGGACTGGATTTGGCACCACTTAGCAAGTCAGGACTCCCAGCAAAAGAGTCCAGGCACTGACAGATGAAGTCTTTGATGTCCCTGAGAACAGGTGTAGTGAATCCTAGTGTGTTTAAATGGGATAACAGGAGTTAGCTTAGCCTCTGGCTTGCAGACTCGTGCCCCGTCACCTAGTGACTTTTAACCTGCTTAGCTTGCTCTGTCTTATCCTAGTTAATTATTTAACTCTTCTAAGGTGGCTGCCTTGTTTATAGTTAGGCCCTTTGTTATGCTTTGCATTATCAGTGCCACCACGCTAAGGCGTCAAAATCAAGCAACAAAGACAAACAAACAGTAGGTGTTCACACTTAGGGATTTTCCCTTTCTATACTTTTGAGGGATTGTTTATATTAATTGCCGTTCCAAGCATGTCTGTTATCTATTGTTTGGGAACGCACCTACGTCAGGGGTCCTGGTAGATCTGTATAAATACATCACACTTTAGACAGATAATAAGAGGGATTCCAACCAGAGGGCATCGCCACCATTGCTGACATCGATGCTGCTTGTCGTCTTGACGCTGACCCAGTCTTCGTGTTCCTACGGAGTCTGAGATAGAGAACTCATTCCAAGGTAACAAGGGTTGGGGGCTCCTCTAATGGACATGGCATTGGCAGATTAGGTTTAGCAAACCCAGCTCTCCTTTAGGTAGGAGGTTAGGCCTCTCACATTAGGGTATTAGGGCATATTACATCTTGTATGTTTTTTTTATGCATTGCAAGATGTGGGTGTCTTTGTAATAATGACTCTCGTCTTCACAATTCTGTTTCTTGCATTATTCATTATCCTAATCATTGCAGCCCATGCAACATATCACAAACTGCAGTTGTGTTAAATAAAAACTATTGAAACTTTACTGCATCTTTGTCATTGCCTGTGTTTGTATGAGACATGATATATCTGTGAAAAAGGGGTCATCGCCGTTTAACCACAACACTCCCTGAGATGTCTAATTTTCGAGTCCATGCGTAAAGGCTGCCACAAATCACCTTTTACTTTTGTGTTTCTGGTGAGGTGCTGTTAGTGAGCCGGTAAGGTTTGGACAACAGTTGCGACTTGTTGTAGGATAGGCATAGTCGCCTACAAGCAAAAGTACCGTCATCCTTTAACCAGCAGTCTTGCCTAAAGCAAGAGTCCAAACTACGACACAGGGGGCAAGCTCAGTCCAAACCCTTGGAGAAATTTTACAAGGAGGATTTCAGAAAGTAAAGTCCAGATCTTTCCTTCTTCAGGCAGAAGCAGCAGGTCAACAAAGCAAAGTAACAGGCAGAGTGGCAGGTACTCCTCAAGCATCAAGCTATTCTCCTTGGCAGTGGTTCCTCTTGGTCCAGAAGTAATCTGAAAATCTGGGGTTTTGGGCCCACTACCTATACTCATTTCTGCCTTTGAAGTAGGCAGAGAAACGGAGAAAGTTTCTGTTGTTCACAAAATGATACCTTGCCCAGGCCCAACCCAAGACACACTGTTGGGGGTTGGAGTCTGCATTGTGTTAGGACAGACACAGATCTTTCAGGTGTAAGTGTCAGCTCCTCCATACACACTCCAGCCCAGTAGATACATCAGAATATGTAGGACACTCCCCAGCTCCATTTGTGTTACTGTCTAGTGGGACTTCACAAACAGCCCAACTGGCAGTCTGACACAGAAGTGGTTTCCACAGGCAGGCAGAGGCATAGAATGGTTAAGCAAGAAAATGCCCACTTTCTAAAAGTTGCATTTTCAAACAGACACTCTAAAAACCAACTCTACCAAAATATGTATTTTTAAATTGTGAGTTCAGAGACCCCAAACTCCAGATCTTTATCTGCTCCCAATTGGAAACTACACTTAAAATCCTGTTAACCTATGAGAGAGGCAGGGCTTGCAATAGTGAAAAACAAATTTGGCAGTATTTCACTATCAGGACATGTAGAACACATGAGTACATATCCTACCTTTTAAATACACTGCACCCTGCCAATATGACCAATATAAAATGATTCATAGTGAGAACTGTCTGGTATATAAATGAAATAGAGATTATTTGTGATTAGTTGTGTGAATCTTCATGTGTGGCTGTGCAACACTTGTTCCAAGCCACTCTGGTGGTTTGGCTCTTGGCAGTTAATATTTGGGGTTTTGGTGGAATCCAGTCCAGTGGAGCACGCCCTATCTGTGTTTAACTTGATGAATCTGCTTAAAACTAAATATTGTAAGGTTTAATTTGGTGTGCAATATACTCTCTTTTATAGTAAAAGGTTTGCTTTGTCAGGTTGATATGGCAGTTTAAAATTGCACAAACAGACTCCGCAGTGGCAGGACCCGAGACAGGTTTAAAGAGCTACTTGGATTGGTGGCACAATCAGTCATGCAGACTCTTTAGTAGCATCTAATTTACAGTCCCTGGGAACATGTAGTGCACTATACTAGGGACTTATAAGTAAATGAAATATGCTGATTGGAGATCATTCTATATTACCACATTTTAGGGAAAGAGCACCAACACTTAAGCACTGTTTAGCAGTGGTGAAGTATGCAGAATCCTAAGGCCAGCAAAAATGAAATCTGCAAAAACAGGAGGTCAGATGGCAAAACAGTTAGGAGAAACTATGCCAAGGGCACCAAGTCTATCAAGTGTCCCCTCAAGTGTGGAGAACTACCTAACACCTTGGGAGTTCTCTTTGTTAAGGCAGAAGATCAAATCCCTCTTCATTTAGCAGTGAGAACTTGGCTACTTTGCCATGCCTTGAAGCATCTGTCTTTACAATGAATTCTTAGGAGACATCAGGGGGCTTGAGCCTGGGTGCTGTGAACATGGCCTCATCCTGAGGGTCAAATGTTTTCTCTCCAGATCATCTGATGCCTGATGTGGCTGCCTCTGGGATGTCTGCTCTATCATGGGTGCAACAATGGTGCCATACCCCATGACAAATATCCTGTAATAGCCTGTGAGACCTAAGAAGACCCTCACTTCTCTCTGGGTCCTGGGGGGGCTCCCAAGCCAGGATGGTTTCTATTTTGTCCTGGAGGGGGTGCCTCTTGCTTCCTCCGACTTGGTGACCAAAGTAAACCACTGAATCCTGCCCTATTTGTCACTTACTGGCCTTGATAGTCAGGTCTGCCTTCTGTGGAGCCCGAAGCACTTCCTTGAGGTGGCACAGGTGGTCCTCCCAGCTAAAACTGAAGACCGCAATATTGTCTAGGTAGGTGGCACTGAAGTTCTCCAACCCAGCCACAACCTGGTTTACCAACCTCTGGAAGATGGCAGGGACATTCTTCAACCTCAAGGGCATTACCCAGAGCTTGAAGTGCCCTTCTAGGGTGGAGAATGCAGACCTCTCTTTAACCTTCTTGGTCAAGGCAATCTGCAAGTACTGAGACATCAGATCAAATGCGCTGAGGATCTTTGCAGCTCCTAAGCGATCTATGAGCTCATCAGGTCTGGGGATGTGATGCGCGTCAGTCTTAAGGACTGCATTGAGCCCACGGTAGTCCACAAAACAACCTAAGTTCGGATGTGGCACCTGGAGGGACAGCCTTGGCAACCCAAACCAATGGGCTGGGCCAAGGGCTGCTTGAAGGTTCAATAACCCCCCAACACCAGCATCCTGGAGATGTCCTCCTTAATGCTGACTCTCACCTTGTCATACAACCTGTAAAATGTATTTTTCCACAGACAAGCTGTCCCCAGGATCAGTATCATTGGTGCACCATGTAGTGAGTCCTGGAGTAAGGGAGAACAAATGGGCAAACTATTCCAGCACGTGGTGGAAGACTCTCTGGTTGTCTAGGATCAGAGTGGAGAGAGGCTGCTTAGAAGAAAGGAGGTTGGGGAGAGGTTCACTCTCCTCTTCCACCCCATCATCAGTTACCAGCAGCATGGTTAGCTGAGACCTCTCGAAGTGGGGCTTGAAGCGATTGACATGCAGAACCCTCAAAGGGTTCCTGGGAGTCTTGAGGTCTACTAGGTGGGTGATATCACTTGTCTAGGCTTCCATCAATGGGGATGCGAGGACCCTGTGCTGAAAAAAGCAGTCCAGGAGAACATGGCGGCCGGATATCAGAGCAGATCTCATCCTATTGGACTCTACATGTGGGGTAATTCCCCTTTTCACTTGGTTTATGTGCCCTGGATGGATGTAATTTGATCTCATTGAGGAGCAGAAGAATTAGGGGTTATTACACCCTTACCTTATATGAATCCAGAGACTGATGTTCCTTGGGGATAGAGTGGCTTGCTCAATCCAGCAGCGTCGGCGTGCAGCTGGCTGTATTCAATTTTATCCTTACGCGGTAAATGTGGGTGGGGACAGCACAGGCAGATGAAGGTGTGTGGCAGCCATAACAGGGAATAGGGAAGGAGAACTGGGAGCAAGGATTGTATGTCAAGACAACAGAGAAAAGGAGCAGTGAACAGGATTGCTGCAAGTAGGATACCTGGCCCATACATAGAGTAAGTGGCAGAGACGAGAATAAAATATTTTAGTCGAAGGCCAAGTTTAAAAGTTGGATGAAGGCAGCAGGTAGACAGGCAGAATATGAACTGAGGAGTTTGGACAGTAAGAGCAGAAACAGAGGTGAGGTGTCAGGGCCAAGGTGGATCAGTGTGAGTAACTGCAAATGGAAAATACATTCACTGAACTACTGAGGCATAGTGGGTGAGAGGGAAAAAAACAATTGAAGAGGCCAGGCAGAGAAAATAGCCAAAGACAATACCCCCAGTGTTTGAACTGCTGCAGGAGAGAGAAAGGTCAAGGGTGATGAAAGGGTGGGACGTATCCACTGCTTAGAATCACAACAGACTAGTAACAATCAGGGCCCATAAGAATGTGAAATCAGTAATATAGAAACTGGAGCAGATCAGGGTGAAAACATACCCCCAGGAGAAGAGGACGCTCAGAGCATTTTAGGAGCCCTGAGTATGGAAATTAAAAGTGGCTTCAAAATATCACAGCTGAACCAGAAGAAGATATAAGATGTGTGAGAGCCTGGAGAGCAAGCTGGATAGTTTAACAAAGTGTACGCAAGCTCTGTAGTGTTCAGTTAATAACTAGAGGAATCGTTTGGTAGTACTATGAAGGAAATAGTCAGACAGACATTGAGACAGGGAATTTTGGTAGAGGTTGGAGAGATCACAGCGAGAACATACAATATAAGAATACCGAACATTCCAGAGGGTGTGGAAGGAAGGGTCTGAAATGGTTTGTGTTACATGTTTTGAAACAGGCTACACACTAAGTAGGCCTAATGGTAGACATTCAGATAGTGCACTTAGATCCCTTTCAGAGCAACTGTGTAGTATACAGGGAAGAGTGTGTGGAACATATTGTGACGCTAAAGGTTTAATTTGCTGAGGCAGTAATGATGAGTAAAAATGCATGCAGAAAACCCACGCACCTCTCAGAGATAGCAAGTGATCTTGTGATGCTTGTTTTGTCATCCCTAACAGACATAAGTAATTGTATTGTCAAGGTACTGTGTTTACTGTACCAGGCAGAGGCATGTGGGTCATGGGAGACATACCGCTGAGGCTGTACTCACCCAAAATGAGTCTAAGAGGATAATTGATTGGTACCAGTGAGAGCAAGAGGTGAGTAGGAATGATCCTAGGTTAGCAAAAACACTAAAAATTTCATGAGAACCACTGGTGTGGGAAAGGAATACAATGTTGTGAAAGCCAGCTTTTAGTGTGGAAAAGGAGGGGTGCAGATGCCTCAGGGCAGCTTTATAGACAAAGTTGTGCAGATTTGTTGTAACACCCACAACCACTGTGGCACCGTTCCGAGAGAGGGCAGAGCAGGTTTCTCAGTACTAACTGCTAAAGTTTAGGTAACCAGGGGTGAAGGGCCAGATTCTCCTGCTCCAACTTGATTTGCAAAAATATAATTCTGCTTTTGATTTACTACATTGTGGATGTTTCAAGACTGTTTCTTTCTTATGCTATTGCTGTGCTAACATTGCACTTTACGTATACATGTAACCGTTCTGCTACTGGTTAGCCATCATTGACAATATGTGTTCTTGTGCTAATGTTTTAATAAAGTCATATTGTATCAGCGACCAGCATGTTGTTCCTTACTGAGTGTCCTCACTGATTTGTACCAGATTGATATTGCTTTGATTGGTTGCCAGCAACCAGTCAACACAGCAACCCTAATTGAAAGACACTGAGGAAAATATTGCTGAACCTTTACTTGTGTTTAAAAAGAGCAGATCCTTGCTGTGGCTCTTAGGGAGAAGCAATTGCAAGGGTGGGATTTTACTTTAAGTATCAGATCTGAAATCTCAGGTGACACAGGATGGACAGTGGGAGATAGGAAAAAGAATGGAAGAAGAATGTTATGCCCACTGTCCAAATAGGATTCCCAGCATTGCTTAAGATAATGTGAAGTAATAAAATGCATAACAAAGTAAGGTAGATGAGCTGAATATCCAAATTAAGTTGCACCCCAGTTCATAGGGGCAGACATTATGAACTGATAGGTGTTATTGAGTCAATTAGGGATGAGGAGCTTGAACAGGGCATGAGTTAGATTCCCAACAAGAAGTGGGGAAGGGTTCTCGTTAGATGGGAGGAATAAGGAACAGTACACAGGGGGGGGAGCAATATGGAGAAAAAACAAAACAAACATTCTCAGAATCATCGAGATTACAAAGGAATATTGAACCATATGGATAAGAGGAAGGGGAGAGGGGGATAGACGATGAATAGAAATGTCCAACATGTAAAAAGAATTCTCAATTTTTGTTTCGCCTTCGAATGTAAATGGCCTTAGAGTAAAAGAAAAACAGTGTAAGGTAAAGGAATATTTGAAGGAGAGCTGAGATCATGTTGCTCCAGGAAACTCCCTTAATAAAGAGAGAATGTAAGGATCTCTTGAAGAAGCAGAAATGGATACACCAATTTCCATGTACAGATCAGTTGTGTTGTTCAAAAGGAGTGGCAATATTGACCAGAGCTAATGCAGGAATAGAATTATTGGATTATGCATCAAATGAAGTTGGGAGATGGACGGTGCTAAACATAGATTATTAGGCATGTTGTTCTATGCTGAAAGGAGGGAGGGTACAGACTCTGCAAGGCAATATCAGCTGCACATTTACTTATTGTAGAGCCATGATTAATCAGATTATTGTTGGTTTATAGGCAGAATTTATGAGGATGCAAGCATACATCATTTATCTTTTGAATCATGAGTTGAGCATAGTTATGATAAATATTAGAATAAATGGTCTCCCCCCTGAGGTATAACTATGTAAAATGGTATAATAGGATACATTTTACAAAGGAGGATCCAGGATCTTTGCCATGTATTATTTCTTTGCCTTACTTTAGTTACCTAATAGGCAATGTTATCTACAGATGATGATTATGTAACTATGTAAACAATTTAGCTCATGCTTTTCATTTTAAAAGCAATCTATGACAATGACATCTGCTTTTAGGATTAAAACTTTTTTTTTTACTAATATAAATATTAGGTTTTGAGATATATTGTACTATGAAGTAATATATAAATTTGTGTGATCACATCATTGTGAGCTAAATTAAACTCTAAAATGATTTAATATTCTCAAGCTACTCATTTAGAAAAAGTGACAAGCTTGATAATTTTCATTTAGGTCACTTTGAGTTTCACTGGAATGGTTAACATTTTCTGTCTTTTTCAGTGCAGGCTGTGCCTTATCCAGAGTTAAATTCTTGGCCTATGTTGACAGTGAAGCTGTCTGTAAGAGTGATTGCTAACAATATACATAGATTGATAGATTGGGCTTTGAGTTTTCCTTTTTTGAACACCGTCTATTTTGACTAGTATTTGTTAGCCCTGGGCAGAAGGCATTGGTAATCACATCATAGATGAACAAATAAAAGGGTTTTTCTCTCATCATCATACTACTGGCTGTTTAGAGAATCTTTCAATCTCCTCTGGACTGCTGCAGTGCAATAGATGAGGTGCTACATAACACTTAAAACGTACACACTCAACTGTCACACTTCTGCCACATGCAAGCCTCTATCTCACACACACACATTTTATGTGGAAATAAATCCTTTATTTGCTGCAAAAGGTGTTTTTGACTGCTTTTGGCATGATGCAAGTATGAGCATAACAGCAACATGGTTGCACACCACCACTTAATACACGCTGCAACCAATACCGCAACATCTCCAATCTCTCTAGCAATGCGACCAGAGCCAGCACTACCACCAAGATCACCACCAATACCAGTCCTGCACACCATTAATACATAACCAACAAATACTAGCAACTTCTCCATCACAGACACCATCACCACAATAACAATACAGTAACACGGGGGAGGAGCCAAAATAGCGGCCGGGACGGAAGCTTAAATCAGAGCTCCGACCCGAGCCCACAGAAAAACATCCTGAAGGCGCTCCTGGGCTGTCGCGCGGGGTGCGGACGTGGGGTGGGCCGGTGTGAACACCCAGCGGCCCTCGTGAACTGGGCGCGCTCAAATAAGAAGTAGCGTGAAGAGTACTGGAGAGCGGGCCACAGAGAGACCGTCGGCCGCATTGCCGTGACCCAACTAAAGTGTTGTGCAGGGACGGGCGTGGAGCGGGTCGCGCCACGACAGGATCCCAGAGGGACCAGACCTGAGGTAGGGCGCGAGGCTGAGGGATGCCCCCCCTCCTGCTCGCGGAGCTCGTTGTGAGGGGGGGCTCACGCGTTGGCCGCCCCTCCCCCGGTGCCCCAGCTGCCGGCTGCTGGCTCCGGCGGCTGCCGCTCCATACCAGAGGAGTGGCGGAGCGCCCAGGGGTCTTCCCTTTTAGCCCAGGATGGCATGTAGAACCACCTGGACCCGATACTGCAGAGGTGGAGGTGAGGAGGTGGCTGGCGGTGGTCGATGTGGAGTGCCTCCCCCTGCTCCCTACGGGGGTGAAGGAAGTTACTGCGGTGGGGCACGGAGCAGGGGGTGGGACCCTGTGGAGGTGGCCCCCCCCTCACTGCCCCCCGGGCAAGGCTGTACTGTGGGTCGATCTGGCCCCCGCCTGCATCCATCGAGGGGTGGGGCAAGGCGCGGCAACAGGAAGAAGAGGGGACAGGCCCAGGGCCCCCGTCGGGGCCAAAGTGACTGGGTCCATAAGTAGTTAATGGCTGGAAAGCAGTGAGTTTAATGGACTGTGGAAATTCCTGCCAGAAATTTGGTACTGCTGGGAGCTGTGGAACAGGGCAACATACTTATGGATTGTGAAACATAACATACTGTACAGCAACACCCCGCAGGGGGAACAAAGGTGGATTACTGCCCCGAATAGACTCTGAAAGTTTTCTGGCCTAGAAATATCGCAGGCAAAGGGAGCCTGCGGACCGGGCTGAACCGATGCGCCTCCCTCCTCCACTCTCTGCTGTGGACACCGCGGACTGGGCTGGCCGTGGCACAGTGGGAAGTCTGACTGAGGCACCCAAGGGTTTCAATTGAGGACCACACCATCCAACCGGTGTATATCCACACTGCCCCGCTCATTGTGTGCGGCCTATCCACTCCACACCATGGCTGTCAGAACTAAATCTGCTAAAAACCTAGACCGACTTACACAGGGACAGCCAACAAGCGACCAGCAGCTAGCACCAACTCTACAAGCACAGGAAACCACACTGCTGGCCCACTTTATCCAATTTGAAAAAGTACTACAAGCAATAATGGACACTAAAACCTCTCTGGAGAACAGGATAGACTCAGTATCACAAGACCTAAACTTGCTTAGAGTGGATCATCATAACTTGGCGGAGAGAGTGAAGTCAACGGAAGCGGAGCTAAAAGAACTGAACCCTTCGGTCTTGGCTAATCAAAGACAAATACAACGGCTGGATGCAGAGGTAAAAACACTATGGCGTCGTGCCGAAGAAGCCGAAGGCAGATCCCGGCGAAACAATATAAGCTTCTTAGGATTCCCGAAAAGCTAACAGAGCAGAATACGGAACTATTCTTGGAGCAATGGCTGATCAAGAAGGTGCTAAGTGGGACCCCGACGAAGTTCTTCTCTGTGGAAAGAGTACAAAGGGTACCGGGGAGACCCCCGGCCCAGCCACCCAAACCTCTGATAGCGAGATTCTTAAATTACAGGGACCGCGACTTAATTTTGCAACAATTCCGTAGTAAAGGCCCATTCTGACACGAGGACTCAGAAATCAACGCTTACCCAGACTTCACTCAGGAAGTACAGAGACAGCGCAATTCATTTGTGAAAGTCAAACAACGACTCCGTGAGCACAATATTAAATATGCCCTGTTGTTCACCGCAAAGCTGAGAGTAATATCAGACGAGCACACCCATGTATTCACTTCTCCCGAGGATGCCTGGACGTGGCTGCATGCCAAAAGCTTGGAGCGACCCCAAACTGGAACAGATGATGGGGAGGAATGGCTGACACCCCACTGCTGAAGCGTCCCAAGAAAAGAACCAAGGGTCAGCCCACCGAACAACAGGCAGCTGAGGAAAGAGCAAAAGCCTTGAAAGAGACTCCTCTGTACACGCAAAACACCTTTGAGGCCTTGCGGGAGGCCCCAGCGGACAGCCCCATACGTGAGCCACATCTGGTTGCTAACATGGCTGCCCCCCAGGTATTCACTTGGATACAAAGTTTGTTAAGTATTAGTGTGGTTGGTAGTTTGACATTAGTTAATGGTTCGGTGTTGGGTGTCGGTAGTGGGTGTGCAGGGGGATCAATAGTTAAGTCGAATTCAAAAGGTCAACACAAAACACTGAGAATACTGCCAGCGCTGATACATTTGAGGACACATCTAATTGGGTCGGAGGGGACTAGCGAGGATACAGTCAACAGCACAGAGTTGCGGGCGGGTGCCACACACTATGCAAAATGGCGTTAAATGCAAACCTCTCAGTGCATCAATATGATATAATCACGTGGAATGTGAGAGGCCTGGGTGCTCCAAGCAAAAGAACCCGGGTATATGACCGCCTCAGACGGCAGGGCGTACACATAGCTATTTTACAGGAGACACACTGCCTGGAGCCAGACTTGCGGGAAGTACAAGACAGATGGGGCGGGCAGTTGGTGGGCACAATGTACTCAGCATTCGCCAGGGGAGTGCTGATTTGGATAGCAAGCGGGGTTCCCTTTTGTGCAAACCTCACAGACAATAGATCAAGGGGGTAGATACGTGGTAATAGAGGGGCACTTAGACGGGAAGCAACTGTCAATAATCGGCATCTATGCCCCCAACAGTGCGATAGTTGAATTTCTGGGCACACTCACCCCAGCATTATTAGTAAACCCCGAAGCCCCAGCTATCTGGGGTGGTGATTTCAATAGCATCCCGAATGCAGAATTAGAGAGGTCAACCACTACCCCGAAAGCAACACTAAACAGAACAGCCAGAAGCCCCACGCTTGCCTGGGTGGCAGATATGAGATTATTTGACTTATGGCACACAAAACACCCCCAGCAGAGGGAATACTCATTTTACTCAATACCCCACAAGGTATACACAAGAATTGATATAATATGGGGGACCCGGGATATATGTGACCTGACAAATAAGTCAGAATACCTGACCAAAACACTATCAGATCATTCTCCACTTAGAATAACTCTGAATTGGGGCAGGAGACGCTCGCAGATCCCTACATGGCGAATGCAGGGGGAGGCCCTCCAGGATCAGGCGTTCAATGAAGGATTAAATTTAGTAGTGAAGCAGTATTGGGAAATCAATAAGGAATCTTCCAGCTCCAGAGCATTAGAATTGGAAGCACATAAGGTCGTAGTTAGAGGGCACTGTATTTCAACCAGCTGGGGAGTTAGGCGCACGTTACACGCGGAAATAAATAAGTTAGAGAAGGAACTGGGAGAAATGGAAAAAGCGGTGGCAAACAACATGACTGACACAGCGCTAAAAGAGGTACGAACAAAATATAACGAAGCAGACTCTCGACTCCGGCGGCATGACCACAAATACTGTTTAATGAGCTTACATGCAGAGGGCAATAGGTCTGGCCGGCTGCTGGCGTGGCTCCTCCGCGAAAATCGGCAGCACTCCCCCATTGGGATTATAAAGGGAGAAGCAGGCAAAATATACAATACACAGGTAGAGATTAACGGGCGTTTAGGGAATATTACACAAACCTATACACCAAACGCACAACATGCACACCTCTACAATTGGGGTCTTTCCTGGGGGGCTCCCCAATGGCGCAATTATCGCTGACAGACAGGCAGACACTGGAGGCTCCAATAACACTGGAAGAAATAGATAGAGCAGTGTTGCAGGTGCCTAGGAACAAAGCTCCAGGAACAGATGGACTCCCAATAGAATACTACGCTGCATACTCGACACACTTGAAGCTGCACTTGCTGAAAGTGTTTGAGGAGGCATGGTCTAACAAAACCCTACCTCCAACACTAAGAGAGGCAATGGTGGTGGTCCTCCCTAAACAAGGACGCGACCCCACCGACGTTAAATCCTACAAGCCATTATCCCTCCTAAACTTAGACTGCAAAATCCTAGGCAAAATCTTGGCCAACAGGCTGGCCCCCCTAATACACACTGTGATACATGAAGACCAAAATGGCTTCATCCCCAAACGTAACACCTTCTTAAATATCTGTAGGCTCCTGGGTGTTCTGGGGGACACTCCCCCGGAGGCTCATGACGAGATGGTTCTATCGCTAGATATTGAGAAGGCATTTGATACTCTGGAGTGGGACTTCCTGCTTGCCATTATGCAAGGAATGGGAATTGGGCCTACGTATATACAATGGGTACAAACACTGTACGCCAGTCCACAAGCCAGGGTAAAAACAGGCGGGGTCATATCTGAGAGTTTCCCGATCACAAGAGGCACTAGACAGGGCTGTCCCTTGTCCCCCTTGCTGTTTGCCATAGCAATGGAGCCGCTGGCTACCTGAATACGTGCTATGCAGGAGAGATGGGGGTGGTCAGGAGTGGGCTATACCACAGTATATCACTGTACGCAGATGATGCACTAGTATATGTGCGGAATGGAAGCGAGACAATACCCTCAATAATGTCACTCCTAACCAAGTACGGGGACCTATCGGGACTGATGGTGAATTGGGACAAATCGTGTATATTTCTGTTAACTAGATGGTCTCCGGCAAGAAAAGAGAACGCCCTGGCTGGCCGCTTGAAATGGTGTTTCGATACATTCAAATACTTGGGGGTGCATATACTGTATACCACAAAATGAAGACCTCAGGGATGGGAACCTAGGGAGAGCACTAGCATCTATGAAGGGATCACTACGGTTCTGGACCAAACTACCATTATCGCCCCTGGGCAGAGTGGCAGTGGCAAATATGTTGCTGCTGCCTAGGTTATTATATTACTTTACAACACTGCCACTCTGGGTCCCCGTGAGTTTCTTCCTAGATCTGAACGCAGCTTTACTGCAACTTATATGGGCCGGTGGCAGGATAAGGGTCGCACTTACCACACTACAGCGCCCGCTCGCTGCAGGAGGACTGGGGGCTCCCAACTTTGAACTTTACTATGCTGCAGCACAGCTACAGTGGATTCTGAACTGGCTGCACAGGCCGGCACAGGTGGAGTCCACGTGGCTTCGGGCGCGACTAAATGGGGCACCATTGATCACATGGTTAACAAATAAAATACCAGGGGGGGAATACATACAAAAGGGTCATAAAGCACTCCCATACTCGCCACTCCTCCCATTGGGACTAATCCCGGGTTGGGCTAATGCAGTGGGATCACACTCACTTAAGACTTGGTCTGAGGCCGGAATAACAATGGTTGGGGACTGCTTCGAAGAAGGGAAACTGATGTCATTTGAATCCATCCAAGCCCTCACAGCAGTGAACCCTGGGCACTTCCTGTCCTACTACGCCATAAGTCACCTAATCAAAAAGACGTGGGCGGCTGGAGACAGGGAACCCCTGAGCTCTTCCACACTACACCACATGCTGCACTTCGACGATCAAATAAAAATAGTGACAAATTTGTACAAAACCCTGAATAAACCCTCCGAGCTTAATTTGGAGAGAACGAGGGACAGGTGGAATGCAGTCTTCACTGACCCGATATCGCAAACGGACTGGCCGAAAGCCCTCTAACACACTCGTGGGGTATCCAGAAACCCCAGGTTTCGCTACACGCAATTCAATTACACACACCAAACATACCTGTCTCCAGCCAGGATTCACTGAATGTTCCCTGGTTTGACGTCTGCTTGCCCGCGGTGTGATGCCTCAGAAGCACACTTCTACCATATGGTATGGGAGTGTGCACACATAGTTAGGGAATGGAGAGGAGTGGTAGAAGAAGTAGCGGAACTAACAGGTCTGACACTCGCAGGAGATCCCAAATCCTGCTTGCTAGGGCTGAGACCCAGAGAAAAGAAACATAGACATTTACACAAGTTTGTAGACCTAGCATTCGTGATGTACAAGAGGCTGATTGCGATGAACTGGAAGGCGCCCAGGGCACCTGACCTGAAAGCCTGGCACTCCCTCACACTGTGCTGGACTCGTACAGAATCTCAGGTATTGAGCAAATTAGCACGTGCGGGACAACAACACACGGGGAAGGAAGCCTGGGAAACACTGGTAGCCCGACTAGAAGCAAAAAACGATGAGAGGCCGCCTTGAACCAGATAGAGACCTAGGGCTGGCACCGACCCAGCCAGCACTCACTTAGCGGCAGCTCACCTAAACAACACCCGCAGAACATCATGCGGAAGTGCTGGGAGCCCACTCCCGTTCATTAGAGGTCGGTGTCAATTGTAACTAGCACTCAAGGAGGAACACACAAACAGCACGCACATAACGTATACTGTCATGCCACACTAAACAAGTAGTAATAGGCTCAGCCCCCCTCCCTCCCAACACAACCAACAAGTGTTATCAGGCTACTCCATCAATAAGGGGCCCTGAGACGGGACCACTAGATGCCACAAGGAACGCTTCTTCAATTTCGCAAGGCAGTCAAATATATATACTGTAAGTAATAACAAGACCTAAGTTATGTTATATGTAGGGTGGGGTTCTCGTTTGTTTGTAATATTGCATATGTGTTTTATTTTTTCTCCTTTTTCATTTTTCTCTTTTGTCTTTTTGATATTGTTGCATTCTTCTCTCTTTTGTTATTAGGCGAGTAAGCAAAGATACAACAGATTCACAAAATCCCATCAATGTAATCACATATTCATGTTGTACGGATCTGCATTAAAACTCTATAAAAAATATTTTAAAAAAAAACAATACAGTAACACCTCATCAATTCTAACAATAGCGAATACATGTCAACACTAACACTACCTATATCACCTCCAATACCACCACCAAGGATACCGTCACCAACAACACCAACTCCATCAATACTGAAACTATACCAATGCCATGATCATCAAAATCACCTCCGCTAGACACGGAAAATACCACCAATACCACCATCTATACCACAATACCACCATCAATATACCACAAACACGTGTGACATTGAGTCACCACCAAAAGACCATCATTACTTATACCACTGCAATGTATACCATAAAGATCAATGCCACACCACCACCAATGTCAACAATAATAACAACATCAACATCAATAGCACCACCAATACTACCGCCACCAATACTATTAACAATAAGACCTCCCACCAATAAGCAATAACACAAACATCAATTCCATGACCATCAAAACCATCAGCACAAATAATACTATATCACCACCACTACCACCACCACCACCAAATTTAAGGATTGATGAAGCCAGTTGGAGATGCTTAAATTTGCTATTGCATGTAACCAAAATGATTGCATGCTTTTGTTTGCATACATTGTCACTCTAAACCTAGACTTATTGGCTTTGCTTCTCCTTTACTTCTGTGACTAGTTTTAAATTAATGGGAATACCAATAGCGATTCACACACATACTAGATTGCATGTGACAGTAAGAACATTTCAATGTTGTTTACACTGAATAAAGTCAAGAGTTTTCAGTAAAACCTCAGGGTCTTTGACTCAGTTCAAAAAAAGGTTAACACGGTCAGCTAGTCACTATTCACTTGGTTCAATAAGGATATATCTAAAGTGAGGAAATATTTGCATGATTCATAACTGTATCCAATTCTTAAAACTGTTTTCAGCTAGTAAAGACAGACTTTAGTCAACAAAAAGCTTTGTAAATCAGGCCTGCTAATTATAAGACTGGCTTCAGCTTGAATGAGTCTTCTCCAGCCAGAACATATCCGTTATAACTCACACCTAGAGTTCATATTTTAAAACTGTCATAAGACCATCTTAAATCTGGACAATTCTTTAGTATATCCACGTGATGTATTGAGTGGCAGCATCATGTTACACCTAGAGCATTGCTTGGACTGTATACTAGATTGAAGGCATCATTAGCTCAATATGCAGTATGTATAGAAGCCAGGCCACTTACTTTGTAATCTCTAAAGCACTTGTTATCAGAAAATGATTAAACATATGCCTCTTTACTCATTGTCTACTTTTGGCATTGAGTTGCACATTTTCATGGTTTCATAAAATGCAAATGAGTATGATATGTATGTTTACACAAGTTATATATTTCCAATCGCGTTTATTATCAGCTATGCATAAAGTGATGGATGGTCCCCCGAGTAGGCAGTTTTTTTAAGAATGGTTTGTGGATCTGTACAAAAGAATATTATTTTCACTTTTTCTGCATGCGAAAAAATATTTCTTAACTTTCGAAAAAGTGTGGCTGTCAGACATTCATTTTTCGAATTACTACTACTCTTTGTAGGGCTAACTTTCTAAGGTTTAAAAAGTACATGGAAAAGATTTTCGAGTGCCCACAAAATTGCATGTTCTGGCGTTCATTTACAATTTGTTGTGTAAGCTAACAGGAAAACCCATTTCCCAACCCTTTTGGGGGATCCAACAAAAACGATGATAGCTGCAGAAGTGTCACCCCATGAGCAGATAACACCTATTGACCCTTTTTGTGTATATAAAAATTAAAATAAAACAATTTTTTTTTAAAAACACTTACCTTAACCTGCCCACCGATCGGCTCCTCCGTCTCCTTCACTGCAGGCGGGCACAGGCTCCCAACCTGCCCTGTGGCCAATCCTGACACTGCTCAGAGCAACATAAGGATTGGTTCGGAGTGCCCAACCAGGGTGCTCCCAGGCAGACTGGGAGCCTGTGCAGGCTCTCCCCAGCCTGACAACTCTGTTGCTGCCCTGGAAAGAGTCTACTGTGTTAACGCTGAGCTTGCTAATGAAATAATGATGATTATTCACATATTCTGAGTGTTGAAATTTAATAGAAAATGTAATAACGTAGGACAAAATAATGCATGCATTTGAAGGTGTGCCCACCAGAGTGGCCATCAGCGGCCACAAAGTGTACTTATTAATGGCTTATTAATATGAAATATTGAGCCTATGTTTGATTAACGTAGTAATATGTCATATTGAGGGTTATGCATTATGTATTAGCTTTATTAATAATAGCTCTTAACTTATCGAGGTCTTGGTCTAGTTGCAGGGCCTCATGTCAAGCTGCATTTCTTAGGCTTTTAATAAAATGGATGCTTGGAGAATTTCCACTGTGCTGACCAAGCGCTCGTAGCTAAAAGTCTTTCTCATAAGAACTGCTTGCTAGGAGATTATGTATTTGCTATTGCAACAATGTTTAATGTGATGTGTGTGAGACTGACTTTCTCAGGAGAAGACAATTAAGTTACTGACTGGAGTATAAGCTGCAACAATATTGTTACCTGATAAGCGCAATGACGAGAACGGAAGAGATGAGAAACAATCATTGACATGTGAACCATGTACTAGAAGAGTTGTAGATTTGAGGGTTTAGTTTCATTAGACTAAAAGTAAACATGTGATTCTTGAACCAATAGGGACTTGGGAAGTAGTTTTAGGAAATCTATCTTAGCCGGACTACAATGAGAGGAGACACCCCATTTTGCCCATTCTTATTTATGAGAAGAGACGTGCTTAACTTTATTGCTTAAAGAGACTTTGCTATTCTGAACTTTGGTGCTGAATCCTGATGCCTAGTTGACCAAACTGATGTCCTGAGGATGAAGTCTGTCACAGCTTGCTGATCCAAACTGAGGAGAGGTATACCGACAAAAATTCTATTTGCTATGTCCATTTTCTTTTGTTTCTCGGTACCAACCACTATTTTGATTGAGCCCTAGTTAGATGTTTTCCCAAATTGGTGTGACTAAATTGTTTTGTATGAAGCCCAAACAAGCTATTCTAATCTGGTGTTAGTTAAGGTTTTCACTGATGAAGTTCGCTACATGTAATAACAGTTGATGTCTTTTCTTTGCTGAATCTAAATGTATGTTGCATAACGTTAGCAGTGTTAATATAGGGAAATAAATATTCAAACTTTTACCTCAAGGTGTGTTTGTGCATGACCGCAAGGTCATGGTGTGTGACAATTACTGACTCCTATTGATTACTAATGTTGTTGATTGTTATTGGTTATTGATTTGTACATGTACTGGATATAGAATGGGAAAACCTCGAAGTGAGTCAAAAGGTACATCGAACTATACGCGTCTCCTTGTAAGTTTACCTATTAAGGTCCGACGCACTAACAATTGCGCATGTGTGCTTGGCTGGCCCGAGACGGCCGGCCAAACACACATGAGTTCTGAGGACAAGTGCTGAGCACTCCCTCTCACTACTCGTCAACCCGTGGCCCCACCTCTTTAAAAGACTTATTATAATTTTCTTTTAAAGGTTTTGCAGCTGCCACTGATGGGGGGCAATGCTCCTCTGCCCTAATGGAGGAGCCGCCCCTGTTCAAAGCAGATAACACACATTTTGTGTTAAAGGTTCTTAAAAAATAAATAGAAAATAGTCAGGATTTCTATGGAACGTGTAGGTATGCAGGTTATTACATTATGTTCAGTTTAGTTTTATGTGGATACTTTGAAAAATAATATGCGATTTACATTCTCGGAGCATTGAAGCATTTTGTTGCGTTGACAACACTTCAACGATGCAAAGCTTTAAGATTCACCAGGGTATCGAAACATAAAAGTTAAAAAATATTAAAAGACAAAAAACACTTTGGATGGTAACAAACTAATTTCTTTAAAGCTTCAACAGTCAAAAAAGGTTGATTTATACCATTTTAAGTTCCTACTTAGTGGGAATTAATCTGCGGAAGGAAAATGAATCTAAGTAATCATCCATTTTACAAGCCTTCCAGCATTCTTGTTAAACACACTTCCTATAAATGAAGAGATATTTCTTGAATTCATCCATTGCTCTTCATTTCACTTTAACTGCAAACTTCTTAGCGCAGCAGATGTTTGGTGATTATATCAGCCTCTGTCAGTATACAGTAGCACATTTGCCTTAGGATAATTAAATCTACATGCTGTTCACGACTGTATAAAACAGCAGAATTCATAGGGTACCTCGTGTCCTTGGACGCAGAGGAAGAGAAAAGAGTAGTAGAGCTAACACCTAATGACCTCCTGGAAGTCTGTACTGGTTTGTTCCTCTGAACCTTTTCTGGTCAATTATGGCATTATTCTTTTGACCTTTAGCTGCTCACAGATCCTCAGCTAATAAGTAATTTTAGCACAACTCATGGGAACTTCATTGTTCACTAGAAATCCACAGCCTTACCAGAACTAAAGAGAGAGGGCTTACATTAATTTTTCGTGCATGTTGTATACACTTGCTGCAGTGCTAGACTCTTTTGCACTACAAATAATCCAATTTAACACTGGAAGTACATATGCCTAGTGAATGCCAGGTGCAAATTCATATTTTACGCCTGTTGGTCAATTGAAATGTAATTGTTATGCCATTCTGTTAGTCCGTATATCAGTGCAAAGAGTAGAAATGTTCAGAAGAGGCTTGTCAACACTGAAAGTCAGGTCTTCAACTTCTTGTGGAATTCAAGAAGTGGGGAGGAGGGTCTTATGTGTAGTGGGATGTCATTCCATGATTTAGGAGAGATGGATGAGAAGGCTCGACTGTCATATCTGGTTTTCCGTATGTGTGTGATTTCTGCAAGTAGGAGTCTGGATGTTAGAGGTGTCTGGAAAGTTTGTGAACGCAGATGTGAATGTTGAGGTCTGCTTGGCCAGTGCTATCTAGTGCCTTGGAAGTGTGAGGGAGAAGTTGAAAATGTGCTCGTTTGTGAATGGGGAGCAAGTGGAGTTCCTTCATGTGTAGTGTGAGATGAGCATGATGTCAGCAGCTCAGAGTGATTCTGCCACCACTTTCTGAATGATCTGCAGCTTTCTACTGAGCTATAGGTGATCCAGGCAAAGAGGGAGTTGCCAAAGTCCAGCTTGCTTGTGACCGGGGTGTACATGACTGCTATATTTCAAACATGCATTGAAAAAGCACAGAAGTATAACTGTGGCAAATTTGCGGTTGTTTCATTTATTTTTGTAAGCATAGAATACTCAAAATAAAATTTACAAACATATAAATGTATGCAAGCTAAAGTAATGGTCCAACAGCCAAAGGAATTAATTGTCCTTCCATCCAGGCACTGGTAGATATACACAGTGTAAGAGTCAATGGCTGAAGTAAGCTGTCCCATTGACACCTGATGTAAGCTGCGGTAGGCAGTAGCAAAAATCAAAATTAAAGTTGCACAGTACAATGGTTGAAGTGGGCTGACCAAAAGGTTCTGTTCATAAGTCCATATTTGTGATTCATTTTGAAACAAATATGCTTATGAAACAATTAAAGTTATATGTAGGCCAGACCTAAAAAGTGACTATTTTGTTAATCTTGAACATATTTAGCTCTCTACAGACTAATCTGTTGCCACATCCATTGTTTCGGAACTTCACCGAAAGAAAATGAAGACAAAAAATTTGAAAAGTGCAGAGGCTTGCTTTATGCAAATAAGCAATATTTCTGCCAGAACTGTAAATATTTTTGTGAGGTGTAGCTCTGCCAGAGAGCATCTGTCACAAATACTAGGTTCTTAGGAGCGCATTTATAGACCCCTAGCACCAAAGGAGTGTCACTTTTCGTGACTCTCCTGTGGTGCTAGGCACTGCCCCGTAGTTACAAGGTGGCGTTAAGCCTTGTGGCTTAACGTCACCTTGTAAATACGGACCCTTCCCACGCAGCACTGTGTGTGGAGGGGGCGTGCAATGGGTGTTTGTGTGGGTGTGCCACAGCAACACCCATTGCATTTTGACGCTGCCTCAGATTTATAAAATTTCGTAAACCTTAGGCACCGCCAAAATCTAACGCCACCCCCAGGGGTGGAGTTAGCAGGGCGCAACGAGGAGGAATACTTTTATTCCTCCTAATTTTTTGCTTTTTTCTATGCTTGCCATTTTGCAGCACGCATAGAAAGAGCAAAATGCCAGAAATTATTGTTTATGTGCAGGTGTCCCTTCCTGCACATAAACAATCATTTGAAAATTATGCTTTGGCACTTCTGTGTATGCTGCATTGTGCAGCACACACAGAAGTGCCAGGGCGCCATTGGTGATTGTTTATGTGCAGGCAGGGACACCTTCCTGCACATAAACAATTGCCCCCCTCAATGCAGACATCCTTCCACGATGGTGCAAGGATGCCTGCATTTGTGCTGGCAGCTAAATTTAGCAGCGGCGCAGGGGACAACACAGGGGTGAACCGTATCCACTTAAATACAGCGCATCCCTGTGTTTCTAAAGCGGCGCAGCGCAGCACTGCCAATATTGGCGCAGCACTGCACTGCTCCACCTTCCCATAAATCTGGTTCTAAATCTGGTAATTTAATGCTAAGATGTAGCAATAATGGGAAAATAAAGTGTTGGAAAATGGGTTATTGGTAGGGCAGGTAGGTACCTACACCTAGCAACAAGCCACTAACCTCCACATAGGTACAGTTAGGTCTCAGTAAATTAATCCCAGCTCTACCCTTGGTAGCTTGGCATCGAGCGTCAAGGCTTAACTTAGGAGACAAAGTGTAAAGCATTCATATATCACAAAACAGTAATTAAATAAAACACAGGAAACAGTTTAAAAATCCAAAACCAATTTATAAAAATAGCTTATATTTTTATCTTTAAAATGACACAAAAACGATTAAAATCGGTTCAGGGGAACCGGAGATATGAATTTTTAAAGTATTATTATTTTCTAGCGCTTAGAAACAAAAAGCGCCAATCGGGTCATCTGGTTGCACCTCGACCGGGGCAAAGTCAAACTTTCAGGCCGACCGCGATGGAGCCCTGCTCGGCTACAGGTCGCGGGAGGCCTCGGTTAAAAAGTTACCTTCTGACTTAGTCTTTATTTTGAAGTTTTTCTTCACCGGGACGAACCTGCCAGTTGAATCCGACCTCCTGGAGCCCTTGTCCGGATACGTGATGTAGGTTTCCTCGGTGGAGACTTTTACCTTCGGACTTAGTCGTTTTTTCGAGATGAAAATCCTTCGACCAGGGTAAACCTGGATCTTGATCCGACGTCCATGGAGCCCTTCTCGGATACGATGGCTGGGAGGTCCCGGTCAACTTTTTACGTTCGGACTTAGTCTCTTTTTTGGATGTTTTTCTTTACCGGGACGAACCACGAAGTCAGGCCGGGTCGCGGTTGAGGCAAGCCGGCTAGAATTTCCGCGTCGGGTCGGTCACTTTATGGAGCTTTTTTTCAAAAATTCTCCAATCTTTTCCAAACTTCTGGGGCTTCACCCAGATGTTCTTTCAAGGTTCTTTTGGGGTCCACAGCTCACCCCAAGGGTCCAGAAGTTCTGTGATGGTCCTTGGGGGTGCGGACTTCACTCCCAGAATGCACCTGGCGCAAACTCCTTTTTGGCCACTGGGCAGTGGTCAGCTGGTCGCTTCTTTCAGGAGTTGGTGCAATTGTTCACCTGTAGCAAACAGGGAGTCCCTCCTTGAACCAGTTGAAGCCAGGCAAAGTCCTTCTTGTGGTGAAGCCCAAGTGTGCAGCTGGTGCAGTCCTTCTGAGTGCAGGGTCCAGGTGCAGGCCAGGGGTCCAGCAGGGCAGTCCTTCTTCTTCCTTAGTTCCTTTCTTGTTGAATTCTGGAGGGGATCTGAGGCGTGGGTGCAGGTCTGCCAGTTTTATCCTTGCTCCTGGGTGAAAAGCAGGGGGGCCCTGGTTCTCCAATCAGGGACAGGGTCGTCCCCCTGTGATGACCACTTCCTGGGAAGTGTGGCAAAAATCCATCCCAGAAGGCAACAGTCTCTAAAAATCCAAAATGGATGAATCTGATTTTTGGAGGAGAGATCTGGCTGAGCCCACCCACTGGTGTGGCTAAAAATCATAAACACACCCCTCTCCTGCCCTCTCCTAATCTAATCAAGGGGGCACCTAGCTGTCTGGGTTTACAGGATGTGGGGGTGTTGCTGGGTGCTCCAGATGTCCTTCTCTGCCTTTGAAGACCAGTTTGGCAGCCCTCCCCCTTCCTGCCTCACCATCTGCTGAGGGGAGATTCTCTCCCCCAAGCACATTCCTTTGTGTGAAGCCAGGCCACTTCACACTTCATTAAAGTAGCCTGGCAGAAGCTGCTGCAGGCTGGCCAATCAGAGCACAGCAGCAAAAACAATGCAGAGCTGAAATTGGCAACTTTTTAGGTAAAGTCTAAACTTTTTACCTGAGCTGGTTATATTAAATCCAACAACTGGAAGTTGTGGGATTTATTATAACAATCAATTTGATACCAAATTCTTGGTATGTAACATTTAAGGAGACTTTAAAATTTAAAATAAAGTCTGCCCATTCTAGCCTATGAAGGCCATTTACTTCAATGAGGGAAAAACGAATTTGGCTGTTTTTACCTCACCAGGGCTTATAAATCTATTTTTATAAAGTCCCTGCTTATAGTTACATGGCACCCAGCCCTAGGGGCACATAGGGCACACCTTAGGGGTGACTTATATGTAAAAATAAGGTAGTTTAAGACTTTGGAAGTACCTTTAATTCCAAAGTCGAATTTGCATATAACTTTATTTTAAAAGCAGCCAGCAAGGCAGGCTTGCTTTTAAAATGACACTGGGCACCTCAGCAATGCACCTAGGTGTGCACCACCTATGCTGTGGTCCCTAAACCTACATGCCCTACCATATACTAGGGACTTATAGGTAGGTTAACTTAGCCAATTATAATTAGCCTAATTTGCATATCCATTTTACACAGAGCACAGGCCCTGGGACTGGTTAGCAGTACCCAGGGCACCATCAGAGTCAGGAAAACACCAGAATATAGTGGAAAATGGGGGCAAAAAGTTATGGGGCCTCTGCAATCAGCCCTAGTTTCTCACATAAAGTGTTTCCCTTTTACTGTATCATAGAGGAATTTCACACAACAATGAAAGGGCTGTCACAGAGCCTATCAGTGACCTGCTGGCTATTTGCTTTGATGGAGAAACAGAATTTAAGTTTGAACAGGGGGGAGGAAAGCTGCAGAAAGTAGAGTATAAGGGTGGCAGTAGGCCCGGTACTATTGTTTTAAATAAAGTCATGTAAGGTATTTAGAAGATGATGGTAATGTGGGTAGCAGTTGCAGAATGGCAGTTATTTTATTTTTTTATTGGATGCAGAGGGTATGGTAAACACAGTGGGTGATAAAAGTTTGTGCAGGACAGCAGGTATGTTTTATTAATATTTGGGAGAGAAAGGCAATGGTAATGGTACTTTGGGAGGGTTGGAACATGTTATGCATTTTTTGGGTGAGGAGCAAAGGCATAAAAAAAGATGGTTGGAGGTTGACAGGAAAACCAAGTATATGACAGGGCAGTTTATTAAGGCTGGTGAAGCCATATCTTATATGGTTCCCCCATGATCCTTCTACTCATGCATTACTGATGAGAGCAGGATGTGATGCATTGAGGACCATACATAACATACAATTATGGCCAGTCAACATTGAATAAAAGGGGTTGTTTTCACCTCAGTACTTGATATACATTGAGCTTTGCTCTTGTCTATTTGAAACATTTGGTGAAAAACATCCCTATTATTCACAGTTACCCATACATAATTCTATTTGTTATTGAACTCTTTCCATGGTTACAGGTAAAATCTTACATGATTTGGAACATATGTACAAATAGAAGGATTCACAGAAACAATTAGCCAGTATGGGTACAATGCAAGTTACAAATAAGGAGAGATAAAGGCAAATAAGTATGAGACATTTAGCCATGTTCTAAACATGCTTCATCCAAGTAAATCATTTTAAGGCAAAGTCAGTTACAGAAAAAGAATACCTGCAAAGTTAATTTCTTTGTTCTTCCGCAATTCTTACCAATGAAGAGGGATGTAGGAATCCGTTCATAGAGAGTGTTGGAAAAACCCATCTTTAGCATAGTATTTCCCCAGGTTTTTGTCCTTTGTGGCTATCCCATATTTGCTACCCATAGACCTCTGTCCACCTTACCTCTACCAACCATTACTAAAGTTACTTTGCTCTCCTTTTTAGGCATGGTAAAATTGACATACACCTAACTGACACACTAAATGTATTTATATGTACCTAGTATATGGTACTACCTGTACCTAGGGTCAGTAAGATAAATACTACCAGGGAGCTGCAACACTCATTGTGTCACCCGGTGAGGCAGCCCTGTAAAGCATGTTTGCAGGGGTGCCTCTGCAGCCTTGGTATGCTTGGTATGGCAGTCAATTTGGCCTGTCAAAATAACCGTTTTAACAGGCTCATACCTTCCCTTTTCACACTTATATGCTTTAAGCTCTAAATCATAGGGCAGGATACATTCTAGTAAAAAGTAGGATATGTATATTAACATGTCCTGGCAGTGGAAAATATTCAAAGTCATTTTTCACCTCGACAATGCTAACTCTCCCATTGGTAAATATTGGGTTACCTTATAACAACTTATAAGGCTTCATTTCAATTTGGGAGCAGCTACAAAAATAGTTCAAGGACATATTTTAATGGTAATTTAATATCCAAAATAATGTTAAAGTTAGATTTTATATTACTGTTAAGGAAAATACACTCTTGGATAGTTGTCTCTTTTCTGCCTAAAACCAAAAGGCATTTCTCCCCGTGTCCAGTTGTCATCTGATTGTTGATGCCCAGTTGTCATCTGACTGCTGTGAGATGTGTATTGCACTCAGGCAGTGGACAAAATGTGTGGAGGGAGGTTCCCTCCTTGACAGCATGGCCCAGGTGGCTGTGCCCATATCATTTCTGGGTTTCAAAGGATATCTAGCCTGCCACTGGCAGATGTAGCTCATACCTATGCCTATCTTCTTTTTGTCTTTCTAGCCGGACAGGCTTCGAAGCCAGTAGCAGGGAAAGCTGCCCATAACTGGTATAGAGCCTGGCACGGAGTATAAATATGACATCCCCAGAACTCTTACCAGAACACTTCAGGACCTGTGAAGCAGGGAAGACTCTCCTGCTGTCTGAATCCTGAAGGAAGGCCGCACCTGCTTGCCTTTAACCCAGAATCCAAGAAGTGACACCAAGGGTATGTTTGCTGACCTTGTGTTTGTGCTACAGGGGTAAAACTAGTTTCCAGAGGCTTTTTCCTGCTTTCCATCTGAACAGCCCCAAATGGACAAGACCCGGTTGCATCTGCTAAGCTGACCTCTGTGGGATTGAGTCCTGACCCCCAAGTACTGTACCCAAGGCCTTGGACCCTTGGTTGTGGTCAGACTATTTCTTCCCTGCCTAGTTGGAAGCTGACTCAATGGATTTGACACCTAGCAGCACTCGATCAATGGCTTCACTGGACTCAATACCAAGCAGTACCAGATCAACACCGACAACCCTTATTGATAGCTTTACCAGATTAGATGCAGATTAGCACCAGATCCTTGCTTCACCGGACTCGATGACGAGCAGCACCCAATCAACGCTGACAATGTTTGTCAACTACTTCACCTGACCCGATCCCAAGCAGCCACTAACTGTCTCCAAGACAACGCACAGCATTTCCCGGTTGTTGCTGAGCCATTTCTCTGATCCAGTTTGCAGCTGTCCAGTCTGATGACTTGTCAACGACCACCTTTTCTCCTTTTCTCTGATTAATGCTTGCTCTATGTCTAAGCATTGCATAGAAAAAAATGTATTTATTGCTACCAGTCCGCTAGACTGTCTCTTTATTACAGAGACTTGGGCAACGGAAGATTCAGGTCTTGACCTTATGACAGATACCCTTTAGGGATATGCAATTACAAGGGCTGAAAGGGGCAAATGGAGATGAGGGAGCCTCGCCATTAATCTCAGACTAGGGCTGAACTGCACACTCGAGGTAGAAACCCATTGAGGGCTGTGAAGTGGAATATTTTAAAATTCGTAAGAATGGCACACAGATCCTGACAGGACTTTTAGTGTTACGTCCTCCTGGCTCAAAAACTCAGTTTTTGAGGAACTGGAATGAGATATTAGATCCTTTTATTGCTTGCAGTAACTACCATTTTGGGAGATTTTAATCTGCATCTCGAAGCTGAAGGCGACAAATATGTTAAGATCCTTTTAGATCTTATGGATAACTTTGGATTTTCATAAAGGGTTAATCTGGCTACACATCTAGCTACACACATGCTGGATGGAGTCTTTACTAATCTAGACACCCTGTTAGTGAATGGGTGCACACCTCTCAGTTGGATGGAACATCATGCAGTAATGTTCAGGATACACAGGGAAATGGCAGAAAAGTCCACTCAGGATAATGTCACCAGGGTCAGGAAAGTGAGTAAAATCTATCGAAAACTCTGATCAAATCCTAAGTGAGAGATGTGTGCAGTCAGGTTCTCTTGCAGAGAATTTTAACATGTGGGTTCAATCAGATGTGGATGAGCTAGCCCCGATTAGAGCTAAGAAAAGGAAGAAGGTAGAAAAGTTCTGCCGTTTTTTTTGAGAATTTGAAAAAGTTACAAAGACAGTGCCAGAGGCAAGAAGGAAGATGGAGATTGGCCTTAAATTTAGAAGAGAAAAATAAGCATAAAGAGCTAATTAGAGTTCATAAAATTCCAATTAACAATGCTAAGTCATCTTTTTTTACTCAGAAGATTAGATCTGCCATAGATACCCTCAGAGCATTGTTCAATACCGTAAACCATCTTGCGTCTCTTCTGACGCAACAGGCGCTAACGAATTCCCAGGAATTCTGCGATAAGGTGGCCCTGTATTTTAGGGACAAGATCTTTAATTTCTTCTGAAAATTCCAAGCAGGTGAGGAACAGCTAACTGCCGGACCAGGGGAAGGGAGCTCTGACAAGCAGTTCACCAGTGGCTATTTAGTTAGATCAAATCCCTTTTTAATACAAACCACTTTGAGATCACAGATGATCCCTGCCCACTGAGGGTGCTGCAGTTGGCCACTGACATCATTGCAGAATCCCTGAAAAAAGTCTACTCCTTTGTGTTGGAATCTGATGTATACCCTCAGTGCCGGAAGGAGGCAACTGTCATTCCTTTGAGGAAATAGCCTAATACGGACTCTGATGACCTGAAAAATATTCTGCCAATCTCTCTGCTACATGCTCCAGCTAAAATTCTGGAGAAACATATTAACAAGGAATTATCCCACTTTTTCAATGAGCATGAACTCCTAGATCCTTCTCAGCATGGTTTCAGGAGTAACCTCAGTACTGAATCTGCTTTGCTTAATGCAGATGACTACATTTGTCAGCAAGTTGACCAAGGTGGATGGCTATTTGGTGATGCTGGACCTGTGTGCAGCCTTTGATACCAATTCTCCAGGTCTTTTGGTCCTAAGGCTGCAACTGGTTGGGCTGAGGGATGAGGCCCTTAATTTACTAGACATTTTTGTTTATTGAAAAGAATGATCTCAGTCAGTTGTGGGGACATCAGAGTCAGTCCCTTTCAACTTCCCTGTGAAGTACTGCAGCGTTCCTCCCTCAGCCCCACTTTAATCTTTAAATCGCTCCTTTTGCACAGTTGGTACGTTCATGGGTCTTCTAAGTTTCCTCATATTCAGGTGATACCTAAATCATTGTATATTGTGGATGACTGGGAAGAGGTGTCTGGTCTGAAAAATGTAGATCTTGCATCGCAGAGGTTAGCACACTGATGAAACAGAACTGGTTTAAAATGAATGGAGAGAAGACAGAAATTGTGATCTTTAGAGCCGTGAATTTGATTTGGAATAGTTGTTGTGGCCTGACACTTGTGGTATACCGCCTGCTCCAGTGAATGCAGCAAGGAACCTGGACATTATTTATGAAAATAAACTTACCTTTGATTGCTAGGTGAACAAAACAGTGAGTTCTTGTTTCTGGATGATGAAGTCTCTAAAAAAATGTTCCTTTTCATACCGGGGAGCTCAGAGTGCCAGTGGTCCTGCTGCTCATTACATTTCTCTGGGATTACTGTAACACTCTGAGGCAGATTTCTGAAAAGTGGTGTTGCAACTAGTGCAGCACCAGTCTTCTAGCACCCCTTTGTTCCCCTGTAACGCCACCATGTGATTCACGCTAATCCTTTAAAGTCCATTGAGGCCCGTTGTAAACAATGGTGTGCCTCCTTTTAATGCCTGCTTTGAGCAGGCGTTAAAAGTGCAGAAAACAATGATGCAAAGAAATCTCTTAAATTTCTTTATGCCATTTTTTCGCCCCCCCTAATGGGAGAATGCCCCCTTTGCATACATTATGCCTTGTTGAGGCATAGCATAGCGAAAAAGGTCACAAAGTGGTGCAATGCATGCATTGCGCCACTTTATAAATTTGGCGCAGTTATTTT
The DNA here is from genome assembly GCF_031143425.1 of Pleurodeles waltl. Classification (NCBI taxonomy): domain Eukaryota; kingdom Metazoa; phylum Chordata; class Amphibia; order Caudata; family Salamandridae; genus Pleurodeles; species Pleurodeles waltl. The sequence goes on along the minus strand of NC_090446.1, from coordinate 723,820,271 downwards.
GGCCTCATTGGGCCACATTAGTGTAAATAAATTTACGCTAATATGGTGTAAAGAGACGCTAGGGGCTCTTAAATATGCCCCCTGTTTTTAAATATCAAGCTGTATTCCTTCAACAAGCTACAAGTTACTCACAATGGTGCAGCTTGGTTAGTCTTAGCCTTACCTAAAAGTTGCTCAGTAAGGGAGAGTCTGAGGACTCTCCACTGGCTTTCAGTGAGGAAGGGGGATATCTTTAAGGCCTTATGTATGGTGGTTCAAGGCCCTCCATCAGCAGGGCTCACTCTACTTTAGGCCCATCTAAACCTGGTATTCTCCTAGTAGTTCGGTGAGATCACAGTGCAGAGAAAAGTTAATGTTCCCAGATTTTGGAAAATGAGATGGGGGAAAGAGCTTTTATGCTGGCAGCTGCCAGACTGTGGAATAGGCTGCCGGTTTTCATCAGAGGAGTTCATTCCTATCTGATATTTTTCATAGGCAGGTGAAAACCTGGTTGTTTTCGGCAGCATAACGGCTGGGTCTGGCTTACTTGGTTTCCTTGTTACTTTATTTGTCTCTCCATTTTTGCTGCACATGGTTCCTTGGCGCTTTAATGCCTTGATGGTTTAATGTGCTTTATAAATTCAAATACAAAAAGGTTTTGAAGTTAGAGGTTAACCTTTCCACCAGACAAACCTGGTCTCTGTATCTGACCAGCAGTCCATCGGGGGGGTAGATCTTAACTTTTGACTTTGTCTTGATCTTACGTGACCAGATACCCGCGGTTGACACTTGATGCTTAGGAAATATTTGTAACTCAAACTTTCAAAATTCATATCTTTGGTTCAATTTATTAGATTTTTGTCATTGTATGATTTTATTTATTAAAATATTCTCTATTTGTCTAATTCAGTTTTTACTTGTGCTGTCTTTTCACTTTGTTACTGTTTGAGTATTGCATAAATATATTCACATTATCTCTAAGTTAAGACTGGTGACTCTGTGCTATCGCTACCAGGGGGTTGAGCACATGATTATTTACTGACTTTTGTGATTCATCCTGACAAGGATTTGGATTATTATCTTAGGTGAGTTCTCACCCCACTCAACTAATACTCCAATTTCTTACAGATAGCAAGTATAAACTTTGTATTATATATGACCTATGGGGTTGTCACTAGGGTTGAGCAAAAACTTTTACTCCGTTGGTAGGGTTTACAGAGTTTGCCCATTAAGAGCTCCGCTTGGAGAGCGGAGTTCTGGCAAAACTCTGCCAATTGAGGCGTGGCAGATTTTTAACTCATGCATGGCAAGAAGCAGCGCCCTTTTGCATGCAGTGTGGTGCCATTTGTGGTCATTTTACAGTGCAGAACAACATCCTGGTGTTAAAAATCAGTGCAAGCAGCGTGGCATGCCTGAATTCTGCCCGTTCATGGAATCTCGCAGTTTTTGTGTAACTTCACAGATTTCCACTGAGTGAATTGTGCAATTTGAATTGCACAACATGTGGGTTATCAGGTGCCAAAACACTTCCTGGTTGCCTCCACAGAGTCATCATCTTGAGCAGGTTGTGCTCTAGGGGTTGGCTTTCAAGGGCTTCAATCCCTTTATAAGCCGCCAATGACACATATGCACAGCGGTTGCATGCACAAGACACGCCTAAGGTAAAGTAAGCCCATCTCTACCCATCCATGTCTGGTTTGCAGCCAGCCATCCTTTTAGTTTGCAGGATGACATATCTTTGTGAATGGCCTCCTCTAGAGAAGAGGTGTACATTTCATACCCTCCACCCCTCCCTCTTTGTGTGAGCATCAGGCTTGGCCATTCTTTATAAATGTACCACCTATGGATTTTTCCTCCTCACTCTGGGGAGTTCATACAAGCTGACTGCCTCCCCTCCTTCAATGGACAGTGAAGCGCCTCCATTTTCAGAATGGAGTCGCTGAAACCCTTAAGTCCTTCAAGGACTGTTTCAAAGTACTCTGCGATTGATTGGGCAAAGCATGTCTCAAAATGAATTTCAATAAAATGGAAATTCTCTTTGTCGGCACAGGCATGATCCTTGACCCATTGAGCTGGTGGCCATCTGAGTTGGGGACTTCCCCGCCCCTTCAGTCTGCGTTAGGAATTTGGGCATCAAATTCAACTTACCCTTATTGTTGGAACCACAGGTCAAAGCAGTTTTGGCTAGCTGGGTTGCCACTCTGAAATCTCTGAGAAGGATGCTCCACTTGGTGTCCGTGACTTGTCCGGGCTCTTGTCACCACTAAATTGAACTACGCCAACAGTCTTTACCTGTGCTTGCTGGAGTACCTTGTGCAACAGTTGCAGATTATACAAAATGCTGCTGCTCACCTTATCCTCAAGATCTTGATTGGGCATTCAGGCGGTCATTCTGACCCTGGCGGTCATGGACCGCCAGGGCCGGGAACCGTGGGAGCACCGCCAACAGGCTGGCGGTGCTCCCAAGGGCATTCTGACCGCGGCGGTACAGCCGCGGTCAGAAACGGAAAACCAGCGGTGTACCGCCGGTTTTCCGCTGCCCTGGGGAATCCTCCATGGCGGCGCAGCTTGCTGCGCCGCCATGGGGATTCCGACCCCCATACCGCCATCCTGTTCCTGGCGGCTTTGGCCGCCAGGAACAGGATGGCGGTATGGGGTGTCGTGGGGCAATGGCATGGGCACTGCAGGGGCCCCCGTAAGAGGGCCCCACCATGATTTTCAGTGTCTGCCATGCAGACACTGAAAATCGCGATGGGTGCAACTGCACCCGTCGCACCCCTTCCACTCCGCCGGCTCCATTCGGAGCCGGCATCCTTGTGGAAGGGTGTTTCCCGCTGGGCTGGCGGGCGGCCTTCTGGCGGTCGCCCGCCAGCCCAGCGGGAAACCCAGAATACCCGCGGTGGTCTTGTGACCGCGCAGCGGTATTCTGGCGGCTCCCGGCGGCCCTGCGGATACCGCGGCCGGCGGGAGTCAGAATGACCCCCTCAGTGTCTGCACATATTCTGCAGCTTCACTGGCTCCTGGTAAGCAGTTGTATCAAGTTCAAGGTGCTAATTGTTGCCTATAGAGCCTTGGAGAATAAGGGACTTCTGTACCTGGGAAGCAGACTCAAGCTCTACCATCAGAATAGATCCCTCAGGTCTCACTCCCAGAGGCTCCTGCATATCCTGATGATCCATAGGGCCAGACACAGTGGGAGGTCCTTTACCTTCTTGACAGCTAAGCTATTTGACATATGTCACAAAGGACAGTGTACACAAAATATTCTGTTTGAAACAGTTACTTCTTCACAGTACTTAAAGTTCTACTACAAGTGCATAAACATGCACAAATCACCCATCTGGGGACTACTTCTGGTAATTCAAGCTTGAATAAGTATAATAAGTATATGTTTCTGCTCATGAATACGCTTCTATCCATTCTTCACCTGGTACCCTCAGAAAAGCTATTCAGGAAAGGCCTAAAGACCCACCTGTTTAATGCTTAGCTTCCTTCCATTCTTTTGGGCAGTGTTGCTATTAGCACCAGGATGTTCCCTTGTTTTCAGTCGCAGGCTCTACAGATGCCTTAGGTGCGTTGCTGTAGTTGGCGATCAGCACCCATCCTTGTTCTTGTCCACATGCTCACCTGGGGCGCTCACATTTTAAAATTTATTACGAGCCATGAGGAGAGCTCCAAGGCTCGCGAGGTGGCTCCTGGCTCTGGGCCAACACTCATCCTGGGATCATACTTGTTGCTGGCTCCCACAATGAAGGAGCAGCTTTTCACTCTGCTCTGACAGCAGGAGCAATCATTTTTACCTAACTATGCTTGCAGACAGGAAAAAAAGCAAATATTTGGAAGCAGTAGCCATACTAAAAAAGGTTTGGCAAGCTGACTCCTTGGGGTGTACCGCCAGCACATGGTGGATCCATGGCACCATTAAAAAAATCTCTCAGGAAAACCCCATCAGATTAAGGGGAGGCAGGGTATCCCCGCCCTGGCACCTATATTTTTTTTAAACCTTTTTTTTCAAGACAGAATGTGGCAGCCAATAAGATATTTTTTATCTGTCAACTTTTTATATAAAATCATTTTCATTACTATACGTTAATGCTAACTCCACTGCGCATGGCCTTCTGCCGTGTATGACAAGGGTTGGCTGCAGGGCCAGGCTCTGCGGCCAACCACCTATAACCACTTAACCCTGCAACAACGGAAGTTGGCCACAGGGCCTGTCTCTATGGGTATGAGGATAGATATGAGAGGGTGTCTCTATGTGTGACAGTGGGTGTGAGAGTGTCTGGGTGTGAGATTGGGTGTGAGAAGGACTATGTGGATGTGAAATTGAGTGTGAAAGTTTCTTTCTGGATGTGAGAGTAGATGTAAGAGGCTGAGTGTATCAGTGGATGTGAGCTTGTCTCTGTGAGGTGGTGTGGGATTGTATGTATAGGTCTGTAAGTGTATGTGTGGGAGTCTGATTGGGTCTGTGGGTGAGTGACTGTCTGAATGGGTCTGTGCATGGGTACATGAGTGTCTGAGTGGGTCTGTGAGTGGGTGCATGAGCCTTTGAGTGGGTCTGTGAGTGGATGTGTGAGCCCCTGAGTGGGTCTGTGAGTGGGTGCGTAAGCCTCTGAGTGGGTTGGTGAGTAGGTGTGTGAGCATCTGAGTGGGTCTGTGAGTGGGTATACATGAGCCTCTGAATGGGTCAGTGAGTTGGTGCGGGAGCCTCTGAGTGGATCTGTGAGTGGGTGTGTGAGTCTCTGAGTGGGTCTGTGAATGGCTGCATGAGCCTCTGAGTGGGTCTGTGAGTGGGTGAGTGAGCCTCTGAGTAGGTGTGTGAGTGGGTGCATGAGTTCTGAGTGAGTGTCTGAGGGTACCTGAGAGTGGGTGTGAGAGTGCGTGTGGGTGTGTAAGTACTTGTGAGTGGCTCTGCCACAAAGGAACCTTACCCACCCTTTTCTCCAACAAGAGTCCACAGCTTTGCATGAAATATCTACCCAAGTGGAGTTCTTTCTGCTTCCTTGAGTAAATGTCCAGTATGTATTCTACACTACAGCTGTGTGATTGAGCACAAGGAAATGCCACCAGTGATTGTGTACATTTGACAATGGAAATATTCCTCATTCATCTTTCTCCAAAATTCTGTGATAAGATGAGTTCTCCAATAGAGAGGCAAATGCGACTACAAGGGCATAAATCTCCACCAAACGAGGGTCCTTCCCCTTATCTATCTGAAGTAAGTGGTTCTTTGTTTTGTGGAGATGTCTTCATATTCCTCAACGTCAAGAATGTGCCATCAAAACTGGTGGGAACTGCACTGGGGGGTCTCTTTGGAAAGCTGCCCATCATCACAGGAAAAGGAAGAAAGCATCTGTATACTTGTTGGTGTAGACCGTGAGGGCCAAGTGGATATAGCCTCCAGGTGATTTGCATGTTTGCAGCTTTTTAGCAATTTAAAGGGAGAACCATGAGGGAGAAGGGCCGTGCGGCTGATTTAAGGCCGGGACCCATCCCCCAGCCTCTTGTGGCCCCAGTGCACCGAGGTGCCCACCATTATTAAATGGAGGATGGGGACCGTTCAGCCCCCCTCCTTAGGCCGATTTAGGCCCAGGGGACCCTATCCCCCAAGGCTCGGCCATCTCTCCTGGGTGCCCTCCAAAGCACCCAGTGTGCAATGGGACCGCGGAGGGGGCCTCAAGGCCCCAGCGGTTCCAGCCACCCCCTGCCTCCTGCAGGAGCCAGCATTGCTGTCACAGACAGTGAGCTGCTAAACATGCAACAGACTCCCTTTCTATTTTTTTTCAGGTTGCCCGGTGAGGTGGTGATCCCTAGGGTGTGGTGGGCTGCAGGACCCCCCTCATACATCACAATAATTGCCCAGGAGGTGGTGGTCCCCAAGGCTGTGGAGGAGGCTGACAAGCCTCCCCCACACAATTAAAGAATTTTGTCATGGGGAGGTGGTAGTCCCCGGGACGCTGGGGGTGTGTGGGCCACTTCATATTTCACAAAAATCACCCGAGGGAGGTGGTAGTCCCTGGGGCTGTGAGACCCGGAAGCCCCCCCACATTCTAAATTATGAATGCCTCCGGGACCTGGCCCACCCAGGAGCCTATTATTTGTATTATTTTTTCATGCAAATTTGCGAATATCTCAAATCCATGGCAAAACATTTTTTTAATGCTTTTTTGCTCTGGGGGTCCCTCTGGGACCTCACCCCCAGAGCTAAGTGGTCAGGGTTTCTATACTATGGCCCCTTTTCTATTTTTTTTTGCATTTTGTGGGGGATTCGGCTGAAGCAGAGTCCCAAGATGGCTGCTAACACTTCCTGGTTTGAAGTGTCTGCAGCCAATCACAGCTGTGCATTTCCCTGCACAAGCTCGTCTTTTTTCGTGAATACTCCGTGACCAGAGATATCCAAATTTGGATTTGCCTAAATTTCTCAAAAACTACTGAGCAGATTTACACCAAATAAGCGAAAGTACAATCTGCATACCGAAAGCTAGCCTTCTGCTAAATGTGGTGTAATTCCATCCAGTTGTTCATGCTGTAGACGCGTCCTATGGTCCTATAGGAATTAACATGGGAAGCAAAACATTTTTCACCCCCACCTTTTTCTCGCCCCCCCACTTGATGGATTACCCCCAAAATTTCCATGCACAACAAGAATCATTGGAAAACTTTTTGGGAAAAATTACGGAAAGAATCGTCAAATGGTGCCAAAGATAGAGGCAAGTCCAAAAATGTTTTTTCTCTGGAAACATGGTCCTAACTATAACTACCCAGTGGTGACTGCCACTAATATATATATATATATATATATATATATATATATATAGAGAGAGAGAGAGAGAGAGAGAGAGAGAGAGAGAGAGAAAGAGAGGGAGAGTTATAGTTATAACCATATTTCCATTTAAAAATAGTTTTTGGACCTACCTATTTCTTTGGCGCCATTTGAGGAATCTTCACAAAATGGTTAAAAAAAGTGCTCCCAAGAATCTTGCTGTACATGGGAAGTTTAAGAGTGATCTGTCAAGGGGGGCCTAAAAAAAGGTGGGGGGTCAAAAAAAGTGCATTTCATATTATAATTACAATAGGGATTTGAAAACAACTACAGCCGAACTGCTTGACGGAATTACACCAAATTTGGCAGAAAGGTAGCTTTTAGTCCAGAATGAAGCTTTTCTTGTTTTTTGGTGTAAATTCATTCAGTAGTTTTTTTAGATGTAAAAAGAAAAAGAAATATAGATATCTAGAGGAGCAAAGGCTTTGCGAATACTCCTGATCTCATGCAGAGATCTGATTGGCTGCCAACACTTCAACCAGGAAGTGTTGGCAGTCATCAGCCTCTGCGGAGTCCCAGAAAAAAATATTAAAAAAGAGGAAAAAGCCTGTATGTAGACCCTGACCCCTTAGCTTTGGTGCTGGGTTCCCAGAGGACATCCCAGGGCAAAAAAGCGCTTTTTATAAAAACATTTTGCTGCAAATTTGCGATGACATCGCAAATTCACAGCAAACATTTTTGAAAAACCAAGTGCCATCTCTGGCACTTGTTCTACTAAAGCCCCGGTTGGGCCAGGCCCTGGGGTCATATCAAAATTAAAGAAGTTGGCACATAGGGACCCTCTCCTGGGCTTATTTATGCCCTGGGGACCGCCACCTCCCTGGGGCTTAAATCAAGTAGTATGCAGGGGGCCACACACCCCGTGCACCGGGGACCACCAGCTCCCAGGGGAAAAATCTTTTAATTATAGCCGGGGGTAATGCAGACCCCCTAGCCCCAGGGACTACAACCTCCCCAGGTGCTAACATTGTGTTATATGTGGGAGATCATAAAGCCCCGGCGAAGCATCAGGGACCATCACTTCCCCAGGGCAATTGGTTCAAAATGAGGTGGGGCTGCAGGGCCCCCCTGCAGAGCCAGTGACTGCTACCTCCCAGGGGATTAAATAAAATGAAATAGAGGGTCAGTCACAGCCCCCCAGCACTGGGGACACCCTCGTGGAGCCAATAACTGACCTGGGGAACGCCACCCCCCAGGGCCAGCTCCTGCTATGTTCAGGGGTGCCCATCTCTGAGCCAAGTCAGAGCAAACACAATTCCACTCCCAGGAAGCAAGAGTTGTCAGACAGCTCTCGCTTGCTGGGAGCTGAGGATTCCTCTCTTTTACTGCCCACAGACATGTTTGCAGGGATCAAAGGAAACGATTGCTCTCACAGACCAGGAGCTGCATGTTTAGAAGCTCCCGGTTAGGAACAGCAATGGTGGATCCTTAGGAGGCGGGGAGCTGACTGGGACCATGGGGGCCTTCCGGTCTCCCCCACAGTCCCCAACAGTGGTGGTGACTGAGTGCCCTTGGTGACATTGCTGGGCCTGGTGGATAGAGTCCCCTGGTCAGAAATCGGCCGGGGGAGGGGTGCTGTGCAGCCACCCTCTCCTATTGAATGAAAGCCAGACACTGGGGTATGGATCCCCTATTGAAATGTGAAATCCCTTTGTGGAGGTGAATGCATTACTGATCTATTAGAGTGCAATCTGTATGTGATTGTGATGAGTAGGATCTCTCTTGTCCTCTCCTGGTGAGAGCAGAGTCCATGGTTCTCCCTTTAAAATGCTGGTGGTGTGTTCTTGATGCCAGATTTATATGAGGACATTGCCACAAATAAAAGAATCAATTTCATCATATAGATAACAGGAAGGACCCTGGTTTTGTGGGAGACTTATGTCTTTGTAGTCTTGTTGGCCTATCTATTGGAGGATTCATGCTATCACAGAATTCTAGAGAAAGACACATCAGGAACAGTCACATTGCCATACGCTCACAGGGTCACTGGTGACATTTCCTCATACTCCATTACACAGCTGTATTGTAGAATACAAACTGGACATTTACCCAAGAAGGCAGAAAGAATTGCACTTTGGTAGACATTTTGTGCAAAACTGTTGACTCATATTGGATAAAAGGGCAGGTGAGATCCTTTTGTGGTCTAGTCACTCACACAGCAACTGACACACCCACACAGATGTTCACACACCCACTCTCAGAAACTCATGTACTCACTCACAGACCCACTCAGACACTCATGCACCCACTCACAGATCCATTCACGCACCCACTCACAGACCTTCTCAGACATACATGCACCCACTCATAGACCCACTCAGGCTCACGCACCCACTCACAGACCCACTCAGAAACTCATGTACTCACTCATAGAGATACACTCAAAGACTCATGTACCAACTCACGGAGGCACTCAGACACTCACTCACAGACCCACCTAGACTCACACACCTACTCATTGACCCATTGACAGACTCACATCCACTCACAGACCCACACCGAGACGCATGCACCTTCTCACAGACCCACTCAGAGACTCACCCACTCACAGACCAATTCAGAGAATCACACACCCACTCACAGACACACTCAGACTCACATGCCCACTCAGAGACACTCAAACACCCTCTCACACCTACTCTAACACCTGGTGGGGTGCGAGTTATAATTACTTTAGGCCGTGAGTTATAGTTATTTGAAATAACTAACTATAACTGCTGAATTTCCATGGTTTTGTGCCAGTAAATTCATAGCCTAGAAATAAATTCCCTGTAACCTTTGTTTTTTTAAGTAAATTTCTATTATTTTTTTAGTTCTATTTTCTAACTATAAGGCCCCTGTAACCTTTGCTTTTTCAGTGAATATATATATATATATATATATATATATATATATATATATATATATATATATATATATATATATATATATATTTAAGCAATATATCTCACCCAATTAGGACAAGAAATCAAGACACAAAAACGGACTGTTCCAAAATATATTAAAGGAAAGAAAATTGGTCCTCCTCCCAACGCGTTTCAGCCGTAGCCTTGTTCACGGATGGGGGAATACTACATACAACAGACATAAATACAAATACATAGACACAAAAGAAGGACTTAAATCAACATACAAATGTATATCCAAGTACAAGAATGAGCACCATCATGTAACGGTTACATAAACCATAGTATCAAAAGTATATCCATACTATAATGTAGTTGCCTTAAATATATACAACTGCTGCAAGTTTACATGTTCAATTCCTCAATTATTAACTGTGTAACCTTAGATATTGTACTTGACAATCCTACTATATTTCATATCTCTAACAAATTTAAATATGGTGAAATCACAAACCCCCACATAAAACTTCCTATCAAAAATTAGAACCAATAGTTTTTTTGCAAAGCTAATACATGAATATCAAAAAAAGATCGAAAAGAAAACAAAAATTCCAGTAAATAGCCATTTAACTGCCAAGATGAGTATTCATCTCTTCACTTAAATTTAACCCATTGGGAGACAGAGTCATAAATTTAATGATGTATTTTGATTCAAGAACCCGTAACATCTTCTGTCTATCACCACCTCGTGAGTTAAGTTTGATCTGGTCACAGACCAGATATGTAAGTTGTTTTTCATCACCTTGATGTACTTCATGAAAGTGTCGTGCTACAGGGTAATTACGGTCAAAATTCCGTATGGCTCTTACATGCTCCCGCATTCTCTTTTTTGCTTTATGGATTGTACTGCCCACATATATTTTATTACATGGACAACGTAGGCAGTATACACAGAAATCTGTGTTACATGTAAAGAAACCCTTGATGGCATATTCACCTTGACCAGCACCCCATATTACATTTTTAGAATCCTTACTGTATTTACAGGCTTTACATTGATGACAACAGTAAAATCCTGAGATTACAGAACTCACACTCTCAGATTTAGTGCTACTAAGTACCATAATGGGGCTAAGATTGTCTCTAAGTGACCTGCCCTTACGGAAAGTTAGTGCAGGACTGTTGCACACATATTCCTGTAAATCCGGGTCTGTTTGAAGGATATGCCAGCTTCTGGTAAGTGCTCGCCTCAAATTAAATGTTTGATTGGAATAGGTCGTAATAAACCTAATCTTCTCATCAGATGTTTTATTTTGTTGTGCATGATATAGTATTTCTGATCTTACTACTCCCTCAACTTTCTGTACAGCTTGTCGAATTATGTTATCATTATAACCTCTTTCACTAAATCTTGCACACATAACCCTACATTCTTGTTGATACTTTTCATCAGTGCTACATATGCGTCTTGCTCTTAGGAGTTCACCATATGGTATACTTCTAATCAAATTAGAAGGATGAGCACTTTTAGCATTTAACAGGCTGTTACCTGCTGTTTTTTTCCTATAGAGTCTGGTCATTACCACATTATTTTCAACACTTACTTCAACATCAAGGAACTGGATAGATTTACTGCTATGTTGCTCACTCAGTTTGAGATTATACTGGTTATCATTTAAAGTCGTCACAAAGCTGAGTGCCGAATCAACATCACCTCTCCAGATGATGAAAATATTCGCGTATTAGTGGCAGTGATTCAGAGTTTGAGGATCCATCCACTTCAAACACTAATTCTGAAAAGAGATCTTCTTTTTTACGGGAAATGAAACAATTGCAAATGTTGCAGATGCAACATCATGTGACGGAAATAGGAGGTCAGAGGTGAGGACGTGGGGAAGAAGAAAGAAAGGGGGGAAATCCAGAACAGAACGCAGACGATATAAACAGAGATTGTGTAAAAACTAAGGACCAGGGAAAGGGCCAAATCAGCTAAAAAAAGAATTCTAAACTTTCTCCTGTGTTACAAAATGTTAATATAATTCATATGTTTCAAAACTTGGTTCTGAAGGACATTGAATCTAGTCAAGATTGTTATGTTAGACATCACTTGAATAAAGGTGAAAGAAAGACTCTTTGGATTTCAAGTCTGACAAATCAATTATCATCAGGCAAGCAGACAAGGAAGGGATCATTGTTGTGATGAACTTTCATGATTATCATTTTGAAGTCATGAGGCAACTCATTGACAGTACAAATTACAAGAGGGTGGATACAAAAGAGTTGGTTATTTCCATCAAGATACTCCAAACTAAATTGAAGTTGTATTTGAATCAACAATTATTGGATACAGATGATTTTAATTATTTAACTGTATCTTATTCATTGACCTATAGTATTGACTTTTTACCAAAAGTGCATAAAGGTGGTAGGATTCCCCCAGGGTGTCCTATATTCTCAGGCATAGGTACACATACTGAACATGTATCAGAATTTGTAGATAGTTTTAGAGCACTTTTTGTTAGTACTTTACCATCATATATTATTAAAGTAACAAATGGTTTCTTGAGACAGATCAAAGATATCTCAAGGGATTCTGAGTACCTGCAAGTGACTTTGGATCTCAACAGCTTATACACTAATACCAAACATGAGATAGTTCTGGAGCAATTAGATCCTACTTGTTCACTAAGTTAGCAAGTTATTTTTTACATTCATCAATAATATTGGACTTAGGGGGATTTGTACTTACTGACAGATTTTTCTAATGTTTTCATTTGTAAATTGTAATACCTTCAATTGTGTTAACACTCTCACATATTTGCAAAAAGCAATATGTTGGTTCCACAACATGGAAATCAATGGAATGATGAAAAGGACATGTGGGAGCAATTAAAAATAAGAATTCTAAATATCCCATGGAGGCCATTTCCACAAAGAACACTCCGTATCGGAATTTAACACAGTGGGTTTCTTTGGTATAGTGACAGCCGTAATGGAGATCTTGACAAAAAAGTCAGGAGGAGAGAAACATATTGGAACAGTAAACAACACAGTGATATTGGGTTTGAATTTAGATAGAGAACTTCAGATTTTACTTTGAGGAAGTAAAGGTTGTATTTGCATACTTTGACGATTGCTTAGATTATGGATAAGGTAAATGTCCTGTCCTTAGGTTAAGAATAGAGACTTAATAAGGCTTGATTTCTAATATAGGAAGGTCGGGTTGTATGGAGTTTTCAATAGTTACTAATGCCAAAAATGGAGTGTCAGCAGTTTGTCTTTAGGTAAGGAATGAATAACTGGTGGGGTTCGATTCTCAGTATAGGAATGTTTTTTTCATGTACTAATTTAGTTCATGTTTTTGAGTGTGTTATTTTTCCTGTTATGCTTTGGGTCCTGCCAGGCTGAGTATTAACTAATTGTATCTGTTCTTACAACAGTTTACGAATGCGGGTCGATGAAGTGTGTTTGTCCTGTCCATGCCACATGTAGATGATCTTATTTGGGAAATTGTATACCCTCCATAGAAGAATGAGTGAAGGATTTGAGGTTTAGATTTGGACAATTTAGCTAGCGAAAGGGTTCTGTTTACTCGTCAGTTATATTGTTAGATTAGGAATTGTGTCTCAGTAAGGCATATAATTTTTGATCAAAGAATCAGTTCAAAGTTTTTTGCATTTGCAAACGTTTTCTTTGAACTACTTCTCTAACCCAAGGTTTACAATGCAGAAGAAAAAATTATTCTATTACCAAATTCTAATTTGAGAATAGCAGTCTTGACATCAGAGCGTTTGCTAGGTGGAGTGTTTTAGATAAGTGTAAGCCACTTATGTAAGATTAGTTTAGCATTTCCATGTCTAAAATATGGTTGTTGCATGGGTGGTGTTAATGATTTGGTCATGTTGTTCGACTAGGGTTTGATTCCCAATAGATTATATTATTCCTCTTTTCCCTTTATTATATATTTACATTGGGCTCAGCCATAAGAGATTGCTTATAAGTTGTTCATAGTCATATAATTTTATTATTTTATATAAGAACTAGTTATGCAAATTGACATTTGGTTTCTGTGAAATACTTTAGTAATCTTAGGTTGCAGCTTAAAGTCACATTGCCAAATTAGGATTTGAAAATAACGGTAGGGCATACTTTTGATGGGATGTGTATTATATAGAGGTGAAGTTCTCATGGCATCGGTTTACTGACTGCAAAATAATGTTCAGGCGCTACAGCTCTGCTGTGATTTGGTGAGTAACAATATTATAGGAGGTTTTGAATGATTTTTTGAAGTGGCATCCCAAAATGTGTTTTCCCCATGTTAATTCCCTTAGGGCTTTTTAACATAACTACAGCCCGAACCACTGGATGGAATTATACAAAATTTGGCAGAATGGTAGCTCTTGGTCCAGAAAGCACCCTTTTTGTTATTTGGTGTTAATCCATTCAGTAGTTTTTGAGATGTTAAAAGAAAAACACATTTGTATATCTATAGACACGGATCCTCTGAGGATCCAACAGTCCTACTGATGAAATCTGATTGGCTGCCAACAATTCAACCAGGAAGTGTTGGCAGCTATCTTGGAACTCAGCTTCATTTTGACTGAAAATCACAGTAGATCTGCAACTCCAGTGAACATTGTTTTTTAAAAATGAGCATGGGTTCCCAAGTTTGTTTTGAAAATAGCCCTGGCTGGGCCAGGCCCCAGGGGCATTGAGGACTGAAAACAAGGATGGGGCACACGGTGCCCCCCCCCCTTGGGCTTATTGTTGCCCCTGGGACCAGCACCTCCCCTGGGAAAATTAGAGTAAAATAATATTGATATTCACTCCAAAAACAAATGGTTACATGGTCATTATAGTTAGGTTCTGAATATAACATTAGCAGTCAAATTATTGAAGGAAAAACTGTGCATGGCGGGGGGCGAGTCATAGTTACCTTAGGGTGTGAGTTATAGATACTTGAAATGACTCTAACTATAACTGCTGAATTTCTATAGTTTTGTGTGTGTAAATTCAGAACCTAACTAGAACGTCCCTGTAAGCTTTCTCTTTTTAAGTGAATATATATATATATATATATTTTGGCCCTGGAGACCCCATCCATTGGGGCCCGGCCATTTCTCCTGGGTGCCCCCCAGGGCACCCAGTGTGCAATGGGATAGTGGGGGAGCCTCAAGGCCCCTGCAGTCCTAGCCAGCTCCCCACCTCCTGCAGGAGATTCCATTGCTGTCACAGACAGGGAGCTGCTAAACATGCAGCTCCCTGTCTGTGAGAGAAATCATTATATATACATAATTTTTCTTTATATGTTTCAACGGAATCTCCGTCCTCGTCTAGCTGAAGCCACACTGCTGATCCTCCCAGGATGGAGAACTATTGGATTAATCTATTTTGAGGAACATGACCCGCTTTCCCCAGTGTATGTAAAAGGATTCAACCTGGAATTTATAAACACTAAGGTGAGCAAGGGATGAGAGCAGTACGGCACTCCTTTCAAGGACTGCTGATTCTGCACATTCCTTAAAGATACTGAATAGACCATGGCAGCATGTGAGAGGAGTGTGGATTTTAAGAAACACAAAGTTTAAAGGTATAATTCTGCATGTGGCTATGTTAAAAGACTGCACATGCACCGGAACATTATAAATGACAAACGTGTTTGCAGTGTTTGGACGCTATTTTAGCTTTATCATGAAAGTACACCATGATTGGTGCATAATGGTCTTTGAAGGACACTTGTCAAGTACTACAGTCTTGTGCTGGCCTAAATTTAAAAGGAAGTGCGTATTACGTATTGTGAACCGACTCACCTGTGATCAAGGCTACATTGTGGAAGCCGAAACGCATCAGGAGACTTAGCATGCTACTAATTGATATGGAAAATAAAGAACGTGAGATGTTTCAACAGTTGGGCTTCGGCATTTCTTTTCTTTATATATTTCAACGGGATCTCCCTCCCCGTCTAGCCGAAGCCGCCCTGCTGGGTTGGGGACTCCCAGGATGAAGTACTGTTGGATCAATATATATATATTTATATATATATATATATATATATATATATATATATATATATATATATATACATCGGCACAATTTCCCCACGTTTATGAAGAATGACAGCACTCCACGAGCACAGCAAGTTGATAATTTAATCGTCTATAGGGACGCATTTCGGCGTTACCGCCTTCTTCAACCTGTCGACCGCCATATTGGCTCCATTTAAATACTCTCATGGAAATTTCTCTAACCAACCAACATGCATTTTCAAAGAACCACGTTTGTTACCATTATATAATGCATACCCCATATACTCAAGAATACTTAATTAAATACCCGATCTTATCTTAATGTAATACATGGAATTTAAGTTTTGAACATTCTTAACTTCTAACTATTGACATCTTGTGCCTAACGATGCAAATAAGCAATCTAATACTTGTCTTTTGTTCACTACACACTATTATAATTCAACTTATCTAACACCAAATTTCAAAATTCATCATTGGTTTTTGCATTCAATTGTTAAGTGTCATAAATGAATTAGTTATCATGTTGTGCATTTTTTATGTTTGGACAATTAATTATCTCAAGCTTTGAATTAATTGTGTGTTATGTGGACATCTAAACATATTGACCTTACTATCAATAGTATACCTTAATCAATCAATATAGATGAATATACATCTCCTCACTGCTATTCAACCCCTTAGTTTCTTTGGTATCAAATGTCAATATATATTTAGATTCCAATTTTCTCAACATCTTTTCTCTATCTCCTCCTCGAATGTCTTTCTTAATTCCATCTATGACACTATATGTAATATCCTCTATTTTTCCTCCATGTACTTCATGTATATGCCTGGCTACTGGGTACGAATCATCTTTGTTCAAAATTGCCCTCAAATGCTGCAAAATCCTTCTATGAACTTGTAATTTCGTACTGCCCACATATAATTTGGGACAACTGCACTTCAAAATATAAATTACAAAATCACTTTTACAATTGTATTTGCCTTTGATACGATGAACGACTTTGCCATCTATTTCAAAAAAAATTGTGTTTTCGCCATTCCTACAAGCTTTGCATTTAAAACATCTGTAAAAGCCATCTTGTGTTTAAATCCAATTCCTGTTTGGCACTTCCTGTCTTACGTCACTTTTAACCAGGATATCCTTCATCGAGGTTCCTTTCCTATATGTAATTAAAGGTTTAGTAGATATTTGCTCTCCTATCACTGGGTCGCTTTTCAGTATGTGTCAGTGTTTTTTTAACAATTTTCTCACATCAAAATGAACAGTATTATAAGTTGTTATGAACCTCGCTATGCCTTGAACTCTAGTTGATTTTCCCTTATTCCTATTTACATCTTTTACTGATTTAGAAAATAGGAGCGCATCCCTGGTGCGTGATTCCACTTTACTAGTAGCTCTGTCTAATGAGGCTTTCGAGTATCCTCTGATATACAACTTATCTATCATTTCTTCCTGGACCTTCTGGAAACTTTTTTCTGTGCTACAGATTCTTTTGGCCCTTAGTAACTCCCCAAACGGAATATTATTGATCAATGGTTGGGGATGATAACTTGTGGCATGCAGAATACTGTTGCCTGCCGTTGGTTTTCTAAATACAGTTGTCTCTATTTTGTCATTAATGATCATTACTCTCACGTCTAAAAATTCAATATCTTGATGATCAATTTTCCCTGTAAATCTTAAATTACAATCATTCGTATTGATCTCTTCAATGAACTTTAAAGCTGTGTCTGAGTCTCCCTTCCAAATTATAAAAATGTTGTCTATGTATCTGACCCACATAATTATGTTGTCATTCCATTTGTCTAGTGGGGGACTGTTCAATATTAGTTCTTCCCACCACCCCATGTACAAGTTGGCATAACTAGGTGCAAAGCAAGTTCCCATCGCGGTGCCCCGTTGCTGCTCAAAAATCTCCTGATTGAAAAAAAACATGTTATGCTCTAAGCACCATTCTATCATTTCAATTAACATTCTACCATGTTGGTAAAACTTGATTGGTCTAGCACGTTAAAAAATGCTCTACAGCCTTCACACCTAACTTGTGTGGTATACTCGTATACAAAGACGTAACATCCAAGGTCATCAACAAAAATTCACTTTCCCATGTGACATCAAAAATCCTTCTCAGAAAGTCAGTACTGTCCTTTAAATAAGATGTTAAATTCATTACAAGAGGCTGTAAGAAGGAATCAATATATTGAGATACAAACTCGAATAAACTTCCTTTGATAGATGCTATAGGCCTGCCTGGTGGCTTTAAGGCATCCTTATGGATCTTGGGTGTCAAATAAAATACCGGAAGCTTGGGATAATCAACCCTTAAAAATCTGTACTCATGTTCATTAATTAATGCTCTCTCTTTCCATTGCTCAAGTTTCTGATCAAATTTAACCTTTACACCCGCCACATATTTCAGGTCAATCCTTCTATAACAGGATGTGTCATTTAACTGGTTGTATGCTTCTTTCATATAATCCTTCATAGACCATATTATGATGTTTCCTCCTTTGTCAGAACCTCTGATCACAATTTGGGAATTATTTGATAATTTTTTCAAGGTCTTAAAATATCCACTTCTCTTCTTTGAAATTTGACTTGTAACTTTATATCTCAAAGCTATAAGTTCTTTAATCATAATGTCCGAAAAATGATCAATCAAATCTCCACTTGGGGCTGGGACCGTTTGCGATTTCTGTTTAAGACCTGAAGCTCCTTCTTCATCTAATCGTATACCTTCCGCTTCAAGTCTTGCAACTAATAGGTCTTCATTCGACAATTCCAATGTCTCATCTTCTAATGCCCATAATTCTCTCATTAAATACATATCTTCAATTAATAAATTGTCCTTTGCTTTGATAAAGTCTCCTACAATTCCTTGTTCAGATACCTCACTAGGTTTGTTTGCCTTTCTCTTACTAATTGAATGTATCTTTGACAATTTTAATTTGCGTATAAACAAAAAAAGGTCTATGCGACTTTGCTCATAATCAAACCCTTCTGGTTGGCAGAAAGAGAGGCCGAAAGATAAGTTCTTGATATCATCATCTTCTAAAACTGCTTCCTATAAGTTAATCACTGTCTTGTTATCCATCAATATCATTAGTTGCTGCGTGTCAGTTTTTCGCCCTTTTCTGTGTCTGTTTCTCTTCCCGCCTCGTCTTCTCTGCCTCTGCCTCTTCCTATTATTCTTCTTGTTCCCCGCCAAGGTCTGTGATTGGTCCTTCGATCTTTCCTCAAAAAATCAAATTCATCTTGTAATGAGGTATGGGCTTTGCTTCGCACTATGTCTTCAAAATCTGTATCTGAACTCTCACTGACATCTGTAGATTTTCTACTTTCAACATCAACCACCGTCTGCATTTTCTCTACTACTTTTTGTCTCCTCCAATAATCAAACTTTTTCGCAAAAGTATATATCTGCCCGGTTTCATAGTCAATAGTATCTCTATGGAATTGGCGTGCCTTCTTATGTATTATTTCCTCCTCAATTTTGGTCAATCTCTCTTCCATAGAAGAATTCAATGATTCAACTAACTTTTTGTCAGTGAATGCTTCAATTATTTTTGTTAAGTCTTCAATTGTCTCAATTACTTTATCTCTCTCAAGTTGGACATATTTGATTAATATTTTCATCATGCCCACAGAACTTGCTGCATTATGCGCTACCCATTCTTTTAATAAATGAGGATGAGGGTCATCATATGTCGGCATAATAAAAATGCGCAATCCTCTTGGAATTATCTCTGCTTCCAGATATCTATTTAATGATTCGCACTCCCACCATTTGTTTTACTCTCTTTTCTTAAATCTTTCCAATTCTTTGAAAACTGCATAAATGTCTGGTTTCCCTTTTGTTTTCTCACCGATTAGTTCCGTTCTTTCACCTATTTTGGATTTCGAGAATATTAGCTCTACTCTCATTTTTCTGTTCTAGTAAGCGTCTTGAGTTTTGTGAGCCATTTTATTTAAATAGGGGTTAGTCCTTCAAAAGTATAAACGTAAAATTACACTTGCTGTGTTCGTGCGTCAAAAAGATTAAATGTGAAATACCAATATCAGATTGATGTTTGACTCCGCTGAATTCACAAAAATAAACAAACAGGCTGCGTGTGCTTACCTACTCGAGGATCTCGTCAGCTCCGGCGTCCTCCGACCCCTTCGCGACCCGGCTCCTCTCGTCTGCACAACCGACCAGCCCGATACTGTTGCAACGTTCCAGCGGGGGCGAAAAGGTAAATAAACACACACTCGAATTCGGCGTTTCCTTTTCAGCACCAGAACGTCAAAGGTGTTATTCATGATACGCGCGCCACCGCGTATTATTCCGGCACAATTTCCCCACGTTTATGAAGAATGACAGCACTCCACAAACACAGCAAGTTGATAATTTAATCGTCTACAGGGACCGCCTTCTACAACCTGTCGACCGCCATATTGGCTCCATTTAAATACTCTCATGGAAATGTCTCTAACCAACCAACATGCATTTTCAAAGAACCATGTTTGTTACCATTATATAATGCATACCTCATATACTCAAGAATACTTAATTAAATACCTGATCTTATCTTAATGTAATACATGGAATTTAAGTTTTGAACATTCTTAACTTCTAACTATTGACATCTTGTGACTAACAATGCAAATAAGCAATCTAATACTTGTCTTTTGTTCACTACACACTATTATAATTCGACTTATCTAACACCAAATTTCAAAATTCATCATTGGTTTTTGCATTCAATTGTTAAGTGTCATAAATTAATTAGTTATCATGTTGTGCATTTTTTACGTTTGGACAATTAATTATCTCAAGCTTTGAATTAATTGTGTGTTATGTGGACATCTAAACATATTGACCTTACTATCAATAGTATACCTTAATCAATCAATATAGATGAATATACATCTCCTCACTGCTATTCAACCCCTTAGGTTCTTTGGTATCAAATGTCAATATATATTTAGATTCCAATTTTCTCAACATCTTTTCTCTATCTCCTCCTCGAATGTCTTTCTTAATTCCATCTATGACACTATATGTAATATCCTCTATTTTTCCTCCATGTACTTCATGTATATGCCTGGCTACTGGGTACGAATCATCTTTGTTCAAAATTGCCCTCAAATGCTGCAAAATCATTCTATGAACTTGTAATTTCGTACTGCCCATATATAATTTGGGACAACTGCACTTCAAAATATAAATTACAAAATCACTTTTACAATTGTATTTGCCTTTGATACGATGAACGACTTTGCCATCTATTTCAACAAAGTTTGTGATTTCACCATTCCTACAAGCTTTGCATTTAAAACATCTGTAAAAGCCATCTTGTGTTTGAATCCAATTCCTGTTTGGCACTTCCTGTCTTACGTCACTTTTAACCAGGATATCCTTCATCGAGGTTCCTTTCCCATATGTAATTAAAGGTTTAGTAGATATTTGCTCTCCTATCACTTGGTCGCTTTTCAATATGTGCCAGTGTTTTTTTAACAATTTTCTCACATCAAAATGAGCAGTATTATAAGTTGTTATGAACCTTGCTATGCCTTGAACTCTAGTTGATTTTCCCTTATTCCTATTTACATCTTTCAAGAAGGTCCAGGAAGAAATGATAGATAGGTTGTATATCAGAGGATACTCGAAAGCCTCATTAGACAGAGCTACTAGTAAAGTGGAATCACGCACCAGGGATGCACTCCTATTTTCTAAATCAGGATAAGATGTAAATAGGAATAAGGGAAAATCAACTAGAGTTCAAGGCATAGTGAGGTTCATAACAACTTATAATACGTTCTGGTGCTGAAAAGGAAACGCCGAATTCAAGTGTGTATATATATATATATATATATATATATATATATATATATAAAGTGATATCAAAGATGTCATACAAGATCTCATCAATGACATAATATATGAAGTAATTAGCTATGAATGATGAAGGTGCGAGTTATAGTTACCTTAGGCCATGAGTTATAGTTACTTGAAAGAACTCTCTAACTATAGCTGCTGAATTTCCATGGTTTTGTATGAGTAAATTCAGATCCTAACTATAACAGCCCTGTAACCTTTATTGTTTCAGTCAATTTCTATGTTTTTTAACGTAAAGTAATTTTAATTACTATACGATCCAACTACTGTGCGTGGTGGGGGTTGGTCGCACGGCCTTGTCTTGCAGCTAGGCATTGCAGCCAAGCCGTTATAACCACCCAACCCCGCAACACGGATGGCTTTTGACCGAGCGCAGCGCATGTTGGCCACAGGGCCTGTCTTCGTCAGTGGATGTGTGAGTGGGTATGCGAGTGTCTGAGGAGGTTTGAAAGTGGGCGTGTGAGTCTGTGAGTGGGTCTGAGTGGGTGCATGAGCGTCTGAGTGGGTGTGTGAGTGGGTCCATGAGCCTCTGAATGCATGTATGAATGAATGAATTAGTGTATGAATGAGTCTTTGGTTTTTCTCTCAAATGTTTCCATAATCGCAATTAGTTTGTGTTGGGCCTGGCTTTTTGACAGGGTCATCCCCAAACTTTTTGCCTCCTTCCTCCTATTTTTTCTGACCTGTTGTTGTTGGCTTTTGACCTCTGGGCACTTTACCACTGCTAACCAGTGCTAAAGTGCACATGCTCTCTGTGTAAATTGTACTATTGATTGGTTTATCCATGATTGGCTACTTAATTTACGTATAAGTCCCTAGTAGAGTGCACTATATGTGCCTAGGGCCTGTAGATTAAATGCTACTAGGGGGCCTGCAGCACTGGTTGTGCCACCCACTTCAGTATCCCCTTAACCTTGTCTCAGGCCTGCCATTGCAAGGCCTGTGTGTGCAGTTTCACTGCCACTTCGACTTGGCATTTAAAAGTACTTGCCAAGCCTAGAACTCCCCTTTTTCTACATATAAGTCACCCCTAATGTGTGCCCTAGGTAACCCCTAGAGCAGGGTGTTATGTGGGTAAAAGGCAGGACATGTACCTGTGTAGTTATATGTCCTGGTAGGGTAAAACTCCTAAATTCGTTTTCACACTACTGTGAGGCCTGCTCCCTTCATAGGCTAACATTGGGGCTGCCCTCATACATTGTTGAAGTGGCAGCTGCTGTTCTGAAAGGAGCAGGGAGGTCATATTTAGTATGGCCAGAATGGTAATACAAAATCCTGCTGACTGGTGAAGTTGGATTTAATATTACTATTCTAAAAATGCCACTTTTAGAAAGTGAGCATTTCTTTGCACTTAAATCTTTCTGTGCCCTTCAATCCACGTCTGGCTAGGTTTAGTTGACAGCTCCTTGTGCATTCACTCAGACACACCCCAAACACAGGGTACTCAGCCTCACTTGCAGACATCTGCATTTTGAATGGGTCTTCCTGGGCTGGGAGGGTGGAGGGCCTGCCCTCATACAAAGGACTACCACACCCCCTACTGGGACCCTGGCAGACAGGATTGAACTGAAAGGGGACCTGGTGCATTTCTTAGACACTCTTTGAAGTCACCCCCACTTCAAAGGCACAATTTAGTATAAAACAGGGCCTCTGCCCTACCTCATCAGACACTTGCTGGAGAAGAAACCTGAACCAGAAACTACATCCTGCCAAGAAGAACTGCCTGGCTGCTCAAAGGACTCACCTGTCTGCTTTCTCCAAAGGACTGCTGCCTTGCTGTTGGCCTGCTACCTTGCTGAACTCTTGTCTGGCTGTAAAAGTGCTCTCCAAGGGCTTGGATAGAGCTTGCCTCCTGTTCCCTGAAGTCTCAGGACCAAAAAGACTTCTCTTTTTCACTTGGACGCTTCGTGTGCCGAAATTTTTGACGCACAGCTTGTTCCGCGGCGAGAAAAACGCCGCACACCGACGCTGATCGACGCGATGCCTTCAGGAGGCCCGGAACTTCAACGCACGGCCTCGCAAGGTCAACGCCGCCCGACCTCCAGAGGAGAAATCGACGCGACGCCTGCCGTGAGAGCGAAACTTCGACGCACAGCCCCTCAGAACGACGCGCAGCCGGAAAACAAGCAGGAGAATCCACGCACGGATCCAGGACATCTGGTAATCCCCGCGACCCACAGAAAGAGACTGTCCGCGCGCCGGAAAATGACGCACAACTTCCCCGCGTGAAAAATAATGACGCAAGTCCGTGTGTGCTGGGGAGAAATCGACGCACACACCATTTTTTCACGTATCTCTTCTTCTGCGGCCCTTTGCGGAGATTTTCCACTCCAAACCAGGTACTTTGTGCTTGAAAGAGACTTTGGGGGTCATTCTGACCATGGCGGTCATGGACCGCCAGGGCCAACGACCGCGGAAGCACCACCAATAGGCTGGCGGTGCTTCTGGGGCCATTCTGACCGCGGTGGTAAAGCCGCGGTCAGAAAAGGGAAACCGGCGGTTTTCCGCCGGTTTCCCGCTGCCCCAGGGAATCCTCCACGGCGGCGCTGCAAGCAGCGCCGCCATGGGGATTCCGACCCCCTTCCCGCCATCCTGGTCCTGGCGGTAAAAACCGCCAGGAACAGGATGGCAGAAACAGGTGTCGTGGGGCCCCTGGGGGCCCCTGCAGTGCCCATGCCACTGGCATAGGCACTGCAGGGGCCCCCTAACAGGGCCCCATTCAGATTTTCAGTGTCTGCTTGGCAGACACTGAAAATCGCGACGGGTGCAACTGCACCCGTCGCACACCAGCAACTCCGCCGGCTCCATTCGGAGCCGGCTTCCTCGTTGCTGGTGCTTTCCCGCTGGGCGGGCGGGCGGCCTTTTGGCGGTCGCCCGCCAGCCCAGCGGGAAAGACAGAATGACCGCCGCGGTGTTTTGACCGCGGTACGGTCTTCTGGCGGTTCCCGCCAGGCCGGCGGCTTCCGCCGCCAGCGGGGGTCAGAATGACCCCCTTTGTTTGCTTTTTAAAGACTTAAGACACTTTATATCACTCTTCAGTGATATCTTTACAAATTCACATTGCAACTTTATTTGTTTTGACCTACAATTATCCTGATAAATATTATATATTTTTCTAAACACTGTGTGGTGTATTTTTATGGTGCTATATGGTGGTATTGTATGATTTATTGCACAAATACTTTACACATTGCCTTCTAAGTTAAGCCTGACTGCTCGTGCCAAGCTACCAGAGGGTGGGCACAGGCTTATTTTGGATTGTGTGTGACTTACCCAGACTAGTGTGAGGGTTCTTGCTTGGACAGAGGGTAACCTGACTGCCAACCAAAAACCCCATTTCTAACAGTTTGCAAATAATTTGCAGAAATTAGTGACAATTCACAACTTTTCATGAATATTGTGTACTGTGAAGCAAAATTATATTAAACCTATAATTTGCCCCTAAAACACACTTATATCACACCCCTGGGGTTAGGGTACCTTCACTCTGAACCCTTATGCCACTTTCAATTTCCATTTTCACCCCTGGGGACCGTGTCCCCTGAAATAAAATGGCTGTCACAACTTTCTAATTAGGTTGCTGTCAGCATATTGCAAAACTTCTTTTCGCATGTGCATTCGTGAAAATTCACAAATTTAATGATTAATTTTGGCCGGAGATATACAAACTTATTTGCTCTCAAATATCTCCTAAACTACTTTGTGGTTTTACACCAAAGAGCAAAAAGCACAATCTGCGTAGTGGCAGCTAGCTCTCTGCAAAATTTGGTGTCATTTCATCCTGTAGTTTGGGCTGTAGACGTGTTGACAGGTCCTATGGGAATTGACATGGGAAACGCAATGTTTTTTGGACCCCTTTTTTCTCACCCACCGCTTGACGGATCACCCCAAAACTTCCTGTGGGCAACGGGGATCACTGGGCCGCTTTTTTGGGACAATTTTGTGAAGATTTGTCAAACAGTGCCAAAGATATAAGCAAGTCCAAAAATGTTTTTTGTATGGAAACAGGGTCCTAACTATAACTACCTACTGGCAACTGCCAACAGTGGGTGATATATCTATCTATCTCTCTCTCTCTCTATATATATATATATATATATATATATATATATGTATATATATATATATATATATATATATATATATATATATATATATATATATATGTATTACCTACTGGCAGGATATTCACTTAAAAAAACAAAGGTTACAGGGACGTTATAGTTAGGTTCTGAATTTATTTGCACACAAACCCATAAAAATTCAGCAGTTAGAGTTAGAGTTATTTCAAGTAACTATAACTTGCACCCTAAGGTAACTATAACTCGCACCCTGGGTATGCACAGTTTTTTTAAAAATAATTTAACTACTAACATTTCATTTATCTCCTATTGACATTAGAAAACTGTTCATGAGTGCTGTTATATCTGGGGTGATTTGCAGTGCATGGCAAGGTGGGAGTTACAGTTACTTGAAATAACTGTAACTATAACTGTTGAATGTCTATGGTTTTGTGTGAGTAAATTCAGAGCCCAACTATAACGCCCCTGCAAACTTCGTTGTTTTTCAGTGAAATTCTATGTTTTTGTTTAAATTCTAGTTCCTAACTATAACGTCCCTGTAACCATTATTTTCTGTGAATTTCTGTGTTTTTTAATCATAAAGTAATTGTAATTACTATACGTTAATCCAACCACCGCCATCCATGACTTTTGGCTGTGTGAGGTGGGGTTGGCCGCAGGATTTGGCCTGCGGCCAGGTGCCTCTTAAACCCCTCTAACTACCCAACCCTGCGCAACAGGGGTTGGCAGCAGGGCTTGACTCTCTGGGTGTGAGAATATATGTGAAAGGGTGTATCTGGGTGTGAGAGTGGGTGTGACAGTGTCTAGGTGTGAGAGGGGATGTGAGAGGGTCTATGTGGGTGTGAAAGTGTGTTTGTCTGGGTATGAGGGTAGGTGTTAGAGTGTCTCTGTGAGTTGGTGTGAGTGTCTGTGAGTGGGTGTGTGGGAGTCTGAGTGATTCTGTGAGTGGGTGTGTAATTGTCTGAATGGGTCTGTGAGTGGGTGCATGACTGTCAAAGTGGGTCTGTGAGTGAGTGCTTGAGTCATTGAGTGGGTGTATGAGTTGGTGTGTGAGTGTCTAAGTGGGTCTGTGAGTGGGTGCGTGAGTCTCTAAGTGGGTCTCTGAGTAGCTGTGTGAGTCTCTAAGTGGGTCTATGAGTGGGTGTGTGAGTGTTTAAGTGAGTCTGTGAGTGGGTGGGTGAGTATCTGAGTAAGTCTCTGAATGGGTACACAAGTCTCTGAGTGCATCTGTGAGTGAGTACATGAGTTTCTGAGTGGGTCTGTGAGTGAGTGCGATAACTCTATGAGCGAGTCTGTGAATGGGTGCATGAATGTCTGATAGGGCATGTAAGCATGTAGGTGAAAGTCTGAGTGGATCTGTGAGTGGGTGCATGAGTGTTTAAGTGGGTCTATGAGTACGTACATGAGTCTCTGAGTGAGTACATGAGTCTGTGAGTGGGCGCATGAGTGTTTGAGTGAATGTCTGAATGCATCTGTGAGTGTGTATGTCTGTGTGAGTGTGTCAGTAGCTGTGTGAGTGACTCGGCCACAAAGGGATCTCACCTGCGCTTTTATTCAACAAGAATCTACATCAGTTCATAAAATATCTACCCAAGTGCAGTTCTTTCTGACTCCTTGGGTCAATGTCTGGTGTGTATTCCACATTACAGCTGTGTAATGGACCACAAGGAAATATCAACAGTGATCTTATGTGCACTTGGCAATATGATTGTTCCTCCAGTGTCTTTCTCTAGAATTATGTGATAACATGAATCCTCCTATAGAGACACTAACAAGACTACGAAGACCTAAGTCTCCACAAAACCTAGGTCCTTCCTGTTATCAACATGACAAGTATTTCTTTGTTTTTGTGGAGATATCCTCATATTTCTTGGCATCAAGAGCGTGCCACCAAAATCAGTAGGAAATACACCGGAGGCCTTATAGCAAGCTGTCAATCATCCTAGAAAAATGCATGAAGACCTTTGCATACTACTAAGGTAGACCGGGCAGGGCCAGGTGGTCGCAGCTTTTAGACGATTTGCACATTTACATACATGTGGCATTTTAAAGGGCGAACCATGGATTCTGCTGTCAGCAGGAGAGGACAAGAAAGAACCTACTCATCACAGTCACATACAGATTGTGCTCCAATAGATCAGTGATGGATTCACCTCCACAAATGGATTTCACATTTTAATAGGGGACCCGCAACATGGCCTTCATTCAATAGGGGTGGGGGCCACCCAGGGTGATTTCAGCCTCAGGGATATAATCCCCAGAGGCCCTGCCATGTCACCTGGGTGCCCTCCAGGGCAAATAGTCACCAGCATTGGCAACTGCTGGGGGAACCTGAAGGTCCCCAAGTTCCTAGCCGACTCCAGCCTCCTAGGGAGCCAGCATTGCTGTCACAGAAAGAGAGCTGCTAAACATGCAGTCTTTGAGAGCAATTGTTCCCTCTGATACCTGCCTGCATGTCTGCAGGCAGGGAAAAAGTGGAAAACTCCGCTCCCAGCAAGTGAGAGCTGTTTGACAGCTATCAAACATCCTGGCTGTTTGACAGCTGTTCATTATCCTGGTAAAAAGTATGAAGACCTTTGCATAGTAGTAAGTTGATATTGTGGGGCCAAGTGTGCACAGCTTCCTTGTGAGTTGCACATTTGCATACTCGTAGCATTTTAAAGAGAGAATCATGGACCCTGCCGTCACCAGGCAAGGACAAGAAAGAACCCACTTGCCACTTTCACATACATATTGCGCTGCAGTAGATCTGTGATACATTCATCTTCAAGAAGGATTTTATATAATAGGAGCGGGCCGCCTCGTCACCCGCCCCAGCCGATCTAGGGGACCATTTCCGTCGGGGCCTGGCCTTCATTTAACAGGGTAGGGAGGCCAAGCAGCCATCTCCGTAGGCTGATTTAGTCCCCAGGACCCCATCCCCCAGGGCCCAGCCTTAAAATATATTTTATTTTTTCGGGGAGGTGGTCACATGGCCCCACTCCCCAGGCTCATTTTGGTTCCAGGGACCCCCCTGGGCCCAGCCACAAAATACCTTAATTTTTATTGGTAAGGGAGGCCGGATGGCCCTTCTCCCCAGGCTGAATTTGGCAGTGGGGACCCCATCCCCCGGTGCCCGACCATCTCTCCTGGTTACCCTCCTGGGTACCCTCCTGGGCACCCAGTATGCACTGGGACCAAAAGGGAGCCTCAAAGCCCCATGGTCCCAGCCAGCTCCCTGCCTCCTGCAGGAGCTAGCATTGCTGCCACAGACAGGGAGCTGCAGTTCCTTGTCTGTGAGAGCAATCATTATGTAAATACACACACATATATAATGGCAACAGTGCTTGAGGGTAATTAAAGTATTTATAAATTACTGCCAGTATTATTTGGTTGTATGAACTTTGAAAAAATTGGTAGTGAATCGGTATTACAGACTTCTGTCAGTATTTGGTTACAAAAGTTTTTGAAAGGTGGAAGTAAATTGGTATTTTAGTTATCCACGGAACGAGGAGCGTACCGTTGCAGTAATGACTGTAGCATTCTTATGAATTGCTATTTTTTGCACAGTGAACTGACTTTTGACTTTTTTGATATACTGACAGTGTGTGTGGGCTGTAACAGTCCTGACATTGGGAACTGATATAATATTTAATCAAACATATAATAATTAAGCACCAAATGTATATGACTGGCATTTAAGAACAAGATAAGAGTATCTCTTCCTTCCTTATTTATATTGTGACGGATTTTGTGTGGTGTGGAGTGGGCTTTAGGACTAATGTACTGTTTCTAATCGTTGCCCACATTCAGTTAGTTGCAATTTTTGAATTTTGGATTTGGGAGGTTGTTACAGAGATGGCTTCTTCATTTGAAGCTCATAGGAAAGAGAAATCTAGTAAACTCATCTTCACTAAGTAGGCTCACGAATGAGATGCACACCAAGGGGGTTCTACTGCAAGTTCTGGTTTACAAATACAACTATTATATGATAAATTGGAGAAACCGATGAGAAAAGAACTTTCCAAGTGGTGGGAGATTGAGTATCTTCAGCAATATATTGAGGTTGAACGGGCCCCTAGGGGGCTTCGTATTTATACAATTCTGTCATATGAAGACCCAGACCCGGAATTGTTCGAGGAATGGGCAGAAAACTCTAAAGTGAGTTCCCTCAATATGATGAAATTCTTGATAAAGTATGCTTTGAGGGACAGAGAAAAAAATATTGGAAGAGATTGAGAAAACCACCAAGTTGATTTTGCCATTAGTCTCACAGAGCACCTTTGATGAAGTGAAAGGGAATTTGGATAAAAAACTTTCCAAATTTTAAGAGGAGATTACTGTAAAGAAACAGAGGAAATTTATTTGGGACTTTAAGGATTACCCGTCAGGGAGGATTTTATCTTTTCATCATACATTTGACTATATGTACTCAGAGGACTACAAGGAACCTATACCTTCAGTTGTTAATGAAGAGTCTGGCATAAATCTACGATTGCCCGAAGAGAGTGACGTATCGGATGGTAGTCTCTCTGATGCGCCGGACATCCCCTCAGGGAAAAACTTGGATGTGGATACGAGTGTTAGTAGATCACATTTTTTAAAACAGTTTTGCCTTTAAAATCAAGGAAGGACAGAACAGAGGAAAGATTTTTCCCAACCCAGGGGCAGAGGAGGAGGACAGAGAGGCAGAGGAAGAGGAATCGTGCAACGAAGTTACGAAGAAAGAAAAGAAGGTCCCACAACATCAGGAATGACAACGAGAGCACGCAAAGCACCGCAATGACTGTGGTGAATCTGTCAAATAAAGTATTGTCTAAAGAGGAAGAAAGTCTCCTAGCCCTAGGTTTATCGTTCTGTCCTACCAACAATTTTGATTATGTTCAGACTCGGATAGATCTTTTCCAGTTTGTAAGGAAATTAAAATTGAAAAAATGGTACAAAAATAAAGGGGTAGGTGAAACTGTTTTTATGAAAAAAGACAACACTAGCGAATTATGCATCTCAGATATTGACCTGTTACATAAATTATCTGTGTTGGATGGTGATACAAATGCACATGATGATCCATTTGTGAATTTAGATAATTTGGGTATAAAAACAGATATTTCATGTCCTAGTCCATTTAAGCCTAAATCTACCTTTTTACCAGCTGTTCAGAGTGAAGTTATTCAAGTATTTGAAAATGATATGATAAATCAATTCAAGAAAATGAGATGTTTTTCTAAAAATATCAAATATGATAATCTTTCCTTCTCACAGAAATTGGCTCTGGATAGTTTAAAGAGAGATTCAAGTATTGTTATTCGTGATTCTGATAAGGGGGGCAATGTAGTTGTCCTGAATAAGAGTCAGTATTTACGAGAAGGAGAGCGACAGCTGATTGATTCAAAATGCTACATTTGTGCTAATCTTATGGAGCTCAAAACATCCATTCTACAGTATCATGGGCTATTGGCTGAGTGGAGAGATAGGGGTCTATTGGAGTGGGATGAATATCAGTTTCTTAAATGTGATCAACCCAGGACTCCGGCCCTCTATGTTTTACCTAAGCTGCATAAGAGCAAGCAAAGTCCTCCTGGTAGACTGATTGTGTCAGCAATAGAATCATTACTTGAGGACACTTCAAGATACATAGATTTTTTCCTTAGGCCTTTTGTGGAGAGTTTACCTTCTTATGTGAAGGATACTACACAATTTTTAAAGATGCTGGATGGCCTAGGATGGGAGGATGATTTTCTGTTTTAGACATTGGATGTTACGAGTTTATATACATGCATTCAACATGAATTGGGCCTTATAGCGGTCAGACACTACTTAAGAGCATGATCTATATCACATTGAATGCATACTGAAATGATCTGTGATATGATCTGGTATTGCTTCACTAACAACTTTTTTTTATTTGATGATCAGATATACAAACAAGTCCAAGGGACTGCTATGGGTACACGTTTTGCTCCCAGTTATGCAAATCTCTTTATGGGTTGGTGGGAGGAGCAGGTGTCATCTGATATAGCAGATTATGAAGTCAAAGTTATGTTGTGGTGCTGGTATATAGATGATATTTTCATCATCTGGAAAGGTGATGTAGAATCGGCACTAAACTTTGTGGAGGTTTTGAATGATAACAACTACAATCTTAAATTAAGTGAGCAACACAGTAGTACATCTATTCAGTTTCTGGATGTAGAGGTGAATGTAGAGAATGGTTTGGTGCATACAAGACTATATAGGAAGATAACAGCAGGAAATAGTTTATTAAATGCTACGAGTGCCCACCCACCAAATTCAATTAAAAGCATTCCATATGGAGAGTTACTGAGAGCAAAACAAATTTGCAGTACTAATGAAAAATACCAGCAGGAGTGTATGACCATGTGTGCTAGATTCAAAGAAAGAGGTTATAGCAATAGTGTCACCATGCAGGCTGTAAAAAAAGTGGAAGGATGTTTGAGATCAGAGTTACTATATCGAGCACAACATCATACTATGACTGACGAAAAAATCAGGTTTGTTACGACCTATTCAAATCAGGCATATAATCTAAGACAGGCACTTATCAAAAGCTGGCACATTCTTCAGACAGATCCAGATCTAGAAGATTTCATAGGAAACGCCCCTGCGTTAACGTATCGAAGGGGCAGATCATTACGGGATAATCTTAGTCAGAATATGGTGGTAAGCAGTAATATTTCTGATAATGTGAGACCTAAAGTGACAGGGTTTTACTGTTGTCATCAATGTAAAGCATGCAAGCACAGTAATGATTGCAAAAATGTAAGATTGGGTAATGGACAAAAGGATTATGAGATCAAGGGATTCTTTACCTGCAATACGGACTTCTGTGTATATTGTTTGAGATGCCCATGTGACAAAATATATGTGGGAAGTACGATACGCAAGGCGAAAAAGAGAATGTTGGAACATGTAAGGGCTATTCGTAATTTTGATCGTAGTTACCCTGTGGCCCAACACTTTCCTGAGATGCATCAAGGGGATGAAAGGTTACTTAGTTATCTGGTGTGTGATCAAATTAAATTAAACTCTCGGGGAGGTGACAGACAGAAAATGTTACGTATTGTGAAATTTAAGTATATCATAAATTTTATGACTCTCTCTCCTAATTTAAGTGAAGAGATGAACACACATCTTGGTAGATAACAGTTTTTCCTGATATTTCCTCTTCTTCTTCTTCTTTTTTGATAATATCCAATAATTTAGTCAAGCTTCCTTGATGTTTATTGTAAATATATGGTATTTTAGGGGTTTATTTTGGGGTTGTTAGACTCAAAATATAAATTTTTGGTGGGAAATATTAATTAGAATATTGATAGTAATATTGATTATGATTATGGGGACTTTGTTTGGATCTAGTTAATTACTAGTGATATGGAATATTGAAGTATTTTTTATTTAATTGATTATGGACTATGAATTTATATATATTTGAAATGAATTATGGGCCAGATGTAGGAAACGTTTAGCGACTCGCAAACGGCAAAAACTGCCGTTTGCGAGTCGCTAAACGCGTTTCCCAATGCAGAAATGCATATTGCGAGTCGGTACCGACTCGCAATATGCATTTCGGAATCGCAAATAGGAAGGGGTGTTCCCTTCCTATTTGTGAGTCTGAGTGGTATGCAATACCATAATGGTGTCGCAGTTACCATCCACTTCAAGTGGATGGTAACCCACTCGCAAATTGGAAGGGGTCCCCATGGGACCCCTTCCACTTTGTGAATGAACCCAAAAATATTTTTTCAGGGTAGGGAGTGGTCCCAGGGCCCACTCCCTGCCCTGAAAAAATACCGAAACTAAAGGTTTCGTTTTTTTTTTTAAGTGCAGCTCGTTTTCCATTAAGGAAAACGGGCTACACTTAAAATAAAAAACTGCTTTATTGAAAGCAGTCACGAACATGGAGGTCTGCTGACGACAGCAGGCCTCCATGTTTGCGAGTGCCTATACTCGCTATGGGGCCGCAATTTGCGACCCACCTCATGAATATTCATGAGGTGGGTCATTGCGACCCCATAGCGAGTTGCAGTCGGTGTGTGAGACACCGTACTGCATACCAATTTGCGAGGTGCAAATTGCGAGTCGCATGGACTCGCACTTTGCACCTCGCAAATTTTTAAGTTGCTACATCTGGCCCTATAAGTCTTATCTAACTGATAGATCTAAGTACTTTTATGAATTTATTATGCTTTCGAGTCCTTACAAGTTGGTGCCCACCTTTTCAAAAATTGTATGTAGATATTGGAGATTGAGTCCTTTTTTCGTGTTAATGGGTTTTGTATTTAAACATGCTGTATTGAGTACTCCCCCATCCGTGAACAAGGCTACGGCTGAAACGCGTTGGGAGGAAGTCTTTTTGTGCTTCCGTTAATATATTTTTTGCAACTACCGAAGGTGTCTTGGTTTTTTCCTTCAAATGGGATAAGGAAATATTGGATGTAACATATATATATATATATATATATATATATATATATATATATATATATATATATATATATGCATATATATATATATATATACATATTTACATTACTTATTGGCGGTTGCCAATATGTAGTTATAGTTAGGACCATCTTTCCATAGAAAAATCTTTTTTTGACGTGCTTATATCTTTGGAACCACTTGATGAATCTTTATGAACTTTTCCAAAAAAAGTGTGCCAGTGATTCTTGTTGCGCAAAGGACGTTTTTAGGTGACCTGCCCATGTTAGTTCCCATAGGAGTTTTAAACACAACTACAGCCTGAGTCGCTGGACAGAATTACACCAAATTTGGCAGAAAGGTAGGCTTCTGTACCCAGATTACGTTTTTTATGATTTGGTGTAAATCAGTTCAGTAATTTTTATATCTAGGGCCACGGATCCACTGCAGTGTTTTTGCAGCAATTGCAGCATTCTCGTGAATGCACACACCAACAGAAATGCTGTGATTGGCTGGCCACAACCTGACCAGAAAGTTGTAGCCGCCATTTTAGGTAATGGGACATGGTCCCCAGGACTGAAAAATTAAATGAAAAGTGGCATAAGGGGTCAGGGTGAAGGTACCCTGACCGTAGGCCTGTGATATAGGGGTCTTTGAAAGTGAAGTTATGTCCTTAAAAATATTTATTTATATGCGCACAATATTCATGATTACATTGCAAAGCTCAGTGCGGCCCCCTGGGTAATAATGTGGCAAATTTGCGAATAACACTGAAAAAAATAAAAAAAATACTTTTACTCCTAGAAGCACTCAGACCCTCATGCTCCCACTCACAGACCCACTCAGACCCTCTTGCACCCACTAACAGAGCCACTCAGACACTGAGACATACACTCACAGAGTCACTCAGACACTTATGCACCCACTCACAGACCCACCTCAGACCCTCACGTACCCACTCAAAGACTCACTTAGACCCTGATGCACCCACTCA
This sequence comes from Pleurodeles waltl, assembly GCF_031143425.1. NCBI lineage: Eukaryota > Metazoa > Chordata > Amphibia > Caudata > Salamandridae > Pleurodeles > Pleurodeles waltl. The sequence continues at coordinate 723,785,212 of NC_090446.1, read as the reverse complement.
CAGACCCTCTCAGACTCTCATGCACCCACCCACAGACCCATAACTACACTCATACACCCCTCACAGATCCACTAAGACCCTCATGCACCTACTCACAGACCTACTCAGACCCTCAGACGCCCACTCACAGAGCCACTCAGACACTCACCCACACTCACAGATGCACTCAGACCCTCATAGACTCACTAAGACTCATACATACACTCTTAAAACACACCCAGGCACTCACACACCCACTTAAAGAGACAGTTTCACACTCACTGTCACACCCAGAGACACCCTCTTACACCTACTATTACACCCACACTCTCACATCCACATAGGCCCTCTCACACCTACTCTTACACCTAGACAGACACTCACACCCAGAATCACCCCCTTACACCTATTCTCATATCCAGAGACACAGGCCCTGTGGGCAACTCCCACTGCACACGGCCAAAGGCCCTGTGCTGTGTGGGATTGGTGGGTTGGCCATAGGAGCTGGCCACAGGCCAGGCCCTGAGTCAGACCACTGCTGTGCACAGTTGAAAGAAGTGCATCGCAATGGTTGGATTAACATATAGTAATGAAAATTACTTTATGTTAAAAAACCATACATATTCACTGAAAAAAACAAAGGTTACAGGGTGGTTAGGTTTAGGAAATAGATTTAAAAAAAAATAACAATTCACTAAAAATCAAAAGGTTACAGGGAAGATATAGTTAGGTTCTGAATTTACTCAAAGAAAATCTGAGAAATTCAGCAGTGATAGTTAGAGTTATTTCAAGAAAATATAACTCGTGGCCTAAGGCAACTATAACTCACACCTTTGCCATGCGTTGCTAAATACCACAAATATCACAGCACTCATGAGAACTTTTATAATGTCAATAAAAATATTAATGAAACATTAGAAGTCAAATTATTGAAGAAAAAACTGTGCATGGCGTGGGCATGTGTTATAGTTACCTTAGGCGGAAGCACAGATCTTATGGTGAGATCTGATTGGCTGTCAGCACTTCAACCAGAAAGTGATGGCAGCCATCTTGGGACCAATGTACCTAATAGCACCCCATTGAGATGCATTGTAGTGATGGAAGGTTTTGAGGGTCACAAAAATAATAATGTAAAAAGGGTGATAACAAATGTTAGTTATAATACAAATCATTTGTTGATCGTACCATACTGATTTTAAGAATTCCAGTGTGTTCTAAGGTGTCATTACATTGCTGTGATTTCATGAACCATGTTTGAGAGAAAGCTATTTTCCCATGATTTTCCCATTGAGGTTATGGGAAGTGTTCCAGAAGCTAAAATGCGAGCCATATGAAGTCTGACATTCTCAGTAAAACATAAACTTCCAACAGGAGCAGTTTGTCAGTTGATTTCCTTGTGTACTACTGCAGGCTCCGCGAGTGTTCTAAAGAACAACTAGAGCGCTAACAGTCTTACTTATGATAGTATTGCGGCACACCTGAAGCCATCTTGATAAAATCAAACTGGTAAAAGTTTAAACATTTAGTTTAGAAAGGAATAAATTGAGGGGGTTCATTTTGTCATTGAAATTATGGTTAGTGCTGTAGAAAGAAAAAATAGGAAACATTTTAAGTCAGTTCTCAAATTTCATCCCCTTCAATTTCATTAAAACATTCTGACATGCAGGCTGAAATATGCACTTTCAACACCAGCAGCAGGGTGCCAGTTAGCTCCCTGGTAACCAGCAGCTTACAGTGTTCTAATGAGTACCTCCAGTGCTGAAGTACATTCTGAATTGATGCAAAAAGTGTTACACATCTAAACATCATCTTGATGGAATCAAAGTTGAAAAAAATGAAAGCAGTTTTTGCTGAAGATACTGCACTAAATGAGGAGATTAGAGAGGCTCATAACAAAAAAGTCTCCCAAGAAGGCGACCAGACAGAAAAGAGCCCAACTGTAGCTCAAATATCTCCCACATGTAGCCCAAGTATAGCCCAATGATAGAAGCATGCAAAACATGTCATTTCTTAGTTTTCTTTGCAGTTTATATAGAGCCGACTTGACCCGAAGGTATTGGTGTGCTTTCCATGAGCATCGAGTTACATTTCACAAGGACACAGTCATTTTGGTTTTAGGCATGAGGAGATTAAGGGGGTTATTACAACTTTGGAGGAGGTGTTAATCCGTCCCAAATGTGATGGATATAGCACCAGCCGTATTACGAGTTCCATAGGATATAATGGACTCGTAATACAGCTGGTGGTATATCCGTCACTTTACCGTCACTTTTGGGACGGATGAACACCTCCTCCAAAGTTATAATAACCCCCTAAGTGATTTGCCCACAATCACAGGATGTTGAGGTGATGCAGAAACTTGAAAAGTCTGAAGCTCTGGCCATTACGCCACATCCTCTCCCCTGAGTGAAACATATATTCAAGTGATCAACTCGAATAATTGAGCCCGGGGAGGAGGGTGCAGAGGTAATAAGATGACCATGATGGGCAGGCTGGAGGGGGAGTCACACAACAATGGACCATGGACGGCAGGGCAAAGAGGGGCAGGTGCAACAACCCACCTGTGCAAGATAGGCAAGAGAGAATGTGGCAAAATAACAGACAATTGGAGGTAGAATGAAGCTGCAGTGACAGTACAACCATACATGCCAACAGACCCGATTCAGGCAGGAGACTCCTGATGTTTTTAAGCCCAAAAAGTCTTTTTTTTACTCTGTCTCCTGCCTAGAATGTCCTTTTTTTCAATGTAAGTAAATCGAGAAAATCAATTCCCCAGTATTCTTTTTCAAAACCTCCCTCTTACCAAGTTCAAAGCTTTGACAAAGAAGGTCAATCGGATCATGGATGCAGGAGGAATGGGTTAGGGACATGGTGATCGCAAACAGTGACAAGGAACCACACCCACAGTGACATCCGATAAAATTAAGCAAGACGAGGGAAGTCTGTCCGCACCACCACGTCATGCACTGCCACAGCTCCCCAATGCAGGCTGACTCGGTCACAACACCTTCTTCCCTCTCACCTGGATGGGATGTGGTGTGATGGAAGGTGGAAGGCAAGGTAAACAGCCTGCCCCCCGCCAGCTACACACTAACTGCGACAATCTGGACAACGTTGTGTAGCCAGGAATAACTCCAACTCCAGGTAGCAACGAACATACACTTTAAACCAAAGCGCTCCATGACAAAGCTCCAAAATCCCTGCTCCAATTTGTGTATCCTGCTCGATGGCCAAGTGTCTACACGAGACGGGTGACCTCTGATGAGCATCTGAGCATTCTCACATTCTGAAATTCCAACGCGCTCAAGATCGGAGTTGGATGCTTCAAGGTTGGGGGCAGGCACAAGCACAATTTTAATCACATATTGCTCTCTGAGTTTGTGGATGGAAAGTATGGGGAGTTTTTAGCTGCTTTTAATATACAACCTGTCTGTAGGTCGCTTAGCTTGGCAACTGGGTAGGACATTGCTCTATTAGGTTTTCTTTTGTCAAGTAGACTAGTGAATTTAAATGGTCATTTGCCCAGAGATAACCTGGGTAGAAATACATTTAGAAAAGGCAATCAGATGTGCCCAATCAATTATGTGTTTGTACCGATATTGGCATTTGAGCTAGTGATGAACTTTGAGTGCTTTCGGGTGGAGGGGAGTGATCATTATCCGCTAAGTGCTATCATCAAAATAGATATTGCAAATGAGGGATTTAATACTGAGTATTGATTGCTGAAAGCGTTTACGAATGAGGCTCTCAAAAAAAGGACCTAAGCTTATTAAAGGAATTGCAGCATAATTACAGTGACCTAGATCATGGGGGGGTTCCCGTAGATCCCTTAGTTGGGTATGTGAATGTAATAAATAAGGTAGTTGCGTGCCTTAAATCTGAAGTTAGGATTTTTAATACTAGACAAATTAATAATAAAGCTGAGAAGCATGAAATAAATAATTGGTTTGATAAAGAATGTAGGATATTAAAAAGTAATATTAGGAAATTGGAGAGGTACCAAAGGCGCTCAAGAAATATAGGCAGGGAATTGCAGCTCTTTAATTTAAAACGCTAAATCAGAATTTTGGTCACTCGAAAGAAACAAGAATCAAATACAAAATGTTGGGATGTGATGATATGAAGTCTAACAATGTTAGTAAATTGTGTAGGTTGGTACAGTGTGGGGCAGGTTTATCACAAAAGCAGTCCCTGGGACAGGTGGGAGAGGATATGTGGGTAAATTTTTTAGAGGAGGCCTATAATCAAAGTGTTCCGATAGAACGGAGCCCCATCACCCTTAGTATTGATAAGGAAACAAAGATGGGATTTTCTGAGCTAATATTTAAGGAAACTACTGAGAGGACAAAGCTTACAAGGGCTGCTGGTTTAGGTAATGTGCTGGCAGTGGTAATGAAAACTAATATTTGTATGGTGGTCTAGGCTGTTGTACACCATGTTCCAGGAATTCCTGGCAACGGGAAGTTTTCCAGATATTTGGAAGAGGGAGTAATTTAACCAATCCATAAAAAAGTGACTATATCCTCCTGGGAAATTATAGGCAAATTAATTTGTTGGACATAGGTTTTAAGATTTTTTTTTTAATTTTATGGAAAATGATTAAAGAATGTGTGGATGTAAATTCTACCATACCCCAGAAGCAGGGTGGTTTCAAGGAGAGTCACTCGATGATTGATCACTGTTTTAGTTTGTGTGCCATTGGAAAGGAATTCATAGAGCAGGATGGAGTACTTTATTGCTGTTTTGTTAATTTTAGCTCTGCTTTCAACTTGGTTGAATGAGTATTGCTGTGGGAGGTATTAAAGGGATATGGGATCCCAAAAGACCTGCTTTTAATTCTTCAGAATCTCCACAGGGACAATTGGGCCCAAGTGGAGCTGGATAGTGGGTCTCACTCTCAAGGAAAATGGCCTTAGGCAAGGGTGTGTGTTGGCCCCAATACTGCTTTCCCTGCTTCTAGCCAATCTCCCGACGTTTTAAGCCTGTCAAATTAGTTTTTAATCCCAAATGAATGGCAGACATATTAGGTGTCATTTATATGCAGGTGATTTGGTGATTTTTGATCGGACAGCATTCGGCCTACAATGAAGATTGAATATATTTGGGGATTACTGCAAGAAAACTTGAAAATGCATAAGGAAAAAACGAAAGTGAACTATCTTTGGCATGGGTAGTAATAGCTTGTATGAGAGCATTAAAAATATAAGGGCCATATTTATACTTTTTGACGCACAACACAGTAGTGCGTCAAAAAGTTTATCGCCAGCTAACCCCATTCCAACGCGCCATGCAGGCGCCTTATTTATGGAATGACGCTAGCTGGCGCTGCAGACTGGTCTGAGTAAAAAAAAAAAGACTCACACCAGGCAGCGCCGGCGTAGGGGAAAATGGGGGTTGTGCATCAAAAAATGGTGCAAGTCAGGTCTGAGGCAAAAATCAGGCCTCAAACCGGACTTGCGCCTTTTTTTTTTACGCACAATCCCCATTGACATGACTCCTGTCTTAGCAAAGACAGGAGTCATGCCCCCTTGCCCAATGGCCATGCCCAGGGGACTTCTGTCCCCTGGGTATGGCCATTGGGCACAGTGGCATGTAGGGGGGCCCAAATTAGGCCCCTATGCCACTTAAAAAAACCAATAAATAATACTTACCTGAACTTACCTTTACTTCCCTGGGATGGGTCCCCCCATCCATGGGTGTCCTTCTGGGGTGGGCGAGGGTGGCAGGGGGTGTCCCTGGGGGCAGGGGAGGGCACCTCTGGACTCCTTCCGAGCCCACAGAACCCTTAACGCCTGCCCTGACCCAGGCGTTAAAAAACGGCGCACAAATGTTTTTTAAGGCCCACCCCCTCCTGTGCGTCAAAATGACGCTGGGGTATAAATAAGGCGCACAGGCCTTAAAGTCATTTTTTGGAAGGGAACGCCTACTTTGCATATCATTAATGCAAGGCAGTTTCCTGCTTACAAAAAATGACACACATGGTGGAATTTTGACGTCCGCGGGGTCGGGCATCAAAGTTTAAATATCGGGCAGTGTTTGCGGCGAATGTGCGTCAAACAGAGTATTAATATGCCCCTTAGTATCAAGGGGTTTTGATGAAATGGGAGTAATGAAGGCAGAGTTTAAACGACTATTAAACAGGTCTCCAAGGAAGAGGATAATTAGTACCTGAGTAATAAATGTTCAGTCGCACACTTGCTAAATTTCTTGGAGAACAATGACTTTGTCCCCTATTTAGAAAAGATCTCTTAAGATGTGCCAAAGTATATTAAGGTCTCAGTGTGGAATAAATGTAATTTTTATATCAGAGTATCGTGAGGTTCTGCAAAATGAAGAGAAAATCTACCAATGTGGTCTAAATGTGAAAATGAATTCTCTCCATATCCTGCTCGACTGTGGTTTTTACACCAATGGACAAAGTACTTAAACCTATTTTTTTTTTATCTGGTAATAGAGATAGGGGACAAGCAATTGACCTATTAATGGACATGAGATTCTTAGTTGTGACGTGTGCGATGGGTAGATTTTTAATTTCCATTGGTACATCTTTGAGAGACATTAATGTGATGTATTTACCAGGTTGAGGGAGAATATTTTTTTTATATAATAGGGTTTTGTATATGGTAGTTTTATATAAGTGGGATATGTTATATTGTATTTTATGGTACAGTATTTAATTGTGCAGATTGCCTTTTTGATGCAATAAAGTCTTTTAGCAGTGTTTTGAAGGCTATAGCCTAAATAAACATGTTTTTACCTGACTGACTGACATCAGGGAGCAGAGGGGAAAGAGGCAAGAGCAGCAAGCTGACCATTCCAGACAGACAGATGGCAAAGTTGCAGCATAATGGGCCATGAAGGGTAGAAGGGAGGGGGCAGTGGCATGACAAAAGACTACACAAGGCACAACGGAGGGGATAGTGGCCTGCAAATGGAACACATAGGGCAGGGGGCAAGTGGGCACGAGCAGCAAGCTGACCATGGAGAGCAGGAGGGATGGGCACTAGAAGTACAACACACCTTGGAGGGCAAAAGTGAGACTAAAATGACATGCATGCAGACAAAGGAGGGAAGGTGGGAGGTATCAGAGGCAGCAAGCTGACCACACAGGGCAGGTGTGAGAGACTGTGGTAGCACAGACAACAATGTATGCCAAGCATGAGGGGTAGTGGCAACACAACAGCCATGGTGGGCAAGAGGGAGCTGGCAGGGGCATGCACAAAGGACCATGGAGGACAGAAGGGAGGTAGAGGCAGGACACAGACAAGAGAGGGAGGGGAAGGGGCTTAGGAACAGACCATGCAGGGTTGGCAGGAGGAGCAGTTTTAGTACAACAGAGTTTGGAAGACAGAGGGGGTGGCAGAAAAATGGACCATGGAATACAGGAGGGAGGAGCTAGGGGCATGGAATTCAGACAGGCAGGGTAGAGGTGGCAGGCATTGGCGGCAGCCTTCTGACCATGCTAAATAGATGGGACAGTGGCAGCTCAGCAGAGCACTCGGAGCAGTGGCAGTTCTAAGGAACATGGTGGGCAAAATGGAGGTAGCAGGGACATGCACACAGACATCATAGGGCAAGAGAATGAGGGTTGGGGCATAGGAATTAGCATATGGTGAAAAATAAATCTACATTTAAAAACCTAACAAAGAAAATAACACAAATCACAAAATGTGCATGTTTGAATAATGGTGAACCATGTGGCTGCAATACCTATAAAGCACTACATTTTAAAATGAGATATTTTGCATTCATAATAAATGAAGTACTAAAATGAGTTAACGTAAAGAGTGTTCTTATTAAGATGGAAATTAGAATTAAAATATTAATTGATTCAGAATTAATTGTACTTATGTTTAATTAAATGGAATTTAATAACACGAGTTACATATGTGGAGAAAAATAAATGCACGTTTAAATCAGTTCTAACGTCATAAATATTTTTTGCAATTAAATAGTTTGCTTTGCATATTTGAATTCTAAGGTGCACAATAGGTTTATTAAAATATTAAGGGACATATTTAGGAGCCCCTAGCGCCTCCCCATACCACAATAGCGTCATTTGTTTGTGCTAATGTGGCCCCAACGAGGCCAAAATCACCACACCATATTTACTAAGTGGTACAATACATGCATTGCGCCACTTTGAAACCCCTTGCGCCACATTATGCCTGCGCCAGGCATAATATATGCAAGGGAGGCGTTCCCCCATTAGGGGGGATGAAAAATGGTGCAAAGAAATCTAAGAGCAGGCATTAAAAAGAGGCTTCCATTGTTTTCAGGGGGCCTCTGGGTGGTTTGCAGGATTAGCCTCAACATTTCTTACACTAATCCTGAAAAGCACCAAACTAGTATCAAAAATGTTGACGTTAGTTCCCTAACTACAGCCAAAGTGTGCTGTATGTTAAATACAGTGCACAGATGGTGGTGTTAGGGGCCGCTAAAGGGTGCAAGAAAAGTGGCGCAGCACTAGGTGCAGCATAACTTTTTTTTTAATCTGCCCCTAGGTGTATTAACGTGTATTAAGGCTTTTGCAGCAGTATTGCTTATTCTGTTCCCTCTGACCTGAATTATTTTCCTAGGTTGCTAATGTGATGTTGAATGTCCTATAGTATTAAAGGCAAGGAACATGTTTGTTAATAACAATGTTGCATTATTTGTTCTAGCTGTCGAACAAGACAGGAAATGTATGATTCCCATTAATTTGTATTTCTTCACTTAGGCCCTCATTATGACACTGGTGGTAAATCCTGCTTCCCGCCACGCTGACGGCAGCCAACATATCGCCGCGTTGGGGATATCCGTTCACCATATTATGACACACACACACCAATCTGACAGAATACAGCCAAGTACACAAATCCGCCAGCCCAACGGTCAGTGATAAAGTGGTGGTCCCAAAACCCATACCGTTACGCCAACAAAACAATGCCCACCACATTATGACCCACGAATCACCACAACAGACATTCAACTATGGTAAACCATTGGCAGTACATACTGCCGCTCTCAGAATGGACACCCACATACAAAATAACACCACATTGGCCAATACTAAGAAAACACACCTGACAACCATACACACAACACCCCACCCTCCCCACACCACTATAAAACACACACCCACATTACCCACAACCCTTTACCAACAACAATTACTGCCAGGAGAATGAGAAGAAGAGCACGGAGACAACTAGACACACACACCACTTACACCCATATATTCCCTCAAGCCCTCAAGCTCTCCAGATCACATACACTACCACTTCACCCAACACACCCTCACCAACACATCACACAACACCCATGGCACCACAAAGGCACCCCTGTTTCACTGAGGAGTAGTTAAGGGTCTTGGTGGAGGAAATTGTCAGGGTAGAGCCACAGCTCTTTGGAGCACAGGTACATGGCCGAGAATCGTGGACAGGGTCAACGCTGTGGGACAGCACCCAAGAACAAGGGATGACATGAGGAAGAGGTGGAACAACCTATAGGGAAGGTACGTTCCATAACAGCAAGGCACCAGCTCACCATACAGAGGACTGGTGGTGAACCCCCACCTCCTCCCCCACAACTCACAGTATGGGAGGAGCAAGTATTGGCAATACTGCATCCTGAGGGACTCGCTGGAGTAGCCGGAGGACTGGAGACCGGTAAGTCAACATTTACTAATCATCACCCCCATACCTGCATGCCATCTCACACCCTCAGCCTCACTCCCATCACTCCACTCCATCCCACACACTGCACCTACACATATGACTAACACCAATGCCAAGCCCTGCATGCAATACCAATGCATGGATACCCCTCCCAGCCCTGCATGGACACCCATCACTAAAACATGCACAGCATAGGGAAACTAACAATCCCACAATACATCACCATACACAAGCAAAAGCTGGTAGGGCAACACCAACATTAGAGGGAAAGCTACGGAAGTACAAATGTCATAAACTTGAAACATAATACATAATTTACATCCCCACATGTACCCCAGCCAATGTCAGTGGAGAGGAGGTTCCACCACTATCCAGTCCCCCAACAGAAGAGGCCTCCAGTGTTGACAGTAACTCTGGACTTCTGGATCTGGAGAACCTACCTGGTCACAGTCCACCACAGAGCCTCCCCCATCAGGAACCAACACAACAGCAGCCACCCAGCGTACCCGAACCTCTGTCCCCAGGACACGTCAATCAGCAGTGTGCCTACCTGTACAGGGACCCCAGGCCACACCTCACCCACAAGACAATCAGGGACCTGGGAACAGTGGCAGTGGGCACACTGTTCACGGGACAGAGGCACAGGCCAACAGGGACACTGGGAGGACTGCTGTGCACCAGGGGGAGGACAGGACCAGGGAACCGACTCTCCAGGAGGCACGCTCCAAGATCCTAGGAGCCTACCAACATTCCCAGGGCACAATGGACCAGATCCTTGACAATGTGCAAGAGAATAGGCGGCTGCAGGAAGGACAGTATCAGGGTATCAGGGAGGACTTTCAGGCCATTAACATCACCCTGCTCTCCATGGCAGGGGTTCTGGCAGACATGGCCAACATCATGAGGGAGGCAACAGCACACCAGCGGGCCCCTACCACTAGCCAGTCAACTGAACATCCCTCTACTTCCACTGCTTTTAGTGGCCAGGAGGCCCCGCCACACGACCCACAGACCACCAGCATCCCTCCCCCTGCAGAAGGTGAACCACCCTGCAAACATTCCCTGGGACCCAGACAGAAGCCAGAGACACTTACCAAGACCACTGCCAGGAAATCAGACTCTCCTGATTGTTCCCCTTGTGTCCCACTCAGTCACCTTGTCCACCTTGAAAAGCCATTGCTCCCCTTCTTATGTCCCCTTGGACACTGCAGCTGTGCTACAAAAAGACTGGAACAATACCCTGGACTTTCCTCCAACATCACCCCATTCCATTGCACTTTCCCCTCAATTTCCTACCACTACAATAAACACCCTTGTATAAAACTCGACTACTAGTTTTTAATGTATTGCAAATTTGTATTGATTGAAACAGCTACATCTATTACAAATGAACTGTACATAGTGAGAGAATAGAATGAATGACCTGTTGCTGGCTGTATTAATCACATCACAACATTATTGTCTTATCACCAACATCTGTAAAATGATAATTCATAGGTGACAGTAAGTAGAGGTAACAAGAGGGTAATGACAGCATGCCACTGCCACACAGAATACAACAATAGTCATAGAAATGTGAAGTTGCACTGTCTCACCTGTGTGTCATTGGAAGTACTGATGGATCACTAATGTTCTGTTGTCCACATCCTCTGCCTCATGCTCACTGTCATCAGGGGCAGTGCTGCCACAGGGACATCTCCAGTCTCCTATTTCTGCAGAAAAGATACATGCTGACGGCTAGGTTGTGCAACATGCAGCATGCCACTACTGTCTGGCAGACCTTCTCGGGTGAATAGCACAGGGATCCACCTGTCAGATGGAGGCACCTGAACCTGGACTTCAGGAGGACGAAGGTCCTCTCAATTATCCTTCTGGTTCACCCATGTGCCTCATTATAACGTTCTTCAGCCCTTGTCCAGGCATTCCTCACAGGGTTCAGCAGCCACGATAGGTTTGGGCAGCCAGAGTCGCCTGCAAGTATTGAGGGACACCATTTAGCCACACACTATCCTATTTGGCTAACAGCAGAAGCACACACCAACATAGACCGGGTGTGGACCAAGGCTCACCTATAAGCCACACCCTTTGCCTCTGTAGTTGGGCCATCACATTTGGGATGCTGCTATTCCTCAGGACAAAGGCATCATGCACCGACCCAAGATATTTAGCATTGACATGGGAGATGTACTGGTCCGCCACACATACCATCTGCACATTCATGGAGTGGAAACTCTTATGATTCCTGTACACCTGTTCATTCTGGCGGGGGGACAAACGCAATATGTGTACCGGCAATTGCCCCAATAATATTGGGTATTTGTCCCATTGCATAAAATCCAGCCTTCAGAGTGGCCAAATCTTCCACAAGGGGGAAAGCAATGTAGCTGCACATGTGTTTTACCAGGGCACACAAGATTCTTGCCAGCACGATTGAGAACATTGGCTGTGACATTCCTGCTGCCAAGCCCACTGTCACTTGGAAATAACCGTTTGCCAGGAAATGGAGCACTGCTAGAACCTGCACAAGAGGGAGGTTCCCAATGGGATGACGGATAGCTGATATCAGGTCAGGCTCCAACTGGGCACACAGCTCTGTGATTGTGGCCCTGTCCAGTCTATAGGCCAGTATTATGTGCCTGTCCTCCAGTGTAGCTAAGTCCACCAGGGGTCTGTACATGGGTATATGTCTCCACCTCCTATTCATCCACAGTGGTAGGTATCGAAGGGCCACAAGAGTGAGTAGGTTGTCACAATTTGAACAACTATACCACAACAGCAGTCCACATCGTGCAATCATGTTTTGGGACAGTGTAATTTAAAAGTATGTGCCCATTTATCCTGTCACGCAGCAATTATCGATAGGCCTGTTCACCACCCCTGAAATGGCGACCGCCTGTCCTGTGTGGAGGGACAGGTGGAAGTGAGGTAATTCCGCCGACGTTGTGCGCCGTGGTGGTAGGCAGTCATGAACCGCCGTGCAATGCCTCATTAAATAACATTGGGCCATATGGGGTACAGTGGCCAATGTGGTTCTGCGCCGGCGGTGACGGCGTACACCGCTGTGGATGTGACCGCCATTTACTCTATCATTCCTCACTTGTTTCCTGACCTTCCACAGGAGAAGACCTACACTGCATGTACTGCTGTGACCTGTGTCTGGAACCTACCTTGGCCCGTCTGACCGGGGAGAGGGCCCCAGCTTTCACTTCGGAGGAGTTGGAGCAACTAGTGGATGGGGTCCTACCCCAGTATTGACTGCTGTATGGGCCTCCAGACCAACAGGCGAGTACACTGTGGGCATGATTCATGTGGCATGGATGCATGGAGATGTGTGTGAAGGCATCATGTAAGGGTGGATGGGGGGTGGGGGGATTGTCCGTTGGCAGTGTACATGTTGTTAGCCGGCCTATGTGTGTGCCAATGGTGATGGGATCAGGTATGGTGGGCCATGTGTGTAACAGGCTGGACTGTTTGCTTAATGGAGTTCTCCTGTATGTATTACCTCTGCAGGTCAGCACCTATCAAAAGAAGGGATTATGGCATGCATTCGCCAAGGACGAGCAGACCCTGGGGGTCTATGGGAGGCGGAGCACCCACTGTCAGAAACGGTGAAAGGACCTGAGACTCTGGGCATGGAAGACCGCAGAGGCCCAGCTGGGGATGGCCTCCCAATGAGGAAGGGGTGCCCATTGGACCCTGTCCCCCCTGATGGCCTGCAAACTGCAGTGGTGTACCCTGAGCTGGATGGGCGCTTGAGGGAATCACAGCAGCCACAAGGGGGTAAGTACAGTGGGTATCATTACAACTTATGGATGGTGTTGTGGTATCCGGGTGGTGGTTGTGTGTTAGTGGGTGCCACTAAGGACAGGCCAGACATTGCAGCGTGTGTCCTCTTAAGGGTAATCGTTGCATGGCAAATACAGGTAACCTAGCTTGTTAGTATTTACTTCTAAGCAGGGCTGCGTGGGTCCCAGGTGTGATGCAGTTGGAGGTGTGTACTCCTCCTCATGCCTTGGTGACTAGCCATTTCACTGGTAGTGCAATGCATAGTGTGTAGGCCTGTTCCCTGTGTGTGAGGGTGATTTGTACACCAACGGTGGTGTTGTTGCAGTCATTGACCCAGTGTATCCTTTGTCTCTCTCTCCCCTTACTTGTTTTGTCATCCTGTCTTTGTGTGCATTAGTTTCATCTGGCGGAGGAGCAAGAGCACTGGCGACAGAGGGAGCTGCATCCCACAGGACCCCGGAGGCAGAGTCCACCAACACCAAGGGAACAAGGGGGATAGAGGGCGAGGGGAGCGCCACAGCAGATACTGGAGGGGACAACACAGGCTCTGATACCTCCTCCAATGGGAGCTCCCTGGTGGTGGCAGACACCTCTGTGTCCACCCCAGCTGCAGGTACAGCTGTCACACCCTGTACCAGCACCAGCCTCCCTGTAACCCCTCAGCGAGTTTCCCATGCCCACTCACCCAGGAGGGTGGCCATCTCCTTCGCCCAAGGCACCTCAGGCCCTGCCCCAGTGAGCCCTGCTGCCCTGAGTGAGGAGACTATTGACCTCCTGAGATCCATCCCTGTAGGGCAGTCAACCATTGTGAATGCCACCCATGGGCCGGCATCCCAGATGCAGCAATGCAATGCATTCCTGGAGGGCATTCATGGTGTTTTGGCTGCCCAACAGAGATCGATTCAGGCTCTGGCCTCCTCTCTGATGGCAGCCATTGTCCCTGTTTCTACTGTCCCACCTCCAACTTCCACTTCCCAGTCCCATTCTCCTCAACCACAACCCATCCCAAGCACACAGACAGACGAGCATGTACACAAGACAACACACAAGAGTAGCTCAGGCAAACACAAGCACCACACTTCATCCCACAGGCACTCACACAAACACTATACCGTTGCAGACATGATAAAGTCCACAGCCTCCACTGTCTCCCTCTCCTCCTCCTCCACCTCCCTCCCAGTTACGTGATCACTCACACCTGCATGTACTACATCTACATTACTATCAGCATCACTACACCAAGCAGAACACACACCACACTGGCAGACACCTCCACAACAGCCATGCACGCATCCCCTGTGTCCTCTCCCACCATGTCTGTCCCCCCTCCTCAAGGACACAAATGCAAGCACTCGGACACCCAACAGCCATCCGCCTCTCATCAGCATACAGCCCATGCACCTGCACCCAAATCCAGCAGGCATACACCTCCAACAACCACTCCCACATCCTCCACTCCCATTACTCCTCCCTTCTCCTGCCCCAACGTCCCTAAAATGCTTTTCCTTTCCCAACTTGACGTCATCCCTACCCCCTGCCCCCGTCCTGCCCATATGGGCAGGGTACAAAGGACCCAGCCCAGCACCTCAGCCAAACAGTCCACAGGGGCAGTGGCAGCACAACCAAGACGTGATGGTAAGGATACCAGACCTACGACACTGAAGGGGAAGGAGCCAGCACCACCAGGGATGAAAGGGAAGAGTCCTGCACCAGCTGTGAGGAAGGGGAAGGAGCCTCCACCACCAGGCAGAGAGGGGAAGAGCCCATCCACCCCTGCCAGGAAGTGTAAGGGATCGCCGACCCATGAACAGGAGGAGAGGAGGCACTGCACGCCAGTGGAGGTTGTCAGGCTAACACCACCACCAGCTGTCACGGGCCCCCACCGCCAGCTGTGGATGTGCAGCCATCAGTGAGTGCAGGGGCTCCCCAGGAGCCTCCTCCAACAACCACTACAGTGCAGCTATCAGTGAGTGCAGGGGCTGCCCAAGAGCCTCCTCCAACAACCACCACACTGCAGCCATCCATGAGTGCAGGGGCTGCCCAGGGGCCTCCTCCAACGACCACCACAGTGCAGCCATCAGTGAGTGCAGGGACTGCCCAGGAGCCTCCTCCAAACACCACCACAGTGCAGCCATCACCGCCGGTGGACGCCATGTAGTCCACCCTCCAGTGGCTACTGTGAGGGCTGCCCCCTCCAGAACCAGTTGGTAAGACACCCACTTGAGTGACTGTGGCCTTGCACTCCCCAGGACAAAGCACTGGAACATGTTGCCCCCTCCACAACCAATGGGAAAGACACCCACTCCAGAGATTGTGCCCTTGCACTCCCCAAGAAAAAGCAATGGGCATATTGCCCCTCCAGAACCAGTGGGAAAGAAACCCACTTCAGAGAATGTGGCTTTGCACTCCCCAGGACAAAGCAATGGGCATGTTGCCCCCTCTAGAACCAGTGGGAAAGACACCCACTCCAGAGACTGTGACCTTGCACTCCCCAGGACAAAGCACTGGGCATGTTGCCTCCTCCAGGACCAGTGGGAAAGACATCCACTCCAGAGACTGTGGCCTTGCACTCCCCAGGACAAAGCACTGGGCATGTTGCCCCCTCCAGAACCAGTGGGAAAGACACCCACTTGAGAGACTGTGGCCTTGCACTCCCTCAGACAAAGCACTGGGCATGTTGCCCCCTCCAGAACCAGTGGGCTTGTACCTGCATCCGGCTGAGGTGCCCCCCTGACAGGAGTCATAATGCGGCAGTCTGGCGGTCTTTCGGCACCCGCTGCTTTGCCGGTCTTGTAAAAAGGCTTCCAAAGTCATAATGAGGGCCTGAGTCTGACTCTTGAAGTGAGCCCACCTGAAGGACTAATCAAGAGGATTGTGGTTATTTTAATTCATCAGAGACTTTGAAATTTGGGATTAGTTCACTCCTGCCCCAAAGCTATTCAGAACCCAGCTAGAGTCTGTCTATTCCTGTCTGAAGTTTGTTATCACTCTCTGTTTCCTTCACGTCCCCAGATGAGTTTTCTCATCTTAGTCTTCATTGTCCTATTTATTTATTCGGTTCAGTACTCATATGCCCAACTAATTCTGAACTGCTGACCTGTCCTATATGCAACCCATGTTCTGCACTGTCCTGATGCTGCTGCCAACTGTCACCAGACGAAAGTGACTGTTCTGCCTGATGAAGTTGTTGTCCGCTGTCTCATGAGGAGCGGTATAACTAAATGTGGCTTCTTGTTTCCTTTTCACTGTAGATAATTACACCAGCATTTACTTTATAGTGAGGTGCATAGTTAGATTTTATTTTTGACTCTTTTTTATTTTTGCTTTTGCCTGCATGTGTTAGCCTGTTCCCACACATACAAGTCTGAATTCATATTAGTGATCGGTATAGACCAGTCCTGAAATCTGAAATCTGAATCTTAAAACTGTATGTTGATGATTTACTGATATCACCATCATCTGCTTTGAAATTTACTAAAAGTGTAAATATTGTGTTGTTCCTAATCTATATTATTCTTTTGGAGTGCTTATCAGTATGGGTGGTTAGCATGTTATATCTTTTTTAGGCGTTTCGGTCAACCTATGGCTTCCATGTATGTTTAGAACTTAGGCCTATATTTATGAAAGGTTTGCCCCTCCTTTGCATCATTTTTCACACAAAAGCAGCACTAACATAACTCCATATTTATATTTTGATGCTAAACTCGTCTAGGGTCAAAATATCTGAGTTAGTGTTATTTTTTGGGAGCCCCAACCCACCTTGCATCGTAAGGTAGACGTTCCCTTCCAAAAAATTATGCTAGCCTTCCAGCACCATATTTACCTCCCAATGCATAAACAACACACACTAAGGAAGCAGGCCCACAATATTATGCCAAGGCCGATTAGCATCAAATTTTAACACCACTTCAGACCAGGCGTTAAAAAGAGGCCTATATACCACACTTAAGGGATACACACAGAAGGAACCTCCATGAAAATATGGAAGTGTTACTGCTCCAGTTTGGCACACGCCACAGACATCAACGATGACAAAAGATCCCTCCACCACCACTGCAGCAACCTCAAACCCCACCACAGCAGCCACAAAGGCAGTGAAGATGGCGGAAGAGGATCTTTTGGCAGCATACAACCATCCTTGGGCTCAGGGAACACAATGTCATCACGACTTACCGTCTGAACCGGAAGTCAATTGTACACCTCCTGTATAATATTGTGCCAAATATCACTGCAAGGGAAGCAACTCCAACAAACATACCACCATGACCGAACTCCATGCTGTCAGACAACGGGCCACAAGTGTCTGGTATCTCCCAGCCATCCTTCTCAGTCTTCCTTCCAAAGGTTCTGGAAGCAATCAAATGCCTCACACCCCACCACATCTGTTTCCCAAACACCCAGCAACTTCAACAGGAGACCAAGTTATGGGTTCCCCATATGTGCTGGGTGCAATGGACTGGACTCATGTCCAACTGGTGCCACCTGCAGCAACCGAACATCTATACAGGAACCACAAGCATATCCATTCCATAAATGTGCAGGCCATTGTAGACCACCGTGGGCTCTTCACAAACATCCTTGCAAAATACCCCGGCAGCGTAGATGATGCCTACATATTCCAGCATTCCATCATCAGCAAGCATTTCCAGGATGGCCAATATGGCAATGACCTACTTGTAGGTAAGCCCTCATGCCAACCAGTACACAGACAACACACCTACCATGTAGGACAAACAAGACATACACCACATGGGAGGGGAACACAGATGTACAAACAACAACACAAATGCCACATAACACCGCAATCGTTGGACATCACACACCCATATACATCCACATATACATAATACAGCCACACCCTGATTGGCATACAACATGAGGACACGTGGAGCTACGTCCCCTTTGCATACAGAAGCTCAGCACAAACCACAAGTGCCTGCTGGTTGACAACTAAATACTAATCCCACACACATTACACTGAAAAATGTTTAGGTCAGCAATGTGAATTGCACAGGCCACGTCAATGTAAATAAATTCACACATAGCCACAGCCCCACATCAGTCATGGGGTACAAACATCGGGCGGCACCAATATCAAATGCCACGCAAGTGTTTCTATGACCAACTAAATATCACCTACACATACCTGACATACCTGTAGTGTGCACATTCACCTGTCTGCTGCATTGTGACTCACACATAGGAATACAACCTTACCAGCCATTAAAGACCATAGGGCAGAACAACAAGAAGTCTTGCGGGTCCTAGTCCAGTGCCACATCACATGTGCCCCTTATCCCCCCCTAACACCATCATGTGTGTGCTGTATACAGAAATGGTCCACATTGGCACAGAGATTGTGCAACACAGTAAAGATCATGGATGCTATTATAGTACTCTCTAGGAGTATAGTGGATGTACCTGACCTTCCACGCACTGTGCATAGGGACCCATGTAAAAGAATGGTGTGCCCCCTTCCAATGTCTGCACTGTGCATGTGTTGAAAGTGGCTGTGATAAATCATGTATAGGAATTTTGGAGATTCCACTGTACCAACTTTTGATTATGCTACAAATATGTGATTCACACCCTAGTACACTTGGTGGCTGGGATACCCATCACCTGCCATAAAGGGTCACTATGTGTTGCACTGCATGTGCAGTGCCACATGGTAACATGGAGGCTGAAGTTTGGCCATGCAGGGCTACCATGGTGTCTCTACATATGACACCACTGTGGCGCAAGGAGTTGGAAGGATCCACCAATAATAGAACACGGGCACAATTATGGACAACACAGCACATATTTGAAAGGGCAGAAGCATCTGTTTGGATAGAATATTACAATCCCTGTTCCTGAGCCACAGCCCAAGTTTGTCATGTCCATCAACAGAGGCCTAATAAACCACCTCAGAAAACAGGAACATACACTATACCAGAAGCAAGTCTGAGACACCACTCCACCTTAAACAACTGCCATAGTATATATAAAACCATTATCCAGCTTTACAAACACTTCTTCTCTTATTCCTTTGAAGCCAACATAGGTCACGACATACAGCCATGGGTCATGACTTCATTTTCCAATCCCACAACGGTGAAAGAGTGTGCACATAATGAAGGGCACAGAAGAACACCCAATGTGGGGGAGAGGACATTTGGGCTTCTAAAGTCAAGGTACAGGTGCCTGGCCCTGGCAAGAGGAAGCCTGTTATATGCACCACCACTGGTATGTAAGATCATGTTGGTATGTGCAATCCTACAAAATATATGTATACAAACTAATATTCCATCGGATGAACAAGCAGATGTCCCCAACGGGGAGGAGGCTGACAATAGTGCAGCACATTTGGAGGGGGAACTACATAACACTGCTGCAGGAGTTTGCAGGAGACTACAAATTGTACAGAACTTTTACACATAGTCACTGTACAATTATCATCACTTTGTAAGTATCCCCAATAAAACATTTTGCACCTGAATCTTCTTGGTCTACTCATCCTCCACTACATACACCATTGGAATATAACTCTAACCTCAGAGAGAAGGTAAGAAACACAACAGTTAAAAGTATGGTCGCAACATAGTTTGTGATGTAAGAGGGTCTAGTGTCATGTAACTCAGGGGCATGTGACTCATGAAGGTCTAGATCCATGCACCACAACATGTAACGAGCCGTTAAGTGGGCAATGTGCTAATTTCTAGCCCTTTGCCCACATTATCACCACACTTGGCAGGATGTATGCAAGGGGGACATACATAAGGTAGGGGCTGTTGTCAAATGGTGTTTAAATAATGTAGGAACAGAACAGTGCCCCATCTCAGGGGGATAGCTGCTTCACTAGCACTGTGCATGTGTGACAAGGGGGGACATCATGGGTAACTATGGATCTTCAGTAACTGTACAGGGTTTGTAACCAATGTTAGAGGCAGAGCCTGCACTGCTTATTCATGGGCGTCTGTACTGGCATTGCAATTGGGCACAACCCTGACATATGGTGCGCTGTACCTCACTTATGGCACACACACGTTGGCTGTGGTGTGCACTATGGATTGCAAGACAAATGAAGCAGCAATGGGTGCTGAATCACTATCCAAACATATGACTCATTGTCTGGATCTATGAACAAAATGGGACAATGCACCACCAAATTATTGTCTGGGCGGAAAGTAGGCAGAGTGTGTTCCACTCCCTATGTATATTATATAAACACCTGTCACACAAATATGCTGTCTTGACACATGCCTACAGCAAATCCATATAAATATATATGTGAAGACTGACGTACAGGTGTATGGCTAGGTAGCAAAGGGTTTGCAAGTACTACCAATGGTTGACATGTGTCAGCATGGTAACCTAGTATGCTCTGTATAACATCACGCAGCACATAGCAATATACACCACTCATAGTCAATTACATGCCAGACCAAGAGCAAGGTACCAACAGTGACAAATTTCCCAAACATGTTTTGCTCTTCAACATGCCAATTAGGTATGGGATGTGCAAGTATTTCCAGCAATGTCTAAACATGTCAAAGACCCATTCAAAACATAAATGGGAGTATTAGTAGCAGATATGTTGCATTTGGCTAATGAAAAAAGCAGCACTGAGATTATTTCACGCATCAATATCATACAGTCAGGGTAAGTGTTACATAGGGTGTGGAATACCGAAATAAATAAATATATATGTTCAGCGGAAGATGTGGATGGACAGCTGAGAGATACCCACTGATACTTGGAAAAACAACATGGGAGGTCATTTGGAGATGACACAAGTGCTGTGGCAAGTGCAATGTCATGTGTGTGTGGCACTCATTAAATTTGCAAAGCCCGGCAAAGGGATGGTAACTATTATGTACTCAGTTGTAGAAGATGTGTTCATCTACAATTTACACAAGCCACGTGTTGCATCCTGTCCATGTATGACCAGACAATGTTGCTGTAGAAGATGTGTACAAAGTGTAAGCAGCCTAAAGAATGGCAGCAATGTAGGACACAAAATATTCCTCACAAGAAATGCAGTAAAACATGGAGAAGGAACACACATAGACAATACTGACTGTGCAACACATCAATGACTACATGTGATCACCCAACATATGAACAGGGAGGGTGGCTAGGTCAGTACATAACCCAATCATGTTTGCCACTTCTATAACCTGGTAGTTGCCCATCACATGCCAACATGACAAGAGGCAGTGATTGATAACACCATCTGTCCCTTGGCACATTCACAAAATTGAAGTTACAACAGAGATACAACCCCTTAACAAGCTGCCCATGGAAATTAGTAAAGGCATCAAATGATGAGACATGTCCTACACGTGCAAGTAGCCAGTCCTCAGTGCATGATAGGGAAAGGATGACATCAAGTACACCAGAGGAAAAATTTATATCCTGTCCATTTAATCACAATTGTGCATGTGTCTGTCTGCAGGAGACTGTGTATTGCTCTGCTGATTAGCAATCATAAAGAGGCTAGATCCCCGCCCAAAACACCCTAACAAAACTGCTCTGGCTAAATAGACTTTTGACATTGTTAGGGGCCTGATGCACATGCACAGTGGACTGAGTAGTCTGGAGCTCTGTAAACCTACATCTTCACAAGCAACCATGGATCTGCATTGGCATAAAAACTCCCACAGTAGTGATGAAGAGTAGGCTGCCATCTTTGCCAGACTGCAACACTGCTACACAGTAGTATGCCATTGTATGTGACAGTCATAACAAACATGATGTGGAGGATTGTGAGTGCCTAGTTGGTGGCATGCACATATATACCAGATAACTCAGCACACATGTACAACATAAAATGGCACTGGCCTGGTAATGTTAATTGGAATCTGAACAAAAGGCCACTTACCACAAATGTAAGTGCACATATCACAAGATCACTATCAGAAATTAACGACCTTCACATGTGTTCCAACATACGGAAACATAGATGGCACTGATAGGACTACATAGGCATTTGTCAAAGTCCAACATGTGTCCATGCAGGTACAAAGATATGTGAGGTGTCATATTCCCATGAACATACCACTGTGGTCATATGTTAATGAAATGACACTACACATATCTTTACACACACACTGCGTAGTGTAACCTTCATTGACACATGTGTGTATACCATCTCCTGCAACTAAGATGCATGCTGAACTATATGTCACACGTGTAGCAGAGCATCATGAAGGCTATACCAACAACACACCATAGAGTGGACACACATGCACATGCAAATTGCCTGGGGTAATGAGATTTCAACCCAGCCATAGTCCACTGCATCCACTGAGTACAAATTGTCATGGCTGTCACGTGCCTTACCATGTATTCAACATAGCCCATCATATCTATTGTGTTGTTGGTATGTGCACATTTTTATATCATACATAGCAATATGGTACATCCACAAATATGTGTTAGAACACATATGTACACTCAAAGTGCACATGTGCTAACATGTATGTGGACACAGTGTAGCTACACATGCGCATATGCACAAGGTATAAGTCATCGCATGCATCACACACATTAACAAACATATAGGTTGAACCGTCAAGATATGAATGGATAGGTACACACATGTAGCCATGCCATAATGACAACATTATTGCATAGCCCCTGTGACATGTTATGTGAATCTGGGTGCACTATAGGCTTACATAGCAAATTTCCACTCATTCCCGTCATGTGTTAAAAATTGTTGATGCAAGCAGCTCAATTCCATACTCTGCAATGCCAGAAAATTATGCCTGGCCCCTGAGGGACCATCACAAGTGCATAGGCCCTTTCACACATAATAGGACAAAGTCGATGCATGACCATCATGCATCAAAAAATTAGACCCAAACACCTAAACTTCATACTTTTCTATGCAGCAAAAAGATGCCTGGCCCCTGAGTGTTTATCGCAAGTCCACAGGCCTGGTCACGCACCATGAGACAAAATCAACGCATGCCCATCATGTGTCAAAAATGTATACACGAACACTTACATTTCATACTTTTCTATGCAGGAGACGCTTGGCCCTAAGCATCTATCGCAAGTACACAGCCCTTGTCACGCACAATGGGACAAAATCAAAGCATAACCATTATGCGTCAAAAAAAACAATGCATAACTGAAAAGGTGACGCACAGCCCCAGGAAGTGATGAAACAGGACATCCTACCTGCATACCTGGTACAGTGAGTTCACTTTCACTTCACAGTCTTATTGTCTATTATTGTGTGAGGGTGTGTGGAGCAGGTGTAGTTGGTGATTTGGAGTTTTTGGAATGTTTTTGAGCTTTGTCCTGTAGCTGTTGTGTCTTTTTTGTCTTTTCAATCGTTGTTTTTTGTAGTGTATTTGTACTGTATATGTCACTGTATTGTGGGGTATTTGTCTTGGGGAATTATCGTTTTTTGGGTAGTTGGGGTAGTTTTACATTTTATTTTTTCCCCTGCAATTGCAGTATATATACACTGCATGATGTCAGGGCAAAGGAGGATGTCCAAGATGTTGGCAGATGAGCTGGGGGTCTTTATTTGGCTTGTGCAGCATTACCTACCAATTACGCTTGTACTGGGTTTGGTGCATTATCCAGGGCTACCCCACAGGGGCCAGGAAGCTGCGGTGGGTCAAGGTGCACCACCGCCTGACCCGAATCTTCGGCACAGGACGCAATGACCACCAACTCAAACACCACTGGGCTGACCTGATCACAAGGGAGCAAGATCTACTGGGTCACCTAAGCACTGAAACTGGTGAAGCAGTTGGTACGTATCCCATTTCCATAGTAGCACCATTATTTGCATGTACATGACAGGTGCTGATAAGGTTGAGTGCAGCATTCTTTGTCAAAGGACCTGGACATTTAGTATTGTGTCTGTATTAAGAGCCCCACCGCCACCTTAGGGCTGCCATTGTAATAAACAATTATGAGGCAGAACCAGGGCAGAAGTGCCAGCTTCCCTGCGCAATCATAACAAAGTGTTGTGATGTATGCATAGTGCCACTCTGTTTAGACCAACACCACAAGACGCCCAACACCTGTTTGGGGGGCTAAAGTACATGCCTCTGGGAAATATGAGAAATGACCTAATGCCATATTTCCTGCACTTTGAACAGCTGCTCAGAGCAGGTGTTATAAGGGAGCATATAATTGTATATATTGTACATAGGGATGTACTCAGCAGAAGTAGTGATAACCTGTTGTGTTGCTGCTCCTGCTGAGTACATCATTTTCCTCTATATAAATAAATGCAGTTGGACCCTACCTGCACCATACTGTGCCTTATTTCTCATAAGGTGCACATATGTCGGGGGAAAGAAGTGCACTAAGGGCCCGAGGACTGTAGTGATGCACTTGGTGCAGCACCACTTTCCTTCAATCTGCCCCTGTTTGTCATTGGCCAACACAATTTAGGGAAGCTTGACTATGCACTGGGTCAAGACTACTAGCACTTTTCTATTATTGCACTTTGTGTATCACAAACACCCCATACTATGTCCAATACTCCACACGCATGTGCTGATTTTGTACCGCAGGCCTGCTGCATCTTACTGACAGCATGGGCTGCCCTCCATCTGCCAATGCACTGACACATTACTCAGAAACCTGACCAACACATGCATCCTTGGACCACAGAGCAAGTGTGTCTGTGTTGAGGTATATATCTATGCGCATGTTCTTATCCCTCTCTGGAGAAATAATGGAATACCACGTCAACAATGGCTGGCCACACAGAATTGGCAAGACATCTGTTATTTCAATCAGGGGTGTCAAGGTGGAGGATTGCATACATTTCCTCCATATTGACAAGGATACAGGAAACTAGGGGCCAGATGTAGGAAACTGTTTGCGACTCGCAAACGGCAAAATTTGCTGTTTGCGAGTCGCAAATCGCAGTTTCCTATTCAGAAATGCATTTTGCGAGTCGGGACCGACTCGCAAAATGCATTTCCGACTCGCAAATAGGAAGGGGTGTTCCCTTCCTATTTGCGAGTCTGAGTGGTATGCAATACCATTTGCGACCGTGCACGCGGTCGCAAATGGCATCGCAGTTACCATCCACTTCAAGTGGATGGTAACCCACTCGCAAATTGGAAGGGGTCCCCATGGGACCCCTTCCAATTTGTGACTGGACCCACAAATATTTTTTCAGGGCAGGGAGTGGCCAAGGGACCACTCCCTGCCCTGAAAAAATTCCGAAACTAAAGGTTTCGTTTTTTTTTTAAGTGCAGCTCGTTTTCCTGTAATAGCAGACAGTGAAAAGCTGTATGGGCCCTGTCAGGGGGCCCCTGCACTCCCCATGCCAGTGGCCTGGGCAGTGCAGGAGCACCCAGGGGCCCCGCGACTCCCCGTCCCGCCAGCCTTTTCCTGGCGGTTCAAACTGCCAGGAAAAGGCTGGCGGTCGGGGACTCGTAATCCCCTGCCCAGGCGGATTATCACCGTTGTGGCAAATGTGGCGGGAAACCACCGGCCCCAGCGGTGCGACCGCGGCGCTTCCGCCGCGGTCAAAATACCCTGGATTGCACCGCCAGCCTGTTGGTGGTGCAATCGCCAAAACAGCCCTGGCGGTTCTTGACCGCCAGGGTTGTAATGACCCCCTATGTTTTCCCTGAGGGAGGACACTTTTCACTGTATGGACTCCAGGGTATTCTGTATAGCCCCCAGCCTGTTGTGTATCATGCTGCTACCAGTGTGAGAGGGCAGTTGTTGAAGCTGCTGTCATGAAGCTTTTGCTTCATGACAGCAGCTATGTCGGCCAAGGACTGCTGGAGTCCATGTAGCGGGCAGTGGGTGCCTCTGATGGAAGCTGAGTTGTCCTTAATTGGACTGAGGCACTTCTGCACTCCCTCTAGGCTGCCTGCCATGGTCTCCATCTCCACCCACACCTGCTTGGCCAGCTTCTATAGGACTCCTACCACTGTCCTCTGAAAGGTGATCTCTGGGTCTTCAGAGTCCAGGGCTGTGCCAATAGTGGCTGGTGGTGTGTGTTGGTAGCTGTGTGGTTCATGTGGAGACCCTGCGATGCTGTGTGTCCCCCCTGAGACTGGAGGTGGTTTCTGGAGGGATCCTAAGACATCCTGGAGCATTTCTACATTGATGGTCAGCAGCTGGTCATCCACGCCATCTGTAAAATCCAGGACAGGCAGGCCGGCAAGAGGTAAGCCATCATCCTTTGAAGTGAGATAGTGAAAAGTCAATCTTGGATTGTTGTGGCTGTTGACATGGTACATCTTTTACTTGTTACCGGCGGCTCACTGACATGTTACAGACCCAAGGCTATAGTTGTATATTATGTGTTGCATTGTGCATCACACATGGGTCAGGCTCACAAGGTATTTTGGGGCATATTTAGGTGCCCCTAACATTACCTAAGCATTTCTTTTCACAACACTTGGGTGGCGCAATGGCCTGTGAAGGTTTTACAATGTGGCGCTAAGTGACATTGTGGCTTTAGGCCATTTTGTAAGAAGGGCCCCTTCTCACGCAGCACTTTGTGTGGTAGGGGAGTGTAATGGGTATTGCTGTGGGCATGCCACAGCAACCCTCATTGCTTTCTGACAGGGCCTCAGATTGAGGAGAGAGTCCTTGCCAAAATATCACACCATCCCTGGTTTTACGCTATATTTTTCCCTCATTTTGAACTTGCTCTATGTGTGCTGCAATTAGCAACACACATAGACAGAGCTAATGGCATTTTAAGACTGATTTTATGCAGAAAGGTGTACCTTCCTGCACAAAAACCAATCTCCCCCTCAACGCAGTCATCCTTGCACTATGGTGCTAGGTTTGCTGCATTCTTCCACATCAGCTAATATAGCCCCGGCACAGGAAGTGACACAGGGGTACCCCATATTATAGTGAATATAGGCCATCACTGAGTTTTGAAAATGATGGTGTGCCATGCTGTCACATTTGGGGTAGCGGGCACACCATAATTTCATATTACATAGGGGCCTTTGTGATTTTATCTCACACCACCTACTTTCTTGCAGGCTCCTTGTTCATGTCACTGATACAATGGTGGCATGTAATTAGCCTTCCGAGTCACCATGGTGGACATTACCACAGTAGGAGAATGTGTTCTGTCACTCTTTTGGTGCAAAGATTCATTGGCACGAAGAATGGTGGGACTAGTGCAGCATAGCACAGATAGGTCAATTTCATGCAGTGCTTTTGTTACATTCTCAAATGCCTGGAGCAGGCCCCACACATGTGCTAATTGGAGGTGACTGTGCAACCATTATGGATTGTCTGCCCCATCAGATTGAATTTCCCTAAATCTGGAACATTTCCTTGCACACAAGATATCAGCAACAGGCATGTTTTGGTGTAAGAATGTTGCATGTGAATCAATGCATGCATTTTGTGACTTTGTAGATGTGGCACTAGAGGAATGTGCAGCTTGGTTCCACATGGGATATTATTTGAATGATGATACAGTTGCATTACAGACTAGTGACACTGTGAGGGAGTGCAACATTGATGCCACTTGTGCCGTTCCTCATGCATGTTGAATGTACCATTAAGCAGTAGACCAACCTTTCACACTCTCTATCTTGTCAGATGGTGAGATTGCAGCTATTTGTACAGCTCCATACATGATGTTCACAGACGTGCTCCATGTGTTGTATGTGTTTTATTTTGTGGGCATTCCCATATGGGGCATAGAGTTGTGTGTGAATTGTGGTGCGTTCAACATGTGTGGTTTACGTTCCACAGGGTGCACACTTTAGGACAGATTTTTTCTCAACTGACACAGCTCAGTGCAGCAGCAGTATGTGTTGCACAATGCTGCCCCCCTTTGAAACACAGGGATGTGCCATATTTACTAGAATACGGTACACCCCTGCAATTCCCCCTGTGCCTGCACAGATTTGTTCTCCATGCACTAACACAGGCACTGTTGTAGCATGTTGAAGGGTGCCTGCCTTGAGGGGATAAATTGTTTATGTGCAGGGAGTTGTCCCCTCCTGCACATGTACAAGCATTTTTTGCTAAGGAGTCATTTCAATGCTCCAAGATGCAGCACACATGAGAAGAGCAATGAGACACGTAGGAAGGGAAGCATTTTGGCCGGTTACACCACCCTGACACCACCCCCGGGGTGGTATTGACTTCAGTCCCAGTCTATGATGTGCAGGTTGTGTAGAATCAGGGGCTTTGACAATATGCAATGGGTGTTGTCATGGCACTGGCACAGCCACACTATTTGCACATCCCTTACAGGCAATGTGCTGCATTTTTACATGGTGGAGTATAGCCATGGTGAGTGGCTTATGTCCACGTTGTGTATATGTTGAAATGCATTGCACAACCAAAGCATCAGTACATGTGTGGCTTGGGTGGGGATGGTGCATCTTGATTCAGGGCTTATGTATCCCTATGCAACCCTTTAGCCTGCATTGAGTGTGTCCTATGTGCCTCCCCCTTTTGCCATTTGTGGAATTTCATGTATTCCCCCGCCACTTACCCTGCATTTGTGTTAGTTTTTGTTAGTCTGCGCTGTCTTATCCTGGAATTCCAGTGACTAGCTCCTCCGGGATGATCGCTGCGACCATTTCCTCCAGCTCATCAAGGTCCTTCTGTGGTGCTGGACTTCCTCATCCAGTAGGCAGTGCTGCCTTTTGGTTCCTGACCAGTTTCTCCTTAGTCCTGCACTTGCAAACATTCCAGCGCTTCTTGCAATCGGCGACAGTACTCTTCACTTCTACCATGCTGTTGACTTTGTCTACTATTGCCTGCCATATGCGCCTCTCCTACCGACTGGCAATTTGGAGGTGACGAAGAGCTGATGTTGGTGCTCTGTCAGTTCTCTGACCAGGATGTCATGCTTCTCCTCACTAAAGCAACACTAGCGCTTCCTCTTCTCCCTCTCCAGGGACTTTGCTGGACCATCCTGGCTGGTACTTAGGAAATTGGGGGCCTCCTGGGATCTCTCCTGGCCTGCAATCTCCATCTTGTCTTTCAATTTGGCTTTTTTCTTGCTTATGTGTTTTGTTACACTAATGCAGTTAAAAATGTCGCAAACCTATTTTGCGTCACAAATACATGCCACAAAACGGTATAGCGCCACTTTTGCAGCATTAGCATCATTTTTCCTTACAACATGTTGCAATGGTTAGCGTCATTTTTAGTACGCTAACCATTCTTAGCACTATTGTGCATCATTTTATTAATATGGCGCACGGATGGCGCTAGGGAATGAAGCTCGCATTAAAGATTTTGACACACAACTGCAATAGCACAGTTGTGCGTCAATTTTCATAAATATGGGCCTTAGTTTTGCGCATCATATAAATTAAATTGATTTTGGGATTGTAATAAAGCTTTGAAACTTTATTCAGTTTGGAGTTTGATTTAGTGTTAAATTGTTCATGGTGTCTAGAATTGTTTATGATATAATATCATTGATTTGTGATTGAATGATTCTGACTGCTACACTCTTTGCCAAGTCCAAAGATATATTGGTGAGAATACTGATGGTGTCTGCCAATCGGAAGAGGGGAGAAAATCTTCCCTGCACAACGCGCTAAACGCGCTAACAAGAGGCACCTCTTGCTGTGACACCTTTAATTTGTACCAACCTCCCTTAGATAAACGGCATTTTTTGTGGTTAATGTTTCTCTAATGCAGAATTCTACACCTAGATGTAGTCTCTGAAAGGTGCAGTTTTGTGAAATAGCTTTCTATATTTATGATTGTGCCGGTCAGTTATTTTCAAACTAGCTTAGAGTATTACCCTTCAGGGCACAATGTAATCTCCTAGCAACCTGTTTATATAGCACTTCTTACTGCTGTACTGCCATTTATAAGCACTGTAACAACTGCTCCTTTCGTCCAATTCGATGGTGTGCAGTTTGTTAACTTCTCTGCCTGTTGGTACCTGCAGTTCTGACACCAAAAGGCTAAATTAAAACTTGGCGAAATCAAAAGGACAGAACTAACAACTTACACGTGCAAGAGGAGTAATATTATCCTGATATTGTTTGGTCTGTAGCTACTATGTCAGAAGGAAGCATAGCTGCTTCCTGTACCATATCTGCCGTGTGTGCTGTGTGGCAGAGAAGCCCACACCGCCGTTTGTGCTGTACCTATTACTCATAGTTTAAACTTTTGTTGGTATAATTAGATTTCGGAGTGTGAGAAGAGTTTGCACAGGTGTTGTCTTACGTCTACCAAATCATGAGGATATTAGACACGGGCTTTGCTTTATAGGGTGCGCCAGTTTTTGTGCGCTGTTGGCCTAAAGGTCAGCCTTGCAAACCCCCAGAGATGATATACCTTCACGTGACCGCGCACTTCCAACATAAATTTCCCTTGATGTTTTGAAACCACTGGTAGATACACATTGAAACATTTCCTATATAATGTTATGCCACAGACGAACAAAAAGAAAGACCAAATAAAGAAAAAAAGAGCGTTTTAAATATTCCATTTAATATCTTTTAAATCTGGAAGTGGTTTGTGTTAATGAATGCAAAGTGAGTAATCACATGTAGAAGGAGTTATTGTCAACAAAAACACTCCAATGGATCGATGTGGAACGTATAAAAATGTCTTCATGTAAATTTGTCAAATCAACTAGACATTTCAAACATCCAAAACAACTATGCGTGTGCTTTATGCAGTGTTGTGCTTGGCAAGGCTATATAAAGTAACTAACGTGCTCCGTGTTTCACAAGTTAGTGCTGGGCTTTGTTGATTTTGTCTTTTTGAACGGTCTATAGTCTTTCTTCACGCCTTTTGATTTACCTCCACGGTGACCTGCTGATTGCAGGTTCCCGCATCTTGGTCTCTATAGCTGGAAGTCATCGTCTGTTATGATAGCATGGCGCTAAACTGCACCGAATTCAAAGCAGCGGCACTATAAGAGGCAACCCACAAACACCTCAAACACTGCAACTGTGACACAGAAGACACTCTTCTGTCTGCCATATGTTCCCCTGACTTCTCGCCATGGCTCCGCTTCACACTTCCATTCTGACGCCAACCGTGGTGTGAACCATGAAAAATATTTGGAGCTGATGAGAAGGGATGTAACTTTTTCAGCAATGCATGTGCGCCCTGCAGCCTTCTCTTGGCTCTGCTTCGACGTGCGCCTGGCATTCTATTGAAACTCCTTCGGACTAAAATAAAAATAGTTTTGGAGATAGTAAATCCATGTTTGGGCAGAAAGCTTTCATATACGTGCAAAAAGCGTGGACAACCAATTAAACACCTCAGAAAATAAATTGTACTATTGGTTCCGAGATATGCAGTCTGGGTGCATTTCATGGAAGGTGTTTGTTTTTAGTTTAACTGGATCTGGCGACCGCCTTATCAAAGATTCTGTGAAATCTCTATAGAAGCATGAAATACATTCTTTTTCGCTTTCGTTACGTCGAAAACCTATCATGGACGTTTTATGTCCAGTGAAATACTGGGATGCGTATTGTCCAGGTAATTCCGGAACTGCATGTACTGTTACCTCATCTTGGAATGACATGCGATTATTTTTTAAAAGACGAAAAAAACATTATCCTCAGCTTTAAAAGGACTGCTTCGCCTTCTTCTTTTTCTCTCTTTTTCTCTCGACATTTCTCCCTATATATTTGTAACCGTAATATCTCACTATAAAGGGTCTCGAGCTCCCCACTCTGCTTTCTGAACATCCCTCTCATTTGTTGGTCCCTCCTTTCACTGTGTTGTCCAGGGTTGGGCTGGGAGAGAACATAGGCCCGGGGGACAACATGAAAGTGGCTCCTATTAGTGAATTAGATAGCTAAAAAAAAATGGCCCATGTTTTCAAATTGCAAGTTTTGAACTTGTAAAGACACACAGTCTAAGGGGGTTATTTACATATAGAAAGTGGCACATCGGGGGGCGAGGGGATTGTAAATAAGCCCCTAAGTGTTTTGAAAGGAAGGGAAGTCTGTACAGAATTGAGTTTTGTAAGATAGTCATCCTTTTCGCGCTGATCGGTGTCATTTTTTTGACTGATACTGGTGGTTACTGATTCTGACTGTGCCCTGGGCTCTACTAACCTGGCCCAGGACCAGTGCTCTATTTAAAAGGTATATGTAATTAGGCATAATATAAATGGCTCTGACAACCTACCTATAAGTCCCTCATATATGGTAGAACTTGTAGATTTAGGGACCCCAATGGAGTTAAGACAGTTATGGGTGCACTGCTGTGGACTCACTCCACTGTCATTTTAAGGCAACCGTGCCTTGCAGGCAGCTTTTAAAATACAATGTGGCCCAAATTCGATTTTGGAATTAAAAGTACTTCCAAAGTCTCAAACTACCCCATTGTTACATATAAGTCACCCCTAAGACCTGCCCTAGGTCCCCAAGGGTAAGGTTCCTTGTAATTATATGCAGGGACAATATAAAACATATTTTGTAAGCCCTTGTGAGGGAAAAGCTGACAATTTCATTTCCAACATTGTAGTACAGTAGCTCGGTAGGGTAACATGGGAAGGTTTTCTTTAAAATTAATAAAGTCTATATTTTGATAGAAGTGAGCTACAAATTTCATTCTATATATCAAAGTAATAGTTAAGATAAATCTAACAACTTGCCAATGTTAGATTTATCAGCACTATTACAGGGAAAGTGTTTTGAAACTCTTTCCTAAAGTTACCTAAATTTAGCCCTGTAGCAGCCTCTCCTGATTTGTCAGCCTTTGATAGGATGGCCAAGCTGCCTTGATGAGGTAGGAAGTGGCCCTGGCTGAGACGGATTAACAATCTGGTGGGAGGAGAACTGCAGCAATGGATTCCAGAGCAGGAAGGGGGCTGGGTGGCCAAACTGGTTTTCAAAGGGGGACAGAAACTAGTCCTCCCCATTTCTGCACCTCCAGCCAGATGGGAGCCTCTAATTAGATTAAGAGAGGGTCTGGAAGAAGAGTGTAGGGAAAAGTTAGCCACACCTGTGGGTGGGCTTAGCCAGGACTGAGATTCAAGGAGAGATTTTCTTGATCTTGATTTTTTGAGGGACAGTGCTTTTTGGGATAGAAATATACCACACATTGCAGGAGGTAGTCACAACAGAGAGTGGTACCCTGTACCCTCTTGATCAGGGGTGCCCCCCAAGCTCACCACCCTAAGAACCTGGATAAAAGTAAGAGAGCTTCCCAGCAACTTAGATTCCTGCTGGAAAAATAATAAGAAGAAGGACTACTATGCTGAAACCCTGATCTGCACCAAGAAGGACAGTACTCTGAAGGACTGCACGTGCTGCACACTCTGGACTTCACTACAAAAAGGACTTTGCCTTACTTCTAAACATCCAGGAATGGACTCCCTGTAAGCAACAGGCATAAAGGAGCTACCAAGAGTACCCTGCACCAACTCCTGCAAGAAGAACCCAGCTGACCAGCGTCCAGTGGACATTTAAGGACTTTTAAGGATTTTACAAGGTGCATTGGAGGAAATGCAGTTCCAACTCTTCATGGGACAACTCAGATCTTCTGGAACCTTAGTCGGTGTTGCAGGCCCTTCAAGACCCCAAAAAGACCTTCTGAAAGAAGATCCAGAAGTTTGGAGACATTTGGGGCATTTTTGGGAAAAAGCTTCATAAGGTGACTGACCCATCGTCGAGAGTCAAGTTGGTGAAGTCGAACCGTGACCAAGCCTGAATTTCAGGTTTGTCCCTCTCAAGCTTCAGAGCTGTTTGCCATCGACAATGAGATTCAACACCTCCAGAATTTCATGAGGCCTTGAACTGAAGGAAGCCACCATCATCGAACTGCAAGCCGGCTTGCCGAGGACCTTCTAGACATTGAGGGAAAAAGAATCAGAAAAGAGACTAAGGGCCTGATTCTGATTCTGTCAGATAATCCATACGTTGACTAGGTGGTTCACCCACTTTATTTAGATGCAGGTGGGCCCATAGACGAAAGTTCAGTGGCATCCCGCAGTCACTGCTAGAAATTTTCACCCGTGTCGACGGTGGCTGTTAGTGGGACCACTGCCAGTTTTTCTACAGGGCCAATCATGATGTGCCTTCCTGTTGATGTAACTGGTGGAGGAACCACCTCACATGAGTTGGTGGAGTGGAAGAAACTTACCTTTTCTTCTTTTCTAGCTTCCCTTTCCAAGAAGGACTCGATTGTATCAGTTCTTCCTTTGCTGCTGCTACTTGACCACAATGTAAATCAAACCTGGTAAGTGTTTTTTTTACCTGTTACCATCTGAATTGCCTGTTTACATTAGCTCTGGACTTGTACATTTTTAAGTCACACTTATAAGCAATAGTAATATAATGTGCAATGTGCATATGTGTAATGTAGTTGTTTAAGAAATTTAAAGAAACACACCTGTTTATTTTATTTACATATACAAATGTGGTAAAAGCTGATTTTATTCCAATGGACACCCACACAAAAGTCACATTAATCCTAAATTCAAAATGTGTCCAGACAGGTGTGTTTAATAATTTTTCCTATACTTTCTAATTGAATACATATTCATTACACACTTTTTAGCAACATAAATTTGATAAAATGTAGAAATTGTACTAGGCAAGGCAAAACGTTTGTTCACAAGAATTGGAAAATCAATATTACTTCTAAAATTTTAAAATCCTATATATGTATTAATGTAACTGTTAGACCTGACAGCCTTAGGGTGGTCACCCCT
The DNA here is from genome assembly GCF_031143425.1 of Pleurodeles waltl. Lineage (NCBI taxonomy): Eukaryota > Metazoa > Chordata > Amphibia > Caudata > Salamandridae > Pleurodeles > Pleurodeles waltl. The sequence goes on along the minus strand of NC_090446.1, from coordinate 723,750,166 downwards.
AACTTTTTTCCTGCCTCCCTCCACTTTTTGGACACTGTTTGTGCTGGCTTTTAGACTCTGCGCACTTTATCACTGCTAACCAGTGCTAAAGTGCATATGCTCTCTCCCTTCGAACATGGTAACCTTGGATCATACCCGATTGGACTATTTAATTTAAGTATAATTCCCTAGTAATGTGCACTATATGCGCCTAGGGCCTGTAGATTAAATGCTACTAATGGGCCTGCAGCACTGGTTGTGCCACCCACTCAAGTAGCCCCTTTACCTTGTCTCAGGCCTGCCATTGCAAGGCCTGTGTGTGCAGTTTCACTGTCACCTCGAATTGGCATTTAAAAGTACTTGCCAAGCCTAAACCTCCCCTTTCTCCACATATAAGTCACCTCTAATGTGTGCCCTAGGTAACTCCTAGAGCCGGGTGCTGTGTGGGTGAAAGGCAGGACATGTACCTGTGTAGTTTACATGTCCTGGTAGTGTAAAACTCCTAAATTCGTTTTTGCACTACTGTGAGGCCTGCTCCCTTAATAGGCTAACATTGGGGCTGCCCTCATACAGTATTGAAGTGGTAGCTGCTGATCTGAAAGGAGTAGGAAGGTCATATTTAGTATGGCCAGAATGGTAATACCAAATCTTGCTGACTGGTGAAATTGGATTTAATATTACTATTCTAGAAATGCCACTTTTAGAAAGTGAGCATTTCTTTGCACTTAAATCTTTCTGTGCCTTCCAATCCTCGTCTGGCTGGGCTTGGTTGACAGCTCCTTGTGCATTCACTCAGACACACCCCAAACACAGGGTACTCAGCCTCACTTGCATACATCTGCATTTTGAATGGGTCTTCCTGTGCTGGGAGGGTGGAGGGCCTGCTCTCACACAAAGGACTGACAGCCCCCCTACTGGGACCCTGGCAGACAGGATTGAACTGAAAGGGGACCTGGTGCACTTCTTAGCCACTCTTTGAAGTCTCCCCCACGTCAAAGGCACATTTGGGTATAAAACAGGGCCTCTGCCCTACCTCATCAGACACTTGCTGGAGAAGAAACCTGAACCCGAACCTGCATCCTGCCAAGAAGAACTGCCTGGCTGCCTAAAGGACTCACGTGACTGCTTTCTACAAAGGACTGCTGCCTTGCTGTTGCCCTGATGCCTTGCTGAACTCTTGTCTGGCTGTAAAAGTGCTCTCCAAGGGCTTGGATAGAGCTTGCCTCCTGTTCCCTGAAGTCTCAGGACCAAAAAGACTTCTCTTTTTCATTTGGACTCTTCGTGCGGCGTGTCAGGTGACAGGGAATGGGAGGTGGCGCTGCTGCTACGCCAGGACCCAGTAAGGGACTCCCTATCTATGGGGTCCTCTCTCTCTACTGGCATCCCTGGCCAGTCATCTTCTCCCTCAGTGTCTAACTCCTCTGGGTCACTATCCCCCCGGGGAGTGGACTGGGGACCCTCTTCCTCAGAGTCCTCACTACTCTTGTGGGTCTCTCTAGGGTCTCTCTCAGAACCATCTCCCCCTTGGGCCTCTTTTTGTGCTATAAAGTCAGCCTCATTAAAACTGAACAGTGCTCGCCTGAGGATCCCTATATGAGCGTTACTCTCTATAAAATGTATACCTATCTCCGTTCTGAATCCCTCCTACTCTTCTATAGTGTAAAACAATATGTAATTCATGTCAAAGGTAGACTTCATTTTGTAAAGAGCACAACACTAGCGTAAACAACAAAAGTTCAAAGCGCGAGTATACAACACAGGAGTAAAAATAAAAATTACTAGCTTGAGAGAACAGAGAATACTTTAAGAAAAGAGAATTAAAACATGTAATGGTCTAAGTGCAATTTGCGGTGCAAAAATTAGTCACAAGGTACTGTGCAAGCGCAAGTCCTATCCTCACCACTGACAACCAATGTTAGAAATGGGGTTTCTGGTTGGCTAGGGTATGCACCTCAGCCAGGCAGAACCTACCCACTCTAGTCAGGGCTCGGGAGTTACACGTCCAAGATAACCCCTGCTCACCCCCTTGATAGCTTGGCACGAGCAGTCAGGCTTAACCTGGAGGCAATGTGTAAAGCATTTGCACAACACACACAACACACGTGACGCAAAATGTACACCACAAAGTAAACACAACACTGAGCTATGTAAAAATAATCTGCATTGCACAAAACATAATTAGACCAACATTACACGTGAATAATACCCTGCTACCTTAGCAGTTGTCCGAATGTTACACATGTTACTAATATGCAGTTGTCACATTAGAACACGTAAGTACTCAGGATCCTGCAACATAAGGAGTAGTCAGAAATTATAGTAAAAGGTATATGCACTTGTCATGAACAATTCCTAAATACCCATAAAAGGAACATTAGAGAATATACCACAAGTCATATAAATACATATCAGCTAGACATGCCCATAAAAGGAACATTAGCACATATATGTATAACCAGTCACCAGGTAGGAAATAGTAACCATCTACAAGTCTGTATTAGGCTCCTAGAGCCTAGACTTCCTTAAGAGTACCTGGGTTTTGGTAGAAGAGGCACTTCCAGTGCCTAACGACGAGCACGGGGCCCCCGGTGCTCCTGTGTGCAAAACGGGGCCTACCTCGTGGTGGGGGCCTGCCTCGGCCTCCTCACACCCTGTCCGTGGGGTGGGGACCGGGTGTGGCCCAGCAACAATTTGCAGTGTAAAGACGGGAAGGGACCTCCGCTGAGGTCTCCCTTCCCGATTTTGGCGGGTAGAATAAAGATGCCCAAAACTAGGAGCGTCCTAGTGCAGCAACCGGGGAAGGGGGCGCTCCCCGCGCCTTCCCCGAGTCCTGCCGTGCAATAAAAGGGAGCTTGAACCCCTCTGGGGGCCCGAGGGAAAGACTCGCCCCCACCCGATGTGGAGTGCGAGTCAGGGAAGCTGCTCCCAAGCTGCCGGGAGGCTTCCTTGTAGTATCGTAGGTGGCTGGTGCCCCGGGGAGGCTCCCAGCAGCGGGAGGAGTCTCGGGGGTACCGAGAGGAGCACGCTTGCTCCGGATCCATTGTTTGTGTGCCCCGGGGGCACTGAGCGAAGCGCGATCACCACGCTTGGAGGAAACTGACAAACTCGGCTGTGGCGGTGATCTGGGGGAATAAATCAAGCGCTTCCAAAGCGCGGAAGTAAGTTTTGAGCCCCGGGCTGCGGCGGTGTCCTGGGGCAGAGGTAAAGCGCTTTTAGAGCGCTTAGGGCAAGGTTAAAGCCCGGGCTGTGGCGGTGATCCCTTTTCTGCAGTTCCAAGAGAGCGCTCTTTCCAGCGCTTAGTCAAGAGCTACAGAGATCCTTACAGGGGTCAGGGGCACAGCACCCTGCCCCTGGGAGCAACCAGGAGACAAGTGAGCACAGGCTGGTGGGCCCAACTACAGGCCAGCACAAGGGTTGCAGATGGTGACAGTCCTTCTAGTGACCAGGCAGGTCACAGTTCAGCACAGCAGCAGCAGTCGAAGGTGGTTTCCTGGTGAGTCCATTTATCAGCGTTCTGTGTCCAGTTTCAAGTTCCAAGAGTGTTCAAATTGTGGGGAAAATTCCCCTGTACTTATAGTCAGTTCTTACAGTGTTTTACAAGGGTAGGGAGAGGAGGTTCCAGCCAGTTACAACTGGTTCTGGGAGTGCCCCCTCTCTCCTTTCAGCACAGGCTCCAAACATCAGTGGGGGGTTAACGACCCTAATGTGTGAGGCCAGGGCACAGTCTTTATAAACGCAGGTGTGCCCCGCCTCTCCCTTCTCTCAGCCCAGGAAGGCTTTACAATATGTAGATGCACCTCTGTGTCACCTCCACCCTCCCTGTGTTCAGGCTGTCTGAGAAGTATGCACAAAGCCCAAATTGTCAGTCTGCCCAGATGTTGATTGGAGACAAGCTGCAAAACACCAAAGTCATAAGCACAGATAAATGCGCACTTTCTAGAAGTGGCATTTCTGTGATAGTAATAAAAAATACACCTACACCAGTAAGCAGCATTTCTCGCCACTATCACAACCATTCCAAACATGCCTACGCTACCCCTCATAAATCAGACAATACCCCTTACACATAAAGCAGTGCATCTCCAATGCAATCCTATGAGGAGGCAGCACTCACAGCAGTGAGACACCAAGTTAGGCTGTTTGTCACTACCAGGACAGGACACAATACATGGCACATGTCCTACCTTCTACATACATGGCACCCTGCCCAAAGGGCTAGCTAGGGCGTACCTTAGGGGTGACTTACATGTAGTTTAAGGGGAGTTCTAGGCCTGGCAAGTAAATTTAGATGCCAGGTCCCTGTGGCAGGAAACTGCGCACACAGGCTCTGCGCTAGCAGGCCTTAAATAGGTTTGACAGGCTACTTCAGTGGGTGGCGCAAGCAGTGCTGCAGGCCCACTAGTAGCATTTAATTTACAGGCCCTGGGTAAATAGAAACCACTCTACAAGGGACTTATAGGTAAATTAAATATGCCATTCAGGTATAATCCAATCATACCAAATTTGTAAGAGAGAGCACATGCACTTTAGCACTGGTTAGTAGTGAAAAAGTGGTCAGAGTCAAAACGTCAGCCAACAAAGGTCAGAAAAATAAGGAGGCAAAAAGCAAAACGTCTGGGGAATGACCCTGTAAAAGGGCCAGGCCCAACATGACCCCCTACCAGCCCAAAGCCAGGGGAGAACAATCAATACCTTGATGGACTTCCCTGATTAGGGCGATAGAACCAGGACCCTGATCCAGTTCTACGCCAATCTGAACACAGTTGAATTCCTCTGTCTATGCTCCCAAGACAATCTAAGCTAACCCATGGAGGCGTCCTAGTTGTTTGTGGCCAGAGCCAGGTCCCAGGCCAGCCTGGGACCTCAGGCCTCTGAAACCTCTCTGAGTGGGGGGCGGGAGCCCCAGGCTATGCATACCCTAGCCAACCAGAAACCCCATTTCTAACATCCATCATTGCTCCTACTTAATTTTTTTATAATTTCTCTTAATCATGTGGATTTTCTCCTCATGAACTCATGCTACAAAAATCAATGTCTAGCAAACCAACCATTGTATATTGTTCATCTACAAAAGTACCTTTCACTAAAATCCTTCTCTTTAATACTGATTTATCATTTGGACATAACTATGCTATGCTATGGCATCCTGTTTCCACTCTCCTTCCCACCAGTTGAGGAGTTACCCCCTGCCACTGGTCTTCTAGCCTAGGGACTGTTCCCATAGCCTGAATAGGGTCCAGGGGAGAGTCTCTCCTCCTGCCCCTCCTTCTAGGGTTCCGCCTCCTCCTCCGAGGAGTTGTACCCCCAGAATCTAGAACTGTCAGGGCGCTTGTTACAGTAGTCCTGGTCAGCTCACCCACCAGTTCAGAGGACGAAGGACATAAAACAGTTGGTTTTGGGAATGTATTACTCTGTCTCCAATGTGTACACATTCCTGTCTCTTTCATTCATAAACGTATGCCTATCAAAATCATGTTTGAAAAACCAGATTGGCTTACATGCACATTTGTGAAGGCATAAGGCATCATGTCAATGTGCAACTTTTTACATAAGTTAACTTGTGTTTATTAGTGAAAACATTTAGTACATGTTTTTTCTGAAAAATGTTGACATTGTTCTCATCGTTCTAGTCTTTTTGGCTCACATGCTTACTATTGTTTATCTATGATATCAACTCACCAATGTGACCATCCACTGTATCACAAGTCCATTTTATGCTATGTGACCTATCATAAGGCAAATGGAGCATCACATTTGACACAATCATAAATTGTGGCCTGTTTGGTATAACTGCACCTTATAACATTAAGAAAATCAATATACATTAGGCAGCCATTTTTCTGCTCAAAACAGTCACTTGATAGTGACAAGAATATTAGAATTATCATGTTTAAAATGAATATAAAAAAACACACCATACACCTTGTTCAAAATGTACATCTTCCAAAACTCTTCTTGTGCTTTGGTCATGTGTCAACATTTATGTTGACACCATAATTTGTTGCTGTAACAGAAAATAGCTATCTAACTTCAATACCTCCAAAAATAACTTGCCCTCTTGATGCTGCTGGTGAACTCCCAACTTCCCATCAAGCTGGGGCTAGGCCACCACAAACATGCAGGCCAACAGGGGGGGTAGGGTGCAGCACACGCGCTTCCCATGTTGGGAGGACCGGCAGAGCTAGACTTCTGTTGACTTCCTGGTCCAGTGTCGTAAGTCCTCACACCTCTTCCTGCAATGGATGCTGTGCCGCTTGTAGATCCCCAAGGTCCATACCTCCTTTGCGATGGTCTTACAGATTTTTTTTTGTGATGTGCATTGACCTCTATAGATACAAAAAAAGAAAGAAAAAACAAAATGTTTGTGAGGTTTTGCTTGTTTGCATTGATGTAACACAATTTTGATAAATCAATCATAAGCATGTCTAAAAAGTTAATACAGCATATTTTATTTAAATATATTTCGTACATGAAACCAAAAAATTGTAGTAACCTGTTGTATACCCTTATCCCTTTTAATGTACTTATTTTAAAAATCCACGCCACTAACATCATCGAGGCCAGGGGTCTGAAACATTTTCTATAGGGAGAGCTATTTCTAATCAGTGAAAAACATTGTGAGCTACTGAAGGCTAAACAACTTGTGCATTGTTACTACACCCCCCATGTCCAGCTTCATTGGCTTACTGTTTAATGTTTTTACAGCCAGATACTATGGTTTGAACCGTATACTATGACTAAGGGCACTATGAAAGAACTGCCATTTGTGTCAGTCAGAGTGAGGTCTTTGTGGGAGTCATGAGTAAGAATGGGATATATTGGTACGGGTGACTAAGAGGGTGCCGTATTAGTTGCAGCACAGGATATATCTTTCACCCTATGTGGCACTGTTACATGTATAACACAAACATACACTCATTATTTGGAAAATGTATGAAAATTTAAAGTGCAGAAAATTATTCTGCAGACAAGTTCATAACCATACCTGCCAAGGTTCCCAGGTCCCTGAATGATGTGCTGCTGCAGTCCAGATTTGTTTCCCTTTGATTTCTGAGACGTGTAGTCTTGATTTATAATGGAATAAACTAGACTAGAAGTCTCAGAATTCAAACACAACATTTTTTTTTTGCAGCACATCACGCTTGAACTTGGGAAACTTGGCAAGGCTGCATAACATTATTTGTTGTTACGCACAACAAATGACTGCATTTTACAATTATACTTATGGCACCATGTTTACTGGTGACTGGCAGCAAGGGACATGCAGTTGGTAAATGCAAAACTTTGAAATTTGAGTACATTGAAATGAAGAGTTACCTTAATCGTCAATGTAACTTTTCATATGAATTTCATAATATTTAAAATCAATCAAAAACACCATTTTGTTCACAGCTCCAATATTAAATTGGCTTCACTCCAATCACTACACTTCACACAGGAACTAAAAGGGACATTTTAGCCTGTGTTTAATAAAAAAGCAAGTTAGTAAGAAAATATTTTCTCTTCAAATGGGCATGTTCCTCTGGTGAGTCATACAGCTGGCTGTACAGGGACAGGACCTCCATAGTCAGCAAATCGAGCTCCTCTGCTGTGAAGTTAGGGGCCCTGCCACCTGCTTTACCTGGCATTGTGGCTCCCAGATTTCAGAAAGAGCAGCAATCCTAGAGGAGGTGTTGTTGGCTGCATTGTTAGGAGGCAAGAGAGATTTTTTCGACACACTGCATACTTATACACAACGTACATTATTGTCAACTGAGACGGACACATCCATTGGCTTTCATTCATTGCTGTCACATATGTTAGCCTATGGCTGTGTCCATAGTGGAGTTTTACACACTATGCAGTCAACTTCCACAGACGGCAGTCTGATTGCAAATGTTCTGACTGTAAGGTCAGACGTCCACCATTTTAAATTGTGAAGTAGTGCATTTGTGAATGTTAAGTGTGTCACCAACACTCAAATTGGTGGGTAGTTTGCAAATACGAAACGTAAACAGTACTCATTAAAAAAAAAAATTAAACAGTATTATGTAGGGCATTACTATGATTAAATGTAATAGTTGTGTGGTTTTGTTTATACTTCAGTTGACAGGATCTTTGAGAAAAAAATACAAACATATAGGGGGTTATTACAACTTTGGAGGAGGTGTTAATCCGTCCCAAAAGTGACGGTAAAGTGACGGATATACCACCAGCCGTATTACGAGTTCCATAGGATATAATGGACTCGTAATACGGCTGGTGGTATATCCGTCACTTTACCGTCACTTTTGGAACGGATTAACACCTCCTCCAAAGTTGTAATAACCCCCATAATGTGTAAATACTACATTTAAAATGTGTTTTTTAAACATTATTGAAAACAATTGATAGATATGTAAAAAAAATTATTTGAAATAACAAAATCTATAAAAATGCTATGTACAGATATGTTAGAAAACAAACAGATTTTTAAAGAGACGTGAGTTTGGTGTTATAGTTAAAGAAATGTTCGCACATTAAAATAAATAGTTTTTGATTGTCTTAAACACGGACATATGAACTCAGCGAGAGGTAGAGGATGTCGGTCTCAAGTTTTTCAACCATTTCCAGACCTTGCCACCATGGAAGAACGGAATACTATCAAAAATTTCAGATTGCATACACAAACTGTTTTTGATATAAGTCAACAGCTGGTGCCAGTTCTGCCTCACAACAGGAATCCACATCAATAACATCAATAGTGAAAATCAAGGCAGTACTACATTCCGTGGCCACAAGATAATTCCAAAACACTGTGGCATTATCTGGTGACTTGTCACAACCAACTTTCAGTGGTAAACTACAAGAATTTTTTTCTTTAATGATGAGACACGCCAAAAGCTTCATACAGTTTCCATGAAATCTGGATTTTGCCAGTGTGAAGGGATATAAGTATTTGTTGGGTCGACTTACACATGTGTTTAGAGCAACAAACATCTTTGCCCTGGTATTTGTTTAACCTGCCATTCCTAAAAATGTCCAGCACACACTTTAATACTCATGCTATTAAAAGTTATTTTGACATTTAGAGTAACAACATGTAAAGATATATTTACACTCATGTGAAGGAGTTGTCAATAACATCTTGATGTATGTCAGGTCCTTCCTCTTCAACGCTATCATCTTCATTTGGCATTTCAGCATCCTCACCCGGTGGCTTGTCATGGTTTCCATCCTCTGCAGTGAATGGGAAGTTCCGTCGCAGGGATGCATAGATAGATACATACATACATATATACATAGGAATAAGGCATTGAGACATCACACTGAGATAGTGTCATTATCAACGGGCTACAGAAACTAGTACACTGCTCATGGGTAACATGGACAAGGGGACACTGTCAGTGATACTGGTGTAGTGACATTTATATAGTGAACATTGACAGGGTAACAGAGGCACAGAAACGCTGGGACTGACAATGCTATATTGAATGGGTATAGTGATTTTTTTATATGAGTAAAGGGCACTGGTACAGGGGAACTGCCCCTGTGATATTGACATAGAAACACTTATGCTGGTACACTGACACAGTCACAAAGACATGAGAAACTGGACATAATGAATGTGAGTTCACTGTCAGAGAGACAATGATTTGTTACACTGCCAATAGGGCACTGATGACAGATGAAACTAAAATAAAGGGACAAAGGTGCAAATATTCTTAAGCTGATAAACAGTGACATTGAGGTGCTGGCACTGGACACATACATGGGGATACTGGAGGCTAGGGCATTAGACCTAGGCCCTCATTATGACTTTGGTGGTCAGCTGACCACCAGGCTGGCGATGGCCGTAGTACCGCCGCCAGACTGACGGTGAAGATAGCCAGATTATGACCACGACGGTGATCCCTCCCATATACAGCCAACGCACTCCTTAAACCGCCAGTGCAGTCTGGCCACTGACCACGGCGGTTGCCATCTGCAGCCCGGCGGAACACCATTCACTGTCCACCATATTACGACATAGCAGACAACCGGGTTTCTGGGGCGGAACCACCGCCACAAAAACACTGGCCGAAACGACCCATATAAAAGAAGACACTCACTTCCAAGGAGACAGAGGAGTCTGCGGGCGCATTGGAACAGGAACTGGAAGTCCTGCTAGTGCTGTACCATGCGATGGGAGCAGCAACGTCGACAAAGACGACAACCGTGAGTACAGCCACCTAGCAAACAAGGGAGGAAGGGGAGAGTGACATACTCACATGCACAACATACACCATACACACATACCAAACACATGGAGAACAATCCGCTGAAAAATACAAGTACATAAGCCAGAAGCAAAGAAAGCCAGGACAAATACCTGTGAGTCAACAACTGTCTTCTGGTGGGAATAGTGCCCACAACAAAACAAGAACCATATACAAAGGGCTATTGGCCAGCCCAATTGTCCATGGCAACCCAGAGGGCAACGAAATAGGCCCAACTTGACTCCTGACAGACTAAGTGACTCCACTGGGCAGGGACATCAATGTGGAAGGCAGGCACCTCAGGGGGCAGGGCGTAGGGGGGGGTCTTCTTAGATGTGGGGTCTTTGGACTTGTGTTTGGGAGGAGGTGGGCTCTTGTTCCTCTGTTTAAGGGGCGTGAGAGTGGGTCTGGAGTTGGGGGAGGGAGTGGCTGCCTTGTGTCCTGAAGTGAAAGCCTTCTCAGCGGGGGAGAAACATTGGAGGGTGGGTCAGGAGGAGGGAAGAGGTCAAGGCGGGCAAGGAAAAGTTTCTTAAGTACAGTGGGGCAGACTGTGGGAGGAGGTTTTGGAGTGGAGGTAGAGGGAGTGGTCATAGGACATTTAGGTGTGCTGGACTGGGTTGTAGGTGCATGCAAGGTGTGCACGTGTGAGGTGGATGGCTGTTGAGTGTTTGAGTGGGAGCGTATATGCGTTTTGGGAGGAGGGGGAAGAGAGGGCGGGAGAGGATAAACAGGCCATGTGCATGTATGTTGTGGTGGTGTTTGCAAGGGAGGTGGGTGTGCTGCATGTGGTTGTGATGGTGGTGGTGGTGACTGCGCATGTGGTAAATGGGGTGCTAGTCTGCATGCCTGCTGTTGTGGTGACTGTGGGCAAGGATAAACAGGTGGCAGGATCTGGGACTGAGGATGCAGTGCTTGCAGGTGTGAGTGCTGATATGACTGTGAAGGAGTAGGTGGAGGAGGAGGCAGTGGCTGTTGTAGTGTGTGCTTCTTTGTGTTGGCTATGTGTATGCTTGTGGTGTGATCTGTGGTGCTTGTTCTTCTCTTTGTGAATCCTGTCTGTTATCTTGGGTGCATGCTCGTATGATTGTGTGCTTGGGATGGGTGGGGGGAGAGGGCTCTGGGACTGAGTACAGGTATTTGGTGGGTCGACTGAAGAACTAGGGACACTGGCTGCCATCAAAGAAGAGGCCAAACCCTGAAATGATCTCTGCAGGTCAGCCAAGCCAACATCAATGCCCTCCAGGTAGACACTGCATTGCTGCATCTGGGATGTTAACCCCTGGATGGCATTCACTATGATTGACTGCCTTACATTGGAGGAGGAATCAGTCAGGAGAAACAGCTCCAGTCTCCCCCGTGGTGCTTCCCTCGCCCTTGAACCCACTGGTCCCCTCAGCATCGGTGAACACTGCCTTCTGGGTCCTGTGGGCTGCAGCTCCCCCTTTGGCCGGTGCCCCTGCTCCTTTGCCAGATGATGCTAATGCACACATGAACAGGAGAAGAAAAGGAGGGAGGGTAGGGGAGAAAGAAAGGGAGCACAGGGTCAATAACAGCAATAGCAGCACAAATGGCTTACACGTCACAATGACTCACTGGTAATTTACACTATGCAGTGACAACCACTATACCGCACCATTGCCTAGGAACAACAGCTGAAATGAACTCTGAACACACTAGCATCTGCACACCTACACCTACAGAGACTCACTAAACCATTTCTGCCTGTTGACAAAGGCACAGCTACACTTACTCCCCCACTGTGACTGCACAACGCGCAATTGCCAGGTCACACCACCAACGCAGTGGACATCAGTGCATCACTCCAACACTGGTGAGTCAGGATGTAGGCCCTTCCTGAAGCAGAAATACCAGCAAATGACTAATACCAACTTTACATACTACTCACCATAACAATGCAGAACTATACATCATAACCTACAAGGACATACTGAGGTATACACTGACTATTACCTTGGCATCCAAAGATCATGACAGGCATTAGGAAATAAATGTACACAATGAGTACTCACCCCCTTGTGGCTGCTGTGCTGCCCTCAAGCGCCCACCCAAGCGCCCACCCAACTCTTGGTTGGCCACTGCCAGTATGTGGGCCATTGGGGGGTCAGGGTCTGACAAACACCCCTCGCTCATTGGAAGGACATCCCCAGCTGGGCCTCCGCGGTCTTCCGGGCACAGCATCTCAGGTCCTCCCAACTCTTTCTGCCGTGGGTGCTCGCTGGCTATGGACCCTCAGGGTCCGCATGTCTTTGGTGATGGCACGCCATAACCCTTACTTCTGATAGGCGCTGACCGGCATAGGAAACATAGACAGAAGAACACCCTTAACTACACACTACATTCAGTTGAAGCAATGAACTATATACTACATTGATCCCACAATCATCTTACACATCATTCGTACCTCTGTGTACATATTGTATGCAGCAAACAACACTCCCTAAAGGACACACTGAATGCACACACATACATCAACATATAGCAATGTCACATCCAAAATACCTAAACAGTGCTCACCTATTGATTTGGAGGCCCATACAACTGTCCATACAAGGGTAGGACCCCATCCACAAGCTTCTCCAGTTCTGCGGATGGGAAGGCTTGGGCCCTATGGGGGTTATTACAACTTTGGAGGAGGTGTTAATCCGTCCCAAAAGTGACGGTAAAGTGACGGATATACCACCAGCCGTATTACGAGTCCATTATATCCTATGGAACTCGTAATACGGCTGGTGGTATATACGTCACTTTACCGTCACTTTTGGGATGGATTACCACCTCCTCCAAAGTTGTAATAGCCCCCTATATCCTGTATCACAGGCCATTGTGGGATCCAGGTACAGGACACAGCAGCTCACGCAATTCTTGATAGGGTGAAGTCAGGAGTCAAGTGACATGGGTTTCTGAAAATAGCAGTCACGTCTGCACCAGTAATCACTGCATTGGCCCATGTGCTCCATTGACTTCAATGTTAACCAATGAGGAGTTGCACAGCGGTTCAGACCACCGTCCGCAATGACATCAAATGCCTGCGGAGTGAGGTCATTTCCATCTGTCCTCTGCATGCAGGGCAGGCGGGTGCCATTTCCTGATGATTTTAAACATAGTAGTTAATAAAATGTGTGTCATGGGTACTTATTGGACACACCAAGGCCACTCCTACACGTCTACATTATACATTTGATGGAAGAATCTGGCTCTTCAATGAGACTGTGCACTGCTCGGAGAAGAGTAGTTGACAAAACATGTTCAATGTGATGGTACCAATCACGTCTCACAACTTTGACTACATCTGTGAAGCAGTATGACACATTAATGACCATGTATGGTATCAGAAGTTCACTTGCATGTAGGGTTCACCAGAGCAGATTGCAATCATTAGTTGCATGAAATATATGAGACAGCTCCATTTACTGTGATGTTGTGTGTCTATACTTCCTGCTATCACACATTTGCGAAGTTTTGTCAGTTCAGATACCAACCACTGCAGAGGAGGGGGAATGCACCCGTGCGCAGGCCCTAGTTGACTTGGCTACACTGGAGGAACGCCATATACTTCTCACCTATCATCTGGACAGGGCCGCAATCACTGAACTGTGTGAACGATTGGGGCCAGATCTCACTCAAGCTCTTCATATTCCTACTGCAATACCTCCTACAGTACAGATGTGTCAGTGCCCCACCTTCTGGCCAGTGGATCATTCCAGGTGACAGTGGGCTTGGCTGCAGGTATGTTACAGCAAATGTTTTCTACAATGCTGAGTAAAGTTTTGGCTGCCTTGCTGAAACACATGAGCAGCTATATCACATTCCCCCCAAAGTGATGATTTGCCTACTGTTACGGCTGCTTTCTATACAATGGGACACATTCCACATGTGATTGGGGCCATTGACGGTACCCATATTGCTTTGGTCCCTTCCAGGACAAATGGGCAGGTGTTCCATGCACACACATACATCAACATACAGCCATGTCACATCCAAATAGGAAGAATTACCATTCTATAAATGTGCAAGTGGTGTGCCGTGCTGATCAGTATATTTCCCATGTTACTGTCAAGTTTCTAGGATCTGTACATGATGCATACATGATGAGGAACAGCAGGGTCCCACAGATGACGGCACAACTACAGAGAGATAGTCTGGCTCATTGGTGAGCATGATGTTCAACACAATGTATGTCACAGCACGTTACCTGGAGTAATCCTCTGTGCTATTGTACACATGTGATGTGAGTTTCTGACTATTTCCAGGTGACCCAAACCTATCCTGGCTGTTGACACCAGTGAGGAATCTGAGGCCCGAGGCAGAGAATCAATACAATGAGGAATATGGACGGACCAGAAGAGCCATCAAAAGAATATTTGGGCTTCTGAAAGCCAGGTTTTGGTGCCTCCATATTTCTGGTGGATCCCTACTCTACTCCCCCGGAAAGGACTGCCAGATAGCAGTGGCCTGCTGCACGCTTCACAATTTGGCCATCAGATGGCATGTGTCATTCCTGCAGGTGGAAGGGGAGACAATGCACCTGTGGCAGCAGAGGAAACTGAAGACAGTGATGAAGATGGGTAGGAGCAGGATGTGGACAACAGAACACATCTGATGCGCCAGTACTTCCAGTGACAGTCAGGTAAGACTGTACTTCTGTTCATACCACCATGTCAATGAAGAGCTGTGTGGCAGCTATGATGTACTAAGCTCAAATGTATGCATTCTGAAACCTGACACTGCTCCATCTGTGATCAGTCAAGCCAGTGGTATAATGATTGGGAAATGAGCCTATTCTGCCTATGCTATGTATCAGCTGTTCTGCAGTTTCAAATACATGCGTATGTGTTTGGTGTAGAGGTATGATGTGTTGTGTGCGATGCGTGAAGCTGTGGTTTGTGTGTTCAGTTCTGGGGCTATGTGGGCTGGCAACATGTAGCAGATTTTGAGATTATGCAAAGAATTGTGGGTTATGTGGCAGTGTGTTTTATGGTGCTGTTGGTGGGTGTGTACGGTGTGTGTATGTGTATCAGGTGTGGGTAATTCAAGCTGGCCAATGTTGGCTTCTGTTGTTGTGGAGTGGCAAAATTGACCACGGCGGTCCGCACCACCAATGGGTTACGGCCACTGAGGCACCGCTGTGGTGATTCCTGGGTCGTAATTTGGAGGGTGGTTTGTTGTAGGCGTGGCAATGTGGGAGGTGGGACAGACTCTCTCCCACCTTAGTTGGGTGCTTTCTGGTGGTTTTGTTTTTGTGACTCATGATATGGTGGGTGGAATGCCGCCTCCGCGGCCGTCTTTTGGCAGCCATCACCACGGCGGTCATCGGTAAAGACCGCCAAAGTCATAAGGAGGGCCCTAGTCTCTGACTCCAAGGGAAAATTGATACGTGGACACATTGATGCAGATTTAAATGCACTCAATGCAAGCAAGACTATAGCCCGAGCTAAATACCACAATCCTTTAGTAGGTATCACTGCAAAAATGAAAACTTAAATCACACTGTACAAATTTCACACTGTTTACAGGTCAAGTGAAAACTGGCTTAATTGAAGACATCACTGATGACAACACTGAATATGGACAGTGCACAAGTTTTAGTAAGTTCAGTAAACCATAAATTATTAATTATTATTGATTTAAGTCGTTTTTGAAGTTTAAAAAGTTATATTTGAAACGGTATTTTAATCTAACTATAACTGCTCTTTCACTGTTAATTTTCAGTAAATACAAACACATACACACTCACTCGTGCGCATACATACTGTCGAATTGCACAGAAGTCACCCCAGTGGCTGCGTCCACCTTGCTGCGTCGGTGCCCCTTGAGAACAGATGTGGTCACTGTTTTATATTTGCAATCTTTTCAAACAGGGGAACTCCAGGAAATGATTTAATCCTTTATTTTGAGAACAGATGGTGATGAGATTCGGCAGTTCCCTTTATCAAACAAATAATAAAGAGTCCACCCATCATTAATATACATAACACAGTTTTATATACATAAAAGACAAACTTCCCAATCGTATGAAAACTACAGATAACATGCCAATTTAAACCTCACAATGAGTTCTGGCTTGCATTAGATTATAAATATATCGATCTCTGTAATTCATTCAACGCATTTTAAATATACAGATGTGTTTTGAATCATTGACATTGGATTGGAGTTTGAATTGACATCTGCATTCCCCTCAATTTGAGTTGGACGGGATCTTGAATAATAAATCTGCCCTCTACTAAATAAACGTTAATATATTCAAATTTCAAATATATTAATTTATATTGCTTTTACAATTTGGTAGATGTATATGAATTTATTTTAAATGTTTAAAATGTCCAAAAAAGGTTTATTTGTGGAGCAAGGGTATCAGTTCATAACGCATTTTCACTTTTAGATTCAGTAAGTGGTTCTCAGTCAATGTGTGAATTTCTGTTATATTTCAATTAGAAACGTCTATGTTGGCAGTACACTAGAGGTACAGTGTATGTCACAATATAAAAGTCGACAATATTGACTTGCAATCATGTACCCACCACATCACAAGTAAAGTATTTCATTACTACTCTTAACTTCACTTATATTTACCTTAAGAGGCAAGTATAAGTGGAGTTAATAATACTAATTATAAGCTACGATGTAATGTTCGATGAAGTCAATGAAGTATTTTTGCCAAGAGGCATATGGCATATGGAATAGTGGCCCTGCACCGTAACAGTGCATGCTATATTTTGCATTCTGTTTGCTAACAGGATACATTCAGTAGTTTAGGACCTTATTCAGTTTGGCGGATGGGACACTCCACAAATTTGGTGAATGTCCCTGTCTGCCATATTTCAAGTGCATTATAGCCTATGACACTTAAAG
Source organism: Pleurodeles waltl (assembly GCF_031143425.1). Lineage (NCBI taxonomy): Eukaryota > Metazoa > Chordata > Amphibia > Caudata > Salamandridae > Pleurodeles > Pleurodeles waltl. Next base: position 723,733,097 of record NC_090446.1, on the reverse strand, counting down.
CTCGCGAATGGAATATCTACAACGTTATGTCAAAGTATACACATCTGCCAAACTCTAAATAAGGCTTAGGGGCATATTTAAGAAAAATGGAGCTGCAAACAGTGTAGCACCACTTTTCCTGCGCCCCTTTGCACCCCTCTAATGCCACCATGTGTGTGCCGTATTTAAAATACGGCACACCATGGCGGTAGTAAGGGGACTAGCATCAGAATTTTTTACACTAATCTGGTGCTTTGCAGGATTAGAGTAAAAAATTCTGACACTAATCCTGCAAAGCACCCAGAGGCCCATTGTAAGCAATGGAAGCCTCCTTTTAACCCCTGCTCTGAGCAGGCGTTAAAAGTGCCACAAAATGGTGCAAGGAGATCTCTTAGATTTCCTTGTGCCATGTTTTTGGCCCCCTAACAGTTGAACCCCCCCCTTTGCATACATTATGCCTGGTGCAGGCATACTGTTGTGCAAAGGGTTACAAAGTTGTGCAATGAATGTATTGCGCCACTTTGTAAATATGGTATGGACTTTCTGACTTTCTACCACTACATTAACTTCAAAATATGCTAGTGTGGTGTTGGAATGGCAGCAGGGGCTTATAAATATGCCCCCTATAGGCATATTTAAGAAAAATGGCTCTGCACACAGTGCAGCACCACTTTTCCTGCGCACCTTAGTGCCTCCCTAACACCACCATGTGTGCACCATATTTAAAATACAGTGCACCATAGCAGTAGTAAGGGGACTAGTGTCAGAATTTTGTGACGATATTCCGGTCATTAATTCTGACACTAATCCTGCAAAGCACCCAGAAGCCCATTTTCCTCCTTTTAATGCCTGCTCTGAGCAGGCATTATAAGTGCAGAAAAAAATGGCGCAAGATAATTTCCTTGCACCATTTATTTGGCTCCCCCCAAACGGGGAAATGCCCCTTTTGCATAAGTTATGCCTGGAGCAGGTATAATGTAGTGCAAAGTGTTACAAAGTGGCACAATGCGTGCATTGCGCCACTTTGTAAATACAGCATTGCGTTTTGGCCTTGTAGCGGCACATTAGCTTTAAAAAAACGACGCTAATGTGTCATTAGAATGGCGCTAGGGGGCTCTTAAATATGCCCCTTAGTATTGTGATGAAGCATGCTTACTAGGCAATCAAGTATGTCTCATAGTCATGTATTACCTACATGTTCACCTTCCATTAGATTTCCCTTCAACATGCAGCCTCAAACGGCATGGACTGTCCTATGGAAATAATTGAATTCTTCAGCCACCATCCAGTGTGGAATTTGCCAATGTTGTACGTTCTTTACTTCCAGCTACTGTTATCCATTGATGTCTGAGGAAACCTGACATGGTCATTGGTCACGGTGTTCAGAGCCCCTATTCGTACCCAAATGATTCTACATAGAAATGTTATTGACCAGCATGAAACTCACTGTGGAGAAAGTTTGGCATTGACACAGTAGCCAAGGGCAAGTATCAATCTCATTGCAAAAGTCATGGCTTCTCTGCTCTTCTAGTGGCCGTTGTGCCTGTCTCAATCATCGTTAACAGCGGGAGAATAGTTGCTCTACTCTTTTTGACATTCAACGTGTGCGTGCTGTGAGAAGGGGTTTCGTCCCAGAAATGTGAATTTTTTGAGGGCCAGTGTTTATCACTGCGGTCTCTTCTGCACTGTTGCAGGGACGCTAGCAAAAAAAATAAACATCAGTTAATTCCAACGTAATGAAAATCATGTTGTCTAGTTCGCAGTCAACAACCTTGTTCTTTTCTGTGTTGGTGAATGATGTGCATTTTTTTAGATTTGTAGATTTTATTTAAATACACTACGGCTTCCCGCGTTTGGTGCGCCTGATATATAAAACAATTGTCATTTAATTAAGCACGTTGCAATGCACCTCTATAAAGTTTATCAGAGACAACACATTTTTCTTGGAAACATTCATATGTTATACTAAGAATCATATTATTTGTTCCTTGAAATGCCATTATAGCTGTCATCAATCCCAGTAGACATTACTAGGTGGCTTTGGGAATTTTAAAAGCCAAGAAAAGATCTTCCAGCTGTGTTACTAACGAGCACACTTCAATTTACCAGAAAAAAAATAGTTGCTGTTTCCGCTGACTCCACACTGAAGTCCCCCCTCAAGTCGCTAACGGAGTAAAAATGCGATAATCAAAACATAGGTTGCTCTTCCTTCACCCACACTGGCGGTGTCACTCGAATTTTGCCTTGTCAGTGTTAGCTTCAGTATGACTTTAAATGAATGTTTCAATGTTGTAATTCAACATTCTCTCTTGTGATTGTCTTGATGCGTGTTTTTTTTTGTTTAATGTTTCTAAATGGGACCTGTTCTCTACTTACTTTTTTGTACAGCAGACAAGCAGGAATTAAGAAATCAGCACTTCTATGAGATGACAAAGACACATTCTGATTCTGCTGCAGATGTGGGCCTTGAGAGGTCAACTATTTGGACCTTTTTGATCATGTGACAAAGCATTCTTCATATGCTGTTACTTGCCTTGTCCGGCAACCAAAACATGCTACTCCACTGCATGTGATAAACCTGTGCCCACCCCACAACTGCAGTCTTTCTTTATGGAAACCACTGTATTAAAAGGACTGATTTACACACGTCTGTTCCTGTCTGTCAGGCCGGGATGTTTAGGTCATGTAGTTACAGTAACACTAGGGTCTCCTTGGCAGAGAAAATTAAGGTTCCCTATCAACCATAGCCTAAAATACCAATCTGCAGCAGACAGTAGGCTTCCTTGGCACTCCAGAGGGACATGAACAGCCATGTTATAACTCATAGGAGGTTTATGCAGTCTTCATTCAGTGGAACACAATTATCACAGTTCTAGTATAGCATGAATATACCACTAAAGTGAGGGATGACAACATTCCTAATAATATAAATATATGAAGTACGAACAATGGCAGCTGGTAATTTTAGCAGGGAAGGGTCGAGCGGGCCACAGGTGCACACATACACAGTCACATCCATGCATTCATACATGCACACACATACATACTCTCTCACATCCATGCATTCACACATGCGCACACACATACCCATTCACAACACTCACTCACAAATTCACATACATATACATACATGCACGCACTCACCAAACATTCAAAAACATAAAACTTACCTGTGCTGCAAATCTGGAGTGAAGCCTCAGAGGTCCCCGGAGGGTTGGGACTGATGACTTCCCTCACTCGTCACAGTTGCTGATCCCACCCCACTCTGTGACAAGGTGTCACTGATTGACACTCGGCTATGGGCACTTCAGGGCTTAAAACCGAAGCTGTGGCATGCAGTGACGTATCCATTTGTCACAAGGGGAAGGGCCTTGAGTCTTTTTTGCCAGGCTGAGGAGGACACTCCCACAGGGGTGTAAAAACCTCAGCCTCGTAACTTTCAGCTCAGGCATTCAGGTCCCTGTGCATTTATCATATGTACAGCTCCTGGATGACTGACTTGAACAAGAAGAGTGTATATCAGGCTAAAATCCCTGCCAGCAGGATATTAAAAAACACTGGGAGCAGACTTGTGTTTTGTTTTCCTGCCCCTGATAAGGCATGGGGATTGGGGTCCATGGCCCTCCTCCCATTTTTTGTTGAATTTTATCCTATGAGTTAAAGTCACTGTTGTCTATTATTAAGGCTATATATTTTGGATCTGGGCGATCGGGTTCCCGGGCCTGAGGGCCAACCCTACACCATGTTGCCAAATGCTTTGTGTGCAGCGGGGGTTGGCAGATAATACGGAGGATGTCTTCCTTTGGGTACATTGACCACAGGGTCAAGTCATGTGGCCAACTTTTCACTTCACATGACTCGTGTGCAGTGTGGAGTTGATTGCAATCCCCAATGGCTTCGGCTGGGGCTTCGGAGACCCTGTGGCTGCCCCCAGAGTCCCCCAATATGTAGTATGTGAGTGCCCTGGTTGGGCATCGGGGCACCCACCTCTGGCCAGGTGGGAAGGGGACCCCAAAGTCTAATGAGGCTCAGGGAGAGGGGATGCACAGCCCTCATCACCTTTTTAAGTCTTTTTGATCACTGGGGAGGGGGTCTTCGGGCCTGAGAAGGCTTGCGGTTGGGGGACGCACCCTCTATTTTTAATTTGATGCCGCCCTTGGGGATGGTGAAGGTTCCTCCCTTTTTTAAGTGTATTTGGCCCCCTTGAATGAGGTACCCAAGGTTGATAAAGCTCAGACAGGGGGTTGTGTGGGCACCCTCTCCTTTACATTAACATACGTCCCTGGTGGATGGGGTTCCCAGGGCCTGATAAGGCACAGGGAGGGGTCCACTTCACCCCTCCCTTTTTTTATTAAATTTTGCCCCGGGCGATGGGCTCCTCAGGGCTTATTAAGGCTCTGGGAAGGGGACTCCTTGACTTCTTCTATTTGGATCTGTACACATTGTTTTGAACTCACTAGCCGGACTAAATTAACTATAAATCATTCATGCACAGCTTACATCCTTTCCTATTACATCACTTATATTATGTTAATTATAGCATTCATAGCAACACTCACAACATCTCAAATTACATAATTTATGGGAACACTGTACGTGGTAGCAGGCTGAATTACATTTAATTGGAGTCTGGCAAGTGAGTGTACAAAGGTGCCTATTGAAAAACATTTTTAAAAAGGATTTAGCAGAAACAATTAAAAAAACACATTTTTTATTGTTGTTTATTATTGTTTTATTGTTTGTCATAAATCTTTTTTTGTTTTAAAATGTCCTGCTGTACTTCCTCTATAGTATAGCAGTACTCCTTAACTTTTTAAAAAAATATATAGAACAATAGACATATTTTTCCCTAACTATTCACAGTTTTGTAAAGTGCCTCATGTATTCCTATAAGTGAAGGAGCATAGTTATAACGTATACCTGATGAACAAACCCAAAATTCAGCCAAAGTGTGGTAGAAAGACGTAGGCCCTCATTACGATCCTGGCGGTCGGCAGTAAATTGGGGAAAGGTACTGCCAACAGGCTGGGGGTACCTTTTCACAAATTATGACATTGGTGGTTTGGCACAAGCCAAACCGTCAATGTACCACTCCGTCCGCCAGGGTGGTAACAACAGCTGGGCTGGAGACTTCAGTCTGCAGCTCGGCGGCAATCTCAATCCCACCCTCAGGATTATGACACTGCCTACCGCTATAGTTTTCGTGGCAAACGTACTGCCACGAAAACCATGGTGGTAGGCACTATCAGTGCCAGGGAATTCCTTCCCTGGCACTTATAGGGGTCTCCCCTGTTCGCCTCCATCTCCCCCGAATCCTCCCCAACCCTCCCCCTCCCTCTCCCTTTCCTGCCCCCCATACATTTCCACACCCACACGCACACAGACATACACACACGCATACCCACATCCACCCACGCATGCACACATACATACCCACACACCGCAACACACACTAACATACATTGTCGCACACACCTATTCACAACACACAACATACACGTACACTCACATGCAAACATTCACGCACTCATTCAATCCGACTGACACCTGCATGCACGCATTCATAAACAGACACCCCCCCACACACAATACCCCCACACACGCACACAACACCCCACACCCAACTCTCCTGTTGGAGAACTCCAGCTGGAGACGGGACGCAGCGCTGCTGTCAGCAGCAGCATCCGCCAGCAAACACACCGCCAGGCCGTATCATTGCTCATGATACAGTAGGCGGTGTTTTGCTGGTGTGGCATTGCTGCTGACAGCAGTGCCACCTCACAGCCGTCCGATGCCATGACCGTCGGCGGTATTCCGCCAGCCTTCTGGCGGAATTCCGTTGAGGGTCATAATACAGGTGGGTGGCTGGTAGCCATGCGGCCGTATGTTGGCGGCCGTCGCCGTGGCAGTAGGCAGCAGTTACCGGCAACGTCTTAATGACGGCCATAGTGACAAAATGGCTGACTTCTTGGTTTCTATGTAGGATATGTTAGGAAAATTCTCTGGATGCTCCCGTTCTCAGTCCAAAGGACAGTTATTCAGGCACTCGTTTTATCAAGACTGGCCTACAGTAATGTCCTCTATCTGGGAGCAGATACAGCCTCCTGGAGAATGCAGCAAGTGGTTCAAAACCTGGCCACCAGGGTGCTCTACAGACTCCCAAAAAGTGCATCGGTTTCCTTTCTCATCTGCAGACTTCATTGGCTCAAGGTGGAGAAATTGATTAAATTCAAAGGCCTGTGCTTTGTTCATAGAGCAAGATCAGAGTCTGACAGACAGCCAACTCAACACTGCGAGGCCGACCACGGAGACTGACCTATGGCCAGGCCTTGTGGCCAACTCACCTGAAGTCAATCAACCACCCCATAGGCAAAACCATAGAAAATCAGCAGTTATAGTTAGAGTTTGTTCAAGTAACTATAACTTGCTTCCTAAGGTAAGTATAACTCGCAACCTCGCCATGCACACCTAATTACCCCAGATATTACAGAAGACATGACAACTTCTATAACGTCCTTGAAAGTATAAATGAAACATTAGCAGTCAAATTTTGAAGAAAAAGCTGTGCATGGTGGGGAGCGAGTTATAGTTACTTGAACAAACTCTAACTATAACTGCTGAATTTATATGATATTGTGTGGGTAAATTCAGAACCTAACTATAATGTTCCTGTGACCCTTGTTTTTTTCAGTGAATATATATATAGAAAGAGAGAGAGAGAGAGAGATATGTGTATACACTACCTACTGTATCTACTGATGGTTGCCAGTAGGTAGGTATACTTAGGACCTGTGGCCTAATTATGAGTACAGCAGTCCATAGGACCGCTATACCTGCGGTCTGACCACCACATTCTTGGTAGTCTACCACAAGACCACCTCCACTGCCAGGATTGTGGATCCTGATGCGTTACGTAGTCAAGCAGTGCATTGCTGATGCCCATGAAAAGAGTGGCAGAAAGGCAGATACGGGGCCAAATGGGGGGCTCTGTACTGCCCTCGCCCATGTCTTGGGTAGTGGAGAGGCCCCCCTGTCCGCACAGATGGAATGCACACTGTATGCCGTGGTAGGCAGTGCGCATTCCGATTGTGCTGGTGGAACCAACAGTACAGTAGTATTGGCCCTGGATCTCCCTGAGAGCTGAAGCCAATGCTGCCGCAGTGATCCTGCCAGCCTGCCCAGCAGGTAGATCATAATATGGCAGTGGGAAGGCCCCCAACTTGGCAGCGTCCTCCCCACTGCCGTATTGGCAGTTCGGTGGTCGGACTGCCTAAATTACAATTGGGCCCCTAGTTTTCATAGGAAGAGTGTTCATTTTTTTGCCCATAACTGCTCATTGTTTTCACCATTTGACAACACTTCATGAAATTTTCAAAATGTATACTTTAGTCAGTTCAGCTGCTGTCTTGAGAATTTCAGGGTGATCTGCCAAGCAGTGGACAAGAAAAGGGAGGTCTCAAAACACGTTTTTCCTATTCAGTTTTTAGGGTCTTTAGACACATCGACAGCCTAAACTGATGAATGAAATTACACCAAATTTGGCAGGAAGCTAGATCCTGTTATGCAGGATTTGCTTTTTGTAATTTGGTGTAAATCTGTTCAGTAGATTTGGAGATATTAAAGGTTGAAAAATATAGATATCTAGGGACGACGATCCTCCGTGGATCTAACGGTCTCCGTGCTGATATCTGCTAAAAATCATTTTATTTTTAAAATCTCAGACAAAGCCATGGGTGGATCAGTGGATTTTTCAGAGATGTTTTTTAAAAAAAAGGGCAGGCTTCCATCCTTTTCTTTTCTTTTCTTTTGCCCCTGGTTGGGCCAGGTACCGGGGGCACTGAGGGCTTAAACAAGGAGGGAGGGTGCACAGGCCCTCCGAGGGCTTATTTGAGCCCCAGGGATGGCCACCTCCCATGACTAAATTAAACATTGGAGGGGGGCAGAGTCCATGGTTCTCCCTTAAAATTCCTTTGAGTATGCAAATGTGAAAATCACCTGGAAGCTCCACCCACTTGGCCCGCACCGTCCACCTTAGTAGTATTCAGAGGTCTTCCCACCTTTTACCAGGATGATGGACACCTTACCAAAAAACTCCCCAATGCATTTGCTGCCAATTTTGGTGGTGCATTCTTGATGCCAAGGGATATGAGGACATCGCCACAAAATAAAGAAGCACTTTTATCATATAAAATACAGGAAGCACCCTAGTTTTTTGGGAGATTTACGTCTTTGTAGTTTTCTGGCCTCTCTATAAGAGGATTCATGTTATCACATATTTCTAGACAAAGATGCATCAGGAACAATCATATTGCCAAAACGCTCACAAGGTCACTGGTGAAACTTCCTTGTGCTCCATTATTAGTGTAGAATACGCACTCTACATTTACCCAAGGAGGGAGAAAGAACTCCCCTTTGGTAGATATTTTGTACAAAACTGTGGACTCTTGTTAGATAAAAGGGCAGTTATGATTCCTTTGTGGCTGAATCACTCACACAGCTGTTGACACACCCACACAGACACTCACACACCCACTCACAGATGAACTCAGACACCCACTCAGACACTCATGCATTCACTCACAAACCCACTCAGATATTTACGAACCCCCTCACAAACCCACTCAGAGTCTCACCCACCCACTCACAGACCCACTCAGACACTCACGCACCCACTCACAGACCCACTTAGACACTCATGCACCCACTCACAGACCCATTGAAGCTCATGCACCCTCTCACAGACCCACTCAAAGACTCATGCACTCACTCACAGACCCACTCAGAGACTCATGCACTCACTCACAGACCTACTCAGACACTCACGCACCCACTCACAACCCCCATAAACACTCATGCACCCACGCACAGACCCACTCAGAGACTCATGCTCCCATTCATCGACTCACATAGAGACTTATGCACCCACTCACAGACTCACTCAGAGAATCATGCTCTCACACACACACCCACTAAGAGATTCATGTACCAACTCACAGACCCACTGAGACACTCACCCACCCACTAACAGACCCACTCAGAGACTCATGACTTACTCACAGACCCAATTAGACAATCATGCACCAACCTGCAGACCCACTCAGAGGCTCATGTACTCACGCACAGACCTACTCAGACACCCACTCAAAGACCAACTCAGATATTCATACACCCACTCACAGCCCCACTCTGTGACTCATGCACTCACTCACACACCCACCCAGAAACTCATACACTCATTTACAGAACCACTCAGAGACTCTTGTACCCACTCACAGACCTACTCAGACACTCATGAACCCACTCACAAACCCACTTAGACATTCACACACCCACTCACAGAATCACTCAGAGATTCATGCACCCACTCACAGACCCACTCACAGACTCATGCACCCACTCACAGACCCATTCAGACACTCATGCACCCTCTCACAACGTCCAGAGAAACAATTATGCATACAGTAACACACCCAGTCAAACATTTATACACACAGTGACACACGCAGGCACATACTGATTTATACCCTGACACACCCAAGAACACAGTGACCTATACAATGATACATGCAGACACAGACTAATCCAGACACTGACACACCCAGATACACACTGATGCATGCACTAACATACCTAGGAAAACACTGATGTGTGCACTAACACAGCCAGGTACACATTGATGCATCCACTGACACATCCAGGCTAACACTTATGCATACACTGGCATACCCAGCTACATGCTCATCCGTACACTGATACACTCAAACATACACTGATGTATACACTAACTCACCCAGATATTGACTTGAGCTTGCACTATCATGCCTAGGCAAACACTAACATATACAATAAGACACCCAGACACTACTGATGCATACATTGGCACATTCAGCCATATACCCATGTAAACACCTACACACCTATTGTAATAAAAAAAAGACAGACACAGATCTTGTTTTAATGAGTGAATGGTTCTAGCAAAAATCTTTTTTTATCCTTAAACAGATTTTTTCATTTGTTTTCATTTAAAAGAAAATAGAACTAGCTCTAAAAGACCATAGCTCAACAAGTAACAAAGAAGCAACGTGCTACCGTTTGTAAAAATTAACATTATAACAAAACTGTAAAAAAAAGAAAAAACTAGCAATGGTGGGTGTTAATCACAGCAAAAAACTTTGGAACAGGTGACACCTTTGCAGAAAGCAGGACATGACAACTTGCACAGTAAGTTATTGTGCCTCCCAAATCCTGGCTTACAGATGGCACAGTAATAGTTCTTGCTGACTACCCTGTAGGAGCACTAGTAGTAGAAGCTCCTTCTTCAGCTGCCCTCTCTTTCACCATCCAGGTGTAGACTCTCTTGTGGATGGTTCGTAGATGCTTCAACATAGAGCTGGTTCCATGGGAATACTTTTTTGTTGTTCCATGAGATAATTTCCCCCCAGATTTTGCAGGTGACAATTTTTGCTGTCACCCTCTTCTCCCCTGGAGCTATGGTGAAGTGTTTCCAGACATCACTCTTCTTCTTGCCATACAATGTCTCCTGCTCCGCTTCCATTGGAGGATCTTGTTGCTGTTCCTGCTCTGAAGAAGCACTCGTCTTTTAAACAAAAAAGAGCCAATGCAACAGATACACATGATGTCACTGCTGTCTTCACAGAGTTCAATCTAGAAATTAGTAGTTTAGGGCGTGGTTCCAACAGTTATAGGGTGTGGTCCAGTGCAGCCAATGAAGTGGGAATGTTTCTTTTTCAAATTGGGCAGGTCCGTGGTTCCCTTTGTGGATCCATAGTTCCAGATAAAATGTAAAATCGCATATTTAAAAGTAAAACAATTATAGGGTAACTTATATATAGTTACATACAGATGTACCCTGATTCCAATATGAAAAACAAATGCTCATTTATACTAAAAGTAACCTTATTAAAAATCTGCAGGCCCATCCCGATCAACTGAGTGGAACAAAAACCTTAGAGTAGGACTGTCCACATTTTCTGACATGGCAGATGATCTGCTGATCCTCAAAACTGATAACACACTAATTATAGCTATATTTAAATTATTAATACATTCTTACTGTTTTATGTATCTTATTTTGTTTTCCTTTTATATTTCCTATCCTTATCCTTACTACTATCTTCTTACTTTTTCTCTATACTTATTACATTATCTCTATAATGTTTCGTTTTTACTTCCTTGTTGACTCCTTTTTCTACTGTTTCCTAAACACCTTGAAATAGCTTTCCCCTACTTTATGTTACTTTTTATTCATTTTTTTACCAAATCTTAAAACTATCTACTCCTTTTTTCCCAGTTAGAATATAAAATACAAATAATATATAACGCTGGCTACAAAGCATGTCCATACCCCTGGCACAATGAACAGTCTGTGTTTAAAAAACCTTAGAAATTCAGTGAAAGAAACAAAAGTTAGAAGAACGTTATAGTTATGTACTGAATTTATTTGCACAAAACGAGAAAAATTCAGCAGCTATAGTTAGCAGCCCTAACTATAACTTATGCCCCCAATGCACTGCGTATCACCTCACAATCACATATTACATCAGTAGCAATTGTTGTTTTTTCAATATATATATATATATTTCCATAATGCGATCCATTAAGTGGAGCTCTCAGACAGGTCAGACACCTGGTGCAACATGTTGGGAGACAGGCATTATGGGGGTCATTCTGACCCTGGCGGTCATGGACCGCCAGGGCCAACTCCCGCGGAAGCACCGCCAACAGGCTGGCGGTGCTTCCGGGGGCATTCTGGCCGCGGCAGTAAAGCCGCGATCAGAAAAGGGAAGCCTGCAGTTTCCCGTCGGCTTCGCGCTGCCCCAGGGAATCCTCCACGGCGGCGCTGCAAGCAGCGCCGCCATGGGGATTCCGAACCCCTTCCCGCCAGCCTGGTTCTGGCGGTTCTCACCGCCAGAACCTGGCTGGCGGGAACGGGTGTCGTGGGGCCCCTGGGGGCCCCTGCAGTGCCCATGCCACTGGCATGGGCACTGCAGGGGCCCCCTAACAGGGCCCCACATTGATTTTCAGTGTCTGCGTGGCAGACACTGAAAATCGCGACGGGTGCAACTGCACCCGTCGCACACCAGCAACTCCGCCGGCTCCATTCAGAGCCGGCTTCCTCGTTGCTGGTGTTTTCCCGCTGGGCGGGTGGGCGGCCTTTTGGTGGTCGCCCGACAGCCCAGCGGGAAAGTCAGAATGACCGCCGCGGTCTTTTGACCGCGGTACGGTCTTCTGGCGGCTTCCGCCGCCGGCGGGGGTCAGAATGACCCCCTATGTCTCCAATTGAAATTTATTGTAAAGAAGAAAATCACAAGATTTCATGTTTAGGAAACTGACCGATGCGTTTCAACCTTGCGGTCTTGTTCATGGTTGGCTAGTCCTTCTTTCATGTCACTATTTATATCTTTATGTTCCAGTGGCCTGTTATGAAGTGCTCTGGGACCTGTAGTTTATAACTTCCAAACCGACTAACGAAAAAGATTAGAAGAAACAAGAAGAAGAACCATTCCTGTTTAAAAGAGTTAAGTGTTCTTAAATGAGGATTGGGGTCCAAGGGACATAACTGAACAGACCACTATCTCCCAAGTGTTGGGAGCCTGACAACATTCCCAAGGCACGATGGGCCAGGTACTGACCATGATGGGGGAGATCCAACAGCTGCAGAGAGACAACCACCAGGAAGCTATGCAACAGTGGCAGGCCCAAAATGCCATCTTGGCTTCCATTTCTGGGGTGCTGAGGGACATGAATACCACCCTGAGTAGGTTTTGTACCCCACATCAGGCCTCCTCCACTAGCAATGAAACACCAGGCCCTTCTACATCTGTGGCTGCTAGTGGAATGGAGCCCCTGCCAGGGGAAAGGTGTGCCTCAGACACCCCACCCTGTGTAGAAAAAGAACCTCCCACAATTATCGACATCCACCCAGACAAACAGGAGGAGCAGTTGCCAAGACCAAACCCACTGCCAGGAAGTGAACCTCTATTGATTGGTTCCCCTTGTGTGGCACAGATACACCTTGTTGACTCTTCTGACACCTATCTACATTTTCTTATTGTACAAGGACATAGGACTGCTGTCTCCAAATGATGTAACAGCTACCCTGATTATTTCAACCACCATGGTTGAACCCTTCACTGTTTTCTTCCTGTTTTTTTGTTTCTTAGCACTCATTTTGCTGTGCACTCCCCAATAAATACCATTTAACCACAGATCATGTGTTAGTGTGATTTATCAACCATATACAAATGTCATGTATGGCAATTCCTGTACCAATATGTTCCTCTCCAATCTAAAACATTTGTCATGGTCATTACACATCTACTGTATGACCAGGATACATATTGCATTGACAATGCATTACATACATGACACAAATCACTTGTATTATACATCCCCACATATTTATTTGGAGAATGCCAATTACCACAATAACCACATAGTGAAGTACTGCTGCTAACTTCTGTGTTTCAGCATAGGTGCCATACACTACCAACGCACAGGCGTCTGAAGTTAGGGACATTCAGTCTTTCAGTATCCCACAAGGCAAACAGAGTGGCTCAATATATCATCTGCTAAAGCCTTACCAAATGCCCATACCATAGCTCCCAAATGAGCAGACCCCTTGAAATAGACAGAGGTCAGTACTAATGTCCCCAGTCATAAAACCTTCCACTTACCATGGTTAGATATCTGTAGCTTTGCCACACACCTATGTCAGTCTTCAGACACATGCACAATAGTCTGAAAAGTGGAAATACACTGACAGCTATATACAAGTTAGTTCACATACATCACAAACCATTATGATGTTAGAGGGTCTGGCTACCACATTATGACACGTGTCATAGACAAATGAACACACATGTGGCGCTATTGGCCCTTGCTCCAATACCAAACAGGTCTTTAGTGTGGAAAAGGACTCAATCATCTCACTGTCCTAACAGTCTGGGTATAGAACTCACACACCATAAATCTCATGCCAGACAGCACCTGGTTTAATCCATGTTCACTTCACATGTCAGTCTGCAAATCCCATCTGCCTGTGACACTGTCTGATATTGCCAAATGAGGATGAGCCAAACAGTCAATCTGCAATCTGTAATTGACAAACATAAGGCATAGGCCTATGTCATGCATATACATTACACTGCCAGCTTGTATGTACAAATGTGACTTTGATTGTGAATTATGAAAACATTAAACTATATACATAACAGTTCTATACACAACTCCATGTAACAATATGCATGCATATCTGAGTAACAGGCTTTGGAGCCACTTATGACATTTCTGAAGGTCATAATAAGACCCTTAGCCTGGCATTACTAACCTCACCAACAACCCACTGAATCAGTTTTATTACATCACATCACACACCTTGAGTCAGTTGAAGAACTGACTGATAAGATTAGCCCTGCTGTCTCCAGCTTCATCCTCATTATGCTCATCCTCACTTGGCAAATCTGCATTTCCACGCACAGGATCTGCTGGCTCCCCCTCATCTGGTATGAATGGTATGTGACGTCTTAGGGTGAGGTTGTAGAGCATGCAGCAGGCAACAATAATTCCACAAACCTTGTTTTGGCTGAGTAGAGGAGGGCTCCTCCAGACTTATCAATGCTGCAAAATCTTGCCTTCAGCAGTCCAAAGGTCTGCTCCACGACGCACCTTGTCCTTTCATGGGCCTCATTGAAGTGGACTTCACCTGGTGTGGTTGAGTACCTCAGTGGTGTGAGCAACCAAGGGTGGTTTGGGCAGGCAGAGTCCCCTGTGAGGTATAGTTACAACAATACAAACATTAATCTTGAACATCCACATGTATAGTAGCAGATAAAAGGTAGAGAAGCACATGACATATATGACTTACCAACCAGCCAGGCCCTCTCTGTGTATAGTTGTGTAATTAGCAGTGGGATATTTCTGTTCCACATGATGAATGAATCATGTACTGACCCAGAATACCTTAGCCAAACTTGTAAAATGTAGAGGTCAGCCAAACAGACCACTTGGACGAAGATGGAGTGGAAGTTTTTCCTGTTCCTATATACCTCTTCATTGGCACTTGGGGGAAGCTAGGCTACATGGGTGCAAACTATGGCTTCAACCACATATGGAATCTGTCCAAAAGCATAAAATTCAGCCTTTATATGGGCCAAATCCTCACGTTGGGGAAATCTGATGTAGCTGTACAGGTGTTTCAACAATGCAGAGAGTACAGCCTTCAAAACCAGACTGAATATGGGATGAGATATCCCTGCAGGTAGGGCCACTATAGTTTGAAAGGACCCAGTGGCCAGGAAGTGTAGCACTGACATGACGTGGACAATGGGAGGTATGTTAATGGGATTACGAATGGCAGGCATTATATCTGGTTCCAACTGTCGACAGAGACCCATGATTGTCTGCTATTCTGGCAGTATATTTGGATGAAATGTCGGTCTTCCATTGTGTGGAGGTCTGCTAGTGGACTTTACACTGGAGGTTGTCTTGCTCTTCTCATGCCAGTGTAACTATGTGGGACTACACCAGAATGTATTGGTATGACTCAATCTGTACATCATAAGTGTGATCAGACCAGCGTCTCAGATAACGCTACATTATGCCACATGAAAAATTGCACTCAGCACAAACCTAGGTAACAATTGCCTAAATACTGTAATCAGATCCCCTCAACTCTAGCACATTGTTTTAATGGAGAAACATGTCACTGACAGTAAAAATGACATCAACTTACTTAACATGTGAAACATATTTGAAACACCAATACTATGTTCAGATCATCATTACTCTGCTGACAATACTGATTCATTTACATAACTCAGGATACATCATTTTCACATCCTATTATATTACATGCACTTTGCTACATTTTTGCATAAAGCCAGCAGTTAGCACATTATAATAAATACAAATCTTAGTCAATGACACACCTTTCATAACCTTAATGTGCATATATGAGCCACAAAATGGCAGCTGCCTGACCTACAGTACTGGACATCAGGAAGTGACCTCACTCCACCGGCGGATGTCGTCATGGCGGTAAGCTGTCACAACCGCTGTGGACATTGCCATTGGAACACATTGCTGCCTTTGGTAGACTTGGCCAATGGCGATGTCCGCTGGCGGTGACGGTCCTGTATGTAGTGGACGTGACCGCAATCTCATACTTCATCCCTCACTTTTCTGTGGACACTGCTGCCAGCAATAAGTCCACGACCTGAGCTACTGTGTACTGCCACCAAGAGCAATCATTCCATGTCCTACAGATGATAGGGCCCCTGCCTTCTCACATGATTAGCTGGACAAGCTTGTGGGGGAGGTCCGACCCCTTTATGAACAGCTCTATGGTGCACCAGAGGAGCAGGTAGGTGCAATGCAATACCAATGTTTGAAATGTTGAGTGTATGATGATGTTGATGAAACATGGTGGAAGCAATGTTTGGGATAACATGTGTACGTAGATGGACATGTGCACATGTGCTTAGATAGTTTTGAGCTCTGATACATAGTAGGGAGTCTGTGATGTATGTACCCTGGCCCACCTTTTAGCATTATAATTGAAGGTGGTGTTAGAAATAGTTGTATACTTATACCATGTTTAAAGACATGTGTGTGGTCTGGTCATAGGTTCCTAACCAACACCTGGTACTGTCAATGCATGCTGTATGCATGACTCCACTTCGCATAATGGCCTGACTGCAGATGGTCATTTCAGATAGAAGGGGATGTTGGTGTAAGTGAATGTATGGCTACTGGCACTAACGTTTGTTTAACCCTTCTTGTTTTAGTATGGTGCGTGTGGATATGATTTTCTTCCCTTATCTGTGTCATCCATGCAGGTCAACGTCCATCAGAAAAAGGGGATCTGGAGTGCCATCACCAAGAAAGTGTGGACCCTGGGGGTCCACAGCCAGCGGAGCACCAACTGTAGGAAGTGGTGGGAGGACCTGACACCCTGGGCCCAGAAAATCAAAGAGGCCCAGCTGGGGATGTCCTACCAAGGAGGAAGGAGTGCCCCTCAGACCGTGAACCCCCTAATGGCACACATATTGGTGGTGGCCTACCTTGAGTTGGATGGGCATTTGAGGGCAGCACAGCAGCTACAAGGTGGTTAGTACTGACTTAACTCATTTTCATCCCTATGCCAGGTCAGTGTATGAAGTGATAGAATCTAAGCTGTGACAATGTGGTAAGTGCAAAGGGTCAAAGATATCCAAGGAACACATAGATGTACAGTCCTCAACATTTGCACACAGGTGTGCACATTCTATTGTGTACAGGGGCATATTACTCTTGTATGTTATCCCTTCTGTACAGAAGCATATGATGATGCGCATGTGACTGTGTCATATATGTGCCCCTATGCTGCTTTATATACCCTGCTGGTTGTTCATTGCCACCTAAAGATCCATACTCCCAATATAATGATAGTAAGTTGTTCAGGTCTTTGCCCTCTGTCCATTCCAATGACCCTGGCTCCATGTCTATGTCTTTTGTTATTTTACAGCTCAAGAAGGATGGAACTGCGCCCATCCTATGCTTAAAGGCTTAGCTGTACAAATGGCAAAATACATTGTCGCTTTCTAGCTCGGCATGGATGGCACTGAGCCAATCCTATGTTTAAAACTTTAAAAACTTAAAAAATGTTTAAAAACAGACATTTGAGGTGAGCAAACCTAGAGTGTCGCTGGTGTTGCAGGGTGCTTCTTACTGGAGCTGCTCTCCACCTCAATTTGGGAGCTACCCAGATATCTCTCTTCTGCTTTGTATGTATGTATATATATGTATATATATATATATATATATATATATATATATATATATATATATATATATAGTACAGAATTGATTGCTATTAATGTTTTAGCTAAGGAAAGCAACGAATCTGGATGCTCGGCATATGACAATACTAACATCAACACCTCTAAGCTCAATGAGATGGGGTTCATTACCAATCTTCATGACACCAGTCATTTAAAATCGTCGAGCAAATTTAATCCTCCATTACCAAGCGGAAATTTGATTGATATATTTCATGAGCTGGAAATTGGGGATATAGACAAATTCCGCATGAAAGTTCCATCGAAAACTATAAATAGATCCAATTTTACACAACAAGACTGGAAAGACCTGAATGTATTAAGAACCAACACGTCTATTATCATCAAGCCCTCTGATAAGGGTGGTAACATCATCATCATGGACATACAAGATTACACCAAAGAAGCTTATCGACAATTGACTAATATAGATCATTATGATAAGTTGCGGATTAATCCCATAACTCAATATCAAGTGACGTATCATGAGATGCTTAAAGAATGGCACATCAAACAACTTATTGACTATGATGAGTTTACGTATTTGAAAATTGATTATCCTTAATTTCCATGTATTTACTTTCTGCCCAAAATCAATAAGAACAAATTACATCCCCCAGGCAGACCTATAGTCAGTATGAACCAGTCTCTGCTGGAAAACACTGTGCGATACTTAGACCTGTTTCTGTGCACCTTTTTCACTGAATTACCATCTTATTTACGTGACACCAATGATTTTCTGGCTAAGATACATAATATTCCATGGCACAGAGATTATTTAATGGTCACCATGGATGTGGCCTCTCTGTACACCTCCATCAAACATCAATATGGGTTACAATCATGTAGATATTTTTTACAAACAAGACCCATTGAATTCCTTGAACACACAGACATGCTTTTATCCATGTTGCAATTCTGTTTGACCCATAACCTGTTCCTATTTGATAATGACTTTTTTTTTACAAAAACAAGGGACGGCTATGGGGGCTTCTTTTGCTCCCACATATGCCAATTTATACATGGGCTGGTGGGAGAAAGAGGTGGCATGGTCTGAGAACAAAAACATCTCTATTGATAGGGTTGTGTTGTGGGTGTGATACATTGATGATCTTTTTATTATTTGGGATGGCTCTGATCAATTACTTCTGGAATATATAAACATACTATATGATAATCAACTTAATATCCATTTGGAAACTACCTTCAGTAGAGAGACAATTGAATTTTTAGATGTCTTACTAGAAGTGAGAAATGATCAGTTAGAGACCACCATCTATCGCAAACCCACGGCATGCAATTCTATCCTGCATGCCAATAGTGGGCATCCCACGACATTAAAATGGAGCATACCATATAGCCAGTTTCTGCGGGCTCGCAGAATATGCTCCGATGAGAGCAGATATGATTTAGAAATTAGGACAATGACAGAAAGATTTCTAAACAGAGGATATCCTCTCAAAATCTTGGTGGATGCACAGAATAGAGTTAAAAATAAAAGTAGAGATGAGTTACTTTTTAACAACATACCTACAAATAGTGAGATAAAACAACCGTCCCCTAGAATAACATTAGGGATGTCATTGACCCACATCCATCCATAACTTTCCGCAAGACTCACTCACTAGGGGATCATTTGACTAGAATTTTTTTTTCTACAAAAGAAAACACATCCTAGTTGAGCAAAAAAAGTTTGGGGTTTTGGAAGTGTGGCCACTGCAAGGCGTGCAAATATGCACAAAACATGCAGAGATATCAAACCTTTGATGGCCGCTATTGTGACATCAAGGATCGCATTACGTGTGACACTGAATTTGTGGTTTATGTTGTTGAATGTGGATGCCATAAAAAATACATTGGTAGTACCATCCACAATTTAAAAGTTAGATTTTTACAACATTTTAGAGCCATTAAAAATCAAGACAGAACATATCCTTGGCCAAACATTTTTGGGATATACATAAAGGGGATTCTAGTACACTAATATTTTATGGTATTAAATCTAGTAAAAACAATGTTAGGGCTGGTGATAGAACATCTGAGCTCAGACAAATGGAATCTAAGATGATTTTACTACTTGGTTCAGAATCTCCCTGGGGGCATTATCCTGATGCGGAATTACATGTCCATTTATGATAAAATATAGAACATGTATTCCATTTATGCTACATTAGGAGATGGGTTTAAAGTGGTATAAAAGTTTGACGACATTGGACTTTGTACATAATGTAATTTTTATAATTGCCATTTACAAGGGGTGAGTTTAATGTTATATACCATTTTGAAGAATTTATGAGAATATATGTATGTCCCCGATTGATTTTTCGGTCCTTTGACCCTTTGATTGTTTGATTTTTTGATTCTGCCTCTTTCTTCCTTTTAGATTTTCTCTTCCCCTTAGATTTTTTCTTCCTTTTAAAATTGAAATTTATAGAAGAGTAGCATTCATTAACATTTTACAACATTTTACAGTATTTAAAATATTGAAAATATTTAAATCATTTAAAATATTTAAAATATTTATATATAAAAACCAATATTGGTGAATAAATCTTATAAATATTTGATAAATCAGATTGAAAATCGCTGATCAGGAGAAATTGATTACACTGGTTTAAAAAGTGTAATAAATTTAAGCTCATTAAAATGTTAATTTTGGCATGACACTAAGATAATGATGATAGATTTACATGCAAGGATTTTGTTGCACACGAGGCAAATATATTAATGAGATATATAATTATTTGTTTAATTTCCTACACATTATTGGCATGTATTACAAATTAATGAAATATGTGCGGGATACATAATGACTCAATGTCTAGATTACCGAAAGTAGTTTATGTTAATGTAGTTGAGTTAAAACTGGGTATTTATATGCTGATCGACCTTAGTTTCTTGCATGTTTAAAGATGGCTGCTGCATTAGATCACAGTAGAATGTAATGAAAACAAATGATGGAGTTTAACTTGTATATATGGTGCCGGTTTTATGGCTGAGTTTGTCCAGTAGAAGGCGTTTTGCCGAAACGCGTTGACATTCACTGCAGGATTCTGTGAAACCATTATATGGAATAAACTCGATACAATTTAACTGTGAACTTTTGATCTTTACTTCGTCCTAATGATCGGGATTTGACTAAGGGACTGGTGCAGCCGTCGGATGGATATTGTTCCATCTGTTGAGGATTATATATATATATATATATGTATATATATATATATATATATATATATATATATATATATATATATATATATATATTGTAAGAAATGGGGTTTCTGGTTGGCTAGGGTATGCACCTAAGCCAGGCAGAACCCACCAACTCTAGCCAGGGCAAGGGAGTTACATGTCCAAGATAACCCCTGCTCACCCCTTGGTAGCTTGGCACGAGCAGTCAGGTCTATCCCAAGGGCAATGTGTAAAGAGTTTGCACAACACACGTGACGCACTATTCATACCACAAAGGAAACACAACACCAAGTTATATGAAAATATACTGTATTCTACACAACGCAATTATTAGACCAAACGCAACATATCAATAATATCCTGCTACCTTAGCAGTTGTCAGAACATTAAATGTTAGTTACTCTGCAGAACCAGCAGTAGTCACATATAACACACAGTAGTCTACAACATACGCAGTAGTCAGGAATCACGTTACTACACCAATGCACTTGTCATGGAAATATCATAAACGCCAATATTAGGAACCTTATCAAACTTATGGCAAGTCAGGAAAAGATATTAGCATGTCATACCCATAAAAGGAACATTAGCATACATATATAAAACATCATAAACCAAACAGGTTAGCATAAAAATTCATAAAGCCCATGTTAGGAACATTACAAATCATATGTACCTGCTTTTGTGATGTAAATGCACTCCTAGTGCCACAAGGAGATCAAGAAGAGGCCCCTGGCGCTCCACTGTGCAAAACGAGGGCCCTCCGGTGATTTGAGGGAGGAAGGGGGCAACATGTGCCCCCTCTGGATTTATAATGGGCCCCTCCTGGGGCCCATGATCTCTGACCCCCGGCCTCAACAGGCCATCCAAAGGGGGGCCAAATCACACCCAAAACAACAAGGTCCAAACAGTAGGGGCCCCCACATTGCTCTGGCAAGTGGGTCAAATAGCTGATGCAGGACCCTACAGTGCAGGGAACCTCCAATGAGGCTTCCTTCCCCCGCCCGGTCTGGACACCACGCAGAGCCAGTCCATCACACAGCTGTGGGCAGGCGCCAAAGCAGGTGCCTGCTTGTGCTCCGGGTGCGCTCCGTAGAGCGCGCTTCACCCTGGGGGCACCTCCAGAAGTGCATCTCCGATACGCTCGGATTTCTCGTGAGGAGCCCGGTTGCGGCGGTGAAAAGGGACACATCGACGTGCTTTTTAAAGCGCTAGGGCCCTCCCATGAGCCCGAGTCGCAGCAGTGATTTCCAGGATTCCAGAAGTCGCTTTTAGAGCTCAAGGACCACCACCAGGGAAGCACTGTCATACGCGCTTCAGGGAGAGATCGCAAAGCGTTCTCCAGGCACTATGAACTTGTTGCAGGGGTCTAGTGCCACAGCAACCAGCCCCTGGGGGACAACCATAAGGCAGGGCCCAGCAGCAGGCCAGCACAAGGTGGATGCAGACAAGTGGCAGTTCCTTACAGTGACCAAGCAGGTCACAGGTCAGCACAGCAGCAGCAGTCCATGGCCGTTCCTGGGGAGTCCCTCCAGCATTCTGTGTCCAGTTCCAGGTAAGTTCCCAAAATATCTCCAAATTGTGGTGAAAATTCCCCTGTACTTATACTCAGGAGGGGAGAGGAGGTTCCAACCAGTTACAACTGGTTCTGGGAGTGCCCCTCTCTCCTCTAGCACAGGCTCTAAACATCAGTTGTGGGTAAATGACCCTATTGTGTGAGGCCACGGCACAGCCTTTACAAATGCAGGTGTGCCCTGCAACTCCATTCTCTCAGCCCAGGAAGACTATTCAGCATGCCAATGCACCTCTGTGACTCCTCCACCTACCCTGTGTACAGGTTGTCTGAAAAGTATGCACAAAGCCCAACTGTCACTCTGCCCAGACGTGGATTGGAGTCAAGCTGCCCAACACCGGAGTCATAAGCACAGAGAAATGCTCACTTTATAGAAGTGGCATTTCTGTAATAGTATTAAAAAATCCACTTACACCAGTAAGCAGCATTTCTCAACACCATTACAACCATACCAAACATGCCTACGCTACCCCTCATAAATCAGAGAATACCCCCTACACATAAGGCAGGGCATTTCTAATACACTCCTATGAGAAGGCAGCACTCACAGCAGTGAGACACCAAGTTAGGCTGTTTGTCACTACCTACCAGGACAGGCCAAGCAACCTGCCACATGTCCCACCTTCTACATGGCACCCTAGGTAGCTAGGGCCTACCTTATGGGTGACTTACATGTAGTAAAAGGGGAGTTCTGGGCCTGGCAAGTAAATTTAGATGCCAGGTCCCTGTGGCAGAGAACTGCTCACACAGGCCCTGCGCTAGCAGGCCTGAGGCAGGTTTGAAAGGCTACTTCAGTGGGTGGCACAAGCAGCGCTGCAAGCCCAGAAGTAGCATTTAATTTACAGGCCCTGGGTAAAGAGATACCACTGTACAAGGGACTTATAGGTAAATTAAATATGCCAAATAGGTATAAGCCATTCATACCAGGAGAGCACCTGCACTTTAATGCTGATCAACAGTGATAAAGTGCTCAGAGTCCAAGAGCCAACCGGGAGAGGTCAACGAGAGGTCAGAAAAAATAGGAGGAAGGAGACAAAAAGTCAAGGAATGAACCTGCCACAAGGGCCAGGTCCAACACTTATATATATTTATTTTTTTCAAACACAGATTCCCCAAAGCCGGTCACTTCCATGCGGGGCCAGTGCGATACACAGTGCGATACACAGGAAAGGGGAGCCCGCTATTATATAATTAGGGTGCGACGCTGACATATATGAACACCAAAGACTCGCACTCCTCCACAGGGTTCCAGAAAACTTCTTATTGGCAATGCATTTTCATCTACACGATCTTCGTCCAAGCCATTTTTTTGACATTCATGCCAAACTTTCCTTAAAAATTACTTCCTTGCACCAAGGAAGGAAAAAGAGGACAGACTCCATGTTGGAAGACAGAGTTTTCAAGTATTCACTAACAAATAATAAAAATATCAACAAAAACCATCATAGGTGCATAAATGATACTAAAAGTGCAAATGAAGAAATTTCACTATTTCAAACAGACCTACTGTTAACCCTAACCAAAGGTAAGATTTCTCTTCTCTTCTTCAATGACTGGTACTGCATCTCTATAGCGACCTTTAACTTGCTCTGGTTAAATTGGATGTTTGCTTTGCAGCCGATGATGGATTTATTGCAATATTTCATCTTCTCAATTTCATCCTGATTTAGATTGATCAGATCTAATATTAACGTTAAGTAATATTGATACCAGACTCACATTGATAATAATATCATACAAATCTAGTGTCATCCAATGGGTACTTAGCTGTAGTTAGTTGTAGTCCAATTGCTATTAAATCTGCGTTTTGACCCAGAGGTTGGACAATACAAAAATCACTAATGTTTGCCCGCACTACCTGAAATACAGTAATCTGGGGTCACTTGACCGATTCACTTCGATATGTGTTGAATCTATGTTGGGACTATGTGGACATTATACTGGTACTAGGTTGATAATATTTTGGTTCTAGGTAGACACCTTACTAATTGAAACTCTGTTAGCTCTACGTTGACATTATGTTGATATTATGCTAACACTATAATGACAGTAAGTATAGAGTTTACTGTAAACTGTACATTTTACTCCATAGTTATGAAACTCATCAGTACCATTTTCACAAACCTAACTGTTGACACAAAAATTTAACTCAGTAGAAATAATGACATATGTCACCAATGAACAGTCACCCCACAAATAGCCATCTCATTCACCACAATACCTGCAAATACATTAATATAAACAACAGAATACACATTAATATCCACTTCCACTAAATGGCAACTAACTCACTAAGCACCACTATGGAAACAATGCCTGGCACTCCAGCCCCATACCATATAGTTAAACATACCATACTTAGACACTGCTGTGACTCTTAATACACACCCTATTCTATATAGGGCGCAACAAGACTGCACTCAGGACCTAGGCTTGACCACTTGCGTCCTCAATTGCCTCTTCTCAGTTAGATTTTGTCAGACGCCTCTCCATGGTATCAAGATTGTCATCACAAATATATAACCAATCACTATACTATTATTTTCTTCTTCATTTTTGTTTTGCCTTTCATATCTTTCAACCTGTCCTGTTTAGTGCTCCTTTCCATCCTCCCTACCCCCTAGCCTTCCTCTCTCATTTGTTCTGTTTCTCCACACCCAAGCCATCCCTTCGAACCCAAGCACTCACCCCCCACCCCAACCTCACCGTTAAACAATAACTGACATTTAGCTGGTCACATCGACAAGATGACTCACCTCCCTCAAAAATTCAGAACATAAAAATACTCTTCCTTAATGTCAAGGGTCTAAATCGCCCAACCAGATGACAGACAATCCTAGATTATACACATAAACTTAAGGGAGACCTCATTCTCCTTCAGGAGGCAAGGTAGCCATGAAAAAGACAATCGTCCTAAGAAAAGCATGGGTTATTGACTTATCACGAGCCCCACCCACAAATATAAAAATGGGCTGATCACCCTTATCTTGAAAGCCTCTGGCCTCACTATCCTGTCCTCAGAAGCAAACAACAAGGGGAGATGGCTTCTTACTAAAATATAGAGGAACAACACTGAAATTGCAGTCATAAACATCTATGCCCCCAATAAAGACAACGCTACCTTTCGGATCAATCTCAACTTTACCTCCCAATTGCAGAATGATTCTCAGAGGAGATTTCAATTTACCCATGGACACCACCCTTGACAGGAATTTTGCATTTTAATTTGAACCTAACTTAACGACATATGGAGACTACTCAATCCCACAGGGAAAGATTAAAACATTTTCTCCCATTCACACAACACATTCTCTTGCATTGATTATATCTTAATTGACAAAACTCACGTCCAGCCACCTCGTCTATAATCATTGGACCAATCCTATTCTCAGACCATGCCTGTATTTCATTACTCTACAATATCGCTTACAATACATCAGGAACAAAAACTTGGAGAATGAACAACCTCATCACGGAGGAACCCTCCTCCATGGAAACAATTAAAAAAGAGATTGCTGAATACAAAGAACTTAATAGGTCTTCTGGTCCAAATACATAAATCATGTGGGACGCCCTGAAATGCACTACCTGCGGGCACATGATTAAACTTATGTCAAAGAAAAACAAACTAGACAACAAAACCTTAGATCAACTAGAACTAAAAATAAATGCATTAGAAGAAGATCTCAAATGCACCAAAGACAAAACTCACTTCAACAATCTAATTAAACTCAAGTATGAATACAATAAGATTCTGAGTAACAAAGTCCACCTAATAGTCCAAATATACAAAGGCATCAATTTTTGTGGACATAATAAAGCTGGAAAAATACTTGTGTCTTAGTTAAAACAGACCCGTCACAAGACAAGAATAAAGTCTATAACCAACAAACATGCCCTCACATCTACAACCGAGAAGGACATCCTAAATACCTTCGAAAAAATATTCCCATACACTCTACTCGAAAAGTAATAACACATCTTATGACATATGCCTAAATTACCTAAACAAAATTACTGTAACTAACATAGATGAGTCAACTAAAGAATCACTAGAACAGCGTATTTCTTGCAAAGAAATCATAAATGCGATCAAAACAATAAAAGCCAGGAAGGCCCCTGGCCCAGGCGGTTTCCTGGCGTCATTCTAGCAAACATGGGGTACCTCCTTAGTCACTCCCTTAGATGACTTATTCGTCCACTTCTCCTCCACTGGCTCCATTGAGGGCTCCACCATAGAGGCAACCATAATTGTTATGCCCAAAGGAGGAAAGACCCATCCAATCCCAAGAACTCCTGACTCATATCCCTCATAAACACAGACTGCAAAATATATGCAAAGATCCTAGCCCTCAGAATAGAGCCCATCCTCAAAAACATAATACATCATTCTCAATCAAGATTTATCAAAGGGAGATTCAGTGCGTATCATATCAGACTTTTTAGCCATGTTATTGAAGTAGGCAAACATCAACCAATCAACCCGCCTGATAGCACTAGATGCAGAGAAGGACTTTGATAAAGTATTGTGGACCTTCTACTTTGGACTTGCTCTCTCAAGAATGATTGTTGCTCAAAGAAAACATCAATGGAAAGTTGTGTAATCCCTTTTACCTCCAACAGGAAACCAGACAAGGATGCCCCCTTCCCCTATACTATTTCTACTAGCGCTAAAACCCCTACTTACATTGATCAGAGAAAATCTACTTATCCCCAGTATCCCTTTCTCATCAGGCCCACAAAAACAAGTCACCTATGCGGTTGACATTCTCTTTTTTACCACCCACACAGACTCAGCCTTTTCGCACATCATATCGACCTTCAACAACTATACTAAGAGGTCAAGCTCAACAAGGAAAAGGCAGAGGTTCTTCCTCTTAATGTGTACTGCAACAGTTCACACAGCAGCACCTATTGACTCAAATGGGCCCAAGATAAGAAAGAATACCTGTGCATATGGTTCACTCATAACCTTAAATACTCCATTGATCTTAACAAGAAAAAGATGCTAGATAATATCAAAAACAGCTTAGACAAATGGGCAACAAGGTTCATTATTTGGGGTGGTAGAATAGAATCTATTAAAATGTTGATTACCACCCTCATTAACTTTTTAATCAGCATGTCCTGCACATACCTCTAAGACATTTTTTTTTTATTCAAATAGACACGTTACTTACCAAATTCCTCTGGAAGTCTAAAAAGCCCAGAATTGTCCTAAAGAAACTGAGACTTCCT
Source organism: Pleurodeles waltl (assembly GCF_031143425.1). Classification (NCBI taxonomy): domain Eukaryota; kingdom Metazoa; phylum Chordata; class Amphibia; order Caudata; family Salamandridae; genus Pleurodeles; species Pleurodeles waltl. The sequence continues at coordinate 723,705,275 of NC_090446.1, read as the reverse complement.
GAAAAATTTGGTGTCCTAAACTTACCTGACTACTAGAGATACCATCATGTCTTCCTAGCGAAACAGGGGAGCTACTGGCTCCTATCCACAACCAATCCTTCGCCGCCATGGCGCGCTCTTGGAAATCACCCTCACTAAAACCTTATCCCTCACTTTACTTCTAACCATCGAATCATTTAAAACACATCACTCTATAAACATTCTATCCAGCACAGCACAGGCACTCCAAAATATTGACAACAAACTATCCAACATAATTAGATACTCTTGTCTAGCCTTGCTAAGGCACAATGAATACTTAAAACTAGAAGGGAGTAAGATGTCTATAGAAAAATGGGCAGAAAAAGATATTCTCCTGGTGAGAGATATCGGCATACCCTCAGAACCCATACCATTCTCTCAAATTAAGGACAAAGTTGACTTAAATGATCGAGACTTTTACCATTTCCTTACAATAAAATCACTTATAGCCAAACATGAAACTCCAAACCCCTGACCTACCAAACACATACAAGAAGTAACCGAAGGCGGTCACATAGTTTCCAAAATGTACTCCCTCCTATCCCCAACAAGTGGGAAACTCTATTATCAGACTCCAACCTGGAGTAACCTCATTTCCAACATAATAACTCCTTCACTAGCACAAAGCAGATACTGGATTGCCAATATGGCACACTGGACTCCGGCCAAACTTTGTAAACTAGGCCTCCGATCCTACTACACATGCTTGAGCTGTGAGAAAGAAACAAGAAACTTAAAACACATGCTCATGGAGTGCACCTCCACCAAAATGTTCTGGCAGGATATCAGTAATACAATATCTCAAATACTTAATACAAAATGGATTTCTACTTTAGCCTCTATTACACTGGGCATCCTCCCCACTGACATTAAACAGGCATTAAACAAAGAGGACTGTTTCCTATGGGACATTCTAGTCACATCTGATCTTAAAGTTATCCTTAATGAATGGAAAGACTCATCAAAACTATCCCCCCCACACATGGTGGGTACGGGTCCAATTCACCAGAACTGCCTAAAACTCACTAAACGTATTCTTGATGACAACACCATTAAAGAATAGTAAACTCTGGTGCTTACTAGACAACTTTATGTCTTACTCGTCTATGGAACCACGATCATCTGATAACTTGATCATTTATGCATTCACTCACTCATTCTCCCACCCTCCCTCCTCTCTCCACTCTCCTCCTCTCCCTACCTATCCCCTTCCCCATGACTCCTTATTTTCCACCCCTATCACCTTCCCCCTCTCTTCTCTCATCTCTGCTCTTTTACTCTGACTCATTCATCTACAACTGAGGTACCTTTATCATTCACCATAACATCAAAAAACGCTGCGTCACAATACATACACTGATTAACCTCACCTCACCATTGAAAACCTCTACTTTTACAAATGTAGACTGACTCTTCATGCAATACCCTAAACTACTATTTCCACTTGATTTGATGGTACGTTACAATATATTGTTTCTCTTCATTTATGTTATTTAATTTTCCTATTGTATAAAATCCCAATAAACACTTTTAAAATAATAAAAAATTACCTGTTGAAAAGAAAATAATTTCATCAGTGGGATTGTGCTTTTGTGCTGAAACAACATTCAATTGCAGTGAGACTCGGAATGATATTTTCAAATTTGTAAGAAAAATTAAATATTTGTTTCTCCATATAGTATGATGTCAGAAAACATAAACAAAGATAAGTGCATTATGAGCAAGGGTATTTGCAAGTTCATAATTTGAAACTCATGATGGAACTTGGTCAATTGGAAAAAGAGATCATTTGTATCTCTAAAATATTGAAGGAACATGGGTTTATTGTAAAAATGCATTAGATGTATGTGGAAAGGTCACAACTAAATTTAGACTGCTTAAGGTTTTCCACCATGGACCAGCCTTTGAGTATTCCCAATAATTGGTGTATGAAACCCTAATCGGAATCTGATTAAGAGGTCACAATGGAAAACATTTATTCAAAAAGATCAAGTGGGGCTCAATCTACAAGGTTGTTTTCAGAGTCCAGATAGAAAGCCAATTTAATGGGAGGCAGAGGGCTCTTTTTTCAATGAAGAAACTCTTCCCTAATTCCTCATGGGCAATAAATGTTGACATACTACTTGGCAGGGTGAGCAAACACTTAAGGAAGAGGTTCTCAATTACCTGCAAAGAGGAACATGCCACATATCCCTACAACTCACAAACTGTAGATTCACATTTCGCAGCATAAATCACCAACAGGGGCTGTACTGGTTTATTCCAAAGCCTAGCATAAAAATCAAAAATAACTCCCACAGTCCTTCTGAACAGAAGGAATTAAGACATGATCAGGGGTATCCAAGGACCTTTACCATCAAACACATCCCCAAAATATGAAAAGGAAAGAACCCTTAGAGATTTCAACCCCATAATCATACGTTTTCTGCTCTTTGTGGATCTTGCGCCAACAACCACAGCGTGTGACTTCTATAAATTTGTTTGTAGGTCAAGGGAGGCCATAACTCTCAAAAAAGAGTCCAGTATGACAAAAAAGACCCAGAGCCATCCTTGAAAGAAGCACTGTGCCATCAGCATATATAATTAGTAGGTTAGACTACCTTCCAGTTCTTCTCAGGTCTAGGCCTTCACATAATAAGTAATCATCTAGATGATTAATATATAATGTAAACAAAAAGGGGGTCAGAACGGTTAATGGGAAAATTATCAGTACAATTACCATTCCCATTATACCAAACTCAGACAGTCCTATTCCAGTACAAATCAACTAGAAAAAGAACAAGCTCAATATCAATCCATAAAGAAACCGCCAAGGACCCCAGTTTATTCCTATGTACACTGTTGAAAGCAGAAAAAAATCCATAAAAGCCAGATGAGCACTCCCTCGTTTAGCAACAATACATTTGTTAAGGATTAGGGGTGTGCAGAATTTGTTATTCTTCTGACAGAACTGGAGTAATTTAGTAACTCCCTAGTACTCAGTGCATACCCCTTGGTGCCCTTACATACTATGACATTGAGGGTTATACACTGCATAGTAGACCACTGCATACACCTCAGTGCCTTTACATATGTATAAGGGCACTGAGGGGTATGCACTGCACTACAGTGCACGGCACACCCCACAGTGCCCTTACATAGTATGTAAAGACACCAAGGGCTATCCCCTGTAGTGATACACCTCAATGCCCTTACATAGTTATGCTAACGAAGTTGAAAAAAGGGGAGTGGGGAACATAGTGGGATTGAGGGCAGGGTGTTAGGAAAGGCACTGAATACCTCCTCGTCGTGATTTGAAGGAGCTAGTTCTAAGGCAGTAAACCTAGTCCTAATGGTATCAAACCTTGAATTACCAAGCAGTTCCAGTTTGCTAGAAACATATGACAACAGCTGATCCAAACCAATGTTTAAATTTACAATCCTAAAACCCTCCATGTCAGTTCTCACTTCACTAGAAGTCCTTGAAGTATACCTTACATCACCAATCTCTTAGGTTCATGGTTTGAGTAGGGTTCCTTTTTTCTGTTTCCAGGCAGATAGTTAGACATCTCCCCTGGCATTTGATGATCCTCTACAGCAGTCAGTAGAATTGAGTTATCTGATTGTAATAATGGTCCAGCAGACCCTGTGTTCTCCTAAATGCTCATGGGAGAAAATCTGTCCACAGTGGCCTCCTGGGTCATCTCTGGCCTGAGAGTACCCAGACCAAGTTCCTCCTTGACAGCGCTGATCTCATCCTTAAGTGCCCCACCACCAATATCAGGAATTAAATGATAGAGGAGAGGTTTCTACAGGTACCCCTGTCTGCAGATTTCTCAGGGTCAGGGGCTACTTTATCCTTAACCATGGCAATGCTCTACAAGCTTTCCTTATCAATAAGGTATAACTGTATAGGTACCCCAGCAATCAACCAACCCATGTAAAAAGATCATGATCCCCAGCAATGCTTACAAACCCAAACAAGGAATGTAATTGTTCTGACACAGTCTGAAAGATATAAACACAGGAGAGACACTCACCTGCCCATGAAGGTCCGTTGTGATGTGATGCCCGCACTCCCAGCAGGCCATGGTGAGTGCCCCCAAAAGAAAGATCATTCACACAGATCAGCCCAGGCTGCGTTTTCATGCAAAGATTAGAAGAAAAGCCCCTACAGCAGTCAGGATCCTCTAGTGCCTGGAAGGTAACTGCAACTCAAAATTACAAATAAAATAGGGGAGGCCGGCCTCCTCTGGGCACACGACAGGCTCATTGATGGCCTGGTCTTTGCCCAAAAACAATTACAAGAGCGAGCCAGAATGTTCATGTGAACCTGGGCATAATTATAACAAAGCACACATTCACATGAAGCTCACTTGGAATTATTCTTATTAAGGCAAAAAAAAATCTTCCAAAATTATTGAATATAGACAGTAAGTAGTATGTAATAAACATCCTATTTTGTTCCACTACAACCACTACCCAAATCTGTATGACAACACAGGTTTTTATTATTACTGAAACCAGTTAATATGGCATGAAATGTTAATTTTACAATCACACCAAAAAAGCAAAATAGTGAGAAAAGTGCACCCCAAGTGACAAAGACACCACACATAAAAAAACAATCAAGAAGTTGGTGATATTTCTCTGATCTCTGGTGAATCTCATAAAGGCAGTCTCTATATAGCTCAAATTTGTTTATCCATACAATAGTTTTTCTTCATTTAAATCATAACTGAAGAGGTCTGTTTCTTACATTTTCAACAACATTTAAACCCCACAGAAGGATAGCCGGGTCTCATCAGGACAAGCAACAGCCTGGGAACTAATAAGGAAGGAATTATTATCAAATAGGTGCTGTGAATATAATACAGAACTTTAGATACCATGAGGTAAAATCATACGTACTGGTTGTGAAAATATGGTTTAAATAAAGGGCAGCATCTTGACTTCATACAAAGGTATCTGAAATAAAAGTATCTAAATTCAGGAAAAACAAATATATATATATGGATCTACATACTATAAACACAGTGGGGGAAGCCATTTCCCCACTAGGTCATTGCTTAACCATAGATGTATGAATGTATCTAGTGTTATGATGATCTAAGACCTGCAATGACCAAAAGCAAAGGTAAGCCAGGAGCCCAGATTTGAAAAACATTTGGGCTAAAAGGAGCAAGGTTTACCTTTAATAGGAAAAAGACTTAAAGCAGTTCCCACAATGAGGACGTCTGTGCAAATAGTATCACCTGATCAGAGAACTTAAAGGGGAAAGGCTAGAAGCTCATACCCTAAGTAAGTAAGTACTGGTGACAATGAGCACGGCAATCGTGCTCACCTAGGGGCAATTTTAATTAGGAAACATCTGAGCAGATAAGCAAGCGTGCTGGAATGACGTGCTCTACATTTAGAATCAATCCCTCAATTTGTGTTGTTAGAGGAATGTTGAAAAAAGGGGGAGAAGGAATGCTGAAAAAAGGGGGTAAGAGCTGCAGGAAATAGGGAGAAACAGCAGATTTGTTCAAATTAATAAACATCATTGAACCACTTTGGAAAAAAGGTTAACTTGTGTGAGGGATCGAACCCTGCACTCTCCCCATTTATAAGAAAAGGGAAGTACCACTAAATGGAAGGTGGTGGAAAAATGCCTGCCACCAAATAACTAGGGGGGTTATTCCAACTTTGGAGGAGTGTTAATCAGTCCCAAAAGTGACGGTAAAGTGACGGATATACCACCAGCCGTATTACGAGTTCCATAGGATATAATGGACTCGTAATACGTCTGGTGGTAAATCCGTCACTTTTCCGTCACTTTTGGGACGGATTAACACCTCCTCCAAAGTTGGAATAACCCCCTAGGTGTTTTCTGTGTTGCGTTATGCTAAACTAGCCATGCAGCAGAGGCAAAAGAGGTGTTTAGTTGTGCTAGGAGTATGCTACTCATACCCAGTGATTATTGGTTCTGGGTGCACTGGTGATATTGTATGGTACAAAGGACCTCTCAAGTCTAAGGTGTCTGACGTCCTCTAAAACCACTTTTTCAAACTTGAATATTTCTGGTGACATCAAAGCATTAGGGGCTGTGAAGGAGGAATGTGGTCTTAGTAGTAAGATATGCGGTGTATTTTGGGGCTCTTTATAATGAAAATATAATGCAAACGGAGCTTCCTAAAAAACAGTACGAACTCCAAATTCAAATTGAAAAAGTCAGTGTGTTCCCCTATTACAAATGACAACCCCTAACTCAACAAAGAAAGTTCATCTTTGTTTTACTCATGCTGTGATAGATTTAAAATTGGAATGGGTTGTCAGATATCTGAGTTTAAATGACCTAGAGTGGCCAATTCAGTGTTGGCAAAGTGGAGAGAGTTACTCATTGTACCTCTGGTCCCCACTTGTAATAGTGTCTGCGAGTCTGTCAGACTCCGAGAACTGGTTCAGTGTTCTCCCTCGATTGTTCCTGCTCCCCTGCCCCTCTGAATATTTCCTAAAAAAGTGTTAGGAGTTTAAATGTGACTGCTTGTACCTTCCCCTGGATCGTCTAAACTATCAGAGCCTGCAGAAGATTCCAGAAAAGGTGACTAACCTCTGGTTTTCATATCTGCCCCAGGTCAGATTTTTTTTAAGGCAGCTGTGCTTGGGTATAGTATTCATCCACCAAATAGGGATATGCTTGCTTTTTATACCTTTCTGTAATTTGTCAGCCTCTTTTATAGTCTTTCAACTCCTGAATAGTCTTAAGCTTTTCTAAAGCTTGCTTTGCTTCTTTAACTTTAACTTCTTTACCTTTCTGTACTTTGTCAGCCTCTTTTATGGTCTTTCAACTCCTAAATAGTCTTGTTAATCTTTTCTAAAGCTTGCTTTGCTTCTTCTATGCTATCACAGCCTAATAATTCCTTCTCTATCTTTGCTATCCCCTTTAGTTCTTCTTTACTGTGTTCAAGTGCTGTCTCAATACCCAATACTATCCAATGTCTGGAACAAGTGGTGGCAATATAGCTAACACCTCCTTTACATTTTTTGTCTTCTCTAAATATCCCAGGACATTACAAACTTGCAGTCCTAAAGGAATGAATCCTGATTTAAGGTACTCTGTTCACATGCCAGCATGTAGTTCAGTACGGACATGCTTCGTTTTAGCTTTTTCAAGTTTCTCCAAAAATATTTGTCTTGCGTTTGTTATTGGAAAAGATGTATTGGAGAAAAAAAGGGAAGAGCCACTAATTACTTTGGCTATATATTCTTATGTATAAAGTGGCTCTTCTCTGTCAGACATGATAAGTAAGACTTTGAGAAGCAACCAAACGAAAAGCATGGCAATATAAATGACAGTTATATTTTAAAAGAGCTCTTGTGGTTCAAACCGCCCTATGAAACAAAAGGAATTACAAAACCAACCCAGAAAGTTCATGTGAAGCTCACTTTGAATTATTCTTACTAGGGCAAAAAAACATTTCCATTGACTGAATCATCCAATATTATTGAACACAGACTGTAAGTAGTCTGTAATAAGCATCCTATTTTAGTCCACTACAACCAGTTCTGAAATCTGAATCACAATACAGACTTTTATTATTGCTGAAAACCGTTAATATGTAATAAAATGTTTGTTTTACAACCACAACAAAAAGCAAAATAGTGAGAAAAGTGAACCCCAAGAGACAAAGACACCACACATAATAACATTCAAGAAGTTGCTGATATTTCTCTGATCTCTGGTGTATCTCATGACGACAGTTTCTCCACAGCTATAATTTGTTTATTCATACAATATTTTTTCTTCATTTAAATCATAACTGAAGAGATCTGTCTTTTAGATTGTCGACGATGTTTCAACCTTACAGAAGCATATCCAGTTCTCATTAGGACAAGCAATATCTGGGGAACTAATAAGGAAGGAATTATTATCGAATAGGTGCCATGAATATAATACAGAATTGAAATGAAGAAAATCCATACGTACTAGTTGTGAAAATCTGGTTTAAATGAAGGACTGCATCTTGACTTTATACTAAGGTATCTGAAATGAGAGTAGCTAAATTCATGAACAATAATTATAAATATGTATCTACGTACTATAAACACAGTGGGGGAAGACATTCTCCCAGTAGGTCATTCCTTACCCATAGATGTATGAATGTATCCAGTGTTATGATGATCTAAGACCTGCAATGACCAAAAGCAAAGGTACGCCAAGCGCTCAGATTCGATAGAAATGCCGGCTTAAAGGAGCAAGGTTTACCTTTAATAGGAAAATGCAGCCTAAGCTGACTTAAAGCAGTTCCCATGATGAGGAATGCTGTGCAAATAGTATCTCTCGATCGGAGAGAAGAAAGGGGAAAGGCTAGAGGCTCATACCCTTAAGTAAGTACTAGTGAGAACGAGCACGGCAATTGCGCTAGCAGAGGGGCAATTGTAATTAGGAAACAGATGAGAGGAAAAGTTAGCCATGCTGGAAGGGGACGGTCTACATTTAGAATTAATTCCTCAACTCATGTTGTTAGAGGAATGCTGAAATAAGGAGATAGGAATGCTGAAAAAAGGGGAGGAACTGCAGAATTCCTTTAAATTGATAAACATTATTGAACCATTTTTCAAAAAAGTGTCACCCCGCATAAGGAATCAAAACCTTGACAAGTGATATTTACAAGTAAAGGGAAATACCACTGAGCTAAATGGGAGATGGTGGAAAGATGCCTGCCACTGAATAACTATGTATTTTCAGTGTTGTGTTATACTAAACTAGCCATGCAGAAGAGGAAAAGGAGGTGTTTGGTTCTGCTTAGAGTATTCTACTCATAGCTAATGATTATTGACTTGTGGAGCACTACTGCTGTTAAGAAATTGCAAAGATTCATTTGAATTATAAAACAATTAGTGAGCCACCTTGGAAAATATTTTTGAAAAATGTGGGCTTATGGTAGGAATCAAACCCTGTACAAGAACATAGACAAAAACCAATGAGCTAAACAAAAGCAATAAAAAGAGACCTGCCACCAAGTGACTAGACTAGGCCTGAGAGAGAATTACTTCACACTTTGAAGTCTGATACCTCCATTAAAATTGAACCAGCCAATAAGGGAGGTGGCATTGTGATACAAGATAGACACCTATATGAACGTGAAATTATGCGTCAGCTGAGTAATCCAGGACACTATAGGAAACTGACCTCAAACCCCTTACCACAAATTAAGCACCTCATTTTTTATACTACATCTCGGGGTTTAAAACAGGGATTTCTTTCTCAACAAGAATTTGAATTCCTTAATAAAAAAACTCCTCAGGACTCCCATTTTGTACACTTTACCCAAAATCTATAAATATATAAGGAGCCCTCCTGGCTTCCCTATTTTGTCTGGTTGTAACTCTGTTTTTGAACCCTTGGGAGAATACATTAATACATTCATTAACGATTTTGTTCCTCTCTTGGACATCGAAATTAAGGACAACACATACATGATTAACTTAATTGAGGGGATGAGATATGATCCTTCTAGTGAGCTTCTTGTAACCCTTGATATTGAGTCATTATATACTAATATTCCTCATAAATATAGCATTGAAGTGGTTAAGCATGTTTTAGACACTCACCCGTCCCCATACAAAGTTACAGCATATTCTATAATTGAAGTACTTGAAATTGCCTTATCTAGAAACTATTTCTTATTTGGAGCAGATTACTATGAACAATGCTCCTGTACATCTATGGGAGCTATTTTTGCTCCAAATCTGACTAATTTGTGTGTTGGCCACTTAAAGGATATGTTCATTACCACAGACAGTAACCCCTTAATTCGAAACATGCACTGTTGGAAACAATATGTTGATGACATCTTCATGGTTTGGGAAGGTACAGATGAGACACTCAAATTGTTTGTCCAGTATCTGAACTGCTGTCAGTCCCACTTAAAGTTCACATGCAATGTGGATCAATTTAGCATTCCTTTTCTAGATTTCTTGTTTAAAAGTGACAACAATCAACTTATTGTCACACTTTTTCATAAGCCAACGGACCTTAATACATTACTACAGTACAAAAGTTTTCACATGAGGAATTTGAAAGATGGATTACCATTTGGCCTATTCCTTTGTCTTCAAAGGAAACATACCATGAAGAATTATTACTTCAGAGAGGGAGCTATACAGAGCCAAAAAGAGAGAGACTACCCTAAACGACTAATCAAGAACTCCTTTAAAAGGGCAAGGCACAACCCTAGAGAGATAATCTTACAAACTCGAAAAGGGACTCCAAAGGAAAAGATTGTAATGGTCACTACATTCTGTCCATAAACCAATAAAATTGTGAAAATTATTAAGACTCTCTGGTCCATTCTCAGCACTATGGATCCTTTCTGGGATGCCCCCTTTTTTCTTTTAAAAAGAGAATAAATCTTAAGGACCATTTAGTGCATGCAGACACAAGAATTCAAAAAGGTCATTTGACATTGCTTTAGGTCTGGATCCTGTGAAGGGGTTTTACAAATTTGGGGATTGTGCTGCCTGCCAATATACTTTCAAAACAACAATTTCTTCTCATGGTGACATTCAATTTACTTTGAGGCGTCATACCAACTGTGCTTCTACCAATGTTATTTAATGTATTTGGGTCCCTTGTGATCTCATCTATATTTGACAGACAACTCAACAAGTACAAATAAGAATTAGTCAGCATTAGATGCTGCGTGGAACCTGTACCAATGGTCCAACACTACCAAGAACAATAACATAGGTCAGAAGATTTCAGATAGGATGTGTTTAAAAAGGTTGTTCCTTCAACTAGAGGGGGTGATAATGGATTAAAAATTGCAGAGACTGGAATGCATACGCATAGATAAATGTGACTTCATCAGGAAAGGTTTAAACTCAATGGAGGAATGGAAGAAGTATGTTACATTGTTACACTGACAGCTTTTAAACAACTGGTTCATGACATTGCAGATTCGGTCTTGTCTTATTATTATTCAATGCCTATTATGTGTATTCAATTTTTTTTCCAAGTGCACCACTGGACTGTTTTGTGTGTTACATTCTGGGCCATAGATGTACATTGTTACAAGTCCTCCACCCTTTCATACTAATTCCATTAGAGTATGAATTATAACCATGATAGCACTGTGTTTTTCACTTGTCTGTCTCACCAACAACAGAAGGGTTCACCTGTATTTTAGTTTTCTGTCCCTTGTTTAATTTTTTGTACATAGAATTGTGCAAGTAAGTAACCTGGTCCTTCTTACACCTAATTATTTTTGTATTCCTGCTGCATTGCAAGCCCTGTGTATTCCAATGATGACAAACGCCTAGTCACTTGGTGGCGGACTCGTTTCCAAAACTTTGGTTTAGCTCATTGGCTTTGTATATATTCTTGAATGACGACTGGACAGGGTTCGATTCCTACCATGAGTCCACATTTTTTCCAAGGTGGCTCACTAATTGTTAAATAATTCAAATGAATCTTCGCAATGCCTTAACAGCAGTAGTGCTCTCCAAGTCAATAATCATTAGTTGTGTGTAGCATACTCCTAGCACAACCAAACACCTCCTCTGCCTCTGCTGCATGGCTAGTTTAGCATAACTCAACACTGAAAATGCCTAGTTACTCAGTGGAAGGCATTTTTCCACCACCTCCTATTTAACTCATGGATACTTCCCTTTCCTTGTAAATAGCAATAGCGCAGGGTTTGATCCATCACCCGTGTTTAATTTATTTTTTTCCAAAATCATTCAATCATGTTTGTTATTTAAAGGAATTCTGCCATTCCTCCCCTTTTCCCGCACCTCCCCCCATTTTTCAGCATTCCTCTAACAACATGAATTGAGGGATTCATTCTAATTGTAAAACTGGTCATTCCACGGTGCTGGCTTTTCCTCTCAGCTGTTTCCTAATTAAAATTACTCCCAGACGAGCGCGATTGCCGCACTCTTTCTTACCAGTACTTACTTAAGGGTATGAGCTTCTAGCCTTTCCCGTTTATTCTCTCCGATCAGGAGTTACTATTTTCACAGTGTTTTTAAGTAAGCTGAGAACACATTTTCTTATTAAAGGTAAACCTTGCTCCTTTTAGCCCGCATTTCTATTGAATGTGTGCACTTAGGTTACCTTTGATTTTGGTCATTGCAGATCTTAGATCATCATAACACTTGGTACATTCAAACATCTATGGGTAGGCAATGACCTTGTGAGGGAATGGCTTCCCCCACTGTGTTTATAGTATGTAGATAAATATTTATATGTATTTTCCCTGAATTTATACCATTGTATAAAGTCAAGATGCAGTCCTTCATTTAAACCAGGTTTTCACAACCAGTGCGTATGATTTTTCTTCATGGTATCTAAAGTTCTGTATTATATTGACAGCACCTATTTGATAATAATTCCTTCCTTATTAGTTCCCCAGGTTATTGCTTCTCCTAATGAGGCCCAAGTACCGTTCTGTAGGGTTGAAACATTGTTGACAATCTAAAAGACAGACCTATTCAGTTATGATTTAAATGAAGAAAAACTATTGTATGTATAAACAAATTTGAACTGTGTAGAGACTATCTTTAGGAGATACACCAGAGATCAGAGAAATATCAGCAACTTTGTGATTGTTTTTTATGTGTGGTGTCTTTGCCACTTGGGATGCACATTTCTCACTATTTAGCTTTTTTGTTGTGGTTGTAAAACAAACATTTTATGCCATATTAACGGTTTTCTGTAATACTAAAAGTCTGTGTTGTCATACAGATTTCGGGACTGGTTGCAGTGGATCAAAATAGGATGCTTATTACAGACTACTTACTGTCTATATTCAATAATTTTGAATGATTAAGTCAGTGGCAAAAAACTTGTATTTCCTTAATAAAAAATAATTTCAAGTGATCTTCACATTAATATGATATTTGCCCAGGCATGCACCTGGGTGTGTTGTGTGTGCGTCTCGCACTGCGGCGACTTGTCGCATCCTTTAAGCGCCTGCTCGGTGCACCATGTAGTCCCTCCACTTCCTGGCATTCAACAAGCAGTCTAGGACATGGACTCTTGTTCCAGCCAAAAGTAGAAAGCAGTGTATCTTATGCTGCAGGATCCCAGGGCATCCTTTAAGCACCCACCCAGTGGAACACGCAGTCTCCCCGCTTGGCAGTCAACATGTATCCTGGGACATGAAATCCAGTACCAGATTTAAGTGCCCGCTCAATTCAACATGCTGTCCCCCCGCACCCCACTTCTGCCAGTCAAAAAACAGCCAGGAACATGGAGTCCAATCGCAAGCAAAAGTAGACTGCAGTATGTCCCACACTATAGGGACACACACAGTGTCCTTTAATCACCTGCCTGGTGCAAAAACCTGTCTCCCTCCACCTGGCAGTCGACAAGCAGCCTGGAACATGGAGTCCGGTCCCAGGCGGGAGCAGAATGCAGTGTGTCATAAGGTAATTAGATAACGTAGGCAATACAGTGTTATGGCCTGTGGACATGTATTTAAATGAGGTATACCTACAACTCAACAATTAAAATATTATGTCAAAGTCTCAGCTCAGGACATTCAACAAGTCAATACAAAGTGCCATCTAAAATTATTAGAATGGTGTAATGAAGGACTGATCATCCAAGATAAATATTTGTTTTTAAGAAATGATTACTCTATGACACCATTTGTTTTATTTGATTCCTAACGTGCATAAAAATTAAACCATACCCACCTATAAGAACAATGATGTTTGCCATTGGAAGCATCTTCAAAAATACATATGTGGATTAGTTCCTGAGACAGTTTGTGATGAGTTTAACTTTTAAATTGAAAGACACTGGGGACCTGTCAAGGCAAATATTTGCTGTCCCTTGAGAAGCAGATCATGTGCTGATAACTATAGTTTTGTCATCGCTACATACCAGCGCCAGGCATGATGAAGGTCTGAAGGCCTTAGAGCATTTGTTTAGGTGGAAGAACATAATGTTTGTGGAAGCATCTTCAGATGTTACTCCTTATGGTTAAGTAGTGTTTTATGTATGATTAATACATTTTTAAGCAGAGGGACACTTGCTTTGTCCCAGCTATGATAGCTTGCATATGGGCTAGAGGGAGGAACTGGTGACCCAACGTCAGTGTATCACTGAATGGTCAAAACATGAACTAAGGACACTGTTTATAGATTACCTTTTGAAATATCAAAGGGGCGATTTCCAGTGCCATGGAATTTGTGAATAAATTAAATAACAATGATTTTAAACTACATCCCACCTCTAATATAAGATCAGTAGAGGTTAATTTTCTAAATCTAATAGTGTGCATCAAAGGCAGAAAAATGCACACAACGTTGAACAGGAAACCCACAGCGGGTAACACAATTCTGCATGCCATTAGGTTTCATCCAAGTAATCTTAAACAAAGTACACTTTTTGCAGAAAGCCTCCGAGTCAAGAGAAATTGCAATGGCATGCAAGAAATGAGCAAGGCTCAGAAAGGACTAGAGGCAAGATTCAGAGAGAGAGGGTACAGCAAGGAAATTGTACAGGTTGCAATAGTTAGAAGAGCCTAGCAAAAGTGAAAAAGCTTATGATTCAAGAGAAGGCGTAAGCTTAATGGTGATGATGAAAGTCTTAGAGTAATTATGGGCTATAGCCAGAAACATGAAGACATAACGAAGATTCTAGCTAAACATTAGCATTTAATTAAGAATCGTCCAGTGATAGGCAAGGACGTTCACAGAAGGCAATTAATCTCCTTTAAAAAGGCAAACTCAGTGAGAGAAGAATTAGTAATGAACATCCCAGTGGTGAAAAAACCCACAAGAAACTTGGGCCCATATTTATACTTTTTAGCACTGAATTTGCGTAGTTTTTTGATGCAAAATCGGCACAAACTTACAAAATACAATTGCATTTTTTAAGTTTGCGCTGATTTTGCATCAAAAAACGACGCAAATGCGACAATACAAAAGTATAAATATGGGCCTTGGTTGGTGAAGAGCCAAGGCTTTAGAAAGTGCTAAGACATGCAAAGGTTGCCAGTACGGCCTAGACAAAGCCGAGTGTATGTCACCTTTCAACAGAAAAATCACAAAACCTTGTGGCGCCTTCACTTTTAAGGGGGAATTTTGCATCATATGAATTTGGAGTTTATGCTCAGCCAGCACTCAAAACTATATGTGGGAAGCACTATCCAACAGGCACACAAAATGATTCTTTGCATCATATTAGGGCTATAAAACACAAAGATAAAAATTACCCTTGAGTCCTTCATTTTGAAGAGGTTCGTGGCAGAAATTATAAAGACTTAAAACATTTCATTACTGATGGAATCCCAATAAGTTCTGGGGGCAATGGGGGAAAGCAATTACGTCGACTGGAGGAGCCCCGTTGCATAATTGAGCTGAATACCAAGACCACAGCAAACCAGGAGGAGGAATTGTATACACCTCTTTGATACCTATCTCTTCTCTTTTAATATTGAGAGGTAACTATAAATTATGGATAATGGCTATCAGTATAGAAAAGGGCTTAACAATAATTTGCCAATATTTCCTATGTGATTATCGAGTGGACGAGGCTGTAGTTCAAATCCCCAAGGATCGGTATACACTAGAGCAGATAGGTGTCATTGTATTCATTCACAGTGGATGCAAACTTGGGCAACACTGTGTCAAAAGGAGAATATAACAATAAAAAAGACACACAGGGGGATGCTTTTGTAATGTTCAGAGAGAATGAAAAATGCAAATACAGTGTATTATACATCATATAAATCAGTCAAGGAGGGTGTTCACAGACACTAGTGTGCAAGATGTATGCTTATGCAATGCATTTGTCAATGTACACACCCAGCACTTTAAGTAAAATACTGCTTGCAAGTGCCTAATTAGCACTGTATATTTTGGATTAATTGTATATTTATAAATATTATTTCAATTTATATGTTTAATGATTACGTCATAAGTATTTGTTTATGTTCATTATGATTTAGTCATGTGAATACTAAAAAGAGACGGAAAAAATGGCTCTCTCGTGTGTGTGATCAGGGCTGCGAATGTCGGACAACAACAGTAGCAAAACTAATTAAGTTAACATCAATTTAAACAAAAATAGGAAAAGTTATACACTTTACATACGTTAAATCAACTATTCCCACTCCAGCGTAAGCAAAAACAGGGAAATTATTGATTTCTCAGAAATTAAACTTTACTATTTCCATGCCAGTCTAAGCAAGAGTAAGGAAAGTGTTGGACTCCAGAGGGTTTACATTTATTATTCCCACTCCAGTCTAAGCAGCATTAAGGAAAAAGACTCCAAGCCAAACAACAGTAGGGACAGTGCTGGATTCCGGAGAGGTTATATTTACCACTTCCACTCCAATCCTAGCAAAAGTAGGGACGTGTTGGAATTCTTAGGGGTTAGATTTACTATTCCTAGTCGAGTCTAAGCAACAGCAAGGAAAGTGTTGAACTTTGGAAGGGTTAGACTTACCATCCCCTCTCCAATCTAGGCTGTAATAGGGAAAGTATTGGGCTTAGGATGGGTACAATTTACTATCCTCACTCCAATCTATGTTTATAAACTCTATAATTTTTTTACAGTCATCAGCATTTGTGATACATCCTTCATGTACAACTTACCCGTTGCAGTAGTTGAATTCTTACATCTCCTCATAGTATATTCATCACAATCAATGTGAAGTTTCACTCTCTGTGGTTCTGAAGGAAGTTGCAGTTTAAGTCATTACAGTGGTGGAATAGTCGGTTGACTCCGTCATTTACTACAATTGTTCTATTTGGTGTTGTGTGGCAAGGAACACATGGTATAGCTGCTACAACATCACAAACAGTTTCTCAAGTAAAAACATAACTGAAAAGCAAGAAACACAGTGTGCCTTCATGTTTGCCTGAATGTGCATCATATATTCGGGTAATGCCTGGTGCTCATGTTTTATTGTGTCATCTGTTGAGTTTATGTGATATCTGCACCTGCTTCCATGACAGATGCATGTTCTGATGCACTTTCACTCAGGATCTGCTCTGGGTGTGTGAAGGTCATGATGAGGTTGTTCCAGCATTCAGCAATGGGGTTTCTCCTAAGTCCCTGTCACTCCTCTCGTATTAGAGTTTGGTGTTCTATTCCACTTCACTAAAGCTGGATTTTCGGTTGCCTTTGATATGTATGAGAGCTATGTCAATAAATCTGGTGTGTGGTCTATCTGTCTCTGGCCAAAGGAATAACCCCAGTGGGCACATGTCAGGAGTATTCCGCAGGCCAAGAGGACAGTGATCACCCACTCACAGTAAGGGTGTGATACTGCACACCACCACACCATGTGCATGAGGTCTGTGTCAATCTCCCGACAGCATGGGTGTGTATTAATGTTAGCCCCCATGATGATATTAAATTGTCTAGGAGTGAGGTATGTGGAGTGCAAGTAGTTAAACTGTATGCATTTAATTTTTGCCTTTCTAGAGATGCTCTGTGTAACATTCATGGCCTTTTCCCGCTCTCTTACTGTAAGGTTCCTGCCCAGCTATTGCAGAGTGGGCTATGTCTTGTGTATCAAAGATGTGTGAAACCAGGAGATGAGTTGAGTAGTGCAACACAGTATTACCATGAGTTGTAAGATTTAATCTGTTGTTGGTTCCATGTCATCTATGCCCAATGTAGCTCTGACAACCATTTGAAGTTCGCTGTATGCCAAGTAATACGTTTGTGGCAGTTGTAATCTCCCTCCCCTCTAATGTTAAAAATGTCCCTGTTAGACCTGACATGCCTTAGGGTGGTCACCCCTTACTTTTTGCCTGCCTCCCTCCACTTTTTGGACACTGTCTTTGCTGGCTTTTAGACTCTGCGCACTCTACCACTGCTAACCAGTGCTAAAGTGCATATGCTCTCTCCCTTGAAACATGGTAACTTTGGATCATACCCAATTGGACTAATTAATCTACTTATAAGTCCCTAGTAATGTGCAGTGTATGTGCCTAGAGCCTGTAGATTAAATGCTACTAGTGGGCCTGCAGCACTGGTTGTGCCACCCACTCAAGTAGCCCCTTTACCTTTGTCCCAGGCCTGCCTTTGCAAGGCATGTGTGTGCAGCTTCACTGCCAATTCGACTTGGCATTTAAAAGTACTTGCCAAGCCTAAAACGCCCCTTTTTCTACACATAAAACACCTCTAATGTGTGCCCTAGATAACCCCTAGAGCAGGGTGCTGTGTGGGTAAAAGGCAGGACATGTACCTGTGTAGTTTACCTGTCCTGGTAGTGTAAAACTCCTAAATTCGTTTTTACACTACTGTGAGGCCTGCTCCCTTCATAGGCTAACATTGGGGCTGCCCTCATACATTGTTGAAGTGGAAGCTGCTGATCTGAAGGGAGTAGGAAGGTCATATTTAGTATGGCCAGAATGGTAATACAAAATCCTGCTGACTGGTGAAGTTGGATTTAATATTACTATTTTAGAAATGCCACTTTTAGAAAGTGAGCATTTCTCTGCACTTAAATCTTTCTGTGCCTTACAATCCTTTAGTTGACAGCTCCTTGTGCATTCACTCAGACACACCCCAAACACAGGGTACTTAGCCTCACTTGCATACATCTGCATTATGAATGGGTCTTCCTGGACTGGGAGGTGGAGGGACTGCTCTGACACAAAGGACTGCCACACCCCCTACTGGGACCCTGGCAGACAGGATTGAACTGAAAGGGGACCTGGTGCACTTCTAAGCCACTCTTTGAAGTCTCCCCCACTTCAAAGGCACATTTGGGTATAAAACAGGGCCTCTGCCCTACCACCACAGACACTTGCTGGAGAAGAAACCTGAACCAGAACCTACATCCTGCCAAGAAGAACTGCCTGGCTGCTCAAAGGACTCACCTGTCTGCTTTCTACAAAGGACTGCTGCCTTGCTGTTGGCCTGCTGCCTTGCTGAACTCTTGTCTGGCTGTAAAAGTGCTCTCCAAGGGCTTGGATAGAGCTTGCCTCCTGTTTCTTGAAGTCTCAGGACCAAAAAGACTTCTTTCTTTCAACTGGACGCCATGTGCACCGAAAAATTCGATGCACAGCTTGTTCCGCTGTGAGAAATTCACTGCACGCCGATCCGGAAAGTCACCACTCGAAGTGGCGTCTATGGTGCGACCTGAACTTCGACGCACGACCTCGCCTGGCAACGCTGCCCGACTTCCAGAGAGGAAAACGAAGCGACGCCTGCGTTGAGGAAGAAAATTCCATGCACTGCCCCAACGGAACAATGCGCAGCCGGTTAACAAGCCTAGGATTCCACGCACAGACCATGGGACATCTGGTAATCCCGCGACCCACAGAAGGAGTCGGCCCACGTGCCGGAAAATGGCGCACATCTTTCCCGAGTGAAAAATAATGACGCAAGTCCGTGTGTGAAGGGGCTAAACCGACGCACACACCATTTTTCTTCCCGCAGAACGACACATGTCTCCCCGCATGAAAAATAACAATGCAAGTCCATTTGTGAGGGGGCAAAACCGACGCACACACCATTTTTCCACGCATCTCTTCCTCTGCGGCCCTCTGCGGAGATTTTCCACTCCAAACCAGGTACTTTGTGCTTGAAAAAGACTTTGTTTGCTTTTTAAAAACTTAAGACACTTTATATCACCCTCCAGTGATATCTCTACAAATTATTATTGCATCTTTTATTGTGTTGATCTACAAATATCCAGATAAATATTCTACATTTTTCTAAACACTGTGTGGTGTATTTTTGTGGTGCTATATGGTGTTATTGTATGATTTATTGCACAAATACTTTACACATTGCCTTCTAAGTTAAGCCTGACTGCTCATGCCAAGCTACCAGAGGGTGGGCACAGGATAATTTGGATTGTGTGTGACTTGCCCTGACTAGAGTGAGGGTTCTTGCTTGGACAGAGGGTAACCTGACTGCCAACAAAAAAACCCAATTTCTAACAGTCCCTTACTAACAGTCTGAGAGTTTCAGCTCCCTCCCAGGGTACAGATGGTCCACTCTGGCGAAAAGCCCCATAACAAACCTCTGAGGGTGTTTGGCGTGCTTAGAAGGGCACTGATTTACTTTTGTATTCACATCTATAGCAACATTTAAGAGCCACTTTAACCAATTTGGGTAGTTGTTGCGATCCCACTGTCTTACGTAGGGTATAAGCTATCAGTGGGATAACCTTCTCATTATTTTTCATTTGCACCAGTTATCCTCTGTGTCTCCATTCCAGCCACTGAACTAACCACTGTACCTGGGAAGCTATATAGTACACTTCAAAATCAAATATTCCCAGGCTTCCCTCCACTAAGGGCACCATGACTGTTCGCAGGCCCACCCTATGTCATTGCTGGTCCCAAATGAATTCATCCAGAATAGCTTTGAAGTCCCTAAACCACCTGAGTCCAATCCATATAAGTAGTTTAGAGAGGATTATCTTTTTTGAGAGAGCAATAAGGTCCAACACTGAGACTGGCAAGGTCTGCCAAAAGGTGATACTACCTCCAGTAGTCCATAGAGCCACACCCAGGTTGCCCTCCAAGACAGCTATGTCATTATGATATATATATATCTATATCTATATCTATATATATATATATATATATATATATATATATATATATATATATATATATAGATATAGATATAGATATATATATATGTATACCGCTAGTTATCGGAACATATGTGCCATTTGATGCCCATAAGGCCTAGAAGGTCTGATGCATCAATTTTGTCAAGCACTCACTGGTTTTCTTCATTGGAGTTGATGCTGGACCTCCGCTCTCTCCCAGAGCAGTGGATAATCAAGGAACTGTACCCTTGGATCACACACTGCCCCAGAAGAGAAGGGGGTTTGGACAAAATAACAAAGAGAGACTTGTGGTTCTGGACAGTGCCTGCTCTGCGACCCTGCATTTAAATTCTGTACTCCCTGGATCTTCAGATTGTGTGTAGGGGCAATGTTACTGGAACAACAACAGAGAGTATTATACATCTAGTGTTAGATGACATACATCTAACACTATATGTATTTCAATATATATCTTTTGTTCTCAATTGTACATCCACTTACATGCTTAACCAACAATAGAGCTTGGCAGTCAATAATCAATCCAAGAACCTAGGATGGAGTTACTGCACTCCCAAGAAATTCCTTTCATGAACTTGTCTCTTGTCATTCAGAGAAATTGATTGCAACACTATCAGCAAATATGGTACATGTTTTCCAAAGTTCTGAAATGTAATGTTCAGAGCGCCAAGCGCATTGTCTAGGGGCAGCTCCTCCATAAGCGCGGAGGAGCATTACACCCCTGCCAGCAGCAGAAGCTGCAAACCTTTCAGAACGAAAGGATAATAAATTATGTTTATCATCCTTTTGTTCTGAAAGGTGCAGGACCAGGGGGGTGACGTGTACTGTGGGGAAGTGCTCAGCACTCTTTCGAGGAGCGCATGTCTGTTTGGCCGGCCGTCTTGGGCCGGCCAAACATACATGCGCAGTAGGCTGTCTCCAGCCCGACAACTGTGTTACCGGTCTAGAGAGAGCCTGCACAGGCTTCGCGTCTGCCTGGGAGCACCCTCGCTGGATGCTCCCAGCCAATCCTGATGCTGCTTTGAGCAGCAACAGGAATGGCCGCAGGCCGGGAGCCTGTGCCTGCAACGACACTGTAAAGAGAGTGGCGGGGTCGGCAGATCAGGTACGTTTTTAAATTTAAAAAAAAAAAAATGTAATTGTCCCCAACTGTCCCCCTCTTCCCCTCCCCATCACGCCGAACCCGCCCTACCCCTTTTAAGTGCTGTGAGCCACAACTGGCATTGTCTCAAACAAAGTTTGCAGTCATAATGAGCTTGTGTAAACAATTTTCATTCAAACATCAATTCATGGTAATCAGTGCTGCGAGTTAGTTTATTGGCTATACATGATTAGTTCTTTGCTAGTTTATTTTTATGCATACTAACTTTCTGATAAAGCACTTCACCGGATCGTATTTTTTTCACAGGTTTCCAGAGAGGAAATCAGGACGGGAGCTGTCGAGAGACCAGGAAGTGAACTGACGTGTGGCGAACTCAAGTAGAATGGGAGCTGCCAAGTTGGAAGCAGAGATGACGACTGCATCAACATCTGCATTCAGAAAGTGAAGATGGTAAGCTTTTCTCTGGAGTGAGATGCTGGTCAATGCTTCAGGTGAGTGGGAAGTGCTTTCTCTTACAGGAGTGAGGCTGAACACTGGCCGCTGAGCGAGGGTGGCATAAATACCACATCTGAGTCAAGATAATTGGCAGGAGATGTGTTAACAAGTGCGACTTGAATCCCAAGAGGCTGTGAATACACGCTGTGCACACAGTGAAGCGGCACTGTAATTATCTGATGGTTCCTGGGGAAAACACAACAGTTGTAAGTTCTGGAGTAAAACATGTGCCTCTTGTAACTGCCAGATTCCAAAAAAGAAGACACATGCCTCAGTTCCTTTGTGTTGCCCAAGCACCAAATAGTATAGCATTTAGTGCAAGCAACATGATGTGAAAATAAGATGCACAGATCTTGGGTAGGACATGCATAATCAACCATTTCATGGGTCTTGGGGAACATCACCATCATCGTTCCACAGTGTAATAACAGCCATGAGGTAACATAAGATGTGCTCTGTTTGCTAAACACACTGTGCAGAGAGTGCAAGGTGAACTAAGCCCCTTGGTCCTGTCAAACATTAACTGCATCCAATGAGAAGGCACATGTCTTTCCCTACTTAATATGAAGTCTCAACAGAAGTCTAAATTCAGGCAATGGTTGCAATACCCTGTCCAAGTGTGCACGCTCATTCCTAAAGAATATAAGCTTATCATCTGCACATAGTGAAATTGTGTCTTTGCTAATCTGCAGTTGTATCCCTCCATTTGTGTGCACTCTATAAATTATAAGCACAAAGTTTTTTTTCACCAAAACAAAAAGCATTGGGGAAAATTGGCAACCCTGCCTAGTCCCTCTGCATATTTCGTAAGAATGAGAGATAATGTTGCCAGTGTGAAAACTTGCTGAGGGGTGGATGTACAATAACTGGATCCATTGGATCCATTTCCCTCCCATATTCATGTCTCCCAAAAGAAATCTCCCAAATGAAATCTCCAGCTCAGTGTGTCAAATGACTTTTCGAGGTGTGTTGACAGTACTATTGTGGTCATCCGATCAATATTTGGTGCCCCCCTCCAAAACCCTAAATAATTGTCTAATGTTAAATGATGTGTTCCTGCTGAGTATGAATCCAGATTGGTCCAGGTTGATCAAATCTGTCTGTAGGGGCATTAGGCAACTGGCGAGCATATTACTCTCAAATAATAAATACATTAAAATTGACAAATTAAAATCAAATGAGATAATATTTACAAATGTAAATAACTAATAACAAATATGTTTTTGCATTAAAAATGAACTGTTAAAAGTCAATAAGTTATAAGTGCATTAACTTCCCACTCTGTTCTGCTGCAAATCTAAAAACCTGCCACTACATTATAGCTCACTAAAGAAATTTAAAAAAAAATCAAATTACACATTTAAAAATAGAAACTATACTTAAAAATAGCAATTATTCTAATAATAGTCGTACCTAAAATTAATATTCTAATAGATATGGAATCACTAAAACATTATTTTAATTATGACTACATTAAAGTGAGGGATATTAAATACAACAATATGTATTTAAAACGAAGAGAAGGCCACAAAATAATCTGATATTCTTAAAGTCTGTGTTCTGCTTAACAGTATTTTTGCAGTGGCGATATCTTTGAAACAATATTCATGTTATACAATATTTTTGAATGATTATATGTATAATTCACCCTAGCCAGACCTTACATCGAAAATGCTTCAGAAGCTACTCTGCTAATCCAATATTTGAGCCTTTCAATAGATTAATTTATCCGTTTATCCTCCCACCTGTTGAAAAATGAATATCATTGGGATGTTCATTAATCACTCACAGCGAAAAACTCTGTTCAGTTTCTAGTGAGCAATTTTTGGACAGGATTATTTTTAATTGCTGTTGTAGTAAGAGCCACTCTAGGATTATGTAAACGGATCAGTCACATAACAGAAAATGTAGGCGTTAAGATACTGTACTTTCATCAACTGTTTCAATCTGCAAAGCAGAGATAGGGACAGCATGCTGGGTGGAACAGTGGGCATGTCAGTCTATATGTAGAAATTAAGTTGTGCGTTTCATTTGCTCTCTCTGTGTGGAGTTGAAGTTGGATGTTTCCCCTGTGCTCTTCGGCGAGAGGTACTATATCAGAAATCTTGAGAAAAAAGTGATACTGAATACATTGATAAGAGATCCTCGTGCTACCGAAATCCTTCTCCTCAAGAAAGATTATCACAGTGGCCAAGGCAGCATATTGCAGTACCCACTATCACTGGCAACTCAACAGAAAGAGAGACCTCTTAAGTCCATAAAGTACTGCGTCTTCTGTAGCCAGATACCCTTCTTGAACACGTCAGAAAAGTGTACAACCATCAAAAACATTAGATTGACAAGACAATACTGCATAATGACAACATGGAACAAATGACCATATTTTAACTCGCACACCCAAGTAAAAATCATATCACCAAACCATTTATTGATGACCTTCTAAGATTCGTCAGCTCGGGCACCTCGAATGAGGACAATTTCCTACCTTCATCCTACAAAGCATAGCACTAACAAGGCTTTTATGGCTATGCTAAGCATTGAAAGTGCTGCCCTCGCCCTTACTGTCTTCACGGACACACTCAGTACCAGAGTTATCCTGGCCTTAGTTACAAATCCTAGCTGGGGACCCACTGACCTTAAAAACGTGCACTTCATCACCCATCCGTCGTTCCTGGAAACATTCACTGACAGCAATAAGCATGCAGCTAGATGTGAAGAGAAAGAGCCACGCCCTCCACTAAGTCCATAAATCTGACTTCAGGTCAGTTTAAAGCATTGAGACAATTGCTTTTTAAGTGTTTGCTAATGGTCAAAATTGGTTATTCCCTTGTCCTTGTCTTACGTGGCCATTAACCAGCCTTAGATATCTTTGTCTATTAAGACTTACGCGACACCCCCTCCTCATGAATGGGCTGCAAAATAAATCCCTCATAATAGTTCACAATATGCATGAGCAAAAGATTACAATTCATCATCTGTGCTACTCCAGGTCTGCGTGACTAGCAGTATCTTTTCCACTCCAAATGACTCCGGGGGTCATTCTGACCCTGGCGGCCGGTGGCCGCCAGGGCCACCGACCACGGGAGCACCGCCAACAGGCTGGCGGTGCTCCCACGAGCATTCTGACCGCGGCGGTTCAGCCGCGGTCAGAAGCGGCAAGTCGGCGGGCTCCCGCCGACTTACCGCTGCTCGGGGGAATCCTTCATGGCGGCGGAGCGCGCTCCGCCGCCATGAGGATTCTGACCCCCCCTACCGCCATCCTGTTCATGGCGGGAAAGCCGCCATGAACAGGATGGCGGTAGGGGGGGTCGCGGGGCCCCCGTAAGAGGGCCCGCAAAGTATTTCAGTGTCTGCCTTGCAGACACTGAAATACGCGACGGGTGCCACTGCACCCGTCGCACCTTCCCACTCCGCCGGCTCGATTACGAGCCGGCATCCTCGTGGGAAGGGAGTTTTTCCCTGGGCTGGCGGGCGGTCTTTTGGAGACCGCCCGCCAGCCCAGGGAAAAACTCATAATACCCTCCGCGGTCTTCTGACCGCGGAGCGGTATAATGGGGGCGGAATTCTGGCGGGCGGCCTCTGCCGCCCGCCAGAATCAGAATCACCCCCTCCATCTTCTCTTTGGTTATTCTCAATTTCTTTAAGGAATCTCATGTAGTCCATCTGTCACACAAAAACCTGTTAAGCTCTGTTAATTTATTGATGACCAGGTTTACCGTTAGTTACTTTGGGAAGGGAAATAGACTGTCCAAAAGATTAATGTACCACGATTCAGGACTGGGCACAAAGCCCTACATGGAGGGTAACACTTTGAATGTGTAGTGTGGACTTGTGAGCAGCAACAAGAAGCAAGAACAGTTGCAGAGCTGCTTTCCCACTCTGAGCATCAGCACCATCGCTCCACAATTAACCAACAATGCTTTACCCCGGGTGTCTGAACTGGAGTCATCTTCAGGCTCCAACCCACGTTAAAAAATACGCAAATCACCCAGCACTAACTTGCACTTCCTCGCCCTAAATTCAAAGATGACATTAAATGCCAGGCCATCTCACACTTTGTTGGAAGCAATGCATATTTTGCCGGCATCTTGGAGGAGCATCTGACTCTCTATGCTGAAGCCAGTCTGACTGAAATTATTAGAAGGGTATTACCTCCAGTATGCTTATTAAACTCCACTATATCCCATTGCTCATCTGCATTACCTGTAGCATCCACCATGACACCTTGAAGGCAGTGAACTTCACTTTGTGTGACTGGAAAACAAAACCATGATCTGGATGGGTCTCCCAGTACCCACTGGAGCAACACTGAACTAGGGAAGAGCAAAATCAAAAAACAAGACTGGAGGCTTCCTGCTCTGCACCGAAAATCTAAACCAAATGAGACCAGCAAACTCCTCCCCTCCTGCTATTTTGTGGGGGTGGTGGGAGGGTGAAGATGCGCCTGTTCAATCAGCAAATCACCCTATTTTGTCTTCCTAAACTATTACTGGAGGCAACTGCATTAATCTCCCTTCATGTGCATCCCTTCTATTTTGTCTAAAGCCTTGCCTGAATGCTTCCTCCCAAATTTCTACTGATGTCTTTGTTCTGTTAATGGTGCTTTTAGCACATGCTAGTACTAGAATGGCTATTTCCAAATGTCCTCCGGGATTCAAGATGACTAAATACTCACACAGGCAAAAGCTAAGTCTGTATTTCATCATTTTAATGTAGATATCTTTATAGTTTCATACAGAATGTCTTCATAGTTTCACATAGAAAGTCTTCATGACCTCTTATAAAATGCCTTCTTAACTTCCCTGATTCCATGAATTCGGAAAAACTAGTCGTAAAGTAACATTATCAGTGATGCGGAGAAGCCGCCGGGAAACCATATTGCCTCTGAAGACAAATACTTTCCTTACTTCGCTATTAACACCATATGAATAACTAGATAGATGCATTTGCAATTGAGGCAAAGGAGGCAAGCAAGGAAAAGGAAACTGACACGGCAATACATGCATCAAAATCAAGCAGAGTGCCCTAACAAATCCATTGGACATTTCTAAATTCACTGATCACATTGTTTTAGCACGCGTTCCCTTGCAAAATTAATACAAACGATAGGCTATATCTAATGCCAGTTATGGGGTAACACCCCTCCTCCCCCACCCACACACACACCCACACACTAACTGTCTCTTTGTTTTTCTCGCGCTCTCACCCACTCTTTCTCTAGCGATTTCTCTCTCTCTTTGAGTAATAAATCATGGGCTAATTCCCAGTGCCATAATCCAGTTTATTTGTGATGGCCTACAAAGCGGCAAATCAGGCACTGACCAAGACCTCTCTATATAATGAATCCACAGTGACCTTTATTCCGAGCTTCAAGGTGTTTAGAACAAGGAATTCGACCTTCTTGTTCCATTATCTTTAAACAGTTCACGATGCCACATGTCAATAAGACGTTTTCAGATATCGAGCAAAATCAATCACCGAAAATAATTAAAACGCGAAGTCCTTAGTCGTGATGAAGCTAAAATAAAAAAAAACGGTGTTGCAAGATTTAAGTGGAGAAAGCAGGTTTACACACCAAAGTTAACATCTCCTTGCATTTCTCATTAAGAACCTCTTAATAAATGGGTTTTAGATTAAACCACATGTTGCTTTTCAAGTGCGTTACTTTTTTCAATATATGCTTCACCATGGACTTTCCTATTGATGAACTGAATATGATTTGGAGGTGATCTATTTCCCTCTGATGACAACTGTTCTTTCTCCACGTTATAGTTTGAGATAAAACTAGTGCTCATCCCCCTCGGAGATACCTCTCCCGTCACATTCAAGTGCCTCATTATACATGGGTAACTGGCAATTCCTACTGCCACCAATCATGCATTAACCATATTGGGTGGGACTGAAAACTCCGTGGAGGGGGCTACTCCGGGAAATCTATCATTTCGGTCTCGATTCATCTGGCTATTCTTCGTTTCCCCCAAACCTGTACCTGTAGGTTACACGTGCATTTTGCAGTTGACCCCTGTAGTTACCCTGGAACTCGTTATTCCAAGTGAGTCTATAACTATGGTTACCAGCCCCATTTTAGTTAGGAGGGCTCTTATATTGAGGCCCTGAATTGAGGTGAAAAGAGCTAGTGTGATATATATATATAGGATAACGTACCCCTGGGGAACATAATAAGGGTATTGCAAGAGTTCTGTGACCATTTAGAGGTATGGGCGAAAGGCTGAGTTCATTTAAAAGGTCATGAAACTCTGAGGTGACTTGCAATATCCTTTCAATATACATAAGATTATTTTTTACACCTTATGATATATGGCCATACCATCACCCTTCGAACATACTGCCTGTTCCTTCATGTCTTGCAGACAGAAAGCATATAATTAGAATCTGCACTGTAAAATTAAACGCACAAAAAACAGCAATTTCTCCAAAAGGATTAGACATTCATGAAAGGCAGATTTAAAAAATGAAAATGGTGCAGGTGAGAGATTGTTGAAAAATACAGAGAATTATAATTCCTTCAGTAACCAAGCGTGGAAAAAAATAAACATGTTGCCATAATTATCTCCTTTCTGCTGATCGCATTTCATTGTGGAAAAGCAAAGAGAAAAAGGAAAAGGCAGTTCAAGTTTTCCTTGTTTAAATCACAGCTGTAATTATGTTTTTTGATCTGCCTTTCATCCTAGCTTCTGGCTGTGGCAGCAGGTATTATAACATCAGAACTCAGCTATCATACCTTATTACAGTTGAACAGCTATGTCATGTCTTTTTTCAGGTGAATAGATGCATCACAACTCACCTGCTGAAAAAAAATTGGATGGTTTGTGGACTGAGGTGTGATCCCTGGCCAAGCACCAGCAACCACAATCCTTATCAGAGAAAGGCACGAGCAAACCCCAAATAAACTTGTGCTCATCTCCCTGGTAGCTAGGCACAGAGCAGACAGGCTTAAATTAGAGGTAATGTGTAAGGTACTTAGACCACACAAAAAAGATTCCATGCCAGGTTACAAAATAGAGCTTAATTTGAAAAACAAAACAAGACCAAAATGATAAAACTCCAATCAACTTAACCGGAGTTATCAATTTGTAAAGAATAAACTGTAAAATAGCATCTAAAAGAATGACATCTGCAGCTTCTTCTTCTTTTTTGGGTCACTCCTAGGAACCTTCTTAGACACTCTCATACTGACTCAGAGGTCCACCTCCTCAGCAAACCTTCTGGGGTCAATTAGCTTGTCGTCAACTAGGTGCTAGCACAGCTCTGTAAGGCAAGTACTGAGCATGTGTTCACTTAATGTCAGATTAAACAACTCAGTAAAATAACCAATTTTCTACCCTTTACCCAACCATACAGCACCTCGTTGGCATAATCCAAGAAGGCCACCCAAAATTGGTTCTGCATCTTTCGGCTGTCTTTGAATCTGATGCAGTGTTTCTCTGGGGTGACCATCATCATACATCTCTCAACCAAGGATGTCAATAGAGGAGCATACAATGGTGAAGCAGATGGTGACAATGAGGAGATTTTATTGGTGATGCGCAAAACTAGGATTTATTAAACCGATTTGTAGTAGTACCCACTATTTTTATTGAGCCTAAAATCCAAGTAATGTTCATAACTTCAAATTGCACTTCCTTACAAAATCCCTGAAATAATGCCGTTACATCACATTGCGTAATTAAGCCACTGGTTGCAGGAAAATGTGCGCGTTGCTTGTGACAGCTGAGTTTTTGTGCTATTTTTTTAAAAGCAAAATGCATCCTTTCGTCAACATTTGGCACAAGAAAACCATTCAAACTGAAATGCAGCACTTAACCATGGATTTAAAGCTTGAGTAATTTTACAGTATTTTCTTAAAATTTAGCGTGACTAAGCAAAGGAAAACTACACGAATTTTCCACATTACTAATATTTATGAAGTGCTGCTAGAGTATTTTATACTTCGTTGGAGGTGTTTTGGAAGACAGCAAATAGGCGTTACCTCTGAGCAGCTCTGCAACTAATGGTCCCTCTTTTTGACGGAGTGAGTACAATCTGCTCGAGTGGGTAGGATGCTGCTCCTTTCTGTTGGCGGATTGTAACAATAACACTATTTCAAAGACCAGTTAAGTCTGAGCTAATGACCTTCAACATTCGATTATTTCAGGATTTCCAGAAAATATTTCAACGTGAACATGAAGGATCTTTTGTAAGATAAGGGACAAAGGATGATACTTCAACGAAAAATGAATTATGGATGTATTGTTTTCAGAGGTGTCAGTGTTTGCTCACTTTATTTGAAAATATTTTTCGTTGATTTTCGTTCTCTGTCGATATTTTCCTGAATGGAAAACATTTTCTAAAACAACACCGTTCCCTTTAGTGAGCATCGGTGCTTAATTTGTGCTTGTTGTTTCGGTTGCGGAGCACTGACACTTATTTTCTAGGGGCGGTTCATCATTTTTCGAATCAAGCATTTACTGCGAGCAAAAGACAGATTTGGGAAAGTCGGAGGAAGAGAAAAACGATAAAGCGTCACCAAGGGAGACAGAGAGAGCAGAAAGCTGCAGGAGTGAGCTGAAGGGGCAGGGAGGGGCTGTAATTAGACTGAGAAGGGTCGTGATGGTTTAAGGATTACGCTTCCGCAGTATTGTCTGTTCGCACATTTAATAGTAACAGCCGCGTATTTGCGAGGAGGGCTTTAGGCACCGGCACGTTTTTATTTCCAAATTAAGCACTGATGAGCATTGACTGCTTTATATAAAAAAGGTTTTCTAGTTGGGAATGCACATGCAGGGATGGACGAGAGGCTACAGTCTCGTCCAGGCCCCATCCCGAAATTCATAGCCAATCAAAAAGGTTTGCAAATTGCAACTTGTCTAATTATTACCCATTACACAGGTCGTTTTGTGGCCCCTGTGAATAGGAATTTTGCAATGCCATCTTTAAGTACATGAATCACATTACATAATTGCAGACAGGCTGCAAGAGTTGGCGTGAGATTAATGCCTGCTATTTGCCAATAAGCAAAATGTACATCAGGCCCCTTAGTTTTACTAAAATACCTATTTAAAATATTTTAGATATACTTGTATTGCTTTCCATTTGGATTATGAACAGAATACAGCATTACGCACTGTAATACAGCACTCAAAAAAGATTTTCACTGATACAATGTGATTTGTTTTGAGTCCTTCTTGGGGAGTTTCTACCATTGTCCCTCATGGGTACCATCTTTTTTCAGTGATTTTTAACAATAACATTAACCTGACCTGGATGAATGGATGACTATTTTGATTTCATGCATAAGTTATCACACATATTTTCTCGATCAAAGGCAAGATTCAAGATGGCACCAGGATATTAAGGGGCATATTTATACTCTGTTTGCGCCGAATGTGCGTCAAAAATCTTGACGCACATTTGGTGTAAACCATGCACCATATTTAAACTTTGACGCCCGAGCCTGCGGACATCAAAATTCCTCTGCGTGCGTCATTATTTGGATGCGGGAAACCGCCTTGCGTTAATGACATGCAACGCAGGAGTTCCCGCCCAAAAAATGACTTTAAGGCATGTGCGCCTTATTTATACTCCTGCGTCATTTTGACGCACAGGAGGGGGCGGGCCTTAAAAAACGGCGCACAGCCTGATGTGCGCCATTTTTTCACACCTGGGTGAGGGCAGGCGTTAAGGGACATGTGGGCTCACTTCCTGGACCATGGAAGCGGTCCAGACGTGCCCTTCCCTGTCCCCAGGTACACCCCCTGCCACCCTCGCCCACCCCTGGAGGACACCCATGGATGGGGTACCCATCCTAAGTAAGTACAGGTAAGTTGAGGTAAGTATTTTTTTTATTTTTTTTAAAGTGGCATGGGGGGCCTAATTTGGGCCCCCCTACATGCCACTGTGCCCAATGACCATGCCCACGGGGCAGAAGTCCCCTGGGCATGGCCATTGGGCAAGGGGGCATGACTCCTGTCTTTGCTAAGACAGGAGTCATTTCAGTGGGGGTTGTGCGTAACAAATTAGTGCAAGTCCGTTTTGAGGCATGATTTTTGCCTCAAACCTGACTTGCACCATTTTTTGACAACCAACCCCCATTTTCCCTACGCCGGAGCTGCCTGGTTTGAGTCTTTTTTTTTTTTACTCTGACCAGTCTGCATCGCGGGCTAGGAATGGCGTTAGCCGGCAGTAAAATTGTTGACGCAAACCAGCGCCGGCGCTGGTTTGCGTCAAAAAGTATAAATATGGACCTAAAGCCCTGATTTATACTTTTTGTGCGCCGCACTATCGTCATTTTTTTATTCAAAAGCGGCGCAAACGTACAAAATATAATTGTATTTTTGTAACTTTGCGCCGCTTTTATGTCCAAAAATTACGCTAATGCGGCGTGAAAAAAGTATAAATCAGGGCCTAAATGAGTACAAAGAGGCCATACAGATTAGATGACATATGAATCTATGGTCTTAACCATGCAAAGAAAATAAACTAACTTATGTTGGACAGTTTTCCTATCATTAAAATAGAAACAACTTATGATCACATGCAAATTGGAGATGCTATGCTTATCCTGTCTACAAGAGTTAAAACCCAACCCGCATTTTACTATGCAATCTCGAGTTGGCCAGCTGCTGGTGCACAATCAGGCTGCTTAGCACCCTGCGCACACATTTGCACCATTGTGTGAGTGTGTGTGCATGAGTTTAGCATAGGTTTTGTACTGAAAGGGAACCCTTGCAGTATAAAACACTATACATGGGCTACATTTTTAAAAATTCACACCTCATAGGTGTGCTTTGCTGTGTGACACTTGTGCAAAGCTTGAAGATTTTTGAGAAATAAAAACATTTTTATTACTTTACCATTGACTCAAATAGGTGTAATTCTTGGTGCAAACACTGTCTATCATTGTTAATAGATAGGTGTTCGAAATCAGATTACTAGTCGAGGTGGTTGTGGAAGCCTACTTAAGCAGCAACCAAAATTCTTGTCAGGGTGGAACATAAGTGAACCCCAAATTACCTGTGCTTTACCCTCTGGTAGCTTGGCACAAAAAAGTTAGGCTTAACTGAGAGGCAATGTGCAAATTATTTATGCAGCCCTTCAAACAGTAGTAAAGTGAAAACGCAACATAAAAAAACCCCACATCAATTGAGAAAAATGAAGCAAAATGTATTACATTTTTTACACAAAAACAAAAATAATCCAATTAGTAGAACCAGAGACAAGCAATTTTTAACGATTTTGAAGAAATCAAGTGCTAAGAAGCAAAAAGTGCTAGCTGCCGTTATCTGCTTGCTGTAGACAAGGTCCAAGTCATAAGTTCAGGACGACTGCGCTGGATCACGGGCCAGATACATAGATGAGTTTAGTCTGCTGAAAAATACCTTATGGCCTGGGCATCGAGATATGAAGTCCTCCAGACTGACTTTGAGCAGCTGTCGGCAAAGAGCTGCAATGTGAGCCCTGGCGTTGAGATGCAACACGCATCAGTGGAGTCAAGGATCCACCAATGGGAGCTTGAAATGCAAAGAACTGCGTCGTTGTCCAGGAAGCCACTAGGGCTTGCAAGGTCTTGTGCTGGGATACATCTGCATCGATTATAAACAGCATCATGCTGGGAAATAGTCAATGGCAAGCTGCATTGAGATGCAAGGAGTTGCACCAAGAAGAAAGAAGCCTATTATATTTCTTTGTCTTGCACAGGGAGCCAGCAGACTGACCATTGGAGATTCCCTGGAATCCTAGGTCCACATAGGCAGACTAGGTTCAGCAGGGCAGCTCCCAGTAGCAGAGGAGTGCTGAGGCAGCAAAAGCAGACCTTGGGCAGTAAATACCTCTCCCGTCACATTCAAGTGCCTCATTATACATGGGTAACTGGCAATTCCTACTGCCACCAATCATGCATTAACCATATTGGGTGGGACTGAAAACTCCGTGGAGGGGGCTACTCCGGGAAATCTATCATTTCGGTCTCGATTCATCTGGCTATTCTTCGTTTCCCCCAAACCTGTACCTGTAGGTTACACGTGCATTTTGCAGTTGACCCCTGTAGTTACCCTGGAACTCGTTATTCCAAGTGAGTCTATAACTATGGTTACCAGCCCCATTTTAGTTAGGAGGGCTCTTATATTGAGGCCCTGAATTGAGGTGAAAAGAGCTAGTGTGATATATATATATAGGATAACGTACCCCTGGGGAACATAATAAGGGTATTGCAAGAGTTCTGTGACCATTTAGAGGTATGGGCGAAAGGCTGAGTTCATTTAAAAGGTCATGAAACTCTGAGGTGACTTGCAATATCCTTTCAATATACATAAGATTATTTTTTACACCTTATGATATATGGCCATACCATCACCCTTCGAACATACTGCCTGTTCCTTCATGTCTTGCAGACAGAAAGCATATAATTAGAATCTGCACTGTAAAATTAAACGCACAAAAAACAGCAATTTCTCCAAAAGGATTAGACATTCATGAAAGGCAGATTTAAAAAATGAAAATGGTGCAGGTGAGAGATTGTTGAAAAATACAGAGAATTATAATTCCTTCAGTAACCAAGCGTGGAAAAAAATAAACATGTTGCCATAATTATCTCCTTTCTGCTGATCGCATTTCATTGTGGAAAAGCAAAGAGAAAAAGGAAAAGGCAGTTCAAGTTTTCCTTGTTTAAATCACAGCTGTAATTATGTTTTTTGATCTGCCTTTCATCCTAGCTTCTGGCTGTGGCAGCAGGTATTATAACATCAGAACTCAGCTATCATACCTTATTACAGTTGAACAGCTATGTCATGTCTTTTTTCAGGTGAATAGATGCATCACAACTCACCTGCTGAAAAAAAATTGGATGGTTTGTGGACTGAGGTGTGATCCCTGGCCAAGCACCAGCAACCACAATCCTTATCAGAGAAAGGCACGAGCAAACCCCAAATAAACTTGTGCTCATCTCCCTGGTAGCTAGGCACAGAGCAGACAGGCTTAAATTAGAGGTAATGTGTAAGGTACTTAGACCACACAAAAAAGATTCCATGCCAGGTTACAAAATAGAGCTTAATTTGAAAAACAAAACAAGACCAAAATGATAAAACTCCAATCAACTTAACCGGAGTTATCAATTTGTAAAGAATAAACTGTAAAATAGCATCTAAAAGAATGACATCTGCAGCTTCTTCTTCTTTTTTGGGTCACTCCTAGGAACCTTCTTAGACACTCTCATACTGACTCAGAGGTCCACCTCCTCAGCAAACCTTCTGGGGTCAATTAGCTTGTCGTCAACTAGGTGCTAGCACAGCTCTGTAAGGCAAGTACTGAGCATGTGTTCACTTAATGTCAGATTAAACAACTCAGTAAAATAACCAATTTTCTACCCTTTACCCAACCATACAGCACCTCGTTGGCATAATCCAAGAAGGCCACCCAAAATTGGTTCTGCATCTTTCGGCTGTCTTTGAATCTGATGCAGTGTTTCTCTGGGGTGACCATCATCATACATCTCTCAACCAAGGATGTCAATAGAGGAGCATACAATGGTGAAGCAGATGGTGACAATGAGGAGATTTTATTGGTGATGCGCAAAACTAGGATTTATTAAACCGATTTGTAGTAGTACCCACTATTTTTATTGAGCCTAAAATCCAAGTAATGTTCATAACTTCAAATTGCACTTCCTTACAAAATCCCTGAAATAATGCCGTTACATCACATTGCGTAATTAAGCCACTGGTTGCAGGAAAATGTGCGCGTTGCTTGTGACAGCTGAGTTTTTGTGCTATTTTTTTAAAAGCAAAATGCATCCTTTCGTCAACATTTGGCACAAGAAAACCATTCAAACTGAAATGCAGCACTTAACCATGGATTTAAAGCTTGAGTAATTTTACAGTATTTTCTTAAAATTTAGCGTGACTAAGCAAAGGAAAACTACACGAATTTTCCACATTACTAATATTTATGAAGTGCTGCTAGAGTATTTTATACTTCGTTGGAGGTGTTTTGGAAGACAGCAAATAGGCGTTACCTCTGAGCAGCTCTGCAACTAATGGTCCCTCTTTTTGACGGAGTGAGTACAATCTGCTCGAGTGGGTAGGATGCTGCTCCTTTCTGTTGGCGGATTGTAACAATAACACTATTTCAAAGACCAGTTAAGTCTGAGCTAATGACTTTCAACATTCGATTATTTCAGGATTTCCAGAAAATATTTCAACGTGAACATGAAGGATCTTTTGTAAGATAAGGGACAAAGGATGATACTTCAACGAAAAATGAATTATGGATGTATTGTTTTCAGAGGTGTCAGTGTTTGCTCACTTTATTTGAAAATATTTTTCGTTGATTTTCGTTCTCTGTCGATATTTTCCTGAATGGAAAACATTTTCTAAAACAACACCGTTCCCTTTAGTGAGCATCGGTGCTTAATTTGTGCTTGTTGTTTCGGTTGCGGAGCACTGACACTTATTTTCTAGGGGCGGTTCATCATTTTTCGAATCAAGCATTTACTGCGAGCAAAAGACAGATTTGGGAAAGTCGGAGGAAGAGAAAAACGATAAAGCGTCACCAAGGGAGACAGAGAGAGCAGAAAGCTGCAGGAGTGAGCTGAAGGGGCAGGGAGGGGCTGTAATTAGACTGAGAAGGGTCGTGATGGTTTAAGGATTACGCTTCCGCAGTATTGTCTGTTCGCACATTTAATAGTAACAGCCGCGTATTTGCGAGGAGGGCTTTAGGCACCGGCACGTTTTTATTTCCAAATTAAGCACTGATGAGCATTGACTGCTTTATATAAAAAAGGTTTTCTAGTTGGGAATGCACATGCAGGGATGGACGAGAGGCTACAGTCTCGTCCAGGCCCCATCCCGAAATTCATAGCCAATCAAAAAGGTTTGCAAATTGCAACTTGTCTAATTATTACCCATTACACAGGTCGTTTTGTGGCCCCTGTGAATAGGAATTTTGCAATGCCATCTTTAAGTACATGAATCACATTACATAATTGCAGACAGGCTGCAAGAGTTGGCGTGAGATTAATGCCTGCTATTTGCCAATAAGCAAAATGTACATCAGGCCCCTTAGTTTTACTAAAATACCTATTTAAAATATTTTAGATATACTTGTATTGCTTTCCATTTGGATTATGAACAGAATACAGCATTACGCACTGTAATACAGCACTCAAAAAAGATTTTCACTGATACAATGTGATTTGTTTTGAGTCCTTCTTGGGGAGTTTCTACCATTGTCCCTCATGGGTACCATCTTTTTTCAGTGATTTTTAACAATAACATTAACCTGACCTGGATGAATGGATGACTATTTTGATTTCATGCATAAGTTATCACACATATTTTCTCGATCAAAGGCAAGATTCAAGATGGCACCAGGATATTAAGGGGCATATTTATACTCTGTTTGCGCCGAATGTGCGTCAAAAATCTTGACGCACATTTGGTGTAAACCATGCACCATATTTAAACTTTGACGCCCGAGCCTGCGGACATCAAAATTCCTCTGCGTGCGTCATTATTTGGATGCGGGAAACCGCCTTGCGTTAATGACATGCAACGCAGGAGTTCCCGCCCAAAAAATGACTTTAAGGCATGTGCGCCTTATTTATACTCCTGCGTCATTTTGACGCACAGGAGGGGGCGGGCCTTAAAAAACGGCGCACAGCCTGATGTGCGCCATTTTTTCACACCTGGGTGAGGGCAGGCGTTAAGGGACATGTGGGCTCACTTCCTGGACCATGGAAGCGGTCCAGACGTGCCCTTCCCTGTCCCCAGGTACACCCCCTGCCACCCTCGCCCACCCCTGGAGGACACCCATGGATGGGGTACCCATCCTAAGTAAGTACAGGTAAGTTGAGGTAAGTATTTTTTTTATTTTTTTTAAAGTGGCATGGGGGGCCTAATTTGGGCCCCCCTACATGCCACTGTGCCCAATGACCATGCCCACGGGGCAGAAGTCCCCTGGGCATGGCCATTGGGCAAGGGGGCATGACTCCTGTCTTTGCTAAGACAGGAGTCATTTCAGTGGGGGTTGTGCGTAACAAATTAGTGCAAGTCCGTTTTGAGGCATGATTTTTGCCTCAAACCTGACTTGCACCATTTTTTGACAACCAACCCCCATTTTCCCTACGCCGGAGCTGCCTGGTTTGAGTCTTTTTTTTTTTTACTCTGACCAGTCTGCATCGCGGGCTAGGAATGGCGTTAGCCGGCAGTAAAATTGTTGACGCAAACCAGCGCCGGCGCTGGTTTGCGTCAAAAAGTATAAATATGGACCTAAAGCCCTGATTTATACTTTTTGTGCGCCGCACTATCGTCATTTTTTTATTCAAAAGCGGCGCAAACGTACAAAATATAATTGTATTTTTGTAACTTTGCGCCGCTTTTATGTCCAAAAATTACGCTAATGCGGCGTGAAAAAAGTATAAATCAGGGCCTAAATGAGTACAAAGAGGCCATACAGATTAGATGACATATGAATCTATGGTCTTAACCATGCAAAGAAAATAAACTAACTTATGTTGGACAGTTTTCCTATCATTAAAATAGAAACAACTTATGATCACATGCAAATTGGAGATGCTATGCTTATCCTGTCTACAAGAGTTAAAACCCAACCCGCATTTTACTATGCAATCTCGAGTTGGCCAGCTGCTGGTGCACAATCAGGCTGCTTAGCACCCTGCGCACACATTTGCACCATTGTGTGAGTGTGTGTGCATGAGTTTAGCATAGGTTTTGTACTGAAAGGGAACCCTTGCAGTATAAAACACTATACATGGGCTACATTTTTAAAAATTCACACCTCATACAGGGAGTGCAGAATTATTAGGCAAGTTGTATTTTTGAGGATTAATTTTATTATTGAACAACAACCATGTTCTCAATGAACCCAAAAAACTCATTAATATCAAAGCTGAATATTTTTGGAAGTAGTTTTTAGTTTGTTTTTAGTTTTAGCTATGTTAGGGGGATATCTGTGTGTGCAGGTGACTATCACTGTGCATAATTATTAGGCAACTCAACAAAAAAAAATATATACCCATTTCAATTATTTATTATTACCAGTGAAACCAATATAACATCTCAACATTCACAAATATACATTTCTGACATTCAAAAACAAAACAAAAACAAATCAGTGACCAATATAGCCACCTTTCTTTGCAAGGACACTCAAAAGCCTGCCATCCATGGATTCTGTCAGTGTTTTGATCTGTTCACCATCAACATTGCGTGCAGCAGCAACCACAGCCTCCCAGACACTGTTCAGAGAGGTGTACTGTTTTCCCTCCTTGTAAATCTCACATTTGATGATGGACCACAGGTTCTCAATGGGGTTCAGATCAGGTGAACAAGGAGGCCATGTCATTAGATTTCCTTCTTTTATACCCTTTCTTGCCAGCCACGCTGTGGAGTACTTGGACGCGTGTGATGGAGCATTGTCCTGCATGAAAATCATGTTTTTCTTGAAGGATGCAGACTTCTTCCTGTACCACTGCTTGAAGAAGGTGTCTTCCAGGAACTGGCAGTAGGACTGGGAGTTGAGCTTGACTCCATCCTCAACCCGAAAAGGCCCCACAAGCTCATCTTTGATGATACCAGCCCAAACCAGTACTCCACCTCCACCTTGCTGGCGTCTGAGTCGGACTGGAGCTCTCTGCCCTTTACCAATCCAGCCACGGGCCCATCCATCTGGCCCATCAAGACTCACTCTCATTTCATCAGTCCATAAAACCTTAGAAAAATCAGTCTTGAGATATTTCTTGGCCCAGTCTTGACGTTTCAGCTTGTGTGTCTTGTTCAGTGGTGGTCGTCTTTCAGCCTTTCTTACCTTGCCCATGTCTCTGAGTATTGCACACCTTGTGCTTTTGGGCACTCCAGTGATGTTGCAGCTCTGAAATATGGCCAAACTAGTGGCAAGTGGCATCGTGGCAGCTGCACGCTTGACTTTTCTCAGTTCATGGGCAGTTATTTTGCGCCTTGGTTTTTCCACACGCTTCTTGCGACCCTGTTGACTATTTTGAATGAAACGCTTGATTGTTCGATGATCACGCTTCAGAAGCTTTGCAATTTTAAGAGTGCTGCATCCCTCTGCAAGATATCTCACTATTTTTGACTTTTCTGAGCCTGTCAAGTCCTTCTTTTGACCCATTTTGCCAAAGGAAAGGAAGTTGCCTAATAATTATGCACACCTGATATAGGGTGTTGATGTCATTAGACCACACCCCTTCTCATTACAGAGATGCACATCACCTAATATGCTTAATTGGTAGTAGGCTTTCGAGCCTATACAGCTTGGAGTAAGTCAACATGCATAAAGAGGATGATGTGGTCAAAATACTAATTTGCCTAATAATTCTGCACTCCCTGTAGGTGTGCTTTGCTGTGTGACACTTGTGCAAAGCTTGAAGATTTTTGAGAAATAAAAACATTTTTATTACTTTACCATTGACTCAAATAGGTGTAATTCTTGGTGCAAACACTGTCTATCATTGTTAATAGATAGGTGTTCGAAATCAGATTACTAGTCGAGGTGGTTGTGGAAGCCTACTTAAGCAGCAACCAAAATTCTTGTCAGGGTGGAACATAAGTGAACCCCAAATTACCTGTGCTTTACCCTCTGGTAGCTTGGCACAAAAAAGTTAGGCTTAACTGAGAGGCAATGTGCAAATTATTTATGCAGCCCTTCAAACAGTAGTAAAGTGAAAACGCAACATAAAAAAACCCCACATCAATTGAGAAAAATGAAGCAAAATGTATTACATTTTTTACACAAAAACAAAAATAATCCAATTAGTAGAACCAGAGACAAGCAATTTTTAACGATTTTGAAGAAATCAAGTGCTAAGAAGCAAAAAGTGCTAGCTGCCGTTATCTGCTTGCTGTAGACAAGGTCCAAGTCATAAGTTCAGGACGACTGCGCTGGATCACGGGCCAGATACATAGATGAGTTTAGTCTGCTGAAAAATACCTTATGGCCTGGGCATCGA
Source organism: Pleurodeles waltl (assembly GCF_031143425.1). Classification (NCBI taxonomy): domain Eukaryota; kingdom Metazoa; phylum Chordata; class Amphibia; order Caudata; family Salamandridae; genus Pleurodeles; species Pleurodeles waltl. The sequence goes on along the minus strand of NC_090446.1, from coordinate 723,664,150 downwards.
GATATGAAGTCCTCCAGACTGACTTTGAGCAGCTGTCGGCAAAGAGCTGCAATGTGAGCCCTGGCGTTGAGATGCAACACGCATCAGTGGAGTCAAGGATCCACCAATGGGAGCTTGAAATGCAAAGAACTGCGTCGTTGTCCAGGAAGCCACTAGGGCTTGCAAGGTCTTGTGCTGGGATACATCTGCATCGATTATAAACAGCATCATGCTGGGAAATAGTCAATGGCAAGCTGCATTGAGATGCAAGGAGTTGCACCAAGAAGAAAGAAGCCTATTATATTTCTTTGTCTTGCACAGGGAGCCAGCAGACTGACCATTGGAGATTCCCTGGAATCCTAGGTCCACATAGGCAGACTAGGTTCAGCAGGGCAGCTCCCAGTAGCAGAGGAGTGCTGAGGCAGCAAAAGCAGACCTTGGGCAGTAAAGCAGTCCTTGGTCAGCAAGCAGGTTAGCAGGGTGGACTTCACAGCTGGGCAGTCCTTCCTGGCAGAGTCCTAAGGGCCAGAAGTGATCTGGAAAGTTTGATCTGAAGGTGCAATATTTATATTTGGTGCCAGCTTTGAAGTGGGAGTTCTAGAGTTTTAAGTCCCAAAATATGTCTGGAATTTCCTTTCTCCTTGCCCTGGCCTCAGTTTGTCTGAGGGCACAAAAGACTATTGTGAAACCCTTTGTGAGTGTACTGAAGCAGAGTTCTTATGGTGTGCAAGTGTGGTAGGTGACAGTTCCATCCCTCATCCTGACAGAGATTGCCTATCTTGCCAATACCTATTCCCCTTTGTCTCATTGTCTGGGTGGAATACAATTAAACAGCCTGACTACAGCTAGTCATGTGATCCAGGATAAAGGTTGCAGGCACCAAATGGTTATGACATGCAAATGACAACTTTCTAAAAGTGGCACTTTCGGAACTGTGGTTTAAAATCCAACTTTATAATTAAAGTGAACTTTAAATTACATTTCTTTAGACACCAATCTCAACTCTCCTACCTGCTCCCAATTCAAACTGATCACATACTAAATGTAATAACGTAACCCTATGTTACCCTAAGGGCGAGGCAGGCGTTCTAGTAGTGAAAAATGGATGTAAGAGTTTTCCTCTATCAGGACATGTGAAAATGAAAGGTTCATGTCCTACTTTTTAAATACATGGCACCCTGCCCTCTGGGTTCTGTAGCGCCTACCCTAAGGGTGACTTACATGTATTAAAAAGAAATATTTAGGCCTTATTAAAAAGGTCTATTTTACCAGTTCAAAATAGCAGTTTAAAACTGCACACAGTCTATAGTGGCAGGCCTGAGAGACATTTAAAAGGCTATGTGAGTGGTGGGCACAATTAGTACTGCAGGTTCATTGGCAGCCTTTAATTTTCATACCCTGTGATACAGACAAGACCACTTTACTAGGGACTTTCAGGCAAATTATATGTGCCAATTCAGTGGAAGCCAATATTTCCATGTTTCAGGGAGAGAGCACAAGCTCCTTATCACTGCTTAGCAGTGATAAAGTAGACAGAGTTCTAAGGCCAGCAAAAGCAATTTCAGCACAAACAGGAGGACTAAAGGCAAAAAGTGGAGGAAAGCCAAGCCAAGGGTGTCAGGTCCAATATTAGGGCTTTGTGTAAAAAAAACATGAGTGATACACGGGAGTGTGAAACATTTTCATGCATGTATATTTTTGTGCATCATTAATAACTTTCAGATTAGGGGCCTGATTACGATCTTGGCTGATGAATACTCCATCACAAATGTGACAGTTATTCCATGCACCGTAGAACGAGTTCCATAGCAGATACTGAAATTGTAAATTGGTGGGTGGGATATCCATCAGGTTTGTGACAGAGTAACCCTGCCTGCTAAGTTAGTGATCAGGTTCAGTATTTGTACCCCCAAATACTCATAGACACACTAATGTAGTACTGATGCACGTGAAACAAATTCTTTATGATGTGTAGAAATGTGTTTTTCAACATATACTAACTAGGCATCAATTAAATACAAAGGCCATCTTTTCCAAGATGGAAGTCACCCTTGACATTTATGCTCCCCCACCCCGCCCACATTTCTCCTGGCAAATTCTGCAGAGCAGAGTCAACGTGAAATGTACTTGGTTAAAATAATTCAGGCAATCATAAGATCTACCTTAGAATGATGGCCCACTTTGTTCATTGGTGTCCCCAAACAGTTTCAACCTCAGTGAATTCAAAATCTTGTTGTCAGGGGGGGTTTAGTGTATGTTGGCAATTATCATATTTCACTGAAGTTGACGGGGCTACCATCTGCAGCTAGAATAACGTTTAGAGCTCCATTGGTTGTATTTAGTTCTGTAGATCAGGGGTGACCAATACACAGGAAAACAGACATGAATTGTATGTCCATTCAGAATCCCTCATTACAAGTGCAGCGGTCTTACGACCACCACACTCACAGTGGCAGACTGGACCGCCGTCAATGTGGCGGTCCAACCGTAACATAAAACCATGGCGATTGGGCCTTCACGGAACTGCCAAGTCTGCCAGGATCCTGGATCCTAGTGGTCTGGCGGTGGCAGAGATACTAATCTGCCAGGGTAGCACTGCAGGCACACAGCATTTCCGCCGGCTCGATTACGAGACTGTGACAATGCTGTAGCCTGTTTCCCACTAGGCTGGCAGGTGGAAACCGAGGTTTTCACCCACCAACCTAGTGGAAAACTCTTACTGGGGCTGGCAGAGAGGTAGTCTGTGTGGCAGCACCCTCTGTGTTGGAAGTTCGTCGGATGGCAAAAACCATCCGTTGTACTTGTGAAAACCCCCAGACTGTTGATTCCTGCATTATTATATATGCTAATTGTCTTTGGATGTGGTGTGATCATTTAAGCGGTAATGGCTTCTGAAACTAAGGACTGAGCAGCCGAATAATCTCGCTTACCATATAAAATAAACAGAGGATGTTAAGTGCTTTAAAAAGAAGCCACATACTATCCTAAATAACATGATATGATGCTTCATGTTCAGCTGAGTACACCTTGATACTCTTTGGTTTAGATGTAATACAAATACTGCAGAATATAGTGGATTGGTCTGGCTTCTCTCTGACACAAGCAGTTGACCCTTTCATTTGTTACTCAGCGTAACGCTATCTATATTTAACCATCGATTCCATCTTGACCACTGACTCCATTTTGTGCTTAGCTTAGCTTCAAATGCCATCACATCAGTGGCGGAGGGAGCCTTCCATGCACAGCTTGTTCTCTACATTGAACGTGTTTTCACTTTTCTCACCAGAGAAGGGAGCATAACTTGGGGGATGCAATGATGATAAGAGTATACAAGGATGAGAATGTCTATAGGAGAGAAGGCTACGGCTCTGTCTAGGAAATGCACATGGGAATCTGGCCAATCCTTTTGTGTGTTTTCAGCACTGACCAAGTAAGCCGATGCTTGACTTTCACCACTTCCTCAAAGGTGAGGGTGAATGTTACCAGAACCTTCCTCTTGAGTTTGCTTAAGGTATCTAAGGTGGGGAAACTTGGCGCTGAGGCATAAGGAACTCATTTCTGAGGGTGGACATATTGCTCAGAAAATCAGAGTCCCTTTGGGGAAAATTTCTCCTGTCTCAGCTGTCCAGGGTTCCAAAGCTTGACGTTGGCAAGGACAAGGGTGATGTTGGATTCAATCCCCATGGTGATGTATTTTAAATTTTTAATCATCTAGGTTTGCTGTGTGCATGTATATATATATATATATATATATATATATATATATATATATATAACCTTAGACACTCCTTCCAATATCAGGAGAACCAGGACACCTCCAATATGAAAATTCAGTTTATTTCAGCACAAAATCCAACGCGTTTCGGCAACAGCCTTACTCATGGGTAGGGTTGGAAGGAGTGTCTAAGGTTATATTAGGGTCTCTCGGAACCCATCCAGGACCGCTGTGTGGAGCACCTGCATTCCGGGACTTGGTTACGAAATATATATATATATATATATATATATATAAACACATATATATATATATATATATATATATATTCACTGCATAAATATTAATTGTTGATATATTCCATTTTTCCTGCATATTATATTCAACAGCTCTGATTATTTTAGTATCTGCACATGTTTTGCTGCATTCAAGTTAAATGCTCACATTAATATTTTGGTATACTTTCGTTTGAGACTTTGGGAAGTGCCTTAATCAATTCATTATGCAGACTAAGGGGCATATTTATACTCCGTTTGCGCCGATTGTGCGTCCAAAAATTTGACGCTCAATCAGCGCAAACGTTGCCCCATATTTAAACTCTGACACCCGAGCCCGCGGACGACAAAATTCTGCCGTGTGCATCATTTCTTGGATGCGGCAACCCGCCCTGCGTTAATGATATGCAGGGTAGGCGTTCCTGTCCAAAAAACGACGCAAACGGCCATGCGTCGTATTTATGCTTCCGGGCAAAAATGACTCTCGGCCGGGAGGCGGAGCAAAAAAATGACGCAAAGCCCGATGTGCGTCAAAATGTAACACCTGGGTCAGGGCAGGCGTTAAAATGGGGCAAACACACCTGTATTTAATCAGAACACACAGAACAAACAGCAGAGCAGCAAAGCAGCAGAGCAACAACAGGGAGACATGGAGGTGATTTTTATCCAGGGTGCACATAGACGCAGAGCCCAGCAGCAACAACAGCAGCTACAACAACACCAGCAGGGACCCCAATGGCAGCGCAGAAGGCAGGAGAGGATATTCCGCCCAAGAACAACCCTGCATGGCCTCAGGGAACACGACATCATCCAGAGGTACCGGTTGAACTGGCAGGCCATTCAGCAGAACATTGAACTGCAGTTGGCCCCCACTTTAGTGACACCCCGCACCATCCCAACAGAAACAAAGCTGCTTGCCGTACTTCACCTGCTGGCAAGTGGCTCATTTCAAACAACTGGTGCCCTGGTTGGCGGAATATCACAACCATCATTCTCCGCATTTCTGCCAAAAGTACTGGATGCCATCATTCGCCTGACACCCCTCCACATCTGTTTCCCTAACACACTGCAGAAGCAGCAGGAAACAAAATAGGGGTTCTACCTCATCAGTGGCTTCCCACACGTCCTTGGTGCAATCGACTGCACACATGTACGCCTTGTGCCACCTGCTGCAACAGAACACCTCTACCGCAACAGGAAGCACACACATTCAATCAACGTGCAGGCCATAGTCGATCACCAGGGATTGATCACCAACATCGTGGCTAAATATCCTGGGAGTGAACATGACTCATTCATCTTCCGTCACAACACCATCAACCAACACTTCCAGGATGGACGGTATGGCAATGGACTACTTGTTGGTAAGTACAGAAACCTACTTATATACACACTGCACAGCAACCCTCTAGGACACACAACACATACACCACAACAGCAACATCTAGACAGGAACACACTGAGGTCCTGACATCACTAGCCATGTTTCTTAACTCACCATTGAACCTGTCACACATTGGAATTTACTGTACAGCCTGATGTGAAGACATTAATGAGTGTGGTTGCATAAATGTCACCTTGGAAATTGTAAGTGTCACAATGACCTTTACATTAATACATTGCATAAGTTTCAAGGTATGGGATGTACAGGGTACTTTGATATGAACGTGTTAACAACACTTCCAAATTTAAATGTGCATGGAACTATCATCTCACCCTCAGTGAAGACACACGGACACCTGTATCACAAGTCACAATGCTAGGGAGGGCACACTGTACTGCAAATCCCAAAACATACTGCTGACAAACGGTTAGCAGACAAACACTTGCTCAGCCAAGGAAACAACACAATGCAGATGGTATAGCCTACAAGTATAGGATGTCACATTAGTACACAAAAGAGTCACAGACAACACAAGACAACTACTGCCATTAAAGGTCTTTTCAATAGTGCCAGCTACATCTACATGATCCCATTCTGTGTTTTTCTTTCAGCTGATCAGGGGTATGGCATCCAGCCATGGCTAATGACACCATTTGGGAACTCGAGTACTGCTGCAGAGCGGGCATACAACGACGCCCATAAGAGGACACGCAGCATTGTCGAGCGGACCTTTGGGATCCTCAAGTCAAGGTTCCGCTGCCTTGACATCACTGGCGGTAGCCTACTATATTCCCCCGAGATGCTCTGTAGGATCATACTCACATGTGCAATATTGCACAACATTTGTGTAAAAAGGAACATTCCCCTCCTCGAACCAGACCCATACATGCCTGAAGACGAAGAAGAGGAGGAAGCTGGCCTGCAACAGGAGGGGGAACAACCAAACACGGCTGCTGGAGTGCGTAGGCGCCAACACATTGTAAATAATTTATTTTTATAATTATCACCATCACCACTTAATGCACTATTGTAAATAAACACTGATAACAAACACCACATCATGGTTTGGCCTATTCATTTCTGCCCACCTTTAGCTTGAAATATCTGAAGAAGAATGTCGTCTCATTGAGCAATGATGATATAACAATCAGGACACAAAAAAATACACCACAAATGTAATGGCCACCATACAATGGTCAAATACACACACAATGTAAATGACAGACATCCTGTACAGTTCACCTTTGAAGGGCAATAGCTGAGGACCACACATATGACTCACATACATGTAGTAAACATGGATCACCGCAGCAGATGGCACACAACTAAAACACCATCACTCAACTAGGGGAAAACAGGTCTCATACATCAGGCAGTTCACATGCTAATGCTTCAGGAACAGGAATGTAGTACTAGACTCTTGCCAACAGTAATTCCAACTACTTACTATCATTGCAATGACTATCTGTCACTAGAGTTACACATAAGCAGAACATACACAGCACAAGTGCTACACCTATGACAAGCATCCAGCACATCACATCCCATCTACATGTCAGCCCTTTTCTAAAAACATTACACACACTTGCAGCTGCTCACACCCCACCTGTCTGAAGAGGTCCCTGGAATGCCGATTTGTGTACACTGAGATTCCCTCATCTACACACACACACTCACAAGAGTCATCCAGTGTGCCACACCCTTTCCTATGCCTACCATTGTCATAGTACCATCTCACTGCATGGAACTCAGCTCATATAATACACTGGCTTTGAGTTTATAAGGCCTGGTATCACCTGTGGATTGATTCTTCTGTGAAAGGTACTGTAGGCTATTTATCAGCAAATCCCATCTGACAGGACTAGTGAGACACTGATGGAGGCCACACCAGTGATCCCCTCCATGCACACCACCCAAATGTACATGCCCCGTCCCTGCTGATGCCTCCTACTGCATACATGTTTGAATTTGAGCTATTACATCATTAAGCTTTGACACTAATGTTGCCGTAGAAAACTTTATCAGGGTTCATGTGTCACCTTCAAAACAACACAGGACATACACAATGTGACATCTCAACTGTCTACTGCTCCCTCTGACCAGTCCTAGTCAGAACACTTGATCATGTAATTACTGAAAGAACTTGCTCCTGATTGACCCAGCATCCTGTCAGCCTGACTGGCACCTGTCTGTGGGTCACTCTACAGATACCTGGGGTCCACCTATGGACCACACGTGCTGTCCAAAACCTCTTGTACCTCAGACACTAATTTGTCATTAGCCTCATCAATGTATACTCAAATACATAGTATTGCATCATCTGACTGTTATTTGCATCCGATTTGTGACAGTGCCCTTGAATAGCCAAATCTTGGTCCTTCCGTTGTCTGGCCCTCATTAATGCCTAAACTACAAAGTGTGACAGTGGACCTGGACCATAGCGTATGATGGTGTAAATGGCCTCCATCAAAACCAGCAACCTCAGATAATGTCCATGAAAAGTCAACACATATGAGGACCCTGACTGTTCAAACGCTGAGTAACATTGTTCAAATGATAAAGATGAGTCGTGTGTGTTGAATACCAGCCATTTACTTCTGCACAGAGGCTATGATGTTTCCTGATACATTACCATCCACAGAGGCCAACTGGAGTACAAATGTTGCAATGACACATGCCGGATCCAGACACCTGAGACATTCTCTCACTCAGCACACCAAGGTTGCCCAGTTGAAAGTCTTGTTACACGTTTTCAGTGACAGGGTGGGACCATCCATGTGTAGGTGACCATGTCCTCAATGGCTTCTCTCAAATTTTGCTACAAACAATACCCAATAGAAACAAGATTAGCTGCCACTAACTCATGAGGAGACCTGGAAGTTACAGTGACAACATACACCCTGACTGTTGATACTGGATCAATATTGGACCACACACATGTACATGTACCATCCAATCAACAAAATATTTGCAAGCAGCCGATCACAGTAGTGTCCCAGTTGTAACCTAGCAGGAAGAATGAAACATGCCACTAAACCAGGTAGTGCATAAAGGGCCACATACATCAACAACCTATTTGCTATCATGACATGAGGAACGTTGAGATTTTGCAAAAACTATCAATGCAAAATGGTATGTCAGATTTCTCCAAAGAATCAATAGGGCAAACGTAAAATGGGCAAATGGGATTACAGAATGGCAAACAGTGAATCATACCCTATTTGCTTCCATGAGCCTGCTGCTGAAGGTTTAGCATTACTGAATTTGGGAAACCCTTGGATAAATTTGCAAGTCTGGAAGAGCAAACCCTAGGGTGCTGGGGGCCTAAGTCCACCTCTACTGCCCCCCAAATATACATTATTTATGCACATGTGAATCACACACATGCATAAGGCGCATGTGTGCCCTACATGTCAAAAGTAAAACACATTTAAGATACATTAACTCGTAATTAGGACATGGTTACCCCCTTAAAAAGTGTAGGTGACAATTGCACTACCTATTTGGCCTTTATATAATTTTGATGACTGTGATAAATGTGGACACATTTTTGCTAAGGAATACATCCTGGTATCCCATTCATATTTTGAAAATAGCCATCAGCAATTACCCACATATGTGTACAATTATGAGTAATATCCATTCTGACCAATCATTACTATTGCACTGTGAATACCTTCTATACATCCTATAAGGGACATTTGCCATAGCTAACCCCAAATGTGTATCACTTAGCACCGTTTGGTCATGACAAAATTCATTTCTCAATTTGACAAATGAAAGACATATTTGTCATAATGCGTCATATTTCCACGCATACAGCTTGTGCGTCATAATTTTTGACACACAGGAGTGCAGATAATGCAGAGTCAAAGAATTATTTCAAAAATAGATATCATAATATCCTGCATAACATGGCTTCCATTTATTTCCATAATGCGTCATATTTCCACGCATACAGCTTGTGCGTCATAAATTTTGACGCACAGGAGTGCAGATAATGCAGAGTCAAAAATATTTTTCATATTTAGATATTATATTTTCCAGCGGCTTAATTTTCAACTCTAGAACTGTAAAATAAGCCTCAAACAAATAGAATAGACCAACGAAGAATTTTTTTTTGACTCTGCATTATGTGCACTCCTATGCGTCAAAAAATATGACGCACAAGCTGTATGCATGAAAAAATGACGCATAGCGGGGAAAAAACTGCGGCCATTTTATGCAGGATGTGATGTAATAGGATATCCTGTTTACAGAATCTGTACAGTGGGTGTACTTTCACTTTGCAGTCTCAGATTATTCTAGACTGTGTGGCTGTGTGGAAAGTGTTGTCCTGTCTATTAGTGCTTTTGTGTCCAGTGTACCATCTCAATTGTGCTTTTGTCATCATTGTCTTGTTGTTGAATACTGTCTGAGTCTGTGTTGTATTATTGTGTCAAGTCCAGTGTTTTATTTATTGTCTGTGGGAGTCTGTTGTGGGTACTGTAATATAGGGGTTAGTTGGGCTCTTCTTCTTAAGTTTTCTTTGTATTTCACCACTCTACCTTTCCCCATTTCCCCCTTTTCCTTTTTCTAAAACTTTTTCCCCTTTGTCAGTGCTGACATGTCTGGTAGGCCACGGCTTTCCAGGATGGGTGAGGAGGAATTGGGGGGATTTATATGGCTTGTTTGCCATGTCCTCCCACTCATGCTGGAGGCTGGGGGTAGGGTGATACATATGGTAGCCTAAGGAATGACCATCAACTGAAGCACCGCTGGGCTGATCTGATATCCAGGGAGCAAGATCTGCTGGACCACCCGGGAATCAGGATTGGTGGCCATGTTGGTGAGTACAGATCAATTACATGTGCACAATTTAAAGCTGTGTGGCGACATTTGATGATTGTTACCCAATCTGCCAGATAAGTAGCTGACTGTGTGTAATGCTAGGGAAACCTACTGGGTAATTGATGCACAAAGTGAAGGAAGACAAATGCTAGCAGTCAGGTATCTCATGTTTTCTACACATACCGGTTGCCTGTAGCAGTATGTAATGTAGTGCTGCCTTTGTGTCAGACAAGCGACACATTAATGACGCAATTAGGACTCTACAGGTCACAATAGCCAGTGAAAAATGGATGTTGAAACATCATACCTACTTATGTAGACGCCATAGCTAGACTGACATTTGTAAACCCTACATGATGCTATAAATGAGTGCTGCCTTCACGTCAATTGAAGTTAGCAATGTTGTCCACATATATGTCACATGTGTGTCTGGTAGGTGTGTATGGAAAATGACCACATAGGCTGTTTGAGTTTGAGAGGTCATGCAGCCCTCAAGTAACCAGCTTTTGGATGTCTCTCTTGGATGCACATGATGAGATGAATGCACCCCTATATTGTTGGTGCATACTAATGGAGGTGCATCTTTGCCACCACATGACTGTCCAGGCCACTGCATGTGTGTAGTAGGGTGTGTAACTGTAGCAGGAGACTCATCCAATGTAAATGTTGCTCATGAATAATTCCATGCAGTATGAGCATGTGTGAAAGGGTTTCATTACTCATGTCATATTCTCACATTGTCTTTGTAATTGCAATTGTTTGTCAGTGCACGGATTCTGAGTATATTCTTCCTTCCATGCTTTACAGGTGGACCTGCACCGTACACAGTGGGTGGCTCATTTTGAGGACCCCGACACCTACAGTGAGTGTTGCATGTGTGCTATTTTTAATGTTTGCTGGTGATGCATGATGGACTACTGTGTGTTCAACAGAATTCAAGGTTTGATGCGCTGCCAATTCATTAGTATTGTTCCATTAGTGGGATTTCAGTTATCACTTCATTTTGAGTTGACCTATGCTTATCCATTTCTCAGATTTTGGGTCTGTAGGCCATTCCAGTAGGGCCCGCTATGGGGAATGGGGTGAGTCATGTGGAATACACTGGTTAATGTAAGAGTTGCTCTGGGACTTGTCTCGGACTGAGTCTGCATTTCAGACTGACATTCTCCCAGATAGCTTCTGCAAATGGCTTGTCTGAAATCTGCTGCTTCCCTAGTTAACGATGGACTGAGTACACTGTAGGTTGGATCTTCCGGGGGCATGTACTTCCACAAGTTGTACTAGAAGTGTGTGGGACTAGAGTGCAATGGCCTAGGTGTACATTCTACTCATGATCATGGGTGTTCTTGCTCCTCTGTGTCTGTAGAAAAATATGCCTCACTGGTAGTATGTGATGTTGGCCTAAGTCAGTACATTTTGACATGTGTGGACCTTGGATAGGACAAGGTTTAGCTGACTCCGATTTGTTGCCAGCCCTTCACTGGTGTTGTGTGTGTGGAGGCAAAAACTTGTTGAGCTTTCTATACACTCCTGGGTGTGCATTGATTATGGGATTGTTGGATGTTCTTCCCACCCCCCCCCCTCCTCAAAGACTGCCATGTGTTTGGGAATAGGGTACCTAGGACTGTAGCAACCAGTATGTTACACATACTTGTGACCTTTTGAAACTTTGTTTTGAACCTAGTGTACACACTCGGTTATGGCACATGAGTTCTATACTAGCAAATCCAATTACAAATCGCAGATATTGAGGGTTGTGATTGTTATCACATACACTGACATATGTAGTCAAGGCAATAGGCGGAGGAGGTGCAGCCATAATGTCAGCTGCATTACTAATTATTTTGATGAGAAGTTTAGGCTGATGTCACCCATCATGTATAGACATGTATATGCTAGGTGTGAGATGCCCTTTGTATGCAGGCTTCCCATGTACTTCCTCTGAGACTTTCAATGATCTATGTGGTGATATGAGCTGTTACAACTACAGTAAAAGTAATTTCCAATTGACCCATTGTGCTATTCCACCCAATGCATTTCCTATGGTAAATAGTTGCCCTTTCTCTTCACAGCTGCAAACATGAGTGCCGCACAGAGGCATGATTTTGAAAGACGGGCCATGAGATACCGGCACATCCTGCAGGTGCAGTCGGGGTTCCGACAGATGGCCCGAAAATACCAGGCGGATCGGGCCTCCGGAGCATGGTGGGCCTCACCACAGGGTGGCCCAACGTTGCCCACTACAGCAACCACAACCACCAGTTCTCCCCAAATGGCCCCAGCAATGGCGGGGACAGTTGTGCCTGCCTCTGCAGCATGACCTGGACCCAGCAATATCAGAGCTGCAGGACAGTCCAGTGGGCTACAAATAACTCCCACACAGAGCACCTCTGCCAGCACACAGACAGCAGCAGCACCTCCAATTGACCCTGCGGCATTCCAGGTTTTAGACCGCAAAATGGACAAGTTCATTCGGAAGGTGGACAAGCTGAGCCAGGATGTGGCGTACATAAAGAAGTGGGTCAGGTCCATCAGGCGGACCCTACGGAGGGCCAACCTCTAGGACTTAAATGGTCTATTTTAATTTATCCCTCCCCTCGCTCCTCTTTCCTTTTTATCATGATAGGTGGGTTTTGGGGATTAGTGTTAGGTTAGTATAGGTTGTTAGCTTAGTTAGTGTTAGGGAGGAGGGTGGGGGGTCCTTATTCTTTCTATTTTTCATTTTTGAGTGTGTGGGTGGGTGGGTGTGTGTCAATGTTGGGATTCCTCTCTGTTTAGAAAAAAAAAAAAAAATACAAACAAATATATGATTGTTTAGGATAGTATAGTATGTGTGTAGGTTAGTATGTGTTGTCCTGCATGTGTCCTGTCTCATAATGGTGGGTGGGGGGTTGATGTTTAGATCGATTCGTTATATGTGTAGAGTAAGTTTAGCTTAGGTTAGTTAGGGACAGTTGTGGGTTAGGAGTAGTCAGATTAGATTAGTGTAGGTATGACTTTTCCCTTAGTTGCCTCTGGTGTGAATACTTATGAATAAATATATAGTTAACCCTTTGCATTATGTGTTAACTGCTACTTGATCATGGCCTTGCCATCAGTGTAGGTGATTGTTGTTCTATGACATTTGTGTCCTATACTACACACCGAAGAAAAAAGAGGTTTAAAATGGCAGCTACCCGTGTGCTAACTTGGTAAGTATCCACCATTTGATAGAACCACCATTTGGAGTTTACATGGATCACAAAGGATTTGTGTTGATGAGTATGTTTTCTACATCACAAAGTGTGCTTCCAGACTTGGTATTGTGGGTAATTTATTAGGGCGGACTGCAGCGTGATGTTCAGGGACATCTTTGTAGATGAGGTGTTGTTAACACTCTTGTCTTCTTGTCTTCATTACTGACATATATCATGTGTGCAAAAATTCAGCATGACTTCCCTTCTTGGAAGTATACTCAGAAAGGGTGATTGATGCTGTGTTTAGTTGTGTTTGCTTAGATTAGACTGCATAATTTAATGTTTTAGTATTGCATGGTGCCCACATTTATCAGCCACCATTAGTTGACTTTGATTGCTATTGATGGAGCATTATTCTGTCCAACACAGCATGATTGTGTGTGGTTTGTCCCTTCATCAGTTATTTTCCTCAGGATGGTCAGGCTATGATGCAATCCTGGCCACTGCACAGATGTATCAGACTACATGATGTCAGGACAGTTGTATTGACAAGCTACATGGTTGTCACAGAGGCACTTTTGAGTTATCTACTGCACAGTTGATGTGTCAAATTACACAGAGACATATTAGGTGTGCAAGTGCTATTTATTGATAGGTGCTGTAGTGCAAAATGTACATTGTCCATGTTTGCTGAGTCCGTTCTAGTGCATTCTTACATGGTGATCCTACAGAAGGGGTGTGGATGATGCTCCTGACATGCTGGGGTGATGTTACAGACAGTACAGAGGGACAGGATTTGCCGATTAGTAGGAGAGAGACATTCACTGGCAATGCTGACAAGTCATACAGTGGTTAGCAGAACAGTCATTGAGTATAGTTGTAGTGAGACTGGCATTTGACAAAACGTAGGACCTTGGTCAAAGTAGGCCATGGTGCAGGGACTAGTGCTTCCGGGTACTCTTCCGTGTGAATGTGATCTGTTCCATGTCTTCTTCTTCTGATGTGTGTTGCCTGCTTTGTCCTTGTTGTTGTTGGTTGTGAAGGGGCAACACACACCTCAGTGTTAGAAGACGTGGAGTCAGACATCCCGGTGGCTGCTCCCTGTGAAGGTCTTAAGGGCAGTACTGCAGCAAGGAGGGCCTGCTGGTTTTTGAGAATAGTAGCTACATCACAATGGTAGGCAGCCAGGTCGGCCCTGAGGGAGTCATGATTGCATTTGTGCATACAGTGGAAAGTGTGGGGTGCGAGGTGTTGTGGCAACTCCCTTACTGCAGTGGTGAATTCCTTTATAGTTTCTTGTAGTCCTTGCAGTATGGATGTTAGGGCTTGCATAGCTTCTGCCTGATCTGCAGATGACATCATGCACGAGCGCACCCCCTCAAGGCTGGCTGCCATATTTTGCATCCCCACCCGCACCTCCTTGCCCAGCTCCCGCTGTACTCCAACTACAGTTCTTTCAAAGCTGGTACCAGTGTCGTCAGAGTCCTCAGCTGTGTAGGAGCTGGCAGGTCTTGCAATTGGGGTGGTGGGTGGTTCTTCTGTGATGGCTGCTTGTTCTGTGCTCCTCCTTGTGACTGAAGGTGGGGTCTGGAGGGTTTGAAGGACCTTTTTGGATGATCTCCTGGGGAATGTTTATGGGCTCGTCATCCATGTCATCAGGGAAATCTTGGACAGGCATATCGGCAGGAGATCCACGTTCCTCTGCAATGAAACAGGGTACAATTAGTGTGTCTGTGTTGTGACAATTTTTACGTAACATGCCAGCCTTTTGATGAATTTACTTTGTGATCTTGTTTGGTATTGGTATCTGCTGTCCTTCATATGGGAATTGTTATAGGCCTATGGCCCACCTGTGTGTCACATGTATGATATAGAGTTATCAGACTTGTCTGCCCAATTGCCTCTAGGTGTTGCTTTGTATCAAATAGGGAATAGCCATTTTTTTGTCCTACTCGACCCTCCGTGTATATCTATTCTTATGGTGAGACCTTTCACTGGCTGTGGGTGTTCTGATTGCCCTGGCAGCACACTTGCCTCTCAGGACCTGCCCCAATCCCTGATTGTTCACATTGACTTAATTGTAATTGACATGTGGCATATCCTATGCATGGCAATGTTATGATGTGATATGGATGTAGACATTGTTAATGTGTCCTGCTGATGTTGGGTAATGTGTGTTTAATTGGATTGCCCTGTTTATCGTATCAGTGTCCTATTTGGTCCTCTGACTGTGCAGGTGTATTTCAGTGACCAGTTGCATGTGTCCCCTCCTCAATGCTGTTGTCTGAGCAGTATGACATTTGTGATGTTGCCTTGTTAGCCAGGCACGTGAAGGACCCTGACATATGCAGCATGTGTGTGTCCTTAGTGCTGTGACGCTCCTATTGCTGTTTACTTTGGCTGATGTATGTGACAACTATGGGCATTGACATATGAGTGTACTGGGGCCTTTGTCTTGTTTCAGGAGATTGTTGCAGATGTCATCCTCACCCCCTAATTTAGGTATGTATGTTCCATGGGGAGGTTACTGCCATTGGCTACTATAGCTGCACAGAGATCAGAGGTGTTAGTGTCAACTGTTGTTGCAGTTACATTGCAGTTGTTGTTTTGGCTAGTGGATTGCTGATAGGGCCCTAGTTAATGTAGGAGATATTTTGGCTGACGAGTGCCAGGATGTAAGTTTGACGTAGTGGCCTTCCCTCCTGTCGAGGCTTTCCCTTAGCTCCATTGTTGTCATGACAGGATGCCCCCATGGGACTGTTGTTGGTGTTGTGTTATGTTGTGCCCCAGCTTCTGTATGTGCAGGGCATGCCCCCCTGCCCTGCCCCTTTACCCATGCCACTCCATGTATATGCTGACTTACATGCAATGTGTAGTAGGTATTTCCCCCCCCTGCTTACAGTCAACATTATTGCATTATAATTCCCCATGCGACTTACCCTGCATGTGCTTTGTCTCGTGGTAGTCTGCACTGTCCTGTCCTTGAATCCCTGTGACGATCTCCTCAGGGATGACGGCTGCGACCATCTCCTCCATGTGGTCCAGGGCCTCCTGGTGTGCTGGACTCCCCCCTCCAGTCTGCAGTGCTGCCTTCCTGTTCCTGGCCATTTTTTCCTTTGTCCTACGTTTGCAGTCATGCCAGCGTTTCTTACACTCGGTGACTGTCCTGCGTACTTCAGCCACACTGTTGATCTTGTCAACAATTTATTGCCATATGGCCTCTCTCCTACTGATTGGCAACTTAGACGTGATGAACAGTTGGTGCTGGTGTTCCGTCACCTCTATAACCAGGATTTCCTGCTCCTCTGCACTGAAGCAACACTTTGTTTTTTTTCTATATATGTCCTGGTTCTTGTAAGGATCATCCTGGCTGGTTCCTGGTCTGCTGTCATCTTCCTGGGGTCTGTAGTGGCATCTGGGATCCATTTTGGCTCTCCTCTGCTTAAAGGGCAGTGGTCGCGGTATTTTTGACGCTATTGCGTCAAAAAAACGGCGCTCTCCAGGTTGCGCTGTCGTAAATCGACCCACAGTCATTTACGTCACGTTAACGTTGTTTTCCTTTACGACTTGACGCCGCGATGTGCGTAAAAAAAAATTACTCCCACCTGTTGATTGCGCCGCCGTGCGTCAAAGTATAAATTTGACGCCCGCACGGCGCATCGAAATGGCGTCAGCCGGCGGTAAAATTTTTGGCGCAAAACTGCGGCGGCGCAGCTTTGCGTCAAAAAGTATAAATATGGCCCTAAGAGTGCTGCATTTTTTGCATTCTTTAGCCTTGTTCCCTCTTAATTTGAAGCTAAGCAGAACACTCAGAATGTAAAACATATATACTGAAATATACTCAGCATACTTTTCTTGAGGCAGGAACATGATATTAAGGGAAAATGGTTATTTTTGAAGTTCTGAAAAAGTTGTTTCGAGTTATTGTTGATGGTCGAATTTTGTCTCTACCACACCCAAGGAGAACCTTTCCAGATACTGGGAGAGAAGGGGATGGCCTAAGAGGAGGGAAGTGGGGCTCATCTTCTCTGACCATGTAATGATCTCGTCTAGTAAGTCAGTAGGATAATCCCTGAGATTGGAGGGAGAGTAACTACTGTTATTGTTAAAAAGATGTTGAGGGATTGAGTGGCATCATTAGATTGGGTGGAGTTCTCACTGAAGACTAAGCTCTCCACCTTCATTTATAACTTTCTGCACAATGAGAGACTACAGAAGAAGGTAGGAGACTTGCAACAAAAAGTGGAAAAGAAGATTAAGACTCGGGTCTGCTGTTGACCACTGCCAGAAGAAACTAGTAAATAGGCCATCTCTTGGCACTTATCTCTTACACGCTTCCCAGAATTGATGGTGTCAGGCCCTAGTTACTCACATGAGACTAGTGGATCTGTTGCAATATACTGGGGTAGCCATTCTGGAGTCTTTAAGGCTGGAGAGGACTACTACTGAAAGGCCCATAGCTGAGAATAGGTGTGAATTGTTATGGAGTATGGATTGTCTTAAAACAGATGGTCGCCCAGTAGCTGTTCAGGAATGCAAGACCCGTCACCTGCCAGGAGTACATCTACCCAGTCTCTGTTGAGTGTCATCCCAGATAACAGTGTGGTTGTCAATATACCACATCCACAAGAAAAGGGGAGGGGCAAGAGATATTTTCCTCATGCAATTTTCCATACTGCAAAAAGGCTGAACAGACTTACATGACATTTGGCAGAAAGCTAGAACTCATTCTAGGAAGCATGCTTTTTGTTCTTTGGTATATATACCTTCAGTAGTTTTTGAGAAATGAAGGATAAAACATTGTATATTTCATGCTACTGCGGATCGGATGGGTCAAAAGATGTTGAGATATGATCTGATTGGCTGCCACAACATCACAAAGATGTGGCAGCAGCCATTTTAGAGTCACTACTCAGGATAAAAGTAAAAAAAGAGGGATGGGTGGTATAACCTGCCACTCTAGGCCTTGTGGGCAGGGGAGACCGCTTGGCCAAAAACAGCAGTTTAGCAATTTTGCAATTTTGTTAGCAGTGCCATAGAAGACATGCAGATCCAAGTATATGATAAGAAAAATGACAGTCGTCTGTTTTATTAAGCTTCCGCCCCAGGGTAGGACGGGGCCTAGGGGAGGTTTATTAAGGTGAGGGAGTGTGCAGACCCCTAGCCAAGCCTCTAGGGGGCCTTGGGAACCTCATGTTGTGGGACCATTAATAATATAATTGGGAGAGGAGCCTTCAGCCTCCCTACCCAAGACTTCTACAGGCCCCAGGGCTACTACATTATAATTATGGGGGTGGGGTCCTGCAACAGGGGACCCCACCCCCCTGGACTGATAAATGAAATAAGCAGATTATTAACAGTATCTACTCAGAGAAGTGTTGGCTCTATGCAAAATGTCTCCAAACAAAACATACACACTGTTAATACCCAATGCCTTAAGGTTTTGCAGGTGATACTACCCACTGCCTTCATTATCTGCTGAAAATGTTACAGGTAGCCTAACTTCTGTAGCTAATCAGGTACATGTACGTGGATAAGTAAATTCACAAGTTCACAACTGGGGCAGATTCATACAGCAACAAATGCTCCTCATGATGTGCATTTGTTCAGCCACAGCAACACAGTATGAAATTGCATACACAGAACTAATTTTCAGGAACAAAAAGTTAAAAAAAACTGTGCAACTTACACAGATGGCACAAGATAGCTGATCAATTCAACAAGACTGCTAAGAAGATTAAACACATAGTTGAAAAACAAAAAGGTCTTTCCTATCTAAATAAATTTGTAGCATTCAAATATTAAATTCACAATTTGAACAAGTTTTCTTTAAGAATGTTCTTGCCATTAATTACATTTACATAATGTACCATCTAATGCATGGGTACTCACAAACATTTTCCCAGGGGCCACAAAGTTTGGTCTGTGGTGCGACCGAGGGCCGCAATGATACTAGCAGCATGCCGATCAAAGAGAGAATGGGGCTCTGGTTGGGGAGCGTTTGTGGCGTTATAGTGGCGATAGGGGGCAGCAAAGCAGATAGATCTAGTTGCTGAATCGCACAATGTGAAACCAGAAAACCTGGCATTAATCCCAGCTTCCCCACTTTACCAAACTGAGTGATCCTAGGCAATTGTTTTATTTCACGTTCCCTTCTTTTTCTTCATTATTGTGTGTAGGAGGACCTCACAATGCATGACTTTGGTATGTGCGCTGTGCAAACCTTTCTCCTGTGTTTGATTTAATAAAGTTGTTCATGTATAATAGCAAATCAGGCCAAAGAGTGCAGATAACAACTGACTTGCCTCTTAGTTCACTATTGGCATTGTGATCAAGGTGGGGGTAAAAACGAATGTTGGGGGTGAGGAAAAGAATGAAAGTTTCTGAATTTATGTTTGAAATCTCTCATTTAAAAAAAATACTTCTCCGTGCACGGATGTATGATGGAACAACGACCGCGTCTTTACCATGCATGCCTTTACCACGCATTCCATTACAAACTAATTTATTTGTAAAAGCATGTTTGGTAAATTAACATGCATGGTAAATTCTTCCCTGCCCTGGCCCCTAAACCTGACATCATACTCCACCTGCCCAAGCCCTTAAAACTGTCCCTTCCAATCCCTGCCCGAACCCTAACCCCCCGGCCTACCCTGTCCTGTCCTAAAACATGTTCCCAACCTTTCCTGAAAAACTACCCCGAATCCCTAACCTGCCATAAACTAGAAAACTTACCCTGGCCTAGAAGCGACCCCACCTGTCCTAAAAACTATCTCAACCCCTGCCCTAAACTGTAAAACCTACCCTGGCCTTAAAATGACCCTTACCTGCCCTAAAAACTACTCCCACCCTCGCCCTGAAACCTAAAACCTATCTCGCCCTGTCCTAAAAAAGTACCCAGGCCCCCTGCCCTAAACCCTCAAATCTTCCCTGTCTTAAAACTAACCCAGTCCTGTCCTTAAAACTACCTGACCCCCTGCCCTGAACCCTAAAACCTAACCTGCCCAGTCCTAAAAACTACGCCTCCCCCGCCCCAAACCCTAAAAGCTACCCTGTCCTTAAACCTACCCCACCCTGTCCTAAAAACTACCCGGCCCGCCACCCTCGCCCTAAGCCCTAAAACCTACCCTGTCCTAAAAACTACCCCACCCTTTCCTAAAAACTACCCAAGCCCCCACCCTGAACCCTAAAACCCACCCTGTCCTAAAACCTACCCCACCCTGTCCTAAAAACTACCCCGACCCCCGCTCCAAACCCTAAAACCTACCCTGTCCTAAAACCAACCCCACCCTGTCCTAAAAACTACCCTGACCCCCGCCTTCACCCAAAAACCTACCCTACTCCTGTCCTAAAACCTACTCCACCATGTCCTAAAAACTACCCGACCCCAGCCTTCACCGTAAACCCTAAAACCTACCCTGCCCTGTCCTAAAACCTACCCTGCTCTGTCCTAAAAACTACCCGACCCGCTCTAAACCCTAAAACCTTCCCTGTCCTAAAACCTACCCCACCATGAATCCTAAAACCTACCCCACCCTGTCCTAAAAATTACCCCGACCCCCGCTCTAAACCTAAAATCTACCCTGTCCTAAAACCTACCCAACCCTGTCCTAAAAACTACCCGACTCCTGCCTTCACCCTAAAACCTACCATACTCCTGTCCTAAAACCTACCCCACTGTGTCCTAAAAGCTACCCCGACCCCCCATCTTCACCCTATATCCTAAAACCTACCCTATCCCACCACCCGCCCTAAACCCTAAAACCTACCCTGCCCTGTCCTAAAACCTACACCGATCCCCCACCCTGTCCTAAAAACGACCACAACCCTCCCTCCCTACCCACCCTGGCCCCACTTACCTCTCTCCTCTAGACGCTGCTCCTTCCTGCTTGCTTCTTTCGTTCCGCCCGACTGCTCTCTCTACCGTTACCACGCATATGTGTGATAAACGCATGCGTAGTAATCGCATATGCGTGGTAACGGGAGCGTGGTCAATGCATATTGTTGCACTGACCGCGTTATTAGTGCTGTTTCCCCCATGCAGTGATATAATCTTATGTACTTAGATTAAATGGTTCTGTGTGTAAATTAAATACACTTTTTGAATTTTTAAGAACACTTATCATAGTTGTAGACATTTGCTGCAAGATTTCTTAAAGAATAAAAGTGTTCCTGTAGTTAAAGCAGTCCAGGACACATTCCTTACTTCCTTTCTTTATCTTCAATCATGATTAAATAAAGTGACCCATTGTTAAATCGAGTAAACAGCAGCCTAGTTCTACTGCTGCCCTGGGGGCCGCATGTAAAGGTCAAAAGGGTCGCATGCGGCCCCGGGGACGTACTTTGAGTATCACTGATCTAATGTATAGCTTATCGATCTCAAGAAATGCTCATTTCAGCAACTACAGATAGTCTTGAATCCTAATCAACCACAAACACTGTAAATAAACAAAACTCAATAAAGCGTAAGGCACAAGTATTTGACTCTAACATCTAAATTCAAATTAAATCGTAATAAATCAACTAATATGAAAGCAAAGCAATGCTCAGTTTTGAATCTATATCTTAATTAATCACATTAGCCTTACTTAACCATTACTGCACTGTATGTGTTGCTGCTACATTATCCTCTGAGGTGTGCAACAAAGTTTCTAATGCTCAATACAGGTAAATCCATAAAATCGAAACTGCATTTAAAAAGGAGACCAAATGCTGGTAAACCAGTGAAAAAAGATTCCATAGAAATTAAACATTCATCACATCCCACCAACGATATATAGGTAAATGATATATCGGACAAAGTGTTAACTATAACTCACCCTTTCTCCAAACAGTGTTTATAAACTTTACAGATTATATGATTTAAAGTATGTTAAATGATAGAATTTATGACAACACTTATGATATCTTAAACACAGTGAATAGTGGAGTGGCAAGTTATAGTTAATGTAGTGTGGTGAGTAGGTGACGCACAGTGCAGAGGTGCTCAACAAAGTAAATTAAAGGTGGTGCTTAAATAATATATTTATATTGTGAGTTTAGAATTTCTAATGTTTGTATAAGGTAAGTTCGGTTTGTATCGAAAGAATAGACAATATTTTTCTAACTATAACTTATCCCTACCCTCTGTTATTTATTGAAATTCAATTTTTTTTTTTTTTAATAAAAATGTGCTTGAAATCATACAATCTGGTATTGTTGAGTCTAATGTTGTTATGTGGAGTGTTATATGGTACAGTGGCGGAGTGTGTTGTACAATAGAGTGTCATAGAGCCACCAAAAAGACTGGCAGTGGCCCTCCCAGTGTCCAGTTACATCTCTTTCCCTGAAAGGAAAAAAATCTTGCCCATCCTGCATCCTGAGGGTTTGACAGGAATACCAGGGGGAGTGGAGTCTGGAAAGTCACAACGCAAAAAAGACACAAAAATGAAATGTCATGCATGCTCAGAGCTCACCTTCTGCTACTGTCTTCTTCATGTACCCCCACCTACCTTCAATACCCAGGGTGCCATGACTGCAATTCCCAGGAGGCCATGCATCTGTAATTCCAACCACTAGCCCAGGATACAGTTGTCCAAAACCCTTGTTTTTTTCTCTCAATTGATGTGTACTCATCTGGGAAGAAACCATGTGTATAGTGTGTGTAGTAGAGGGAGTGACCTACCTACAACTTGCAGGAGGCCTGTTCCTGTAACTCCAAACACCAGCATAATGGTCACTTGCCCAAACACACCTATTTGGTAACTCTCAAATAAAGTGGACTCACCTGGGGAGATAACATTTGTATAGTGTCTGTAGTAAAGCGAGTGATCTGACTGCTAAGGGCAGGAGGCTCTGTTACTGTTACTCCACTCACCACCCCATTGTTGCTTTTCCAAATACCATTGTTTGGTAACCCACAAATGAAGTAAACTCTTCTGGGGGTATAACACTTGTATTGTGTTGCAATACAGGGAGTGACATGATTGCTAAAGCCAGGAGGCCTTGTGTCTGTAACTCCAAACTTCAGACCAGGGTTCACCTGTCCAAATCTATAGGTTAGTGAACTCTCAAATCAAGTTTACTCAACTGGGAGAATTGCATCTGTATAGTGGTGTGAAGTGGAGGGAGTGACCTGAATGGAAAGCCCAATGGGCCCTGTTTCTGTAACTGATCACCAGCCCAGTGTACACTTGCCTAAATACATCTTTATGTGAACTTTTAAATGAAGTTTACTCACCTCGTAGTATTCCATTTCTCAAGTATGTATAGTAGAAAGAGTGACCTGACTGCAACTCACAGGAGGCCCTGTTTTTCTATCTCCAACCACCAGCACAGTGGTCACTTGACTAAATACATCTGTTTGTCAAACCTCAAGTGAAGTGTATTCACCTGGGAGGATAACACTCGTCAAGTGTGTGTAGTAGAGAGTGCCATGGCTGCAACGCCCAGTAGGCCCTGTTTCTCTAATTCCAAATCCAGCACACTGGTCACTTTCTTAAAGACATCTGTTTGTCAACTCTCAAATGAAGTGTACTCACCTGGGAGTGATCAAGCGCAAAGAATGCCCAAATCACAGATGTATCCGTCAACATAGATCCATCTTGACTTGTTCACCCAAGAGGAAATTTTGAGGACAGAAACACACCTTACCCAGTGTGCAGAAAAATGATCCCTAAGGCCTCAAGATCCATAACCAGAATGGTATTGGCAGCAGACACATTCAATCTGCACTGACCACACAATGACTCCAGTCATATATAAAACAAACTCCGGGGTCAGTTCAGTCTGCGTCCAATCAATTAGGCCTCAAAATGACCATAGACATATCTTGCCTAGGACTGTTTTGCCTGCACTGGTGCCAAGATGTCATTCTCAGGCCATCCTCCCTAATCCTAATTCAGCAGCTGCTTGACCTAAATGGAATTGGCATGCTTCATAAATGTCATGTCAATACAACATGGGTACTTGCCACATTAGGACTGCAACGTAACTTTTTATAAGGGATCTGCTTACTGTAACACTAAACTCTTTGAGTTACATGGCATAATACAACCAGTAACATTGTACGTTTTACATCAACAGGTCAAGATGCCACTGGGTACACAGAGGCCACAGAACAGGCTGTTAATACCCCCCTGGATGAAGCCCTCAGTGAAGAAGACACTCCTGAACATCTGGACATGGAGGATGGTTTTGGCCCTTCTGTGCAACCTGGTGAGATACCAACAGTGAGTCTCACTGAGGGCACATCAACGCCTCTCAGTCTGGCTGCCTCAATATCACAGGCAACCATTTGTCCCCAGCAGGGTGAGGCCACCGGGCTGCTCTTGGCCAGGGCACCAGCAGCCACATCATGGGGGTCTATCAGGAGTCCCAAGGCATAATGGGCCAGGTCTTGACCAAACTTCGGGAAATCAAGATGCTACCGAGGAACATGCACAGAGACATGCAGGAACAGATAGAGGCCCACAATAGCAACATGGCCTCCCTAAAAGGGGTGCTGAGGAACATTCACAATGCTCTAAGCAGGGCTTTTCAACATCAGTCTACCCCTTCCTTTGGCTCATCAACACCAGGCACATCTACATCAGTGCCATCCACTGGAAGGGAGGCCCTGCTAGAGGAAGAACTGGACCCAGACACCCCATTGCCTCTGTAGCAGAAGATCTCGCCCCACCCCATTAGAGGGTACGTCCAGCTGAGAATCTTGGAGGTGTGGTTGGCAAGACACCTATCACTGCCAGCAAATGCTCTCTTCCTAAAGGACCTACTTTGTATGACACCCACACATCCACTCTGTTCACTCATCTTCAACCACCTATCAGTTCTAATCGGAAGTGTACTCAGGACTTTGGACCCCCATTGGTGTGGCATCTACTCCAATGATTTCATTCATCACGGCTGACCCCTTCACGTTTCGTTTTTTTGTTTCTTCATGCCCCAAATTTATTTTCTGCATTGGCAAAGTAATAAATTCACCCATCACAAACTCATTGTCTGCTTGTTTAATTTTCAACCTTTTGCTACATAGAGATGGGAGACCATGTGAACATTATAATGAAGACTCAAGCTACTTGTGCAAGGAGGGATATGTCACAGGTACACAGTGTGCAGCTCAGGATTGCAACCATTACACACCAACAAGTTAGAACAAGTGTCTTGTCAAGCCAAAAAGTTAATTCCATTGTACAGCACATAGGCTGTCAATATGTCAGGGCTTTTAGAAACAAGAATGTGTGACTCATACTGAGTCAAAGTAACTATTTCAAAGTATAGATCCCTAGAGCACCAAGGGTAGGGATCTGTCAGACATTGTCCTGTAGAATATGCAAACATTAAAGTGGTTGATGTCAGCAGTTTGAGTCTTATCACATACCACACCAAAGTAATCCAGCATCATATAATCCAAGATGCAGACGGGTGGCAGTACAACAGCCCCTGATCACAGGCCCATCATAATCCATTGCTCATGCATCTGGTGGTATGACTAAAACATATGTCAGTGTTGTGGTACAGGAACTGTGGACTACAAAGATGAAACACATCTAAAGCTATATACAGGTCAAAGAAAAAAAAATGCTTTGCCAATGTGAAGTTACAATGACTTGGTCAAAAGCTAGGACTACATATCTTATGACCACATAATGACACAAATGATGCATCAAGCCCTCCACAAGACACAAAACAAACACAATATGCATGTCTGTACCTCCAACCAAAAACTGTGCAAACTCTCTTGGTACAGGTCTCATACATCCAAACTCTGCAACCTACGTTACCTGGAGCAATCCATGACCACTTTGTATGTGAGAACATGTATGTAAGAACAGAATCAAATACCTGCCAATGTCAAACCTTTGAAATGCGTGCATGAAGATGCCATGGTGAAGGTACCTGTATAAAGAGAAAAACGAGGAGTATAGGCTTTAAACCATACCTATGACACAAGTCACGTAGCAAGCAACTGGAAAACAAAGTACATTGCAAGGAAATTGACAAAAACAAACCAACATCATCAAGGTTAGGATGTGTTAAAAGCTATGTTATCATGCTGCCTTTGGCTAAATATTGCAGAGTATCAGCTCCCTAGCTGTTTCCAAAACACTCAACTCCACACACTCACAACTACAGTTCATTGTACAGTCACAGTCATTACATCACATGACATACCTACACTCATGAGAAGTAGTTGTTGATGAGATCTTCCCGCAAGTCAGATGCCTCCTCTTCACCACTGTCATCCTCACTTGCATTTCAGGAGTCTCACCCGGTGGCACTGCAGGCCCCACTCCACTGGGATGTATGGGATATTCCTCCAGAGGGCGACGATGTGGAGCATGCACCATGCCACAGTGATATGACACACTATCCTGGATGAGTAAAGGATGGCTCCACAAGTCTACATGTAAATTACCTGTGAGCCCCTTGTAGAGTGGTATCCCTGTAACCAGTGCCTGTAAATTAAATGCTACTAGTAGACCTGCAGTGCTGCTTGCGCCACCCACAGAAGTAACCTTTCAAACCTGTCTCAGTCCTGCTAGCTCAGGGCCTGCATGCACAGTTTACTGCAACAGGGACCTGGCATCTAAATCTACTTGCCAGGCCCAGAACTCCCCTTTTACTACATATAAGTCACCTCTAAGGTAGGCCCTAGCTTTCCCTATGGGCAGGGTGCTATGTATGTAGAAGGCAGGACATGTGCCTGGTTGTAATGCTGCTTACTATTGTAGGTGGATTTTGTATTACCATTATAGAAATGCCACTTCTAGAAAGTGAGCATTTCTCTGTGCTTATGGCTCTGGTGTTTTTCAGCTTGACTCCAATCCACGTCTGGGGCAGAATGACAGTTGGACTTTGTGCATACTTTTGAGACAGCCTGTACACAGACAGGGTGGAGGTGTCACAGAGGTGCATCTGTATGTTGAACGGTCTTCCTGGGCTGAGAGAAGGGGAGGTGGGGCACATCTGAATCTGTAAAGGCTGTGCACTGGCCTCACACAAAGGGCTTGTTTACCCCAAACTAATGTCTGGAGCCTGTGCTGGAGGAGAGAGGGGACACTCCTAGAACCATTTGTAACTGGTTGGAACCTCTTCACCCCCTCTTTGAAAGTGTTGTGCAAAACTGAATATAAGTACAGGGGATTTTTCCCCATGTTGAGAGAGACACTCTGGAAAAACTGACATGGACACGGAATGCTGCTGAAGGACTTCACCAGGAATTGCCTTGGACTGCTGCTGCTGTGCTGACCTGCGACCTGCTGGGTCACTAGATGGAACTGCCACTGACTGCATCCCTCTTGTGCTAGCCTGCTGTTGGGGCCTACCGCCCTGTGCTCCACTTATGTCACCAGGAGCTGGGTGCTGTGGCCCCTGCCCCCTGCAGCTATTTGCTTTCCAGTGCTAGGACATTGCTGTATTTTGGAGCTCCTGTGCTGGAGCCTAAGTGCCTGATGAGTGTTTTAATTTATTCACCTAGCGCCTTGAGAGCGCTCCTCCTTTTATTTGCTTAGCAGCCTTGAGAACACTCTTTCTTTTATTTATTTAGCGCTTTGAGAACGGATTCCTAATATTGCCAAAGGAGTTATCAACCCCGCGACCTGGGCAGGTCAACAAAATTGTAAAGTGTGCAAAGCACATCTTTTCTTGGTGCCCCTGGGGGACTACAGTAGGCAAAAGCATGCCCCCGGGGCACAGGCAGGCACCTGCTTCTGGTGCGATCTCTGCCTTGGCCCCAGGCGATCACGTAAGGCCCCAAGAGTCCACATTTCCCTGCGAGGGGCAGGAAGGTGCTGCATCCCCCCTCTCGTAGGCTTGTGAGATGGCTGCTAGCTACAATACAGAGGGATTGCCAGGGCCAGCCATCGCTGATTAGAGTGGTGCCTCATGCTCACAGGCAACCGGTCCCCATGAGGAAAAGTGCCTCTGCCTCTACAAAGTCCGTGCCTGAGCCTGACTACTTCCCTAACCTCTCCCAGCCACTTGAGGGGAAGAGAGTGACTGGGGGAAGACCTTCCTGCATTTCTCCTGATAGGTGTGCAGGAGCGCGGTGCTCTCAGGTGGAGAAGCACCCTGGGGAGTTAAAAGTTACCTGCAGTGATGCCTTTCTAGTGTTAGGAGCACTGAAGTTCCTGACCCTGGCGTAGGGGAGAAGCTTGTAGCCACTGCCTCATTTTTTATACCCTGGAGGTGCTGTACGGGCCAATATGATACCAGGGGCCACAGGATGTGCTCCAAGATGTTTCTCTGGTAATGCCTTATATTAATGACCATTTGCGAAAAGTGATGTTCCTGTTATGGGCATTTATGAGTTTGTGTTTACTATGACCCATGCATTTATGGTGATATGTTTTTATGACTTGTCATTTGTTCCCTGATGCCCTGATGTTCCTTTTAGAGGCATTTTTGATGGCATGTTTACTAGGGCAAGTACATTTTTAGGAGTCTGTTTACTGTGACCTTATACCTTTCTGGTAATAAGTACTTTTACCCTGCTATGTGCATTTTTTGGTAATCTGTACCAGACTACGGCTTATGCTGCAGGATAACCAGTAACCTTGTGTACGTTTTGTGACTACTGCTGGCTATTACAGATTATGAGTACTGTGTAATGGTCTGACAACTGTTTGGGTAGCAGGGTGTTACTGACATGTTGTGTTTAGTCTAATGATGTTGTGTACAATACAGTTTATTTTGACATAACTTAGTGTTGTTGTTAGAAATGGGGTCTTTGGTTGACAGTCTGGTTACCCCCTGTTCAAGCAAGGACCCTCACTCTAGTTAGGATAAAAGAGAATCACCCTCAGCTAACCCCTGCTTACCCCCTTGGTAGCTTGGCAGAGCAGTAGGCTTAACCTCAGAGTGCTAGGTGTAAAGTATTTGTACCAACACACACAGTAACTTAATGAAAACACTACAAAATGACACAACACCAGTTTAGAAAAATAGGAAATATTTATCTAGACAAAACAAGACCAAAACGACAAAAATCCAACATACACAAGTCAAGTTATGATTTTTTAAAGGTTTAAAATAAAAAGAGTCTTTAGGTAGTTGTAACACCACACTAGCGCTGCTAGCGTGAAAATGTACCTGGTTTGCGTCAAAAATAACCCCGCACGGGTGGTGTGCGTCGAAAGTAACCCTGCACGGCTGTGTGCGTCGAAAACAACTCGGCACGGCGGTGCGTGTTGAAAAAGCCAGCCACACGACGATCCGAAAGTCCCGCGGCGCAGGGTACGATCTCTCAGCCTCCGTCAGCGATGCTGCGCGTCGTTTCTCCTGCTCCGGGCGTCGGTTTTTCGGTCGCGTTTCCTGCGGCGTCGTTTCTCAGCTGCGGAACCGGCGTCGCGTCGTTTTCTCAGCCGCGATCGGATTCGCGTCGATCTTTTCTCCGCACGGCGCTCGGTGCGTGTATTTTTGTCCTTAGGCTGCCAGCCTCTCCTTTCAGGGTCCCAGGAACTGGAAGGGCACCACAGAGCAGAGTAGGGGTCTCTCCAGAGACTCCAGGTGCTGGCAGGAAGAAGTCTTTGCTATCCCTGAGACTTCAACAACAGGAGGCAAGCTCTACATCAAGCCCTTGGAGATTTCTTCTTCAAGATGGAAGGCACACAAAGTCCAGTCTTTGCCCTCTTACTCTGGCAGAAGCAGCACTGCAGGAAAGCTCCACAAAGCACAGTCACAGGCAGGGCAGCACTTGTTCCTCAGCTATCAGCTCTTCTCCAGGCAGAGGTTCCTCTTGGTTCCAGAAGTGTTTCTAAAGTTTGTAAGTTTGGGTGCCCTTCTTATACCCATTTTAGTCTTTGAAGTCACCTTTCTTCAAAGGGGACTCACACCTTCTTGTGAAATCCTGCCTTGCCCAGGCAAGGCCTCAGACACACACCAGGGGGCTGGAGACAGCATTGTCAGAGGCAGGCACAGTCCTTTCAGATGAGAGTGACCACTCCACTCTCCCTCCTAGCAGAGATGGCTAATCAGGAAATGCAGATCACACCCCAGCTCCCTTTGTGTCACTGTCTGGTGTGAGGTGAAAAACAACCCAACTGTCAAACTGACCCAGACAGGGAATCCACAAACCAGGCAGAGTCACAGAATGGTTTAAGCAAGAAAATGCTCACTTTCTAAAAGTGGCATTTCCAAACGCACAATCTTAAAATCAACTTTACTAAAAGATGTATTTTTAATTTGTGAGTTCAGGGACCCCAAACTCCACATGTCCATCTACTCTCTAGGGGAATCTACACTTTAATCATATTTAAAGGTAGCCCCCATATTATCCTATGAGAGAGAGACAGACCTTGCAACAGTGAAAACGAAATTGGCAGTATTTCACTGTCAGGACATATAAACCACATTACTATATGTCCTACCTTATCCATACACTGCACCCTGCCCTTGGGGCTACCTAGGGCCTACCTTAGGGGTGCCTTACATGTAAGGAAAGGGAAGGTTTAGGCCTGGCAAGTGGGTACACTTGCCAAGTCGAATTTACAGTGTAAAAATACACATACAGACACTGCAGGGGCAGGTCTGAGACATGATTACAGAGCTACTTATGTGGGTGGCACAACCAGTGCTGCAGGCCCACTAGTAGCATTTGATTTACAGGCCCTGGCACCTCTAGTGCACATTACTAGGGACTTACTAGTAATTCAAATATGCCAATCATGGATGAACCACTTACATACAATTTAAACAGGAGCACTTGCACTTTAGCACTGGTTAGCAGTGGTAAAGTGACCAGAGTAACAAAAACAGCAAAGTCAGAGTCCAGCACACATCAACAACCTGGGGAACAGAGGCAAAAAGTTAAGGGAGACCACGCCAAGGATGAAAAGTCTAACACGTGTCCCCCCCAGCTAAAAGTGGGGAGCAACTACCCAACCTCATGGGAGTTCTCATCACTAAGGCGGAAGAACCTGGACAGACCATCAGCATTGGCGTGCTCCGTACCGGGTCGATGTTCCACCGTAAAGTCCATCCCCTGTAGGGAAATGGACCACCTCAACAGTTTTGGGTTCTCACCCCTCATCTGCATTAACCATCTGAGGGGTCTGTGGTCGGTCTGAACTCGGAAGTGAGTCCCAAACAAGTAGGGCCTTAGCTTCTTCAGTGCCCAGACCACAGCAAACGCTTCACGTTCTATGGCACTCCACCTACGTTCCCTGGGTAGTAACCTCCTGCTAATGAAGGCTACGGGTTGATCTAGGCCCTCTTCATTCAGCTGTGAGAGTACTGCTCCAATACCATGCTCTGAGGCGTCTGTCTGTACAACAAACTCCGTGGAGTAGTCAGGTGCCTTCAGCACAGGTGCTGTGCACATGGCAGCCTTCAGGGCATCAAAAGCGTTCTGGCAAGCCTCTGTCCAGATCACTTTCTTGGGTTGCTTCTTAGAAGTCAACTCAGTTAAGGGGGTAACAATGGTACCATATCCCTTAACGAACCTCTGATAGTATCCTGTGAGACCTAAAAAGGCTCTCACTTCAGTCTGGGTCTTGGGAGGCTCCCAAGCCAGAATCGTGTCAATCTTAGGCTGTAGGGGTGCCACCTGGCCACTCCCCACCTGGTGTCCTAAGTACACAACAGAACCCTGCCCTATTTGGCACTTGCTCGCCTTAATAGTGAGGCCTGCCTTCTGCAGGGCCTCTAACACTCTCCAGAGGTGTTGCAGGTGTTCCTCCCATGTGGAACTAAACACAGCAATGTCATCCAGGTAGGCGGCACTGAACTCATCCAGTCCTGCCAACACCTGGTTGACCAACCTCTGAAAGGTGGCAGGGGCATTCTTCATCCCAAAGGGCATCACATTGAAGTGGAAGTGCCCATCGGGGGTAGAGAATGCTGACCTCTCCTTTGCCCCTTCAGTTAAGGCAATCTGCCAGTACCCAGATGTTAAATCAAACGTACTGAGGTACTTGGCAGCTCCTAACCGATCAATGAGCTCATCAGCTCGGGGGATGGGGTGTGCGTCAGTCTTGCTGACCGCATTGAGACCCCGGTAGTCCACACAGAACCTAAGTTCTGGAGTGGCACCAGGAGCAGCAGCCTTTGGGACCAAGACCACTGGGCTGGCCCAAGGACTGCTGGAGTGCTCAATAACCCTGAGGGCTAACATTTTGGAGACTTCCTCCTTAATGCAAGCCCTCACCCTGTCAGTCACCCTGTAAACCTTATGTTTAACAGGTGTACTGTCCCCAGTGTCCACATCATGTGTGCACAGGTGTGTGACTCCTGGGATCAGGGAAAACAGCGAGGCGAACTGTCCCAGCACGTGGCGACAGTCCCTCTGCTGTTCCTCAGTCAGGGAGGGGGAGAGGATCACTCCCTCCACAGACCCATCTTTCTCTCCTGCAGACAGGAGGTCAGGAAGAGGCTCACTCTCTTCCTCCACCCCGTCATCTGTCGCTAGGAGCATGGATAGCTCAGTTCGCTCAAAGTGTGGTTTGAGGCGGTTGACATGTAGGACCCTCAAGGGGTTTCTGGGGGATTGCAAGTCTACCAGATAGGTGACCTCGCTCTTTCTTTCCACCACCTCAAAAGGCCCAGTCCACTTATCTTGGAGAGCCCTAGGCTCCACTGGTGCCATGACCCACACTTTTTGTCCAGGCTGAAACTCAACCAGAGTGGCATTCTGGTCGTACCACCGTTTCATATCCTCCTGGCTTGCTTCCAGGTTCTCCTGAGCGAGACTCCTGAAGCGGGCAGTCTGGTTTCTTAGTGCCAGCATGTAGCTAAATACATCCTGGGGTGGTTTACTAGGAGCTTTCTCCAAAGCCTCCTTCACCAGACTGAGCGGTCCCCTCACAGGGTGGCCATAGATGAGCTCAAAGGGGCTAAAGCCAAGTCCCTTTTGAGGCACCTCCCTGTAAGCGAACAGAAGGCATGGCAAGAGGACGTCCCACTTACGCCTCAAGGGCTCTGACAGGCCCTGAATCATGCCTTTCAAGGTGCGGTTGAATCTCTCAACCAGACCATTACTTTGGGGGTGGTAAGGGGTGGTGAACTTGTAGGTTACCCCACACACCTTCCACAGAGACTTCATATAAGTGGATATGAAGTTTGTACCCCTATCAGATACTACCTCCTTGGGGAACCCCATGCGGGTAAAAACCCCCATCAAGGCACGTCCCACCACGGGGGCGGTGACCGTCCTTAGAGGAATAGCTTCTGGGTACCGTGTGGCATGGTCCACCAAGACCAGGATGAACCTGTTGCCCATGGCTGTCTTGGGATCCAGAGGCCCCACAATGTCAATTCCTACCCTTTCAAAGGGAGTACTGACTACCGGTAAAGGTTGGAGGGGAGCTTTGCATTTCCCCCCACTCTTGCCACTTGCCTGACAAGTCTGACAAGATCTACAATAAGCAGCTGACTGCTTGTTCATCAAGGGCCAGTAGAAGTGGGAGACAAGCCTCTTATAGGTCTTGTCCTGCCCTAGATGTCCTGCCAAAGGCACATCATGAGCCAAACCCAGTAGGAAGATCCTGAAGCCCTGGGGTACCACCAGCATACGAGCTGACCCCGGCTCAGGAACCTTAGGCTCACTATACAGGAGGCCATCCTCCCAATAAATCAGGTGAGTACCTGGCGCCCCGCCAGCCGCCTGGGCTGCAGCCTGCTGCCGCAGTCCCTCAAGAGTAGGGCACTCCTTCTGCGCTGTGCAGAATACTTCCCTGGTGGGTCCCCCTTCCTGCTGCCACTGCGACAGCTCAGGGACCTCCCCCAGTTCAGCCACCTGTTCCCCTGTAGGTTCCGGTGCATCACCCTCAGGCTCTGCCTCCTCTCGGACCGTGGGAACTTCTGGGGCGGGTTTCCCGCGCCTCCTGCCTTTCCTCTTCTTGGCGGTCCCCTGGGCCACTGTTTCAGGCTCCAGGGGCTCTTGACTACCCTGATTGGCTGCCATAGACCGGGTGGATACGCATACCCACCCAGGCAGACCCAACATCTCCAAGTGAGACCTGTGTTCCACCTCCTTCCAAGGGGAATCTTCCAGGTCGTTGCCTAGCAAACAATCAACAGGCATGGTTGGACTCACAGCTACTTTCCAGGAACCTGAGACCCCCCCCCATTCAAAGGGAACCTGCGCCACTCTGCAGAGGCGCTCAGAATTGTCTACTGCAACTACTTGGTGAAGTACCCGGGGATCAATCTGCTCTTCAGACACCAGGTGACTCCTCACTGTAGTCACACTGGCTCCTGTGTCTCTTAGAGCCTCCACCCTCTGTCCATTGATGGTCACCCATTGCCTGTACTTCTTAGTGTTATCAGGCACTAGGTTTCTCTGGACCATCTCACTGTCCCCTAGTGAGACAAGGGTCATTTCTGCTGGTTCCCACCCACCTGAAACCAACTCCTCCCCAAGCGCTACACTGGCCAAACCCTGGGACGGTGCACCAGTGGGTGCCGGTGTACTTTTGGGGCATTTGGGGTCCCCCCTCACATGACCCACCTGGTCACATGAATAGCACTTACGTAGGGGACCACCTGCCATTGGCTTCCCTTTGGAGAACCATGGCTTCTTTTCACTGGGGGGTTGGGAATCCTTACCCTGGGAATCAGTTTGGGGCCCTTTAGAGAACTCATCCTGTTTGCCCTTACCCCCCCCTTTCTTCTGAGAGGGACCCTGCCCACCCTTGGCGTGGTCTCCCCCATACCTCTTTTGGACCCTGGTGCTCTCCCAGCGGTCCGCTTCCTGTGCAAGCTTCCTGGGGTCAGTCAGCTTGCTGTCAATGAGGTGCTGGCGCAGCTCTGGAAAACATAAACTGTACAAGTGCTCCCAAGCAATTAAATTGTAAAGCCCCTCATACGTGTTTACCTTACTGCCCTTCACCCAACCATCCAGTGACCTGCAACAAGAATCAACACATTCCAACCATGTTTGGGATTCCTTTCTCTTGTAGGATCTAAACTTCTCCTTGTACTGCTCAGGGGTGAGACCATACCTGGTAAGTAAGGCCTCCTTCATGGCAGGGTAGGTGAGACTCTGAGCATCCCCTAAGGCCGTCAGTGTGTCCCTCCCCTCTGCCTCAAAATGCTTCCACAGGGCTGCCCCCCAATGAGCTTCAGGGACCAGGTTCATGTGGAGAGCTGACTCATAACCCTTGAACCACAAGTAGATATCATCCTCCCTCTTATAATCCCTCACAAGGTCTTTTGGGATGTGTACCCTTCTCTCAGGCTGCACTGTAGAATTGCTGCCACCATCCCTACTGGACTGACTCCTCTGATCAATCTCTTTTAAACTGAGCTCATGAGCCATGTTTATCTTCCTTTCCTCAAGGGCCAGCTTCCTCTGTTCCATCTCTAGACTGAGCTTTTTCAGCTCCAACTGGTACTCCCTCTCTGCCTGTCTGTCCTGTAACTCTCCAGGTGTCAGACTCTTGGAGGACACACTGCTACCTGCCCTGGAGATTCTCCCCTGAGACATAGCAGGCCCACCCACTACATCAGTGTGAGTGACTTGCAACTCCTCTTCCCCCTCTGGCTCCTCATCTGTGTGCCCCTCAGCTGCTTTGGCTGTCACCCAGGCCCTCAGCGCCTTTTGCAGCTCATCCTTCTTGGATGAGCTCTTAATGGGACAGCCAACATTACTACAAAACTGCTTCAACTGAGCCACTTTGTAGCTCTCCAATTTCTCCAAGTCAAAAGCAGCTTCAGCTAGGGCATCTCCAGACTGAGACATGATGAGAGGTTAAAAAAAATATGCACAGTTCCAAAAACAGAAAAGCAAGTTCTCAAATGAAGTTCCAGAAAAGTCAATCACGGGATCAGCGAAAAAAAAGAAACTGAATGCAGAGAAAAACAGTCCAAGTAGAAAAAAACAAAAATCACAAGACTAGTAGTATGTGGTCACGTAGTGGTCTGAGATCAAAACAGTAGTGTACACTTAATTACTGTATGTCAAGTACAAATACAAGTCCAAATCCCGACCGCTGGTCACCAATGTTAGAAATGGGGTCTTTGGTTGACAGTCTGGTTACCCCCTGTTCAAGCAAGGACCCTCACTCTAGTTAGGATAAAAGAGAATCACCCTCAGCTAACCCCTGCTTACCCCCTTGGTAGCTTGGCAGAGCAGTAGGCTTAACCTCAGAGTGCTAGGTGTAAAGTATTTGTACCAACACACACAGTAACTTAATGAAAACACTACAAAATGACACAACACCAGTTTAGAAAAATAGGAAATATTTATCTAGACAAAACAAGACCAAAACGACAAAAATCCAACATACACAAGTCAAGTTATGATTTTTTAAAGGTTTAAAATAAAAAGAGTCTTTAGGTAGTTGTAACACCACACTAGCGCTGCTAGCGTGAAAATGTACCTGGTTTGCGTCAAAAATAACCCCGCACGGGTGGTGTGCGTCGAAAGTAACCCTGCACGGCTGTGTGCGTCGAAAACAACTCGGCACGGCGGTGCGTGTTGAAAAAGCCAGCCACACGACGATCCGAAAGTCCCGCGGCGCAGGGTACGATCTCTCAGCCTCCGTCAGCGATGCTGCGCGTCGTTTCTCCTGCTCCGGGCATCGGTTTTTCGGTCGCGTTTCCTGCGGCGTCGTTTCTCAGCTGCGGAACCGGCGTCGCGTCGTTTTCTCAGCCGCGATCGGATTCGCGTCGATCTTTTCTCCGCACGGCGCTCGGTGCGTGTATTTTTGTCCTTAGGCTGCCAGCCTCTCCTTTCAGGGTCCCAGGAACTGGAAGGGCACCACAGAGCAGAGTAGGGGTCTCTCCAGAGACTCCAGGTGCTGGCAGGAAGAAGTCTTTGCTATCCCTGAGACTTCAACAACAGGAGGCAAGCTCTACATCAAGCCCTTGGAGATTTCTTCTTCAAGATGGAAGGCACACAAAGTCCAGTCTTTGCCCTCTTACTCTGGCAGAAGCAGCACTGCAGGAAAGCTCCACAAAGCACAGTCACAGGCAGGGCAGCACTTGTTCCTCAGCTATCAGCTCTTCTCCAGGCAGAGGTTCCTCTTGGTTCCAGAAGTGTTTCTAAAGTTTGTAAGTTTGGGTGCCCTTCTTATACCCATTTTAGTCTTTGAAGTCACCTTTCTTCAAAGGGGACTCACACCTTCTTGTGAAATCCTGCCTTGCCCAGGCAAGGCCTCAGACACACACCAGGGGGCTGGAGACAGCATTGTCAGAGGCAGGCACAGTCCTTTCAGATGAGAGTGACCACTCCACTCTCCCTCCTAGCAGAGATGGCTAATCAGGAAATGCAGATCACACCCCAGCTCCCTTTGTGTCACTGTCTGGTGTGAGGTGAAAAACAACCCAACTGTCAAACTGACCCAGACAGGGAATCCACAAACCAGGCAGAGTCACAGAATGGTTTAAGCAAGAAAATGCTCACTTTCTAAAAGTGGCATTTCCAAACGCACAATCTTAAAATCAACTTTACTAAAAGATGTATTTTTAATTTGTGAGTTCAGGGATCCCAAACTCCACATGTCCATCTACTCTCTAGGGGAATCTACACTTTAATCATATTTAAAGGTAGCCCCCATATTATCCTATGAGAGAGAGACAGACCTTGCAACAGTGAAAACGAAATTGGCAGTATTTCACTGTCAGGACATATAAACCACATTACTATATGTCCTACCTTATCCATACACTGCACCCTGCCCTTGGGGCTACCTAGGGCCTACCTTAGGGGTGCCTTACATGTAAGGAAAGGGAAGGTTTAGGCCTGGCAAGTGGGTACACTTGCCAAGTCGAATTTACAGTGTAAAAATACACATACAGACACTGCAGGGGCAGGTCTGAGACATGATTACAGAGCTACTTATGTGGGTGGCACAACCAGTGCTGCAGGCCCACTAGTAGCATTTGATTTACAGGCCCTGGCACCTCTAGTGCACATTACTAGGGACTTACTAGTAATTCAAATATGCCAATCATGGATGAACCACTTACATACAATTTAAACAGGAGCACTTGCACTTTAGCACTGGTTAGCAGTGGTAAAGTGCCCAGAGTAACAAAAACAGCAAAGTCAGAGTCCAGCACACATCAACAACCTGGGGAACAGAGGCAAAAAGTTAAGGGAGACCACGCCAAGGATGAAAAGTCTAACAGTTGTGTTTCCTTTGTGGTGGGGATAGTGCATCATGTGTGTTGTGTGTGTTGTACAATCGATTTACCCATTGCCTTTGGGATAGGCCTGACTACTCGTGCCAAGCTACCAAGGGGGTGAGCAGGGGTTATCTTTGGTGTGTAACTCCCTCACCCTGACTAGAGTGGGTGGGTTCTGCCTGGCTTAGGTGCATACGTTACCAAACCAGAAACCCCATTTATGACAATTAGTCACTCACCCCATGATTGTAGCACCCAAAAATGCACAAACACACAGATGTGACTTACCAACCAGCTAGGCCCTCTCTGGGTGCAGTTGTGACATCTTTTGGGTATGGTGCTAATCTGCATAATGAAGGAATCATGGGCTGAACCTGGATAATGGGTAGAGACATGTGAGATGTACAGATCCACCAAACAGACACCTTGCATGTTGATAGAATGGAAGTTCTTTCTGTTGTGATAGACTTGTTCATTGGCCTGCAGTGGTGCCAGTCCAACAATTGTGATATCAATGACCCTCACCACATGTGGGAGGTGGCCTAAACTATAAAAGTCAGCCTTCACATTGGCTAACTCCTCACGTGAGGGGAACCTGATAGAGCTGTCAATGTGTTTCAACATTGTTGACAGGAATTCCTTCAACACCAGACTGAACATAGGTTGCAACATACCAGCAGATAGGGCCACTGAATGTTGGAAGGACCCTGTGGTGAAGAAGTTCAGTACTGACATGACTTGTTTGTTGGAAGGACTCTGTGGCCAAGAGGTGCAGTATTAACATGACTTGTTGGATGGGTGATATCCTGATTGGATAGCTGAAAGCTGGCCTGAGATCTCGTTCCAACTAACGGCATAAGTCCACTATTGTTTGCCTATTCAGGTAGTAGTACATGATGATATGTCATTGTTCCATGGTCTGAAGATCTGGCAGTGGACGGTAGACAGGAGGTTGTTGCATCCTCCCTTGCCCAGGATACCGATGTGTAAAAACACGAGTTGTAACATTAGTCAGTATGTCTATAGCAACATACATGATGCATGCCAACAATATAGTGTGACAAATCATTACTGACTGGATAGACATGACACCCAGCGCACATAGTAGTTGCAAACTACAAAAGGGTCACACATGACCCCCATGGTTTTCAACATGTGTCCAAAACATGGATTAGAACAAAACTCATAGATGTTAAACACAATTGCCTTTCAAAATGTAACTGGATATTCTGACCACCAAAATGACTAAAGTGGTGATGGACCATGGCCCACTGTAAAATGCCATCTGTGCCCTGCAACATACTACAATCATGGTTGAGTAGAAGGACCTACATGACAAGACATTATAAGGATGTTTATGTTGCAATGAAACAGGTATTGTGATTCAGTTTAGACAGCCCAATACAGCTTTTCAGGCTGCGAAAATGACAGATGCCTGACCTATTCCATTAGACCTTAGAAACCGTTCGCAAGCGCTGGCGGGAGTTGTCTTGACAGAAGGCGGTTGCAAACCACGGTTGACACAGCCATAGGCTAACATAGTTGCCAGTGATGGTTCCAGCCCAATGGCTGTGTCCACCATCGGTGATGACCTTGTACGAAGTGGATGTAACCAGTGTGTTGGCAGACTTACTTGCTTGACTCATAACTCTCCTGCCAGCAATACCACAACACAACCTGCATTGGTGTGTGCAACCTCTGCGAGTAATCATGGCACATCTAGCAAGTGATAGGGCCCTCCCTTCCTCCAGAGGAGCTGGAGAGGCTTGTAATCAGGTCCTACCCCTGTATGAACAGCTCCATGACTCACCAGAAGAGT
Organism: Pleurodeles waltl; assembly: GCF_031143425.1. Taxonomy (NCBI): domain Eukaryota; kingdom Metazoa; phylum Chordata; class Amphibia; order Caudata; family Salamandridae; genus Pleurodeles; species Pleurodeles waltl. Next base: position 723,623,922 of record NC_090446.1, on the reverse strand, counting down.
AGGTAAGTACCTCATATGCAGTTTAGTTTTCTCTGTACTTCACCATCCTTTCCCTCCTTAAAGGCTACAATGTGCCCCTGTGTGCCAATAAGACTTCTTGTATGCCTGTTGTTGCAGTCTGTGTGTCATCAATGGGATGTACAATGTGCAGGTACTGGTGACCAGTACTATATGTTAAGTTCAGTCACATTGTGTTGTGTGAGGTTTTTGGGGTCCCAACTTCTCCTTGTGTTGGATGCAGATAACTTGGTAAGGAGAGTTAACTGCCATCCAATGACATCTCTTTCTTCATGGTTGTTGAAAATGTTAGACAACATGTATGTGCATGACAGCCTGAGCTGTATATGCATCTTGTATGAGTCATTTGAGAATCTTTCACTCCACATCTGGCCTTGCCAAACTGTCATCCGAAATCCATAACCTGACCCACTCCACCTGTCAGGTTGCCGCACACACCACATGCCAAATTGCTGATGGTCACATGGTGTATTGTCATGGTGGAAGTGATGGAAATAGAGTGCCATGTAGGTTCTGTTTGCTCAGCTTGTAGAGACCAGGGCTCGTCAAAGGTATCTCCCAGTATGGGGCCACATCTAGGCTGTGGGAGAGTCACTGTGGCTATGCAACTGTGACACTCTGCCCACTCCCTGTACACCAGCAGATCCTGGCATGTGGACAATATGAGGATCTACTGGCAAAACTTTTCCTGAATGCCTCAGTCCAATGACTAGATTAGGAATGGGTACTGATGTACATCCTTGAAGTAGTCCATATGTACATTTTGCATCATTGTCAATGTGTGTCTTTGACTCATGACAGGTCCCGTACTACCACATCTATGTTTTCACCTTCACACAGGTCATATTAGTTCTGTGCTGGCTTATTGCATAAATGACAGGCCCACAGTGTTGACAGTGGGGTTGATTTGAGAGGCCATTGTTAGAAATGGGGTCTTTGTTTGGCAGTCAGGTTACCCGCTGTCCAAGCAAGGAACCTCACTCTAGACATGGTAAAGGAGAATCACCATCAGTTAATCCCCGCTCACCCCCTTGGTAGCTTGGCACGAGCAGGTACGCTTATCTTCAGATGCAAGGTGTAAAGTATTTGTACCCACACACACAGTAACTCAGTGAAAACACAACAAAATGACACAACATAAGTTTAGAAAAATAGATAATATTTATCTAAGCAAAACAAGACCAAAACAACAAAAATCCAACATACATAAGTCAAGTTATGAATTTAAAAAGGAAAAGAGTCTTAAATCCTTTAAAAAACAGTGATAACATTGTTACCATACAAAAGTACCTGGGTACCGTCAAAATAAAACTGCACGGGCGAGTGAGCATCGGAAAAGGCCAGCAATGTGTCAATTTCTCACTTGCAAGTGAAAGCGTGCATCGTTCCTCCTCCGGTCAGGTCGGCGTGTGTTGTTTCTTTTCTCCCACCAGAGAGCGATGCGTCGATCCAGATGGGCACCTCATGTTCGGGCAGGCTTTGTGTTGATTTTTTGTGCGCCAGCGATGTTGCGTCAAAATTCAGTTGCACGGTGTCAAGAAACTGCACTGCGTGGGGGCTTGTGTCATTAACAGCAGCCGCTGCGGGTGTTGAGAGTCGTTTCGCCAGCCACCTTGCCTCGATCTCCCAGCTGTGATGCAGATGGAGCGTCGAGTTTAGCTGCGAGGCCGGTGGTGTGTCATTTTTCAGCCACAAAGCGGGTGGTGCATCGAAAGTTTCCCCGCACGGCAGTCTTTGCGTGGATTTCTGTCCTTTTCCACCAGCTGCACTTTTCAAGGGCCCAGAGACAGGTTAGGGCACCACTTGGCAGGCAGGACTCTCTGCAGAAAGCCCAAGTGCTGGCAGAGAGAAGTCTTTGCTGTCCCTGAGACTTTAACAACAGAAGGCAAGCTCAGTTTCAAGCCCTTGGAGATTCTTCACCAGTGGGAAGTCACACAAAAGTCAGTCTTTGTCCTCTCTCAGGAAGAAGCAGCTACTGCAGGCCAACCAAACAAAGGACAGTCACAGGCAAAGGGGCAGTACTCCTCCTCAAGCTTCTCCAGCTCTTCTCCTTGCAGAGGTTCCTCTTGGTTTCAGAAGTAATCTGATTTCCAGGGGTTTGCGTGCTCTTCTTATAAACTTTTCTGCCTTTGAAGAAGGCCTATTTCAAAGGAAAGTCTCTCTTGTTTGTAAGATCCTGCCTTGACCAGGCTAGGTCTAAGACACATACCAGGGGGTTGGAGACTGCATTGTGTGAGGGAAGGCACAGCCCTTTCAGGTGTAAGTGACCACTCCTCCCTTCCCATCAGCCCAGATGGCCCATCAGGATATGCACCCTAGCTCCCTTTGTGTCACTGTCTAGAGGTGAGGTGTAAACAGCCCAACTGTCAAACTGACCCAGACAGGGAATCCACAAACAAGCAGAGTCACAGAATGGTTTAAGCAAGAAAATGCCTACTTTCTAAAAGTGGCATTTTTAAACACACAATCTAAAAACTAACTTCACTAAACGATGTATTTTTAAACTGTGAGTTCAGAGACCCCCAAACTCCATGTCTATCTTCTCCCAAAGGGAATCTATGTTTTAATCATTTTTAAAGGCAGCCCCCATGTTAACCTCTGATAGAGATAGGCCTTGCACCAGTGAAAACTGAATTTGGCAGTATTTCGTTGTCAGGACATGTAAAACACATAAGTACATGTCCCACATTTAACATACACTGCATCCTTCCCATGGGGCTACCTAGGGCCTAATGTAGGGGTGCCTTACATGTATAAAAAGGGACGGTTTAGGCCTGGCAAGTGGGTACACTTGCAAAGTCGAACTGGCAATTTAAAACCACACTCACAGACACTGCAGTGGCAGGTCTGAGCCACATGTACAGGGCTACTTATGCGGGTGGCACAACCAATGCTGCATGCCTACTAGTAGCATTTGATTTACAAGCCCAGGGCACCTGTAGTGCACTTTACTAGGGACTTCCCAGTAAATCAAATATGCCAATCATGGATAAGCGAATGTACACATATAATTTATACAGGGAACATTTACACTTTTGCACTGGTCAGCAGTAGTAAGGTGTCCAGAGCAAACAAAACAGCAAAAACAGAATCCAGCACACAGCAAAAAGTTAGGGGAGACCATTGAAATGATGCCAAGTCTTATATGTGAGTTAGTAGCCTGGTAGCATAGCAGTAATTGCACAATGCATGCCTTTGTATGTTGGATGCCATCTCTGTAGGATGGACATACATGTCCAAAGGAGTGATCTGTAGTACAGGTACATACCACAGAACCCACCCCCTGAAGTGACATGAGTCTGCACTTGAAAGGCCACATGTCTACACATAGGCAAGAAAGACACTTCCTGTGCTGTGTTAATTGCCTATGGGACTGTACACAGTGAATCAATCTCACACAGTGTGAATGTGTTGGTCCATTCAGGCCTAAGGAGTTTATCCTTCAGAAGCCACATATCTCTATAGTGTTTTATTGTGGCTCACATCACAGTACAAGTTTCTGGAGCATGAGCTACCTGTTGTCAGTAAGCATGCTCAGTCATTGTAGGCCATGAGCAGGGTAGTGGGTTAGTCTGCAGATGGAAGTATATTTGTCTTGACCCTCTACTTATTGGCTTATGCGTTTCACACGTGTGGAGTGTTAACAAATTGAGAAGTTCTAGCTTACCGTTTCAGTCATGTGTGTGACTCACCTATTTGGATAAAAACTTGTGATTGTAATCTATTGATTTGTCTTTTTCATCCATGCAGGTTAATGCCCATCAGCAGATGGAGATATAGACAGCCATCACTCTGAAGGGGTGGACCCTGTGGGTCCACAGCTGGTGGAGTGGCCACTTCCAGAGGAGTTGGGAGGACCTGAGACGATGGACTAGGAAGATCATGGAGGTGCAGCTGGGGCTATCCTCCCAGCGTGGATGGGACGCTCATTGGGCCACATTCTGGCGGTGGCCTACCCAGACCTTGATGGGCATTTGAGGACTGCACAGCAGCCACAAGGGGGTGAGTACAGAGCATATTCCTGCCTGACACATTGCCTAGTGAATGTGTTAGGTTTCTGACAGCTCCCCCTCACTTTTAGGGGTGAGCCATGTGTAACACAGTAGATAAGTGATTGTTTTTGTAGACATGTCATGTGGTGCATACTGATGTGCTTTGCCTATTGGCCTAGCGAACTAGGACACAACTGTGTACAATCAACAAACATTGTGCTCTCCAGGGACAACACATGGCTGTGTACATTGATCAATCAAGTACTGTTTGTTGTTGTGGTGGGTGTAATTTATGTGCAACAGACCACTACTCCTACAGCTTAACCTCCAGGCCAAAGTAAGTAGGTGACGGACCATTGTCCTCTGCTATGTGTCTATGTAAATGTGGATATAGGCATCTGCAACCCAGAAGCTAGTTGTCTTCATCGTATGACGGGTGTTTGTACCTCACTGCAGTCTATAATGTGAAGATGTCCAACATACATATGACAGGGCTTACATTGTTCTTGGGATGGAGCTATGGATCACTACTTTCCCTTGGTAAGTGGGGAATGTTCATGGACATGATGTTTGTGCCATCACTGTTGCCAACATTCCTTGTGCCTACATGTCAGTATGTGTCTCTTTCGAAAATATTTTTAAAATGCAGTTTTATGCATGGTCTACCTATGTTGATGGGATGATGTCTGTATTCCCTCACATATGTGTGCATGGCAAACTGTTTGTGGAATAGCACATTTACAGAAAGGTTACATTTCTTGTTGTGCCACATACATGAGTGTTTCACCATGGTTTATTGGCTGACACATACCCTCATACTTCATGGCATATTATTTGGCATGTACAATTGCAGTAGCAATGAGGAACATGACATGTAGGCCTTGAGTTTGGAACCACTATGTGCATATCTATGCCATTGATGTGGCATCATGTGGAAAGGTGCACTGCACATGTGTAATGGGTAAGGTTTGGCATGACTGTTGGCATGCATCATGGAGTGACTTGCTGTTATGTTAAAATCCCATGTCTGGGTATAGGCATTCATCCACAGACAGGCATATTGGTTTGCATGACCAAAATGATGACAGTGATGTACCTTCCCATTGGGTGACATGTTGAGGACCTTCTACAAGTGCAAGTCTCTGCATCTCTCAAACATGCAAAGGACTAATGGCTTCTACTGATGCACTCAGAATATGTAATTGGGGTGCCAGACATTAGTGGTTATTATCCTGGGGCTTGCTGGTTCATTGTGTTGTGTATTTTGGGGACATCTGTCCCTGACATATAGCAAATGATGTCTACAGTGTCCATTTCCATGACACATGTGAGACCAATCTGAGAAACATTAATACTACCTAGATGACTCTATTGGGACAAATATCACTAGGTGAAGTGTGCATTGTTGATATGTTTCTAGTGTGACATCGGCATTTCCTGGTCACCTTCTCCAGGATATCGTACTATTCTCATCAACATGGCATAATTTTGTTTCATCATTTTTTTTTGTTGGGTCATCATGATTGTGACAAATAGATGTGTGTATGACCTTGAGTGGGATCTCTGGAAATTCATTTTGTATCGGCCTACTATTGTATTGTATGAGGGTAAGGGTGTCTCTTAATGTTTGGTTGGTTATTGTGATTGCACAACTTCAGGCATGCGATTGTGGTTGTCTGAGATCCTGATTTTCTTGTGGTCAACTGTGGACAGTTCACATGGCACGCATGCGTACAGTGTGGCACATGTACGGGCCACTTAGGTGGAGTTTCTTGCTGGGCATCCTACTTCACATCATGGCAATGTATACTAATCAGAGCTGTTGTTCAAGTGTGATAATGGACTAGTGATGACCCTACTTCCCTTTGCATTTGCCATATCAGCACCGGCAAGCAAAGGAGATTGGGCAGAGCTGGGTGGAAAAGCATCTGGCCATGGGACCTCGGGTCAAGATACCACCGACACAGAGGGTCTAAGTGGCCTGGAGGGCGAGGGGAGTGCCACGGAGCAGACCACAACATCATCATCATCAGATTCTTCCTCCAGTGGACACTCGATTGTGGTAGCGGACCCACTGGTGTATCCCCCTGTACCATCCTTGTCTGTCACCCGCCATTCTATCACCGCCCTCCCTGTTGCTTCCCATAAAGTTGGTCATGCCTGTTCATCCAAGATGGTAGGTGTTAGACATGACAGCCTTAGGGTGGTCACCCCTAACTTTTTGCCTGCCTCCCTCTACTTTTTAGACACTGTTTTAGCTGGTTTTAGGACTCTGCACACTTTACCACTGCTAACCAATGCTAAAGAGCAAATGCTCCCTCCCTTAAAACCTGGTGACATTGGATCATATCCAGTTGGCTTATTTAATGTACTTATAAGTCCCTAGTAAAGTGCACCATATGTGCCCAGGGCCTGTAGATTAAATGCTACTAGTGGGCTTGCAGCACTGATTGTGCCACCCACTTAAGTAGCCCCTTTACCATGTCTCAGGCCTGCCATAGCAAGGCTTGTGTGTGCAGTTTCACTGCCAATTGGGCTTGGCATTTAAAAGTACTTGCCAAGCCTAAAACTCCCCTTTTTCGACATATAAGTCACCCCTAAGGTAGGCCCAAGTAACCCATAGGGCAGGGTGCTGTGTAGACAAAAGGCAGGACATGTGCCTGTGTAATTTGCATGGGCTGGGAGGGTGGAGGGCCTGACACTTACATGTTAAAGGACAGTAGCCTGCCCTAACACAAATGACTGCCACACCCCCTACTGGGACCCTGGCAGGCAGGATGGAACTGAAAGGGGACCTTGTGCACTTCTAAGACACTCTTTGAAGTCTCCCCCACTTCAAAGGCACATTTGAGTATTTAAACAGCGCCTCTGCCCCTAACTACTCAGACACTTCCTGCAGAAGAGAATCTGAACCTGCAACCTGACAAGAAGAACTGCCTGGCTGCTTAAAGGACTCACTTGACTGACTTTCTACAAAGGACAGCTGCCCCGCTGTTGCCCTGCTGCCTTGCTGCTCTCTGGCTGTGCTGAGAAGTGCTCTCCAAGGGCTTGGATAGAGCTTGCCTCCTTTTCTCCGAAGTCTCAGGAAGAAAAAAGACTTCATTCCTGCAAGAGAACTCCCTGTGCGGCAAAAATAGACGCACAGCATGCAAGACATGACACACAGCCTGCATTGTGCTGAGAAAATCACTGAACGCCAAACCGGAACGACGCAGCCCGACTTCGCAAGGAGAAGATCGACGCAGCACCAGCGTAGTGACCAGAAATTCGACGCACGGCCGACTGGATCAACACAGAGTGAGGGTCCTTGATTGGACAGGGGGTAACCTGCCAACCAAAGACCCCATTTCTAACAGTAGGCGTCTCCTTTGCCGCAGGCACCTCGCCCCAGCCCCTGTTGCCCCTGCTGACCTCAGTGAAGTGGCTACTGACCTCCTGAGAATGATCTCTGTGTGTCAGTCAACAATCGTGAATGCCATCCAGGGATTGGCAACTCAGCTACAACAGACAGATTTATTCTTGGGAGGCATTCATGGTGCAATGGCTGGCCTACAGAGGTCTTTTCAGGCTCTGGCCTCAACACTGATGTCAGCCATTCAGATCCCCCATTCCATCCCCCCTCCGCCTCCCTCTTCCCTCTCCAAATCACCCCCTTCCCCTACCTAGCCAAAGCACACAGACACATCTGCATGCATCCACATCAACACACAAGAACAGCACACACAAACACAAGCACCACAAAACACACTGGCACATACACAAACCACAGCCAACAAGAGGTACAACAACAACCACAACTTCCCTAGACACCCCCCACCAGCTCCAGCATTACACACACAACATTCAGCATATCCACAAGCACCACACCAACAGTCACTGACGTGCCCACCACACCCATCATACCTGCAGACACTACCCCAGCAGACCCTCAGACAACTACCACAGCTACAGACACACAGACATCCACCCACTTCCAGCACATCTGCAGTCACTACCCCAACAGACAAACAGACAAACACACAACCACCCTCCATCCCCCAGCACCTCCACCTCCCGGACACACAAACGCACTCACTCACCCAAGCAACAGACACCCACCAAACACAGGCATACCTCCCAGAAGCACGCACTCACAACATCCACACCTACGCAGTGAACAACCACTCCCTCGACCTCCAAATTCCAATCCCCTTCTGATGACTGTCCTAGTGTTCCAAAAAAAAGAATTATGTTTGACCTCAACCTTCTCCTGCTCCCTCCACCCTGCCTCAAACCCAAGAGGCCCCCACCAAGCTCCCAACCCCTCCCTTCCCCTTCCAAGGCCCCACTTAGTCCCCTGCAAAAACCCATGTCTATCCCCCCTAAAAGGCCATGCCTCCCAAAAAGCAGACCACCCCTCCAAACCCAAGATTAAAGATCCTATTCTAAATCTAACCTACCCCCAAAGGATGATCCCTGAAGTGCCTGCTTGCCCTCTTAATGCCCCTTCCTGTGGAGATTACAGGGCAGTTAGGTGTCACGTTTTGGCACAATACTGTGCTATCTTGCCACATACCATGCACTGGCCAATTACCTTCAATCTGAAAGATTTGTTCTGAATAAATCCAAACAGTTGTTGTTACGTTGGGCACACCTTTGTTTTGCAATTCCTTTTCTACCGTTATGTTGTTCCTCAGTGACTTGTGTTGTGTACCTACAGTTGTGTGTGTTCCAGCCTGCTTGATGTTCCTTTTGCTGTTGATTGCATTATGTGAGTTTGTGGACAGTGATGTTGTCCCCCAAGAGAAGGGTATATGTTGGGTGTATGGTTATGTGAGTGTTCATGCAATGGTTGTGTCCTGGCATTGTGAACTGTTTGTTATGGTAAGTATATCATCTTGTGTTGTTCAATGTGAGCATGTATGGTGTTAAACTTGCCCCTGACATGGATCACGTATTCATTTGATGTGTGTCAGCTTGAGTTTTGTATGTGCAGGCATGGAGTGTGTTCAGTTATGCTAGCGGTGTTTGCATTAGACTGTGCATGTGTCTATTTAGCTGTGTGTACCATGCAGCTAGTTCCTGTAGAGGTATGTTTCATGCAGTTGGAGTTGTATGTGCTTTGTTGACTTGCACTTCCATGTGTGCAGATAGGCATGTCAATTGAGTCTAGTAGTGTTTGTCCCAGAGATAGGTGTAGGGCTATTTCCTGTGCAAGTATTGTTTTATGGGTATTTGCAAAGTGTGATGTGTCCCAGTGTAGCCTCCTTGTCTGAGTGCTCCTGCCAGCAACATCCCAATTGTCCATGTATTGTTTGCATAGTGATTGTTGTGTATTTGTCTATCTGTCTATTGTGCATGCCATTGTCCTTCAATTGTGCTGTGATGTGTTTGATGTGTATGTCCATTGCAGGGCTGTTTAGTGGTTGTGTTGTTTGTGTTCAATGCTACATCCATAAAGTGTGTGTTGAATGTGACAAGCGTCCATAACATGTGTGCAATGTGAGTGTGTAAGTTGTTTTTGTATATGTGATGTTGGTGTGAGAGAATTTGTGTTGTCTGAGAGAATGTTGTGTACCCTTCACTGTCCCTGTGCCTGAGGTGAGCAGATGTGTTTTTGTGTGGTGTTGTGTTGCAGTGTGAGTGGCCTGCCCAAAGGAGTGTATTGTGACTGTGAATGTTCCCATCTCTCTGTCTGTTTCCGACTGTGTACACCTTGGGGTGTGTACTTGGTGCCCATAGTGTGAGCCCCATACCATGTGGATGACGGCGCAATGCTCAGTTGTAATGGTTGATGTGACAGGTAGGTGTGTGTAATTACGGTTGGTTGTACCCACGGTGGCATAGATTTTGGTCTCCTTCGAGGATCAGCAGCAGTGGCAGGACTTGCGTGATGGGCTCTATGGCAGCACTGGATGAGTAAGGCTGCATGCAGGTGAGGGACCCCTTTTATAGTCCCCGTTTCTGCCTGCTGTGCCGTGGTGGTCGGACCACCACAGTCACATTGGCGATGTGCAACCTCCGGCCTGTTTATGGTGCCTCGTGACCCTGGCAGTCTGTGCTGCCTGGCGGTGCCGGCAGGAGAACAGCGGTCTTTGCTCCATAGGCTAGCATGACTCGTAATATAGTGGTCAAACTGCGAACCTGATGGCAGTCAGACCGCTGCCATAATGATCGACAGACTGCCAAACTCATAATGAGGCCCTAAGACAGATAACTAAAAAAACAAAAACAAAATTGTAATAATTACAAATATTCAAGGGAAAACCCAAAATATGCAATATAAAATATACAAAACAGACCAGGAATTAAAACATACATGTAAGAAATAACATGCTTCAATTGCATTCAACAGAATATACACATGCACATTAACACATGACATTTTCAAAAAACATAAGTACAAATATTGTTCTTAAAGTAGAATGGCTGATACTCTTGATTCAACTTCAGCTCCAAAAACCTAATATACAAAAAAGTCTAAATTAAAAAATAGGAAACTGTGTAAAAAGATCCAAAAAACAAATCCAAATTACATCTACGAAAGTAATCTACAGTCATTGAAAACCATGACACCCTGAAAAATTCAAACTAAATGATTAACTGAAATTACATTTTAAAAATTGAAACATTAAAAACATCAAAGCCTATTGAAAATGCATAAATATAAATGTAAAAAAAAAATAATAATAATCTGAAAAATATACATTATTTACTTAATCATATTTTAAAATTTCTCCATGCTCTTCCCCTACAAATCCACTACCTTTTAGAACAATTGAACAAAAATATTGCAAAAAAAGATATTATAGTCAATGATATGTTAGCAAATAGTATATTTTACAACAATATTGAAAGGAAGAATACAATTATTTAATTACCTTTGATAGCTTTCTCCACAATATTTTTGACATTACAATATTCCTGCAACTATATTTTTTGTAACATAATATTGTTTTCAATGTTCTGTACAAACACCTATTCTTACAACAGCATTTATCAACCCCGGAGCATCATATTGTAACTCAGGGCGTCTCCCTATGGTCAACTGTCTGTTACTATCTAGCTTTGCTTGAGGTGTAAAATGCAGGGATCTTTTCGACAGATGATAGCATAGTGACCAATTTTAGGAACTTCTTTATTGAAAATAAAATTATGGATGTCACAAAATTGCAGATTCAGTTTAACTCTGAGTCAAACCTTTTTGACTCAGATGATGATGGAGTCTCGACTGGGTTAGCAAACATGGCAATGGCTGTTCTGTTGATGATCCCCCCCACAGTTTAGTTCTGAGACTTGGAAACACAGGGATGGAGTAATGACTTGGTCAATGATGATACAAGGCCAATGGTAGCTGAATATTGTTAGGGCCTTCAACACCAAAATAACAGGATAGCAATGGTTAGTGCAGAAAAATCATAGGGCTGAACTAGAGTTCCATCCCAATAATATGTAGACCATTTGTTTTGTTTATATTATTAAAACCATCAGCAATAACAGCAATGACAATAACAACTGCAACAATAACAACAATAACAATAATATTAAACATACTAATATAATTATTTTCATTACACTTCTTCATTGTCTATGTTGTGTTGTATTTTGTGAGTCTTTTGTTGCTTTGGTGTGTTTTACGCTAAATTGTTTTTGTTGGTACTATGCTTCTTTTATTATGATTTGCTGTGTTGTAGGGTTTGGCATTGTTGGACTTTTTTACTTATGCAGGGTCATCCCCAATCTTTTTGCCTCCTATTGTTTTTTGACCTGCTGCTGTTGGCTTTTGAACTCTGAGCACTTTAACACTGCTAAGTGCATATGGTCTCTGTGTGAATTGTATGTGATTTGTTTATCTGTGATTGGCATATTTGATTTACTAGTAGGTCCCTAGTAAAGTGCACTAGAGGTGCCAGGGCCTGTAAATCAGTGCTACTAGTGTGCCTGCAGCACTGGTTGTGCCACACACATGAGTAGCTCTGTAATCATGTCTCAGACCTGCCACTGCAGTATCTGTGTGTGCAGTTTTAACTGTAAATTCGACTTGGCAAGTGTACCCACTTGCCATGCCCAAACCTTCCCTTTTCGTACATGTAAGGCACCCCTAAGGTAGGCACTAGGTAGCCCTAAGGGCAGGGTGCAGTGTATGGTTAAGGTAGGACATATAGGCGGTCATTACAACATTGGCGGTAAAAGCCGCTTACCGCCACGCAGAAGACACCGCTGCGGCCGCGGAAATCCAACACAGCTATTATAACCCACAGCTCGGAATCCGCCAAAATTCAGACACCCACACAAGTCCGCCATACCAAAGGTCAGTGATAAACTGGCGGAAACAAAACTTCCACCGTCACACCAACAGAAATACGCCCACACTAACACGACACACGAATCCACGCGGCGGTCTTTCAACCGTGGTATTCAATTAGTGTACCACACTGCTGCACTAAAAATACACACACATTTACAAAACACAACCACATTGGACAATTCCACAACTGATACACATACACACACTACTCCCACACACCCAATACAATAAAAAAAACACTCCCACATCACCCACAAACCCCTACGACCAGAATCACCAAAATAAGGCCAGAGAGGGACACCACAAACAACTACCAAGCATCCACAGGCACACAATACCATCACCCACAGAACTTCCACGCACCTCACACAACACACCACTAAATATCACCACACTTATCACTACACACACCACCCCACACATCACCCACACCATCCCATGGCACGGCAAAGACATCCCAGGTTCTCTGAGGAGGAGCTCAGGGTCATGGTGGAGGAAATCGTCTGGGTAGAGTCACAGCTATTCGGAGCACAGGTGAAGCACACCTCCATAGGTAGGAAGATGGCGCTATGGCGAAGGATAGTGGACAGGGTTAACGCAGTGGGACAGCACCCAAGAAATAGGGATGACATCAGGAAGAGGTGGAACGACCTACCGTGGAAGGTGCGTTCCGTGGTCTCAAGATACCACCATGCGGTTCAGCGGACTGGCGGCGGACCCCCACCTCCTCCCCCACAACTAACAACATTGGAGGAGCAAGTCTTGGCGATTCTGAATCCTGAGGGCCTCGCAGGAGTAGATGGAGGAATGGACTCTGGTAAGTCAAATCTTAACTATTACATCCCCCACCCTACCTGCATGCTATCACATACCCCCACCCTCGCCCTCACCCCCATCACTCCAACTCCTCACAAATGTCCAAATATCACAAAACACACATCCCAACACCAAGCCCTGCATGCAATAACAAAGCATGGACACCCATCACCAATGCATGGCCACTACACATACCGATACACCCCCCTAACCCACCATCACACAAGGTCCCACACAGGAATGCAAGCACTAGGGTACAAGGTCACCCACCTATTGCACACCACAGCACACACAGATGTAATAAACATCCCTTTATACCCCTGCAGGACCCCTACCCAGCGTCACCGGACAGGATGGTCCACACATGTCCACACCACCAACAGAAGAGGCCCACAGTGATGAAAGCAGCTCTGTCCAACTGGATCTAGATGACCAGCCCGGCCCATCGGGGACCTCTGGACAGTCGGTTCCCCTCACACAGTCACAGGCCACCACAGAGCTTCCCTCCTCTAGAAACACCAGCACAGCACCCACCCAGCGGGCCCATACCTCTGTCCCCAGGGCACGTCAATCAGCAGTGTGTCCACCACTACAGGGAACCCAGGCTAACCCACCACCCCAACAACAACAGGGACCTGGGGCAGTGGTAGTGGGCACACCGTTCAGGGGACAGAGGCCCAGGAACACAGGGGAACTGGGAAGGCTGCTGTGCGACAGGGGGAGGACAGGCCAAGGGAACCCACTCTCCACGAGGCCCTCTCCAACATCATAGGAGCCTACCACCACTCCCATGAGACGATGGCAACGGTACTGGCTAAGTTTCAGGAGATCCAGCACCTCCAGGAGGAACAGTATTTGGGCTTCCGGGAGGAACTCAGATCCATCAATTCTACCCTGGGCACCATCGTAGGGGTCCTAAAGGAAGTACTGAACACCAGGAGGGACACTGTGGCACAACAAGGGGCCCCTGACACTAGCCTGGATGATGAACTGCCCACCACCTCCGCCGGCGCTAGTGGACAGGACTCCCCGCCACAGGACCACCACACCAGCACCCCACCCCCTGCAGAGGGAGAACCACCCTGCAAATGGTCCCTGAGATCCAGGACAAAGACTGAGAACGATGCCAAGACCCCCGCCAAGAAATGAGACCACCCTGAATGTAATCCTTCTGTCCCACTTTGTCACCCTGTCCATCCTCAAACTGCCCCAGCTCCACTTCCTATGCCCATGTGGGCAATGCACCTGTGAGACTAATAGACTCGACTCTGCCATGGACATTCCTCCGCCATCACCCCTCACCATTTTACAACACCCTCCAATACTGAGCACTTAAATAAACACCCTTGAAGCACACAACAATCTAGAGTCAGTCTGTGATTTCGAATTTGTGTATTAGCAATTACAGTGACAAAATGCTATTTCAATTGTAATGTCAACATACCTATGTCACACAGCTCTAGTCCATGAGTAAACACGCAGATGTCACACAGTGGGACCCACATCTGTGAAATCGTAAGGGAAAGTGACAAGTCAGTGACCATACACTGGGTGAAAACGACAGACAGTAGAGAGGTAGTAGTGTTAAAGTACATGTAGTAGGCAGGTTTGTATTCTTACCTGTGTCTCACTGGAAGTATTGCAGGATCACAGAGGTCCTGTTATCGATGTCTTCTTCTTCTGCTTCCTCGTCCTCACTGTCCACAGGCTCCACAGCTGCAACAACACCACCATCTGGAACATCCTCCTGCAGAAAAGGCACCTGTCGTCGCAAAGCTAAGTTGTGAAGCATACAGCAGGCCACGATGATCTGACACACCTTCTTTGGTGAGTAGAATAGGGATCCACCTGTCATATGGAGGCACCTGAACCTGGCCTTCAGGAGGCCAAAGGTCCACTCTATTATCCGGTGAGTTTGCCCATGGGCCTCATTGTAGCGTTCCTCTGCCCTTGTCCTGGGATTCCTCGCTGGGGTCAGTAGCCATGACAGGTTGGGGTAACCAGAGTCACCTGCAAATGGCAAGGGACAACTGTTAGACACACACTAACCTGGAGGGATATCCCCAGACCCAGACAACCATTTCCACTGGCTTGCTTCCAGGTGCTCACCTAATAGCCACACACAGTGCCTCTGGAGTTGACCCATCACATAAGGGATGCTGCTATTCCGCAGGATGTAAGCGTTGTGCACTGAGCCAGGGAATTTGGCATTCACATGGGAGATGTACTGGTCTGCCAAACACATCATCTGCACATTCATGGAATGATAACTCTTCCGGTTTCTGTACACCTGTTCACTCCTGCGGGAGGGGGGTACCTTAGCCACATGTGTCCCATCAATGGCACCTATGATGTTGGGGATATGTCCCAGGGCATAGAAGTCACCTTTCACCTCCACCTGAGGGAAAACGATGTAGCTCTGCATGTGTTTCAGCAGGGCAGACAACACTCTGGACAACATGTTGGAAATCATAGGCAGGGACATCCCTGATGCTATGGCCACTGTTGTTTGAAATGACCCACTTGCAAGGAAATGGAGTACTGACCGCACCTGCACTTGAGGGGGATTCCTGTGGGATGGAGGATAGCTGACATCAGGTCTGGCTCCAGCTGGGCACACAGTTCCAGGATTGTGGCACGATCAAGCCTGTAGGTGATGATCACATGTCTTTCCTCCATTGTCGACAGGTCCACCAGCCAGTCTGTACACCGGAGGATGCCACCATCTCCTCACATGTCCCAGCGGACGGTGCCTATGAAGGACAACAACGAGCACAGAGTCAACCAACTCAGAGGTACATACGCACAGCTTACACAGAACACGAATCATAATCAGAAATTTGGCCTGTATGAGTGTTGAGGCAAGGCCTAGGTATGTGTGACGCAGTTAAAAATTAAGCCATGTGGGCCCATGAAATGGCGGATGCCTGACCTGTAAAGTGGGACAATGGGATGTGATGTAACTGCGCTGGCATTGTACACCGTCGCGGTAGGCGGTTGAAGACCGTGGCGCAATTCTGCATTGGTTAACATTGGACCCTGTGGGTCCCAGGAGCCAATGACGATGTACGCCGGCGGTGACAGTATGCACCGCTGCAGACGTGACCGCCATTTTCTATCTGTTCAATCACTTGATACCTGATCTTCGACAGGAGAGGACCTACACTGCAAGTGCTGCTGTGACCTCAGTCTGGAAGAGACAATGGCTCGTGCGTCTGGGGAAAGGGCCCCTGCTTTCACATCAGAGGAGTTGGAGAAACTCGTGGTGGGGTCCTCCCCAGTACACACTACTCTATGGTCCTCCAGACAAACAGGTAAGCACACTGGGAGCATGCTGTATGGGCTATGCCTGTGTGGAGTGGGGTGGATGAAAGATGTGGGGGTGAGATTTAGGCGTGCATGAAACAACGTTGAGTGCATGTGCCACATGGCAAGGGTAGGGATGGGGGCCAAAGACTGTGTCGGTGCAGTTGGTAATAACTTTTCTTTTCCCCCTGTACAATTCATGTAGGTCAGTGCCCACCAGAAAAAGGATACTTGGCGTGCCATTGCCAAGGAAGTCCTGACCCTGGGGGTCACCACAGACGGAGCACACACTGCCGTTAGAGATGGGAGGACATTTGCCGTTGGAGCAAGAAGACGGCGGAGGCCCAGCTGGGGATGGCCTCCCAATGTGGGAGGGGTGCCCGTCGCACCATGACCCCCCTGATATTCAGGATCCTGGCAGTGGCGTACCAGGAGGTGGATGGGCGCTTGAGGGCATCACAGCAGCCACAAGGGGGTGAGTACACTCTCATTCTGCTGATCTTGCGCGCAGTGGAGGTGTCCGGGTGGGGGAGGTGGGCTGTGGGTTTCCCTAGGCCAGGGCGAGTGTGCTAGTTAGGTCCCCTTGTTTTGGCAGACCCTGTGGCACCCCAACCCACCTGTGTACAGTGCCAAGTACACCTAGTCAGGCTCCTGTGACATCCATGTGTGCAGATGTCAGCCATAGCCTTGTAGGCCATGTCCCGGGGATTGAACAGTGGACCCCAAGTGCGCAGCGTAGTGCAGGGGGCTTCTGTGTCTGTCGTGTCCGCCAACGGTAGCGGTAATGCATGCACCCAACATGTCTATCTTCTGTCGTTCCCCCCTTTTTGTGGCCTCCCTGTTCTTGTGTGCATTAGCATCATCAGGCGGAGGAGCAGTGGCACCGGAGCAGGAGGGAGCTGCATCCCACATGGCCCTGGAGGGCGAGACTATGGACTCGGAATTCACCAGTGGGACGGAGGGGAGCTCCACAGCTGGGACAGGAGCTGACACCAGTGATACGGACTCGTCCTCTGATGGGAGCTCCCTTGTGGTGGTGGCCACATCTGTGCCCCCCACATCTACAGGTACAGCCGCCACCACCCCACCAGCACCGCCCTCCCAGCAGCCCCTCAGCCTTTGCCCCGTGCCCGCTCACCCAGGAGGGTGGGCATCACCTTTGCCCCAGGCACCTCAGGCCCTTCCCCAGTCACCCCTGCTGCCCTCAGTGAGGAGGCCATTGACCTCCTCAGGTCCCTCACTGTTGGGTAGAATACCATTTTGAATGCCATCCAGGGAGTAGAAAGGCAGTTGCAACAAGCAAATGCATTCCTGGAGGGCATTCATTCTGGTCAGGCGGCCCTTCAGCGAGCTTTTCAGACTCAGCACTGATGGCAGCCATTGTCTCTGTCTCCAGCCTCCCCCCTCCAACTTCTTCCACCCAGACCCAATCCCCTCTACCTCAGCCTATCCCAAGCACACCTTCCGACCAGCATGCACACACCTCAACACACAAGGGAAGCTCAGGCAAACATAAGCACCACACATCCCACAGGCACTCACGCAAGCATCACACACATGCAGACACACCAACATACACTGCCTCCACTGTGTCTCCCTCCTCCTCGTCTCCCTCCTCCCTCCCTGTCTCGTCTCCACTCACACCTGTATGCACTACATCTACAGCCACTACTTCCATCACCAGCACACAAGCCTCCACACCCCGCTCACGTGCAGTCACCACCCCACTACCATTCACACGTCCCCTGTGTCCTCTCCCAGTGTGTCTGTGACACCCCCTCCCAAGATACACAAGTACAGGCACACACCCACCCAACAACCAACCACCTCACGACAGCCTCCAGCGCATGCACCTTCACCCAAAATCACCAAACGAGCACCTCCTACAACCACAACCTCTTCCTCCACTCCCAAACCCCCTCCAGCTACCCGTCCTAGTGTTCCCAAGAAACTTTTCCTGGCCAACCTTGACCTCTTTCCCTCACCTCCCCCACCCCATACGTCTCCTAGGGCCCGACTCTCCAGGTCCCAACCTAGCACCTCAGCCACAACATCTCTGGGACCAGTGGTGCCTGTAGTCACCGGAATCTGGAGTGCACTGGCCACGAGGGCAGCCAGTGTGGCACGGAGCCACAGCACGGACAGTCCCCCACCTGTCAAGCATCAAAAGTTGGCCAGTGCCCGGCGGGAGAGGGGGAAGACTCCAGCCACCAAAGCCGCTCCCAGGGGTACAGGTGGGAGTGTGGAGTCAGCTGCGACACCTTCCAAGGTGGGGAAGGCCCACAAGAAAGTCAGCAAGTCTGAGAAGAGCAGCACGACGGAGAAGACCGCCATCATCCCCGCTGCCCAGGAGGCCACCGCCATTATCCCCGCTGCCCAGGAGGCCACCGCCAGCACCATCCCCACTGCCCAGGAGGTCACTGCCAGCACCATCCCCGCTGCCCAGGAGGCCACCGCCAGCACAAGCCCTGCTGCCCAGGAGGCCACTGCCAGCACCGGCCCTGCTGCCCAGGAGGCCACTGCCAGCACCAGCCCCGCTGCCCAGGAGGCCACCACCAGCACCAGCCCTGCTGCCCAGGAGGCCACCGCCAGCACCAGCCCTGCTGCCCAGGACAGCCACCGCCAGCACCAGCCCTGCTGCCCAGGACAGGACTGCCAGCACCAGCCCTCCTGCCCAGGACAGGACCGCCAGTACCAGCCCTGCTGCCCAGGATAGGACTGCCAGCACCAGCCCCGCTGGGCTATGAAGGACCGCCAGCACCAGCCCTGCTGAGCCAGACATGACCGCCAGAAGCTGAGTCATTGCAAAGGACCCCTCTGCCACAAGCACCGCTGAACAGGGCACCCCCGCCACAAGCACCGCTGAACAGGGCACCGCTGAACAGGGCACCACCGCCACAAGCACCGCTGAACAGGGCACCACCGCAACAAGCACCGCTGGCAATAACACCGCCACAACAAGCACTGCTGGCCCATGAGCGCCAAGGGCACTGACGCTACTCAGTCCGTCTCGAGCAGGATGAAGCCCTCTGGGCACAAAGACCCTTCCAGAACCAGTGGAGAATCACATCCACTACCTCTGTCCTTGGCAGGATGAAGCACTCTGGGCACAGAGCACCCTCCAGAACCAATGGAGACAAACATCCACTACCTCAGTCCTTGGCAGGATGAAGCACTCTGGGCACAAAGCCCCCTCCAGAACCAGTGGAGAATAACATCGACTACCTCTGTCCTTGGAAGGATGAAGCACTCTGGGCACAAAGCCCCCTCCAGAACCTGTGGAGACAAACATCCACTACCTCTGTCCTTGGCAGGATGAAGCACAAAGCCCCCTCCAGAACCAGTGGGGACTGTTATCCACTTGAGAGACTGTGGCTTTGCACTCCCCAGGATGGAACAGTGGGCAACCCACCCACTGTAGAGACTTGAGAGACTGTGGCTTTGCACTCCCCAGGATGGAACAGTGGGCAACGCACCCACTATAGAGACTTGAGAGACTGTGGCTTTGCACTCCCCAGGATGGAACAGTGGGCATGTGGCCCCCTCGTGGATTTGGCGTTGTGCACTCAACCGGCTGAGGTGTCCACCCTTTCCCTTCCCCCTGAGGTGTCTGTTTTATTGCTATATGATGCCCCTGCAGTGTTCTGTCTGTCATTTCGGGGATTGCGTGTGGGCCTTGCCCATACCGTGTGGGCCTAGTGTTCCATGGACTTCAATGGAGCACTACCTGGACTACTATTCTTGGTGTATATTTTGTTTATAGTGTATATATATATATATATATATATATATATATATATATATATATATATTTTTGCATACTGTATTTTAATATATTACAATGGTTACACTAATTTCCTTTTGTCCTTGCATTCTTCCCAGGGGGGTTGGGGGGTGTAACTGTAAAGTATCATGCGGTATTAGTGTGTATGTTGTAGTGGGTGAGGGTGGGGGTGTTGCATGTTGCATGTGTGTGTCACAGTTTTTTCCCTCCCCCCTCCCCTGTGTTGTAGGTGCAGTACTCACCGTTATCTTCGCTGCCGGCGTTCGTGCTCCTGGTAGAAGAGCAAGAAGATAGGGGCTGGCAGTATGTGCAGCTCTGGTTCCATGGTGTCCTGGTTCCTCATGGGGTGTGTAGAGGTGAGCGTTTTCCCTTCGAAGTCCTGTTTCCGCCGTGTTTTTGTTTGCGGTGAATCTGCCCCGGAAAAGGTGGCGGATTGGTAGGTTGTGATACTGTGGGCGGTACATTGTCCTCCGCCTGTCTGTTGGCAGTGACCGCCAAGCTGTTTGTTTGTACCGCCGTGGCGGTCGGAGTGTTAAAGTGGCTGTCTTTGTTGGCGGTTTCCGCCACGGTCGTGATTCTATTTTTTTTTCCGCCTGCCTGTTGGCGGTCTTATCGCCGCTTTAACACCGACCGCAAGGGTTATAATGACCACCTATGTTTTTGAAAATGCCACTTTTAGAAAGTGTGCATTTTCTTGCTTGTACCATTTTTGTGACTCTGCCTGTTTGTGGATTCCCTGTCTGGGTCAGTTTGACAGTTAGGCTGGTTGCACCTCACACTAGACAGTGACACAAAAGGAGCTGGGGTGTAGTCTGCATTTCCTGATGAGCCATCTGTGCTAGGAGGGAGGCAAGGAGTGGTCACTTACACCTGAAAGGGCTGTGCCTGTCCTCACACAATGCAGTCTCCGACCCCCTGGTGAGTGTCTGGGGCCTGGCCTCGGCAAGGCAGGATTTCACATTCAAAAGAGACTTTACTTTGAAGTAGGTCTACTTCAAAGGAGAAATTGGGTATAAGAAGGGCACCCAAAACCAAAGACTTTAGATCACTTCTGGACATCAAGAGGAACCTCTGCCTGGAGAAGAGCTGAAGAGCTGAGGAGAAGTGCTGCCCTGCCTGTGACTGTGACTGTGCTTTGTGGAGCTATTCTGCAGTTGCTGCTTCTGCCAGAGTAAGAGGGAAAAGACTGGACTTTGTGTGCCTTCCATCTTGTGAAGAAATCTCCAAGGGCTTGATTTAGAGCTTGCCTCCTGTTGTTTGAAGTCTCAGGGACAGCAAAGACTTCTCTCTGCCAGCATCTGGAGTCTCTCGAGAGACTCCTGCTCTGACAAGTGGTGCCCTACCCAGTCCCTGGGCCATTGAAAGGAAAGCTGGTGGAAATCCAAGGAAATCCACTTTAGGACGACTTCGGATGCTGCCGCTGCTGAATCCGGTGACGCCACCTGCAACCGACTCCGTGATCTTCGCTGGAACGCAATGACCTTCGCAGGCCTAACGCCGCTGCAGCCCTGCTGAAGTCCGCGACTCTGTGAAAGTTGCCGCACCACGTCATGACCGACGCTGCTCGAAGTGCGCGGATTCAACATTTCGCACAGACGCTGTGATCCCTGACTTTGCGCATCAAATTGTTTTCACTCTTCACCAAAGGTACTGTACTTGGGGGTCTATGCGACTCTGTGTCCGGCGCCACTGGTGTCGGCTTCTTGGGAGCGACTCCGTCATGACGCCGTGTTAACACCTCATTGAAGCATTTTGTGTTTCTAAGCCCTATTTTTGAGTTTAATCTTTAAAAATTCATAACTTGACTTGTGTATGTCGGATTTTTGTCGTTTTGGTCTTGTTTTGTTTAGATAATTATTTCCTATTTGTCTAAACTGGTGTTGTGTTATTATGTAGTGTTTTCATTAAGTTACTGTGTGTGTTGGTACAAATACTTTACACCTAGCACTCTGAAGTTAAGCCTACTGCTCTGCCAAGCTACCAAGGGGGTAAGCAGGGGTTAGCTGAGGGTGATTCTCTTTTACCCTGACTAGAGTGAGGGTCCTTGCTTGAACAGGGGGTAACCTGACTGTCAACGAAAGACCCCATTTATATCTGGCATGATATGTTATTGTATTGTTTTTCTAATTGCATGTGTTTCTGTGTTGTCCTGTGATAACTAGTTGTGACATTGTGACATTATTATATTTTGTTTTTGTTGATTTGTGTGCGTGCTTTTCAGACTAGTTTTAAAATAAACGATGTCCAAATTCATCTGTGAAATTAAAAGTACTTCCAAAGTCCAAAACTTGTTTTTTATAACTTATACATCACCCCCGAGGCCTGCTCTAGATGCTCCAGGAGTAGGGTGACATGTTATCAAAATAAAGGACAATACTAAATATGTTTTATAAGCCAGGGTAAGGAAAAAAGCCAAAGGTGGTGTTCGCTATTTTAATGCTGTTAGCCACAGAGGCTAACAGGAAATAGGTTTATTAAACTTTAATAAAGGTGGTAAGTTAACATGGAAAGGCTTTATTAAACGTTAATAACGTTTATCTTCACTTAGGGACTACCTAGCTATTTCTTTCAAAATATCAAAATAATGGTTATAATAAATCCAACATCTACCAAGGTTGGATTTTTTATAACTATTACAGGAAAGTAGTTTTAGAATGTATCATCCTGAAGTTACCTAAAGCAGCCTTGTAGCAGCCTCTTCTGATTGGTCAGCCTTTATAGCCTGTACCAAGCTGCTCCCTGAGTATGTGTAAAGAGGTCTGGGGCTGAAACTATGTAGCCATTTGGTGGGAGGAGATCTACTTCCTGTTGATGACATGGAGAGGAAGGGGGCTGGGGAGATAAGCCGGACCTCGAAAGTAGGAGAACAGATGTCACAACACCCAGGCAAGCCTCCACTTTGTTGATTACCAACCAGATAGAAGCCCCCAAAATTATATTAGGAGGGGGAGTGTAGTAAGATGTTAGCCACACCTCTGGATTGTGTTACACAGACACACACTTCAAGCAGGGAATTTCTCTATTTTGATTTTTGTGAGACAAAGATATGCCACACTTTGCTGGAAGTAGTTGCAGCAGAGGGGAGCAACTTTACCCCCATTGGTTGAAGTATCCCCCACTTCTGCCAGCTCAGACTTAAGGATAAATATGGCAGATCTGCAGGTGCTTCTTTGATCACTGTATGGAACAACAGAAGAAGAAGGATTGCCCTGCTGCATCCTTGGACTGCCTCACAGAATGCTTGCACTCAAAAGGACTGCACCTGCTGCACTCTAGGGGCTCCACAACAAAAGGACTGCACCTGCTTCAAGATGAACAGGAGTGGACTCCATGATGAGCAACAGGTAGAAAAGTGCTGGACGAAGCCATCTGCAACATCCAAGCCGAGGACTACTCCAGCTGGCCAGCTACAACTTGATTTTCCTGGACTGACCAGGTGCATTGTGGGCAATTGAGTCCCAGATTTCAAGCAGCAAACTAGAGCTTCTAAAACTTTGGCCAGGTGCTGCTGGGCACATTTCAACACAATGGAAACTAATCAGAAGAAGTTCTGAAAGTTTGGGAACGTTTTGCAAAGTTTTGATAAAAAGCTTCAGAAGAAGACCTGCTTTATGTTGAGAATCAATCAGCCACCTTTGACCCGTGCACTGGCCTGACCATGCTTGTTTACCCTGGTGAAAGCACCAGAGCGCTTCTCCGTTGACATCAAGGACAAAGACTTCCAGGGGCTCACTGAGGCATTGCACTGCAGCAGGCTGCTGTCGTCGGCTTGAACTCCGGATCATAGTAGCCCAAGATCTCGACATTGAGAGAAAAGGTCCAAGAAAAAGACTAAGGGCCTGATTTAGAGTTCGGTGGATGGGTTTACTGCATCACAAACATGACGAATATTCCATCCACTGTATTATAAAGTCCATAGGACATAAAGGAATCTAATATGGCAAACAGGATATTCGTCACATTTGTGACTGAGTAACCCAATCCGCCAAACTCTGAATCAGGCCCTAAGTGCGAAGGTAAACTTTTGACCATGACCTAGCGCTCACCCTATCCCACCTGTGCTTCTTTGTGGTCGACCTAAAACTTAATTTTGTCCCTGTCCAGCATGGCCAGATAGCCATGAGCGGCGATTTCTGCTTTATGGATCTAGCATGCACAATGTTTTTAATTTAATCTTAAAAAATTCCTTTCTTCTGTTCCCTACATTGGTTGTTGTTGTTTTGGAATCATTTTAAACATAAAAATATTCTCTATTTTTATAAACTGGTGTTGAATTTGTATTGTGTTGTGTCTTTTACTTATTTACTCTATTGGTGATATTAAATGCTTTACATTTGCCTGTCTCCTAAGTTAAGCCTGACTGCTCTTTGCCAAGCTACCAAGGGTTGAGCAAGGATTAATTTATTGAGATCTGACTGGACCTTATTAGTGAGTGTGGTATTATTACTAGCTGCAGGTTCATACCTCCACCTACTAATAATCCACTTTCTCACAATCACCTGATGGTTTCTCCTGATGAAAAAAACAGTGTGACTCTGTTGATGGGAGAACCACTACCTTTCACACTTTAAATCAGACAGAGGGTAGAAACAGCTGAGTGATGAAGTATCTGCCAGTTTGGGATGAATGCTCTATTACAGCGTGCATCCAATGTTGCCATCTTTTCTTACAACTGGTAACAAAAATGAAACGGCATTCAATCCAGCTGAAGAGATAGTTTCTATTATCAGGTCTTTGTTAGACCCCACTTCTAAAAATCCTTTGCCACCTGTGAACCAGTACCAGATGTAAAAGGTCACAGCACCCAATATGCCGCCCCCCCCACACTGAAACTTTCACCCTAATCTCATCTTCTCAAACCCATTTCAGTCACAGCTCTGACTGCCACGTGGCAGGGTGCCATGATTACTATATATCTAACAATTGTGGAACTTCTGAATCTTTCCATCACATCTGCCTACAATGCCTCTGGTAGGGAAACATGTAGTTGTAACACCCCTGCTTTTAAAACCAACACTGAGCACGATGAAGCCAGAAAATGTTCTGCCCATTTCTTTTCTGCCAGGAGCCTCCAAAATAACAGAAAAAACCATTTATCTTCGACTATCCTCCTGTATTCAGGATCATAATCTTCTTCATGCATCCCAGTCTGGTTTCTGCCCTCAACATAATATGAAATCTGCCTTATTGTTAATAGAGGAAGACCTT
Source organism: Pleurodeles waltl (assembly GCF_031143425.1). Taxonomy (NCBI): domain Eukaryota; kingdom Metazoa; phylum Chordata; class Amphibia; order Caudata; family Salamandridae; genus Pleurodeles; species Pleurodeles waltl. The sequence continues at coordinate 723,598,511 of NC_090446.1, read as the reverse complement.
ACATGCACCGTCAATAGAGGCAGATTAGCAGCAAAGTTCCTACTGGATCTCACTGCTGCTTTTAATACTATTTCACATAACACTGTGCTTGATGGACTGCAGGACTGTGGGATAAGGGGCAGGGCTTTGACCGGGCTCTTCTCTCTCCTTAACAGTCAGAATTTTCAGGTCCTGAATAAACCATATTTTTTTGAAACCCTAACAACTGAGTGTGGAGTCCTCAGGTCTTGTTCTTGAGTCTGACTCTGTTTAATATCTATTCATAACCTCTGGCAGGCCTTTTGGAATCCTTTGGGTGTCTCTAATCTCTTATGGTGCTCAATTCTTTTTTCTCTTGGCCCTGAGCACGGGTGCACAGTGGAACACTTTAGATCTTGCCTCATTGCTGTTTTCTACTAGAGGGAGATGCATTGGTGTTTCTTAAAGGCATGATTCAGCCATGTGTGCCATCCATAGCTCTTATGTCAGGTAGCTCTAACTTGGTGATTCATCTTACATATAGGAGAGTGAAAACCAGAAGTCAGCCATTTAGCTACTTGACCTTCAAACTTATGGCTTTATTTTAGCCCCAGCAAATCTCTCTTCATGAAACAGCTTTAAACCTTGCTCTTCTAGGATGGCGTCAACATCTAGAATGGGACTGCAGCATCGCCCAGATCCTCTGCTTGGATAGCTCCTAACTTTATAAAAAACTAAACATAAACAAAAGAACAAAGTACATTTAAGGATGAAGGATGACTGCCACAAGTGCACATGCACTGTGAAAAGTATTTTGAGAAGTACAAATTTGTTTTGAGCTTTCAATCCTTTAGTGCTATTTTGCTTCGGTTTTACTCGTGAAATCAATATTTTGGACCAGATATACGGAGGCTTTTCACAGTCACAAAGGGTCTGATTCACAAAATCTGACCATTTGCAACCACAAAATGGCATTTTGACATGTACTAAGCGCAAATTGTGATTCAACAGCACGTTACTGAATTGCGATTTGGGTTTGGGTATACCTACCGAATCAGTATTTGGAAGGGATTTGCTTTGGGCTTCCCTTCCAAATAGTGATTCAGAATGGGATGTATTAAATTTTTGCAGCTCATATGTGTTTACAAAGCATTAATATTTTAGTAACTACACAAAAGTATTGGTATCCCATTCACATATGGAAAGGGGGTCCCCAAGGGACCCCTTCTTCTTTCTGAATGTTGACAAAAGCATTTTTTATGAGTAGGCAGAGGTCCCATAGACTGCTGTTTAGTTTTAAAAAATGCAAAATGCTTCATTGTTTTTTCATAACACAACCTGTTTTCCTTTAAGGAAAATGCTCTGTGATATAAAACAATGCTCTATTCAAAAGCAATCAAAGCTATGGTGGTCTGCTGACCCCCAGGAAGCCACCATCTCTGTGACAGTAGCGAATCATTATGAGTCGCAATTTGCAACCTACTTCATTAATATTCATGAGGTAGGTGTAACAGCGATCCACTATGATTCGGTGTTTTGTGAAGCAACCTACTAGTAAATAGGTTGGTTCGCAAAATACCACGCTGGTCGCAAAAATACTGGTCACAAATTGTGACCAAAATTTTGCTACCCCAGAATATTGCACGTAGTGTTATGTACATTTTACCAGTTGTGCTTCCTCACTTGTGAGGGGGCAAGAGACTTAGGGGGTCATTCCAACTTTGGCGGGCCAAAGTTCCCCCGTCGAAAGACCGCTCCGCGGTCAAAAGACCGTGGGGGTCATTTCGACTTTCCCGCTGGGCCGGTGGGCGACCGCCGGCCCAGCGGGAAAGACCCTGCAACAATGAAGCCGGCTCCGAATGGAGCTGGCGGAGTTGCAGGGGTGCGACGGGTGCAATAGCACCCGTCGCGATTTTTACTGTCTGCAAAGCAGACAGTGAAAATCCTAATGGGGCCCTGTTAGGGGGCCCCTGCACTGCCCATGCCGTGGTCCCACGACACCCGTTCCCGCCATCCTGGTTCTGGCGGTGTAAACCGCCAGAAACAGGCTGGCGGGAAGGGGGTCGGAATCCCCATGGCGGCGCTGATGGAGGATTCTCTGGGCCAGGGGTAATCCGACGGGAAACCGCCGGATCCCCTTTTCTGACCGCGGCTTTACCGCCGGGGTCAGAATAGCCCTGGAAGCACCACCAGCCTGTTGGCGGTGCTTCCGTTGCCCTCCGCCCTGGCGCCAGGGTTGGAATGAGGGCCTTAATGTCCAATATGCTGAGAGTTTTTTGTAACAAGGTCCTGTGTTTGTCTTCCCCTTACACTGACACTAACACCCAAACAGTTGACTAGTGATAAACCAAGTACAGTTTCAGTTCCCATATGCAGTTCACGCCGCGTGTTTGTCCTTTGCAGGGATCAATAGCACGTTTAACTGTCCAGGCAAGTGTACTCGGGAGAGCAGGGATCTGTTTGTTTGCTTTATTATTAGGAGTCTTACATGTTTTTATTGCCAGCAGTAAATATGCCAAGGCGCTGTTTTATGATCCCCTTGCACGCGCTTTCCTCCTGCTCACAGCTTCTGCTGTCAAATAGATTGCGCTGAGCAGGGCAAGAATAATAGTATTTTCATGCAAATGTTAAGGATTAGGCAACGTTGTGGCCCAAAAAGGTAAAGGGATAGAGAGAAAAACGTGTGTGCGTGTGCGTTGACAGCTAGGATTCCTTGTAATATTGAAGTATTGAACTCTTTGCAATAGCCAAGTCCCTTTATTGACATCTGATTAACCAACCCATGGGAAATGGTCCCCTTCTTGAAAACTGTCAATAATAGCGGTGCCGTGGATAGGAGGGGGTAATGGGAGAAGGGGATTAAGTGTGAGGGGAGCGCTGTTACCGACGCACCTCGAATCACTGATAGGTATGGATCTGACTTTTTCCACATCTGAAAACAGACGCTGTGTAAACACCGCACTGGTGCAGTGGGTGATTGAACAAAAGCTAGGTGTGCTGCCGCTGCTGTTTTCACTGATTCACGATGCAGCTTCAGTATTGCAGTACCTGACAAGCAGCAGCCTCGTCTCCTGTGGTGGAAGTTTCTGAGGTGGGACTTCACACTTGCTTGCCTGGACATCACCTCTAGCCTTGTCTGGTACCTGAACAAACACACAGGTGGCAGCTATTGGGCAGAATATGCGAATGGTTCCGTGACGTCAGGAGGCTCCATTCCAGACAGCAGAAATAGGGCAGGCAGCATCCAGCGGCAGTGATTCCTCTCAGGCTCTGGACTGCGCGCGGCGCCTCCACCAGGATTGTATTTCTTCGCTGTGTCACCTTGTGATTCCTTGGACCCTGCTCCGGGATGTCTTCCCCTGTCATCTCCGCGTTTACGGAGTCTTTTTAGTCACACGAGAGAGATAGGAAAAGGGCGTTTTTTTCTCTTTTCCTTGTAGAGGGCTAAGGATTTCCTGCGTTCTCTACTTTGGCGCTGAACTGGAATTTCCCAGGTACGGAGAACATGGGGCGGGGAACAGAGAATGGGGTGGGCGTGAGCAGCCAAGTTTTATGTATCGATGCATGGGCTTCGGGAGGGGGCTGGTTTCATCAGTTTACAGATGCCGTCTTGTCGATGCACTGACAGGGCAGCGCAAACAGCAGCCGATCCTCCCGCGCGTGCTGGACAGCAGCCTCGAAGGTTCCACTGCCAGCGCCTGGTCCGAGGCTGCTCCCGGTATCTGGGGAGAAGAAGCCGGTGCAGGAGCCCCCTGAGATGCCTTGCAGTGGGCTCGCTCTGCCTCCACGGGCTGCTCACTCACTGCACAGCCTGCGAATAAAGCTCTGATCTCCACGGGGGAGGGTCTGGAGTGACCTGGCTGAGTCGGCTAGGAACGGCAGGCAGGGCGTGCTTTCAGGTGCCTGCGGGGTGTGTGTGTGGGCGGAAAGGCTTGGGTCCTGTGAGGCACTGACTGAGAGGTCCCTGCAGACCACGTTTCTTTCGCTCTCAGGTGCTGCCGGTTCCGGACTCGAGAGCCTGTGGTCCGAGCCCTGCACCTGCTCTGGGTACGACTTTTATCTGCTGCTTTCAGTGCAGGGGTCATGTCTCTATGCTGAGCGTCCTCTGGGGGCGTGCAATGCATAATCCCGATGTTGTGCCGATATGCGTATGATAAATCCTTATAAAACACTGCTTCCCATTCGAGAGTAGTTCAAGGCAGCTGCTGTCAGCAAATAAAGTCTTTAGGCGTTTATATGATTGTGTGTCAGTAGATCAAGTTTTACTAATGTGCTACCACAATATCGTAGAAAAAATATGGTTGACCATGTATAGAAAAAGTAAGAATGTAAATAAGTAAATCCAGATTTGATATTCCTAAATCTACATCAACGTGCCTTGACGATATTGATAGTCAGTAGGTATATGTGGAGTTAAATATAATCAAATACGTCTATACTTACCTATGTTGTTACTAGGGGTGGGTGTAACTGGCCTAACCCTCCCTACTGTAATTACCTCAAAATAACCCTTAATCGTGCGTAGTTATGTGAGAAGCGTAATCCAGTTTTTAAAGCGATCTTCTTAGTGCAAAATGCACCCTTCAGTTCAAATTAAGTCCAAGTAAGCATTTGGTGGTAAGAAAATAGCACTAAATACTACAGGACGTGAACACCAGGGGCCAGCACCCTCTCAGTCTCTCTTAGTTCGTGTTACCTGTGCTCCTGCAGTGGGATTTTTGCTCCAAGTTACTCTTAATTACTCAAGCTGATTTAAGCGCGTAATTTTGCATCACAAGAGTAATGTGCAATTACGGAAATTACTCTGGTTACTCTGGTTACTCTGGTACAATTACAATTTCTCTCAGACCTACTTATTACCTTGTCATTATGTTCTTCTTCTATATGTTTGTTATCATAATAATGGTACTGACATGTTGAATACTCGATATTCTATAACCAAAAGCAGTGATTAATGATTTTCAGTTTAATTTATGAGCTCTTTGATATTGATTTTTTTCCCCATAAATGCTGTAATCGGCAAAAATGTACCCACAACTCTCTTTCAGCGTTTGCTTCCAATTGTGCTGTTCCATGCCTACCAAATGCTAATTCACTCCTGAAGTGCCTTGGGCTTCCCAGAGGCGCACACTGCCCCTTCACCAAAGTAACTCGGACACACCAGCTCAACTCTGTCTCCTCTGAGGCACACGGCCTCGCCTTCTCTGTGAAGCCGAGCAGTGCGCAGTCACAGCCCCAACCCCACCCCTGCCCTCATCATCATCTCCCGTTACCCTGCCGGAGAGCTCGCTTCAGCTCTGTAACTTTCAGGCAGGGCACAGGGGAGCGAGGAGGCTGCAGACAGCCGCGCATCTGAGATCCGTAGCGCTATTCATCTGCGATGTGACATTAATTCTCAGATACGCGCATCTCCGCACAAGCACTCCCAGGGACCTGCAGGGTTGGATCCGGTTGTGTCAATTCGTCCCTCAGTGCAGGCAGTGTTTAGATCAGCCAGTCCCGTCCCATGTATTATTTAAGCAACACGAGGCAGGAGACTGCGCAGGAGCCGGGTGGATTGCACTGCTCTTAGGCTGTATGTATCACAAACTCTGAGGACTGGCGCTATAGAGGTCTATGACTGTTTTATGTCAAGAGATTGCGCTACCTGCAGTGCATTTATAAACTCATGGATGTGTGAGCTGCAAACAGCACAGCTCGGAAGAGGGTAGTGCACGGGCTCCAGACAGTGGCAGAGACTGGCCCCTAAGTCAGTTTAGAGATCACAGGCATTTCGCTGGCATCCCAAGCCTTGGGCTCCCCCGCCCCACCCCAATCTGCCGCTTCACTATCGGTTCTTCCTTGTGGCTCTCCCTAAAAGTAAAAACAAAATGTTTCTACAGTTGCATTTAGCAGGGCAGCAGCCGCGCCCTCCTATTTACATTGCAAACAAATGCGTGCCCTTGTAGGCACCTCTGCACAGACCATGTCCAGAGAATGCAAGGCTACGTGTGGTACATTCAGCCCTGGCCAATGAAACCTACCTCCTCCACCCTGGATGTAGACATTCCAATTTCTTGAAAATAGGCACGCAGCCTCTCTCTCCTGCTGTGCTTTATATTCATGCTCATGTTCCCTGGAGGCAGCCTTGGCGTTCATCTCTAGTGTGCTTTAATACACTCTTCTAAATGGAGCCGTCTGAACTAGACTGGTTGGTGCTAATTAGCAATTAAAGAGCAACAGTGTCCTTTCCTGAGACCCTTCATTTGTGAGTGAATTTACTCTTCTCAAATGGATTTTGCATCCTGCTCAGCTCGCTTTTTAGTCCTGTAAGTAGATCAGTTGCGTGAAGTTGTGTCTGCACTCTACATAGCATGGGTCACAGTTGTGTGTGTGACTTGGAAGCACTGTTGGTTGCCTACACTGTTGTGTATTATTACAAAAGTTGAGTTTTAGCTTGTAGACTGAAATATATAACTTGGTTGTGCTGCATGTTCCAAGATTCTGTATGTGTATGTGGCATTTTTGTAGTATGAACCTAGCTGAATGTCAGTACAGAGCTGTACAGTAGCAAAGGCGCGGGCACAGACAACAAGTGGTTGGAGGGTTGGCTGAGTTCTGAGAGTGTGAAGTGGACTCTCACTGCATCATGATGTAGTGTTCTTTAAAGATTCTTCACGTCTTCAAATGATTTCATGTATCAATTGGCACCTCAAACCATCAAAACCGCGCACATACCTTTTGGCAGTTTAAATACAACACTAATTCTGAACCCCTAAGGGGCACTGTCCATTGTTTTGGGTATCTTATACATCCCAATGCATCTTATGCCTCTTTGGCCTCCGAAAAATATGCACTCACACACCAGTTCATCATAGCACTCCAGCATTGCATAAACACCTCACATCTCTTTACACACATCAGAGCATATCGCAAACTCAAAACATACTATAAACCTGTGTGAATCAGATGCAGGAAAGTTATTACCAGCCCACCAGATAGCTATGCTCTGCCTCACTGTCACTCGCACAGACTCACCGCATCCGCAAAAGCAAAACTGGAGGTCGCTCTTTTTCCTTCCTCACACCAAAGACGTGGAACGGCCTCCCTGTACACATAAGAGCCTCCTCCTCACATCTTGAGTTATGAAGAGAAGCTGAAGACCTGGCTTTTCATCTAAACACCTTGGGGACCACACACCTACACACTTGCCCAAGGGCCTGGATGTCCTTTTAGCTAATCAGTATGCTGCACAAATCAACATAACATATGTACACATTAGGTTACAATACAAGCCCAGGACTCTCTACATAGCCTGGGACTCCATACATGGCAAAGACCTATTATATAATCTAGGGCACTAAAATAAACTGGAACATTCTACACACTACATAGCCAGGACAAATTACCTATCAAATGCACTGCATTCTGCTTGGGGCATAATTCACACTTAAAGATCTCTTATATACCAACAGAACATGCTGATATTGAGCAAGTGTTTTACTTCACTGCTCCAATGAAGGAAAGTCAGACATTAATGGCTTTTGCAAAAAAGTGTAAAATAGTCTAACTTGAGCCAAAAGTTAAGCTTCCCGTCACCCATTGTATGTTCCCTGCAACCAGAAATCCCAATAAAAATCCTGCTGGAGACTATTGTTTTTTAACAATGTCAATCAGGCTCCTACCACTGAGAGACAGCATGACATCTCAGTTGTGGCCGCCCAGTGAACCACGTGCTCCTCCTCTTTTACTGCTGGAAGTCCTGCACTAGGAATTCTAGCGCCAAGGACGATGCCATTTGCGGTTTAAGAGAACAATGTAAGCCAGTGGGTCCAAAGACTTGCGCTCACAGTGCAGCGTGATAACCGGGATAATGTCATTGCAATGCAGGGCACTTTGATGCAAACATTTTTAATCTTCAGGCTTTGCAGTTCACAAAGACGGAAGGTAAATAAAACAGGGAAGCCTGAGAACTACCATGCTTTCGTCTTTGCACAGCACCCAGACCAACATAAACACCCAGCGCACTGAACACATCCCGGATATCACAAATATTCTGTGTCATGTTAGGGAGAAATGAAACTAACTGTACATAGCCCATTGCATCATAAACATTACAAGTTACATTACATGCCCATGACAAATTGCGCAGCTTGGGGCATCATACGCAACCAAGGACATATTACACTGCACACCAATCGGCGCCTCATACACATCTCAAGATATTAGATACCCATTGTACGGTCAACAGCCTGGACATCATAGGGGCCTCGTGGAATATTCCACTTATTGCAATGTAAGAGCACCCTATGTTTCAAGGCGCACCACACATGCGTGTTATATATCGCACGTAAAACATATCATGCACCCCAGAGACAAACCGATACATTGAATGCTCTCATTATTAGACAAGGTAGATCGTTTTACAAACAGATTATTTTATACCACCAAGGCATCTTATATACACCAGACCATTCTGTGCACACATCACAGGACATACTGTGCACGAATGGCACCTCACAGGAAGCAGGGCATCTGACAAATTCCATGACATCGTATTCCAGAAGGCAAATGCACACTCTAGAAACTTTATGCACAAAGGCATCTTAAACACTGCCAAGTCACGAAGGGATGTCCCACACCACCTGTGATAACTCACATACTCAAATCAAGCATTTCTTAGCACACCGTGACTACTCTGGCACATTCTACATAATCAGGTGCATTGTACATGCCCTGATGCATTTTATGACCCTAATGTCATCACAAGGACCTGGGGGCTCTGGGCAACACATACTGTAGGGGCCCAGTACGGAGCAACTTGGTATTTTATTGCCTATTTTCTGCTAACTCAAAACCCATCATGCCAACAATATTGACTAATACCTTAAAGGTTGAGATGGGGAAATAGTTTAGAGGCAGGGAGAGAGTCCACTTTCCCACTGGCCCACTGGAATGTGGGGGCAATGGGTAGTTTACCCATGTTGCCCATATATCAAAACGTCTCTGTATACCCATAGAACCTGCAATTAGACCCCAAGTGAGGTAACAGGCTCCAGCAAATCTTGGTCAAGAGAGCTAAATGTTAAAATATAGACTGAAGGCTGCACTAACTCAGTGCATCCAGCTTTACACACTTATTCATACAAAATCAGAGAACTCACTTATAGGTGTGCAATATGAAGCTTACTGATGAGATGATGATCTCACTTACCAAATACTTGCCCAACACTAAGATGTTTTGTTAACTGTTTATCCAGTTAAGACACAGTATTTAGTTCTCTAGGTATTATCTCAGATAAATACCGTGGTATCTGTTGTGGTTCATAGAAAAAGAAAAACCCGAAGGTAACTGAAATATACCCCTAGAGGTAAAATCACATTTTCAGCTACTTGCAAGTAATTCGTGAATTTTTTGGCACGTTTTCTATAACTTTATTTCTTTAATTTTACTTAATGAGGGCTGAAGTGAATTATCGGACCGAAGACAATGGCTCTTCCAAAATGATTGTAGCTCTTCATTTCTGTGAGAAACTAACAGTCAAGATTGGTCCCTTTTTCTCCTTTCTAAATTTTATAAATACCTGTCTTGTTCCATGTTAGGTTTCATCATAAACAATTATTTTGGTATTGAATACATTTCAAAGCAATTTGCTTGTTTTGTCTGCTACATCCTTCTAGGATTTTTGAATCTTAAGCTGCCCAACCTTTAGCCCCAGGACATAGACATAGTAAACAGAGTGAAGCAAGCACCTACTCTGTAATCTGATTACTATACTCAACGGCTCAGTGAAGTGTTTCTTCTGCCATTAAACATAGAAGAGAGACTGATGCTGTTCACACAGGCTGTTACGATCCGAGAAAGTACTGCAGGTTAAAGGACGGTAAATTATTAAAAGTATTTTTTTTTTAAGTATAAAAAAGGCTATCAGGCCTTCCAGGGCTGGGTTGACAAGGGCCACTCTACCATGTAGAATTTTCACACATTCAAAAAAAACAAGCAGCAACTTTCCAGGCACACAGACATTAGAATTTGAGTCATCTGAGTTTGAGAAATCCCATGGGTTTGTGAATCAATAATCACCTGAATTCAAGTTTGAGAAGATAAAATTCACATGTGTTCTCAACACTCATGATCCACTATTACCCCTTCACCACTCCCCAGCATTCTGCAATAGAGGTTATGCCTCTAGAACCCTTAGATATGATGTACTTTGTCACATACCTTAGAAAGGCATGTCTGGATACCAAGCACACACCTGAATACCCCTTTAGTATTAGACCGCACTGCCTTTCTTCTGATTTAATTGATTGTGTCATAATTGGTATGCTCTAATTCTTAGAAAACTCGTGTCACAAGTGCTGTTAAAGGTGCACCAGACAATTTGATAACATGGATGCTCCTAAGTAAAGTAGTTAACTCTGCTGGAGTTAAGGATTCACCTAAATTGAACCTTTCTTCAACATGTCTGACTATCATATCCATGTCCAGGAGATGACAATTCTTGTGGCAGATGAATAATAGTTGTAGGAGAGGGTTTTTCAACTACTTACCAGGTAGTCTTCGTAAAGTTCATCCCTAGTAAATTCCTGCCTTCTGTCATGTCAGGGTATGTCACCCCTTTATTTCCTTGAACAGAAGATGTATGCTTCTGGTGTGATTGCTTAACAAGCGAGGTTGTTACTCCTGTCCATGTCTTTAGCCTGCCATTATAAGTTGCTGTAGAGGCAGCTGTAGACTTTGCTGGCTGCCGTACCCCGTTTATACATCATTGCCCTTGAATTCCTTTATCTTCTTCATCGCCTATGCTATTGTTCCCAGGATATTGCATGCCTAGTTTGGGTTATGTTGTTCTTGGTTTTAGCTGATTAAAGTAGTTCTGCCTGTGGCCTGTAAGAAGAGACACTGAGTAAGATGAAAAAACACCAAAAGTGTGGCCACTGCTTTCACCCGTAATAAGGAGATGGGACCTGTGACAACCCCCTTATACTGGTAAAGAAGATAAACTGCAGCCTACACCATAGCATCTGTTCAGAGGCATAATGCAACATGATGCCCCTCCTCTGCAGATTGTGATGTTGGCTCCCTGAGTCTAGATTATCTCACAGACGTTTTTGGGCCTGGGCTGAGTTGGGCCCCCAGAAGAGTTGATATCCCTTGCCCCACAGTGGCTGCAGGGGCCTGTTTAACACCCCTGCATTGTGTGAACACTGAATATCAAATCCAGAATAGTGATGGGACACAACACCAAGGACAAAACATTGAAAAAAATATTAACAAGTAACTTTAGATTTTTTATACCTCACTCCACACTTCTCCTGTACGTACGGGGTATGCGTATCTTTAAGGTATGTAGACATGGAGTTAGGAATAGTAAATCTATACCTTTGTTTGTATCGTACCTTTAAATCTTTTGTCACTACATATTCTGTCCTTCACATTTTTGTACCTCAATATTCTTGAGATCAATATTCAGTAGTACAATCCCCTGCATCTCATTTGTTGAGGCGTTTCTGGAGTGCATGTTCATAACCAGCGAGTATCACGGATTGTTGAGCATCGCTATGGATTCTGAGACATCATGATATTCTCGATTGTCATGGAACTAGACTACACAACTAACATGATGCTACTGAATTTGGTTAGTTCTATTCAGATATTCAGGCCCTGCACAAGACCAGTGTGGCTGGTGATAGCCATAAACTGCTGCTAATTATACACATAATCAGCTTGTGCTTGTGATGCAAATCATCTGTTCACATTTTGGCCTTGACAAAAATCTGAGCACCGGCTTACAGGAATGTATTGAACTAGGGATGGGGCTGCATTTTGCTGCCATTCTGTAGGAGTCGGGGTTAGGCTTTTAGCATGCGAAAGAGGAAGTAGATTGCCCTCAGTGCTTTAGAGCTGTTCTGCTTCATTGAACAAATGCTTTGACCCCAGATGTAGGGATCTTCTGTTTTTGTTGAGCTTCTCCTAGAGCTGATGCAGCATTCTCTGACCCCAGACACCTTGAATTGAGATATATGATATTGTTCTCTACTACGGTCATTCTGAGGTGTTTGTGTCAGCCAGATATGCAGTAAAGAGGCTAAATCTACATCAAAAGAGCACAGGGGTTAGCTGTATCTGAGGTTTTACACATACATCATCGTCCCTTGGCAAGCCTGGATTTGATTTTCTTGCTGGGACATGTGCAGAGAGGCCCAGAGAGACAACCTTTTACTCTTCGCTGTGTTTAGTATAGTTGAGTAATGGGTAGCAGCACTGTGAACTTAGCACAACCCTCTCAGGTATAATGACACCAAGTCCTCATAGCGCAGTACTATAGCCTATCCTTGGCTCTTAAAGGGACATACATTTGGAGGTTAAATTTCTGGCCCAATCCCTCCTTTCAGGAAGTCTAAAGATATTGGCTGAATTCAAACGGAACTTACATGCTGTAAAAGGCACCTTCTCTTTCCCTATTGTACTGACACTTCATGCCAGCCCAACAAGTCAAACATGTGGAGAGTTATTCTAAATTATTTAGATGGCACCAACAAAAGTGAAGTGATATTCTCCTTCTGTAACACAAGTTCCATGATAACAATGAGGCATCCCATGGTATTTTGAGTTATTGTTGGTGTCTCGGAATTCATGTAATTCACGAGGATACCTAAACACCCCTGTAATTGTGAATTCTTTCAAGACATTGTTCAGCGAATGAGAGCCGGCTGGGTTGGCTGCTAGTTTATACCTAAGCTAAATATAGAAAGCAAGAAGCAGGCACAGGTACCATGTCTTTGTCCCATGTTTGTGCAAGTGGCCAAGTCACACCACGGGGCCAAAGGTGCTGCAGCGGAGTCAGAGTTGGGTGTCCCGGACACTGGAGACATGGCACTTAGGACTCAAACTGGGGTGGGACTTTGGGGGTGCTGCAGTGGCGTCAGGCCTGCGACATCGGTCATGGCCATTGCACTCATCGGGTACCATGGCTCCCGGTGCAGGCAGAGGCGTGGAGTCAGACAGCGGTGCCGGTTCCGAAGTCACTCTGGAGTTGATGTACTTGATTTCTTCTTGGTTACACCAAAATTCACTCCCAAGGGAACAAGGACTAGATTTGGCACCACTTGGCAAGTCATGACTCTCAGCCAGAGAGCCTAGGTGCTGGCAGATTAAGTCTTTGACGTCCCTGAGTCTTCTTAACAGGAGGCAATCTAAGTTCAAGCCCTTGGAAAACCTTGGGAAGCATGCTGTGGAAAACAAAGTCCTGTCCTTTCACTCCCAGGACAGACGCAGCAAGCAGAAGGCCAGCACAGCAAAGCAGCATGCAAAGTGGCAGTCCCTCCTACAGCATCCAGCTCTTCTTCCTGGCAGAATGTCCTCAGTCTAAAAGTGTTCTGAGGTTGTGGTCGCAGAGGCCCAATACTTATACTCATTTCTGTCTTTGAAGTAGGCAAACTTCAAAGGAAAGTCTTTGTAGTGCACAAGACCCTACATTTCCTGCCCTGGCCCCCGGACACAGTCCAGGGGGATGGAGACTGCTTTGGGTAAGGAAAGTCCTATTCAGGTGCAAGTGTGAGCTCCTCCCACCACTCTAGCCCATGAAGATCCATCAGGATATGCAGACCACACCTCAACTCCCTATGTGTGACTGTCTAGAGTGAATTCACAAACAACCAAACTGTCATTCTGACGCAGATGTATATTCCACAGCCAGGCATATAAAAGTGCCATTTTCAGACTTAAAATTTAAAAATCAACTTCACCAAAAAATTCATTTTTAAATTGTGAGTTCAGAGACCCCAAACCCCATAGGCTTGATTCACAAAGGTAAACTTAGATCAAAAGTATGAGTTTGGAACTAAAGTCTTACTTTACTCACAGTACAGTTTGAGTTTTGGTCCAAGTTTAGACTTTTGGTCTAAGTTTAGACCAAAGTAGGTCTGCAGTACGTATTGTGCCACCCACTTAGGTAGCCCTTTGAAAACTGGCCTCAGGCCTGCAATTGGAGCCTGTGTGTAGTTTTCAACTACCATTCAAGCCTGGCAAAATAAACCATTTGCCAGGCCTAAAGAGTCAACCTTAGAGTAGTACCTAAACAGCCCCTTGAGCAAGCTGCATTGTATTTAAAAAGTTGGACATGTACTTTTTGAGTCTCAACTGTCCTCATAGTGAAAAGCTAAAACATTTTTTACACTCTATCTTTCCCACAGGATAACATTGGGTTACCCTAAAACATTTACTTATCAATACTTTTTGCTTGAAAACAGGTAGAAATGTCATGTTTCCTTTCTAGATATTTGTAATTTTAAATCCTTTTTAATGGTACAGCTGAAATTTAAGTCTCAATTCTAAAATTCTGCTTTTAGAAAGTTGGCATTATCTTGTACACACCATTTGTGCCTGGAGCCTGTGCCATGGGTCACATGACTAGGTGTAGTTGGCAGTTCGCTTTGTGTATTCCACACAGACAGTGTCTCAAATGAGAATTAATTATTGGCAGGAGGGGACATTCTGACAAGATGGCTGGGGGAAGAGCTGTCACCTACAACACATACATTTTAAAGGTGCTACATCAGCACATTCACAAAGGACTTTATACTAGCCTGTTTGTCATCCCAGAGATCCTGGGACCAGGGCATGGAGGAAGGAAATACCAGAACCAAATGTAAACACATGCTCACAGTGGGGAGGGACGCCCTTCTGTCACTAGAAGTAGGGCATCAGATGAAGTACCCTTCTATGAAAGCCATTTTACTTGCCAGGTTTGGGCTGACCCATGAGAAGCACTGCATCAGGTCCAGTGGCAGCTAGAAACTGCCAAACCAGACTTGGTTAGATTTCTTGAACTGCCCCAGAAAAGCACTGATAGCTTGGGTGAGGGGTACAAAGTTGATGATTTTACTAGGCTGTCCAATCAGATTTTGAAAGAACACATGTTCAGTACATGTTTTACAGAGCTGTACCAACACCTGATTGACCACAGACTAATTGACCCCAGCGAGCTTGCAAAGGAGGCAGACCTTTGTATCAGAACTAGAGTGTCTAAGCAGGTGCCTGGGAGTGACCCCAAGAAAGTTGATTCAAGTTTCCCCCCAACAGAGTGACTGGAAGGTCCACAAACACATAGACATGTCCCAAAATAAAGTGTGGGGTAAAAATTCACATGCCCCTTCAGAGAAATAGGGGAAAGATGGGCAGTGGTCCAAGGTGCCCCATTTCCAGCCCCGGTGCTAGAGTTAGAAAGCAAGTAAGGAAGCTTTGTCTGTCCTAACAAACCACCCACATGGAATCTCCAAAGGATGGCCAATATAGCCTTGGGTTAAGGAGTCCCCAGGGTAGGTCTCTTTTAGTTGGGAGATAGACTCAGAGGGTGAGCTTGTGATCTCTGAGGGTTTTGAGTGATCATTTCCACCTGGTCACAGCAAATGGGATCCCTGTCACCACTTTGAGAGATACCAGTGCCAGTCAGACCATGGTATTAGAAAGACTGGTTTCCCAAGGGGGCGTGACTACAATGGCAGTCGCTTTGGTGCAATTTAATGAGCTCCATAGTGGGCCCGCATAAAAACCTTAGTTTATCCTGCCCATCGGCTGAAAAGAATACCTGAGAACTGGACCCAAAAGATACAAAAAAGTTGGGGGCCGTTATTTCAATATTAATATATGAGGACAGTGTGTATTATTGTAGTAGGAGTTATAATTTATTTGTTGTGTATTTTAATGCAGTGCATCATGTAATAGTTTTATTATTAGAGAATTGTGCTAGAACACAGACAGTGTTTTATAACAAAATTAACAATAACCTGACCAACGGCTATCTTGAGAAGTTTTTGGTGTAACTTTCTTTTGGAGTCATAGGTGATATTTCTTTGAATTCCAGTAGTAACTAAGATACTATTGTAGATCATACAGAATATATAATTTATTTTCTTGTCAGTCCCTATCTCTTTTTTGTATACATCGGCTGAAAAGGGACATCATAAGTTGCCAGGTTGCCTACCCTGATGGAGGACACAAGCAGGAGAGGGCACACACCAGAGAGTTGGGAGCACTGCCGGTGACTGGGGCCTGAAGTTGGGCCTCTGACGAAGCTGCCTTGGTGCCACTTCACAGCCGAGGCATGAGTGCCACAGCTGAGGAGCCGGTGTGATCTTTGGCTGTAAGACCATATTGCTCAATAGAGCCTTCCTGAGGTGTCCAATCTAGATTGCCATTGACTCCTGCCCCATAGGGGCACCTGCCCAGCTGAGACCTAGGCCCTGAGGTGATCGGCGGGAGCGTGCCTCAAGGGGTGGACACCTCCATTATCTTAAATACAACTGCAAGGGCCAGCAAGAATTGGGGTGTGGCGGTGTTGCACTGAGGACCCTACAGGGAACCAGTAGCCTTGCTTACTCTCACCCTGGTGAAACAAAAGCCTGGTGACAGCTGGCTTGTGAGAGGGCACCCAATAATCAATAGGTGCACCAGCCGGCTCAGAGGTCGACGAGCCCGCCTAAGGAGCGCTCCACTCCAGTACATGCCATACTGAGACCCCATGATGACCCCAAACACCAAAACCTTCAGCTGCAGTCCCTCTGGGTATTGCTCCTTCCACTGCTTGGCCACAATCAGCCTGTAGGACCTGGAGCATGCGAGTGGAGGAAACTAAATGGGGACAAATGTGGCCCTGATCATCATGCTTGGAGGCTGGAAGAAGGATCAACTCTGGGCACACGCTGCCCTGGTGTCCAATTGTGAGAGACCCAGCCTGGCCTACAACTTGCTCTGTCAGGCTGAAACTGGCCTGATGGGACACCGTGGCTTGAGAGTGGGCTGGAGCATTGAGGTAAGCTCACAATGGCCCTGAGGCATTACTGATCATGCCAGCAGCTCGGGTGGGGTGGAGGTGGGCTGGCTCAGCATAGCCGTTTCTGAGCAGCCCTTCTCCTTCCATCTTGGATTGGGGGCCATAGGCCTGAAGCAAAGCGGGGTACTGCCACCCAGAGTCCTCTGGTGTGGGTGACTAACATTTACTGCAAGACACCTCACTGTGGGCATCAACTAGGGGGAGCAACATATCTGGTCTGGAGTCAGGGCCCCCTTATCACTCCCCTGCCTGGGAGCTGTGATTGAGTGCTGCCAGAGGGGAGTAGGGATCCAAACATGCCTTCTGATCCATGTTAAAACTCAGCTGGACCTTCTCCAAGAAAAACACAATGGTGACGCCGAAAACAACTAAGAACTCCGTACAGAACCCCAGCGGCACTGTGCCACCTACCGCCTCTGCAGACCAAGCCTTGGATGCCTTTAGTCATCTAGATGCCACTCTCCAACCACACTCAGCCCAATTTAAGAGAATTCTTCATGCGATTCTGGACACTATAACATCACTGGATGCTAGAATCAATGCTGTCTTCCTCAATGTGAATTTACTGAGAGAAGACCACCGGAAGGTGACAGATGCAGAATCTGTCGTGGCTACCGTGAGACCTACTGTGCAGGAAGTGCAGGTAAAACTGAAGGTCATGGGAGAGGAGGTGTCCTCACCTCATCGTAGAGCAGAAGATGCTGAAGGGTGCTCGAGGTGCAATAATGTCTGCTTTTTTGGCTTCCCCAAACTTTTGGAAGGCCCAAATGTAGAGCTCTTGATTGAAAACTGGTTGATGGACACAGTACTTGTGTATAAACTGCTGAAATCTTTCTCAGTGGAGCAGGCACATTGCATAGTTGGCAGGCATATGTCCCCAGGAGCCCCACCATGGCTAATCAGTGTTTGACTCCTCAATTACCACGACCTGGTCCTGCAACAGTTTCAGGCGAAGAGACCATGGTACTACAAGAACGCAGTGATCACAGCATCACAACTTCACAGTAGAAGTACTTTGTCTTTGCAGATCTTATGTGAAAGTTAAGCAATGCCTCTGGAAGCTGCAGATTAAATATGCACTCTTATTCTTGTCAAAGCTTAAGATGATCAATTCTGATACATCACAAATCTTATACAACGCAGAGGATGTGTGAACCTGGCTCCAACCCAAGGGATTTCCTCAGACTCTCTCAGAGAACCCGTCCGATGGCAAATAGCTGGTGCCGTAGCCTAGAAGCCGAAGGTGCAGGAATGTTAAAACCCGTCCCACTCGGTCCAGATAGCCACGGAGCAGGTACGGGTGGTGAAGGAGGCCTCACTGCACAGCACGAACCCCTTTGCTCTCTGGAGATCCAATCACACCTCGTAGTCTGGCTTGGACACATGTGGCTCTGGGACCTTCACCACTCGCACCCGCCTAGGCCAGAACTTGCACCACAGACAGCAGATGACTTGTTGTGAATACCAGTCTGGGTCCCATGGTCACATCTATGTGAGGCAGAGTGCTGGCTGGGATGCGCACCACTAAGATGAGCCATTGAGATACCAGCAGGCTGGATGCCAGGACACTGAGGGGGTCATTACGACTCCCGCCGGACGCGGTGACCGCGCGCCTGGCGGGAGCCGCCAAAATACCGTACCGCGGTCGCAAGACCGCAGCGGGTATTTTGAGTTTTCCCCTGGGCTGGCGGGCGGCCTCCAAAAGGCCGCCCGCCAGCCCAGGGGAAAACGACCTTCCCACCATGAAGCCGGCTCGTAATCGAGCCGGCGGAGTGGGAAGGTGCGACGGGTGCTACTGCACCCGTCGCGTATTTCACTGTCTGCTATGCAGACAGTGAAATACAGGCGGGGCCCTCTTACGGGGGCCCCTGCAGTGCCCATGCCATTGGCATGGGCACTGCAGGGGCCCCCAGGGGCCCCGCAACACCCCCTACCACCATCCTGTTCCTGGCGGGCGAACCGCCAGGAACAGGATGGCGGTAGGGGGTGTCAGAATCCCCAAGGCGGCGCAGCATGCTGCGCCGCCTTGGAGGATTCTGACGGGCAGCGGAAAACCGGCGGGAGACCGCCGGTTTTCCTGCACTGACCGCGGCCAAAGCGCCGCGGTCAGAATGCCCTAAGGGGCCCCGCCAGGCTGTCGGCGGTGCTCCCGCCAACCGCGAGCCTGGCAGTCACAGACCGCCAGGCTCGTAATGAGGGCCTGAGTCTGCCCACATTAAGGAGACAGTGGACACTCAATATTCCATGCCCAAAATAGACTCCAAAGTGGAAATATTTCATCTACTGATAAGTTTACTCAGTTATTGGTTATTGATTGGGAGGTGTATGGAGGGAACACAAGTATCATTTGACCTGAGAGTGAAACAGTTGTTTTTGTTCTATTGTTTTGAATGTTTTCATGGAGTCTTTTCAAGGTCCTGCCTGACACCCTGAGCACACTTAAGTGGTGGGATTGGTAGATGGAAGGGAAACTAAGTGTCCCTTGGTATGGCGCAGATGGGGGACTGGGGCAATGGCCCAATGATTGGACCACATATCACCGTCACACACTATCACACTATGGGAACACACATGGATAGTCTCACCCCTGAGTATAACATAATGACATGAAATGTGCAAGGTATGGCTACTCCTGCCAAACGACATTGGATTCATGCCTACCTCAAGCATCACCATAAGAATATTACAATGTTACAAGAGACCCACTAAACACTCACACAATTTGACAAGGTTTGTGCAAAGCAGTGAGAACAAGTAAATGGCACCTCCATTTGAGCATATGTGTGAGGGTGGCTTATTTGGATCACCCCAGGGGTCCCCTTTGTGGTTGACAACCATAGTGTTAAATGCCAGAGGGTTATATGTAATAACAGAGGGGGACCTAGGTGGGGCTAAACTGATCTTGTTGAGGGTGTATGCACCCAACACTAATAAGTCAGGCTTCCTTGACACACTCACTCCTGTGCTTTTACATGGCCCCCCATTCTTCTGGCATATGGGGTGGGGACTTTAACAGTGTGCCAGACATGAACAGACACGATTCTATCCCCCAGCATAATGCTGCATGTATCAGAATGACACAACACTTCCAAAACTAGCTGGCCCAAAGACAATTATATGAGACATTGTGACTGGGGAATCCATTGGACCTTGAGTACTTCTTTTACAATCCTATACATGACACTCCAACTAAACTTGCTCTCATCAAATGCACCGAGGGACTGCGTGCACAGGTCATTCAATTGGAGTACCTAGCTCACACCCTATCGGATAACTGTCTATTGCAATTAGCCCTACAGTGGGTAGACCACACCTCTGCTCTTACAGCTCTGTGTGCCTGCAGCCTGTCTCCAATACATGTCTAGGGTGGGTGACAGCTTCACTTTGTGCATTCCCTCTAGACAGCCACAAGCACAGGAAGGTTCAGTGTGTCTAAGTCCATGTCTGCATTCATCTACACTCTGATGGCTCCTCCTGGGCAGGAAGGGTGGGAGGGGGTGACACTTACACCTGAAAATGTAGTGCCAGCCCCCACACAAATGGCTAATTACCCCCTACTGAAAATCTGGAGTCAGGGCTGAGGAAGAAGGGATACTGAAGTCACCCCCACTTCAAAAGCACGTTTGGGTAAAAGTACTGGATCTCTGGCCCCACCAAATCAGAAACCTCTAGACTTACAACTGGACCCTGTCAGAAGAACAGCTGTGCTGCATCAAATCAAGGACTGTCACTCTGCTGGATTGCTGACCTGGAAGGACTGCTTTTCAGCTCTGGTAACCTGCTGCTCTTTGCCCTTGCTGAGACAGAGTTGGACTCTGCCTTGCACCCTAAAGTGGTCTCCAAGGGATTGTTGACTAGCCTCCTGTTGCTAAAGACTCAGGGATATCAAAGTCTCTAATCCTGCTCTTATGCCTGGTTCACGGAAGTGGACCCAGATACTTGCACCAGTGAAATTGAAGCATCTTCTGCCTGCTGGAAGCAGCAAGTGATGCAATGACCCTGTTACGCTAGTAAAAAAAAATGGTGCATCACTTTTGGGGCCCGAGCAACATCTTCAAAACTGCTGCATTGACAGATGCATCCCATGCCTGCTGGAAACAGCACACAGGGCATCGACTCAGCACTGAAACCACCGCATAGCTGCATTACTGATGAAAGATCAACAAATCCCTTTGACAGCGTTGAGAAACCTGGTGCATTGGCTTCGGGATAAATGCCTTGCAGCTTCAATGTTCATCTTCAAAAACCAATGCATTTCTGTTGGACTTTTTGCCTTACGCAGGGTCATCCCCAGTCTTTTTGCCTCCTTCCTCCTGGTTTTTCTGACCTCTCGCTTTTGGCTCTAGGACTCTGAGCACTTTATCACTGCTGACCAGTGCTAAAGTGCAGGTGCTCTCCCATCTAAAGTTGGTATGATTGGCTTATACCTAATTGGCATATTTAATTTTATTTACCTATAAGTCCCTTGTACAGTAGTATCTCTATACCCAGGGCCTGTAAATTAAATACTACTAGTGGGCCTGTAGCGCTGCTTCCGCCACCCACTGAAGTAGACTTTCAAACCTGTCTCAGACCTGCTAGCGCAGGGCCTGTGTGCGCAGTTTTCTGCCACAGGGACCTGGCATCTAAATTTACTTGCCAGGCCCAGAACTCCCCTTTTACTACATGTAAGTCACCCCTAAGGTACGCCGTAGCTAGCCCTATGGGCAGGGTGCCATGTATGTAGAAAGGCAGGACATGTGCCATATTGCATGGCCTGTCCTAGTAGTGACAAACAGCCTAACTTGGTGTCTCACTGCTGTGAGTGCTGCCTTCTCATAGGATTGCATTAGAAATGCCCTGCCTTATGTGTAAGGGGTATTGTCTGATTTATGAGGGGTAGCGTAGGTGTGTTTGGTATGCTTGTGATGGTGATAATAAATGCTGCTTACTGGTGTGTGTGTATTTTTTATTACTATCACAGAAATGCCACTTCTAGAAAGAGCGCATTTATCTGTGCTTATGACTCTGGTGTTTTGCAGCTTGACTCCAATCCACATCTGGGCAGAGTGACAGTTGGGGCTTTGTGCATACTTTTCAGACAGCCTGTACACAGGGAGGGTGGAGGTGTCACAGAGGTGCATCTGCATATGGAATAGTCCTCCTGGGCTGAGAGAAGGGAGAGGCGGGCACACATGCATTTATAAAGACTGTGCCCTGGCCTCACACAATAGGGTTGTTAACCCCCCACTGATGTTTGGAGCCTGTGCTGAAAGGAGAGAGGGGGCACTCCCAGAACCAGTTGTAACTGGCTGGAGCCTCCTCTCCCTACCATTGTAAAACACTGTAAGAACTGACTATAAGTACAGGGGAATTTTCCCCACAATTTGGAGACTCTTGGAATCATCTTGGAACTGGACACCAAAGGCTGAAAGGACTCACCAGGAACCGCCATGGACTGCTGCTGCTGTGCTGACCTGTGACCTGCCTGGTCACTGTGAAGGACTTGCCACTTGCTGCCTTTCCCTTGTGCTGGCTTGTAGCTGGGCCCTCCACCTGAGGACCTTGTCTTAAGATTCTGCTCCCCAGGGGCAGGGTACTGTGGCCCCTGACCCCTGCATCCATTTCTTCACGAGGGGTGCTTCTCCGTGGTTGCGGCTGCCATAGCGCTGATTGCAGCGCGCTTATGGAGCCTTGGGAGCTCATAGGCTCCTTGCTGCATTGTGCCCCTTTAAATAAGATCACCGCAGCAGCCCGGGAAGCTGGAAGAACACTCGCACACCGCATCGGGTGCAGGCAAGTGTCTGCTCGGGCCCCAGAATGGGTCTGATCTTCTTGTGGCTTCACGGCAGGACCAGGGGAAGACGCGGGGAGTGCCCCCTTCCCCCTGGCCTCTGCGTTAGGAGCAGGACGCTCCTTTTCTGCTGTTAGGTAAAACAGGCATTATTGTGCCCCCCCCAGCTTTGTGGAAGGGCCAGTGGAGGCCTGGGGGGGCCCCCAGAGATCACAGGTCCCGGGAGGGGCCTGTCAATAAACCGAAGGGGGTGCGTGGTGCCCCCCTCCTGCCCTAAGTTGTTTTTGCTGGCTTTGGCCCCCCTCGTGAGGGCCGGTTGAGGCCCTGGGGGGCCCCCAGTAATCACGGTCCCCAGAGGGGCCTGTCTATAAAAGAGAGGAGGTGCATGTCGCCCTCCTCTGACCCCAGAGTATAAGGGAGGCCCCCGTTTTGGGCATAGGAGCGCCGGGGGGCCCATTGTTCGCCTTCTAGGCACTGGAGGTGCCTTCATCCAACCAGGTACTGTTTAAAGGACCAATATAGTTGCAATCCAAAGTTCTTTCTACAGACTTTTGTTTGATTCATATATTACCTACCTGCGTTTGATGTTTTTACATATGTGTATGCAAATGTTCCTTTTATGGACATGCTTGCTAATATGTTTTTCTAACTTGCCATATGTTTTCTAATGTTCCTACTATGGGCATTTTATGATATTCTTATGACAAGTGCTGTGATGTAATAACGTGTTTTCCTGACTACTGCTTATGTTGCAGAATACTGAGTAACCTGTGTGTAATGTGTGACTACTGCTAGGTTGCAGAGTAACTAATGTGTAACGTTCTGACAACTGCTAAGGTAGCAGGATAGTACTGATATGTGATGTTTGGTCTGATAATTGCCTTGTGTACAATACAGTATATTTTCATATAATCTGGTGTTGTGTTTCCTTTGTGGTGGGGATATTGTGTCACGTGTGTTGTGTGTGTTGTGTGTGTTGTGCAAACGCTTTACACATTGCCTCTGGGTAAAGCCTGACTGCTCGTGCCAAGCTACCAAGGGGGTGAGCAGGGGTTATCTTGGACGTGTAACTCCCTTGCCCTGACTAGAGTGGGTAAGTTGTGCCTGGCTGAGGTGCATACCCTAGCCAACCAGAAACCCCATTTCTAACAATTTCCATCTAAGCATGTGAAAATTCAATGCATCCTTTGACTGAGGGAGTGACATCGATGCATCCACCGACACATCAACCCTTCCATCTTGTGTTTATGACCAGGATCGAGATACTTTCTTCCCTGCATGGCTCCTGTACCTGGTGTGTGCTCCAACAGGGTTGGCTTGAACTGTTGATTTTGCCACTCTCTAGCTCAATCTCAAGTCCCCCCATAGCGCTTACTGCTTCTAAGTGCTAGAAATCTTTTTATTGTTTAAAAATTCATAACTTGACTTCTACTTGTTTGATTTTTGTTGTTTTGGTTTTGATTTATTTATACAATTATTATCTACTTTTCGAACCTGATTTGGAGCCTTTTTGTGGTGTTTTCATTGTGTTATGATGTGTATGTGTTGCACACATACTTTACACACTGCCTCTTTAGATAAGCCTGACTGCTCTGTGACAAGCTACCAGTGGGTGAGCACATGTTATCTTTTAGTGTATTTCTGACTTACCCTGACTAGAGTAGTGGTACGTACTTTGACTGTGTGCATACCTCTGCTAACTAAAAAACCCATTTCTAACACATTTATAACAGGTTGACAGTACTAGGCCAGAGTCAGACTCTAGCCAGGCCTGAATGTCATGGGCAGAGCTGATCAAATGACAAGTCATTGGGGTTGAGGCAGAGCCAATTGAATGATAGTTGTATTAGACTTGGAAAAAACAGCTGAGCAGCAAGACAGTAATACAAGGTCAGAATCCTGATCAAGAATGCTTGGCCATGAGGCCTACTGAGGAAATAGATGCTTGCAGAATCAGTGATACCATGACAGAGTCACTTGTAGGGCTTAGCATTAGGCATATGATAGATCCAGATTCATAGTATTTGTAGGAGGCTGGACTGGCTTGTAGTGAGAACCAAGGGGTACTTGCACCTTGCACCAGGCCCAGTTATCCCTTATTAGTGTATAGGGTGTCTAGCAGCTTAGGCTGATAGATAATGGTAGCTTAGCAGAGCAGCTTAGGCTGAACTAGGAGACGTGTGAAGCTACTACAGTACCACCTAGTGTCATATGCACAAAATCATAAGAAAACACAATACACAGTTATACTAAAAATAAAGGTACTTTATTTTTATGACAATATGCCAAAGTATCTTAGAGTGTACCCTCAGTGAGAGGATAGGAAATATACACAAGATATATATACACAATAGCAAAAATATGCAGTATAGTCTTAGAAAACAGTGCAAACAATGTATAGTTACAATAGGATGCAATGGGGAAACATAGGGATAGGGGCAACACAAACCATATACTCCAAAAGTGGAATGCGAACCACGAATGGACCCCAAACCTATGTGTCCTTGTAGAGGGTCGCTGGGACTATTAGAAAATAGTGAGAGTTAGAAAAATAACCCTCCCCAAGACCCTGAAAAGTGAGTGCAAAGTAGACTAAAGTTCCCCTGAGGACAAAGAAGTCGTGTTAGAGGAATAATGTAGGAAAGACACAAACCAACAATGCAACAACTGTGGATTTCCAATCTAGGGTACCTGTGGAACAAGGGGACCAAGTCCAAAAGTCACAAGCAAGTCGGAGATGGGCAAATGCCCAGGAAATGCCAGCTGCGGGTGCAAAGAAGCTTCTACTGGACATAAGAAGCTGAGGTTTCTGCAGGAACGAAAAGGGCTAGAGACTTACCCTTTGGTGGACGGATCCCACTCGCCGTGGAGAGTTGTGCAGAAGTGTTTTCCCGCCGAAAGAACGCCAACAAGCCTTGCTAGCTGCAAATTGTGCGGTTAGCGTTTTTGGACGCTGCTGTAGCTCTGGAGGGACCAGGAGGTCGCAAATTGGACCAGGAGAGAGAGGAGACGTCGAGCAAGACAAGAAGCCCTCTCAGCAGCAGGTAGCACCTGGAGAAGTGCCAGAAACAGGCACTACAAGGATGCATGAAACAGTGCTCACCCGAAGTTACACAAAGGAGTCCCATGTCGCCGGAGACCAACTTAGAAAGTCGTGCAATGCAGGTTAGAGTGCCGTAGACCCAGGCTTGGCTGTGCACAAAGGATTTCCACCAGAAGTGCACAGGGGCCGGAGTAGCTACAAAAGTCGCAGTTCCCAGCAATGCAGCCCAGCGAGGTGAGGCAAGGACTTACCTCCACCAAACTTGGACTGAAGAGTCACTGGACTGTGGGGGTCACTTGGACAGAGTCGCTGGATTCGAGGGACCTCGCTTGTCGTGCTGAGAGGAGACCCAAGAGACCGGTAATGCAGCTTTTTGGTGCCTGCGGTTGCAGGGGGAAGATTCCGTCAACCCACGGGAGATTTCTTTGGAGCTTCTGGTGCAGAGAGGAGGCAGACTACCCCCACAGCATGCACAAGCAGGAAAACAGTCGAGAAGGCGGCAGGATCAGCGTTACAGAGTTGCAGTAGTCGTCTTTGCTACTATGTTGCAGGTTTGCAGGCTTCCAGCGCGGTCAGCAGTCGATTCCTTGGCAGAAGGTGAAGAGAGAGATGCAGAGGAACTCGGATGAGCTCTTGCATTCGTTATCTAAAGTTTCCCCAGAGACAGAGACCCTAAATAGCCAGAAAAGAGGGTTTGGCTACCTAGGAGAGAGGATAGGCTACTAACACCTGAAGGAGCCTATCAGAAGGAGTCTCTGACGTCACCTGGTGGCACTGGCCACTCAGAGCAGTCCAGTGTGCCAGCAGCACCTCTGTTTCCAAGATGGCAGAGGTCTGGAGCACACTGGAGGAGCTCTGGACACCTCCCAGGGGAGGTGCAGGTCAGGGGAGTGGTCACTCCCCTTTCCTTTGTCCAGTTTCGCGCCAGAGCAGGGCTAAGGGGTCCCCTGAACCGGTGTAGACTGGCTTATGCAGAATTGGGCACATCTGTGCCCAACAAAGCATTTCCAGAGGCTGGGGGAGGCTACTCCTCCCCTGCCTTCACACCATTTTCCAAAGGGTGAGGGTGTAAGACCCTCTCTCAGAGGAAGTCCTTTGTTCTGCCATCCTGGGCCAGGCCTGGCTGGACCCCAGGAGGGTAGATGCCTGTCTGAGGGGTTGGCAGCAGCAGCAGCTGCAGTGAAACCCCAGGAAGGGCAGTTTGGCAGTACCAGGGTCTGTGCTACAGACCACTGGGATCATGAGATTGTGCAAACTATGCCAGGATGGTATAGAGGGGGCAATTCCATGATCATAGACATGTTACATGGCCATATTCGGAGTTACCATTGTGAAGCTACATATAGGTAGTGACCTATATGTAGTGCACGCGTGTAATGGTGTCCCCGCACTCACAAAGTTCAGGGAATTGGCTCTGAACAATGTGGGGGCACCTTGGCTAGTGCCAGGGTGCCCTCACACTAAGTAACTTTGCACCTAACCTTTACCAGGTAAAGGTTAGACATATAGGTGACTTATAAGTTACTTAAGTGCAGTGTAAAATGGCTGTGAAATAACGTGGACGTTATTTCACTCAGGCTGCAGTGGCAGGCCTGTGTAAGAATTGTCAGAGCTCCCTATGGGTGGCAAAAGAATTGCTGCAGCCCATAGGGATCTCCTGGAACCCCAATACCCTGGGTACCTCAGTACCATATACTAGGGAATTATAAGGGTGTTCCAGTAAGCCAACGTAAATTGGTAAAAATGGTCACTAGCCTGTTAGTGACAATTTGGAAAGAAATGAGAGAGCATAACCACTGAGGTTCTGATTAGCAGAGCCTCAGTGAGACAGTTAGTCACTACACAGGTAACACATTCAGGCACACTTGTGAGCACTGGGGCCCTGGGTTACCAGGGTCCCAGTGACACATACAACTAAAACAACATATATACAGTGAAAAATGGGGGTAACATGCCAGGCAAGATGGTACTTTCCTACACAACCCCCCCCCCAAACGAAGGACAATAGGACTAGCCATGACCTGATGAGTCTTCATTGTCTAAGTGGAAATATCTGGAGAGTCCATCTGCATTGGAGTGGCTACTCCCAGGTCTATGTTCCACTGTATAGTCCATTCCCTGTAGGGATATGGACCACCTCAACAATTTAGGATTTTCACCTTTCATTTGTTTTAGCCAAAGTAGAGGTTTGTGGTCTGTCTGAACAATGAAGTGAGTGCCAAACAGGTATGGCCTCAACTTGTTCAGTGCCCAGACCACAGCAAAGGCCTCCCTCTCAATGGCAGACCAACGCTTTTCTCTAGGGGTCAACCTCCTACTAATAAAAGCAACAGGTTGATCCTGGCCCTCAGAATTAAGTTGTGATAGGACTGCCCCTACTCCTAATTCAGATGCATCAGTTTGGACGTAGAATTTTTTAGAGTAACAAGGGCTTTTCAGGACAGGTGCAGAGCACATGGCCTGCTTCAGCTCCTCAAAAGCTTTCTGACAGTTTGCTGTCCATAATACCTTTTTAGGCATTTTCTTGGATGTGAGGTCATTAAGAGGGGCTGCAATGGAGCCATAGTTATTAATGAACCTCCTGTAATACCCAGTGAGGCCTAGGAAGGCTCTCACCTGAGTCTGAGTGGTAGGGGGAACCCAATCAATAATTGTTTGGATTTTCCCCTGAAGTGGTGCAATCTGTTCCCCACCAACAAGGTGTCCCAGATAAACCACCTTACCCTGCCCTATCTGGCACTTTGAAGCCTTGATAGTGAGGCCTGCCTTTTGCAGGGCCTCCAAAACTTTCCATAGGTGGACCAGGTGATCATCCCAGCTGGAGCTAAAGACAGCTATGTCGTCCAAAAATGCTGCACTGAAAGCTTCCAGCCCTTGCAGGACTGTGTTCACCAACCTCTGAAAAGTGGCAGGTGCATTTTTCAAACCGAAAGGCATTACAGTAAACTGGTAATGTCCTCCAATGGTTGAAAATGCAGTCTTAGGTTTAGCATCTTCTGACAATTTGATCTGCCAATACCCTGCAGTCAAGTCAAAAGTGCTTAGATACTTGGCAGATGCCAGTGTATCTATGAGCTCATCTGCCCTGGGTATAGGGTGAGCATCAGTTTTGGTTACCAAGTTGAGACCTCTATAGTCTACACAAAACCGCATTTCCTTCTTTCCATCTTTGGAATGGGGTTTTGGTACCAGTACCACAGTAGAAGCCCATGGACTGTCAGAGTGCTCAACCACTCCTAGTTCTAACATTTTCTGGACCTCTTGCTTTATGCAGTCCCTGACATGGTCAGGCTGCCTATAGATCTTACTTTTGACAGGCAAGCTTTCTCCAGTATCTATAGTGTGCTCACACCAAGAAGTGGTACCTGGCACAGTAGAGAAGAGTTCAGAGAATTGATCTAGGAGGTTTATGCAATTGTCTTTCTGCTCAGCAGTAAGACAATCAGCCAAAACTACCCCTTCCACAAGAGCATCTTGTTCTGTGGAAGAGAAGAGATCAGGTAGAGGATCACTGTCTTCTTCCTGTCCCTCATCAGTTGCCATGAGCAGGGTGAGATCAGCCCTGTCATAGTAGGGTTTTAGGCGGTTGACATGGAGCACCCTAAGGGGACTCCTGGCAGTGCCTAAGTCAACTAGATAGGTGACTTCTCCCTTCTTTTCAACAATTGTGTGGGGTCCACTCCATTTATCTTGGAGTGCTCTTGGGGCCACAGGCTCCAAGACCCACACTTTCTGCCCTGGTTGGTACTGAACCAAAACAGCCTTCTGATCATGCCATTGCTTCTGGAGCTCTTGGCTGGCCTGAAGGTTTTTACTGGCCTTTTTCATGTACTCAGCCATCCTTGATCTGAGGCCAAGTACATAATCCACAATATCCTGCTTAGGAGCTTTTAAAGGTTGTTCCCAACCCTCCTTTACAAGTGTGAGTGGACCCCTAACAGGGTGTCCAAAAAGAAGTTCAAAGGGGCTGAAGCCCACTCCTTTCTGGGGTACCTCCCTGTAGGCAAAAAGGAGGCATGGTAGAAGGATATCCCATCTCCTGCGGAGTTTTTCAGGGAGACCCATAATCATGCCTTTGAGAGTTTTATTAAATCTCTCCACCAGTCCATTTGTTTGTGGATGATAGGGTGTTGTGAACTTGTACGTTACACCACACTCCTTCCACATGGCCTTTAAGTATGCAGACATGAAATTGCTTCCCCTGTCTGATACTACTTCCTTTGGGAAGCCCACCCTGGAAAATATTCCCAGGAGGGCCTTTGCCACTGCAGGTGCTGTAGTGGTCCTTAAAGGAATAGCTTCAGGATATCTTGTGGCATGGTCCACTACCACTAAGATGAATCTATTGCCTGAAGCAGTAGGAGGGTCAAGGGGGCCAACTATGTCAACCCCTACCCTTTCAAAGGGAACCCCAACCACAGGCAGTGGAATAAGGGGTGTCTTTGGTGTGCCACCTGTCTTGCCACTGGCTTGACAGGTTTCACAGGACTTACAAAATTCCTTTGTGTCCTCAGACATTCTAGGCCAATGAAACAGGGGAACAAGCCTGTCCCAAGTTTTCATTTGTCCTAGATGCCCAGCTAGGGGACTGTCATGTGCCAGGGTTAGGAGGAACTTTCTGTACTCCTGAGGAATCACTAATCTCCTGGCAGCTCCAGGTTTAGGATCCCTATGCTCAGTGTACAAGAGGTTGTCCTCCCAGTAAACTCTGTGAGAGTCACTGACATCCCCATTAGCCTGTTTGACAGCTTGCTGTCTGAGACCCTCTAATGTGGGACAGGTTTGCTGTGCCACACTCAGCTCCTCTCTGGCAGGCCCCCCTTCACCCAAAAGCTCAGCAGTATCTGCTTCCAGCTCCTCTGGTGTAGGTTCTGCACAGGGAGGGAATTCTTCTTCCTCTGAAGTTGAATCCACTGTAGAGGGAGGGATAGTAGGAAGTGTTTTGCTTTTACTAGCCCTAGCTTTAGGGAGCACTTGGTCCATTGTTCCAGGATCCAAGCTTCCCTGTCCTTTTTGCTTTTTGGCCTGAGCCCTTGTCAAAGCAAAAATATGCCCTGGGATGCCCATCATTGCTGCATGGGCCTCCAACTCCACATCTGACCAAGCTGATGTCTCCAAATCATTCCCTAATAGACAGTCTACAGGTAAATCTGAAGCTACCACAACTTTCTTTGGACCAGTAACCCCCCCCCAGTTGAGATTTACAACAGCCATGGGGTGGCTAAGTGTGTTGTTGTGAGCATCGGTTACTTGGTACTGGTGACCAAGTAGGTGTTGTTCAGGGTGGACCAGTTTCTCTATGACCATAGTCACACTGGCACCAGTGTCCCTGTAGGCCTGAACCTCAACACCATTTATTAGGGGTAGCTGCTTGTACTTATCCATATTAAGGGGACAAGCAACTAAGGTGGCTAAATCAATAGCCCCCTCAGAGACTAACACAGCCTCTGTGGCCTCCCTAACAAGGCCAACCCCAAAAAAGTTACCAATAGTGAGCCCAGCTACTCCCTTGGATTGGCTATTAGTAGGTTTTCTCCCACCACCACTGCTATTAGTAGGGACACTAGGTGTAGCAGTAGGGGTTGTAGTGGTAGGAGGCTTGGTGCCTTTCTTTGGACAACTGGGATCTGTTGTCCAATGGCCTTTTATTTTACATAAATAGCACCATGGTTTCTTTTCCTTGTTTTGATTAGAAGAGGATTTGGGCCCACCACCCCCACCAGAGTGTTTTTGTGGGCCTGATGAAGACTCATTTTTAGATTTGTCCCCACCCTTGTCAGAAGACTTACCATCCTTCTTCTTGTTGCCATCTTTGTCACCCCCTTTATGAACTTTTCTGTTCACCCTTGTTCTGACCCATTTGTCTGCCTTCTTTCCCAATTCTTGGGGAGAGGTCAGATCAGAGTCCACCAAGTACTGGTGCAACAAATCAGACACACAATTATTAAGAATATGCTCTCTCAGGATCAAGTTATACAGGCTGTCATAATCAGTAACTTTACTGCCATGTAACCACCCCTCCAAGGCCTTCACTGAATGGTCAATGAAATCAACCCAGTCTTGTGAAGACTCCTTTTTGGTCTCTCTGAACTTTATCCTGTATTGTTCAGTGGTTAAGCCATAACCGTCCAGGAGTGCATTCTTAAGAACTTTGTAATCATTAGCTTAATTTTCTTTTACAGTAAGGAGCCTATCCCTACCTTTTCCACTAAATGATAGCCATAGGATAGCAGCCCACTGCCTTTGAGGGACATCCTGTACAGCACAGGCCCTCTCAAGTTCAGCAAACCACTTGTTAATGTCATCCCCCTCCTTATAAGGGGGAACTATCTTGTGCAGATTCCTGGAATCATGCTCTTTTGCAGGATGACTATGGGGAATACTGCTGCTGCCACCATGGGTTTCTAAACCCAGTTTCTGTCTCTCCTTCTCTACTTCTAAAGTCTGTCTATCCAAATCCAGCTGTTGCTTCTTGAGCTTCAGTCTGGTTTGTTCCACTCTCAATCTATTGAGCTCCCTTTCTAACAATCTGTCATCAGGGTGGGTGGGAGGGACATGCCTTGAAACAGAAGTATGGTGAGAATGGACAGAAGGAGACCTGTCCCTTACAGAAGCCACCCTAACATCTTGGCTAACAGAAACATCACTACTAGTATGGTGAGAATAAATGCTTTTGCTATGATGTGAGACAACACTATTTGTATGGTGTGGCTCATCATCATTACCAACTATGCTAGACTGTCTAGTAATGGGCAGGCTAGGAAGTTTCTTTCCAGAATCTTTTCCTGGGGGAGCCCCTGGATCAGATTGAGAACCATTAGCTACTTTTTCAACAGAT
The DNA here is from genome assembly GCF_031143425.1 of Pleurodeles waltl. Taxonomy (NCBI): domain Eukaryota; kingdom Metazoa; phylum Chordata; class Amphibia; order Caudata; family Salamandridae; genus Pleurodeles; species Pleurodeles waltl. Next base: position 723,566,082 of record NC_090446.1, on the reverse strand, counting down.
GGGGCACTTTTAGCCTTATCCTGTTCTCTAAGCATGTTAATTAACAGTTCTAAGGAAGGATTCTTCCCTACACTCAAACCTCTCTCTATGCAGAGACTCCTTGCTCCTTTCCAGCTAAGGTGATCATATGCAAGTTTGGACAGATCAACATTTTGGCCTGTGCCACACATTTTTAGAGAGAGTTAAAGTGATAGAAAAAGATAAAAAAGTTTGTCAGAGCTTTTAGAAAGACAGAGAAAAAAAAACTTTAAAAACTTTTTAGAACTTTTTAGAAAGTTAGAAGTACTTTTCAGCACTTAGAAAAGAGTGAAAAGAGGAAATGCTAAACTTTTTGGCTATGTGTATATACACTGACCTTGTTTTGTATATTTTTCTCTTATGAAAAGTACAATGACAAGAGTGGTAAGTAGTCTCAAAGCACTTATCCCACCGCTGCACAACCAATGTAGGAGGCTGGACTGGCTTGTAATGAGAACCAAGGGGTACTTGCACCTTGCACCAGGCCCAGTTATCCCTTATTAGTGTATAGGGTGTCTAGCAGCTTAGGCTGATAGATAATGGTAGCTTAGCAGAGCAGCTTAGGCTGAACTAGGAGACGTGTGAAGCTACTACAGTACCACCTAGTGTCATATGCACAATATCATAAGAAAACACAATACACAGTTATACTAAAAATAAAGGTACTTTATTTTTATGACAATATACCAAAGTATCTTAGAGTGTACCCTCAGTGAGAGGATAGGAAATATACACAAGATATATATACACAATAGCAAAAATATGCAGTATAGTCTTAGAAAACAGTGCAAACAATGTATAGTTACAATAGGATGCAATGGGGAAACATAGGGATAGGGGCAACACAAACCATATACTCCAAAAGTGGAATGCGAACCACGAATGGACCCCAAACCTATGTGACCTTGTAGAGGGTCGCTGGGACTATTAGAAAATAGTGAGAGTTAGAAAAATAACCCTCCCCAAGACCCTGAAAAGTGAGTGCAAAGAGCACTAAAGTTCCCCTGAGAACAAAGAAGTCGTGTTAGAGGAATAATGCAGGAAAGACACAAACCAACAATGCAACAACTGTGGATTTCCAATCTAGGGTACCTGTGGAACAAGGGGACTAAGTCCAAAAGTCACAAGCAAGTCGGAGATGGGCAAATGCCCAGGAAATGCCAGCTGCGGGTGCAAAGAAGCTTCTACTGGACAGAAGAACCTGAGATTTCTGCAAGAACGAAAAGGGCTAGAGACTTCCCCTTTGGTGGACGGATTCCCCTCGCCGTGGAGAGTTGTGCAGAAGTGTTTTCCCGCTGAAAGAACGCCAACAAGCCTTGCTAGCTGCAAATCATGCGGTTAGTGTTTTTGGATGCTGCTGTGGCCCTGGAGGGACCAGGAGGTCGCAAATTGGACCAGGAGAGAGAGGGGATGTCGAGCAAGACAAGGAGCCCTCTCAGCAGCAGGTAGCACCCGGAGAAGTGCCAGAAACAGGCACTACGAGGATGCATGAAACAGTGCTCACCCGAAGTTACACAAAGGAGTCCCACGTCGCCGGAGACCAACTTAGAAAGTCGTGCAATGCAGGTTAGAGTGCCGTGGACCCAGGCTTGGATGTGCACAAAGGATTTCCGCCAGAAGTGCACAGGGGCCGGAGTAGCTGCAAAAGTCGCGGTTCCCAGCAATGCAGCCCAGCGAGGTGAGGCAAGGACTTACCTCCACCAAACTTGGACTGAAGAGTCACTGGACTGTGGGGGTCACTTGGACAGAGTCACTGGATTCAAGGGACCTCGCTCGTCGTGCTGAGAGGAGACCCAAGAGACCGGTAATGCAGCTTTTTGGTGCCTGCGGTTGCAGGGGGAAGATTCCATCGACCCACGGGAGATTTCTTCGGAGCTTCTGGTGCAGAGAGGAGGCAGACTACCCCCACAGCATGCACAAGCAGGATAACAGTCGAGAAGGCGGCAGGATCAGCGTTACAGAGTTGCAGTAGTCGTCTTTGCTACTATGTTGCAGGTTTGCAGGCTTCCAGCGCGGTCAGCAGTCGATTCCTTGGCAGAAGGTGAAGAGAGAGATGCAGAGGAACTCGGATGAGCTCTTGCATTCGTTATCTAAAGTTTCCCCAGAGACAGAGACCCTAAATAGCCAGAAAAGAGGGTTTGGCTACCTAGGAGAGAGGATAGGCTACTAACACCTGAAGGAGCCTATCAGAAGGAGTCCCTGACGTCACCTGGTGGCACTGGCCACTCAGAGCAGTCCAGTGTGCCAGCAGCACCTCTGTTTCCAAGATGGCAGAGGTCTGGAGCACACTGGAGGAGCTCTGGACACCTCCCAGGGGAGGTGCAGGTCAGGGGAGTGGTCACTCCCCTTTCCTTTGTCCAGTTTCGCGCCAGAGCAGGGCTAAGGGGTCCCCTGAACCGGTGTAGACTGGCTTATGCAGAATTGGGCACATCTGTGCCCAACAAAGCATTTCCAGAGGCTGGGGGAGGCTACTCCTCCCCTGCCTTCACACCATTTTCCAAAGGGAGAGGGTGTAACACCCTCTCTCAGAGGAAGTCCTTTGTTCTGCCATCCTGGGCCAGGCCTGGCTGGACCCCAGGAGGGCAGATGCCTGTCTGAGGGGTTGGCAGCAGCAGCAGCTGCAGTGAAACCCCAGGAAGGTCAGTTTGGCAGTACCAGGGTCTGTGGTACAGACCACTGGGATCATGGGATTGTGCCAACTATGCCAGGATGGTATAGAGGGGGCAATTCCATGATCATAGACATGTTACATGGCCATATTCGGAGTTACCATTGTGAAGCTACATATAGGTAGTGACCTATATGTAGTGCACGCGTGTAATGGTGTCCCCGCACTCACAAAGTTCAGGGAATTGGCTCTGAACAATGTGGGGGCACCTTGGCTAGTGCCAGGGTGCCCTCACACTAAGTAACTTTGCACCTAACCTTTACCAGGTAAAGGTTAGACATATAGGTGACTTATAAGTTACTTAAGTGCAGTGTAAAATGGCTCTGAAATAACGTGGACGTTATTTCACTCAGGCTGCAGTGGCAGGCCTGTCTAAGATTTGTCAGAGCTCCCTATGGGTGGCAAAAGAATTGCTGCAGCCCATAGGGATCTCCTGGAACCCCAATACCCTGGGTACCTCAGTACCATATACTAGGGAATTATAAGGGTGTTCCAGTAAGCCAACGTAAATTGGTAAAAATGGTCACTAGCCTGTTAGTGACAATTTGGAAAGAAATGAGAAAGCATAACCACTGAGGTTCTGATTAGCAGAGCCTCAGTGAGACAGTTAGTCACTACACAGGTAACACATTCAGGCACACTTATGAGCACTGGGGCCCTGGGTTACCAGGGTCCCAGTGACACATACAACTAAAACAACATATATACAGTGAAAAATGGGGGTAACATGCCAGGCAAGATGGTACTTTCCTACAGTATTTCATCAGAGAACAGACGGTACAAGTTACAGTCCGGGTCAGTGGTGATGGGCTAGACCCAGATGGGCACTAGGGCCTATGTTATGGACAAGGTCTGCTGTGGGTGCAGACAGGGCCAATGAGCACTATCATGATGACTGCACAGCCACCAGCACAGTGGTAAACTTGCTTGCCCTTGAGACAGTAGTGAAAGGCATACTGGTTCTTTGAAGCAGACAGCCCATTTTTCACTGTTCCGGTGGCAACACAACTCACATTTGATTGGGGGGGGTAGGAATCGCCTTGCAGGCTAATGGTATTTAGACTAAACACTGGAGAAAAAATATTTTGTAGACAAAACATTGTGTAAAGAATATCAAGGACAAAAATAGTGTGAAGGTTAGTATCAGTAGGTGAGTTTTACCATTTGTAACTCCACATATATGAACCTTAACTATATATATATATATCTATATATATATATATATGGAGACATTTTTTTCAAGGTATGTAAATGCAGGGTTAAGAATTGTAAACCTATACTTATCTTTTTGCATTAAACTTCTTAATATTTTGTTCCTCGTTATTTTTGACATGATATTTTGTCCACATAATATTTTTGTTTCTGATACTGTGATATTCTGCCAGTGATCCTGGGCAGATGGATGTGTACAGATGCATACAAGATCTGGAGAATGGAGCAGAGTTATTTGTCTTGTGGACCAGTGGGAAAATTGCAGAGTCAGCTACATCGAAGGCCAGTAGTACTGTGGCAATGACTGATGCAAGCCAGGACAAAGGAGGGGAGAGGAGGGCGTCCACGTTAGTCATGGGCTGGCTAGAGCCATACAATTGAGAGAGAATTGGGCCTAGAATGTAGCAATGCACGTGTCAAATCAATGTGGCTGCAGGAGAGGTGTTTCTACACAGGGCCAGTGGTGATGGAGCAGAGCCCGTCTCTTGGCAGGTCTTTAGGAAGAGGCAGTACTAGTCGTTTTCATATTGGTAGGGCTGGAGCATTAAAAACAACATGCAAGATAATTGGCACAGGGACATTTTCCTGCCAGGTTAGCAGGGCAGAGCCAGTCGAACGCATGAGGCAGAGACAATGGCATGGCAGGGAGGGTGGTGTAAGACAATGCAGTCGTTCATGAGGTCAGCAGTGATGAACAGGAGCCTGGTACACGCCTGTTCACTAAGGCTATGACACAGCCAGAGACATAGCAAGCCGGAAACGGTGGGTTGGAGCTATGTCTATTCCAGATCAGGGGCAGAGGCAATTACATAGGTTATAACTCTTGAAATGGATTCCTAACAATGCTTCTTGGGCCGCGCCCCTTTGAGACCTTCCTCCTTTTTCTTACCACACACGGTGTTGACCCTTCCACATCTTTTGTGTAAGCACTGTACTGGTGCATTAGATGAGTAAAGAACAGCTAGGTGTGAGGCTGCTGCTTTATTTTCACTGGTCCATGTTGCAGCGTGAGTATTGGAAGATCTAACTTCAGTCTCCTCACCTGGGGTGGAAGTTTCTTAGGTGGGGCTGTATACTTGCTTGCCTGGGCATCACCTCTCGTCTTGTCTGGTGACTTAGACTGCACACAGGTGGCAGACATTGAGTTGAATATGCAAATAAGCCCATGACATCAGGAAGCTCCATTCCAGACAGCAGAAATAGGGCAGGCAGCATCCAGCGGCAGTGATTCCTCACAGGCTCTGGACTGCGCGCGGCGCCTCCACCAGGAATATTTTTCTTCTTGGTGTCACCCCGAGATTCGCTTCATTCAGCTCTGTGACATTTCTTTGCCTCTCCACCATTTATGTTGTTTTGATTTCGACGGGAGAAGGAAAACTGCTGTTCGTTATATCTCTTTCCTTCCGAGGAATACAATATCTTACTTTCTATTCTCTTCATTCTGGGGGCATCAGAGCTGGAATAACCCAGGTAAGCGGAAACGCATAAAACGGACTGGTGTGTGAGGAAAAGGAGTGAGCGTGTGGCGGACAAGCTTAATGAGAATCGTGACTTGGGGAGGGGGCTGGTTTCATCAGTTTACAGATGCCGTCTTGTCGATGCACTGACAGGGCAGCGCAAACAGCAGCCGATCCTCCCGCGCGTGCTGGACAGCAGCCTCGAAGGTTCCACTGCCAGCGCCTGGTCCGAGGCTGCTCCCGGTATCTGGGGAGAAGAAGCCGGTGCAGGAGCCCCCTGAGATGCCTTGCAGTGGGCTCGCTCTGCCTCCACGGGCTGCTCACTCACTGCACAGCCTGCGAATAAAGCTCTGATCTCCACGGGGGAGGGTCTGGAGTGACCTGGCTGAGTCGGCTAGGAACGGCAGGCAGGGCGTGCTTTCAGGTGCCTGCGGGGTGTGTGTGTGGGCGGAAAGGCTTGGGTCCTGTGAGGCACTGACTGAGAGGTCCCTGCAGACCACGTTTCTTTCGCTCTCAGGTGCTGTCGGTTCCGGACTCGAGAGCCTGTGGTCCGAGCCCTGCACCTGCTCTGGGTACGACTTTCATCTGCTGCTTTCAGTGCAGGGGTCATGTCTCTATGCTGAGCGTCCTCTGGGGGCGTGCAATGCATAATCCCGATGTTGTGCCGATATGCGTATGATAAGTCCTTATAAAACACTGCTTCCCATTCGAGAGTAGTTCAAGGCAGCTGCTGTCAGCAAAGAAAGTCTTTAGGCGTTTATGTGATTGTGTGTCAGTACATCAAGTTTTATTATATAATGTTACCACAATATCATAGAAAGCTATGGAGGACCATGTATAGAAAACGTAGGAATATAAATAAGTATATCCAGATTTGCTATTCTTAAATCTACATCAAGTGCCTTGATGATATTGATATAGTCAGTAGGTATATGTGGAGTTAAATATAATCAAATACATCTATACTTACCTATGTTGTTACTAGGGGTGGGTGTAACTCGCCTAGTCCTGCCTACTGTGTTTACCTCAAAATAACTCTTAATCGTGCGTAGTTATGTGAGAAGCGTAATCCAGTTTTCAAAGCGATCTTCTTAGTGCAAAATGCACCCTTGAGTCCAAATTAAGTCCTAGTAAGCATTTGGTGGCAAACAATAGCACTAAATGCAACAGGATGTGAACACCTGGGGCCAGCACCGTCTCAGTCTCTCTTAGTTCGTGTTAACTGTGCTCCTGCAGTGGGATTTTTGCCCCAAGTTACTCTTAATTACTCAAGATGATTTAACAACGTAATTTTGCATCACAAGTGTAATGTGCAATTACTGAATTTACTCTGGTTACTCTGGTACAATAAAATTTTCTCCCAGACCTACTCATTACCTTGTCATTAGGTTCTTCTTCTATATTTTTGTTATCATAATAATGGTACTAACATGTTGAATACTCGATATTCTATAACCAACAGCAGTGATTAATGATTTTCAGTTTAATTTTTTTGAGCTCTTTAATATTGATTTTTTTTCCAGAAATGCTGGAATAGGCAATAATTTACCCACAACTCTCTTTCAGCGTTTGCTTCCAATTGTGCTGTTCCATTCCTACCAAATGCTAGTTCACTCCTGAAGTGCCTTGGGCTTTCCAGAGGCGCACACTGCCCCTTCATCAAAGTAACTCGGACACACCAGCTCAACTCTGTCTCCTCTGAGGCACACGGCCTCGCCTTCTCTGTGAAGCCGAGCAGTGCGCAGTCACAGCCCCAACCCCACCCCTGCCCTCATCATCATCTCCCGTTACCCTGCCGGAGAGCTCGCTCAGCTCTGTAACTTTCAGGCAGGGCACAGGGGAGCGAGGAGGCTGCAGACAGCCGCGCATCTGAGATCCGTAGCGCTATTCATCTGCGATGTGACATTAATTCTCAGATACGCGCATCTCCGCACAAGCACTCCCAGGGACCTGCAGGGTTGGATCCGGTTGTGTCAATTCGTCCCTCAGTGCAGGCAGTGTATAGATCAGCCACTCCCGTCCCATGTATTATTTAAGCAACACGAGACATAAGGCCGCGCAGGAGCCAGTCTGTCGGTGAAATGAGCGGGATTGTACTGCTCACAGGCTGTATGTTTCATGAACTCTGAGGAGTGGCACTATAGGGTTCTGTGACTGTTTTATGTCAACAGATTGCGCTACCCGCAGTGCAATAAGCGGGTATTGTGCTGCTCACATCACATATCCCCACAGGCAACCTGTGCTTAATCTCTAGTGGGCTTTAACACGCTCTTATAAATGGTGCCGTCTGAGTAGGAGGTGTTGGTGCTAATGGTGCTAACAAGTAGTGGTTGGAAACAGTATCTTTCCCGCTCCCCGCTGTATGCCTATTATTGTATCTGCTCTCCTCACATTTACTGTGCTTCCGGATCAGCTGTCTCCTGAGCCCCTGAAGCAGAGCACCAGGGTGAATGTAAAACCGCCTCGCCATCCAGGGGTGCACTTAAAAGGGACTACATGCGATGCACTCATCAAAGTCTTGGCCGATGCTGCAAGTCGCCAGAAGATTAGTTCTTTGATGGCAATATTTGATAGTGCTTCTGGAAGCTGCGTATAGTTTCTATACCTTTAAGCACACATGCGAAGCCAACTGTACCTTCGAAGAGTCTTTTAATGTGCACTGCGTCAATCCTTTCCCTGGGCGTCTTAAACATCTCAGGGAATCCTCCAAATACCTTGGCATCTGCAGCATTCCAGGCTTCCTATACAACTCATTCACACGGCATTATGAACTCACACCCTAGGACATATCACATGTATAATACACTTAACATAGCTTGAGGTATCATCCACATCCACGTCATATTTTGTACTCAGGATATCATACACCTCGTACGTCGTAAGGCGTTTTATAAAAAACTACTGTATACATCCTGAGGCATCTTACAATCCACAGTACATAGTGCACCTAAGGCAGTGTAAAAATCATGCAGCTTTGTAAACACACACAGATACACACATGCACACTAGGATATGTTGCTGTCCTAGAGAAGAAGATCATCATACATACCACAAGACATGTTATATACGTAAGGCATTGTACACAGATTAAACTGACGTAGTTTGACTCTTGCTCTAGGTAAGACTGCTGGTTCAAGGATGACAGTACTTAGGTTAGTAGGTGACTATGCCCATCCTGCAACAAGTCGCAACGGTCGTCCCAACCCTCCCGGCTCACAAGCAGCACCTCACCAAAATCCCAAACAGCTAAAGGTGATTTGTGGCAGCCTTGTGACATCTAAGGGAGTGTGGTGGTTAAACTGAGATTACCCTTTTTCTGACATGAACAACATGTCTCAATCAAACACAGGCAATGAAGAAGATGCAGTAAGGTTTCAATAGGTTTTATTTACCAAAACTGCAATCTGCGATAAATTGCATGGGCTGCAATGATTAGGACAATTGATAATGCAAGAAACCGAATGGTAAAGACAAGAGTCATTAATACAAAGACCCCCACCATCTTGCAATGACAAGAAATGCCATAAAGAGATATGTCCTAATACCCTAATATGTTGTACCTAATCTCTAACCTAAAAGAGAGATAGGTGTGTTAAATCTAATCTGCCAATGCCATGTCCATATGAAGAGTCCCCCAAACCTCGTTACCTTGGAATGAGATCTCTAGCTCAGACTCCTCAGGGACACAAAGATTGGATTAGCATCAAGGTGATGGGCAGTGTCAATAGCAGCAATGGCATCTGGTCGGAATCCCTCTAACTCTCTGTCTGAGTGAGGTGCATTTATACAGATCTGCTCGGACCCCTGATGTAGGTCTGCTCCCAAACAATAGATAACAAGACATGCTTTGAATGATAATTTATTTAAACAATTCCCTCGAAGGCGTGATGAGGGAAAGTACCTAATGTGAACACCTACAGTTTGTTTATCTTTGTCGCTTGATATTGATGCCTTAGTGTGGAGGCAGTGATAACGTGAAACTAAAACTTAGGCCTAACTAAAAACAAGGCAGCCATATTAAAAGATATAATTAAATAATTGTGCTAAAACAGAGCAAGCTAAGTAGAGTAAAAGTCACTAGGTGACAGGGGAACGAGTCTGCAAGCCAAATGCCAAGCTAACTCCTGTTTTCCATTAAAACAAACGAGAATTCACTACAAAACCATAATATATGCCACAAATACTGTTACATACCAGGGCTCTGACAAGCCTAGGGGCATCATGCACAACCCACAACCCAGGTATATTACATATATGAAACACCCAGAGCAATGTGGATAATCTGGGCAAACATACATAATTTAGACAAACTGCAGGCAAAATACATTGTACACAAACCAGGGCATCATACAGGCTCCAGGCAATATTACACAGCCAGGGGTAGCTTACACACTTAGTATTCATCATAGCAAATGATCTTTATATAGCCCTAGTTATGTCAGAGCAGCAGGTAAACTGGGTAGTTGCAGGCTGGCATTGGAGCCTGCTGTGGCCCTGTAGCCCTAACAGGAGGTCAGTCAGCTGACCAAAAATTACAAAGAAAGTATGGCTTAATATAACTTACAACACCTCTTGGGCACTGCATGTTCTGCTATGAGTAATACACACTGCAGAAGATATTGCGTACAGAGTGCTCTTTACAAATCTAGAGTAACTTATACACCCCATTAAAACAATTGTTTTTCAAAGGCATTATCCTTAACCAAACATATTGTATACCCAGGGCAGTTTATTCACCATTCATCCTAAACCCACAACTTAAAGAGGTTTGCAAAGTGTCACACAGTGCATGATTACATCTTATACCTATTCATTCGGCCTGCAAGCTGCATACATTGATAAACTGATAAAGGAAACCATTGCATATTCCAGTTTGTCCATGGATTTTTCTGACTTGCATTTAGGATTTCCCCATAAGGCCTTTTTGTTCTGTTGAATGTATTCAGTTAATATTTACCTTGTGGAAACACATGAACTTATTACCCTGGTGGATGGTGGCCCCAAGTGATAAATGAAAAATAGTTCCTATAATCAGTACATTTGCGAAATTACATTACTAATTGAAATGGTGATGAAGGGATGTGCTACCAATGATTAATCCTGTTTATAAACCAGGGGTTGATGTATTGTTTAGGTGTATGATTGTAGATAAAAAAACTTAAGAAGTTGTGTGGGGTATCCAGGTAAAATGTTTCTGATCATTAAGAAAAGTTTGTTTCGAGAGCAGTCACTTCCACGTGGTGAAGGGGGGAGAGATTAGCTGCGTTAACAATCTGGTTATCTGCTTCTCCGCAATCACTATAAATTGTTTAAATAGGATAGAAGAGTCATTTTAACAATTTACTTCAATTATTTTTCAGAAAGCGCTTACCTACAAATGTAAGCATTAGGAGCTTTACATGACTATAGTGAAACACCTTTGGAGTCGATTTCTTTTGTAGATGGTTTATTATTTGTTTGCTGCCAATGCAATACATAGTTAAATGGTAACTTGCATTGTATAATAATTTAAATATGCTTTTTGAAAATGTTGTTATTTCATTTCTGTATATGCTAAATGAGCAAGCAATGTTCACAAATTGCCCTAATATTTAGCTGTGATATTTGTATATTGTTTTAATCAGTTTCACAGCTGAAGTAATTGCCCTCTAATAAGCTACTTTTGTCAGGCCCGGAATGCACTAGGGACCGGGGACATGGACAAAAAATATCGATTATTATGTTAAAACTACTGCTAAATATTTCAAATTCTGATTCATATTAAAAGGAAAAAAGGATGAAGAATGTAAGCTCTGTGTATGAAGTTTGGTTCTGTTGTTCATAAAAAGAGTGCACGTGAGTGGAACATGAGAAATTACAAAGTCAGTTTGACCCATCCAGAGCGGTGTAAGGTGAGGGGGCACTTACCCACACAGGGAAAGTGCTAATTATAAAATTGCTGGAGCCCAGTAGGATTCACCATCTATTGCACCTATAAAGCAGCACACATGAATAAATAACTTTGTACATAGTGAAATAAACGTGAGTGCAATATACAAGGAGTGCTAGACCGTCTGTCTCTGTTTGTTGGATACTCACATAAACCTCATAGACACCATTCAGCTGGTCCTGTTGCATTCTTGCCACATCAGTTGTTTTGCCCTAGTCCCAAGAATAAGGGTTGTGATTTGTTCGGTCCTAGCCTAAATTAACTTTAACATGAGTGGCTCTGCCCCAGCCATACCATCCTGCCTCTGACCAAACCTAACTGACCTGGCATATCAGTTGACGAGTCCTCCCCCTAACGACATATCATGGAAGAGGCTCTACCCGATCGGCTGTTCTTCGTTTGACTGAGTTCGGCCTTTGGTTACTTCAAATCATACGTCTGGCTCTGCATCAACTACGTTGACTTGGCAAGTGACTAACTCGAAGCCAGCCCCAATGGCATGCTGTACAAATGTCTGTCTCCCAGATGTCTTAGCATTATTTCTAGTCAAAGCCACTCCGGCCTAGCTGCAGCCTTTTTGCCCGATCATGCAACTGACCCGGCTCCAGCGGCTCTGACATACCGTGGTGACTGAGTGTCACCGGTCTCACCATATGCTACTGACCCAGCCTGCACCCGGCGCTGCCCTAGCCTTGCTGACCTACCCTGCCTTCGATCTAACTGTGGCTTTTCCCAGCAGTATTGACCTGGCATGTAACTAGCTCTCACCCACTTACATGGCATGAGACTGTCTTTGGCACGGCTCCACCCTTTCTGTCCCTCCCTATGACCTGCCGTGCCTCAGCATTGCCTTGTTGACCTGGCATAATACACCGCCAGTGACACAAGGGATATGATTTTTGACACAGGAAACGAGGAGTTTTTGAAGGAAAACATGGGCGTTGTTGAGAGTTGAAAATGTGCAGCTGAAAAAAGTGGTTGAGTAAATTTGAAGAAAAAAATATCACTCTATAAGGTTCAAAAGAGCCATTCAATTGCTAAAAATAATCAGCTTGGGTGGAAATTGTGGGGATCAGAAAACAATATTAGGGTGAGAAATGTGTGTGGATTGCTTTTTGTAACTGGCGAGGCCGCCTGTGAGATGCTGGGCGCTGTGGCTGTCTGCTATCCACATGCCATGGTGCTGAATCTACTCTAGAACTCCTTGCCTGTACTGGTAAATACAACCACTAGATGTCGCCTCGTGTTTCTGTCCCCGGAAGGCAGCCTTTGTTTGACACACTTTTAAGGATCTTTAAACCACGTGGTGTAAGCAGTCCAAACGCTGTGCGATTCCAGAGCTTATATATATATATATGTATATATATATATATGCATATATGTTTTTTTTTTAAAAGGCACTCGTGACCTTTCATTTATAGAAGACTACCGCAGAAAGAATATCCTAAGGATTTTAAGACGAAATTGTGGAGGCAGCTTGTTTTTTGGGCCCTCAGAATTGGTAACCAAAATCTAAAAAAAAACTTTTTTTTGTTAATTAAATAATCAGGTATACGATGATTTTAAGAACTTTGTCGTTTTTGGATGATCTGAATGCATGAGTTGTTTTTGCATATATTTCTCCTGACTCATGAATGTGCATGTGGATCTGTGGTGGCAGTCTATAGCCCTTTATTTAACTATGTATATACCGAGAAATGCAGCTTTACGGGTGAGCTAGCGGGTCATTTATAGCGCTTACGGCTTTATCCTGATTTTCGATGAGCTCACGTATCCTCTTGGCTAAAGTTCGGGCGTCTGTGAAACTCTCAGATCTCACACTTTGCGTACACTCATGATACTTCCTCAAATATTCCATGTAGATAAGGAAGTTTAAGTGATATTGAACTTGCATTCTTTAGGCCACATAGGGTTTACCTAAATTCCTGGCCTCTTGCTGCATGTTTAATTCATAAAGAGGACAGCACTTGTACATATTAAGATATATACAAAAGAAACTATGGCCAAGATTTATGAAAAGTGGACCTACATTACATGTAGCACAACTTTTCTTATGGCCCCCCTACCACCGCCATGTGTGCGCCATATCTAATATCCAGCACACCAGCGTACTGAGCATGCATTAAATTAGATTTCTCTGTGCCATTTTTTCGGCCACCCTAACGGAGGAACACATAATGTAGTGCAAAGGGTTGTAAAGTGGCACAATGCATGCATTGTGCCACTTTGTAAATATGGTGCGGGAAAAAGGTCACCTTAACTTAAACAAAGACTCTAAGGCTGCACTAAAGTGGCACTAGGCCCTCTTAAATCAGGGCCTATGTTTATCTGAAATTTGTTAAAGTGTAAAACAGGATCACCAATACTTCATCTGGTGTTGTTTTAGGAAGTGTATGTTGCATTCAAAGCTCAGTCCACATTACCTTGGTGTATTAGCCGGTGCAATCCAGCCCCACTATCATATGACCTCACCCAGATGTGCTAAACTACCTATATATACTATGTGTGCTGCCTGGGGTCCACATAAGTCACAGAAGTAATTAATGTCAATTTTTTTGTCATTTGGGTCACTTTGCCAGTACCTTTTCCTATTCTAAGACTTTTACTAAAACTAAAAGAACTTGATTAACAATATTTAAGTCTGCTACCCGTATCTTTACTGCGTCTTATTATTTCACAGAGAAATGTGTTGCACTAAGGGATCTAACGCGAGATCTCAAAAATACTTTTCCTAAGGTCGCCACTTCCACAGAATTTCTTATTCTCGGACGTGCCACTTCAAAACAACTTATGCAGTCCTTTTATGAATGGTAGATCGTGTACACCTTGTAAAAGTATTCGCCCCAATTTCTCTTATCTCAGTAAAGAATCCTTCCCGCTCTCCCATTTTTCTCCCGTCTCATTGCTACTTGCACATGTTGGGCAAACTGGGCCTTTAGAGGATGTCAGAAGCCCTGAGTATCCATAGGCTTCGTATGTAGTATTTCATTCCACGAGTTTCCAAGTTCTATGTCTTGCACACACCTGTGTCCAAACACAACCTGATTGGCTGTTTCAAGGTATTGCCAGCCTACAAACTTTCTGAAACATACTCACACGCTCCAATATTTAATACTTGTTCTTGTACGCTTTGAAGGTGCCTTTCACCTCGCTGTAGAAATTCAGGCATTTTTCTCCTTTTGAACATTAGGACATGATATTTCCCATTGGATTTATGTTGAGTACTTGCACCAAGTGTAAGGAAAACATTATGACCATAAATTATCTTGTCTGGTATCTCCACCTGTCTCAAAACGCATGGATCCCTGTTCCCTGGCCCTCTGTCAACATGGTAGTGCTATGGTTAACTGCCGAAAGACCTGCACCAGACTCCTGATTTTATACATTTTTTTTCTAATCCCCATAAAGTGTCTACAGTCTCGCTGAGACACATATCTTAACTTAAATCCAGGAAGCAGACATACGGGTATGGTTCTTTTTCATATGCATATTGTTCACATGGATGCTAGTTATATGATAAGTTCTTGGAGAAAATAACCTGCACTTCAAGTGTTGCACTGTACAAAAGGCAGAAGGAGTAAACCACATTTTGTAAAGATTTTCTTTGATGTAGCAAGCAGTGTAAAGGCCTGATAGCATTCGGATTCGATTTTAATCTCTTTTGTTTAGGTGGGCAAAAGTTTGCCACTTTTAGAAGATGTGGGCGCTACTTCCTATCACCCAGCTTCAGGCTTGCCCACCTGGAGGATTTTCAACTCCATAAAAAAGGCTAAGTTAGACGATACATCTTTCACCTTGACGAACCCACTTGGTGTACATAACCCGTGCTCCAGTGCAGTCTGCCTGAAATAGAAACTAGGTCCCAGTCTAGCACCCCATTGACTATCATTGCTGGTTAGCAATTTTTGGTGCTGTTTAAACTTACAAATTTGGAAAAATAATTTCTCCGGTTCCATTTATTGGATGTTTGTCATTTTGATGTTCTTTTGTTCATTAACATTTACTTTAGGTTTTTTTATGTGTTTTCTGGTTTTCACTGCTTGGTGTTTTGACTTTGTTACCGGTTTGGTACTGCATTAATACTTTACGCATTGCCACAAGTTAAGCCTGTCTGCACTGTGCCATGGGTATCAGTAATTTAAGCTCAAGATAATTTAGTGACCTTAGAGTTTACCACTAATTAATGTTATTATTACTTGAGGTGGGCGACCAGCCGCACCAAATAATATTTCACTGTCTCAAAATAGAAGAATCAACAATGATTAATTGCAAAAATATTTTTGTGATAATTGTGACTTCAGTGCTTTGGCCAGGTGCTGTCCGCGAGTATTTTAGTGATGGTGGTATTATAAACTTTCCGAAAGGTGTACAGCACACAAACAACTGCAACATATTACAGAGAGATTTCACCATGGAATAAAAGTGTAAAATGAGGCAATAGACATATATATTTTCACTGATCCACATTTACTTTATATTGTAGATGAGTCAAGGTGAATGTACCTTGAAGCTGGTTTTATAGCACTGTGAGAGACAAGGGAAATGCCCAATAAAAATGTAACAACATGATTGTTAGAAATGGGGTCTTTGGTTGAGAAGCAGGTTACCCCCTGTTCAGGCAAGGACCCTCACTTTAGTCAGGGTAAAAGAGAATCACCCTCAGCTAACCCCTGCTACCCCTTGGTAGCTTGGCAGAGCAATAGGCTTAACTTCGGAGTGCTAGGTGTAAAGAATTTGTACCAACACACACAGTAACCTAATGAAAACACTACAAAATGACACAACACAGGTTTAGAAAATAGGAAATATTTATCTAAACACAACAAGACCAAAACAACTAAAATCCACAATACACAAGTCATCAATTAAAAAGCAAAAATAGTCTTTATGTAGTTTAAAACACACACTAACACTGTTAGCGTAAAAATGTACCTTGGGTGCATCAAAAATAACCCTGCACGGGCAAGTTTGCGCCCAAAAAGGGCTTGGGATGCTTTGATTTCACTCACGAGCGAGACCTTGCGTCATTTCTCTTTTCGTAGGGTCGGGCCCTCATTTCTTCTCTCTGCAGGTGAATGGTTCATCGATTCTGTCAGCACTCTTGGGCCCGGGCAGGCCTTGTGTTGTTTTTACACGCCCAGTTGTGCTTGCGTTGGAAATCCAGCCGCACAATAATCCGAAACCCACGCAGCGCTGGTTGCGATCTTCCCGCCTCCATCAGCAATGCTGCTCGTTGTTTCTCCAGCTTTGTGCGTCAATGCACCAGTCGCATTTCCAGCGAGCGCCAATTTTCAGCCGCAAAGCCGGCAGCGTGTCGTTTCTTCAGCCTCACGTCAATCTTTTCCCTGCACGGCGCTCTGTGTGTGGATTTCCTCTTCTTAGGCTGCCAGCTTCTCCTTTCAGGGTCCCAGGAACTGGATGGGCACCACAGGACACAGCAGGAGTCTCTCCAGAGACTCCAGGTGCTGGCAGAGAGAAGGCTTTGCTGTCCCTGAGACTTCAAACAACAGGAGGCAAGCTCTAAATCCCTTGTAGAGTTCTTCTCAAGATGGAAAGCACACAAAGTCCAGTCTTTGCCCTCTTACTCTGGCAAAAGCAGCAACTGCAGGATAGCTCCACAAAGCACAATCACAGGCAGGGCAGCTCTTCTTTCTCAGCAGCTCTTCTCCAGGCAGAGGTTCCTCTTGGTTTCCAGAAGTGTTCTAAAGTCTGTGGTTTTGGGTGCCCTTCTTATACCCATTTTGCCATTTGAAGTAGGCCTACTTCAAAGTGAAGTCTCTTTTGAATGTGAAATCCTGCTTTGCACAGGTCAGGCCCCAGACACTCACCAGGGGGTTGGAGACTGCATTTTGTGAGGGTAGGCACAGCCCTTTCAGGTGTGAGTGACCACTCCCCCCCTCCCTCCTAGCACAGATGGCTCATCAGGATATTCAGGCTACACCCCAGCTCCCTTTGTGTCACTGTCTGGTGTGATGTGCAACCAGCCCAACTGTCAAACTGACCCAGATAGGAAATTCACAAACAGGCAGAGTCACAGAAACGGTATAAGCAAGAAAATGCTCACTTTCTAAAAGTGGCCTTTTTAACCGCACAATCTTAAAATCAACTTTACTAAAAGTTGTATTTTTAAATTGTGAGCTCAGAGACCCCAAACTCCACATGTCCATCAACTCCCAAAGGGAATCTACACTTTAATCATATTTAAAGGTAGTGCACATGTTAACCTATGAGAGGGACAGGCCTTACAACAGTGAAAAACAAATTTAGCAATATTTCACTGTCAGGACATATAAAACACATTACTATGGCCCTCATTCTGACCCTGGCGGTCGGCGGAGAGGCGGCGGTCGGACCGCGAACAGACCGGCGGTATTAAAAATGGCATTCTGACCCTGGCGGGAACCGCCAACACAGCCCGCCAACTTAACACTCCGACCGCCACAGCGGTACAAACAAACAGCGCGGCGGTTCCCGCCAACAGCCCGGCGGCAGACAAAGTACCGCCCACCCTATTACGACCCACCAATCTGCCACCTTTTCCGGGGCGGGAGCACCGCCGATAAGAACACGGCGGAAACAGACTACGAACGGGAAAACGCTCACCTCTACGCACTCCACGCGAGATTCCGGCAGTATGGAGCCAGAGTTACAGGTCATCCCCGCACTACTATTCCTCCTCATATACCAGGAGCACGCCCGGCGGCGCGGAAGACATCGGTGAGTACTGCACCTACGACACAGGGGAGGGAAAAGATTACCGGCACACACCCACCCACCCACACCCACTACAACACACACATCAATGCATTCCCACAGATCACTGTCACAACCCACAAACCACCCCCCTCCGAAATAATGCAAAGACCAAAAGAAGAGATCATAAACGGGCAGATATATTGAAATATGGACACCAGTAATCCAAATAAATAAATAAACTATGTACAAAATATATACAGCTACTAAATGTAGTCCAACCACTGTCCGTGGATCACAGGGGTCCTGTGCAAAGGGGCAAGGCCCAGTCCCACGACAAGAACTCCACGGAGAGAACACTGCAGGGGCATCAGAAAGAAAATAGGACAGGCACCTCAGGGGGAAGGGAAGGGGGGGCACCTCAGCCACTTGAGTACACGACGCCAGATCCACGAGGGGACTCCATGACCACTGGCCCATCCTGGGGAGTGCAAAGCCACAGTCCATACAGTCCATACAGTGGGTGGCCTGCCCACTGGGCCATCCTGGGGAGAGCAAAGCCACAGTCCATACAGTCCATACAGTGGGTGGCCTGCCCACTGGGCCATCCTGGGGAGAGCAAAGCCACAGTCCATACAGTCCATACAGTGGGTGGCCTGCCCACTGGGCCATCCTGGGGAGAGCAAAGCCACAGTCCATACAGTCCATACAGTGGGTGGCCTGCCCACTGGGCCATCCTGGGGAGAGCAAAGCCACAGTCCATACAGTCCATAACAGACCCCACTGCCACTGGAGGAGGCAAGTTGGCCAGAGGACATCCTGCAGCCCTGCCCGAGATAGATCCTGCCCTGCCACGTCTGCCAAAGGGCCAGCGGTTCTTGCCCTGAAGGGCCCAGTTCAGCGGTTCTTGAGACGGCGGGGCCCAGTTCAGCGGTTCTTGCCCTGAAGGGCCCAGTTCAGCGGTTCTTGAGACGGCGGGGCCCAGTTCAGCGGTTCTTGCCCTGAAGGGCCCAGTTCAGCGGTTCTTGAGACGGCGGGGCCCAGTTCAGCGGTTCTGGAGACGGCGGGGCCCAGTTCAGCGGTTCTTGCCTTGAAGGGCCCAGTTCAGCGGTTCTTGAGACGGCGGGGCCCAGTTCAGCGGTTCTTGCCTTGAAGGGCCCAGTTCAGCGGTTCTTGAGACGGCGGGGCCCAGTTCAGCGGTTCTTGAGACGGCGGGGCCCAGTTCAGCGGTTCTTGAGACGGCGGGGCCCAGTTCAGCGGTTCTTGCCTTGAAGGGCCCAGTTCAGCGGTTCTTGAGACGGCGGGGCCCAGTTCAGCGGTTCTTGCCTTGAAGGGCCCAGTTCAGCGGTTCTTGCCTTGAAGGGCCCAGTTCAGTGGTTCTTGCCTTGAAGGGCCCAGTTCAGCGGTTCTTGAGACGGCGGGCCCAGTTCAGCGGTTCTTGCCTTGAAGGGCCCAGTTCAGCGGTTCTTGAGACGGCGGGGCCCAGTTCAGCGGTTCTTGCCCTGAAGGGCCCAGTTCAGCGGTTCTTGAGACGGCGGGGCCCAGTTCAGCGGTTCTTGCCCTGAATGGCCCAGTTCAGCGGTTCTTGAGACGGCGGGGCCCAGTTCAGCGGTTCTGGAGACGGCGGGGCCCAGTTCAGCGGTTCTTGCCTTGAAGGGCCCAGTTCAGCGGTTCTTGAGACGGCGGGGCCCAGTTCAGCGGTTCTTGAGACGGCGGGGCCCAGTTCAGCGGTTCTTGCCTTGAAGGGCCCAGTTCAGCGGTTCTTGAGACGGCGGGGCCCAGTTCAGCGGTTCTTGAGACGGCGGGGCCCAGTTCAGCGGTTCTTGAGACGGCGGGGCCCAGTTCAGCGGTTCTTGAGACGGCGGGGCCCAGTTCAGCGGTTCTTGCCCTGAAGGGCCCAGTTCAGCGGTTCTTGAGACGGCGGGGCCCAGTTCAGCGGTTCTGGAGACGGCGGGGCCCAGTTCAGCGGTTCTTGCCTTGAAGGGCCCAGTTCAGCGGTTCTTGAGACGGCGGGGCCCAGTTCAGCGGTTCTGGAGACGGCGGGGCCCAGTTCAGCGGTTCTTGCCTTGAAGGGCCCAGTTCAGCGGTTCTTGAGACGGCGGGGCCCAGTTCAGCGGTTCTTGAGACGGCGGGGCCCAGTTCAGCGGTTCTTGAGACGGCGGGGCCCAGTTCAGCGGTTCTTGAGACGGCGGGGCCCAGTTCAGCGGTTCTTGCCTTGAAGGGCCCAGTTCAGCGGTTCTTGAGACGGCGGGGCCCAGTTCAGCGGTTCTTGAGACGGCGGGGCCCAGTTCAGCGGTTCTTGAGACGGCGGGGCCCAGTTCAGCGGTTCTTGAGACGGCGGGGCCCAGTTCAGCGGTTCTTGCCTTGAAGGGCCCAGTTCAGCGGTTCTTGAGACGGCGGAGCCCAGTTCAGCGGTTCTTGCCTTGAAGGGCCCAGTTCAGCGGTTCTTGAGACGGCGGGGCCCAGTTCAGCGGTTCTGGAGACGGCGGGGCCCAGTTCAGCGGTTCTTGCCTTGAAGGGCCCAGTTCAGCGGTTCTTGAGACGGCGGGGCCCAGTTCAGCGGTTCTTGAGACGGCGGGGCCCAGTTCAGCGGTTCTTGAGACGGCGGGGCCCAGTTCAGCGGTTCTTGCCTTGAAGGGCCCAGTTCAGCGGTTCTTGAGACGGCGGGGCCCAGTTCAGCGGTTCTTGAGACGGCGGGGCCCAGTTCAGCGGTTCTTGAGACGGCGGGGCCCAGTTCAGCGGTTCTTGAGACGGCGGGGCCCAGTTCAGCGGTTCTTGCCTTGAAGGGCCCAGTTCAGCGGTTCTTGCCTTGAAGGGCCCAGTTCAGCGGTTCTTGAGACGGCGGGGCCCAGTTCAGCGGTTCTTGCCTTGAAGGGCCCAGTTCAGCGGTTCTTGAGACGGCGGGGCCCAGTTCAGCGGTTCTTGATACGGCGGGGCCCAGTTCAGCGGTTCTTGAGATGGCGGACGGTCTATGGCCAACTGCTAATTGCCTGGTGGTGCCCTCCTGGGCAGCGGGGATGGTGCTCCTTCACTGCCCACCTGGGCTGTGGGTGGTGGGGCCCTCCTGGCCAGCTGGGCTGGGTCCTCCCTGGGCAGCGGCTATGGGGGTGGTGGGCTCTCCCGGGGCAGCTGTGCCGGTTCCTCCCGGGGCAGCGGCTATGGGGGTTGTGGGCTCCTCCTGGGCAGCAGGCCTGCTGCCTGACCTCTCCAACTTGCTGCCCTTGCCCTCCTTAGTCGTCGGCCTGTGGCCCTTGCCTCCCTTTGGAGCTGTGGCTGGTGACTGTCTCTGGGTGGTGTCCGGGGGGGATGTAGAAGGCGGGCTCCTGCGGCGCCCCTTCCGCCTTCTGCTCCTCTTCCCAGGGGGTGGGCTGGCTGTCCCCTTGCTGCTGGGCGAAGATCCAGACATGCGGGCTGGCGGGCTCCAATACCCCTGCACCCTTGTCAAGGGGGCTGCAGGGCTGGTGGTGGCTGAGGTGCTCTTCTTACCCCGACGAGGAGGAGGGGGGGGCTCAGGGTCAGGAAAGAAGTTAGTAGTGGCGAGGAAGAGCTTCTTGGGACAATGGAGAGTGGTAGGTACAGTGGGAATGGGAGTGGAGGGAGAGGATGTGGTTGTAGGTGAGTCACGTTTGCTGTCTTTGGGTGCAGGTGCAGGAGGGATAGGCTGTCGTGAGGTGGATGGCTGTTGGGTGGGTGGGTGGCTGCGTTTGTGTGGTGTGGAAGAGGGGGTGACAGACACAGTGGGAGAGGACACAGGGGACGTGTAAATGGCAGTGGGGATGGTGACTGCACGTGTGCGGACTGGAGTGGAGGGTGTGCTGGTGATGGAAACACTGGCTGATGGTGAGGTGAATGGAGGTGTGAGTGTAGACGTCACAGGGAGGGAGGAGGGAGACGAGGAGGTGGGGGTCACAGAGGTGGTAGTGACTGTTGGCATGTCTGCATCGGAATGTTGCGTGTGTGAATGTCTGGGTGATCTGTGGTGCTTATGTTTGGATGAGCTTCTCTTGGGTGTTGAGGTGTGTGCAGGCTGGTCTGATGGTGTGGGTGGGACAGGCAGAGGAACAGGAGACTGGGAGGAGGGAGTTAGTAGAGGCAGGCAGGAGACAGGGACAATGGCTGCCGTCAGTGCTGAGGCCAGAGCCTGGAACGATCGCTGATGGGCAGCCTGACCCGAATGAATGCCCTCCAGGTACGCATTGCTGCGATGAACCTCCCTCTCCACCCCCTGGATGGCATTCAAAAGGGTAGTCTGCCCAACAATGAGCGTTCGGAGGAGGTCAATGACCTCCTCACTGAGGGCAGCGGGGGTAACAGGGGCAGGGCCTGAGGTGCCTGGGGCGAAGGAGATGCCCGGCTTCCTGGCAGAGCGGGCACGGGGCGAACGCGGAGGGGCTGCTGGGAGGGCGGAGATGGTGCGCTGGGTGGCGGCTGTACCTGTAATGGCGGGGGGCACGGATGGTGCCACCCCCGCAAGGGAGCCCCCTTCCGAGGACGTGTCCGTGTCGCTGCAGGCTCCAGTCGTCCCCGTCGTGGAGCTCCCCTCGCCCTCCGTCTCACTGGTCCAGTCTGACTCTGTGGCATGGCCCTCCTGGGCCATGTGAGATGCAGCTCCCTCCTGCCCCGATGCCACTTCTCCTCCGCCTGATGATGCTGATGCACACAAGCACAGAAAGACAAACAAAAAGGGGGGGGGAGAGAGAAATAAAGGGATATTGAGTACATGGATCTCCGGTACAGTTAGCGGACATGACAGACACAGATGCCCCCTGCACTAAGTTGCGCACTTGGGGTCCGCTACGCATTCCGTGGAACATGCCCTACACGCCTAGAGTTGTCAACTGCACCCATGGATGACACGGCCCAGGGATGGCTGTACTGACACACTACTGAGGGTGGTGGCTGGGGACACAGGGGCTTACGGGGGTGCCCAGCCTACAGATATCGCCCTGGCCTAGGGGGACCCACAGCCCTCCTCCCCCACCCAGACACCTCCACTGCACGACAACAGAGTAGATGATGCTTGTACTCACCCCCTTGTGTCTGCTGTGCTGCCCTCACGCGCCCATCCAAATCAGGGTAGGCCACCGCCAGGATCCGGAACATCAGGGGGCTCAGTTGACGGCAGGCACCCCGCCTACGTTGGGAGGCCATCCCCAGCAGAGACTCGGCGGTCTTCTTGGTCCCGCGGCGGATGTCCTCCCACCTCTTGCGGCAGTGGGTGCCCCGTCGATGGTGGACCCCCAGGCCCCGGACTTCCTTGGCGATGGCACGCCAAATCCCGATCTTCTCATGGGCGCGGACCTATGTGACACGTACAGGGAGGGAGAAATACCACGTTCAAGTTACTCAGCATTTTCCTTTCCAGTGGCCCAACGCCCCCCATCCCCGCCAGGCCCCCCGCCAGGCCCCCCGCCAGGCCCCCCGCCATGCCCAACATGCCCCCCATCCCCGCCAGGCCCCCCGCCAGGCCCCCCGCCATGCCCAACATGCCCCCCATCCCCGCCAGGCCCCCCGCCAGGCCCCCCGCCATGCCCAACATGCCCCCCATCCCCGCCAGGCCCCCCGCCAGGCCCCCCGCCATGCCCAACATGCACCCCATCCCCGCCAGGCCCCCCGCCAGGCCCCCCGCCATGCCCAACATGCACCCCATCCCCGCCAGGCCCCCCGCCAGCCCCAACATGCACCCCATCCCCGCCAGGCCCCCCGCCAGGCCCCCCGCCATGCCCAACATGCACCCCATCCCCGCCAGGCCCCCCGCCAGCCCCAACATGCCCCCCATCCCCGCCAGGCCCCCCGCCAGGCCCCCGCCATGCCCAACATGCCCCCCATCCCCGCCAGGCCCCCCGCCAGGCCCCCCGCCATGCCCAACATGCCCCCCATCCCCGCCAGGCCCCCCGCCAGGCCCCCCGCCATGCCCAACATGCCCCCCATCCCCGCCAGGCCCCCCGCCATGCCCAACATGCACCCCATCCCCGCCAGGCCCCCGCCAGCCCCAACATGCCCCCCATCCCCGCCAGGCCCCCAAGCCAGCCAGTGGCCCCAAATCCAGATAGAATTAAACTCACTTGTTGGTCTGGAGGACCGTAGAGTAGCGCATACTGGGGGAGGACCCCATCCACAAGTTTCTCCAACTCCTCTCCAGTGAAGGCAGGGGCCCTTTCCCCAGTCGCAGCAGCCATTGTCCCTTCCAGACCGAGGTCACAGCAACACTTGCAGTATAGGTCCTCTCCTGTGAAAGTTCAAGTCGCAAGTGGATAAGTAGATAGAAAATGGCGGTCACGTCCGCGGCGGTGCGTACCGCGGCGGTGCGTCCCGCCACCGCCGGCGCCCTTCGCCATTGGCTCCTGAAACCCATAGGCTTCAATGTTAACCAATGCGGCTTCGCGCCGCGGTCTTGGCCCGCCGCCCGCCGCGGTGTGCCACGCCAGCGCATTGACCTCACATCCCATTGTCACACTTCACAGGTCAGGCAGCCGCCATTTCCAGGGCCCACATGGCTCAATTTCAACTGCGTCACACAGGCCTAGGCCTTGCATAGCCACTCATACACGCCATTCACTGCATAGAGAATCGTATGCTGTGCTAGCTGTGAGTACGTACCTGTGGGTTGCCTGACTGTGTGCTCCATGTTGTCCTTCCTAGGCACCGTCCGCTGGGTTGGGCGAGGAGACGGATGAATCCTCCCGTGTACCGACCGCTGGTGGACCTGTCGACAATGGAAGAACGCCACATTATCCTGACCTACCGTCTTAACCGTGCCACTATCCATGAACTGTGTGCCCGGCTGGAGCCCGACCTGATGTCCCCCATCCGCCAACCCACAGGGATTCCCCCTCTGGTGCAGGTCATGTCAGTACTCCATTTCTTGGCAAGTGGGTCATTTCAGACAACCGTGGGAATTGCTTCTGGGATGTCTCAGCCCATGTTTTCAAAGGTGTTATCCAGAGTGTTGTCTGCCCTGATGAAATCCGTGAGGAACTACATCATTTTCCCTGAGGTGGGCGAACTGGCTACAGTGAAGGGTGATTTCTACACCCTTGGACATATTCCCAACGTAATTGGTGCCATTGATGGGACCCATGTGGCTTTGGTTCCCCCAAGAGACAGGGAGCAGGTGTACAGGAACAGAAAAAGTTACCATTCAATGAACATCCAGGTGGTGTGTTTGGCTGACCAGTACATCTCGCATGTAAATGCCAAATTCCCAGGGTCAGTGCATGACGCCTACATCCTCAGGAATAGCAGCATCCCTTACGTGATGGAACAGCTACAGAGACACCGTGTATGGCTAGTGGGGGACTCTGGGTACCCCAACCTGTCGTGGCTACTGACCCCAGTAAGGAATCCCCGGACCAGGGCAGAGGAACGGTACAATGAGGCCCATGGGCGTACTAGGAGGGTGATCGAACGCACCTTTGGCCTCCTAAAGGCCAGGTTTCGCTGCCTGCATATGACCGGTGGATCCCTAATGTACTCACCTAAGAAGGTGTGTCACATCATCGTGGCCTGCTGCATGCTTCACAACCTGGCTTTGCGCCGCCAGGTGCCTTTCCTGCAGGAGGATGGTCGAGACGGTGGTGTTGTGGCAGCGGTGGAACCTGAGGAGAGTGACGAGGAGGAAGACGACGGGGCTGAAACAGACAACAGGGACAGAATCATTGAACAGTACTTCCAATAGGACACAGGTAACATTTCAAAGATAATTTAGTAAAAGTTAACTACTCTGCAGCATCTCTGCTGCCTGTCTATTTGCCCCAGTGTATGATGACTGAGTTTTGGCTTTTCCCTCCCTATTTCAGATCTGGGGTCCCCACTACGAGTCCTGTGCTTCGTTTCCCCATGGACTACAGCTTTGTGGCAGCTGTTTGTTGACTTCACCATGTACAAGGACATATTTGCACTGTCATGTCAATTACAATCTATTGAAATCACAGCCAGACTCCTGATATTTTGGTGCAAAATAGGTGTTTATTGAAGTGCTCAAAATGGGATGGGTGGTTTCAAGTGGGTGGGGGCTATGGTGAAGGAATGTCCATGGCAGAGTCCAGAGTAACAGTCACACAGGTGCATTGTCCAGAGGCCTGTGGAGAGATGGAGCATGGGCAGTTCGAGGATGGACAGGGTGACAATGTGGGACAGTGGGATGACATCAGGTGGTATCCATTGCTGGCGGGGGTCTTGACATCCTACTCTGTCTTGCGAGATCTCAGGGCCCTCTTGCGGGGTGGTTCTTCTCCTGCAGGAGGTGGGGGTCTGGTGGGCTGCTGCTGTGCGGGGGCCTCCTGTCCACTAGCGCCGGCGGAGGTGGATGGCTGTTCTTGGTCCCGGCTAGTGGCAGGGGCCCTTGGGTGTTGTTCAGTGTCCGCCCTGCTGTTTACGAGGTCCTGCAGCAGCCCTACCATGGTAACCAGGGTGGTGTTGATGGCTCGGATGTCCTCCCTGTACCCCCGATAGTGTTCCTCCTGCAGCACCTGGATCTCCTGGAACCGGGCCAGTACCGTCGCCATCGTCTCCTGGGAGCGGTTGTATGCTCCCATGATGGTGGTGAGGACCTCGTGGAGAGTGGGTTCCCTGGGCCTCTCCTCCCCCCCCTGTCGCACAGCTGCCCGCCGAGTTGCCCTGTTTCCCTGGGCCTCTGCCCCCTGGCCGGTGTGCCCACTACCACTGCCCCCAGGTCCCTGTTGTTGTTGGGGTGGTGGGTTATCCTGGGTGCCCTGTAGTGGTAGACACACCGCAGATTGACGCGCCCTGGAGACAGAGGCATGGGCCCGCTGGGTGGGAGCTGTGCTGGTGTTCCCAGAGGGGTTAGGGTCTATAGTGGCCTGTGCCTGTGTGAGGGGAACCGACTGTCCAGAGGTCCCCGATGGTCCGGGCTGGTCATCGGTGTCCAGATCGACAGAGCTGCTGTCATCGCTGACGGCCTCTTGGGTGGGGGGTGTGGATAATTCTGGCCCCTCCGCCGCGGTGTGTTGACGGTCGGGTCCTGCAGGGGTATAGAGGTATGGTTATAGTTTCAATGTGTGGCATATGGGTGTATCTGTGGGTTCCCGTGTCCCCAAGTGCTGGCATTCGTGTGTGGGGGCTTTGGTGAGGGTGGCTTGTGGGGGGGATGTGTATATGCATTGGGCATGCTTTGGTGATGGGTGTCCATGCTTAGTGGACGCATGCAGGCCTAGGTTTTGGGATGTGTGGGTTGTGATGGTGAGACATTGGCGGGGAATAGGTGTGCTGGGGGTGGGGGTGAGGATGGTGGTGGGGGTGAGGGTGGGGGTGAGGATGGTGGTGGGGGTGAGGGTGGGGGTGAGGATGGGGGTGGGGGTGAGGGTGGGGTTCGAGGATGGGGGTGAGGGTTGGGGTCTGATTTGGCATGCAGGTGGGGGGGAAGCAGTATTGAAGCTTCAACTTACCAGTATCCATTCCTCCGCCGACTCCTGCGAGGCCGTCAGGATGCAGGATGTTCAAGACTTCCTCCTCCCATGATGTGAATTGTGGGGGTTGAGGTGGGGGTCCTCCGCCAGTCTTCTGCACGGCGATGTTGTGCCTGGATACCATGGAACGCACCTTCCCCCGTAGGTCGTTCCATCGCTTCCTGATGTCTTCCCGATTTCTGGGGTGCTGTCCCACTGCGTTCACCCTGTCGACAATCCTCTGCCATAGCTCCGTCCTCCGGGCAATGCTGGTGTATTGGACCTGTGTGCCGAACAGCTGGGGCTCTACACGAACGATTTCCTCCACCATAACCCTGAGTTCTTCGTCTGTGAAGCGGGGTTGTCTTTGGGGTGCCATGGGGTGGTGTGTATGATGTGTGGGGTGGAGTATGTGTATTTAAGTGAGTTGAGTGTGGTGGTGTGTGTTGTTTTGTGTGTGGATAGTGTGTGGGTGATGGTGTTGAGTGGCTGTGGCTGTTATGTTTTGGATGCTGGTGTCTCGCTCTTGCCTTCTTTACGATTTTGTAAGCATAGGGGTTTGTGGGTGATGTGGGTGGGTGTTTTATATTGTATTGTGTGTGTGGGAGTGGTGTGTGTATGTGTATCAGGTGTGTGGGATTCAAATCGTCCAATGTGGGTGAGTTTTGTTCGTTGGTGGGTATTCTGACCGCGCCGGTGTGTCCCGCCAATGGAATACCGCGTTTGAATGACCGCCGCGTGGATTCGTGGGTCGTAATGGGATGGGCGTATTTCTGTTGGCGTGGCGGTGGAGGTTTGGTCACCTCCACCTTTCCGCCGACCGCTGGTCTGGCGGTCTGTTGTGGCGGTCGGATTTTCCGAGGTTTGCCTTCTGCGGGTCAGAATGACCGTGGCGGGTTTCCGCGACCGCGGCGGGATTATGGAGGATTTCTGACCGGCGGTAGGCGCCTTTTACCGCCGAGGTCAGAATGACCCCCTATATGTCCTACCTTAATCATACACTACCTAGTAGTGTATGATTAAGGTAGGGGCTACCTATGTCCTACCTTAGGGGTGCCTTACATGTAAGAAAAGAGAAGGTTTAGGCCTGGCAAGTGGGTACACTTGCCAAATCGAATTTACAGCTAGAACTACACACAGACACTGCTGCGGCAGGTCTGAGACATGATTACAGAGCTACTTATGTGGGTGGCACAGCCAATGCTGCAGGCCCACTAGTAGCATTTGGTTTACAGGCCCTGGGCACCTCTAGTGCATTTTACTAGGGACTTACTAGTAAATCAAACATGCCAATCATGGATAAGCCAATTACATACACATTTTGTAAAGGATCACTTGCACTTTAGCACTGATTAGCAGTGGTAAAGTGCCCAGAGTAACAAAAACAGCAAAATCAGAGTCCAGCACACATCAAAAACCTGGGGAACAGAGGCAAAAAGTTAAGGGAGACCACGCCAAGGATGAAAAGTCTAACAATGATCATCTAAAAACAGAGATGCCTATTGACAATCCAGGAGGACCAGATCCATATCAGATTTTCAAAATGAGTATCGACCATCTAAATGATATCTATTTAATCTTCAACAGATGCTAATTTCACTTATTTTGTGATCTTAGAAACGTGGCATACATATGACTTCTCTTGACCTGTGTTTAACACTGCTGACCTAAAAGATCTGCAATACCATTAATTTGAAATTGCAGTTCAAGGACAGTTTTGCTGACCCTCCCAATAGACCCACATCCTTCCGGCTTTCCTTGGATGAATGAAAACCTGTGGAGAGATCAACACTTTAAGTTCATTGTTGGACCTGGCCCTTTCTGCAGGATCATGCCCAAACTGTTTGCCTTTAACCTCTTGTTTTCTGAATTTGTTTTGTTGGTTTTTAGGACTCTGAGTACTTTACCACTATTAACCAGTGCTAAAGTGCCCTCTTCTTTAAACCTAGTAAGATGGCTTACAATCAAGTGGCATATTTATTTTACTTGTAAATCCCTAGTAAAATGGTACTACATGTACTCAGGGCCTGTAAATGAAATGCTACTATTGGGCATGAACTTCAGTTCGTCAAAATTCCAGGGGTAGCGGAAGTGACAGCACACACCATTTGATCTTTACTTTCACTCACATACAGACACAGGATTATACACACACACACACATTAACACATACACTCTCTCTTACATAAACACACTCTCATGCACAAGAATGCACACAACATACATTTAAATCACTTTTTACTTACTTATGCTGCCAGGGAGAGTAATATTCCAACTAACTGTACTCCATTCTTTATTATACTAATAATGAATAGTTTGATATAATATTATTCACTTTTAGTGTAATTAAACATTGTCAGAAAACAAGAAAACTAGAGCCACAAGCAAAGTCTGTAAGGACGCGTTGCCGCTTGTCTTCCTGATGCTGATTTTTGCCTCCTCTGAGACCAGGGGTTTCAAAGGCAGTGCCAGGGGTGCAAGGGGCAAACCAGGGGTTGAAACTGTGACCCCTGGCAACCCCTAAATGTCATCCATGCTAGTGGGTGTGCAGCTGTCATTGTACCACAGACTTAGGCAGCCTTTTTAAACATCTTTGGCCAGCCATTGCAGCTGTGTGTGCAGTTTGCATTTCCACTTTGTCCTGGCAAAATAAACCTTTTGCCAGGCCTAAACCTTCCTTTTTAATGCATATAAGTCACCCTTAGGGTAGACCCTATACAGCCCAAATGGCAGGGTGCAGTGTATTTGAAAGGTTGGACCTGTACTTTTAACGTTTATATATCCTGGAAGTGAAAAGGACTTATATTTGTTTTTCACTACTGCAAAGCCTTCCTCTCCTATAGGACAATATGTAGTTGCCTTATTATATGTAATATGTGCTAACTTTTAATTGGGCACAAGTAGGAATGTTGTCTAAAGAATTTTAATTTCAAGTCCTTTCTAATGGTAAGACCAGATTTTAAGTCACAATTCTGAAAATGCCACTTTTAGAAAGTTTACATTTTCAAGTCTTAACCATTTGGTGCCTGAATCCTGCAACATGGGTCTCATAACTAGTTGTTTCAGGCAGTTAGTCCTTGTATATTGCTAGCAGACATTGAAACAAAGGAGAATAGAGTTTGGCAAGATGGGCTATCTCTTACTTGAATCTGGGGAGGAGATGTCACCTACCACACTTGCACATCAGAAAGGCTCTGCCTTAGTACACTCATAAAGTATTGACACTAGTCTTTTGTGACCCCAAGCAAGCTGGGGCAAGGGCAGGGAGGCAGAAGTATTTGCATTTGCTATCAAAATCTAATCCTGATCTGTTCGAGCAAAAGCAAATACGATTTTGCACAGGTATTTATAAAGTGAATCAATCATCTTTCCAAGCTCTCCTTCTGATTTCTCTTTATTCTACAGAATACCAAAAACGTTTTTAAGTATATAGTTCAGATTTGCTAATTTTGCAAGCAACAAAGAGCAGTATCCCAATTTGCTTTTCTACGTTGCTCAAGGAGGAAAACACAGTGCAATGGCTTACTGCTGGTTTCATCGCCTATGCTGATGGACGATTAGAGACTGCCTTCTACAACGCATGATCTCACATCATGTCTTAGAAGTGAGTCTAACACAGGATCTGTACTGTAGGGATACCCTTCCAGAACAAATTCCTATGAGTAAATAAACTCAGAATACTTCCACACTTTAAATGTGTGCTGCACTCGCACAACACATGCAATGCTAATTTTTTTGAGAAATTAACACATTTCCCACTTCTTGCACACGCTTCAAGTAGGCATTAGTTTTTGACACAATGCTCCGTCTGCTTTTTTATTAGTTTGGCCTTAACATCAAACTGTATGGATGTTTTGTGTTGAGCCACCTAATTAGGTCCCCTTGATGAAAGCGCTCAAAGTAGTGTAAAGGAATTTTTGCTCTGTATAAAGTTTGCCTTTTCAGCATAGACATCATTTGCACTGGGTAAACATTTATTGCGATGTTTCACAATTAAATTAATAGTACATGTTAATAACTAATATATGTCCCTTACTTATGAAGTTAACACCAAAAGTAACAATTGTTCTTCTGTTTCTGTGACCTTATCTCTCTGGTGTAAGACATGAGCTTCTCTCTATAGATATAAATATGAATGTAAACATAAATATGAATATACATTTTAAGCTATCCATTAAAATACCTTATAATAAAAATACGTTTGATGCATGCTGGCGCCCTTTTTGTAAAATCAGATTAGATTTGCACATTCTGCATCTTTAATAGAAAAAGTTGATTTTATAGAACACAATCTTATCAGCAACCATGTGTTACTGAGCATTAGCATAGTGAAGTTTATCGATGCACTTTTGAAAACGTCATTCTTTCTCATGGAATCTTTGATAGAGGTTATGTACAATGTTGTTATAGTCTTCCAATAACAGAACCATACATTGTATGAGTTCCCCTCTTTGTCACAACAGTGTGTAAGTGAGTATGCCTCTGACATATTTGAACTGATATCCCTACTGTCATTTCTGTGAATCGCTACCTGATCTGAGCATGTTGTCTCTGTTTTATTCAGGAAGCTTCTTATCACCACAAAAAACTGTCACCTGCCTAACATTACATTTATTCCCAATAAATAAATGAAATGCCCTAAAACATGATAACATTGGCTATAGCAAATTGGCATATTTAATGTACTTATAAGTCCCCAGTAAAGTGCACTACATGTGCCCAGGGCCTGTAAATTAAAGTAAATTATTTTCTGCTAGTAGGCCAGCAGCAGTGATTTTCCCACAAACTTAAGTAGCTCTTTAAACATGTCTCAGGGCTGGCTGTGTGTGAATTTTGAACCTGCCAGGTCCACCTGCAAAAGTAAACCTTTCACAAGGCCCTACCTTCCTTTTTAATACATATAAATCACCTCTAATGTAGGCCCTGAACATCCTAAAGGACAGGGTGCATCGTATTTAATAAGTTGGACACGTCATGGTAGTGTAAAATATTTAAATTCATCTTTCACTACTGCAAGGCCTCACCTTTTATAATATTTCCAAATGCAAAGAGATAACTGTTTGGTGTCTCTGTAATCATAATTTAAAATAATAATTTATGGTGAAGTATAAATTACAATTCTGAAAATGCAATTTTAGAAAGTTGCCATTTTTCTTGTCTTATCCATTTGGTACCTGCAGCCTGTCTCTGGTCACCTGACTGTGTATAGTTGGCAGATGGGCTTTGTGTTTTCCTCCTAAACAGCCACAAGCAGTGGGAGCTTAGGTGTTATGGGAGGGCCATCTCTGGAGCTGGCCACAGCCTCACTTATACCTGAATAGGCTGTGGACTGTCTCAAACAAGGGCTACATACCCCCTGTAGTTAGACCGGAGCCAGAGGAGGGAAGGCAGGTCATCTGTGCACTTCAAAGGCATGGCTCTAGAAGCTTCTCCCCACTTGAAAGGCACACCTGTGTATAAAGGAAGGGCCTCAGATGCCACTACTTCAGTATACTTCTTGACCTATAGATACTCTGCCAAGAAGAAGGACTGATGTGCTGCTTCAAGGACTTCCACTCTACTGGACTGCTGCTCTGAAGGAACTGCTGCCCAGCTGTGGCAGACATGCTGTCCTCTTGCCTGGGTGAGAAGGACTTGACCTGCATCACTTTATCCCAGAGTGCCCCCAAAGGCCAGTTGGCTGGGCTCCTTATCTGAAGTCTCAGGAACATACAAGGCATTCAACAAACTTGAATCTGCCCCTGGACTTTGCCATCTGTGAGTTATCCCTGCCAAGTGGTGCCGCCCCAGTCTGGGACCCTTGGAAGTGGGCTTAAAGGTGCTTTGCCAGCCTCAATGGACCCTGTAGAACCAATGCACCTTCTCTACTGTGCGGCGCAACCTGAGCAGAACTGATGCATTGCCACTTCTGTCTGGCCTGGGCCTTTCACAAAGACATGTTGCATCACAGCTCTTTGGAACCATCACATCTCCCCAACTGTGCGACGCATCCTCAGTGCAGAGCCTTGCATCGCTTGTAAACGTCATCCTTGACGACAAAGTGAGACTCCACATCACAGCTTTGGAGCTCTTCAGAACCTATGCTTTCCCCAGGCTGTGTGCCACATTCTCGACACAGGACCTCACATCACAAGCCTCATCAACGGGATCCTTGAGGATGATACAACAGGGCCGCAGCCTCACCCCATTTTGTTGAACCAACCATTCACCTCAGCTTTGTGACACTTTTTTGATGCACATCCACCTAATCCTCCACAAACCAGGATATAAGATACTCGGTTAAGATGGATTAGCTGGGCCCCTGTAGTTGTCCCATGCTCCATTCTGGTTTTGGTCTGGCGTGACCAAATATTCACAGTTGGAGCTTTACACCTTTTGGTGCTATTTACTCTAAAAACTTCCAAATTCATTATCTCCAGTACTGCTAATTATATTTTTGTTCTTTTAGTCATTTATTACATTTTGCTCTATATTTCGAAGCTGGTGTGGAATCTTTTTTGCGTGGTGATTCCACTGCTTTACGGTTCAAAGTGTTGCACAAATGTTTTACACATTGTCTTTAAGTTAAGCCATAATGCTCTCTGTCAAGCGTTGAACGCAGGTTTATTTGGGGTTTGCTTGTGTCTTATCCTGACTAGGACTGTGGTTGCTACTTGATCAAGACTCACACCCCAGTCAACCAGTAACATGGTTTCTAACAAGTTGACATCCTTGTTGAGCAATATGGCCTTTACAGAAACCATTTCCTGACATATGGCCTTCTCTGAAGACTTCTCTGGGACTTGTAGCAGGTAGAGGAGCCTGAGCCAAACATGAACAGCCTCATATGTTCCTTCCATTGCTGGGCACTGGAAGATGGCTCATCAGCAGGCCTCCAGGGCACTGGTCTCCCACATGCAGATCTCTCTACAACCCTAGTGAGACATGTGGCAAGAGTAATTTGGTAGGGTACTCCACTATAAGGAATGTTCGTTTGCCCTGGAATACCAACAAACTGTCACCTGTAATGAACTCCTGCAATTTGTGCAATTCTATGTCCTACATAGATCCTACCTCTCACCTCATTGAATCTATAGAATTTTCAGTTTTTCCTAAGGCCCTGGACACGTGTGTCTGATGCAGATCTCTGACAACAAATCTCTAACGTATTACGGGATTGCCCCTGCCTCGAACCATACTGGTCGGAGGTAACACTAAGGATCTCAGAAACCACAAGGATGTCACAGGGAGATACCAGCAATATGTAAAAGGTGGAAGGGACACAGGGCAGCTGTATGTTTGATGGACCTTGCCCTAGTATTGGCAAAGCCAGAGACTACCTTGAAAAGAAAATATGTGCAACCTATTACCAGTGTAGCTTGGAATCACATCACGGTCTTGTGGGTCCAAGTGGATGTGACTGCCCTACACAAGGAAGAGGCTCTAGATCTCTGCTACCTTCTGATAGCTTTGACCTGGGGCCACCTTTCATCCAAATTTGTGGATGCTTGGGAGAACAGTTTCTCTGTAGCATGAATCCTCCAACCCCCCCAGCGTGGAGTCCTATCCCGGCCTCCCTTTCCACATCCGAGCAGATGGCTCTTTTGCTCCTTGATGTCCAGTCACCCCACTCAATATAGGAATTTGGTACATCACACCAACATGTATGCTCTCCTTTCCCCACTTTTGGTTTGTGACCTCCCCCACTCATTTGCACACTAAGCATTGCAAGCACACAAACACTTATT
Organism: Pleurodeles waltl; assembly: GCF_031143425.1. Classification (NCBI taxonomy): domain Eukaryota; kingdom Metazoa; phylum Chordata; class Amphibia; order Caudata; family Salamandridae; genus Pleurodeles; species Pleurodeles waltl. The sequence continues at coordinate 723,530,971 of NC_090446.1, read as the reverse complement.
GAAGAGAGTGAAGAGGCTGAGTTCAATGGTCATATACATTTAATTGAAAGTCAAATTAAAAAATGAAACCATTAACAATAAAATATATCAACAGTTACACAGGTTTGACTGCTCACCACATAACATCCTACACCTTCAAGGTGACGATGTTCAGAACTAATGATGGCTCCTTATTGACTCAGGCAATAACTAGAGAATTGTTATGTTACATGCCTTGAAAAGATGTATGGTATAGAAATACATTATATATATATATATATATATATATATATATATATATATATATATAAATATATATATATATATATATATATATATATATATAAAATGTATTTCAGTATGTGCATCTGTATACACATACATGCATATTCCTGGGTGCAGTTATGCTTATTATCCAAGTATACATGGGAGTCAGATTTCAGTTCAATTGAGTTCAGTCTGTAGGTTGATTACCATCTTTGAAATGTCAATTCGGTGTCCAAAACTTGTAGTTGGACATGTTTGATACTTTATGAGTAAATTATCAATTTTTCTAACGTACTTTTCTGCAGTTCAATAAAAATCAATAAAAATCCACTAAACAGCGTGTGTAATAGTGCAACCACTCCCGCAATAAACTAAAGCTCCCTATGATCAATAAATTCTGGTCTTTATTATGATGAAGCAACGAGCAGGAAATGGCATTGTTTTGACTGATACGAAAATGTAGAAATATTTCTCATTTAGAGCTATCACCTTGACTAAAATTCAGTCAGCACAAACAGTATCTTATTGTATGAATTTGGGTTACAGCCTGAAGTGGGGTCAAGCAGCAACCACAATTCTTGTCAGTGTGAAGCACAAGCAAAGTCCAAATTAGCTTGTGCTCAACCCTCTGGTAGCTTGGCACAAAGTAGCCAGAATCAACTTAGAGGCAAAGTGTGAAATATTTACACTGCACATCAAACAGTGATAAAGTGAAAACACAACAGAAGAAAAATCCCATACCAATTTAGTGAACTGGAGTAACGTAATACATTATTTGAAACCAAAAGGACAAAAATCCTATTACTTGAGCCAAATATATGCAATTTTTAAGCATTCAGATAAATTTAGTGCATAGAGGCACATAGTGCCATCTATGGTTGGTCGTATGGTTGCACCAGATCAGTACAAAGATACAAGTCCAGGATGACTGTGATGGGGCACAAGCCAGATACAGAGACCAAGTTAGGCCTACTGAACAAAAGTACTTAAATCCTGGCTGAGGGGTGTTGCGAGAACCTGTGGCGAGTATGAGTCAAGCAGTGGTGGTTTCGTTGATGTGAGTCTATGAGGCTAAATTGTGCGTCGAGGATGCACCTTACAACGGTGGTTTTGAGAAGCTATGGGGCTCCAATCCGAAGACATACATCAAGGATGCACCGTGCAGCAGTGGTTTTGAAGAGCTGTTGAGTCCACGAAAGTTCCTCAGCAAGTTATGAAAGGTACAAAATCATACATATAGCTTCGGGGCTCAGCTTATTCTATTTGCATCCCTAACAAGTACCTTGTCTGCTGTGCTCCTGAATACCGTCCGTGCTAAGGCTTTTCAGCCATACCAATCATTTAGGGGCCTAAGATCGGATTTCCGGAATTTATTGGCCATCCATCATCCCTCCCTAAACCAAAGTAAATCCTCTACGGACAGGCAAGTATCCTCTAGAATATCCTTCCTCCCCTTTTGAGAATGATTTCTCAAAATTTCAGAAAGGTTTGCAAACTCACCTTTCTCGTTCAAACTTTGGTCCAAAATCTTGGTTTATGTACATTAGCTCCAATCAAGGCCTCCAATAAGCCTTTCCCCTACCATACTGCCAGTTCATTGCTGAGGACTAGGAGTTCATCTTGGGCTTCCATACTCCAACGTTTATCCTTCTCCAAGTATCACATGGCAGAAAAGGTGGTTCTCATTGTATCAGCAAACTGTTGATTGTTACTCTTATTCTTTTTATACATTCCAGAAGTATAACTATAGCTAGGGTGACCAGATTGTGAGGAGCAAAAACTAGGTCAGACATAAAAGGACTAAAGACTTTACACTCACTTTTATATCGGGCATGTCCCGTTTTTCTGGTTAGCTTTGTGAATGTGTGCCTATACATGTGTGTTTACATATATATCTATATCTATATATATATATATGTATATATATATATATATATATATATCTATACACACACACACACACACATTTACAAGACTACACATAGAAAATTAGCTATGGCTTGACCTCCTACTTTGTACCCCGATCCCGCCCCCACCCACCACTCTCTGCTCCCCACTCATCTATCTGCTGGGAGCAGACAGGGACCAGTGTTGCCTGAAAGTAACAGATAAATTACTTTAATTATTGCATACTTCGTTGGCGTCTGTTAAAGGAGAGCATACCTTTAACTTATGCTTCCCTAGATAATCTGACCTTTGTCCCAAAAACCGGGACATTTCTGTAATGATCTGACCTTTGTCCTAAAAATCGGGCCATTTGTTTAAAATTAAGAGAAGCGTCGGGACACTGGGACCGTCCTCTAAAAACCGGGACTGTCCGGGGAAATCCGGGACGTCTGGTCACCCTAACTATAGCTCTCGCAGCCCCCATTCCAAGGGGGTCCCCGGCTCTGTGCATGGGAGGTGGACCCCTGATCTGTGAGCTTGTGACTGATTCCGGAACTTGGTGGCAGGGCCGGCTTTAGGGCGGTGCGGCCGGTGCAGCCACATCTGGCACAGACTTTGGCGCAGGTACTGTGTTTAAAAATATCTCATGTGTTTAGAAGCATGTGAACTTGCTTGTGCATCCAGTCTTCAGTTTTCAAGCAACAATAAAAATGTCAATTTAACTCTGGTGATTATTGTCACTGCTGATGTGAGATCCAAATTTTGTCTAGTGGTAGTTTTTAATCATCATAAAGTAACCCAAAGGTGTCATTTTCCTGTCTGCAAAGAACGTGTGTGTGTGTGTATACCATGCAGATCACAAAACTGTGAGTAAACTATGAATAGACCTTCAAAAAATAAAATGAATTGTATGTAAGTGGAGGGCTATGGAGAGGTGAGGGGCACTGTTGGAAGGTGGTAGTGAAAGAATTTGTTCAGAAGGAGGTCATGAGGGTGGGGCCAAAAAAGACCAGGCGCCACCAGCACTAAAGCCGGTCCTGAGTAGGGGGGCCCCCGTCATGTATTTTTTAGTGGGGCAGCTCAAGTTTTTTGCCAGTAGGAAATTACAGCGTAATATAAGTTGTTCTATGTTAGCAATAGCTCCTCCTAAAGTCAGTAGATCATTAACCCTAATTGCATTGTCATTACTCTTGATGCCCCTCATTATGCTCAGACCCAGTGACCTTCAGCTACAAAATGGTTCTGTATTATTGGGTGGCAAAGAGAATGTATGTGATCAGAGTGACTACCTTTTCTGGACTGATGCATTATGACCCGCCCCCTCCAATAGAAAAATGTGTATGGAACTAGGGGGCTGAGGATAGAACTAACAGTCAGACTCAATGCGTTCCTATAAGTTTGTTGGGCTCACTTATTTATAGTTTGGCAGTCTGGATACTCCATGGTACATACCTCGTCTGCCGTATTGCAGTGGTATAGGCTATAATGTGCAATGTGCTTATAGTATGGCATATGAGACATCCACCAAGTTTGTAATCGAGTACCCAATCCCCTACACAATGTAAATGAGGCCCCATAGTCTTCAGAAGTATCTGCTATTTTTTTAAATCCTCAGTGTACTGTCTTGTTGTATTTTACCATGGTCATCTTAGTCGTATCGCTTTGGTTTATTAGGTGGCATTGTTATAACTATTTGTTTATATTGTTTAATTCGGTAGATATATATCCACAGCAGCTGATGTCATAGTGGACTTTAAGGGTTTGTCAAATAGCAGCTGTATATGTGAGCCTCTTGGGTATTGTAGAAGTTGTTGTTAAGAGACATCCAATCAATGCAACTAATCCATTTTTAAATGTGTTAGTATACATCAATTTTCATTGATTTCTGTTCTGAGGCACTTGATCTCTGTGTGTGATTAATGACACATTCTATTGCACTTTCCAGACAAATATAATCTATAGGTAATAAACAGTTCTGTCTAGAACACCTGCAGCTGAAAACAGTCATTGATTGTATGTGACATTTCATTATACATGGTCTGGAATGGCAGGAATTGGTTACATATTTTCAGAAACATTAGGCTTGACACATTATTCTTACCCTTGATCTCTCTGCATCCCTCCAGGTCTTATGATGTGACAGCCAGATATCGTGATAGGGAAGATTTCTACCATGGCAACTTAAGATAGAAGGGGGATATGGGATTCAGGGGTGAATTTGTGGCGATTAGACCTGGAATCCCGTGTTCTAATCATGCATTCAGTACTTCCGATATAATGGTGTGTTTCTGAGCCAATTAATTGCCTGGTGCTTAAAAATGTACATATGTGACATATAATGTAATACAGTAATGTAATCATATAGAATCATGCTTAACCCTTTTGCTTCTAAGCCAATCCCAACCCCTCCCCCCACCCTCACCCCCAGTGCTGTGTCCTTTTTGGCTATTTGGGTGCTTAGGCCTCCATGACTTTGTGTACAAAAAAGGTATCCATGCCAAATTTGTGTCCTTTTTTTTTTCCAACATCCCGTGGATTTGAAAGATGCCCATGTTTTGTGGATTTCCCTGGAGGGGACTGAAAAAATAGGTAAAATATAGCAAAATGATGAGGTTTTTGAAAGTAAATAAGGAAAAAGTGATCCAGAAAAAGTGTCTGCTTGTTTCCCTAAGGAGGGCATGCACAAACAGTTTGCTGTATTAATATCGCCATCTTCCCAACTTTCAGGAACATGCAGAGCTGAATAAACATAACCTAATTTTGTACCACAGTTTTGGCATTTTTCTAAGCGGTAACCTATCTTCCCTATTTTTTGTGCTCTGAAGCTACTTCCAGTTTGTGGTGAAAACAAGTATAAATCCCATTAGTGATCCAGAAATCTATAGATTTCTGAAAAGTAGACAATATACTGAATTAATGAAGTGGTCATATGTGTAGATCCCTCAAGATTTTCTTAAGGAAAATAAATGTTGAAAAATACATTTAAAATGACTAGGAAACAAATGGGTATTTGTGACAACATTTTCATCTGTAACTTTTTGTCATGATGGAACATTGACAAAAACAATATATGATTACCCCCATTAGACCCTTCTAGTTGCAGGGATATATAGGGTTTGTAGGTTCTCCAAAAACCCAAGCTACCCAGAGCACCCAACTGAGCTGCACCACACAAAAGCTTTTCAATGAGTACTGAGTATAGACCAATTCTTCTAGCAAAATAGGCAGAGTGAAAAATGGGCATTAAGAAAAATTGTGTATTTCTGAAATGGGCACGAGCTATAGAGTTTAGGAGCCGTGGTTATTTCCTACATCTCTGAATTTGTAGATATACGTACCTGCGTATGATCTGGAGGGTATTTTTCAAAATGTCATCTTTCTTATACACTGTCTTATATTTGAAGGCCACCAATGCAGTAAAATCCAATTGATAATAACAAATGTTCTTATACTCTATGCTTCTACAAGCCTCCTGATAAAAATGGTACCTCACTTTTGTGGGTAGGCCTACTGCCCGTGACAGGAAACAGTCCAAAATGCAATTTGGACGCAGCACATATTCCACCAAAAACAGATCCTCTTTTTTCAATGTGGTTAGCTCCATATTTTGGACCCTAGCTCAGCCAGCAGCTAAGGAAATCTAGCCAACTTTTACATTTCTGAAAACTAGACACATAGGGGTATCCGGAGTGTGCTAAATTGTGTGGCTTTCACCACCTTTTATTACCCAGAATCCCTTGCAAACCTAAAACTTTGACACAAAAAAAACATTTTCCTCATATTTATTTGATGGAAAGTTCTGGAATCTGTGGCAAACCACAAACTTCCTTCCACTTTGCATTCCCCGAGTCTCCTGATAAAAATGGTACCTCACTTGTGTGGATAGACCTAATGCCTGCGACAGGAAATGGCCCACAAGGAAACATGAACTCAGCTAATTTTTCCAATGAAAATTGGCTCTCTTTTTCTGATGTGGGTAGCTCTAGATTTTAGACCCTCGCTCAGCCTTCACCTAGCCAGACTGTACATTTATGGCGAATCTAGGATGGTGTGATGTGCATGGATCCCATTAGGATTTCTTAACCACAATGCCCTCAAACTTTTCCTGAAACCATACATTTTCCTTATATTTCTGTGATCGAAGCTTCTAGAATCTCCAGCAATCCAAAAAAGTTCTACCACTCACCATTGCCCCACCTGTACCAACAAAAATGCAGCCCCACTTGTGCGGCTGGGCCAAGTGGCGCGACAGGAATGGATCAAACCAAGGACAATGGGAGAGTTTCCCCTATTGACCTTGGTTGGATCCGTTCCAGTTGTATGCGCTGATGTAATTTTCCTGAAAACACAGAAATAAGGTTGGGAGATGGAGAAGTTCTCCCCCAGGTCCTGAGGGTGTTTCTCTGTATAGGAAATCCCTCTGGCACCTGCACCAGGGTGATTTTCAATGCCGTTTATATCAGAGGTCCGGGAGCCTTCTGATGTACACCAGCACTGTAGCGTCCGGTGGCTTACGGCCGACCGACGCATGGAAGCGGTTAATACACAGTCTTAATTTGTCTCCTATCCCTCCTTGTTGTAAGGAACTTTCTTGTTTTTTTTTACAGTGTATGTTGTACAACTATATGAACATACAACATTTGTCTTTACAAGAACATCAGTGGACACTGTTGCTTACATAGCACAGGTCTTGGGATGTTTGTAAGAATTGGGACAGATGAATCATGTCACAATTGGCTTACTAGTTCTTTAATATGCTAGCATTGTTGAGCAGTGAGCAACAATGTAATGTGTTCAAATATGGTTAATGCTAGCTGTAAGGTTGTATGGAAACAGAAATAAAACTCATTGCAATAATATTACAATATTAGGCATGACTCTTGCTCATTCCACAACCTGAATTGCCTCTTGGAGATGGATAATATTATACTTTATTATGGCATATTTGATCAAACTCATAGGAATTAAAGACAGTTGTAGAAAGGATTTAACCAATTCAAATGCTTGTCTTTTCATCAAGAGTATCATTAGGAGCCAAGTCATAAATTCTGCACTTAACTTATATTGCCGCCTTTTTATATCCTTATTTGTTAATATCTCAGTAACATTCTAAGAACAAAGTTGCAATAAAAAAAGGCCCACATTTATGAGATATTAGGGCAGGGTAGCTCAGCAAGTCACCTTACTGCGCTGCTCTGTGTCAAAGGGGGAGAGCAGGAATGCACAGCATTTTCCTCCTGTGCTGACACCATTTTTCTAGCCTAGCACCAACACTTTCACCCTTTCACTATGGTGGAAAGATGTTTGCAATGCATGCAGGATTATTTTTGTGCATGATGGGGCACCTTCCTCACAAAAACAATCCTGGGAGGCTTTTTCCTCTTTCTATGTGTGCTGCAGAATTCAGCACACATAGAAAGAGGTAAAAACGAGGAGAAATAAAGATATTTCTCTGTGTTGCTTCTCCTCTGGGGAGGTGTAAGGTTTTGGTAAATTTCCAGGTTTACATGATCTTGTAAATGTGAGGATGTGTCAAAATCCATGGGTGTTGCATGGGAACACCCACTGCAACACCCATGGAACACCTCCTTAGTGCAGAGCAAGGCAGCACAGAAATTTGTGCTGCCTTGCCTTACTCCATATCTATGTGGCCATTACAAGCTACGCAAAGTGGCTTTGTGTGGCTTCATAAATATGATTAAATGGTCTGCACTGCTGTGGCATTACAAAATGTGATGCAATAGCAGCCACCGGGCCTGGTAAATATAGCCTAAGTTGCAAAGGTAGCGCAGGGGAACTTGCCCTTCTTACATGGTATTTAATTAGGTAGTATAATCCCTAAACTAAAATAGTTCAATTAAAAAGTTAAATTATTTTAATACAGTTGTTAAAATGGTGTCAAAATAATTTATGAGCTGTTTTTATGTTTTATGGTATGCATGGGACACAGAGAGACAAAGCAAATAAGTTGATGATGGAGTCTCTGTAGGTTTTGTTTATTTAGAACATTTTGATGAACTATTTGAAGGGCATCCTTGAACACAGTCTGTTGACCCGATTAAAAATACTTTTTAGGAACATCTTACTTTCAAGTCCTTTGTTCCTTAAATGAATGGCCTTTGTCCTGCAGGAAAGACCTACTATGTCCAAAGCAGTGTTGGTATTTTGGTTGTTCCAGTTTTTATGGTTTTGTTCCAGTTTGGTGTCTGATAATTTTGAGAGGTTTACAATGGTTTCTGCCTGCTTCGTTGCCTTAAGTGCAAGCAGCTTTATAATTATGTTCTAACTTTTCCAAGAAATGTTTCGAATCCCATGGTTACAATTATTTAAACCATAAATCCACCAATGCATCCTTTCTATAATTATAAACCTGCTCTTCACCATCTTTTCACAAGTACTACTTGCCAAAATTCGAGACACACTACGTTTTAAGCAATTGAATTCTTACTCTTTTCGTCCGATCTTCCTACTACATAAAAGCAGAGATAAATTGCCAGATAAAATAGATTTGGCATCCACATCCTGTGTTTGAAGGCAGTGGCCTGCAGTGGCCCATGTGAAACAATAGCATGATCTCTGGGCTAATTATCATCTTCATAGAGTTTTATGTGCATACCTCCTCTGCTAGAAACACTCTAGGTAAGATATTTAATAGACAGGTGCCCTTATTCGCCGCTGCGCACTCACAGTACAGTTGACAACTTTTTAATCATGTTATAAGTTAACACATTTGAATGTAGGTATCTGTGAGTCTAAATTCTAACAAGACCCATCCCAATGGCAGAAATATATTAATATGATTACAAAATTAATATATTGCTCCAAACCTTTTTTTAGAGTAGTACAGAGGTTTTCAGCGGGTGCTGACCTCGTACACCAGGTTTTAATCAAATAATCTCTTTATAAATAGCCCTATATGCCATGCTAAGGATCAAGGACCACGTGTACAAAGAACTGCATGCAAAACCTAATCACTATTTATGACCAGTATTTTTGGGACCAGTAAATAATTTTTGAACTGACCTATGTAATAATAGTTTGGTTTGTAACATTATGATTCAGAGTGTGTTACAATCCAACCTACTTCCTAAAAATTGAAGAGGTATGTTGCAAATTACTGCTCAGTCTGATTGGAGGCCATCACAGAGATAGTTGCTTGTTTGGGGCAACATACTACAATGTCTGTGATTACCTCAATAAATAAATAAAACATTTTTTAACGCAGCCTGTTTTCCTTCAAAGGAAATGGAACTGGATTTCAAATAGCATGTTTTTAAAAAGTTTGTTTAAGAATTTTTATTGTTCCTCTGCACCAATGCTAATTGCCAACAACACTTTTTTAATATTCACAAAAGGGAGGGAATTCTAGGGTACACGTTCCCCTTTTGGAAATGAACTAACTAACCCTACGCAGGTGTTGGTAATTTTTCATTGTTTTGCAGCCGGATTATGGTCTAAAAAACATTGCTACATCACATACAGATTTGCAATTTAGAAGGGACGCCACAACATCCTCCTTCCAAATTGTAGATCGGCATCCATACTCAAAGCCATTTTAAGAGGTAAACATTTAACTGACTCCTGAAATGTCTTTAGTACAATCACAAACACATTTTAGTGGATGAATTGGAGTGTTTGCAACTGATAAAATGCTTAGTATATCTTGGCCCATACGTCTTTCTTATTAACAGTGTGTTTTGCATTGTGGGGAGTGTAACCTTTTAAACGTAGACATACACCTAGTCAGAAAATAGATTTCACTGGGCAGTGGAGGCCAAATATGCTGCTGCATTAAAAAAATAGTGTTTCCTGGAATCATTGGTCAGGATGGATACTTATGGTAGTGTTTGAAATTAATCAGTTGACCTAATGACTACATGGGTGGGTGAAATTAGTAATTTAGCTTGGCGGAATGTGAATTAAAGATGATAGTGGCATGCGACATTTTGATATATTGAAAAAACATAAGGATAGATTTAGTGTTATTTAATTTTGAGGTCTGGCCTAAAGGAGGCTGAAGTCCTCTTAGAATCCTCTTTTTTTCCACAAAACATAACAAAAGTACATATAAAATAATATGCTTGGAAAGGCTTTTGGTCAGCCCTCTACATCCATTGTTCTGTTCAAATGTCATTCACAATTTACTTCTGCCCAGTCTACAGCACACAGCAATGGGTCAGCCCACTTCAGCCTCTGACTCTTTTCATTGTAGGTGACAGCTTTCTGTTGATGCACACACATCCACCTACAAAGAATTACACCTCTGTGTCAGAAGAAATCATTTTAATTTATGCTTCAGGGTCATGTTTTCCATTTATTTTTTAAATCGGTCATTTGACCTACTTTTTCAAACATAGGCATGCCACCTATAGAATGAAGTATTTTTTTCTCTCATATGTTACAACAAAAAAAAAATCAATAAAGCAAAAGCCAGGCTTGCCAAGGCCCCTTCATACTATCCAGCAAAAAAATTCTTCAGAGACTTAGCGGCCAGAATTATTAGCAACACCAAGTTAAATGTTTATGGGGATGACAGGGCCGACTTTAGCACTGGTGGTGCCCGGGACGATAATCTTTTGTGGCACCGCTGACCTCCTCCTCGCATTCCCAAAGTACCTCCCAGTAAAAGTGCCTCTCATCCCTCCATAGCCCCTCCTTCACATATATTTGAATTATTTTCAAACACTGTTAAAGGCTGGTTTTACTAATCCACTCAGCTATCCAAATAAAATACAGACCTGTTTTTTGTAACTGGTATATTAACCCTCTGTGTTACTTTATGGCAAGCCAAAACTGCCAATAGACAAAACTTTGATCTCTCTATCTAGCAGGAACATTAATCACAAGAGTTATCTTGACATTTGTATTGCTGCCTGAAAGCTGGAAGCACAAGGAACTCTGTAGCAAGTGCTTTTAAATTGCAAGTTAGTGTTCAAAACAGCACCCCCTCCTGGTGTGTCCGCAGCAGTCGCACAGCCCTAAAGCCAACCCTGGGGGATGGAATCTAAAAACTAGAATACACTGTAAGAATAAAGTGTGGGAAATATGTAATACTGAGAATGCCTTGTGGCTATATTACTTCAGGTTATGGATGAATTTATCTTCTTAACTTCTTGCTCTGCCCTTTTCCCAGTTCCCACTCCTGCACGGCCATTCCCTATGGCTAACACTAATTTTACACCCTCTCCTCTCTATCCCCTACCCTGCTTCCTGCTTCACTTTAATGCTCGTTCTTCAGTCTTTTCATGCATCAACCCATCTCTTTTTGTAGTTGCTTCATCCCACTTACTGTAGAGAACATAAAAACCCACTTGCATACATTTCCCAACAAATACAGTATAGGGCACATTTATTAAAATGTCATGCAACACAGGGCAACAAGCAAAGTTGTTGCACTGCAATGCATGAAAGGGAGAGGACAGAAATGCTCCATAATTACAAACACATGGAGCACTTCTGCTTTCTCCTTGCACTGCTGCACTTTAGGCAGCCTGGCACTGATGCAGTCACCCTTGCACCACAGTGCAGGACTGTTTGTGTTTCAAGGAGAATTTGTTTTGCTCAGAAAGGCATACCTTCCTGTCTAAAAAGAATCTCTCGAGTAATTTTCCTTTTTTAATGTGTGCTGCAGATCTCAGCACACATAGAAAGAGGAAATAACAAGGGAGAAAGAGGTTTTTCCCCTCGTTAGGCCATCCTCTGGGAGGTGTAGTGATTTCATGCAATCCCAGGTTTACAAATCTTTGTAAATCTGGGATTGCATGAAAACCATGGGTGAATGCATGGAAATGCCCATGTTCCACTCATGGAACCCTTCCCAGAATGAAATGTAATGCAATGCAGTGCAAGCTTCTGCACTGCATTACATGTTATTTACAAAGCCACGCAAGGTGGCCAATTCAACCCTCGCATGGCTTTGTAAATAGCTACTAGTATTTAGCGTCATGAATGAGCCACAAAAGTGGTGTAAAACTATTATCAAAATGTTACTAAATATGGTCCTATTTGTTTAAGAATGGCAGACAGCAAGATCAATTGCACTCTTCCCTACTAGTATGAGTCCATTATCTTTAAATGGTAGAAGGCTGAGTGGCTTATTTACCAGCGCCTTGCGCCACAAGTGCATCATTTTTTATGATGCACTGGTGGGTCAGGCTGCAGGCACATATCTACAAGGACACACAAAGTCACTTTGTGTGGCTTTACATGGCTTTGTAGAGAAGGCTCTCTTTCACGCATTTCTCTGACACATTCCCAGATTTACAAGGTTTCATAAACTTGGGAATGTGTTAATTTCTTAAGCCTCTCCAAGGGTGGCGTAAGGGGGCCACAACATGGAGAAACAACGTAATGTCTCCCCATTCTTTCTCTGTCTATGTGTGCTGCACAATGCAGCACACATAAAAGGAGGAAAGCGCCTCTCATGATTGTTTTTATGCAGATAGGTGTCCCTTCCTGTACAAAAACAATCATCCTCACATGGTGCAAGGGTGTCTGCTTTGGCACATGGCAGTCATTTGTGCACCAGCTCAGGAGACAAGGACACAAATGCACTGTATCTTCTTGATACAGTGCATTCCTGCCCGTTTGTTCTGCCTGAGAGCAGTGCAGCAAAAAGGCTTGCAACACTGCCTTACACAAAAAATTTGTAAATGATGCCCTGAATTGTTCTGCAAACAGAGCACACCTGCATTTGTAAGTGCAACAATTTGTGGTTGATGTTTTCTGGTGGCAGATATCTTTTCATTTCTCTTTTAGGGAGCAGAAACACATTGAGGCATTTGAATCTGGGGACTGTGCGCTTCAGATGATTTGACTTAATGGTTTTCATCTTATCCTCAACAGACTGGCAATAATGAAATCAAGAATTGGCCATCTCATTCTGCTTGGGGTCCTCCTGTCGGCTGCTTGGGGATGGATGGACTCAAACACCAACAGACGCTTCAGTCGAACTGCAGGGAAGATACAGCCAGAGGTAATATTGATATTTTCCTTTGTATTGCTTTTTAAAACATTTTTGTGCTTTGCTTTCTTTCCTCAACCATCGATGGGGATGGGCGACAGAGATTCAAAGTACACAAATCGGTACAGCGAAATGATGTATTAGTGCAATGTTAATAGGAATGAATAAAACAAAAAAAAGATTCTTCGTCAGGATTTTCTTTTTCAGTCGGCAGGTCATTGGAATACTGCTAGATTGGTAAATCGTGTGAAAAATAGAATCCAGAATCAAGGACATAGGTTTCAAGTATCCAGTTTCAAGTTTTTTGATCAAATGAATAGTTATTTAAAACCATTACACTATTAAGAAAACAATAAAAAAATGTAATTAAAAGCATTACTTGCAAAACCAAGCCCCGACTGTGGGAGTTTGTCCCTGAGCATATGCACTTTGTGTTAGAAATTAGGTCTTTGGTTGCAAGTCAGGTTACCCCCTGTTCAAGCAAGAACCCTCACTCTAGTCAAGGAAAAGGAGTAACACACCTGGTTAACCCCGGCTCACCCCCTTGGTAGCTTGGCATGAGCAGAAAGGCTTAACTCAGAAGCAATGTGTAAAGTATTTGTACCAACACACACGGTAATATAGTGAAAACACTATGAAATGGACACCACACAGGTTTAGAAAAATAGGGAATATTTGTCTAAATCAAACAAGACCAAAACAACAAAAATCCAACATACACAAGTTAAGATATGAATTTTAAAAATAAAAACAGTCTTACTCTATAGGAAACAATGGAAACATTTACAGAAAGTACCTGGTTTGGGTAAAAAATGAAGCCACACGGGTACGCGTTCAGCGGAAAAGTCAGCGATGCATCGATTCCTTACTCGCAAGTGAGGTCATATGTCATTTCTTCTTTGGTGAAGTAGGCGATGCGTCATTTTTCTCCCTCGCAAGAGAGAAATGCATCGATTTCCAGACAGGGCACCTCGGATTCGCGCAAATTCACAATGACTTTGATGCCCAGCGATGTACGTGAGAAATCCGGTCGTACTGTGTTTGAAAACCACGCTGCATGGGGTTTGCGTCATTATCAGCAGCCGCAAGCAAGTGTTGCATCGTTTCTTCAGCCGTGATGTGTCAATCTCCCAGCCATGATGCAGGTGGAATATCGATTCTTGCAAAGAAGCGGGTGGCGCTTCATTTTCTTAGCCGCATTGCAGGTGGTGTATTAAAAAATTTCCCTGCACGGTGTTCTGTGCGTGGATTTCAGTCCTTGTTCTGCCAACTTCACCTCTCAAGGGCCCAGGGACTGGATAGGAAATGCCTTGGCAGGGCAGGAGTCTCAGCAGAGGGTCCAGGTACTGGCAGAGGACGTTTTTGATGGCCCTGAGACTTCAGAACAGGGAGCAAGCTCAGTCCAAGTCCTTGGAGATTCTTCTCAAGCACCAATGCACAACAAAGTCCAGTCTTTTTCCTCTTTCACAGGCAGAAGCAGGATAGCCCACAAAGCACAGTTATAGGCAGGGGCAGCACTTCTCAGCTCTTCAGCTCTTCTCCTTGGCAGAGGTTCCTCTTGGTTCCATAAGTGATCTGATTTTCAGGGGTTTTGGGTCCAATACTTACACCCCTTTTTGTCTTTGAAGTAGGCCTACTTGTTGTTCAAAAGATTCTGCCCTGCCCAGGCCAGTCCCCAGACACACACCAGGGGCTGGTGACTGCATTGTGAGAGGGCAGGCACAGCCCATTCAGGTGTGAGTGACCACTTCTCCCTACCCTCCTAGCACAGATGGCTCATCATCATATGTAAGCTACACCCCAGCTCCCTTCCTGTCACTGTCTAGAGGAGATTCACAAACAGCCCAACTGTCAAACTAACCCAGACAGAGAATCCACAAACAAGCAGAGTCACAGAATGGTTTAAGCAAGAAAATGCCTACTTTCTAAAAGTGGCATTTTCAAACTAACAATCTAAAAACCAATTTCACTTAGATATGTATTTTTAAATTGTGACTTCAGTAAACCCAAAATCCATATTTCTATCTGCTAACAAGGGGAACCAGCACTTTAAGATTATTTAAAGGCAGCCATCATGTTAACCTATGAGAGAGATGGGCCTTGCAACAGTGAAAAACGAAGTTGGCAGTATTTCATTGTTAGAACATATAAAACCCATCAGTACATGCTAGTGAATCATATATGCCAATCAGGGAAAAGCCAATTACACATAACATTTCACGTAGGGATCACTTGCACTTTAGCACTGCTCAGCAGTGGTAAAGTGCCCAGAGTAGCAAAAACAGCAAAAACAGAGTCCAGCACACAGCAACAACCTGGGAAGCAGAGGCAAAAAGTTAGGAGAGACCACGCCAAGGATGCCAGGTCTAACACTTTGCATGCATATTATGGAAACCCCAGGAGATGATTGGAGTTCTCACCTGCCATGGCCAGGTGCATCCCCATATGTCCATGGGTGTGGCCACAAAGTTATACCTCGATTGACATAAGTCAATTGGGTGACAGACCAGGTTTTGCAAAAGCTTGTTTACGAAGGCCATGAATTTTACTCATTGGCATACCAAATGGATTGAGGAACCCACCAGCTAACATAAGACTGTTCGTCAGCAAGTTTGTACAACTAGTTCCATAAATATTGTCTTGAGTATTCAATCCTTTGTTTAATAATCTTTGCGCACATGCAGATAAGGTGGGTTACTGGTTTCATTTTGTAACACATAGTTGACATCTTGGATCTGACAATGCATCCTTCCATGTTAGTAGGAGATCCTAGATTAGAAAAAGACAAAATGGTAGAGCATAACGCTCTGTTTGATTGTGTGCTGAAAGTGCGATGTGATGTATGATTGTGGTCTCAGGTTGGTTTACGTGTTTGTCACAGCCCAGGCGTGCCTCAGCTTTGCAACTATAGACCTGTCTTACATGAAAGATCATCTTATAGATGAATGATTATGCATATGTTTGTGAAGGCTGCTTGACCCATGTTGCTGCCCCATGCTTCTTGAACCTCTAGTGCCAATAGAGATTTTGCTAAATACAACACCCTTGAGTTCTCACATTTTTGCTCTAATTGGGCTTTTATCTCAACCCAGTAGAGGCTTCTTAGAGTTTCTTACTCCATGGCTCTAAGGGCCAGATGTATCAAGCAATTTTGCATTCGCAAACAGTGCGAATCGCAAAATTCTGCACTTTGCGAATGCAAAAATGCCTTTCAAGATGTATGAAAGGCATTCACTGTGCAATTTTAAGGAATTGCTAGAATAGAGATTCCTTATATTTGCGAACCCATTTAGAGAATCGCAAATTGCGATTCTCTAAATAGGAAATCGCAAATAGGGAATTCCTATATGCGATTTCCAAAGCACATGCATCAAGCATTTCCTAAATGCAAATTGGGCATTCAGGAAATGCAATTACCACCAAATCAAATTTGGTGGTAAGCATGTGCAATTTTAAAAAATGCATTATAAATGCATTTTTAAAAATGACATGTAGCGCACACATGCCCTAATGTCCGCAAATATTTTTTGGGGGGTGCATTAGAGGGGGCCTTAGGCCCCCAGCACCCTGGGGTTTGCATTACCTAATTTGCGAATTCCTAACTGGAATTTGCTAATTGGGAAATGCAAAACCATTCACACCTATGGGCCTACCGGCCCATAGGGATGAATGGAGTCGCATTCTCTAATTGCGATTCGGTATTAGCGATTGCGAATTTACCCAATTCGATATTTTTATACATCCCATTTTTTATTTTTTAAGTAGCGATTTCTTACAATTCGCTATTTAAGAATGCAAAACGAATCTTTGATACGTCTTGCCCTAAGTCACCAACACAGTTTCACAAAGGAATTGAGGCATTGATATTTCTGATTTTGAATGCCAAATTCCAGTCAGACCTAAGTTGGTAAGGTGTCTTTCACAAGACAAAAACTGCTTTATACACCTTTACTTGCAAATGATTTAAGAAGTTTATTTCCTTGCCATGTCATATTTCCCAGCCATACGTCAATGATGGTAACAATTGTGCTGCTATCACCGTTAATAAATTAATTTATGATGAACGGTTCAGGATTTATTTCAGGAGGATGAAGGCAAATGTCAGAGTATGGGTTTTTGCTTGCATATGTGTGAAGTGGTTTATGCATGACAGGTGGTGCCCCAAAGTGACTCCCAGATATTCATACGATTGTGCCGACTCCACCTACTCGCCATTGATGAACCACTTGTATACCTTATATTTTGAGTCCACTAACTGCAAAATTTTTATTTTCCACAGATTCAGCTCTAATCCTTGTTGCTCGACATAGCTTGCCAGCGCATTGATCAATCTTTGTAGGCCGATTGGTGTTTGACTCATAATAACTATATCATCTGCGTATTGTAGGCATACAATTGGTTCATTTGCCAAGATTGGAGAATAGCCGTTGACTTCTTTCAGGTGACTATTCATGTCGGGCAGGTACAGATTGAATAAACTTGAGGCTAGAACACACCCCTGTTTCAGGCCTTTACTAACAATTATTTTTTAAGTCAGTCTACTGACGTCTCTGATTTTAAGCTGGGCCCCCGTTCGATGTATAGAGCAATGATTGCTTTGAGGCATATTTTCTGACGTACCCCAACTTTCCAGTTTTGTCCATAAGGGGTCACTTTGGACTCAGTCAAATGCTGATTTGAGATCTACAAACAGACGAATAGCCTTGATTTCCTCCTTATTGCGTTTTCCATCAGAATCCCTAGAGTTGGTAGATTTATTTAAGTTCCATACCACGCCTGAACCCTGTTTGCGTGTTTGGTATCAGGTGTTTCTCTTCTGACCATGTTAGGAGGTCTTGTAATATGCAGGATGCATAGATTTTGGCTTCCACATCTATTAGGGCTTTTAACCTGTAATTAGCTGGCAAAGAGTGACTTCCATTTTTGTATATTGGGTGGAAGATGCTTTCTTATTTAAAGCACAGATGGAGTTAAAAATCGAAACTAAATACCCTGCCCATTTTGTTTGAACAATGCGTTTGGCAGGCCATTGGGGTAGACTGTTCCCTCTAACTTCCGTTTTTTTACGATCCCCTCCAATTGTTAAGAGTCTGTTAATCTCTTCTCTGTTTTGGCTTCCAGAGGCTGAATCTTGTGAGCGTCCCCTGGCTCTATGACCACCTGGTGCTCCCCTTCCATTCATGGGGGGGGAGGCAATCCTTTATTATTTTCACATTGTTTTGGGTTCATCGAATGGTAGCCACTTTTCCTTTTGTTCCATCCATTGACTCTTCTATGCCATTCCAGCGCTGGAACCGGGGACGTGTACTTCTCTTGCATATATGCCATCCATGTCTCCTCAGCTATTCCTGCATTATGGTACCTGTTCTTACCGTTCATCAGGCCATTTATTGAACACCAAAAATCTTTACTGTTGGGTTCTTTGCTAGCCCAAAGTAATTTTACCCACAGCTCATCTGTAGGTGAAATTACTAGGTGATCCTCCTGTCGGCCGCCTGGGGATGGATGGACTCGGACACCAAAAGGAGCTTTAGCTGAGCAGCGAGGAAGTTACAGCCAGAGGTAATATTTATATTTTTCCACCGATGCATGTTTCTCACCTGATAGAGGTCTAATTAACAAATGTATATATTACACACTGATTTCCAGAGTGGGACTACATATCCCAGACTGCTTTGTGGCCCCAGGATGCGGTAATTTTCACCAGCACCTACATCCACTTGACCACACCAATGAGCGATATAAAGCATGTGGGGGCACTTTGCAGTGCAGGGTGCGCTGAACTCCAGAATGGGACTACAAATCCCAAACTGCTTTGTGCCCCCAGGAGGTGGCCATTTTCACCAGCACCTGCATCCACGTGACCAGACCAACAAGCGATATAAAGCGCGTGGGGGCACTTTGCAGTGCGGGACGTGCTGAACTCCAGAATGGGACTACAAATCCCAGACTGCTTTGTGGCCCCAGGAGGTGGACATTTTCACCAGCACCTGTATCCACTTGACCAGACCAACAAGCACTATAAAGCACGTGGGGGCTCTTTGCAGTGCGGCACGCACTGAACTCCAGAGTTGGACTACATATCTCAGACTGCTTTGTGGCACCAGGAGGCGGCCATTTTCACCAGCACCTGCATCCACGTGACCAGACCAATGAGCGATATAAAGCATGTGGGGGCAATTTGCAGTGCAGGGTGCGCTGAACTCCAGAATGGGACTACAAATCCCAAACTGCTTTGTGCCCCCAGGAGGTGCCCATTTTCACCAGCACCTGTATCCACTTGACCAGACCAACAAGCACTATAAAGCACGTGGGGGCACTTTGCAGTGCGGCACGCACTGAACTCCAGAGTTGAACTACATATCCCAGACTGTTTTGTGGCACCAGGAGGTGGTCATTTTCACCAGCACCTGCATCCATGTGACCAGACCAACAAGCGATATAAAGCGCGTGGGGGCACTTTGCAGTGCAGGACGTGCTGAACTCCAGAATGGGACTACAAATCCCAGACTGCTTTGTGGCCCCAGGAGGTGGCCATTTTCACCAGCACCTGTATCCACTTGACCAGACCAATGAGCACTATAAAGTGCGTGGGGGCACTTTGCAGCACGGCACGCACTGAACTCTAGAGTGGGACTACATATCCCAGACTGCTTTGTGGCCCCAGGAGGCGGCCACTTTCACCAGCACCTGCATGCACTTGACCAGACCAATGAGCGCTATAAAGCACATAGGGACACTTCGCAGTGTGGGCTGCGTGCGGGCTGCGACCTGTTGAAGCCAGGGCACGCCCGTCAGAGCCCAGATGAGGCTGGGCTGAGCCACCCCCTAACATCTATCAGCAAGTAGGCCTTGTTGACTGTCACCTTTTTATTATTGTATCCTCCTGCAAGTTGTATCATTGAACTAACTTTTTATAGAACACTTATTCACTAATTACAGTCCTTTGATGGGTAAAAGGAAAGCAACAGAGGGCGGTGCAGGGGTGGTGTTAAAAACCAAGCGAAAAAGGAATAAGCAAGCAGCTAATAACTGTGTTATGGACAGAATTGACAACCTTTTGGGTGAATGAAAAGAAAATGTAACCTCTTGCCCTGGTAGTGGCTCCAAAGAAACTGGGGGCGAGTGCTCCCCAGTCCGGAAGGGGACCGGTCACAAGAAAATTGCTGACATCTTTGTAAAATGTGATCAACAGGTCACAGCCACCATAGGGCAGGGGGGTGGTAGGAATGCCATCACCCACGCTCCCTCATTACCAGTGACTGAGCCATCACTAGATCTTAGTGACACTCTTCAGTGTACCAACTGCTTTAACCCTTTAATAATAAATATTCCAGACCCACATGATGAACCCGACCCAGGCATCAGGGTGGGTGGGTCAGTAGACATAAAAGTGAATTCAGCCCAGATTAACGCACAGTACCACTTATGCATGCAAGATTTAAAGAGCGAGGTGTCAGAACTCAAGTCTATGGTTAATTCCTTAATCGCAATAGTTAAGCAGCTAATTCCTTCAGACCCCACGGCCATCATGGATCATATTTGTACCCCAATGCCAAATCCATCAGGTACCCCGATGAAGTTGCCCAAATTGCCAGAGACTAGTTGTGCTGGCCAACCGTTAGCAGGGTGCCAAGATCAAGAACTCTTATCAGCCTCCCCCACACAACAGCTTAGCCACAGGAAAGGCATCTGGTGCCTGTTACCAAATCCCTAAATCTACGAATGACACTGTCCCTAAATGCACAGCACAGCCTGCCATTGACCACTTTTATTTTAAAAACACTGTTCTAATGTTCCCAAAATACATCCACTGGAACAAACTCAGAAATACGTCAATTCATTGGATTCGCCATGTGAGAGGCTGCTACTCTGTAATACGTGAGGATATAATTCATGCAGTCAGAAGGCCCGGCCCATACACACACTTTGATATGTTACAGTTGACATAGGGACAGGAGCATGGCGGATAATCTAGTGGCTCTAGACACAAGGACAAGTGCTCTAGGGCAATCTTGAATCCAGTTCAAATACTCTAGGCCGCCTGCGCACTATGGGGTTTGCCCCACTGATTGTCCAGCAGGTAACCTATCTGCTCTCAGTGAGAATGATTCACTTGAAGACCCATCCAAAACACATGTCGAACAAACCTCCGACCCATATAAAAAACTGTCCCTGTCTGGCCGTAGTTCCCAACTTTCACACTACAAGCACCCACGTTCTTCTTCATAACAGATTCCATCAGATCGCCCAGGTTCCATTGAATAACCGTAATAACATTCTACTTTCCTTTCCCCATGGACATCACGTACCAGTCCAAGAACAGCTAAGCGTGAGAACACTACAACAATGGTTAGGCTAGCTCCTCTAGATAGATACCACCAGTCAACCAAGGACTTATTGGGCAATAGTGATAACAACCCCCTTCCTCGTAACCAACTCCACCTGCCAAACCAACGTCTGGTAGTTAAACCTTCAAAAACCACATCAGTGGACAGGGGGGTACGACTTGTCTCTTGGAATGTGGCAGGTTTGAGATCTACCCTCCCCCTCCCGTCCTTTACCTCCTTTATTGAGGAACATGACATATGTCTTCTTTAGGAAACATGGTCGATCAATCCACTTTTTTGGATGGTTACTTAGATTTTCATATCCCTGCTTTGCCCAGTACCAGGGGTAGGCCTTCTGGGAGCTTAACTATTTGGGCTAGAACATCACTAAACTGCCGCATATCACAGCTACCTATCGATTTCCCTGACCTATTAGGTCTTCGCCTATCATTCGGGACAGACACAGTTGTGATCATTTTTAACATCTACACTAGAGGGGCCAGGGGGGTTGGGTCTCCAAAACTCTCTGTGTTCTTGAGACATTTTTGCTAAATTGTCCCAGGCATCACAAAATCATTGTGGCAGGTGACTTCAATGTTACATTTGTACCTCTTGACTGGGATGATCTTGGGTTTACCCACGAGGAGAATCAGGCATGGTCTATCCCTGCCTTGGATATCCCACCCATCAAAAGGTGGACACAGGTTGCTGTCCAAGTAAAATCATTGACTGTGGAATTTGGACTCAGGGCACTTAACGGTAGGACTAAATCTGATTCAAAAGGTTGGCATACATATAACAAAGTCAACCATACTAGCAGAATTGATTATTGTCTAGTCGACATAAGTCTAAGGCCCCTAGTCATCAACATGATGGTTATTGAGCGATCTGAAAGCGACCATAACCCTCTTTCAGTCCATTTGTCTTTTTTGTGTAACCACTTGTCTATGATTAACACCCCAGTAACAGCACCAGAGGGAATTAGTCTGGTAATGACAAATGTCACGTAAAGTCGAATAAGGTCCTGGCTTTACCAACGCTCATCAATGCTGCTAACAACACCTTGAAAACCACATTGATGGGTTTAGAGGCGAGTCACACAGTCCCCAATGAGGAAGTAAGCCTAACTCACACCTGATGCTTCGAGGGTATGGTTGCCCACTTCTCAGTAGATACAGTTCCTGATGGCAAGAGGCTTAAGGGTAGGCATCACTGGTTTAATAAAGAGTGTCAGTCCTCAAACAAGCATTTAATCCAAGCTATTAAATCCAAGGATGCGAATGCCATTTGCTCACCTAGAAAGTATTACGTATCAGCAGTCTGCACAGCCAAGCATGAACAAGATGACAAGTGGTGGGCTTAACTTAATGACGCTGCTAGAGAGAGGAACTGTAGTGAGTTCTGGTCCTTGGCAGCGTGCAGTCCAGGAAACAGAGAACTGAACATTACAACTAATATTACTCCAAAGGACTGGGTAGACCATTTTAGTGGGTTGTACTCTTATGACCATGATAGCATAACCTCTGAACATAAGGACTCTTGCTCAAATGTCATTCTAACACCCACCCCTCCAGAGCTGCAACTATTCTCCCAAGCGGATATAGCATATGCCTTAGGTACTCTAAAGCGTGGTAGGGCACCTGGCTTGGATCGTGTTCCAGCAGACCTATTCTTAACCTACATTGAAATCTGGTCAAGACATATCACTATCATATCGAACGCAATAGCATCTGGGACGCCAATCCCTGAGTCCTGGAAGGGTGCCATTGTAGTCCTGATTTTTAAAAAGGGTGACAGAGCCCTCCCCTGTAACTATAGGCCAATTAGCTTAATAGACTGTGTGCAGAATTTGTTTTGTCACTACCTTTTGGGCATGATTCAAGACTGGATGACTGAACACTACATTCTGAGTCCCCTTCAGGCAGGTTTTTGTAAAAAAATATCCACCATTGAGCAAGCCCTCGGGTTTTTGCTTTTATACTGGGAGACAGTTTTTTTTTGCGAAGGGAATCTGTATGTTGCTTTTGTGGATCTGAAATCAGCATTCGATCCAGTACCCCGTAAAAAGTTGTGGGAAGTTCTTTCCCTAATGGAATTCCTGAGCACATTCTTGCACTACTAATTTGGCTTCATGAGGGTAATTATGCGTGTGTCAGGTGGGATGACAAGGGGCAGCTTACTGACAGAATCCAGGTGTCAAGGGGTGTACGGCAAGGGTGTGTCCTTGCCCCCACCTTGCTCTCTTTATACATTGATGATATTGTCCCCTCTCTACTCAGAGTGGAGACTGATGCACCATTGTTAGACACACAAAAAATTCCGGTCTTGCTCTTTGCAGATGATACACTCCTGATATCCAAGACCTCAAGCATATTACGGAAACTTCTGAGCTTTGAGGAATTTAGCTCCACACGGGAACTTGAAATCAATGCTTCTAAAACTAAATTAATGACGCTCAATCCCCACACATTCTTCAGAGGGAAGTTTATGCTCAAGGGTACCGTACTTGAAAAGGTGGGCATATTTAGGTCCATAATTATACTTTTTTAGCAATGCATTTGCGCCACTTTTTAATGCAAAAGCAACGCAAACTCACAAAATTCAATTGTATTTTGTATGTTTGCGCTGCTTTTGTGTCCAAAAATGGCTCAAACGCGGTGCTAAAAAAGTATAAATATAGCCCTTAGTTACCTAGGCCTAATGTTAACTGAAAAAATGTCTTGGAAATCATGTATTGCAAAGCAAGCACTAAAATTAAAGCAAATAACAGAGGTTTTAATAAAGGATTTTTAGCTCTCGCACACTAAACCAATACGCCCTGCAATCCAGATATATGAAACGAAGGCTGTGAGCTCAGCTCTTTACAGGCCCATATCTGTCGACTAGCAGCCAAGCTTTACGATCAAAGGGAGGGCCTGCCGCAACAACATTAGGATCGTTGGACTACCGGGGAGAGTGAAAGGTGGGTCCATTCTTAGTTTTTGGGATGACAGGCTCCAGGAGGTCGTGGCCCTGGAAGGCTTGTCCAGATTCCACATGCTAGAACTTGCACATAGGTGGTCTTTATGACATTGGTGGTAGATCCCGCTTATCGCCGTGGTGATGGCTGCCAACATAACACCATGGAGGCGAACATACGTTCACCAAATTATGACACAAACACACCAGTCCAACAGAATACTGACACATACACAAATCCGCCAGCCCAAAGGTCAGTGCTAAAGTGGTGGTACCAACACCCATACTGTTACGCCAACAAAACACAACCCACCACATTATGACCCACAAATCACCATGGTGGACATTCAATAGTGATAAACTACTGGTGGTACATACTGGTGCAATCAAAATGGACAGTTGGCAAGTTCCTGACTTCAGCTGAGGTGCCTCCGATCCCCCTTTCCCCTGAGGTGCCTGTCCACTTCCGAGTTGTTGCCCCTGCACAGTGTTGTGTGGAATTTGTCAGGATCAAGTTGGGGCTTGGACTGTGCCCTGTGGCCATGTGGGACTTATGTACTTTGGACTCAGCATTGGCCCTTTCTGGACAATTGTTCATGTATCTTTATTCTAAAATTGGTTCATATGGTGGGTGTTGCCTTGCTATTACAATGTCAGTGCTGCCAAACTGTAGTCCTTGTATTATTATGCTGTGCGTTGTGTGCCATTGATGTACGTCTGCAGCTGGTTGTGTGTATGGTGTGTGTGTGTGTGGTGTGTCATGCGCGTGTGTGTCACTCTCCTTTTCCTTCCTCCCTCCCTTGTGTGCTAGGTGGCTGTACTCACCGTCATCATCTTTGTCGGCATTGGTGTTTCAGGTGGAGCATGGCTAGAAGAGCATCAGGAAGTTCTAGTTCCATGGTGGCTTTAGTCTTCTCTGTGTCTCTGTTGGTGAGTCTTTGGTCTTCTGTGATGTGTTTCCGCCAGGCTTTTGATGGTGTTCGTACCACCCTGGAAATTGTTGTGGTTTGCAGTGTCATAATGTGATGGGAACCTTGTCTTCCGCCTGGCTGTTGATGGCTACCGCAGTGGTGCGAGGTGTTAATGCCCTGCCGGATAGTGTGGTACATTGCTGTCTATGGGAGTTATTACTGCCATGGTCATATTTTTGGTGGTAATTACCGCCAGCCTGTTGGCAGTATTACTGCCACTTTAACAGTCACCGCCAATGTCATAATGAGGGTCATAAAGTCCCTGCACACCCAGTTGTTGCCTGCTTGCTTAGTTTCTGTAACAGGGACTTGCTTCTTCAGCAGGTGCCCCGTCATGGTCCCTTCACTGTGGAGAATGCAAGTGTTTCTATTCAGACTTCACACTTCAAGTTCAGACTCCATTGCTGTGAAGAAGCTTCAAGAGCTGAGATTACCTTACTCCTTACTATTCCCTGATGATACAGGCAGAGGACAAGTCTCATATTTTTCATGGACCCTTCAGTGGCATGGGATTGGCTGGTACTCTACAACAAGGGCACAATGTGCTCAGTTTCTCAGGACCAGCGTTGGCCACAGCGAGCATGATAAACAGACCCAGCAGGCGTGGCAAGCTTTGTCCAACTAAGCAGCTGGTGGCTTAAGACCAGACGAGGGCGGTGGATGTAGCAGGCTCCTTTAGATCCAACTCCTGGATCACATTCTCACCAGACTCCCCCTTAAGTTCTGCGATCTTGACAATGATAGGCTTGGAGAACACTTTCTAGGGGTTACTGCAGGCATGGCTGACAACCTCATCTGACCTTCCTATTCTGTTATAGTTTACTTTGTCCTTTTTTATCAGGCTGGGAAGGAGCTGAGTGGGTGTGGGGAGGCTGCACTAAGTGAGGCTTTTTACCAGACGCACTTGTGGTGCGAAGCCTCAGACGGATGTGACCATTTCTCCTACAGATCTTTTTGTTGTGGAACCCTACAAGCCCCAGTTGGAGGGCTTTGGGTTGTAGGCTCTTGCCTATCGTCTTATGGACAGGATATCTTTATATCCCAGTCGGGGTTGGAGGTGTGGGTATTTTGTTGTTCTAGGAGCACCTTTTCTCTTGTTTTCTTGTCTTTTGTATGTGTGGGATGGGTGAGACTGCATGGAGTGGCTGGCTTTTGGTGTTACATTTGAAAGTCTGACAAGGAGAGCTGACTTGCACATACATGTGCCTCCATGGCTGACCAAACTAGACTAATTACTTAGAATGTGCAGTTGCTTACCGCACCTTCTGGACGCTACAATGTTCTGGCAAACATAAAACGCAGGATGACACAAGTGAAATTTCTCCAGGAGACGCGCCTGATGGACAAGAAGAGTGTGTCTCTTGCTGTAAGAGGTAGAGGGGCTGTCATGATCTACCCTTCGCTTACGGCCGTTGTCAGCTGGAACTGGAGGGTGACCTTGATTCTTGCAGGTCCTGCTCTGGCCAAGGTAAGGGCGTCCCTTTCTGGTAGCCATGGTGCTGCTGACATTGGTCTGTCAAAGTCAGTCCGTGTCCTCCAGAAGGAGTCCCAGAGGAAAAAAATCCCTAAAGGGAAACACCTCTATGGCAGGAACTCCCTGGAACAGAAGAAAAGACACATAAAAAAAGATCAGACTTCCAAGTCAATAAAAATAACTGGAAGAAAGCTGAAACAAACAGGAATAAAGACTGGAATCAAAAGAAAACAACCAGAGCGTGATGACCACAAAGGTAGTGTTGCAGCACAAGGAGAACAATAATCTAACCCCTTAGATGCCCCTGAGCAGGAAAAAGCAAGAATGTCATTTTAGATTGGGAAAAGACTATAGAACAAGGAAGAAGAGGATGCCATATTAGAAAGGGAACCAGATGCATGCAGGGAAGAAGACAAGAAGAAAGGCATGCTGGGAGAAAGAGAATATGGTCCCACTAGAGAGAAGAAAAAGAAAAAAGGAAGAAAAAAAGAAGAAGAAGGAAGAAGTAATTAGCTCAAGAAACAAGGCACCAAGTAAATGAGGGGTGAGGGGGCGCATACACCTAAAGCCGAGGCCCACACCGCCCCCCGAGCATGGCGAGGCCCGAGGCCTAATCCTGGGCACCGGACTTCACCGCAGGCGATGATGTGAGCCGCGGCCAGAAAAAAGGGCTGCAGCGAGCCCCGCGGCTGGGAAAACAGACCACGGCTCCAACCGCGGCCCAAACCGGTTTCCCTGCCCGGGCAGCGGAGGCCCGCGGCATGACAGGGGCAGCTTTATTATACAGATTATTCTGCAATTACAACGGGAGCCCTAATTTGGACCACACTCAAAGTACCCTTCTGCTATACTTGGCATCCTTGCCTGGTCTCCCCTGACTTATTGCCTCTGTTTCCCAGGTTGTTGATGTATGCTGTACTCTGTTTTTGCTGTTTTTGTTATTCTGGGTGCTTTACCACTGCTTCCAGTGCTAAAGTGCAAGTGCTCCTATGTAGAATGTATGTGTGATTGACTTTCTATGATTGGCATATTTGATTTACTAGTAAGTCCCTAGTAAAGTGCACTAGAGGTGCCCAGGGCCAGTATATCAAAAGCTTCTAGTGGGCCTGCAGCACTGGTTGTGCCACCCACACTAGTAGCCCTGTAAACATGGCTCAGACCTGCGACTGCATGGGCAGCTTTAACCTGCCAATTCGACTTGGCAAGTGTACCCACTTGCCAGGCCTAAACCTTCCATTTTATAGATGTAAGGCACTCCTAACGTAGGCCCTAGGTTGCCCTATGGGTAAGGTGCAGTGTATGTTAAAAGGAGGACATGTACATATGTGTTTTACATGTCCTGAAAGTGAAATACTGCCAAATTTGGTTTTCACTGTTGAAAGAGCTATCTCTCTCAAACATTAACATGGGGGATGCTTTTAAATATTTTTAAAGTGTAGATTCCCTTTGGGAGCAGATAGAAATATGGAGTTTAGGGTCTCTGAACTCACAATTTAAAAATACATATTTTAGTAAAGTTTGCTTTCAGATTGTGTGTTTGAAAATGCCAATTTTAAGGAAGTATGCATTTTGTTGCTTAAACTATTCTGTGACTCTGATTGTTTATGGATTCCCTGTCTGAGTCATTTTGACAGTTTGCCTGTGCACCTCTCCTCTAGACAGTGACACAAAGGGAGCTGAGATGTAGCTTGCATACCCTGATGGGTCATCTGGGCTGAGGGGAGGAGTGGTCACTTACACATGAAAGGGCTGTGCCTGCCCTCACACAATGCAGTCTCCAACCCCTTGATGTGTGTCTGGCCTGGCCTGGGCAAACGCAGACACACACTCATTCACAAATACATACACACATGCCTTCATCAATTCACACACAAATCCGCACACACTTCAAAACATACACCCAGACATGCATTCCGATTTCCGTACATACACGCACTCACACTTCCATACATACACACACTCACACTTCCATACATACACACACTCACACCTCGATACATACATGCACGCAATCAACACTGAACACACACCCACATTCACGCACACAATGACACATACATGCACACACCACCACACACACACACACACAACACCCCTCACCCCACACCCCTGTCGGAGACCCTACTTAGCTGGATCCAGGGGGTCTTTCTGCAGGAGATGGGATGACACCAGCAGGCCATATTATTTGTCATAATACGGCTGGCGGCGGTCTGGTGATAGCAGCGCCACCTTACCGCCATCCGCCAGTATGGACACAGTTGGATTTCCGTCCTTCTTGTGGTGGAAATCCGGCTGTGGTCATAATATGGCAGATGAATGGTAGCCGCAGCGACGGTCTTTTGGCAGCCGTCACCACGGCGGTAGGCAGCTTTTACCGCCAATGTCATAATGAGGGCCCAAGACTCTTATTCTATTGAAAATTCCTAACTTGACTTGTGTATGTTGGATTTTTGTCATTTTGTTCTTGTTTTGTTTATATAAATATTTCCTATTTTTCTAAAACTGTATTGTGTCATTTTGTAGTGTTTTCACTGAGTTACTGTGTGTGTTGGTACAAATACTTTACACCTAGACTCTGAAGTTAAGTCTGCCTGCTCGTGCCAAGCTACCAAGGGAGTGACCAAGGGTTAGCTGAGGGTCATTCTCCTTTACCCTGACTAGAGTGAGGGTCCTTGCTTTGACAGGGGGTAACCTGACTGCCTAACAAAGACCCCATTTCTAACAGGAGCACTTGCACTTTAACACTGGATAGCAGTGGTAAAGTGCCCAGAGTATCAAAAAACGCAAAAACAGAGTCCAGCACAAACCAACAACCTAGGAAACAGAGGCAAAAAGTTAGAGGAGACCACGCCAAGGATGCCAAGTATAACAGCTGCCTTATAAGCGGTGCTCAAAATTTTGCGTCTCTAGAAAATTCCTATATATGTTAAGCCCCAAAATGTTTCAAGTTACTGTATAAATTGAGGGTGGGCTGTTACAATGTGCAGTTCATGATATAATCACAGTTGAGCATGGAAGTCGGAATTTGCAGGCTAAAGTGCAGCCGTCTTTGAGATCTTACTGCCTCAAAAATTGATCTGAAATTTGCTAAACATGTCAAACATAGAGGAAGACTTATGCTTGCTGTTGGCAGTTAGTGGGTAAAATTATGATTGCGTGTAGACGACACTGCTATTTTCTTCAAGAAAAATTCCCAAGGGCTCAGTGGGCTGAAACAAATCTGAATACCCATCCTATATCCACTAAAAAATAATAAGTTTTAAACCCTAACATCCAAACTGCTGGCAGAAAACCTCATTCTAGGTCACACAAACAGCTGACCATCCTGTATACTGGAATCACTGCATAAAGCCTTATTCATTATTATATTCAAACAGACATTTGCAGCCCATACTGAAAGGCACAAACAGGAACAAACTTAGGGCCTTTCATAGAATTTAGTGGACAGGTACTGGGTAACAAGTGTATTGAATAATCCATCCATGATATTGCAAATGCATTATATTCTAATACACTTGTAATGCAGTGGACTGGATAGCTGTCATGTTTGTGATGGAGTACCCATCAGCCAAATCCTAAATCAGACCCATAATCCTTAGTTATCCAACACTATGAAACAACTTAAAAACATTTCCACAATTTAGAATCTGCCAGGCGTAAAACCCCATCACTTGCCTTGTCACTACCCCTTAAACATGCTGGATCCACTTGCAACATACCTAGCTTCCGTGTAAGAATGAGCACAGCCCCGCTCAAGCACTGGGAACTCTCAACAGCCTACGGTAAATGGTCCAAAAAGTCACTGTTCCTTAGTGCATCACACCCATTATACTTTCATCCCGAGATCTTTGCAATTCTTTAGGCTATTTTTCCATTGAAAAGGGATCAAACTCATTCCACCCTTCAGTCTTCTTCAAAGAGAAATAGCAGTTGGATCAAAATTAAGGTAAAGGTAGCCCTGCTATAGACAAGTGTGGTTCTGAATTTTCATATCATTTCACAGCTAAAAAAATATTTCACTGTAAAAAAGCAGCTGTAATAATAATAATAAATATAAGTAACTAGTGAATGTATCCCATAAACTCGAAGTTTTTTTTTACCTCCTTTAATGTTTCTTTTTTGTACTTTACTTTCATCTTTACTTCAATGCTTTTATTCCCGGTGTGCAGGGATTAATTTTTAATGTGGTGTTTCCTTTAGTGCATTTTTCCTTTCATTTTGTCCCTACTGGTTTCTATTCTTCTTTATGTCTCTTTTGTTTCTGTCTTTTCCTTACGTGTGGTACCACTAGGCATCCTATTTTTCCTTTACCTTTCACTTCCTTTTTTTTATTTACCTTATACCCTTGCCTCCTTTATGATGTTCCTATTCCATTCACCGTTTCCCTTCATTGGAGTGAAGAAAAAAGCTTATTTTATTCTTTTTCCCTACCCTCCTTTTTTTCTTTTCATGTACCCAGTTTTTTTGAAGTCTTGACAAATTCAAAGATTTTGTTGGCCCGCTCAATTTCAAATTAATGAATTTCAAAGAGACAATTTCTCAGTGTTGAAAGAATAGCTAGATGTTATTATTACCCAGGTTATAGTACTTTACTAAGTAGGTATTATATTGATTCATAGTCAAGGATGTTAAATATACAGAATCATTCCTTTTTCGTAGAACACCTGTTCTCAACTATGTTTTCTATTCATTAAAGGTTGCTGTGATCTCCTACGCATCAATTGAATGACATTTGCTTTAATGTGTATTTATTAACATGGCTGTTCAAATTTGATTGATGTTTCACATGGACCACCAATTTTAAACATTTCATTTTTTTCTTTTGAAATGCATCCTGTTTTCTTTTAAGGAAAATGGGACTAATTTCAGAGATAAAAAGACTGTTTTATTCAAAGGCAGTCACAGACATGATGGTCTGCTGACCCCAGAAGGTCACCAAACCTGTGATGGCTATCATTCCTAATCGGTCACAAACTGCGACCTACCTCATTGATATTCATCAGGTAGGTCAATTTGCAACCCATTAGGAATCGCTAATTGAAACTCAACATGTTACATACATCAGAGATAGTGATTTTCTATTTGATATTCACAGAAAATCATAATGAGGGAATTGCTATTCCTACGTTTTGTACACCTGGCTCTTGGTAATGTCCATCAGAAGGTGTACACATTTGTAAGATAAATCGAAAAGATGAAACAATATGGTACCTAACATTACTTTCAGATGCAGACCACATAAAGCACTGAACTAAATGAGAACAGGCAGGAAGATAGTGGAATTGTAATATGTAATTTAATTTATGGTTGACTTATTTTACTCACAATACAGTGCATTTCATCTGTGCCATTTTTACTACTATTATGTTGGCAAGTGCTTGCAACTTTGCCTGATAAATCAGTGATTTTAGAGTTGTGAGTCATGAGCACATTGAGATGTTATCATCTTAAATTAGCAAAAAATAACGGCTTTTTTAGAATTCACAAAAGGCATACACTATGAATATAAATGAGGCAAGGGTCCCTTTGTGAATCCTACTAAATGGCGGAAAATCCAGGATAGATGTCTGTAGGGGACAGTAGACCTCCGTTCCATAACTGGTTCTAGCAAAATGCTGACAATGCTATCCCCGTCCATTGGTGGGACACGGGTATTCATTAAAAAAAAAAAAATGCATGATGTCAAGGGCATTGGGAAGAGCTGTTTCTCATGAACAGCTTCCACTTTGTCAATTGATGTAACCTTCTTACAGGGGTTTATATATTAATGGTTTGCGACTATGCAGGGGGTGCCCGTTTTATGACCCCTATTCAGGCTAATTTTAAAGAAACGACAAATTTGAAATTGAAAGTCACAAAGACTTTTGCAACTCAAAATATTGCTTTAATACATTATGATCCAGGTTTTTGTGCCTTCAATATCACAGGCTGAATCATAGTAAAAACCTTTTGTTTCTGTGGGCCACATTTTAGTCTGACCATAAAACACCCATGTACATGCTGGGACTTTCTGTTTTGTGATCCTCCATAAGCAGCAAAGCATTTACCGTGAGCAGAACTGAAAATGTGAAAGTGGTGAGGGAGTGCAGTGAATTCACTACGGTTCCTGACCCATAAAAATTAGATTCACCCAGTGCACAAATGCTGCCAGTCTTACGAAATGTAATTGTGGTCTCCTCTGTGGAGCCAGGATGCATTGATTGCAAAAAAAAGTGCAATTGCGTGATTTTACCAGTGCATGCAAACAGATGTTTACTTATTTCCATATTTCCAAGCACAGATGGCACCCACTGTAAAAATATCACTCAAATACTACATGTGTATATTGGAATTAATATATAGCACACGCGTAGCTGGGGAATATGAGAATGATGCATATGGCGAGTGAGTGATAAAGATGTTGTACATACTTCCTGGCTCCTTACCTGGAAATTATAGCAATTTTTGTAAGACAAGTGAACACTAGATAATGAATCTCAATTGAAAGGTAAATCACTTGAAAGATATACACATATTCCATAGGATAAAGCTAGTGTACAAATTACTTGATAAATGTCGTCATATATTTGCAAAGCATTAAACCAAGCTAAGGATATGGAAAATGTTGAAGTGTGCTTAGACTGTGTAACAAGTTAAGAATGTGGCTCTAAGGAGGTTTAGTGTTTTAGCATGCATATTACAAAATGCTCACATCTGTGCAGAGACCTTATTCAAAAGACTAAAGTGCTTATTTACATGGGATGAAGGAATGAATACCAATATGAACCGCTTGCTTGAAATCAATAGTGCTTCAAGCAGTTTCTCTATTTACATTCCTTTGTGGAACACATAACACTGTTCATTTTGAACTGTATTGGATACCTTGTAGAAGAAGATACTCTAATGTTATGCAAATTCGATTTGGCTACCTATTTACCAAATTATAGACCAAGTATTGCTTTAGCGGTTTTCCATCCGCTACTCATATATATATGTGTATATGTGTGTGTGTCCCTTCCCCCACTCTGTAAGGATAATAACTAGTATATTATGATCACCACATATGCTTATGTAGACACAAACACACACACAACACGAACTGAAAATAAGAGTCAGATTTAACAAATGATTGTGTTGCTCAAAGCGATAAAAGGGCAAACCAATCCTTTTGTCAGATTTACCAAGCCACACAAGGCTACCTTGCATGGTCCTGCGTGGCTTGGTAAATATGGAGTAACGTAAGGAAGTTCAATTTGCTTCCTTGATTTACTCTGTGTCAGGAATGTATACATGAGTGGAATGTGGGTGTTCCCATGCATCAACCCATGTATCTTTGTGCATTCCAAGATTTACCAAGACTGTTAAACCTGAGAATGTGCCAATATTATACAACTTCTTGATAGAGCCTGTTAGAAATGGGGTCTTTGGTTGGCAGTCAAGTTACCCCCGTCCAAGCAAGGACCCTCAACTCTAGTCAGAGTAAAAGAGAATCACCCTCAGCTAACACCTGCTTACCCCCTTGGTAGCTTGCCACGAGCAGTCGGCTTAACTTCAGAGTGCTAGGTGTAAAGCATTTCTACCAACACTCACAGTAACTTAATGAAAACACTACAAAATGACACAACAAACGTTTAGAAAAATAGAGAATATGTATCTAAACAAAACAAGACCAAAATGACAAAAATCCACAATACACAAGTCAAGTTATCAATAAAAATGCAAAAAGAGTCTTCAGTAGCCTTACACACACACTAACGCTGTTAGCATGAAAATGTACCTTGGATGCGTCAAATATAAACCTGCACAGGCGTGTGTGCGTCAAAAAGGGCTTGTGATGCGTCGATTTCGCTCACGAGCGAGACCTTGCATTGTTTCTTCTTTCGGCGGGTTGGGGCACGTCGTTCTTTCTCTCCGCTGGAGATCAATGCGTCGATCTGGTCAGCATTCGGGTCTGGGCAGGCCTTGCGTCATTTTTACATGCCCAGCAGTACTTGCGTCGGAAATACAGCTGCCCGATGATCCAAAAACCACGCAGCATGGGTTTCGATCTCACCAGCCTCCATCAGCAATGCCGTGTGTCATTTCTCCAGCCCCTGGCGTCAATCTTCGGGTCGCGTTGCAGACGAGCATCAGCAGCGAAGCCGGCGGCGCGTCACTTTTTCAGCCACAGATCGGAGTTGTGTCGATCTTTTCTCCGTGTGTGGATTTTATCCTCTTAGATTGCCAGCTTCTCCTTTCAGGGTCCTAGGAACTGGATGGGCACCACTTGGCAGGGTAGGAGTCTCTCCAGAGACTCCAGGTGCTGGCAGAGAGAAGTCTTTGCTGTCGGTGAGACTTTAAATAACAGGAGGCAAGCTCTAAATCAAGGCCTTGGAGATTTTCACAAGATGGAAGGCAAACAAAGTCCAGTCTTTGCCCTCCTACTCTGGCAGAAGCAGCAACTGCAGGATAGCTCCACAAAGCACTGTCACAGGCAGGGCAGCTCTTCTTCCTCAGCTCTTCAGCTCTTCTCCAGGCAGGGGTTCCTCTTGGTTTCCAGAAATGTTCTAAAGTCTGTGGTTTTGGGTGCCCTTCTTATACCCATTTTCTCCTTTGAAGTAGGCCTACTTCAAAGCAAAGTCTCTCTTGCTTTTGAAATCCTCCTTGCCCAGGCCCCAGACACTCACCAGGGGGTTGGAGACTGCATTGTGTGAGGGCAGGCACAGCTCTTTCAAGTGTAAGTGACCACTCCTCTCCTCCCTCGTAGCGCAGATGGCTCATCAGGAAATGCAGACTACACCCCAGCTCCCTTTGTCTCACTGTCTAGTGTGAGGTGCAAGCAGCCCAACAGTCAAACTGACCCAGACAGGGAAACCACAAACAGGCACTTTAATCAGATTTAAAGGTAGCCCCCATGATAACCTATGAGAGGGACAGGCCTTGTAACAGTGAAAAACAGATTTAGCAATATTTCACTGTTAGGACATATAAAACACATTCCTAATATGTCCTACCTTAACCATACACTGCACCGTGCCCTTGGGGTTACCTAGGGCCTAACTTAGGGGTGCCTTACATATAATAAAAGGGAAGGTTTAGGCCTGGCAAGTGGGTACACTTGCCAAATCGAATTTACATTTAGAACTGCACACACAGACACTGCTGTGGCAGGTCTGAGACATGATTACAGAGCTACTTATGTGGGTGGCACAACCAGTGCTGCAGGCCCACTAGTAGCATTTGGTTTACAGGCCCTGGGCACCTCTAGTGCATTTTACTAGGGACTTACTAGTAAATCATATATGACAATCATGGATCAACCAGTTACATACACAATTTGTATAAGAGCACTTGCACTTTAGCACTGGTTAGCAGTGGTAAAGTGCCCAGAGTAACAAAAAAATCAAAAACAGAGTCCAGCACACACCAACAACCTGGGAAACAGGGGCAAACATTTAAGGGAGACCACACCAAGGATGAAAAGTCTAACAGAGCCTCAATAAGTAGAAGTATCTTAATTTCTCATTGTTGTTTTCCTCCTACTTGGGTAAATGCCACTAAGAATTGTTTTTGTGCTGGAAGGTGCCCCTTCCTGCACAAAAACGTCCCGCATCCAATGCATCATGGAGCAAGGGTGCCTGCATTGGGACTAGGCAGCCAGTAGTGCATCAGTGCATGCTGATAGAAATGGTGCATTCCTGCCCTCTCCATTCGATGGAGCGCAGCAGCTTGTCTTGCTGCATTGTGCTGCATCAAATAAGGGGTACATCTGCTCTAAAATATGCCCTGATAACAAATTGTGAGATATTGGGATGTTGGTTGGGGAATGAAACCCTTCTCAAGCAACAGATGCAATCCTTGTGAACCACAATAATTCACAACATTTACCTCTGCTTAACCCTCTTGACACAACAGCAGTAAGACTTAATTTGGAGGAAATGTGTAAAGTATTTAATGGTCAAGTGAAAACAGAGCAATAAGAAAAAATCCACACCAATTAAGAAAATCAGAGTAAAGTTTAATAACTTATTTCACACGAAAAGAATAAAAACATCAATTTAGTAAAACCAGATTTATGCGGTTTTAAAGAGCTATGTAAAAATAGTGCTCAGAAGAAGAAAGCGGTAAGTGTGGTTATCTGATCACAATGGACCTGGGAAAAGTCAGCACAGCAATGGTTCTGAGGAGCAATACAATGTATGTGTCAAGTTTCGCAGTGCTGCGTTGGTTCTGAAGAGGAGCTGCGAGGGCAGCGATGGGTTGCCTCACACTGCATCGGTTCTGAAGGGGACCAAAACTGGACTGCCAGAGCACCTTAATTCCATTTCCAAAATCCAGTGCTAGGGAGATACTACTTGGGGGGGTGGAATAGGTCTCCCAGTAGGCAGAGACCATTTGCAGGGTTCAAAGGTGTTGGAGCCCTTGGAGTTATGCTGGTGGTACTGGGCTCAAGGTGCAGGTCCAGTTCTTCTTCCTCAGCAGGAGGACAGTAGAGCAGTCCTTCTTGCGGGCCGGGCTGCAGAGCAGCAGGGAGGTGGGGAAGTCCTTCTTACGGCAGAGAAGCAGGGCAGCAGAGAAATCCTTCTGAGTCTTCCACAGATCCAGAAGTGGTCTCAAGGGTTCGGTCTGAGAGTCCAATATTTATGCATGGTGCTAGCTTTGAAGAAGGTAAAACATTTGAAGTTTGCTCCTACAGAGGTGTGTGGAACCTCCTACCTCCCTGCCTTAGTTCCAGTCTGTATGGGGGCACAATGGGCTAGTG
Source organism: Pleurodeles waltl (assembly GCF_031143425.1). NCBI lineage: Eukaryota > Metazoa > Chordata > Amphibia > Caudata > Salamandridae > Pleurodeles > Pleurodeles waltl. Next base: position 723,493,422 of record NC_090446.1, on the reverse strand, counting down.
TGAAGTCCTTTGTGTGTGAGCTGAGTCATTGCCTTTGAACAGCAAGTGTGATAGGTAACAGCTCCAACCCTATCAAGTCAGAGATGGCCCATTCTGCCAACACCCAGACCTTTTATTTTGATGATGGGTGAGTGGAATACACAAAGACAACTGCCACCTACAACTAGTCACGTAAACCAGGAGCGGGCTGCAGACACCAAATGATTAAGACAAATAATGACAACTTTCCAAAAGTAGCATTTTCCAAATCTGACTTTACCAGTGAAGAGGGTTTTTAATTACAATTCCTTAGATACCAAACAGAACTTTCCTACCGGCTCCCATAGAAAGTTTTCACTTTTTAAATGTCATGAAGTAACCCAATGTTATACTAAGGGAGAAGTAGGTCTTGCAATAGTGAAAATGAATTTGAGAATTTTTCGCTACCAGAACATTTAAAAATAGAGAAGACATGACCAAACTTTTAAATACAATCCACCCTATGCTATGGGCTGTTTATTACCTACCCTATAAGTGACTTATATGGGTTAAAAAGGAAGGTTTAGGCTTCGTAAGAGGTTTATTTTGTGAGGCTTGACATGGCAGTTTAAAACTGCACATACAGACTGCAATGACAGACCTGAGACATACAGTATTTAAAGTGCTACTTAAGTGGGAGGCACAATGACTGCTAGAAGCTTACTGGTAGCATTCAATTGACGGGCCATAGGTGCATTTAATACCATTTGACTAGGAGATTACAAATAAATTAAATACGTAAATTGATTGTAAGTCAGTTTCACCATGTTTAAAGGAGAGAACACAAACACTTTAGCACCGGTTAGCAGTGGTAAAATGTACAGAGTTCTAAAACCTTTAGGGTCTGCTCTACGGGTGCTTTATGTATATTAAAAAAGATGGGTTAGGTCCAACAAAAGTCTTATTTTACCAGGCCAAAATGGCAGATGAAACCTTCACACACATGCTGTAATTCAAGGCCTGAAATATCTTTCATAGGTTACTTAAGTGGGTGGCACTATTAGTGCTGCAGGCCCACTCGGCCTTCAGTACATGTATAAGAAATTAAGTTACTGGTTGATGGGGGTGAAACCTTCCTCAAGTAGTAACCACTACACTTTTCAGGGTGAAGTCAGAAGCAAACCCTAAATTAACCTGTGCTTGTCCCTCGGGTAGCTTGGCACAAAGCAGCAAGGCTTAACTCAGGCAACGTGTAAAGTATTTGTGCAACACTTCAAATGGTAATACAAGTGAGAATACTACATAAAAATAGAGTACATTTCAATAAATAAAAGGAGACCAAAATGACAGAAATCCAATAAGTAGAACTGGAGATATGTAACTTTAAGGATTTAAGTAAAAATAGCACCAAAAAGCACAAAGCAGCAACGTTGGCTATTTGGTCATGCCAGACTCAGATAAAGTCACAAGTTCAAGCCAACCTCGAAGGACCCAGATAGGCCCACTGAACAAGAGAACCCTAAATACTGTTTGAGGAGATCCACGTCGATGATACTTCATGCACCCAAGGCAATGTGTCATTTCCAAGGAGCTGCAAGGCTGTCATGCAAGGACCTGCATCATCAACAATCCTGTTGTTAGGATTTTCAATTAAAAGGCCAGTGTTCAGGATGCATCATGCATCCGAGGTGATGTGTCAGTTTCAAGACGCTATGAGGCTGCTATGTGAGGTCCTGTATCATCATCCAGACTCCTGTTGATGACGGCTTGTGATGCAAAGTCCAGTGTCGAGGATACCTTGTGCAGCCAAGGTGATGCACTGGGTCTGAGGAGCTGTGAGTCTAAAATATGAAGTCCTGGCTCAGAAAAGTCCATTCAGCAGAGGTGATGCATTGGTTCTGCTCAGGTGTTGTGCTGCGGAGGAGATGCGTGGTTCTGCTGGATCCACAGGTGGGTTAGCAGAGCACCTTCAGGCCCAGTTCCAAGGGTCCAGGACTAGGATGGCACCACTTATCAGGGTTGGACTCACACTCTAAGAGACTATCCTCTGAAGTAACTCTGGTGGTCCTGGATACAAGTTGCCGGTCCAGTCCTTCTCATCCAGACAAGAGGGCAGCAGGCAGGAGGTCAGCACAGGAGGTAGCAGTCCTTCAGGGCAGCAGTCCAGCAAAGTGGCAGTCCTCTCAGCAGTACAGCAGTCCTTTTTACTGGCAAAGTCTTCCACAGGTCCTGAAGTGTACTAAATAGTTGGTGGCTGGGGTTTAATATGTATACCTGGTGTCTCCTTTCAAGTGGCAGAAACTTCTAGAGGTTTCCCATTAAAGTGCAAAGGTTTCCTGCTTCCCCTAGCCAGGCTCCTGTCTAACTACAGGGGGTATGCAATCCTTTGTGAAGGCAGGACACAGCGTATTCAGTTGTAAATTAGGCTCTGCCTACTCCGCCCTCCAGTCCTGCCAGTGATGGCCCATCCAAGCACACCTAAGCTCTCTATTGTATGTGTCTCTCTAGAAGCAAAACACCAATTGCCAATTACACCCAATCATGTGACCAAGAGACCGGTTATCGGCACTAAATGGTTAAGGCAGTAAATGCCAAATTTGTAAAAGTGGCAAGTTGTAATCAAAAATCCAACTTCACCATTAAAGAGGATTTTTTATTACAATTCCAAAGACACCAAACATGAACCGTTAACTGTTCCCTTTAGAAGTTACAGCTTATTAAATGTAATAATGTAACTCCAATATTATCCTATGGGAGAAGCAGGCTTTGCTTATCATTTTTCCTTTACCAGGTCATCTAAAACATAAAATTAGATGTCCTACTTTTTAAATAGATGGCACCCTACCCTGTGGGCTGTTTAGGTCTTACCTAATGGATAACTTATATATAATAAAAAGGCTAATTTGAGCCTGCCAACATGTTTATTTTGTCAGGGTGACACAGCACTTTAAAATTGCACATACAGGCTGCAGGGGCCGGCCTGGGGCATGTTTAAAGGCCTCCTTAAGAGGGAGGCACAATCAGTGCTGCAGGAGAATAGTAGCATTTAATTGACAGGCCCGGGGTATACATAGTACCAATTTACTGGGATTTACAAATAAGTTAGATATGCCATTTTGCTATATACCAGCTGCGCCATGTTAAGAGGAGAGAGCACAAGCTCTTTAGCACCAGTTAGCAGTGGTAAAGTGTATGGAGTCCCAATGCCAATAAAATAGGTTCAGAAAACAGGAGGATGAATAGTTTGAGGATGATTCTGCAGAAAAGGTAGTACCACTTTATTCGGGACATACAAGAAAATGAAATGTGTCAGTTAGTTGTAAACCAAGTTCTCCAATTTTAAGGAAGGAAGCACAAGCACTTAAGCACTGGTTAGCAGTGGTAAAGTGCACATAGTCCAATAAGGCAAGGCAAAAAGTTTGGAGGATGAACACTTTGTTACTGACAGGTCTAACACACATGCTATTTAGAGAAAAACTATTAATAAACACATAGCCAAATATTGAAACACATTTGTTACTACAGTTCAGTGGTTTAAGTCCAGTTTGTTACCACAGTCATGCAGATTTGAGCTGAGTCGAGGACTGTTTGCTGCCTTACATATTACATATTACAATTGCTTTAAACATTGCTTGGCACATTGAAACAGCTCCCTTTAGGGTCAAGAGGCTTCTTCAAAGTGATTTTGCTTTGATGAACCACTCTAATGCCTTGAATTCTGTATTTGGTTAATTGTCTTTTTTTTTAAAACATGAAAAATGGCAGGGTGTAAACCATATATGCAGAGGTGCAGAATGTAATGAGGGAGGGGAGGGGTTTCATGGTCTATTTGAGGCCTCGCTCCTAGTGAGTCTTGGAAACTCCCCACACTCAAAAAAGCATATTGAATTGTATATAAGATTATGCACATCTGCATATACATACAAATGCTCAAACAAACACACACAATCACAACATGGAACTGAAAACAAATATGCATGTTGTTAGAAATTGGTGATTGGCTCCAAAGGATGTGAGCCCTTCACAATTAATTGTCATAGGACTCCCATTATTGGAATGAGACTGTTGGATTTAGGGTGGCACCATTTGTGGGTTACTAGGTCAATCCCACAATGACTTGCCAGCTGTCACCCCAACCCTTTTGGTTAGCTAGCAGCACCTCACCCAAATCTGAAAGAAAAGGAGATTTGTGGCAGCATGACGCATGACACTCTGTGGCTTCTCAGGGGAAGTCATGGTTGCCAAGTCTCACCTGTTTCTCTCATTAGCAAAAGGTCTCACACACACACTCAGGCCAAAGAAAAGATGCAGGGTGGTTTTCGATACATTTATTGAGGAGACTGCAATCTATGATAAAATATATGAGCTTCAATTATTAGGGCAATGAGACATAACAGGATTACAATGGTGGTGACCAGCAAGAAGAAAATAAACAGTCCCAACATATTGGAATAACATATACATAGATGAATTCTACCTAATCTCTAACTCCTAAGCAAGAGCATAGTGGTGATAGCCCAATCTGCCCATACTTAGGGGGTTATTCTAACTTTGGAGGAGTGTTAATCCGTCCCAAAAGTGACGGTAAAGTGACGGATATACCACCAGCCGTATTACGAGTTCCATAGGATATAATGGACTCGTAATACGGCTGGTGGTAAATCCGTCACTTTTCCGTCACTTTTGGGACGGATTAACACCTCCTCCAAAGTTAGAATAACCCCCTTAGTCCTTGAGAGGAGCACCCACCTGTATTACCTGCAGGATAGGGGTTTGCTCGCCGTCTTCTGGATCGGTTGTAGAGACAGGGCTGAGGTCAGCAATGAAATGAAGTGGAAGTACTCTGTAGTTGAGGTTTAGTTAGTCTGCCCCCCAGACTGCTATCCCGACCTATACTAGTATGAGTCTTGGAACTAATCTTTGGCAATTTGCACTCTTGGTCCTACTGAGGAACCTCCCACAGCAGCTGGGGAATTGCTAGTACTGCTGCTTCTGCTTTAATATTGCTTAAAATTGATAAGGACACTGTGTCAAAATTGTGCATCAGTTTAATCCTCAAGTCCAGTGCTGGGGCTGCCCCATGTTCATTTTGAGTTTGTTTCAACAGTTCCGGTAAAGTTGCAAGTGTTGGTGTAACATGCTTTGCACCAATGACTGTGCCCCAATTACAACAATCCTCAATTGAGGGAACCATTCTGAAAGGGAAGCACATTGTGAGAATGCTATGTTTATCGTGGGGTCCCGTATGGGGAAACACTGCTTCCAGCTGGTTTGTTTTTTGTGCAATCCAGAACGGAATCTTCTCCCGCTCAGTGGGCACTTTTCCCATTATTGAATGGCCAGTTTGGGGATTTATCCCTGTAACTGCCAATTGATTTATAGCTGAAACAGCCCTCGCTGGGGCGGTATTTAAAGTCACCATTACAAATTGTATTAATCATCTATATAGTGCTACTAGCTCATTGTATAATGTGCATACTTCAGCTACTGGTAGAACTTGCACATTGGAATGGTCATGTTGGACCGTTATTGCTTAAAGGAACTAACCTAACAAGTTGTATTGCATGTGGATGGGTGCCAATAAAGCAATCTTGCTGTTCTTGATAATTTTGATATATTTATGAATATTGGTATGCTCTGTACTGTAGTGGTACATTCACTATTCTATTCGGTATGTATGAAATGTGTTGGAATCAACATTTATTTCTGGGACGGTGACCCATGAGTAGAATATTTCTGTTCTGTAAGAGTCCTGAGCTTCAACTACAAATGTGACATTCATTTGTTAATCCAATAGCTCAAAGGAACTGTGTGACTGGTTATCAAAAGTTCTTTTGAATATTTATTGGTTGTGCCATATTAAGGAATAGAAATGAGAGTCAGGAACACCAATGGGGGAATCCTTTAAAAGGTTCAAGTGTGAACAATCTGCAGCCTAGATAGGTGTTTCCTATTCAGCTGAGGATGATTTTCTCTAAGACCATGGACGTCTCCATTAATTGGTACTTAGTGTACCTTTAGTGTGGGAGACAGAGATACTTAGGGGACCTCTATAATTATTGCCTTACCAACATTGGCTGTGCCATGTCTTAGGACTCCCGTTATTGGAACGAGACTGCTGGTTTCAGAGTGGCAGCACCAATATTTGTGGGTGACTGAGTCAATGCGACATTGTCTTGGCAGCTGTCGGCCTAATCCCTTCAGCTAGCTAGCAGAACCTCACACAAAACTTAAAAGAAAAGGTGATTTGTGGCAGCCTGACGCATGACACTGTGGCTTCTTGGGGGAAGTCATGGTCAACAAGTCCCACTCCTTTCTCTTATTAGAACGGTGGTGACCAGCGAGAACAAAATGGTCAAAACATGTTAGAATAACATACATAGATGAATTATACATAACCCCTAACTCCTAAGTGAGAGAATAGTGATGATAGTCCAGTCTGTCTGTACTTAGTCCATGAGTCCATTAGCTGGAAGATAGAGGTTTGCCTGCCGTCACCTAGGTCCGCTGTAGACACAGGGCTGAGATCAGCAATGAAATGGCATGCAGCATGGATGGAATCCTTGCGGAAATTAACTCCCTGTCGTCCCTTGACCTCTACAGTGCTTTTATAAGAAACATGTTTCTGTTACTTGAAAAAGGCCTGATGAGGGCATGTGCTAAGTATTGGACAGGTTACATACTCTTGTGACAACAATTGCTAGCTGGAGTATCATCTACTGTTCTTGTCAGTCTTGGACAGAGGTACTTGGTGAAATGTTATGCACTGAATAATAATAACAATGCTTTCTCAAAATCACAGAGTTGCAGCTGATTAGGAAATATAAACATCCCTGCTGGGGACAGGCTAACTAATAATGAAAAAACTGAATAAATGAAATCAGAGCACATATGTATGTGAAAGGGCACAGGCCACAGGCATAAGCAAAGCTAAAGTATGTGTGCCCAAGCAGAGTGTATAATAAACCCACAACATAAGTCTGCAACTGTCTTTTTACTGAGAACGAAGGTAGAACTTGAACGTCATAGGGTAGTGAAGCTGAGCAGTCCAAGGTCTACTCAGAGGAAATGGTGTGGACTAGCAACCCCAGTCCACTAAGATACAAAAATACTTAATAAATTATTATCAAGCTAGTGCCTTTTCTTATAAAAAAAAGCGGGCACATTTTATTATGCACACTCATAAATACTATGCATTAGTAGTATATGTTAGATGGAAATTGATGACACACTTTTGTGTCACTCTCATATCATGTTATACCCCAAGCGGATACTGAACCCCATAAACACAATACCCCTCCGCCTATATTAAATAATACATGAAAGAAATTGGGTTATTGGTTGACAGGGGTGAACCACAAAACTCACTAAACTAACCGTCCCAAAGCCATCCTCCACAACAGTCCTTGGGTTCTGAGGGAGGCGCAACGCCGTCCTCATACACAAGGCAGGAAAACCCTCTGGTGCGGGCGTTTCCTTTAACTAAAATTAGCCTTCGAAGCTGGGGAAGCTCCTGAGGCTAAATTAGTTTTTTTTTTATTGAAATGACAATCAGTGCACATGCTAGCAAATTAAGTGATAAGCAGTATTCTCCTCATTTAATAAAGTTTTTTTTTCAATGAACCGTGTTCAGTGCCTGGGGTTTGTCAGTTCTAATCATTTGGAAGACTGTGAAAGACTGTAATAGTACAAGTGGGGAACATCAATAAAAAATATCTAATTATTATTAACTGTGATGAATATTGTATTAATTCATCATGGACCGAATGAGAACAGCAGTAGCCACAAATTAAACAAGCATACAAAAAGTGATTTATGCACGAGGAGTGTGGGCTAAACACCATTACATGTTTTTACAAAATGGGTTCCACATATTTGGTACACCCAGATTTTTGCTTTTTGATCACCAGGATTATGACTTTTTACTGTGGGTGAGTCTCACTACATGTGTCTCACCCTTGGTAATTGCTTGGTCTATGGACTGCATGTGTTTGCCGCCAGTGTCTGCCTTTTAAGATAAAGCTTCTGCGAAGAAGCATGCGTAAAGGGCACTTAGCTCGTTATGCGTGAAAATGAAGATGAAACATTTCAAAACTGAGAACAAATTCTCCTTATTTTCTTTCTAAAACTGAGCTCCATACAGCTTTTAAGTTTTAATTCCATTGCAAGAATAACCACATACACCAACACGTTTTGTTCAAATGAGGTTCTTCAGATCTGCAGATAGTAATACTCCGATAAAAAAAGGTGCTTATAATTTCATAATATAAATTAAAAGCAGATTATAATTCAACTCCTCATATAGGAATCCTTTAAAAACACTGAGTGTACCCAGTTACATAAAACTCTAGCTAAAGTCCAACATTGAAACAAAACAGAATGCCGGATTGTTACACAATTTAAGTGCATAGTGCAAGTATGTACCCACATATCTGCAAATATCGTCATGTTTGTAAAATATTGTGACCATGATATATAAATAACAAAAGGCTCAGGATCAAACATGTGAAGTAATTTATTTCCTGATTTGGAGTTTAAAGGAGGGATTACTCCATTACAAACTGAGGGATATCCCATCTGCCGCATTACACCTTATATTGGCTATAATGGAATTGTATTATGGGGGAAGAAACCCTTCAAGTTTGTAATGGAGTAACCCCCTCTGCCAAACTCTACATCAAGCCCTAAATTCCTTATAACCTCTAACACCATACAAAAACTAATAACCATATGGTCAACCTTAGCCACATCAAACAGGCACAGTACACACCAAAGTAATATAATGAGGATCAGATCCTAATAAATCTGGCCTCTTGGGATTAGTGCTCTTTGTTTCATATTTTATCCACGTTCAAAGAAAAATGAGAGGTAATCAACACCTAATGAAAATTAAGATCAATTATAGATTCATGAGTCAATTGCTTCTTGAACCATCACTACAACATGAGGAACCATAAGAAATTAAACCTTTAGCATGGGGATCAGGACAAAAAAGATGGAAAAAAGACAGCCCAGCAAAGCGAATAGGCATCCATTGTGCAATTTTGAAAAGAGATTTTTTACTCCATGTTAAAGTGATTACCCTAACCGCCATCCTAAAGTAAGTCAACCCAGATACACAGATACATAAATATCCAGAATACATGGTCCCATTTCAGTTTTCAAAACTTAAAGCAAATAATGTGGCAAGTGCCATATAATTTCGAAGTGCCGTCATGTTTAGACCATGGCGCAGTCTCTAATATCAGGTTACCATAACATATTGAAATAAAACACACAAGTACATTAAGGCAATAGTAAAAAAAACACTTCCAAATTGCCATTACCACCAAAAATAGCATATCACAAAACAAGAAACATAAACCTTCTGAATTTGATGAAGGTGACTTATCCGAGTCATTGTCTTTCCTGTATGTTCATCCTGGAGTACAATAAATATCTGCCATCTTGACAAATTCTCTATATATCCTTATGTGACCAATGGAAGCATGGAATATTGGTGTGTGTAACATTACACACCAGACACACAGACAAGAAATACACAGACACCATTGTGGTGAAGTTATCCTATCCACATTCATCTAGTTAGGCATCATGTCTGTGAATTAACAATACAAACCATATACCATACTACACCGTATTTGCTGAACTATATATGATCAATACCAAAACCTTCCATCAACTCAGACTTATGACAGCCTTAACAAGACAGCATATTCACATGATCGATTTGGAGGCCAAGAGAGCTACCCCAAGGAGATACTTGGCCAATATATGAGCTGGATCTGAAAGATAATAAAATCCTACACCTATTCAAAGACACAATATTCCAAAATTAAAGGATTCATTGAAATAGGTCCAACATTTTAAATAGCAATCCTCAGCACCTATAATTTCAGGTAATTATTAGCAGTACTTACTATCAAATGAACCCCAACACTCGGTTATAAAAAATAATGAAATTCATCATCGGTATTAAAACCCATGTGAACTAACCTTAATCTGCATATCCTTTAACATTCCAATTGTCTCAGGATCAGTGATTGGCCGCCTTCTCTGTCACAATTTGGAATATGAAACCAAAAGCCATTCTCATTACCATGGTTCACAATACAATGCAGTGTCATAGGATATTTTATGTCTCCATTTTATATAGCTCAAGCCTGTTTCTGAATGTGTATTTTAAGACTACGGACTGTACTACCAACATAAACCAAATTACAATCACAAACAATAACATATAACACCAATCGTGTATTAAAAACGATAAAATGCTGGGTAGTATAGTTCCTCTTACTATTGTATTCAAACACGCTAAATTCTTAACAAACATACAAATTATATAGGTGGTCATTCTGACCCTGGCGGTCTTTGACTGCCAGGGCGGAGGACCGCGGGAGCACCGCCGACAGGCCGGCGGTGCTCCAATGGGGATTCCGACCGCGGCGGTAAAGCCGCGGTCGGACCGGCACCACTGGCGGGGTCCCGCCAGTGTACCGCCGCCCCATTGAATCCTCCGCGGCGGCGCAGCTTGCTGCACCGCCGCGGGGATTCCGACCCCCCCTACCGCCATCCAGATCCCGGCGGTCGGACCGCCGAGATCCGGATGGCGGTAGGGGGGGTCGCGGGGCCCCTGGGGGCCCCTGCAGTGCCCATGCCACTGGCATGGGCATTGAAGGGGCCCCCGTAAGAGGGCCCCTACATGTATTTCACTGTCTGCTGCGCAGACAGTGAAATACGCGACGGGTGCAACTGCACCCGTCGCACAGCTTCCACTCCGCCGGCTCGATTCCGAGCCGGCTTCATCGTGGAAGCCTCTTTCCCGCTGGGCTGGCTGGCGGTCTGAAGGCGACCGCCCGCCAGCCCAGCGGGAAAGTCAGAATTACCGCCGCGGTCTTTCGACCGCGGAACGGTAACCTGACGGCGGGACTTTGGCGGGCGGCCTCCGCCGCCCGCCAAGGTCAGAATGAGGGCCATAGTCATTACAATGTAAAAATCATTGTGGTTTCTCAGACAGCTAACTACTAGGTTCTGATCAGGGTGCAGCATAACGTGGACATGATGAGTTCTTTAAAGAGTTACATTTTCCAAAAGTGATTTTTGGTGTTTCACAGATCTCATCCTTATCACTCGGAAGTTCTAATAGTAATGTTCCATGTTTATGTAAAATTCTATAAATGTTGCCACTAAGTATGGTATATTTTCTTGCAAATGCCACTGGTTTACTCTTCCCTCTCATATCTCTCAATTTCTAAATCATAGTATCTTTACGATTAATTTTTGGAATCCTGTTTTGTGACTTTTTAATTATTGCAGGATTATATCCTCTTTCTATGAATCTTCTTTTGTGGTCTTCTATATGCCAATCAAAATGTCCTTGATCACTGCAATTACATGTAACCCTCACCATTCCTCCTTAATCGATGTTGTTAATCAGTGATTCAGGGTGAGCACTAGATGCATGTAGGACACTACTACAAGCTGTATTTTATCTAAACATATGACAGTGTATCCATCCCTCATGTACATAGTATTTCAAAAAAATCACTGCTGATCTTACTCTACTGCACTGCATCACCAGTTTAACATTAAATGAATTGTCACTAAGAAAATCAAATTACTCCTTCAACTTGTTTTATGTCCCAGTTCATAGCATTATGATATCACCAATAACCCTTCCTCAGAACAAGGCTGAATTAGTCCAAGAAGAGGTATCATGGGCCCAGGAATCCTCTGTTTCCTACCAGCCCATAAACAAACAGGCATAAGAAGGAGAAAACTCAGGACCCATTGAAGTATGCTGCAGTTGGGGAAACCAACACCCTTCATCAAGATAGACGTTTTTGCACAGAATAATATAGTTCTTCTCTAAATTCATGCAGTAATGCTCATAACAGTCAGCATCATGGGTATTTAGATAGAAGGCAACCACCAATATACCATATTCTTTTTAATGCTAGTATATGAAACTGCAACATCAAAGGTCACAAAGATTATCTCTTCTGACCAAATTACACCATCAAACGTGTTTAAAATGTCCTTACAAATCTGTATATAAGATGGTAAATTACATACAAAATTCCTACGATATGAGTCTACATGTACTAATAGGCGCTCGGTAGGGGAGCCAGTGCCTGAAATTATGGGCCTGCCAGGTGGAAAAGTAGTTTGTCTGTGAACCTTTGTAAAAATATAAATGCATGGGAATCCTGGTTTACTTACATGTAGATATTTATATTCATCATCCAAAAGAAGGCAACTTTCCTTCCAACAAATTAATGTTATACTAATAAACATGGTTAGTTCCTTCATAAAATGCACTGAATATGCATTCCCTGATTTATTTCATCATGTTTATTTCTGCCTTGGGATGGATCAGTAGCAGCAGATACTGTCCGGGAGTGAACCTGTATAAAGAATTGGTGACAGATTGGGTTGTGCTGTATGGTGCTTTTCCCTACTGCTTTGTAAATTGTTTGACATATCCAAGACCTTAAGTGTGTACTTTATGTGCCATGCAGACTTTTATTATTTCCCTGGCTTAGCTCAGGATGAAAGCCCAGGACTTTTGTCATCCTGCATGGGCTTGGCCAAGTTAATTCCTCTGGCACCCAGCTGAGGGAACAAAGGATTCTCCACACAAAAGGAGTAATTAACAGTGCTTCCCTCAGCTCCTGAGGAGGAAGGGATGGATGAAGAAAATCTACATCTGTTAATTAGCTGTCACACTGTACCAGGGCTGGGGACAGCCCAGGTCCACTGAACAAAGGACAAAGCCCAGACAACTGGATCCAACACAGGAATGGGCTTCTTTTTGAAGATTTGGTGAGAAAGGCCCTGGCAGTGAAGTTAGCTAGAGGCTCCCAGAAGAGCTGTGAACGATGACTTCTGAATGGCGCCATCTTGACTGTCCCACCAAACTGTGCAGGAGGGTGGGACAGAGGATGAGATGTGATGTGGCACCCTGGGTTTGACCAGGGGTGCCTTGCTTCTAGGACCTTCCAACCCCACTTCAAAAACATTTGCACAAGGAAGAGAAAGGGATTTTTATGCTTTTTACTAAGAATGTGACAGCAGCAACAGCCATACACAACTGGAAGGAGAAACCCTCACCTGCCCTAAAGGACTAAGAACTCTGTGTCGGTTGAACCCAGGATCAGAGGGTCTCTTTAAGGTTCAGTGAGTCTTGCCCCCTTATACCTGCTGAGGACCCATTGGGGGAAGTTCTGGACTTCAGCACCCAAAAAGAGGAGAGGAGCACCAGAAATAAAGACTAGGGGAAAACCTAGCAGAGGGAGCGAGTTGGAGTTGAGAAGTTGTGCTGAAACTGCTCCTTGTGGCTAGAGCTTGCCACCAGGAGTAAAATGATCCCAAAACATTCTAAATTGGCCAATCAGATGAAAATTATATCTTTTTAAGGCTGTTGTCTTTGGCCCTCCTCAGAAAGCCGAGACTATGGAGGTCAATTGATTTTCCTCAAATTATCCCATGGTGGGCCATGGCCCAGTGGCCCAGGGCTCCACAAGAGGAGTAAATGTCAATTTCATCCACGGACGGGACATGTGTGTTCAGTCCCCTACTGAGGCTCATTCCCACACCTGGGGGCTCCCATGTCCCCAGGGTCTAATGGAAAAGGAAGGGGGAGCACTGTTGTGCCCCCCCAGGGAAAAAAGAATGGACCCAGACCCCATCTCCAGACCCCGCAAAACATGGAGACTAGGGGAGCACCATTGCACCCCTCCCAAAGGTGGTGGGCTTGTTTCCTGCTCCCCATGCACTTGTCTGGGTGTTGGCGAAAGGAGAATGCTGGCCAGATGGGGAGGTGGCGAGTGTAGCCAGAGGTGGGCTCCCCACGTTGCCCCCAACAATGCTGCTGTGTGGGTGTCCGATTAGGACTGGGCACCCCCCAGAAAAAAATACGAAATAAAAGCAAAAATGAAAAGCGGCTTTTCCTGGCACAGCGGAAGATCCGCTTATTACATAATCATGATCCTGCAAGCTAGTGCGCCATAATGCCCTGCGGGGCTGCCTAACTCACACATTTTTCCTATGTGGTGGCTGCTAAGCAGGCCGGGGCCCTACCAATGATGCCATGGTGGCAGCAGGAGGCTATCAACCCCAACAGTTGGATTTTTACAACTGAGCATAAGGTTCTTGGGTCAGACAAATTATGACTCCTTAAGCGTTTAGTCATTTTTTATGCAGTCCCCATGCTGGACCCTTTGCTCTACAGCTGGGAGTGCCGAGTTATCTAGGGGCTGGAGTTATGGCTGCATTGTAATTAGTCTGAAGGCATATAAAAAAACACGGACACATGTAATGTTCACTTTCAATGTTTTATTAACCCCTTATGCTTAGAGTGGCTTTAATCAAAGTAAATGCTTTATTGTCAATTCCTTATTGATGTCAATAATTGCATTTAGGCATGATTAATGAATATAGTGAAAGGTTATATGAAGCTTAACATGGGGTTTGTTTACTTTTTAACAGTGGTACATCTGAAAAAGCCTATAGGTTTACCTTTAGTGCTGTGATGACTCTTAACAAAGCCAATAGGCCCGTTTTATTTAAAGTAATATGCCCATATATTGTGATGTGCTGTCTGATATAGGAGAGGTTTCTGTCATTTTGGACATCAAGAACCTTTAGGGATCAAATCTTATTTCATAATGTCATCCAAGGTATTTTCATTCTATCTTATGTATATATTTATAAATTAATGCATAGTACTTAGTAGTGTATCTAATAAATGTACTTTTACTTTTCCATGAACCGCTCTGTTTCGTTACCCTGATAGAGCCAAGAGCTAAAATGGGGTGCTTGGTTCCCAGTAAGGGGACATTGTGGACCTATTTCTTGCTTAGGCCTCACATACTGCGTAGCTAATGGCCCAATTTCCTACAACGACCCTAAACAAAATAATCGCATAAGAAAAATATAATTTGAGTGGTGAATCTGTTCACCTGTAGTGCAGGTGCACCAATATTTGAAATTACAAGTATCTGATATTACCTCTTAGGTACCAATGAAACCTTCTCTTCAAACCCACCCTACCTGACCTCACCCCACACCACCCAAAACCTTCTCTTACCTACGCTTCCCTGTCCAGTCCCCATACCGTCTCTCTCCCCCAGTTACGCCCTTCCTTTCCCTTCCTTTCCCTTCCTCATTCCATTTCTTTCACACTTTCCCTCGCTTTTTCTTTCGAATCCGTGTAAGAGATTACAAATATGAAGGATAGGGATGCAGTTAAAGCACGACTGAATACGAGATAGGAGCGTAGCACCTTAAAAACAGTGAACGTGAACACGGACTCTAGAAATAAATCCATAATTAATAGCTCTCCATTGTTGGAATGAACAAGCCTTCGGGGAAGAAACACGCAGTTTTGCTCATTGTGAAAGCTGGCCTGGAACTCAGTTTGGGAATTCTAGGAGCAGGGGTGTAATTCTATCCGCGGATTCAACTTTAAACAGAAGCATGCAGGCCGTTCATCACATTTTCATAGCTATAGCCTGCTCTCCAACTAAGTTGAGACACCAACAAAGCTGCACCTTAAGTAAAACGAACAGCAGCAAAGATGAGTGCTGAACACCTGTAAGAAGCGAGAGAGGCTGGGGCCCTGCTGGGCTGCCAGGGGCTGAATGGCACCGTAATGCAACGCGTGCTTTTCTAGCCAGAGTAATAACACCGTTAAGTGATAGTTACGCAGCATGCGATACGGGAGGCTTGGATAAGCAGACAGTGTGTGTTTCTGTTCTTGTTAGCAAAGCGAATAAACGTAGATACATTTTAGGAAGACTTCTCAAAATGCCTTGCAGCACTTCACTGCATCTTAAAGTGATCAGAACTGTTTTAAGATAAATCTGCTCTTTAAACCCCAGGGAGCTGGCAAATCCCGAAAACGGCTTCATTCAATACATTGAGTCGCTACTTGGCCAAATGGAATCAGATAGTGGTAGATTGCTGTAGGGCATATTAATAATGGCTTGCATTTATTCCTTCCATTTTATTTTATGTTTGTGGACTTCTAAAGTGATATAAAAGGAACCGAAGGAGTGTGAAAGTTTCAGAATAGTTGGTAGTAATACATACTGTAAGCACTTTATGTAAATGAACTAAAAGGGACAGCAGGCGTCTACAAGAAACCATCAGGAAGGGTGAAAAGCTTGTAGTATGTAAATAAAGTACACAGCAGGGTGAAGCTGATCTGAATGTGCAGATATGTTGCAGTTTGACGATCGTTTATTTGTGTTACCGGGACTGCATGTGGCCAGGTTGATGGATGAGGGTGTTGCTGTGGAGGAGAGGGGGCGATCCAAGTCCAATTGTGTAGGTAGTGATGTGCTTGCGTTTTGACAGAGCAG
This sequence comes from Pleurodeles waltl, assembly GCF_031143425.1. Classification (NCBI taxonomy): domain Eukaryota; kingdom Metazoa; phylum Chordata; class Amphibia; order Caudata; family Salamandridae; genus Pleurodeles; species Pleurodeles waltl. The sequence continues at coordinate 723,477,097 of NC_090446.1, read as the reverse complement.
CGGCCATGCAGGGTCATTAGTCACCTCAGAAAACGTACACTTGGATCCTTTTATTCTTGTGGTTGGCAGATCGGATAGAGAACATTGCTTAGGGCAAATGATGTCTGTGCACGGCTCCGTCTGAAGTGTTTCGCTTTTTTATTGTGTTTAAAACGTTACTCCTGTGTTTAAGTCTCCAGGTCAGAGTTGGAAGTGTGCAGGGAGCTCTGATGAGTACTGTACTCAAATAATGGTAGGGGAACCGACCCTATAAAGTACGTTTTAGCCTTACTGATACCCTAATAGGACGTGGAAGCAGGTGAGAGATGGAGAGAGAGGCATCCTGCTGGTCATTTGAAAAGTGGTGTAGGCAATGTATTCACTGTCACTGACGCAGGACAGGAAAGTCATAAAGAAAGAGGACAGGAGCTTTGGGCAGGCACGTCTTAACGGTTTTGGGGGGCCTGGGTTATACGCATTTTGGGGGTTCTTGTTCAGAATAGTTTTGAATTTATGAACCAGTTTCAACTCTTTCATGCCCTCTTTCGCCAGGTCACGCATAGGCATACTCGTCCAAGCTCTGACGCTGTTTACTTCTAAAATTCAGGGATAGTGGCATGTTCTTTTAATAACACAGCAGCAGCTCACTCGTATTACTGCAAATAATTTATGTGACAACCTCCAATTTCTCATATGTGAGATCCTCTGTTTTGATTTAAATTCACCTTTTTAAGGATGTTCCAAGAAACATAAACTTAACATTTATGCGTCCCGGGAATCCTCGGTGAAGAGTTTTACCTTTGGACTTAGTTGTTTTTTCGAGGTGAAAATCCTTCGACCGGGGTAAACCTGGATTTTGATCTGACGTCCCTGGAGCCCTCTTCGGATACACTGGCTGGGAGGTCCCGGTCAACTTTTTTCCTTCGGACTGAGTCTCTTTTTTGGAGATTTTCTTCACCGGGACGAACCTGCAAATCAGGCCGGGTCATGGTTGAGGCAAGCCGGCTAGAGTTGCCGTGGCGGGTCGGTCCCTCTATAGAGCTTTTTTTCAAAAGTTCTCCAAACTTCTCCAAACTTCTGGATCTTCTCCCAGATGTTCCTTTAAGTTCTTTTGGGGTCCACAGCTCACCCCAAGGGTCCAGAAGCTCTGAGATGATCCTTGGGGGTGTGGACTACAACTCCCAGAATGCACCTGGCGCAAACTCCTTTTTAGCCACTGGGCAGTGGTTAGTTGGTTGATTTCTTCAGGAGTTGGTGCAGGGGACTCTGGTTAGCAATGTCTCACCTGTAGCAAACAGGGAGTCCCTCCTTGAACCAGTTGAAGCCAGGCAAAGTCCTTCTTGTGGTGAAGCCCAAGTGTGGTGCTGGTGCAGTCCTTCTGAGTGCAGGTTCCAGGTGCAGGCCAGGGGTCCAGCAGAACAGTCCTTCTTCTTCTGTAGTTCTTCCTGGTAGGGATGTGGTAGAGAAATGAGGTGTGGGTGCAGGTCTGCCAGTTTTATCCTTGCTCCTGGGTGAAAAACAGGGGGTTCCTGATTCCTGTGATGACCACTTCTTGGGAAGTGTGGCAAAAATCAATCCCAGGAGGCAACATTCTTCAAAAATCCATCATGGCTGAAACATAATTTTTGGAGGTTACATCTGGCTGAGCCCACCGACTGGTGTGGCTAAAAATCATAAATACACCCTCTGCTGCCCTCTCCCAATCTAATCAAGGGGGAACCTAGTTGTCTGGGGTTGCAGGATGTGGGGTTGTTGCTGTGTTGCTCCAAATGTCCTTCTCTGCCTTTAAAGACCAGTTTGGCAGCCCTACCCCCTTCCTGCCTCACCATCTGCTGGGGGGAGATTCCCTCCCACAGGCACATCTCTTTGTGTGAAGCCAGGCCATTTCACACCTCATCAAGGCAGCCTGGCTAGGCTAGGCTGCCAGAGGCTGTCCAATCAGAGCAAAGCAGCAAAAACAATGCAGGGCTGAAATTGGCAACTTTTCAGGTAAAGTTTAAAACTCTTTACCTGAACAAGTTACATTAAATCCAACAACTGGAAGTTGTGGCATTTATTATGACAATTAATTTGATACCAAACTATTTATATCTGTCATTTAAGGGGACTTTTAAAATTAAATTAAAGTCTCCCCATTCTAGCCTATGAAGGCCATTCACTATAATGAGGGAAAAATGAAATTGGCTGTTTTTACCTCACCAGGGCTTATAAAACTATTTTATAAGGTCCCTGCTTATAGTTACATGGCACCCAGCCCTAGGGTCACATAGGGCACACCTTAGGATTGACTTACACGTAAAAATAAGGTAGTTTAAGACTTTGGAACTACTTTTAATTCCAAAGTCGAATTTGCATATAACTTTAATTTAAAAGCAGCAAACAAGGCAGGCCTGCCTTTAACATGACACTGGGCTCCTCAGCAGTGCACCTATGGGTGCACTACCTATGCTGTGGTCCCTAAACCAACATGCCCTACCATATAGTAGGGACTTATAGGTAGGTTGACTTAGCCAATTATAATTAGCCTAATTTGCATATTGATTTTACACAGAGCACAGGCCCTGGGACTGGTTAGCAGTACCCAGGGCACCATCAGAGTCAGGAAAACACCAGCCAAAAGTGGAAAATGGGGGCAAAAAGGTAGGGGGCCTCTGCAATCAGCCCTGTTTTCTCACACTCTCCATAAATTCTTACCAACAAATTTGGTTCATTTTGACCATCTATCTAGACTTTTAGTGTGTTTGCATGGCCCGAATCCTCAGTCATGCAAGTAGGCACCAATAAAGTCTTTCTCTCAATAAGTGTATTTTTTTTCCATAGTAACTCTTTATTACAGTTTTACTCAAAGTGAACAGATACATGCAGATGTTGATGTCCAAAAAGCAACCAATAGGAATTGCATACCATGGTACAGTACAGTTCTGTCCTCCAGGTGCATCCTAGGGTGATGTATCTCTCACATGTGAAGGTGAACTCCTCTGAGCATTCACAGAAAAAGGGCCAATCTGGTCACCAAGCGGGCAGAGTGTAAGGCATCCATGCATTGTCTCTGTCTAAAACTACTACAATGAGTCAAAGGTAAAGCAAAAACATTACAACAGTTTCCCAACTGGGTTAAACCGTTAATGTCTGTGGTATGGAAACAGTTCATTGGCCTCCCATAGGAGAGTGCCTCATCTCTGTGTCTCAAATCTACTGAGAGAGGGGCGGCCAAACTCAAGCCCTGAAAGGACCGAAATGTCCAATTGGTAAGTGTGTGGGTCGAGGGGAGGCAGAGGAGGGGAAATGAGTATGTCATCATGCAATGTGTTGTCAGCCATCAGAGGAATGCCTCCCTCAATAAGTTTCTTTCAATATGGAATTTATATAGTACTCTTTTTTCTTTGCTATTTTACCAGTGCATGGGGCCCTAAATAACACTTCATTTTTCACGTATGGCAAATCTCAATCATGAACCATGAACCCCTTCTGTGGGTGACCAGTATTACTTTTATTTAGCCCCTTTACCAGATAAGTAATCAAGTCACAGATCGACCTTCAGATTATAAGAGTTTGTTCATTTGGGAACTTTTCCTTACTACAGTGTCAATGCTGTTCAGATGAAAACATAATTAATTTTTCAACTTGCTGCTCATAAAAGCCTGACTATAAAACAAGGTTCCCTTACTAGTTCTTTAAATAGGATAACTCATTATGGTACTGTTCCTCATCCCTATTTTTAGTGCCTGCGAAACTAACTTGGTTAACAATTCCAACTGCTCCTGAGAGTCTTTGTACCACTCATATTTCATGCTGACAAACTCATAACAGGTAATATTTCTTACACACTTTATCAGGAAATGCACATCTTCTGTGGGTCACTAGCTACCTCAATGAGGCACTAGAATGGTGGCTGATGTTTTGCCATCTCCTCCACCTTCTTCCATCACCTTTGCTGAATCCATAGAACTAATGAAGGTGGAATATATGGATGAGCTTGTGGAACTGCCAAGAATCATTCTGCACAGAAATTCTGCAAGCAGAATATTTCTTCTTATGCTGGAAGTAACTCTATTAGACCTCTTCCTTTATGAGGAGGATAGTGTCAGGCCCCCTGATTTTTTTCCCTAATCTATTACTTGATGAACAGCAGCTACACCGCATAGGCAAAGACGTGCAGATTCTAAATAGGGAGTCGCACACAACATAAGGTTAAAGATAGTATAGCCATCAATAAAAGCATTTTCCCACCTTGTAGATCTAAGTGCTGTCACAGGGAAATTGAGCTCCATTTCCGTTGTCTGTGATATCAGTTAGAATCCTTCAATAAAAACAAACCTGTTATTGACAGCCACCATTTAGTATTTCTGTGTTTTCGGGCAAGAACAGAAGTCTAACTATCCCCAAGAAGAGGTAGTATAGTAATATTAGTGATAAATCAGTCATTAATTTTGTTGAATTATCAGATACAGTTATGGCCCCGTCTAAAATCCATTTCCAATCACTATTGAGAAAGATACAATTGTTAGAACTGTACACATCTGCCTCAATTGCTATATACTTCACTTGACAATTGCAACGCAAAATAAAAAATCGCCCTTCAGAAAATGTAGGTAAGACCTTACCGGTTCCATCTTTTTCACCCAACACAGAACGGTTAGTCTCTGTGAGCAGAGGAAATATAAATATTTCCTGAAAAAAATCATAATATTGTGTTTTGCTTCCTATGAAGTTTTTGGATCTGTCATTGGATAACCTTGCCTCCAAAAAGAACGTGCGAGCCATTGTTGACCATTTGTTACTGACTGCTCTTAGCCTTTCGTGTCCTTTGTGCAAAGGAAAAATGCAATACTTATTTGTCAAGAAATACAAAATCAATTGTTTAATTTTCTGGCCTTTTATCCGATAGCTAATGGTCATATTGCTTATGCCGCATTGCAGGCCCTTTTCCATCAGATGCGTTTTATGAAACTGAATTATGAATATTCATAACTTATCAAAAAAGAGTCAGACACTAGTGACAGAACATTTTAGAAAGAAATATTTACAAAGTGTTCTTATTTATTCATTGCTTTCCCTGGAGTTAAATTGAGACACATCATGCATGGATCATTTCTTTCACTGAGACCCTCTGATTTCTTTTCACTTCATTGCTTCCCTTTGTGAGCATCGCTTTTATTCATAGAGTTGGCTCTAATTAAACTGTTGTCTTGAAGGAAACTTTTCGTTCTCAATAAATGTACCAACTGGCATGCTTTTTAACGGTCCTCTGCATCCCCCTCTGGCTGGCCATTGGCAGGCATCAGCATTCCTGCACACTAATCATTTGCCTCTTTATTGGTGCCCATTTGCATGACATTTGAATCACTTAAACATCTCGGAGGGTAATAAATGTCACATTAGTTTTCAACAGAACAATCAACATTCACACAAAGCGAGTAACAATGCTTTGACAAAACAGACTGGGTACATTGTCCATCTGGAGCCTGTTTAACTGCTCATATCGTACTCAGCAGCACTTCTTGCAGGGCATAAAGTTCCAAACCATTTTGGAATCAAGCATACATTCTATGTTGGTTAAATAGTGTATTCTGATAATAGTGCTGAGCCTTCAAAATTAAAAATACCATTCATTTTTTCATTCAAGTTTACCCTTGTTCTACATAGCTTAGTGTATGCTCTTAATCTGCTCCAAGTGGATAACAGAGCCAACAGAAGGGAACAGCAGGGTGGGCTTTATACCCTAGACCGGGTTTTTTTTAGGGCCCGACGCCCGTGCTTAAAAATATTTTTAAAGATTTTAAATCAATCATTGCTTGCTTATTAATGACGAAGCACCTAACATGGAGAAAACTCATAGATGTTGACAGATGTTCATCCTGCCACATTCTCCCTTTCCCTGGGGACGTTTGATTGTTTTACATTTTAAAACAGATGCTGCGGACTCGCAAAGTTTTTGACTGCATGACCCAGAAAAACGTCAGACATCTGAATCTGAAGTCAATCCGTCACTGATCTTTTCCTCCCTCGCCCTCCTTGCCTTTCCCCCTCATGCGCTCCCACCCCAGGGCCATCATCCCAATTGTTATTTTCTCTATCATTTGTTTGTCTCTCTCTATCGCGATCATTGTTCACCATATGTGTGCTTAATTTACGCAACAACAAGCTGACTAGGATCCTCACACTTGCATTTATTATGATAGTCTTCCGAGGCTTCCATTGAGTGGCAAGCTGCACTTTACATAATCACCTTAAAATTAATCACGAACGCTCCTCATTGGTGCAGTTAGGATTTTCTAACAGTGTTATTTTCTCCACTTTCCTTTCTTCCACAAATAAGGAGGCTCATAGAGACAATTCGACAATGTTTTGGAGTTATGCGCTTAGGTCTATGGGCCACTGTGCCACTTCTGCATGACAAGTTATCTAAAACCATATCGTAAGGAACCCCTAAATCAGTTTACTGATTGCCTCAATCAACCCTTTCAATGCCATACATTCTATCTCTGGCCAAATGAACATATTCTTTGTTTTAAATCAGTTTTTCATTGCCATAAATCAGCATGATTTTACACATACCGTAATTCCACTGCTCTTTAATTTCAGAATGTCACCCACACAAATGTCCATATTCCTTAAGTAACTGTTATCCTGAGTTGTCAGAGCAAACCAGAAATCCATCTTTGCTGGTGGAGGAGGAACGGGTATTGCTGTGGCTCCCCTTTTTTAGTTGTTAAGAGGAGGATGTATTTTTCTTGCAACTGTAAGTGCACTCCTATTGACTGGGCTATGCAGGCCTGATGTGAAGTCCTTCCTGAGACCTCTCCTGAGCCGCCCAGAACAAACCATTTCCAAAATCCAAATCGGAACATACAGGATCGAAGCCCCAAAATCTGTTACCAAGGGGCAATTTTCATATGTTGAAAGTCAATGGGTGAGGTGGTTGTCAATATGCACCAGGAGAAAGCTATTGCATGAGAAAAATATGCACTAATACGCTTGTTTTCTGTGGTTTAACCATTTTGAAAATAAAATAGGCTGAACATCGGTTATACCTCAAAATGAAGGAAGAGTTCCATATTTAAAGTGTCATTGGGTTGTGAGGCACACTCACCCCAGATCAGTTAGTTACAGTTTTGACACAGCCATCTGCAATGAGGCCCAAATGCCACACTGTCAGGTCCCAATTATGCACAGTTCTCATTCTTCAATTCAGCAGGTGTTGATATTGTGTTGAAGAGACAATTGTTGTAAGAAGACAACAGGCATATTCATTAATTCACTGTTCATCATAGTTGCTACCAGCCAGGCAAGCTACTGCTATATTTCAATGAAAGGGGAGAGCTTGATGGGAGAGGCAGGTACACTTGTGTTACCCTCTGATGTCTTTGAACAGCAGCACTCACTTTCTTAATCCCATCCACAACTTTCAGTACATTATCCCACCACATCCTCAACCAATGACTGCACAAAACTGGCACACAGTCCACTGAATTTGCCCATTCCTAATTGGTAGAACCCAGTCAGTTAGCCTGGCTTCCACCTGCTCAGACACCCACAACCTCGGCTCTGGAGTACCACAAGGATTTTCACTCATCCGACCTTCTTCAACACATACATGACCTTCCTCGCAAGCATCATCCATGCCCAGGAAATCAACATCCCATCCTATGCTGATGACACTCAGCTGATACTCTACCTCTTGGACAAACTGCCCAACACCAGGACCAAGTTTGTGGCCTGCATGATCAAAGCTGCCAACTGGATGAAGACACACTATCTCAAACTGATCACTCGCAGGACAGATGTCATGATTTTCAGGAAGAAATCATCACCATGCAACTCTACTTGTTGGCCGACTGTACTCAGAACTAACCCGCCTTTGATACCCATGCCAAAAACATTGAGATAGTCATTGACAGCATTATCAAGGACATATTTAAGAGCCCCTACCACCACTGGAGTGTCACTTTTAGTGACACTCCAGTGACACTATGCCCTGCAACATATTTACAAGGTGGTGCTAAGCCAATTTTGTGGCTTAACACCACTTTGTAAATACGGCCTCTTCACACGCAGCCCTTTGCATGGAAGGGGCGTGCAATGGGTGATCCTGTGGGTGTGCCACAGCAACACCCATGGCATTTTTACGCTGCCTCAGATTTACAAGATTTTGTAAACCTGAGGCAGTGCCAAAATCTAATGCCACTCCAGGGATGACGTTAGCAGGGCGCAACGAGGAGGAATACTTTTTTTCTCCTCGTTTTTTGCTTTTTCTATGCAAAGAGCAAAATGCCAGAAATGATTGTTTATGTACAGGAAGGTGTCCCTTCCTGCACAAAAACAATCATTCGAAGTAATGCTTTGGCACTTCTGTGTGTGCTGCATTCTGCAGCACCCACAGAGGGGCTAAATCACCATTAGTGATTGTTTATATGCAGGAAGGGTCACCTTCCCGCACATAAACAATCAAACCCCTAAACGCAAACATCCTTGCACGATGGTGCAAGGAAGCCTGCGTTGGCACTAGGCAGTTCAATTTAGCCCCAGTGCAGGGGGAAACACAGGGGTGCGCTGCAGTCTAATAAATATGGCGCATCCCTGCGTTTCTAAAGTGATGCAGCAAGGCACTGCCAATGTTGGCGCAGCACAGCGCTGCACCATTTTCTGTTAAATATGGGCCTCAATATGACCGCCAAAGTCTACGTCATCATAGCCATCTGCTTCTGCACCCTGAAGGTGCTTCCCACAAACACCAGCAAAATAATCACTTACACACACATCACCCTGTTTGCTGGAATCAGTAAGCAACCCACAAGACGACTTCAAACCATTGAGATTTCAGAAATAAAGATCACACTCCACCTACTACGCTTCACGCACATCAGTCCCACCTCAGGGAGTGCCACTGGCTCCCAATACACAAACATGCCCTGTTCAAACTCCTCACACATACCCTTAAAGTCCTACATAACACAGGCCCTTCTCGCACACCTTCCACGAGTATGCAGAAGCAGGAGGTCAATGTTAGGCCTCCTCATGCATGACTCCTAAAACCCTTTACTAATCAGAGCCTCATCTGCAATACTTGATTTCTGCAAGAAGCTGAAGACTAGGGTGAGAGTAACTTGCACAATTTGTAGTAGCGTAATTACGCAAAATGACAGCAAAATTACGCAAGTTTACACAGAATTAAATGAGGTTTGTAACCCAGCATTTACTGCTATTTTCTTAGCACAAAATGCACTGTTGATTCCAAATGGGACTCAAGGAAGCAGTTTGTCCTAAGAAAATAATGCTAAATGCAAGAGACCATGAACAGCAGCAGCCAGCAGTTGCTCAGGCTCGCTAAGTTTGTTAAGTTTGTTTTTTCTGTGCTCTTAAAGTAGTATTTTTGTGGCATAATAATCATAATTGTATGAATCCGTGTAATTGCATAATTGTTGTTAATTCCGTGTCAAAAGAGTAAAGTAAAATTACTGAAATTACTTTGATTACACTAGTGTAATATCAATTTCATCCAGACCTGATGGAAGATTTGGCTCCTTGAATAGGTCCGCTATCCTGAGCTAGGCTAGACTAGCCCGGCCACTAATTCAGCACCAGGATACCCTCCCCGGTGATAGCATGCAATCCAAATGCACATCAAATAGGTTAAGAAAACATAACATAACATAACATAACATGAAGAAAGACAGCCAGGAAGAAAAATATTTCCCTCTTCAAAATCCACTACGGGTGTGATAAAAGACACATGTTGTCTGTTTCCCTCAAACTTGGGAAGCACTGTGGACTGATCTTGCCAGCTGTCCATCTTTCATTAGTACTTTGTGTGGCATTACCTCACAAGACCGGCAGATTTTATATCACGCTGTTGGACCTTTAACTGGAGGCAATACTTCCAAGTACAATATGAACCTACATTGTTTTATGTATGTGTATATGAATGAATATCCTAATGGAAAAGCTTTTGGTTGCAATGACTTTCTCAGCAGAAGCATCTCATTTGGGATGTTGAAGGCAAACTCTCTTTCGTATCTTACTATTCACAATTCTAAAATCACCAATTTAATATTTTCTAAAATTGACATAATTTGTGCGGAGACAGTACTGCACATTATTAGTTTTGCCTCTAAGATCTGGTGATAACATTTAACATTGCGCTATTATGCCCCATAAACACTGCACTCTCTGGTCCTGGATGTTGACTAATTGTCTACATAGTATATGTGCATCAAAGACAGAAAAGCAGTGGATCGAGAAGATGGACATGATTGTTCTGATCTACTGCCAGCCTCATTCTTTCTGTGAGAGGAGCATCCTAAAGAATGTTGTTCTGCACACTGCTAACATCTCCCAATCTAGATGATTTGTTCACTCTGGGGCTCGTTTTAGGCCGATTAATCTTTTGACCCTGATTGAAGTCTCCTTAAGACGATATAACTAGTCAACATGTCAATCATTAAATCAATAACCTCATCAATATTCACAATGGCAAGTCAATCGAATTAATCAATAACATCAATAAAATTGAAACACACCATGACCTTTCAGTCATGAATAACCACACCGAATTTAGTAAGATTTATGATATTTATTCCCTAATGATTACACTCTACTAGCAAGTTTATTAGTCTCAAAACCAGAAAACACATCAACAAAGTCATAATATGGCAGCTCAGATAAGATTTCATCAAAGCAAAGATCATGAACATTAGAACATAGCACGACGTCAACATGGATTAACTTTAGCAGAGTTTCATTAGCGCATTATTCAACAAAGCATAGATTCAGTCATTTGTCTATTTGCGTCCGTTTAGTGAATTCCTTAACTAACCTCAAATTAGCATGTTGGGCTTCATGCAAAACAATTTAGCAACACCAATTTAGAAAACATCTATCCATCGTCTCTATCAAAAGAAGCAGTTGGTACCTAGAAAGAAAAGGCAAATAGACAATTACAATTTCATCATTATATAGTTACCCTCCGTAATGAGTCAGCGTACAGAGTCAGTCTTCGTCCTCAGGACATCAGCCAGGAATCACAGCAAAATTCAGCAAGACGGGCAATAAGGGAAACTTCCCTCATAAGGAGTGCAAGTAAGCATCAGGTAAGGCAAAGTAAGGATGGTTTGAAGAATCAAACAGCAAAGTCTTTAAGCAGAGTAACAAAGTGTCTAGGTAATAGCAAAGGCATGTAATGGCATAGGAATGGCATATAATGGCTCGGAACGGCAGTGAATGGCTCCTGAATGGCTTGTAATGGCTGATTTCTCCTCGGGTGATGCGGTTATATCAATATTGTCAAACAAGTCTCTAATTTCCAATTGGTCAAGTTTTGGTGCATCATTATCTCCATCCAATAGTCCATCGGTCACCTCATTACGATTGTCACCCCATAACAGTTCCCACGTAGTTTATTGGTTCCTGGGTTTGACGCCTCCAACGGGTAGCGTGTCAGGTGAGGAATAAGTGACATTTGTTACTCAAGTCAGTAGACCCATTGTCTTCCCTAGTCTAAATGACCTTGTACCTGTTGCAAATTACACTGTTGCGCTCCACAAGAATGTCTCCTTGAGCAAGTCGGGTTCTCATGAGAAGATTTACTACGGTTACATACACATCTCTAACTTCTGGAAAAGTACGGCTTTATGTCCTTCAGCAAGTCAGCACATTGCACGCTAGAAAACACATTTAATATGACACCGGGCAGCTAGGCCATGCTAAATAAGGCCTAGTGATTAATTAGCAAAACCTTAACATATAACCTTTAATACTAATACAAAATCATACATTAGTACATTAATATTTCATTATTAGTCAATTTCATTAGTCATTGAATACAATGATGGCCACTCCCCGTGGGCACATTTCATACACATGCGTTAACGTTTACATTTTCTCTGCGATTTCACTAAGCATTATATTGCAAGCTTCTCATGTTAATTATTAGATTTTAATCACACTCCAAACCAAGCTTCAGTAAAGAAGTTACCTTATCTATCTATCTATCTATCTATCTATCTATCTATCTATCTATCTATCTATCTATCTATCTATCTATAGATAGTGTATATAGATAGATAGATAGATAGATAGATAGATAGATAGATAGACAGATAGACAGATAGATAGATAGATAGATAGATAGATAGATAGATAGATAGATAGATAGATAGATAGATAGATAGATAGACAGATAGGCAGATGGATAAATGGACAGATAGATAGATAATTTATCTGTCATAAGGAGGTGTGAATGGTGTAAGGACTAGTGAGAGCACGATGAAAATGATGATAAGGTTGATTATGGTAGTGACAATGATGATGATTATGATGGTGACTATGATGATGGACTCCCTCAAGACCCAAACTCTGCATATAAAAGCTATTTCATTACCTTAGGTTTTGGCAGAAATGGCAAGTATTGAATTCTTCCTAGTGTTGGCTATGGTACTGTGCAGTAAAACATCGTACACTACATCCAGCATTTTCATTAAATAGAATACACATTAATATATGTGCTTGCTAGTGATCCATATCATTAATTGAGAAACCGGTAATCAAAAGTAGACTTATGAAAAAGCTGGAAATTGATGTGTGTCAAATGCTTCATTTACATTAAAGCAGTGGTTTTGTAGTCCATGGATTCACATCACGTGAAGGCAAGTCACCCTCCAAAAATAAATAAACTTGAATGCCTACTTGGTCATACAAAAGGAGAGAGATTCCTTGTGGAGTCGTGGTGAGCTGGTCTTTGTACAGATATCGCTACACTAGGACTTTACTTAGACAACAGAGACTCTGCTAGTTCACTCACAGAGATACCTTGTTGCCTTTATTATAAGGTGAGAACGTTCTCGTTTTGAATTCAGAAGGAAGCCTGAGCCAATAATGTATGTAGAACTATTTTGCTTAGGATTCCCACCCAACCCATATTTTCATGTCCAGTTTGGGGACCTAGGACTTAGATTCCTAAAGTCAGGAACAATGAGCTAGTTGGATTTTTCTACGTGATTGTCTACTGTGAGCCACAACAAATGAGAAATACTTTATGTATGCACCCCTTTTGCCAGTCAATAGCTTTACTAAGGGCTAGGAAATCATTCCAGGTTTGAGGTGCCTACTCCCTAATAAGTGACCAGAAATAGAGCAACCCTTCACTCTCAGTGCCATGGAGCCAAGAGCTTGATTTGTCTGTTTGCAACACACTGCTGAGAACTCAAAACAATTGCTATGGCTTTCTAGACATTCAGATTGTAATCGTTTAGTTTTATAGGTTTTGAAGTAGACATGCCCAGGATATATCACTTACTATTACTTGAGCTAAGACAATAACCTACGTAGGACCAGTTTTTGATACCGTTTATTTTAATGAGAGAAATATATTTCAACCTCAAATATCTATCAGACCTCTTTGAGTCTATCAAGCCATCTCATATTCATGTCAGTGACTATATCCCATACTATAAAGTTTTTTATTGTGATGATCTGTTGGATTTTTTTAGGCCTTTGAGGCCCAGATTTATGCAAAAGCGGCGCAGAGCAGTGCTCCACCAGAAAGAGCAGTGCCACGCCACTTTTGCAACGCAGGGATGCACCGTATTTACAGGAATACGATGCATTCCCACAGCACACATAGAAAAAGCAAAAAACAAGGAGGAATAAAAGCATTCCTCCTTGTTTTGCCATGCCTATGCCACCCCCGGGGGGTGTTAGTTTTTGGTGCTGCCACAGATGTATGATTTCTGGGGTAGAATCAAAAGCAATGGGTATTGCGGTGGAACGCCCACAGCAACAACCATTGCATGTCCCTCTGACGTAGAAAACTGAGTCGGAGGGGCCCATATTTACAAGGAGGTGTAACGCCACTTTTTGTGGCGTTACACCACCTTGGAAATATTGAGCAGAGGTTAGTGCACCAAAACATCATGAAAAGTGACACTTCAGTGGCACGAGGGGCTCTTAAATATGCCCCTGAGTGTTTTTCGTGAACTGTTTGTGACCGGATCCAAATGGAGACACAGGGCTGGATTCACAAAGGGGATCCACACTTGTGGTTGAAGTCCGGCAGTCATTGGGGAGTCTCCACACTCTGGATGGAATCTCCGCAATGAGAGTTCTCATTCTGGAGATTTCGGCCCTAGTGGGGAGACTGCCCCATGACAGTGGGGCCTCAGTCACGAGTGTGGAGGCCCTTTGTGAATCAGGCCCTCTATTGGTGGAAGAATACCTTAAAGGGATTTGAGTATGAGATGACATAATATATATCCTATGAGCTTGAATCAGTCTTCCGCCTCCACCAGCACTGCCTGACAACCATAGTTTTTTCATCACCCAAAGTGATCCTCACTGAAAGCACCAGTTGAGCTAATAAGAGAAAGCTCAGATTTCAATCAATAATATCTGCGACCTGTTCTTGTTTCAATTAATGGAACTTTAACAAAGTATAAAGGTATTTTTCAACAACTAACTTTCCTCTAACTGCAAGCCAGTCCAAAAGCAGCCAAACAATAGGTACAACAACTAGGCTCCAACATGCAAATCGAAATTACACACCAGCAGTTTTGTATTAACATTCTAACTTTGTTTTTTCCAAATTGTATATCCCCCTTAGCCTGTCTAATAGGTGTCTATCTAGTTTGCCTTTTTATAAACTTGTTTATATTGGCATTTATATCAAACAGTATACAAAAGTCAGGACAGATCTTAATACAAGTGTCACAAGTAAAACATGATAGGTCTGTGCATTGCCACAGCATAAGAATCAATGGTCAAGGAAACAAATCTGAAGGGATTACTTTCCCAATTAATGCATAAAGAAAGATTAACAATCTAGTAGTTCCTTGACGAGAGTGAGGCATTTCATATCGACCCAATACTGAAGTAACACACTGCTCTCGTCCTCCCAATACCCTCTTCCAGGTTCTGACCAGAATGGGACCAACTCACCAAACCATATAAAACCCCAATGAATGCAGCTGTCCAGATCATGCCTCAGTTTCTGTCAGACTATTATGAAGAAATTAAATAAAGAGGAATTTTGGAAGCTAGTATGTGAAAAACAAGAGAAGTAAGTATGCCGTCTCATGGTGCGTGCAAATCGGATAATACTAAGAAGCACTAGAAAAAGAGGGGGATGGATGGTGGCCATCAGCCAATGGGGGACCCTGAGAAGTAGAAACAATAACCAGGGATCTGGGTGCCAGGGGGGCAATTGTCCAGTAAACCAACAACAGATAGAGGAAGCATCTCATCCCTTGAATAAAGCAGAGGACATCATCTAATGCATACTCCCCTCTTCAACACTGTCTTCTGATGTGTTCTTCCCATCTCCCTTAGCCGGTTCAGTCTACAAATCAGGTCCCTCTGCTGTGTCTCCCTTTGGATGGCCCCAGGCCTCCAATATTTCTGACCACAGACCCGCTTTTGGACATAGCAGCACTCCCTGAGCTTCCCTCCCTAATCTGAACCCTTTCCTCTGCTCTAGCCTACATGGTGATATCTTTCACCAGGTCCTCACAAAAGGTCCCAGTCTGGACTTCCAAGCCATCGCTATCCATCTTCTAGCCAGCACCAGAGCCAAATCCAGGAACCTAGAACCTGCTTTCCGTGACCGGAGCCTAGGCAACATTCCCAATAGTCAGGCCTTCAAGGTACAGGCAATGCTACGACCTAATGAATTAGTCAGAGCATGATTCACCATGGCCCAGAGCAGTTGCAGATGAGGGCAATCCCAGGTCATGTGACTGAAGTCCATGTCCAGAATGTGACATCTAGGGCAGCTGTGCACCTGTCCTTCATAAATGACTTGGAGTCTGTGGGGTGTTATGTACTTCATTTGTACATAAGTAAATGGAATATATTTGTGCCTTGTGTTTCTAGACACTTTTTTAGGATACACAAGAACCCCAACGTCTGTAAGGTCACACCCCTGTATCCAATCCCATCAGCACCTACGTGCCAGCAGGGGTTTCTGGACTATCCTGTTCAGTGTTCTTTAAAGCCATGTCACCAAAAGCGCAGTTCCCATGAACACCAACAGCTGCAGCACTGCATGAGTTGCCAGTTCCTCACAATCTCCTGCCCACAAGACCCTGAAGGTATGAATCAATGTCTCATACAACAGAAACAGCCTCAGGAGTAGATCGTACTAGGACACTAATTCCTCCAGTAGGAGCAAAGTGCCCAACTGAGAACTGTCGCCAACCATTAGCAGTCCAGCATCGGTCTAGGTGGACAACTGCAGGGCAATAACAAAAATGAGAAAGAATCCCCACAACGGCAGTGCAGAGACATAAGAGGCATCCTCTTGGTCCTCAGCACAGAGTGGCTCCAACAATTTAAGGCCACCGTTAAAAATACGCCCAGATGGGGAAATACCACCAATGAGTGAAGCAGCTTGGCTAGCAGTGCTCCCTGGTATTGTGCTGACCCAACTGGCCCACTTCTGCCTGATGAGCCCGTCAAGCCACTGAGTGACATGGCTGTGTGACCAGAAAGTACAGCCCAAAATCTGGGGCTCCCATCTCCCCCTCATCAGGTAAGTGTCTGAGGACCTCCAGGGACACTCTGTGGTGGCTCCCGCCCCAATCAGTTTTCTAATCAGGGTGCCCAGCTGTCAGAACCAAGAGGCTTGCACCACAATTTGAATGCCCAGGTACTGAAAGGATATAGGGGACCAATTAAATTCCAGATGCAAGTCTGGCAACCTCTGGGTGCCCAACATTGTGGGGAACAAGTAGATGTTACCTTTATTGATCTGGAGACGGAAAGAGTCCCAAACTCCTCCAGGAGATGCACAGCGGCTGCGGCTCTCAACGATCAATCAGCTAGATATAGCAGGAAGTTGTCTGAGTTATGCCGTGTGTTCCTGGCCCCCCACCACAATTCCAGTGCCTACGCCCTCATGGGAAAAAAGCTTCACCAGCCGCTCGATGGCCAACTCGAACAGGAGGGGGGATAAAGGGCAACCTTGCCTCTATAGATATTGCCAATTTGGGATATAATGGTGCCCGTCTTACCCCGAGCAGACAGAACAACTTAACCCAATTTATTCAATGCTCCCCAAACCCCATCCATCACATATCAGCAAATAAGAAGTCCAAGCACATTGAGTCGAAGGCCATCTCAAGGTCTACTGACATTAGTGTGGCCTTTGGGCTAGGCCGCACTTTGGATGATATAGGACATGTTACAGTCTCCTAAGATTAAGGGAAGTGCTACCGGCTGGGATGAAACTGTTTTGGTCCCTGTGGATCACAGTGGGCATATAGGCAAGCAGTCAGTGGGCCAGGCCCTTGCTATGAATTTTAAAGTCAGTGCTGATCATGGACAGGGGACATAACACTAAAGTACAAGCCCACCGGTCATTAGTCTTAGGAAGCGGGATCACAACTGCATCCTTAGTGGATTTAGATTGCTGTCCCAATCTCAGGGAAGCTGTGTAAAACTCTGCAGGTTGGCCATCTAGGACCAGGGGTTTACCTATGGCCATTTCCTTGCTAGCAAGCCACATCTCCTGGACTGTCACCGGCCTCCCCAGATCCTTCCCAGCCTCATGAGCAAACATACATATTGGGAGCCGCACCAGGAAGGTGGACTGGATCTCCATTGTGAGAGGCGCCGGGCACCTATAAAGTGTGTCATGATATTCCCGAAATTAGGTATTAATTGCTGTTTGGAAATATAGCATCATGTTATCCTCCACACGGATTTGGGTGATAGGGACCCCTAGGGATTCAGGTCTAATGAGCCAAGGCAGAAGCTGACCTGGCATATTTCTTGTATGCCCTTGGTATATAGTTCCAGTAATCGTTGCACCATAGGCATTCTAGGGCAGTATTATAGTGTTCCCGGGCCTCCTGGAGTCCAGGCAATGCAGCAGTGTCAGTACATAAGTCACTGTCTAGTTTATGTAGTGTGTCATAAAGGGATCAAAGCTCCCTGACCAGCTGCCACCGGACCCCCACTGAGTGACATAAACAGTGAACATGGATTACCACCTTAAATGCTTCCCACTCAACCAGGCCAGAGAAAGGCGATCCCTGATTGATGTCAAAGTACCCAGTGACAGCCTCCCCAAGAGAATCCCTAAAGCAGGCTTCCTCCAGGGATGCCGGCTTAAAGTGCCATGTAGGGATCTCCAGACGCTCCTCTACTTGTTTGAATAAACAAATGTATCAAATCTATATGTAATTGATAAATATAAAAATAAGAGAAGTAGCCCAGCGTTGGGTTCTCCATATATCAGACAGCCTACAGTGATCCAGCCTCTCCCTGAGTCCAGAGGTCCTGTGAGTCAGCATCCCAGGCAAATGGGGAGGTAGGTAGAGAGTAAAGTGCCCAACACAGCATCAGCAACACAATGAAATTCACCACCCATCAGTAGGTCGTCCATTTTTAAAGTGCCAGGGGAGCTGAAAGAGACTGAAAGAGCATCACTTGGTCCTGGTGTGGAGCATAAACACTCGGAAAGTAATAGCACTGATCAGCAATTTACCGTTTCCAGAAACATAGAGTCCCTCTCTGTCATTGGAGGATTAAACATGTTTGAAGGGTGTTCCTGCCATAATCCATATTAGCACCGCTCCCGTGCATAGGTAGAACATGAGGTAGTGTATAACTGGCCTTGCCACCTACACTGAAGGCATTCTCTCCCCACCTCAGTAAGATGTGTCTCTTGAAGCAGAGTCACTTGCACACTTCTTCTCCTCAAGTACCTGTGTATGTTATGTCACTTGGATGTCGAGCCTATCCCCTGGATATTCCATGATAAAAAGGCTAGTACATGTAATTGATCAGACATCCAGGCAGTGTCTGTTTGTGTCCCTTGTATACATACCAGGATCCCACTAATGCCCAGACCTCCCAAAGCAACATGCAGCACAACTCTTCATCCAAACAGTAAAACCCCCAATCATGAACTCCCCTTCCCAAGAGCAGTTCAGAAATGGCTGGTCTCCCAAATTTAAAAAGTGAAAACATGGTCTGAAGAACACCCTCTTCAATCTACTGGCAGTGGCGAATCAGTGAGGGGCAGGCAAAGATGTACAAGCTCATCCACCTCCATGCCAACCACGATCCCACTTACCAATCAAGGACATGTTCCAGCCCTCAAATGAACTTTTAGTGCCCTCTTTCCAAGCTTCCCATAATAAAGAATGTGCTCATACCTCAAACACAGGCATCAGAGTGTCAAATGTCTGATGCCCCTGCAGTTCAAATAAAGTCATTCACATTTTGTGGGGTTACCACAGGCGGGCCAGCTCCATCCACCAGCGAATTCTCTGATTCCAAGACCACTGACTGTGGGTCTGGAGGGGTACCTGTCTTCTTAGTCTGGCACATGCAGCATTGCGATCTTGGCTGCCGCTTGGAGTGTGTCCACCCACTCTTGTTCAGTCTGCAAAGGGGACAGTTACTTCAGGTGCTTACCATGTGTAACCCCCTGTGAGTTCTTCCATGGCCTGTGCCTGTGTGCCCCCTTCCTTCCCGTTTGCGACTGGGTTACCATCCACTTCAAGTGGATGGTAACTGCGATTTCATGTGCGACCGCTTTTGCGGTCGCAAATGAAATTGAATAGCATTGCGAGTCGCAAATAGGAAGGGAACATCCCTTCCTATTTGCGAGTCGGAAATGCATTTTGCGAGTCGGATCCGACTCGCAAAATGCATTTCTGCATAGCAGAGGAGCTTTTGCGCCTCGCAAACGGCGTTTTTCGCCATTTGCGACTCTCAAACCCTTTGCTACATCTGGCCCAAGATTCCCAGTTTTAGGACAATTCCCTTTTCTGCCCCTTTTTAAAAACCACTGTATGCACTCAAACATAACTCTTGATGCCCTTACATGCTCTGCAGTGATTAGTGCAGAGTACGTAGTGCATTTGCTATTTTGGAGCGCTATTTCTTAGCACAAAATGCATCCTCCCATCCATTGTTGGACGCAAGGGTGCATTTTGCTCTAAGAAAATAGTGCCAAATGCCCACTACGCCCCATCACATAATTTTGCTCATTTCAATAGAATTTTAATGGAATTCCAGGGAATGAACTTCCTCCAATTCTGCCCACCCTTAGTGTGGACTGAAAATGACATATATTAGCTGCTGCCAACAATGACATGTCACACATAACCAGACTTAAAACATAATTACCCTGAATGTGAACCCATCAACAAGAAATTTAAATTTGTTACTAGTGCTATTGGGGCTACTCAGCACGAAAGAAGCAAATTATGCAGCAGTGTTGACTGGTTCTTGAGATTGTAGTTTGTTTCTCTCTTATGTATTTCCACCAAGTGATTGCATAACTATTATGCACTGTACCCTAAAATATACTGGTAACAAGGAGCATGGAGTTCACGGCCTCTTGAGGTGGCTCCCATTGCTACACTCCCCAATAATATGTCAACATGATCTAAAACAAGCTGCAAGAGAAAAAAGAGTGAAATATGTTTCAGTCCTGTGAAATGCCCATCTTGACCTTTGAAACAGGCCCCATCTGGGATTGGGCAGTAGTCTAAGAACATAAAACTACATATTCCTTATTAAAATGATTAGGAATCTTAAAGGTCACGAATAAAGATGTCTGTGGAGGAGACAGAAGAGATGGGCCACGTAGAGATGGTGACACACTGGCAAACAAACATCTTTAGGTACTCTAGAATTCTTAGTGGCCTTATTTGAGAGGATCGAGGGAAGGGCTCAGTAATAAAACAGGAGGAAGGTAGAGTAAAGAAAAACCTCTGTAGGCTGAAGATCTACCCTAGCTCACTCATGTTCTAATCTGGCCATGTTTGGCACAGATTTGTGTAAAATTCACAATACCACCGCAAAGCTCGATCTATTACGGGAAAGTGTCTTTCTTGCAGCTCACCTGATAGACCTCCTGGAGCTCCACAAGCCTGAAGAAGGCAACAAGAAAAAAACACTGGCACAACACTTGAGCAACCTCAACCACCAAGATAACAAGGGGCAGGTAATGAAAACCGAGAGATTGAACGAAGATCTTCACGAAGCTTTAAGAGCATGCAGCCCTTTAACTGACCCTAACAAAGCGTCAATAAAACGTTCAACAGAGACAATACTGACAGAGTCAACACAAAAAAAGGTTGACAGCCATGTATCCCACCGCGAAGAAGCCAGATGTAATTACCCTGGATCAGAATAGACGTGTTACCTTGATGCAATAACATCCAGCAGTATTATCAAAACCTCAATCCGTCCCGCATTACAGTCACTACGTCAGAAACTGTTGATAAATGATCAGCGGGGTTCCAATTTTAAGCTCTAGCAATATAGTGGGTTTTAACAGGAAAAGCTGGTATTAAGGGAAAGGAAAACATCAATTCAGTCATAAAACAAGTGAATCATTATCAATCATTACAAATTTCATCAGAATTCCTGACTAGAAACCACATAAGCCCTACTTAAAGGTAACACTTTAATGTCTGAAAAGGTAGAGTTGGACCGGGATGGTTGGAATTTTGAAAAACACTGAGAAGGATCAGTATTGATGAGTAAGGCTAGCCATATGATTACATCAAGGTCATAGAAAGGAAACTGGCCAGGCTTAAAATTATGTTTTTCCTTTTCCTGCTAACTAGAAAAGGGAACAACTTTTACAAGATAGTTACGTTTGTTTCGGCGCACTGGATCAATTTCTATCCCAGCTTTGGCCCTAAAATGTTCGATCCCTAAAACTTCTTAGTTTAAAGAATGGATGAGTCCTTGAACATAAATTACTTTTCTTACCCTTATAATGCGTAGACCATCACTTTGTTGCTCGTTACATATTGCTCAAAGAACATTAAGGGGGTCATTCTGACCCTGGCGGTCATGGACCGCCATGGCGGAGGGCGGCGGAAGCACCGCCAACAGGCTGGCGGTGCTTCCGTGGCATTCTGACCGCGGCGGTACAGCCGCGGTCAGAAACGGGAAACCGGCGCTGTACCGCCGGTTTCCCGCTGCCCTGGGGAATCCTCCACGGCGGCGCTGCTAGCAGCGCCGCCATGGGGATTCCGACCCCCTTACCGCCATCCTGTTCCTGGCGGTGTTCGCTGCCAGGAACCGGATGGCGGTAAGGGGTGTCGTGGGGCCCCCTAACAGGGCCCCACCAAGATTTTCAGTGTCTGCCAAGCAGACACTGAAAATCGCGACGGGTGCAACCGCACCCGTCGCACCCCATTCCACTCCGCCGGCTCCATTCGGAGCCGGCATCCTCATGGAAGGGGCTTTCCCGCTGGGCTGGCGGGCGGCCTTTTGGCGGTCGCCCGCCAGCCTAGCGGGAAACTCAGAATTCCTGCGGCGGTCTTTTCCGCCGCCCGCCAAAGTCAGAATGAGGGCCTATGTCATCTATTTAATACTGCCTACTGTTTTTAATATACTTTATCATATTTATTTATCTTAGTTTACTTATCCGTATTTTGTTTGATTTACCAAATGCCGACAGGCTGAATTATTGTAATAATCTGCATCTACAAAGCCGTTCATCTAAAATAAATTCTCTATGTTCTATTTTTTAACTATGACTCGTTTCATCCATTCCTTGCATTGCGCAATGTTCCATTCTTTCCTGACATTTGGCATATAATTGAATTAGCTTTAAGATCTTGTGTTCACAGATGTTTTAGGATTTTATTGAGGACCGTCTGTTGTTAATTGGCAAAAATGAATATTAAGACTACAGAGCATCCCCTGTGAATGTATTTCGTTTTCAGCAGACTGAGCTTAATTTGTTTTGCACTAGATTAAATAAATTTGCATTGAACTTTAGAGATGGGCTGAACAGAGCAGACAAAAGACAGGTGTCTGTGAGCACAGACTTGCTCTGAAGTCTATCCGGATGATCTAGATTGTGATGTGTACGGTATTGTTTATAGGCTGTCTTCCGAAGTGTGAACGAGGATTAAGAAATATATTTGCAGCTAAAGAAGAGACGGTGTAAATGTTCAGTTGTAAGGCACGTTGATATAACACAAAACACTCACCTTAGTGCAGCACAGTTGTTAAACAGATCAGAAGGACTGAGTACCAACAGATCTCTCACCCTTGATAGCGCCAAGGGAGCTAGGTATTTTGTCTAAGGTTAAGAAAGCAGATACAGGAGCGATGAGATGAGGGGCTGAAATAAAAGATGAGTGGTTGGATTAATTTCAGCTAATTGTAAATACTCATACCCGCATGCAGTCCAGAATTTCTTGCGCACCATGCCACCTCCGACAGGAAACATCCATATGCAAATCAGGCTTTTATCCTACTTCAGTTAGGAACAGTCTAGCTTGAATTGTCAGTCCTAGGGCCCTCTGAATGGGAATACAAGAAACCTAGGCTGAATTTCAGCCAGCAGCAACAGGGGCTTCAAAAGTATCCAGTGAGGGTCCGGAGATAGAAAAGGTACATGGAAACACTGAGCATATATTGCATGCATCAATGCTTAATTTGATCTGATGGTTTCCAGTGCGGGGGCACCAGCACTTATTTTTGAGGGCTGCCGCTTATTTTTCTGCCTCATGCATTTACTGTGAGCAAAGTACACATATGGGAGACGGAGGAAAAGAAAAATGAAAAAGCGCCACAAAGGGAGAAAGCATAAAGCTGCAAGAGGGAGCCGAAGGAGCAGGGAGTGTCTGTAAATGGATTAAAAAGGCTCGAGGTAGCTTCAGGATTACGCTGCCTCAGTATTTTGTGTTTGCACATTTAATTGCAGCAGCTGCATCTTTCAGGGGAGAGCTTTGGACACCAGTACATTTTAATTTACAAATTAAGCACTGGCATCCATCCACTGTCTTCAGAAGGAGATGAAATCTAATGAAATATCATTACAGGTAATGCAAAAAAACTCTTTGGCTTCAGAAACATGGGTGGCCCTGAAATGCTAATGAATATCAAAAAAAGCTTGTAGGTAACAGATGGGCTGAAATAACCCTGGGTTGATGGATTGTTCACAGACACGTTAAAAGGACACTAGAAAAGTCCAAATTCCAAATTTGGAGTTATTGGAAATGATCATTTTTTGTGTAGTGTACCCCCGATTCTTGCCTCGACTGTTTTTGCAAGCTGAATGATCTATGTGAACTTTACTCCTTCCAACCAGTGGTAAAGTGACTGTATTCTCTTTCAACGTGATGAAATTTACATACCCCTTCATTGGCATATTTAACTTACATATATATCCATAGAATATGGTACCACAGTCTAACCAGCCCTGTAAGTTAAGTGTCATAAATGGACTGCAGCACTCAGTCTGCCATCCACTATAGTGTCAGTATAAACCTGATTGTAGGCCTGCCACCAGTAACCTGGTTGCACAGGCTTAATCTGCAAATTCCATCCATCACAATAACACCTTTCAACAGGCCTAAAACCTGTTTTCATATATTAATGAGTAACCCCAAAGTTGGTCTTACATGCACACGAAGCAGGGTGCATGGTTTTTAAAAGTAGGACATATAAATTTTACATGTTAACCGTGTCCTTACAGTGAAAAAGCCCACAGAGCTATTTTCACTGTAGCAGTGGTAGTTCAATAGGAAAGCAATGGGTGCAGTATTACATTTAATAATTGCAATCTCTCCTTTGGAAACAGCTGCAGATTTCATATCTGTTCTTTTTAAAATATTTACTACAAGCCCAAATCATTGTTGAAGTTGATAATAAATATTTTATTTTAGGAACATTACCTCTTACCTGCCTAAAGTGTCTAGTAGTAGCTCATTTGCATGAGCTACCACTTGTTACCTAGGAGCTGAATATCACCCTAGACAATGTGTGAAGTGTTCACAGACACGAGACACATATTTTGGGTGCGGGGAGGTGTTCTGTTTCTCTGGCATGCTGACTACCTTGGCTGGCATGCTGACTACCTTGGCTGTTCCCCGGAATGCAATTAACTTCAAAGAGGCCTACACTGTCACAGACAGATGTATCTCACACCTGGGTGTACCCTCCTAACATTGTCTATCTAGCCAGTCAAGCCTCAGGCATAGTGGAAGAGGAGCTGCCCTCCGAGCTGGTTTTGAGTGACCGAAGAGGAGGTGTTGATCATTTCCTTGTCCACTTTCTAGGGTGGGCAGAGGAGTTCTGCAAAAGGGAAGAAATGTTCTGCCAATTTTGTTTTGGGCAGAAAAGGCACTGTGGTTTTATAGGGAAACACATAGGAAGTGCTGCAAAGAGTCACCCCTGCATCTTTTGTCCCTTTTCCTTAGAGATTCCCCTACTCATAGACTGGCATTGGTCATACATGTGGCATCCACAGTACCATCCACAGACCACTTCTATACCTGTGGAAGAAAAGAAGAGGACTGGACCTGCTGTCTGTGACCCGAGAAGACCCTTGTAGACTGGACCTGCTCTCCCTCTTTTCCCCAGGACAAAGAAGAGGACTCCACAGGTCATAAGGTGAACCTCTTGTTTGGGCTACAGTGACACAACAAGATTCAAAAGGCCTTTTCTTGAATTTCCAGCTATCCAGTTTCAAATTGACCTGCCCCTAAACCCTGCTCCTGGCCTCTGCTGGACTGCCTCTTGACCTCCAAGTGCTGTGCCCATGGTCCTGGACCTTTAACTGGTGTCAAAGTGCACTCCTCCTCACAAAGCCTGAAACCTGTACCTAGAAAGAAATGCTTTCCCAAGTTTTTGCCCTGAAAACCAGGGGACACCAGGACCAACCTGCCAAGCAGATCAGATGAGGCTCCTGGGCCAAGATTCAGGTTGCTCCCACATGGTTCTTCTCTGCAGCAGCAAATCAAATTCAGCAGGGCCTCGTGGAGAAGTTATCTGGCCTGGTGACGCCCTATGCTGCTACAGCCTGTAGCCTTGTCCAGCTGGAAGAATTCAAGCTTCAAAAAAAGGACTATGACGAAAGGTACTAATCCTTAATGGAAAAAGGCACGAAAAAGTATCCAACCAGTGATAGAGCTTCTCTGGAGGTAAAATTCAAATATCTCCTGCTCTAAGTTGTCTCACCAAAAGCCAACCACATCTCTGAGAGCTCGTCCAGCAGCTAGCCAATAATGTGAATCCCTCTTCGACCAAAGACCCCTTCCTTGTCCTGCTGAGGATTTTTGACTTCCATTCCAAAGACTAAGGGTCAGTTTTAGGTGTAGGTAGTCAAGCCATTGTTCTGCCAGGGCGTCAAAGTATATTCCTCTGCCGCCCTGGCAGAGGTCCCAACCACCACATTTTTAAATGACTGTCAACCTGGCAGTCATTTATTCAAAATTAGCACAAGTCAGCTCCTGTCACTACATTTCACTGTGTGGAGCAAGTTTCAGTCAACATGACAGAACCTTGCGCCTAACAGTTTTCTTTTATTATTTTCAAAAAGAAAAATTCTTAACAGGACTTTTTTTTAACACAAAACTACGGGGAGGGGGGTTAATTATTTTTTTTGTCCCTCACTGCCAGGATTCTCCGGGCAGGGACGAACAGTAAAAAACATCTATTTGTCTACCCATTCTAATTGGGGTGATGGACACCCCTTTTCCATCCAGCTGTCGAAGGAGTCTAAGTATGAATATAAATCGGGCAGGCAGACCATAGTCTTGGCGGTAAGGATACTCTATCACCATTGTGATGGACTATCCTAAACGCAAGGAAGAAATTGGACCATAAGTCAGAAGCTAAAACGTTTCACTGGAATTAATCTGGTCCTTGTATCAGACCCATGCCCCATAGCAGTCAGTCTTAAATGTTACCCTTGCCCCTGGCAAGAAGAATCAGATGATCACAGTTGGCACTTTATACTTTTGGTGCTATTTTGAACCTTTCACATTACAAATTCCTAACTCCAGTTCTTCTCATTGGATTTGTGTTGCTTTGGTGCCATTTTACTTACTAATTGTACTCTATGTTTCTAAACTGCTTGGGATTTTCCATGTGTTGTGTTTTGACTTAACCTCTTCAATGCACTACCTCCGTGGTGTGGGTCACGACCAGTGGCCGACACCAGGGAGGGGGTTAATAAATCTTCTCTGTCTCCCCCGCTCCCACCCACCCCTTTGTGACGTCGCGCTGACGTTACAATGTTGATTTCCCCATCGGAGCAGGAAGCAGCCTTGCGGCCGCTTCCTGCTCCAATGGGGAAAATGGCAAAAAGCGGCCTTCCCCACGTTCGGGAGTCTCCCCTTTCTTACCAGGCCTTTCTGAAAGTGTTTCCTGGCCTCCATTCGCACACTTTTCAGGTTTCCTGGCCCCCAACCGCAGCACAGCTGCGAACGGGGGCCAGGAAACAGTTTCAAGAAGGCCTCGTAAGAAAGGGGAGAGTCTCCCCTTTCTTACGAGGCCTTCTGAAAGTGTTTCCTGGCCCCCGATCGCAGCACAGCTGCGATCGGGGGCAAGGAAACACCACTAGACACCAGGGATTTCACTTTGGGGGGTCGGCCCCCTCGGAAAAGGTAGGTGCCCCCTGGGGGGTAAATCTTTTTTTCTTAAAAAAATAAAAATAAAAATAAATAAATGGACAGGGGGTCGCCCGTGGGCAGGGCAACCCCCTGTGGGGGCAATATTTTTGTTGTTGTTGTTGTAGGGTTTCCCTGGGGGCCATTAGATCTATATATATATATATATATATATATATAGATATATCTATGTACATGGATATATCTATAGATAGATCTATAGATATATGTATGTATATATATATATATATATATATATACAGTATATATATATATATATATATATATATATGTGTATAGATCTATCTATCGATATATCTATGTAGATAGATATATATATATAGAGAGATAGATCTATATATATATATATATATCACTTTTGTCAATATGTGTGTGGTTTCCCTGGGGGCTGCGATCAGCCCCCAGGAAAACCAGACCCACATATAAAAGAGATATATATATATATATATTTATATATAGATTTGCCACCAGTTGTCTTGCAGTTGCAGCTTGCGTCTTCAAAGCAATACACATACTTCAACTGACGCTTTTTAACTGTAGCTTTTAGGCAGCAATAAAAAAGTCAAGTAAGTATTGTGATTATGTTTCTGCTACAAAAGGGTCAGACTTGTCTAGTGGCAGTTTTAGTGCCATAAAGAAGCGCAGAAGGTTTATATGCCTACAGCAAAGAGCAAATCTGTATTTTATGTAAATAGCTGAGTACATTAGTAAAGGCAGCCATTACCTGCGCTATAATACAAATGAAATGTATGTGCGGGTGGAGGGCGGCTATGGAGAGATGAAGGGCACTTTTGCTGGGTGGTAATGAGGGAATACGAGGAGGAGGGAGTGGGAGCACCAATAATGATTGTTGGACTGGGCGCAGGAGGTGCTAAAGACTGTGACGAATGGTATGTGACAAGGTGTTTTTTGAGGGTCTTGAAAGAACGTGCTGATTGAGGGAAGTAGCGCAGGTAAGGTGGCCTCTACTGTTGCACGTATCTCACACACTCCATCGATTTTGTGACTATCTACATAGGCTAGTGTTTTAGAGCAACAGTTTAGCCAATAGCAGAGATGGCATCTTGATGGATGACTGCTGCCATCACTCGGATTATAGAGGACAGCACTGACATAGGATCAGAGACTGAGACATCAGATACTAAGACAGCATCTGAGGGATAGGATAATGGCGCAGACTCTGGGAGTGATTTTTCAGTCGGAGGAGTCCCATTCGATAACTCCTCTTCCAGTACATTATGAGGGAGGTGATGAGGACAGTCCTGCTGTCCCATCGCAAGCAGTCTGTGCAACTGGGTAATAGTGGGTTAGCCCAACCCAGAGAGCAGGTGAATGCGGCGGCAAGCAGAGAGAGAGAGAGAGGAAGAGTGCTCTCTTAGGAGCTCCCCAATTTAGTTCAGCCCCAAATTCCACCGCCCAAATCGTATTGTGTAGACATCAAAATTATCTACTGCAAAACAAACTGGTTTTGTAAGGCAGGCACCAGTATTTTTGTTCCTGGGTTCGGCGGCCAAATAGAGAAACACACTAAACCCAAACATTTCTGGAAACCAGACATTCGGGGGAGTCCACAGAGGTGTGACTTGTGTGGATTCCCCAAAGTTTTCATATCCAGAATACCCTGCAAAGCTGAAAAGTTGAATAAAAACTCTATTTTTCTCGCATTTCTGTCACACAAACTACAGGAATATGCTGGGATCCACAAAATTCCTAACACCCAGTGATTCCTTGCCTGTCCTGATAAAAACACTACCCCACTTGAGTACCTACACCTAGTGCCTGCGTCAGGAATGGATCACCCCAGGGTCAACAGCTGCCTCATGTAAGGACCAACATTGACCGTTGTGTGATCTATTCCTGTTGCGGGCACCAGGACTACCCACACAAGTGAGGTATCATTTTTATTGGGAGACTTGGGGGAACGCTGGTTGGAAGGACATTTGTGGCTCCTCTCAGATTCCAGAACTTTCTGTCACCGAAATGTGAAGAAAACGTGTTTTTTTGGCCACATTTTGAGGTTTGCAAAGGATTCTGGGTAACAGAACCTGGTCAGACCCATCCATCTAGTGCAATGCAGCAATCCTCCACAAACTCCTCCCAAGACTGGTTGGACAGTTTCTTACCCCCCTAAACCTTTTTCTGTATTCCTCAGGGGAAAAACCATACTTCACAATCAGTGCATTCTTTTACAGTGGAGTACCCCTCCCTGTTACTCTCTTCTAGAGTCAGTAGGGCATCCCTCCCCTCCTCAGGAATAAAGCTCCCTAGGCCAGTTCCCCAATCCTTCTCAGGGATCCCGCGCTCTACCAGGGCCCTCTCATATTCCTTTAACCACTGACGTATGGCACCCCCCTCTTGGAACCTAGGTACCAGATCTATGGGTATGTGAGGAACATCTTTTCTACAGCACTGTACATTGCTGCCACCACTGGACTCCACCTGCAGTGCTGGTGAGTCCAGAACCTTCAGACTGCGCCCTAGAGCAAGTCTTTCTCTGGCAAAGGCCCTCTCCGCCTCTGCCATCCTCTCCTGTACTAAGGCCTTCTCCACCTCAGCCCTTCTCTCCTCAACAGCTAGGCGCGCTAACTGTAACTTCAGGTCCCTCTCTTCCCGCCTATATTTTAGCTCATCAGGCGTCAAGGAATGAGAGGTAGCCCTGCTTGTTACACTGGACTCAGCAAGGGACTCCCTATCACTGGGGCCTTCCCTGTCAACTGGCGTCCCCACCCGGTCATTCTCACCCTCCTGATCAGTCTCTCTACCACTCTCTAGGGATGAGGTCTGGGAGCCCTCCGATTGGGAACCCTCGCTACACTCAGGATCCTCTGGGTACCCCCTAATCACACTCCCTCCCTGGGTATATGTCACAAACCTTTCAAAGAAATTCAGAGATCTCCTGAGGTCCCCTTCTACAGGCAGCCCTCTCTCTCTACAGAACCCCTCTAATTCATACTGTGTGTAAAACGGCAGGTCCTCTAAATCAAAGGTAAGCCCCATCTTGAAAAGGTACAAATAACTCAAATGTGACAACCACAATACCCAAGCGTGAGAACTGAAGACAGGAAAAATGACCAAAGAGAGAAAGTTAAGAGAAGCCAAACATGTGATGGTCTAAACGCAATCCTTGTAGTGAAATAATGAGTCACAATGGTATTGTACAAGCGCAAGTTCTATCCTCACCGCTGACGACCAATGTTAGAAATGGGGTTTCTGGTTGGCTAGGGTATGCACCTCAGCCAGGCAGAACTTACCCACTCTAGTCAGGGCAAGGGAGTTACACGTCCAAGATAACCCCTGCTCACCCCCTTGGTAGCTTGGCACGAGCAGTCAGGCTTAACCCAGAGGCAATGTGTAAAACACACACAACACACGTGACGCAATATCCCCACCACAAAGGAAACACAACACCAGATTATATGAAAATATACTGTATTGTACACAAGGCAATTATCAGACCAAACATCACATATCAGTACTATTCTGCTACCTTAGCAGTTGTCAGAACGTTACACATTAGTTACTCTGCAACCTAGCAGTAGTCACACATAACACACAGGTTACTCAGTATTCTGCAACATAAGCAGTAGTCAGGAAAACACGTTATTACATCACAGCACTTGTCATAAGAATATCTTAAAATGCCCATAGTAGGAACATTAGAAAACATATGGCAAGTTAGAAAAACATATTAGCAAGCATGTCCATAAAAGGAACATTTGCATATACATATTTAAAAACATCAAACGCAGGTAGGTAATATATGAATCAAACAAAATTCTGTAGAAAGAACTTTGGATTGCAACTATATTGGTCCTTTAAACAGTACCTGGTTGGATGAAGGCACCTCCAGTGCCTAGAAGGCGAACAATGGGCCCCCCGGCGCTCCTATGTGCAAAACGGGGGCCTCCCTTATACTCTGGGGTCAGAGGAGGGCGATATGCACATCCTCTCTTTTATAGACAGGCCCTTCCGGGGACTGTGATTACTGGGGGCCCCCCAGGGCCTCAACTGGCCCTCACGAGGAGGGCCAAAGCCAGCAAAAACAACTTAGGGCAGGAGGGGGACACCACACCCCCCCTCTGGTTTAATGACGGCCCCTCCCAGGACCCGTGATCTCTGGGGGCCCCCCTGGGCCTCCACTGGCCCTTTCACCAAGGGGGGGGCCCACAATAATGCCCGGTTTACCTAACAGCAGAAAAGGAGAGTCCCGCTCCTAACCCAGAGGCCAGGGGGGAGGGGGTACTCCCCATGCCTTCCCCTGGTCCTGCCGTGAAGCCACAAGAAGATCGGACCCTTCCTGGGGCCCGAGCAGACACTCGCCTGCACCCGATATGGTGCACAAGTGTTCTTCCAGCTTCCCGGGCCGCTGCGGTGATCTTATTTAAAGGGTTCCAATGCAGTAAGGAGCCTACGAGCTCCCAAGGCTCCATAAGCACGCTGCAATCAGCGCTATGGCAGCCGCAACCACGGAGAAGCACCCCTCATGGAGAAATGGATGCAGGGGTCAGGGGCCACAGCACTCTGCCCCTAGGGAGCAGAATCTTAAGACAAGGTCCTCAGGTGGAGGGCCCAGCTACAGGCCAGCACAAGGGAAAGGCAGCAATTGGCAAGTCCTTCACAGTGACCAGGCAGGTCACAGGTCAGCACAGCAGCCACAGTCCATGGCGGTTCCTGGTGAGTCCTTTCAGCCTTTGGTGTCCAGTTCCAAGATGATTCCAAGAGTCTCCAAATTGTGGGGAAAATTCCCCTGTACTTATAGTCAGTTCTTACAGTGTTTTACAATGGTAGGGAGAGGCGGTTCCAGCCAGTTACAATTGGTTCTGGGAGTGCCCCTTCTCTCCTTTCAGCACAGGCTCCAAACATCAGTGGGGGTTAACGACCCTATTGTGTGAGGCCGGGGCACAGTCTTTACAAATGCAGGTGTGCCCCGCCTCTCCCTTCTCTCAGCCAAGGAAGACTATTCAGTATGCAGATGCACCTCTGTGACACCTCCACCCTCCCTGTGTACTGGCTGTCTGAAAAGTATGCACAAAGCCCCAACTGTCACTCTGCCCAGACGTGGATTGGAGTCAAGCTGCAAAACACCAGAGTCATAAGAACAGATAAATGCGCACTTTCTAGAAGTGGCAATTCTGTGATAGTAATAAAAAATACACACACACCAGTAAGCAGCATTTATTATCACCATCACAACCATACCAAACACGCCTACGCTACACCTCATAAATAAGACAATACCCCTTAGACATAAGGCAGGGCATTTCTAATGCAATCCTGTGAGAAGGCAGCACTCACAGCAGTGAGACACCAAGTTAGGCTGTTTGTCACTACTAGGACATGCCATGCAATATGGCACATGTCCTGCCTTTCTACATATATGGCACCCTGCCCATAGGGCTAGCTAGGGCGTACCTTAGGGGTGACTTACAGGTAGTAAAAGGGGAGTTCTGGGCCTGGCAAGTAAGTTTAGATGCCAGGTGCCTGTGGCAGAAACTGTGCACACAGGCCCTGCGCTAGCAGGCCTGAGACAGATTTGAAAGTCTACTTCAGTGGGTGGCGCAAGCAGCGCTGCAGGCCCACTAGTAGTATTTAATTTACAGGCCCTGGGTATAGAGATACCACTGAACAGGGGACTTATAGGTAAATTAAATATGCCAATTAGGTATAAGCCAATCATACCAGCTTTAGATGGGAGAGCACCTGCACTTTAGCACTAGTCAGCAGTGATAAAGTGCTCCGAGTCCTAGAGCCAACAGTGAGAGGTCAGAAAAACCAGGAAGAAGGAGGCAAAAAGACTGGGGATGACCCTGCGTAAAGCAAAAAGTCCAACACATCCCCCTACCAGCCAAAAGCCAGGGGAGAACAATCAATACCTTGATGTACTTCCCTGATTGGGGCGAAAGAACAAGGACCCATGCCCACAACAGCAGGGGCATGTTCCAGTTCTACGCCTTCCTGACTCCACTTGGATCTCTCTGTCAATGCTTCCCAGGCAGCCTAGACCAACCCACGGGGGTTCTCTAGCTGCCAATGGCCAGAACCAGGCCCCAGGCCATCTAGGAGCCTCTGGTCTCTGAAACCATAACGAATGGGGGGCGGTAGCCCCAGGTGCAAAGCAACCTGTCTCCACTCCTCTTCCAATCAGTTCAGGGGCTCTACCCTGCCACTGATCCACCAACCTAGGGTCCGCACCGATAGGTTCTACAGGGGCTAGAGGCGAGGCTCTCCTCCCTCTACCCCTCCGTCTAGGATCCCGCCCGCCTCTCCTAGGAGGGGTATCACCAGAATCCACACTTGCCATGGTGCTGGGTACAGCAGCCCTGCACAACTCTCTCGCCAGCCCAGGATCACTACCTGGCGACTGACCACCCAACCTAGGGACGACACCCTTGGGTTGCACCGGGGTCCGGGGCGGGCTTCCCCCTCCCTGAACCTCACTTCCGGAGTCCTGCGTCTCCCCACCTCGGGAGAAGCCACCAGAAGTTTCACATGGGGGGGTGAGCACACTAACCGCCCCCCTAACCAGGTCAGAGTTTACCCCCTGAACCTGTCTATCTAGTCCAGGGACGACATCCTTAGACTGGACCATTGCCCAGCGAACCAGGACTTCCTTGGGAGCACACCTACCCCCTACCAGATCAGAGCTTACCCCCTGAATCTGGCAATCCAACCCAGAGTCACTACCCTGCGGTTGAACCACTGCTGGCGCACCAGGACTTCCTTGGGAGCACACCTACTCCCCATCAGGTCAGAGTTTACCCCCTGAACCTGATCATCCAACCCAGAGTCACCACCCTGTGGTTGAATCATTGCCTGGCGCACCAGGACTTCCTGGGGGGCACACCTACCCCCCACCGGGGAAACACCTTCCCCAAGGGTCACACAAGAGTCTGGCTGGCGCAGGTCTCCTGACCTCTGCCCATCTGACAGAGTCTGGACTCCCCCCACCCCAGAAATGGTCTCACCAAGGTCATTCCTGGGGGGCTCTGCTCTCAGAACGGACCCCTGACCCTTCAGGTTCTCCACTGGGGCCTGCAGCCCCCTCTCAACCCTATGCCTGGATTTCCTCCTCCTCCGCTGTAGAGCGAGACTACCAGACACCAGGACTGGCGGAACGCTATCACCAGCCACCCGCCCAAGTCCTAATGACAAAATGGTATCCTTCTGAACAGCTGGCCCCCTACGGCACAGGCTAGGCTCACCTCCTGGCATTCACTCATGGAACCCTCCAGGACCTGGGACTGGAGCTCGGGTACCCTGGGCCTCAGCCCAACCCCATTCCCTCTCCTCTGAGACTGGACATCGGGTGCCTTACCCACTCCAATACACCGGGACCTACCTGGGACACAAGCCTTTCCCACCACACCTGGTTGGGGAACACCTAGACCATTCATATTAGGAACACCCCCTAATGCCACACCAGACCCTCTGGTACGCAACCAGAAGTCTGCCTCCATTGCAAGCTCCCTGGGGTCAGAGAGCTCACACACTGCCAATCATACCAACTTTAGATGGGAGAGCACCTGAACTTTAGCACTGGTCAGCAGTCATAAAGTGCTCAGAGTCCTAGAGCCAACAGTGAGAGGTCAGAAAAACCAGGAGGAAGGAGGCAAAAAGACTGGGGATGACCGTGTGGGATGTGTCCATGTTGTGTTTTGGGGCATTTCCTGTCGCGGGCGCTAGGCCTACCGACACAAGTGAGGTATCATTTTTATTGGGAGACTTGGGGGAACGCTGGGTGAAAGGAAATTTGTGGCTCCTCTCAGATTTCAGAACTTTCTGTCACCGAAATGTGAGGAAAACGTGTTTTTTTAGCCACATTTTGAGGTTTGCAAAGAATTCTGGGTAACAGAACCTGGTCAGAGCCCCACAAGTCACCCCATCTTGGATTCCCCTAGGACTCTAGTTTTCAAAAATGCACAGGTTTGGTAGGTTTCCCCATGTGCCGGCTGAGCTAGAGGCCAAAATCTACAGGTAGGCACTTTGCAAAAAACAGCACTGTTTTCTGTCAAAAAATGGGATGTGTCCACGTTGTGTTTTGGGGCATTTCCTGTAGCAGGCGCTAGGCCTACCCACACAAGTGAAGTATCATTTTTATCGGGAGACTTGGGGGAACGCTGGGTGGAAGGAAATTTGTGGCTCCTCTCAGATTCCAGAACTTTGTTACCGAAATGTGAGAAAAACATGTTTTTTTAGCCACATTTTGAGGTTTGCAAAGGATTCTGGGTAAAAGAATCTGGTCAGAGCCCCACAAGTCACCCCGTCTTGGATTCCCCTAGGTCTCTAGTTTTCAAAAATGCACAGGGTTGGTAGGTTTCCCTAGGTGCCGGCTGAGCTAGAGGCCAAAATCTACAGGTAGGCATTTTGCAAAAAACAGCTCTGTTCTCTGTCAAAAAATGGGATGTGTCCACGTTGTGTTTTGGGGCATTTCCTGTCGTGGGCGCTAGGCCTACCCACACAAGTGAGGTATAATTTTTATCGGGAGACTTGGGGGAACATAGAATAGTAAAACAAGTGTTATTGCCCCTTATCTTTCTCTACATTTTTACCTTCCAAATATAAGAGAGTGTGTAAAAAAGACGTCTATTTGAGAAATGCCCTGCAATTCACATACTAGTATGGGCACCCAGGAAATCAGAGATGTGCAAATAACCACTGCTCCTCAAAACCTTATCTTGAGCCCATTTTGGAAATGCAAAGGTTTTCTTGATACCTATTTTTCACTCTTCGTATTTAGGCAAATGAATTGCTGTATACCCATTATGGAATGAAAACCAACTGCAGGGTGCAGCTCATTTATTGGCTCTGGGTACCTAGGGTTCTTGATGAACCTACAAGCCCTTTATATCCCGCAACCAGAAGAGTCCAGCAGACATAATGGTATATTGCTTTCAAAAATCTGACATCGCAGGAAAAAGTTACAGAGTAAAACATAAAGAAAAATGGCTGTTGTTTTCAGCTCAATTTCAATATATTTTTATTTCAGCTGTTATTTTCTGTATGAAAACCTTGTAGCATCTACACAAATGACCCCTTGCTGAATTCAGAATTTTGTCTAGTTTTCAGAAATGTTTAGCTTTCCGGGATCCAGCATTAGTTTCACACCCATTCCTGTTACTAACTGGAAGGAGGCTGAAAGCACCAAAAATAGTAGAAGGGGTATGTCCCAGTAAAAGGCCAAATTTGTGTTGAAAAATGTGGTTTTCTGATTCAAGTCTGCCCGTTCCTCAAAGGGGGGAAGATGGTGAGTTTAGCACCAGAAACCCTTTGTTGATGCCATTTTCAGGGAAAAAAACACAAGCCTTCTTCGGCAGCCCTTTTTTCCCATTTTTTGGGAAAAAACAACATTTTCACTGTATTTTGGCTAATTTCTTGGTCTCCTCCAGGGGAAACCACAAACTCTGGGTACCATTAGAATTCCTAGGATGTTGGAAAAAAAGGACGCAAATGTGGCGTGGATAGCTTATGTGGACAAAAAGTTATGATGGCCTAAGCGCGAACTACCCCAAATAGACAAAAAAGGTCTCAGCACTGGGGTGGGGTGGGAACAGCCCAGCAGCTAAGGGGTTAATCACTGTTTGTGTACTGCATGAATACTTTACAAGTTACCTCTAAATAAGCTTGTCTAGTCTGCCATATCTACCAGGGGGTTGGTCGTTAGTCACAGGTTAATTTAGTGATGTTAGTGGTTCACACTGACAAGGAATGAGGTTCTTATTTGAAATGTGTACTCACCCCGATCAATTAATAACTCAATCTCTTAGAGTAGCAAAGATTTGAACATAATATGCAATTTATTTAGAGCAACAATGCGAAGAGGGAAGTCAGTTGTTATGTGCACCTTCTGGGTGGCCTGGCTCGCTATCGTACTTAGTCAACATTGTAATTCATTAAATCAATCACAAGAAGTGGTTTTGTACAGCACTTTTTCTGAAGACATATACTGTGAGCTCTTCTTACGTGAGATAATTAAGAAAAAGAAGGAACAGTGAGATAAACCAACTGCATAGGACCACAAAATGTGGTCAAGTGGGGAATCCAGGATTGATCCCAGGTTTTCTGTTTCACAATGTGCACATTCAGCCTTTAGATGTACATTCTTTGCTTCCACTATGCATAATCCCCTCCCGCAACTGCCACCCTGCTGGCACCAGTGTGGCCCTCATTCATAAAACAGACCAAACCTTGTGGCCCCCTGGGAAAATAATAGTGAGCACTCATACTTTAGAGGATAATGAAGAATGCAAACTCTGATCTGTAGCAATGGCTTTCTATTGACGACATTGAGATTTTGACTTTGTGCCCTTCTTCATATTCCATTGCTCAGTCTCCATAATATTCTTAGGGACTAGGTGGAAAGTGCTATTACATGGAACTGAACCTTGTAAAGAGCACAAAGCTACAACTTCCTTCAGGCATAACCAGAGAGATGGGTTATTGGAGAAACCGTCTTGAAATAGACACCTTGAACGTATATAGTGGAAGCATTATTTGTGCCATCACTGCTCCCTGTTTACGGTGCATCCAAGTGGTTTCAAAAGGCTGAAGGTCCCGTAAAACTACACAGGAGAAAACAGCTAGGGTCCTATTCTGAAATGAAATGCTGGCCTTAATTTGTGGCAAACTGACATTTGTTTTTTCTGTCTTTACTGTTATTTTAGATGAGGGAACAAAAACAGGCCCATTCTCAGCAATACCTACATTTGCTAATACGCCTGGTGCTTGCCTCATTTAAATGAGCCATTTTCAGTTATCCAAAAATCTGTGCTTATGCATGCCATTAACTGAACAATGTGGGGTTTCGCCCTATTTAAACTTTAAACTGTTTTTGAAACTGCTGGTTAAGCATGTTTAATCCTGATGCAAGGAGAAATGTGAGAAGTTGCTGCAATTCAAAATGTTTTATTGTCCACGTATTCTCTATTGTTATTCACTAATATCAATCACCATTGGACTCAGCAACAAGGTCCTTTTGATCCCTTCATGGTTTACATATGAGATGAATAAATATGCAACATTACGAGTCCTCTCTTGTTTCACCAACTTTTTCTATTCAAATACACATGAATCAGATTTAGGTAAAAAGGGCAACAAAACATAAATCACTGTTGACCATCTTTCTAGTGTCTATATGGATACATGCTCAACTTATTTAGAGATAGCATGTGAGATTTCTATGGAGAGGCCGAGAGTACAATTGTCCATCATGTTACCAATTTTCCCATCTCATCTTTCCTTGAAGTCTCTGGGAATTCAGGGATCTGGACTCTCGAATTATGAAAGCCTCAGTGAAGAAAACAGCCTAAGCATCTCGGATGTGAAGATCTAAAGTCAAAATCTTTAAGATGCCTTTCTGGGAAACACGTGCAATGACCAGTGTTATAAGTGAATGAGGTGCTTCACCTTGCACTCGGTGCTTCACCTTGCACTCGGTGCTTCACCTTGCACTCGGTGCTATTATAGCTAGACATGCACTTAAGTGTTTTGCCTCACTACTACTCTTTATGCTTTGCACCAGGCTTTACAAAGCTCTTAACAAAATAACTACATTGAACTAGTTTGAAAGCACACTCCTTCGTCGACACCATGAGCCTCATTTACACAAAACTGGTGCATCGTGATCGACGTGCTAGTTTTTGTGCGCTGCCCTGCACCCCCCTAACAAGACCATGGGAGCACAGAATTTACAGTACAGTGCTCCATGGTGCACAGTGTCCACAACTGCATCAGGAATTCTGATACAGATGTGGCGCTAAACCACAGCACTGATGGACTAGGGCCAAATGTTTGATACTAGTCCAACAACTGTAGAGGGTGCCCCATTGAAAACAGCACAGCATCACTTTAACGCCTGCCCTAAGCAGACGTTAAAAAAATGACGCTGGAATGGTGTAGAATGGTGCAGTGAAATCTTGCAGAGGGGAATGCCTACTTTGCATACGTTACACTTGGCACAGATATAATATGGTACAAGGTTTTACAATCTGGTGCAATGTTTGTAAATGAGGCGCTGTGTGGGGGACTGTTTGCGTAAACAAAAACGATGCTTTGGTACTGCAAGGGGCTTGTAAATGAGCCCCAGTATATGCTCTGCCTGGTAATGAAGTGATTCTTTGAGACGCCTGGAAAATTCATTTCTTAAGAGAAATGCTCAATTCAGTTGCCTGTGAAATTCTCTTTGCA
Organism: Pleurodeles waltl; assembly: GCF_031143425.1. NCBI lineage: Eukaryota > Metazoa > Chordata > Amphibia > Caudata > Salamandridae > Pleurodeles > Pleurodeles waltl. The sequence continues at coordinate 723,437,537 of NC_090446.1, read as the reverse complement.
GATTTTCCCACCTCCACATTCTGTGACATACTTTTTTAAACATCTTTATACTCCCCTCTCCAGCATGCTTCATGTTTGTTCCCTGAACAACACTTCAGCTCTGTATAGGAGCGTACCATAAGCCCGTACAGCAACTGCCCCATTTAGGGGCTCCAAAACCTTTCAGGGGGCCAACACTCAGTCCAAGGGCAAGAGATTAGTGAGATTAAGGGTGGGTCTCTTAACGCATTCTGCAGGGGGGGTGACTCATCATTTTGTGTCAGCTCTACACATTCTACACTCGCGCCACACTAACCAGCACTCTGTGACAGTTTTTCTGAATGAGACAACACCACGTGTTGTATTTCATGCGGTCCAATTCATGCTTGATATACAGATGGCAAAGTACCAGTCACTCAACATGTTCAGGCATGGGCACATTACTGCTGTGTAATTTATGAAAGGACGCTCGTGCAGTGGCTCGTGCAGTGGCTTTGACTTCACATTGTTACCTAATGACGTACTGTGAAAGGTAAAGTGGTAGATTTTGGAATTAATTATGAAGTAGTTTTCTGAGTATTTATAATTACCAGCAAGCATTTACAATGCAACAGGTCTTGCACTCATGAAAGTTAGAGCTCTTGGCGTTGAAAAGGTATTTTCTTTTTTACTTTTGTTTTTTTGTATGCAGTGGAGTAATGTTATTTGCATAGCGCTATTGCCATTCGTATGACCTTGTGGCGCTGAAGACCCAGAAAATGAAATAGATTATGAGGGAGGGAAGACAAGAGTAATATGCTGGCTGGGAAAAATGTAAGTAATAACATTCTTGAAAAAGCAAACACTCATTCAATTAAGTAAAGCATGTCAAATGTAGCAGGAACAACATGGTTACATTACCTGAGAGCAAAAGTGGACAAGGGAAGCTTGGCTGAAAATGACTCTGATTCGGTAAAAGTGTGATGTAACTGGTACTCATGCAAAGCTCTGCAAAACCTCCGATTGAGTTTGCGCTATATGAAACTTCAAAGCACCATGACCGTCATGGAGCCTGAAGGGGAGAGACAAAAGAAAAAAGTAGTGCACAGACACTAAAGTACATTGCTGATCAAGCTGTAATCCATCTAACTGGGTCAGTCTGCAAGGCATAACAAAGAAGCCTCAAGGTGGGACAAACATAAAGCATTTACGCACGAAATCTAGGGAATTTTGAAAGGCAATCCCGGGACCGAATGACAATGATGGGCACAAGATGGGCATGTTTAAAGCCCACAGAATAAATTACAACATGTCGAAGCACAGCTCTTGCAAATTCACTTCAGAGAAAACCTTGTTCTTTTAACCTTCACTGTTAGAAATGGGGTCTTTGGTTGGCAGTCAGGTTACCCCTGTCCACGCAAGGACCCTCACTCCTGTCAGGGTAAGTCACACACAATTCAAATTATCCTGTGCCCACCCTCTGGTAGCTTGGCACAGAGCAGTCAGGCTTAACTTAGAAGGCAATGTGTTAAGTATTTGTGAAATAAATCATGCAATAACACAGTAGAACACCACAAAAATACACCACACAATGTTTAGAAAAATATATAATATTTATTTGGATAAATGGAGGTCAAAACAATTAAGATGCAATGAGTATATGTTGAGAATATCACTGTAGAAATGACATAAAGTGTCTTTTAGTCTCTTAAAAGCAACAAATGTCTCTTGCAAGCACAAAGTACCTGATTTGCGTTCAAAATCTCCGCAAGGGACCGCAGAGGAAGAGATGCGTGGAAAACAAGGAGATGTGCGTCAATTTCTCACACGCTGGTGAGTTGTTTTTTTTCATGCAGGGAAGGCTTTGTGTTGATTTCCGGCACTGAGTCTTGGATCCGCATTGGGTTGCGGGGTTTTTGGGCGCCCTGGGGACGATGAGTTGAAATCGCGCAGTGACAGGAGGAAGTCACAGGGGGTACGTCAATCCGGTGGGCGTTGCATGGAAATTTCTACCGCACGGCAGGCGCTGCATCAATTCCTCACAGGAAGTTGGACTGTGTCGTTCCAGCTCGGCTGTGCGTCGATCCTGTGGGCAGTGCGTCGAATTTCCAGTCACTACGCTGGTGCTGCGTCGATCTTTTCCTTGCAAAGTCAGGCTGTTGTCATTCCCATTCGGCGTGCGGTGAATTTTTCACCATGATGCAGGCTGTGCGTCATTTTCTGCCGGCTGTGCGTTGATTTCAACCGCACAGGGAGTTCTTCTTGCAGAAATGATGTCTTTTTGGCCCTGAGACTTCAGGGAACAGGAGGCAAGCTCTATCCAAGCCCTTGGAGAGCACTTCTCAGGACAGCCAGAAAGCACCAAGGTAGCGGGACAACAGCAAGGCAGCAGTCCTTCTCAGAAAGCAGTCATGTGAGTCCTTTGGGCAGCCAGGCAGTTCTTCTTGGCAGATTGCAGGTTCTCTTCTCCAGGAAGTGTCTGAGTTGGTAGGGGCAGATGCCCTGTTTAAATACCCAAATGTGCCTTTGAAGTAGTAGAGACTTCAAAGAGTGGCTTAGAAGTGCACAAGGGCCCCTTTCAGTTCCATCCTGTCTGCCAGGGTCCCAGTATGGTGTGTGGCAGGCCTTTGTGTGAGGGCAGGCTGCTGTCTTTTGACATGTAAGTGTCAGGCCCTCCACCCTCCCAGCCTAGGAAGACACATTCAATATGCAGATGTATGCAAGTGACGCTGAGCATCCTGAGCAGGCCTCACAGTAGTATGAAAACGAATTTAGGATTTTTACACTATCAGGACATGTAAACTACACAGGTACATGTGTAGTTTTGTCTACACAGCATCTTGCCCTGTAGGTTACCTAGGGTCTACCTTAGGGGTGACTTATATGCAGAAAAAGGGGAGCTTTAGGCTTGGTAAGTACTTTTAAATGCCAAGTTGAATTGGCAATGAAACTGCACACACAGGCCTTGCAATGGCAGGCCTGAGACATGGTCAAGGGGCTACTTAAGTGGGTGGCACAATCAGTGCTGCAGGCCCACTAGTAGCATTTAATCTACAGGCCCTGGGCACATATAGTGTACTTTACTAGGGACTTATAAGTACATTAAATAATCCAATTGGGTATGATCCAATGTCATCATGTTTAAAGGGAGAGAGCATATGCAGTTTAGTACTGGTTAGCAGTGGTATAGTGTGCAGAGTCCTAAAACCAGCAAAAACAGTGTCCAAAAAGTGGAGGGAGGCAGGCAAAAAGTTAGGGGTGACCACCCTAAGGCTGTCAGGTCTAACATTTACTAGTTTTAAAATCAGAAAAGCTAATACATGTTTTTCTAATTGTGAAGGATTAAAAAATACCTATGCAATGGATCATTTAAGATTCTTTAAAAAAAATTATATTCCAAAATTGTTAATTGTCAAGAGAGAGGGGACCATTTCCAAGTGGCGTGAGTGACATTCAGAAAACAGAACGACCAATTTGCATATACTCCTGACTCAAAATATATTACTTCAATGAAATTAGGTCATCGCTAATTAAAAAGAGTGGAACATTTTTAGAATTCCAGAAGGAGCATTGAATTAACCAGAGTACAATTCAGGTCAGAAGCTCAGAAGCTCAATAACAGATAGGAGAAAGGGACATTCCTGATATGCAATGTACATCTTTTTGGCTTTTTTAAGAGTTTAACAAAAAAAACACATATCGATACAGGAGGAATTAAATTTAAAGGATATTGGGCCTGATTCGCAAAGCCGTTTCCCACGTAAACTAAATTCAAGAGCTCAATGGCTTCATTTGCGGGAGTGAATCAATGAAGAATCAGTAGACACACAGAGTTGTTAGTATTTTACAAAAATTACAAATATTATTCAGTATTCATACATAAATCCTATGTATAGGAGTGATGGGTAATTATTGAGGTAACTTCACCAGTCATAAAAGAGAACAAGTTGAAATACCTCCTCAAATATTTTACAACACACATCACCACTTTTGCTATTAGGTTAGAATAGCCCCTATCTAATACCTACATGTATGTTATCAGCCTTATTGCTGTTATACTGGCTAAGTTGTTATTAAAATTAGCTGTATGCTGAGTTCTGTGCGCATCCTGACATTCCTCAGAAAGACTTCTGTTTGCAGTTGGATAGCAGTACTTTGATATGTCCTTTAATAATCAGTCCTCATGCCTATTCTACCCACACACCTGTATTTTATACTTACTCACGTCACACTTATAGCTTCTACTCCAATAATTGTTTATGAGAGGGGAAAATCCTGTGCAGTTTCTCATATCATAATTCCAGAACACTAGCATAGACTCGGTTGCAAAAGCACGTGGAAGGCAGGCATAGATTGCCATTCCTATTCCATTTCAAGATTGATTTGTGTGAGTCCAGATGGCTTTACACCTCGCATCATTGTATGTAGTTTTGCACCTTTAAGAAAGGAAAAAATCAGGTTCTGTCTTCTTGGAGCGACTAATGTAAACTTACAGCTTTGAAACCAGAGAAGAGAGAGTGGCAATTGCTGCACACCATTTCCGACTTGTTCTGTCTACTGTTTTCACTTTAACTCAGAAAAAAGGCAAAAAAAGGCAAAAAAGGCCTCCCAACTTTTTGTGCCTTATCATTATACAGCTCCTGTAATACTACTTCACATGCAATTATAAACCGTTCTGAATTGATGTAAAACATCTACATTTGTATTATTTAGGAAACACTCATTCAGCAAAATTCCGGGAATATTCCTATACATTTACTAGAAATAGAAAGGACTGTGCCCTGTTTGCAATTTTTTGCTAATAAAAAGTTTGATATTTGTGGGCCAATTCTCAAAGTCAGGTATGAGTTTGTGAAGTAGTACGCATACTGTACTCATTTATGTACTCATAAATGCCTTTGTCCCAAATGGTCCCTATTCACAAAGGCATTTTTGGAGTACATAAAGTAGCACTCTTGTAGTACTCTTCTACATTCTCTTACGTTACATGTGAATTGGCCTCAAAACATCTAAAATGTGATTACAATTAAACTTTTGAAGGAAGATTCAGATATAAATAGTACTAATAGAAGGAATACTTATATCTAATTTGTAGAAATAGAAAGGACTGTACCGCTTTGCGCTTTAACCAAACGGGAGTTATACATTTTGTGGCCCAAGTGCACTTAGTTTCACATTTGGTGCTGAAGTATATATGTTTACTTTAGGTGGTCTATACTCTTGTTTCTTTTCGTGGTTCTACTCAGACACCCAATTCCAAGTTGTACGGTTCTTACAGGATGGTAAATCGTCACCCATAAAAATTGGTATAGTGCAGTAGCACTATAACAATACTCTGCAAATATGTATGTATTCCCATGGAATAGACTGAGTATTACCAAGAAGGAATCTACATGGTGTTCCCTTTTGCATGGGGTTATTGCTCACATTTACCACCTGTTCTTAGCAGGTGGTAACTGTGTGTGGCGACAAGCTCATAAAACGGGTCAGTGCTGCAATGCAGCCTGTTCCCAAAGCAATTTTAATGGCTGGATTTTACAACTGACAAAATCAGATTTGGTGTTCCCACACCCAGTAAATCTGGATGCAGGAAATCCAGCCCACTTGTGATCCAGAGAAGCCGCATTCCATACAGGAATTCCATTCCCCCAGACTTGTAATTGCAGTGGCAGCCTCCACAAATCTCAAGGAGAGGGGTGGGCAGGGATGGTGTATGGGGGGAAATAAAATAATTATTTTTAAAAAGTACCTGTTTCTGCTGCTGCCATTGCCGGCCCCATGGACCCTGTTCCCTAGATGGTGTTGTTGTCCCAGCAGTCCCTGGGACACCAGCACAGGCTCCTCATGCAATTCTGAAGTTGCCCTCATGTTATGTCTGGCAGGATTAGTCTGAGTGGCTTGGTCTGCCACTCAGACAATACACTGGGGTCTGTCAGTTTCTCCAACCCGGCTGTGTTGCACAGCTGTTTTGGAGAAACCTAAGGGCACATGTCAGTTTGGCCAGACAGTTACAACTGGTCAAACTGACATGCGCACTCAGTGCACTGACTCCACTCTTCCTTCCCCCTCCCATGGACCAACTCCGCTCCTCTCTGTACATGCTGGCTGGGCCAGCAGCTGAAAAATAAAACAATAATAAAATATTGCTTTATTTTTCAGCTGCTGGCACAGGCAGGGAGGTGACGCTCCTTCGTCATTGCAAAGGATCTGCCCCTGCGTAATTGGGCTGAAGTCTTTTTAGCAAACATTTTCCCGTTTAATAAGTCATCTATGCTGAAAAAGTGACTGGAAATTGTAGCAAAATTGTACTCTAGCAACTCACTCTGAAAGTAGAATTGGTTGTGGAGTGACTCCCTGATCCCGGTTTTGAAAGCCAGCACAGAAGGGAAAGACAGCACACATTGTGGAACATTTAATTTTGAGGATTTTTTTGTGTTTTTGTGGCTTATTGATTATTATTATGTGTGTGCTCTTTCACAAATATGGAAGAATGTAATAAGTATACAGGTTTCTGCTGAGTAAAAAAACTAAACATTTAAGTTGTAGACTGATTTATGATGTGTTGCTGGTAATCTCTGGGATTTAAAGGCTCTGATTTCTGCTATTTCTGACACTTCAAAGGAAATGTTGATTGCTTGTTCAGAGTGATAAACAACTAATTACCCTCACCATCAAGTTGTTAATTAGCATGCAATACATTATAACTTGCAAGGGACATAAACATAGAGCGCCTTTGCTTCACCATGGAGGTCTCATTATTGGGTTGTGTGCAGATGAACAGACGTAACAAGTTGAAATGGTCAATTAATAATTAGAAGCATATGTTTACAATTTACACCGCACTTTTTAATGGGCAGTATAACCGTATTTCGAATACATTTTCAGTGCCGAAGTATATTTTGTGTGGGCAACACAGAGGACGTGTTTCTAAAAAAGAGTGAATACACGAGCCTTTCCCTATTGCTTTTGTGATACGTATCTGCACAGGTTTGAAGGAACTACACTTGACCTAAACTTGAAGATGTAGAATTAAAGCTCATTATGCACAGACAATTTCAACAAATTTGTAGCATTCCATATTTTGGCGACCTACTTGATGTGATAATAATGATTATTTTCAATTTTTATTTGCTACCATCAATAATGCGTTCCAGACCCTGTAAATACTGGTGCTTTTCCCGCATTTAATGCAGTTTTATTTATTTTATCAACTCTAAATGGATAACAGACTAAGTCAGCTCCAGGCGAACTTCAACCTGCATACTGTAGGCTGTATGCAGATTGCAGAACAGGTGCTTTACTCGCCGGGTTCCATATCGCTCTGACGAATGGTGCAGTTTGTCTTGTTAATACCAGTGCTTAATTTGTGCTTGTTGTTGCCGGTGCTGAGCGCCGGCACTTATTTTTCAGGGCCGGGGCTTATTCTTCTGCCTCAAGCATTTGCTGCAACCAAAAGACACACATGGGAAAGATGGAGGAAGGGAAAAACGAAAAACGTAGCGAGCAGAAAGCTGCAGGAGTGAGCTGAAGGGGCAGGGAGTGGCTGTGAATGTATTAAAGAGGCACAAGATAGCTTCATAATTACACTTCCTCAGTGTTCCCTGTTCACACATTTAATTGCAGCAGCTGCGTGTTTAAGAGGAGGGCTTTGGGCACCGGCACCTTTTTATTTACAAGTTAAGCACTGGTTAATGCATAATGAAGCTATTTTCTTGTGCATAAAGAGTATCTCTGTATAACACTTTAATTAGTCACCAGGGCTGAGGGTACCTCCTCCCAAGGTCAGTTTACTGAAGTACTGAGATGTGACATCAATGTACCCCAGGGGATATTACATTCAGGGGAATACCATGTCTTGAAGAGTAGAGAAGGAGTAAGTGTTCTTGTCCTCGTGGTAGTAGGTGGGCGAATGTGTTTATCCAATATTGGGAAGCCCAGTAACCCCTCTGGAATCGGTAGACATCATGTATATAGTAAGACAGCCTGAGTTGGCTATTTGTATTATGTCTTTATTTATGATGCACAAAGCTAATACATCCTGGCCTTGGAATATTAAAATATAATTACTGTGAATACCGTGTTACAGGAAGCTGTGGCCAAGAGAGGCAGTTTCTCCTTGGTACATTTTGGATGAATATGGTTTCAATTACACGTCTTTAGATCAATGTGTCAATCGTAATAGTTGAGTTAAAGTTACACGGTATTCACCAGCTTAAAACTAAAAGAACATCTACAGTGCTCACAATGTGTTGAAATATGTGAATTGTTTGAACAACGAACATAACACACACGTATGTATGTATGAGTATGCATATGTAACTATCTATGTAGTCACAGAAAAACAAAGATTAAAGTGAAGTTATAGGTAGGTATGGTAATAATATCTTACTTCACAGTTAAACAAATCCTTCAACTTCACTGAAAACACAAAGTTTGAAGTGACATTATAGTTAGGCATTCTAATAATATAAACAAATATGGGTTTAACCCCTTCGCTGCCAGGCCTTTTCCCCCTCCTGTGCCAGGCCTTTTTTGCCTATTTGGAATAGTTCTCGCTTAGGCCCTCATAACTTTTTGTCCAAATAAGCTACCCACGCCAAACTTGCGTCCTTTTTTCCCAACATCCTAGGGATTCTAGAGATACCCACATTTTGTGGATTCCCCTGAAGGAAGCCACAAAATTAGCCAAAATACAGTGAAAATGTTGTTTGTTTTCAAACAAATGGGAAAAAGGGGCTGCAAAAGAAGGCTTGTGGTTTTTTCCCTGAAAATGGCATCAACAAAGGGTTTGTGGTGCTAAAATCACCAGCTTCCCAGCTTTCAGGAACAGGCAGACTTGAATCAGAAAAACCAATTTTTCAACACAATTGTGGCATTTTACTGGTACATACCCCATTTTTATGATTTTTTGTGCTTTCAGCCTCCTTCCAGTCAGTGACAGAAATGGGTGTGAAACCAATGCTGGATCCCAGAAACCTAAACATTTCTAAAAAAAAGACAAAATTCTGAATTCAGCAATGGGTAATTTGTGTAGATCCTACAAGGGTTTCCTGCAGAAAATAACAACTGAAATAAAAACATATTGAAATTGAGGTGAAAAAACAGCCATTTCTCTCTACGTTTTACTCTGTAACTTTTTCCTGCAATGTCAGATTTTTGAAAGCAATATACTGCTACGTCCTCTGGACTCTTCTGGTTGCGCAGATATATAGGGCTTGTAGGTTCATCAAGAACCCTAGGTGCCCAGAGCCAATAAATGAGCTGCACCTTGCAGTGGGTTTTCATTCCATACCGGGTATACAGCAATTCATTTGCTGAAATATAAAGAGTCAAAAATAGGTATCAAAAAAACCTTTGTATTTCCAAAATGGGCACAAGATAATGTGTTGAGAAGCAGTGGTTATTTGCACATCTCTGAATTCTGGGGTGCCCATACTAGCATGTGAATTACAGGGCATTTCTCAAATAGAAGTCTTTTTTACACACTGTCTTATATTTGGAAGGAAAAAATGTAGAGAAAGACAAGGGGCAATAACACTTGTTTTGCTATTCTATGTTCCCCCAAGTCTCCCGATAAAAATGGTACCTCACTTGTGTGGGTAGGCCTAGTGCCGCAGCAGGAAATTCCCCAAAACACGATGTGGACACATCACATTTTTCCACAGAAAACCGAGGTGTTTTTTGCAAAGTAAGAAGAAGGTAAGGTCCCACTTAAAAAGTCTTTGTTGAGGGTCAAGGTGCCATGAGTTCAGTGAATTTTATGAACAGGATTACGACAAAAGTCTTTGTTGCTCCAATTAAAATTATTTATTTTAGAAGACAAGTAACTCCCAATTGAGATACAACAGGATGGGTCCTGAGAGAAAAACAAGGATCAGCCAACACGTGTTTCGCCCCACAGGCGCATACGCCAGGGCTTTCTCAAGGCATGTAGACAATATTCGGTTTGCTAAAGCAAACTCTCTCAGGACACATTCTGTTGTATCTCAATTGGGAGTTACTTGTCTTCTAAAATAAATAATTTGAATTGGAGCAACAAAGACTTTTGCCATAATCCTTTTCATAAAATTCACTGAACTCATGGCACCTTGACCCTCAACAAAGACTTTTTAAGTGGGTCCTTACCTTCTCCTTACCAGTGCATCTTCTTTGGAGGATTTGGGTCCATGTCCTCTGGTTAAGCTCCCACGTCAATAAAAAGGCATTCTACACAGGAAGTTTGTGTCTTTGGACCCTCTCCTTCTTTAGAGTACTTTTTTGTTGTTTTTTGCAAAGTGCCTACCTGTGGATTTTGGCCTCTAGCTCAGCCGGCACCTAGGAAAACCTACCAAATCTGTGCATTTTTTTAAAACTAGAGACCTAGGGGAATCCAGGACGGGGTGATTTGTGGGGCTCTCACCAGGTTCTGTTACCCAGAATTCTTTGCAAACCTCAAAAGTTGGCTAAAAAACACTTTTTCCTCACATTTCGGTGAGAGAAAGTTCTGGAATCTGAGAGGAGCCACAAATATCCTTCCACCCAGCGTTCCCCCAAGTCTCCCGATAAAAATGGTACCTCACTTGTGTAGGTGGGGCAAGTGTTTGTGACAGGGAAGAGCCAAAAACACGTTGAAATTGAGGGGGAACCAAAGTGGGTCCAAAAGGGTAGTTCGAAAAACAAATTTTTAGGCTGACAAGTGCAGCAGAAATTTTATCGGTATAGATGAGACAATGCTGGGTGGTAGAAATTTTGTGGATTACAGCAGATTCCGGAAGGTTCCATCACAAAAATGTGGGAAAAATGTGTGCTTTCCAGCAAAGTTGTAGGTTTGCAGGGCATTGTGGGTAAGGAAATGGTGCGGGGTGCATGTGAAGCACACCACCCTGGAATCAACTAGATGTTTAGTTTTCAGATGTGTCTAGGTCTTGTGGATTTTTCCACATGGCAGCGTCCCAAAGTAAGAAAAAGTGCAGCCCTCACCGTTCCAAGTGGGACGATTTTGAGAGTTACCAAGCTCTCACAGCCCAAATGTAAAACAAAAATAATCAAATGTCCTCTTGCTTGCAATGGGATAAGATGTTTTGGTGTGCGAGGGAGATCTGAAAGACTGTTAGCCCCTTCAGTTCGGGTGGGGGCATAACCAGGCCCATACTGGTTGGTAGCCACCAACCCACTATTTTCTTTTTTTTTTTTTTATTCCCTGTCATCTAGTAGACTTTCTGTACCCCCGGGGTGTGGATCGGGGGTAATTGCCCAATCTGCGCACTGGTGGGTAGAACAACTTTGGCCCCATTTATTTGGGGTGGGGGTATGGCCATACCCTCAACCTCTTATTTTGAAAAAAAATCTGGTGGGCTTTCTGACCCCCTTGGGGGCAGATGGGCCTATCAATGTAGGCCAATCTGCCCCCAAGGGGGGGCAGTTATGGCCAACAGTAATGTGCCCCCATGGGGAGAGACCCTGGCCCAAGGGGCTGCCCCCTCCAAACAAAACACACACACCAATCAATCGTGTCTAGAGGTTTCTGCCTCCTTTGGGGGCAGATTGGCCTAACAAAAATAGGCTGATCTGCCCCCAAGGGGGGCAGAAATGGCCTAAATACAATTTGGCCCCCAGGGGAGCGACCCTTGTCTGAGGGGTCGCTCCCCATACATAAAAACATAAAGTAAATAAAAATATATATATATCCCTGGTGTCTAGAGGTTTCTGCCCCCCCGGGGGCAGATCTGCCTATTTATATTATGCCGATCTGTCTCCGGAGGGGCAGAAAAGGCCTAAAAATATTTTGCCCCCCCCCCCCAGGAGTGGCCCTTGCCAAAGGGGCCGCTCCCCTTATGCGTTAGTATTAAAAAAACAAAAATTCCCTGGTGTCTTGTAGTTTCTGCCCCCCGGGGGGCAGAAATGGCCTAATAATAATTTGTCCCCCGAGGAGCAGCCCTTGCCCAAGGGGCTGCTCCCCTTACTTCAAATAGCCCATAAAAAAATATATTCCCTGGTGTCTAGTGGTTTCTGCCCCCCTGGGGGCAGATCACAAGGCTGATCTGCCCCCGGGGGGGGCAGAAATGGCCTAATAATAATTTGCCTCCCCAGAGCGATCCAAACATAAAAAAAAACAAAAAAACAATAAACAACATTTTCCCTGGTGCCTAGGGGGGGTTTCAGCAGAAATGCCAAGAAATAAATTGCCCAAGGGGCCGCTCCCCTTATCAGTAATTGTTCAAACAATAAATTCCCTGGTGTCTAGTGGCATTTCTGCTGCCTGATCGCATCGCGATCGGGCAGCAGAAATGCTCAGAGAAGCCTGAAAGGAGGGGAAATGCCTTTCCTCTCCTTTCAGGCTTATCCTCCCCCTCCACGTGATCGGAGGAGAAATGCAAAGCATTTCTACTCCGATCGGGCGCTGGAAGCTTAGCTTCCAGCGCCGGAGGGAAGGCCTCTGATGAGGTCAGCGTGCGAAAGTGCGCTGACATCATCAGACGCCGGAGGGGGGGTGGTGGTGCAAGGGGAAGCGCTAGCGCCCTGCCCGAGGGCCCATAGCAGGACGAGGTGATCTCGTCCAAGGCACCGGGGAACCAGTGCCTTGGACGAGATCACCTCGTCCGCGGCACGGTAGCGGTTAATCCACAAACAGCCAGTAAAATGAATCAGTTATAGTTTACTGTGCTAGATATAAATTGTGCTCCTGCCATACATTGCTTAGGACCGGATATTTTGCATTTCTGGTAATGACATATCAAATGACATAATTAAAGACATCACTGATGATATCATACAATCATTTGACACTGTTCTATAGGGTTTGTTGCCTTGAAGTACTTCAAGGTACCACAATAGTTTGTTTCTCCTCTGTTGTTTTGCGCAGGGAAGGGGACAATGCTCACAAGAGCCAATGTTTCAGGGGACCCTTTTCCTGCCTCATATCTTATTTGTGTTTTTAGCTTCAGGACTAGGCCTAGTGGAATTTGAATTACACTGGAGTAATCAGAGACATTCTTGTATTCTACATTACTCTTTGATGAAGAATTTACGATATTTATGCAATTACTCCTCCTTGCATAAATAGGAGTAATTTGGGGGGAAATTGCACAGCAAGAGCACATTTAGTGAGAGTGAGCAGTTGCTCGCTTGCACTCACTATTCGTGATCTGCTGAATTAAGCTGTGTTTCTTAGCACAAAATACATCCTCACATTCTCTTTGAATATAAAAGTGCATTTTACAATAAGAAAACAGCACTAAATACCCATAATAAGTTGGGGGAAAATCCGACCACAAAAACATAGTTTGTGAGCACAAAAGGCTTCACGCCTTCGCTATTGATATTATATTGCAGTTAGCACTATTTCTTATGGCAAAAGGCATCCTCACATCCATTTTGGATGTGAGGGGGCATTTTTGTGCCAGGAAATAGCACTACTGGCAGAATTACTCCTGTTGCATAAACCACATATAATCTTGTGGAATTCTCAGGTAACTCTGCGTGAGTATACTACATGGTTTTATATGGGTTACACCACACCCTATTCAGGACTCAGGGACGTTGTAAATGGCTGAATAGATGTACACCAAATTACAAAAGTCATGCTTTCAGGGTAAAGACAAAGGTTTTCTTATAAGTATTTGCATGAGAAAAATGTTTTTTGGACCCCATTTTTCTCTGCCCCTGCTTGACATATCTACCCAAAATGTTCCAAGAAGGAGCTGACATGGATTAACTTTTTTGTTGAACATTTTGTAACAGTTTGTCAAACTGTGCCAAAGTTATTTAGAAAGCAAAAGACACACTTCCTAAGAAGACTCTCATGTATCTATAAATACACAGTGGCAAAGATCACCAATATGAAGTACATTATATATAATCCTAAAAGGATTCAGGGACCTGACTTCATAAATCTTCTATGAACAGACCAAATGTACATATATATATATATATATATATATATATATATATATATATATATATATATATATATATATTGTGTCTGTTCACAGGTGCTTTATAAACCAAGATTCTAGAATTCTCTTAGAATAATACATCTGTAAAATGAATCAGTCACTTTGAAGTGAGGGGAGATTTGTTTCCCTTTGTCAAATGTTACATTCATGAGGATTTGATGAACCGAGCAAGCTGATTGGATTGGTTAACAGGAAGTGAATATTTTATTTGCAACAGCCAATTTTCCATTTCAATTTCAAAATTCTGTATTCAGTGATCGTTCCATAAAACCATACATAAAACCATAAAAAGCATGCAATATTTAAAATAATTCATTTCAAATGAATAGACAGCTACAAACCAAAAGAATAAGTCGTCATAATATCATTGTTGATAGGAGACCTCCAAAGTGGTTGGGTGGCTTTCCCCACTTTCAGCTGAGGGGACACATGTGAGACCTTAGAGCCTAAGGATAGTTTTCTCCCCAACTTTTTGCCTGCCTCCCTCCATTTTCTGACCTTGTTTTTGGTGTCTTTAGCACTCTGTGCACTTTACCACTGCTAACCGGTGCTAAAGCGCTTGTGTTGTCTCCCCTAAACATGATACCATTGGCTTAACCCCAGTTGGCATATTTTATTTACTTATAAGTCCCTAGGAAAATGCACTACATCTGCCCAGGGCCTCTTAATTAAATGCTACTAGTGGGCCTGCAGCACTTATTGTGTCACTCCCCTAGGTAGTCCTCTAACCATGGCTCAGGCCCGCCACTTCAAAGCTTGTCTGTGCAGTGTACACTACTACTTCAACCTGGCAAGATAAACCTCTTGCAAGGTCTAACCCTCTACCTTTTAAACATGTAAGTCACCCCTAAGTTAGGCCCTCTATGGCACACAGGGCAGGGTCAATGTATTTAAAAGGAAGGGCATGCACTTTTAAGTTTTACAGGTCCTGGTAGTGAAAAACTACCAAAGTCATTTTTCACTACAGCAAGGCCTATATCTCCCATAAGATAACATTGGGATTGCCTTATTACATCTTATAAGTGTAATTCCCAATCCAGAAGAGATATGTTTGCCAAGTTTGGTGTCTCTGGACTCACAACCTAAAATCACAACTTATGGTGAAGTCAGATTTTTAAATTGCTGTTCTGAAAATGCCACTTTTAGAAAGTTGGCATTTTCTTACTTTAGCCATTTGGTGCCGACTGCCTGTCTCCAATGCACTTCTGGGGTAGGGTGACAGCTGGGTATTCCTTTCAGACAGCCACACATAATGGGAAGTTAGGTGTGAAAGATGGGCCATCCACAGCCTGATGGGCCATCCTGGGCAGGGTAGGGGGAAGGGGCTGACACTTACACCTGAATGGGCAGTATCTTGCCCCAACAAAGTGAAGCATACAGTCCTGTAAGGGGCCAGGGCAGGAAGGGGGGACATCTGTGCACTTCAAAGACCTTTTTTTGAAGGCTCCCTCACTTCAAAGGCACAACTGGGTATAAGTACTGGAGCTCTGACACGAGAAACTCAGTATACTTCTAGACCTGTTGATATTCTGCCCAGGAAGAAGGAATGCTGTGCTGCTACCAGGACTGCCACTCTGCTGAGGTGTTACTCTGCTGGTCTCCTGGTTTGCTGAGCTGACCTGCTGTCTGCTGCCCTCTTGCCTAGGTATGAGAAGGAATCGACCTGCCTCTCTAAATTCCATAACCAATATGACTCCAAGGGCTTGCTGGCTTGCCTCCCGTTTTCTGAAGTCTCAAGGTCACAAAAGACTTCCAACTCACCTGATATGGATCCTGGACCGATCTTTAACCAGCTCCTGATGTCCAAGAGGCGCTTCTCCAGACCTGGACCCATGGAAGTGTTTTTGGGTCCTGAAATCAAGCTTTTGGGCTCTTCGTGACTGCGCCACTGACGAAGCTACTGCAAGTTCATCTCTTCGCACACCAATTGTTGATGCTTGTGACCTCAAGGCTCCTGCCCAGCCCTATGCAGCACCCTTCATCCCCACGGACTACAGCCAACGATGCTCCCCTTCCTCCAGGCAAACTTCTTGTCCACGATAAATACTCTAGGCTCAATTCTTGAGAAGGGAAAAACTTCTGTGGGACTTATCTGGTGATGTATCTCACCCGGGCTCCATCATGGTTGGCCTGACCATTTGGACATAAGCTGGTCTAGTGCAACCAGATATCCTCAGTTAGCGCTTTATGCTTTTGAGCACTTTATTGCATTTTAATCTTTACAAATTCATATCTCAACTTCTACTTGTTGGATTTTTGTCATGTGGGTCTTTTTTCTATGGTTTTCACTGTTTTTCTGTGTGAAGTGTTGCACAAATACTTTACACATTTTCTCATAAGTTAAGCCTGACTGCTTTGTGCCAAGCTACCAAAGTTCATAAAACATCTGTGAACTGACAAGATATGCACGTATATGCATATTGTTAGACCTGACAGCCTTAGGGTGGACACCCCTAACTTTTTGCTTGCCTCCCTCCACTTTTTGGACACTGTTTTTGCTGGCTTTAGGACGCTGCGCACTTTACCACTGCTAACTAGTGCTAAAGTGCATATGATCTCTCCCTTTAAACATAATGTCATTGGGTCATACGTAATTGGATTATTTAATCTACTTGTAAGTCCCTAGTAGAGTGCACTATATGTGCCCAGGGCCTGTAGATTAAATGCCACTAGGGGGCCTGCAGCACTGATTGTGCCACCCACTTAAGTAGCCCCTTGATCATGTCTCAGGCCTGCCATTGCAAGGTCTGTGTGTGCAGTTTCACTGTCAAATTCGACTTGCCATTTAAAATTACTTGCCAAGCCCAAAACTCCCTTTTTCTGTAAAACTGTAAACTTCGTACTTGTATAGCGCACTACTCACCCATTAGGGTCTCAAGGCACTGTACGCATACCGCTGTGGAACCTCTCCTGGCTTTTTCCTGTGAGGTGCCCACTCCTGGGCAACCTCCAAGGTGAAGCCAGGCATCCCAGCGCTGTTGGGGCCGTTGTGGAGATTAAGCAAGCTATTGCACAGAGTTACATAGTGGGACCCATGAATTAGATTAGGCACAGATGCGAGAATTATCAGGTCTGAGGAAATTGAGCCCAAGACCCGCTGAGGCGGGAATTGAATCCTGGTCCCAGGCCAGATTTCTGCATCAGGGTCTTCCGCTCTAACCATTGAGCCACACTTCTCCACTGAGCCACACTTCTCCACTTTCTACATATAAGTCACCCCTAAGGAAGGCCCTAGGTAACCCGTAGGGCTGGGTGCTGTGTAGACAAAAGGCAGGACATGTATCTGTGTAGTTTACATGTCCTGTTGGTGTAAAACTCCTAAATTAGTTTTGCACTGCTATGAGGCCTGCTCCCTTTCATAGGCTAACAATAGGGGTGCCCTCATCCAGTATTGAAGTGGCAGTTGCTGATCTTCAAGGAGTAGGAAGGTCATATTTAGTATGGCCAGCATGGTAATGCAAAATCCTGCTTACTGGTGAAGTTGGGTTTAATATTACTATTTTAGAAATGTCACTTATAGAAAGTGAGCATTTCTCTGCACTTAAATCCTTCTGTGCCTTACAATCCACGTCTGGCTAGGTTCAGTTGACCGCTCCCTTGTGCATTTTCTCAGACAAACCCCAAACACAGGATGCTCAGCCTCACTTGCATACATCTGCATACTGAATGGGTCTTCCTGGGCTAGGAGGGTGGAGGGCCTGATACTTACATGTCAAAGGAAAGTAGCCTGCCACACCCCCCACTGGGACCCTGGCAGACAGGATTGAACTGAAATGGGACCTTGCTCACTTCTAAGCCACTCTTTGAAGTCTCCCCCACTTTAAAGGCACATTTGGGTATTTATACAGGGCCTCTGCCCCCTACCACCTCAGACACTTCCTGGAGAAGAACCTGAACCTGAAACCTGCCAAGAAGAACTGCCAGGCTGCCCAAAATACACACCTGACTGCTTTCTGAGAAGGACTGCTGCCTTGCTGTTACCCTGCTGCCTTGCTGCTCTCTGGTTGTGCTGAAGAAATGCTCTCCAAGGGCTTGAATAGAGCTTGCCTCCTGTTCCCTGAAGTTTCAGGACCCAAAAGACTTCATGTCTGCAAGAAGAACTCTCTGTGCGGTGGAAATCGATGCACAGCCGGTAGAAAACGGCGCAGAGCCTGCATTGCAGTGAAAGATTCACTGCACGCCAACCAGAACAACGCAGCTAGACTTCACAAGAAGAAGATCGACGCATGGCCAGTGTAGCGACCAGAAATTCGACTCACGGCCCACTGGATCCATGCACAGCCCGGACGGAATGACGCAGCCTGACTTCCTAAGAGGAATCGACGCACCGCCTGCCATGCAGTAGAATTTTCCAAGCAAAGCCCACCGGATCAACGTAGCCCCTGTGACTTCGTCCTGCCAGTGGCATATTTCAACACATCGTCCCCGGGGCGTCCGAAAACCCCGCAACCCGAAGAGGATCCAAGCCCGAGCACCAGAAATCGATGCAGAGCCTTCCGTGCTTGGAAAATAAACAACGTATCGCCGTGTGCGGCCCAAGAAATAAACAAACACCGCTCTGTTTTCCATGCATCTCCTCCTCTGCGATTCCTTGCGGAGATTTTGCATGCAAACCAGGTACTTTGTGCTTGCAAGCAACGTTTGTTGCTTTTAAAAGACTAAATACACTTCATATCATTTTTACAGTGATATTTCAAAATATACTTATTGCATTTTAATCGTTTTGACCTACATCTTACCAGATAAATATTTTATATTTTTCAAAACACTGTGTGGTGTATTTTTGTGGTGTTCTACTGTGTTATTGCATGATTTATTGCACAAATACTTTACACATTGCCTTCTGAGTTAAGCCAGACTGCTCAGTGCCAAGCTACCAGAGGGTGGGCACAGGATAATTTGGATTGTGAGTGACTTACCCTGACTAGAGTGAGGGTCCTTTCTTGGACGGTGGTAACCTGACTGCCAACCAAAGACTCCATTTCTAACACATATCTTGTCTGTTCACAGGTGATTTATTAACACAGGTTCTAGTATTATCTCAGAATAATACACCTGTAAAATAAATCATTCCTTTTGGAAGATGGAGAATTGTTTCCCTTTGCCTAATGTTGCATTCATGGATCCTCTGAGGATTTGATGAACTAAGCAATGTGATTGTATTGGTTGGCAGTAAGTGAACATTTTTGTTGCAGCAGCCCATTTTCAATTTCAAAGTTCTTTTTTTAGCAACCATGCTATAAAAACATACATAAAACCATAAAAATCATGCAATTTCTAAAACAATACATTTAAAACTTATAGACCGCTACAAACCAATGTGATAAGTCCTCATAATATCATTGTTGCAAGAACTACAATGACAAACAATCCACTAAAATATGAGATCTTCTAATTTAATGTGAATAATGTCATGAGCCATATCTATTCCTAATGCTGAAAGCAACTGTAATAACATTTAAAACTGAAAAACATACTTCAGGCATTGCAAGGTATTGTAAAAAGAGAAGAGCAGCATAGTATCATCGAATCTTAGCAGCATGTAGACAGGGTATGAAGAAGTGGTTGCGGGGATAATCATAGAGGGTGCAAAAGAGTATAAAGTGACTAGAGCTTTGGGAAGAGTCATGCCAAGCAGAGAAAGAGTGTCCCTCTTGTGCGAGCTTGAGGCGCCAGACCTCAAACCATGCAGGAGGTGAAGCCTCTGGGGACTACCTAATGTACAGGGAGATTAATCTCCCGTATAGCTAGCCTAAGGCTCCTAGTAGTGAGGCAGCCCGTGTGTTGGTGTTCCCCCAGTGTTACAGGTCCTTCCTACTGGGGTTTGCTCAAAACATACTCCTGGCAGGACATTTGGGGCAAGACAAGACCTTCGGCAGCTTTGTCTTCCACTTTTATTGGTCCAGAATGAAGACATCCTCAGATACATTCTGTAGGTCCTGTCCTACCTGCCAGATCAGTGGGAAAAAGTACAAAGCTCCCCTGACCCCACTACCAGTCTTTGTCACCCCCTTTGAAAGGGGCAGAATCCACGTCATTGGTCCCTTGGACCCCCAAGACAGCCATAGGCAATAGGTTTGTCCTGGTCTTTGTGGACCATGCTTCCCATTGCACAGAGACAATCCCTCTGAGGTCAGTGACTGCACACTTGGTGGTAAGATCTTTTCTCGTGTCAGGTTCCCCAAGGAGGTAGTGTGTGACAGGGGCACTAACTTCATGTCTGCGTACATGAAGTACATATGGGATGAGTGTGGTATAACATACACGTTTATCACACCCTATCACCTCCAAACCAATGGTCTTGTGGAGAAATTCAACAAGACCTTGAAGAGCATCATTACGAGCCTGCCTGAGCCCATGAGGTGTAAGTGGGACATCCTCTTGCCATGCTGGCCTTACTGGTGATTCAGCCCTCTAATAGTTATGGTCCCACCCTGTGGTGTTGGGACCAAAGGCTGCACCACAGAGCCCCACACCAAAACTCTGGTTCCATGTGGACTTTATAGGACTCAACTTAGTCACCAGGACTGATGCGCACCACATCTCACAAGCTGATGAGCTCATTGATAGGCTAGGGCTGCCAATTTTCTCAGTACTTTTGATTTGACATCAGGGCAGATCATCCTGACTGACTGAGATAAAGAGAGCTCAGCATTTTGAAAGCCCAGAGGGCCACTTCCAGTTTCAGGTAATGTCCCTTTGATCCAAAAATGGCCATGCTACCTTCCAAAGATTGATTAACAGGCTCCTGGCTTGATGAGGCCTTTTGTGCCATCCACCTGGATGACATTGCTGTCTATAGTTCCAGCTGGGAGGAAAACCTGGACCAACTACATGAGGTGCTTCAGCTCTGCAACAGTCAGGTCTGACCATCAATGTCAGTAAGAGCCATATTGGGCATGGTCCTGTGGTGTATTTGTGACACCTGATAGGTGGAGGCAAGGTGCAGCATCTCCAGGCCAAGATTCAAACCATCACGGCTTGGAAACCACTTAAAACCCAAACAGAAGTGAGAGGCTTCCGAGGCCTCACTGGCTTCCACAGAGGATTTGTTAAGGGCTATGGCACCATTGTTGCCATTTTAACTGCTCTGACTTTTATGAATCAGCCCTGATTGGTGATCTGGACAGAGGCTTGTCAGAAAGCTTTTAATACCCTCAAAGAAGCCATGTGAGCAGCACCTGTACACCAAGCCCCTGCCTTCTCCAAACAGTTTGTCGTGAAAATGAATGCTTCAGACCATGGCATTAGGGCAGACTTAGCACAGCTAGATGACGAGGGCCTGGACTAACCGGAAGACTTCATTAGTAGGAGGTTACTTCCACAGGAACAGATGTGGAGTGCTAATGAAAGAGATGCTTTTGCTGTGGTCTGGGCATGGAGGAAGGTGACTATACCTGTTTGGTACTCTCGTCCCGGTTCAGACAGACCACTGGACGCTCAGATGGCTCATGCAGATTAGGAGTGAAAATCCCAAACTGTTGAGGTGGTCCATCTTCCTACAGGGAATGGACTTTACATGTTACTTGTAAATTGGAAATATTCTAACACATAATTACATCACTGCCAGATGTATGATTTCAATTACCTCCTCTAGCCTACTCAAACTTTGTCCATATATTGTGGTTGAAGCTGGGCAGAGTATGTTTGTAGGGTGATTATCCTTACCTGTGGAAAAACAAATAAAATATCTTTCGACATTTGTAAGCAATTGTAGACAACTTTCTTATCATGTGAGATATTATGGTGAATAGAGTTGGTTTGGAACAAGTAAGCTTCTTTAACACTTGCGTTAAACAATCAAGCTAAAGAATGGTCAGAACTACAAGTTCAGAGAGAGAATATCAAAATCTAGTTAACAGAAGACAAACTAAATATGTTCCTAATTACTATTGTAATGAGAAAGAGAATATCAAAATCCACTCAATGGAAGAAAAACTAATATGTAGCTCATTATCATTATTTTATCGTTTTCTTCACATATGTTCATTAGAAAAGAAAAACAAATAAGTGAATTTTAGTATTTGGGGGCTAAACAGAAAAAGACAATTCACAATAATAGCGGCTACACGCATGGCTCGTATACACTCACGCTCATAGCTTATTAGGAGATTGTGCTCTTTCATTCTGGGATGAAATCCCCTTTTTTACCCGTCTTCGTGGTACATTGTGGTATTGTTTTGGAGAGAAGTCTGTAAACCCTACAGTGTGATTCCAAAGTTATAGGTCGTATTGGCAAACACATTTATTAGATTGCTGTTAGTTTTGTTCTGTGCTACATATTCATAGTGCTCTATGAACTGCAAAGAAATATAGATGTGAATGGATATGGGATAGTGGAGTCGAATCAGGGCAGGCGAAGCCCGCGCCAGTGTTCTTTGCCTCTCTTGATCTGTGAGGAGATCAGTTAAAGGAACATGAAGGTTTAGTCTTCTGAGTTTTATGAATTGTAAGTGGCTGGGTTTGGTTCTCAAGAAAGGGTTGAGAGAATTCCACAGTTTGGAGCTCTGTCTTGGAATGCTCCACCTTTACAGAAAAATATCAGTAGAATAATGCCAAACCCCATAGTGATGTAGTATTTACATAAATAACAGTTTTTACTTGCAACTGTTCATATAAATGTATCATATACTACTAGATAGTCGCCAAAATAGCACTGATGAGAATGTCGGAGACCCCTTACGTTCCCTTTAAAGTGTTTTTTAAACCCAACAGGGATTGTTATGGCCTCGACGTGCTTACAAATTCACTATTTGTTAAATATTTTTGTACTCAGCACCTGCCTAAACCCAAAAGGTGCCTCGTTCTTCTCCCAGGAGAACATCCATGCCGGATTATGATCGGCCTTGAAACAAAAGTGATATTTATGGGGCCCCATATATATTCCTACCATGCAGCATCAGAATTTTTAGGTGCAAAAAATAGAACCCAATTACGATTACTGCCCTGGAAATCGAGCCTAACTTGTGGATCTCACTGTACCAAAACTAATAATTCCAGTTATTTGTTGAGTATTTTTCCCCAGCAAGTTTATGCAGGTTTCACCTGTTGAAATTTATGAGGGTGTGCGGTGCTTTAACTCAATTTGCAATTTCGATGTATGTGACCATAGGAGTTACCGCATATTTTACATGAGACATGCAACTGCAATTAATCTGGAGGTCAGTAACCAGGACCCAATACATTTTTATAGTTTATTCACCACTTTTGCCCTACAAATGTGTGGGAAATAAAATTGCCATACTTGGGACTCCATAGTAAATGGACAATATTGTGGGCTGTTTACCAAAATGTAATAGCTAACAGCCTTGATTTCATATTTATTCCTTTATGTAGGTCACTGGGAAGTAGGTGTGCGTGCAGCTACTTCAAAGCAGCACAGACTTAACAGAACATAACCATAAGACAGCGTTATTTGTAGTTTTCTAATAATAAGGGTAACACTACTGAAAGATGGAGAGGGCGATATAATCAGGAAATTGCAGAGTAAAACTGTCTGGCTGGGGATGCACCATTTACTGCACAATGTTATCCTGTCGGTTTCACACAGAGGGCATGAAATGCAAAAGCTAAATCTAAGACTTGTTCAGTGAATGGAAATGCGGTCCTTGCTGGGGCGTAGTCAATTTTTAGTTAAAAAATACTATAGCCTTGAAATAACGCCATGGAAAGAAGCCTCGTTGCTAAACATCATACATCAATTATCTGAGGAGAACAATTTTTCCAAGGCAACGGATACGAACACCAATTATAGTATTTTTTCTAAATTCTGGCACTGTATAAACGAGCAGATTACAAGTCTATTCATACATCTGCAGGGAGCAGAGAAAAAGTATATAAACATCCTGTATTACTTGGGAAAGCCACAAACAGTACAGCTATTTGTAATGAGCTGCTGACCACATATAAAATTCTGGAAAACTGATATCAGCATTGTTTTCTATGTAGGATTACTCATTTGTTCTAATGAGTGCTGTGGCATAATTCGACTACCCAGCTGTTAGATCTGACATCCTTGGCGTTGTATTCCCCCAAACATTTTGCCTTCACCCCTCCTGTTTGCTGAATATGTTTTTGTTGCCGTTATGACTTGGTGCACTTTACCACTACTAACCAGTGCTTAAGTACTTTCATTCTCTGTCCTCTAAACATGGTAAATTGGCATACTTAATTTACTTGTAAGTCCCTAGAAAATTGTATTAACTGTACCCAGGGTCTATGTATGACATGCTACTAGTGGCCTGCAGGCCCCACTGTGCTGCTTTATTATATTTAGTTGCCTTATTATATTAAGTAAAGGCTAACTGTTGATTGAGAGCAGGTAGGAATGTCATGCTTACACTCAAATGAATTGTAAGTTAAACCCCCTTTACTGGTAACGGCAGATTTTAAGGCACAGTTATGAAGATACCACTTTTAGAAAGTTGGCATTTTCTTGCCCTAACAACTTGGTACCTGCAGCCTGTGTCCTGGGTCAGATGACCGGGTGTAGTTGACACTAGGCCTTTGTGTATTTCTCCCAGACAATGAGGCAAAGGGGCTCTGTGTGTCAGCAGGATGGGCCATCCTGCCAGAATGGGAGGGGAAGAGCTGTTCTCTGCCCAATTTTTATCCAAAAAGGGCTGCTACTGAACACTTACAAAGGACTGACTTGACACCAGGTCCATTGTACCCTAGAATTCTGGAGCCTAGGCAGGGGAGGAAGGAAAGTGCAGTACCAGATGTGGGGAGGCATCTAGACGTTTCTCCCACCTCAAAGGCTGGCACCAGGGATAAATATGGGACTCTCAGACCAGCTGCTCAGTG
Organism: Pleurodeles waltl; assembly: GCF_031143425.1. Taxonomy (NCBI): domain Eukaryota; kingdom Metazoa; phylum Chordata; class Amphibia; order Caudata; family Salamandridae; genus Pleurodeles; species Pleurodeles waltl. Next base: position 723,412,839 of record NC_090446.1, on the reverse strand, counting down.
CCCTACTGGACCTGTGAAGGACCCCCCAAAGGTCTGCTTTGTACTTCAGGGGACTGCTTTGTTGCTTGAGGCCTGCTTTATACCTCAGATGACTGCCATGCTGCTACCAGCAGAATGCCCTGCTGCTTGAGGCCTGCCCTGCTGATTTATCCCAGGACTGCCGGAGTGACTCCAAGGGTTAGGTGGCTGACCTCCTGATCTGAGCTACAGGGACACAACAAACTCCAGAGACCTCCTTGCAACTGCCCAGCTAACCTGCTGCACTGGACCAGCAACTGGACCTGCCTGAGCCCTGTTGTTCTTTGCTGTAGTGAGTTCCTCATTCCCATGAGGTGTGTCTCCAAGTCCTGCGTCCTTGGCTTGCATCACTGGAGTTCCTCCTATGAAGAAAAGGAGAAATCCTGAAGTTTTGTTCTCTTTGCTACCCTCAACAGGCCAGTTTGTACTTAGATATTACCTCCCACAATGAGTGGCAACATGAGACCAACTCTTAGCGCTACAGTGACTGCCAGTTACGACCAGCAACATGAGATCTGCCTTTGACATTACAGTGGCGATTAATCATGGTAATTGCCAACGCGAAGCTCCAAAAAAGATGACCCACATGCTCAACAGGATCTTCGCGCTACAGTGATGACTGTCCGCAAAGTTCAGCCTGTTCTTCACACTACAGACGACAATCAGCAATGCTCTCCTTGTGGCATCCTCCACCACAAAGTGGATTGTTCATCCCAGACTTTGAGAAGGTAACTTTTTCAGCTGGACTGACCTGCTCCCTTTGTCTTGTCAGCGCTCTATCATTGTTTGCCTGAATGTGTGACTTTTCCCTGGCTTAGCACAACCATCTGACTGGGAATGGTGCTTTGTGCTTTTTATTCAGAGCTAATTGTTTGAAATTGCATATTTTAGCTTCCACTGATTGAAGTTTTGTCATTTCAATCTCATTTTATTTATTAACTTGTCTTCTATTTTTCTAAGTTGGTGTAGATTGTTTCTTATGTTTTCACTTTATTACTGTTTGAGTGCTACATAAACACTTAACATATTGCCTCTAAGTTATGCCTGACTGCTTTTCTGCAAAGCTACCAAAAGGTTAATCACAGGTTCATTTAGTGACTTTTGTGGTTCACCCTACCAGAGGTTGCGGTTGTTACTTGACAAGGGTGTTCACATCCCTTAATCAAAAACTCAATTTCCTACACTTGCCATTTCAACCTGGAAAAATAAATATTTTGCTAAGCCTAAACCATCTGTTTTACTTATAATTCACCCGTATGATAGTCTCTAAAGGCTCTTAGAGCAGGATGCATTGTGTTTAAAAAGTACGACATATGTGTTTAAGTTTTACATATACTGACAGTGAAAAACACTTATAGTCTTTTTTTCACTGTTGTCAGGCCTATTTCTCCTATTGACTGTCATTGAGTTATCATGTTACATTTAATAAGTGCTAAATTTCAATTGGCAACAGATATAGATATGATGTTCACACAAATGAATTATAATTTTAAATCCTCTTTAAAGATGAAGTCGAATTGTAAGTCACAACTTTCAGGAAGTTGGTATTTTCTTGTCCCAAGCAGCAGTGCCTTTCGGTTTGGGTCCTAAATCGCTTTACTGTTCATGGCTCTACTGTTGGGACTTATTGGTTCCAGATAGTTCCACAAAGTGGACTTAAGTGTGTAGAAGATGTCCCACCTAGACATGATGATTGGGGAGCAGCTGTACCCAGCCCCACAAACACTTCAATGGGCCATGCCTAGAGCACATACAAAGGAACCTGATACCAGACCTGGTCTGCCTGTTGTCACCTCAGACAGTTTGAGGAACGGAGGAAGGGGAACAACTTCCTAGACCCATTATGGTGGTAGGACAGGGAGTACCTACACACAAAGGCTATCACCCTATAAATGTTTGTTTTCCACAACCACTCATCAGAGCACTCTTGGGCCTGTGAAAGATTCAGAAGAAGGACTGCGCTGCTTCCAGAGAACTGTCCTGCTGCTTGAGGGAGTGCTTTGTGGACCTGCTTGCCTTTATCCCAGGCTACCAATGGTGACTTCAAAGGTCAGTTGGCTGATTGTCTGTGTGAGCGGCAAAGACACAACAAGCTCCTGAGGCTCCCCTGCAACTGCCAAGCTGACCTGCCGCAACTGGACCTGTCTGGACCTGCAACTGGGCCCACCTGAACCATGCTTATGGCCTCTTCTGGAGTGAGTCCTAATCCTCAAGAAGCGCCCCTCATGTCCTGAACCTTTGGCTGGCATCAGTGAAAGCTCATCATGTAAGAAAAGGTGAAAATATTGAAGTTTGGGCTCTTTTAACTGTGAACAGGCCCTTCTCACAATTACATTTTCCTGTTTGCGACTCTTGTCAATGCAAAGTTCTGCTGAAACCTAATCTTTATCTGATGATTGTTTACTGCAGCCTACTTTACAAGCTGAACACTTCACACTACAGCAATTACAGCCCACAACAAGGGCCAATGTGACGCTACAGTAAAGACCATTGATGACTCTCGACTGGTCTTTCATGCTACAGAGGCAACCGTCTGCTATGCCTGACCTGCTGTTCACACTACAGCGATGACCGTCTGCATAGCTCAGCCTTCTGCTCCTATCCTCTTCCAACACGAACTGAACTCTTTGTGCTGGACTTAAAAGGTAACTTCCAAGGTGGACTAACCTGGTCACGGTATCTAACCACACTCCATCATACTCATCCTGAACTTGTGTCTTTGCCCTATGCCCTGGTCTATGGTGGCCAGATAACTTCGAGTGGCACTCTGCTATTAGGCGTCATTTTCATGTGAAACTTTAAAAATGAATATCTCTGGTTCTACTGATTGGATTTTTGTTGTTCTGATATCATTCTATTAAATACAATTTACTCAATGTTTTTAAATTAGGATTTTTCTTATCTGGTGTTGTTACTTTATTACTGCTGCTGTGTTGCATAAATACTTATGTATTTCCCTTAAGTTAAGCATGACTCATTTTGTGACAAGCTACCGGGAGTAAGCACAAGTTAATTTAGTGAAATTTTGTGGTTCAAACTGATAAGGATTGTGGGTGTGGACTGAGTAGGGCTTCCACATCCCTCAACCAAAAAACACTTTTCTTACACCAGCCAACGTGCTCAGGATATCTTATGTTGTCAGATTTCTAACTAAAAGTGAAACCCATAAACTTAATATTCAACACACCACATTCTTTTCAGATTCCCTAGAAAGACCTCACACACTTTCCTAAAATGGAGAGCAGGTACCTTTGAGCAGATGGAAAATGTCAGACATACACATATAGGCTTTTAGTATTACTTCAAGCCAACTATTATTTATCACCCCATTATTGTGTGATGCTTTTGTAAGTACAGCCCACTTCTCCTAAAGGTCGGAAATGTAGGAGTGACTATTAGACATGGAGCAACAGAGATAGCACATATCCTCCAGAAACTGGAGCCTCTGCAGTGGATAGAAATAGGTGTCACAATTCCAAGAAGAGACATGCTGATAATGCCAAACAGGAAGTATTTCCTGAGGACAAGGAAGAAACAGACAACTGATCTTGATGCTGAAATATTCTTGAATGAGTTCCTCACTACACTTACAAATTCAAAACGATGCAAAGGGTTGAAAAGTTGACTTTTCCACCTGCTGCAAAGTGAAGGTTTATATTAGCTACCTGGATCAACGACTCAGTCTGAAAGATATTCAGTCTATAGTGAATGAATCTTCCATTGTCCGCAACAGACAGCAATCCCAACAGATACCTTCCTCAAAGATCTAGGATGTGAATAGTTTCATGAAAGGCTAGTAACAAACTTCTTAATCAGAGATTATTCTTTAATTTACGCATATTAGTTGTCACACTGCCCTCTCAAGGATATGTTAATACACATGTACGTGTGAAGAATGAAAATCTGCCCAGACACGACAGTGTTATCAGTACCTACTTTGTCCAGTAGATCTACTGCAAAATCAGATATGAAGTGTTCATATGTGGGAACGTTAGGGCCTATTGCAGGTTGACAAGTGAAGTTGGATCTTGTTCTTAATTAGCGTTTTGCGTTTTACCTTGATCTTACATGACGAATACATAGCCCACATATTTTGAGTAAAGGACTGGCCAGGAAAGGGTCACATCAATTATGGCACTGGTGTGCAATGAAATAATATTCTGAATGTAGCGTAACTCTGCATAATAATTTTTAGTACTTGATTTTTTCTTCCCATTGCTTTTTTCTCAAAATTGGTGTGGCATCAGAATGTAGTAACTAAAATATGATCTGATAAAATCGAACCTCTACTTTCCTAGTGATTTAAACTTTTCATTTAGATTTTGAACACAATCAGGAAATGCGATAAACAATATGAGAAGTGAACATTATAGTCTTAGCAGTAACAGTTGATAGATAGGCTCCCGGTTTACAGACGTATATGATGCAAGAGATGTTTGAAATCTTGCATTTTGCTTCCACGCTGTCAGCTTCAGACGCATAATGTAATCACTGCTATGCTGACCTATGTGGAAAAGGGCAGGATGCTTGGTTTGAAAAATCTCCCCGAGGAGGTCTCAGCTCACAGCCTTTAAAACTCAATTTTCCCCGTTTTGGGTCCAGAGGACCAAAAATGACCTTTGAAAAGGAGTTTGTGTATTCTTGCAGCAGTGTCCGAAACATTATCTGCTGGTCACGTTCCTGTTCATTATTTTTCCATGCATCACTGCATAAGTGCACAGGCAAAAGACAACAACAGGAAACTCCATCTACATACCCTTGCATGCTCAGATCTTTAAAGCTCAAGGGACTACATATTTAGAAAAATAATGATTTATTAGCAACATGCTAGCAAAAGTTTTATCCTGTAAAATTAGTTTAATGCGGTAGAATGTGTAATTTTGTAAGTAGGGGGGCGGGGTGAAATAGCTCACCATAAACTCATTCTGAATGGACCGATACTCCCAATTTACACACAAGCAGAGTTAGTGCTGATTGGGATTACAACATGTGCAGGACTACACCACTTTTTCCCTGCCAATAATTTGCAAGGGAACATTTTGAAGAATTGGTGTATGGAAAATATATATAATTACGAGTTTCAATAAAGAGTGAGAGAAAACAGATGGCATTATCTCATTAGTACCACTCTGAAATTCAGAACTCGGAATGAGGAGGTAATACCGCAACGAGTAAATACTGTACCTGGTGACATTGGTATTAATTATGGGTCTTATTGCCTCCAAAAACAAAGGACAGCTCTCAAAGAGGTCCTAATTTGGCCTTGATGTCAAATTGACCATTACTTCTTTTTTTTGCTTATTACGGGTTTTTCACCCATGCCTCATTTTAATGACATGACTAATTTTAAATATCTATTTTGACATATAAAGAGAGCGAAACAAAACTACAAAAATAAATGTAATCACTGATTTAGAAATATACAAATATCAAGTGTGATACATTATATTAGGTCAGTATTGATGAATAAAGCACTAAGGCCCATATTTATACTTTTTGCCAGAAAACTGCACAAACGCAGTTTTGCGGCAAAAAGTATAGCGCCAGCTTGCGTCATTCCAAAGCACCAGCCGGGTGCCAAATTTATGGAATCCTGCAAGCCGGCACTCCGGGTGGCCTAGCGTCATAAAAAATTATGTTAGCCGGGTGGGGATGGCGGCACGGGGGAAGCGAGTTTTGCCTCAAAAAATGACACTATGCAGGTTAGAGGCAAAAAAAATGCCTTTAACCAGCCTAGCGTCATTTTCTGATGCAAAAGCATCCATACCACATGACTCCTGTTTTATAAAAGACAGGAGTCATGCCCACCACCCCAATGGCCAGCACAGGGGACCCAGTGCCATGCAGGGGGGCCCGTTTTAGGTCCCCCAATGGCACTTCCATGTTTTTTTTAAATCTTACCTATACTTACCCTACTTACCTGGAATGGGGTCCCCCATCCTCTATTGTCCCTCTGGTGTGGATGGGGGTGTTCCTGAGACTAGGGGTAGGCACCTGTGGGCCCATTCAATGGTGTTTCACCATGGAAATGGGTCCACAGGTCCCCTAACGCCTGTTCTGATCCAGGCGTTAAATAATGGTGCAAAGCAAGCTTTGCACCATCATTGAGCCCCTCCTCCCTCCTGTGCATCATTTCAGCATGGGGGGATAAATATGGGTCGACGGGGTTGGCACTGTTTTTTAGATGGGAACGCCTACCTTACATATCATTGACGCAAGGTAGGTGCACACATCCAAAAAAATTGTGCTAACTCCAATATTTTGATGCTAGACGTGTCTAGCGTTAAAATATAAATATGGGGTTAAGTTTGGGCCGAATTTGCGTAAACAAATGATGCAAATTCGGTGCAAACGTAGTATAAATATGTCCCTAAGAATTGAAACTGTAATGAAACGGGTGTATTGTGAAGTAAAACTGAAGATCTTCTGCTCCCTTCTTTAAGGTTAGTACTACTTGATCAGCCAACCATATGATGAAGTAGTATCTCCTTCTCTACACTAGTAACATATTTTTTGTCATTCTGAGATCATTCCACTGCAGGTCCTGTTATTGCAGGTACAATTATGTCAGCAATTTTGACTCTCATATGATCTTAGTTTTCATGTTCAATAGCCACACATTTGAATGCCAACATTTGGTGACGAAGCTATTAGTGACAGTAGAATCCTATGCTAAATCAACCGTGAGAAACGCTGCAACAACAGTTGTACAATGAGCACCACAGTTTGTTTGTAGAAGAATGAACATAAATGAGAATATTGTATTCTGTGGCTCTTTTTTAAAATACTCTTACCTTTTTTTGATTATTCGGAAATGTCAGGAAAACATTTGTCCTTCATTTGACCAAAGGTGTTGGGGAAAGTAAAAGAAATATGTACAGATATATGTGGCTGTCATGTCAGGTGTGAGTAAGTCTGCCGGTTTTTTCCTTACATTTTCACGTGTCTTGCATTGCACCTATAAAAGAAACACCAAATTACAAAGATCTGGATGCTATTGTTTTTAGGTGTCCTCCACAGACAGCAATAAATGTTTGCTATCAACAGGCCTGTTGTATACAAAATAGATAGAGCTGGCTTTGTGGCTGTCCCTAGCTCATGAGTTAATGCATTTCTTATCTATCTCAGTTCTTTGCTCCTGTCGGTTGGAGGAGAGCTCTTAAAATAGGGGACTTTCTATGGGGTTGAAGCCAGGTTGCCTAGTGGTGAATGTTTATGTCATCTCAAAACAGGGGTCCTTTTGTATCTTTACAGTGAGGCAGAGAGATTGTTTTGGAAAAAATGTGTGTATACTGCAAGAAAATACGATTGGCTGTATTTTTCCAGTCCCTATCTATTCCATAGGATAAATCTGGAACCTATACTGCCACCTTCCTGGAACAATTCCAAGATGACTCTTTCAACAGAATAAAACTCTGATGGGAGAAAAAAGTCTCCTGCTGAAAGAAAATTTTGCACCTAAGGACTCAAGGATCCCTCATTCTGACAGCCAGGGACTGGAACTATTCTCCACATTCTTAATAGTTGACCTCATTCATGTTTTCCTGCTTCAGGGTTCGGAAAATCAGAATAAGTCCTGACTTATAGGGATTCAGCTAACACTAGAGCACTAGACCCAGTAGGCTCTCTGAATCACTGACAGAAATTGCAAACACTAATATCGAGTGGACATTATGGGGGTCATTCCAACCCTGGCGGTCCAAGACCGCCAGGGCCGGGGACCACGGAAGCACCGCCAACAGCCTGGCGGTGCTTCCCAGCCCATTCTGACCGCGGCGGTAAAGCCGCGGTCAGAAAAGGGAATCCGGCGGTTTCCCGCCGGATTTCCTCTGCATGGGCTGAATCTCCATGGCGGCGCTGCAAGCAGCGCCGCCATGCAGATTCCGACCCCCTTCCCGCCACCCTGTTTCTGGCGGTTTTTACTGCCAGGAACAGGATGGCGGGAACGGGTGTCGTGGGGCCCCTGGGGGCCCCATAAAGATTTTCACTGTCTGCATTGCAGACAGTGAAAATCGCGACGGGTGCAACTGCACCCGTCGCACCCCTGCAACTCCGCCGGCTCCATTCGGAGCCGGCTTCATTGTTGCAGGGCCTTTCCCGCTGGGCCAGCGGGCGCTCCTTTGGCGGGCGCCCGCCGGCCCAGCGGGAAAGCCAGAATGGCCGCCGCAGTCTTTTGACCGCGGAGCGGTCTTTCGGCGGGCTGATTTTGGCGGGCGGCGACCGCCGCCCGCCAAAGTCAGAATGAGGGCCTATGTAGTTACCAGTAGGTAAGTATAGAGTTTCTATTTTTAACTCCACACCTATGTACCTTGACAATCAATATATATATATATATATATATATATATATATATATATATATATATATATATATATATATATATATATATATATATATATTCACTGAAAAAAACAAAGGCTACAGGGATGTTATAGTTAGGTTCTGAATTTACTCATACAAAACCACAGAAATTCATCATTTAGAGTTATTCCAAGTAACTATAACTCACGCCCTAAGGTAACTATAACTTGCACCCTGGCTATGCACAGTTATATTATCAATAACTTAATTGCAAATGTGACAGTGATAATATCAAAGATGCCATAGAAGATGTCATCAATTATATAATATGTGGCATAATTAGCTGTGCATGGCAAAGGCGCAAGTTATAGTTACTTGAAATAACTCTATCTATAACTGCTGAATTGCTGTGATTTTGTATGAGTAAATTCAGAACCTAACTATAACTTTCCGGTAACCTTTATTTTTTTCAGTGAATTTCTATGCTTTTTTAACATTAATGCAGCCACCGCCTCACACAGCCTTTGGCTGTGCACGGCAGGGGTTTGCAGTGGGCGTGGCCTGCAGCCAGACATTGCAGCCAAGCCATTAAAACCACCCAACCCTCTGCTGTGCACAGCCTTTGGCCATGCACACCCGGTGTTGGCCTCACGGCCTGCCTCTGTCAGTGGATCTGTCATTGGGTGCATGAGTGTCTGAGTGGGTCTGAAAGTGGGTGTGTGAGTCTATGAGTGGGTGTGAGTGGGTGCAAGAGTGTCTGAGTGGGTACGCGAGTGGGCGGATGAGTCACTGAGTGTATGTATGAGTGAATTAATTAGTGTATGAATAAGTCTGTGAATGTTTTCTTTTGTATATCCTCGAATATTCAATTATATTTAAGGAAATTCAAGGATATTAAAGGAGATTCTATTTTCAGCATTGGGGACCCTCTGCGTTAACATAAAGTGTGACCGCAACGTTCGAGTCAGGTTGTGGCCAGCCAATTACAGTGCATCTATTCGTGTGTGCATTCACCAAAATACGTGAATATTTGTGATTTATTCACAGGCAGAAATATAAAATGTATTTTCCCTTTAATATCTCCAAAACTACTGAACAAATTTACACCAAATAAGCTGAAGCACAATGTGCATACAGAAAGCTTGCTTTCTGACACATTTGGTGTAATTCCGTCCAGCTGTTCAGGCTGTAGCCATGTCTAAATGTCCTATGTGAATTAAGAAAACACAACTTTTTTGACCTCCCCTTTTTTCTCTACCACCACTTGATGGATCACCCCGAAACTTTTCATGTGTAACAAGAATCACCAGCACACTTTTAAAAAATAATTACCTGAAGATTCTTCAACCAGTGCCAAAGATATAGGAAAGTCAAAAAAACACTTTTTCTATGGAAACATGGTCCTAACTATAACTCCGTATTTGCGACCGTCAGTATGTAATACACATATATATATATATTATCAAGGTACATAAATGTGGAGTTATATAAAGTAAAATGTTGCTTACCTATAGAAATGTACAGTCGCAATATTTTTTACCTCAATATTCTTATCACAATATTTTGTCCACACAATATTTGTGATCCGATATTTTGTCAGAACCCTAGGAGCTCTTGCTGGAGAGTGACATGATGTCTAAAAGCCTGTTCTAGGGATTTAGGGACTAACCAAAATGACAATTATGACTTTTCCAGAAGTTAGAGAAAAGTAGGACATACTAATTTTTCACCTCCACCGGCTTGCTGAGGGAGGACACAGCAAAGAAAGCCATATCGGTCCCGCTCAGAGTTTTTTGCCATGCTGGAAATCGTATCAGTGGGACTGTTAGAAATTGGGTCTTTAGTTGGCAGAGATATTCACCCTGTCCAAGTAGGGACCACAATCCTAATAAGAGTAATTCAGTTACACTCCCTAAATTGACCTGTGCTCATGTACTGGTAGCTTGGGACAGAACATTCAGGCTTACTTTAAGAGGAAATGTGTAAAGTATTTGTGCAGCACTTAAATTACAGTAACACAGTTAAAGATACCACAAAAGGACTCAGCACCGTTTAGACGATGAGAGAATAGTTATCTGAGTAAAAGAAGACCAACACAACAAAAAATCCAATCAGTAGAAGTTGAGATATGAATTGTTAAAGACTGAATGTGAAAACAATACTTAGAAGTCAATAGTGGTCAAAAGGCTACTTGGGGTCATGAGGGACTTGTGCAAATCCAAAATCCAGGCCGACCACAATGGAGTGTTATGAGAAAGTAGCCTCTTTCTAGCCTTGTTACCCCCACTTTTGGCCTGTTTGTGAGTATATGTCAGGTGTTTTCACTGTCTCACTGGGATCCTGCTAGTCAGGGCCCAGTGCTCATAGTGAAAACCCTATGTTTTCAGTATGTTTGTTATGTGTCACTGGGACCCTGCTAGCCAGGACCCCAGTGCTCATACGTTTGTGGCCTATATGTATGTGTTCCCTGTGTGATGCCTAACTGTCTCACTGAGGCTCTGCTAACCAGAACCTCAGTGGTTATGTTCTCTCTGCTTTCTAAATTGTCACTAACAGGCTAGTGACCAATTTCACCAATTCACATTGGCATACTAGAACACCCTTATAATTTCCTAGTATATGGTACTGAGGTAGCCAGGTTATTGGGGTTCCAGGAGGTCCCTATGGGCTGCAGCATTTATTTTGCCACCCATACGGAGCTCTGACAACTCTTACACAGGCCTGCCACTGCAGCCTGAGTGAAATAACGTCCACGTTATTTCACAGCCATTTACCACTGCACTTAAGTAACTTATAAGTCACCTATATGTCTAACCTTTACCTGGTAAAGGTTGGGTGCTAAGTTACTTAGTGTGTGGGCACCCTGGCACTAGCCAAGGTGCCCCCACATCGTTCAGGATAAATTCCCCGGACTTTGTGAGTGCGGGGACACCATTTCACGCGTGCACTATACATAGGTCACTACCTATGTATAGCGTCACAATGGTAACTCCGAACATGGCCATGTAACATGTCTAAGATCATGGAATTGTCACTTCCATGATCCCGCGAGTCTCTAGCACAGACCCGGGTACTGCCAAACTACCTTTCCCGGGGTTTCACTGCAGCTGCTGCTGCTGCCAACCCCTCAGACAGGTTTCTGCCCTCCTGGGGTCCAGCCTGGCTCGGCCCAGGAAGGTAGAACAAAGGACTTCCTCAGAGAGAGGGTGTTACACCCTCTCCCTTTGGAAAAAGTTGTCAGGGCTGGGGAGGAGTAGCCTCCCCCAGCCTCTGGAAATGCTTTGATGGGCACAGATGGTGCCCATCTCTGCATAAGCCAGTCTACAACGGTTCAGGGATCCCCCAGCCCTACTCTGGCGTGAAACTGGACAAAGAAAAGGGGAGTGACCACTCCCCTGACCTGCACCTCCCAGGGGAGGTGCCCAGAGCTCCTCCAGTGTGCTCCAGACCTCTGCCATCTTGGAAACAGAGGTGCTGCTGGCACACTGGAGTGCTCTGAGTGGCCAGTGCCAGCAGGTGACATCAGAGACTCCTTCTGATAGGCTCTTACCTGTGTTGCTAGCCTATCCTCCTTCCTAGGTAGCCAAATCTCCTTTTCTGGCTATTTAGGGTCTCTGCTTTGGGGAATTCTTTAGATAACGAAAGCAAGAGCTCATCAGAGTTCCTCTGCATCTCTCTCTTCACCTTCTGCCAAAGGATCGACCGCTGACTGCTCAGGACGCCTGCAAAACCGCAACAAAGTAGCAAAGACGACTACTGCAACCTTGTATCGCTGATCCTGCCGCCTTCTCAACTGTTTCCTGGTGGTGCATGCTCAGGGGGTAGCCTGCCTCCTCTCTGCACTAGGAGCTCTGAGGAAATCTCCTGTGGGTCGCCGGAATCTTCCCCCTGCGACCGCAGGCAACAAAAGACTGCATCCCCGGTCCTCTGGGTCCCCTCTCAGCATGACGAGCGTGGTCCCTGGAACTCATCAATTCTGTCCAAGTGACTCTCACAGTCCAGTGACTCTTCAGTCTAAGTTTGGTGGAGGTAAGTCCTTGCCTCCCCACGCTAGACTGCATTGCTGGGTACCGCGTGATTTGCAGCTGCTCCGGCTCCTGTGCACTCTTCCAGGATTTCCTTCGTGTACAGCCAAGCCTGGGTCCCCGACGTTATAACCTGCAGTGCACAACCTCCTGAGTTGTCCTCCGGCGTCGTGGGACTCCCTTTTGTGTCATCAAGTGAGCTCCGGTTCAATCTTCTTTGTAGTGCCTGTTCCGGTACTTCTGCGGGTGCTGCCTGCGTCTGGGGGGGCTCCCTGACTTGCTGGGCGCCCCCTCTGTCTCCTCATCCAAGTGGCAACATCCTGGTCCCTCCTGGGCCACAGCAGCATCCAAAAACCCTAACCGCACCCTTGCAGCTAGCAAGGCTTGTTTGCAGTCTTTCTGCATGGGAACACCTCTGCAAGCTTCTTCACGGCGTGGGACATCCATCCTCCAAAGGGGAAGTTCCTAGTCCTCTTCGTTCTTGCAGAATCCACAGCTTCTACCATCCGGTGGCAGCTCCTTTGCACCCTCAGCTGGCATTTCCTGGGCATCTGCCCACTCTCGACTTTGTCGCAACTCTTGGACTTGGTCCCCTTGTTCCACAGGTACTCTCATCCAGAAATCCACTTTGGTTGCAGTGCTGGTGTTGGTCTTCCTTGCAGAATTCCCCTATCACGACTTCTGTGCTCTCTGGGGAATATAGGTGCACTTTACACCTACTTTTCAGGGTCCATTTGTGGTTCGCATTCCACTTTTGGAGTATATGGTTTGTGTTGCCCCTATACCTATGTGCTCCTATTGCAATCTACTGTAACTTTACATTGCTTGCATTACTTCCTTTTGCTATTACTGCATATTTTTGGTATTGTGTACATATATCTTGTGTATATTTGGCATCCTCATACTGAGGGTACTCACTGAGATACTTTTGGCATATTGTCATAAAAATAAAGTACCTTTATTTTTAGTATAACTTTGTATTGTGTTTTCTTATGATATTTTGCATATGACACCAGTGGTATAGTAGGAGCTTTGCATGTCTCCTAGTTCAGCCTAAGCTGCTCTGCTATAGCTACCTTCTATCAGCCTAAGCTGCTAGAAACACCTCTTCTACACTAATAAGGGATAACTGGACCTGGTACATAGTGTAAGTACCCCTTGGTACCCACTACAAGCCAGGCCAGCCTCCTGCATTGGTCGTGCAGCGGTGGGATAAGTACTTGCAACTACTTACTACTTTGTAATTGTGTACTTTTCATAAAAGAATAATATACAAAACAAGTTCAGTGTATGTACACCTAACCAAAAGGTTTTGCTTTTCTTCTCTTACACTATCTGCTAAGTGCTAAAAAGTACTCAAACTTTCAAAAGTTTCTAAAAAGTTTTTTTTTCTGTTTCCTTAAAAAGTCCTGAAACTTTTTCTTTCTTTTATCTGTCCCTAAACCTTTTTCTATCATGTCTGATGTAGGAACTTCTCTTGATCTGGTCAGCTCAGCTCATGACCACCTTAACTGGAAGGGTTTAAGGAGTCTCTGCATTGATCTCCAACTGGATCTCCAACTGCACAGACAACCTTGCTCCCCTCAAACGCATGCATCGACATACCAACACCAAAAAACCTCTCTGGTTCTCTGACACCCTCAAAGAATCAAAGAAAACTTGTCGCACCCTCGAGAAGGCCTGGCGCAAGGACCACACCGCTGACAACATGACCGCCCTCAAGAACGCTACCCGCCAACACCACCACCTGATCCGCGCTGCCAAAAGGAACTTTTTCACCGACAGACTGGACAAAAACAGCCACAACAGCAGAGAACATTTCAGCATAATCAAGGAGTTCTCCAACCCCAACGCCAATGCAAACGCTGTCACGCCCTCACAGGATTTGTGCGAATCCCTCGCCACCTTCTTCCACCGCAAGATCAGCGCCCTCCACAACAGCTTCGGACACCAGACCCAACCTAACATCACCGAACCCGCACCCCCGGCATTCACCCTCAACAACTGGACCCACATCAACACTGAAGAAACCAAATCCATCATGAACCCTATCCACTCCGGCGCCCCTTCGGACCCCTGCCCTCACTTCATCTTTAATAAAGCCGACGACATCATCGCCCCACACCTCCAGGCCGTCATCAACTCTTCTTTTTCTTCTGCTACCTTCCCCGAATGCTGGAAACACGCTGAAGTCAACGCCCTCCTAAAGAAACCTACGGCTGTCCCGAGCGACCTGAAAAACTTCCGCCCCATCTCTCTCCTGCCTTTCCCAGCCAAGGTAATAGAGAAGACCGTCAACAAACAGCTGACCACCTTCCTGGAAAACAACAACCTGCTCGACCCTTCACAAACCGGATTTCGAACCAACCACAGCACGGAAACCGCCCTCATCTCAGTCACAGACGACATCAGAACCCTGATGGACAACGGTGAAACAGTCGCCCTCATCCTCCTCGACCTCTCGGCGGCCTTCGACACCGTCTGTCACCGCACCCTAATCACCCGCCTCCGCTCCACCGGGATCCAAGGCCAGGCCCTGGACTGGATTGCCTCCTTCCTCTCAAACCGTTCCCAAAGAGTTTACCTCCCACCGTTTCGCTCAGACCCCACCGAGATCATCTGCGGGGTACCTCAAGGCTCATCACTCAGCCCGACACTCTTCAATGTCTACATGAGCCCCCTCGCCAACATCGTACGCAAGCACGACATCATCATCACCTCCTACGCCGACGACACCCAACTTATACTCGCCCTCACCAAGGACCCCGCCAGCGCCAAGACCAACCTACAAGAGGGTATGAAGGACGTCGCAGATTGGATGAGGCTCAGCCGCCTAAAGCTGAACTCTGACAAAACGGAAGTCCTCATCCTCGGCAACACCCCGTCCGCCTGGGACGAATCCTGGTGGTCCCACGGCCCTCGGCACCCCACCGACCCCCACAGACCACGCCCGCAACCTCGGCTTCATCTTGGACCCCCTTCTCACCATGACCATGCAAGTCAACGCCGTGTCCTCCGCCTGCTTCCTCACCCTCCGCATGCTCCGCAAGATCTTCTGCTGGATCCCCGCCGACACTAGAAAAACCGTGACCCACGCCCTCGTCACGAGCCGCCTGGACTACGGCAACACCCTCTACGCTGGGACCACCACCAAACTCCAAAATCGCCTGCAACGCATTCAAAACGCCTCGGCCCGACTCATCCTCGACGTACCCCGCAACAGCCACATCTCCGCACACCTGAGACACCTGCATTGGCTCCCAGTCAGCAAAAGGATCACCTTTCGACTTCTCACCCACGCACACAAAGCCCTCCACAACAAGAGACCGGAATACCTCAACCGACACCTCAGCTTCTACGTCCCCACCCACCTCCTCCGTTCCTCTGGCCTCGCGCTCGCTGCCGTCCCTCGCATCCGCCGCTCCACGGCGGGTGGGAGGTCTTTCTCCTTCCTGGCAGCCAAGACCTGGAACTCCCTCCCCACCAGCCTCAGGACCACCCAGGACCACTCCGCATTCCGGAGACTCCTAAAAACCTGGCTTTTCGAGCAGCAGTAACCCCCCCCTTACCCCTAGCGCCTTGAGACCCGCACGGGTGAGTAGCGCGCTTTATAAATGTTAATGATTTGATTTGATTTGATAGAGGTTTAGGGGTGGGAAAGAATCCCTCTAGAGAATTGTTATCTAACATGCTTATCGAGAATGATAAAGCCTTAGCTGGCATATCCATTGAGAAGTTAGGAAATGGTTCACACTCTGACTCAGGGGCACCCCCAGTAAGAGTGTTAGATGGTGACCTTCCCAACCTGCCCCTTAGCAGGCCACCTAGCATAGCTGGTACTAATGTGAGCTCACATCACAGTAGGGATGGCATAACTGCAGGCCAGGTTGTTAGGGTGCCAACTGTTAGGGACAGGTCTCCCTCTGTTCATTCACATCATTCTTCTGTGTCAAAGCATGCCCAACCCACCCACCCTGATGACAGATTGTTAGAAAGGGAACTCAATAGATTGATAGTGGAATAGTCCAGGCTGAAGCTTAAACAGCAACAGCTGGCTCTAGACAGGGAATCCTTAGACTTAGAAAAAGAAAGACAGAGGTTGGGGTTAGGACCCCATGGTGGCAGCAGCAGTATTTCAGACAGTAATCCTGTGAAAGAGCATGATTCTAGGAATCTGCATAAGATAGTTCCCCCTTACAAGGAGGGGGATGACATTAACAAGTGGTTTGCTGCACTTGAGAGGGCCTGTGTTGTACAGGGGGTCCTTCAAAGGCAGTGGGCTGCTATCCTATGGCTATCTTTCAGTGGAAAGGGTAGGGATAGGCTCCTTACTGTGAAGGAAAGTGATGCCAATAATTTTACAGTTTTGAAGAATGCACTCTTGGATGGATTTAGCTTAACCACTAAACAATACAGGATTAAGTTCAGAGAAACCAGAAAAGAGTCCTCACAAGATTGGGTAGACTTTGTTGACTATTCAGTGAAGGCCTTGGAGGGGTGGTTACATGGCAGTAAAGTTTCTGACTATGAAAGCCTGTACAATCTAATCCTGAGAGAGCATATTCTGAATAACTGTGTGTCTGATTTGTTACACCAATATCTAGTGGACTCAGATCTGACCTCTCCCCAGGATTCGGGAAAAAATGCAGACAAATGGGTCAGAACAAGAGTGAACAGAAAAGTTCATACAGGGGGTGACAAGGATGGCAAGAAGAAAGATGGTGAAAAATCTCAGGATAAGCATGGGGATAAGGGTAAAACCAAAGATCCTTCTTCAAATCCTAAACACTCTTCAGGGAGTGGGGATAAATCAAATTCTTCATCTTCTTCTTCTAAACATACACACATTAAAAAGCCTTGGTGCTTTGTGTGTAAAAATAAAGGCCATAGGCCAGGGGATAAATCCTATCCAGGTAAACCTCCTGAGCCTACCACCACTAATACATCAAGCTCTAGTGGCCCTAGCAGCAGTGGTACTAGTGGTGGGACTGCTGGCAACAGTCAAGCTAAGGGTGTAGTTGGGTTCACTTATGGGTCCATCATAGAAACTGGGGTAGTCAGTCCCAAGACAGTTTCTGTCACACCTAGTGGCATTGGCCTTGCCACACTGGCTGCTTGTCCCCTTACAATGGATAAGTACAGGCAGACAGTTTCAATAAATGGTGTTGAGGCCCATGCCTACAGGGACACAGGTGCCAGTATCACTTTGGTGACTGAAAACCTAGTGGCTCCTGAACAACACATCATTGGATAACAGTATAAGATTATTGATGTCCATAACTCCACTAAGTTTCTTCCCTTAGCTATAGTTCAGCTTAGTTGGGGTGGAGTTACTGGCCCTAAGCAGGTGGTAGTGTCACCTGGCTTACCTGTAGACTGTCTCTTAGGTAATGACCTAGAGACCTCAGGTTGGGCTGAGGTAGAGTTTTATGCCCATGCAGCCATGCTGGGCATCCCAGAGGAATTGTTCCCTCTCATTTCTTCTGAAATGAAAAAGCAAAGGAGAGAAGAAGGCCTGAAAACTCAGGATCCCTCTCCAACAACAGGTAAAAAGGGTATCACAGTATCCCCTAACCACCCTGCCATTCCGGATACCATTCCTGTGGTGGGAGAAACCTCTCCTGGGGTGGCACCTGTTCCAAGGGAATCATCAGATGGCATAGCTGTACTCCCTGAGTTGAAAGTACCTCTCTGTGGGATAACTAATATTGGTGAGAAAAAGAGCACCATTTTAGTTACCATTGAGCATCCCTCCAACCCTCCCAGAGAATCTTTAGTGCAGAAACCCTGCACTGCCTCACAACACTTAGGACAGCAGCCCTGCCCTAGTGTGGAGCTCATAGGACAGCATCCCTGCCCTGCTCCAACTCAAGAGAAACAGCATCCCTGTTCTCTCTTCCAGCCATATGGACAAAGTTTTTGCCCAGCTATGGCTTTACTGAGACAGTATCCCTGTCTGGCATTCTCATCACTAGAAATAGGTTCAGTGGACAATTGCCACTGCTCTAAACTAAAACTTACTGATAGAAACTCTGAAAATATATCTTCACATTGTTGCTTAGCTAAAAAAACTTCAAACAGGGTGGTTTACATCCCCACAGGGAAGTAACCATATAGTGGATGAAAAAGGGAGTAACCAGTCTATTGCAGAGCTACTCTCTACTTATCACCACTTAGACAATAAAGTCTCAACTGGCCAAGGTTAGCCTTATTGTCCTTCGTTTGGGGGGGGGGGTTGTGTGAGAAAGTAGCCTCTTTCTAGACTAGTTACCCCCACTTTTGGCCTGTTTGTGAGTATATGTCAGGGTGTTTTCATTGTCTCACTGGGATCCTGCTAGTCAGGGCCCAGTGCTCATAGTGAAAACCCTATGTTTTCAGTATGTTTGTTATGTGTCACTTGGACCCTGCTAGCCAGGACCCCAGTGCTCATAAGTTTGTGTCCTATATGTATGTGTTCCCTGTGTGATGCCTAACTGTCTTACTGAGGCTCTGCTAACCAGAACCTCAGTGGTTATGCTCTCTCTGCTTTCTAAATTGTCACTAACAGGCTAGTGACCAATTTCACCAATTCACATTGGCATACTCGAACACCCTTATAATTTCCTAGTATATGGTACTGAGGTACCCAGGCTATTGGAGTTCCAGGAGATCCGTATGGGCTGCAGCATTTCTTTTGCTACCCATAGGGAGCTCTGACAATTCTTACACAGGCCTGCCACTGCAGCCTGAGTGAAATAACGTCCACGTTATTTCACAGCCATTTACCACTGCACTTAAGTAACTTATTAGTCACCTATATGTCTAACCTTTACCTGGTAAAGGTTGGGTGCTAAGTTACTTAGTGTGTGGGCACCCTTGCACTAGCCAAGGTGCCCCCACATCGTTCAGGGCAAATTCCCCGGACTTTGTGAGTGCGGGGACACCATTTCACACGTGCACTATACATAGGTCACTACCTATGTATAGCGTCACAATGGTAACTCCGAACATGGCCATGCAACATGTCTAAGATCATGGAATTGTCAATTCCATGACAATTCCATGATCCCCCGAGTCTCTAGCACAGACCCGGGTTCTGCCAAACTACCTTTCCCGGGGTTTCACTGCAGCTGCTGCTGCTGCTGCCAATCCCTCAGACAGGTATCGGCCCTCCTGGGGTCCAGCCAGGCTTGGCCCAGGAAGGCAGAACAAAGGACTTCCTCAGAGAGAGGGTGTTACACCCTCTCCCTTTGGAAAAAGGTGTCAGGGCTGGGGAGCAGTAGCCTCCCCCAGCCTGTGGAAATGCTTTGATAGGCACAGATGGTGCTCATCTCTGCATAAGCCAGTCTACATCGGTTCAGGGATCCCCCAGCCCTGCTCTCGTGTGAAACTGGACAAAGGAAAGGGGAGTGACCACTCCCCTGACCTGCACCTCCCAGGGGAGGTGCCCAGAGCTCCTCCAGTGTGCTCCAGACCTCTGCCATCTTGGAAACAGAGGTGCTGCTGGCACACTGGACTGCTCTGAGTGGCCAGTGCCAGCAGGTGACGTCAGAGACTCTTTCTGATAGGCTGTTACCTGTGTTGCTAGCCTATCCTCCTTCCTAGGTAGCCAAACCTCCTTTTCTGGCTATTTAGGGTCTCTGCTTTGGGGAATTCTTTAGATAACGAATGCAAGAGCTCATCAGAGTTCCTCTGCATCTCTCTCTTCACCTTCTGCCAATGGATCGACCGCTGACTGCTCAGGATGCCTGCAAAACCGAAACAAAGTAGCAAAGACGACTACTGCAACCTTGTATCGCTGATCCTGCCGCCTTCTCGACTGTTTCCTGGTGGTGCATGCTCTGGGGGTAGCCTGCCTCATCTCTGCATTAGGAGCTCTGAAGAAATCTCCTGTGGGTCGACGGAATCTTCCCCCTGCAACCGCAGGCAACAAAAGACTGCATCAGCGGTCCTCTGGGTCCCCTCTCAGCACGACGAGCGTGGTCCTTGGAACTCAGCAACTCTGTCCAAGTAACTCTCACAGTCCAGTGACTCTTCAGTCCAAGTTTGGTGGAGGTAAGTCCTTGCCTCCCCCCGCTAGACTGCATTGCTGGGTACCGCGTGATTTGCAGCTGCTCCGGCTCCTGTGCACCCTTCCAGGATTTCCTTTGTGCACAGCCAAGCCTGGGTCCCCGACACTCTAACCTGCAGTGCACAACCTCCTGAGTTGTCCTCCGGCGTCGTGGGACTCCCTTTTGTGTCTTCGGGTGTGCTCTGGTTCACTCTTCTTTGTAGTGCCTGTTCCAGTACTTCTGCGGGAGCTGCCTGCTTCTGGGAGGGCTCCCTGACTTGCTGGGCGCCCCCTCTGTCTCCTCATCCAAGTGGCTACATCCTGGTACCTCCTGGGCCACAGCAGCATCCAAAAACCCTAACCGCGACCCTTGCAGCTAGCAAGGCTTGTTTGCGGTCTTTCTGCGTGGGAACACCTCTGCAAGCTTCTTCACGACGTGGGACATCTATCCTCCAAAGGGGAAATTCCTAGTCCTCTTCGTTCTTGCAGAATCCACAGCTTCTACCATCCGGTGGCAGCTCCTTTGCACCCTCAGCTGGCATTTCCTGGGCATCTGCCCACTCTCGACTTTGTTGCGACTCTTGGACTTGGTCCCCTTGTTCCACAGGTACTCTCGTCCAGAAATCCACTTCGGTTGCAGTGCTGGTGTTGGTCTTCCTTGCAGAATTCCCCTATCACGACTTCTGTGCTCCCAGGGGAATATAGGTGCACTTTCCCCCTACTTTTCAGGGTCTTGGGGTGGGCTATTTTTCTAAACCTCACTGTTTTCTTACAGCCCCAGCGACCCTCTACAAGCTCACATAGGTTTGGGGACCATTTGTGGCTCACATTCCACTTTTGGAGTATATGGTTTGTGTTGCCCCTATACCTATGTGCTCCTATTGCAATCTACTGTAACTTTACATTGCTTGCATTATTTCCTTTTGCTATTACTGCATATTTTTGGTATTGTGTACATATATCTTGTGTATATTTGGCATCCTCATACTGAGGGTACTCACTGAGATACTTTTGGCATATTGTCATAAAAAGAAAGTACCTTTATTTTTAGTATATCTGTGTATTGTGTTTTCTTATGATATTGTGCATATGACACCAGTGGTATAGTAGGAGCTTTGCATGTCTCCTAGTTCAGCCTAAGCTGCTCTGCTATAGCTACCTTCTATCAGCCTAAGCTGCTAGAAACACCTCTTCTACACTAATAAGGGATAACTGGACCTGGTACAGAGTGTAAGTACCCATTGGTACACACTACAAGCCAGGCCAGCCTCCTACAAGTGTAGGTTAGCTTCAGGACCCAGATAGGTCCTGCTGATACAGTACCTTTTATGGAGCTTGTGTCGAAGTTGAGAGTCTGCTGCATCGCTGTCGAGCCGCACATACCGGGTCCTGCGTTGCCATCAATCTTAGTGGAAATGCTTCGACGTTGAGCCGCACTGAGTGCTGTCATGAAGCCAAGAAGATTGTGGAGGCAATGTCCATCAGTGTCAAAATGCACTGGGCATCGAGGTGATGTCGCTGACCAGTCACTGCGTTGACGGGGAGAAGCAACGGTTCCAATCATAGCAAAGTCCCCAGTGCATCAACCTTGAGAGGGAAAGGGCTGCTAAAACCCACATCTGAGGCCCAGGACTGGAGGGAGCACCTCAGCCAAGGGTAGGACTCACAGATGGCAGAATCCAGCAGCACCAGGAGAGTTGCAGGCAATCTTTGATGTCCCTTAGACTGCAGAAGAACAGAGGACTAACCAATATGCCCTTGGAGAATCTTGAGTTCAAGGATATGAAGAACAAGTCCAGTCCTTCTCACTGCAGGCAAGAAGCAGCAGGCCAACACGGAAAAGCAAGGAGCAAAGTGGCAGGCCCTCCTAAAGCACAGCACACAGCGAGCAGTAGGCCAACACAGCAATGCAGTTGCAAAGTGACAGTTCCTCTAGGCAGCACATCAGTTCTTCTTCCTGGCAGCATGTCCTTGGTTCCAGTAGAGTTCTGATTTGGCAGGGTTTGGGCTTTAGTATGTACACCCAGAAGTGCCTTTGAAGTGGGGTGGACTTCAAAGAGACCTTTGAAGATCACTGCCCTTCCTTCCCTGGCTCCAGACACTCTACAGGGAGGTTATGCACCACTTTGTGTGAGGAGAGGCGCAGCACTATCCATGTGTGTCAGCTCATCCCACCCATCTACCCCACAAAGAACCATCAGCCTGATGATAGGTCATCAGGATGCAAATGTCAAGCTTCCTTTGCATGTGACTGTCTAAAGAGAATGCACAAAGCCCAACTCTCATCCACCCCAGATGTGTATTCAGAGGCAAGCAGAAGCACAGAATGGTTAAAGTAAGAACATTAACATTTTCTAAAAGTGGCAGTTTCTGACTTACAATTTAGAATCCAACTTCACTAGAGGATGCAATTTTAAATTGTGAACCCACAGTCAGCAAACTCCATATTTCTAACTTTTTCCAATTGAAAGTTACATTGAAAGTATGCTTCAAGGTAACCCCAATGTTAACATATGGGATTGATAGGCCTTGCTATTGTGGAAAACACGTTTTTCACTCCCTGAACATATTAAACTTAAACATATATGTTCAACCTCTTAAATACAGTGCACCCTGCCCTTGGGGCTAACTAGGACCTATCTCGGGGTGACTTACATGTACTATAAAGGAAGGTTTGGCCATGGCAAGTGGGTTTAAAACTGCACACACAGGCTCTACAGTGGCAGGCCTGAGACATGTTTGAAAGAAGTCTGTAGTGGGTGGTACAATCACAGCTGCCGGCCCACTAGTACCATTTAACTTATAGGCCCTGAACACATGTAGTGCACTTCACTAGAGATTTGCAAATAAATTAAGTATGCCAAATGGGGAGAAGACAAAGTTGCCATACTCTAGAGCACAGAGCACCTGCACTTTAGCACTGGTCAGCAGTGATAAAGTGCACAGAATCCTAAAGGTTAGCAAGAATGACTAAGAAAAGAAGGAGGTCAGAGGAAAAAACTTAGAGCAACCCATGCCAAGGATGCCAGGTCTAACAGGGACCTTGCCATAAATGTATGTGTTGTGTCTTGTGAGTGTGTATGACGCAACATTTTCGGATCCTGAACAACTCTGTAGGATGATGATTTAAGTATTAGAATGTGGTGAAGTGAATGCAGGTTTAGAATGTTTTGTTTGTGATTAGACGCTGAAAAAATAAAGGGCCTCATTACGACTCTGGAGGCCGGCGGTAAGCTGGCAGTAAGACCGCCAAAAGGCTGGCGGTGTTCCACCAGCTATTATGACCGTGGCGCAATAGCCATGGCCATACTGTCGGCCCCTCCACTATCCTGCAAGCACTGCTGCCCTGGGGATTATGAGTCCCCAACCGCCAGCCTGTCCACGGCCGTAAACACTGACATGGAAAGTCTGGCACTAAACGGGGCTTGGGGTGCCCCAGGGGGCCCCTGCACTGCCCATGCACCTGTCATGGGCAGTGCAGGGGCCCCAGGCAAAGCCCCATCGCGCATTTCACTTCCCCTGTTTCGGGCAGTGAAATGTGCGACAGGTGCTACTGCACCCACGGCACATCAGCATTGCCACCGGCTCTATTACGAGCCAGGTTCAATGTGGATGTGACTTTTCCACTGGGCCAGCGGACAGTAACAATGTTACCATCCACTGGCCCAGTGGAAAATTCGAAATAGGGAGCCAGATATACTACCAGCACTGGCAGTATACTGGCGCCCGCAGCTTCGGCGGTCTTTCGCCAAGACCGCTGAAGTTGTAATGAGTGGCAAAGTGTTTAATACATAGCTCCATGTGTGCCATATTCATTGGTGGATACCCAGGCTTTGCAGGACTCTACAACTGGTGATGAGCTAGGGGATAAGTAACCCAAAGATTGACAGTGCTCTGCCAGAGAGTTTGCTGTGGTCCAAGCAAACTCTACATGCATGCCATATCTGCATTCGCAGAAGTGTTGACTCAATGGTTGGTGTATGTGGAGTCAAAGCACAATTCCAGCCACTGTGAAGCATTTGATGATAAAGAAATCTTCACTGAGAAGTCTGTGCATCATTGGTCAACGGACCATGATCAAGGACATTCAGAAAGGTACAGCTGTTCTACGCAGTATCAAGATACACAGTGCATGGAGTGATAATGCTAAAGGAGGCCACGCACAAATCCAGAAAATAGCTCTAGCTGACAGAATAGTTGATAACAAAAGCATACTCTTGTTATACTTACCTGAGCCTCAAAAAGAATAGTTTTGCAACCTCAGCAGCAGACAAGGAGACCCAAGAAGAAGCACAAGAGTTGTGCTTACAGAGCTGTCCAATACTTGAAGCAGCACACCACCAAAGCTGCTGGGTCACAGTTTCACAAACTGTTAAAGATAATACAGAGGCCAGCACATCACAATGCCTCAGAGATGGTGTGCATAAACCAATTCACCAAGACCATCAGTTGGAGTCAGAGAGAGCTCTGGGTTACAATGCTGCCGCTTTCCTGAAACCACCTCCACCCTTCAATACTGTGTTACTGTGATACTGGATAGACACATTTGATGATTTTTGTTGGTGTACCGGAAAAGACAGATGATAAAAATGTTATCAAATACTTCAAGAATCTAGCTGGTGGTGGTGTAAAAGAAGTCATAAGAAAAATGCTGAGAGCTGATGAAGTTGCCTTTTGTCAGATTAATCCTTGAATCTGAAGTTCAATCTAATGCTAAATTTAGATTACGAGAGGTACATTTTCAGTCAAGAATGACACATAGTTGGTGAAACCATGGATGAGTTTGTTTTAAGAAACTGAATACACTCATAAAAAACTCCAGATTCAATTAATTCAATGATGAAGAAGCAACAACAAATGCTGAGAGACACTGTTAGTCTGGAGTGAGTTCTCATGGCTGCCAGAGCTGAAGAATGTGCTGATAGACAAGCTGCTGAAGTGAGGGCTGGAGGTTCCTGCAGCTAGTCAGTCATGAACATGAAAGTAAGCAGAAACATAAACGTGAAGGACACAATATGATGCCTCCACAGAAAAGATGGTGTGTTTCTGATGTGGATTTTCATTTCCACATGAAGACAAATGTCCCGCCATTAGACGCGTAGTCACACGCTGTGGTAAAGAGATCCATTTTGCAAGGCAAAGAAAAAAGTAAGTGCATCTAGGTGAGAAGACAAAATGGCCAACCGAATGTTCCGGAAGCAACGTTCGACGTGTGCCCACAAGGCCAAGCGACAACATCAGTTGAGATAAAGCAGCACCAAATGAAGCCAATAATCATCTAAATCATTGTAAAAAAGTTAATCAGTATCGAGTGAAAGTGAACAAGATGAATGTACAATTTAAATGTTTGCCTCAGAGAAATGCGCATGTGAAGAGAAATCCTAGTCAAAGAAAAGTTAACATGAGAAAGCACCGAAGTCATTCAATGATTGTTCAAAGATTACACTGGAAATAAAGGGTTGTGCAATACCTTCCAACAGTGGTGCATTGATAAATATTACGCCTAAGGAGAAATATAATGAACTATCTCCATTACCTCGACTGATGCCATTGAAAACAAAAGTGTACACATGGGCTGCATCGACACATTTGAAAAGTAAAGGTTTATTTGTAATGACTATGAAACACAAGAAAACAAACGTGCAAGCGCCCCTTCACTCACTTCAAGGTACTGCATCAAGTTTCTGTCTGCTTACCTTCAGCACAGCTGCTGATATGAAACTGAACTATGATTTTAATGGTTATCACAAAATAATAAGTCAGTTCCTTTAATTATTTCATGGGTTGGGAGAACGTAAGATTATAATTGTACATTTGCATATCAATGAGGATGTTTGTCTTGTTGCTCAAAAACACAAAATAATTGCATTTCATTCATAAGAAGCTGTTGAAAAGGACCTTGAATCATTACTTAAGCATGATATCATTGAACATTCTACTGGTCCAACGCCATGGGTTTCTCATATAGTTGCAGTGTCCAAAAAGACAGTGAAGAAGCTGTATGCATCTGCGTGGATATTTGTCAAACGACCAAGGCAATAGAAAGAGAACAAAATCCAGGTCCACACATTGCTCATATGACAAAAGAATTGAATGGTGCAAAAGTCTTCTTTTGCCTTGAGTACACCAATTTTATCATCAGTTGGAACCTAAGGAGGATTGCAGGTACATTACAACTTTTTCTGCACATATTGGTGTATTTTGATACAAAAGACTGATGGCATGATTTAGGTATTGACAAATGCGTTACTCCATCACAACTGTGATTGAGTAACCCATCCGCCAATATTTCAATCAGGTGCTACATTTTGATGTATCACCAGATGCAGAGATTTTTCAAGATTTCATTAGACATATCATGCAACCTATTGTAAATTCTTTCAAATATAGCAATGACATATTTGCTTTCAGAGCTACACAGAAGGAACATGACAAAGCTTTAAGGCAAGATTGTCATTTACTTGTTGATTCAGGTTTAACACTAAGGCCCATATTTATACTTTTTTAGCACCACATTTGCATCATTTTGTGACGCAAAAGCAGCGCAAACTTACAAAATACAAATATATTTTGTACGTTTGTGCCATTTTTGCATAAAAGAATTACAAAAATGCGACGCTAAAACAGTATAAATATGGGCCTAAATGTTGAGAAAGGTGAAATCAATAAGACAAAGCTTATAATCTTTGCCCATATCTTTACTGATGGGGGCATGACACCCAATTCAGCTAAGGAACAAGCGTTGTCAACTGCCAGTCCCCCACAAGATGTTTCCATGTTACATTCATTCCTTGGCATGGCCAGTTACTGTTCCGGATATATACAAGACTTTGCCACTGTGAGTGCTCCATTGAGATATTTAACAAAAAAGAGTGTTTAATTCCACTGGTCACATGACTGTGAGCAAAGTTTTAATAGAATTAAACAAGTTACTGAAAATGATACTGAAATGTCATATTTTGATCCAAAGCTACATACTGACATTGTTGTTGGTGCTAGTCCAGTAGAGTTAGGTGCCCTTCTTGCACAACACAGTGGACAGATAAATGCTGTCTGAGATATTGTGGCACATGCAAGTAAAGGTTTGTCCCAGAATGAACGTGCTTATTCATAACCTGAAAATGAATGTTTAGCAGTGGTGGGGGCTTGTGAAAAATTTCATGTGTTTCTGTACAGAAAACCTTTCACACTTGTGACAAATCATCAAGCATTGCTGACTATCTTTGGCAATCCAAAAGCCAAGATGCCCCCATGCATTGAACATTGGGGTCTACAATTGCAAGAGTGCAACTACACAATTGTGCATCACCCAGGGAAAGATAAAAACCCTGCTGACTACTTCTCAAGAGTGACTTCACAATATCAAGATACCCCATACAAGACTGCTGAAGCCTACATAAACTTCATTGTGAAGTCAAATACATCAAATGCCATTTCATTGGAACAAATTATCACTGCCATGAGTCAAGATATTGACATGTAAAAACTAAAAAGATATTATTACAAATCAGTCATGGAATCAACATGCTCAACCTCTTATCAGCGACAGCAAGTACACGAAAGACATAAATATCAAAGATAAGCTGTCCATGAGAAAAGAAGGACTTATCCTGAGGTGTTCAAGAATTGTCATTCTTGAGAGTCTTTGACAAGTGATTTAAGTGGCTCATGAAGGACATCATGCAATCTTTGCCACTAAACAAGTTCTCTGAGATCAAGTCTGGTTTTCTCATCCTGATGAACCGGTTGAAAAAGAGTTGAAGGCTTGCTATCTATGTAGCTACCAGCCATCGAAAACCACTCAACACCCCTTGAATATGTCAGAGTTGACAAAGCATGCCTGGGAAAGAGTGGCTGTTGAGTTTTTAAGTTCAATTGACAATGGACATCACCTGATGGTGATTGTGGGTGAATTCTTTTGCTCCCCATTAATTGAAGCTCTCTCGTCTATCACTCAGAAAAGAATCATTGAGAGATTATTGAGAGAATCATCTTTGCCACAAGGGGCATTCCTACAATTCTGAAAATGGCTCACCTTTTAATAGCAGAGAGATGAGAAACTTCCTCAATCTGCCTAATGTGAAGCACCAGATAAGGGCACATCTTTGGTCACAGGCTAATGTCCTTGTGGAACCTTTCATGAGTACGTTAAAGAAAGCCGTCCAACGTGCTGCATTAGAGAAGCTCAACTTCAATATTGTCTAGAATTCTACTTTGCAAGCTTACTGTTCAACTACTCACTCAACCAAAGTTCCATCCTTCAATAGCAATGTTCAGGAGAGCCATGACAACCAAGTTACCTCAGTGGCCAAACACCAGACCCAGAACTGATACAGAGGCACGTACAACAGACTTGAGTTGTAAACAGAAAATTAAGGTCCATGTCAACAAGCAGTGACATGCAAAGAACATTATCTTCACACAAGGAGATCGAGTGCTTGTTTGTCAGCCACAATACTCTCTTTGATGATCCCTCTGATACTCCTTTTGATGCTGAGACATTTCATGTTGCAATCAGCAAAGGGAACATGGTGACTGCCCAACGTACAGGAAAGTCATTCACACAAGATTTTTCTCACTTTAGACATGTGGCTCAATAATCGTCAGACGCTAATGTCAATTTAGAGACTGACTCAGAGAGAACAACTGGATAATCATACACTGCCATTGCTCCTACATCACAGGAGCAGATCAGGGGCACTCCGATTACTGGTTCCCAGTTTCCAAAGACTCGATCTGGATGAGTCATCAAAGTGTCAAGAAGGCTCATTGAAGAGTTGTAATGTATATATTTTGTAACAAATTGTAATGAAATTATCTAACAGAGGGGGAGATGTTGTGTCTTGTGAGTGTGTATGATGGAAACCTTTTGGATCCTGAAAGACTCCGTAGAATAATGACGAAATGTTTAGACATGGTAAAGTAAATGCAGGTTTAGAATATTGAGGTCAAGATTACAAACTGAAGAATAAATAGCTGTGTGTGGTGTATTCATTGGTGGGTACCCAGGCTGAGGTAGGACGTTACAGTATCCATCCTGCAGCGCAGCAACAACTTACTTATCTGCCTTGTTGTAAGACTTTGAGAACCAAAAAAGTGACTAAGCCCAAAGGTAGAAACATGACCTGGGGTGAGGTGACAAATCTGTCTCAACATTGAGCACCCTCGAGACCACAAAATGCAACTTTGTCCTTCTCTGTGGTTTTGGTGCCAAATACAACCACTTTGGCAGGAGCTTGACAACTACCTATTCAACTCCAATGGACCCTCACTGGCCACAGCCTTGGACCTTGCTCTGCTGGAAGAATGCTTACTTCTTTTCAGAGACTCACATTTAAGGAGAGTTAGCGTCACCTTAGCATCATATATTTTGACACTAAAGCGGCACTAACTTAACTCCATATTTATATTTTGATGCTAGACCCGTCTAGTATCAAAAATATCAGAGTTAGCGCCATTTCTAGGAAGCGCCAACCCACCTTGTATCAATGAGAGTATTAATGAGATGCAAGGTAGGCATTTCCTTTCTAAAAATGTCGGTAGCCCCAGTGCCATATTTAACACCTGACGCTAAAACAACAAACAACTAGGAGGCGGGAATAAGTATTGACACTAAGCCCAATTACCACCATTATTTAACGCCTGGTCAGACCAGGCTTCAATGTGCTTAGAGGCCCATTTCCATGAGGAAACACCATGGACTGGGCACACAGATGCCCACCCCAACCCGCACCATCACTGCCACCCACAAAAAAGGGACACTACTGGAGGAGGGAGCCATCCCAGGTAAGTTGCAGGTAAGTGTATGTGTATGTGTGTGATGTGCCACTGGGGGCCGCATTCATGGGGCCCCATGTTTGGCACTGGGTATGTTGGGCTTGCCCTGGGGCACTGGTCCCCTGTGCTGAGCATTGGGGTGGTGGTAATGACTCCTGTCTATACTTAGACAGGAGTCATTTTTTGGCTGCTTGTGCATCAAAAAATTAAACTTGGCCGACTAGCGACGATGTTATGCTGCTAATCAGCCTACTGCCATTTTTACCAACTAGCGACATTTCCCCTAACGCCATCCCTCACTGGCTAGCATCTTTTTGTGCAACGCTAGCCATTCCTTAGCGCCAATGTGAGTTATTTCTTAAATATGGCGCAGGATGGTGCCAGCTTGCATTGAAAAAAAAAGACACAAAACTGCGCTAGCGCATTTGTGTGCCATTTTTCATAAATATGGTGTCCCTAGAATCCAAGGTAAATGTTTTGGCCACGAAGAGCCATCTTGTGACCTCTGAACCATCTCAGTCGGCTTGAAATCGCATATAGGTCCTGGTCAACTTTAAACTTTTTCATTTTAATGTTGCTTTATTTTTTCTAGGCTCTTTTTGCCTTAAATCATTAATAATTATATTTCTCCCTTATTCTATTTTAATGATAGTAGTGTCTTTTTTCTCGTCAACTTGCACATTATTTTTTGCAAATTTTAAGGTTCTTTTGGAAATGTTATTGTGTTGTGTTTTTTGTTTTTTACTTAAAAATGCTTGGTACTGTCTGAACTTAACTCACACTTCGATGGGAATTGCCTGCAGCTTGTGGCATAGCTAGAAGGAGTTAAGGAGCTATGTGTTGTAACATATGTTAGAACAGTGTTTTGACTTAACTAAATGGTTTTTATTAAGTTGGGAGGGGGTCACCTAATCCAAAATTAATAACCAGTTTCTGACATATTGCTCACTGCAAAAACCATAGTTTAATGGAATTTGGCCATACCCAGGACAGTCAATACCAGTTGTTATGTTGTGTGGTAGGATGGGCAGATTGTCATACTATGGGCCTCAATTATGCGGAACTGGTGCATAGGCTCCAATGCGCCATTTACCTTGCATCACCCTGGGCCCCCCTAACAACATAATGGTAGCACTGTATTTATACTACAGCGCACCATGGTGCTCATTGTTAGCATAACTGTGTTAAAATGTTTGACAGTTGTGGCGCTTTGCTGGACTAGAGTAACATTTTTTGACACTAGTCAAGCAAAGCTCGGGGAGGCAAATTAAAACGAGCCTAGCATCAGTTTAACGCCTGCCCAAGGCAGCCATTAAAAAATGATCCTAGAATGGCGCAGTGGAATCTTGTAGATTTCACTGAACCATGCTTTTGGGCCTCACTGTGGGGGAATGCCTCTCTTGCATACATTATACCTGGCACAGGTATACTGTGGCGCAAGGGTTTACAAACTAGCACAATGGTGACAGTTTGTACATACGGAGTGGGGTGGGGGACTGTTTTGCACTGCCGTAGCATAAAAACAATGATGCTACAGTGGCGCATACTTGTAAATGAGCCACTATGTTTCAAAAATGCTTGATTGAGTCATTTCATTTTTTATGAAACAGTTTTATGAGCAGCAATATACTTCATATGCACCAAGATATCCTGCATTTTAACATATTTATGATTATTTTTTCTTATTTCAAGCTCATGTTGTTATTTTTCTTTATGTACAGATGTGAACATGTCAAGTGTTTTCAGTATGTAGGAAATAAAGACCACAGTGTAAGCAAGTTTATTTATTTGGAAATCTGACCTAGGAAAATCCAACCTAAGCTTCTTTTAACCTCATTCTGCATTTGGTCATTACAAGTCCACAACAGAGTTAACTCAATTAATGATTAGTATTTCTTTTATTGTTCGTCTAAAATGAACTTTGTAGTTAGAGTTTTTGAGTTGTTGAATGTATTAAGGCAAACAGGTATGTTCTTAATGACAGGATCAAATGGAGCCCCTTTTGAATATCTTGCATCCCATTCTTGAAGAGTTGAATTTATTCATTTTATTTCCTATTTATTTTTTATACAGTTCACTGGCGCTTCTAGGAGTACTGTGGATGATTCTTGTCTAATATAAAATGCATAACAATAGCAATAGGAAAACTGGACAGAATAGCTCGGACCAGCAAACGCAGTACAACGTATAGAGAAGCAGTATATCGAGGAGAAAGGAAATTAAAGGATACAACAATAAATAATGAAATCCTTAGAGCCGCATTCACAAGAATCTGATGCATTGTCATTGAGATATTAGATTTATTGCACCTGCAGCACATACCCTAACGATGCCATGGATGTGTTGTATTTACAATACAGAGCTCCATAGCGCACATTTCCACAGATGCGTCAGAATTTCTGCTGTATCTGTTTGGTGCTAAACTGATGCATTGCGGGAGTTGTATCATTAAACTGACACAACTCCAGCAGTGCAAGGAGAGCCCCATAGGAAAAGGCCCTGCATCAATTTTATGCCTGGTCTGAGCTGGTGGTAACATTTTCACACTGCAAATTCGTAGAATGACGCAGTGAAAAGTTGTAAATTTCACTGCATCAGTTCTACATGAATTTTTAAGTGGGAATGCCTACCCTGCATACATTATACCTGGTGCAGGTAAAATGTGACTCAGGGCTTTATAAACTGACGCATTAAGCCCAATGCATCAGTTTGTAAATATGGAGTGTGTAGAGCGCTGCTTGCTGCATCAAAAAAAATTATGTAGCGATGGCGCAAAGAGCTTGTAAATGTGGCCCTTGTAGTGAATCCTAGTTTGTTTTAATGGGACAATAGGAGTTAGCTTAGCCCTTGGCTTGCAGACTCCTTACCCCGTCACCTACTGACTTTTAACCTACTTCGCTTGCTCTGTCTTAGCCCATTTATTTAATTAATTTTTGTAAGGTGGCTGCCTTGTTTATAGTTATGCCTTTTGTTTAGCTTTATGTTATCAGTGTTAACGTGCTAAAGCATCAAATCTAGCGACAAAGACAAACAAACTGTAGGTGTTCACATTAGGTACTTTCCCTCTTCACACTTTTGAGGGAATTGTTTATATTAATTACCGTCCTAAGCATGCTGCGTTATCTATTGTTAGGGAACAAGTAGATCTGTATAAATACATCACACTTTTGAGAGATAATCGGAGGGATTCCGACAAGATACCATTGCAGGTATCGATGCTGCACGTCGCCTTGACGCTGACCTGGACTTCGTGTCCCTACTGAGTCTGAGCACGAGACCTCATTCCAAGGTAACAAGGGTTGGGGGCTCCTTCCAGGAACATGGTATTGGCAGATTAGGTTTAACATACCCAGCTCTCCTCTAGGTGGAATGGTAGGCCTATTATGATAGGGTATTAGGTCATATTGCACACTCTATGTCTTTCCATGTTATTTCAAGATGGTGGGGGTCTTTATAATCATGACTCTTGTCTTTAGAATTCTGTCTCTTGCACTGTTCTTTATCCTAATCATTGCAGCCCATGCAATTTATCGCAGATTGCAGATTGTGTTGAATAAAAACTATTGAAACCTTACTACATCTTCATTATTGCCTGTGTTTGGTTGAGATCTGATGTATCTGTGAGAAAGGGGTCATTTCAGTTTAAACACAACACTCCCTGAGATGTCATACTTCTGAGTCCATGCGTAGAGCCTGCCACAAATCACCTTTAAGTGTTTGGGTTTTTGGTGAGGTACTGCTAGTGAGCCGGAAGTGTTGGGACTACAGTTGCAACTTGTTGTAGGATAGGCATAG
The DNA here is from genome assembly GCF_031143425.1 of Pleurodeles waltl. Lineage (NCBI taxonomy): Eukaryota > Metazoa > Chordata > Amphibia > Caudata > Salamandridae > Pleurodeles > Pleurodeles waltl. The sequence goes on along the minus strand of NC_090446.1, from coordinate 723,378,894 downwards.
TCACCTACAAACATAAGTACTGTCATTCTTAAACCAGCAGTCTTGCCCAGAGCAAGATTCCAACTACAACACCCTTATTCTTCAGATGAAGTCATTCCTAGGGCAGGGAATTGAGTTCAGGGAACACACAAAACCCAGTCTCTTTAGCAGGAGTGTGCTAAGCCTTTCTGAAAGTTGCTAAGTCGTGGTTGGGGTTATTGGAAAGCAGCATCCTCAAAGTAGATTGATAAAAGGCAAGCTTAGCAGAGTCAGACAGGCCTATATAGAAATCAGGCAGTGCCCGATGGGCTGGTCTCACAGATAAGTGTGTGGGACAGATTTTCAGCAGTTAGTGGGGCTGCTTTTTGTCCGAGTGGGCCCGTTTTTACTGTTGATTCTCTGATATTACAACAAACATTGTCTGCATCAAACACAAATGCATTCTGTTTCACGTATATTACAAAAAACGCATTCAGCTTGTCTTTACAAGTTTAAATCTGGTCTGATTTGCAAATATGGAACTCCTTTGTTAGCGACCTGGTTTGCTAACGTGAGCCACTTTTATCTCAGTGCACTGGCCCATATTTTGACCCAGTCAGACCCTAGTTTATTGTATTGTATGGAATGCGAAATATCTAGTTTAACTCATGACCAGTAATCACCAAGAAGTGAATCTTACAATGACATTAAATATCCAGAACATAAATATTTCTCAAGTAGAAACAAATAAAAAGGGTTGAAAACAAATATGAAGCGGCAGCTTGTGCTTCTGTCTAGTGAGTTTCCTCTAATTTCGATCCCTACATTTTTTAAAAATCTAACTGACTCTGTCACATATGATGGACTAAAGATGTGCACTCTTTTCCACCAAAGCAGCCATTGCTACTGTGGGAGATGCATTTTGTTGTTAGGGCCTCAGTTTCACAATGGAAAACACTGCCATATTATTAACAAGACCTGAATAATAAGAGCGTATAATAAGACACTGTAGAGCTTCAGGCAAAGTGCAGACTGCGCTTTCTGTTGCATCTTGGTGATGTATGAAGTTGATGCCCTGGATATTTTACTCACATTCTGAAACTAACCTTATATGTGTTACAAAACTGCACTGTATAAATGACAGTTTTGCTGTCAGTCCCACTTTCAACCAAGCTAAATACACTTTTCTTAATTCGGATCTCAATAACAGTATTAGTGAATGGTAAAACATTTTAGAGAATTTTGATAGAAATGTGTAAACAATAACCATTCTTTGGTTCCCTGTTCTTTATGTGTTTACGATGTGAGAAATTGTCTGCTTGAGCCAGTTTAAGTCAATTCATGAAACAGGTACACTTGGCACTTAAGGATTTCATACCTCTTCATATCACTTCACTATCTGCCCTGAGCCTTCTCCCTGGCAGGTCCCAAGAAACTACATTTAATAGCCTAAACAGGATGTAATAGCTTTCTAGAGATTGTTTCTATGATATTTTCTATTTATTTGCTCTACGATCTCAAGAGCAACTGGATTTATGTGGCCAAAGAGGACCAAAATTAAGTGACAATGTTTACTAAATTAATTTGTAAGATAAGGAAAATGATGTGGCATAATGCAGCACACTTATTGATAGTATTACTTTACTATTTTGTCATGTTTACACTGTGTAATTAAGTCTTGGCAAAGTGTTCACCACATTAGTACCATTTGAAAAACCAATTGCAAAAATAAGTAGCTGAAAGATAACCAGGTTAACCTTTGGAAAGAGCATACCACTGTATGCAAAAACATCACCATGGCTTTATTAACATTTCATCCTTTTGAGCTAGAAACAAAGTTTTATTTTTGTTAAAATCTGCAGGTTATGCAGCAGATGATGGATTGCGTAGCAGATGTGGCTAATAAAGAGTTATGCAAATAAAACCACAGCCACATAATCACATATTTCAAGTGGCCCTGACTATCACCAAGGGTCCAATTTAGAGTCTGCCCACCCACCTCATTTACAGACGGGTGGACCATAAGTATTCATTTGTGGGAGGCCATGTTAGATCTGCTGATAGAATATTTCCTCCGAAGGCCGGATGGAGTAAGCACCGTCGGAGGAAGGGCATTACACCACCACCCCCACTATTTAAGGTGGATGAAGTAATGCATTTGTTTTCCTATCTTCCCCACCAGAAAAAATCTGGCAGTAAGGGACAAGAAAACATCTCAAAATGACAAGCACCCCTTGGGGGAAAAATCCCAAGATGTGTGGGGCATTAGATTTTATTTTTCAGAAACAAACTCCAAATCCAATTAAAACTTTTGAAACTTTTAATACCTGACCATCATGACTGATAGTACTGTTACACGTTTCCTACATTTTCAGGAACCTTCATGACTGTGTTTCCTGTCAAAGTAGAGAGATTTATGTGAGGGTGCTGAACATCTCAAACTTTGGAGAGTGGAGGTCCTTTGGGATGGCAAAGGTTATGTCCTCCTCCAAACTCTAAAGCAGCCTCTAAGCTCTTTTTAAGGTCTTTCCTGATCATAACATTTGTATAATTGTTTGCTTGTTGTTAGAAATGGGGTCTCTAGTTGGCAGAGGTTTACATGCAAGTAGAGACCACAATCCTAGTCAGGGTATGTCACACACAATCCAAATTATCATGTGCCACCCTCTGGTAGCTTGGCACTGAGCAGTCAGGCTTAACTTAGAAGGAAATGTGTTAAGTGTTTGTGCAATAAATCATGCAACAACACAGTGAGAACACCACAAAATGACACCACACAGGTTTAGAAAAATATAAGATAATTATATGATTAAACTACATTCAAAACTACCAAGATCTGATGATCACAAGTTGAAACATCACTTTTGTAATGATAAGGAGAGTCTGCAGTTCTTAAATGCAACAATTGCCTCTTGCAAGCACAAAGCACCTGGTTTGCGTAAAAATTACATGCACGAAGACCGTAGAGGAGGAGATGCATAGAAAAAGGTAGGTGTGCGTCAGATTTCTGGGTGCACACAGATGATGCGTTGATTCTTTTCCATGCGGCAAGGGCTTTGCATCAAGTTCCGGCACACAGGCTCAGATCCCATTGACGGTGTAGGGTCTTTTGATGCCCAGGAACGATGCGTGGAAATCCTGGGCGTGCGGGATGAAGTCACAGCTTTTGCATCGATCTAGTTTCTGATGCGGCGGAGTTTCTGCCACACGGCTGGCACTGCCTCAATTCCTCTTGCAGAAAGTCAGGCTGTGTCATTCCGGCTCGGCGATGCATTGATCCAGTGGGCTGTGCATAGAAGTTCCGGTCACAAAGTTGGCGCTGCGTCGATCTCCACTTGGGGAGCCAGGCTGCGTCGTTCCAGTTCGGCGATGCTGTGATTTTCTCCCGCTGGACAGGCTGTACATCGTTTCTGGAAGGCTGTGCGTCGATTTTCACTGCACAAGGAGTTTCCTTGCAGAGATGAAGTCTTTTTGGCCCTGAGACTTCAGGAACAGGAGGCAAGCTCAATCCAAGCCCTTGGACAGCACTTCTCAGCAGAGCCAGAGACCAGCAAGGCAGCAGTGCAACAGCAAGGCAGCAGTCCTTAACAGCAAAGCAGTCCAGGTGAGTCCTTTGGGCAGCCAGGCAGCTTCTCTAGGCAGGTTCCAGGTTATGGTGCAGAGTGTCTGTCCCAATAAGTATCTGATTTGGTAAGGGCAGGGACCCAGTTTATATACCCAAAGTGCCTTTGAAGTGGGGGAGACTTTAGAGAGTGGTTTTGAAGTGCACAAGGCCCCTTTCAGTACACACCTGTCTGCCAAGGTCCTAGGAGGGGTTTTAGCAGTCCTTTGTTTCAGGGCAGGCCACTCTCCTTTGAAATGTAAGTGTCAGGCCCTCCACCTTTCCAGCCCAGGAAGACCCATTCAGTATGCAGATGTGTGCAGGTGTGACTGAGTATCCTGTGTTTGTGGTTGTCTTGGTGAAATGCACAAGGGAGCTGTCAACCAGCCCAGCCCCGACGTGGACTGGAGACAGGCTGTAAGGCGCAGAAGGATTTAAGTGCAGAGAAATGCTCATTTTCTAAAAGTAGCATTTCTAAAATAGTAATATAAAATCCAACCTTCCCAGTCAGCAGGATTTTGTATTACCATTCTGGCCATACTAAATATGACCTGTTTACCCCATTCTAATCAGAATCTACCACTCAAACAGTTTATGAGTGTAGCCCTAATGTTAGCCTATGAAAGGAACAAGCCTCACAGCAGTGGAAAATGAATGTAGGAGTTTTCTACTACCAGGACATATAAAATACACAGATATATGTCCTGCCTTTTACCTACACAGCACCCTGCCCTATTGGGTTACATAGGGCCTACCTTAGGGGTGACTTATACATAGGAAAAGGGGAGTTCAAGGCTTGGTAAGTACTTTTAAATGCCAAGTCGAAATGGCAGTGAAACTGCACACACAGGCCTTGCAATGGCAGGCCTGAGATATGGTTGGGGACTACCTATGTGGGTGGAACAACCAGTGCTGCAGCCCCAATAGTAGCATTTACAGGCCCTGGGCACATGTAGTGAACTAGGGACTTACAAGTAAATTAAATATGCCGATTGGGTATGAGCCAATGTCACCATGTTTTAAGGGAGAGAGCATATCCACTTTAGCACTGGTTGGCAGTGGTAAAGTGAGCAGAGTCCTATAACCAGCAAAAACAATGTCAAAAAGTGGAGGGGAGGTAGGCAAAAAGTTGGGGGGGACCACCATAAGGCTGTCAGGTCTAACACTTGTACACCACAAATCAGGTTCCTTGAGTTCATTACAAATGTACATTATTACCCTTGCGTAATGGGAAGAATTCTATTGATGTCATAAGGACGTAAAGCAGAGTGGGAGCACTGGAATTCAGTCTTTGAAAGCAGGTTAGGCACATCCCTGTGGTAGATCACTAACTCCCCCTTAGTGAATTTTAGTATCATGTGCTCGGGTCAGAATCCTAGGCAATACTATGGAAGGGCAAGCAGACAGTGGACTGGAGAGCTTTTCAAGTATCCTTAGCTGAAGTGAACGGTGTTGGCTGGATCTGGATAACAGGAAGGAACTATTTAGCCATGAGGCAATCCACAGCCATGCAAAATTTTCAGATGCAAACACTTCTGGAATTAACTTGGTGCCAGTGTTAACTACTCTGGGTTGTATTCCAGTCCATGTTTTTTTGCACTAGAGACTGGAATCAACTATTAGCAAGACACTCTTGGCTCCTCTCCGAGAAGGGACACAGCCGCTTGAATGTACATGTCTGATCCCTCCATGGTCCTACATGTGGATTATAATTTCATTGCTTTCTCTGATTTTGTGGGTTGGATTTGTGACCGTTGTCTTCTTCCTTATAAATGGATTTAATCTCCCAGATCACTCCGAGGTACAACTGGTAGCTGAGAGATTGAAACATCATTTGTCTTCCCACAAAGTGCAAAGAGACCCGTCCCTTGGGAACATTTCTGCTTTTCCAGTTTCTGATGGAATTGTGTGGGATAATGTCTACAAATTCCTTATGTTTTTAAAGTAGCAATGGATGACATAATTATACCAGGTGTTATTTCTGATGAATGGGTTGTTGAAACAGTGATTTCAATGTTTTTTTAGCTTGATTATGACACTTCTTGAAAGTGATGATACGTACATTAATGCTGATAACTATACACAAAGGGAACATTGCCCAACACCACTAACAGGGAGTCCTAAGACATATTCAGATACATTTGCATGCTTTCCTGGGCATGTTACCTCAGATCATGTTTCTTATTACTGTAAATGAACACCTTCACAAGTGAGGAAAATTATGCTGACCCAGACACAATTCATTTGTTCAAATTAATTGATTTTCCCATCTTGCAATTAAAGGCTACGATTATTGGTAAGAAACAATTGATTTTAAATCAGTTTGGGGAACTAAATATTGGCAAGTCCACAGGTAGATACCTTATTTAAAGTGTTTCTAATTCCAATACAGATGAACTTTCTGAATGACAAAGTGCAGCAGACCACCTCCTTGGGTCTAGCAAAAATTAAATAAATTAATTTGCCTAGTATTTCCCTTTATTCAATATTTTGCAAATGGGCAACACTTGGTAACTTACAGTGAGGAACCGCTCAATGGCATGGTACAGAATGTTACATTTATTTCTACGATTTCAGGTCCTAATGGCTGGCTAATGTGGCTGGTGGACAGAGATGGGTGTCACGCCTTTTTATGAGCTCTTTACAGGGTTTTAAAGCGAACAGCTGAACCCTTGTTATGTCCAGTCTCAGCACTCAGGGGTGGTCACCACTTATAGTCTGGAAAAGTTATGCCAGCGCTGGTTGCACGTAATCTGCAATAAAAGAACACCTCTCTCTCCTCTCGGGTGACATGGATTTACAGGATTTCTTTTTAGGTCCTAGGTCACATTGTTCCAAAAGATTTCTTTATGCCATCTACAATGACATTTTGGACGCTTTCTCAAATGGAAGATGCTGTTTGTTTAAAGCAAATAGATCGGGCTCATTTGGAAAAAGCATTGGCTGTTGTTGATAATGGAATAAATGCATTATCCACTCATATTTACACAATGAATAACATTGTATCATTTACAATTGACAATATAGATAATGGCATGTCTTTTTTACAGGATGTGCAAAGTCAGCTTAGATCTATTATACAGCTGAGATGGACATTGCAAATGTTAAAATCAAACCCCATGCCCGAGTGCACATTAAGTAAAGATAATTGTTTTTGCATTTTAATTGCCATGTAAACAGCAAATAATGGCAAAGAAAGATGCTACTTATGCAGTCATGAATATTGATTAGAAAAATTGCCTTTCATAGTAGCTGAAACACCTTCAGCAGTATCGCTCATTCATGGATTTATCAGACTGCCAATTCAACATTTTAGTTCATGTCATTCTTGAAACATTTTCCAGGAGGCAGCTATCAAGCTGGGGGGAGAGTTTAATTTGCATGGTGTGGGAATTACCATTTTATTACAGACGTGTGAGTGGGAAAAAAAGAGGTTTTTCTTAGCGGAAATACAATTACTCTTATTTCAGTGAACTTGTGAGCCACATCTTTAATGCTTCTAACATTGTGGGTGTTTTTAAAGTGGTTGGGGTCTGGCTTTGTCAGTACATTCTAAAATGATACCATCTTTTATACACTTTTTGCTTTCAAGTGTATTTGGAAGCATGCCACTTGTGGTATTCCTTATTGGTGGTATTTGGTTCTATTTTTGCTGCTCAGCAATGGATGTCCCACCTCACGGTCAAATGGTGATGGAACTACTGCATGTCTAGCTGTGTTGTGAACGCATGATGCAGTACTTTGGAGCAGATTTAATGGGTGAGTTAAATGAATACTAGCCGTTGTTGTTTTGGCCAGTATGGTTCTATTGTGTGCAGCCTGTGTTCTGCTGTCTTTGGTTAACTTTCAAGTGTGCGCTTGACATCTGTCTTGAACACAATTGGTAAAATCTTTGGACATGGATCGGTAGATGTCCCTGTTGAGGGTTCATTTTCAGTGTTGTCCCCTTGAGACTGCCATTGCTTTTACATGCTCTGTATTAGCCATTCTACTCTTTGGAAATGGATGATGAGGCTCTAGGTTTCCTTAACACTGGCTCTCCTACTGCAGGCACTGTACAGGATGGAACAATCTTGGTATTAGCTGAGGGCACTGACCATGTCTATTCCTTTGATTTGCTCACTGAGGCCACTGTGGTTCTGTCATCAGGATCTGTTCTGGATTCGTTCTGTGTTGACAATATGTATGACATTTTGGAAGCTTCCTTTCAAATTTGACCCTTATTATGAATTGGTTTTATATTTTAAATTGGCATATTTAATGTCTTATTTTTATTTTCTTTGTTTGTTGAAATGAACATTTGTATCCCTTTTTAGTATAGTCTTATTAGGAAGCATGTCTTTTCATAGGCAAGGGGAGAGTGCTGTGAATCCTTCCTGGGCCCACATTGGTTCTCTATTTTAGCTCACTTTTATATTTTACATTTACATGTTTTAGCTGACATTGCTTTTAGCAGTGACATTTTACATATGTAGGCTTAGCACTATATTGTTTTAAGAATATATTCTACATGTTACTTGTTTTTAGTTAACCTTTCTCGACATGTAATCTGTACACTCTGTTCAAGGCTAGGAACATAGTATAAGAACATCCTAGTGCTTGCATTGCATGTTCAGAGACAGCTACTAACATCTAGACATATCATTGCATCAGAGCTGCACCTCTAACACAGTGTGTCTGTGATCATATTAATGATGTACTGTTCCAGGGTGGGCAGAGGAGCACTCCAGCTTCTACCATCTTGGGAAGAATATTGTGTTCGACATGAAACTCTGCTGATTCTGATCTTTTAGTTTGTAGACAAGGATTGCCATCCACGCTTATGGCCGAATTCCATACTCCTCTCTCCTGATATGGGGACTAAGGCTATCCTCTTAGATTAGGCAAAAGCAGAAGATCCATTCACCATGCTCTCAGTATAGGGTTAGCAATAGGGAGGAATATCTACCAATCATTTGTCATGGTTGGATTGTTTATTCTTTTCACCATGTTCATAATGCTGGTACCGGTGCTTTGTTTCACCTGCCTAATTATCACAGCTCAATCTCTCTATGCAAGACTATTATTGTTTCAATAAATGTATTGAAAACTTGTCTCATATGCTCTCTTGTTTTTAACCTGTGCATAAATGAGTAAGACAATAAAAGGGGAAGATCTGTTTCCATGATTCCCTTAGTGAGCCCCATGCCATGTTCAGGTTGCCATAATCACCTTCCACCCCTATAAGGTTAGGGTTTTGGATGGGACAGTGTGAGCTAGCCAGGAACTGGGCAGACAGCTTCTTATGGTGTGGATGGAATCAGATCGAGCATTCGCGCAATACACAGTCGTAATATTTTAGTAGGAACTGCGTAACAACACTCTGACAAAGCCAGTAGGCCCCTTGTTGTGCTAGACATGCAGGGAGGAAGTTGTCTTTCTTGATGTTAAGGCTTTCTAGTGTGCAAACTGTTAATACTGCCCCAAGCATAGGGTGTCCAGGGTACATGTAGGGTGCTACTTGAACAGTATGGCCTTTCTTTATTGCATGCACTACCTGTGAGTTGTAAGTTCCATTGAGGGGTGTCAGCATTGGAATGTCCAAATCTCAGTCTTTACATATTTGTTAATTTGTACTTACTATTTGGTTTTGTGTATTATAAAGTACCTTTCCTTTTTATATGAAAAGGTACAGAAGGGCAAACAATTCAGCAAATTACTAAGTATTGTTGGTTGTGTTCATAAGTTATGAGTCTGTAGCTCACAGTGCCACCCCTGAGTAAGCTTTGGACTCTCTGCCTCACTGCTCTGGGAGTCAAGTGCTAAACATGTTTACTTGATTTCAAGTTTGCTAGTCTGCTGTACCTTAATTCTGCAGCGCTGTAGACCCTAGTTGTTCCATTGGTGGTCTAATAACTTTTGACAGCCTAGGACTCTCCAACTCAGATTTCTTACAAATGTTTTTTAAACACTTCGGCCTGATCAAGAGCTGCACAGTAATGGTGGGTGGTAATTCCATACCCAAATTAAACATTTCTGCAGCATCACCCAATGGATACCATGCAAATATGAGTTCATGGAATGGAACTGGGAATTATAATTGGGTTGTGGCATTAAAGCACCTGTTTCTGCATGTTTCTATCCTTGACAGTTACTGGACCCATTTTCCACCCACTTTTAGCAGGTCAAATTATGCCAACAAAATGGCTCCTCAATAATCAAGGTAACTACATCACAGGTGCGATGACCAATGATAAAAGGCTACTCAGAGACCCTATTAAGTAATTCCTAAGATAACCTTGCAATACGATCTCTTAGTGTCAAAGAGACATCTACATTTAACCTAGACCACCAATTAGATTGGATGACGAAGCCTCACCCACTAGTTGTGGCATGCTTCATCATCAGCAACCTCATCCCACCTTGTTAAGATGATACTGCCAGGGCAGACAAGAAGGGATCTAGAGAATCTAAAAATACTTTAAAGTAAACCCAAGGTAATACATTTATTCATGGGTACCTAAGGCACAGTTAAAACCAAAACAGGCAATGTTATATGGTTAAAATACCCACACATCCTAATGAACCACATGGTTCTGCCCTCATACATGCCAGTACTGTTCAGGGACATTGTTTAGGTTCAAAGGTGGATCCCTATTTCTATGCTACCTTATTAAGTAAAAAGGAGAGGGCTGTCAAACTTTAGGCCTACCTTGACAACCCAGGCAATTCTGATCTCCTACCTCTGGCGAACTAGAGCTCCATGGTCTAGAAGGAGGAGGTATCATCTGTAATCGCACATTCGTCAAGAGAAATACTGGCGGGAGACCTACTCAGTGCTATCATTTAGCCACTTATGTAAAACCTACATCCGTGTAATACTGTTCTGATTTAAAACCGGACCTTTAAACCAGCAAAGTTATCAGCCAACCACTAACCCATCTCATCCAGAGGTGCTTGAGTATTTCATAATTTACATTAATTTTAGATGAATTTCAGTTCACTTGCAAATCCTTATTTAGCTGCATCTTTTATTGGGTAATCTCACCCTGCCTGCATGCAACATGCCTACCCGCTTCTATGGTAAAGGCCTTTATCACTTATGAGATTGTGGGTACCGAGTGTGAAACAATAAATGCTTTTTTACTACATGGCAGAGAGAGGACATAAATGAAGTCAACTAAATTAGCGAGTTTTCGCTTTGAGTCATTTAAATGCAGCAATGGAATAATGTTTGCAGTCCCTAGAGCAAAGCCAAAGTGGTTTCCCTCTCAATCTGAATAAAGGGACTGATTGTTGTCCTTCCAACAAAACAATTAGATTTTCTAAGGGATAGATACAGATAGATATTCTTCTGTAAACCTGCGAATGTGTGCAGAATTTTCCTCCTGCAGAATATTATGTTTTCTTTCTAAATAGCAAAACAAATTCAACTCCAAAATGATTTTGAAAACTTATTTGTAAAGGTTCTAAATCCACAATATATTCAGACACAAACGCTGTTGAGTTAATGGCATAGGTCGGTTTTAGATGAATTTGAACATTAAGGAAACGTTTTCTTTGTTTATTTAAAAAACTTACCAGAATCAACACATGGCCCTTACACAAATGTATTTTTGGCTGGAAACCTAATTTTACGTCTGCCGGGAATTCATAAAGGAATCCTTGGTGGGTGTAAACCCATCTGCTACTGTAGAGTTCGCTGTAAGGAGTGCAGAGAAATTCACGGTATTAAGTCCTGCATGAGGGGTGGGAAGTGGCGTTTTGTTTCCCTCGGTCTCTTGGAAAGCCTGCAAGCATGATTCTTGTGAGCATTTACAGACTCCAATTGAACTCTTTATCCCCTAGAAATAGTCAACTATTTACTCCAGGCAAAGGGTGGAGTAACCAACCTTGTAGGACAGGGAAAGAAGTGGATCACCCCTAGATGTGCATGGGGTGTAAGAGAAGAGCTTTCGCCATAGTGAAAAATGCTTTCCTCCAGAAGAAAAACGGATGCTCATTTACACAGTGTGCGCCATTCCCCATGCGTGGACGTCTATTATACAGAACTCTGTACAGTAGGAAATAGAACTCACAAAAATAATCACATGACATTCCCAATACTACGCCTGGAAACCTGCGCTTGGCACTGCTTTCCACACGTACTAGTGGGAATGTTGATGAACACCAACCAAAACGTAAAAATACTTTATAGATCTTCTTCAGGGCCAGTTTTTCACACTATAAAAGAGTGACAAAATGATAATTAATGTAATCATAAAATCACCATCAATAGTTTTATTACAGATGAACAGTGGTAGTATAAATTAGCTCGTATTTCAAGGTCCATTCAAGTTCACGTTCTACAATATGAGTTTTCTGCTGTTTTGTTTTCCACAATGCAAGGTCTTTTCCCTGGCTTCTGCCTTTCCTGCCCCAGTTACCTGTGATGGGTCTCAACTTTCTTTGTACCAGACTGAGTACCATTAATTTGAAAAAAGCACAATCTGTTGTAAAGTACATTTGATTATATATGGACACATGGTGGAATTTATAATATTCTTGATAGCCAATCCATTTGAATAAATCTCTTTTACCACAATGAGGCCTGGACAAAATGAGCATAATTTCTGGAGGAAATTGCACAAAATGCCCTAAAATGCTTGCCGAATTAGGAGTTATTATTCAAAATGCTTGCTTTTGCTTTTAGCACATTTCCTTTAGTGTGAAATACATAATTGCATACATTGTTGGCACAGGACCCATTTCACTTTAAAAGACAGTACATGACTTAAACAATAGCCACTTGCATTTAGTTAATTCACATTCCTCCCAAGCTCCTTTGACAGGATTTTTACCAGGATGAAGTCTCAATTACATGATGTGGCATAATGGTGAAAACTCATGCATTTCATGTGACAATCGTAACATGAAGTGCTTGAAATTCTGCAAGATAACCCACTGTAAACGAAATTAAGCCCTGGTCCAAACTGAATATAAAATTTAGGGAACATAATACTTTTTGAAAAACATACTCCACAGAATGGGGGCCTGATTTATACTTTTTGCTGCAAAACTACGCAAATGCAGTTTGGCCATTTCACAGAGCCAGCCGGGCACCATATTAAAGGAATGGTGCAAGTCGGCACTAAACTTGGGCTAGCGTCTTAAAAGAAGACGCTAGACGGGTAGGGGTGGCGGTAGGGAAGGAGGGGGTTGTGCATCTCAGAAAAGACAGGAGTCATGCCCACCACCCCAATGGTCAGAACAGAGGACAAGTGCCCCCTGGCCATTGCACCCTGTAAACAAAATTACCCAGACTTACCTGGTATGGGGTACCCCATCCTCCGGTGTCCCCCTGGTGGGGGTTGGGTTGTTCCTGGGGCTTGGGAGGTCACCTGTCGACCCATCCATGGTGTTTAACCATGGAAATGGGTCCACAGGTCCTCTAACGCCTGGTCTGATCCAGGCGGTAAATAATGGTGCAAAGCAAGCTTTGCACCATTATTTGCCCCCTCTTCCCACCTATGCATCATTTTAGCACAGGGGGATAGATAGGGGGCTATGGGAATAGCACCATTTTTTAGATTGTGACTCCTAATATGCATCTCATTGCGCAAAGGTAGGTGCACGCATCCAAAAAATGGTGCAAACTCCTATATTTTGACATTAGACATGTCTATCGTCAAAATATAAATATGGAATTAGGTTTGTGCCGAATCTGTGTAAAAAAAGACCCAAATTTTGCACAAGCAGAATATAAATCTGCCCCTTCGTTTCCTCTACAGGCCTACAAATTAAAAACTTCTCATTACAGCAACTAGGCAATTTACAACAGCAGTTTTCCAAAATATGTGATTACAATATCAATTGAGCAATGATACCTCTGAATTCAAAAACACCATAGACATATACTCATCCACTAATGTATGAATGCCATGGAAAGCTTGATAAGACAAACACTGAAAGGCCTTTTGTCACGCTGTTTGGCATTTCTGAACTTACAACACTTTTCAAAATGTTGGGGTATTAAATTAGTCACATGGGCAAAATGTCTCAAAGGTTTAGAAAGTCCTGAATCTATTCACCTGAAGCAGTGTCTGCTTCAAGTAAAGTTGTGAAAGAACAGTTAGAACATTTCTTAGATCAAACTGATGTATGAAATTTAATTTTACCTAAAGAACTTAAAAATAATTTTAACAGTTCAATAGGTTAAGCGCCTACTGCAGAGATCCTTGTGTAATATATGAAATGCATGTCACTGTTATGAATCTCTGTTGAAAAACCTAATCATCTCTTGGTGCAGTTAATATTTCCCACCACATTGGTGCTCATTTTGTTAGTTTAAAAAGTCCAAGCTATCAAGACTGGTATTAAACAATTCATTAGCAGCTTCCAACCACCTATCAAATGTGAGGGTGTAAACCTAATGAGTGATCTTAATGGACCTGCAGCGGAGAACTGACGTGTAAATAATGAACTGGTCTTTGCGTGTGGTGCTTGGACCCCTAGGTTACTTTATACTGATTGCAACAAGTCACTCCAAGTTACATGCAGACATCTGCAGCAGTTTATAAATCCCTGAGCTCTTTTTGGGTTCTGGTATTTAGGAAAATAACAAAATATCGCCAAAAATGCAACGAGCACGTATGAGCTATTAGTGACTCACATAGATGATTATGAGAGCTTTAGTTGAAAATTAACTCAATAACTCATATCCACAGCTGGTGCCTTAACTCAATGAACTGAGCTGTAATACTGGGGTGGAGACCGCCTTAGGATAAAGTATAGGGAACATGTAAAACATTTATTAAGCTTAAAATAATATTGTAAAAATATGTTTATGTTAAATATTATTGTATTTGAATATTTTATATATAAATATATATATATATATATATATATATATATTCACGAAAAAACTAAGATTACAGGGAAGTTATAGTTATGAGTGAATGAATTAATGTATGAATGAGTCTATGGTTTTTCTTTCAAGATGTTCAATAATCACAAATATTTTATGACTAATTCATGCTAAATTATATTAAACCTATAAATTGCCCCTAAAGCACACCTATATCAAACCCCTGGGGTCAGAGTGCCTTCACTGTGACCCCTTATGCCATTTTCAACTTGAATTTCCACCCCCAGGGATCATGTCCTGTGAAATAAAATGGCAAATGCAACTTTCTAGTCAGGTTGCAGTCATCCAATTTCAATGCTTCTTTTCAAGAGCATATTTGCAAACATTTGTGAATTTTGCAAAATACTTTTGACCAGAGATATACAAATGTATTTGCCCTTAAATATCTCTTCAACTACTGAAAGGATTAACACCAAATAACAAAAAGCACAATCTGCATACTGGCAGCTAGCTTTCTGTCAAATTTGGTATAACTCCATCCAGTGGTTCGGGCTGTAGATGTGTTGACAGGTCCTATGCAAATTACCATGGTAAACAAAATGTTTTTTCAGCCCCCTTTTTCTCGGCCCCTGCTTTTCAGATCACCCCGAAACTTCCCATGTGCAACAGGAATAACCGGGCCACTTTTTTGGGAAGATTTCGGGAAGATTCGTCTAATCATGCCAAAATATAGGCAAAATATAGGCATCACAAAAATTATTTTTCCATGGAATCATGGTCCTAATTGTAACTACCTGGTGGCAACCGCCACTAGGCAATATATATATTTATTTGAAGTAGTCATAAAATTCTACTGCACTATTAACTTAATGTTGAATTAAATATTTAATTAATTAAATACCCTAAATAAAATTATTTTTCAGGGGTTATTAACAAAAAACTCACTCAAATTAAAATGTTCTTATTTAGTTGTTTTTAAGTATTTAAATTTACAAAAATGTATGAATAGAATTTATTTAAATTAATTTATATTTGTCAAATGAGTTACATTTATTTTTATATTAATGACGATTATTAATATTTAGAACATTCATATGATTAAAATATGTCCAATGTATACATCCAAATAATGGCCACCCAAAAAGCACTTAAATTATTTGGAACTTAAAAAGATGGTGAATATTTTCTGGAATCTGAAAAATACTTTTCAAACCCAGAAGCCCAGTGGCTGCTAATAAAAATATATACATACTGTGTGGTTTATTTTTTTTATTACATGAACATCCGGGCAGTAGTGAATGTCCATTTTGATTAAATTGCATTTACCTGAAGAACCCATAAATCTGATATTTGTGCAGATAACATGTGGTGTAACATATGTGTTGCTGTTCAAAGCTTTTCCTTTGCCTGAGACACTAGGAAGACGTTGTAAACTCCTGGTCCTCAGTTCTGTCCAGCTATCCTATGTTTTTAAGTCTAAATCAATTCAATGGACACTACACCGGAAACAATTAATGGTAGTTTGTTGGCGCTTTTGCATGCTTTCTGAAACTGCCGTCCTTACTTACATTAGTGAGTCAGTTCCTGATCATGCAATCACACACCTGCTGATGTGAACCACACTACTTGCCACCTGAGAGTGAGAACCATCTGTTTGTAAACTTAACTACACATTATGAGTGCTCTTCTAATCTTCTAGTTCATCACTGCAACTTTTGCTCAGGAAATTTCACTACCTAGCACATTAAAATAGCAGATTTTATTTTTACAAAAAACATACTATCTGTGTTATCACAAATTGAAAACTTTTCTTTTTTAAAATGTTGATAGATCACATTTAGATCCTAATTCAAAATGGACATTTGCCACTGGACAGAATAAAAGCAAATTAATTAATGCTTTGAATATACTGTAACTCACACAGACTATTGACAGGTAAAATTATGTTCTTTGACAGAACAGTGCAATACTATGAATCTCCTTTATTAAGTAGACTAAATATGACTCAATTATACTATGTGTCTTATGATAGAGTTTGAGGTTACTTTTGTATGTGCTCTTTTTTAACTTTATTGTTGATTAATTATTTTGTTTAGCACATCAATAGTTTTGTACCGTTTTGCTTCTTTTTTCTGAAACAAATCTACTTCTGGTGTACCATTTTAGAGGAGATAACCATGTCATATAAAGCAGCTGTGCACTCTTACAAGAGTTGTGGGAAACTGTAAAATCCTAGACATTGAGCTTCGTATTTAGAATACACTAAGTGGTCTGGAAAATTTGTCCAACTTCATTGTTTTTTTAAATGGATTTCATAAAAATGAATGCCCTTAAATATTCATGGACCAAACAACTGTGGATTATCCTATTCAATTTGTGTCAATAAATCATTTTGATTTGGAAGATAAACAAAATAGTTTAATTCCATGTAACATTTGCTATGGGATTCTATTTCAAAGCCCTGCCTTTATTATTTTTTATGGAAGGGTGTTTCAGTAGCAGTGGTTGGCCATTCTTGGACTTACTACTTCCACTTTTTTTCAATATTAAATTCACACTAATACATTTTGCTTCAACTCAGGAGGAAAATCATTTAATGCTACAGTTTTTGGTAAGTTTGCACTCATAAATGCTAAACACCCAGGACAGTAAAGCTACCCAAAGGTGTAAGAGTATACATACATGTGCAGAATCACTTATGCATATATTTACCTTTGTGAATAAGCCCCATGACATGAAGATGTGGGGCAGCAGCGTATTGATGTAAAGAATTATTATTATTATTTTGAATAATCATGTCAAGGAGGTTGATGTATTAGATGAATAGATGAGGTGAATATATTGAGCTTTGAAGGTTGCTGGATGTTTGAGAAAGTGTTGAAAATGTTCTTGAGAGAAAGATTAAACTTACCTCAGCACTTTCATTCTGGAGAGGATAATATTTAAAAGGGATTTTAACATTATTGAAGGGTTTTGAAAGCTCAAGTAGTACAAGAGCAAATTTATTTTCGTCCATCATTCTTAATGTGCGTTAGAAATATAATTTCTGGTAGGCTTTGGTATGCACCTATGCCTGGCAGAACCCACCATTCTAGTCAGTGTAACCCAGATACACAACAAAGATAACCCATGCTCACCCCTGTTAGCTTGATGCAGAGCAGGCAGGCTTATCATCAGAGGCAATGTGTAAAGCATTTGTGCAACACACACACACAGTAACACAAAGAGTACATCACAAAAGGACTCAACACAGGGGTTTATAAAAATAGCTCATTATATCACAACCACATTAGGCCAAAACAAAATAAATTCATTATCTACTTGTCAAAATATGCACCTTTTCAGATACTAACCATTATCCTGGTCAGAGTAAAACCAAAATGACATACATCATACCATAAGTGCATGTAATGAAAATTTGTTTGTAAAAAAGCACATGAATCACAATATGCAATTATGAAATCATAGGGCACAGCACACCTGTGCTCCTATTACTCTTAATATGGTAATCAGGCACAAAATGTAGGGCACAGAAGCACCTGCGTGCCTATTACATGTGATACAGCAACTTCCTATGAGCTGGAATTCTTTAGCCACCTTGTCTCCCTGGGCAGCTCACACCAAACTTGGGTCCTACACAGAGGGTTCACCCTAAGTAAGTAGGGTGTAATCAGTGCACCCAGACCCAAAGGAGCCGAAGAGCACTGATGTCAGCATTGTTTCCCGCATTACCCTGGCAACGTGTTTTTAATGGGGGTTGTGCTGAGATGAGCTGCAGCAGCTCTCTCGTACAGTAGTGCTCCAATGCAGACTGGAAACCACGACGGCAGGGAGACTTCCTTTTACTTAGCTAGAAGCGTTTGAGCCTCTCTCCTCTTGTAGAGTGTTATGCTGGAGGGCACAGAGCATTCTGTTCTATTACATACAAAGCACTGCCCTGGTCAGAGCGCTGCACTTTAGGTACACAGTATGATGTCCTGTAGTCCGCAAAGCACTCTTCTGGTTAGCACCTTATCCTTGAAGCCAAATCAAGCACTGGGTTGTTTGAAAGCTGCATATTGGAGGACTCAGAGTCCCGGAGCAATCAGGCAGCTGCAGATACTTTTCTAGCCTGACACTCTGAGAGAACAGGGGGGCAAGCAAACACTTAATGGGAGAACATTTGGGGGCACAAAGGAAGGTAGAAGACAGCAGGATAGCACATTAAAGCAGGTTGCGAAGTGGCAATCCCTCCATGAAAAGTGCTTTTTGTCACTATCAGGACATGTAAAGCCTAAAAGTACATGCCCTGCCTTTTACTTACGTAGCACCCTGCCCTATGGGCTACCTAGGGCCTCCTTTACAGTTGACTTATATGTAATAAAAGGGGTGTTTAATGCTTTCCAAGTAGTTTAAAATGTCAATTCGAAGTGGCAGTAAACTGCACACACAGCTACTGCAGTGGCAGGCCTGAGACAGGTTTGGAAGGCTACTTTAATGGGTGGCACAGTGGTGCAGGCCCACACGTATCAGGTAATTTACAGGCCTGGATAAATAATATACCCCGTTAAAAGTGATGTACAAGTTAATTAACTATGCAAATCAGGTGTAAACCAACTATACCATGTTAAGAGGAGAGTGTACAGCACTGGTTAGCAGTGGTGAAATCCTAAAGCCAACAAAAATGAGGTCAGAAAAATAGAAGGAGTAAAGTAAAGGGTTTGAGGTAACCCTGCAAAAAGGACCTAGTCCACCGAGGTGTCATCTAAAATTTGTAGTGCTACACTTTGTGGCCACATGGAATTTTTCACAGCATGTGCTTCCTTTAACCTAAGACAAATTGTCAAATGATTTGAATAATGTTTGTATGAAGATATGACTTAGAATATGTTAGCACAGCACCAATCTTGCATATAAAAGCATAATGTAATAAATTAAATTGAGTGCAAGCAATTGAAAGCTGGAATTTATATTAAACTTCCCTAGTGAAATCTTGGAAATAGTATTGAATTGCAAGTATTATCCATATGCAATTGTAACATTAAATTTACTAGCCCATATAGTGTACTTTGTTCCGCCTACCTATGAAGCAGGCGCACATCATTTTTTTCAATCAGATTGTATATTCCCCAAAATCACATATATTTTGTTACTTGTTGTAATATCAGTTTTGAATTATAAATCTTTGCTTCCATGTAAATGTTTGTTCTCCACAGTTGATTTAATTGATGTGTTGGCTCTCATTGTACTAATGAGACTGCTGGTTTCCAGCAGCCGCACCACCAGTTTGTGGAGAACTTCGTCCAATTGCACACCTTGTGACAACTGTTGCCTAACTCTTTCTGCCAGACAGCAGCACCTCACCAGCACCTGGAAGTGGTGGTGATTTGTGGCAGCTGTGCACATGACATTCTGACTTCTCAGGGGAAGTCGTGGTGAACAGATCTCATCCTTTTCTCCCAGTTTAATCTCACACAAACAGAAGCAAAGATTATTTCAATATACTTTATTGAATCAATTCCGTTCTAGATAAAATGGCATATACTGCAATGATTAGGATGATAAAACATAATACTAATAATGCAGTGACAAAGAAAGGGAAACATAGGAAATGTCCCACCATAGTGTCAGAATGCTAGGTGTTGGAATTCCTACGTACATCACTAAAGTACTGTAATAAAAGCACAGCAGTGTTAGCCCTAATCTCCCCTTTAGGATACCTAGGAAGACACCATCCCCCATACCTGGATTTAGTAGTAGCAAAGAGGGCTGTTAACCTACTGAGAGTCCTCTCTCATGTAGGCAGAGAAAGACATCAAGGGGCCTACTATGAGTTTGGCGGATGGGAAAGCCCATCCACCAAACTGCCAATACGGTGGCCGCTGCCTACATGGCGGCCTCCCTGCCGCAGTAATTAAGGCCATATTTATACTTTTTGATGCAAACCAATGCCGGCGCTGGTTTGCGTCAAAACTTTTACCGCCGGCTAACGCCATTCCTACCCGCCATGTGGGTGCCTTATTTAAGGAATGACGTTAGCCGGCGCTGCGGACGGATCTGAGTAAAGAAAAATTGACTCAAACCAGGCAATGTCGGCGTAGGGGAAAATGGGCATTGTGCATCAAAAAATGGTGCAAGTCAGGTTTGAGGCAAAAATCATGCCTCAAACCGGACTTGCGTCATTTTTTGACACACAACCCCCATTGAAATGACTCCTGTCTTAGCAAAGACAGGAGTCATGCCCCCTTACCCAATGGCCATGCCCAGGGGACTTCTGTCCCCTGGGCATGGCCATTGGGCACAGTGGCATGTAGAGGGGCCCAAGTTAGGACCCCCTATGCCACTTTAAAAAAATAAAAAAGTGATACTTAGCCCAACTTACCTGTACCTACCTGGGATGGGTTCCCCGTCCATGGGTGCCCTCCAGGGGTGGGCGAGGTTGGCAGGGGTTGTCCCTGGAGGCAGGATAGGGCACCTCTGGAATGCTTCCATGGTCAGAGACCATGGAAGTGAGCCCACAAGTCCCTTAACCCCTGCCCTGACCCAGGAGTTAAAAATCGGCGCACGTCAGGCTGTGCGGCATTTTTTAAGGCCCGCCCCCTCCTGTGCGTCAAAATGACGCAGGAGTATAAATAAGGCGCACAGGCCTTAAAGTCATTTTTGGGACGGAAACGCCTACCTTGCATGTCATTAACGCAAAGCAGTTTCCCGCATCCCAAAAATGACACACACGGAGGAAATTTGACGTCCGCGGGCGTCATAGTTTAAATATGGTGCACGGTTTGCGCCGAATGTGCGGCAAAATTTTTGACGCACATTCGGCGCAAACAGAGTAAAAATATGCCCCTAAGAGTTTCCTGCTAGGTCGGCAGGCGGAAACCTGAGTTTCCGCCCACTGGCCTACCGGGAAACAGACTACAGCATTGTCTCTGGCTTGTTATCAAGTTGTGGCAGTGCTGTAGCCTGCAGGGTGCACCAGCACCCTTGCAATGTTCACTGTCTGCAAAGCAGACAGTAAACATTGTGAGGGTGTTGGCCAAGTGCATGGGCTTCAACAGACTTTTAATGGCAGTGCTACTGCCATAAAACCCCTGATGGAGAAGGGGGTCGTAATCCCTAGACCGCCAGGATATGAGATCCTGGCAGAGCTGTCGGTTCCCTGTTGGTCCAACCACCAGGTTTATAACATGGCGTCGGACTACTGCATTGGCAGCGGCCCAGACTGCCACCGCGAGTGTTGCCATTCATAGACCGCCACACTTGTAATCAAGCCCCACATCTGAACCTGCAGCTGCAATTAAGCCACAGCATGCGGTGGAAATCTTCTTGCTGGAACTCTCTGTCTAACGTATGGGGGCACAAATAGGTTTTGTAGTAAAACAGCTAATGTTCTGAGAAAACTGCCCTACCATAAAACACAAATGTTTCCAGGAAGTGGCAGAGATTGTGATGTCCCACTTTGTGTCAGCAACATATTGGAGACAGCCTTGAGCAGAGCACAGAACAAGAATGTCAAAGTACAAAGAATAAAAACACTTACAGTGCTAAAAGCATTCAAGATAACGGAAAATTAAACATCACTGCAGAAGAGAGCTTCTGCTCAGAAAATGTCACCTAGGCTAAAGGGCACAGGCTGCAGGCCTATGGCTAAAATAATGTGCCCATAAAGCTACTAAGGTACCCTCACAAGAGTGTACTACTGTCAAAGATACATTAAAATGAAAAGACAAGAATATTTTAGCAACTCGTGGAGCTGGCATCCATGAATTCTTGTTGTGAATTAACTTAATGAAATAACCACAGGTTATGCACATCTGAATGTCTAAACCTTCAGTGGCATAAGCTAATGACAAGGGCAATAATCTAGACCATAGAAATTACTTTTCTCGCACATTAATCCAATAATATGCAAATAACTGATGTCCCAACTAATACTTGTGTGATACTATCATCCTTGATGGTGTAAATATAACAGGAATGCTGTGTGAGAGAAAGCATGCTCATCTTTACAGCTGTTTCAAGAGTGATGGGGCTTGCATTTTCCCGCTGAATGCCTCACACAGGTAAATTCACTGGTGTAGTCCCTTTTCTGGAACCATCATCCCTAGCAGTTTCAGGGAAACTTGGGCAGGTGTTTTGGCAAAAGTGGCTTTCGCACAAGGTTATCTACAATGTTATTAACTATGAATGAATTTGTTGAAGAAGAAAGACAGAAAAAGAAATTAAAAGTTCATGAAAAATGTGGTGAGTTGCTTTCCTTTAAGCTTCACTTCTGATGTTTGAGAAACAATTTCTGTTATCTATTTTCCCTTGCCTCTCAGAGCAAAATGCTGGGTATAGCTGCTGTTGAGTAATTGGTAGATCAGAGGGAGATGAGCTGTCACGCCTTTAGAATAGTTTTGATCATACCAGATGAGCGGATTGGAGCAAACTTTGGAGGCATGTGGTTTATGGAACTTAATTAGGAATATACAAGGTTATGGCTGCTTCCTCGGGTTTGCCTTTTGAGATTGCAATGCTACTCCGTGTCTGAATATTCATGGAGGTGGTGGCAGGAACAAAAGGTAAGAGTATCCTATCTACCAAATTCTAAATCAGGCCTTATAATATTTACAAATTCACTTCAAGCTGGATATTTCCATGCAGATTTCATGATGATGGCCACATTTGGGTTATTTGGGTGTAGATGTGTTCTATTACATTACACAATGCATTCTACTTAAATTATTCTTATTTTCCTTGTAGGAATCAGCACGACTCGACATTACAAGAAATAAAGGTAAGGAAATAACTGTTGGTTCAGGGTCTTTAACTGTGTAACTCTTAAGTGACCTGAAGGTAACTTTCAAAGGCAGGTGCACTATATCAACTTACCAAGCACTTCAGAGTGATATCCTCTGAATTTGAAACAGGAATTTCTATGTACCAAGCTGGTGACATTTATCTGTAGCATTGCTTGAAACTGAAGTTAAATCCAGGTATCTGCATTCTAAAACTGATTGCTTAATATCAAACGGTGCAAGTAAATTTACCGAATTGTGCACTTGCTAGCTTTTGGTTTGATTAAAACGTGCTGCAGGCTGCAGATCCAGGAAATTGTACGATAACTGTGCCGGTTCTGAAAAACAGTGCTATACAATGGTTGATGTGGTTGCAATCGTAATTTGAGGGCACTTTTTGAAACTATTGTTTTATGGTATGTGAACATTTCAGTCTGCTTGAATACACAGAATGTGTCAAAACCCAGGCCCATATTTATACTTTTTTAGCACCGCATTTGCGTCATTTTTTTACTCAAAAGCGGCGCAAACTTGCAAAATACAGTAGTGTTTTGTAAACTTCCGCCGCTTTTGTTTAAAAAAGCGACGCAAATGCGGCGCTAAAAAAGTATAATTGTGGGCCCCAGTGCTCAATGCCCAGCTTACAGTCACAGACATGATTTCATGTAATGGAAAATGGATCCCACATAACTTGTTATGAGGGTACCTGCTGGACCAAATCAAATAAGTAGAATTATCTTTTAAAGCCCCAGTAAAATGCTGCAAACTGTTGGCAGTGTGATCTATCTGCCTCTACATAGGCATAGGTCATGAACTGTGCATGTAGTTTATAATGTTATTTATCCTATTTCTTTATAGGTTATGTATGAGGTTGCTAACATCTAACTGATTTAAGAAGATATGTATCTTTGTGAAATTAATAATCATTCTCAAGTTTTTGGGCTAGACCTTTAGCCAATACGTTTACAAATTTAATTTAACTTCCTTTATCGGGCGCAGCATGATTTAATGAATTAATTGTTAATAGGTGGACTGCCTGTCTTTTCACATTATGGATGGTCCTCCTCACGTGGTCTCTGATAGGGTGCTTCATCCAGGTTTTCATCCTATGTGTGTCATCTCTCTGGGTTTAAGATCCTATTTATGCTCTTTATTCTTAAGTTAGATGCAGTGTGCGTGGGGCAATATCTTATATTAATTCACAATATTGGAGTTTTTAATGTGTTTATCAGAAAGGCATGATCATCATTATGTGCTTTAACACACAAAGAACGACTGAAAACACTACATGAACGTAACTTGAGTTACTAAAGCCAAAAATTTGCGATATGTTCATACTTGAAATCTTTAATTGAATCCCCTTAATCCATATGTGGGTCTTGGTAATGTTGTTATTTTTAGCAAGGTTATGTCTTCTCTTTTTCCGATTGTTTAATATATTTTGTTTGTGAAGATTTTATTTGAAGTATATTAACCAAATTAGCAAATGTAAGCATTTATATATTCAGGGCATTTTGTAACTTGTTAATACTTGATTGTTGAGCAGCTTTTATTCTTCTTATTGCTGTAACAGATTGATCAGTGTGACTTGTGCCCTTTCCGTGATAAGCATCTTCCCTCCACCGCAAGATTTATCATTGATATAGGACCACTTAGTAAAAGTTAAGTATTGTCCACAAATACTTTAATTCTTCCTTAACTTTCAGGCTGGGGTGGCTCCTCTGCAGTGTGGAGGGTCGTCGCCCTCCTTGCTGAGCCAGCAGATGAAAAATAAAACAACAGCTTGCTATCATTTTATTTTTGATCTGCTGGCTCAGCCAGCAAGTGCAGGGAGGGCGGGGTGGGAGGGATGAGAGCACTAAGGCCCATATTTAGACTTTTTAGAGCCGCATTTGCACTGCTTTTTGATGCAAAAATGGCGCAAACAAGTTGTTTTTTGCAAGTTTGCACCGTTTTTGTGTCAACAAATGATGCTAATCCGGCGCTAAAAAAGTATAAATATGGGCCTAAGTGTGCAGCTGTGTTTGGATGGCCTTCTGAGGCCGGCCAAACACACATGCGCACTTAGGTTTCAGCACAAAACCCAGGCTTGTGTTTGTGTGGCAGTGATTGCAGCTCAGACCAATCCTGATGATGCTTACATGCTATGTTTAGCATGTAAGCAGTGCCAGAATTGCTGGGGAGCCGGTGCTGGTGTCTCAGCAAATGCTGGGAGACCACAAGAGGAGCGAGACACCAGGAGACGGCGGCAGGAGACAGACGCGCCAAGGTAAGTGTTCTTTTTTTTATGTGGTTTCTCCCATCAGCCCCTGCCATGTCCCCTGACCCCTCAACCCCCCTTGACATATGAGGTGGTCGCTGCTGATTTCAGGCCAATGGGGATCTTCGATGATCTGCTGTATTCTATAGTAGAAACCCAATGAATTAAGGTTTCAATGTTTCCTTTATAATAGCTAATTTGCTTAGTTCCTCTCTAAGGGAACTGTGTGTTTTTATTCTCACCCAGTCAGAGTTGGGGGGCTATTCATATTTATTTTTTAAATATTTCTCGGCTTTCCATGAGAAAAAGCATTTTCTTCATATTTATCCTCAGTAATGCAGGATAGTGAACATATTTACAAATTAGCATAGTAGAGTGGAACGTTAGACTATCGTATATCTTATGTAAATATTCCCTGATATAAATATTGTGTCCTAAAACATTGTTTCTATGTGCTATTATTAGCTCTTAAAGGATATTTCATTACAAGGCACCGTATGCATTGGAAACTATTTCATCTTTCAAGGTATGTGGGCCAGACAAGTGATATTGCTCCTTCCTTGCAACTCCGAACTGTGTGCACAAATAATTTGTGAACATTTTGGTGGCCACAAAGCATTGAACGGTTAATTCTTGATAAGGGCATGCATTAACAATTTGCAAGGTGTAAGATGTCACATTTAGGAACTTCCACTCTTCTTCTGCGTGGTGCAATTATTTAGGAGGCGCAGACGGTGACCTCCTAGGTAACTGAATGCACTCCCCGATTTCTTATTGAGGCACACTGCATGCTGAAATTTTGAGATGAAGGTCTGTTGTCCCGTGAAGTCCTTAATAACAGAATACAGAACTTTTTGTAAGGAGCGTCAATCCATTTGCTTACTCAATAAAATTCACGAGACTCTTGGAGTTCATTGTATACAAAAAATAATTTGTTTTAGAAGGGATTTATGCATGACACGTAAAGCACAGGGAGTACTGCAAGGCAGAAATTCCACGTGTTTGTGATTTTTGCCACGGATTTTTCATAAATGTGCTATAGTCAAGACTATTTTCGAAAACAGGACTTGCCTTGTTATTCTTAAAGAGTTGGGAAATCTAGTCTAAACAAGATGGTGACCTTCGCTAGGAAGAGGGGCACACTTCATTTTGAAGAACTCAACAACTATTGGCCTCAACCAGAGTGCCCCTATAATAATGATTGTTAGAAATGGGGTTTTTGGTTGGCAGTCAGGTTACCCCCTGTCCAAGCAAAAGCCCTCACTCTAGTCAGGGTAAGTCACACACAATCCAAGATTATCCTGTGCCCACCCTCTGGTAGCTTGGCACGAGCAGTCAGGCTTAACTTAGAAGGCAATGTGTAAAGTATTTGTGCAATAAATCATACAATACCACCATATAGCACCACAAAAATACACCACACAGTGTTTAGAAAAATATATAATATTTATCAGGATAATTGTAGGTCAAAGAGAATAAAGTTGCAATGGAAAATTGTAGAAATATCACAGGACAGTGATATAAAGTGTCTTAAGTCTTTAGAATATAAACAAAGTCTCTTTCAAGCATAAGTACCTGGTTGGGAGTGGAAAAATCTCCTCAGAGGGCCACAAGAGAAGAGGTGCGTGGAAAAAGGGTGTTTGCGTCGATTTCTCCCCAGCACACACGGACTTGTGTCATTATTTTCCACGCAGAGAAGTCGGCGTCGTTTGCCGGCGCGTGGACAGTCTCTTTCTGTGGATCGCGGGGACTACCAGATGTCCCGGTCTGTGCGTGGATTTTCCTGCTTGTTCTCCGGCTGCGCGTCGGTCTGCGGGGCTGCACGTCGAAATTACGATCTCACGGCAGGCGTCGCGTCGATTTCTCCTCTAGACTTCGATCTGCGGGGCTGCGCGTTGAAATTACGATCTCACAGCAGGCGTCGCGTCGATTTCTCCTCTAGAGGTCGGGACGGCATTGTCCTTGCGAGGCCGTGCGTCGGATCTTCGATCGTCCCAAGAGCGTTACGTCGATCAGCATCGGAGTGCGGCGTTTTTCTCGCCGCGAAACAAGCTGTGCGGCGAACTTTTCGGCGCACGGAGCGTCCAAGTAAAAGAGAGAAGTCATTTTGGTCCTGAGACTTCAAGGAACAGGAGGCAAGCTCTATCCAAGCCCTTGGAGAGCACTTTCACAGCCAGACAAGAGTTCAGCAAGGCAGCAGGGCAACAGCAAGGCAGCAGTCCTTTGTAGAAGCAGACAGGTGAGTCCTTTGAGCAGCCAGGCAGTTCTTCTTGGCAGGATGTAGTTTCTGGTTCAGGTTTCTTCTCCAGCAAGTGTCTGATGAGGTAGGGCAGAGGCCCTGTTTTATACCCAAAAGTGCCTTTGAAGTGGGGGAGACTTCAAAGAGTGGCTAAGAAGTGCACCAGGTCCCCTTTCAGTTCAATCCTGTCTGCCAGGGTCCCAGTAGGGGGTGTGGCAGTCCTTTGTGTGAGAGCAGGCCCTCCACCCTCCCAGCCCAGGAAGACCCATTCAAAATGCAGATGTATTCAAGTGAGGCTGAGTACCCTGTGTTTGGGGTGTGTCTGAGTGAATGCACAAGGAGCTGTCAACCAAGCCCAGCCAGACGTGGATTGAAAGGCACAGAAGGATTTAAGTGCAAAGAAATGCTCACTTTCTAAAAGTGGCATTTCTAGAATAGTAATATTAAATCTGACTTCACCACTCAGTAGGACTTTGTATTACCATTCTGGCCATACTAAATATGACCTTCCTGCTCCTTTCAGATCAGCAGCTGTCACTTCAACAGTGTATGAGGGCAGCCCCAATGTTAGCCTATGAAGGGAGCAGGCCTCACAGTAGTGTGAAAACGAATTTAGGAGTTTTACACTACCAGGACATATAACTACACAGGTACATGTCCTGCCTTTTACCTACACAGCACCCTGCCCTAGGGGTTACCTAGGGCACACATTAAGGGTGACTTATATGTAGAAAAAGAGGAGTTCTAGGCTTGGCAAGAACTTTTAAATGCCAAGTCGATGTGGCAGTGAAACTGCACACACAGGCCTTGCAATGGCAGGCCTGAGACAAGGAGAAGGGGCTACTTAAGTGGGTGGCACAACCAGTGCTGCTGGCCCACTAGTAGCATTTAATTTACCAGCCCTATGCACATAGAGTGCACCTTACTAGGGACTTATAAGTAAATTAATAGTCCAATCAGGTATGATTCCAGGTTACCATGTTTTAGGGGAGAGAGCATATGCACTTTAGCCCTGGTTAGCAGAGGTAAAGTGCACCGAGTCTATAAACCAGCAAAAACAGTGTCCAAAAAGTGGAGGGAGGCAGGCAAAAGGTTAGGGGTGACTACCCTAAGGCTGTCAGGTCTAACATGTGTCCCTCCCAGCTGAAATTGGGGAGAGCTACCCGACCTCCTGGGAGCTCTCGTCGCTAAGGCGGAAGTACCTGGAGAGACCATCAGCATTGGCGTGGTCAACCCCTGGGCGATGTTCCACCGTAAAGTCCATCCCCTGTAGGGAAATGGACCACCTCAAGAGTTTTGGATTCTCACCCCTCATCTGCATGAGCCATCTGAGGCGCCTGTGGTCTGTCTGAACCCGGAAGTGAGTTCCAAACAGGTAGGGTCTTAGCTTCTTCAGTGCCCAGACCACAGCAAAAGCTTCTCTCTCAATAGCACTCCACCTCTGTTCCCGTGGTAATAACCTTCTGCTAATAAAGACTACCGGTTGATCTCTGCCCTCCTCATTCAGCTGTGCTAGGACTGCCCCTATGCCATGCTCTGAAGCGTCTGTCTGCACGATAAATTCCTGGGAGTAGTCAGGGGCCATGAGTACGGGGGCCGTGCACATGGCTTCCTTCAGGGTGTCAAAGGCTTTCTGACAAGCCTCTGTCCAATTCACCAACCTAGGTTGTTTCTTGGAAGTGAGTTCTGTCAAGGGTGTTACAATTGTACCATAGCCCTTGACAAATCTGCGGTAGTATCCTGTGAGGCCTAGAAAGGCTCTCACCTCAGTCTGCGTTCGCGGTGGTTGCCAGGCCTTGATAGTTTCAATCTTGGCCTGGAGTGGCTGCACCTTGCCACCACCCACTAGGTGTCCCAAGTACACCACGGAACCCTGCCCAATCTGGCACTTACTGGCCTTGATGGTCAGGCCTGCCTGTTGCAGGGCCTGAAGCACCTCCTTGAGGTGAAGCAGGTGTTCCTCCCAGCTGGAACTGTAGACAGCTATGTCATCCAGGTAGGCTGCACAGAAGGCATCCTTGCCAGCTAGGACCCCGTTAACCAACCGTTGGAAGGTAGCAGGGGCATTTTTCAACCCAAACGGCATCACCCGGAACTGGTAATGGCCATCAGGGGTTGAGAATGCGGATCTTTCCTTGGCCCCCTCAGTCAGGGCGATCTGCCAGTACCCTGAAGTAAGATCAAACGTACTCAGGAACTTGGCAGCGCCTAGCATGTCCACGAGCTCATCAGCTCAAGGGATGGGGTGAGCATCAGTCCGTGTGACTGAGTTGAGACCCCAGTAGTCCACACAGAACCGGAGTTCTGGCTTCGCACCTGGGGCAGTAGCCTTAGGGACCAACACCACTGGGCTGGCCCAGGGACTACTGGATTTCGCGATAACCCCTAGAGTCAACATCTTGGAGACCTCCTCCTTGATGCTGGCTTTCACCTTATCTGACAACCTGTAAATTTTGTTCTTCACAGGGAGACTGTCACCAGTGTCAATATCATGAACACAGAGGTGGGTCAGTCCAGGATTAAGGGAGAACAGGGGGGAGAACTGCTCCAACAGCTCATAGCAGTCTCCTTTCTGGTTTAGAGTCAGGGAGTCAGACAGAATGACCCCGCTTACTGACCCATCACCTTCTTGGGCAGAGAGGAGGTCGGGGAGAGGTTCACTCTCCTCTTCCGTTCCTTCATCTGTGACCAGAAGCATGTTGATCTCCGACCTCTCAAAATGAGCTTTTAGTCGGTTCACATGGAGCACCCTTAGGGGATTCCTAGGGGTTTGGAGGTCTACTAGGTAAGTGGCCTCCCCTTTCTGCTCCTTTATTTCAAATGGGCCAGACCAGCGGTCCTGGAGAGCTCTGGGCTCTACTGGCTCCATTACCCACACTTTGTCTCCAGGTTGAAACTCTACCAGGGTGGCCTTCTGGTCATACCAGTGTTTCATTACCTCTTGACTGGCCTCAAGGTTACTTTGGGCCTCTTTCCAGAAGCGGGTCATCTGGTTGCGGAGGGCCAACATATAGCTGACCACATCCTGAGGGGTTGTCTTTGGAGCTTTCTCCAATCCCTCCTGGACAATGCTTAAGGGTCCCCTGATAGGGTACCCGTAGAGAAGCTCAAAGGGACTGAACCCTACCCCCCTCTGGGGGACCTCTCTGTAAGCAAAGAGAAGGCCTGGTAAGAGGACGTCCCACTTACGCCTCATGGCCTCAGGGAGGCCACCAATCATGCCTTTCAGGGTCTTGTTGAATCTCTCCACAAGACCGTTAGACTGGGGGTGATAGGGGGTGGTGAACTTGTAAGTTACACCACACGCATCCCACAGAGACTTCATGTATGCAGACATGAAGTTAGTGCCTCTGTCAGACACTATTTCCTTGGGGAATCCCACACGTGTAAATATCCCCATCAGGGTTCTGGCCACCACCGGTGCAGTTATGATCCTCAGAGGGATTGCCTCTGGGTAACGGGTGGCATGGTCCACCAAAACCAGGATGAACCTGTTGCCTAAAGCAGTTTTGGGGTCCAAGGGACCAACAATGTCGATGCCCACCCTTTCAAAGGGGGTGCCAACGACAGGAAGTGGAATCAGGGGGGTTTTAACCCTTTTTCCTGCTTTACCACTGGCCTGGCAGGTAGGACAAGATCTGCAGAACTTATCTGAGTGTGTCCTCATTTTGGGCCAATAAAAGTGGGTGACAAGCCTGTTAAAGGTCTTGCCCTGCCCCAAATGTCCTGCCAGGGGAATGTCGTGAGCCAGACCCAGTAGGAAGGTTCGGTAACATTGGGGGACCACCAGCATATGTGCTGCCCCAAAGGCCGGAACCTTAGGCTCACTGTAGAGGAGATCATTCTCCCAATATAGGTGGTGATCGCCAGAGGCGTCGCCTGCTGCCTGGTTTGAGGCTTGTTTCCTCAAACCTTCCAGAGTGGGACATTCTTTCTGCGCCTTGCAGAATTCCTTCCTGGTGGGTCCACCCTCAACTTGCCAGCCAGCAAGCTCAGGTAAGTCACCTAGGGCGGCAATGTCTTCCCCAGTTGGCTCGGGAGCCTCCTCCTCAGGAGCCCCGTCAGTCACTGTGGGAACTTCTGGGGCCGGTTTCCCGCGCCCCTGGTCCCTCCTCCTGGCAGCTCTCTGGGCCATTGTTCCAGGCTCCAGATGCCCTTGACTTCCCTCTCGGTCAGCCATGGACCGTGTGGTCATGCAGGCCCACTCAGGTAACCCTAACATCTCCAGGTGAGACCTGAGCTCCACTTCTTTCCAAGCAGTGTGCTCAAGATCATTGCCTAACAGACAATCTACAGGCATGGCAGGACTCACAGCTACTTTGAGAGTACCAGAGACCCCCCCCCCACTCAAAGGGAACCAGAGCCACCGGTAGGTGACTCTCGCGATTGTCAGCGACTCTGACCTGGTGGAATGTATTAGGTACTATCTGCTCTGTTGACACCAGCTGACTCTTGATAGTAGTCATACTGGCTTCTGTGTCACGCAGAGCCTCCACCTTCTGCCCATCAATGGTGACCCACTGCCGGTACTTGGAAGTATTTTTGGGCATGTGGGCTTTGGGCACCATTTCTCCTTCTCCCAGGGACACTAGGGAAATCTCTACCTGCTCCCCAAAGCTACTTGGGTCCATCTCCCCCCCGAGCGCTACACTAGTCAACCCAGGTGCCTGTCCGGTAGTGGACGGTGCCCTCTTGGGGCACTGTGGACCGCCTTTGTAGTGACCATACTGGTAACACTCCATGCATTTGGGGCTAGATTTCCCTGACTTGTCATATGTCCCTGGCTTTTTCCCAACTTTGGAAAAGGAAGGGTTGCCACCCCCTCCCTGGGAATTCTTTTGGGGGCCTTTGGAAAGTTCCTTATCCACAAGTTTATCTCCCCCCTCTTTCTTCTGTTGGGAACCCTGACCACCTTTGTGGGAGTCCCCCCCAGGTACCTTCTTGGACACTCTGGTGCTAACCCAGAGGTCCGCCTCCTCAGCAAGCTTCCTGGGATCAGTCAGCTTACTATCCACTAGGTGCTGGCGCAACTCTGTATAAGTAGTATTAAGCATATGCTCTCTCAGAATCAAGTCATATAAACCTTTATAATCTGCTACTTTGTTGCCCCGCACCCATCCATTCAGTGCCTTACTGGAGAAATCAAAGAAATCTACCCATGTTTGTGTGGTTTGTTTGGTGCTGTCCCTGAACCTCTGATGGTATCCCTCAGGGGTCAGCCCAAACTTGGCAAGTAAAGTGGCTTTCTGAAGTGGGTATGTGTTTTGATCAGTTTGATCCAATGTGAGAAGTGTGTCCCTCCCCAATGGCGGCACATAACCCCAAATAGCCACTCCCCATTGCCCTTTAGGAACCTCATGAGCCCTTAGTGCAACTTCATAAGCAGCTAACCATTTATCTATGTCATCTCCCACCACAAAACTGGGCACCACATTTTTGGGTATACAAACCTTCTTTTCTCCAGCAGGTCCTGTCTGTATACTGCCACCATTATTGCTGGATTCAGACTGCCTCGCCTTGATCTCCAGCTCCTTGAGACTCAGTTCATGAGCCAACAATAGTTTCTTTTCAGCCAAAGCTCTTTCAGCTTCCACTTGTTTGGCTGCTCTTTCAGCTTCCGCTTGTTTGGCTGCCCTTTCAGCTTCTGCTTGAATCTGTTTGGCTGTTCTTTCAGCTTCACTTTGTTTGGCTTCTCTCTCTGCCCTCCTCTCCTCCTGTTGAGCCTTAATTTTCAGTTTTGCCATTTGCAATTGGAACTCCCTTTCCTCTCTCCTTTCCTCTGCGGTTAGGCTTTGCATAGAGACACTGCTCCCTGGTCTGGAAGGGGGCACAATTGCAGTGGTAACACCATCCACAGATAGTGAAAATTCCTCTGAGGGGCCATGTTCTGGCTCCTCTTCCTCATCATCCTCTAAATGGGCTTCTGCCCAGGCCCTCAGCGCCACTTGAAAGTCCTCCTTTCTGGAGGACCCTTGGGTGGGTACCCTCAATGCCCTGCAGAATCCTCTTAGTTGTTTGACCGTATATGCATCCAACTGGACTAGGTCAAATTCCCCTGTCTGAGACCCAGTCAGAGACATGTTGAGTGAGGATTTAGTTTTTGAAAATTGTCAGGAAAAAAATCGGGTTTTCAAAAAGAGATAAAAACCAAGTTGACCTTCAACTGTGGGTAGGTAGTGAAATACTTAGCTACTGTATGTCACTGCACAAATATAAGTCCTATCCTCACAGCTGATCACCAATGTTAGAAATGGGGTTTTTGGTTGGCAGTCAGGTTACCCCCTGTCCAAGCAAAAGCCCTCACTCTAGTCAGGGTAAGTCACACACAATCCAAGATTATCCTGTGCCCACCCTCTGGTAGCTTGGCACGAGCAGTCAGGCTTAACTTAGAAGGCGATGTGTAAAGTATTTGTGCAATAAATCATACAATACCACCATATAGCACCACAAAAATACACCACACAGTGTTTAGAAAAATATATAATATTTATCAGGATAATTGTAGGTCAAAGAGAATAAAGTTGCAATGGAAAATTGTAGAAATTTCACAGGACAGTGATATAAAGTGTCTTAAGTCTTTGGAATATAAACAAAGTCTCTTTCAAGCACAAGTACCTGGTTGGGAGTGGAAAAATCTCCTCAGAGGGCCACAAGAGAAGAGGTGCGTGGAAAAAGGGTGTGTGCGTCGATTTCTCCCCAGCACACACGGACTTGCGTCGTTATTTTCCACGCGGGGAAGTCGGCGTCGTATTCCGGCGCGCGGACAGTCTCTTTCTGTGGATCGCGGGGATTACCAGATGTCCTGGGTCTGTGCGTGGATTTTCCTGCTTGTTCTCCGGCTGCGCGTCGGTCTGCGGGGCTGCACGTCGAAATTACGATGTCACGGCAGGCGTCGCGTCGATTTCTCCTCTAGACTTCGATCTGCGGGGCTGCGCGTTGAAATTACGATCTCACGGCAGGCGTCGCGTCGATTTCTCCTCTAGAGGTCGGGCGGCGTTGTCCTTGCGAGGCCGTGCGTCGGATCTTCGATCGTCCCAAGAGCGTTGCGTCGATCAGCATTGGAGTGCGGCGTTTTTCTCGCCGCGAAACAAGCTGTGCGTCGAAATTTTCGGCGCACGGAGCGTCCAAGTAAAAGAGAGAAGTCTTTTTGGTCCTGAGACTTCAAGGAACAGGAGGCAAGCTCTATCCAAGCCCTTGGAGAGCACTTTCACAGCCAGACAAGAGTTCAGCAAGGCAGCAGCGCAACAGCAAGGCAGCAGTCCTTTGTAGAAGCAGACAGGTGAGTCCTTTGAGCAGCCAGGCAGTTCTTCTTGGCAGGATGTAGTTTCTGGTTCAGGTTTCTTCTCCAGCAAGTGTCTGATGAGGTAGGGCAGAGGCCCTGTTTTATACCCAAATGTGCCTTTGAAGTGGGGGAGACTTCAAAGAGTGGCTAAGAAGTGCACCAGGTCCCCTTTCAGTTCAATCCTGTCAGCCAGGGTCCCAGTAGGGGGTGTGGCAGTCCTTTGTGTGAGAGCAGGCCCTCCACCCTCCCAGCCCAGGAAGACCCATTCAAAATGCAGATGTATGCAAGTGAGGCTGAGTACCCTGTGTTTGGGGTGTGTCTGAGTGAATGCACAAGGAGCTGTCAACCAAGCCCAGCCAGACGTGGATTGTAAGGCACAGAAGGATTTAAGTGCAAAGAAATGCTCACTTTCTAAAAGTGGCATTTCTAGAATAGTAATATTAAATCCGACTTCACCAGTCAGTAGGACTTTGTATTACCATTCTGGCCATACTAAATATGACCTTCCTGCTCCTTTCAGATCGGCAGCTGTCACTTCAACAGTGTATGAGGGCAGCCCCAATGTTAGCCTATGAAGGGAGCAGGCCTCACAGTAGTGTGAAAACAAATTTAGGAGTTTTACACTACCAGGACATATAACTACACAGG
Source organism: Pleurodeles waltl (assembly GCF_031143425.1). Classification (NCBI taxonomy): domain Eukaryota; kingdom Metazoa; phylum Chordata; class Amphibia; order Caudata; family Salamandridae; genus Pleurodeles; species Pleurodeles waltl. The sequence goes on along the minus strand of NC_090446.1, from coordinate 723,343,322 downwards.
TACATGTCCTGCCTTTTACCTACACAGCACCCTGCCCTAGGGGTTACCTAGGGCACACATTAAGGGTGACTTATATGTAGAAAAAGGGGAGTTCTAGGCTTGGCAAGAACTTTTAAATGCCAAGTCGATGTGACAGTGAAACTGCACACACAGGCCTTGCAATGGCAGGCCTGAGACAAGGAGAAGAGGCTACTTAAGTGGGTGGCACAACCAGTGCTGCTGGCCCACTAGTAGCATTTAATTTACCAGCCCTATGCACATAGAGTGCACCTTACTAGGGACTTATAAGTAAATTAATAGTCCAATCAGGTATGATTCCAGGTTACCATGTTTTAGGGGAGAGAGCATATGCACTTTAGCCCTAGTTAGCAGAGGTAAAGTGCGCAGAGTCTATAAACCAGCAAAAACAGTGTCCAAAAAGTGGAGGGAGGCAGGCAAAAAGTTAGGGGTGACTACCCTAAGGCTGTCAGGTCTAACAATGATTATAGACACAAACATGAGTCTACACCCAAATCAGCATTACAAGTATTGGTGTTTACTGGTTGAGGTAGTACCTCTCCAAATAACGGAGTACTCGTTGAGAGGTACCACGCATCCACCTACAAGGTCCTAAATCCAAATGGGTTTAGCGTTTTAAAGGTAGATAAAGGGAAATGATTCTTCAGTTATGAGTCAGAAGGATGGTTTGTACTCATTTTGTATCATTTATTGGCTTGTTTGATGCCCGGATAATCAGTTTGTGGTATTTTGGTTTCCTGATTTAATTGATATTCTTCTCGGCCAATTATTTCCCAGTTTCGTTATTCCTTTCCTATCCGTGACTTTGCACGTTGCTGGTATACCTAGAGCATTATTTTCGTTATTTACAGTGTCATAGCTCATACGACATAACTCCTAGATGTGGTTCCCAGGATCCTTCAGGCACTTGTTTATCGGACTATCACTGTTTGTGTAGCTCGTGGGTACGCAATTACACCTTCATTAACCCATTCTTGATGTTAGTGCCTGTGGTAAATGGACTGGGAATGGTGTTGTATTGCTCCCAGATTGACATTTAGGGCAAGTCTTCCCTTTTACGTTCAGTAGCCAAAAATGACATGCCACTACGGGCTATGCTTACTTTCACAAATATCACCTTTTTGAAATGATGTACTGCTTGTCTGTGCTCTATGCCACTCTGCACTTCCTTGCAGCTACATGGAAATCAGTCATCCGGGAATTAAATATAGTTATCTGAAATGTTCCTTTTCTTTGACAGATGTTTGCAGGGTTTCGAGGCATCCTACTTAATTTGTCTTTGCATAATGTGAAGTGGATGAACTTAATTAAACAGATTAATAGATCCCGCTATTCTTTCTTGGCACCTCTTTCAAACACTTGAAAGACACAGCCCTGAGTGATATGGCTGCAAACAAATACTGTTTCAATGCTGCTCGGAGTGACAAGATTTCCATTGCAGAGAATCACATTTGCCGCAGTAACTACTATCAATAAAATTCCTTTTTCTTTTCCTTTTGAGAAACCCATTTGAACTGATCGTGATCTAAAAAGAATGCTTTTGTTTCTTACATTGGTTTTGTGCTTAAAAGCCAGGAGTGTAATTGTTCGTTCACTCATCAGTGTATAAATGTTTAGCTCAGCTTGGTAAATGTAAGTAACTTCACCAGAAATGCATGTAAATAAAATTCATCATAGATTCTTGACCATAACTGCCAGGATATATCTCATCTGCTTTTGGCAAGAGATAAAGACTAATATCGTTCTCCTGGATAAGTCACTGAGGCACTTAAAGACAAAACAAAAGAGGACGCCTTTATTGTGGGAGAGGGCCACAATGTTATCATGCTTTAGGCACATTGTATCTGTTTTCCAGAAAGTTCTTCAAAATCCTTATTGATAACTCAAAATGGACAAGTTCAAAAACATTACAGGAGTCAAAATGGTTCTGGTGAAAAATCAATTGTTTCCTAAAAACGGACTTCTAACCGGGCAAAATAATTATTTTTTCCTTTATGAAATTTAATGGAAAACTTAATTGAAATGAAATTTCTGCCTTCAAAAAAGCTAACTATTTCTCTTCTATTTGATTGACTTTGACGAGCAACATTTCATTGAAGAGTAGACACACCTTGTATAGGCACTGGCAGGCAGGCAGGACAATTTCTACTTTGAAATAAAGCTACAAACACGTTGATTTATCCATACACACATTCACACACACGCATCCAAACACACTTGTGTGTGTAAGAGCCCATGTCAATAAAACAACCAGACTAAAATATTGATTTCATTCACACCCACTTCTTGCTGAGCCATAAGATACACAGATGGAGCACACCATTCATGGTATGCTTCATGGACCAAAAGGACTCTGTGAAAATCACCTACCAAACGCACCATAAAATATGAACACAACACACAAAACACACATATGAACACAACTCACGCACATGCACACAGATGTTACAATACATAGAAGAAATAATGCCCATCTTACCTGCTCATATCCATTTGTCATAACTGCAAACAATACCCATAGTAATGTGAATCAATAACAACAGCACATGTATTGAGAGCAGTCTGCTGAAGGTGGATGGTTGCCAGCAAAGGCCCCTCAAAAAAAAGGAACTCTCCTTCCTTGCTGAAATCATCTCCACCTCATACAGGAGTGACCCAATTAGTTTAAACAACGAAGACCTGAGTCCCACCAAAATAGAGCATGCTACATCTGAACTCAATGTGAATTTAATCTCACCTTTATCCAATATAAGGCCAGTGACAAGTATGGGGTCATCACTTTGAGGAGGAGTGTGCCCTTACCATCTTAATATATCCTCTCTATTTCGGTCAAAACACAGTTCTGAGAGAATATCTGCTCAACCCTGGGTGCATATTGCACAAGTAGCAGGCAATCCTGATAGAAGTGGGTACATGGAGTACCAGAAATTTCAAGGTAAAGAACACAACACCATAAAGTGTCCATACCAAAGTAGAAAAATGGAGAACAATTTAATAGGCAAAAAGACACCATGATCATTATGATGGGTTTAGGGGAACCAGCAACATACAATCTTTAACTTGTAGTGCATGAAAAAGTAAAGTGCCAGTTAAAAAAAATATTTTACAATTGACAAGGATTCAAGTGCAATTTAATTTTGTTTGCAATGGAGGAAATGAGGCATCCTAGTTTTTTCCTTCATGTCTTGTCTCTGAAAAGGAAGTGATCTTCCAGTGGGGCAAGGTCCAAGACTGCAGCCTACAATGGCTCTATCATAAAGCAAACACAGAAGTCACTGGGATTAGTGGTACTAGCTCTGAGCAGGACCCATCTGGATTTCTTAGCCACTGAGGTTGACTTCAAGGCTAAATTACAATTTCACCTCACCCAGGTCCAAAGTTTTAACTTCACATTTCCTTATTTTTTGGTAATTTAAAATCTTCTACCGGCCCGAGGCTGGAAGCTCTAGTTAGGCAGGTCTCTATGAGGGTGAACACCTGCATTGTAAGGTTCAAGTGAACCAGATTAAGTTCAGTAAAAACCTCCAAGTGAAACAAACCTGTTTTTATTGTCAAACTTAGTAGTCACCTTCCTGACCATGTCTCAGCCCCTTCCTCTGAAGGTGGAAAATAGATTTCACAGTTATTTTCAAAGTCCTGGAAAAGCTACTCCTTGTCAGTCCTGCACTACCTAGCTCCTCAGGACAGACTTCTAGGCTCCAGGTGTGCTCTTGCTAAGTTGTCAGCAGTTCATAACAATTTGCTCTTTATTGGGTCAGATGTAGCTATTGTCATTTAAATTGGATATTTTAAGTGTCCCAGCCAATTAGGTGTATTCCAGCTCTGAAGGGTATCAGTGGCAAAACTTGAATTAGGCCACTTTTGGCACAGGCAGCACAAAGTACATTTCTGCTTTTTGAGTTAAGTTAGGTAAAAATGTATATCACCATTAAATCAGATTTTGAAAAATAAGTCAGAAATAACTTTGAAGCATTTTCCAGAGCAGAGTTAGGAATTAAAGACTTTAATCCCTGACAGGCCAGTCACAGAAAGGTTTAGCAAAGCCTACACATTGAAATAGGTTATGGGGTTTGTTAGAAATGAGGTTTCTGGTTGGCTAGGGTATACACCTCAGCCAGGCAGAACTTACCCACTCTAGTCAGGACAAGGGAGTTACACGTCCAAGATAACCCCTGCTCACCCCCTTGGTAGCTTGGCACGAGTAGTCAGGCTTAACCCGGAGGTAATGTGTAAAGCGTTTGCACAACACACACAACACATGTGACGCAATATCCCCACCACAAAGGAAACACAACACCAGATTATATGAAAATATACTGTATTGTACACTACACAATTATCAGACCAAACATCACATACCAGTACTATCCTGCTACCTTAGCAGTTGTCAGAACGTTACACATTAGTTACTCTGCAACCTAGCATTAGTCACACATAACACACAGTTTACTCAGTATTCTGCAACATAAGCAGTAGTCAGGAAAACACGTTATTACATCACAGCACTTGTCATAAGAATATCATAAAATGCCCATAATAGGAACATTAGAAAACATATGGCAAGTTAGAAAAACATATTAGCAAGCATGTCCATAAAAGGAACATTTGCATACACACATGTAAAAACATCAAACGCAGGTAGGTAATGTATGAATCAAACAACAGTCTGTAGGAAGAACTTTGGATTGCAACTATATTGGTCCTTTAAACAGTACCTGGTTGGATGAAGGCACCTCCAGTGCCTAGAATGTGAACAATGGGGCCCCCGGCGCTCCTATGCGCAAAACGGGGGCCTCCCTTATACTCTGGGATCAGAGGAGGGCAACATGCACCTCCTCTCTTTTATAGACAGGCCCCTCCGGGGACCGTGATTACTGGGGGCCCCCCAGGGCCTCAACCAGCCCTCACGAGGGGGGCCAAAGCCAGCAAAAACAACTTAGGGCAGGAGTGGGGCACCACGCACCCCCTCCGGTTTAATGACAGGCCCCTCCCGGGACCTGCGATCTCTGGGGGCCTACAATAATGCCTGTTTTACCCAACAGCAGAAAAGGAGCGTCCTGCTCCTAACGCAGAGGGGTACAATGCAGGAAGGAACCTACGAGCTCCCAAGGCTCCATAAGCGCGCTGCAATCAATGCTATGGCAGCCGCAACCACGGAGAAGCACCCCTCGTGAAGAAATGGATGCAGGGGTCAGGGGCCACAGCACCCTGCCCCTGGGGAGCAGAATCTTAAGACAAGGTCCTCAGGTGGAGGGCCCAGCTACAGGCCAGCACAAGGGAAAGGCAGCAAGTGGCAAGTCCTTCTCAGTGACCAGGCAGGTCACAGGTCAGCAAAGCAGCAGCAGTCCATGGCGGTTCCTGGTGAGTCCTTTCAGCCTTTGGTATCCGGTTCCAAGATGATTCCAAGAGTCTCCAAATTGTGGGGAAAATTCCCCTGTACTTATAGTCAGTTCTTACAGTGTTTTACAATGGTAGGGAGAGGAGGTTCCAGCCAGTTACAATTGGTTCTCGGAGTGCCCCCTCTCTCCTTTCAGCACAGACTCCAAACATCAGTGGGGGGTTAACGACGCTATTGTGTGAGGCCAGGGCACAGTCTTTACAAATACAGGTGTGCCCTGACTCTCCTTTCTCTCAGCCCAGGAAGACTATTCAGTATGCAGATGCACCTCTGTGACACCTCCACCCTCCCTGTGTACAGGCTGTCTGAAAAGTATGCACAAAGCCCCAACTGTCACTCTGGCCAGACGTGGATTGGAGTCAAGCTGCAAAACACCAGAGTCATAAGCACAGATAAATGTGCACTTTCTAGAAGTGGCATTTCTGTGATAGTAATAAAAAATACACCCACACCAGTAAGCAGCATTTATTATCACCATCACAACCATACCAAACATGCCTACGCTACCCCTCATAAATCAGACGATACCCCTTACACATAAGGCAGGGCATTTCTAATGCAATCCTATGAGAAGGCAGCACTTACAGCAGTGAGACACCAAGTTAGGCTGTTTGTCTCTACTAGGACAGGCCATGCAATATGGCACATGTCCTGCCTTTCTACATACATGGCACCCTGCCCATAGGGCTAGCTAGGGCGTACCTTAGGGGTGACTTACATGTAGTAAAAGGGCAGTTCTGGGCCTGGCAAGTAAGTTTAGAATCCAGGTCCCTGTGGCAGAAACTGCACACACAGGCCCTGCTCTAGCAGGCCTGAGACAGGTTTGAAAGTCTACTTCAGTGGGTGGCGCAAGCAGTGCTGCAGGCCCACTAGTAGTATTTAATTTACAGGCCCTGGGTATAGAGATACCACTGTATAAGGGACTTATAGGTAAATTAAATATGCCAATTAGGTATAAGCCAATCATACCAACTTTAGATGGGAGAGCACCTGCACTTTAGCACTGGTCAGCAGTGATAAAGTGTTCAGAGTCCTTGAGCCAACAGTGAGAGGTCAGAAAAACCAGGCGGAAGGAGGCAAAAAGACTGGGGATGACCCTGCGTAAGGCAAAAAGTCCAACAGGGTTTATTTCACTGGAAGAGCATACTAAACTTGTATGTTATGAAACCTATATTTGTATGTTAGCATCTTGCCCTATGAGTGTATAGGCCACAGTTTGAGAGGGACTTATGAATATATACACATAGATTTTCAATACTGGCAAAGGTATTTTTTCATAGCCTTGTATCACTAAAAGATATTTAATCTTCAGTCTAATCAGAACACATTCCACATATGCAGGTGATGTACATACCTACTGCGGCTCATATATGATATATAACTTGCATTGTCACAAGGCACCCATGCAGTGGCTATTTCTAAGACTTGCTTCTATTATTTTAAGATCCCTGAGAGATTTGTTTCTATTGTTATTGATGTCTTGCTTTGAAGATCATGAAATCTAATTTGTTTATCAATTCCACATTGATATCTGTAATGCTACTTACAGAGGAATGTCTGAGAATAAACCTTAACAGACTTCAGTGAGTTCAAAATGCTAGGGGAGATCCGTTTTATAGTTGTGTAAATTTCACTCTACTTCTAAAAACTTGAAGTGTTTACATTGGCACCCTAGCTCAAGAATATCATCTTTAAAGTCCTCTGCATTTTAGACTACACTCTTTATTCAAGGAAAACAAGCGTAGCTTAAATGCTATCCTGGGAAGGTGGGGAAATCTGCACCTTTCTCTGGATTATGATGAAAACCTGTTGAAGTACCAGAAACACATAAAACCTGCTTTTGCCATGAATATTTAGCTCCAGCCTCTGTTGGTGTGCCAGTGGTCCTTCATTGTGGTTTAAAGAGTGCCAAGACACCTTACCTTGACATCAAAGACCCTCTATTTCAGTGCCTTCTTAGATACAAAGCTAGCTCAAACAAGTGCACTGTGTGACAAATACAGAAGAAGATAGCAAAAACACATAGGGCCACATGCACAAACATCAGGTTTTGCGACTCTCAAATTGTGAGATTTAGCAACTTGCGATTTGGCGGTTCCAAAACCTGATGTACAACACTGTCTCAGACACTTTTTGTGATTCGCAAATGGATCGCAAGGGACATGCCTCATTGATATTCATGAGGCAGGTTGCAATATGCAACCCATTTGTGTGTGGCCGCACTCACAGTGATGGTGGCCTGCTGGGGGTCAGCAGACCACAATGACTGTGACTGTGACACGCTATGTGTCTTAGCATGGCGTTGTAAATATGGGCTGGCACACTGTACCACCAGAGTGTAAATAAAAAGTGACGCTCGAGTGGCGCAGTATGCCAATAGGGCCTCATAAATGAAGCCTAAAGACTTCTAAAAGTCGATATGGTGTGATATATGCAAGGCGCAATGTACACAGGTTCAATGCAGCTGAAATGCGGCAGAACTTAAGAAATATAACATGATGATGCTCAGTCAGACATGGGAAGGACAAGGGCCACTGCTCTTTACCACAAACCTCCACTATTGTGACACTATGGCAGTGGGGCTCACCTCGGATTATCTTTGTGGGATCACTAGAACAGAAACATATCAAAATAATGAGCACAGATATGGGTTACTGACCATTCATTTCCAGTAAAAGTAATAGGGACACAGTGGCTATAACTGATAGTGAAAGGCAATTCCATATTGGTACTGGCAAAGCCATATCCATAAGCATTCCTAACACATGAAAGAGCATATTTGTCCTTAGATGTGGCTGACACTTGAATAACGTACAGGACCTGTGGGGCTGGTAGCTGGACAGTCACTTGTCACTGTGAGAGCTATATCAGGAGAAGCCCATGTGCATGAGTCTACGTGGGGAATAGGCAGAGTTTACTCACTCATTGCCTGTGAATATGTACAGGGATGCACTCACTGGTTCTTGTAGCACCACAATGTATCCGGGGCATAATATATCAGGCTGACTTTGATTCTCATGCATGAAGTAACAGTGGTACTAGATGGAGCTGTCTACAGAACTGAGGGTCCATGCCCCACTTCTTCCATATACATTGGTTCTCAATATTGAGAACAGATATGGGCCTACCACTCTCAACTGTTGCAGAGCTGTGGGAAAAGAAGGTAGGTTCACGTTAATCCATGGCTACATGCCAGAGAATGCATTCTAGAATGCCAGGTTCAGTGATAGGCACAGACCTTCATCGACTTCTCTCTTTGCTGGAGACAGTAGGGTGACATAAGGAATATAAGGGGTAACCTTTGTCATCTGTGGCGTTTAGAGATATCATTCGTTGGTGGTTGTGTTTTCTGCGATGTTCAAAACACTACTGCATACTACCAGCAAACACAACGAGTATTTAAAAATACACTATGGCCGCATGTCTAGCTCCTTATATTAATGTACCTCTCGTGTTGCCTCTGAAGAATACGAGCAGCCCAATAAAGTGTGCGTCTCTTTCTTTTTTGTACTATACATGACATAGTCTATCTACATAATTGTTATTTGTCAATCGGTTATCATTGCCATATCATCCACCCACTTTTCAGTGAGAGGCGCAATCTGACCAAACCCAGACAACTGAAGCCAAACATTTTACTTGCATCTATTATTCACAAGAAGACCACTCACACACAGGGCCTCCACACCCAACAAGCTAAGTACCGTTATAATTGTAAAATATATTATGTAATTTAGTTACATGTAGCAGCATGTATAATAATTAGTCAAATATGACGCACATCATGCCTTAAAATATTAAACTTTTAAGCAATTACATTAAGTAGTTTAATTAAAAATCGTGATATTTATAAGGCAGATGGTTGTCACTCTTGCTTATTGCCTGGAGCTCTCTGTGACTATCACACTGCTACAGCTGTCGCTCTGCTGTTTCACATAAACTGATAAACCGTAATTTACCTATATGTTAACATTTTCACAGACCAGAGATGTTATGGCCTTTAGGAATTATCAGACTACTTCACAATTAAAAACCAATGTCCTCGATTCTCAGGTGCAGAAGGACTGGTGATTTAATGAAATTAGAAAACGTTTATACGCCATTCGATTGTCTTAACGGTGTTTTAAAATGAATGTATGTGAAAAACCTCAAAATTGGAGGTAAACAATAATCAAGAAGCATGATATCTTTAGAAACATAGGTACTAAACTTGTGAGGTGTGAAGTGGCGAATATCTGTAGATGATAATAAGCGTTTCAACTGATTAATCTCCCTTTGGGGAGACACATAAACATGACTTGCTCTCAGGATTTTAATCATGAAAAGCAACTGAGCATCAACGAACGATTCAAATTAATCATTTCATATACATTATGTCGGTATGTTAGAATATCTATATGAGTTGACAATACTCTTGCAATTACATGTACCAATCAGAACGTTGTTCAACCTATTTTGTTATGTGTCTTTTCAATTGGAGTTTTTGGCAAAGTTTCTGAAATCTTTTTATGGGCGAGTAGGGCCTTGAAATTGAAGCTTATTCCACTTTGTCCGTGAATGGTCTGCTCAGTCTTCTCAAGACTTGTGAGTGCAGTTTTGTGGTGTTTCGCAAAATTATGTTGGTCACACCCAGTACATTTGCAATGCCCGAAAAGGCGAAGCCAACGTTTCCAGAGAAAAGGACAAATGACTGGTGCCTCCCTTCCCATCCACTTAGTTATGTTCTTGTCGATAAATGTGATGGGAGTCAGACAAAACTGCCAGGGGTGCTCCCATTTGCAAGTGATTTTGAAGGGCCACACTTTGAACCCCATAATTAATACATAAAAGGTTTTATATTTTAGATTAAACTACTATGTATTATGTGCTATTCTTCGACAAATACATGTTGTATGAATTATTACCATAATTATTTACAACTCAAGGAACCATCTCTAGACAAACCCATTTTAATTCAGCACACACCCCTAAGCAATTATCAGTGCATTCAATGCACTAAATGATCTTGTTAACATACAGCAAGGTCCAAGGTGTATGCAGCGGAACCTAAACACACAGTAAAAGCCACATCACAGATCCCAGGTAAGTGTACAAGTGCTGTCTTTTTTGTGTAATTGCGGTAACTAACTGATACCATGTAGGACTAAAAGTGAATAAGTAAAGAGGTTTTGGTTTAAAGAGCACAAAGATGTCTCCTTCAGATATGAACAGTAGCAGTATTTCAAGGCTTGTCTAACCTGATGCTGTGTCACGTCACATGAAGTTGCTTTTGGGATGTAAAGGCATGGGATTAGGTGGATTTCTAGATAGTGTTACTATCAAGTAGAGTAATGTACAGCATCATACAGGAATCTCAATGCAGATCCCAAATGGGAGATGTAGGCATGTCTCTGGGTGAAAGGTCTGTTACTTGACCAGGGCTCCTCTTTGTAGGAAACTATTTCCACCAGTGTCCATATGTTAAGGGTCTGAAATCGTATTCATTTGCAGATTCATAGAGATATACAGAGCTTAAGAGATTCGAAAATTTAGCTTTCCAAGAAAATGTAAAGTATGGTAAACTTCATTAGCAGAAGAAATTTGTCTCAGAAAAGATTCTGCCTTGCAATTCTTACACTATAAATGAGATTATGCTGATTTTCCCACAAAACATACATTTGTACATTGTCCTGTAAATTAATCTTACAAATCTTTGTCATTGTTGCAAAGCTTGCATAGTTGAGAAGACAACTTGATGACTTTTGCAAAGGAAAATCTTGCCAATTTTGCACACAAATAATCCAGAGATTTATTGGCTATATGGCATTATAATTTCTTGTACTGTAATGTTTAAACCACATAGCTAATGTAGCAATGTATACACCGCGAACAAGCAGTAAGCTTGTGGCTTTGGGGGTTGAGTGTATTTATCTTGGCTTTTCCTGTCTTCCTTCGCGCATAGAGTGAGTAGCTAGTTGGCTCCAACGCCAGGGTTTCTTCTATTTTTTTTTTTTAAAAATCTGATATAGTTTAAACTTTTAAAACTTTTAAAACTTACAATGTTTTGATAATTGTAATTTAGGCAGTGATTTACATATCTTGGCTAGGCTGTATCTCTTTTTTTCTTTGCTCCTTCCCCCTCCGGCTCATGTTCAGTGGCTTTGGGGGTTGGGTGTATTTATCTTGGCTTTTCCTGTCTTCCCTCTTTTGGGGGACTGAATATTTTTTCTGAAATAACACCAGTCCTGGCTCGTGGAGAGGGACATTTCTTCTCTCTCTTTTTAACACAGTCTGGGTGGCCATTTTGTGTCAGTTAGCGGTCTAGTTGCCGCTTTCCTTGACTGATCTGACTATTTAAAGCCCAATGCAGACAACGTGCAGTGGATGCGTGCAGCAGGCGCGCCAGTGGTGCTCCAAGGGCGTGCCTAAGGCAAGCCCGTCTGCACCCATCCGCGCCAGGCCGGGACCGGGGGCTGGTCCCCCTGTGCATTTAAAGACAAAAAGAATTGTGTATTCCTCTGATTCCCTTCAGGCCCTGAGGCCAGTCCCTTTGAGTATTTGCTCGCATAATTTTGATCCCATGGCCAACCTGGACCATTGCATTGATTGTGGTTGGTTGCCTTGGCCTGTTTCAGGAAATAAAGATCCTATGATCCAGGAGGCAAACAAGTGTACTTTCCTTCTGGCAAATTGTCGCTCCCTGGCAGCACATAAATTAGATATACACTTACTCCTGTAGCAGTATTCCCCAATGGCCCTCTTCCTCACAGAGACTTGGCTCCATGAAAGATCTGCTCCAGATATTATGTTGGCCCTACCACAAGGATACTTAATAAGTAGGCTTGATAGAGGTTCTGCCAGAGGTGGCAGCATTGCGATTATTTACAGGGATGACATTATTGTCAATTCACATCCCATACAACTAATAGGGTGTGAAAGTATGTACTTCTTTATTACTCTGAACGCCCAGTTTACCTTTTCAGGTGCTCTGATCTACCGCCCTCCTGGACCACCTGAGAACTTTCTACCCTCCCTTTCAGACCATATTTTGGAACTTATATGCTCTAAGCTGAATTTTACACTGCTCAGTGATTTTAATATTTACGCAGAGGATACAAACAGCTCTCCTACTAAATCTCTATTGCTGGGTATGGACGCTTTAAACCTGGGACAACTGAGCATGGGCCCAGTGCATGTGAAGGGACATACCATCGACTTAGTTTTCTCAAATATGGTAGAGTTGACTTCCATGTCTCCCCTTCCTTTGGCCTGGTCCGACCATTTTTTTGATGACCCTTAAATTAGCCATTCCTACCCTTAGAAAACTTTCACGTGACCTAGCTTTACCTTACAGATGATGGCATAACCAGAAGGCCAACTACTGGATTAACACTTTGGAGAGGTTAAAACCCTCCATGAAGGACAATAGGACGGACATGCTAGAAACCTTTAATAACTGGATTACCATTAGCCTAGATGTACTCCTGCCATGGGATACTAAAGCCAGAGGACAATGCAGGAAGGGTGCTCCCTGGTTTTCTCTGCATCTACACCAGCTTAAAAGAGAATGTAGAAAGTTGGAAAGAGGTTGGCGAAAGTTCTATGATGGTGCTCTAAAATCAGGATATATAAAAGCCATAAGATCCTATCATGACAAAATTAAAAAAGCTCAATCTACATATTATGCATCCAAAATTGAGGCGGCATCAAACTCCTCTAAAGAGATATTTTTGATATTTAACGAGATCACCCAGTCACAACAAATGTCGATGCCCATGAATGCATCTCCAGAACATAGTAACAACCTTGCATGTACTTTCAGCAAAAGTCCTGGATATTTATTCAACTCTCCCCGCAGACATTGCCCTGACCATAGGAGAGATGGGTCAGAATCCTTCATGCTCGGTCACCCTCTCCGATTTTTCTTATATAACAGAAGGCTCAGTGTTGAAATCTCTCCATACTCTCAAGTCAGGCTCCCCCCTCGATCCAGCTCATCCCCAGGTCCTGGCCTTAGGTGCCACAGTGATAGCACCTGCTATCACTGATATTCTTAATTTCTCACTGTCTGGGAGCACATGGAAACATGCCATTGTTAAACCACTGCTGAAAAAACTGAATTTAGATGCCATAATACTCAGCAATTATAGACCTATATCATTGCTGCCTGCTCTGTCTAAGATTATTGAAAAGCATGTTAATACTCAACTATCCTGCTTCTTAGAGGATAATAATATCCTCCATTCTACTCAAATGGGTTTTAGACCCTTTCATAGTACTGAATCAGCCCTGATTGCAGTTACTGAAGAGGCAAGACGGCGTCTGGATCATGGTTCTGTTACAGCGATTATTTTCTTGGATCTCAGTGCGACATTTGACACTGTAGACCCGGATATACTACTTGGTAGAATATGAGAGATTGGGATTTCATCATCTGCCCTTGACTGGATCACATCTTTTATAAAGGGTAGATCGTGTCAGGTATTGGACAGGTCTTACTTTTCATCCGCTGTCATGAATAGTTGGGGTGTGCCACAGGGCTCCACTCTTAGCCCCACACTGTTTAAAATGTATTTACTACTTCTGTCAGAAGTCCTCAAGCCATTTGGGATGTCCCTAGTCTCCTATGTGGATGATACACAGTCACTAGTATAATTTTCAACGAATTCCAATGACAGCGGCTCGACATTTGCTCCCTGCCTTCAAGCGGTGGCGGCATGGATGTTACAAAATAAACTGAATCTTGATGATAATAAGACTGAAGTTATGATTCTTGGACATAAGTCACAGCCTAGATCTAATCCTTTGGTGCTGGAAGGTCTGGGAAATCTTTCCCCTCCTAAAATCCTTATTAAAAGTCTGGGTGTCTGGCTTGACCCCTAACTTACTATGGCTCAACAGGTCAATAAAATCTCTGCAACCTCGTTTGGTTTGCTTAGGCTTTTGAGGAAGGTTTTTAAAATCCTTCCTCTTACTGCTGAAAGACCCATTATACAGGCCATGATTAGTTCACAGTTGGATTACGGAAATGCTATACACATAGGATCCCCTAAATTTGTGATTACAAAGTTGCAGGTGGTACAGAATGCTGCGGCTTGATTGCTTCTTACTATACCTAGGTATGAATCCGTAAAAGCAGCAATCTCTTCTCTTCATTGGCTTCCTGTGGCACGCCGGATAGAATTTAAGTCCCTGTGCTATATGCACAGCGCTTTACACAAGAGAGGTAACCTTCTGCTCAGAACATTGGCCTCTTTTTGCACACCTGCTGGACAACTCAGGTCATCTACGGCTTGTCTAGCCATGATTCCTAGGGTGAAGAAGTCTAGATGGGTTTCTGGCATACCAAGGGGACAAATTATGTAGTCTATTGTCACCTAGCCTTCGCACTATCAACCATAAACTATCCTTCAGGAAGGCTCTAAAAACCTGGATGTTTAAAGCTTAACTTTCTGCTAACTCTAAGTGTCCTGCTATCAGCGCTGGGAGGCCTTTGGGTAGCCATGCTCTTTATAAATCTGCCTAACATAACATGTTTTGTGTGGCTCGAATGCCTAGTGTGTACGTTTACAGTTTTTCAGAGGCCTTACCTACAGGAGTGTGTCTCTCAGTGTTTCACTGATTTTGTGGTAATGAGAGATTTTTGTCATTTATGCAATCTGTCAAGTTCAGCAGTTCTCATAAATATGCACCTTCAACTCTCTGTGAAATTACATATCACAACATACACGTGGAATCAGGGATATTCACAAAATAATTGAGAAAGCAAAATGGGAAACACAATGCCATTCATCATTCGGAGAGGTCTACTGTTGCAAGGATACAGCGAAGAATTGGGTGCATGCTATACCTTACTGTTAAATCTGCATTTTTAATGCTGGTAGTAGTAGTATTTGCAGTAAAAGCAATCAGACTACAGTTATGTGGTACATTTAAGTTGGTGACTTGCTGCCCTCTTCATGTCAGAATTTCAATTATTCTAGAATTATAGTCGACTTGACTTAAAACCATTACTGGAAAAGCCAACACATCTCCACCATGTAACCTAGAAGTTTTGCCAAAGGAAAAGAAAAATCGTTAAGTGATGGCTACTGTACATGTGCAGAAACAAACAGCTGACTTCTTAAGTGAAGAAACAAACATTAAAAATGGCCTCCTTACATGTACAATGCTGCAAATTGGCATTTTGTGATGATTCTTCTTACAGTAAAAGAAACAATCTTAAGCATTTACTGTGCATGCACGCACAGGGATGGCAGTAATATTGAGATTCATTATTATAAACTTAAATAAATATTATTCC
Organism: Pleurodeles waltl; assembly: GCF_031143425.1. NCBI lineage: Eukaryota > Metazoa > Chordata > Amphibia > Caudata > Salamandridae > Pleurodeles > Pleurodeles waltl. The sequence continues at coordinate 723,327,624 of NC_090446.1, read as the reverse complement.
AAGATGGCAAGACTTGCAGCAAGCAAAGTGCAGGTGTTGTTGATGATGAGTTGGAAGTCTTTTGTGTGACTGAGACTTAAGAAGAACAGACGAAAAGCCAGAAAGCCCTTAGCTTCAAGTGAGATGGGTCGAGTACTTTCTCAGCAGGACAGATGACAGCAGTCAGTAGGGCAGCACAGCAGGAAAGCAATTCTTCCAGAGCAGCAGTCCAGAATGAAAGCCCTTGTTGCAGCTCAGCAGTACTTCTTCGTGACAGAGTTCTACGCAGGTCCAGCAGTTTATTGAGTTGGTAGGGTAAGAGGTCCAGTACTTATACCCAGTTTTGCCTTTGAAGGGGAGGTGACTTCAAAAAAGAGTCTTTGAAGCGCACTGAGGTCCTTCCCTGTCTCCAGACTCATTACTGGGGGAGGAGGTATAGAGCCCTTTGTGAGGGGAAGGGCACTGCCTATTCAGGTGTATATGTCTAATCCTACCACCCATCCTGCTCAGGATGGCCCATCAGGATGTTGATGGTCCATCAGGATGTGGTTGGCCCATCAGGATATTGATGGACCATCAGTCACTCCTAAGAGTTCTTTGTGTGTGGCTGTCTAGAGGGAATGCACAATCCCGGCTGTCACCCCAGTCCAGACGTGTATTGGAGACAGACATCAGACACACAGGGCTAAGAGCAGAAAAATGCTAGCTTTCTAAAAGTACAAAACAAAAGGAAAGCCTGACTCAGATCAATTCTAAACATAAATCTTTTTTTTCTATAATTATTATTACTTTTTACAGAACGTTTTTTCCAACTAAACAAATTCAAGGTCAAATTGCAGTGATTCTTAAAGAGGCATTCAATCAGGTTCTCATTGGCCCCAAAGAATGTGACTTTTTGAAAAAAATAAACCCTCACAAGCCTAGCATATATTTTCACCTGAAAGAACAAAAGGATGAAAAATTCCCTCTAGGATGACCTCTAGTCTCACATTGTGACTCTTGGCTGGAATCCATTTCACAGTACATGTTTTTTTTTCTAACCTTTTATTTGGTGAGTTCCATCTTATCTGAGGAATACATGGACTTTACAAATAAGATCAAAGGCCTTGAGTACCATTCTGAATTACAGTGGCTAGTCACCTTTCATGTTGTATTACTGTATATCCAAATTCCCCAAAATGATAGACTTGAAGCCATTGAACTCTGCCTTAAAACTAGACCAAGACCACATCAAGTCCCCACTGCATTCATAATCAAATTTGCCAATTTTGCCATTAAAAAGAATGATTTAATATTTGATGAAGGGTTACTTTTTCCAAGTCAAAGGGACAACAATGGGCTGTCCCTTTGCTCCAGAGCTTGCTACAATGTAGATAGCAAAACTCGAGGAACGCTTTGTCTATCAAAATAATGCTTTTAAAGACCAAGTCATGAGTTGGTGAAGATACATAGATGACATCTTATGCATTTGGATGGGAGAAGAAAACACTCTGGATCAATTCCATGCCTGGTTGAACATTAGATCTCCTGACATTATGTTTTGTATAAACAAAAACACAAAGGTCATCACATTTTTAGATGTGGAAATTATGGACCGAGAAGAACAGCTGATAACAACACTGCACGATAAGCCAACAGATCGTAATCAAGCCCTTCACAATTCAAGCTTCCATCCATGGAATCTAAAAGATAAGTTGCCATATGGGCAATTTTTATGGCTAAGACATAATTGCTCATGCAAAGAGGATTATTTTTGACCATGCTAGCAATCTAGTTGGCAAACTCAAAGAACAAGGTTATCCCCAAAAGCTTTTGAAAAATGCTATGAAAAGAGATTGGTTCACCCCTCAGGAAACTCTCTTAGAAAAGAAAAAAAAATGACATCAGACTTTTGTGTCTCAGCATACTGTCCGCGAACTAATCATTTCAAGAGAATTGTCTTACAAAATTGGCATCTAATCTCCAAGTTGGACACTTCTTCAGTTTTCCTTTATTTTCTCTTAAAAAAACCCTAACGTGGGCAGACAGATAATAAGGGCATACACTCCCCCAGCAATAGTCAAGAGTGATCTTAGGAATCATTGATACCTCTCTCCACTGAAAGGACTCTACAAGTGTTGTACTTGTGTGTAACCAGACAATTGAAAGCACTGAGCTTCTACATAACAATATTAAATGGAAACATACAGTTTGTTCAAACTGCAAAACAAAGAACTTCATCTGTGGAATCCTTTGCTCCTGTTAAAAACTTTACACAGGCAAAACTAATGAAGAATTCAGATAAAAATATAATTCAACACAAATCATGGATATGGCAAAAAGTGACTACAGCACCATTGGTCAGTCATTTTGCTAAAAACAGCATAATGAGGATGATTTGACATGGACAGTTTTACTAGTCATCCAAAAAGACCCACAAGAAGGCACACTTGATCGCAGTCTGGCCCAAAAGTAAGCACACTTATTATTACGATGTAGCACTACTATTGAGGGTCTAAATGAGATGACTAAACTGCAGAGATTGCATCTTTCTCGTGCGGCTTGTTTTCCATAAAGTGAAATGTCCCCGGGTGTTGGACGTGACAGCCTTAGGGTGGTCACCCCTAACTTTTTGCAAGCCTCCCTCCACTTTTTAGATACTGTTTTGGCTGGTTTTAAGACTCTGCACACTTTACCACTGCTAGCCAGTGCTAAAGTGCATATGCTCTCTCCCTTTAAACATGGTAACATTGTATCATACCCAATTGGATTATTTAATTTACCTATAAGTCCCTAGTAAAGTGCACTATATGTGCCCAGTGCCTGTAGATTAAATGCTACTAGTGGGCCTGTAGCACTAGTTGTGCCACCCACTTACGTAGCTCCTTAACCTTGTCTCAGGCCTGCCATTGGAAGGCCTGTGTGTGCAGTTTCACTGCCAAATTCAACTTGGCATTTAAAAGTACTTGCCAAGCCTACAACTCCCCTTTTTCTACATATAAGTCTTCCCTAAGGTATGCCCTAGGTAACCCATAGGGCAGGGTGCTGTGTAGGCAAAAGACAGGACATGTACCTGTGTAGTTTATATGTCCTGGTAGTGTAGAACTCCTAAATTCGTTTTCATACTGCTGTGAGGCCTGCTCCCTTCATAGGCTAACATTGGGGCTACCCTCATATATTGTTTGAGTGGTAGCTGCTGATCTGGAAGGTGCAGGAAGGTCATATTTAGAATGGCCAGAATGGTGATACAAAATCCTGCTGACTGGTGAAGTTGGATATAATATTACAATTTTAGAAATGCCACTTTTAGAAAGTGAGCATTTCTCTGCACTTAAATCCTTCTGTGCCTTACAATCCATGTCTGGCTGGGTTTAGTTGACAGCTCCCTTGTGCATTCACTCAGACACACCCCAAACACAGGATATGCAGCCTCACTTGCATACATCTGCATTTTGAATGGGTCTCTGTGAGCTGGGAGGGTGGAGGGCCTGACACTTACATGTCAAAGGACTGTAACGTGGCCTCACACAAAGGACTGCCACACACCCTACTGGGACCCTGGCAGACAGGATTGAATTGAAAGGGTACCTGGGGCACTTCCAAGCCACTCTTTGAAGTCTCCCCCACTTCAAAGGCACATTTGTGTATTGAAACAGGGCCTCTGCAGCTACCAACTGAGACACTTCCTGGAGAAGAGAAACTGGACCAGAACCTGCATCCTGCCAAGAAGACCTGCCTGGCTGCCCAAAGGACTCACCTGTCGGCTTTCTGTGAAGGACTGCTGTCTTGCTGTTGCCCTGCTGCCTTGCTGCTCTCTGGCTATGGTGAAGAAGTGCTCTCCAAGGGCTTAGATAGGGCTTGCCTCCTGTCTCTGAAGTCTCAGGACCAAAAAGACTTCATCTCTACAAGAAGGACTCCTTGTGCGGAGAAAATCAACACACAGCCTGCGAGAAACGATGCACAGCCTGCACTACAGTGAAAAACACACGAAGCCTGACTTTGCAACGAGAAGATTGACACAGCGCCTTTGTAGCGACTGGAAATTCGACACATGGTCCACTGGATCGATGCACAGCCGAGCCGGGACGACGCAGCTCAACTTCCAGAGAGGAATCAACGCAACCCCTGCAGTGCAGTAGAACTTTCCATGCAACGCCCACCCGATCGACGCAGCCCCTGTGACTTTGTCCTGTCAGCGCAGGAAATCCGTGCATTGTCCCCGAGGCATCTGAAAACCCAGCAACCCAAAGAGGATCCACGACCGAGTGCCTGAAATCAACGCACAGCTGTCCCTGGGTGAAAACTAAATGACGCATTGCCGTGTGCGGCCCGAGAAATTGAAGCACACCCCCATTGTTTCCACGCATCCCCTCCTCTGCGGTTCTTTGCGGAGATTTTGCACACAAAATAGGTACTTTGTGCTTGAAAGAGACATTTATTGCTTTTTAAAGTCTAAAGACGCTTTTTATCACTTTTACAGTGATAACTCAACATGTACTTATTGCATTCTAATCGTTTTGACCGACATCTTATCCGATAAATAATATATATTTTTCTAAACACTGTGTGCTGTAATTTTGTGTTGCTATACTGTGTTATTGCATGATTTATTGCACAAATACTTTACACATTGCCTTCTATATTAAGCCTGACTTCTCAGTGCTAAGCTACCAGAGGGTGGGCACAGGATAATTTGGATTGTGTGTGACTTACCATGACTAGAGTGAGGGTCCTTGCTTGGACAGGAGTAACCTGACTGCCAACCAAAGACCCCATTTCTAACTCCTGGGAACTTCAAGATCCAGAATTCCACATGATAGGTCCACCAATACGTCAGTGAATTTTCTATGGCTATGTTCTGCATGGAGCCTATTATCTAATCAAAAACTTAAGATTAAATTCTTATTGAAATATCCAGTCAGCGGTGTCTACAAAGTAAGAATCAAAAACATCTGGTTCAGAAGTTCCTTATTGTTTGTGATCTTGTTGTAAAAACATTTTTCGTGAAGATCCAACTGGCTGAAGGAATCCAAAACATCATGCAGCAACTACTAATCAGCCACCAGTGGCTAAGACATCTCATCGCCAAAAACATGCAGCTACCATTTGGCAGATGCATTAAAAGCAGGACAGAAGACAGAGACTCAGTCGTAGGAATGGGTTTAACCATCTGAATCAAGTGTGCACGCATATTTGAGCTCAGCGGGTCTCTTTCGAACAAGTCTATTTTCAGGACTCAGTTGAGTAAGGTATTTAAGCACAAGCGGCAGAATCAGCTACCAACATTTAAAATGTTACTTTGCCACAAACAGCGCGCCTGCAGTTGCTACTAGGCAACAGTTTCTACCCTATTTGCGAGAGATGCTGCAGCACCTTCATTCTATTACATTTGGTCTACTTTGTATCTAAAGGCATTCCTTGTGGTTCTGGCACACAGTTGCCAGCCGTTTCAAAGTAGGTTGAGATCGAATTATTCAGTTCATGTTCAGTTTCTTCTTTCACCATCCTTAGGGTTCAAAATGTGGCAACAATTATACAACTAGAGAGTCATTTTTTTTGTTGTTGTTTAAAGCTTTTGAATCTGGTGAACCAACTCCTTGAAGTGCATTTTTTGGGCCGCTACATAAATCTTGATTATGAAATGCTCTTCCTGACTTCTAGATTTGGTTTGAGTCTAAGGAGCATGGACTAGTAAGACATTTGAGAGTTGGCTCCTAGAAGCCTTTGATTTTGTTGTTTAAAAAAAACTTATGGTCTGGGAGAGGATATAATTGAATGTTAACCCTTCATACTATGGGTACAATTGAAATGTTTTTTATAATGTTGATTAAGCCATATGGGCTAGTAGCTCTCTGTTAGAACACTGGTCTTGAAAACAAACAATTTCGGATATGTTTTGGGTTTGGCTTTGTTTTCGTTTGTTTTGTTCTTATTACATTGTTTGATCAGAAATTCAAAAAACCCTTGTGAAACAAAAAATAATAACAGAGAAAAATGAAATATTTCTCACACCAATTCATTTACATGACCATGTGTAAAAGATTTATGTTGAAAATTGATGTGAGTCAGGCTTTCTTTTTGTTTTGTACTCAAAAGTGGCCCATCCTGACTCACACAAAATAGTCCCAACCCCTTGGCTGCCAACTTTCTAAAAGTGGCATTTTCGAAATTGTAAAAATAAATCGAACTTTACCAATAAAGAGGATATATTATTGCTATTCCATGTGGCTACCCCTCATTTAGTAATTATAGCTTATTAAATGTAATAAGGAATTCCCAATGTTAACCTATGAAAGGAATAGGCTTCAAAACAGGGAAAAAATAATTTTCACCACCAGGACATGTAAAGCTTAACAGTATGTGCCCTACCGTTTAGTTACATAGCACTCTGCCCTACTGGCTTCCTATGGCTTACCCTAGGGGTGTCTTATATGTAGTAAAAGCAGAGTTTAAGGCTTGGCAAGGGTTCTTTTAAGTGCCAAGTAGACATGACACTATGAACTGTACATGCAGGCCCTGCAATGGCAGGCGGGAGGTATTGGGCTACTTGAATGGGTGGCACAAGCAGTGCTGCAGTCCCACTAGTAGCATTTAACTTAAAGATCCTGTGCACATGTAATGCACTTTCCGAAGGGAAATATCAGTAAATTAAATATGCCAATTGTGGATGTACCAATCAAACTATCTTTAGGGGAGAGAGCATATGCACTTTAGTACTGGTCAGTGGTTGTAAAGTGCTCAGAGTACTAAGGTCAACTTACGAATACAGCACAAATACAGCACTAAGTGGAGGGAAAACAGCAAAAAACTTTGGGTGTCCCTGCAAGTAGGGCCATTTCGCACAATATTGAGTTAAAGTTCTCTGTTAAACTACTTATTTTTATTTTTATTAACATTAGAATATTTTTCTATTTTACCAATCCCTTCAGCTTAAGAACCATTTTTCCACAATAAACAACAGAGATGGCAGGCAAAAGTCCAAACAAAATAAGGGAAAAATGTTTTTTTCTAAAAATAATTGATAAGACCCGTGAAGCGTGCCATAACATTAGAAGGCAGAAAGATTGAAATAGCGAGGAGAGAGAACTAGAAATAGATACATTGCTACAGTGTGTTGTTCCATATATTTAGCCACCAACATCTGTGTACCCATACTTCACAGCAAAACGTGAAAAACCGTTGTAAGTGAATTAAAAAAAAATCAACAACATAGATTGAATCTTGGAAACTATGTAGATACGCCCTCCAACAATAGACATGGACGTGCTACAAATTGCATGTGTAGAAATGTACTCTGATAAACTGCGGGCAAGCTCGTGGTTGAATAGGGCTGTGGAAAGTTTGGCAAACTATATATATTGCCAAAGCGGTTACACAGTCCCAATTTCTAATCTAATGAGCATTTTAAGAACTACATTGCAGCATCAAGACCAATTTTCATCATATCACATATATCAAGACAATACCTCTGGCTCAATAGCCACTTTAGTTAAGGGCAATTAAGGTAATCTTTTAACAAGTAATATGCAATTTGAAAAGCAGACATCTAAAGACTAACACAATAGCTTTAAATTAAGCCAGATAAATGTTTTCCAGTATGGAGAATTCATGACAATCCCCAAACAAGGTCTCTAGTTTCCTCCCAATTATATTAATATTATTTAACACAGTCTAGAAGGGATCCTGATGAATTGTCAAGCTGCCAAGATCTGAGCATGACATATGGACATGGACACTGTTTAACTTTAGACATTCAGCCCATACATCAGGCATACATCTCTTAACTCCCCAGAGCGGTGAGGATATACTAAGCATTTCACTTAACAATGTTTATATATTTATATGTTTATGTCCAGGGCCCATTGGTCAGAAGTAAAATTCTCTTTCTTCATCCACCAGTTGCTGGTGAACTTTGAAAGTGATGGGGCATAAATGCCTGCATCGAGTTTAGCAGAGCAAGGAAAGCAAGCAAACTAACTTCCTCTCGAAAGGTTATGGGTGAGGGTGTTCTACCCACTGCGAAAACCTACAAAATGCCAAAATATGGCTCAAAATTGTGCAAGGTATAGCACAATGGCAGCATAACCATAGACTCCTTCAGACTGTTTTGGTTGAAATAACAGTGGCAAGGCGTTGTTTTTTCAGTACAGTTTCTCTATGTATTCGATTTCCGGAGATTATCCGGGTGCCACGACCATCTTTGATCACGACATACCATGTATTGCTGAAAATATATGATCAAATGAGAACACTGACTTCTGCATATTATTACGAAGTCAGTTGTCATGTATAGCCTATTTATGGCATAAGGAGTCATCATACATGGAGCAATGTCGTGTATTAAAGACAAGAGAGTTTTTTGTACAGCACACATCCTGAACTCATGTATTTGAAAATGCCCTCACAGGGGATAGTGAAGAAAAAGAAGGCATGGCGAAATTAAATAATTCCCTTGGATCACATAATTTTGTCAAGTGGGGAAGCCGGGATTGAGAACAGTGTTTCAGGTTTCATGATGTGCAATTCAGCCGCCTGTTGAGCAGCTCCTTCTCTCACCTATTTTACTTCAATGGTTGATGCTCTATCTTTATCGGTGAGATTATATGTGGAAACCAGAATATGGATCTTTTTCAACTAAAAAAATGTCAAACAGTTCTTTAAGCCTTGAGGTTACTTATTCTCTGTAGGTCTAGCTAACATTGCGTATGATGTAGCAAACACGAAGGTTGAAGTTATTAATTACAACCTCCTAAAACAAGACTTAAATAAATGTTGACTATAAATAAAAAGCGGCTCCATTTTTCCTTCTTTTTAAAACATAGGCCCATATTTATTTGGTATTGGCATAGGATATCGCCGCAAGTCACCTTGTAGCACTGTCCTGAGCCAGTGTGAAAGGGCAGGAAAGCACTGTATTTATGAAATACGTCATTTCTTTCCTTTCCCCTGGTGCACAATTGGCTGCCAAGTGCCAACCCTGGCACCCTTGCACCATGACTCACCAGAAATTACATGCTGCACTCCTGTGCCTTTCACATACACTATTGTTAGTGGTCAGGAACAGAAATCCTGTTTCGGAAGTTTGATTCTGCAGTACTTATTACATAAGAAAAGGTTTTGTAAATTTGATGAAATTTCTGTTCTTGGTAGAAATCCCAACTGGCTGGAATCCATGGTAAACAATGATGCAAAAAGTTGAAAACAGCATCTTTTTGTCTGCTTAATGGATGGATGGATGCACGGAGGGATGGATGGGTGTAAAATTACACATAGCCATAACCGCTATGAGGTATAATGGCACTAAGGAACACAAATAGAGAGATCATATCCAAGATCCATGAAGGATCATGGAGGAAATCATCTAAGAACATAAGACACACTGTTTGCATTCAGGACTCAATTCTCAGTTCATCACACTGTTTGCATTCAGGACTCAATCTCTTTAGCAGATGGGCAACTGGATGTTGTGACATGTTTAGATACATTTAACTGAGTGTTGAATGCATATTGATGGACGGAGACCGTCTAGACCGGTACCAAATCTCCAGCAGCTTGATCTACAGATTGAAAGTTATTAGAAACACAATTGAATCTTTTGGCAGTCTGCATATGCTTCTCTGGACTGAGTGCTTCAATAGAAAAAATATGAAAAGAGGAGCTACCCACACCAACCCCATTAAATGCTGAGGATATATTTAGAAATATAAGCAAACACATATACCCTGCATCTGCAGCCTTGAAAAGGTTAACCAATGCCTGAAGAATGACTGTGTGTGGTGCATTTAGGCCAAAGGCCTGACTGATATGGTTGCACCTAACTATGGAAGCTAAATGGATATGCAAATGTTTCATAACTATCTTCCTGATTATTTCCCCTAAAACATGGAAGGCTAGTGAAAGCATACGTGTACTAAAAACAGGTCAAAATTATTCATTAAAAGAGAATCGATTCCCAGTTTGATTCGTGATGGAAAAAGGACAGGGGTTGCAAAAAACTGAAATAAATAGATTGAATTTTAAGATGTTTTATAGATTTCCTGACAATTCATGGCAATTTGTCAGCTAAATGTGATTCATTCTTGATATAATCTCTACTGAGTAACAAGAGAGCAACCATAATCCGAGCATTAGGTTAAATCAGATTTTCTTAAATTTCAAAATCAGCTGAGACGCACATTCCTGCAATTTTCTATTTACCAGCTGTTAGAGAACAGTACATTGCAGCATGTTGACAGAGAGACAAATGTCACTGGATTATACATGAAGACTCTCAGAAACTTCCCAGAACTATGCCATTTTCTAATGATTGTGTTTTTGTACTAACGGAATGCTGACTGATAATATTGTAAACTTGTAAAATGTTGAAGATACAGTACTGCAACAATAACCAAAAGATGCTTCCTGGCAAATATTGTTCTTTGTAAAATAAATCTACAGCAACTCTTACATCCCATCCCATCCATGTTGAAGATGGGCACATTGACCATTTTTTTCTCTTACATGAAATGAAAATTATAATGCATACAATAGACCTGGCACACACTGCCAAAATGATCTAATTTTAGTACCCTTAGAAAAGGAGATCGAGTAATTTGCTGAAGATTCTAAGTTTGGTTAAAGGAAACGCTGGGAAACAACATCTCTCTTGACCGTTTCTGCAGTGGCAGTTTGCAGGGTGCACGAGGGGCGGGGCGGCACACTGAAGGGGGTAATAAAAATCACATTAAGAAAAAAAGAATGATCTCCTCTGTCGTGCCGTGCGCGCCACCCCGCTCCTCTGCTACACGCAGGTACAGGCTTCCAGCCTGCCCTGTGGCCAATCCTGATGCTGCTCTGAGCAGCATCAGGATTGGTTGGCAGCGCCCAGCCAGGATGCTCCCAGGCAGACTGCAAGCCTGTGCAACTGTGTTGCTGGGCTGGAGAGAGCCCTCTGCGCATGTGCGTTTGGCTGGCCCGAGACGGCCAGCCAAACATACATGCGCAGTGAGGGGGAGTGCTGTCCACTCCCCCTCCGTGCACGTCACCCCATGGCCCGCCCCTTTCAAAGAAAAGGAAAACAGTTTATTATGCTTTTCTTTTAAAGGTTTTGCAGCTGCTGGTGAGGAAGCAACACTTCTCTGCCCTAATGGGAGAGCTGCCCCTGCCTGTCTGCTGACATTAGATTAGCTGGCAAAGTCAAGAGTAGAAAGAAATTGTCAGGTGTGTCTATGGTAACATTCTTATCGGCACATTGATCTGAGGGAGACGGCCACTCTGAACAATTTCTTTTTTTCAACTGTGTACAAAGTTTCCATTAAGCCCATGTAGATAGGCAAAACCAGTAAATTAACAAATTTACATTGTTTTCTTGCATTGCCCATGGAAACTCTTTTCCTTCTTCCATAAAAAGTGGTTAGTTGCTCAATATATCCATGGCGGGATATTTGAGAGCAGAAGATTGTGGCAGCCTATAGCCATTCTCCATAACCCAGGCGCAAAGCCACATTAGATGATCTGAAATGTGAATGAGACCGGCAGCTTCTCCAGTGTTGCCCTCTCCCAGCAGTGGCAGCTGCAAAATCTTTATAAGGAAACATTAATAAACAGTGTTTTTATTGTTTCCTTATAAAGGGGCGGGCCATGGGGTGTCGAGTGTGAGGGGGAGTGCTGGGCACACCCCTCAGAGCACATGTGTGTTTGGCCGGCCGCTTCGGGGCGGCCAAACACACATGCATATAGGGCTCTCTCCAGCCCAGCAACGCAGTTTCTGGGCTGGAGAAAGCCTGCACAGGCTCCCAGTCTGCCTGGCCGGGCCCTGGCTGGGTGCACCCATCCAATCCTCATGCTGCTTTGAACAGCGTCAGGATTGGGTGCAGGGCAGGCTGGGAGCCTGTGCCTGCCAGTAGAGGAGCAGGACACTACACAGTGCTCGCAGCTTTAAGGTAAGTTTACTCTCTTTTTTTACTTTTATTAATATCCCCCCTGCACGTGTGCCACTCCGCCACTTCTAACGCTATGAGCATGACTCAAATGAGAGGCAATTGGTTAGAGTATACCCACGGAATGAGTGGCACACATAGGGGGAAAGGTTAAGCAGCATGCTGTGGCTCAAAATACCTTACAGGAGTGTGGATCAGGAGGGAGATATATGGGGGGCTCAGGTTCTTTGCTCGTGGGTGGTGTTCTGCGACAATATTTGGTTCTTAATTCTACTCTGTTAAAATATCAACTCCATAATATCTACTAACACAATATCAGGAAGATAAGCATATATATGTGAATATGGATATTCTATTCTTAATTTAATGTTGGTAAATCTATGGTAACGTAAATATTTCACCTTCATGGTATTGTGACAGTCAATATCCTACACTTGATATTTTAGGATGGCAATATTTTTGCTAGATATTGTGACATGCATACCGATGGTGAAGGGCGGGAGAACAGAGGTTCTGGGATGGAAGAGTTCACCTCAAGGCCATACCAGCTGTGTGACAAAATCCATGAAGCTTTCCGGTGGTGAGGAGCAGGGGGTGAAAAGTGCAGCCTTAAGATCTTTTGCAGACAGTGAGGAGCAAAAAGAAGGTACAGGGTGGCTGCCAAGCAATGCCAGACCTCCTCTTCTCTCAGAGGCTCCTTCACAGCAGCCACAACATTCCCTGATGCTACAAATGGCCTATTGACGTTGCTATATTTATTTGTGAGCGTCCTGTTTTAAAGATTGATTACTGGCTATAAAGTCTATTTTTGTGAGCTTAATATCTCAGGTTTGGACACATGAATGTCACTGGAGCAAATGAATGTCTTTACTTTTGCACACGTACAAGAAGTCTGAGGTTCTGTAAGGAACATAAAGAAATGTAAAAAAAAAGCCTTGAGCCTTCCCTCTCTAAAGTCTTGCCAAAATAGTCTGAAATCATTTTTGAAAGGTGTCACTTGAACACCTCTTCAACTCTTCTTTATGCTGGAGGTTAAAGGGAGTACAAAACAATTGCAGAAACAAGCGTTAGCAGAAACATGGTTTGCTTCTGTCATTCTCAATCATCCTTAATAAGGTGGCAAAGCCTGGCACAGTCAGAAAATATGCATCAAGGTTTTAAAACTCAATATATAGTGAATCTCTGAATATTTCCTAGATACCTTGGCTGTCCCAGATTACAATATTCGACACCAATCAGTCAGTCAGTCGAATGAAAACTTTATTCAATTTAAAAAATAAAAAGTGCATACAGTTTTAATCATGTGATAATACTTGCCATTGTTCACATTAATCATTCAGATAACGTTAAATAATTAATTAAGTCAAAATGGTCTAATTTATGACACATCAGAAATCACTTTTTGTTTCGGTATTTGTTACAGTGTTATGCTATGTTAAATATTATTAATTGAACACTCGTTCACCATAGTTTTCTTGGCCTTTATAGGTAACAGGTGACCGGTAAAGCTTAAGATAACACTTTAGGAAAGAAATGCTTGTTTTAAGAACGATGTTTTTAGCTTTTTCAAAAGATCGCGAGATCTGGTCCATGGCGGATTTGATCTGGGAGTGGATTCCAAGCTGTGACAGCCTTCAGCGCAATCCTGCATCCTCTTGCTTTGTTCTTCCTAAATCTAGAGACTGTTTACTAGCTTGAATGATCCGATCTAAAATTTCAGGAGGGTGTACCTTTTAAAAACCTCTTTTACAAGAACAGAGAAGCAGAGTTGTACATGTTCTTAAATGTGAGGCAGCAAGTTAAGTTTTGAACTGAATACACGGATTTATAGGGACTCAGTGACGTTTTTGTAATAATGGGGTGGTGTTAGATGCAGGGGTCTTTGGTTGGCAGTCAGCTTACCCCCTGTCCAAGCTAGGACTCTCACTCTGGTCAGGAAAAAGAAGAATCACTCTTGGCTAACCCCTGCTCATCCCCTTGGTAGCTTGGCACGAGTAGGCAGGCTTAACTTCAGAGACCAGGTATAAAGTGTTTGTCCAACACATACAGTAATATAGTAAAAACACCACAAAATGACTCAACACAGGTTTATAAAAATAGGCTATATTTATCTAAATAAAACAAGACCAAAAACACACAAATCCGACATAAACAAGTTGTTATGAATTTTTAAAGGTTAGACTCAGAAATAGTGCATAGAAACACAGAATGCTTCGAGAAGGTGATAATACGGCTTTATGTTGGAATTGCTCCCAACAATCCAATGGCGCCGGGTACGGAGTCACACAGAACCCCAGATACAGTACCTTAGTAAAATGTGAGAACAAGCCGGTGTGTGAATTCGGGGATCGCAGCGTCACTGGATCCGAGGCGGCGTCGGTTCTGGTGCTGCAGGGCGAAGAAGCAGAGGCATCACGAAGAGGTGTTGGGTCCTTGCTGTGGAGCAGTAGAGGTGAGGCACGTCGGTGCGAAGCATTGAATTCGCACACTTCAGGCGGAGTCACTCATGACGTGGTGCAGCGACTTCCCTGTAGTCGCGTACTTTGTGGGGCTGCAGCGATGCAAGGGTCATCGTACTCCGGCGAGGACCATGGAGTCGGTTGCAGGCGGCGTCACAGAATTAGGCAGCAGCATCGGTCTGGAGTAATCCGAAGTTGATTTTCTTAGATTTTCACCAGCTTCTCCTTTCAAGAGCCCTGGGACTGGATAGAGCACCACTTGCCAGAGTAGGAATCACAGCAGAGAGTTCAGGTGCTGGTAAAGGACGTCTTTGATGACCCTGAGACATCAGAACAGGAGGCAAGCTCAGTCCAAGCCCTTGGAGATTCTTCTCAAGTAGGAATATACCACAAAGTCCAGTCTTTGTCCCCTTTGACAGGCAGAAGCAGCAACTGCAGGGTAGCCCAACAAAGCACAGTAACAGAGCTCTTCAGCTCTTCTCCTTGACAGAGAATCCTCTTGATTGCAGAAGTGATCTAAAGGATGGCGGAATTCTGGCTACCGTCATGGTGGTGGGCAGCGGTAAGGTGGCGTTGCTGCCAGCAGCAGCACCACTCCAGCAAAACACCGCCTATCGCATCATGTTCCATGAAATGGCCTGGTGGTGTTTTGCTGGCAGACGCTGCTGCTGGCAGCAGTGCCACATCCCCTCTCCTGCCGGGGACCCCCTGCAAGCAGGTAAGTTGGGTTCTCCGATAGGAGAGGGGTAAGGGGTGCTGTGTGCGTGTGTGGGGGTGTGTGTGACTGTGTTTGAATACGTGCATGTGTGTGTAATGAGTGTGTGCATGAGTAGGTGTGTGTACGTGCATATTGTGTCGTGTGATTGCCTGTGCGCCTGGTTGTATGTTCGTGAGTGTTGCTGTGAGTGTGTATGAATGTATGCATGCATGGGTGAATTTGTGTATGCCTGTGTGTATGGGTGTGTATCTAAGTGCTTGGGTATGTGTGTATCTGTGGGGGCGCGGGGGAGATCCCTATCAGTGCCGGTGGGCAGGGTCAAAATGCCATGGGCGGCCTAGTGACAGCCGCTGGGCTGGAGACTGTAGTCTCTGGCCCCGCGGTCGTTATCGCTGTGACAGTGGTTGTGTTAACTTGGCTGTTTGGCTTTGGCCAAACCGCCAGTGTCATAATACTGGATGTATGTACCACCAGCCTGTTGTCGGTAATACCTCCACTATTACACCGGCCGCCGGGGTCATAATGACCACGATAGTGTCTTGAAACGCGAAATGGATTGCAGAAATTCCATCCAGAGACAGTAAAAGTTGTGAATCATCATCGTAATTATAGCGTCTGCATCCGCTGGATGCTGGCTCCTAGATTAGTAGACTCCCATATATATTGAAATTATGGGCGATAGGGATGATCGCTAATGAACTCCACAATCTAAGCTGATTGATTTTGCTAAATAGTTTGCTAGTTGAACTGCTTCGGAACAGCATAATACAAGGTATTTGGACGTATGGGTCTCCAGTGGTCGCAATTGCAGCCTTGGCTTGCCCTTTGCGACTTCTGCCACTGTCTTTGCAACACCTGGCCTCATAGATGGCAACATCAGTGCCAGGAACACAGTGGCGGCTCGTCCTCATGGACGTTGGTTAGGGCTCCACTCTGTTTCCTCACAACGTTTTTATTGCACTGTGTGAATAATGTTTTATTATTCACGGTTAGTGCATTAGAAAATGGAATGCAATTAGTTGAAATATAGCCTTCTCTGGCAGCTGAGGTAAGTAAAAAAAAAAGCTTTGTGCATGATGGCGGGTGCGTGTGTTTATGTGAGAGAGAGTATGTGTGTAAGTGTAAATCTGTGTATCGGTAAGAATATGTGCCTCTCATAAATGTATGATCGACCATGTACAAAATGCCAGACAGCGCCAAAAACAACAGGACTGAAATTAGCCTTTACTGGGCTTCCCATCTTTACTCATCCACTACAGACAAAAGGACTTTCCCTGTGCTGTCCATGAGAAATAAACCTGCTTGTAGAGATTGAAGGAAGTTTGAGACTTGTGTTTACAGATTTCCTAAGACACATGCATCTCTGTAGTTTTTACTGGATATGGAAGTAGTGATATTGCCTCCCAGATGCACCAGTCACAGCAAAGCAGACCTTTGAGTAACTGGTGCTGTAAGACCAGAGCTGGGCTACATTGCCTAAGGTTATATTTCTGCAATGCCTTTTTAATAAGTCTCCTTTTTAGAGCATAATAAAACTTGCAGAAAAACAAAATTGCAATGTGCAGTGTATTGAATGGCGATCACAGGGGCAAATAGTTAGAGCTCTGAACCAGTGGTTCTGTCCAGAGAGTGGCACAAGGAAGTAACTCGTTTTATATCTAAATCTAGTGAGCTCAAACCTGTGTTGCATATGTGTTACCTTCTTCAGATACGGCTGTCAACTGTATCTGATTAGTTCTAAAGACTTGGAGGCAACACTCATCTTGTTGCAGTTCCTATTATAACTATCCTCTTCGAATAAATGTAAAAACAGATTCAAGGTCCCCTCTACTAATCTCCTTCAAATATTCTGGTTCCTGCTAACATCTGGGTCTTTTGGGCCTGTCACAATTTGTCTTAATATATCTTAACTATGGGATACCTGAGGCTGACTACAACATTAGACAGTGTTGACTGTTTGAGAAAAGGGTCCTTCTGCTGCGTTCATATCTTATGTCACAAGAGGAGAGTGCGAACCTTCATTAGGTCTTCCTTAAAGCTCACACCGAGATCTTTGTGGTAGATGTAACTAGCACAACTCAAGGGAATGGCCAGCAGTTTCTTTAATCAAGAATTTTCAGATGTCTGTAAGTTGATTTTGTTGGAATAATCCCACATGCCAGCCTCGTAAGTGGCCATAGAAACACGTTTGGTCCAATATATTAAACCTATTTCTCTTAAAGGTTTCATCTCCAGTTTAGTGGAGAAGCTGACACCAATTCGAAACTGTGAGACTGCTCCTTTTGAGGCCCCTGACACCCAACCCCAGGCTTCTTGTAGCACTGACTGCTCAAGTGTATATTATATGATGTCATGAATTTGAATCGTGGGTAGATCAACTAATCTATTCTTTCAAACTTGGTAAAAAATATTATTTTTGGTACTTAGAAATGTCAAAACTCTCTTACAGCTCTATGTGAAGGACAAGTTATTCCAAAAATGCCATAATAAAAAAAAATCTGGATTCTATGCATATACTTGTTCATCAGCAAGACACCTAGCGTACTGGGGTCCTGTGTTTGTGAGGCATACACCTCAGACACCTAGTGCAGGGCTGAGATGCTTTTGAGGGATTATGGAAGGAGAGCAGGACGTAGGTAAAGTGATTCAGTGAGAGACAATGTCTCAAACATTGCTCCTTTCTCAGTGAGTGGAGAAGAAGGCATGTCTTTACGTTAAAAATAAAGGCCGATATTTATACTTTTTTAGCGCTGCATTTGCATCATTTTTTGACGCAAAAGCGATGCAACTTAGAAAATACAATTGTAATTTGTAAATTTGCACTGCTTTTGCTCCAAAAAGTGACGAAAACGCAGGGCAAAAAAAGGTATAAATATGGGCCAAAGTATTTCATGTGAGCACTTCCTTAAATGAATAATATTTGGAATCTTAGACCTGCGGTTACACGAGCTAGGTTTTCATTTTTTTGCGAGTGGGCATAACTAGACAAGACAAGTATTTCCAAAGCAATGGGTCTCACGTTTGCTCGAGTTAGAGCTTTTAGCGTTGTAAATTCCTAACTAGACTTTTCTTGCCACCAAACTGAAAATAAAAAGTAAAACAGTTGACATAAGCGAGCCGATTCAAAGGGCCGCAGCCACCATGAGCGTGAACGAGAGACACAAAAGGAAAAAGAAGTTCGCTCGCAGTCAAAGTTGTCAGCAAAAGTGCAATTATCCATGTAACAGGGTTGATGGCCAAGGCAGTAACCAAACACCCAAAGGAGGATAAATGTGAAGCATTTAACAATGATAACTAAGGATTTTTGCAAGGCAAGCCCATGAACGAGTGATAGTGATGAACGTGCAGTGGGTATGGTTAAAAGCCAAAGATACATAGCATAGCTTGTGCGCTGCTATGCTCGACCTACAAAATAACTTGTCTCCATAAAGCATCAAGGGCCAGATGAATGAAAGCATTTTGCATTCGCAAACGGTGCAAATGGCCGTTTGCGAATGCAAAATGCCATTTCAGAATGTATGAAATACATTCTGAACCCAATTTTAATCGCAAAAATAGCAATTCCTTAAAATTGCGACCCTGTTTAGAGAGTCGCAAATTGCAATTCTCTAAATTAGAAATTGCAAATAAGGATTTCTTATTTGAGATTCCTTAGCACATGTATGAAGCAATTCCTAAATGCGATTTTGGCATTTAGGAATAGCTAATTACCACCAAGTTGAACTTGGTGGTAAGCATGTGCAAAATTTAAAAATGCATTTAAAATGCATTTTTAAATTGTACATGTAAAGCACACTTGCCGTTTTGGCATGTGTGCACCTTACATGTCCTCAAAACATTTTTTGGGGTGCAGCAGAGGGGGCCTTAGGCCCCTAGCACCCAGGGGTTTTGTATTTCCAAAACTGCAATTTTTGGTTCAGAAATCGCAATTTTGTAAATGCAAAAAATTTGCAGATATTGGCCAACAGGCCCATAGGTGCGAATGGGGCCGGTATCGCAATTTGCGATTCGGTAATAGCATTTGCGATTTTTAAGAAATCGCTATTACCGCACTTGACTATTACGTGGCACTTTGCGAGTCGTAAATAGCGATTTCTTAAAAATCACTATTTCCGAATCGCAAAAAGCATTGATGATACATCTGGCCCCTAATGAGCAATACAACATTTTTGAAACATACAAGCTCTGCTTGCAGAGCTGTTGTTTTCAATTACCTCTCAAAAAGGGATCTCCTCTGAGGAACAAAATAAAGCATTCTGTAAAATGATGGTGCTACTATTATATGATTGTTCTATAATATCTATGGAAAATCCATGCTATAAGGCATTACTGCAGAACATAGGTAATGCATGCCAGTTAAACTTCCTTTTTTTCAGTTGACATAGCAACCACAATGCGAGTAAAGGCCATTACATCCCAATTGTCATATCTTTAATAGTTTTTGGGATTCACTACAGAGGTCTCTAGGGTATTTTATGGCGACCTCCCCCTTGAGTGTTATTTCATTATTTTTTAGTAACGCGATGCTGCAGTGATAAAATGAATCTGTGTAAAAAAATAAGCAGGGAAATGATTATACATAGGTCAATAGTTTCATCCGTGTTTATGATGATAATTTGATTTAAAATAATATCAAATTAATGTTGCACTGTTGTAAACACACGTACATATCCTGCATGTTCACTTGTTTAGATTCAAAGCGTGTGGTAAATAATAGGAAGTGGAAACCTACTTTTTTATGTAAAAATGTAGTGTGGCTTTTTTTCCAGAAAAAAATGAAAAATTGGTATTATTGTGCTTAGTTCAGGTCTGGTAAATACGAAGGGGTAGATTCACTAAAGTTCCACACAGGTACTCCAATAAAGACCCTCAATAGTGGCAGAACAGTTCATTTAAGTTCTGAGCACTGTGGCCCATATTTATGAGGCCCTTGCACCGCCATTGCATCACTTTCTGTGAAGCAACAATGGTGCAAGCCCCTAAATCATATTTATGAAGCCATACAAAGTCACTTTGAGTGGCTTTGACAGGCCTCATAAGTATGGAGTAAGGCAGTGCAGCGCAAATCGCTGCGTTGCCTTACTCCGCGCTAGGGTGGTGTTCCATGGGTGTTGATGTGGGAGTTCCCATGCAACAACTATGGATTTTGATGCATCCCCAGATTTTCAAGACCTTGTAAACCTGAGGATGCCTCAAAATCTTACGCCTCCCAGGTGAGGTACAACGAGGATAAATATCTTTATTTCTCTTCATTCTTTCCTCTTTCAATGCATGCTACATTTGCAGCATGCACAGAAAGAGGAAAGTGCTTCCCAGGAATGTTTTAGTGCAGGAAGGGGCACAAAAAAATCCTGCACGCAAGGCAGACACCCTTGCACCATGGTGTAGAGCAATGCAGCCAAGTGACTTGCTGCGCTGCCCTGCACCAACATTTCATAGATATGGACCTAAGTAGGTAAATACCTGGATAAATACATTTATAGGGAGGGTTGAGGGCACAAAGCATCAAATAAAGAGACACAGTGCATTACAGATACAATGCAAGGACCTCTGATGCTCACGAAAAAGTTTTTGTTTTGGTGCTTGAATGGTCTACATCCACGAAGGTTAAAGCATTTTTTTTCCTTTTTCTTGTAATCTGCCCCAACTAGAGGTGGCTCTGTAACACTATAGCCTTGGCTCGCCCCTTGGAAGTACTGTCTCCAGTTTACTAATTTTCCTACACATCGGGAAAATATATAAATGGAAACACAGTCACCGTGCTGTCTGAATGCATGCTTACAGTGGTGTCTGAGGACACGTAGGACCAGGAATGCATGGTACAAATTACAACTGAGTCTGCGGACACAAATATACTATGTAGAGTAGAAAACAATAAGGGGCTCATTACAAGTGTGACAGTCTGTAGACCACCACACTCACTGTGGCAGTCTAAACTGCTGGCAATGCGGTGGTTCGACCACCACTTTACAACCCTGGAGGTCTGACCACCAGGGAACCCCCAGCTTTGCCAGGATCTTGTAAACTGGCGGTCTGGCAGAGGTCCTAACCTGCCAGGGCAGCGGTCCACCAGCTGTTTCATGGTGGTAGCTCAGCCATGAAAAGGCTGGCAGAGAACAGGTGCAAGGGTCCACAGGGGGGCTCCTGCACTGCCCATGCATTTGGCATGGGCATTGCAGGGGTCCCCATGGCCAGCACCATTGCAATGTTCATTGTCTGCTTTGTAGACGGTGAACATTGTGATTGTGCTGGTGCACCCTGGAGGAGACAGCATTGCCTCTGGCTCGATTACAAGCTGGATACAATGATGTTGCCTGTTTCCCACTAGGCCAGTGCGTGGAAACTTAGATTTCCACCCACTGACCTAGCAGGAAACCCATAATAGTTCCGGTGGGGAGGTCGCTGCATAGGCGACAGCCACTCCGCCAAACTCAAAATTAACCCCTAGATGATAAAAGAGTAGAGCATGCCAGTGACATGCATTGAAAGTTCATTTGGTAGACCTTTTCATGTTGATCTTTTACTAGACAGGAACAGACATTGGTCTACTCCATCTAATGCAGTACAGTCTCTTACCGAAGTCCCTTGAAAATGAAAAATGTAATACCTATAAAGTATTCATACCAAACCTGGTCTCCAATTTTAGAACTTGAACCAGTCATGTTCTACCTAAAAGGCTCCAGTTGTGGGATTGAAGATCTGGTTGTGAGGTGATTCTCCCCATTGTAAGTCAATTCTTCCCCATCTCTTGTGCACTTTGTTTCTGGGAAGCAAGGAGGAGAGGAATGGGGACGGGTGGTAAAAGGTAGACACGGACTACAAACTCATTAATTCTTTCAGAACCATTCGACTCTTTGTACCGGTCCCTGACTTAATATGCATGCAATGCTGTTGTTTACCCGATCACTGCATTGACTGAATACCATGCTAACATGTCAATAGTGTCCTGATATCGGACAATAAATCCGTAATTTGTCCTTTCACTGAAGACTAGTCCTACATCCAGAGGTCTTTATGCCATTCATGTGGGCTATGTTTAAAACAAACCTCAGGCAGACCACAGGTCAGCAGTGCAGTCAAGAGAGAGAATTTAGAAAAAGCAGATGTGTGATGTCAGTGTGTTTTTGAGTATGTACGTGTGTTAGAGAGAGAGAGGCACACACACACACACTGAAAGAGAGAACAAAAGAGAGAGAGAAAGAGTTCATCTTGACGTTCTAAGGCCCATATTTATACTTTTTTATCGCCACATTTGCGTCGTTTTGTGATGCAAAAGCGGCGCAAACTCACAAAATACAGTTATATTTGACAGTTTGCACCGCTTTTGCGTCAGAAAATAACCCCAATGCGGTGCTAAAAAGTATAAATATGGACTTAAGAGTTTTGGACAGCAGTGTTTATTTTCATGGAGACATCAGCTCTAAGGGCACAAGTGGATAGGAGGGTACACTAACTCAACCGACCAAACACACAAGCTGAAGAAAGACGCTACATGCATTCCAGGGTTGTCAGCTATTTCCAATGTTACAGTTAGCTTTATATGATGAAACCCTTGATGAAAATTACAAATATTTGCATACTATATGTACTGACATTAACATGTGAATCAGATTCTAACATAGTTAACACAATTGTTACTATGCAATATGCAAAATGCAATACCTGCATGATATGCTCAATCAATTTAATCAGCTTGAAACTTAAAACGGTTTAGTATGCAAGACAGAAAGCAGACTACTGCATCAGTGTTTATCAATTTAAGCAGTTTATACTGAACCTGCAGTCGGTAGCATTTTTCATTATTAACATACGTCAAAGGATTATCTCAGCACTGAACTTCACAGTGATTAATGTAGGTGATGAGTTGATAATTGAAATTTGTTTAATCTCATTCATGTGACTCTCGGCCACCCCAGAGGATGCTAATGATGTACAATTTGCACAATTTTACTTCTTAGGAAGCAAGTCAACATTTTTATCAACATCGTGAAGTGTTCCAAATGAAAAGAAAGCTATTTTCAACTACATATTAGTCTGTGTCTCGGTAGGCTTTACCTGGCTAGTATCCAAAGAATTTCTAAACATATTCTTTTAACATTCTCTTTGGGTAATGGATTTATAGAAACGTATTTTTTTTAGAAAAAAGAAAATTCGTGCAACTCAATGTCTGGTTTTCTATAGAACTGCATTGGGACTCAGGAACCCGGCCTAACATATTGATCAGAAGTCCTAAAACGAATGGCTTTGATTGCAGAAGCCCCTTTATGACCTTGAAATCTCCAGGACCATTAAGGCAAAACATAAATGTGGTTGGCTTGTGCTCCATTCCACTTGATTTAATTGCTGACTTGGTGACTATAAAAGGTAAATCATTTCTTCCAGGCACGGAAGACAGCCAGTCCCACTTTCATTCACCTTTAAATTTGTGGCCAGTAAATTGCTCTCACTTTCTAGAAGCACTTACAGAAATAGACTGTATGAATTAGCCCACGTGCACGATACGCATTGAGTGCCTGCAGTATATTCCCACACACCAGTTGCAGGGCAGTTCTTTGCATTGGGGAAGGTGACTGCAGGACAGAATTACCTATATGCACTGCTGACACTGTGGGATAGGACTCTACCATCAGGAACAGTCTACCAGTTCTCAATGTCTACTCATGAAGTAGAGGAGTTGGTATCCTAGCGTACATAGCCACTTTGGGTGGATGATTGAGGTTAATGTTCCTTCAAGCCTCCTCAGTAACAACATGCATAGCCTTTAGCACAGGCCACAAGAAAGCAGGTCAATATATTTCATTCCTCCATTGTGAAAAACTATGTAGTCTTCGGCTTTCTGTCAGACCTAGGCAATTCTGCAGCAGCCGCTTGCAATGTAACTTCCTTACTGGGTATTCCTTGTCCAATTGATGTTTTACCTCAAACTTATGTGGATGACATCTGATAAGTTTCTTATGCACTAAAACGAAACTGTAATCGCTGAGTTATTCTCACAGACGTACAGGTATTAGGTCTCAAACAAACCCTGTAAGAGATTTTGAAGTGATAAAATTGCCCACCATGATTCCCAAAACCAGTGGGGACACACAAATATTGGCATTCTAAATATTTTGATTACTTAATGCACTTTATTCTTCTAAACACAAGGTGAAAAAGTGAAGATGTAGATATTATGAAGGACTCAGCAAATAATATGATCATTGTGGTGTAGAATAGATATGACTAATTCATATACCATAACACCTGTAATCAATTAGTCGAATCCCTTCCTAAGTTATAACTAGTTGATTTAGAACATAGTTGCATTGGTTTGTTTATGCAAAATCATGTACCCCTGTGTACCTTGTTGCGCCATCATGCATGAAGTTTCAACTCCAAATTTCAGCCTCTCTCCAGCAGCCTGTTCAAGTGTCTAACCTGCTCCAATCAATATTATATTTTATACCTTTCGAGAATATGGGGTTTTATGCTGTGAGGTGTAGTCAGTTTGCACTTCGCTTCTGTTTTGCTGCTAGGGAGGTGGACAATACTTTTGTTCAGAATATAGGAAGTAAAGATAAGCCTATTATTTCGGTATCTCCTCTCTCCTTCCTTCTGGTTGAAACTTACAAGATAATTTTTCCTCTTGGCCACATTTCAGCTGTCATGCGTATTTTAAGAGCGTCAGAGAATGGAAATATCTTCTGTCTGTCCTGTTAATGTGAGCCTCGGAAAACGTGACAACTGAACAAAGCCCATATTCTGTTCTCTTCACAAATTATACAGCTTTTATTTGAAAATCTTCATTTCTATTTCCTAGGCTTCATAGTTCCATCACACACTTCAATATATTTAAAGAATAAAAAGTCACCATGTTAATGTACATCAAGGTCTGGGTTGCTTCCAAAAGTATGAAAACACAAAACTGGTATGCCACACATGTCAAAAATGTTTTTCGATCCCAGAATAATCTGATTGAAATGCGAATCTTTAGCAATCACTGTTTTTGGTTTCCTATATTGTCTGCATTTCCAAGATCATCTGGAAGAGAAAGCAGAGTTAATAATCGATTGCAATATTATATCCCAGGCATTAAGTGTCTCTTTGAAGGATGGTTGGTTTGTAACAAAAATTAACAGCTCTAACAGTGTTCTAGAAAAACATATATTCTATATGGGGAAGATCTTGGTAGCTTTGAACTGTGATAGTGAGGATTGCTGAGTACATATTACTTATTCACTTTTTGTCTACCTGAGTAGGGTCTTAAAATCGTAAAACATCAGCTATAAATATAGTAAGTGTTAAAAGTTGGATCTCTAGTTGGCACAGCACCTTGTCGAAGAAGGGACCACAATCCTAGTCAGGGTAAATCACAACACAACCTAAATTATCCTGTGCTCACCCTCTGGTAGCTTGGCACTGAGCAGGCAGGCTTAATTAAAAGGCAATGTTTCAAGTATTTGTCCAATAACCCATATGGTGAAAACATGACAAAAAGTGCTCGACACCAGTTTAGAAAAATATGTAATACTTATGTTAATAAAACAAGACCAAAGCAACAAAGATCCAAAATGCACAACTCAAGATATCACTTTTTAGAGGTTTAATTAAGTCTTAATCGATAGGAATCAATGGATGTATCTTTAGCACAAGGTACCTGGGATGCGTCATAAATAAAGATGCTGTGGGCTGCAAAGGAGATGAGGCAGTGGAAAGTAAAGCGATGCATAGATTTTTCCGGCGCAGCGGAGGTGATGCGTTGATTCTTTCCTTGAAGGCAAGGTGAGGCATTGATTTCTGGGCACACGGCCTTGGCTCCTTACTGCGGTGCAGGCTTTGGTGATAAATTGATGCCCTGGGTTGATGTGTGCAAAATCCAAACATGCTGTGATGATGAAACAGGTGCTGCATCAATCAATTCTGCAAGCACTGTGTCAGTTTTTCAGCCACGGTTAATTCTGTGGGCGTTGTGGCAATTTTTGTGGCATGGTGGATTTTCTCTCTTATGTGAACAAGCAGGAGAGCAGTCCTTCCAGAAAAGCATCCAGATGAGTCCTTTAGGCAGGACTGCAGTGCATCTGACAGAGTCTAGTTTTACCTCCAGAAGTGTCTGATTTTAGTGGGCCACAGACCCAGAATTTATACCCAAACGTTCATTTGAAGTGGAGGATACATCAAAGAGTGGTTTTGAAGTGTGCCATTTCCCCTTTCAACGCAGTCCCGTCTGCCAGACAAATCTGTAGGGGGTTTGTCAATCATTTGTGTGGAGTCAGGCCACTACCCTTTTATATGTACGTGAGAGCCCCTTCACCCATGTTGCCCAGGAAGACCCATCAGCATGCAGATGAAGCTGTATCCTGTGTTTATGGCAGTCTGGATGAAATGCACAAGGGAAGCTGTCAACCAGCACAGACCAGATGTAGATTGGAGGAATGCTGTAAGGCACAGAGAGCAGTAAGTGCCTACTTTCTAAAAGTGGCCTTTCTAAAATAGTAATGTCAAATCCAACTTCACAAGTAAGCAGGATTTTTCACTACCATTCCAAGTAGACTTTAATTTACAGGCCCTGGGCAAAATTGGTGAACCTTACTCAGGACATGTAAGTAAATTGGATTTGAAGTTTCTTAGGAGTCAATGTTACCATGTTTACGGGAGCGGGAGATAGCACAAGCACTTTAGCACTGGTCAGTAATGATAAAGTGCACAGTGTCCTAAAACCAGCAAAAACAAGATAAGAAAAATATCGGGGGCAGGCAAAAAGTTGGGGTAAACACCATAATGGTGTCAGGTCTAACAATAAGGAAACCATAATTAAATTCTTTTGCCGGGTTTGTTACTTGGTCTTAATCGCAGAAAAGTTGTAATTCTCAGCTGCATAGAACTCATGCTCGTAGTGGGCATTTACATATTTTTGCTGATCCACAAAAGCCTAAGGCATATGTCTGGAAAATTTAAGATTTACAATGCTCCCAAATTTCCTGTTGTGAACCTGAAAATAGCTCATTTGATTAATTTATACATCTTTATTTTGCATGGAATACTCATTTCCAGCTGAATTCTCTGTGTCCCCCCCATATCCTTTAAAAATAGGTATCTTCCCCATCTTCTCCCCTACATTTTAGCATCAAATACCTGAACCATCTCAGCAGTTATCAAGCATTGCAGGGAAATTTTGGAAAGGCAATGCCCATAAAGTCACAATGTTGTGCATGTTCACAGTACTTGACATTCTATGTTGAACATTATCTTTTCTATCTATAGTCAGGATTTTTCCATCGTCCTATGGGCCAGATGTATCAAGAAACCAATTTGCGTTTCTTAAATAGCGAGTTTTAAGAAATCGCTATTTAAGAAATGAAAAATGTTATGTATGATTTTTGCAATTCGGTAATAGCGATTTTTTTTAATTCGCTAATGCTACTACCGAATCACAAATAGAGAATCAGACCCCATTTGCATCTATGCACCTGTTGCTAATATTTTTGCATTTCCCATATTGCGAATTCCAGTTAGGAATTCGCAAATTAGGAAATGCAAATCCCAGGGTGCTGGGGGCCTCAGGCCCCATCTGCTGTACCCCAAAAATATTTTTACGGACATGTGAAGCACACACATGCCTTAGGGGCATGTATGCGCTACATGTCAATTTAAAAAATGCATTTATGATGCATTTTAAAAATGTGCACATGGTTACCACCAAACTTTAGTTTGTGGTAATTACATTTCCTAAATGCCCAATTCGCATTTAGAAAATGCTTGATACATGTGCTTTGGAAATCGCAAATAGGAATTCTCTATTTGCGATTTCCAATTCAGGGAATCGCAATTTGTGATTCTCTAAATGAGGTCGCAATTTTAAGGAATCGCTATTTTAGCACTTCCTTAAAATTGCACTGCAAATGCCTTTCATACATTGTGAAATGCATTTTTGCATTCGCAAACAGCCGAATTTTGCAATTTCCATCGTTTGCGAATGCAAAAAAGCTTGATACATCTGGCCCTACATGACTTATACACAACTATATTTTCAACTGCCTCTTATGATTCTCATAAATTATTCTTTAGGTGTACTTTAGGATGGTCAGTTTTTGTGAACTGGTGAACCTGCTATATAGGTGAGGAAAACTAAGATGTGCAGCTCTCCAATCGCTGGACAAGAAAGGGGCCAATACCTCATAGACACTAGTTTCCATGGCTTGCATGCTGTAGCTCAATGTTGATTGAGGGTAAACAAAAACACCAAAAAACAATCAAATAAAACAAAAGAATGAGAACAAAAATAAGAGTGGCAATGTAAAAAGAAGGGTCTTGATTTATCAAGAGGACTTGTGGAGTTATTTCAAAGAAATACATACAAACATGGTATTCCCAAATAGCTATACCAATCCTGTGTGGTGCAAATTAAGAACTTGTGTACCTAGTGCCCAAAGGTTAGGTCTGAAAGAAAATTGTAAATCCAGATGAAATTGCAAACAATCAGTTCTGGACAAGATCTGTTTGGGAACAATAACATTTTTACCTGTTTCAAAATGTAAGGGGAGTTTGACAGACAGTTGAAATAACATTAAGGGAAGAAAAGGCATAAAGAAGAGTAAGATGTCAATATGTGATAGACTGATCCCAAATGGTTGGAGGTTATCCAAAGGAAAACAATGAGTAATGGAATGGAGCAAGCAAGCTAGATATCCAGAAGAAATGAGAGAGAGATGAAAGAGTTGGTGGGAATGAAAGGGGTAAAGAAAAAATGAGAATGAAAGGAGCAGAGAAAGTAGAGCAGGAATGTGGTTGAGATTCTGATGCTAATTGAAAGAGGTGTATTCTGACAAAAATCTAAACTAACAGAATGCTTCATTTGAGAAACCTGAGAATGAAAACAGGAATGGAAGTCAAAAGAAAGGGTTTAAAAGAAGATGAGAGATAATTAGAGGGTGGAAAATCTGAAACAATGTCGACATTGTTAACCTTCTGGATATTCCACTGAAATATTTAAAATCCACAATTAAAAACAATAGAAACAAACAGAACCATAGGAGGCAGTTATAGTTTAGTGGGTGCAGCTATAAATCTGTGGTTCTCCCTTTCCACCAAACCTACAGCTCCCCCACTTTATTTAGAGTTGGGTAAAGGATGATTTTCTGGTGATAGAGCCTCAGTTGGCTCCGCTGATGGAGCCTCAGCTCATTGAGGTGTCAGAAATCTCTGACTTGATGCCCCATCCACTACGGAGTCGCCAGGGCACAGTTACGTTTGTCCCCTTCGTATATAAGGTGTTTTCCCTACCAAAGATTGCCAGGTGAGACAGTCTTGCTTTCAGGAAAATAAAATAAATTGCTTAGCAGCACTGTTGGACCTAGCCCTTTTTGCAGCGTTATCCCCAAACCTTTTGTTTTCTTTCTCCTATTTTGCCTGACCTGTTTTTGTTGGCTTTAGGAGTCTGAGCACTTTACCACTGCTAACCAGTGCTAAAGTGCATATGCACTCCGTCGAAAATGTATTGGTGATTGGTTTATCCATGATTGGCATATTTGATTTTTTCATAAGTACCTAGAACAGTGCATGGTGCATGCCCAGGGCCTGTAAAACAAATGCTAATAGTGAGCCTGCAGCAGTAATTGTGCCACCCACATGAGTGGCCCTGGAAATATGTCTCAGGCCTGCCATGGCAGTGCCTGTGTGTGCAGTTTCAACCTGCCATGTCAACATGGCAAGTGCACCCACTTGCCAGGCCCAACCCTTCCCTTTTATTACCTGTAAGGCAACTCTAACGTAGGCCCAAGGAGGCCCCACAGGCAGGGTGCAGTGCATTTAAAAGGCAGGGCATGTACTGGTGTATTTTAAATGTCCTGATAGTGAAATACTACTAATTTTGTTTTTCACTATTGCAAGGCCTATCTCCCCTATCCGGTAACATGGGGATTGCCTTGAAATATCATATGAGTGTATTTTCCCTTTGGGAGCAAATAGAGATGTGGAGATTGGGGTCTCTGAACTCACTATTTAAAAATACATATTTTGGTGAAGTTGGGTTTTGAATTTTTGAATTGTAAGTTTGAAAATGCAACTTTTAGAAATTGGTATTTTCTTGCTTAACCATTCTGTGCCTCTGCCTGGCTGTGGAATACATGTCTGGGTCAGGATGAAGGATGGGCTGTTTGTGTATTAAATCCGGACAGTCACACGAAGAGAGCTGAGGTGTGCCCTGCTTATCCTGATAGCCCATCACCAGGCTGATGTGTCTTCTTGAGCTAGACTGGTGGGAGGAGCTGACACTTGCACATGAATAGATCTGTGCCTGTCCTCGCACAAAGCAGTCTCCAACCCCCTGGAGTGTGTCTGGGGCCAGAGCAGGGAAAGGCAGGGTCTTGTGCACTACAAAACCTTATCTTTGAAGTTTGCCTACTTCAAAGACAGAAATCAGTATAAGTAATGGGCCTCTGACACCACATACTTAGAGCACGTCTGGACTGAGGTCATTCTGCCAGGAAGAAGAGCTGGATGCTGCAGTAGGGACTGCAATTTTGCCTGTTGCTTTGTTGTGCTAGCCTGCTGCTTGCTGCTTCTTTCCTGGGAGTGAAAGGACTGGATTTTGCTTTCTACATCCTGCCTTCCAAGGTTCTTCAAGGGCTTGAACTGAACTTGCCTCCTGTTAAGAAGTCTCAGAGCCATCAAAGACTTCACCTACCAGTGCCTGGACTTTCTTGCTGAGAGCCCTAACCTCCCAATTGGTGCCAAATCCTATTCTAGGGCATTTGGAAGTGAGCCCTGGTGCAACTAAGAAGAAACTAAGCACATAGACTCCAAAGTGACTTTGAAACCACCGAAGCTCTCTGACTCCACACTGTCCCTGCACCAGAGCCATGGTCCCCTCTGAGTTCAATGACTGCGACCTGCAACACAGACCCGCAGCCGCAGCAGAGCTTGCAAAGTCCCACCACAGCATGAGTCCCAAGTGCCATGTCACCGACTTTGGCAATACCCAACTCCATTTCCGCTGCAGCACCTGTGGCCCTGTGGTGTGATCGTGAGATGTGCAAAATTGACCCCTCACATTTTGACCTACTAGATTCACCCTACCTGCCGGGTCCTAATGAACGGACACCTCACCATCGATGCCGCATCACCTCCCCCTGCAACCATGAGGAAGTGATATCGCACCTCCCCTACCTAGTGGTAAGGAACTGACACCTCACCTACCCGGTAGCAGTAAGGAACCAATGCTACACCGGCTCCAGCCACTCCTCACCTCAGAACTCCATGCAACGTCTTTGTATCCTCATTGTTTTCCAAGGTACTGTACCTGGGGTCCATGCAACTACGTGACCGGCACTCACTCCCTTCGCAAGTGACATTGGAGTATTGGGAATGACCCTGTCAGGACGCCGTGATAGCCCCAGTTGGAGCTATTGTGTTTCTAAGTGCTTTACTAAGATTTCATCTTTGAAAATTTGTATCTTTACATGTGTATGTTGATTTGTTTTTCATTTTGGTCTTGTTTTACTCAGATTAATATTGGCTACTTTTCTAAACTAGTTTGGAGTCATTTTGTAGTGTTTTCACTGTGTTACTGTGTGTGTGGGTGTATGTGTGTGTGTGTGTGTGTGTGTACAAAAAATTCACCCATAGCCTCTGCAATAAGCCTGACTGCTGTGCCAAGCTACTGTTGATGCAAATATATTAATTAGAAAGTATTAATAAATGTTTATGTATTTTGAATAATGAAAAAATGTAGAAAATGATTAACTTAGAAAATAATGTGCACGTTTGAAAATGTGCCCTCGGAGAGCGATCACCAAGATTCACAAATTTTAAGAATGACTTGCATATGTGAAATATTGAAAATATATTATAATAACGTAGTAATGTCATATTAAGATATATAACTAGTGTCTTGCATCATATTGTAGAGCTTAACTTAGCCAAAGTTGTGGCCTAGTTTTGCTAGGCCTTGTACAGAAGCTGAATATTAATGTTCAATGAAAGATGTTGACAGATCAGGCTAAACATGAACTGCTTATTGTTTAATAAAAATTGTTTCGCTGAAACCTTTGCATGAACAGACGGACAGGAGACGATTGAAACTATGATGTATCAACTACTGTGTAAAGCGCTCAGAGCGTACTTTTCCAGGACTTGAACAATAGAGACACTGACTGGAGAAGTAGATGCAACATTTTCAATACCTGACAAGCCGGATGATGAGGACATCGCAAAATGAACCAATAAACAATCTGAGAGCTGTATAATCATAAAATTCACAGATTTGAAGTAAATATACAATTGGATAGAGTCATAACTGGTGATTAACTGACCAATTAGGCATTGGGGGATAATCTGGGCAACTTTGATATAGAGCTGTGACAAAGAGGGAAAACTTCAGAGATGTTAGGTGCAGATGTAGAGGAGACCATATTCCGAAATTGATGCGAAATCGAAGAAGATTCAAGATTCTGTCATTGGGCTCATGCTCTTGAGAGCCTGATGTGATGCTGATCGATTGATGACCTAAGGACGAAGACTGACTTCTTGTTGATCCATACCGAGGATAGGTAGATATGGCAATGTGGCTGAATTTACTTTTGTGCCTTTTCTTTCTAGGTACCAACCGCACTGTTTTAAATAGTTTTTCTCTTAGCTAGATGTTTTCCAAAGTCATGTTCTAAACTGTTTTCGCATGAAGTCCCACATGCTGATGCTAATCTGGGTTAGGTGAGGTTCCTACCTTATCCATTGACAAACACAGAGACAAATGATTGATGAATTGATTTGCCGAACTCTGTTACTCATGCTGACTTATTCATTCCTGATTAGATTATTGACCTATGTTACTGCTTTAGAATCTACTCTGATGCAAGTTTTGATTAGACTATGTTTTTGGGTCCTTCTACTGAATTAATACGGATTTGCTGACTTGAATGAAGTTGAATTAATTTTCATAAATTAGTATTGTAACTAATAGGGAATAAAACTGTTGAAACGTGGAGTGAATTGTGGTTATTCATGACCGGAGGGTCATGGGGTGTTACGTTTCTGATTTATTAATGTTGATGACTAATGTTTATTGAATTACGTATTAATCATTAGTGTGACTGCCATTAGCCTAGCTAGGATATTCCATGTAAATCAAAAGGTTCATCGACCTATACGCGTCCCCTTGTAAGTTTACTTACTAAGGACCAGGCGTGCTAACACTTCCATAGGGGTGAGCAGGGGTTAGCTTAGCTGTGTGACTCCCTTAACCTGACTAGAGTGAGGGTCCCTACTTGGGCAGGGTGTAAAACCACTTCCAAATAAAGACATCATTTCTAACATGCTCATTAAATATAGAGCCTACTCAGCAAGGTGTCAGTGCCCTCAGTGGAGCTATAAGTGCAGACATCCTTGCCAGTTTGACTGGGATCTCTAAATATGGAGGGTGTTCCTTCACCATGGAAGTGGAGGTCATAACCACTGCTCATGGTGGTCCGCCTCGTACTCTAAAAGAGGCCCCAGGTAATCTAACCCTAGCAATTAATAACGTGATCTCTTGTTCCGCATGGAGAAATCGGCCAGTTGTACACAGTATATTATGACATCTAGATAATGCATTTGCAATGGGCGTTGTATAACACCACAAGAATGGAATTAACAAGGACGAGAGCTCACAGAGGTCTTTTCTTCTTTCGAACTAGTGGTTTTGATGAATAAAAGAGCAAGATATGATAGCACAAAACACTGAATGAAGTTCTGTCTTGTCCTTTGAACTAGAGGCATGTGAACTGCTTGTGAGAAAAT
Organism: Pleurodeles waltl; assembly: GCF_031143425.1. Taxonomy (NCBI): domain Eukaryota; kingdom Metazoa; phylum Chordata; class Amphibia; order Caudata; family Salamandridae; genus Pleurodeles; species Pleurodeles waltl. Next base: position 723,293,821 of record NC_090446.1, on the reverse strand, counting down.
GCTAATGCAGGCATATACACAGTAAAGTAAATTGAATCTAATATTACGTTAATTATTGAATACAACAGATGTTTAATAAATTAACTAATGTACTGGCTAATGAGGAGTGACGTGCCCAGGTGGCTCCAGAGAATGAAAAAACAGCTGATTTAAAATTGTATGGAAGCAATTAAAGAGTTCTGCTGCATGCGCACGGATCTCTTTTAGCTGCACCAATGTTTTAGTGTGCTATCTTATGTTTTTATGAACTAGCTTTTAATCTGCTCGGAATGTTTTATTGCGTTAAGTTAAATAATGGCAAGTTATTTTAGATGTTTGCCACCGCGGCTGGTGCCTTGTAAAAGCAAGCCGGACACACTTGAGCGCATTAAAAACCAGACAAGCAGTATTTGCTGTTCCGGTCGTATTTTGAAGGTTTGAAGTGAGGCGTGTAGTTCAACAGAGGCTCTGAACATAGTCATCTGTTATGTAGAAATGGTGAGGTACGGAACATAGATCAGCATTGCTTCCTGCCAGCCAGTAAAGAACTCTATTCATTTAGTATGGATTTGATTGCTTTATGATAAATCGCATGTGGCATGGACTCATTACACATTCATTTAGCACTCACTTGAATTGCGATTTCCTTTCAGAAAATGTAACTAGACTAGAGTCAACAAGAAGCACATCAGCAGCTGGCAATATGTGTGTTTATCACATTCTTATAAGCACTTCAGGATGTATGTGATCTGGGCAGAGAGCAGGCCCTGTAATAGCAGTCTACTTGATAGAACCATCAACTTAAAGGTCACCCTTCCCAAAACAATGTTGCTTAAAAATGTTTACAGCTAGTCGAGATGAACAGCATGCAACAAACGCTTAAGTAAAATGCGTCCAACAAATGAAATACATACGTTTGAACTGCTGGCGTGCCTTGTCCTTAGTAAGTAAACTTACAAGGGGATGCGTATAGGTTGATGAATCTTTTGGATCGCATATGGTATCTTAGTCAAGTATAGCGAGTAAAAGAAAACTTCAACAATTAATTTAATCAGAAAAACCACCATGACTTATATGAAAGTCAGTTCTGTTTATTCCCTATTAGTTACAACTTTAATCATAAACAGTATTCAACCATATCATGATTTTCAAATTCTTTATTAGCAACATAAGCAATGAATTCTCATCATTTTATTAATATGCAATCAACGTTAAACAAGCAAATATCAATTCATATTATATCGAATGATTCAGCAACTTGTCAGTCAGTCTAAGTCACCCTAAGTCACCCTAATCAACCTACCTATCTCCAGATTATCATCAGCATGTGGGTCTTCATGCTACAACAATCTAGTCAAAAATCATTAATTTGGAAAAAAAATCTATCTAAAAGAGAAAAACATTTAAAACAGCGCAGTTGGTACCTATAAAGAAAAAGCATTCATTAGTCAGTCAGATTATAGCTACCTATCCAAGATAGATCAACAACGAGTCAGTCTTCGTCTCCAGGTCGTTCAGTCACCAGCAAGGCTCAGGCTCACAGAAGCAAGCCCAAGTTTCAGCACTTCGGACAGCGTCTCCTGACATCATCAACTTTCGCCCCTCCGTTCTGATTTTTCCCTTCATGTCATGACTTTTTATTAGGGTCTCTCAGTCCGTCCCACAATTTGCCCATTGGTCAACATTATCAGAGGTTATGACTCTAACCTATAATTTTTGTTTACCACTTGTCTACGTTTTTTTGAGAGTCAAGGTCCATTAACATGATTGGTTCTTCTGTCGATGAGAACATCATCCGGTTCTTCAGGTAACAAAATTGTTGTTCCCAGCTCTTAGTCTGTAGCTCCATTGTTCAAGTCCTGGGAAAGTACATTTAGCTTACTCTACACGTAATTGTATCAATTTGTTCTGATCGTCTCCTGTCCGCTGGTGAGTTTGCAGTTTTCTCTAACAGAGTTTATCATTGAACTCTGTACAGTTCAAGGTTCTTCTCTTCAGTTGCTGACTGCGGCAGCTCATCGCGTCTCCATGTTTAAGCAGGCAAGGCCCAGAGCTGACTAGGCCTTTGGCTAAACTAAGAACGTATGGCATTACAAAACATAGATTATATTATTAATTATAATATATTAATACAAAACTTTAAAACATTTCACACTATTTAGTACTGTTAGCACAGATGGTGACCACTCCCCGTGGACACATTTTGCACATTACACATTATTTTCACTTACTAATATTGTTCCTCTTATTAGTATGTATACGCAAATTATTAGCATATTCTCATATTAGCATATCTGCTGTAACCAACTAATCATGAGAACTTGCCCTCACTTATAGCAATGTTGGTGTATCACTTGAGTGTTCCAAGGCGGGCAATGCAAATTACGGTCTACACCTAAAAAGGAATAAATTCCTAATCAGGTCTGTTTCACGCAGAAGAAACAAAAAGATTTGCATGTTTTTCTCATAGTATGGTACTTCAACCATACTTTTACATGGTTAAATCTACGCCAAAAATGGTTTATTTTGTTAGACCTTCATTGATCATGGTGCGCTACTATAGTCTGTTGACTAGCTGGATGCAGATCTGCTGATCATCACTATACATTTGTAACTGTTATTCAACACCAGCAGCAATTCATACCTATGTTGAAGATATGCAGATCCATAACTAAATGCATAAAGCTCACCTCACTAGCATGAACAGGAAGGTTTTACGCTTTAATTAATAATATGCCAAGGCCATGAAAATGATAATTCAATGGAGACCTTTGCCTTCAAGTGGTAAACGGAGCTGGTACCACTCCATCTACCAGTACAGGGAGTAAAACGTTCTAATTCAATCAAAAGAGCATGGCAATGGTACAGAGCTGAACTTGTAGCTTGTATGAATTCATGGATCAACCTATTAATACATATAAACCATAGAATTGAAATCACAATGATTGATTGATTAAACATTTCTAAAGTGTGCTACTACCCTGCTAGCATATCGTGGTGCCCCCTCTCCCCCCATTAACTACATGAAGGGAAGACATTAATCTGAAAGCAAATAGGCTTTTAAGTATTTTCGAAAGTGCTGGTAGTTTGTCATTGACTGGAGAGAGACAGAGAGCTTGATCAATAAGGAGATAGTATGGGGTGTGAAAACAAAACAGAGAGCTTTGAAAATATATCTTTTCCTAGCAGACAACCAATGCAACCAATGCAGCACACAAAAATTGTGAGAAATTAGATCACATCTGCTGATACCTAACAGCAATCTTGCTGCTACCTTTTGAATGCTTTGCAGTCTATTCATCTTTTTTGAGGAAGGCTCAAGGAGGCTCGTTACACTAGTCAAGTCTTAATATGACTGAGGCTTGAATTATCATTTGTCTACATTCCTTTGGTGGGTATGGTACCGCTTTCGGTAACAAACTTGAAGCATGCAGCTAAGAACTCATTTACAGATGTACTCTTGAAAGGATGGGCTTGTATTAAAGACGCCATCCACATTTTTTGCTGCTCAGGACGTGGTGGGTGAGGGATGAGAGAAGATGACCACCATTGTGCATCCCAAATTCTTTTGTCCCAGAAGACTAATACTACCAAATTAGTAGAGTGAAGGATTAGGGCATTTTCATGCATCCATTTGGCAATGCTAGGCATGCAATTTATAAATTATAACTCTAATGCTGTCACATGTGGACTACTGCAGTATAGTCTATATTGGTGGCCTAATTTTTGGAGATGCTGACTTTGGAAATGGGGGACCAAATTTTAAGCCTGGCCTCAGCTTGACATACCGTGATTCTGGACAATTCACTTAACCTCCCAGTACCTAAAGAAAAAAAGTGTAACATCTTGCTCTTGTGTTAAAACTTTTGATTCTTATGCAAGGACCTCTAACATCTTCGCACCAATTCCACACTATGTAAAGAAAATATAAATAGGTGCCTAAAGAATTGACGTAACATGATGGTGGTCCTCAGTGATCCTGACAAAAGAGAAACAAAGTTGAGAGGTTGGTAATGCTCATAGTACACAGCAATACTATACCAAGAACCTGTGAATCAATAACAATAAGTAGTTTCTGTGTGGTAGAGTCAGTATAATGACAATGAATTAAGTAACTATGGTCTAATGGTAGGTTACATTGATGGACTGGTTATTTCAGAATAATTGTTATTTTTATTTGTAGGTTTCATGTTTGCAGCGTGTGACACTTGATGTTGACCAAGTATTTGTTTTGCTATCTGCTAGTCTTTATATTACATAATTTGACAAATATTACAAACATATACTTCTTGTATTGTTTGGGTGAGAGTGAGGTAGTGAATATTATTCCTAAAGAAGAATCATCCATGCCAATTTAAACCATAATTACGCCAACAAAATACCAATAAGAGATAGTTTAACTCATCTTTAAACCATGAAGTGATTCGTGTAATTTTCAAGAGCAGGAACATTGTTCAAATAGGCTCACCTCTTAAATATCCGGTTTAGAAACCACTGACATGAATATGGTGTGAATTGCGTCCCACAACAGTATTGTATTCATAAGTTTTCAATACCAGATATTCACGATCATTCAAATGACAATTTTTTAAATGTAAAAATATAAAAATAGAAAGTGCCATTTTAGGGCAAGACAATGCAGGAATAAAAAGGAGAGATGCAGAAATGAAATGTGGCACACCATGTGTGAAATATTGAGGGAAGGAGTAATGGTCAAATAGGTATGAGGGGGAAAATGATGGTGCAAGAGTTTGTAAAAAAAAGGCAGATGTAATGAAAGAGTGAGAAGACTCGGAGAGAAAGAGACTGGGATCGCAAATACATGCAATGTATAGTTAAATGGTAATGCAACCCGCATTAAGGAGTCTTTTTACGGATTTTCATTCGTAGGTTCCAGGCGGCATTGTGTGTGTCATTGCTATGCCACGTAGATACATTCAAAATTAAAATTATAAAGCTTTTGCTTTGGATATTACTGCTGGCAACATTGCCTGTTGCACTGCAGTGGTCACATTTCTTGCAATCCTGCATGCAATGGCCACGAATTGAATTTTGTTTCAGGTAATAGAGACATTTTGCGTCAGTAGCTCGGGATGCTTTTCCTTGAACAATAGGAATTCTCGATATAGAAAAGATATTTTACCTTCGGGCGTAGAAGGGGCGATTAAATGCCTGCTCTTTAGGAGGCATTTTGCAGCAAGAGCAGAAAGAAACAGCTGGGTGATCTGGGCTTCTATAGACGGTGTGGGTAAAAATGTGACCCTGTAAATAATTAATATCTCTTGCATAATCATTAGTTCTGTAATCACCATTATTGTTTGTAAGTTTATGATGTTTCTTTCAGTTTAGTTAACCACTTCACTTGTGACCTTTGGCCTCGTCTCATTCACAACGTTGTGAAGATCCTATGCACTCAGAATTTGCTATATACTATGACATCAAGAAAGCATATAAACAACAAATAAGTAAATAAATGCATATTGAAGAAAACCCATCGTCTAGTGTCTAATGCCCTTGTGGCCTCGCCTGCCAAACATCAAACATCACAGTATATTGTTAGAGGCGGCTGATGGCATGTTCAGCACACATAATGACTGTTGCCTCGTTTATTTTCTTGTGAAGGCTTTCAATATTGTACTATACATGTAATAGTGTACATAGTTACCTGCTCCAGGATTTATAGAGAAATGAACAGCCTTGTTTTAAATTGTAAGGTTAATGAAACAGAAGAAATTGACAAAAAGTTCTAATACAGCTCCCTTAACAGGAACATATGCCCTTTGGTCCGAGATTTCCTAATTGGAGTATAAGATTTATCAATAACAAACGTCCTCAATTCAATGAGCTAGAGAAGTGTTTAGAAGGGCATTGATTCATTTCGCTGTTTATCCCAGATTTCCATGTATCACACAGGGACGGCTTTTGGAATGAAGGGCTGGTGGGACAGTGCGCACAACAGAAGGGGGCAAATATAATACGAGTAACACTTGCCTGCCGCGCCACCCAGCCTCCGAGGCTCCTGACACCTCTGTGCTTCTGCCTTGCTCTCCTCCCCACCCAATTCAGACACTTCTCTCATGCTGTTACACAGCATGAAAGAAGCACCGGGATTGGCCTGAGCTGACTGAAATGCCACTCAGTGAGGGAGTGGGAGTCTGGGCTTGGTCTTTCACAGCCGGGTGGAGAATTCTAAGTGTGCTTGTTGCTTTGGCCGGCCTTGCATGCCGGCCAAACCAACATGCACACTTAGAGTGCACCTAGCACTCCTCCTCCCTGTCCCCTGCTGACTTAGAGGATGCTAGCCCCACCCCGCCCTACTTAAGCGAAAAAATAAATTATAATAAAATGCTTTTATTATCATTTTATTTTTCTGCTTCCCTGCTTCCTTTCAGTGGGGAGTTTGGGTTCGGGCTCCTCACAGCGGAGGAACTGACTCTGGTATCAGAAGAATCTGAAACTGCTTGCCAGGAATATGGTATGTTCTTGGAGTTAATTTCCCCTTTAATGAATTTACAGAAAACATAGATGAATGTGCTTCAGGCAATGCCTTTCAATACATTTCATTGTGAGAGTACATTAATGTTAACAGGAGTCATAAAAGCAAAATCACTGATGACCTGTTTTATCCTTACAATTAATGAAAGATGGAAAAGCTCCAGGCACAATACACTGCCCTGAGGTGACGGAAACCTGCTAAGGGCTTGTATCAGAATTTTGTTCTGAGAGTTGTCCAGCGCAGTTGTAAGCTTGGAGCCTCCATATCGAGACTTCATTCAAGAGCTCATTAGCGTAATATAACCTTCGGTGTGAAATAAACGTTTGTGCCAAATTATTGCAGAATCTCTGCGGGGTTTCCACCGAGCTGGTAGCTTTTGTGGTGTCTTGTTCAACATTATAGGACAGAAGCTACTGAGGTATACTCGACAGTATCAATTATCGAATAAAATATATAAACTCTGATATACACTTGATCATGTTAATTTGTGACAACTTTTATTAAACGAAGATAATGCCTTCAGTCATATTATATATGAATGTTAATAGGGTCATATACATATCAGCTCGGGTCTGGGGGAGAGAGGGGCCTTCTCAGTGGCTAACTTCGAAATTATGGGGTGCCCTCCAGAATGTGATGAGGGGCCCCTGAGACTTTTGCAGCTCACATATATGTTTGTAGACTTTAGACTGAATGGGACCCCTTAAATGGTGAGACATAGCAGGTGAAGAGGCCTGCATTACGTGCCTGGGCCCTCTAGATACCGCATGGCTATACACCACTGCAGCATCTGGTTACAGGACATGCTAAGACATAGATGGTCCATGTGGGTCACTCATAACAAACAAGCATTTTCAATGCAATGGGTCTCGCATTTGTTTGAGTTAGAGCTATTAGCGTTGTAAAGCAAAAAAAAACGTAGCGCGATCACGCTATGTAAAATGCAGCACGATGGCACTGCGTGGAAAATAAACAGATAAAGTAGTCCAGACTCCAGGCTGAAACCATCGAACCTTGTATGTTTTTGGTACTTTACCGGTGCTGTGTAGGTGGGCTAAACACCGGAAAAGACATGACGTATGCATGCCTTTCACAAATGAAAGCAGGTGGATCTTAAAAGGCAAGCCCACGAACAAATGTAAGTGACTGATGTGGCATGGGCGTGGTTTCAAGCCCAAAGAGAGATTACAGAATGGACGGAGCACGTTGTGCTCGCCCTTAAAAAGGCAACAGTGTGACACATAGTTCAAAGTGGTTAGAAAGGTCAAAGTGCCCACCTAGGTCTACCACCGTTCGCACGCATATCAGTGCAGTTTCCAGCATGGACATAAGGCTGTTGCAGAGGGATTATGTGGTTTCCAGGTGAGCCAAGGTAGTTTGATGCAGGGATCAAGCTGAAAATACTGGTGGGACGTTTGGTATATTTCGCTACCTTAGTTGCTAGGTCCTCAAACTGGGATGTGACAGAGTAAGATGAGGAATTGTATTACAATTGCATTGATATAATGCTTACTACCTCTGGCGAGCCATTGACGCTCCTTACATTTTGTCTAAAAAAAATTTAAAAAAATTAAAGCGTGCCACCTGATTGCATCAGGGAGGAGAACAGTCTTAAGGTGTATTCTAAAGTCTAGGGGTTTAGCAGATGAAGAAAGTACATCACAGAGTTGGGTCTTATTGCATCATTCAGATAACAGGTGGTGAGCTATGTAGTGCTGTGACGGCTGAGTGTTAGAGGACTTCTGTTCGGAATGGAAATCTTTAGGTGCTGAAAACGTGAAGGCGGCTGGGAGCCTTGAACCGGATACAGGAGGCAGAGTGACTACAAGGCTGTAAATGTTTTCTTTATCCGGTAATCATTCCATCTGCTTGTTAAGAAGCCTTCACCGGGACTATCCTGGCATTCGGCAGGAAAGTGTGATTTGAACTGTTAGTATCATTATGCAACAAAAGAGAGGTTCGGCCAATAGACATACAATCGTGGACAGGTTGGTATTGACCTATGGGAAATGTTTCAGCTAGAATCAACTCTCAAGGACTTTACACAGAAGTCAGACCTGAGACCCGTGCATAAACTTGAATTGTGCACACACAGAGAGGAAGAAAATATAGAAAATCCATATACAAAACTTACAATTGAATGTAAAGACTGTGCGAGCTATTGTTAATGAGATTGAACTTAATTTGAGGGCCGTATTTTCAGGGGGCCTACTGATGTTGACATCTGAATGGTGTTCAACAATGACACTTTGAAATAGAGTTGTTTTTTGGAGGCACATTGATATAGGGATCTGATTTGATTTAATAGTGAGCAAGACAGTTTGGTATTCCATTTGAGTTTTAAAAATCGTTATTGACAGTATTGAATACTGTGGCTACCATGAGCCCTGGGAGAGATGGGAGGCTCCATTTGAACAAAGTGATACCCACTTTATAGGCAATGCTCATGCATAATGGGAGAGTGCACAGATGGCCTGGTGAACAAAAGTGATCTGAGGTGCAGAATGCTACTCAGTAGTCACCATCGTCAACACCATAAAGGCACTATTAATCACCAGTGTTTGGAAGGTACCTTTAGAGCTCATGCATATCCTAATATTTACAAAAGTACACAGTACAAAGTAAATTATGTTCACTTTTCGTATGGTGAAAAAAAGTCCAATTTGGGAGTCACCAATCAAACTCAAATCTTATTTCTTAGATCTGACAATACTAGACATTTACCACCAGCCATCCCAAATAGCTAAATTATTTTAATTTAATTTAGCATTTTGGCATGTTGGCTGATACAGTTTCTAAAGTGTTTTCTTTTCATTATTTACATCCATAATAAGCAAGTACATTAGTGGCTTTTAGATTTTATCAATGTATCTACTATGGAGGCAATCATATTTATGCACATGCAGAAAGGACAAGAAAATATTATATAGAAAGACTGCATACTACAGTTTTCAGGAAAATTAACATTATATTCATTTAAATGATTACTTGGTCACAATATCCACAAATTCATATTGGCTCAAAGAGGCTACATTGAAAGGGACAAGTGCATATCTGTTTTGGCTCTTGCTTCTTGTTGGCCCTTTCTGCAGGGTCATCCCCAAATGTATCGCCTTCCTCCTCCTATTTTTCTGACCTCGTTTTTTGTTGATTTTAGGACTCTGAGCACTTTACCTCTGCTAACCAGTGCTAAAGTGCATGTGCTCTCTGCTTAAAACATGGTAACATTGGCTTATCCACAATTGTCATATTTAAGTCCCTACTGAAGTGCACTATGTGTGTCCAGGGTCTTTAAATTAAATGCTTCTGGTGGGCCAGCACAACTGATTGTTCCGCCCTGGCATTTGTTAGAAAGTGTGTGCAGTTTTGGCAAGTTAATCCTCATGCCAGACCCAAACTTTCCTTTTTGTATTTAAAAGGTAGGACATGTACTAGTGTGTTTTACATGTCCTGATAGTGAAATACTGCCACATTCGGTTTTCACTATTGCAAGGCCTATCTCTTCCATAGGTTAACATGAGGATATCCTTGAAATATCTCTTAATTTCCCTTTGGGAGCAGATAGAGATATGGAGTTTGAACTCAGAATTTAAAAATACATCTTTTAGTGAAGGTGGTTTGTAACGTGTGTGTTTGAAAATGCTACTTTTAGAAAGTGGGCATTTTTTTGCCTAACCATTCTGTGCCTCTGTCAGACTGTGGAATACACGCCTGGGTCACAATGACAGTTGGGCTGGCTGTGAATTCACTCTAGACAGGCACACAAAGGGAGCTGAGGTGTGCTCTGCATATCCTGTTGGGCCTTCCAGGGCTAGAGTGGTGGGAGGAGCTGACAAACCTGACTAGGGCTGTGCATGTCCTTACACAATGCAGTCTCCAACCCCCTAGAATGCGTTGGGGACCAGGGCAGGAAAGTCAGAGTCTTGTGTACTACAAAGACTTTTCTTTGAAGTTTGCCTACTTCAAAGACAGAAATGAGTATTTCGCCTCAAACCCCCAGACTCTTAGATCACTTCTAGAACAAGAGGAGACTATGCCAAGGAGAATAGCTGAAGAGCTGTGATGAGGAGTACTGCCCTTTTGCTGTGTGTACTTTCTGGGTTGGCTTGCAGTTGCTGCTTCTACTTTAGAGAGAACAAAGACTGGACTGTGCTGTGTATCCTGCTTGTGAAGTTTCTCTAAGGGCATGAACTGAACTTGCCTCCTGTTAAGAAATTTCAGGGACATCAAAGACTTCACCTGCCAGCACCCTGGGTTCTCTTGCTGAGGACTCTGACTTGTCAGGAGGTGCCCACTCAAGTCACTGGGCCCTTGGGAGTTAAGTCTGTCAGAAAAACTAGAAGAACAAGGCTCACCGACTTTGGACGACTCCAGAACCGGCACTGCTCTCCGACCCTGTGCTGCTACCTGCACCCAAAGCCATGGTCCCAGCTAAAGTGTGATGACCGCAACTAACACCGCAGGCCCAACTCTGAAGTCCTGCAACATGGTGAGTCCCGAGTGCCATGTCACCGATGTCCATGACACCTGACAACTCGGCGGCTGGGGCCCTGTGGTGTGACAGCGACACTGCAAAGTCATCTCATCATATCTTGACCCGCTGGACTCCTTGACTCAGCCAGATTGTAAGGAAGCAATGCCTTGCCACCAAAGCTGCCTCACCTCCACTGCCTTTGTACGAAACCGACAATTCACCTCCCCTGCGTAGCATTAAGGATTTGGTGCCTCACCTCCTATGTAGCAGTATGAAACCAACACCGTACCTGCTCCAGCGATGCCTCACCTCCCCGACTCCATGCCATGTCTTTGACTCTGCTTCGTTTATAAGGTACTGTACCTGGGGTCCATGTGGCTCCATGACTGGCACCGCACTCCCTCGCGAGTCACGTCAGACTGTTAGGAAATACTCCCTCATTACGCCATGATAGCGCCAGTTGGAGCTATTGTGTTTCTAAATGCTTTATTGAGATTTAACCTCTAAAAATTCATATCTTTCCTTGTGTGTTTTGGATTTTTGTTATTTTGGTCTTGTTTTACTTAGATAAATATTGGTGAGTTTTCTAAACTGGTGTGGTGTCCATTAGTAGTGTTTTCATTGTTTACTGTGTGTGGGTACAAATACTTAACACATTGCCTCTGAGCTAAGCCTGACTGCTCCGCCAAGCTACCAAGAGTGTGAGCAGGGGTGAGCAGTGGTAATCTTAGGAGTGTGACTCCCTTTCCCTGACTGGAGTGGGGGTCCCTACTTGGACAGGGTGTAAACTGATTGCCAACTAGAGACCCCTTTTCTAACAGGTACACTATACAAGGATTAAAAACAAAACATGTATTTCTTAAAATACTAAGATATTTAGGCACACAGCATCAATTCATGAAGGAATGCATGTTTGTTAAAATGATTTGTTTACTTTTTAGAATCCCAATAAATTTTAAATGTCACATACCTATCCTACTTATAACCTTCAAAAAGCTATAAAACATTTGTTTTCCTTTCATTTAGTTCTGGCTGGCAATGCAGCAATTAAAGTACACAGTAGCAAGTCAATATTTTTATTTAATTGGTTGAGTGATAGTTTTCAACAAAACATTATCAAACTGAATTCACAAACGTTTTGTAGGTCAGAAAGCATCTATAATATTAATCACAGATATTGTAAAACTGGCAGCTATGCAAGTAGCCAATGGAGGTCTGAGTAGATTTTGTGAGGCAATTTGCTAATGTCCTGTTCTGAGAAAATAGAATGTTTTACGCGTTTCGTGAATTATTTTTCAGGATGTCAGTTGAAGGAGAGTGTCTAGAATGGCGCTCAGCACTTCAATTTCTGATTCCCAAGTAAAGAGAAAAAGTTCCGGCAAGGCGCTAATTCGTGACCTTTCTATTGCTAGAAAACTTCCGCTTTAAAATGAAGAGGCTCAAACATAATGCATGTGTCTAGACTGCAAATTGGTGATTGCCTTCTATAGAGTAGATAGAGCTCTAATACTGTGGCTGTAATGTGTTTTGATGAGCTATTCGGATGTCGTAACAGTCCTCCGGTTTATTTACTATTTCTGGATCAAACAGCGCCGCTTTAAGTGGCAAAAAGCATTACAGACGCAAGGGTGGGAAAAATAAGATGAATGGTTAGATGTACAAAGCCATTTTCTGATCATAAACGCTGTGATTCTCAAAATGACAGGGTTTATACCTTACAAATCCGCTTTTACAAGTCTACCTCGCAAAAGGGCTTTTGCGACTTTTCAGAATTGCAAATAGGAAGGGATGAGAAATGGGCAATCTTCATAGACGTTATTAAGAGGCCACCAGGGACGCAGCTGCGGCCCCTGGTTTGCTCCTTGCAATCCCTGACACTGCATTTGCGACACCTGTTTTTCTCTCATTTGGTGGTTTCAGGCTTTAATTGTGGTTGTAAATGACTGTTCAGATACTGACCACCAAACTTGGGTGGTTATGAATTGCAATGGGGTAGCTGTTACCATGGGAAAGCTAATTATTAAAAAATCGTGTTGAGTGGCCTTGGAAGTTTGGTATCTTTCACTGTGTTTGATACATGTTGCTAAACCTATTTTCCAAAGATAATTTACACATTGTTATTTCTTATTGCCTTCGGAGTGCTGGGACATAGGTGCGTGCCTGCACTTAGGGTTGATTCTTTCAATCGACATTGCATCCCAAAAGCCAAGGCCCAGATTTGCTCTCTTTCATGCAATCTAGCACTCCATAACAAATTGCTGTGTGCATTTAGCAAAAGGCAAAGGGAAGTAAATAGCCCTACACCACAATTAGAAAGAATTGGCAGTCAATTACATCATCGACAACACTCAGGCTAAATCTGGCTGTTTGACATTACATTAAAGTTTGTGCGGCTGCGCAAAGGCAAGTCAGAAGTGTCTATCCCAGGACTTGTAACTGAAATAGACTCCCATACAAATGCCTAGGTGTAAACAACTGCACAGGGGTCATATCTGTAAGAGCTGTGTTTTAGGGTACAGCACACATGTAGGTATATCAGACAATATACTGTTTAACCCTTTGCTTTCACCTCCTTTTATTTAGTGTTAAAATCTGGGATAACATTAATTTAGTAGACCTGGCTTTATGCCAAAACCCAAGGCTTTTGCTTTAACCGTCACTCACATAACCCTCTTTGCATACATTAACCTGAGGATGGTACAAACCGGTTTGGGCCCAAAATAGTTTTTGCGTGTAAAAGTTGATTGATCACAGATGTCTACACTGCTTGTCAATGCTTTGGATCACGTGAGCCGTGACCACCCGTGCACACCTTTCGTAAATCTGGGCACCAGAGTTGTGTCAAATTCTGTAATTGTAAGAGAGCAGATCAGTAGTGCAATTAATAGGTGTTGTACCTATTAATGGCATTACCATTAAATTATCAATTTACTGGGTCCTTGTAAGGCCTCTTATCTGCAGCACGTAGAAATGCCATAGGTGTGAATGAACCGTGCTCTTTAAAAACACGCTGTTGTTGTCCTTATCCTCATTTATCAGATTATTATTAGCATACTCAAAGTTAAGTTGTCAATTATTAAGTAATATGCAGTAGAGAAGTGTTAGCTTCCTACTAGGAAAATATGTTGCTAATGTCAACAGCCAATGTAAAAAGATGATAATTCATAGATCAATAGAGCATCTTGTCTCTATTATAAACCTAGGGGCATATTTACTAGTTTAGTGGCTTGCTGCACTGTCCTACATCACTGGGAAAGGGCAGGAATGCAGTGTATTATTCCAATATGGCCTATTCCTGTCCTTTCCCCTTGTACTGGTGCGTTTTAGCAGCCTAGCGCCAATGCAGGCACCTATGCACCATAGTGCAAGGGTGCCTGTGTTGTAGGCAGAATTGTTTTTGTGCAGGAAGGGGCAGCTTCCTGCACAAAAACAATTGCCTGACGCATTTTTGTCTCTCTATGTGTGCCGCAGAATGCGGCACACATAGAAAGAGGTTAAAAACCATGAGAAATACAGATATTTCTCCTCATTATGCCTCCCAGAGAAGGCGGATCTTTTTGACTCATTCCCAGGTTTACAAGGTCTTGTAAATCTCAGATTTAGCAAAACAAACTATGGGAATTGCATGGTGTTGGACTTTTGCTTATGCAGGGTCATCCCCAGTCTTTTTACCTCCTGCCTCCTATTTTTTTCTGACCCCTTGCTTTTTACTCTGCGGGTGCCGCTCCTGGAGGGAGGGTGGAGAGCCCCAGAGGGGAGGACCAGGGTCAGGTTATCTTCTCTGACCTGGTGGAAGGGAGAGTGGTCAAAGGGTGTCAGGCACCTGGGGCTACTGCCCCCCACTCTCCGCAGTCACAGTGCTTGGAGAGGCCTGAGGTCGGGCTCTCATCCCTGACAGTTGTCTGGGGCCACTGTGGCTTGCTGTCCTGGTGGAGAGAGTTGCCCCTGGGGGGGGGAGGAGAGTCACACCCCAGGGTGGAGTGGGCAACACCACTGTGTTGGCCCTGGTGGTACTATCTGCCCATTGCAATAAATCTGTGAGCAAAGTAAAGTTAGGCGCTGCACAGATGGTGTCTGCAGATGTGGAGAAGGGTTCCCCATGGGTTAGCTTAGTGGGCCCTGAGAGTATGGACAGAGGGATCCAACTGGAGTCAGGAAGGCGTAGAACTGGAACATGCCCCTGCTGTTGTGGGCCTGGGTACTTGTTCTATCACCCCAATCAGGGAAGTACATCAAGGTATGGATTGTTCTCCCCTGGCTTTAGGCTGGTAGGGGGTCGTGTTGGACTTTTGCTTATGCAGGGTCATCCCCAGTCTTTTTGCCTCCTGCCTCCTATTTTTTTCTGACCTGTTGCTGTTGGCTTTTCAACTCTGAGCACTTTACCACTGCTAACCAGTGCTAAAGTGCATATGCTCTCTGTGTGAATTGTATGTGATTGGTTTATCCATGATTGGCATATTTGATTTACTAGTAAGTCCCTAGTAAGGTGCACTAGAGGTGCCAGGGCCTGTAAATCAAATGCTACTAGTGGGCCTGCAGCACTGGTTGTGCCACCCACATAAGTAGCTCTGTAATCATGCCTCAGACCTGCCACTGCAGTGTCTGTGTGTGTATTTTTACACTGTAAATTCGACTTGGCAAGTGTACCCACTTGCCAGGCCTAAACCTTCCCTTTTCTTACATGTAAGGCACCCCTAAGGTAGGCCCTAGGTAGCCCCAAGGGCAGGGTGCAGTGTATGGATAAGGTAGGACATATAGTAATGTGGTTTATATGTCCTGACAGTGAAATACTGCCAACTTTGTTTTTCACTGTTGCAAGGCCTGTCTCTCTCATAGGATAATATGGGGGCTACCTTTAAATATGATTAAAGTGTAGAGTCCCCTAGAGAGTAGATGGACATGTGGAGTTTGGGGTCCCTGAACTCACAATTTAAAAATACATATTTTAGTAAAGTTGATTTTAAGATTGTGCGTTTGAAAATACCACTTTTAGAAAGTGAACATTTTCTTGTTTAAACCATTCTGTGACTCTGCCTTGTTTGTGGATTCCCTGTCTGGGTCAGTTTGACAGTTGGGTTGTTTTTCACCTCACACTAGACAGTGACACAAAGGGGGCTGGGGTGTAACCTGCATTTCCTGATTATCCATCTCTGCTAGGAGGGAGGGGTGGAGTGGTCACTCTCATCTGAAATGACTGTGCCTGCCTCTGACAATGCCGGCTCCAACCCCCTGCTGTGTGTCTGAGGCCTTGCCTGGGCAAGGCAGGATTTCACAAGTAGGTGTGAGTCCCCTTTGAAGAAAGGTGACTTCAAAGACTAAAATGGGAATAAGAAAGGCACCCAAATCTACAGACTTTAGAAACACTTCTGGAACCAAGAGGAACCTCTGCCTGGAGAAGAGCTGATAGCTGAGGAAGAAGTGCTGCCCTGCCTGTGACTGTGCTTTGTGGAGCTTTCCTGAAGTGCTGCTTCTGCCAGAGTAAGAGGGCAAAGACTGGACTTTGTGTGCCTTCCATCTTGTGAAGAAATCTCCAAGGGCTTGAGTTAGAGCTTGCCTCCTGTTGTTTGAAGTCTCAGGGACAGCAAAAACTTCTCTCTGCCAGCACCTGGAGTCTCTGGAGAGAATCCTGCCCCGACAAGTGCTGCCCTATCCTGTCCCTGGGCCCTTGAAAGGAAAGCTGGTGGAATCCAAGGAAATCGACTTCGGACCGACGCCGCTGCTGAATCCGGTAACGCTGCCTGCACCTGACGCCGTGACCTTCGCTGGAACGTGACGTTCTTCGCAGGCCCGACGCCGCAGCAGCCCCGCTGAAGTCCGCGACTCTGTGGAAGTCGCCGCACCACGTTGTGACCGATGCCGCTCGAAGTGCACAGATTCAACGTTTCGCACAGACGCCGCGATTCCCGACTTCGCTCATCGGCTTGTTTTCACTCTTCACCAAAAGTACTGTACTTGGGGGTCTACACGACTCCGTGTCCGGCGCCGCTGGTGATGGCTTGTTGGGAACTACTCCGTCACTACACCGTGTTAACATCTCATCGAAGCATTTTTGTTTCTAAGCGCTATTTTTGAGTTTAATCTTTAAAAATTCATAACTTGACTTGTGTATGTCGGATATTTGTCGTTTTGGTCTTGTTTGGTTTAGAAAAATATTTCCTATTTTTCTAAACCGGTGTTGTGTCATTTTGTAATGTTTTCATGAAGTTACTGTGTGTGTTGGTACAAATACTTTACACCTAGCACTCTGAAGTTAAGCCTACTGCTCTGCCAAGCTACCAAGGGGGTAAGCAGGGGTTAGCTGAGGGTGATTCTCTTTTACCCTGACTAGAGTGAGGGTCCTTGCTTGAACAGGGGGTAACATGACTGTCAACCAAAGACCCCATTTCTAACATTGGTGATCAGCGGTTGGGATTTGTACTTGTATTTGTACTCGACATACAGTGATTAAGTGAACACTACTGTTTTGAGTTCAGACCACTACGTGACCACATACTACTTGTCTTGTGATTCTGCTTTTTGTTCTCTGATGTCCTCCTGGAAGTATTGCTAATATTTTTGGACTTTGGTTTTTGGTTGTGAAGCCTTTGCAGAATGGAAGTCAATTTCTGGCACCTATTTATGTATAAAAAGTGGCAGCTTAAAGCATTCTGCATGGAAAGGGGACTGGCTGTGAATAAGAAATCCAGAAGGGAGGATCTTGAGTCAGCCCTGTTTCAGTATGAATTGAAACGTTGTCAGGCAACACCACCAAATGAGTCTGAGGAGGATAACTACTCTGAGGAGGAGGACTACTCTGAGGAGGAGGCCAGTGGCCCTGAGGAGGGAACAGAAAGAGATGATTGGCTCCTAGCTCGAATCCGGAGTCTAGAAGAGCTAGATGCAGAGCTTGAGAGGGCTGAGGAGAAGAGAGCCTTAGTCCTGGAAAAAGAAAGGATTACAGCTCAAGAGCTGAGCTGTGAGGAGCTGAAGCTGAAGGCCATGAGGGCTGAGTCCAGTTCAGATGGTGGCAGCAAAAATCTTGTATCCAGTACTGCTGAAGAAGTGCACATGCCCAGAGATGTGGTGCCCTACTTGAAGGAGGGAGTTAACACACGCCAGGAGGTTCAGGGGTATGAGGTAGCTCCAGTGATGCACAGGGCCCCTGAGGTGGATTGGGGAACTGGCATGGGGAGTAATATTCCTACTGGTGGGAGGGACACTCTACTGACTCTAGGTGAGAGTGACAGGGAGAGGGGTTCCCCCCAGGTAGAAGTCCTGGTTATGGAGTGTGAAGACATCCCAGAAGAGTGTGGGTTGAGTGTCAGGGACAGTCGGGTACTGTCTCATCAGTCTCAGGAGGGTGATGTGGGGTGCTTTTTCAAAGCAGAGTCACTGGATGGTTGGGTGAAGGGTACTTTGGTTAAATGATGTAAGGGGCTGAGTGATGTAATTGCTGGAGAGCATATGTCTAGTCCTTATTTTCCAGAGCTACGCCAACACCAGGTGGAGTGTGAGTTCTCTGACCCCAGGGAGCTTACAATGGAGGCAGACCTCTTGGTGAATACCAGAGAGTCTGAAGAGGCATTTGGGGGGGCTCCTGAGAGGAGTGGTCTAGGTATTTCCCAACCAGGTGAGGTAGGGAAGGATTGTAGTGTCCCAGGTAGGTCCCAGTGTAGTGGGATGGGTGAGGGACCCCATGTCCAGTCTCTGAGGAGAGGGAATGGGGATGGGCTGAGGTCCAAGGTGCCCGAGATCCGGTCCCAGGTCCTGGAGGGTTCCATGAGGGAACACCAGGAGGGGAGCCTAGCCTGTACCATAGGGCCATCTGTTGAGGGAGATCCCACAGTGTCAGGAGAACTTGGGGGGGCGGCTGTAGCCAGCGTCCCACCAGTTCTGGTGTCTGGCAGTACCACTCCTAGTGAGGGGGTGCAGAAGTCCAGACAGAGGGTTGAGAGGGGGTTGCGGACCCCAGTGGAGAACCTGGAGGTTCAGGGGTGAGCTCTGAGAGCAGAGCCCCCCATGAATGACCTTGGTGAGACCATTTCTGGGTTGGGAGGAATCCAGACTCTGTCAGATGGGCAGAGGTCAGGAGACCTGCGCCAGCCAGACTATTGTGTGGCCCTTCGGGACAGTGTCTCCCTTGAGGGGGTTAAGTGTGCCCCCCTGGAAGTCCTGGTGTGCCAGGCAATGGTTCAACCGCAGGGTGGTGACTCTGGGTTGAATTATCAGGTTCAGGGGGTAAACTCTGACCTGATGGGGGGTAAGTGTGTTCCCAAGAAAGTCCTGGTGCGCCAGGCAGTGGTTCAACCACAGGGTGGTGAACCTGGGTTGGATGACCAGGTTCAGAGGGTAACCTCTGACCTGGTGGGGGGTAGGTATGCCCCCCAGGAATTCCTGGGTTGCCAGGCAGTGGTCCAGTCTGTGGGTACAGACCCTGACTGGAGGATCAGGTGCAGGGGACAAACCCTGACCTGAAGGGGGGGGCATTTTGCCCAATCATTTCAAGGGGTACTCTCCCTGAGGGGTGGGTGCAGAACCGTGAGAGTAGGGGAAGGGGAGAGAAAGACTCACCCCTGACCCCAGAGCAATCTAAGGGTACAGACCCTGGATTGGAAGGCCAGGTTCAGGGTGTCCCCCCTGACCTGGAGGAAGGGGCTACTGCTAACAGTGCCCCTACCATGTTGTCTTCTGGGGGGGCCACTCCTAGTTGGGTGGTTCAGGACCCCAGAAGAGAGGGCAGGGGGAGGGAAACCTCACCCCTGGCCCTGGTCCAACCTGAAGGTACAGACCCCAGGTTGGAGGATCAGTTGCAGATTAACATCCCTGCACTGGTGGAAGAATTGTGCAGGATTGCTTCTACAAGCACCCTGACAATGTTTTACTCTGGGGGTGCTGCTCCTGGAGGGAGGGTAGAGAGCCCCAGAGGGGAGGACCAGGGTCAGGTTATCTTCTCTGACCTGGTGGAAGGGAGAGTGGTCAGAGGGTGTCAGGCACGTGGGGCTACTGCCCCCCACTATCTGCAGTCACAGTGCTTGGAGAGGCCTGAGGTCGGGGTCTCATCCCTGACAGTTATCTGGGGCCACTGTGGCTTGCTGTCCTGGTGGACAGAGTTGCCCCTGGGGGGGGGGAGAGTCACACCCCAGGGGTGGAGTGGGCAACACCACTGTGATGGCCCTGGTGGTACTATCTGCCCATTGCAATACATCTGTGAGCAAAGTAAAGTTAGGCGCTGCACAGATGGTGTCTGCAGATGTGGAGAAGGGTTCCCCATGGGTTAGCTTAGTGGGCCCTGAGAGTATGGACAGAGGGATCCAACTGGAGTCAGGAAGGCGTAGAACTGGAACATGCCCCTGCTGTTGTGGGCCTGGGTCCTTGTTCTATCGCCCCAATCAGGGAAGTACATCAAGGTATGGATTGTTCTCCCCTGGCTTTAGGCTGGTAGGGGGTCGTGTTGGACTTTTGCTTATGCAGGGTCATCCCCAATCTTTTTGCCTCCTGCCTCCTATTTTTTTCTGACCTGTTGCTGTTGGCTTTTCAACTCTGAGCACTTTACCACTGCTAACCAGTGCTAAAGTGCATATGCTCTCTGTGTGAATTGTATGTAATTGGTTTATCCATGATTGGCATATTTGATTTACTAGTAAGTCCCTAGTAAGGTGCACCAGAGGTGCCAGGGCCTGTAAATCGAATGCTACTAGTGGGCCTGCAGCACTGGTTGTGCCACCCACATAAGTAGCTCTGTAATCATGTCCCAGACCTGCCACTGCAGTGTCTGTGTGTGTATTTTTACACTGTAAATTCGACTTGGCAAGTGTACCCACTTGCCAGGCCTAAACCTTCCCTTTTCTTACATGTAAGGCTCCCCTAAGGTAGGCCCTAGGTAGCCCCAAGGGCAGGGTGCAGTGTATGGATAAGGTAGGACATATAGTAATGTGGTTTATATGTCCTGAAAGTGAAATACTGCCAACTTCGTTTTTCACTGTTGCAAGGCCTGTCTCTCATAGGATAATATGGGGGCTACCTTTAAATATGATTAAAGTGTAGATTCCCCTAGAGAGTAGATGGACATGTGGAGTTTGGGGTCCCTGAACTCACAATTTAAAAATACATCTTTTAGTAAAGTTGATTTTAAGATTTTGCGTTTGAAAATGCCACTTTTAAAAAGTGAACATTTTCTTGCTTTAACCATTCTGTGACTCTGCCTTGTTTGTGGATTCCCTGTCTGGGTCAGTTTGACAGTTGGGTTGTTTTTCACCTCGCACTAGACAGTGACACAAAGGGGGCTAGGGTGTAACCTGCATTTCCTGATTAGCCATCTCTGCTAGGAGGGAGGGGTGGAGTGGTCACTCTCATCTGAAAGGACTGTGCCTGCCTCTGACAATGCCGGCTCCAACCCCCTGCTGTGTGTCTGAGGCCTTGCCTGGGCAAGGTAGGATTTCACAAGTAGGTGTGAGTCCCCTTTGAAGAAAGGTGACTTCAAAGACTAAAATGGGTATAGGAAGGGCACCCAAATCTACAGACTATAGAAACACTTCTAGAACCAAGAGGAACCTCTGCCTGGAGAAGAGCGGATAGCTGAGGAAGAAGTGCTGCCCTGCCTGTGACTGTGCTTTGTGGAGCTTCCCTGCAGTGCTTCTTCTGCCAGAGTAAGAGGGCAAAGACTGGACTTTGTGTGCCTTCCATCTTGTGAAGAAATCTCCAAGGGCTTGAGTTAGAGCTTGCCTCCTGTTGTTTGAAGTCTCAGGGACAGCAAAGACTTCTCTCTGCCCGCACCTGGAGTCTCTGGAGAGACTCCTGCCCCAACAAGTGGTGCCCTATCCAGTCCCTGGGCCCTTGAAAGGAAAGCTGGTGGAATCCAAGGAAATCGACTTCGGACGACTTCGGACCGACGCCGCTGCTGATTCCGGTAACGCTGCCTGCACCTGACGCCGTGACCTTCGCTGGAACGCTACGCTCTTCGCAGGCCCGACGCCGCAGCAGCCCCGCTGAAGTCCGCGACTCCGTGGAAGTCGCCGCACCACGTCGTGACTGACGCCGCTCGAAGTGCACGGATTCAACGTTTCGCACATACGCCGCGATTCCCGACTTCGCGCATCGGCTTGTTTTCACTCTTCACCAAAGGTACTGTACTTGGGGGTCTACACGACTCCGTGTCCGGCGCCGCTGGTGATGGCTTGTTGGGAACGACTCCGTCACGACACCGTGTTAACATCTCATCGAAGCATTTTTGTTTCTTAGTGCTATTTGTGAGTTTAATCTTTAAAAATTCATAACTTGACTTGTGTATGTCGGATTTTTGTCGTTTTGGTCTTGTTTTGTTTAGATAAATATTTCCTATTTTTCTAAACTGGTGTTGTGTCATTTTGTAGTGTTTCCATGAAGTTACTGTGTGTGTTGGTACAAATACTTTACACCTAGCGCTCTGAAGTTAAGCCTACTGCTCTGCCAAGCTACCAAGGGGGTAAGCAGGGGTTAGCTGAGGGTGATTCTCTTTTACCCTGACTAGAGTGAGGGTCCTTGCTTGAACAGGGGGTAACCTGACTGTCAACCAAAGACCCCATTTCTAACACATGGGAACACATATACAACGCCCTTAGTATGCCTCCCTTTGTGCAGAATAATGCAACACAGTGATTTGTGCTGCCTTGCATTACTTCATATTTGTGGATCCATTCAAAGTCATGCAAAATGGCCTTGTGTGGCTTCACAAATATGACATAGAATTGGCGCTAAGTGCCCTTCTTGCATACATTAGCAGTGGGTTGGCACAAAGAAGTTAGCGTGTGGACAAAGTCAACTTTGATGCAAAGCAGCTATTACAAATGAAAGTTGATGAGTTTCTGCTGTTTGTGCAAGTTTGTATCACTCTGCATTATGCAAGCATTAGTGCAAACTTTTAATACATCTGAGCCTATATATTTCGGTCAGAAGCAAGCTTTTAATCTTTAAATATTGTGTGTCTCTAGGAATGGATTACTTACCCTGTACGTCCAGTGCAGCACTGTCATTATTTGTCATTGTTTCCCTCTACCAACAGCCCATGAAAAAAAGAATTAAGTGATCTTCATTCTTATTTTTTTAATCATTTATTGCAGTTACTAAAATCCACTGTTTGGACCCTGTTTACTAGTAACTAGGGCTTAGTTGAACTTTCCCTGAGAAGGTTTCACTCACATGATACAAGTCACTCTGAAAGGGAATATGTCACTTTCCTAAACAACATATCTGACTTACTGGGAGTGAGTCACACTTGAAATGAGTATCTTTCTAAGACCCCAGTTTTTACCTGGAGCGAGTTGTACTCACTGGGAGGGAGTCTCAATGTTAAGGTTCATTAGTGCCTGGTAAGGGTCTCGATCATTGGCAATGAATCTCATTCAATGAGAGTGTATTTTGCACTCTGTAAATAATTATTATTAAATGAGAGTGAATCACACTCACTGGTGGCACATTGTATTCAATGGGAGTACATCTCATTTGTTGGTAGAGCGTCCCACTCAACATGAGGGAGCCTCACTCTCATTTGGAGCCATACTTACTCGAGGCTCACTCTGTGGGAGAAACCAATGCTTACTGTGAGCATGTCTGTCTGCCTAAGAGCAATACTCACTTATTGGTGTGAGTCTCACTCAGTGGCAAACTCTTTCACTCAGTGAGAGTGAATCTCTTACTGGGAGCCAGTCACTCATTTGAATAAGCTTCTGTGAGAGTCGGGTATAAACGTCCCTCACTGGAGCAGGTTTCATTCAATAGGACCTAATGGCCATTCACTGGCTGTAAACATCACTCATTCCATTCGAGAGACTTTCCCAAACTCTCTGGGAGCAAGTGTTGTTCACATACTGGGGGAGATCTTAGTAGGGGTAGGTCCTGGGGAGCGTCTCTGGACTTTGTTGACAAAGACACTTTGTTGATAAGTAGTACACCTGTAATTCTCTTTTATGTACTCTTTTCTGCATTTGTATATTGGTCCCAAAACATCTGAAATGTGAATATAATAGAAACATTCAGTGAATACATATAAGTGTATATGTATATATATATATATATATATATATATATATATATATATATATATATACACACATATATATATATATATATACCATTTGTATACAAGGAGTACTCGTGTAGGACTACTTCTCGTTCTCATAAATGCTTTTAAGAATCGACCTCTACATTTTTCGAATTTAATGATTCTATACACAACTTCTCCGTCAGCCTCTACATTTTTCTAATTTAATGATTCTCTGTATAACTTCCCCTAAAACAGTTACTTGCCTTAATTACATCAGTGGACTGGAAAACAAAAAATGTGTTTTGGTTCAAACTGCACACTTTTAGACAGAGTTTGATTCCGGGAACAGAGACGAGCCTAAAAGCCAAATATTACTGCAACATGCTATTTTTTTCTCGGATCTGTAGGAGCCAGTGATAATGTCTGGATAGGGAGCTGAGTCTGTGTTTTCTACTGGATGAGGCTATTTGTCTTACCAAGGATGCCAGGGCTGCCTTATGTTTTACAAAGCTAGATCCTGTTGTTTAATGTAACTCTTGAAGTCCCAACAATAGCCACATTGATGCTTCCAGCGAGAGAGACAGCTGTTTCATCAACTAAACCTTCAGAAGAGCAGGTGAGTACACAATTTCCCAAGAACAAGTAATCATTTAACTATGTGAATTTGTGAAAGCTATTTATTATCCACTAGCAGATGTGAACACTGATTTTGCAAGTATGGTTTCAAATTATTTCAGTTAAACACAGGGATTATGCTAATCGAAAAATGCAAACACATTCAATCACTTCAATTATAATTCAACGATGTTAATTTAGCAATCATTCTTTGACATCTATTGCATTATTTGTAAAAAATAAAGGGCAGTGCTGATCACAGAGGTACCAGGCAGACATTTTTAAGTAACACATAATGTTGTTATTATACAGCATTCAGTTTTTTATAATGCAATTTTAGTGTGGCTTTACTGGCATACTTTGTTTAACACTTTCACTGTGGGCATTTCCTCACATGCTCTTGTTCATAGGTTAGTAGATTGGTACTGGGTTCAAGGGTCTGTGATTTCGTGGCTTCTTAATCTTCAGCCGGCTATGTGCAAGTGTTTGAGGCCTCTTCACAGTTGTCTGTGAATGAGTACCTATATCATGCTGATCGCAAACTAGTTTCTGTAAATGCTGTAATGCCGCAGTATTTTTTAGGATTGCAACGGGGCAATGGGAGTTTCGAATCCCACGTGTGGTTTGTTCCAGAACTTTGCACACAAAATACATATACAACAGTCGTCTGCATCTGCCAACACATCTATTTTTATATTCTATGTAGGATAATCCTATAATTCATCTATATTTTCCATAACTTTACGGCAAATACAGACCTGTGCATTTTTTTCTCACCTGAAATCTCCTTCTATCTAATAAGGGGGAAGACAGATCAAAGACGTGAGGAGGTAACGTCCAACAACAATATGTTATTAAAAACGTTCTATCCCATAACAGAAAGAAATATCTAACAGTGAGGCTCAAGGAGCTGCCCTTGTACTATCACCTCTCCCCCGAAGAGAAGCTGAAATACATGCTGTGAGGCTCCATCTACTCCTTGAAAGAGAGCTCTTAACATCTTCTATGCCGAACCATTGAGGCAATGAAGGACAACGAGGGATGTCCACAAATAAGTCTAATGCATCAAGGTGAACGGACATAGACCTCTAAAGCCGTGATCTGGGTCCCTCCTACAAGATGTAAACATTCTCAATCAGGGAGTGAAGGAGGGCCATAGAAACCTCTTTAGTCTGCTTATGTCTTGCGCATAAGGACATCGTACACATACAGAAGTCTGAACGTCAGTGCTGCATAAATGCTTCAATACTGTACAAAACACACTACCCTACTAATTTTCCTTCTTTATGTTCCCACTACCAATTGAGCTGCATGCTTTTGCAGAATTTCTTTGTTACCAGCCTCTCAAGGCCAATAAATTGAACTTGCTCATTATTATCGGGAGACTCTTATGGGTCACCATTTTTTTAACAATGCTCTTTTGGTAGCATCCCTGAGGAACACATTGTTTATGCGTCATTTATTTTCTGTTACTTTAGTACAAAATAACCTTAAATGAGTCCTCCTGGGCTCATTTGGCATATGTATAAATATATCTTAATTGACTTGTTTGTTTCAAATGAGAGTTTTTCAAGATACAAATCGGAAAAGCACTAAGTGATAGTTCCTATGGTTTTGAGCTTTCATGAAGGATGATCACAATGATCACAAAAGAGTCAGATAACTCGAAGACTATAGAATCCATTTAAAACCTCAGACAATAAATAAGGTTATCAGAGTGAAAGCTGATGATTGTATCTCCTCGTCACTGACACAATATTGAAGAAAACAATATCGTTTGACACAAACGTGTCAGAAATATAATTAACCAAAATATTGTGTCCATATAACAATAAGTACTAAAATATCAGAAATAAAATATCATTAAACATTAATATTGTATAAAAACACACAGAAATATCCTTTTGAAATATATACATATATAGTAAATCTTAAATATGTGAGTATATAACATAAATATAATGCAAATTACATAAATTCCACTAATACTTAGCACTATATTTATTTATATATTTATATATATGTGTATATATATATATATATGCTTAGAAAAACACACATGTGTATGTGTATGTGTATGTGTGTTTATACATATATATAAATATCTATCTATATCTATATAGCTATATCTAGCTATATATAGAAAGATAGATAGATCCAAGAAAGAAGTGACTTTAACAGTTGGTCTCACCAAAGAACAAAAATATATTTCCACTACAACGTCTCGGCTTCCACCTTCCTCAGCTAGTGCAAGATGGTTTGCTCAGTAACTGCACAACTGACACTGCTGGATTTTCAAAATGCATCATGAGTGAAGATTCCAGTTGGAATGTGGAATCAGTGCAGTCCTGAGAACTCCTCAGATATGCAAAAATCACGTGGTATTGTCAGTGATGTTCAGTCCATCTAGATGCATTGATTTTAAACGGTACATCCAGAAGTTTTCTCTGATGTCCAGTAGTTCTTCCTTTAAAACATGTTCCACAGGGAAAATTTTCAAATCTGATAGTAAATGGCCCACAAGGTTAAAATGACTGGCTAAAGGCTGGTCAAGTTTCTTGTTAATTATTGCTGATTTGTGGTTCTTGACTCATGTACGGAGGTCATTCACTGTTTGACCTACATATTGTTTTTTACATCTTTGGCAATGGCACTGAATCCCATAAATAATGCATGTTGAGCGACATTTAGGATGTTCTCTTATTCCATAGGCCCTTCTCGTAACAGAGCTAGATGCTGATGATGTTTGCAAGAGGTATTTACATGAGATGCACCTTTTAGAATCACAGCAAAGAACTCCTGCATTTGTTACAGCTTGCTTAAGTTCATCTCTCACAATAAGCAATCATAAATTGGGAGCTCTGTGGTAAGCAATGGCAGGCGATTTTGGAAAAAGCTTTTGCAATTTTTCACAAGTGGTTAGTAAGGGTTTGCATTATATTTCTGTAGTTGGGAGCTGACGGATGATAGTCAACCACAAATGGGATTCTGTCACTTTTGTTTCTTCTGTTCGTATTCGTAATAAGTGCTTCCCGGGGTAATTGCAAAGACTTGTCAAGTTGTTGCAGAATAATATGCAGAGGATAGCCTTGCTTTTTAAATTATGTAACAAGCTCCTTGCAGGTGTCTTCAGTGCTGCAGATGCATCTTATTCTGAGTGCTTGGATGTAGATGATGCTGAGTTTAGCGTGGCCCGGGTGCCATGAAGTCCAGTTTAGATACAAATGATCATCTGTAGGCTTGTGGTACAGATCAGTTATAATTTTTGTTCATGAATGGTGAGTAACAGACCCAGAAAAGGGAAATTACTCCTCTCTTTAGTATTGCTGCCGGTGAATTTGATGGTAGCATGGATACTGTTGATAAAAGCTGTACATTGCTCCAATGTTCTGCTTCCTGCATTCCATATTATAAATATGTCGTCAATGTATCGTAGACATACCAGCGGTTTGATGCTAGAACTCACAAGTATATTGTCCTCCAGTTTGCCCCTGAAGATATTTGCATAGGAAGAACCCATCTGAGTGTCCATGGAAGTTCCTTGTATCCGCAGATAGTGTTTACCATTGAAGGTAAAATTGTTGGATTTAAGGATAACTCTTGCAAAGTTGGTAAGCACATTTGCTAATGTTTTCTTCACAGTTCTTTTACTAAGCGATTCAGGTAATGCCATAAGCCCATCATCATGTGGTATATTGGTGTATAATGAAGTAACATCAAAAGAACCCAGAAGAGTGTCATCATCAAATGTGTAGGTTTGATTAAGTTTCAGTTGATTTCTGCATATCTGAGGCGTTCTCAGGACAGCATTGATTCCACATTTCAATTGAAATCTTCACTCATGATGGTTTTTGAAAATCCAGCGGAGTCAGCTGTGCAGCCACTGAGCAAACCATCTTGTACTACCTGAGAAAGATGGAATCGGAAATGTTGTAGTGGAAATATATTTTTGTTCTTTGGTGAGACCATCTGTAAGAGTCACTTCTTTCTTGGATATTTCATTTTCTTGTCACTTATTATATCCTTTGGGATCCAGAATTTTGCCCTTGCTGGCTGTTGTTTTCTTGTGATCCTTCATCTTCTAGTACAAATATATATATATATATATATATATATATATATATATATATATATATATATATATATATGCAGATAAATAGATAGATAGATAGATATACATCTACAATTAAATAAAACTTAAAGATTATTAACAATTTAATTACAAAATACTAAATTACCAAATTAATAAAATATAAACATTTTGAAAACCAAAAAGACAATTACAAAAAAATATAATGCATTTTTAAATATTAAAAATGCAAAAAAAAAAGTAAATGAAAACAAAATACAAATAAAAAATATATGTCACTGATAATGTGGAAATAATAGTGTCTCAGAATATTAAATATACTATTCCTACTTCAGCTTATGCAACAGTAGGGAAACTGTTGAACTTCAGATGGGTTATATTTATTATCCACACTCCAAACAGTGTACCAGTGGGGAAAGTGTTGGATTTAGGAGGAAATAGAGTTACTATTCCCACTCTAAACTGCATAACATTAGGGAAAGTGTTGGACTTCTGAAGGGTTAGATTTACTATTTCTACTCCAGTCAGACCAACAGTAGAGAAAATGTTGGACTTCAGAGTGGTTAAATGTGCTATTCCCACTGCAGTCTATGTAACAATAGGGAACGTGTGGGACTTTGGAGAGGTTACATTTACTATTCCCGCTCCAATCTAAGCTACAGTAGGGAAAGCACTTCACTTCAAACATAGCACATATTTGAATAACCCTATTAATTTAGAAAAAAATAATAAACTTTTAATACAAGCCTAGAACCTTAGCCTTGGCGTAACCTGAGAAATGGCCTCTTGTTCTGAGCTATAGTGACATTACGTGCTCCAGAGATCTGTCCTGCATCCCAGACTCAACTGGACATTCCTGTGCCCTGCTGATGGCCTCTGCTGGAGAGAGTCCTGATCCCCACGCGGTGCCCTCGAGGTCCTGGATCCTTGACTGGCACTCCTCCTAGTCCAACTGTGTGTTTCCTCAGAACAGACGCAGGATGATACAACTTGATGCAACACCTTGCCTTGAGGTCCTCACCACCCCTCATCATAACTAATGCAGCACAACGCAAGTCAATGCACGACCTTGCATCGCAACCCTCGCAGCTCCTCATCTGGACCAGTGCAGAGCGGTGCAACTTGATGGAGGGCCTTATCATTCGCAACTGTCGCAGCTCCTCATCGGAACTGATACAGCGCAACGCAACACCCCACATCAAGGACATAAGGAACAATCCTCTGTGGTACTAACCTGGTCCCTATATGCAGCACGCACTCTATCGCACTTGGCCTGCACTTGTGACTTGGTCCCGGTTGAGAGTGACCAGATAATCACAGTTAGTGCTTTGTGCTTTTAGGCACTGTCCTTACCGTAAACTTTGAGATTGCATATATCCAGTTCTATTGATTGGCTTTTTTGTCATTTTGGTGTCAAGTAATTTATTACATTTTACTCTAGTATTCTAAAATGATGTGGTGTTTTTCTTGTTTTGTATTTGCACTTTGTTACAGGTTGTGTGCGGCATATATTCTTTTGTCTCTAAGTTAGGTCTGGCTAAATTTGAGACTAGCTACCAGAAAGTTAAGCACAGATTAATTTAGTGACCTTGTTCACCCTGACAAGAATTGTGGTTGTTGTTTGAGTAGGGTTTTGTCCCACTCAACCAATAACTCACTTGCTCATACCAAACAATGGAGTGGGGTACTTCCCTTTACACACTTCTCACTGGTACCCCAAAGGTGACATGAGGAGCACTCTCTCATCTCCACTCACTAATGAGAAGAGTAAACATTTGTAAAATGCCTTATGTGTGACTTACAATTCTCAAAAGCAGCGGCTAAAGGTAGCTGACAGAAACTAGCCAATGGAAGAGAAGTGCTTATCTCTCTGTCAATGGCTTGTTTGAGTGTTGTTGACATGAGCACCTTAGATGACTAAGGCTGTCAGACCCAAAATGTTAGTGGGTACCACTGGATTGACAGTAAAGCAGAACCCAAGGCTCTAGCTGTAGTTGCACAGTGTTAATTTCAGGATTTTCAGGATCACAGAAGGTTAATATCGGCAACTCTAATCTTTTCAAAATGTCTCATGTCTCATGGATCTTGCAGTTACAAGCCACAATATTGTATTCTGATAGGAAACTAGGCAAAGCAATTTACCATTATGTGTGATTTTTCACAATTTATACCATATTAATAAAACAGACTTGATTATGCTCTGCAAATATGACAGTGATTCTAATAGCCAAGTACATTCAGTACTATGTGCAGACCGAACCCATTTTAAAGAAGGGCACAGATTGAACCACCAACCAGACTGTGTTCTCCCTTTCTTCTATGTAATTGAGTACAGGTTTTTTTTAATGGCCAGTCTTCCTAAAATAAAATATAGCTGAACAGTAAATACAAAAATAAATAAGCACCTTGATTTTCTCACACTTACCATCACTGCTTCAGTGCATCAAGTCAGTGTATTTCAGCGAGAGAAGAGAACGAGGAACGGAGAGGGACATTGCCTACTTCACGTTTTCAAGACCATTTTCACAGCTCTTTAGGACATTTGATATGGGTTGCTAAGCACCTTTAAAATAGGCTGTTGTGAGGAACGATAACGTCACATTTCAGGGGACTATATTATGTACATGCTCTGAGAAATAGTCATATAATTATCTGGAATAGCTTAATTGCCCAATTATAATAATGATAGTTTTCTAAGTGTGATATGTTTTAGGGGAGGCGTCATTCAATTTTCAAAATAGGTCTTAAAAGCTTGGAAGAGGCTTTATTTCAAACTTCTTTTTAGATATTGTGTAAGTGAATGCGCTGACATTTAACATTATGTTATCGATTTTCACACATTTCCTGTGGATCTGTTTATTATTTACATAATTGACGGAAAACCAAGGTTGCGTAGTCTTGAATCGACCTCAGGGCTTTCCAATTAATTATCAGGTACATCCTGCCCCTGTGTCTCACTAGGGAAGGTTCCTCCTTTCCCACGGATTTCTGTATCTCTTCTTACTTTTTTCCCCTTTGACTGTTGTTCCCTTCTTTCCTCTGGGTCAATGTCTGATAAAGATAAATAAGTGCCTGTCCTAAAAATTAAGGCGCATATTTATACTTTTTTAACGCCGCCTTTGCGCCTTTTTTGACGTAAATGCGGCGTTTGCGCCGTTTTTTGCGTAAAAAAGCGGTGCAAATGCGGCGCTAAAAAAGTATAAATATGGGCCTAAGTGTTGGTGGTGCCCGTCGGCAACCACTGGCCACCACTGACCCAAATTAAGCACTGTTTTTTATGGTTCCAATGGAATGCAAAACAGACTAGTTTGTGTCGGAAAAGTAAACTCAATCACACGTTTATCACATCCAGTTCTTTATTTTCTATATGTGTTTCATACTGAAAGCATTTATTTTGATAATTTGTTCCAAGCCTTGGCAAAAGCAATAGTGTTGGGCTTTAATGTACTAATCTGTATTTTATACAAGCAACAACTGCAAACTCCATTTTTTAAAGCCTGTGTTTATGTGTTAACACTTGATAGCCAGACCGATTGTCTTTGCCAATTCTTGTTTCATTTAGAAACAATTCATGTTACAAAGAGAAATGTGAACACTTCTCATGAAGCAGCCCTAAAGCAGCAGGGGAATGGCATCAAAATCTCTAATGCATCCTGACTCAACCAGAATTCAGTGTAAAACAAAGGTGCAAACATCGCTGAATATTTTGTGGGACTGTTGCTCAATCATTAGATTAGTCCCAGATTCAACCCACTTCCCCACAGGGCGTGAATGAAGGGACATTGGAAGAGAAGTACATGAATCTCTCTTCTTTGAAAAGATCAGACACAGTGACAAAGTTTCAGCTTCCTCTAATGGCCGATGTATGGATGTCGGTGAACCCATGTACTTAGCAAAAATGAAATCAATCTTGGAGTTGATTACTGTTATGACAACTTTAGGGTAGATATTGTAAAATACAATATGACTCACTGTGTTCAGTGGGCATGTTTAAATGCCGTCTTGACAAACATTTCTGTGTGGGAAATCCTTCCAGGGTGTGTCACAATGATGTATTTAATTCTGCACAAAAACACCTTGAGAGACCACATCAAAGTGTGGAGTATAGCAAAGTACCCAGGAGGAGCCCCTGCATCTGGGACTCCTTAAGCTTTAGACCACTTATATTTATCCAGAGGAGGACTGGTTTAAAACATTTGGACATCCTCCATGAGTTTTCTATGTACAGCAGACAAAAAATACATCTGTGTGCAATATGAGTACAAATGATAGCTGCAGCTGGACCTAGAGCAGGTCTTTAAGCTTGCTCAGATATATGTTAAACCGAGAAGGATAAATAGAACATCCCTGGTGAGCCCCGCAGTCCACCTGCCATAACCATATCTGCATTTCTGTGAATGTTTTGTGAAAGTCAAATATCTAAGGTACAAAAATAGTTTGTACATCCTTGATAATCTGAAATCTGATAAGAAAATAATGTACTTAAAGTTACTTGTGTAAACATGATAGCATGCAATACGAATTAATATTGCGTGTGTGTGTGAGTGTAGGTGTATCCTAAGTGTTGATGAAACAAATGATCCTCGGCTACGTAAAGAGTATACGTTTCACAATTACAAATAAGCATTTTCATTTGTGACGAACATCTAAACTATGGTATATCAAACATCTAAGCACTGTAAAGGTATAATTTTCAAACTGGCTGATGAAAAAAATACCTGATGAAAGCTTGCATACTTGATAAGCTCAAATAACTTTGCTTAGCATTGTACAGAGGTCAATGCTATTTTGTTTAATGTCACGAGAGCATTCTCTAACACTGGCAACAGGTTGGTCATTCGACAAGGTCGGATGGCCAAATTAAAGAAAACACTGCTGTGGTGGCTGACTGAACCTAGCTCTCAGCTTGAATGGCTCTAGGAGTCTCGAGTTCCAGAAGTTCTCCGTTTTGTCATGTGGTTTCCAAGAAAATTTAATACAGTGGGGACATGCAGCCCACTGAAGAGTGATATTGATTTTCAGCCTCTACACCCCAGATGCCTTGTGCAATTGGCCAAATTTGGCCACATGATCAAAATGAAAATCAGGTGGACATCCACTGACCCATAAAATATGGCAAGTTAATGCTGCCATTGCCCATAAGACCACTTTTTCATCTATTAAATCCACAACAGTTGTTAGAAATGGGGTCCTTAGTTGACAGTCAGGTTACCCCCTGTTCAAGCAAGGACCCTCACTCTAGTCAGGGTAAAAGAGAATCACCCTTAGCTAACCCCTGTTTACCCCCTTGGTAGCTTGGCACAAGCAATAGCCTTAACTTCAGAGTGCTAGTTGTAAAGTATTTGTACCAACACACACAGTAACTTAATGAAAACACTACAAAATGACACAACACAGGTTTAGAAAAATAGGAAATATTTATCTAAACAAAACAAGACCAAAACAACACAAATCCACAATGCACAAGTCAAGTTATTAATTAAACATTAAAAAGAGTCTTCAAGTAGTTTTAAACACACACTAAAATTGTTAGCCTGAAAATTTACTTTGGGTGCATCAAAAATAACCCCGCACGGGCGAGTGTGCATCAAAAAGGGCTTGCGATGCGTCGATTTTGCTCATGAGCGAGACCTTGCGTCGTTTCTCCTTTCATCGGGTCGGGCGTGTAGTTTCTTCTCTGCGCAGGAGAGCGATGCGTCGATCCTGCCAGCACTCTCGGGTCCGGGCAGGCCTTGCATTGTTTTTACCCGCCCAGCCGTGCTTGCATCGGAAATCCAGCCGCACGATGATCCGAAAACCATGCAGCGTGGGTTGCGATCTCCCAGCCTCTGTCAGCGATGCTGCGTGTCATTTCTCCAGCTCCGTGCGTCGATTCTTTGGACATGTTACAGGCGAGCATCGATTTTCAGCCACGAAGCCAGCGGCGCGTCGATTCCCCAGCCGTAGATCGGAGTTGCGTTGATCTTTTTCCCGTACGGCGCTCTGTGCGTGGATTTCTTCCTCTTAGGCTGCCAGCTTCTCCTTTCAGGGTCCCAGGAACTGGATGGGCACCACAGGGCAGAGACTCCAGGTGCTGGCAGAGAGAAGTCTTTGCTGTCCCTGAGACTTCAAACAACAGGAGGCAAGCTCTAAATCAAGCCCTTGGAGATTTCTTCACAAGATGGAAGGCACAGAAAGTCCAGTATTTGCCCTCTTGCTCTGGCAGAAGTAGCAACTGCAGGATAGCTCCACAAAGCACAGTCACAGGCAGGGCAGCTCTTTTTCCTCAGCTCTTCAGCTCTTCTGCAGGAAGAGGTTCCTCTTGGTTTCCAGAAATGTTCTAAAGTCTGTGGTTTTGGGTGTCCTTCTAATACCCAATTTCTCAATTGAAGTAGGCCTACTTCAAAGTCAAGTCTCTTTTGAATGTGAAATCCTGCCTTACTTAGGCCAGGCCCCAGACACTCACCAAGGGGTTGGAGACTGCATTGTGTGAGGACAGGCACAGCCCTTTCAGGTGTGAATGACCACTCCTCCCCTCCCTCCTAGCACAGATGTTTCATCAGGAAATGAAGACTACACCTCAGCTCCCTTTGTGTCACTGTCTAGTGTGAGGTGCATTCAGCTCAACTATCAAAATGACCAAGACAGGGAATCCACAAACAGGCAGAGTCACAGAAATGGTATAAGCAAGAAAATGCTCACTTTCTGAAAGTGGCATTTTCAAACACACAATCTCAAAATCAACTTTAATAAAAGATGTATTTTTAAATTGTGTGCTCAGAGACCCCAAACTCCATTTGTCCATCCTCTCCCAAAGGGAATCTAAACTTTAATCAGATTCAAAGGTAGCCCCCATGTTAACCTATGAGAGGGACAGGCCTTGCAACAGTGAAAAACAAATTTAGCAATATTTCACTGCCACGACATGTAAAACACATTACTACATGTCCTACCTTAACCATACACTGCACCCTGCCCTTGGGGCTACCTAGGGCCTACCTTAGGGGTGTCTGACATGTAAGAAAAGGGAGGGTATGGGCCTGGCAAGTGGGTACACTTGCCAAGTCGAATTTACAGTTAAAACTGCACACACAGACACTGCAATGGCAGGTCTGAGACATGATTACAGAGCTACTTATGTGGGTGGCACAACCAGCATTTGATTTACAGGCCCTGGCACCTCTAGTGCACTTTACTAGGGACTTACTAGTAAAACAAATATGCCAATCATGGATAAGCTAATTGCATACACATTTTGTAAAGGAGAACTTGCACTTTAGCACCGTTAGCAGTGGTAAAGTGCCCAGAGTAACAAAAACAGCAAAATCAGAGTTCAGCACACATCAACAACCTGGGGAACAGAGGCAAAAAGTTAATGGAGACCACGCCAAGGATAAACACGTCTAACAACAGTGAACATCAACTACCCATTGAAGGACAGTGAATAGTCATCAATTCATGGTTCCTTCCTAGCTATGGCTCTCCTTAGCTGTTTTCCAACTTCTATTCCTCAAAGATATGACATTCTATGCTCAAATAAAGATATTCTCATTTATGCAGCTTCAATCATAACACATTAATTAATATGTTGATAAATGTAAGAGTTCTGCTCCACATATTGAATGCTGGTTAACGGGATAAGTAAAAGAAACTTAGCCATGATGTCCTAACTACTATTTACTCGTTGTGGACATTGAAATAAGCTTTGGGAGCACCCACAGTATAGAACCTAATTTAAATGGAAAAGGTCAGTGTGGCACAACTCAGAAACCAATGAGGGTCTTGTGTTCGTTTGTGCAGTTTTGCTAGTGCCTGTGAATTTGTTGAGTCTTCTTCAGTTCCCCACATCAGTCATTGCCAACAACTTACCAAAAAAGTCCCTCTTACAGCATTCCAAAGGTCAACTTTTGGTGTCGTAATTGCTTTCGATCTATATTGATGCTCACAACCACAGGTGCGGCTGAGTGTGGTTTTTCATGTGTGTATCCATAATTCATGGAGGAGAGCTTTCCACAAATCAACGAAATTCATAATGAGCTTTAGGAACCATGTGACTGCAGACATCCAGCGACAGCACGGTGTCCCGCTTGCACGAAGACTGCACGTCGCAGAGGGATTGTTGCAATCATTCGTCATGGTGACACCTCATTAGAGTTGCTGTACCATGATGCATCGCAGTTTCACACAAGCACACCTATAGGACGGCCTGGCAGACGAGCTGAGGACCAAGCGGAAGCAGGGAGGTGGACAAGGGAATAAGGTCCATGCGGCGACACACAATCACAGGAACTCAATTTCTGCAAAGCCACTAACGTAGGTCCACGAAAAGATTCCCAAAAATAATTGGGAAGAAAGACAAATGAAGTCAGGAGCAAAAATATATTATTATTCCCTCCCACTAGAGCTGAATTACAGATGCTGTCAGTGCTGTGCCGTAGTGGAAATGAAGAATTTTCTAAAAGACACATTAATTTTACTAGAAACGCTTCTGTGTAGTTGCTAGGTTCAGTGTACAAGCCCTGAGATGTCTTGACCTAGAATATGTCTCGTGGGTGATATGCTCATTGTTACAGCTTCAAAAAGTGTATTTTTTCGTGAATGTCCCCACTCACCTTCACATACGCAGCTAATTATTTTTAACAGCGTTTTCTCAGCACAGCGATTCAAGAAGTAAGATAAGGGCAATATTTCGTGCAGCTTTTAATTGGGCGCCCCCTTAATTACCGCGCACCATATCTATGTAATTGAGTCTGCATTTCCATGCTGCACTGTTAATCTTCTGCGCACTCCGCTGTGTCACGCTAGCATAGCTCTGCATCGAAAGTAATTGTGCATTTCAGAAACTCTCCAACAGTACCTGCTTTGAGAGGTCTTCCTGAGAATATTAATAATTTTACATAATAGAACTCCTGGGAGCTCCTCGTGCACGAGTACCACTGTGCGCATGCCCTCAGAAGGCAGAACGCTGGGTTCATATACAATGTATTCCTGGAGGCAGAATCACTTTTGCCAACTGTAAACACATTCCACTAACATCTCGGCAAGAAATATTTTTCGAAAAATGTCTTTACACATAGTTCATTTTTTCTTTTCTTTTCTCGAATTGGGTGTTATTGCTATCTGATGTGGGCGTTAACAGCTGTTAATTGTCTGCCCTGTATTTTTAGGTTTTCAGGTTACATAAAAGGGCGAGGAGGGAAATTAACAGTTGTTAATGCCTAGCAGCATGTGATCAATAAGGGTATAGAGATCAAGCCTATCTGAACCACGCTCTCAGTTACGCCCACTGCACTCGCCTGCCCCTTCTCCCTGCTGATAAACAGCAGTAGTTAAAAGCCTGCGCGCTGCCTGTTCAGAGCTTAGCCCATCGGTCAGAAGGAAGTCAGAGTGTGCTTCTTTCACAGATCTGGCCTTATGACAGGGTTTACCTTGCAGTTTCATAACAACCCACTCCCATGTGCTGATGGTACCCCTTCATTGTGAATAAAACGTACATAAAGCACTGTGCTTAATAAATTGAACATATAAGTTCTAGGCTGTGTGACACCAATAAGCAGTGAGGGAAGGGGTTCATACAAGTTAAAGTGACCACCCGTCCGTAAATTTCACGGACTGCCCCTGATTTCGCCCTGCCGTCCGTTGTCCGTGATGAAAGTCTTAACTGACACGTCCGTAATTTTAGTCTTTCACCAAAAGGACAATGGACGGACGGCAGGGCGAAATTATGGGCAGATTAGTTTCCCCAGCTGCATTAAAAGGCAGGGAGTCTCCTGTGCTCAGAGGGAGGAAGGGAGGGGCAGACAGAACAGAAACAGACCTTCTTGCCAGGGTGTCTCCTTCCCCTAAAGAAATTCAAATGTGGGTAACTGGTAAATCTGCAAATGTAAAGGAGCTTGAAAACCTGCATCTCTTTAACCAAAGGGTATCACTTGAAGCTTTCTGATGGCAGAGATATTTTCTTTCAGAGAGGTACTGCAATGGTGTTCCAAGGTGATCTGTGGAGTGTGTGGTTTTAATGGAGTGTTATAAAAAATGTTAGTACTAGGCAGTGCTTAATTTGTGCTTGTTGTTTCCGGTGCTGAGCACCAGCATTTATTTTTGAGGGCCGGGGCTTATTATTCTGCCTCAAGCATTTGCTGCAAGCAAAAGACACAAATGGGAAAGACAGAGGAAATGAAAAACGAAAAAGCGTCACAAAGGGAGAAAGTAGAAAGCTGCAGGAGTGAGCTGAAGTGGCAGGGAGTGGCTTTATATGGATTGAAGAGGCCCGAGATGGCTTCAGCATTACACCGCCTCAGTATTGCATGTTTGCACAATTAATTGCAGCAGCTGTGTGTTTAAGAGGAGGGCTTTGGGCACCAGCACCTTTTTATTTACAAATTAAGCACTGGTACTAGGTATAAACTGTATATTATTCAAATCTGTATTTGAGAAGCACTTTTTTTATTTAACCAAGATGTATTTGCGCATTCTGTAGCAGCCTATATATGATGCAATTATATTTATATAGCGTATACTATCCCTGACTAGGCATCGAATGCATGTTTAAAATAAGGACTTACACATTCACAGTTCTTTCACGGGCCTCAGTACCTCATAGTAGTAACAAACATTGGCAAAGCCAATAGGTCTAGTCTACGTAAGAGTTATTGGCTTTGCCAATGTGTTTTAGCCATGTTATACACCAGAGTGGCTGCTGTTGATGGTTAAAAGTTAGTAGCATTGTGGTATGAAGTGGAGTAGAGTGGCATAGGAGCAGTGGCGTAGAGCCTA
The DNA here is from genome assembly GCF_031143425.1 of Pleurodeles waltl. Lineage (NCBI taxonomy): Eukaryota > Metazoa > Chordata > Amphibia > Caudata > Salamandridae > Pleurodeles > Pleurodeles waltl. The sequence goes on along the minus strand of NC_090446.1, from coordinate 723,254,418 downwards.
GTGGTGCAGGGTACAGTGCAGTTGTTTAGAGTGCATTGGCTTAGAGTGCAGTGGTTTAGAGAGCAGTGGCATAGAGTGGCGTGGGACAGAGTAGAGTGGCATAGAGTGCAGAGGAGTAGAGTGGCAGAGAGTGCAGTAGTGTAGAGTGGTGCAGTGGCATAGAGTGCAGAGTAGACGTGTGGCAGAGAGTGGAGTGGCATAGTGTACATTGGTGCAGTGCAGAGTAGAGTGTAGTGCTGTAGAGTGCAGTCATGTAGAGTGGAGTGATGCAGAGTAGAGTGGCATAGAGTGCAGTGGCATAGAGTGCAGTGGCTAGAATGTAGTAGTACATAGTAGATTGGTGTACAGTACAGTGGCGAAGAGTGCAATGTTGCAGAGTAGAGTGTCAGTGCAGTGATGTAGGGTGGAGCAGAGTGGCACAGAGAGCTGTGTCGTACAGCACAGTGGTGCAGAGTAGAAGGCAGTGGCGTACAGTGCAGTTGTTTACGGTGCATTGGTGCAGAGTGCAATGGCATAGAGTGGCATGGGGTAGAGTAGCATAGAGTGCAGCGAAGTAGAGTGGCATACAATAGAGTGGCAATGAGTGCAGCAATGCAGAGTGGTGCAGTGTCATAGAGTGCAGACTAGACTCATGTGAGATAAATGTAGAGTCCCAGAGATACACTCTAGTGCCGTGAGACTACAGAGAAGTTGTGGGTACCTCACATCCTGACATTAGGTGTGAGACTGTCACCCACACCTTTGCCCTGCCTCTTTAATTGTTTTTTAGGTTGAAAGTCAATGGGCAGTTAAGGTAAGCCAGATGTTTTTGTTCAATTTGTTTAAACTAGCATAAGGTTAATTACCTTAATGTTTCCCAAACTGTTTGCCAGGGGTTTTAAAATATCAAAAATTTGCTGTTACTTTCTCTTCAAGAAAGATTGGGTAGATTTGGATAGGGGGTGATGGCCTTGCCGCAGTACTGAAGGGCATTAATTTAGTACTGAACAAGGACATAATGTGACGCCTGAAGGTAGCATACCAGGAGACAATCACAAAAAGACCACAGTGAATAAATAGTGCTATGTTAAAAAAGAGTAAATAAATGCACTGACAACATAGTGAGGCATGGCCTCTCTCGTGTGTGTCTGTAAAACTGATGTTTGTTCTTGAATTTGTGTCCTGAATTTTGACCCTTTGTCCTGAATTTTTGTCCTGAATTTTGACTCTTTGTCCTGATTTTTTTACAGTCCTGTCCAGAATTTGCATCAATGCCAGGTGGTTACCCTAATACAAGTGCATCTTTTGACGTGTCAACGAGGTGTGAGACAGAGCTTCACAGCCGAGGCACTAAGGAAAAAACACTTGTTACTGCCCTAGTAAAAACATTAAAATTAAAAAAGATGTGTAAAGCCATAAGGGCAGAGGTGGCTCTGAAAGGAGTTCAGCCAAAAATGTCACGGTATGAAATATTGAGCAGCTGAGTTGTGTCCTCTTCTGTGCTGCTGCTCCCCAATCAATGGTAATTGATTACATCACCGCTAAAATAAAGCAACTGCATGGGCAGTAGCATGGCTCTATAAATTAAAGCACCACTCTTAAAATCTGAGTGTGATCCGAAGGCTGTAGTATCATTTCATCATTTGTCATCCCTTTCATCCATTTGTTAATTTGAAATTTAGAACCAATTTTGAATGGACAATTTAAATTTTACATGAAAACGATGTATGTGAAGAACGTATATAAATATCCAATTATTTCTGGTTGCCTCTCGTAGCCATATTTCAATTCAATACTCTGCGTATTCAACAAGACTTTATTTAAAGCCAGAATACCATTCATAGTCAGTGGCAACTTCTTGTTGGGTCAGCGTACCAAAGAGCACCATGGTGGCAATGTTTGAGATCAAGAAATGTGGCAGTCAGAACATTTGCATCAAGGTCTGCTACTTCTGCATCCACAGACGGTGGAACAGTCATCTGCTGCATCAGCTCTTTCCACATCATTCCCACAGTTACAACAGACATCTAAAACACACTTCTTCAAACTTTATCTTTCTCATGCCCCAAGTAAGAAAGTTTTGTGTATACGTTATTACCAACATTCTGGCAGCTTTTGGTTCCCTTTCTAAAATAGACTTAATGTAACAAAAATCGGGTTGGTTAGACAATAAGTTGAATTTTATTAATGCCAATATTTCAAAATATACCTTTGCTAACTATTGGGATGGATTATGATATTCAATCTAAGACAGAGCCAGGGTAAAGAAGAATGGCAATTTCAAAAATATATTACATTGACTAAATTAAATTAAGCTACCAGACAAGAGAAAAAGACTGGGAATTGGAGTCCTTCAACTGACCCCTCGTCATGATACGTTGGGAGAAAACTATTAAATACAAAGCCAATAACAACAACAATTACATGCTTCAACAAGCTAATCACACATGCTGCTGAGAGAGCTAGTAAAATATAGATTTTTCTTGAAAATTCAGAGTGATCAAGTTAATATGCACTTGGGTTGGGTCAAAGTCTATATATTGTTCACAGTAATCATACTTTATTTAAATTAATGCTATTGTTTAAGATTTGCTGAACATGTTGTGTTCGATTGAATTGCACTCTCTTCAGCCATTCATTCCCTAAGCATTTTGCACAATTTTCAGATATGTGGCGTATAATATGCAGAAGTAGTATGTCAATTTCTGATTTAGAGCTTCCTAAAAATCAGAACTTGACCTTGAAAGTGCAAGAGACCTACTTACAGCAGAGAAAATGAGTGTGCTAGTGTCAATTTCAGTAAATATCTGATGCTCAATTATTTAAATACGCTCCCAAATGGTCCACGTTTTGCTTCCTTCAAACTTTATTTGTCTTAATAATAGTAGAGCACTATTATTCTTTCTTTACTTTCCTCCATGTAGGTTTTCATATGTGAATGTATTCTGTTGCTGAGATCTCATGTCAACAAAAAAATGTTCTTGATATATAGCAGGTTTTAGAACAAATACGTCTGCAGAGATGGATGAAGACTTAAATCATGATGTCATCATGAGGATGGGGAAGTGAAAAATGTGAGTAAGATTATACTTGTCAATAGAATACTTGTTCAGAAGAGTTGGACAGTACACATTATAGACAGAGCCCCTTGGATAAATAACACTGGTAGTGACAGTGATTTTATGACAATTTAGACAAGGCCTGCTGTTGGACCTTTCTTATGAGGAAGGAGATCGTGAAGTTCCTTTAGTGTCAAACAGACAAGCAAATTCTCTCAGGTCAAAGGAAGGGAATTCCCAAGCACATGGGCTGGAAGTGAATATTGCTTCACACCGGTACACTGTGTACATAGTTGTGAATCATAATAAAGTACATGGTTTGCAACCATATTTGTTGTTTAGGTGGTCAGAGGGAGATTGCCTGGACAAGAAAGTGGGGTTGTAAAGCTATGGACTAATGGAAGTGGGAGCTGATACATTTATAGGACCCATATTGAGACTGAAAGCCAAATAAGCATTTTTAAGAAAGAGGAAATGGAGGTGGGAAATATGAGGAACAACAATGTGGGAGATTAAGATGAGAACTTGGTTGTTGGGGTGAAAGAGTTTTAGTGGGAAGTAAGGAGAAAGCCTTTGCAATAAACTATCACAGATGTTAGTCCCAGATGAATGGAATGAGAGTGCGACCATGATAGTGTTAGCGCTTCAGACATTAATAAGTATACCTACAAGGAGACATGAATAGGTCGATGAACCTTTTGACTCGCAATTAAAAAGTTCTTACCATAGCTCCAGTACATAATCAATAATCAATACACAATAATCAACAATCATTAGTAATCAATAAAATCAATAATTGATGGAGTCAGTAATTGTCACGCACCTTGACATTTCAGCCATGAATAACCACACCTTTAGTAAAAGTTTAGTACGTTTAATTCCCTATATTAACAGTGCTAAAGTCATGTAGATTAATCACAAAATCAAATGAAACACATATAAAAACAATACTAGTTGTCCAAAGCGGCAGAAGAAACGCAATCTAATCAAATCTTGCACCACTACACATTCTAGAGCTACAGTGCAAATCAATAGCAGAGTCAGTTGAGATAAAGCTATAACATACATGGAATTCAGCAAGGTAATTCATCAATCATTAGTCCCTGTAATTGTCAGTCATGTGTAAGGGCACTTAACTAACATCAGATTAGCATCAGCATGTTGGACTTCATGCAAAATAATTTAGAAACACAAATTTAAGAAAATACATCTAACTATGGAGCTATCAAAACAGCGCAGTTGGGACCTAGAAAGAAAAGACATAAAACGCATAACAGTCAGGTCTCATTATGTCTACCTATCCTTGATATGGGTCAGCAAAGCAGAATCATCTTCGTCCTCAGGTCCTTAGTTGACCGGCAAAGCATCAGGCTCTCAGTCAGAGAGTATGAGCCCAATAACAGAATGAATCTTGAATCTCTCCTAAAGTTCTTCTCTCAAGTCTCTCTAGTTCTCAATAAGTCTCAAGTGTGAATAATTCTCCTCTGTTGCGTTGTTATAGCAAAGTCACCTAAACTATCTCCCAACTCCCTATTGGTCAGTTAATCGTACGTTCATACTTTACCCAATAATATTTCTATACCAAATCTATGAATTCTTATATTTCATAATAAATCATTAATAAAGCCGGAGCATACTTCATAACCCTTAATATGACATATTACTGCATTAGTCTAGTACATTTTCAATACTTAAATTATTAATCATTAATTAGTACACTTTGTGAGCTTTGGTGGCCATTCTTCGAGGTCACATTTTCAAATGTGTGCATTATTTGTTTACGTTATTCATTTTCAACATAAACTCATTATTCAAAATACATAAACACTCATTAATAGTTTCTAGTTAAAACACCTGCACTAGCAATAGTGATGGAGCTGATGATAAAGATTGCAAGACATTTTGTTTACAGCAAAGAGATTACGATCTCATGAGGGAGGTGCATGAGGGCAGACAGCATTGTGGGAGTAGAGAACTTTGGGAAATAGTAGTGAATGATGGGAAAGAAAGGAGCTGATTTAGACCCTGATGGGAGACCTGCAGTTCCTCAGGGTGGCGAAGGTCATCTCCTTCACCACCCCGGCTGTACTGCTGCTCATTAAAATAAGAAATCACCACCATCCCTGTAGTGATCTTTGTACCTTCAAAGGAGTCGCCACCATGGGTGCTCCTGTGAAGGCACTGACAGTTTACCATGCGCCCACCGTCTTTTAGGCAGCCATGACCCCAACTTTTTTTTTTTGGAAGCAAACTTCCAAACCGTGAGTTTTTTTCTGAAAAACAAGAAACTGATTGCACTCACACCCTGGGAGTTTTCTCCCTGGGTGTGGTAATTATGCTTTATGGTTGTGACCACCAAGATTATCCGTGTAGTGACAGACAAAAAAGGGACTTCAGATCATCTGCTCCAAATAGTGCTGGTGGTCTGATGCCCTTCCCGAAATGGTCCCTATTCCATTGGGCCATCAAAGTGGGTTTCTGACTACAGAACTCGTAGGTTATTGCCATTGGGAAATGGACTGTCTGCCCAACTCATAATTGAATGGCAGATGGAGTGTTTGGTGAACTGGATATTTTGTTGGGTTTGTGATGGAGTACCCTGTCCGCCAGACTTATTACTGCGCTCAGAGTTCTTTGATAACTAATAAGAATGACAGTGCCATTAAATAATGAATGACAGTAATTCAGTCTTTTGGAATAGGTTAAGGAAGGACAATATTGATATTACATCTTGAATGTTATTAGGATAACAAGTCGTCAAAATCAAGTAAATAATACTGTCTAAATGGGAAGTACTTTAAAGCGAGATGATGTCATTCATGTTTGATGAGTCCATTCTGTGCAACGGCAATTCCAGGTTCATGGACAATCATTGGTAAATTATGAAACAGCACTCGTTGCTAGTCTCAGAGGTACAGGCCTGGACCCTAATATGCCCAACTTGTGGTATACGATTAGAAGCATGTACATACCACATGTGATAACGAGTTGAAGCTAATAACATGATCTGCCTGTAATACCTATTTAATTTCTGTATTTATGCAGAGAAAATCTCTGCAGTGGCCCACACATTTGATTAGCAACACAAAAGTGATGTGAAGGTACTTGGGTCACCATTTTACATTATTCTGAGCATGCCCAATCTTAAACTACCTCAGGGTCGATGCATCTGTTCACTGAAACATCAACCTGAAACGACCTACATGCTGATTCCTTTTAGTACTGAGACAGCACAAGTGAAAACCTTGTAACAAGATGGACCCGAGATCAGTAGATCTGAACTCTACATTACCAGGAGCATAGAGAACACACGTAGGCCCTCATTATGAGTAGCTTGTTAATGGTTCCAGTAATTTCCAGGCTTCATAGATACCTGTACTAGTCTGCTGCGTATCTCCAGTGTCGGTAAAACCAACCCATTATGAGTTAGGCCGTGAGGGTCCGCTCAGGAATGTAAAATAACCAAGGCAATTGGACATAACAAATGCCAACGATATTTCTCATTTCCTTGTCGGATTTACACCACAGGAGTTTGGCTGCTTTGATCAGCCGTAGACTGCGTGGGAAACTCTGTGTGCCTGCGCTGTATCTGTCTTTCTGATAATTCTGATTACACTGTGGCTCTGTGTACTCATCTGAGCCCTGCAGGGGGCTGCGATCAATCAGCAATAAGGAGTGGCAGTATTGGTTTCCTAGGACAGTGCCAGTTGATTAACCCACCCCCTCACGGTGTGCGCATTAGAGGAAATAACGATTGCACAGTGATGGTCTGAGGCTGGCACCGAGGCCTGTAAAATGTGTAAATGATAAATACGCGTGCTTCATTAGCAGCCTAATAGATGTTGTGTGATATAGTAACAGTAAGCTAATAAGGAGCGGAGCGCAGGGTACACACAGACGTGAAATGAGTTTGAGCTCTGGCCCTTAACGAAGCACAGTAAATGAATAGCACGGAGGTGGCTCGAAATCTGTTTCTACGCTGCATGTTGTCAGACTCTAAATTAAATATAATTTGGATCCATCTTCCAATACCGGCTGCACCCGCCTGTCTTCTGCATTTTAGAAGATGAAGTATGAAAACTTTTATCAAACTAGAATTCATTATTTTTTTATGAAAACAAATCCCTGAAAATATTGTTGAGCAGGTGATATTTGTCAAACAGGCATTCCTTAAATATATTAGAGTAATGTGAGACTCCACATTAAAGTGAAATGGATCAGTGGTGACTCTTAAAGAACAAGAATTACCGCAGCAGGTGCCTTAAAAAAGGTATACAGCTAAGTCATGTCCTTCTTTAGTAATGTATTTTTCTGCCTTTCGACACACACCGCCTTTGGCATTGAAAGTGTTCTGCACTGTGAGGTCATGCGACCACGATCATATAGTACCTAGCACACCTGTCTGGTACAATAGTGTAATATGTAATTTACTTTTAATCTTCTTTCAAATATTGTATTGTGCCATGTTATTTCTTTTGTATGTTTCACGCGCATTGTTCCGATGGAACCCTTGTTTCATTGGTTGCTTCTATTCGTTCTGGAGTGCGAGCAGCTCGGTCTCGAGTTAACCGTTACGACAGGACGGAGAGGCAGCTATGTGCGTGGGTCCCTTTGGTATGAATAAACTCTCCTGCACGCAATTTTAAATGCGTTTCTTTGTTATTTTGACAACCTCCCTGCTACATATTTGGTACCAGGAGTGGGGTCAAGAAAGAGCTACTTTATAGAAGGGACCCATCGGTGAGCTGCTTCTTATTTGTGTCAGTTCTGGTGCTGTTCCGTTTCCTGACATCGGTGCTACATTGGTGACCTGTCCCTTGTTGGTGTCAGTTTTGGCGCTGTTCCGTTTCCTGGCATTTGGGAGCTGATTATTGTTGCTGTGCTCACTTCGGTTGTTCTGCTTCCTGGAAAGAAGTTATTTGACACTGATTGGCTGCACGTGGAGGTGTGAGTAGGAGGGACACATATATATATATATATATATATATATTTTTTTTGCCTCTATTGGATTGGCCTTAGATGTTACGCTTCAGTTAGGCCTGTAGTTGCCTTGGAAACTGATTACGATCCTTCGCGCTCTTCATGCGCTGCGCAGCTGAAATTTTTTATAAAAAAAGGTTGCCTTGGGGTTTATTTCCTATTCTACGAGTTCTACGTGGCAGCGATTCTAAGTTTGCCTTAGCAACGGATACACAACTATTCTACGAGTTCTATGTGGCAGTGATTTTTGGTTACCTTAACAATGGACACACATTTTTTCATTTTTTCAAAATGACGTTGCCTTGTTTATGCTTGTCCTGGTAGTGTCATTTAGAGACGGATTCTTCGTTTTTTGTGTATTTTTTTACATCGCATTAAAATTCACTTGTACTTTGCTGTAAATTTCCTGTTTCTTTAAAAGAAAAATATTTTGTGTATTTTCCAAAATTTTAATATGGCATCAAGTCATGATATTGTACAACCACCAGTTTTTTTTACAGAAAGCAGGTAAACCTGACATTAAATGGGCGGAATGGATTCGCGTTTTTGAAAACTATTTGGCAGCCATTGACGCTATGGAATTTTCTCCTAATAGGAAGAAGGCATTATTACAATTCCTGTTCTAGCTGATTCAGGAGCCCCCATTACTATTTTAGCAGATCACACATTTTTTAAGTTGTGGAAGGGTTCCATTGAATTACAGTATCCTGATGTTGCTCCTAAAGCGTTTGGAGAACAAGACATTAACCTCTTGGGTTATTTTGTATCAGATCTCCAATGTCTTGGCAGAACTATTGTAACAAAAATTTATGTAGCCGTCAAAGGACGTAATATTGTGGGTTGGAAGGATTTAGCACGTTTGGGAATAATACTGCGTCCTGGCCATGATGTTCCAGTGATTCTAGGTGAATTACCTAATTTATTTCTATCAGATTCGGTAGCCAGTGTGTGCATTTCTAAAGACACCATGCAAAGTATAATTGATTTGTTTCCAGAAGTATTCCAAGACCAAATTGGGAGAGTGCAAGGATATGAGCATGGCATAAAACTCAAAAAGGGGGCAACTCCTGTTGTACACAAAGTAAGACCCATGCCCTTGAGTGTAAGAGTGGATTTGAAGGCCTTATTACATAAACTTCAATCTCAGGGGATAATTACTCCTGCAGATGCCTCAGAATGGGTATCACCCATTGTAATTACCAAGAAACAAAATGGCGAATTGAGGTTATGTGTGGACTTGAGGTCTGTTAACCAAAACATTGTGATTGATAATCATCCTCTTCCACGTATTCAAGAAATGATTACGAGTTTGGGTAACTCCAAGGTGTTTTCTACCATAGATCTTCACTCGGCATACCATCAAATTCCATTAAGCGAATCTTCTCAAGATGTAACCACTTTTGTAACTCCATTTGGGGTATTCAAGTATCTACGCTTACCGTTTGGCCTTGCTTCAGCAGCAAGCGTTTTTCAAAAATTGATGGATGATTTATTTTCTGACTTACCTCAGGTGTTGGCTTTCCAAGATGACATTTTAATACACACAGTAACAGAGAAAGAACATTTATTAGTTTAAAAAAAGGTTTTGAGTATTCTAAAAGAGAAGGGAATGACAGTAAAACCTGGCAAGTGTAAATTGTTTGTAACCGAAGTGAAATATCTTGGTCATGTAATTTCTGGTGAGGGAATCAGACCTAAATTTAGGAATGTGGAAGCTGTTAGTAGGGCATGTCCTCCTTCTGATAAAGATGCGTTAAAATCTTTTCTAGGACTCTGTGAATACTATGCTAGATTTGTTCCGGGATATGCTATGGAAGTACAACCTCTTAGATCATTGCTTAAAAAAGGAACTAAATTTGAGTGGACAAAGGAATTAAATCTCACATTTGATAGAGTTAAAAATTTAGTTATCAAAGCCCCTGCGTTACAACCTTTTGACCCTGCAGGTATTCCTTTTGTCACGGTAGATGCCAGTTTAGTTGGTATTGGGGCTGTTTTTGGTCAATGGGTGAATGGTGGTGAAAACACTGTTGCTTTTGCGTCTAGGATGTTATCAGAAGCAGAGAAACATTATAGCACTATCGAAAGGGAGGCCTTAGCTTGTGTATGGGCAGTTCAGAAGTTTAGAACTTATATTTGGGGCGATAGGTGTGAAGTATTCAATGATCATAAACCTTTGGTTCATTTGTTGAATGAAAATGGTCTAGGTAAGGCATCGGCACGTTTAGTTCGCATTCTATCCAAATTGCAAGAATACAATCTGGTGCTGAAGTATGTGCAAGGAGGCATGAACTTTCGTGCTGATTGTTTGTCCCGTTTGCCTTTACCCTATGAAGCTTCAGTTGAGATTGATGCTGAAAAAGAGTGTGTGGTAGCCCTATTGGATGTTTTAGCTGTATTTAACAATCATGTCACTGAGCAAGAATGGGTGTCAGCTATGTCCTCTGACTCTACGTTGTCTAAAGTAGCAGAATTTTTGAAAACCAAATGGCCTGCTGAGAGAAGTTTGTCAGGGGAGCTTAGAGCTTATTATCATGTGTCAAGTGAGCTCACATGTGAGAATGGTATTTGCCTGAGGGGTGATCTCATTGTTCCTCCTACCAACATCAGGGACAAAATTATTAAACTTGCCCACGAAGGTCACTTGGTCACTTCAGCTACATCCAGAAAACTTAAAATGTCATATTGGTGGCCTAGCCTGGATAAGCAAATTGTTTCTTTTGTCAACAGGCGTCCCGAGTGTATTGTTTCTGATAAACATTGGAGGACTGTCTCTAAGCCTTTATATCCTGTTCCTTTGCCGGAGAAACCTTGGGATAAAGTCGCATTGGATTTTTCTGGGCCATTTCATTTGTTACCAAGGCACATGAAATATCTTGTGGTGGCGGTGGATTATTTTTCAAAATGGGTTTATTATTCCTTCACTTCTGAAACTGATTCTGATGTAGTTATCAGTTTTTTGAGCAAATTATTTAGATCAGAAGGGCCTGTCAATACAATTGTTACTGATAATGGTTCACATTTTTTGTCTAAAAAAGTTTCAGATTTCTTGAGTCTGCATGATATCAAACACCTCAGAGTGGCACTACACAATCCATCGGCGAATGGATTAGTGGAAAGGGTAAATCGGATTCTTAAAGAAGGAATTCAGACTGCTTTAGCATCAAATGTTGATGTTGCAGAATTTCTGCAAGAGAAGATTTGGGCATATCTTTCTACTCCTCATTCAACTACAGGTTGTTCTCCATTCAAATTACTAAGGGGAAGGGATCCCAGAACCAAACTTGTACCAAGATGGATGTTTCATGTCTTGAATGATGTTGACAAAAAATCTCAGTTGGTTAAAAACTCCATGAGATGTTCTGTTTTTGATAAACAACTTAAGCAGAAATGTAATTTTGATCACAGATTTTCCACAAAAACTGTTGATTTAAAAGTAAATGATTGGGTCTTACTTAAAAAACCTTTTAGGGTAAGAAAAGGAGAATCTAAGTTTCATTTTCCATCTAAAGTTCTCAAGGTTACCAAAGCTTCTGTATTATTAGAGGGACGAGGTTGGTGGAGCAGAAGTTGTGTAATTCCTATTAATTTGGAGCAATTAAAGATTTTCAGGAGCATGTCTCATTTAAAACATGACGAGGGGTCAATGTTGTCGACAGATTTACAAGAATTTGAATGTGATGGGTCTTTGAAATCTAATAATTTGGATTCAAATCATTTGCATGATTCTGAGGTTCTGAATTTTAATTCTGATCATCAAACTGTTGATAATGGTTCAAGTCCTGATAGTGACAAATACATGAATGAGGCTCATTCTAAATGTGTTACTACTAGAAGTTCGAGACAAGTTAACTTACCTGTTAAATTTAGAGATTTTATTCTGTCTTAGTGTTTTATTGTTTTTTATTATAAAGGAGGGAGATGTTGTAATATGTAATTTACTTTTAATCTTCTTTCAAATATTGTATTGTGCCATGTTATTTCTTTTGTAAGTTTCACGCGCATGGTTCCGATGGAACCCTTGTTTCATTGGTTGCTTCTCTTCGTTCTGGAGTGCGAGCAGCTCGGTCTCGAGTTGACCGTTACGACAGGACGGAGAGGCAGCTATGTGCGTGGGTCCCTTTGGTATGAATAAACTCTCCTGCACGCAATTTTAAATGCGTTTCTTTGTTATTTTGACAAACTCCCTGCTACAAATAGCTTATTTCTAAATGTTAGGGATGTCTAGCATGCGTCACTGTTTGTGGCTGTCTTGCTGTCACATCAGGGTATCCCTTAATTGCCAGAGCTTGTTGTTGTGGAAACACATTGTAAGGTACAACTTCCATATGGCTATGTTACTCTACTGCCCTACCATATTAACTCTTTGTCGGTGAAGTTAGCCCTGTATTTTACTTTTTGACAACCGTTCAAGGGGACCCTTATCCCTAAGGACCCTCAAATAAATGACTAGTGTGCTTAAGCATGGCTATTTTGGTATTTGCTGGGAGAGGAGACCAAACATTGGTCTGTTCACATGATGATCCCAGAAGGTTGCTTCTTTTGGCACCCTCTGCTATAGACTTCACTGGTGCTAGCTGACTAAAGATCGTCTCTTGGAGCTCCTAGTGGAGTTATTTACTGGCCTCTTAATGTAAATTGGAGATCTGGGCTCCATGCAGATGGACACTCTTTTTTCAAGAAACGGAGGCTCATGTTTACTTAGCCTTTGTGTAGCTGTTGTATTTTGCAAGGTGACCCAAGGCAACAAAAAGGCATACTCGAGATTCACAAAGCCTCCGAAGGCTTGATTTAGGTGACCTTGTGTGACTTTGTAAACAAATGTAACACAATGCACTGGGTTGTTCTGCATTGCATTACATTTCTTCGTTGCAGGTCTTCCATCGGTGGAGCATGGGCATTCCAGTGCATCGACCCATGAATTCCATGCCATTGCATCAACCCATGACTTCCATGCCATTGCATCGACCCATGAATTCCATGCCATTCCAGATTTACTAATGTTTGAAAAGCTGGAATTGAGTGAAATTGGCACTTACCACAGAGAGGCAAAACGAGGAGGAATATGTTTATTTCTCCTCCTTAGTTTTACTTTGAATTGTTTTTTGTGCAAGAAGGAGTCATGAACTAAAACAATCTGACCCGTAATGCAGGCATCCTTACAAGATGGCCCAAGCGTACCTGGGTTGGCACTCGGCACTAGGCAGCCGCAAGTGCGCCATCACTGGGAGAGAGCGTATATCTTTGTATATATGATGCTCATCAGCTATCGTTCATTCATGCAATGGAATGGGACTACCTGCCTTGATTCACTTAGTTACATGATTTCGTGGTAATTCTGCCCTCTAATGATTGAGAACATTATGCAGAGTCATCAGTGGCAAATTCGTTGCTAAGCTTTATTAGAACATTGGAATGCTGGGGGCTCCATTGAAAACAATGGAGTGCTGCAGGCTTTTACTGGCCGGTAAAAGCCCGCAGCGCCAACATTCCAATGTTCGCTTTGTTCACAGCAAGAGCTGTGAACAAAGCCTCACGGAGCCCGAGGGGATTTTAATCCCCTCGGGCTCCGTGAACATTTTTTTTTTTAATAGAACATTCTGCCCTGAGTGGCAGAATGTTCTAATAGCCTTAGAACCCGCCGTACCGGGCTCTACCGGCTATTAAAGTCCCTCTCCCTTGTTAAATGCCCTCGCCTTTGGCTCGGGCATTTAACACGGGGAGCGGGCCTTTAATAGCCGGTAGAGCCCGCTACGGCGGGTTCTAAGGCTATAGTAGACACTTGCTCTGAGACTTCCCTTTCCTTATAGTTATTACTGGTTCCATAATTAATGTAATTGCCTCAGTGTTTCTCATGGTTCCTGTGTGTCATGAGGTTTCAAACAGAGTTTAGTGAACATTAGAGCTGTAGGACCACTAAAGATTGATAAGATCTGATTTCATCGCGGTATTAATATTGCCGTATTTAATTTTTCAAAGCCCGTTTTACATTTAGTGTTGTGTTTTGTATTGTGTATTCTGCATTTCAACTCTTTTAATGAATGATTCCTATTATAAATACATTTTTTATATTAGAAGATATTATTAACAGTGTTGTGCTGTCATACAGCCTTAGGAGTCCATTCCGACTCGCAGCTGTTTCTGGACATTTAAACACATTTCATGAAATCCGAAGACTTCGAATCGGCTTCAGTTCCATTTGAGTTTGTATTCCACAAGCCTCAATTCTCTCACCATTTCAATGGAAACTGTAAACAAAAGCACTGCCTATCCCAGGGGGGGCCTGAGTCACTCATTCCGCCAGCCTTTCGCCAGGGAAAAGCTGGCGGAATGCGACTCATTATCCGGAGGGCAGCGCTGCTTGCAGCGCTAACCTGGCGGATCTGAAATGCCAGCACTGCCAGCCTGACTGGTTGCGGGAGCCTGCCGGTGGTGGCGTTTCCACCTTGGCAGTTCAGCCACGTTCAGAATATGGCGGTCTGGTTGGTGGCAATGACAGCCACCGCCGGCGTGGTGGTCCAGACTGCCATGTTCTTAATGAGGGCCTCAGTTTTCATTTAAAATATTTCAGGGATATAATTTCATAAAGCCAATGTTTCCTCTTCACCACTCCATCCACCAATCTAATGTAGTGCAACACATCTTTGAAATATTAGGAAGCTCCTGCCAATAAAAACTATCCATTCGGCTGACTCATTCTGCTTCTCCCACACTTTCTGCCTTTTGTTGCACTTGATGGCTCTCTCCACTTGTATGTCTATTTTTCTTTTGTAGACACTATTCACCAGAGTGCACCTCTTACCAGGCAAAGTGGATTAATGTGGTATACACTATCTACTGACATTGCCTATGATGTTCACTACACAAAAGTAAATCTTCAATATTTTCTCAGATTGATAAATTAAACACCAATACATTTGCTGCTGTACAGCATGTGTGCTTTTGCCTTTAAATGGTAATGGTAAAATTCAGTGGCGGATGGCAGCTTTAGGAGGGAGGGGGGCGGGCGAGAAGCACAAACACACTCATTCTTTCACACTCACATGCATGCACGCACATCCATTAACAACACTCATAGCATTCAAACATGCATGCACGCACCAAACATTAATTTTAAAAGATCACACACACTCATTCTTTCGCACACAGACGCACGCACATCCATTAACAACACTCATAACATTCAAACATGCATGCACGCACCAAACATTCATTTAAAAAGATCACACACACACTCATTCTTTCACACACTCACGAACTCACGCACTCACGCACGCATGCACAACCATCAACAACACTCATAACATTCAAACATGCACACACGCACCAGACATTCATTTCAAAAGATCACACACACGCACACTTACCTTCAGCCTTGGAGGTCCCAGGAGGGTTGTGACTGCTGCCTTCCCTCATTGGCTGACCCAAGGTCAGCCAATGAGGGAAGGCAGCAGTCCCAGCCTCGTCACAGAGTGGGATGGGGTCAGTGAGACTGCTGACCCCACCCCACTCTGGTATGAAGTGTCACTGATTGACACTCGCCTGGGTGCTTCAGGGTCATAGCTATAGCTTCCACTCCTTCCCCACTGGAGGCCAAAAAGTGATTAAAACCTTTGACTGGGCAAGGTGACAAGCTTGCCCCAGTAACAAAGTGACCTCAGTAGTTACAAAATCCAGATGGGTTCCACTTGGAGATTTTAGCTTCCAAAGCAGTTGTTTCAGCAAGATCTTAAAGACAACATATCTAACTTTAAGTCACCATTGCTGACTTCAGCCTTGGACATTGTCCCGCTAAAGGATTCTAAAATCCAGTTCAGAGACTAGGCCGTAAGGTAAAAACTAGGGGTGGGTAAAATGTGTGTACTTTGCTTTCACATTGTTACAGCAGAATTACTCATTATTACAAGAAATGTGAATTTATCTCTTCTTGCTATATTTTATCATAAAATGTGTCATTGCATCAATTTTTAAAAAGAGGTTGCATTTGAACAAGAGCACCACAAACAACAGCTCCTGAGGTTCTGTTGTTCCTGTGCATTCACTGTAAATTAATACTGCACAAGGCGCGTAATTATGCAAAGTAGCATACTGGTGTAATTTTGAAAACTGCAAGCTTAAGGTGAAATCCCTGAAATTACTTGATTTACACCTGTATAATAAAAATTTCACCCAAGTCTAGATAAAACTTTGACTGGAAAGATCCTCTTCACATATCTGAATTCTGCCCGTCACATTTAAGTTACTGTGAATCAATGGTGCATTACTTTCCCAGGGAACTTTTAGCTTAAACAATAAAAAAATATATAAAAAAAAATATATATATATATATATATATATATATATATACTGTATATATATATATATATATATATATATTTAGTTCCCTTTATGTGATTCTAATGAATTTGGTGTCTTTTTGTTCACTATTTTTCAGTGTTTCTAACTTAGTTTGGGAGTTTAATGTCTATATTCTTGTTGTAAAAAAATTGCTAGTACTGTTTCAATTTAACACATACAGGGATTGCCTCTGCTTGTGCTGTAGTAAGCCACTCCATTATTTAAAATGGTTAGAGATAGCAACACATGTGGTGTAAAGAGCTACATATAAAATATATTATTAGTACTTGTTAGAAATGGGGTCTCTAGTTGGCAGTCAGTTTACGTCATGTCCAAGTAGGGACCCTCATTCTAGTTAGGGTAAAGGGTAAGTGAGTTACCCAGCTCAGATAACCCCTGCTCACCCCGTCGGTGGCTTGGCATGAGCCGTCAGGCTTATCTCAGAAACAATGTGCAAAGCCTTCAAACAGAACACACAGTAATACAGTGAAAACTCTACAAAATGACACCACACCAGTTTTAGAAAAATAGCCAGTATTTGTCTGTGCAAAACAAGACCAAAATGAGAAAAATCCCACATACAGTAATAAAGATATGAACTACTAAAGAATACAGATCCTTGAAGTATATAGCTTCGTCTGGGGCTATCACGGCGTTGTGAACAATAAATCCAACAGTTCAGGGTTGCCGGCCATCTACGGTGTCGGGAAGACCAGCAAGCAGTTCCTTGGAAATGTATGGCATCATGGTCCTCGCGATGAGATCTGGAGTGTGGCATCACTGGCATCGACAGGTATCAGCAGGCGTCAGTTCTGGAGGTCAGGGCAGGCTTCAATGCACCCTTGAAGTCACACGTGTTGCATATCGAACTCCGGCTGATGACATAGCCAGGAGCGCTGGCATTGATGATGTCGGGTATGCGGTCCAAAGTGGGACGATGCGACGTACGGTGCCCATAGGTCACATGCAGGCAGCGGGTCAGTGACAGTGTCCTGTGGCGTTGGTGAGACCAGGGCTGCAGTGTGAAGTGGGGCGGTGTGACTTGCAGTGTCTCCGTGTCACAGTGCATGCAGCGGCATCATCGTTGCTGGAGTCAATGGTGCTGGTGTTGGTAGATCGGAGCTGAGGTGAGGAATGGAATGGTGTTTTGTAGACCTCACAAGCAGTGTCCTCAGGCCACCATGCAGGCAGCAGCATCGGTGTCAGCATAGAGCATTGTTGTCAAGGGTACCAAGGCTGTGGTGTAGGCAAGACAATGCGGAGTGCGGGGCCCAC
This sequence comes from Pleurodeles waltl, assembly GCF_031143425.1. NCBI lineage: Eukaryota > Metazoa > Chordata > Amphibia > Caudata > Salamandridae > Pleurodeles > Pleurodeles waltl. The sequence goes on along the minus strand of NC_090446.1, from coordinate 723,236,788 downwards.
AGGTCACGGTGCAAGCAGCAGCTTGGTGACAGCATCAGGTGGCGTCATCGGTGAGATCAGCGTTGCAGTGCGAAGTGGGGCACAGCTCCGTGCTACATTGTCATGTCACGGTGCAGGCAGTGGCGTTGTTGACAAGATTGTGATGTTTTTTCTTCTGCTGCGGCACAAAACACACAGTTATCAGAGCTATATGCATATGAACCCAAAATCTTTGATATCCCTGAGTCTTCCAACAAGAGGCAAGCTCTACTTCAAGCCCTTGGTGAAACTTCACAAGCAGGATAGATAGCAAAGTCCAGACTCCGTCCTCTTTAAGGCAGAAGCAGCAACTGCAGGCCAACCCAGCCAAGCACACACAGCAAAAAGGCAGTACTCCTCCTCCAGCTCTTCAGCTCTTCTCTGTGGCAGAGGTTCCCCTTGAGCCAGAAGTTTTCTAAAGGTCTGGGGTTTTCGGTCCACTACTTATACTAATTTCTGCCTTTGAAGTAGGCAACTCTCAAAGAAAAGTCTCTGTTGTTCACAAGATCCTGCCTAGCCCAGGCCTGGCCCCACACACGCACCCGGGGGTTGCCAACTGCATTGCGTGAGAACAGGCAGAGCCCTTTCAGGTGCAGGTGTCAGCTCATCCCTTCCCACTCTAGCCCAGGAAGACTCATCAGGATGTGCATGGCACACCTCACCTCCCTTTGTCTCACTGTCTAGAGGGAATTCACAAACAGCCCAACTGACACAGATGTTGATTCCACATGCAGGAAGAGGCAAAGGATGGTTAATCAAGAAAATGCCTACTTTCTAAAGGTGGAATTTTCAAACAGACAATTCAAAAACCAACTCTACCAAAAGATGTATTTTTAAATTGTGAGTTCAGAGCCCCCAAACTCCTTAATCTCTATCTGCTACCAATGGGAAATTGCACTTAAAAGATATTTAAAGGCAGTCCCCATGTTAACCTATAGAAGAGATAGGACATGTATAACACACCAGTACACTGCATCCTGCCCATGGGGCTACATAGGGCCTACATTAGGGGTGATGTGCATGTAGTAAAAGGGAAGGTTTGGGCCCGGTAAGTAGGTACAATTGCCAGGTCGAAACGGCAATGCACAACTACACCCACAGACACTGAAGTGGCAGGTCTGAGACACGGTTACAGGGCTCCTCATGTGGGTGGCACAGTCAGTGCTGCAGGCCCACTAGCAACATTTGATTTACAGGTCCTGAGCACACATAGTGCACTTTACTAGGGATTTACTAGTAAATCAAATATGCCAATCACTGATAAATAAATCACTAATACAATTTGCACAGGGATCACTTGCAATTTAGCACTGAACTGCAGTGGTAAAGTACGCAGAGACAATAAACTAGCAAAACATATCTGAAAAAATAGGAGGAAGAAGGCAAAAAGTTTGGGGATAACCCTGAAAAAAGGGCCATTTCCAACATTACTTTTATTGGTTTTCATGTTTATGTTCCCACAAGTCTGCAACTTAAGTGCCAAATTGAGGTTAAGCTCAACAATATGTTTTGAGTTTTTTCATTCAAATACTATACAATTTTCCCAAAAACATATATTTTTTAAAATACCGATATAATTTTACTACTAATGACGGAAGGCTCATCTGCTGTGTCTACTGACCCAATATCAGTTGATTTTTGCATGATACTGTGAAATAGAAAACTCCAATATAAAACGTCTATTTATTGTTAAACGGAAACCTATCACAAGTGAACTTTGTTTTCCATTCTCTCACTTCTCTTTGGAATTCTCTCACTCTAGTGCTGTCATAAACGATGGCACATTCCTGGGGCTCATTCTAGCATAAAATTATAAGTAAGTAGTTGGCAATAATAATTGCTTCCTACAGAGTGATTCGAAAATACATCAACTAAAGAACATGAAGTAGGCATAAATTGGGCAGAAATCAAATCAGCCTACCTTTTTCAGAACCAGAACGGGTGATGGGCTACATGTTATGCATTTAAAATAATTATGCTTCATTTAAAAAATATATAATCAGTAAGATTCTACCATTTCAGTAGAAACCAGCCACATACATAAGAAATGTATACATTGGATCAGACACAATTAAATCGATACGTTTGGGGATGATTTTTCTGACGCTCACTGCTAATTGCATTTATTTAGAACATATAACAAACAAAATGAGCACAAATAATACAAATACTTTACATCCTCCATACACTGGGCTGAGTTACTTGACACATGAGAATAGCTAAATAGACTTAAAACATATCCATCATTTTCAATCCATGCAATCCTGATATTTGTGAATCATCATCTGTATTGACTTCATGTATGATCAGCTGTTTGATGTTCATTATGCAAAGAACTGGGAGCCATCCATGATCTCACCAGTCTGCAACTCACACCCTAAATCTGTGTGAACATCAAGGTTACCACCTAAGTGAAATCAATGACAATGTCTGCTCTGTAAATTGAATAGAGCCTTCAGCAATTTCTCCAAACATTTGATATATTGTCAGCTCTGGTGTACCAACACCAACACACTATCTCTGATGACAATCACTGGCTTTGATTGGATTGGCGCTCCAAAAGGAATCAAAAGCTTTGTTCTAATGCAGTACTTATGTAAACAGGAACTACTTTTCATGTAAAAAATGATTGGAAATATTTTTGATGTATTGGAGGAATCAAAAGCTTTGTTTGAATGCAGTACTTGTGTAACTAGAAGCTACTTTTCATGTGAGAAATCCTGTATATATTTTTAATATTTTATTTTATTTTTATTACCTAATCCATTTGTTGGAGCAAAGTTGTTGCACTATGTTGATTAAATTACAAAATCATTTAAAATGCTTCATCTACTTTTATGATTGTGAGAAATTGGGTAACTGATTGAGGGGGGTGAAACGCTAATCAAACAGCAACCACAACATGTTTAAAGGGCTAGTTAGACAGGTCGTTCAATCAGTGCAGCAGACCACTAATAACATTTCATTTAAAGACCCTTTGTACACATATTACCACTTTACGAGGGACTACAGAGTAAATTAACTATGCTAATTATTTATAAGCCACTTTTACCATGTTTTCAGGAGAGAGCACAAGCACATTAGGCACTAAATTCGGCAAAAACAAAGTTAGCAAACCAATAGAGTTAAGCTAAAAGGTTTGGGTATGACCCTGCAGAAAGGGCCAACTCTGACAATGAAGTTCTGGAATCACTGAATAGAGCGAAGAATAGAATGTAAAATAATGAACTCCCAAACTTGTTCCACATTTGGGCCCATATTTATACTTTTTGATGTCAAAAAAATTACAGCTGGCTAACGACATTCCAACGCACCAGGCGGGCGCCTTTTTTATGGATTGACATTAGCCGGTGCTGCGGGCTGGTTAGAGTACAAAAATGACTCTAACCGGGCAGCGCAGGCGTAGGGGAGAATGGGGGTTGTGCATCAAAAAATGGTGCAAGTCAGGTTAGAGTAAAAAATCATGGCTCTAACCAGACTTGCGCCATGTTTTGACGCACAACCCCCATTGAAATGACTCCTGTGTGAGGAAAGACAGGAGTCATGCCCCCCTGCCCAATGGCCATGCCCAGGGGACTTTTGTCCCCTGGGCATGGTCATTGGGCACAGTGGCATGTACGGGGGCCCAAGTTAGGCCCCCCATGCCACTTAAAAACATACTTAAAAATGACTTACCTCAACTTACCTGTACTTACCTGGGATGGGTTCCCTCGTCCATGGGTGTCCTCCAGGTTTGGGTGAGGGTGGCAGGGGGTGTCCCTGGGGGCAGGGAAGGGCACCTGTGGACTGCTTCCATGGTCAGAGACCATGGAAATGAGCCCACAGGTCCCTTAACGCCTGCCCTCACCCAGGCGTTAAAAACCGGCGCAAATCAGGCTCTGTGCCATTTTTTGAGGCCCGTCCCCTCCTGTGTGTCAAAATGTCGCGGGAGTATAAATAAGGTGCACATGCCTTAAAGTCATTTTTTGGACGGGAATGCCTAACTTGCATGTCATGAACGCAAGCCGATTTCACGCATCCAGAAAATGACGCACACTGCTGAATTTTGACATTCGCGGGACCGGGCGTCAAAGTATAAATATGGTGTTAGGTTTGCGCCGAATTTGCGTCAAGAATTTTGACACAAATCGGCGCTTGGTGTTCATAATGTCACTGTTGTTTACATTGTTTCGTAAAAAGTATTGAATACTCGGCATTCTTGGCTTGGTACAAGAGACTCATGCATCCTCGCTTTTACAACAGTAGCCTTAATAAACCAGCCAAGTTAAGATTGCCAAAAAATGTTTACCCTCAGAGATAAACAAAGTACGAAAGCGCTTGAAATATCCTGACGAGAATGAAACTCTGAAAAAATGTTTCAAATAAACCCGTTCTCTACATGAAGTTCCAACGTGTTTGGAAAGATATTGAGAACATATTTTTAATTGACTACTTCTCATCAAGGAACCTTGCTGAAACAGTGCTTACCTATAAAAAGGCCTCCAGTGACACTGTAACCAATGTATAATTTCCTGCAAGCTCAAATGAATGTTCTTTAAGCCTTCAAGGACCAGCAGTATGTACTGAATCAGAACCGCAAATGGGACCACCTGAATCTGATGTCAAAACTCCATAAGAGATGGGAATGTAATTTGTCTGGACAAGTCATCCAGCCATACCTCCCAGCCACTTTGTCGAGCTGCCCAACAGATGATCAGAGGGAAACCTCCACACACCAAAAAAGTATCTAAGGGAGAGGTAGTCATAGGGCTGGTATCCAATCTAAATGGTCGAAGGGGAAAAAACCCTCTGTTTTTCTTTGCTCAGAATGCTACTTAACCTGCCAATTGTGTATACTTATTCAATAAGCAATATGTGTAATTTATTTTACATATTGTATGATTATATTATACTTTTCACCACTGATTTGAAACCACTGTAACAGACAGTATGCTCACAAAATGTAATGTTTGCTTATTAATTCTACCATGCATTTCAGAATTTCAGTATACCACTACAACGCTTTGTGCCCTTTAAAAAAAAGATGAACCCGTATCTTGTAGTATTGGTGTATTCGAAATGACGTGTTTAAAAATTTAATTCAGCTTATAATTTTTTTCTCAAACCAAGAATATTTCTACTTAGTGAGCGCAAAAAGTTCATTTGTGTAGGTCGAGAATTATGTTGGGATGATAACATGGGCTTGCAAGTCTGACATGAAATTAGAGAAAATAAGCTTGGAAAATCTAAAAAAAATCTCCAGTATAATTTCATAAGGCCAAGTCAGGGGAAAGATTCGACCCATCGTTCACCTTTCTTTTTTATCAGCACATTCCTGTGTAACCAATCTTGTCTGAATGTTAAAAGCTTGTATCATCAAGGAAAGTAAAGAACGTGAATTATTCAATGGGATGCTGTGGAAAAAAATAGAATGTTTTATCAGCAGATTTCAGGAGTAACGATATCTAAATTCATCTAATCATCTACAAAGAATGAACAACTAAAAATATTATTTTTGTAAGATCAGAGTACACAAGTGTACTTCATTAAATCTTCTAAGGGAAAGGATAAACAGAAGGGAGAACCAGATATGCAAGCTGATTTCATAGCAGCCACAACATAGTTTGATATCTATTCAGGGCTGGACTGGGAACGCAAAGCAGCCCTGTCAAATGTTGTCAGACCAGCCCCCATAGGGTGCATAACGAGCAAGCCTGATCACTACAATGGGGTTTGGAGATGTCTCCCACCAAGACAATTTGGGAAAAAAGGTCAAAAATTGTGTTTTTTACAGCACATGTTTCATGATATATTCAATTGTATGAGTTTTTTAATCATAGTAAATGATGACCTTACAGTGCATCCGGATACAACAATCTTTATTGAGGTTCTTCAATGATTCCCTCACCATCACCCTCTAACAGTGCCTGTCTTTTCTCCAGAGCCCCTCTCTCACATAATATTTCATTTGTTTTACAGCATTTCTCTTACCAGCATAGGGTGTTGGAACACTTTACATCACACACACATGCAGACACAATAATTCATACATGTGTAAATCAGTGCATAGAAAAATGGACTACAAGGTGTAGAATTCACATGCCATCAACCCTGGTAGGCATTTTGTAAGAAAGCATGGTCAGAGGAAACTTAGGATTCAGAATGTAACACAGTGGTTAGGGTTGACTTTGCTAATAACAATGTATTTCTACCCAAATAAACCATTTTTAGTAAAACTGGATAATCAAAGACTAGGAAAAACATAACTTTCTAACCTGTGCCATGCAGTTTAAATGAAACTCTCAGATGGTAGTTCATAGCTCACTGTGTCAGAATATGATTGTAACTTATGAGCTGCACAGTAACAGTAGGATCTCTGTGTCAAAATCAGTATCCCACTGAGCACTGCACCTAAAATACTGTTCTATGATCTGCATAGTACACATTCTTTGCAATAGTCAATTAACCCTCTGCGCTACCTTGGATGAGTGAAAACTGCCACTAGACAAAACTCCAGTCTCTCTCCAGCAAGTACATAAATCACCATTATTATCTTGCCACTTTTATTGTTGCCTGAAAAAACTCTTTGATAGAAAAGGAACTCTCCAGTGTTTTAATACTGCTGCAGTCCTGCAAAACTGGCCTCCCAAATAACAAAGGCAGCCCACAACCTTCCAGGCTACCAGGGAAACACCTAATACCTGGCTCCCGCTTTGCCTCTGTTATTCTCATTTGTATATACCAACCATCATTGTCATAGCATCATAGTGCATTTTGTATCCGCGCACTCTTTCGTGCCGATCTTGAGATGATATCAGTTAGATTTAATTGGTGTAGTCAGTAGAGAATGTGTTGTGATTCAAAATAGTTTGTGTGAGTTGGCGTAAAAGCAAGGTGAGTTTCATCTAGGAAGATCTGTGGATTGTTTTATGTGTATGGGTGGTGTCCTGATGGACTTTTCAATTTTCTCTTGATTCATGTAATCAGTTGCCTTTGCTCAGTCTGAAAAAGCTGAGTTTTGTACTATCACAAGGCAGAGTAATGACTGGTGATGACATTTTGTGCAAGTGAGGCTGTGTTATGTTTGTATTATTATTATCTGCTTGTTTCTAAGCTGTATGTTTCTGTTGTCTGTACAGTACTTTTGATTAGCCAATTGTATGGCTTTATAGCCACATAGTGCGCATGATGGCACTGTTAGAGCATAATTATTTGAGGGTGAGATTGAAACAATTGTTTCTGATGTTATGGTTGGCTATGGAGTGCTGTTGGATGACTGATGAACACTCAAATGTGGGATGCTATGGTTTTTTATTGACTGTGCGTGATGTTGAAAATTATGAATGTGGGTTTTGTGTTGATTTTTTCAGTTAAGATAGCGAGAGTGGTCAGATTCAAAAGTCAGAGTTGCTTTTCACCGTTAGTGTGGTGTCCTCTAAATGTTAGTAGTGAGCCTAAGGTTTCTGGTGGGAGAACACAAGAAGAGGTAAGCCACCCTTCATAGTGACAGATACGCAGATGTTATAAAATGGACATGGTGAGGCTCAAAGGCATTATTAAATACATAAGGAGTGAAAAATAAGGCACTGGTTGCTCTACTTTTGGCCATAGTATATTCATCTAAGAAATCTGGGCATGTAAGATAAGCCTATAAAAACTTTAGAATGGCACTGAAATGTTTTTTAACCGTGGCTGTCTTCAGTGTGTGTGTGTGTGTGTGCTGGAGAGAAAGAGAGAGAACTTTTATGGGTGTGGGCCCCATGAGAGCCTGGGCGGAGTAGGAGGTAATGAACTCCTCCCTGTGGCAGCCAGCTGTGTCTCCCTGACTAATATATTCAGCCATGGGGCCACACGTAAAGCTGAGGGAGATGGAGGAATTTAGAGATGGAAATAGTAGTGCACTTCCCCTAATTTCTCTGACTCCTGGCGGTCGTGACCTGCCTCTACAGACCGGGTGGAGAAATCTTGCCGGGAGGCATTCTAGTGCCCAAAAACCGCTCTAGGGGATGCAAATTCTCACACACATCTGCCAACTTGATGTTGGGAAGAGCAAGCAAAAATCTTCAACCCCTTGTGCAATTAATGTTGTTAAGTTGCGTGCAAGAAAACACTCTGCCACATGCCAGTGGAGCACGAAGTGGGTAAAACTATGTGAACTTCATGGGCAGAGCAGAATTTTTCAGCCATCCCTACTCAAAAATGACCAAACGTTCACTTTAAGGCAAAATAGTCCAGAAGGACGGAACACCCAAATTTTCTATTTCGCAAAATCTAATAATAAAACCACAAAATGTTTGAGTTTATTGATGGAAGCAAGGCTAAGATAAATTTTGTTAACCACTTCAATTATCCAAAGGTGGCATCCATTAACACGAAAGTGTATGGAAACCCATCTTAACCTTTTTGGAAAACTGGAAACATCTGGAAACAAACTGACCCATGCTATGGGTAATTTTCATGTGACTACAGCAGGTGCCGGTCTGACTCCAATTTGAATGCTGTCTGATTAATCATAGGGCCTTTAACCCAGCTGGTGTACCCCCAGAGCTTCGTCCTAGGATCACTCCTGTTCCCCCTTTACACTATCGCTAGTATGACATAAACGTCTGCTTCTGTTTTTCATATCACCTATAGGCAAAGGACGCTCAAATATTTCTTTTCCCTTCTCTCACTTATGCTCCTTATTCTACAACCATTACCCGTAACAATAACTGAGTCTGGTAATTTATAATACAGCTTAGCCTTGTGTTCATCATACTCTACTGTCTCTCGGAATATTATACACTTCTATTACAAATGATTTACCATAATATCTGCGATGCCATTTTGCTACTTGAATCCTTTATCAGGTTCACAAGTGTTTCTAGCTTCTTGTTAAATATAAGGAAAAGCCGTCGACATGCAGGGCCGTGAAACTGGAGGGCCGAGTGGGACATTAGACTCCTAGCCATGCACTTTACAGGACCTCATTTTCCTTCTGCACAATGCATTATTAGATTTGCAAATCAGGGTAAACTTGCTTTCTCCATTAACCCCTTTGCTGCCAGACCTTTTCCCCTCAGGTGCCGAACCTTTTTTGGCTATTTGGGGCAGTTCACGCTTAGGCCCTCATAACCTTTTGTCCACATAATTTACCCATGCCAAACATGTGCCCTTTTTTCCAACATCCTAGGAATTCTAGAGGTACCCAGAGTTTGTGGGTTCCCCTGGAGGAGACCAAGAAATTAGCTAAAATACAGCTAAAATTTCGTTTTTTTTTAAAAAAAGGGAAAAGGGCTGCAGAAGAAAGCTTGTGATTTTTTTCCCTGAAAACAGCATCAAGAAAAGGCTTGTGGAGGTAGCATCACCATCTGCTTGGCTTTCAGGAACAGGCATACTTGAATCAGAAAACCACATTTTTCAACACTATTTTAGCATTTTACTGGGACGTATGCCATTTTTACTATTTTTTGTGCTTCCAGCCTCCTTCCAGTTAGTGACAGATATGGGTGTGAAACAATGCTGGATCCTGGACATCTAAACATTTCTGAAAAGTAGACAAAATTCTGAATTCAGCAAGGGGTCATTTGTGTGGATCCTTCAAGGTTTTCCTACAGAAAGTAATGACAATGACAAAAATTGAAATTGAGGTGAAAAAAGAGCAATTTTTGTCCATGTTTTCTTCTATAACTTTTTCCAGCTATGGCAGATTTTTAAAAGCATTATACGGTTACGTCTACTGGACTCTTCTGGTTGCAGGGATCTGTAGGGCTTATAGGTTCATCAAGAACCCTAGGTACCCAGAGTCAGTAAAGGAGCTGAACCTTGCAATAGGTTTTCATTGTATACCGGGTGTACAGCAATTCATTTGTTGAAATATAAAGAGTGAAAAATAGTTATCAAGGAAACCTTTGTATTTCCAAATTGGGAAAAAGATATGAAGCTGAGAAGCAGTGGTTATTTGCACATCTCTGAATTCTGGGGCCCCCATACAAGCATGAGAATTACAGGGCATTTCTCAAATAGACGACTTTTTTACACACTGTCTTACATTTGGAAGGAAAAATGTAGAGAAAGACAAGGAACAATAACACTTGTTCTTCTATTCTATGTTCCCCCAAGTCTCTCGATAGAAAATGGTACCTCACTTGCCCGCAACAGTAAATGGAACATGGACACATCACATTTTTACATTGAAATCTGACGTATTTTTGGGAAAGTGCCTGTTGGACCTGGCTTTTTGACAGGGACATCCCCAAACTTTTTGCCTCCTTCCTCCTATTTTTTTCTGACCTGTTGTTGTTGGCTTTTGACCTCTGAGCACTTTACCACTGCTAACCAGTGCTAAAGTGCATATGCTCTCTGTGTAAATTGTACTATTGATTGGTTTATCCATGATTGACTATTTAATCTACCTGTAAGTCCCTATTAGAGTGCACTACATGTGCCTAGGGCCTGTAGATTAAATGCTACTAGTGGGCCTGCAGCACTGGTTGTGCCACCCACCTCAGTAGCCCCTTAACCTTGTCTCAGGCCTGCCATTGCAAGGCCTGTGTGTGCAGTTTCACTGCCACTTCGACTTGGCATTTAAAAGTACTTGCCAAGCCTAGAACTCCCCTTTTTCTACATATAAGTCATCCCTAATGTGTGCCCTAGGTATCCCCTAGAGCAGGGTGCTGTGTAGGTAAAAGGCAGGACATGTACCTGTGTAGTTATGTGTCCTGGTAGTGTAAAACTCCTAAATTCGTTTTTACACTACTGTGAGGCCTGCTCCCTTCATAGGCTAACATTGGGGCTGCCCTCATACACTGTTGAAGCGGCAGCTGCTGATCTGAAAGGAGCAGGAAGGTCATATTTAGTATGGCCAGAATGGTAATACAAAATCCTGCTGACTGGTGAAGTCGGATTTAATATTACTATTCTAGAAATGCCACTTTTAGAAAGTGAGCATTTCTTTGCACTAAAATCTTGTTGTGCCCTTCAATCCACGTCTGGCTAGGTTTAGTTGACAGCTCCTTGTGCATTCACTCAGACACACCCCAAACACAGGGTACTCAGCCTCACTTGCATACATCTGCATTTTGAATGGGTCTTCCTGGGCTGGAAGGGTGGAGGGCCTGCCCTCACACAAAGGACTGCCACACCCCCTACTGGGACTCTGGCAGACAGGATTGAGCTGAAAGGGAACTGGGTGCATTTCTTAGAGACTCTTTGAAGTCACCCTCACTTCAAAGGCACAACTTAGTATAAAACAGGGCCTCTGCCCTACCTCATCAGACACTTGCTGGAGAAGAAACCTGAACCAGAAACTACATCCTGCCAAGAAGAACTGCCTGGCTGCTCAAAGGACTCACCTGTCTGCTTTCTCCAAAGGACTGCTGTCTTGCTGTTGCCCTGCTGCCTTGCTGAACTCTTGTCTGGCTGTGAAAGTGCTCTCCAAGGGCTTGAATAGAGCTTGCCTCCTGTTCCTTGAAGTCTCAGGACCAAAAAGACTTCTTCCTTTCACGTGGACACTCCGTGCGCCGAAAATTTCGACGCACAGCTTGTTTCGCGGCGAGAAAAACGCCGCACACCGACGCTGATCAACGCGACGCCCTCGGGACGATCGAGACTTCGACGCACAACCTCGCAAGGACAAAGCCGCCCGACTTCCAAGGAGAAATCGACGCGACGCCTACCGTGAGTGCGAAACTTTGACGCACGGCCTCGCAAGGACAACGCCGCCCGACTTCCAAGGAGAAATCGACGCGACGCCTGCCGTGAGACCAAAATTTCGACGCACGGCCTCGCAAGGACAACGCCGCCCGACTTCCAAGGAGAAATCGACGCGACGCCTACCGTGAGATCGAAACTTCGACGCGCAGCCCCGCAGAACGACGCGCAGCCGGAAAATAAGCAGGAGAATCCACGCACAGACCCGGGACATCTGGTAATCCTCGCGATCCACAAAAAGAGACTGTCTGCGCGCCGGAAAACGACGCCCGACTTCCCCGCGTGGAAAAGAACGACGCAAGTCTGTGTGTGCTGAGCGGAAAACGACGCACACACCCCTTTTTCCACGCATCTCTTCTCCTGTGGCCCTCTGAGGAGATTTCCCACCAGAAACCAGGTACTCTGTGCTTGAAAGACACTTTATTGCTTTTTAAAGACTTAAAGACTCTTAATATCACTTTTCAGTGATATCTTTACAAATTCGTATTGCAACTTTGATCGTTTTGACCTACAATTATCCAGATAAATATTCTATATTTTTCTAAACCCTGTGTGGTGTATTTTTGTGGTGTTATACTATGGTGTTGTATGATTTATTGCACAAATGCTTTACACATTGCCTTCTAAGTTAAGCCTGACTGCTCGTGCCAAGCTACCGGAGGGTGAGCACAGGCTGATTTTGGATTGTGTGTGACTTACCCTGACTAGAGTGAGGGTTCTTGCTTGGACAGAGGGCAACCTATCTGCCAACCAAAAACCCCATTTCTAACATTGGTGATCAGCGGTGAGGATAGGACTTGTGTTTGTGCAGTGACATACAGTAGCTAAGTATTTCACTACCTACCCACAGTTGAAGGTCAACTTGATTTTTTTATCTTTTTTTGACTTTTGGTCTCTGATGTCCTCCTGGATATACTATTGATATTTTGGACTTTGGATTTTGGTTTTTGCTGGTAAGATCCTATCAGAATGGGATCGCTTACCTACTTCTTTTTGCCTACTGACCACCTCACTAAGGCTGACCTAAGGAAGCTTTGCAGAGAATGTGGCCTTCCTGTAGCAAAGAGATCTACTAAAGCAGAGATGTTACATGCCTACATAGTCTGGGAGGAAGACAGATGGGCAGAGAGAGAGGCAGCAAGAAACCAAATGACTAAGTACCCCTCAGAGGAGGAGGAGGACGACTCAGATGAGGAAAGAGACCCAGTGAAAAAAGAATGGCTCATGGCTCTAGAGCGGTGTCTTGAAGAGCTAGATGAGCAGCTGGAAAGGGCTGAGGCAGCAAGTCTCTTAACCCTGGAAGAAGAAAAGATTGCAGCTCAAGAGCTGAGCTGTAAAGAGCTGAAACTGGAGGCCGGAAGGGCTGAGTCCAGTTCAGATGGTGGCAGCAAAAATCTTGCATCTAGTACTGCTGAAGAAGGGCACAAGCCCAGAGATGTGGTGCCCAACTTGAAGAAGGGAGTTGACACACCCCAGGCAGTTCAAGGGTATGAGGTAGTTCCCGTTATGCACAGGGTCCCTGAGAAGAATTGGGGAACTGGCACAGGGAGTCATATTCCTACTGGGGGGAGGGACACTTTACTGACTCTAGCAGAGAGTGACAGAGAAAAGGGTTCCCCCCTGGTGGACGTCCTGGATATAGAGTGTCGAGACATCCCAGAAGAGTTTGGGTTGAGTGTCAGGGACAGACAGAAACTGTCTCACCAGTCTCAAGAGGGTGATATAGAGTGCTTTTCCAAGGCTGAGTTACTAGGTGGTTGGGTGAAGGGTACTGTGGTTAATACATGTGAAGGGCAGAGTGATGTAATTGCTGGAGAGCATATGTCTGGTCCTTATTTTCCAGAGCTACGCCAACACCAGGTGGAGTGTGAGTTCTCTGACCCCAGGGAACTTACAGTGGAGGCAGACTTTTGGGTGAGTACCAGAGAGTCTGAAGAGGCATTTGGGGGTGCTCCTGAAGGGAGTGGTCTAGGTGATTCCCGACCAAGTGAGGTGGGAGAGGATTGTAGTGTCCCAGGTAGGTCTCAGAGCCTAACCTGTACCGTAGGGCCACCTTTTGAGGGAAGCCCCGCAGTGTCAGAAGAACTTGGGGGGATGACTGTAGACAGCATCCCAACAGTTCTGGTGTCTGGCAGTACCACTCCTAGTGGGGGGGTGCAGAAGTCCAGACATAGGGTTGAGAGGGGGTGGCAGACCCCAGTGGAGGATCTTGAAAGTCAGGGGTCAGCTCTGAGAGCAGAGCCCCCCAGGAATGACCCAGGTGAGACCGTTTCTGGTTTGGGGGAAACCCAGACTCTGCCGGATGGGCAGAGGTCGGGAGACCTGCGCCAACCAGACTCTTGTGTGGCCCTTGGGGACGGCGTGTCCCTTGTGGGGGGTGAGAGTGCCCCCCAGGAAGTCCTGGCATGCCAGGCAAAGATTCAACCTCAGGGTGGTGACTCTGGGTTGGATAACCGGGTTCAGAGGTTAAACTTTGACCTGGTGGGGGGTAGATGTGCCCCCCAGAAAGTCCTGGGATGCCAGGCAATGGCTCAACCTCAGGGTGGTGACTCTGGGTTGGCTTACCAGGTGAAGAGGTCAAACTCTGACCTGGTGGGGGGTAGGTGTGCCCCCCAGAAAGTCCTGGCGTGCCAGGCAGTTGTCCAACCTCAGGGTGTCGACTCTGGGTTGGATGGCCAGGTTCAGAGGTTAAACTCTGACCTGGTGGGAGGTAGGTGTGCCTCCCAGAAAGTCCTGGGGTGCCAGGCAATTGCCCAACCTCAGGGTGGTGACTCTGGGTTGGCTAACCCGGTTCAGAGGTCAAACTCTGACCTGGTGGGGGGTAGGTGTGCCCCCCAGAAAGTCCTGGTATACCAGGCAATGGTTCAACCTCAGGGTGGTGACCCTGGGTTGGAGAACCAGGCTCAGAGGTTAAACTCTGACCTGGTGGGAGGTAGGTGTGCCTCCCTGAAAGTCCTGGCCTGCCAGGCAATGGTTCAACCTCAGGGTGGTGACTCTGGGTTGGATATCCAGGTTCAGAGGTTAACCTCTGACCTGGTGGGGGGTAGGTGTGCCCCCCAGAAAGCCCTGGTGTACCAGGCAGTTGTCCAACCTCAGGATGGTGACCCTAGGTTGGAGAACCAGGTTCCGAGGTTAAACTCTGACCTGGTGGAGGGTCAGTGTGCCCTCCAGGAAGTCCTGGCGTGCCAGGCGATTGTTCTACTTCAGGGTGGTAACTCTGAGTTGAATGGCCCAGTTCAGAGGTTAAACTCTGACCTGGTGGAGGGTCAGTGTGCCCTCCAGAAAGTCCTGGCGTGCCAGGCAATTGTTCAACCTCAGAGTGCTGACTCTGGGTTGGATACCCAGGTTCAGAGATTAAACTCTGACCTGGTGGGAGGTAGGTGTGCCTCCCAAGAAGCCCTGCTGTGCCAGGCAATTGTCCAACCTCAGGGTGTTGACCCTGGGTTGGATGACCAGGTTCAGAGGTTAAACTCTGACCTGGTGAGGGGTAGGTGTGCCCCCCAGAAAGTCCTGGCGTGCCAGGCAATTGCCCAACCTCAGGGTGGTGACCCTGGGTTGGGGAACCAGGCGCAGAGGTTAAACTCTGACCTGGTGGGAGGTAGGTGTGCCTCCCAGAAAGTCCTGGTGCGCCAGGCAATTGTTCAACTTCAGGGTGGTGACTCTGAGTTGAATGGTCAGGTGCAGAGGTTAAACTCTGACCTGGTGGAGGGTCAGTGTGCCCTCCAGGAAGTCCTGGTGTGCCAGGCAATTGTTCAACTTCAGGGTGGTGACTCTGAGTTGAATGGTCAGGTGCAGAGGTTAAGCTCTGACCTGGTGGAGGGTCAGTGTGCCCTCCAGGAAGTCCTGGCGTGCCAGGCAATTGTTCAACTTCAGGGTGGTGACTCTGAGTTGAATGGGCAGGTGCAGAGGTTAAACTCTGACCTGGTGGGGGGTAGGTGTGCCTCCCAGGAAGTCCTGGTTTGCCAGGCGGTGATCCAGTCCGAGGGTACAGACCCTGGGCTGGAAGACCAGGTTCAGGGTGTCCCCCCGGACCTGGAGGGAGGGGCTACTGATAACAGTGCCCCTACCATGTTGTCTTCTGAGGAGGCCACTCCTAGTTGGAGGGTGCTGGACCCCAGAAGGGAGGGCAGGGGGAGGGAAGCCTCACCCCGGGCCCTAGTCCAACCTGAAGGTACAGACCCCAGGTTGGAGGGCCAGTGGCAGGTTAACAGCCCTGCACTGGTGGAGGAATGGTACAGGGCGACTTCTGTAAGCCCCCTGGCCATGTTGGACTCTGGGGGTACCGCTCCAGGAGGGAGGGTACAAAGCCCCAGAGGGGAGGACCAGGTTCAGGCTGTCATCCCTGACCTGGTGGAAGGGAGAGTGGTTAAAGGGTGCCCAGCACCTGGGGCTACCGCCCCCCACTCTCCACAGCCACAGTGGTTGGAGAGCTTTGAGAGGCCTGGGGCCTGGCTCTCATCCCTGGCAGCTGTCAGTAATCACTGTGGCTTGCTGTCCGGGTGGACAGAGTTATCCCTGGGGAGGGGACAAGTGTCACACCCCAGGGGTAGAGTGGGCAACACCACTATGTTGGTCATGGGGGTACTATCCTGCTCCTGGGATACATCTGTGAGCAAAGTAAGGTTAGGTGCTGCACAGATGGGATCCGCAGGAAAGGAGAAAGGTTCCCCATGGATGGGCTTAGTGGGCCCTGAGAGTAGGGACAGAGGGATCCAATTGGAGTCAGGAAGGCGAAGAACTGGAGCATGCCCCTGCTGTTGTGGGCCTGGGTCCTTGTTCTGTCGCCTCAAACAGGGAAGTACATCAGGATAGTGATTGTTCTCCCCTGGCTTTAGGCTGGTGGGGGGTCATGTTGGACCTGGCTTTTTGACAGGGACATCCCCAAACTTTTTGCCTCCTTCCTCCTATTTTTTTCTGACCTGTTGTTGTTGGCTTTTGACCTCTGAGCACTTTACCACTGCTAACCAGTGCTAAAGTGCATATGCTCTCTGTGTAAATTGTACTATTGATTGGTTTATCCATGATTGACTATTTAATCTACCTGTAAGTCCCTATTAGAGTGCACTACATGTGCCTAGGGCCTGTAGATTAAATGCTACTAGTGGGCCTGCAGCACTGGTTGTGCCACCCACCTCAGTAGCCCCTTAACCTTGTCTCAGGCCTGCCATTGCAAGGCCTGTGTGTGCAGTTTCACTGCCACTTCGACTTGGCATTTAAAAGTACTTGCCAAGCCTAGAACTCCCCTTTTTCTACATATAAGTCATCCCTAATGTGTGCCCTAGGTATCCCCTAGAGCAGGGTGCTGTGTAGGTAAAAGGCAGGACATGTACCTGTGTAGTTATGTGTCCTGGTAGTGTAAAACTCCTAAATTCGTTTTTACACTACTGTGAGGCCTGCTCCCTTCATAGGCTAACATTGGGGCTGCCCTCATACACTGTTGAAGCGGCAGCTGCTGATCTGAAAGGAGCAGGAAGGTCATATTTAGTATGGCCAGAATGGTAATACAAAATCCTGCTGACTGGTGAAGTCGGATTTAATATTACTATTCTAGAAATGCCACTTTTAGAAAGTGAGCATTTCTTTGCACTAAAATCTTGTTGTGCCCTTCAATCCACGTCTGGCTAGGTTTAGTTGACAGCTCCTTGTGCATTCACTCAGACACACCCCAAACACAGGGTACTCAGCCTCACTTGCATACATCTGCATTTTGAATGGGTCTTCCTGGGCTGGAAGGGTGGAGGGCCTGCCCTCACACAAAGGACTGCCACACCCCCTACTGGGACTCTGGCAGACAGGATTGAGCTGAAAGGGAACTGGGTGCATTTCTTAGAGACTCTTTGAAGTCACCCCCACTTCAAAGGCACAACTTAGTATAAAACAGGGCCTCTGCCCTACCTCATCAGACACTTGCTGGAGAAGAAACCTGAACCAGAAACTACATCCTGCCAAGAAGAACTGCCTGGCTGCTCAAAGGACTCACCTGTCTGCTTTCTCCAAAGGACTGCTGTCTTGCTGTTGCCCTGCTGCCTTGCTGAACTCTTGTCTGGCTGTGAAAGTGCTCTCCAAGGGCTTGAATAGAGCTTGCCTCCTGTTCCTTGAAGTCTCAGGACCAAAAAGACTTCTTCCTTTCACGTGGACACTCCGTGCGCCGAAAATTTCGACGCACAGCTTGTTTCGCGGCGAGAAAAACGCCGCACACCGACGCTGATCAACGCGACGCCCTCGGGACGATCGAGACTTCGACGCACAACCTCGCAAGGACAAAGCCGCCCGACTTCCAAGGAGAAATCGACGCGACGCCTACCGTGAGTGCGAAACTTTGACGCACGGCCTCGCAAGGACAACGCCGCCCGACTTCCAAGGAGAAATCGACGCGACGCCTGCCGTGAGACCAAAATTTCGACGCACGGCCTCGCAAGGACAACGCCGCCCGACTTCCAAGGAGAAATCGACGCGACGCCTACCGTGAGATCGAAACTTCGACGCGCAGCCCCGCAGAACGACGCGCAGCCGGAAAATAAGCAGGAGAATCCACGCACAGACCCGGGACATCTGGTAATCCTCGCGATCCACAAAAAGAGACTGTCTGCGCGCCGGAAAACGACGCCCGACTTCCCCGCGTGGAAAAGAACGACGCAAGTCTGTGTGTGCTGAGCGGAAAACGACGCACACACCCCTTTTTCCACGCATCTCTTCTCCTGTGGCCCTCTGAGGAGATTTCCCACCAGAAACCAGGTACTCTGTGCTTGAAAGACACTTTATTGCTTTTTAAAGACTTAAAGACTCTTAATATCACTTTTCAGTGATATCTTTACAAATTCGTATTGCAACTTTGATCGTTTTGACCTACAATTATCCAGATAAATATTCTATATTTTTCTAAACCCTGTGTGGTGTATTTTTGTGGTGTTATACTATGGTGTTGTATGATTTATTGCACAAATGCTTTACACATTGCCTTCTAAGTTAAGCCTGACTGCTCGTGCCAAGCTACCGGAGGGTGAGCACAGGCTGATTTTGGATTGTGTGTGACTTACCCTGACTAGAGTGAGGGTTCTTGCTTGGACAGAGGGCAACCTATCTGCCAACCAAAAACCCCATTTCTAACAGTGCCTAGCTGTGGATTTTGGCCTCTTGCTCAGCTGGCACCTAGGGAAACATACCAAACCTGTGCATTTATTAAAACTAGACACCTAGGGGAATTCAGAATTGGGACTTGTGGGGCTCTCACCAGATTCTGGCACCCAGAATCCTTTGCAAACTTCAAAATATGGCAACCGCACATTTCGGTGATGGAAAGTTCTGGAATCTGAGGGGAGCCACTAATTTCCTTCTACCCAGCGTTCCTCCGGGTCTCCTGATAAAAATGGTACCTCACTTGTGTGAGTAGGCCTAGTGCCCACAACAGGAAATGTCCCAAAACACAATGTGGACATATCACATTTTCCCAAAGAAAACAGACATGTTTTTTGCAAAGTGCCTAGATGTGGATTTTGGCTTGTAGCTCAGCCTAGCAAACCTATACTTTTTTTTTAAACTAGAAAGCTAGTGGAATTCATATTGTGGTGACAAGTGGGTTTGTCACCAGGTTCTGTTACTCCGAATCCTTTCCAAACTTCAAAATTTGGCCCAAAAAACACTTTTTCCTCACATTTAAGTGATGGAAAACTCTGGAATGTGAGGGGAGCCACAAACTTCCTTCTACCCAGCGTTCCCCAAAGTCTCCCGATGAAAATGGTATGTCACTTGTGTGAGTAAGTCTAGTGCCCGCAAGAGGAAATGCATCAAAGCACAACATGGCAACATCACATTTTCCCAAAGAAAACTGACCTGTTTTTTTGCAAAGTGCCTAGCTGTGGATTTTGGCCTCTAGCTTATCTGGCACCTAGGAAACCTAACAAACCTGTACATTTGCGAAAAGTAGACACCTAGAGGAACCGAGGATGGGGTGACTTGTGGGGCTGTCACCAGGTTCTGTTACCCAGAATCTTTTGCAACCCTCAAAATTTGGCAAAAAACACCTTTTCCTCACATTTCAGGGATGGAAGGTTTTGTACTCTGAGGGGAGTCACAAACTTCCCTCTACCCAGTGTTCCCCAGGTCTCCCGATTATCAATGGCACCTCACTTGTGTGGGTAGGTGTTGGATTTTTTTGCTTATGCAGGGTCGTCCCCAATCTTTTTGCCTCCTGCCTCCTATTTTTTCTGACCTGTTGCTGTTGGCTTTTGAACTCTGAGCACTTTACCACTGCTAACCAGTGCTAAAGTGCATATGCTCTCTGTGTAAATTGTATGGTTGATTGGTTTATCCATGATTTACATATTTCATTTACTAGTAAGTCCCTAGTAAGGTGCACTAGAGGTGGCAGGGCCTGTAAATCAAATGCTACTAGTGGGCCTGCAGCACTGATTGTGCCATCCACATAAGTAACTCTGTAATCATGTCTCAGACCTACCACTGCAGTGTCTGCGTGTGCAGTTTTAACTGTAAATTTGACTTGGCAAGTGTACCCACTTGTCAGGCCTAAACCGTCCCTTTTCTTACATGTAAGGCACCCCTAAGGTAGGCCCTAGGTAGCCCCAAGGGCAGGGCGCAGTGTATGGTTAAGGTAGGACATATAGTAATGTGTTTTATATATCCTGACAGTGAAATATTGCTAAATTCGTTTTTCACTGTTGCAAGGCCTGTCCCTCTCATAGGTTAACATCAGGGCTACCTTTAAATCTGATTAAATTGTAGATTCCCTTTGGGAGCGGATGGACATGTGGAGTTTGGGGTCTCTGAGCTCACAATATAAAAAGACATCTTTTAGTAAAGTTGATTTTAAGATTGTGTGTTTGAAAATGCCACTTTTAGAAAGTGAGCATTTTCTTGCTTATACAATTTCTGTGACTTTGCCTGTTTGTGAATTCCATGTCTGAGTCAGTTTGACAGTTGGGCTGGTTGCACCTCACACTAGACCAGAGGTCTTCAAACTTGGGGGCGGGCCCACCTAGGGGGGCTTGTAGTGATCCCAGGGGGGGGACCAGGCTCTGGCCAAAAGAAACATTTTACAGATAACAGGGCTTTGTTTTAAGCAGAAGTATGTTATCACATTGTTAAAAAGGTAACAGTACTTAACTGCAATGTTTAAATATATCTAGCCATATTTAACCATTGCAATCTTTATAAAATAATTGCGAAGAATTCTAAGGGGGGGCCCAAGGATTTTTATTTTTCAACTGGTGGGCGCAGCATTAAAAAGTTTGAAGACCACTGCACTAGACAGTGACACTAAGGGAGCTGGGGTGTAGTCTGCATTTCCTGATGAGCCATCTGTGATAGGAGGGAGGGGAGGAGTGGTCACTTACACCTGAAAGGGCTGTGCCTGTCCTCACACAATGCCGTCTCCGACCCCCTGGTGAGTGTCTGGAGCCTGGCCTGGGAAAGGAAGGATTTCACATTCAAAAGATACTTTACTTTGAAGTATGCCTACTTCAAAGGAGAAATTGGGTATAAGAAGGGCACCCAAAAACAGAGACTTTAGATCACTTCTGGACATCAAGAGGAACCTCTGCCTGGAGAAGAGCTGAAGAGCTGAGAAGTGCTGCCCTGCCTGTGATTGTGCTTTGTGGAGCTATCCTGCAGTTGCTGCTTCTGCCAGAGTAAGAGTGCAAAGACTGGACTTTGTATGCCTTCCATCTTGTGAAGAAATCTCCAAGGGCTTAATTTAGAGCTTGCCTCCTGTTGTTTGAAGTCTCAGGGTCAGCAAAGACTTCTCTCTACCAGCACCTGGAGTGTCTGTAGAGACTCCTGCTCTGACAAGTGGTGCCCTATCCAGTCCCTGGGCCCTTAAGAGGAAATCTGGTGAAAATCCAAGGCAATTGACTTCGGACAACTTCGGACCGACACCGCTGCTGAATCCGGTGACGCCGCCTGCAACCGACTCCGTGATCTTTGCTGGAACGCAACGACTTTCGAAGGCCAGAAGCTGCTGCAGCCCTGCTGAAGTCCATGACTCCGTGGAAGTCGGCACACCACGTCGTGACGAAGTGTGCGGATTCAATGTTTCGCACAGACGCTGCGATCCCTGACTTCACGCATCGACTTGTTTTCACTCTTCACCAAAGGTACTGTACTTGTGGGTCTACGCGACTCCGTGTCCGGCGCCGCTGGTGTCGGCTTGTTGGGAACAACTCCGTCACAATGCCATTTTAACACCTCATTGAAGCATTTTGTGTTTCTAAGCACTATTTTTGTGTTTAATCTTTAAAAATTCATGACTTGACTTGTGTATGTCAGATTTTTGTCGTTTTGGTCTTGTGTAGTTTAGATAATATTTCCTATTTTTCTAAACTGGTGTGGTGTCATTTTGTAGTGTTTTCATTAAGTTACTGTATGTGTTGGTACAAATAATTTACACCTAGCACTAGTTAAACCTACTGCTCTGCCAAGCTACCAAGGGGGTAATCATGGGTTAGCTGATGGTGATTCTCTTTTACCCTGACTAGAGTGAGGGTCCTTGCTTGAACAGGGGGTAACCAGACTGTCAACCAAAGACCCCATTTCTAACAGTAGGCCTAGAGCTCGCAACAGGAAATGCCCCAAAACACAACGTGGACATATCACATGTTTTTTGCAAAGTGCTTAGCTGTGGATTTTGGCCGCTAGCTCAGCTGGCCTCTAGGGAAACCTAGCAAATCTAAACATTTTTTAAAACTAAACATCTCAGGGAATTCAGAATGGGGTGACTTGTGGGTCTGTCACCAGGTTCTGTTACCCAGAATTCTCTGCAAACCTCAAAGTATCACCCAAAAAACAAGTTTTCCTCAATTTTCGATGATGGAAAGTTCTGGAATCTGGGGGGAACCACAAACTTCATTCTACCCAGCTTTCCCCCAGGTCTCCCAATAAAAATGGTACCTCCCTTGTGTGGGTAAACCTTGTGCCCGTGCCAGTGAAGAGTCCAAAACATAACATGGACACAACAAAATTATCAATCAAAATCAAAATACTACCTGGTTTTGCATGAGGGGCACATGAGGTTTTGGTCCTGGAATGGCAGCCATCTAGGGAAACCTATCAAATCCAGACATGTTTGCAAACTAGATACCCAGTGGACTCCAGGGAGGTGTGGCTTGCACCTTGCAAACCTCAAATTTACCAAAATAAAATAAAATTTTCCTCACTTTTCTTTGTAGGATCACTGTGCCTTGGTCTGCTGATATAAACAATACCTCAGTTGTGTGGGTGACCCAGGTGCCTGCCACAGGGAAGGGCCAAAAACGTGTAGAGATTCAGGTGATAGCACAGTGAATTAATATGCACAATTTGTTAATACATTTTTAGGCTGGCTCTGCTTTGGGAACCCACACAAGCGAGGTATCCTGAGGGGAACGCTGTGTGGTAGGAAATTTGTGCGGGCGCGGTGATCCTACAAAGAAAAGTGAGGAAAATGTGCTTTTTTAAGAAAATGTTGAGGTTTGCAGAGTAGTCTGGTTAAGAAAATATTGATGGATCCACTCAAGTCACACCTCCCTGGACTCCGCCGGGTGTCTAGTTTTCAAAAATGTCTGGGTTTGGTAGGTTTCCCTAGATGACTGCCGCACCTGGGACCAAAAACACAGGTAGTACTGTAATAAATCATTTTGATGTGTTCACATCCTTCTGTGAAGTTCCAAACATTCAAACGATAAGAAGAAATGCCCTTAGGTTATGATAAAAAGACCCCTCACCCACCAACCTAGTTGGTGGCATGCTTCATCATCGGGATCCCATCCGAGACACCTTGCATGTCACAGATGTGCTTTGTTGCCTGAATACAGCTGAGTGGGTTTTTTAATTTTTAATTTTACCACACATACTGGTTGGATTTGGCACAAGGGTGAGTGATGGTTCAATAGATCACATTTTTTTTAACAAGAGATTTCACAAAAATTACATGCACTGTTAATAACTGAAAGCCAAAAAACTGATCCAATGACTCATCCCTCATGAGCTGTAAAACCACATCAATGCACCAACTGCCTTACATTACATTCACACACCTTTCATACATGACATGCACAAGACCATTCACGCGACCAGCTGCGGGGCTAGCACAATACTACATTCACATCAACAGACATCGCCATCACTTTCATACGCCCACATGCCTGACACAGCAATCACACCAGCTGACAGAGTCTGTGGACTGGTATTTGGCTAGCAGTGTCACTATTTACACTGCCAGCCAAGCACCACTCCACGCACACCTCCATGACTTTTTTTTAACGAAAAAGAAAACACTAACTAATTATATCTAAGTACAAATCTACAAGCACAAAAGCTCTGACTAATATACATGACAGTAATGCCTACTGTGAAACTGAACAAACAATTTAAAACAATATAGAACAGGCAGTTTACCCTCACTGTAGTTCCCAATAATTCTTTTGGGTGTGGTAACTCGTGAAACAGTCGGCCACACACAGCCCAGGCTTAGAAGGACAATCAGGACCAGTACATATGAGTCTCCCTCCTTATACCTCTTTGGGCACAGACTCTACATTTTTTCATGGGAAAGTCATTTTTGGGAGTGGGAAGAATCTGAACAGGAAACTGGCGATCTTTCAATCTAGCCACATCCTCCACCACTGCTAATCTAGGAACTCTTGCCTGTTCCACCACAACAAGGCTCTCTATCACTGACTCCTGAAATTTAACAAATT
Organism: Pleurodeles waltl; assembly: GCF_031143425.1. Classification (NCBI taxonomy): domain Eukaryota; kingdom Metazoa; phylum Chordata; class Amphibia; order Caudata; family Salamandridae; genus Pleurodeles; species Pleurodeles waltl. The sequence goes on along the minus strand of NC_090446.1, from coordinate 723,212,411 downwards.
TCATTCTTGACCCAGGGGAACAATCCTTGAACACAATAAAAGCTTTAAGTTGCTAAATGGAACAAATGTATAGCCAACGTTTTATACCAGATGTAAGACTTACGAACAGCAGAGTACGTTTCCAACCTCTGATCTACTCTATCAACACCATACATGTGCTTATTGTAGTCCAAAATGCATGCAGGTTTGCACATCTTGGCAACCTGACCCCAGACAGTCACAGGGGAAGTACGCTCATCATGGGTGGTAGTCAGCATGTACACATCCCTCCTGTCTGCAAATTTCAGAACTCGCAGCTCATCATTACACAAGGCACTGCACTGTCCCTTCTCAAGATTTTTACAGACGAGCTCCCTTGGATAGCCTTTCTAGTTAGAGCGGATTGTGCCACAAGCAACAATGTCCACTCTGAACAATTCCCTGAACAACTGCACTCCAGTGTAGAAGTTATCTACGTACAAATTGTGACCTTTGTTAAACAGTTGTCTGTCAAGTTCCCACACAAGTTTCTCACTAACTCCAAAACTGGGCAGACAACCAGGGGGGTCAATACTGGAATCCCTACCAGTGTAGACCCAGAAATTATAAACATATCCTGTGCTACTTTCAGACAGCGTACACATCTTAATTCCATACCGGTCCCTCTTGCTAGGAATGTACTGCCTAAAAACCAAACGGCCCTTGAACAGGACCAAGGGCTGATCTAAAGATTTTTCTTTCCCTGGAACATAGACCTCTGAAAAACGATCTACAAAATGATCAAGGACAGGCCTAATCTCAAAAAGATGGTCAGAATCAGGGTGATCTCGTGGCAAGGCTAAAGCATTGTCAACAAAATGCAGCCTCTGAAGAAGAAGCAAATATCAATTACAAGTCATGGTTGCAGGAAATGTAGCCGTGGCCACCAAGCAGCTCATAGACCAATAAGAAGCCAGTGATGGCTTCCTTATCAACCCCATCAAAAAAGTAAAACCCAAAAACGTTTTCATCTCTTCCAGATTTGTGGGAAACCACTGGGTAGCTCTAGACTGTGGCCTAAGTCTGGTAGTGTTGTCCCTCAAATACTGCTCCCCAAACAAATTAGTCTGCTCTACAATCTCTTCCAAAAATACATCATCCATAAACAACTGAAAAATAGTGACAGACAAAAAGATTTCTGTATTCACTCTACACCCTAGGAGACCAGTAAAGGCAGGCAGCTCTGGCTGTTCCATGTTTGGGGTAACCCAGAATTCAGGTCTTCCAGTGGGAAACCTTCCAGCCCCAGGCTGTTGTACTATTGGCACATCTGTGTCCTCCTCTAAAACCGGTCCTTCATCTGCACTGAGAGTGGCTTCCTCATCAGGAGATTCCTCTCTGACAGAAAATTCACTGCCAGAATCTCTCACTTCCTCCTCTGCCTCAGAAGGAAAGTCAGTCTCATAATCATGATCAGAAGACAAATCAAAAAGCATGCCAGCAACCTGCTGATGGGTCACCCTGTAGCTAGCCATGATCCTTTCTAAGAAAAGTAACTTGACAAATGCGCCAGAAACAACCAGCACTATCTAAAATAAGTAATAAACAAAGTGTGGCTTTATCACAAAGAGTTATGTACTCAAAAAATATACCACACACTTGCCTGAAAAGGCTAGACTCACCAACAACTAGTCTGCATGGTCACAACAATCACCAATGATATCCTACTAAAAAGAAAAAAGAAAAGAAAATTAGATATAAGACATTACAAATATCATTGTGCAGAAATCTAAGGAGAATTTCATAAACAATTCTGCATTTAATACACCACCTACAAAAATGCCATTCATGCATGGTAACAGTATTCTTTTGGAGTAGATTGTTTATTCATACCTAAAATATGCAACTACGCAGACTGCAGGTCAACCACTACCAAAACTGCAAGGAGTCGCAAGAACGGAAGCAAAAGCTTTGAACTAGAACACAAAGGAAAAATAAACTGTTATAATCACAAATGCAAATACTTCACCAGTTGACAAACACCCCATCACCAAATATTTGGAAATTTCTCCCGGTGTCTAGTGGTTTCTGCCCCCTTGCGGTAGATGAGCCTAAAAAAAATAGGCTGATCTGCTCCCAAGGTGGGCAGAAATGGCCAACAGTTATGTGTCCCCTTTGGGGGGGCATGACCCTTGGCCAACAGACTGCCCCACCACAAAAAAACAGAAACAGAAACAATCCCTGGTGCCTTAGTGGATTAAATAGGTCGATCTGACCCCCTATGGGGTCATAAATGGCCACCAGTTGTGTCCCCCCTTTGGGGAGAGACTCTTGCCCAAGGGGTCCCCTCAACAAACAAAACGCAACACAAGCACACAGATTCCTGGCGACTAGTGGGTTTTGACCCCCCTGGGGTCATATTGGCCAAAACCATGGCTGATCTAGCCCCAGAGGGGCCGAAACATACAAAAAAAATGTGTCCCCATGGCAGCCACCCTTCCCCAAGGGGTCGCTGCCCTAAAACATAATTAGAAGTTCATCCATGGTGTCTAGTGGGTTTCGACACCCCCGAGGGCAGATTGGCCCAAAAAAAACGCCGATCTAGTCCCCAGAGGGCCGAAACATGACATTGGTGCGCTGTGAGCATGCCAACGTCATCAGATGGCGGAGGGGGGGTTGGGGGTGGAAGGGGAAGTGATTCCCCTTCCATCCCTGCCCAGGGGAAGGGAGCCTACGGGGCGAGCGATAGTGCTCCCTCCTTTCACCAGGTGAAACCAGGTGCAGGACGAGCTGGTCCCGTCCTAGGCACACGCCAACCATGGCCGTGGGTGAGACCTGCTCGCCCAGGACACCCAAGCGGTTAATACTGAGGTAGCTTACATGGTAGTACCACTAGATGGAGCCAGATGCTATGTTTTCTCTTACCCAGGACTTCATGTATTTTAAGACTTAGAATCGGGTGCTTTATTATAACTGCCTAAAACAGAAGAAGCATCAAGATGACCGTGTGTGGGCCCGCACTAATTTGTTTCACCAGGCATCACAAAATCTTAAAATAGCTAACTCCCTGGATAAGACATTGGTAATAAGCAGTTGGACTTTTGCAATAGTTTCCACAGTGAAAATCTTTTTTAAATATTACCATGACAAAGTAACCAATTTTGTCGCATGAACACATTTATCCTGTTAATCACCCAGATTAATTTTCGAACATGATGCTATGTGGATGTTTGGCAAAGACAGAGTATAGTACAAAATGGCAACATTGATAATTAAAGCTATAAACTGTCCTTTTCCCTCAGATGTCTTCTAAGTAGCTCTCTGATGTGTGTTTTCACACCGGTTACACGGTTCCAAAATGTATTAATGCTTTATCAATGCTGTCCCAAAACACCCCTGAACAATTTAATACTCTTATTTGGAATGATCACCGTATCAGCGGAGAGCTATCATTTACTTCACTGAATGTAAACATGACCTCAAAACCTACCTAATTAATCTTGGAAGAAATTCCAGTGAACCCAAAACCTGCCCCTACATTACCCTACAAAGGTTATTGTGTAACAACGACTGATACTGTATTAAGTTTATTGTTCGCAGCTGCCTTCTAAAAGCCACACAAATAGCCATTGGAAAGAGCCAGATTGCAAAACGTGGTCTACAAAACCACTAGGGGGCATATTTGTGTCGCTCTTGTACTGGGCAACATGGTGCAAGAGCAGCACAACTGAAAAATGAGATTTATGAAGCCTCGCAAGGCCACCACGTGGTGCCCTGAGTGGCTTCATAAATCTTGTGTAATGCAATGAAACTCAAATTGCTGTATTGGATTACTCTGCGCTAGGTAGACATTTTCATTGGTGTTGTGTGGGTGTTCCCATGCATCATCCATTGATTGTGACACATTCCCAGATTTACCAGAAGTGGTAGACCTGTAAATGCACCAAAAACCTACTCCTCCATACCTGAGGTGTAACTAGGAGTAACATGTTTATTTCTCCTCTACAGCACAACCAGAAAGTGGAAAAAAGCCTCAGGTGATTGTTTGTATGAAGGAAGGGGCCTATACCTGCACAAAAACAATCCTGCATGCAACTGAGGCATTCTTGCACCATGGTGCAAGAGTGCCTGCATCGGCACTAGGCTGCCAAAAGGGCACCAGAGCAGAAGAAAAGGAAGGAATGCCCCGTATTGACTTAATCACAGAGCATTCCTGCCTTTTTTCTGCCACACAGTGCAGTTCAGCTAGATTACTTGCTGCACTGCACTGCGTGACCATCTCATAAATAGGCCTCTGGGTGTAAGGGAAAATGGAGCAACCAAGCAGTGAATTATAATTTAACTGGGTAGCAGGATGCTCTGAAATTTATTGCTAATTCTAGCCTAAATGTAATACCTTGGAATATTTGCATTTTTCTTACCTGTCTAAACATCTCTACTGAACTTACCATATTTCACAGATCTACGATTATATAGCAGTCACCAACTGCTTTTTATATGTATAATTTGATTCTATGGACAACACTTCTGTTAGAAGAATCAAGAAACACAGGTCCATACTCTTATTTCACTGCACGGTACAGCACTAATCTTGGTGTAGTGCAGGGGCGGCTCCTCCATTAGGGCGGAGGAGCGGCACCCCTACACCAGCAGTGACAGCTGCAAAACATTTACTAAACAACAACAATAAACTATGCTTATTATCGTTGTTTGATAAAAGGGCAGGGCCACGGGGTGATGTGCACTGAGGGGGAGTGCGCATCTGTGTTTGGCCGTCTGTCTCAGGCCGGCCAAACACCATTGCACTGTAGGCTCTCTCCAGCCCAGCAACCCAGTTGCTGGGCTGGAGAGAGCCTGCACAGGCTCCCAGTCTGCTGCTTTGAGCAGCATCAGGATTGGCCGCAGGGCAGGCTGGGAGCCTGTGCCTGTAGCAACGAGAAGCGGGAGAGAAGAGGCGTATGGCGGAGGAGGTAAGGTTTTTTTAAAATTTTGTTTTAATTTTATTTTAATCCCCAACCACCGTCCCCTCCCTCATGCACCGCCCACCCCTTCTATTTGCCGCAAGCCGCTCCTGGTATAGTGGTAGTAGTTCACGGCTACACCAAGTACAGCAACCTCACATTTGTGCACATTCCACCTCAGTGCCTTTTCAACTTGCACATTTCGATCTTCTCTACTATTAGTGATGCCAAGATGGAGGGTTAATCATTAAGTTGAACATGTTAATTGCTACAGTTATTTCATACTGCTGTTTTTCCCACTGTGATCAGCTGTGCAGGCCAGACTCAGAAAGTATGTGCCACCGGGTGATTAATATGTAAAAAAGTAAGCTCCAGGGCCCTTATCAGGAAGCCACAGCAGCTTGCACCAGCTACTGCCACTGCCAGCACAATGACAGGGCCAACACAACTACTAACCACCCCGCTGCTACAGGTGTGACAATTCAAATTAGTCCAGACCACTCAAAGTCATAAAAATAGTGTGGGCAGCAAGTATTTTTAATTTATAATGCATATTGATTTATTAAACACTGCTGTTATGCTCATCTCAAAATTACAGAAAGCGCCACCAAGTTGTGGAATGTCATTAGTACTGGTGCTGGTAATTAAGTGCTGATGCTGAGAGCTGGAAACCACATGCTAAAATTAGGCACTGAAGCCACTAAAGACTACCATTTAAAATTATAGCTTAAACATTCTATGAGAGAAGAGCAAGGCTCTTGAATGTGCTACTTCCACATTTAATGACCAGGGCATTACACCGGCAAGATATTATGCGCCGATTGTGCATTCGCGTTCTCGTAATGAGGAGGTATTGCATGAGATCTCATACCACCAGTACAAGAGAATTGGGCAGAATAAGCGCTTGCACTTTTTCTTTGATGAAAGCGATACATTTTGTCTGCATATTTGAAAAATATGTTTATTATCTGATAATGGTCATTGTGCAGGCTTCATTTGAATAGCCAAGGCACTTCCCCTTAATGATGTTGTAGCTTTGACTAAGATATGCTTGCTATTGTTCAATATTATCGCAGTTATTATGCTAAATCATTTGTAAGAGAAGTGTATAATATTCCGAGAGACAGCAGAGTACGGTGAACACAAGGCTGAGCTCTATCGTAAATTACCAGACCCAGCTATTATTACGGGTAATGAGCTTTAAATAGGGGGAGATGGGAGTAGAGGTGTTAGAAGTCATTTAATTATACGGAGTGCAGGATGTAGTAAAAACCACAACATGGACAATGAAAATAGTACATTAGTCCCTGGACTTGTCAGAAAATTTATGGTCATAAAAAGCTGCCTTAATGATGTCCTTTTTCATTATTGAAAACCTCGGGAGTCTGTATCAAGCAATGCCAAGGTCACTGAATGTGAATGCGTAATAACTTTTGAAATGAAATTCCATCTCCAGGAAGGCTCGGGGAAGAAGGGTGGTATTGCTCTAGGTATGTATGTGTATGGTTTTCAATAGGGCAAACCTAGCCAAAAGGCGGCAGCGCACGGAGCATGGTTAAAGATAAGCATAAAGAAAACACTTAAGAGGATAGGGAGGTGGGTTTTACGTGGTTAAGTCATTGTGATCTAGCATTTGTTAAAAAGGTGAATCTTTAATTCTTTTCTAAATCGGAGCAGCAATGGTAAGATCCTGATGGATATGGGGATATTTCCAGATACTGGGCATATGGATGGAAAAGGCCTGCTGTCTTCCTTTTTTTGTATTACTTCTTAGGTGTTAGTCTGATGATCTCTTGGCTGTAGGTGAGCCAAGATCCACAAGAGATGGTGAACTTGTTTAGAAGATAAGCAGGGGTGCTGGTTGTGATAGGTTTGTAAATGATGCAGATGGTTTTCGAGGTGTGTGGGGTGGCAAGGGGAGCTAATAGAGTTTCATTAATCGGGGGTTTTATGATCATTTTTCTTCAGATCCTGGATGAGGCATGCTGCAGCATGTAGGATGCTCCTAAGGGGTGCCAGTGTGGCATCTGCAAGGACAGGGAGTAGAGCTTTATCACCATCCAGATACAAGAGTATGAGGGCCTGAACAGCAGTTCTGCAATTGCCTTCCCAAGTAAATAGTTTGCATTTCCTTTACAAAACAGAGCTGGTGCCAAGAAATCCTTGTTTTTTGGCACTATGGCCCTCATTCTGACCCTGGCGGATTGAATCCGCCAGGGCCGAGGGCAGCGAATGCACCGCCAACAGGCTGGCGGTGCATTCATGGGCATTCTGACCGCGGCGGTAACGCCGCGGTCAGAAACGGGAAACCAGCGGTCTCCCGCCGGTTTCCCGCTGCCCATGGGAATCCTCCATGGCGGCGCAGCAAGCTGCGCCGCCATGGGGATTCCGACCCCCTTCCCGCCAGCCTGGTTCTGGCGGTTTACACCGCCAGAACCTGGCTGGCGGGAACGGGTGGCGTGGGGCCCCTGGGGGCCCCTGCAGTGCCCATGCCAATGGCATGGGCACTGCAGGGGCCCCCTAACAGGGCCCCACATTGCTTTTCAGTGTCTGCTTAGCAGACACTGAAAAGCGCGACGGGTGCCACAGCACCCGTCGCACACCTTCCACTCCGCCGGCTCCATTCGGAGCCGGCATCCTCGTGGAAGGCGCTTTCCCGCTGGGCCGGCGGGCGATCTTTTGCAGATCGCCCGCCGGCCCAGCGGGAAAGTTGAAATGCCCCCCGTGGTCTTCTGACCGCGGGGCGGTGTTTGGGCGGTTTCCGCCCGGCGGGCGGCGTCCGCCGCCCGTCCGGGTCGGAATGAGGCCCTATGTCCTTAAGGGTGATCTTGTTATCCAGAGAGAATACCTTTGACATGGCATTCTTTAATAGTTGGGGTTTGAAGCTATCAACGTTCATGTCATTGAGCTAGGTTTGTACTGTATCTCGTTCATTCTTCTTGACAACATTTTGAAATGTAAGTGTAAAATGTTAGTCAATAAATACTGAAATGTAAACAGTGAATGAAAACACTTAGCCCATGCCAGAAATAACACTGATAGATGCACATTGAAGTATCTAGAATTGCATTAAAAAGGATTCACCAATTTTTTGGGAAATGGCAAATTGTGTACTGTGGGGACATAAAATATTCAAGAAATTTTATATCTCTTTTGGTGTTTGAATTGAGAATTATTTTGTTGAAATAGTGAAAAGACACTTATTTTCCCTGCTAACATATGCAGTTTTTTTTACATTCTCTTCCTTTTCTCCATTGTTAGTACGCATTCTCTACTATCAGCCTCCTTTATTATTTTGCAGAAACACCTTATAGCTCAAACAGATTTTAAGCCATGTTTGCACAGAGATTACCACTAGGGGTGCACGGAAAGTATGTAATTTGACTCTGTGAAGTTCCGTTAAGTTTCATAAAAACTCTGCGAGTATCCGCAGAGTTCTGCCAATGAATAGAAAATGTGCATGTTGCACTGCAACTTAGTGCTTGTAGCATGAGCAGCGCTGAAAAATCAGTGTGAACGGCACCATGCTCTGCACAAAATACACAGCCATTCAAGTTGATTTTACTGCCACACAAAGAGAAAATCTAATTGAGCTGTAGCAAATCTACTCAATAAGCAGCCCTCGGACCATGACCACTCGTGACCGCCAGTGACCATCCACATTAGAATATGTTGCTATGGGATGCTAAGATCTCACTTACGCTCTCCAGTTCACATTTCTGAAGCCTCACAGGAAACAGATTCCACCACTCAGGGAATGGTGGAATTTGCACGGAAGTCCGTGTTACAAGAGTAACACAGAGTCATCGAATTCCACTAATTCCACAGGTGTAATGACATAATCCACAAGCCTCCCCCCAGTAACTACCTTATTTGCAGTTTCCCAGTACGAGTATGATTTAACAAGTGCTGGCATTTTTTGCTTCTTTTTGCTATCTGTTTTATGTTTAGTTTTGGTGATAATTTGATATCTCTTTGAGAATCAAAGTGTAAAAATCTATAGAGCAATCACACCATGGTCTCAATTCATTGTAGACACAGTATATAAATAAAATAGGCACAAAAATTGTCTGTGATTTTTGTTACATTTTGTACCACGCTATAATTTTGCCCAGTGGATCCCAACCTGTGGTCTGCGTACCTCTCGGGGTCCATGAAGACTCCTCAGGGGGTCCGTGACTGCTAAGAAAATTAAATAATATTAACAGATTAGGTCCCCAGCTTTTAGTATTTACTCAGTGGAGGGTTCCCTGGATAACAATAATGATTCATTGGGGGTGCCTGGGATCCAGGAATGATCAAGTGGGGGTCCACAGAATTCAAAAGTTTGGGAACTGCTGATTTAGCCAGTTAGAAATGGGGTCTTTGGTTGGCAGTCAGGTTTTCCTCTGTCCAAGCAAGGGCCCTCACTCTAGTCAGGGTAAAAGAGAATCACCCTCCGCTAACCTCTGCTTACCCCCTTGGTATCTGGGCACGAGCAGTAGGCTTAACTTCAGAGTGCTAGGTGTAAAGTATTTGTACCAACACACATAGTAACTTAATTAAAACACTACAAAATGACACAACACAGGTTTAGAAAAATAGAAAATATTTATCTATCAGTCAAAAAACAAAAAGAGTCTTCATGTAATTGTAAACACAACACTAACACTGTTATTGTGAAAATGTACCTTGGGTGCGTCAAAAATAACCCCACACGGGTGAATGTGTGTCAAAAAGGGCTTGTGATGCGTCTTTTTCATTCACGAGCGAGACCTTGCGTCATTTCTCATTTCATCAGGTTGGGGCGCGTCATTTCTTCTCTCCACAGGACAGCGATGCATCGAACTGGTTAGCACTCTCGGGTCCGGACAGGCCTTGCGTTGCTTTTACACGTCCAGCAGTACTTGTGTCGGAAATCCAGCCGCACAATGATCCGAAAAACACACAGCGCGGGTTGCGATCTCATCAGCCTCCGTCACCGATGCTGTGCATCGTTTCTCCAGCCCCGAGCATTGATCTTCAGGTCGAGGTGCAGGTGAGCATCGATTTTCAGTGAAATCTTTGCTGTCCCTGAGACTTCAAGCAACAGGAAGCAAGCTCTAAATCAAGCCCTTGGAGATCTTCACAAGATGGAAGGCACACAAAGTCCAGTCTTTACCTCTCTTACTCTGGCAGAAGCAGCAATTGCAGGATTGCTCCACAAAGCACAGTCACAGGCAGGGCAACTCTTCTTCCTCAGCTCTCCAGCTCTTCTCCAGGCAGAGGTTCCTCTTGGTTTCCAGAAGTGTTCTAAAGTCTGTGGTTTTGGGTGCCCTTCTTATACGCATTTTCTCCTTTGAAATAGGTCTACTTCAAAGCAAAGTCTCTCTTTATTGTGAAATCCTGCCTTGCCCAGGCCAGGCCCCAGACACTGACCAGGGGGTTGGAGACTGCATTATGTGAGAGCAGGCACAGCCCTTTCAGATGTAAGTGACTACTTCTCCCCTCCCTCCTAGCACAGATGGCTCATCAGCAAATGCAGACTACACCCCAGCTCCCTTTCTGTCACTGTCTAGTGTGAGGTGCAACCAGCCCAACTGTCAAACTGACCTAGACAGGGAATCCACAAACCGGCAGACTCACAGAAATTGTATAATCAAGAAAATGCTCACTTTCTAAAAGTGGCATTTTCAAACACACAGGCCCTCATTCGGACCTTGGCGGGTGGCGGAGGCCGCCCGCCAAAGTCCCGCCGTCAAAATACCGTACCGCGGTCGCAAGACCGCGGCGGGTATTTTGACTTTTCCCCTGGGCTGGCAGGCGGCCGCCGAAAGGCCGCCCGCCAGCCCAGGGGAAAACGACCTTCCCACCATGAAGCCGGCTCGTAATCGAGCCGGCGGAGTGGGAAGGTGCGACGGGTGCTACTGCACCCGTCGCGTATTTCACTGTCTGCTATGCAGACAGTGAAATACTAGCGGGGCCCTCTTACGGGGGCCCCTGCAGTGCCCATGCCATTGGCATGGGCACTGCAGGGGCCCCCAGGGGCCCCGCGACACCCCCTACCGCCATCCTGTTCCTGGCGGGCGAACCGCCAGGAACAGGATGGTGGTGAGGGGTGTCAGAATCCCCCATGGCGGCGCAGCTCGCTGCGCCGCCATGGGGGATTCAAATGGGCAACGGAAAACCGGCGGGAGACCAAGGGAGCACCGCCGGCCTGTAGGCGGTGCTTCCGCCCCCGTTGGCCCTGGCGGTGCAACACCGCCAGGGTCATAATGAGGGCCACAATCTCAAAATCAACTTTACTAAAAGATGTATTTTTAAATTGTGAGATCAGAGACCCCAAGCTCCACATGTCCATCTGCTCCCAAAGGGAATCTACACATTAATCATATTTAAATGTAGCCCCCATGTTAACCTATAAGAGGGACAGACCTTGCAACAGTGAAAAACGAATTTAGCAATATTCACTGTCATATACAACACATTACTTTATGTCCTACCTTAACCATACACTGCACCCTGCCCTTGGGGCTACCTAGGGCCTACCTTAGGGGTGTATTACATGTAAGAAAAGGTAAGGTTTAGTCCTGGCAAGTGGGTACACTTGCCAAGTCGAACTTACAGTTAAAACTGCACTCACAGACACTGCAGTGGCAGGTCTGAGACATGATTACAGAGCTACTTATGTGGGTGGCATAACCAGTGCTGCAGGCCCACTATTAGCATTTGATTTACAGGCCCTGGCACATCTAGTGCACCTTACTAGGGACTTACTACTAAATCAAATATGCCAATCATGGATAAGCCAATCAACCATACAATTTACACAGAGAGCATATGCACTTTAGCACTGGTTAGCAGTCATAAAGTGCTCAGAGTTCAAAAGGCAACAACAACAGTTCAGAAAAAATAGGAGGCAGGAGGCAAAAAGATTGGGGATGACCCTGCATAAGCAAAAAACGTCCAACATAACCTATATTACATATCCTTTTACTCCTTACTTTTGTGATTAACCTTTTTTTCCTCTTTACAGTCAGTTCAGGTACTTTATTTGAATATCAAAGACAATCATAAAATATAATGTACAGAATACATATTGAAAAAAAGATTTAAAATACACCATTATGATGAACATTAATAAACACAGAAACATCATAATCTAAAAGTCAAGGTTCTTTACAGTCAATAGGGTAGATACTAGTCCCTAAAACTTTTTCAGTATAATCCACTTTGTATTTGATCATCCTATCCTCTTTTCTTTGCTTAATGTTTCATTCATTTTCCATGTCATCCCTCTCTTTCTTCCTTTACTTGTTTGAAGTTTTTAAAGCAAATGTAGGGATATCACTGAAAGTGATATAAAGTGTCTTAGAATTTAAATAATACTGTAAAAGCAATACAAAGTGTCTTAAGTTCTCCTAGAAGCAACAAGTGTCTCTTGCAGGGCGAAGTACCTGGTTTGCCTTGAAAAATCCTCGCAAGGGACTGCAGAAGAGGAGGCAAGGAGAGCAAGGCAGCAGGGCAACAGCAAGGCAGCAGTCCTTCTCAGAAAGCAGTTAGCTGAGTCCTTTTGGGCAGCCAGGCAGTTCTTCTTAGCAGGATGCAGATTCTGGTTCAGGTTTCTTCTCCAGTAAGTGTCTGTGTTGGTAGGGCAGAGGCCCTGTTTTTATACCCAAATGTGCCTTTGAAGTGGGGTAGACTTTAAAGAGTGGCTTAGAAGTGCACCAGGTCCCCTTTCAGTTCAATCCTGTCTGCCAGGGTCCCGGCAGGGGGTGTGGCAGTCCTTTGTGTGAGAGCAGACCCTTCACCCTCCGAGCCCAGGAAGACCCATTCCAAATGCAGATGTATGCAAGTGAGGCTGAGTATCCTGTGTTTGGGGTGTGTCTGAGTAATTGCACAAGGAGCTGTCAACTAAGCACAGCCAGACATGGATAGTAAGGCACAGAAAGAGTTAAGTGCAGAGAAATGCTCACTTTCTAAAAGTGGCATTTCTAAAATAGTAATATTAAATCCAACTTCACCAGTCAGCAGGATTTTGTATCACCATTCTGGCCATACTGAATATGACCATCCTACTCCTTTCAGATCTGCAGCTACCACTCAAACAATAAATGAGAACAGCCTATGAAGGGAGCAGGCCTCACAGCAGCGTAAAAACGAATTCAGGAGTTTAACACTACTAGGACATGTAAACTACACAGGTACATGTCCTGCCTTTTACCTACACAGCACCCTGCCCTAGGGGTTACTTAGGGCACACCTTAAGGGTGTTATATGCAGAAAAAGGGGAGTTTTAGGCTTGGCAAGTACTTTTAAATGCCAAGTCAAATTGGCAGTGAAACTCCACACACAGGCCTTGCAATGGCAGGCCTGAGACAAGGTTAAGGGGCTACTTAAGTGGGTGGTACAATCAGTGCTGCAGGCCCACTAGTAGCTTTTAATCTACAGGCCCTGGGCACATATAGTGCACTCTACTTGAGGTACTGGGTTTTTCAGAACTGGTACTGATCCGGTAACCCAGCGGTGCCAGGGTACACCCAAAGACCTCGGGTACTTTCCTGATTCAGACCACAGAAACTCAGAGTCTTCTAGGTGAAGTCAAAGATCGAATTTATTGGCTGCAGCCAAGTAACAAGCGTCCTAGAAGTACAACAGCACGGTTTGTATGTTCTCAGGAGACTGTCTGTCAATGCAAAATCAGGTTTCCTTCTATACAGTTTTTTAAGCTTCAGGCAAACATTCTTGACATTTTGGTTGGTCATTCACATGTTTTCACTACAAAGGAAAAAACAGTGTCATGATGAAACGTCATATTTCATGTCATCCAACCCATAATAAATTACCCGGCAAGGCCTAGTATTTTACATCAGATAAGTGTGGACCCCCAATAAAAACGGGCACCTCCCCCTCGTAAAGTAAGAAGAAGAAAAGAGCAGGTGCAGGTGTGAGCAAGATTAGGCAGGGTGTGTGAGCGATAATAAGGGTTTTATGGCATGGTGTGCCTTGATGCTATCTGATTCGGCCACTGGGAGAGGGACTGACCAAACAGGTTTGGCCTGAGGCAATGGTTCCAGCTTGCCCAGGTCAGAGAAAAGTCAATCAAGGTGTACGTGTCCTTGGAATCAAATCTGACTGTATTATAAGCCTATGTGAGGGCAACTTTTAAAAATGGGAGCCACGAGTGCAGGACGAAAATGGCGATTTCGAGGTGAAAACGCTGCTGGAATTGAGCGATAATGCTCATGCTTAGTGTACTAGTCATTATCGGTCTTTTGATACTAAAATCGTACTGCTGTGGCAAAGTAAATTACATGGGTCCAGAATTTTTAGAACCACAAACCCTCCTTTTGCCCTTACATAGGCAATAAACATATTCTCATGCTAATCTGAGTCCAGGTCTATGTTTCTAAAGTCGTTGAGATGTTGCTGTAACATCATCCTAGTATTTAGTTCGTCTCTTGGTGCAGGTTTCCTTATGCATGATGTAACACAGACACCACATATCGCAGGAGCACACTGCACGCATAAACAGAACAGGAAAAGAATGGCCAAGATCATCCCAATGACCATCAGAATCTTCCATCCCCATGCTGATATCAGTTCCCAGAACCATCCCATTAATGACCAATCTCCTTTATCTAAATGAATAGATTCGGAAATTCTATGCAGTTTGGAGATGGCCTGGTATACTGTTGGAGCGTTATCTGGGACAAAAACACAGCAACTCGATTGGATCAATGTACATACTCCACCCCGGTCTGCAAGTATGACATCTAATGCGACCCTGTTCTGAAGGGTCATAAGACGATCCGACTGGAGCTCAGCAGTCAAGTTACCAAGGGCACCAGCGGTTTCAGCCACGGTGGATTCAACCACTCTTATCAATTGCCTTATGCTCCTGCTGTTACTTATTTGTCCCCAGAACGGCAGAAAACCCTTTACGAAGTCCCTAAATTCTTGTCCTGCAGTGTCTTCTTCACTGAAGACGCCTCTAACTATCCTTGTCTTGTGGTAATCTGCCGCTGCTGTGTAGGTAGGGGGCAACAGGAACGAAACGAAGCATGTGCCCGAAAAGTCAGGGGGCAACCATGTAAAGGCTCTATCATGGCAGATGAAATAAGCTGCCAAGAGCGGAGGGGAGGTCTGAGATGCGAAGACATATGTCTCAGTGCAGACGCTTTCCCCTAGCTGAGCTCTGGGATTCTTGCCAGTACCTTGCAGACACAGGTGACCCTGATGGGGTACAACCCAAATCAGGGAAGATATCTTAGCTTGCTGTTTCTCACTCATTGTGGCTTCATATCCGGTCATGTTCCATCCTATATATGCCATCGTCTCATCTCTGGGGATAGTCTCGTAGAAGATATTGTCCTTCATCATGTCTATGATACCTTTAACTAAAGCATCTTTCTTAGGGTTGTCTTCCGCAAAACGTAGGGGGTAGTGTGCATAGATGAATATCGTTCTGAATGCCCACACGGAACCATTGTGGCTGAAAGGCAGGATCAGATAAGGGATACCTTTATCTGCTGTGTGAGGCATAAGGCCACACACCCAACAGTTAGTTGTATTTATCACTAGTTGGTGTTGGTGCAAAAGCTGGATGAAGGAGTTATTAATGAACTCTAGTCTCCTAGCAGATTCATGTTTAGGGAGGAGTTGAAAAGAATGTGGGGAAACAGTGGAAGGAGGAGGTGTAGACGAGGTAGTGGGTGCCAATATCACGTTAAAACAGAATAAAATATATCCTATAAAAAACATAAGTATACTAAATAACATAAAAATGCACAGCAGCAAAAACCGTTTCCTGGTTATCGTTTCACATATTCTCTTCTTGAAACTCAGTCTTTCAACATGTTCTCCATTTTGGAAAGATTCCATCCTCTAACCGTTGCCGTTCGTGGCGGTTGGTTTACTTCACTTAGGAGTGTTCTGAATGTTCCAGGCCGCCCTAGAACAAACCAGACCTGTAGACCTTGTGTCCATAGGCTACCCCCCTAAGTCTTTTCAGCCACGATCCTACAGCTGAACCCGGATGGAGGTTCAAAAAACACAAAAAAAAGCAAAAAGTCATTCAAAAATAATTTTCCATATTGGAGAACTTTGCTAAAGGGAAGAAAAGTAAACTGTTTTATTTGTCCTTTATTCTTGGTCGTAGATTATAACGGTTAGTCCCAGGTATCGTGTGGTCCTGAAAAAGGAGTTCAGGTTCTGTAGTGTCCAATCGAACTGACGGTGATACTGCTGATTGTAAAATGTCATCACTTTCTTTCTCAGTGAGTGTTCCTTTTATTCGTGCATCGCTGAAAGGCAGAAAACGTGGCACGGTTTCAGTCTCTGAGTCGGCGACACCTTCCTGGACCCACCGGTCATATGGCAGAGGTAGGGGTACCCTTTTGCAATGGGTCCCATGGATCCAGTGTTTCTTCCCTTCTACTCGAACAGCTGATCTTGTGGAGAGAAGAACGAGGTGCGGTCCGGTCCACCTGGGCTGCTAGTTTTTGGTTCGCTGAAAGTTCTTTATTAAAACCCAGGATCCAGGCTCAATGGGATGACCTGGAGATTCAGAGACCGGAGGCAGGGTGTCGTGGACCTGTTGATGTAAGACACGCAATTTAGCCGTCAATTCATACAGATAGTCAAGCAAAACAGGATGCTCTATCTCGCTAAACTTCTTGGGCCTAGGCACTCCCCATATATTGGCCGGGCGGCCGAAGACTATTTCATAAGGACTAAGTTTCACTCGTGAATGCACAGTCATTCTGGTTGATAGGAGTGCTAAGGGTAGAGCGTCAGGCCATTTGAGACCAGAGCTCGCTTGTATCTTGGCCAATTTTAGCTTTAGAGTGCCATTATAGCACTCCACTAATCCAGCTGATTGGGGGTGATTTGCAGCGTGAAACTTTTGGTTTATGCCTAGCCCTTCGCATACTTTCTTCATCACTTGACCCACAAATTCACTTCCATTGTCACTCCAGATCATTCTCGGCATTCCGAATCTATGGAAGAACTCTTTCACAAGGGCTTTGGCTGTGGATAGCGCAGTATTGTCTTTTAGGGGATAGGCTTCCACCCATCTTGAAAAGGCACAAACAACAACGAGTACGTATTTTAAGTTGTTGCACCTCTCCATGTGGATGAAATCTAGCTGCAAAACCTCAAACGGATACGTAGGAGGTGCAAAATGACCAGCTGGAGTTGGGGTTCCTCTACCAGAGTTGTGTTTCAGGCATACCATGCAATTTTTAACCACATTTTCTGCGCACTTGGGAATTCCAGCATTTTGCCATACTGGGGCCAACAACTTACAAATCCCTTTCACACTGATGTGAGCCATTCCATGAGCCATTGTAACTACTGCAAGCACATACGCATCGGGTAGCAACCATCTTTGATGTTCTGACAACTCGACCCAACAACCATTCGCATCCAATTTACCCGTACTTTCTCTCCACACACTCAATTCTCTCTCTGTGGCTTCAGCTTGAATCGATTTCACGCTTTCTATCGTGTCTTCACACATTCCAACATCACCAATCCATCTTGCAGGGCCCGCGACATACATTCGGCTCATCACATTCCTTGCCGTTTCTTTTGCGACCTCGTCAGCAAATGCATTCCCACGACCAACATCCTCAGTCACCTTTTTATGTGCGCTACACTTCACAATCGCAACTTGCAACGGTAAAGTAAGTGAATCAAGGAGCTCATTTACCAACTAACCATGCTGTATTTTAGTTCCATGCGAGGTCAGGAACCCACGTTCCTTCCACAAACGCCCAAAACTATGGGCCACACCAAACGCATATTGGCTATCGGTATAGATCGTCACTTTCATTCCTTTTGATACTGTACATGCTCTTGTTAGGGCTATTAACTCAGCTGCTTGGGCTGAATTATGTGGGATACGTGCAGCTTCAACAATCGTACACAAAGTTGTCACAGCATACGCCGCAGTCGTGTCACTATTCGGGAGCTTAAAGCATGAACCATCTACCCACAAAGTACCATCACTCTTTCCAATGGGAGTGTCCAGAAGGTCTATTCTCCCTTTTGTTTCTTCTTCTGTTCTATGGAGACAATCATGTTGTTCAGAAGTATCTAACTCCGTCACAATTGACAATAACGTAGCTGGGTTAAGTGTAGTGCATCTTTTTATATGTACATGGCTTGCTAACAATGTCAACTCGTAACCTGACAATCGAGCACTAGTTAAATGCTGTGTCTTGGTTCTGTTTAACAACGTGTCCACTGCATGTGGAACCATTACGATTAATGTGTTATTCATCACTAAACCAGCAGACTGTCGGATAGAAACAGCAGCTGCCGCTGCCGCTCTTAAGCAGCTCGGTAGTTCCTTAGCTACTGGGTCTAAGGTTGAAGAGAAATAGGCGCATGGATGCTCCCTGTCTCCAAACTGTTGTGTCAAAACTGCTAACGCACAACCTTCTTTCTCATGGACATACAATGTAAAAGGCTTGCTGTAGTTGGGGGTACCCAACACAGGAGCTGAACATAATGCATCACGTAATTCGACAAAACTTTTCTGACAATCTTCAGACCATGGGACGGGATTTGGTGTATCTTTACAAGTTAATGCCACCAAGGGTTTGTCTATTAACGAAAAATTAGGTATCCATTGTCTGCAATATGATGTAATACCCAAGAAAGCACGCACTTCTCTTTGTGTTCTTGGAACACTCATTGCTGCAACAGCCCTGATTCTCTCTGGGGTCAGTTGCCTTCCCTCCTTCGAAAAGAGATGACCTAAATAGGTCACTTCTTTTTGACAATACTGTAACTTTGAAAGGGACACTTTGTGGTGTAAATCAGACAAATGATGCAATAATGACAATATTGCTTCTTTGCAGATCTCCTTAGTATCTGCGGCAACTAGCAAATCATCGACATATTGAATGAGAGTGGCGCCATCAGGTAACATAAGAGTGTCAAGTTGTGCTTTCAAAGCCTGACTATAGATAGATGGACTTTCACAATAGCCTTGAGGAGCTCTCTTAAATCTGAAGCTTCGTCCTCCCAAATTGAAGCCAAAAATGTCCCTGCTCTCTTCTGCAATAGGGATGCTGAAGAAAGCATTTTTCAGGTCTATTACTGAAAACCAAGTGGCTGAAGCTGGAATCATTATCAACAATGCAGTGATATCGGGGACGACTGGAAACTGTGGCACAACTATTTTGTTCACCTCTCTAAGATCAATTACAAACCTATAAACAAGTGGCTGAGTAGGGTCAGTATGCTTCAAGACAGGCAAAACAGGACTATTGCAAACATTGCCTCTTGTCTCTTCAATTACATCCTTCTCAATCAGATCACGAATAATTGCCAACAACGCTTTTTCCCCTTCACTTGAGATCTTGTATTGGGGAATACGTGGCATTTTAACATTGGCTTTTAATGTTATCACATATGGCTGAATTTCCAAAAGACCTACATCATTAGGTCCAGTAGCCCAAAGAGTATTAGGAAGAGACGAAAATTCTGGTGGAAATCTGTCCTTTGACAAATACATTGGTGAAACCACTTTCTTACCCAATGTGAGTTGCACTCCAGAAGGAGAGCAATACAATGTCGCATACAATCTCTTTAACAGATCTAATCCTAACAAGTTCTCGCCACAACATGTCGTCAAAATAAGGGGTGTTTCAAATTTACAAGGTCCAACAGAAAGAGATATAGGGTTAGAAATCGGATTTCTAACTGGGGCGCCGGAAAACCCTACTGATACATTTGTTTCGCCAGACAAAGGTGCGCCAGGGAGTTTTGAGTGCATAATAGAACTCTTGGTAGCACCAGTATCCAACAGAAAAGGTTCTGACACACCTGATGCAATCACCTTAACATAAGGCCCACTCTGATCTACTGGAACTGAAACAACTCCCTCTCTTTGTCTATGGCTGTCCTAGCAATCATTACTGTCCAAATGCTCATCCTCTGTATAGTAATCATCAGTATAATACTGAGCCGTCCTACCAGATGCATTAACCTGCTGATCAAATCTGTTCATTGAGTTTTGAGGGAGGAATGGGCGCGCGCTCTGGGGAACATATCCACGTCCTCTTCCTCTAGGTGCTTGTGGAACACCTCGACCTCTTAAACCGGAAGTACCATTTGCGCGCTGTAGCAAAGCAGGGCAACTATACTTGAAATGACCCTCTTCCTTGCAATATGAACACTGATTGGGACCTAATGGGATACGTGGTTGAGCATACTCGGCTCTTTGCGAGTTTCTCTGAAACGGTTGGGGCTGATAGTTATTCTGATAGTTGTTCTGTGCACCACTATTCTGACCACCACGTGGCGGGTACGCTTGTTGTAACAGAACCTTCGTTTTCAATTCTTTTGTTTTCTTTTCTACTCTATCTCTCTCATCTTTATCTCTATTTTCGTAGTACTGTGCAGTAGCCAATATCTGTGCTGAAGAGGAAACTGCCCAAGAACTTTCTGAGTCTTTTAACTTTTTACACAACTCAGGAAGCAGATTATGCACAAATTTATCGACGAACAAACGTTGACCACCTTCCGTGCTCATATCTTGACCACTGTGGTCCACAAACGTTTCTTCAAACCTGGTGAAGAAATCTGATACCGTTTCTTCTTTCTTTTGCTTACATGCAGACAATTTATCCCAGTTTACACGCATCGCAGGCATTATAGTTTTCATGTAATCAATAATCCTACCAGGAAGCTCTGTCACTAAAGGCTCAGGTTTAGCACCACCAATTTGTCGGGCATCTGCAGCAGCAATATTAGCCCATGTGTCACCTAACTCTTGAGCATGGTCTGTATGGCGAATCTTTCCCCATAAAGGCTGTGGAACAACATTCCCAAACAACATGTCTATGTCAGCTAAATTCATAATGCAAGACCCCGCAGTCTGTGACAATTCCTTGTAATACCCTGTAGGATTCTTACGGGGATCAGGCAATGTCTGCTTAAGGGCTAAAACTTCAGCTCGCTTCCATGGAACGTGTACCCATACACGCTGGAAATGAGGCAGGACAGGTGGATTAGCATTTGGGTCCCCTTCCCTCCACTGTGGGGGAACTTCTCTCATGGGGTACTGTTTCCCTTTCTTTTTAGCAGAAGAATCATATTTAAACAATAACCTGGAAACACCTTCAGTCCTAAACGACAATAAAATCGCAACTGCTTTCTCGACATCTGAACCCACAATCAAACCTGTCGCAAAATCGAACCGTACACGACACAACTTAGGCGGATTGGGCTCCAAACCATTTTCCTCTAATTCCTCAGAAAGAAAAGTACAAATTTTTTCAAAAACGTATCTCTGTTTCGGTTCTTCCCACTGATGGAAGACATCCATAACAGACTCTAGTTCATATCTCGCTGGTTCAGTAACCCATTTATGCGCCAAATAATTCAGTGTCTCTTTCTCCATACCATCAGGCAATTGGCAACGCAATTGTTTACGCTCTGAAACTGGGGTCGTAGCTAATGACCCAAAGAGAGGGGGTAAAAGACTAGTCACAGTGTTTGTCATTCTCTGACGGATAGAGGGAGAGGTTGACAAATGAACAGGAGGAAAAACAGAATGAGACAAGGCAGAGACAGAAGCAGTGTCAGAAACAATACCAGGAGTGGTAGTCGCCATAGTAGTCAAAGTTGTAGGAAGTAAAGGCAGAGCAGATGTCAAAGCCGGTGGCCCTTGAGGAGGCTGCACCGGAGGAATGGGAACCAACTGAAGAATAGCTGGTGGGTGCTGGGGAGGAGCAGGAGGCAATGCAACCACTGGTTGTGCAACTAGAGGTTGCGGAGGTGCCGTTGCATTCTGCGCATAGGGTGGTGGCGAACTTAGCAAATGCGACATTAGGGGATCTTTTTCAGAGTCTTTTGCTGCATCTTGCTGAAGAGGCAGCAAAACTGGATAGCATTTATCTACTGTCATTTTATTTCGCCTATGCAACTGCTCATTCAACTGTTCTACTTCGTTATCTTTAAACTGTATAGCAGCTTGCATAATCGAAATACCTTTTTCTCTCTTATTTTTCTTAGCTAATTTAATTTCCTTTTGCTTGGCTTCCTTACGCCATAAGCGGAAAGAATCAAACATTGCCGGCCGGGCTTTCTTCTTAAAAAGTCTAACTTCGAGGTTATCTAAGATTTCTGTGTCAAAGCTACCATTTTGGGGCCATTTTAAAACACCATCTTTTCTGGTGTAACGGATCCATACTTCATTATATGTGATGGGGCCTACTCCGTGCTTCACATATAATTCATAGGTTGGAGTTCCAATCGGAGGAACCGGACATGAGTCCTCCAACCGGGAGTCCCTTTTACAACCAAGACAAAACAAATTTCCAAGTCTGCTAAGACCAGGCATCTTCGCTCACTAGTCTAGCTTCAAACTTCAAAGGATTATCGTTTACGATAGTCTCATGAATACACGAGTCCTTCGGCTTTGGTACTGGCAAGTTCCAAATCAAAGTGATCCCGAAGGGATACCAAACCAAATGTCCAACTAAGGACCAAACCAAGTGTCCAACTAAGGACTGGGAGACGCTCCACTGATACTTAACTGAAAATATCGATGACGTCACCAGAAGACTCGTCTTATCGTTTCGCTCTACCAAACATCAAGGGTCCAAATCAGGGCGACAGCCAGGGCAGCAGTCCTTCGTAGCCGTCGGGAAGCGGGGAACCTCGCAGCAAAGACTTTCGGACCACGTCGACATGCAGGGGTCGATGAAGTGGCGGCCTTCCTCCAGAATTTTCACACGAAGCTCCTCACGGACCTCAGGCTTGGACCGGTACCGCTGGTATCGCCCCACGTTGGGCGCCAACTGAGGTACTGGGTTTTTCAGAACCGGTACTGATCCGGTAACCCAGCGGTGACAGGGTACACCCAAAGACCTCGGGTACTTTCCTGATTCAGACCACAGAAACTCAGAGTCTTCTAGGTGAAGTCAAAGATCGAATTTATTGGCTGCAGCCAAGTAACAAGCGTCCTAGAAGTACAACAGCACGGTTTGTATGTTCTCAGGAGACTGTCTGTCAATGCAAAATCCGGTTTCCTTATATACAGTTTTTTAAGCTTCAGGCAAACATTCTTGACATTTTGGTTGGTCATTCACATGTTTTCACTACAAAGGAAAAAACAGTGTCATGATGAAACCTCATATTTCATGTCATCCAACCCATAATAAATTACCCGGCAAGGCCTAGTATTTTACATCAGATAAGTGTGGACCCCCAATAAAAACGGGCACCTCCCCCTCGTAAAGTAAGAAGAAGAAAAGAGCAGGTGCAGGTGTGAGCAAGATTAGGCAGGGTGTGTGAGCGATAATAAGGGTTTTATGGCATGGTGTGCCTTGATGCTATCTGATTCGGCCACTGGGAGAGGGACTGACCAAACAGGTTTGGCCTGAGGCAATGGTTCCAGCTTGCCCAGGTCAGAGAAAAGTCAATCAAGGTGTACGTGTCCTTGGAATCAAATCTGACTGTATTATAAGCCTATGTGAGGGCAACTTTTAAAAATGGGAGCCACGAGTGCAGGACGAAAATGGCGATTTCGAGGTGAAAACGCTGCTGGAATTGAGCGATAATGCTCATGCTTAGTGTACTAGTCATTATCGGTCTTTTGATACTAAAATCGTACTGCTGTGGCAAAGTAAATTACATGGGTCCAGAATTTTTAGAACCACATACTAAGGACTTATAAGTAAATTAAATAGCCCAACTGGGTATGATCCAAGGTTACCATGTTTAAAGAAGGGAGAGAGCATATGCACTTTAGCACTGGTTAGCAGTGGTAAAGTGTGCAGAGTCTACAAACCAGCAAATACAGTATCTCAAAAGTGGAGGGAGGCAAGCAAAAAGTCAGGGATGACAACCCTAAGGCTGTCAGGTCTAACAGAATCTTAAACCTTCTCTTCACAGTCCTGCATTTTCTCACTCCATCCTTGAGTTGAAACATGGTTTCAGCTAGTCTCAAACTGAGGTCAAACATTATAAAGTGTTATAATGTAACCAACTGCTTTTCTATGGGAGACCCTATGTTGCCACAGTGAAAATTAACTTTGGAGATTTTTCACTGTCAGGACTAGTAAAACTTAAATACACATGTTCTACTTCTTTACACACCATCCTTCCTGCCTTATGGGCATTTATAGCCTACCTCAGGGGTCACTAAGTGTTTAATTTCCCGGTTTTGGCCTGACAACGGTTTTATTTTGCCAGGTCATATTTGCAGTTTAAAAACTGCAAATTTAAGCTGCGGACGCAGGCCTCAAGACTTGATGTATTTTCATTTTAGTGATGACACAATAGGTGCTTCAGTCTACCAGTGATATTTTAACTTACACGCTGTAGGTACCCTAGGCTAGGTACCTATAGGTAACTAAAATATGCCAATCAGGTATTAGAAAATTGCACAGATACTTAAATACACTGGGCACTGGGCTCTGGGTGCCACCGCCCCAAAGTGCAGTGTCAGTAAACCAGCACTAAGGCCCATATTTATATTTTTTTAGCGCTGCATTTGTGTCGTTTTCTGACGCAAAACCGGCGCAAACTTACAAAATACAATTGTACGTTTGCGCTGCTTTTGCAACAAAAAATGATGCAGATGCAGCACTATAAAAGTATAAATATGGGCCTAAGTCTAGAAAAAGAAGGAGCAAAAAATGGAGGTGAAAAGGACCCTTCCTCACAACATTCATCAGCTGGTGTTTGACTTGTTCACGTAAAAAGTGGTGGGCCGGCAAAGAGATGACTGGAGCTTGTGGAGTCCAGTGCCATATGAGCAATGGGACAGGTGCACATAGGCCTTGTCCAAGCTTTGGGAAGTCTTTTTCCTTTTTCAGTCGATGACAAAGGTAAGTGCCCTGTACATGTGTGGAACAGTGAAATCACTTTAGATTAGATGGATGAAATGTTGTTGAAGGTCTCAAGAGCTGGAAGTATCACAGCGCTGTCTGGCCAGATTACCTAGCTCACAATCGCGAAAACAGTTGTGTAGAATGTGCAGCATTTTTACATAAGATCTTTCTTGAACGGGTGCCCAATACCGATCGGTGATTGCGACGAAATGACCTTTGTGTGCAAGGTTGCAATGAGCCTTACTATACTACTTTTAAAATCTTAAAGTTGGTCAATCAAATTCCTAGGGAGATCAGCAAGAATACTGATACTTTAATCCAGGCAGAAAAACACCATGGCCACCATTAACACAATAGACTGGATACTGGAGGAAATGTAGAATATCTGAAGCAACATTAATCGGAGAAGACACATTCGGTAATTGATTTCCCATGCGGAGTACAGTTGCGAGCAGTTTGACAGTCATCTGAAGGATCAGTGATTCATGCGTACCCACATTGTCTGGCCAAAAGAAAGGAGAGGTAAAGGGTCAAGTGGGCCAGGAAGCGCTTATTCCAACTTCTCGTAATGTATTGACCCTGAATACATATATGTCAAAAGGTCGTACTTACCGAATATCAATTTTCATAATAGATTTTGAAATGTTTCTGAAACTCTATGGAACAAAATATCTAAACCTTTTCGACTACTTATTTCGAAAAGTAAAGCACGAAATACATTACCAGTACATATCTCTACTCATGGGTGAAATATCTAATCTATCTTTTTTTCGAGCAGATGGGCTGCGCAGGTTGAGCACGTGTGGTTTCACCTTGCTGGAAAAAGGATTCTTTTAATTGGGTTTATTTTCTTCCAGTGCTGTGATGAGGTGTGAGTTGACACTGTTCCCACTGCAGCAGCTTGTGTTTGTTGCAAAGAACGGCACCACATTAGAAAAAGAATGGAAACATTCGGTGGATGACACATTAAGTCAAAACAGTTTGAGCTGATCACAATTCAGCATACGTAAAATACTGACTTCATGAAAATTAAAATGTGCAAAACTTGAAGGTTGAAATGTCAATGCAGTCTAATTTAAAACCAAAAGAAATATACCTAAAATAATAGTGAAAGTAAATGTAATTGTAGATATTTTAATACATACAAAGTCATCTTTCAATAACAAAGAGACTGATCAGAAAAGCATAACAGGTTTGCCTTTTAATAAACACATATTCTATCTCAGCATTGCCTATCTTTTGATCCTCAAGTGGTGTGTCTGTGTATTTCTAGACCATAACAGTACAACTATTCACAAGATTGCTTTGCAAATAGTATGAAAAAGAAATATTGTATGACATTCGCTGTGCGATCATCAAAACACATCCATTATAAAACTGAACCAATAAAAACATAGGTCCCTATTACAAGTTTGGCGGTCTGCTCAATCTGCGGTGGTGGTCAGACCACTGGACTCCTAGTGGTTCGGCTGACAGATTACAACCCTGGCAATTGGACAACCAGGGGATCACCGCCACCACCAGGATCGTGGATTCCTGTCAGATGGTGGCAGTCAGAGTTATAGTCAGCCTCGATGGCGCTGAGCTCAGCGCTGCCGTGCTGATCATGAGTCCTCTTTCCGCTAGCCTTTCATTGCCGGGTCCCCACCATAAAGCGACTGGCAGAAAGCCAGTGTTGAGGGCCTGGGGGGGGGGGCCTGCACTGCCCAAGCCCATGGAATTCCCCTAGCATGGGCAGTGCAGGGGGCCCCCTGCGAGCACCCTTGGAATGCGCACGGTCTGATTTACTGACAGTGTGCGTCCCGAGAGTGTTGGTGTTTAGGGAGCCAAGGCCAATGCCATGGCACTGTTTCCAGCGGTCTGACCGGTAGAAACATTGTAATACGATGTAGCACCACTGGGGGGATGCCACCAGTATGATGGCAGCCTCCTCCCCATGACGTAGGTGATCGGATCATTCTGACCACCAAAGTCGTAATACAGCCCTTAGTGTCTGATTGAGATATTGGCGGAGAAGTTACCCCACCACATTGGTGATGGATAGCCTGTCCGAGAAAATCTAAATCCCATAGGATATAATGGGATTTAGATTTTGGCAGATGGAATATCCGTCACTGTTGTGATGGAGTAACTCTTTCGCCAATATCTAAATCAAGCCCTATGTTTTGAAGAAGAGACTTTTCGCTCTTCCTCAATAAAAAAAACCCTGTCCACCTAATTTCACTCTCAAATTGAACAAAATTCGTAATCCGAAAACCTGGCCTGAATATTGACCTCGTGCCCTTTGCTTCTATCCTAATCTGTACTTTTTGGAAACACTGGTGAATATTTTAAAAAGACAATATTGAAAGAATTTAGTGTTTCTGTGCTAGGTTTTTAATTGAAACTAAAAGATTTTTTTTTTTTAATTGTTATTATTTTTTTTCCTCAACAACATGGACATGAAAACCAATCAATCCATCAGTCACATTTTTAAAGTTATATATATTCTGGGAGCTGTTCTTTTTTAATCAATCCTGGTGTCAGTGCAGTGGCCAGTCTCTCATATGTTTTTCAATTGTTTTGGGACATCGCCACTCATCGTTTTTACTTTTACATTATCATACACATGTCCATACTTCTCTCATACTTTTGTATTCCGGGGGCTATTATACTTCCCCATTTTGGGCAATGTCCCTCTTTGAGATAAATACATTTAAAACTATCAATTTCACCAAAATTATTTACAAATGATTTCCTGACTGAGAATTATTCACTATTAACTAATGTCGTCCTCTAAAGCAGAAACAGAAGAAATAAGTGTAAGTCACATGAACAAATACGTAACAGTGAAAATATTGTTGTTGAAAGGCCCTTTGAATTGTATTACATAAATGCCGCCAACACAATTTTGTCAAAGAATTGATGCAAGTGAAACAGAGCACAGTTCCACTCTATGCCTCACACCTTGCACCTTTACTAAGCTGTTTGGTCCACCATGCCAAGATGCCTTGAAGGTGCTAAAACAAAGGCACCACCCGTCAATACAGTGCCCTACATACACCCAAGAACAAGTCAATACCAAAACATGGAGAAATACTTATACTCTGACAAACCAATCAAATGACCATCAATAGTTCTTCACTCAGAAAAACTATTGTACTCACTCCCTTTCTCAACCAATGACATTAGCAACCACTCAAGACAGGACTAATACTGGTAATCTTCCGAATGTACACTGCAGACTAAGTCGTTCTCGGTATCTCAGGGCTCGCCGACTAGGCATGCAAAGGCATTGGTCAAGGGCTTATTTTATTCATTGACCACAGATGGTGCAAATAAAATACTTTGCTAAAGAGGTATGGTTTTAGTTGCTATTTCACAGAACACCTATAATTGAAAAAAAAAAAGAAGAAGGACGTTTCTAAGTGTAGGGTTCTGTCCCTTCAGAGTTTCACCTCTCAGATCGATTTTCGTTCTTGCATTCCAATCTTGAACCTACATGTGAGTCACGGTTGTGTGATGTACCATACAGTGTAAGAACCTGAAGGTATTGCTGAACACAAAGCCGAGAACAAACAGCTTAAGGAATGGGTGCTACTGAGCAGTGTTATGCATTATAGACCTGTTTTGACCTGTTGATCTTCGAGTTAATTTAATGTTACTAAGTTTTTGAAGATGTGAGTGCAAGCACACAGGCATCCTGTTGAGTTATACCTGACCTCCAAGCTAGATCAATTAAATGTGAATCATCCTCAAAATGACTTCTTTCAAAAGGATTTCCGTCAAAGCTACCCATTGTGTAGTTTTAGAAATGGGGTCTTTGGTTGGCAGTCAGGTTACCCCCTGTCCAAGCAAGGACCCTCACTCTAGTCAGGGTAAGTCACACACAATCCAAATTATCCTGTGCCCACCCTCTGGTAGCTTGGCACTGAGCAGTCAGGCTTAACTTAGAAAGCAATGTGTAAAATATTTGTTCAGAAAATCATACAATAACACCATATAGCACCACAAAAATACACCAAACAGTGTTTAGAAAAATATATAATATTTATCTGATAACATGCAGGTCAAAACGATTAAAATGCAATAAGTAGATGTTGAGATATCACTGAAAAGTGATATAAAGTGTCTTAAATCTTTTAAAAGCAAACAAAGTCTCTTTCATGCACAAAGTACCTGGTTCACGTGAAAAATCTCCACAATGAACCGCAGAGGAGGAGATGCGTGGAAACAAAGGGGTGTGCGTTGATTTCTCATGCCGCACAAGGTGATGCGTCGTTTAGTTTTCAAGCAGGGACGCTGTGCATCGATTTCTGGCGCTCGGTCATGGATCCTCTTCGGGTTGGGGGGTTTTCAGATGCCCCCGGGGATGATGCATGGATTTCCTGCACTGGCAGGACAAGGTCACAGGAGCTGCGTCGATCCGGTGGGCGTTGCTTCTAATTTTCTACAGCACAGCATTTGGTGCGTCGATTCCTCTCTGGAAGTCGGGCTGCACATTCCAGCTCGGCTGTGCGTCGATCCACTGGGCCATGCAACGAATTTCAAGTTGCTAAGCTGGTGCTGCGTCGATCTTCTTGTTGCACAGTTAGGCTGCATCGTTCCAGTTCGGCTTGCAGTGAAAATTTCACCGCAGTGCAGGCTGTGAGTCATTTCTGGCAGGCTGTGCGTCGACTTTCGCCACACAAGGGGTCCTTCTTGTAGCGATGAAGTCTTTTTGTTCCTGAAACTTCAGAGACAGGAGGCAAGCCCTATCTTAGCCCTTGGAGAGCACTTCTTCACCACAGCCAGAGAGCAGCAAGGCAGCAGTCCTTCAGAGAAAGCAGACAGGTATGTCCTTTGGGCAGCCAGGCAGTTCTTCTTGGCAGGATGCAGGTTCTGGTTCCAGTTTCTTCTCCAGGAAGTGTCTGAGTTGGTAGGGGCAGAGGCCCTGTTTTATACCTAAATGTGCCTTTGAAGTGCGGGAGACTTCAAAGAGTGGGTAAGAAGTGCACAAGGTCCCCTTCCAGTTCAATCCTGTCTGCCGGGGTCCTAGTAGGGGGTGTGGCAGTCCTTTGTGTGAGGGCAGGCTATTGTCCTTTGACATGCAAGTGTCAGGCCCTCCACCCTCCCAGCCCAGGAAGACCAATTCAAAATGCAGATGTATGCAAGTGAGGCTGAGTATCCTGTGTTTGGGGGGTGTCTCAGTGAATGCACAAAGAGCTGTCAACTAAACCCAGCCAGACATGGATTGTAAGGCACATAAAGATTTAAGTGCAGAGAAATGCTCACTTTCTAAAAGTGGCATTTCTAAAATAGTAATATTAAATCCAACTTCACCAGTCAGCAAGATTTTATATCACCATTCTGGCCATACTAAATATGACCATCCTACTTCTTTAAGATCAGCAGCTACCACTCAAACAATGTATAAGGGCAGCCCCAATGTTAGCCTATGAAGAAAGCAGGCCATACAGCAGTGTAAAACTACCAGGACATGTAAACTACACAGGTACATGTCCTTCCTTTTGCCTACACAGCACCCTGCCCTATGGGTTACCTAGGACATACCTTAGGGGTGTCTTATATATAGAAAAAGGGGAGTTTTAGGCTTGGATCTACTTTTAAATGTCAAGTCGAATTGGCAGTGAAACTGCACACACAGGCCTTGCAATGGCTGGCCTGAGACAAGGTTAAGGGGCTACTTAAGTGGGAGGCACAATCAGTGCTGCATGCCCACTAGTAGCATTTAATCTACAGGCCCTGGGCACATATAGTGCACTCTACTAGGGACTTACAAGAAAATGAAATAGTCCAATTGGGTATGATCCAATGTTATCATGTTTAAAGGGAGAGAGCATATGCACTTTAGCACTGGTTAGCAGTGGTAAAGTGCGCAGAGTCCTAAAACCTGCAAAAACAGTATCTACAAAGTGTAGGGAGGCAGGCAAAAAGTTAGGGGTGACCACCCGAAGGCTGTCAGGGTTACTATCTATCTACAAAGAAATTAAGCGTAGTTGTTTTTTTTAATACTTGATTTATTTTGCAAGGTAATTATTTATATAGAGCAGACCTACATGTGTTGTGTGAAGGGGCTCTTTATGTGATATGCGATATACAAGTTAAATAATTACTGTTGTGGAGAGCATGTATGTTTGTGAACATACAGGAGTTAAATATAGGGTTGATATGTTTGGGAAGATTGCTGTAACAACACAAAAGTAATCTAGCCTTGCATCTCATGAATAACAAAGGATACCATTCCTTCAAACATTCTTTCCAACCAATAGGACCCTAGCAAAGAGTGATGCCAAGAGGCAAAATGTTATGTATTGGAAATAGCGGATTCTAATCCTGGTTTTCACATTTGAAAATACTGTGTATTCTGGGAACTTCTCTTTTATAGAAATATGAGCACAGCAAACAGGAACTGCACTAGTATTAAATGCAATACAGAAATATAATTTAATTTGGTCGGTAAGTATCGTGAGGTGAATCATGTCACAGTATTTTATTGTAGAATTCTGCTCACTCACTCAACCAGTAGATGTACAGCCAATCTCTCCCACGAAGCCCAACTTAGAAACTCCTAGTCACAGGGCCAGAATTTTTAAAACAATTCCCATGCAGCACTGGATAGACAGGGAGGCCTTCCAAAGAGGTAGGCAGAGCTTATCTGTGGTTGCCTCCCCAGCAAAAATCGCATGGAAAATGGAGGTTAAAGTGGGCAATTTTCAAAACAGTTGTTTTCTGGTTTAATCCTATGTCCACTTGACAAACTGTACTTTAGCTGCCCTACATGCCATGATATTTACACTGTTTCTAAGCACTCTTGATTTTGGCAGCAAAGAAAATTCGGTTTTAGAGAAGTAAATGTATTGGCCCAGAATCCCCAGGTTGCAGTACTATATGTGATGGGTAATGAATGAAATAGTTACTCTTTATAATGCACTATGCATATGAATCATGGATAGCTGCATACAGCACCTCATAAAATTTAAATCACAATTTGGTTTTATAGAATGTATCTCTAATTACCCCCACAGAAACTATACATTAAAAAAGCAAATAGCTGGTACAAACAGCTTGTGGTGAACACTAGTGTAGAAGTGACTGCATTATGGGAGGACTAGTATAGTACACATCTGAATCCATACACCAACAAGTGGACAAAGGAGGAGTAGCTATCTTGGTATTATTGCATCTTTCAGCGGCATTTGATACTATTTCTCAACAGTTGATGGTTCACCGTTTGCATCAGGCAGGGATTAGGGATTCCACTCTCAGTATATTGGATTCCTTTTTGAACAGGAGATCCACTATTGTGAGTTGTGGGGACTTTAGAGCCACCCTGTTTCAACTTCCTTGCGGTTTTCCTAAGGATCATCTCTTAGCCCCTATTTTGTTTAATTTGTATGTGGCTCCTTTGGCAAAACTGGTCCGCTCATATGGTTTCCAGGTTTCCTCATCGGCAAATGATACGCAACTTATTATCTCTTTTAATAAGAACTGGGAAGATGTTGCTGATAGGTCCATAATTGTATCAGTGAGGTGAACAAGTGGATGAGCCAGAACTGGCTGAAAATGAGTGGAGAGAAGACTGAGATCTTGATCTTCGGTACAGACAGGCCTTTTTGGGGCATTTGCTGGTGGCCCGAATCCTGTGGGGTATTGCCATCTCCAGTACCAGTAGTTAAAAACTTAGGGATTCTGTTTGATAGCTCTTTGACTTTCCACTTACGGGATAATCAAACCACCAAAAACTTTTTGGGGATGATTAAAATCTTAAAGTTCTACTATTTCTCCCTAAGGAGCTTAGAATTCCAGTTGTACTTGCTTTGGCTATGTCCAGACTGGATTTTTATAATGCATTATTGCTGAATATTAATCAAGGCTCTCTACATAAGCTACAGCTCATTCAGAATGCTGCAGCACACTTGTTTCTGGGCCTTCCAAGGGTGGCATCAGCACGTGAGAGCCTTAGACAGCTATATTGGCTGACTAATGGAAAGTGCATTTATTTCAAGGCTCTTTGTATTACATACAAGGCTCTGCATCCCCAGGGACCCAAATATCTTTGTTACAAATTAAGGTCCTTTTTCCCCACTGTAAGAAAGTCATATGGGGAGACAAGGTATTTTCTGCGGTTGCAGCTAGGCTTTGGAATGCCTTCCCCCCATATATTAGAAAGCTGAAAGCTTATATGTCATTTCTTAAACAGCTCAAAACCTGGCTGTTTTCCCAGTAACCTGTTCTCTCCTGTCCTGTAGCTTTGTACTGCTTATCTCACTTGCTAGCTCTTCGATGCTATTCCCGAAATGCGCTCTACAAAAGTATATATGTAAAATACATTATTTAGTTCACCCACTAAGAGTAACAGAGTTAAGGATCGTTTGTGATGTACAAACACCGATCACTTTATTTTGAGGGTGCGATGGAAGGGACTGGGTGTATTAAAAGTCATACCTTTTTAGTGTTCATGTCTAGCACCACTCAATAGCAAATTATGCGTGTTCAGATATTTGCACTGCATTGCAATTTACCAGCATGTTACTGAACAATTAATGTGAGGCACTCAGTAGTAGTCACATTATTTACAACGATGATGTTTACAGCCACAAATCCCATTTTAGATGTCTATAGACAGCTTTTATCTTTCCGGTTGAGAAACACTTCTTGTGACCATACCAAAACTTACATTGGGCTTTGGGCCAGCATAATGATTCCACTGGTCGGCATTTTTGGTACTTTCATTTGCTTGCTTCTTATTCAATGTCTCTCCTCACAGTACTTTACCATTCTTTGCTTGGACAAGTTGTATCCTTCCATGCTAAAATCCAGGGAACTACTTTTTTCTCTTTTATTCAGCATTCTATGAGATCACTCTTTCCCTAGTGTTATGTTTCCTCCTCCGATACTATCCCCATGCATACTCTATGCTGCTTCCTTACTCCCTCTTCCTCTCATCTACAGCTTGCCCATTTCTTGTCTCACTGCGGTTCTTTTTTCATTCCTTCAATCCTTCTCAAGCTCCTTCTTTACTCCCCTGCCCACTTCCCTTTGTTCCCTCAACTTCTCACCAACCCTAACCTCCGCTGTTCACCCACCCTCACATCAGGGACCCTTAAAACATTTCTCAATTTTTTAAGGCCCCGCAGGTGCCATGTTCTGCTGTGCTGTTCTATTTCAAATCAGACATTTTTAACACATGTACATTTTATTTTTGTTTACATTTCTAGGTGGTGTCTGGCATCTTGGTGCAGTAAATAAAAAGTAAATAAAATGGCAGCCGCCTCATGCTCATATAAGCATGCTTGCATGCTGATAAATGCATACGCATATGTCATCACGCTGAGGCACCAAAGTGTGGTGATGCATGTATGTGCATATGTCATCACTCTGAGGCACCACAGCATCAGGGCTTATAAGCATGCATGTGCGCATACATGCCATCATACTACTTTTTATCAGTTTGCCTGTCGAACCACTTTGTGATTACTGAATTAAAATTATGCCGCAATTGAGTTTTTTAAAGCTTTAAGCAGACATCTCCATTTCGTTTTCCAACCCATAAAGCCACGAAAGATGTCTGGTTCCTCCTACACTCTTGCATTTAGGTTAATTTATAAAATTACATTAGTCTGACATAAAATACATTAAACAAATCACTGTAATTAACGAAAACAAGAATATGTTGCGTTCCGCCTCCTAAACAAGCTATTGTCCAAGTTGATCTTTACTTACTTCATTTATTTTATCTTGATTATATTATCGAAAGTTTGTTGGTGGCTAAGTATTAAAATCATTAAATAGCACTTCAGCATCATGAGTGTCCTGATATTAAGTATCACTTCAACACCATGAATGTCCTGATATAAGAAAATATATACCAGTACAATTAAATAATAAAAATAATGTCTATACGAATAATAATACTACCCACATCTAATATTCTATTGTGACTTTTCACATGTTATATTTTATGTTCAATTATTGGCCTTCAAATTGAATTGAGGTTGAATTTAGATAAATGGTATTAACCTCAAAGTAAGGAAACTATGAGGGAAATAGGACCAAGAACCGTTGTTACGACACACATTAATGCTTCCTGTAGCTGTCGGTATCGCTTGCTTCAACACGTTATAAAGGAACAACGGAGACAATGACATTGCCCTGTATTGAACTAAAGCAAAGAGTGTTGGCAGATTTTTATGAAAATGACATTTATCATGATTCATAATAATAAAGCCACGCCATCAAATAGCATTTTATTAGCAGGCGTATCTCTCATTGCCACTTTATTTTTTTGTTAAATAAAGTTATCAAGAAGTTCAGCTGGAATTAATCTGAACCACCTCAGTGATATTTTGTTTTCCCGTTTAATTCAGGGAAAGCTGAAAAAAGACAGTGGTAATCATTCATAGCGAGTTCTGAATAAATGATGTGATTAACATCTGCCAGGGCCTTATCTGATCTCCTCAAAAAGTAATCTGCACAATGGCATCCATCTTAGTAATAAGAGATGGTTGGTTATGAATTATGCATACCACCTAAAGTCTGAAGAAACAGGAGGACAGCATACAATTCAATAAATGAAACAGGAGATGCTGGAAGGTTTCCATAGAGAGTTGATAGTCTATTCATTTGTTAAAGTGAGCATAATATTATTTGGTCAAATGTATTATATGAAATCTGCAATCCCATGTCAGGGTGATTTTCCTCCTGCTTGTTTCTGGAAAGTTCACAACCAGACCTTGGCATCCTACTTTCAGGATGCCTAAGGGCCCAATTGCAAGTAGGGTGACAATTATCGTTTTTACTAAAAATCAGACCACAAGGTGTTTTGAATTTTTTGGATGCAATAATTATTACCTGTTGCAACCTTTTAGGGAATACCATGCTGATTTTGGTGTTTAACGCATCAAATCCGTGAGTCTCGGTAAATGCTTGGCATTTTCCCCTATTCCTCTTGATAAATCCCAGCTAGTCTCCTGAAATTTAACGACGGGTGTGGTCTTTTGCACCTGGTAATGTCGGCAGAATCACTCAAGGCTTCAGATACCGCACCAGTCTATCCTCAGAACTTTGGCCCACCTGACCTTTTTAGGAGGTGGAGCATGCCACTCACCTTCTACTCCCCTCCCATCACCGAACTGATCTTCCCCTTCCAACAGAAGGCCAGGATCACATTTACCACATGCTTGCAGCAGGTGGTAAGAGTGAATCTTAAACCTCTTAGAATAGGACATACTGTATTAAATACTGCAGAGTAATTTAATTTCTGCATTGTCATATATCATTCAGCTGAGTTTAACTCATAATTGCATGGTACATGTGGAGCGTTACCATACAGAAACAGTTCTTACGTTTGCAGAGATTGCAACTGGTAATGTCTGTCAGTTTAGGCGACTATCCATTAGTATTAAAATTTACAATAGGCAAACAAGAGCCTGCCTTTCAAGTTAAAGTCACCGCAGTGCACACACAGTGAAGGCCTTCTATTATCACTGCTTAAAAGTCATCACAGAGAGGAAAATAACTATTGGCCAACAACACCTGAAACTTGTTGCTGTCAAGCATGATGTAGACTCCATGATAAACTCACATAGAGATTGAAGTAATTTAAACTGAAGACTCATAAACTGCGAAATAGCTATTGTAAATTCAAATTTGACAGCTCATTATCAGTCCTATTATAATTCAGGTACAGCAAAAACAGGAGTTCCTGCCCAATTTGAGATTACACATTTTACAGAAAAACCTATGCATTCAGCAATTTCCCTCTTCACATTTCAGCAGGAAATCCTTGTTGAGTGTGAATGGGGAAAAAGTGCTTGGAATGAAGGGAAAGACCTCAGACGTCAGTGCGGAAACACTCCTCATTCTAAGAATCCAAATCCGCAACCTTGCAGCCCGTATTTACTGCGCTTCACCTTATCAGTAATTACAAGGTGCAAGATTTCCAACATAAAATTCAGGGTTCTCCTTTTTTTGCTATCCTTGTCTATTAAACTTTTCAAACATAAGAACGTGTTATAGAGTAAAAAACAAAGGGGGAATAGCATCATCGGGGAAGAATAATGAACAGCAGCATGGAGGAACAATCAGTGCCACAGAACAATATAAAAAAACCTAAAAGGAGGGCTCCGCTGAAGAATCAAGGGTCACAAAGATAGAAAGAGAGGGCAAGTGGGATGGGACAGAAGGGAAGATGGGTGACAGGTCCGAGTGAATAGGATGGGCAGGCAATGCACAGCGCACCCAGCACCAGTCGGGTGGATGCCGAGCAGGAAACTCTGGGAAGGGACATGAGAGTGGATAGGTCAGCCCAGATTCCCTCGGAACATGAGACAGCATTAAAGTGCATCGGGCGACAGAGTGTGTGTAGTGAGTCTTGGAGAAAAAAAGCTCATGAGGCAAGGATGTCTGTAAGCAATCACCCCAGATGCTGTCATAGTTGTCCAGTTTATCATTGATCCTGTATGTGAAGCAATGAGTGGCTCTCATGGCCAGTTACAATATGCAGTACAACAAGACACTCATTGCACGTCGGACAGTGGGTTGTCTCCAGTGCTGGAGAATGCCTAGTTTGGCCACACAGCTGTGCGTATGCACTGTCAGATTAGAGACGTCCAACATATCGTGGAGAATGACCAGTTGTGAGAAGGGGCAGATCGAGAGAAAGTCATAGCAGTTGTGCAGTTGTGACCGCATGTTCTTCCAATACTCAGACAAGAGAGGACTAGACCACGTGATATGATAAAGAGTACAATAGTCAGAAGTACATCTGCAGCAGAGATTATGCAGCAGCAGTTTAGCCTGTTTCTGCCTCACATTGTTCAATACCCACCTTGGAGAATTTTGAAGTGTCAAAAATAAAAGGAGGGCCAGGCTTCTGGAGAAAATTCTTTGTTGAGCATCATCTTCAAGCTCAGTCTGTAGCATTAAAGGTAGGAGCCAAATGCACAAATCCAATGAGCACCCCATCACGTTCGGGGACCACACCTCAAAATTGTCACTGGGTTTGAAGATAGCAAAGGATAGGAGAAGGGGAGGTCATCTGGGGACACCCTGAGAGTGGCCCAGAGGCAGTGTTCCAGTTGACCAAACCATCAATAATCAGAGGCCTGAAATCTAACTCCAGACTCAAGATGCTAAATCGTTTAAGAGTCTTGCCATTATACAGCTGGTCTATGGTTTTCAGGCCCTTTCCATGCCAGGACGCCCACTAAGAAAGGTTTCCCTCCTATACATAGGGCTGCAATGTGTCACAGATGGGCTTTATGATACAGAAAGGTTGAGGTAGTGAGCAGCTTGTGGGCCTTTTACCACATCGCAGCCATGACCAGTAGGATTGGCTTAGTGGCAACTACGTGATCAGAGGCACCAAGATACACTGTTAGGGATGATGATGGAGAGCGAGTGAGGTGTCTGTAGAGCCAGACCCACCACAGAACGTCATATGGCGCATACAGATATGAGGCGAGTTGTAACAACTGAAAAGCAAGACTGTAGAACCCCACATATGGAAGCTTCGGGCCTCCCGTAGCAGTGTCCGCCCAAAGTCTGGGTGTCCACAACCTGGGTTTACGCCCACTCCAGATATATGACTTAATGTGAGTGTCAATGGCCAAACGGAGCCCCCATGATCCTGAGGGGGGTAGCATACTTAAGAGACAATTAAACTGAGGGGCCACAAATCATCGTGATGTAGGGCACTCTTAATGGGACCATATATATTCCCCTCCAAGAAGCTTTTGGCAGCTTAATGCAAAGATGTATGCTCGCAGCCTTACTGGATTAGCCAGTATTCCTATACAAATATTATTGAAAAACCCGTAATAATTTATGAAAACAATTGCAAAGCTGCCTAGTGGCACTTAAACATGCCATGTTTCAGGAAATTAATTCTAGAGAAGGAGCTGCGAGTTTAACATCAGGTTTTCTCCTTAGTCTATTAATAGTCTTATATAGAAAGTGCCATTCAATTAGATCATTTGCAGTTTCTGCCAGCTGCTTAGCATTATAGCTCGTTCCTTCATTTTGGGTAAATGGATTCCTTTCCACAATTAACAGTTCACTTTATCATTGCTACTGTAATATTGTGCTCGTTGCTCTGTTTTCTTCTTCTTTACAATAGATAGCAATTAAATATTACCCTTTTGGTTATTGTTGGCATAAAGCTCCTCTGCATGGTTTTTACACGCTGTAGCATCCTGTCCTATTTGTTTTCATTGACTAGTTCTTTGTTTTTCTTCCAGTGCATTTTAAAATAATGAGCCCAATGTAGTAGATCTATCTCACTGTGAACCATCAGTAGGGGTGGGCGGTGAACTCCACTCCGCTTGCGGAGTTTGTAGAGTTTTTTCCACTCTGCGCTCCACTTAGTGCGCAGAGTTGCACAAAAACTCTGCGTGGCAGAGTGGAATTGTTTCCTAGTTTGCACTCACCAACATGAGGTTGCTGACCGCGAGTGAGGAAAATCTTACTCCAGACCACCTTCTAGTGAGATTTCTCAATGCGGGTTGTCACGGATGGTGAGAAACTTTTCCTTCAGATTGAGGAAGCTGCAGCTCAAGTAGAAAATCTACTCGAGCATCAGAAAAGAAGCAGCACCTTCTTGCAATGCACATGGTGCCATTTGCGCTGACTTAACAGTGTAAGACCAACACCCAGGGCTAAAAATCAGTGCTAATGGTGCGACCTGACGCCCTCCATCACTTGTGAAACCCCACGTAGCACAACAGGGTTTTTTGTCACTTTGTGGAGTTTCACAGAGCAGAACTCTGCAAACTCCACTCAGGCCTAATCATCAGTGCCGTGCCCTGATTACTGAGTATTACTGTACTCCCACTGAGAATACAAGTGACTACTGTCCCCTCATCACATGGTATGATAACTGGCAGTGGTGTCATTGATTACGAGGAACAGGCCCTCATATCTGATCAATTGACTTTTTCTTTATTTAAAGTTCCATTCAGGCCCTATATATGTGATTTTGTGGTTTTGTCAGGTATGGACGAATTGTGAAACCCGTGTGTGGTGTTATGTGTGTGTATGTTTGATTTAAATGTACTGAGCGAATCATGGTGTCTATTTGTATCTTGTGTGCATGGCGCATTGGCTCTTCTTCATTCATGCTGTGTTTGTCCATACATATATGTAGTCCTGTCCCAAACCCTCTGCCCTGAAATCGGTTCTAATTAGTGGATGTGGAGGATGCCAGTGCATTCCTTTGATCCTGAGGTTACCCCTTACTCAAATGAAACCTACCTCTCCCCATCTTCATCTGCTGATTTTGTTCTTATAGCAACAGTGACGTGCTGGACTCTCTCTGACTTAGAATACACAATATCACCTTACAGTGCAGCCTCATATGTTTCTTCTTGCTTGAGGAGTTCAGAAAACTGGGCACAAAGAAGACAATGCACATTTACAGGACTGCATGAAGTATATGGACATTGAAAAAGACAACCTTCTCCTTGCCCCTGATTTCTCACCCTGGCCACCAGAGGAAAATCAAAACTGACAACCATTAAACAGTACAACATAAATCACTTTTACTTACACTTGACTCTGTAACAAGTGTAGAGCAAAGATTGTTTCAGAGCTGAACAACTACTTCTCTCCCTCCAGACTGGTTTGAAGTCCAGATTCTAGTGTGAAATGTGACTCATGTGATCACAAAGAGAAAGAGAGCTGGCATGCTGGCAACAGGATCATCTGCACCTGAAGTACAAGAGTCATGTAATTCTCAGGAAAACAAGGCCTGGCATTCTCTCGACACTGCATGGAGGACACCTCGATGGGCCATAGTCCCAATATCTCTGCAGCCTAGTAAGATATGTATAGATACAAAGACCAAAACTTAACCTCATTTATGAACAAGACTTGCAGTGACAGTTATAACGCTGAGTGTGTGAACCTGCACCGTAAAAGGGTGCAACCAGTATTTAGTACATCTGTCTGCTAGCACTTAAATCATGACCTTTACAGAAACTAACATTTGTACTGTACAGTAACATCTGTTGAAGTATTTGATTAATCAAAGAGTCCTTGTATTACGTTGTTTCTCCATATCATTGTGTTTCTTAGGGTGAAAAGTTTGGTTGGTGTTCTTAATAAACAGTCCAAACATTGTACTGTGTATTCATGGAGATTTCCCGATAATGTTATATAGGGGTTTTGGAGTTTTGTGAGTTTATTAATTTGATATAAAACAGATAGGAAACTATTTGTGTAGCGCACCGAGATAACAGAGGCATATCAGTTTGCATCTGTGTAATTAATGTGTATGTTTACCTTTGATGGAAGGTATAAGAGCAGGACATTGAGGTCCACCAAAACAGTTCTAGATCTTTCATAATGCAAGAAAAAGAGATAAAGTCAGGCCCAAGAGCACCTCGAGACAGCATATTATGGACCCCTCACCCCCGTATGCAATGTAACTAATGAGCACTTTTATCAAATCATTAACATTTATAAAGCGCGCTACTCACCCGTGCGGGTCTCAAGGCGCTAGGGGGAAGGGGTTACTGCTGCTCGAAGAGCCAGGTCTTGAGAAGTCTCCGGAATGCGGAGTGGTCCTGGGTGGTCCTGAGGATGGTGGGGAGGGTGTTCCAAGTCTTGGCCGCCAGGTAGGAGAAGGACCTCCCACCCGCCGTGGAGCGGCGGATGCGAGGGACGGCGGCGAGAGCGAGGCTGGTGGAGCGGAGAAGACGGGTGGGAGCGTAGAAGCTGAGGCGACGGTTGAGGTATTCTGGTCCCTTGTTGGGGAGGGCTTTGTGTGCGTGGGTGAGGAGACGGAAGGTGATCCTTTTGCTGACGGGAAGCCAGTGCAGGTGTCTCAGGTGTGCTGAGATGTGGCTGTTGCGGGGTATGTTGAGGATGAGGCGGGCGGAGGCGTTTTGAATTTGTTGCAGACGTTTCTGGAGTTTAGCGGTGGTTCCAGCGTAAAGGGTGTTGCCGTAGTCCATGCGGCTCGTGATGAGGGCGTGGGTCACGGTCTTTCTGGTGTCGGTGGGGATCCAGCGGAAGATCTTTCTGAGCATGAGGA
Organism: Pleurodeles waltl; assembly: GCF_031143425.1. Lineage (NCBI taxonomy): Eukaryota > Metazoa > Chordata > Amphibia > Caudata > Salamandridae > Pleurodeles > Pleurodeles waltl. The sequence goes on along the minus strand of NC_090446.1, from coordinate 723,170,655 downwards.
GGGTGAGGAAGCAGGAGGATGATACGGCGTTGACTTGTTTGGTCATGGTGAGAAGTGGGTCCAAGATGAAGCCGAGGTTGCGTGCGTGGTCAGCGGGGGTCGGTGCGGTGCCAAGGACCGTGGGCCACCAGGAGTCGTCCCAGGCGGTCGGGGTGTTTCCGAGTATGAGGACTTTCGTTTTGTCTGAGTTCAGTTTCAGACGGCTGAGTTTCATCCAATCTGCAACGTCCTTCATTCCATCTTGCAGGTTGGTCTTGGCGCTGGTGGGGTCCTTGGTGAGGGAAAGTATCAGTTGAGTGTCGTCGGCGTAGGAGGTGATGATGATGCTGTGTTTGCGTACGATGTCGGCGAGGGGGCTCATGTAGACATTGAAGAGTGTCGGGCTGAGCGAGGAGCCTTGTGGGACGCCACAAATAATCTCGGTGGGGTCTGAGCGAAAAGGTGGAAGGTAGACTCTTTGGGAGCGGTTGGAGAGGAAGGAGGTGATCCAGTCCAGGGCCTGGCCTTGGATCCCGGTGGAGCGGAGGCAGGTTATTAGGGTGCGGTGACAGACGGTGTCGAAGGCAGCCGAGAGGTCGAGGAGGATGAGGGCGACTGTTTCTCCGTTGTCCATCAGGGTTCTGATGTCGTCTGTGACTGAGATGAGGGCGGTTTCTGTGCTGTGGTTGGCTCGGAATCCGGACTGAGAGGGGTCGAGAAGGTTGTTGTCTTCAAGGAAGTTGGTAAGCTGCTTGTTGACGGTCTTCTCTATGAATTTGGCAGGGAAGGGGAGGAGCGAGATGGGGTGGAAGTTCTTCAGGTCGCTTGGGTCAGCCGTAGGTTTCTTCAGTAGGGCGTTGACTTCAGCGTGTTTCCAGCTCTTGGGGAAGGTAGCAGACGAAAACGAGGTGTTGATGATGGTCTGGAGGTGCCGGGCGATGATGTTGTCGGCTTGATTGAAGATGAAGTGTGGGCAGGGGTCCGAGGGGGCACTGGAGTGGATGGAGTTCATGGTGGCTTTGGTCTCTTCTGTGTTGATGTGGGTCCAGGCGTTGAGGGTGATGGCTGAAGGTGTGGGTTCTGTGGTGGTCGGCTGGGTCTGGTGTCCGAAGCTGTCGTGTAGGTCAGTAATCTTACGATGGAAGAAGGTGGCGAGGGAGTTGCAAAGGTCTTGTGAGGGCGTGATGGCGTTGGCGTTGGAGAGCTCTTTTACGATGTTGAAGAGTTCTCTGCTGTTGTGGCTGTTTTTGTCCAGTCTGTCTGTGAAGAAATTCCTTTTGGCTGCGCAGATCAGGTGATGATGTTCGCGGGTAGCGTTCTTGAGGGCAGTCATGTTGTCTGCGGTGTGGTCCTTACGCCAGGCTTTCTCGAGGGTGCGACAAGTTTTCTTTGATTCCTTAAGGTTGTCAGAGAACCAGAGAGGTTTTTTGGTGTTGGACTGTCTTGGAAGGCGTCTGAGGGGAGCGAGGTTGTCTGCACAGTTGGTGATCCAGTTCGTGAGGCTGAGGGCTGCGTCGTTGGGGTCGGCGGAGAAGGTGGGTTGGTTGTTGATGAGAGTGGAGAGAAGCTGTTCTTCGGGGATTTTGTTCCACTGTCGACGTGGGATGGGTTGTGTGCGGAGGTGGTGAGTCTCGTGTCGGAAGGTGAAGTGGACACATCTGTGGTCGTGGCTGAAGGATACGTGTTTGCTGCCGGAGAAGATGGGGTCGAGCGTGTGTCCGGCGATGTGGGTGGGGGTGTTCACAAGTTGCTTGAGGCCGAGGTTGGCGAGGTTGTCGAGCAGGGTGGTGGTGTTGGGGTCGTTGTTCTGTTCCAGATGGAAGTTGAGGTCGCCGAGGAGGATGTAGTCCGGCGAGGCGAGGGCGTGCGGGGAGATGAAGTCGGTGATGGAGTCATTGAAGAGGGCGCGCTGTCCGGGGGGACGGTAGATGAGGGATCCTCTGAGGGTGGTCCTGGGGTCTGTGCGGATCTGGAAGTGCAGGTGTTCGGCGGCGAGGGGGGTGTCTTCGGTGGAGGTGGTGACGTTGATGGAGTCTTTGAAGACGATGGCGATTCCTCCTCCTACTTGGTTGGTGCGGTCTTTCCTGGAAATCTTGTAGCCTTCGGGGATGGCTATGGCGATGTCGGGGGCCGAGGAGGGGTTCATCCAGGTCTCAGTGATGAAGGCGACGTCTGGTGCGGTGGAGTCCAGGAGGTCCCAGAGTTCAACTGCGTGCTTGTGGACGGATCGTGTGTTGATCAGGATGCATTTGAGGTGGTTGATGGCGCGTGGGCTGGTGGTCGTGGTGGTTTCGTGGTGGAAGGTATGTTTGCAGGTGTGACATGCGAAGGGTCTGTGGGTACGTTTCGGGTTGGCTTGGAAGCAGGTGCCGGCACGCCCTTGGTTGAGGGCGTGGAGGGTGATGGGGTCGTACCAGTGCAGCGGGGTTTGGGAGTGCTGAGGGCCAGGGGTCGTGGCGCTGGGCGCGGGCCAGGCACAGACGGGCGCAGACGGGCGCAGACGGGCTTGCCTTTGGCGCGCCTTCGGCGTGCCAGCGGCACGGTCGCGCAGCAGCCGCCATAAGCGGGAGGAGGGGGGGGAGGGGTCAGCTGGGGACGGGAGTGGGGCGACGAATGGGAGCTGGGGGGGCGGGGCGTGCAGGAGGTGGCGGTGGGAAAGCAGAGGGAGGGGGGACAGGTAGAGGGGAGAAAAGATGGGGGAGGGGGGTTAAGGGTGACGGGGAGTTTAGGAAGAAAGTTAGGAGGAAAGTTAGGAAGATAGGGGAGGGGGGTTACAGAGGTGGAGGTGAGTGAGGGTGAGAGATAGAAGGGTAAAAGGATAGGAAGATGGGGGGGTTACAGAGGAGGTGGCGAGTGAGGGAGGTCAGAGAGACGAGTCAGGAGCAGGAGGGCAGACGCGGGAAGATCCAAGAAGAAGGTAAAAGAAGAAGAGAAGAGCAGAAGAGAGAAGATCACAGAAGAAGGTAAAGAAGAAGAGGAGCGGAAGATCAGAAGAGAGAAGATCACAGAAGAAGGTAAAGAAGAAGAGGAGCGACGAGCAGCAGAGAGAAGAGCCAAGAAGACGGTAAAGAAGAGGAGGAGCAGAAGAGCAGAAGAGAGAAGGTCACAGCAGAAGGTAAAGAAGAAGAGGAGCGGAAGATCAGAAGAGAGAAGATCACAGAAGAAGGTAAAGAAGAAGAGGAGCGATGAGCAGCAGAGAGAAGAGCCAAGAAGAGGGACACAGAAGAAGAAAGCACACGCAGGTCGCGGTGCAGAGGAGAGAGAAAGAAGCACACAGATGAAGACAGAAGACGGGGAGCAGGGAAGAAAGAAGAGTACAGATGAAGAATACAGAAGAGCACAGAGGAAGATCAGAGATGAAGAAAAGAAGCAGGAGAGGAGGTGAGTAGCGTGGGGCAGGGCGAGGGGCTGGGCGGTGGGTACTTACTGTGAATTCGCTGGGTTTGCGAGGAGGTCTCAGGAGCCTGGGCTGGTGGAGCTGCAGCGGCAGGGGGAGCGACCTACCCTTGGGTCAAGGGTCGCTAACTCTGTCATGCAGCGGCTGCCATAAGAGGGAGGAGGGGGGGAGGGGTCAGCTGGGGTCGGGGGACGGCAGTGGGGCGACGAATGGGAGCTGGGGGGGCGGGGGCGTGCAGGAGGTGGCAGCGGAAAAGCGGAGGGAGGGGGGACAGGTAGAGGGGAGAAAAGATGGGGGAGGGAGGTTAAGGGTGGCAGGGAGTTTAGGAAGAAAGTTAGGAGGAAAGTTAGGAAGATAGGGGAGGGGGTTACAGAGGTGGAGGTGAGTGAGGGTGAGAGATAGAAGATAGGGGGTTACAGAGGTGGAGGTGGAGGTGAGTGAGGGTGAGAGATAGAAGGGTAAAATGATAGGAAGATAGGGGGGGTTACAGAGGAGGTGGCGAGTGAGGGAGGTCAGAGAGACGTGTCAGGAGCAGGAGGGCAGACGCGAGAAGATCCAAGAAGAAGGTAAAAGAAGAAGAGGAGCAGAAGAGAGAAGAGCATAAGAGAGAAGATCACAGAAGAAGGTAAAGAAGAAGAGGAGCGACGAGCAGCAGAGAGAAGAGCCAAGAAGACGGTAAAGAAGAGGAGGAGCAGAAGAGCAGAAGAGAGAAGGTCACAGCAGAAGGTAAAGAAGAAGAGGAGCGGAAGATCAGAAGAGAGAAGATCACAGAAGAAGGTAAAGAAGAAGAGGAGCGATGAGCAGCAGAGAGAAGAGCCAAGAAGAGGGACACAGAAGAAGAAAGCACACGCAGGTCGCGGTGCAGAGGAGAGAGAAAGAAGCACACAGAAGAAGAACACAGATGAAGACAGAAGACGGGGAGCAGGGAAGAAAGAAGAGTACAGATGAAGAATACAGAAGAACACAGAGGAAGATCAGAGATGAAGAAAAGAAGCAGAAGAGGAGGTGAGTAGCGTGGGGCAGGGCGAGGGGCTGGGCGGTGGGTACTTACTGTGAATTCGCTGGGTTTGCTAGGAGGTCTCAGGAGCCTGGGCTGGTGGAGCTGCAGCGGCAGGGGGAGCGACCTACCCCTTACACTGATTCCTTCCTTTGGCTTGTCCTTGCTCCGTAGTTCCTTGGTGTCTCAGTGTTTTGTGCGACACCTTCAACCAGTTGGAGATTTCTGTTCAGCAGCATTGCTCGCTGAGATGAGTTACCCTATACTTATAATTATTAATGAACAGTGCAAGTCTCAGAAAGAAATATAGACTTGAATAAAACTTGCATTAGCTAAAGGTGTCACACATGACGCGAGGGCGCCTGGCATCGTTATTTCTCACTTTTGGATTGCAGGTGTGATATTGGGTTGTTTATGAAAATGCAGCATGTTTTTTTATTTTTTTTTTACATATGATGAGTCTACCAGGATCAGTCATATATTTCCATGTTCCAGAGCTTGTACAGATCATTGCAATCCACAGTCAGATCCCAGTTGTGATATATTATACTTTTCGGATGAACCATTCTAAAATTGTTTTCCCATTGTTTGAGACTTCTTGTAAAAATATATTTTGACATATAAAATGCATCTTAAATAATGACACTTTTCTAGGACTGCCGAAGCTGCTGCAGGCAAAAGACCACCAGTCCTGGAGGTCTTTTGCCTGCCATATTAGGAGTATTCCACTGGGGCAACGTGTGAAAACGGCATTTTCGTCCGCTGGCCCAACGGAACACTCACCACAACATTGTCGCCGGCTCATAATTGAGCCTGAAGCAATGTTGTGTTGCGTCGGGTGTGAAAGCACCTGTCACGCATCTCACTGCCTGTAATTCGGGCAGTGATATGCGTGATGGGGCTGTGCATGGAGGCTCCTGCACTGCCCATGCCAAGTGCAGCGGCAGCGCAGGGCCCCCAGGGGACCCCAACACTTCCATTCCGCCAACCTTTTCATGGCAGTGTTTACCACCATGGAAAGGCTGGCGGATGGGAACTTCTAATCCTCAGGGCAGTGGTGCTTGCAGTCCTGCCCTGGCGGATTACAACCGCCGGGACCACCAGTCTGCAGGCTGGCTGTAGCTTGACCGTGACAGTGGTTTGACCGTGGCAGCTCCGCCACGATCATAATGGGACGATCGGACTGCCCTGACTGCGGAGGTCTGACCGCCATCATGAATGTGGTGGTCTTGCGACGCCACCCTCGTAATGAGGGCCTATGTCTTGTCGCAAAAACAAAATCTGTTGTATGTTTTTGCTATGTTCATTGTTTCTTTTCATAGACCTGTCTCCCATCGTATAATTTCTAATCTAAATTTCTATATATTTCTTTCTGTGTTTATTATGCTGATTGTGGCAAAAAGTAAAATATTTCTACGTTATCATTTGAACCATAACACCACTTTATTTTCGAGTCATAGTTTAACAGTGCTAATTACCAATTGCTGTATCCTGCTACAAGAAACCAGAATATTATGCCACGCTGTACAGCAGACTAGAATGAAGGGCACAAACATAATGCACATACTATTTAGTCGAAAAAAAGTCTTATGGATGTGCTATATTTTAAAATGGCTTGAATGTCATTGCGGCCAATTATGTTTCTCTATTAATGTATTTGTTTTTGGAAATTGTTTCATGCAGACCATGCACTTCCACGTATCAGCCCACTGATCATTGCCATTATATACAATCAGGGCACATGTCATACATAAATAATGTGTAACATTTTATATTGGAAGAATCATAGCAAAAAAAATGTGAGTAAGAATCTGCCTCCTTTAAGTTAATCTAATCATTTTATTTAGCATAATGTGCGTCAGAGTTGGAGCAGTTCTGTAAATGGAAGGCACATTTCTTTCCCTTTTCCGTAGCTTTGCGGTCACTATTTTACTGAGGGCATCTATTGAGGTTGAGCTGTCTTTATTCTATTAATTTCTGAGGCGTGATTGCTGTAAATTTGAAAATGAACACGTTTTGCTAAGTAAAAAGCTTGGTGAACAAATATTTTTAACTATTAAAAAGCAAGATGCACCAGAGCAAGCTAACGTAAACGTCATGATCTGCTTTTGCCAATTGATCAAACTAACATTATTCCTAATAATTGTACATCATATATCGTTAAACAAATGCAAAGCTCCCTTTTTACACGTTCATCACCTACGTTTTATTTAGATAAAAAGGTTTTAAACGTTCAATTAATGCAGTTCTATAGTTGAGCATTAGTTGATCTATTCTATCCAGAGATTTAGTCGACAAAATGAATACAGCATAGGACTGAGCGACCATTAGTGCCAATAAGAAAATCATCGCTTGCTTACTCTGAAACTATGCAAAGTTGGTAGAACCTAGGGCCAGATGTACGACCTTTTGTTTTGCAACTCACAATTTGAGATCCCTTTGGGGAATAAGAAAATGCAAAGTTTTGTTTTCATTTTTTCAGAGTAGGCAGTGGTCAGTGAAACCACTACCTGCCCTGAAATTTTTTTTTAGCTTTCATTCACGAATGGGTTAACACCAATTTGAAATTACTGTTAACAGCGATTGTTTTGCAACCGCATTCACAGTCACAAAACAATCATACATACTACTGCGACTCACAATTAAGAAAGGACTCCCTTGGAACGCCCCTTAATAATTGCAACTCGCACACCCTTTTTGTGATTCAGTAAATATATTACTGAATCGCAAAATTGGTTTGTACATTGGGAAATGCTTTTTTCTTGTTGCAAACAGCCCAATTCTGGGAATCAGGCTGTTTTCAACAAGGAAAAAGCTTTTTACTTCTGGCCCCAAGTGTTTTGTGAAGCTCTCCTTTTAAAGTTGCGTGGATACTTGGAACGTTGTATGTAGTATCTAATACATTACAGTGTGGAATCTTACTCTAAAAGACTTCTTAAAACTAAATGTATATATTACCTGACCATCAAAACATGTCCTGTGGACATAAAACACTTATATGCTCAGATAGATATCCACGTACAACGCCTCTGTTGATAAATAAAGGTGCAAAGATAAATGAGGCGGCTGGGCAGCATGGGCGATGTGCATGCTTTACTGTCTGGTAAATGTAGAGCTCCTGAGATACTTAATAAATATATCCTGATTCAATGCTCATCCTTTAATGTGCAAATACCTTCATCCCATGACTCCAATTATGTAGAGAGGATAAGGATGTGCCACAGAGGAGTATGGCTACCACACTCAACACAAGACAGAAACACTGTTTATACAAAATAAAATATTTATTGCACTAGTTAGTATTAAAGGGGTGCAGCATTGGTTAGGGGTGCAGATGGATAAAAAAGAAGGAAATATGAATCTCCATGTATCTTATTACAATGCTAAGCCTGCATAAGGAAGTGCCTATTTATGTACATTGATTTAGCAATATGCCTCTCTTGAATAGGTGTAAAGGAAGGGCATGTATATAAACATTTAATTAGAATTTGACTAATGATTACACCACACAGGCATAGATGTAATGCGTACATGCGAAAGAACATAAGTATGCAAAGAGAATGTATATTTCTTTGTTGACTACTTCAGGGATGTTTAAATTGTATACAAATTCGAACACACCACTACAGCTCGGTTCAGGCATTAGATATAAAAACATGGACCCTGGATGCTAATATGTGATGGATTTTCAAATAAAATTAAAGATTTCCACGAGGAAATCAATTAGTCCAATCCTAATGGCATCTCTCCTGACCACGATCCTGTTCTTCAAAGTACACAAACTGAAAGGCTTCCTTGTAGAACTGTAGCACTCGCAGCAGTCGCACATTGGATTCTCCTAGTGATCTCCTACCCCTTGGCTTCTCTCAAGTCACTGGCTTCAACACTTCCATCAACTATCTAGGTCTCCATCAATGAGTCCTTTGGCTCTTGACCTGTTTTGGATTTTTATAGAAAAAGGCGCCATCCTGTCTTTACTTAAGAAGGCATGCCTTAACCCATGGGATTTCAAGTATTATAGACCCAGTACTCTGCTTCCACCCTATACTAAAGTTATCGAACACTTCCTAGTTAGATGGCTGGGACATAATCTTGAAAACAATGAATTTCTAGATGGCACCCAAGCGAGCTTTCAGACTAATTCAGATTCTTGATTGTCTCTGTAAAAAACGTTTGCCTCTGGTGCCCCTTTAGGGCCTCTTCTTCTTGACATGTCTGCGCCCTTTAACATAGTTGACCATGCCAATCCTATCAACCATCTCAGAAGGGTCAGCCTAGCTGCAAAAGACATATACAAAACAGTGTATGTGTGAGGGTGTGTGTGTGTTTGACTGAAGCTGAGTTCCAAAATGCATGCGATCAGAATATGTTTATGAATTCTTCTTCTTCTAGATATACAATTTTGGATTTCCTTTAATATCTTGAAAACTACTGAATGGATGTACACCAAATAGCAAATAATATGCTCTCCCGACCCAAAGCTACCTTTCTGCCACATTTGACGTAATGCGGCCCAGCGGTCCGGGCTACAGGTGTGTCTAAAGACTCTATGAGAATTAACATGGGAAACACACTTTTTTTTTCCACCCCACCTTTTCTCTGGCCCAGCTTGATTAATAACCCAGAAACTCTCTATGAAAAACAATATCCAACTTTACACTTTTTTTTAAACCTTTCATGAAGATTTGTCAATCGGTGCAAATAACAGTGGCAGCTGGCTTGAATTTTCAGTGGTGTACAATAATATATTTTTTTTAAAAGGCACTTACCTTCACACTGACCTCACAGCGTACTCCTCTCTTCTCGAAACGGAACCAAGAATATCCACTAACCATTCATGGCACTGCTCTCATGCTGTTACACAACATGAGAAGAGCATCAACATTGGAGGGATTGGCCTTGCTCAGGGCTCACAAGAGCACTGGAGGCCTATGCTTTCTTTAACACAGCTGTCTTTAGACAGCTGGGTTAGAGAAGTTTAATGTGCGCATGTCAGGTTGGCCATTACAAAAAGGCCGGCCAAAGGGACATGCATTCTTTAATATAAAGGTCAGGGCTCCCTGCTACTGCAAGTCAGCAGCTATTGCCCTGCCCTGTTCTGAACCAGGTGCTGACAAATAAGATTTTAATAAATAAACGTTATTACCATTTTATTTTTCAGCTCTGGGGGCATTTGCTTAGTGGGACAACACTCCTCCGCTCCGCCCTGCCAAAGAGATATATGTATATCACCAATAGGTAATTATAGTTAGGACCGTGTTTCCATAGAAAAAGCATTTTATGACTTGCCTATATCTTTGGCACCATTTGATGAATCTTTATGAAGTTTTCCAAAACAAAGTGTGACAGTGATTCTTGGTGCACATGGAAAGTTTAGGGGTGATCCATCAAGCAAGGGCCAAGAAAAAGGAGAGGTCAAAAAAGTTAAGTTTCCCATGATAATTCCCATAGTACCTTTGAACATGACTACAGCCCAAACCTCTGGATGGAATTCCACCAAATTTGGCAGAAAGCTAGCTGTCAGTACACAGATTGTGCTTCAAAGTGTATGGTGCTTAAACCAGTTCAATAGGCTAGGAGAAATTAAAGGAAATCCAAATTTGTAAATATGAGGTCGCGAAGACTTTGCAAATCATAACAAGCTCATGCAGGGAAATATAGAGCTCTAAGTGGCTGCTGACACTTCAAACCAGGAAGTGTTGTCAGACATCTTGGATTTCAGTTTCAGCCGAGACCTGCAAAAAAGTTTCACAAAAACTTGAGGCCCACCCCTCTAAAAAAAAAAAAAATTATTAAGGCCAGGCTCTGGTGGATGGGGTCCCCGGGGCTGAGATCAGCCTTGAGAGGGCGTTGTGCAGTCCCCTCTGCCCCCAAATGTTTTTTTAGAAGATTGGGCCCCAGGAGATGTGGTCCCTGGGGCTGAAATATGCCAGAGGAGGGGGTATGCGGACCTGGGGCCAACTGCCACTGTGCCTGCCCAAAGGCAGTGTGCTGGATTGGGTTGAGTGGTTAGGGGTGTTGGCCAAAGGGACTGGCCACAGTCCAGGCCATGCAGCCAACTCCCACTGCACCCTGCCAAAGGCTAGGCCTTGCGACCAGTCTCTGCTGCACACAGCAGAAATCTGTGTGCAGTGCAAGGTCGGGTGGCTATGGGGGTTCGCCACACACCAGGCCCTGTGGACAACTGCAACCAAGCATGTCCATAGGCCATGAGTGGTGGTGGTTGGATTAACGTATAGTAATAAAAATGACTTAATGTTAAAAAACACATAGAAATTCACTGAAAAACACCAAATGTTACAGGGACGTTATACATTTTTTAACAAACCCAAGCACACGCTCTTGTTTTTTAATTTGTACCCTGGGTAGAACAGGTCCCTGGGAAAATTGTTTTTTTCCTTTGTGCCTGCATGTCTGTTCCTCAACCTCAGGGTGGGCTACAGAGGTGTATTTGTACAATGAGCACACACTGTGCCCACGTCCAGCCCTGTAGACAGCCGCCTGTGTGCTTTCGACCCACATTTCATACCTTCTATCCCTTGATTAAAACTCAGTACAGGTAGAGGAATGGAAACCATGTTAAAAATGAATAAATGTGCCTGCAGCTACTCTGCAAGTATTAGTTCATCAGATTTTTGGGAGTTGATTATTATTCCCCTGACACTTCATTACTGACAGTAGCCATCGTGCATTTTGCATGCCTGTCTGCTCCAGGTGCCCCCTCCCTTCACAGCCGCCTACTTTGTCTGAGTAAGGTGGCCATCAATTGCATAGTGATAGATGAGGCCTCTAAAAGTTGCTAAAAAAACAATAGTAGGAGAAAAATCTGCCATCTGCCAGGGGGTTGAATTGCCACTTGGCTCTCTCGTTGCAGACAGCAGCAGCTGTTGCAGTGAGACTGGGGAGTGATGCATGCAAACCTTACTCCAAGGAGTTAGGACATCTTCTTTAGACTACAGCTTTACAGACAACTCGCCTCATTTTCCTTATCTGAGAACAAAGAGCTCCATCTCTATTCCTTTATCACAGCTACTTTTCCCATATACATCTGACACCACCACCTCCACCCCCAACCGCACCACCACCACTACAACACACACACTCAACACTCTACCCACATTTCAAAATGTACACACAAACATGATGGGTGTCATGCTGCAGTATATTACCCAATTCCGCCCCAACAAAGGAGAATAGCCTGCTCTGCATTTTCATTGAATCATGCCCCCTCCAAATCCCAGATGCCAAGCCTTGACCCACAAACACACCACGAAAAAATAAGTAGTACAGAAACACAAGATACACTATGGCAAATGCTGTACACCCACCTTTAAATACTGCAAAGGTGAGCTGAAAAATAAAAAAAATCTGAAGTCTTGGAATAAATGTCATAACCCACACTCCCTCCCCATCCCCCTTTCAAATGAGCCCACAGAAAGCAACTTAGAGCCCAGAAAGAGGGGCGGAAGTGTGCAGTGTCATGCTCGCCTCCAAATCTCTCAGCTCACACATTCACCTTCAGAGCATGCTGGCTGCATGGCTGGGGAGGCAGCAGGTCTGATGCTCTAGGCAGATAAAAGTACATTTTTGTCTCTTTCATCACGAGATCCTGCCTGTGCGGAGCCTGCCAGGTGTCTGGTATTATCCATGCAGAGTCCTGGGCAAGGAGTAACCTCATCCGAACATTATCCTTTGGTGACCATGTTTCATCTCCAACACTGACTGAAAGAGTTGCATTCAAATGAGGCCATCTGCCTCAGAATACAATATTAGTCTAGTTCACTTGGCAACGTGGCTATGCATTGCACACACCCCATCCCTCTGTATGATTGTTTCACTCAAATTGAAACAGGTTCATACACTGTGGTGGCCAGGGAGAATAGTGTGATATCACAGGGGGAACTAGGATCATTATTATCTTTGCTTTTGAAGTCTATTTGTGATCTGAGCACAGTGTGGAGGGGGTTGGGGAGTGGTGTCACTTTTGTGCAGCACCTGGTAACTTCAGGAGGAGCCTAAATTAACTGGTGTCAAAGTAGGGCTAGGCTAAAAATAAGCAACTCCCAGCCAGATCTCCTGCTGGCCTACACACAGAAGACTTCTGACTGTTGTACTAAATTGCTGCTGTTCAATAATTCATATAATTCATATGGCTCTTGCATGTGAGTGTTTGTGTTACATGGCAGTTGTGAGAAGTGCAAGGACTCTCGATCTTCCCACTCAGCTGAGGATAAGCTGGAGAAGAAAGGAGACACGAAGGGGCAGAGAGATGGCATGGGAAGGGTAAAGAGAGCCTTGAGAAGGATGGCTGGATCTGAGAGATGTGATATAATTTCCTAAGCAAATGAAGGCCAGAAGGAAAGAAGAGAAGAAGGGAAGTGGGAGAAAGGTCAGAACGAAGGAGAGCAGAGTGGAATAGAGTAAAGGAAGGGGGAAAGATGGGAAACTGTAATGGTTATTATGCAGGTAAAAGCATGCCAAAAGTGCAGGAGCATATGTGGAGAATGCAAACATACTCACCGGAATTTTGTAGCATGCAAGTAGCAGAGACAAGAGCTAACCATTTGTCACTGCACCATTCTGCAATTAGACAGCAGGCATAGGCTATATATATATTTATATATAAATAGTGGGGGTGGCACTAGAAGTAGGAGATCTTTACTATAGAAAAAGCATTTTTTATATGCCTATTTCTTTGGCACCAATTGACGAATCTTCACAAAATGTTCCCCAAAAATTTGACGCTTACGTGAGCTGTTGTCTGGAAAGTTTTGGGGTGATCTCTCAAGCAGGGGCGAGTAAAAGAGGGGTCCCAAAACACGTTTTCCCCATTCATTTTTCCATAGGGATTTCGAAAAGCAATTGCACCCAAACCACAGATGGAATAAAACCAAATTTGGCAGAAAGGTAGCTTTTGGTCTAGAAAGTGACCTTTTTGTTATTTGGTGTAAATTAATTCCGTAGTTTTTGAGAAATTGAAGAAAATCCACAATTTGTATATATAGGAACACGTAGGTTTTGCAGACCCACTCGATCTCATGCTGCGAGCTGATTGGCTCCAACGTTTCAACAAGGAAGTGCTGGCAGCCATCTTGGGATCTCCCCTTCAATTGAGTCGCAGACAAAAAACATAAAAATAAGAAAAGTGGTGAGGGTAAAGTCACCCTGGCCCCTTAGCTTTGGTGCTGAGGTCCAAGGAGCCCTCTCCTGACCAAAACAGCATTCTTTTTAAATTTTCATTGGGAGACACTGCGGCTCTGCCAACAATTAAAAAAATAATAAGTGTGGGCTCCTGTGCTTGCTTAAATGCAGCCCTCGGATGAGCCAGGTCTCAGGGGCATTAGAATTATTAATGTTCCCCCCTGCAGCCCCGGGGACCGCCACCTCCCTGGAGGTAATGTTTTATCAAATGCATGGGGGCCGCCTGCCCCTCCCTGCAGCCTTCGGCATGGCTACCTCACTGGGGTGAAGATACAAATTAAACGCGGGGGCGGCCAGCCCCCCTTCAGCCCCAGGGGCCACCACTTCCCTGGTGTTTAATGACAATGAACGTGTGGGGAACACCCTACCCCCCTGCATTTCCGGGGACCACCACCACCTCAGGGCCTTAACAAATCTAATGCGGGGGGCGCTCAGTCTCCCACAGCCCTGTGGACTGCCACCTCCCCGAGGCTTTACATAAACCTAAAGTAGGGGGCTGCCCGACTCCTGCAGCCCCGGTGACCACCAACTCCCCGTGACTTTAACGTAATCTAACGACGGAGGGCTGCAGAGATGCAGGCAGGGAACCAGAGGAAACATTGTTCTCACAGAGAGTGAGCTGCATGTTCAGCAGCTCCCTCTCTGTGAGAGCAATGCTGTCTCTCCCACGAAGCAGAGAGCCAGCTGGGACCGCAAGGGCCTTCAGGCTCCCCCACGGTCTCCAACATTCTGACTAGTGGGCACCCAGGTCACATGGCTGGGCCAGGGGGGATGAGGTTCCCAAGGCCGAAACTGACCGTTTTGAGGGGGCCACACAGCCCTCTCCCCCCCAAAAATAAAATAAATATGCCTGGCCCCAGGGGATTGGGTCCACAAAACCATAAAAATTCAGCAGTAATAATTACCTTTAGCTAACTTTAACTTAGCCCCACTCAATGCACTGCTTATGTCCTCACATATTACAACACTCATGAAATGTTCAGTGACGTCACTGATCACATCACTGATCACATCTCAAATGATATACTGTTAACTCAGGTAACTATAACTGCTACATTCCTATGCTTTTTTGATGTGTAAAATCTGACCCTAACTGTCACATTCGTATAATGGTTTCTCATTGAATTTCTAGGGTCTTTCTGTGTTCTAATAAGAACATCCCTGTAACCTTTGTTTTTTTCAGAGGATTTTTAAACTTCTTTTTTCATTGTATTTCCTAATTATAACAATCCAGTAACCTTTGCTTTTTCAGTGAATTTCTAAGGTTTTTTGTTTTTATTATATCTCCTAGAATTTCTATGGTTTTTAATGCTATGTCCTAACAAAAATTTCGCTGTAACCTTTGTTTTTTTTAGTGAATTTCACAGTTTTCTTTTAAATGAAACGTACTACAATTTTACCCATGAGTTAAAGTTAATAATATACATTTTCACAACTTCAGAAAAACATTTTATTCACACCTTTATTCTTATTTTTAGAAATTGGGTTTCTAGTTCGCTAGGGTATGCACTTTGTCCAAGTAAGGACAACAATCCTAGTCAGGATAAGTCAGATACACAAAGTAAATCTACCTGTGCTCACCACCTGGTAGCTAGGCACAGAGCAATCAGGCTTAACTTAAGAGGCATTGTGTAAAGTATGTGTGCAATACACTCACGGTAACACAATGAGAACACCACAAAAATGACTCCACACTAGTTTAGAAAAATAGAAAATAATTATCTGAATAAACCAAGACCAAAATAACAACAAGTCCAAATAGTACAAGTTGAGATATGATTTCTCAAAGATTAGGATCCATATTTAAGGAAAATGATGCACAACTGCGCTAGCACAGTTGTGCGTCAAAAATATTAATGTGGGCCAATGCCATTCCTTAATGTCATCCGTGCACCGTATTTAAAAAAAGATGCACAATGGCACTAAGGAATGGTACGCCTCATTGAAAATGACTCTAGCTGCTGCAGGATGGCATTCTGAAATATGGCACCAGTGGGCCCAGAATGAGGCTAGACTGATTAGCTGCACAAATTCTGCCGCTAGTCAGCTTAGCTTCATTTTATTTCACACAAGCAGCCAAAAAATGTCTTCTGTATAAGTATAGACAGGAGACATTACCACAATCCCAATGTCCACTACAGGGGACAAGTGTTCTTAGGACAAACCCAACACAACCATTGCCAAACAGGGGGCCCAATGTAAGTAGCCGCCAGTGGCCCACAACAGAAAAGCATGTATATTCACCTGGGATGGGCTCCCTCATCCAATAGTGTCCCTGTGGTGTTGGTGGTGGTGATGCTGTGTGTTAGGGTGGGCATCTATGTGCCCAATATGGTGACTCCATGGTGTTTCCCCATGGAAATGGACCTACCAGCACTTGGGTTAACGCTTCCTAAAAAAGGCACTAACTCTGATATTTTATGCTAGACAGGTCTAGCGTAAAAATAAAAATATGTAGTTGAGTTAACATCACTTTGACATCAATACAAATTATGCTAAGGAGGCACAAACTTTTTATAAGTATGGGCCTAAATGTGAAAACAGTGCTTTAAAGTCACTAGTGTTCAAAAGATTACTTGAGGTCATGAGGGTCTGGTGCAGATCCAAAATCCAGGCCTACCAAGATGGAGGGTAGGCTGGCTACAGAACCCTGGCAAGATCTGCTGAAACAGTACATTTAGTGGAGCAAAACATCAACATTCAGGGCACGATGCATCAGTTTTTGCATAAATCAGCTGCAGATCCACTTTTGAGGCCCAGGACTGGAGGAAGTCATCTCATGGAAAGGGAAGGACTCATGGATGGCAGAGTCCAGGAGCACCAGAAGAGTTGCAGATAGTCTTTGATGTCCCTGAGACAGAAGGAGAATAGGGGGAAAGCCAGCAAGCCATTGTAGAATCTTGGGTTCGAGAATTTAGAGAACAGATCCAGTCCATCCCACTCCAAGCAAGAAGCAATCTGGAGTAAGATGCAGCATGCTTCAGGACAACACCACAAAGCAAATAGCAAAGTGGCAGTCCCTCCTACAGCACAGCAAACAACACTCTGTAGGCCAACACAGCAACGCAGCTGCAGAGTGGCAGAGAGGCCTTGGTTCCAGTAAATTTCTGATTTGGTGGTGTTTAGGGTACAGTACTAATACCTAAATCTGCCTTTTAATTGGGGAGACTTCAAGACTACTTTGAAGATAACAAGGTCTCTGCTTTTCCTTCCGTGATTCCGGACACTCTATAGGGTTTTAATGCAGCCCTTTGTGTAGGGAGAGGCACAGCCGTATTCAGGTGTGAGAGAGTGCTAAGCTCCACCGCCATCAAGCCAGTTAATAGCCCATTAAAGCCCATTAAATCACACCTAAACTCCCATTGTGAGTGACTGTCTAGAGGGAATGCTCAAAGCCCAGCTGTCACCAACCCCAGACGTGTTATTAGGAGACAGCCAAAGGCACAGAATGGTTAAAGTAATATAATGTCAACTTTCTAAAAGTGGCATTTTGAGACTTACAATTTTAAATCCAACTTCAACATAAGTCGTGATTTTAAACTGTGAGTCCAGAGACACCAAACTCCAAATTTCTAGCCTTTCCCAATTGGAAGTTACACATAATTGCTGCTTCAAGAAAATAAATTCAGCATTTTTTCACTACTAAGACATGTTAAACTAAAAAGAACCTGCCCATATTTAAAAATACACTGCATCCTGCCCTTGGGGCTAGCTATGGCCTACTTTAGGGGTGACTTATATGTAATGGAAAGGAAGGTTTGGGCCTGGCAAGTGGGTGCACTTGCCAGGTCAAAATGGCACTTTAAACTACACACACAGGCTCAGCAGTGGCAGGCATAAGACATGTTTGAAAGGCTACTGTAGTGGATGACACAATCAATGCTGCAGGCGGACTAGTAGTATTTAATTTACAGACCCTGGTCAAACACAGTGCATTTTACTAGGGACTTAAAAGTAAATTATATATGGCAATTGTAGATAAGCCAATGTTACTGCATTTTAGGTTCAAGGAGAGAGCACAAACACTTTAGCACTGGTTACCACAGAGTCCTAGAGCCAACAAAAACAAGGTCAGAAACTGAGGAGGAGGATGGCAAAATATATGGGAGTGACCCTGCAGAAAGGGCCATTTCCAACACCATGGGTGGTCATTCTGACCTCGGCGGTAAAAGGCGCCTACCGCCGGTCAGAAATCCTCCATAATCCCGCCGCGGTCGCGGAAACCCGCCACGGTCATTCTGACCCGCAGAAGGCAAACCTCCGAAAATCCGACAGCCACACCAGCCCGCCAGACCAGCGGTCGGCGGAAAAGTGGAGGTGACAAAACCTCCACCGTCACGCCAACAGAAATACGCCCATGCCATTACGACCCACGAATCCACGCGGCGGTCTTTCAAACGCGGTATACCATTGGCGGGACACACCGCTGCGGTCAGAATACACACAAACGAACAAAACTCAGCCACATTGGCCGATTTGAATACCACACACCTGATACACATACACACACCACTCCCACACACACACTACAATATAAAACACACACCCACATCACCCACAAACCCCTACGACAGAAAATTCTGAAAGAAGGCCAGAGCGAGACACCACCATCCACAAACTAGCAGCCCCAGCCACTCAACACCATCACCCACACACTATCCACACACAAAACAACACACACCACCACACTCAACACACTTAACTGCACATACTCCACCCCACACATCATACACACCACCCCATGGCACCCCAAAGACACCCCCGCTTCACAGACGAAGAACTCAGGGTCATGGTGGAGGAAATCGTTCGGGTAGAGCCCCAGCTGTTCGGCACACAGGTCCAATACACCAGCATTGCCCGGAGGATGGAGCTATGGCAGAGGATTGTCGACAGGGTCAACGCTGTGGGACAGCACCCCAGAAATCGGGAAGACATCAGGAAGCGATGGAACGACCTACGGGGGAAGGTGCGTTCCATGGTATCCAGGCACAACATCGCCGTGCAGAAGACTGGCGGAGGACCCCCACCTCAACCCCCACAATTTACAACATGGGAGGAGGAAGTCTTGAACATCCTGCATCCTGACGGCCTCGCAGGAGTCGGCGGAGGAATGGATACTGGTAAGTTGAAGCTTCACTACTGCTTCCCCCCCACCTGCATGCCAAATCATACCCCAACCCTCACCCCCATCCTCGAACCCCACCCTCACCCCCACCACCATCCTCACCCCCACCCTCACCCCCACCACCATCCTCACCCCCACCACCATCCTCACCCCCACCCCCAGCACACCTATTCCCTGCCAATGTCTCACCATCACAACCCACACATCCCAAAACCTAGGCCTGCATGCGTCCACTAAGCATGGACACCCATCACCAAAGCATGCCCAATGCATATACACATCCCCCCCACAAGCCACCCTCACCAAAGCCCCCACACACGAATGCCAGCACTTGGGGACACGGGAACCCACAGATACACCCATATGCCACACATTGAAACTATAACCATACCTCTATACCCCTGCAGGACCCGACCGTCAACACACCGCCGCGGAGGGCCCAGAATTCTCCACACCCCCCACCCAAGAGGCCGTCAGCGATGACAGCAGCTCTGTCGACCTGGACACCGATGACCAGCCCGGACCATCGGGGACCTCTGGACAGTCGGTTCCCCTCACACAGGCCCAGGCCACTACAGACCCAAACCCCTCTGGGAACACCAGCACAGCTCCCACCCAGCGGGCCCATGCCTCTGTCTCCAGGGCGCGTCAATCTGCGGTGTGTCTACCACTACAGGGCACCCAGGATAACCCACCACCCCAACAACAACAGGGACCTGGGGGCAGTGGTAGTGGGCACACCGGCCAGGGGGCAGAGGCCCAAGGGAACAGGGCAACTCGGAGGGCAGCTGTGCGACAGGGGGGGGACGGGCCCAGGGAACCCACTCTCCACGAGGCCCTCACCACCATCATGGGAGCATACAACCGCTCCCAGGAGACGATGGCGACGGTACTGGCCCGGTTCCAGGAGATCCAGGTACTGCAGGAGGAACACTATCGGGGGTACAGGGAGGACATCAGAGCCCTCACCTCCACCCTGGTTACCATGGTCGGGCTGCTGCAGGACCTCGTCAACACCAGGACGGACACTCAACAACACCCAAGGGCCCCTGCCACTAGCCTGGACCAAGAACAGCCAACCACCTCCGCCGGCGCTAGTGGACAGGAGGCCCCCGCACAGCAGCAGCCCACCAGACCCCCACCTCCTGCAGGGGAAGAACCACCCCGCAAGAGGGCCCTGAGATCTCGCAAGAAGACAGAGTAGGATGTCAAGACCCCCGCCAGCAAAGGATACCACCTGATGTCATCCCACTGTCCCACATTGTCACCCTGTCCATCCTTGAACTGCCCATGCTCCATCTCTCCACAGGCCTCTGGACAATGCACCTGTGTGACTGTTACTCTGGACTCTGCCATGGACATTCCTTCACCATAGCCCCCACCCACTTGAAACCACCCATCCCATTTTGAGCACTTAAATAAACACCTATTTTGCACAAAACTATCTGGAGTCTGGCTGTGATTTCAAAATATTGTAATTGACATGACAGTGCAAATATGTCCTTGTACATAGTGAAGTCAACAAACAGCTGGCACAAAGCTGTAGTCCATGGGGAAACGAAGCACAGGACTCGTAGTGGGGACCCCAGATCTGAAATAGGGAGGGAAAAGCCACAACTCAGTCATCATACACTGGGGCAAATAGACAGGCAGCAGAGATGCAGGAGAGTAGTTCACATTTACTAAATTATCTTTGAATTGTTACCTGTGTCCTATTGGAAGTACTGTTCAATGATTCTGTCCCTGTTGTCTGTTTCAGCCCCGTCGTCTTCCTCCTCGTCACTCTCCTCAGGTTCCACCGCTGCCACAACACCACCGTCTCGACCATCCTCCTGCAGGAAAGGCACCTGGCGGCGCAAAGCCAGGTTGTGAAGCATGCAGCAGGCCACAATGATGTGACACACCTTCTTAGGTGAGTACATTAGGGATCCACCTGTCATATGCAGGCACCGAAACCTGGCCTTTAGGAGGCCAAAGGTGCGTTCGATCACCCTCCTAGTACGCCCATGGGCCTCATTGTACCGTTCCTCTGCCCTGGTCCGGGGATTCCTTACTGGGGTCAGTAGCCACGACAGGTTGGGGTACCCAGAGTCCCCCAATAGCCATACACGGTGTCTCTCTAGCTGTTCCATCACGTAAGGGATGCTGCTATTCCTCAGGATGTAGGCGTCATGCACTGACCCAGGGAATTTGGCATTTACATGCGAGATGTACTGGTCAGCCAAACACACCACCTGGATGTTCATTGAATGGTAACTTTTCTGTTCCTGTACACCTGCTCCCTGTCTCTTGGGGGAACCAAAGCCACATGGGTCCCATCAATGGCACCAATGACGTTGGGAATATGTCCAAGGGTGTAGAAATCACCCTTCACTGCAGCCAATTCGCCCACCTCAGGGAAAATGATGTAGCTCCTCACGTATTTCATCAGGGCAGACAACACTCTGGATAACACCTTCGAAAACATGGGCTGAGACATCCCAGAAGCAATTCCCACTGTTGTCTGAAATGACCCACTTGCCAAGAAATGGAGTACTGACAGGACCTGCACCAGAGGGGGAATCCCTGTGGGTTGGCGGATGGGGGACATCAGGTCGGGCTCCAGCTGGGCACACAGTTCATGTATAGTGGCACGGTTAAGACGGTAGGTCAGGATAATGTGGCGTTCTTCCATTGTCGACAGGTCCACCAGCGGTCGGTACACGGGAGGATTCATCCGTCTCCTCGCCAAACCCAGCGGACGGTGCCTAGGAAGGACAACATGGAGCACACAGTCAAGCAACCCACAGGTACGTACTCACAGCTAGCACAGTAAACGATTCTCTATGCAGTGAATGGCGTGTCTGAGTGGCTATGCAAGGCCTAGGCCTGTGTGACGCAGTTGAAATTGAGCCATGTGGACCCTCGAAATGGCGGCTGCCTGACCTGTGAAGTGTGACAATGGGATGTGAGGTCAATGCGCTGGCGTGGCACACCGCGGCGGGCGGCGGGCGAAGACCGCGGCGCGAAGCCGCATTGGTTAACATTGAAGCCTATGGGTTTCAGGAGCCAATGGCGAAGGGCGCCGGCGGTGGCGGTACGCACCGCCGCGGTACGCACCGCCGCGGACGTGACCGCCATTTTCTATCTACTTATCCACTTGCGACTTGAACTTTCACAGGAGAGGACCTATACTGCAAGTGTTGCTGTGACCTCGGTCTGGAAGGGACAATGGCTGCTGCGCCTGGGGAAAGGGCCCCTGCCTTCACTGGAGAGGAGTTGGAGAAACTTGTGGATGGGGTCCTCCCCCAGTATGCGCTACTCTACGGTCCTCCAGACCAACAAGTGAGTTTAATTCAATCTGGATTTGGGGCCACTGGCTGGCTTGGGGGCCTGGCGGGGGGCCTGGCGGGGATGGGGGGGCATGTTGGGGCTGGCGGGGGGCCTGGCGGGGATGGGGGGCATGTTGGGCCTGGTGGGGGGCATGTTGGGGCTGGCGGGGGGCCTGGCGGGGATGGGGGGCATGTTGGGCCTGGTGGGGGGCATGGCGGGGGGCCTGGCGGGGATGGGGGGCGTTGGGCCTGGCTTGGGGGCCTGGCGGGGGGCCTAGCGGGGATGGGGGGGCATGTTGGGGCTGGCGGGGGGCCTGGCGGGGATGGGGGGCATGTTGGGCCTGGTGGGGGGCCTGGCGGGGGGCCTGGCGGGGATGGGGGGCGTTGGGCCACTGGCAACGAAAATGCAGACAAACTTGAACGTGGTATTTCTCCCTCCCTGTACGTGTCACATAGGTCCGCGCCCATGAGAAGATCGGGATTTGGCGTGCCATCGCCAAGGAAGTCCGGACCCTGGGGGTCCACCATCGACGGGGCACCCACTGCCGCAAGAGGTGGGAGGACATCCGCCGCGGGACCAAGAAGACCGCCGAGTCTCTGCTGGGGATGGCCTCCCAACGTAGGCTGGGTGCCTGCCGTCAACTGACCCCCCTGATGTTCCGGATCCTGGCGGTGGCCTACCCTGATTTGGATGGGCGCGTGAGGGCAGCACAGCAGACACAAGGGGGTGAGTACAAGCATTATCTACTCTGTTGTCGCGCAGTGGAGGTGTCTGGGTGGGGGAGGAGGGCTGTGGGTCCCCCTAGGCCAGGGCGATATCTGTAGGCTGGGCACCCCCGTAAGCCCCTGTGTCCCCAGCCACCACCCTCAGTAGTTTGTCAGTACAGCCATCCCTGGGCCGTGTCATCCATGGGTGCAGTTGTCAACTCTAGGCGTGTAGGGCATGTTCCACGGAATGCGTAGCGGACCCCAAGTGCGCAACTTAGTGCAGGGGGCATCTGTGTCTGTCATGTCCGCTAACTGTACCGGAGATCCATGTACTCAATATCCCTTTATTTCTCTCTCCCCCCCCCCTTTTTGTTTGTCTTTCTGTGCTTGTGTGCATCAGCATCATCAGGCGGAGGAGAAGTGGCATCGGGGCAGGAGGGAGCTGCATCTCACATGGCCCAGGAGGGCCATGCCACAGAGTCAGACTGGACCAGTGAGACGGAGGGCGAGGGGAGCTCCACAACGGGGACGACTGGACCCTGCAGCGACACAGACACGTCCTCGGAAGGGAGCTCCCTTGCGGGGGTGGCACCATCCGTGCCCCCCGCCAATACAGGTACAGCCGCCACCCAGCGCACCATCTCCGCCCTCCCAGCAGCCCCTCAGCGTTCGCCCCGTGCCCGCTCTGCCAGGAAGCCGGGCATCTCCTTCGCCCCAGGCACCTCAGGCCCTGCCCCTGTTACCCCCGCTGCCCTCAGTGAGGAGGTCATTGACCTCCTCCGAACGCTCATTGTTGGGCAGACTACCCTTTTGAAAGCCATCCAGGGGGTGGAGAGGGAGGTTCATCGCAGCAATGCGTACCTGGAGGGCATTCATTCGGGTCAGGCTGCCCATCAGCGATCATTCCAGGCTCTGGCCTCAGCACTGACGGCAGCCATTGTCCCTGTCTCCTGCCTCCCTCTACTAACTCCCTCCTCCCAGTCTCCTGTTCCTCTGCCTGTCCCACCCACACCATCAGACCAGCCTGCACACACCTCAACACCCAAGAGAAGCTCATCCAAACATAAGCACCACAGATCACGCAGACATTCACACACGCAACATTCCGATGCAGACATGCCAACAGTCACTACCACCTCTGTGACCCCCACCTCCTCGTCTCCCTCCTCCCTCCCTGTGACGTCTACACTCACACCTCCATTCACCTCACCATCAGCCAGTGTTTCCATCACCAGCACACCCTCCACTCCAGTCCGCACACGTGCAGTCACCACCCCCACTTCCATTTACACGTCCCCTGTGTCCTCTCCCACTGTGTCTGTCACCCCCTCTTCCACACCACACAAACGCAGCCACCCACCCACCCAACAGCCATCCACCTCACGACAGCCTATCCCTCCTGCACCTGCACCCAAAGACAGCAAACGTGACTCCCCTACAACCACATCCTCTCCCTCCACTCCCATTCCCACTGTACCTACCACTCTCCATTGTCCCAAGAAACTCTTCCTCGCCACTGCTAACTTCTTTCCTGACCCTGAGCCCCCCCCTCCTTCTCGTCGGGGTAAGAAGAGCACCTCAGCCACCACCAGCCCTGCAGCCCCCTTGACAAGGGTGCAGGGGTATTGGAGCCCACCAGCCCGCATGTCTGGATCTTCGCCCAGCAGCAAGGGGACAGCCAGCCCACCCCCTGGGAAGAGGAGCAGAAGGCGGAAGGGGCGCCGCAGGAGCCCGGCTTCTACATCCCCCCCGGACACCACCCAGACACAGTCACCAGCCACAGCTCCAAAGGGAGGAAAGGGCCACAGACTCACGACTAAGGAGGGCAAGGGCAGCAAGTCGGAGAGGTCAGGCTGAAGGCCTGCTGCCCAGGAGGAGCCCACCACCCCCATAGCCGCTGCCCAGGGAGGACCCAGCCCAGCTGGCCAGGAGGGCCCCACCACCCACAGCCCAGGTGGGCATTGAAGGAGCACCATCCCCGCTGCCCAGGAGGGCACCACCAGGCAATGAGCAGTTGGCCATAGACCGGCCGCCGTCTCAAGAACCGCTCCGCTGGGCCCCGCCGTCTCAAGAACCGCTGAACTGGGCCCCGCCGTCTCAAGCACCGCTGAACTGGGCCCCGCCGTCTCAAGAACCGCTCCGCTGGGCCCCGCCGTCTCAAGAACCGCTCCGCTGGGCCCCGCCGTCTCAAGCACCGCTGAACTGGGCCCCGCCGTCTCAAGAACCACTCCGCTGGGCCCCGCCGTCTCAAGAACCGCTCCGCTGGGCCCCGCCGTCTCAAGCACCGCTGAACTGGGCCCCGCCGTCTCAAGAACCGCTCCGCTGGGCCCCGCCGTCTCAAGAACCGCTCCGCTGGGCCCCGCCGTCTCAAGCACCGCTGAACTGGGCCCCGCCGTCTCAAGAACCGCTCCGCTGGGCCCCGCCGTCTCAAGCACCGCTGAACTGGGCCCCGCCGTCTCAAGAACCGCTCCGCTGGGCCCCGCCGTCTCAAGCACCGCTGAACTGGGCCCCGCCGTCTCATGCACCGCTGAACTGGGCCCCGCAGTCTCAAGCACCGCTGAACTGGGCCCTTCAAGGCAAGACCCGCTGAACTGGGCCCTTCAAGGCAAGAAGCGCAGAACTGGGCCCTTCAAGGCAAGAAGCGCTGGCCCTTTGGCAGACGTGGCAGGGCAGGATCTGTCTCGGGCAGGGCTGCAGGATGTCCTCTGGCCAACATGCCTCCTCCAGTGGCAGTGGGGTCTGTTATGGACTGTTTGGACTGTGGCTTTGCACTCCCCAGGATGGCCCAGTGGGCAGGCCAACCACTGTATGGACTGTATGGACTGTGGCTTTGCACTCCCCAGGATGGCCCAGTGGGCAGGCCACCCACTGTATGGACTGTATGGACTGTGGCTTTGCACTCCCCAGGATGGCCCAGTGGGCAGGCCACCCACTGTATGGACTGTATGGACTGTGGCTTTGCACTCCCCAGGATGGGCCAGTGGTCATGGAGTCCCCTCGTGGATCTGGCGTCGTGTACTCAAGTGGCTGAGGTGCCCCCCCTTCCCTTCCCCCTGAGGTGCCTGTCCTATTTTCTTTCTGATGCCCCTGCAGTGTTCTCTCCGTGGAGTTCTTGTCGTGGGACTGGGCCTTGCCCCTTTGCACTGGACCCCTGTGGTCCACGGACAGTGGTTGGACTACATTTAGTAGCTGTATATATTTTGTACATAGTTTATTTATTTATTGGGATTACTGGTGTCCATATTTCAATATATCTGCCCGTTTATGATCTCTTCTTTTGGTCTTTGCATCATTTCGGAGGGGGGGGTTTGTGGGTTGTGACAGTGATCTGTGGGAATGCATTGATGTGTGTGTTGTAGTGGGTATGGGTGGGTGGGTGTGTGCCGGTAATCTTTTCCCTCCCCTGTGTCGTAGGTGCAGTACTCACCGATGTCTTCCGCGCCGCCGGGCGTGCTCCTGGTAGATGAGCAGGTATAGGAGTGCGGGGATGACCTGCAACTTGGGTTCCATACTGCCGGAATCTCGCGTGGAGTGCGTAGAGGTGAGCGTTTTCCCGTTCGTAGTCTGTTTCCGCCGTGTTTTTATCGGCGGTGCTCCCGCCCCGGAAAAGGTGGCGGATTGGTGGGTCGTAATAGGGTGGGCGGTACATTGTCTGCCGCCTGGCTGTTGGCGGGGACCGCCGCGCTGTTTGTCTGTCCCGCCGTGGCGGTCGGAGTGTTAATGCGGCGGGCTGTGTTGGCGGTTCCCGCCAGGGTCAGAATTGCATATTTTGGACCGCCGGCCTGTTGGCGGCTTGGCCGCCGCATTATCACCGACCGCCAGGGTCAGAATGAGGGCCCATATGTTTTCAAATTTAACAATTAACAAATCAAGGTAAGGTTTAGAACCTGATAGTGTCCACCCACGTGGATGCTCCCCTTTTGTACGTCAGAAATCCAGAACACATTCTCTCTCCAGTCCTTCTGGAGGTCATCCTCTTTTGTGGCTATTCTGGTTGTGCATTAAGTGGGACAAGTACCTTATCTTCCCACTTACCACAGCTACAGTGTAAATCTGGCCAGAGTAACTGCTACAGTGGGCAGTGGACCCGGTGTGTATTTAGGTATATGGGTCCACTCAGATCCAGAGGTGGTCATATCAGAGAACCATGGGAAAGTGATACAGAGCTTGATGGAGATAATATATTGGTGGCTCAGTTTGCCCATCTCTTGATGTGTGTGTATTGCCCTCATGAAAATGGTGGTGCTACCCTGCTTTTGATTTCTTTTTGCCAACATTCTGATTCTACTGCCCAGTGTTGTGTTCAGAAATCTGTGGGCCTTGATGGCGCACCTACCATGGACAGGTAAACAGCTGCGGGTACAATGGGACAAACTGTGTGTGTGTGAATGGGACACATTCCCGTATGAGAGGGGGGTTTAACACACCAGACTTTGAGGCTTATTATAAAGCAATGCAATGTATGTCCGCCCACTTTTTGGTTTCATGGACTGGGGGTTTTGCCACACCTATACCTTGAGCTGGATGCTGCCCTTCTTTTATCACTGCCCAAGTTACTGTTCAACAAACCAGTGCTTCGATTTCACACTATAGCGTCCTCCAGTACTAGATACTGCATGTGGAGAAAAATGGCAGAGTTGCAAGTCGGGCCCCTACTTTATTGCCCACACTGCCGTTGAATGGTGAATACTTTATGTGAGGTCAGCATACTATACATGAGCAACTTATTTGAAGGAGGAGTCCTAGGTAACTGGTCTCAGGTAAGGGGACAGCAATGGGTAAAGTTTGTGTTGTTATTGTAGTTCGTACTCCGCACTGCCTGTTCCTTTGGCTATACTTACTGATAGCTTGTAATTTCTATGTTTACAGCTAATGTGCCTCGCCATTAAC
Organism: Pleurodeles waltl; assembly: GCF_031143425.1. Taxonomy (NCBI): domain Eukaryota; kingdom Metazoa; phylum Chordata; class Amphibia; order Caudata; family Salamandridae; genus Pleurodeles; species Pleurodeles waltl. The sequence continues at coordinate 723,143,047 of NC_090446.1, read as the reverse complement.
TGACTTGTCAATTTATACTGACTGTTTATGAAAAATTAAAATAAAGGTTAAAAAAAAAACAAATCAAGGTAAGGTAGCTTACATAGTCGTGCTATAAATGAAATGCACCACATTTTTCTCTTTTTGTATTCAGTTTATGGATCAGCGGATCTGCCACAAATTCGAGACAGGTGCCCCTGCGAATAGTTTATGGTTACTAGTTCCTGTGACGAAATTGTGGTTGACCCGCATATTCGATAAAACATTTTAAAAATATTATACTCAGGCACACAAATTTTATTATTTACAACAGGGAAATCCTATATGTGTGTGTGTGTGTGTGTGTACAGTAAGTTCCCACCCATTCACATGGCAAAACAAACCCTAAATCAGTTATTTGGGTTTCGCATCTCTCTGGAGACAGACTTAAAACCACAGCAATTTTTTTTTATCTTTCCTTCAAAAGAAGAGAGATTGAAAGTCAAGATGTTGTCTGCTGGAGATAGACGAGAAAGGGAAGATCAACATGAAGCAAACCTCCAACATCCGGGAAATAGTCCAATTCAATATATGCAGCAACAAACTCTGGAGAGGCACAGAGAAGTACTTGCATGGCACGTCCTATATGTAGAAGCATCTCAAAACCATACTGTTGGAAAATGGGTTATTGGTAGGGCAGGTAGGTACCTACACCTAGCAACAAGCCACTAACCTCCACATAGGTACAGTTAGGTCTCAGTAAATTAATCCCAGCTCAACCCTTGGTAGCTTGGCAACGAGCGTCAAGGCTTAACTTAGGAGACAAAGTGTAAAGCATTCAAATATCACAAAACAGTAATTAAATAAAACACAGGAAACAGTTTAAAAATCCAAAACCAATTTATAAAAATAGTTTATATTTTTATCTTTAAAATGACACAAAAACGATTAAAATCGGTTCAGGGGAACCGGAGATATGAATTTTTAAAGAATTATTACTTTTCTAGCGCTTAGAAACAAAAAGCGCCAATCGGGTCATCTGGTTGCACCTCGACCGGGGCAAAGTCAAACTTTCAGGCCGACCGCGATGGAGCCCTGCTCGGCTACAGGTCGCGGGAGGCCTCGGTTAAAAAGTTACCTTCTGACTTAGGGGGTGATTCTGACTATGGCGGACGGCGGAGGCCGTCCGCCATAGTACCGCCGCCAAATGACCGCACCGCGGTCAAAAGACCGCGGCGGCCATTCAGACATTTCCTCTGGGCCGGCGGGCGCTCTCCAAAAGAGCGCCCGCCGGCCCAGAGGAAATGCCCCTGCAACGAGGACGCCGGCTCAGAATTGAGCCGGCGTAGTTGCAGGGGTGCGACGGGTGCAGTTGCACCCGTCGCGTATTTCAGTGTCTGCAAGGCAGACACTGAAATACTTTGCGGGGCCCTCTTACGGGGGCCCCTGCCGTGCCCATGCCATTGGCATGGGAACGGCAGGGGCCCCCAGGGGCCCCGCGGCACCCCCTACCGCCATCCTGTTCATGGCGGGTTTCCCGCCATGAACAGGATGGCGGTAGGGGCTGTCAGAATCCTCATGGCGGCGGAGCGCGCTCCGCCGCCATGAAGGATTCCCCCGAGCAGCGGTAAGTCGGCGGGAGCCCGCCGACTTGCCGCTTCTGACCGCGGCTGAACCGCCGCGGTCAGAATGCTCGTGGGAGCACCGCCAGCCTGTTGGCGGTGCTCCCGTGGTCGGTGGCCCTGACGGCCACCGGCCGCCAGGGTCAGAATGACCCCCTTAGTCTTTATTTTGAAGTTTTTCTTCACCGGGACGAACCTGCCAGTTGAATCCGACCTCCTGGAGCCCTTGTCCGGATACGCGATGTGGGTTTCCTCGGTGGAGACTTTTACCTTCGGACTTAGTCGTTTTTTCGAGATGAAAATCCTTCAACCGGGGTAAACCTGGATCTTGATCCGACGTCCATGGAGCCCTTCTCGGATACGATGGCTGGGAGGTCCCGGTCAACTTTTTACGTTCGGACTTAGGGCCTGATTCTAACTTTGGAGGACGGTGTTAAACCGTCCCAAAAGTGGCGGATATACCACCTACCGTATTACGAGTTCCATAGGATATAATGGACTCGTAATACGGTAGGTGGTATATCCGCCACTTTTGGGACGGTTTAACACCGTCCTCCAAAGTTAGAATCAGGCCCTTAGTCTCTTTTTTGGATGTTTTTCTTTACCGGTACGAACCACGAAGTCAGGCCGGGTCGCGGTTGAGGCAAGCCGGCTAGAATTTCCACGGCGGGTCGGTCCCTCTCTGGAGATTTTTTCCAAAAATTCTCAAATCTTTTCCAAACTTCTGGGGCTTCACCCAGATGTTCTTTTAAGGTTCTTTTGGGGTCCACAGCTCACCCCAAGGGTCCAGAAGTTCTGTGATGGTCCTTGGGGGGTGCGGACTTCAACTCCCAGAATGCACCTGGCGCAAACTCCTTTTTGGCCACTGGACAGTGGTCAGCTGGTCGCTTTCTTCAGGAGTTGGTGCAGGGGACTCTGGTTAGCAATTTTTCACCTGTAGCAAACAGGGAGTCCCTCCTTGAACCAGTTGAAGCCAGGCAAAGTCCTTCTTGTGGTGAAGCCCAAGTGTGCAGCTGGTGCAGTCCTTCTGAGTGCAGGTTCCAGGTGCATGCCAGGGGTCCAGCAGGGCAGTCCTTCTTTTCCTTTAGTTCCTTTCTTGTTGAAATCTGAAGGGGATCTGAGGCGTGGGTGCAGGTCTGCCAGTTTTATCCTTGCTCCTGGGTGAAAAGCAGGGGGGCCCTGGTTCTCCAATCAGGGACAGGGTCGTCCCCCTGTGATGACCACTTCCTGGGAAGTGTGGCAAAAATCCATCCCAGAAGGCAACAGTCTCTAAAAATCCAACATGGATGAATCTGATTTTTGGAGGTTACATCTGGCTGAGCCCACCCACTGGTGTGGCTAAAAATCATAAACACACCCCTCTCCTGCCCTCTCCTAATCTAATCAAGGGGGCACCTAATTGTCTGTGGTTGCAGGATGTGGGGGTGTTGCTGGGTGCTCCAAATGTCCTTCTCTGCCTTTGAAGACCAGTTTGGCAGCCCTCCCCCTTCCTGCCTCACCATCTGCTGAGGGGAGATTCTCTCCCACAAGCACATTCCTTTGTGTGAAGTCAGGCCACTTCACACCTCATCAAGGTAGCCTGGCAGAAGCTGCTGCAGGCTGGCCAATCAGAGCACAGCAGCAAAAACAATGCAGAGCTGAAATTGGCAACTTTTTAGGTAAAGTCTAAACTTTTTACCTGAACAAGTTATATTAAATCCCACAACTGGAAGTTGTGGGATTTATTACAACAATTAATTTGATACCAAATTCTTGGTATGTAACATTTAAGGAGACTTTACAATTTAAAATAAAGTCTGCCCATTCTAGCCTATGAAGGCCATTTACTTCAATGAGGGAAAAACGAATTTGGCTGTTTTTACCTCACCAGGGCTTATAAATCTATTTTATATAAAGTCCCTGCTTATAGTTACATGGCACCCAGCCCTAGGGGCACATAGGGCACACCTTAGGGGTGACTTATATGTAAAAATAAGGTAGTTTAAGACTTTGGAAGTACCTTTAATTCCAAAGTCGAATTTGCATATAACTTTAATTTAAAAGCAGCCAGCAAGGCAGGCTTGCTTTTAAAATGACACTGGGCACCTCAGCAATGCACCTAGGTGTGCACCACCTATGCTGTGGTCCCTAAACCTACATGCCCTACCATATACTAGGGACTTATAGGTAGGTTAACTTAGCCACTTATAATTAGCCTAATTTGCATATCCATTTTACACAGAGCACAGGCCCTGGGACTGGTTAGCAGTACCCAGGGCACCTTTAAAGTCAGGAAAACACCAGCAAAAAGTGGAAAATGGGGGCAAAAAGTTATGGGGCCTCTGCAATCAGCCCTGTTTTCTCACACATACATATAAGTACGTACAAGAGAATGATCAGAGAGAGGGAAGGTGGCACAACATCATGAGGATCTGGACTGTATGTGGAACCCTTATCACCCGGCCAGATGGTTGCCATCTGTGCTATTTCATCAGATCTGCAAGGCATGGTGACTCATTGTGGCAAATCTCATATGCCAGTGGGACTAAAAATATAACCTGTTGCCCAGTTTTTTTTCACTTCACCATTCCTACTTGTCTTTTTCTTAAGGACTGAAGCCAGTTGCTTCTTGCAAGTTGCATTCCCTTACTCCTTTTACTATCCTTGTTATTTTTGTTCTATAAAAAAAAGCCAGAAAACACTTTTATTCAGAAACTCCACCGCATAAAATGTTTCTTTTTAGAACCACTTAACTTGGTCGAAGAAAGAGCTAACTACAGTTTTACATTTTTATACAATTGTGTGCTTAAATGTTTGTGAGTTTTTCTTTGTTTATAGGTATCATACCCAGTATAGGTGAAATCAAAGTAGCTCATCAGACTACGTTAATAGTCACTGAGGGGAATAAACCTATAAAGTATTAAAGAAGACACTAGCAAATGTTTTGCAATGTTATCTAAAATGCTGAAATGCAAGTAGATGTGTAAGTGGCTGTATGGGTGTCTCAGTAGATGTGCGATTGTCTTTATGGGCTTATTAGATCTTCTGTAAATGTCTCTTTGTGTGTGTGAGTAGCTGTGTGGGTCTACGAGTGGATGTGTAAGTCGCTGTGTGGGTGTGTGAATTAGTGAGTGAGTATAAGTATGGGTGTATGGCTCTATGTGAGTGGGTCTGTGGACATGTAAATAGGTGTGTGAGTGACTGTATGGAAATGTGAGTGGGTGTGTGAGAGGCTATGTGGTTCTCATTAGCTATGTGAGTGACTGTATGAGTGTATTATTGGTGATGTAAATGTCTGTATAGGTGTGTGAGTGGGTATGTAAGTGGCTATGTGGGCTTTGTATGTGCAGGCATGGAAATGGCTCTATGGGTGTTTACACAGCTGTTTAAGTTTGTGAGAAGTGTGAGTGTGTAAGTGGGTGTGGGAGTGCATATGTGGGTCTGTGAGTGGGTGTGTGAGTGGTTCTCTGGGTCCCTGAGTGGATGTATCAGTGACTCTGTAGGTAAGTGAGTGGGTGTGTGAATTAGTGTGTGTGAGTGCTTGTGTGGGTCTCTGAGTGGGTATGTGAGTGGCTCTGTGGGTGTATAAGTGGATGTGCGAGTGTGTGGTGAGTGGGTGTATCAGTGGGTGTGTAAGTGACTGTTTGGATCTCTGAGTGGTGTGTCAGTGGCTGTGTGGGTGTGTCAGTGATTCTGCTGTAAGGATCTGTAACTGGGTGTGTAAGTGGCTGTGTGGGTCTGTGAGAGGGTGCGTAAGTGGCTGAATGGATGGGTAAGTGGCTGTGAGAGTGGGTGTGTCAGTGTCTGTGTGGGTAGGTGAAAGGGTTTGTGAGTGGGTCTCTCAGTGGATGTATCAATGACTGTATGGGTGTGTGAGTGGTTGTATGGATGTGTGAGTCAATGTAGGGTGGTTGTGTGGGTAAGTGGATATATGAATGGGTGTATGTTTTTAATTGGGGTCTGGATCTGCTGACCCATCACAGATTCACCCTGGGGGTCACCCCAAAAACATTTTGGGGCCATTTCTTGCACATGAGGGGTCCCTCACTGATCCCTCCATGAGTCTCATGTCACCAGAGTACCTCTACCCTGACCCCTTCTATTAGTTTTCAGTTTTAATTTCCCCCCTTGGAACCCTGGGCTGATATTCAAAATGGCAGCCACTGCTTTTTTCTCAGGTTGCAGCCCTCCAATCACAGCACTTCTGCTGGTGTGTGGATCTCCTGGTCTTTCCAGACAGCAGCTGAAGTGAGTGGCAAAGTTATTCCTATGAAAACTAAGTCATCTATCTATCTATCTATCTATCTATCTATCTATCTATCTATCTATCTATCTATCTATCTATCTATCTATATGTGTGTGTGTGTGTATATATATATATATATATATATATATATATATATAAAAATATGCGTGTGTATATATATATATATATATATATATATATATACATATATATATATATATATATATATACATATATATATATATATACATTTTCGACAGCGAACATGTACGTCGGGGGATTTGCCTAATAATTTATTGACCCACACAAAAATAGCTTTGACAAACTTGTTTCAGCAAAAAACAATGTCAAAGAAGTGACCGTGTAACAGTCATTAAGTAAACAAAATATTATCACTTCCTGTTCCTGTTCATAGAAAAAGAGGACACACTCCCATTGTTGATGTATAATTCTCCCTGCTACTATGGCAGCCATATTAGTATGCCTATAACCAAACATGTATAATATTCAGCTCATGGCTCTACATCATTCGCCACAAATTCATATCAATCAAAAAGAAGAAAATATCATATTTTAAAGTGCATAATGGTGATCAGGCCCTGAATGGGCGAACATTTACTTAACATATCGGCAACCTTATAGTAAATTCGGGCAGCACATATTTTGTAACAACAAAGGAAGCCCTATGACTCAAGATCCTTAATACTTCCTGCTCTCACTGCAGCCATATTAAAATACATTAACTAAGGGAAAAAATACAAATCTCAAACTCAAAAATAGTACATAATTGTGTCTACATATTAATCCAAGAAAAATAATTGATTGCAGAATACGGGTTAGTAATAGCAATATAGCATATCTATCATGATGGCCAATGCGGCCCGTGCACTGAGAAAGGAGTCAGTAGCGACGGGCCTGGGAGTTTGAACACAGTTTTTGTATAAAAAGACTATCAGAGTCAGAGACTGAATATGGGAGCTGTGGTATTTTAATAACAACTCAATATTAATATGAACGTGGACAATGTGATCATGCAGAGAGAGTGTTTTTGCAGCACTGAGTGAAGGTTATATGGAAAAACAAAAGAGCACTAAAATGTTACTAAAATCGAATTCACACTCTTTTTGCCTTAGAGAATTATGAGCTGGTAGTGTGATGATTTTAAGGAGCGAACAAACCATGGACAACAACTCCCATAATGCCTGCAGGCTATATAATGACCAATCATAATGTGAACTCATTTTGTTTAAAACCACTGTGATCAAGACAGACGTCGAAAAGCATAGGTGGCGATTTTAAGTGCAGTGCTTCTTTTTTGTGAAAAAAAAAAAATATATATATATATATATATATATTTATATATCTATATATATATATATATATATATATATATGAGACTTAGGCCCTCATTCTGACCTTGGCGGGCGGCGGAGGCCGCCCGCCAAAGTCCCGCCGTCAGCTTACCGTTCCGCGGTCGAAAGACCGTGGCGGTAATTCTGACTTTCCCGCTGGGCTGGCGGGCGGTCGCCTTCAGGCCGCCCGCCAGCCCAGCGGGAAAGAGGCTTCCACGATGAAGCCGGCTCGGAATCGAGCCGGCGGAGTGGAAGCTGTGCGACGGGTGCAGTTGCACCCGTCGCGTATTTCACTGTCTGCGCAGCAGACAGTGAAATACATTTAGGGGCCCTCTTACGGGGGCCCCTGCAATGCCCATGCCAGTGGCATGGGCACTGCAGGGGCCCCCAGGGGCCCCGCGACCCCCCCTACCGCCATCCGGATCCCGGCGGTCGGACCGCCGGGATCTTGATGGCGGTAGGGGGGGGTCGGAATCCCCTCGGCGGCGCAGCAAGCTGCGCCGCCGTGGAGGATTCAATGGGGTGGCGGTACACTGGCGGGAGGCCGCCAGTGTTGCCGGTCCGACCGCGGCTTTACCGCCGCGGTCGGAATCCCCATTGGAGCACCGCCGGCCTGTCGGCGGTGCTCCCGCGGTCCTCCGCCCTGGCGGTCTTTGACCGCCAGGGTCAGAATGACCGCCTTAGTTTTTTGTTGTTGTTTTGTGCTGGCTTTAGGTCTCTGGGCCGCTCCCCACGCGGTCCCCTAACCATTGAATGATTCTGTGCATGGTCAACGCAAAGCAAGAGGGTTTCTTCCCTTTTATCAAGTGCAATATCTCATGCAGTGTCTGTGATGAATGAGTTCTTTTTTGTCATCTGTTGCTGAGACCTGAGATCGTGTTCTAAACTTGCCTAGATGACCTGCCCGTTTTGCCCCGCTCCATAGACATTAGTAATATGCAACATCTCCCCCCCCATTTTCCCTGGAAGATGAGAACTTACTAAAAGGTACCACTGAGCGTGTTTCCCACTGATTTACCCCTGCTGCACATGGCCTAAGGCAGTGCATGGCACAGGGTTTCACTGATTAGAGAGGGTTGGCCATTGGCCAGGCCCTTTGGCGAACCATGCCATGCACGGACTTTGGCCATGAAGGTTGGTGGTTGGATTACTATAAATTAATTAAAATTACTTTACATTAAAAAGAAACACGTGCGCCCTCACATACACTGCTAATTACCCCAGATGTTACATCACTGAGGTCATCTTCTATGACATCATTGATAATATCACTGTAACATTTGCAGTAAAATTATTGAGGAGAAAACTGTGCATGGCAGAGACGTGAGTCATAGTTACCGTAGGGCATGAGTTATAGTTACTTGAAATAACTCTAACAGCTGAATTTCTATGGTTTTGTACATTCAAAATGTGAGCCTGATTATAACGTCCCCGTAACCTTTAGTTTCTTAAGTGAAATTCTATGTTTTTTAAAATTCTATTTCCTAACTAAAAGGTCCCTGTAACCTTTGTTTTGTAAAGTGGTATATATATATATATATATATATATATATATATATATATATTCCTGAGTTCATCAATGTTACCTCTGTTCTTCAAAATAAATATATTCATAATAGCTCAGTTTATGGAACAATAACAACTCCAACTTCATGACTGTCTATCATGTACAAAGTGTTCTGGAACAAGTTTCAACAGCTTATGTTGATGTAACTGTGAAAACTGATTAGGGTCAGCCAAGGGCAATTAGGGGTTAAGGGACACATTTTTTCCAATGATGTCCAGCGCCTCTGTACTGCTTGATGTAAACATAGTTCATGTAAACCCCTTTGGGAACTTGACTTTCAGGATAAGAAGACAGATCTTTCCAAGGCTTAATCAGAGAGGTATGTGGACTAGAAACTCGGAAAGGCAGAACACCACACAATGGGGCTTATTTACATGCCCCTTGCGCCACCACCACCTATGCGTCGCTTTTTTCCACATAAAAAGTGATGCACCAGTGGCTCAAGGGTCTTGTAAATAAGCCCCAATGTCTCTTAAAAACTGAGTACCCAACCAGTGCTTTTATGTTGAAATGAACAAGAATACTCTAATGTGCACACTGATAAATGTTGTATATGAAATTACAGATACATACCATGGACATCAGATCTCTCAAGCCCCTCCTGAGTCAAAGTTTTGGGTAAAAAAGTTTGAGAACACATTCAGCAATACAAAGCCCTGGCTATGCCACTGGCAGTGTATTGTCCCATCAGGGAGATTTTCACCTCTTCCTATTTATCCTATTATATCATTTTAGTGCCTGGTCACTAGGAGGAACTGCCACCATCTGCACCCCTTGTGCTGACCTGTAGCTGGGCCCACCAGCCCTGTAATCCTGCTTGTTTTGTTGTTCCCAGAGGCAGGGTGCTGTGGCCCCTGACCCCTGTAACAATCTCTACCGCGTTTTCTCTTGCGCTGCCAAAGTGCTTCTTTTGCCAAAAATCACCACCGCAGCCCAGGCTGCAGATTTGGTCTTAGCGCTGTGTAAATCGCTTTATTTGGAGCCCCAAAAATCACAGCCGCAGCCGGCCTTTTGGAAGTTTCCCTTAGCGCGAGGTCCGCGCTCATCTTAGTGCCCCCGGGGCACACAAATAGAGGAACCGGAGCATGCGTGCTCCTCTCGGTGCCCCCGAGGCACCTCCCGCTTCTGGGAGCGCCCCCGGGGAACCAGCCGCCTTCGGTTCTGCAGGAAGCCTCCCGGCGGCTCGCGAGCAGCTTCTCTCACTCGTGCACCACATCGGGTGCAGGCGAGTGTTTTCCTCGGGCCCCCAGAGGGGTCCGAGTTTTCTTCCACACCAAGCAGGACTCGGGGAAGGCGCGGGGAGCGCCCCCCTTCCCCGGTCGCTGTGCAAGGAGCGGGACGCTCCTGTTTTTGGACAATTTGTTCTTCCGCTGCAATCGGGAAGGGAGACCTCGGCAAATGTCTCTTCCTGCCTTTTGCCCTCTTAATTATCGCTGGGCCACGCCCGGCCCCCACCCCACGGACAGGGTGTGAGGTGGCCGAGGCAGGCCCCCCCACCAAGAACGTAGGCCCCCGGAGGGGCACGTTCACGAGGAGAGGGTGCCGACTGCCCCTCTCTCCACCAAAAGCACCGCTTGGTCTCCGTATTGCGCACAGGAGCGCCGGGGACCCCTGTGCTCATCTTTTAGGCACTGGGAGTGCCTCTCCACCAGAAAGCTGGTACTTTTTAGGGAATCTAGGCTCTAGGAGCCTAGTACAGACTTTTGGTTGCTTTAGATTTACAGTTACAGATTAAGCATTTGCACAACACACACAACACACGTGACTCAAAATGTACACACCAATACTGTGATTTTGCGAATCATAGGCTGTCCGACTGCAAAATGGCTTTGTACAACCCATCCTAAATTCCAGATCATGTGTTTTGTCTGCTGAGGTTGGGGGACACAGGACTGAATAGGAAAAAGCCGAAGGTAAGCAGTGGTTTGCAACTTTGATGCTAAAGTCACAGAAAACGTACAATCAAGAAACACATCATCCTTTTAAGTGGCTGTGTGTCTCCGCTCTAGGAAAATCCTAACCATGATCAGCAGTTATATCATTTTTCCCAGTGACGTATTGTGGTTCCTTTGTATCAACAAAAGCTTGGTGTGGACACTTCACTTCCTTTGACTACAGACACTGGCACTGGGACAGCACCAGTCTTGTAAATGTTGCAGATGCTGCAGAATCTTTCCTCTGCACTGGACATGGTGAGTGGCCTTAATGGAGCAGCACATGACAGTGAGAAAGCCCAGTTGTGTTCAATTTCTACTAGTTTCTGCCACGAGGTGGCCACATCAAAGGTAAAGGTGTTGTGCTCATACAGAATGGAGGATCTGGGGCCAAAGCATGGTAGAACTGTGTTTGGAAACAGAATAAATTGCAATTTAGGTCTGTTTCTAACCTAGTTTAGAAGCCATAGTGTAAAGATATTTTTAATAAAGGTCTTCGTTCTAAAGAGGGCTTGGTATGGCCTTGTGGCATTCATTTAAAGAGATTACTGCTGTAGGTGTGACTAGTAATCAATCCAAGATCAGCAGTTAAATTATTTACGATTGGAATCATGTAGGATGCTTCAATAATATAAGCACTCTCCTCTCCTGCTTCAAACTACAGCCATGAGTTTCAAGGTGACAGATTTGTCTTCCAGTCCTGACTCTTGCCTTCATTACCCTAATTTATGAGTGTCAAAAAAGCTGCGACGCGATGAACGAACCTTACTTCGATAAATTTGAATGGTGCCAGATCAGAGTCAGGAACATTAGTGCTCTGGTGGTGTCTTGGATGCTGTGGCAGGATTTACACAATCAACCTTGATAGTTCTTATAATAGTGTGAAAAGTCAGCAATCAATCCTTTATTGATTAAAGATGTAAACTGAATTAGGGGTAATACATTGTGTACATTATTCAGCTGTGAAGGCCTTTTACATGGGTCTCCAAATATTTCTATAGGAGGACCTTTTGAATAATAAAATCATCCTGAATTACTACCGAAAATTATCAGTGTTGCACTAGCGACCATATCAGATAAGGTTACATTAGTGGCCAACCGATTAAAGATTTCAATAGGACCACCCCTAAACATCAAGCAAGAATTGTTTGCTGTAATGCCTTCTAAAGATTTATCATTTTGAAATACCACTACACGAGTAATGGCAAAACTGACTCATACTCAAATCCATATTTTCAGGTGTTTAAACATACCTCTAAAACTCATTTTTTCTTCAGAATGTCACTTTTCATGTTTAGTAAACAAATAATTGGCTCCAAATAGAGCATGGCGTTTTCATCAAATATTCTCTTATATAACGGCCTTACTTGAACACATTTTGCCTCATCTGTTATCATCTCATCATAGTTGCATATTAGGTGCTACAACCAGTAAGCAATAACCATCATAGTGCAGGACTTGGACACATGCTGCCAAAGATGCCAAAAGTGTGTCAGTAACAGTCATTGATATATCAAGGATTACCTTAGTTTTCTGTGGGTTGATACAATTAGGTGGAGGAAGCCCATAAAAAATCAAGATGATAAACACTATGCCAGAGGTGGCCACCATTACACCAAAATTGCCCACATTATATCATAGAGGGAAATCATTATGCCAGGAGTGTTACCATTATGTTGGTAAGGTCACAATTAGGATAGGGATGCTCAGAATACATGTAGACATATTATCCGTATGTCATGATTGTCATAAAACAAGGACTTCCACCATTTTGCAATAAATGCCATAGATTGCCGACAGAGAGGAACACTGGGGCTGATTCTAACCCCGGCGGTCTTCGACCGCCGGGGCGAGGGTCGGCGGGAGCACCGCCAACAGGCCGGCGGTGCCCCGCAGGGCATTCTGACCGCGGCGCTTTGGCCGCGGTCAGAAAGGGTAAACCGGCGGTCTCCCGCCGGTTTACCGCTGCCCTCAGAATCCCCCATGGCGGCGCAGCTTGCTGCGCCGCCATGGGGGATTCTGACCCCCCCTACCGCCATCCTGTTCATGGCGGGAAAGCCGCCATGAACAGGATGGCGGTAGGGGGGGTCGCGGGGCCCCTGGGGGCCCCTGCCGTGCCCATGCCAATGGCATGGGCACGGCAGGGGCCCCCGTAAGAGGGCCCCGCAAGGTATTTCAGTGTCTGCCTTGCAGACACTGAAATACGCGACGGGTGCTACTGCACCCGTCGCACCTTCCCACTCCGCCGGCTCGATTACGAGCCGGCATCCTCGTGGGAAGGGAGTTTTTCCCTGGGCTGGCGGGCGGTCTTTTGGAGACCGCCCGCCAGCACAGGGAAAAACTCATAATACCCTCCGCGGTCTTCTGACCGCGGAGCGGTATTATGGGGGCGGAATTCTGGCGGGCGGCCTCCGCCGCCCGCCAGAATTAGAATCACCCCCACTGTCTTTTGAGAAGTGCCTTCATACCAAGCGCACTCATGCACATACAGGCACATAAATGTAAACACACCCAAACCCATACAACAAACAAAAGCATTCCCACACACCTCTTCCTAAACCCAGTTATCACTTATTTGTTTCCAACCCCCAGATTCTTGTCCTCTTTGGCCCTTGAGCTGCTTTGACAACCAAGACACATTTTCCTACCACGGTACCTGCAGCCATTCACTCAAACTGCTCCAGATGCCATGATCAGGCATTCATCTTGCATTAGGTCTGTTCACCCACAAATACCCACACTGACTGATACCTTGGAGGCCTCTAACAAGACAAATAACAATACAGTGTTGCCATATTTATGGGTTCTATGGTGCAGGGCAGCGCAGCAAGTTACCATGATGTGTTGCCCTGTTTCATAGGATGATGGCAGGTGTTTTTCCAGTATGGTGCATTCCCATTTTTTTCCCTCCGCTGGTGCCCTTTTGGATGCCTATTGTCAAAGGTTGCCTTCATTACATGCAGGATCTTCCTCTTTCTGTGTGTGCTGCATTATGGACAGGGAGAGCAGGGGACTCTGCCAATGATACGTCTGATTGCCATTCTAACCAACTCTTTGAGGTCCTTGAGCTAAGTAGCTATGCCTCTTGCATCATTTACTTATAACTGAGTACTGCTGAACTTCAAACCTTCTGAATGACGTGCTGGATTGAGCTGCATGTCTTTGAACCATTTCCTGATGGGTGGTGAGCTACCAGTAGCTCGTGAGCTACACTTTGAAGACTTCTAAAATAATAAATAGAGTAGTGAAATAATCAGTTCTTTCTGTGGAGCATTTGCTCCTTACTGTTTTACATTCCAGCAGAGAATGTTGACAAAATATGTACTTTGGATTTCTACATTTTAGAATTGTTTCAGGAGTTTACTTAAGTGGAAACATCTGTTTGCACCCCCCTTCTCCCACCTAGTCTGACTTCTGAATCTGCTGCCATTTCATTTTCTTCTCTTCCTCACTACACTCTGCCATATGCTTGCTATATGCAGGAATCTGGTTTTTCTTGAATCGTAGTTTATAAATCAGCTTTCTAAGCTTTGAGGGTGTAGTAGCACTCTCTAAATAAATAAACACATACATAAATAAAGACTTGTATAATTGCACCATATTTAACTTAAACATCAAGAGGCACATTACTTTTTGCTCTGCTTTAGAAGGATGCTTGAGACAACACAATAACAATCACAAAATGTGATTGGGTTTTCCTCAGTAAAAATGTATCATTACCTTTCCTTTTGTTCTGTAAATGGGACAACATGCAAATTACTTCAGGAGTGTTCGCCTAGGTCAGGGAGGGCTGGATTTGTGAAAGAATTTTAGGATTTCCGCATACTACACATTTTCATAAAAAAGGCCAGCTTTACTAAACTTTTATGCAACATAGTGCAGCAAGGCAACTTGCTGTGCCGCATTGCGTGAAAGAGAGAGAGCAGAAATGTTTTATGTCTATCAAGATATTGCATGCGTGCCCTCTCATAACACTGGTGCGTTTCAGGCAGCCTAGCGCCAACTCAGGTACCATGGTGCAAGGATGTCTGCATTGCAAGAATTTTTTTGTGCAGAAAAGGATACCTTCCTGCACAAAAACACTCCCTCAAGACATTTTGCCCCAGAATGCAGCACACAAAGAAATAGAAAATCATTTTTTCTGGTGATTTCTCATAAGTCCAGGTTTACTTTGTAAATCTGGGATTGCGCCTCCCAGAACAAAGTGTAATGCAATGCAGTGCAAGCCACTGTGCTGCGTTTCATTTCTTTACAAAGCCATGCAAGGCAGTGCATATCACTCCTTTGCATGACTTTGTAAATATTTTCTAGCATTTTGCATTGAGCTTGCACAATAAAAGTGGTGCACCACAATGCAAAATGTTAGTAAATCAGGCCCACTGTATCTAAATGAAAATCATTTACAGTCAGTGGTTATGCTGAACATTGACTCCTAGAGCTTTGGTGAACCCCCTTGCCTTATGCTTGACCTCCAGCATGATACACATCCCAGCTACGATTGTTTACCACCTTTCAGATATGTCATTGTTTACTTGAAAAAGTCAAATGAATGCATCACTGCTTAATAATCCAGCCTATCACATTTATTTAAAGATAGATAGCCTCCTCGGCCAGTGAGCACCAGTAAGAGTGGTCAGTCAGTCAGGTAAAACTGATAATGTCTCTTCACTAGCACCATTAATTATTTCAGGGACATAGTCATCTGAAGGAGCGTGGCCCCGGGTAGGTGCCCAGTTTGTTCCAGGACGTGGATTTTTACTAAACTCTTGGTTTTGTGGCCTGCGTACTCCTAGGAAGCCCGTACTTTATGATGGGATGGGTGACTTGCTGACTAGACTGACCATGACGTGCAGCCTATATGAGTAAGTGACCAACAAGTACTTACTTTAGTATATCCTAATCAGGCTCTAGTACTATTATCAGGAGAAGTGTTATTTGTGGTCCTGAAGAAGCGTCACTGGATCCTATGTGACCATCTAGACGCGAAACATGTTGACCTAGCATTATAGGATTTGGGGCATTACTCACTTTCCTTAATCGGAGTGCAGCTGAGCATTATCTACATAAGCATTCCCCCTTTTCATTTTTTTATCTTGGCCTTAACCTACTTCTGAATTATTAAATATGATGGTTATGGTTTTGAGACAATTTTATTTTCCTTCTTCTTTCCTCTCCTGCATACACCTATAGTTCGTGTTCATCATAGGTCTGACCAACATTGGTATAAGATCTCCGGCTAAGAACCACCACCTTTACAAGGGGTGGCCCGTCAGACATTGCAGCGCCGGTCTGACGAGGAACTTGCCCAGTGATGAAGCTTGACGTCCTATTGGGTGTGTGAGGGCTCTCTAGCTTCTGGTTATCAGTTGCCCTGTGCCCTTTCAGCACTTTGCCTTTGGAAGAGTGTACTTTATAATTGTCCTAACACCTCATCCACAAAAAAGCACGGTCTTTAAATACACAACCACAATGCACTTTTTTGTAAATAGTGTGCAAAACGTTTGTAACTGAGGCCCTCAGTCACAATATGGGTGTACGCTCTTAGAATCAATTTTGTTAGAAGGCTTCAATAGGTCTGTGCAGTGAGCACAGTTTGGATGTGTACATCCTCTTAAGATGTTTCTAAGTGATGAATAGGATCATCTTTCCCGAAACGTGCCACTTCTAGGGCTTCTGTCCATTTATTTGCAGGAAGTGATCTTAATCTGCATTTTCATTAAATGAGCACAGTCTTCTTTAATGTCAATTAAATGCTCATCTGTAACCCACGGGACATCGTGGGTTGCCAACATTTATTTCTTCTTTAAATACATTAACTCAGATGTATCCTACTTTGCAAATACATTTAAAAACGCTTCGAAAATAAAATACAAATATATCTCATCCCTTTTGCCTGTTCACAGCATGCCCTGTTGCTGTAACATCTGCATACATAACCTTCCCAGCAGCCAAAACGTCCATTTGGGATCTTACTATTTCAAAGACTAGTTTTTACTGCACAGAACTGAGCAAAGGATGGTGATTTACCTTGTAAGGGTTAGTGGCCTGGTGGGCCTTTTAAACTTACTATAAAACTAGAATATCAGACTACCGTTTATGGTTCATTTAGCACCTACGACATACACTTGACATTGTGTAAGCGTGGAAGGGATAATTTCAGAACAACCTGAGGACACGAGCATTCACTGAAACTGTGGCCCTTTTGATTAAGTGTTTTACTGCTTTTACAGGGCAGACTATCCTTTTTTGGAAAGAGTGAATTTTAGCAAAATGCAAAGGGTAGATTTACACAGGAGATTACAGAACTTGAACAGCAAAAAACATTGCATACATTTACTTTTACAGGTTTACGTTTATGTTTGGAGTACATTTTTTAATTCCTGGGAATCATGAAAACTTTTAGGACTGATAGGAACCTGTAACACTCACCGGGCCATAGGTGTGATGTGACGCTTACTCTGGAATTCCAAGAGGAAGCATAAATACTTCTTACTCATGGAATGCTAAATGACATTAGAAGTACTCTAAAAGCAAGAGCCTGTTTTAAAGATTGGTGGACAGTTTACTCTGCCGCAAACATGGGGGTGTACCACGTTCGCCAAATCATCTGTCCCCAAGCTGTATCTCGAGTCAGGCAGACCATCGTCTTTCGCATGGAGGTCCTTGCTCTGGCTGAAAGCTACAGAGTTCAGGTCATGGGAGAAAGGGCATCAAACCACCTGCCCTCTTTAGAGCGCATGTCTTATGTAATTTTGCTTCTGTGCCTCACCATCAGGAAAAACCTGGCAGTCCTGAACAGGAAAAAAAAGACCCACACTTCCTGGATGCGGTGGTTATTAGTTATTTGCTTTTCAATTTAAAAAAACTCCTGCTGTGGGAGTTTGTTTTCGATAAACAAAAAAAATGTAATGCATGGCCTGCGGAAAGAAAGTGGCCATGCACCAGACTTGCTGTGCCTTCCGAGGAACTGCCATGATGGCGGTTCCTTTGAATTTACGAAGATCACTGCTGGGTTAGTAGTGATCTTTAGATATGCCAGGTGGTATGCCTTCAGGGTGGCACACATAATGTGCTCCATCACCCTGATGGATGGCAGGCCACCCTCCAATCATTAAGTCAGGCCCTATGTCAAAGCAAAATATTAGTGAATTGGATTCACAGTTTTGAAGAGTATTCAAGTATTTTTACATACTTAAATGTACTGAATATAATTTCAAGTGCTTGCAAATGCTTTTGCATTTGTTAAAGTGTTTTCAATTTTTGTTTCACTGGGTTTTGCTGTATCCTAATTTTTTTCATTTCTAGAAAATAAATTTCGGAGCATTAACAGCTTAAAAATAGTTTGGTAGAGATTGAGCAGCTGCTTGTTTACATTAACAAAGAATATAAGGGCATATTTACAAGAAAGTGACACATCGGTCCGGATATGCCACTTTTCTTTCATTGATACCATGGTTGCGCACCACGACGGTCATTAGGACAATAGCGTCAACATTTTTAAAGCTTTTGTGGTGCTTTGCTGCACTAATGTAAAAAATGTTGACGCTTGTGCAGCACAGCACAGCAAGGACCATTGATTAAAATTGGTTAGTCATTTTAATGCCTGCTTTCAGCAGGCATTAAAAAATGACTGAAAAAATGGTGCAGTGAAATGTTGTAAATTTTACTGTGCCATTTTTTCGGGCCTCACTGTGTCAGAACACCCCCCATTGCATATATTATACCTGACACAAGCATAATGTGGTACAAGGGTTTACAAAGTGGCGCAATGCAGGCATTGCACCACTTCGCAAACACAGTGCATGAAAAAGGCCTCCTTAATGCCCTCTTAGCATCAAAAACAATGACGCTAGAGTGGTGCAAAGTGGCCCTAGGGGCTTTTAAATATGCTGCTTAGTGTTTTTAAAGCAACGTTTACTTGACGTTACTCGTCAAGTGATTGATCCTGCCAGTGGTAATATTAACTCTATTGAAATGAGTGTTTCCAGACCTGTTAAAACCATATACAGGAGGCCTGATGAATAATGTGCAGTCTGCACTCAAATTTCTCAGATGTGGCCTACCCGGTGTTGCAATAGGATGACAGTTTTACAAATTCAGACAGAGTAGCTTCTACTCTACAAAGAAGCAGAGGATCGAAGATACATTTCGAGAGCTGTCAATCTCGGAAATGTCATGAAAAGTAAACAATACTGCCTTGGACGGGAACATTTTAATCAAGAAAGTAACCAACTCTTTTTTGGACCTGGCAAATTGATCTGCAAACCAATTACAGATTCAGTATACTGTATTCAATTCTTGTGAATTGATTTAAAAATCAGCATGTTCAATCTATTCCCATTTGTCCTCATAAATTAGGTGTCTGTTATTTTCAAGGCATGTTGCTGTTGTTGCTGATGCAGTGTAAAAAAGAGTTTATTTTGTTCTAGAGCTATGTATCTAAATATGTTTCTGTTCACAGTCTGTTGCAGATCTCCAGATGATTACCAGCACTTGAATTTGGACTTTATTATCATCTTTCCTCTCACAAGGTTTTGTATAAACAAAACAAACAGTAACTCAGAGTCCAAAAAAGATTTTTTACTAGATTAGTAGTTTTATTGGTTTCATGCAGAAGAGCCTCTTATAGAAACATACAAAGATGAACCTTTTGATTTGCAGTTAAGATGTTCTTACCATAGCTCAAGTATATAATCAATAATCAATACATGATAATCAACAATCATTTGTAATTAACAAAATCAATAATCAATGGAGTCATTAATTGCCAAGCACCATGACCTTCCAGTCATCAATAACCACACCTTTAGTAAAAGTTTAGAATATTTATTTCCCTATGTTAACAATGCTAAGGTCATGTAGATTAATGTCAAAATCAAATGGAACCCATACAGAAACAACACTGGTTGTCCGAAGCGGTGGAAGAAACGCAATCTAATCAAAACTTGAACTTCAACACATTCTAAAGTTACGGTGCAAATCAATAGCAGAGTCAGCTACGTCAATAAAATGAAGTACATGAAGTTGAGCAGAGAAGTTCATCAAGCATTAAGCCCTGTTATCATAAGTCGGGATTCTTAACTAATGTCAGATTAGCATCCGCATGTTGGTGTCTAGAAAGAAAAAGCAAATATGCATAGTAATCACAATTTAGAATATACCTATCCTCAGGGTGGATCAGCAAAGCAGAATCAGCCTTCGTCCTGAGGACGTCAGTCGATCAGCAAAGTATCAGGCTTCAGCATTAGAATCAAAAGGGAAAAGTCATTAAGCATTAAAGTTAAGCACGTCTCTAGTAAAGACGCATAAGAAAGCAATAACCTTTCGGTCAGGAAAATATGGGCAGTAAGCTGTCTTCTCTCAGAGTGAGTGAGTGACTGTCTCTCTTCTCTCTCTGCTGCGGTGTTATATTAAAGTTAACTAAACTATCCCCTAATTCCCTATTGGTCAGTTAATCGTATGTTCACACTCTATACAATATAACTACTATGCCAAATCTATGAATTCTAATATTTCTCCGTTCTCATGTTGTTGATTGGTTCGTCTTGCGATGTCCTCATCATCCAGCTTGTCAGGTAACAATATTGTTGCAGCTTCTACTTTAGTCAGTATATTCATTGTTCTTGTCCCGGGAAAGTCAAACTCACACACATTACACATAAAATGTTACATTAGAAGAACTTCATCTCCCCCAGCAGTCGGTTCACATGAAAAGCTTCTGTTATGAGCAGATTTAAACAATACAATAGACATTTCACAGTTTAATTCACTTGGTCAGAACTTTATTAAACGCTAAGAAATACAGCTTTTACATGAGGCTTGGCAAAATAGGCCAAGACACTTGCTAAGTCAAGGCTTTCAATTAGTAAAGTTAAATCTAAATTCATAACCCTTAATATGACATATTCCTGCATTAGTCTAGCATATTTGCAACATTTCATATTATTTAATTATTGACTAGTACACTTTGTTAACCTCTTAAGTGCGGGCGTCGGCCACTGGCCGACGCCCACACACCCTCCCTGGTGCGGGTCACGACCAGTGGCCGACACCAGGAAGGGCATTAATAAATCCTCGGGTGCGTCGTACCCGAGGATGAATTATTTTTTTTTCCCCCCCCCCCGGGAGACACGGAAGCTACTGTGTCTCCCCCCACCCCCCACCCACCCCTTTGTGACGTTGCAAAGGTGTTTTCCCCATGAAAGCAGGAAGCAGCCTTGCGGCCGCTTCCTGCTTTCATGGGGAAAACGGCCTTTTACACGTTCTGGAAGGCCTCGTAAGAAAGGGGAGACTCTCCCCTTTTTTACGAGGCCTTCCTGAAAGTGTTTCCAGGCCCCCGATCGCAGCTGCGATCGGGGGCCCGGAAACCCCAACTAGACACCAGGGATTTCACTTTTGGGGGGCGGCCCCCCCCGGAAAATGGGCCGCATAATTTTCTTAAAAAAAAAAAAAGGTAGGTGCCCCCTTAGGGGGGGGGGGGGGGGCGATCGCGCCCCCCCCCCCCCCAGGGGATTTTTTTTTTTTTGTTTTTTAAAATAAAACAAAAAAAAATGAAATGACAGGGGGTCGTCCGTAGGCAGGGTGACCCCCTGTGGGGGCAATTTTTTTTTTAGATGTTGTAGGGTTTCCCTGGGGGCCATTTTGGCCCCCAAGGAAACCATACAACAACTAAAAAAAAATATATGTATATATCTATATATATATCTATGTAGATAGATATATCTAGGTACATGGATATATCTATAGATATATCTATGTAGATATATATTTATATATATATATATATATATATATATAGGTAGATCTGTATCAAAGAGATTTATAAAGCGCGCTACTCACCTGTGAGGGTCTCAAGGCGCTGGGGGGGGGGACGGGGGGGAGGGAAAGGGGCTAGGAGGTTCACTGTTCAAAAAGCCAGGTTTTGAGGCCCTTCCTGAAAAGAAGTAGGTTTTGGGTCTTGCGAATGTGGGTTGTGAGTGCGTTCCATGTTTTGGGTGCAATGTAGGAGAAGGATCTGCCCCCGGTGGTGGTGTGTTTGATGCGGGGGTCAGAGGCGAGAGAGAGGTCAGCTGAACGGACGTTTTGTGTGGGGGTGTGGAAGGTGACTCTCGTTGAGGTAGGCAGGGCCTGTGTTGTGGAGTGATTTGTGTGTGAGGATGAGGATCTTGAAGGTGATCCTTTTGTCAATGGGGAGCCAGTGGAGGGATTTGAGGTGTGGAGAGATGTGTTCGTGTCGGTGGAGGTCGAGGATGAGTCGTGCTGCTGAGTTCTGGATGCGTGTAGTTTGCACTTGAGTTTTAGAGTGGTGCCGGCGTAGAGGGAGTTTCTGTAATCAAGCCTGCTGCTGATGAGTGCGTGAGTGACAGTTTTTCTGGTCTCTGTGGGGATCCATTTGAATGTTTTTCAGTATACGGAGTTTGTTGAAGCATGAGGAGGTAAGAGCGTTGATTTGTTGGGTCATAGAGAGGGAGGAGTCTAGGATGATGCTGAGGTTGCGTGCGTAGTTGGCAGGGGTGGGTGCAGGGCCTAGCGTGGTGGGCCACCATGGGGGGTCCTAGGTTTTTTTTGGTGAGGGCCAAAGAGGATTATTTCGGTTTCGCTTGAGTTGAGTTTCAGGTGGTTGGCTGTCATATATACATCACTTTTGTCAATATGTGTGTGGTTTCCCTGGGGGGAAAAGGGTCCGAGTTGTCTAGTGGCAGTTTTAGTGCCATAAAGAAGCGCAGAAGGTTTATATGCCTACTGCAAAGAGCACATCTGTATTTTATGTAAATAGCTGAGTACATTAGTAAAGTCTATGGAGAGATGAAGGGCACTTTTGCTGGGTGGTAATGAGGGAATCCGAGGAGGAGGGAGTGGGAGCACCAATAATGATTGTTGGACTGGGCGCAGGAGGTGCTAAAGGCTGTGACGAATGGTATGTGACAAGGTGTTTTTTGAGTGTCTTGAAAGTACGTGCTGATTGAGGGAAGAAGCGCAGGTAAGGTGGCCTCTACTGTTGCACGTATCTCACACACACCATCGATTTTGTGACTGTCTACGTAGGCTAGTGTTTTAGAGCAACAGTTTAGCCAATAGCAGAGATGGCATCTTGATGGATGACTGCTGCCTGCACTCGGGTTATAGAGGACCGCTCTGACATAGGATCAGAGACTGAGACATCAGATACTGAGACAGCATCTGAGGGATAGGACAATGGCGCAGACTCTGGGAGTGATTTTTCAGTCAGAGGAGTCCCATTCGAAAACTCCTCTTCCAGTACATTATGAGGGAGGTGATGAGGACAGTCCTGCTGTCCCTTCGCAAGCTGTTCGTGCAACTGGGTAATAGTGGGTTAGGCCAACCCAGAGAGCAGGTGAATGCGGCGGCAAGCAGAGAGAGAGTGCTCTCTTGGGAGCTCACCAATTTAGTTCAGCCCCAAATTCCACCACCCAAATCATATTGTGGAGACATCAAAATTGTCTATGGCAAAACAAACTGGTTTTGTAAGGCAGGCCCCTGTGTTTTTGGTCCTGGATTCGGCGGCCATATAGAGAAACACACTAAACCCAAACATTTCTGGAAACTAGACATTCGGGGGAGTCCACAGAGGTGTGACTTGTGTGGATTCCCCAAAGTTTTCTTACCCAGAATACCCTGCAAAGCTGAAATGTTGAAAAAAAACTCTATTTTTCTCGCATTTCTGTCACACAAACTACAGGAATATGCTGGGATCCACAACATTCCTACCACCCAGTGACTCCTCACCTGTCCTGATAAAAACACTACCCCACTTGAGTGCCTACACCTAGTGCCTGTGTCAGGAATGGATCACCCCAGGGTCAACAGCTGCCTCACGTAAGGACCAACATTGACCGTTGTGTGATCTATTCCTGTCGCAGGCACCAGGCCTAACCACACAAGTGAGGTATCATTTTTATCGGGAGACTTGGGGGAACGCCGGGTGGAAGGAAATTTGTGGCTCCTCTCAGATTCCAGAACTTTCTGTCACCGAAATGTGTGGAAAACTTGTTTTTTTAGCCACTTTTTGAGGTTTGCAAAGGATTCTGGGTAACAGAACCTGGTCCGAGCCCCACAAGTCACCTCATCTTGGATTCCCCTGGGTTTCTAGTTTTCAAAAATGTGCTGGTTTGCTAGGTTTCCCCAGGTGCCGGCTGAGTTAGAGGCCAAAATCCACAGGTAGGCACTGTTTTCTATGAAAAAATGTGATGTGTCCATGTTCTGTTTTGGGGCATTTCCTGTCGCGGGCGCTAGGCCTACCCACACAAGTGAGGTATCATTTTTATCGGGAGACTTAGGGGAACGCCGGGTGGAAGGAAATTTGTGGCTCCTCTCAGATTCCAGAACTTTCTGTCACCGAAATGTGAGGAAAACTTGTTTTTTTGGCCACTTTTTGAGGTTGGCAAAGGATTCTGGGTAACAGAACCTGGTCCGAGCCCCGCAAGTCACCCCTCCTTGGATTCCCCTAGGTCTCTAGTTTTCAGAAATGCACAGGTTTGGTAGGTTTCCCTATGTGCCGGCTGAGCTAGAGGCCAAAATCTACAGGTAGGCACTTCTCAAAAAACACCTCTGTTTTCTTCCAAAAATTTGGATGTGTCCACGTTGCGCTTTGGGGCGTTTCCTGTCGCGGGCGCTAGGCCTACCCACACACGTGAGGTATCATTTTTATCGGGAGACTTGGGGGAACGCCGGGTGGAAGAAAATTTGTGGCTCCTCTCAGATTCCAGAACTTTCTGTCACCGAAATGTGAGTAAAACTTGTTTATTTAGCCACTTTTTGAGGTTTGCAAAGGATTCTGGGTAACAGAACCTGGTCCGAGCCCCGCGAGTCACCCCTCCTTGGATTGCCCTAGGTCTCTAGTTGTCAGAAATGCACAGGTTTGGTAGGTTTCCCTAGGTGCCGGCTGAGCTAGAGGCCAAAATCTACAGGTAGGCACTTCTCAAAAAACACCTCTGTTTTCTTCCAAAAATGTGGATGTGTCCACGTTGCGCTTTGGGGCGTTTCCTGTCGCGGGCCCTAGGCCTACCCACACAAGTGAGGTATCATTTTTATCGGGAGACTTGGGGGAACGCCGGGTGGAAGGAAATTTGTGGCTCCTCTCAGATTCCAGAACTTTCTGTCACCGAAATGTGAGGAAAACTTGTTTTTTTAGCCACTTTTTGAGGTTTGCAAATGATTCTGGGTAACAGAACCTGGTCCGAGCCCCGCGAGTCACCCCTCCTTGGATTGCCCTAGGTCTCTAGTTTTCAGAAATGCACAGGTTTGGTAGGTTTCCCTAGGTGCCGGCTGAGCTAGAGGCCAAAATCTACAGGTAGGCACTTCTCAAAAAACACCTCTGTTTTCTTCCAAAAATTTTGATGTGTCCACGTTGCGCTTTGGGGCGTTTCCTGTCGCGGGCGCTAGGCCTACCCACACAAGTGAGGTATCATTTTTATCGGGAGACTTGGGGGAACGCCGGGTGGAAGGAAATTTGTGGCTCCTCTCAGATTCCAGAACTTTCTGTCACCAAAATGTGAGGAAAACTTGTTTTTTTAGCCACTTTTTGAGGTTTGCAAAGGATTCTGGGTAACAGAACCTGGTCCGAGCCCCGCGAGTCACCCCTCCTTGGATTGCCCTAGGTCTCTAGTTTTCAGAAATGCACAGGTTTGGTAGGTTTCCCTAGGTGCCGGCTGAGCTAGAGGCCAAAATCTACAGGTAGGCACTTCTCAAAAAACACCTCTGTTTTCTTCCAAAAATTTGGATGTGTCAACGTTGCGCTTTGGGGCGTTTCCTGTCGCGGGCGCTAGGCCTACCCACACAAGTGAGGTATCATTTTTATCGGGAGACTTGGGGGAACGCCGGGTGGAAGGAAATTTGTGGCTCCTCTCAGATTCCAGAACTTTCTGTCACCAAAATGTGAGGAAAACTTGTTTTTTTAGCCACTTTTTGAGGTTTGCAAAGGATTCTGGGTAACAGAACCTGGTCCGAGCACCGCGAGTTACCCCTCCTTGGATTGCCCTAGGTCTCTAGTTTTCAGAAATGCACAGGTTTGGTAGGTTTCCCTAGGTGCCGGCTGAGCTAGAGGCCAAAATCTACAGGTAGGCATTTCTTAAAAAACACCTCTGTTTTCTTCCAAAAATTTGGATGTGTCAACGTTGCGCTTTGGGGCGTTTCCTGTCGCGGGCGCTAGGCCTACCCACACAAGTGAGGTATCATTTTTATCGGGAGACTTGGGGGAACGCCGGGTGGAAGGAAATTTGTGGCTCCTCTCAGATTCCAGAACTTTCTGTCACCGAAATGTGAGGAAAACTTGTTTTTTTAGCCACTTTTTGAGGTTTGCAAAGGATTCTGGGTAACAGAACCTGGTCCGAGCCCCACAAGTCACCTCATCTTGGATTCCCCTGGGTTTCTAGTTTTCAAAAATGTGCTGGTTTGCTAGGTTTCCCCAGGTGCCGGCTGAGCTAGAGGCCAAAATCCACAGGTAGGCACTGTTTTCTATGAAAAAATGTGATGTGTCCATGTTCTGTTTTGGGGCATTTCCTGTCGCGGGCGCTAGGCCTACCCACACAAGTGAGGTATCATTTTTATCGGGAGACTTGGGGGAACGCCAGGTGGAAGGAAATTTGTGGCTCCTCTCAGATTCCAGAACTTTCTGTCACCGAAATGTGAGGAAAACTTGTTTTTTTAGCCACTTTTTGAGGTTTGCAAAGGATTCTGGGTAACAGAACCTGGTCCGAGCCCCGCAAGTCACCCCTCCTTGGATTCCCCTAGGTCTCTAGTTTTCAGAAATGCACAGGTTTGGTAGGTTTCCCTATGTCCCGGCTGAGCTAGAGGCCAAAATCTACAGGTAGGCACTTCTCAAAAAACACCTCTGTTTTCTTCAAAAAATTTTGATTTGTCCACGTTGCGCTTTGGGGCGTTTCCTGTCGCGGGCGCTAGGCCTACCCACACAAGTGAGGTATCATTTTTATCGGGAGACTTGGGGGAACGCCGGGTGGAAGGAAATTTGTGTCTCCTCTCAGATTCCAGAACTTTCTGTCACCGAAATGTGAGGATAACTTGTTTTTTTAGCCACTTTTTGAGGTTTGCAAAGGATTCTGGGTAACAGAACCTGGTCCGAGCTCCGCGAGTCACCCCTCCTTGGATTGCCCTAGGTCTCTAGTTTTCAGAAATGCACAGGTTTGGTAGGTTTCCCTAGGTGCCGGCTGAGCTAGAGGCCAAAATCTACAGGTAGGCACTTCTCAAAAAACACCTCTGTTTTCTTCCAAAAATTTGGATGTGTCCACGTTGCGCTTTGGGGTGTTTCCTGTCGCGGGCGCTAGGCCTACCCACACAAGTGAGGTATCATTTTTATCGGGAGACTTGGGGGAACGCCGGGTGGAAGGAAATTTGTGGCTCCTCTCAGATTCCAGAACTTTCTGTCACCGAAATGTGAGGAAAACTTGTTTTTTTAGCCACTTTTTGAGGTTTGCAAAGGATTCTGGGTAACAGAACCTGGTCCGAGCCCCGCAAGTCACCCCTCCTTGGATTCCCCTAGGTCTCTAGTTTTCAGAAATGCACAGGTTTGGTAGGTTTCCCTATGTGCCGGCTGAGCTAGAGGCCAAAATCTACAGGTAGGCACTTTGGAAAAAACAGCTGTGTTTTCTATAAAAAAAATAGGATGTGTCCATGTTGTGTTTTGGGGCATTTCCTGTCGCGGGCACTAGGCCTACCCACACAAGTGAGGTATCATTTTTATCGGGAGACTTGGGGGAACACAGAATAGCAAAACAAGTGTTATTGCCCCTTATCTTTCTCTACATTTTTTCCTTCCAGTGTGTAAAAAAGGAAAGAGAGTGTGTAAAAAAGACGTCTATTTGAGAAATGCCCTGCAATTCACATGCTAGTATGGGCACCTCGGAATTCAGCGATGTGCAAATAACCACTGCTCCTCAAAACCTTATCTTGATCCCATTTTGGAAATGCAAAGGTTTTCTTGATACCTCTTTTTCACTCTTCATATTTCAGCAAATGAATTGCTGTATACCCAGTATAGAATGAAAACCAACTGCAGGGTGCAGCTCATTTATTGGCTCTGGGTACCTAGGGTTCTTGATGAACCTACAAGCCCTTTATATCCCCGCAACCAGAAGAGTCCAGCAGACAAAACGGTATATTGCTTTCAGAAATCTGACATCACAGGAAAAAGTTACAGAGTAAAACATAAAGAAAAATGGCTGTTGTTTTCAGCTCAATTTCAATATTTCTTTATTTCAGCTGTTATTTTCTGTAGGAAAACCTTGTAGGATCTACACAAATGACCCCTTGCTGAATTCAGAATTGTGTCTAGTTTTCAGAAATGTTTAGCATTCCGGGATCCAGCATTGGTTTCACACCCATTCCTGTCACTAACTGGAAGGAGGCTGAAAGCACCAAATATAGTAGAAATGGGGTATGTCCCAGTAAAATGCCAAATTTGTGTTGAAAAATTTGGTTTTCTGATTCAAGTCTGCCCGTTCCTGAAAGGTGGGAAGATAGTGATTTCAGCACCTGAAACCCTTTGTTGATGGCATTTTCAGGGAAAAAACCACAAGCCTTCTTCGGCAGCCCTTTTTTCCCATTGTTTTGGAAAAAACTAAATTTTCACTGTATTTTGGCTATTTTCTTGGTCTCCTCCAGGGGAAACCACCAACTCTGGGTACCATTAGAATCCCTAGGATGTTGGAAAAAAAGGACGCAAATTTGGCGTGGTTAGCTTATGTGGACAAAAAGTTATGAAGCCCTATGCGCGAACTACCCCAAATAGCCAAAAAAGGGCTCAGCACTGGGGGGGGAAAGGCCCAGCAGCTAAGGGGTTAACATTGGTGGTCATTCTTCGAGATCTCATTTTCAAATGCGTGCATTATTTTTCTACGTTATTACATTTTCTATATAAACTTATTATTCAATATTCATAAACACTCATTAATAATTTGCATTAAAGCACCTGGGCCAGTATGAGTCATTCAGATTTGTTTACAAACATTGTCTCTGGTCTCTATTATTCTCGAATCCATTGAAGTGAAACTGAGAATAATGGCTCCTGACTGGAAAAAACTGGTACAGTAGTCGAGAATCAAATCCTTTTTAAAGTGTATTGTTACCAAGGTATCCAACAACCGGCAAGGTGTATTGATAATCTAACAAACATGAAATAAGACAAGAGGCTCAGAACAAAATTTACTGAAAATTAGCAAAACTTTATTAAACAACATTTATTAATGAGAAGAAGTCATCCCATTGATTTACTTGGTGGATTGATTCAAAATATAAACGGAAAATAACTTAATGTATACGATGTATTTTAATATTCTGATAGTAGAAATTGTAAAAAAATAATTTGTTACATTTATGCCAACAGGTTTGGTAATACAATATCATAGGCATAACAGAACTATGATATACAAATACCAAATAATAAAACAAGATATACGAATGTATTAATCGTTGCTATTGTTTAAGACAACATTTGAAAACTCCTGACACCTGTATTCTTAACAATGCTTAACTTGAAAGTTCCCAACTAGTTTACAGAAGACATTTCAAAGTCTTTGTTAGGAAAATCGTGTGTGGCGGATCTAGCTTTGCATTTTTCGTGTACTGCCAGGAATATAGCATGTCACGCTTTGTCCATTCTCTTGCATCGAGCGCACACATTCACCCTTAGGAGAATAAGGGGATATTTTGTGGCTGTTAATAAGGCTGTAATAATAATATGAGTTTGTACCTTGAAAATGTCAATGCTTTCTGGTGAACGTCATTGCTTTGCCTTACAGCACCTTCTGACATTTGCATAATTGCACAAATTGATTTAACTGGTGCTGAATGGCATTAAATGCCACACCATTGTCATAAAACATTCACTCAGAATCAGCGTTTTAGTCATGTGAACACTAGGGGCATTTGGATCAAGATTCTTATACTGTGCTGCATGTCCATGAGATGGGGTTGTGAACAAACGAAACATTCCGATCACCTGCGATTCGCCTCTTAATGAGACTGGACTTCTATTGCTAACCTGATACTTCTTAACATTTGCTGTTTAGGAATTTGGGAGACTGAGTTAACATTTTCAAAAAAATAAAATCTATGAATATGTTTTAGTGTTTCCCCATTTTGACCAATGTTAACTGTGCTCCTGTCGAATGAAATGACTTTCCCGAATTATAAGAAATCACTACTTGCTACGGAGACTGGCCGTCGCGCCATATACGAGTCAATCAATGTTTAACAGAAGTTTGCACGGAACAGCTGAGCAGGAAATAGTGGCTGCTTTGGGAATTCAAACATAATATTTCATTCAAGTTAATCTAATATTCTGGGTCTACAGGGCATCGGTTACTTCCAAATTGCACTACAAATCGGCCCTTAGTAATACAATTCATGCCACAATACTAAAACTGCACTTTCCCTTTTTGTGATTTCTGTCTTAAACCCAGACCTGCTCAAGTTGTCTGAGCTGTAACTTTTTTGAACTGTCTTTTATGAAATATACAGCTGACCTGGGGGTGCTGCACAAACAAGGTGACTCACGCTCTGCAGTGACGACAGAGATGACAAACAATACGTGATAGACCATGAGCTGACCAATTAAGAGTTAAATCGTGATTGTGGACCATTTTAGATGTGCTGTCACAATCAGCAAGCGATTCTGTCTGTTGCATTTGCGGGCGTGCTTACGGGCATATATATAGGCCCCTACCCCCACCTTGCGCCACATTAACGTAATTTATTTTTACGTTAATGTGGCCCAACGGGGCCGAAATACCAATGCCATATTTACAGAGTGGCGCAATGCATGCATTGCGCCACTCTGTAACTCTTTGCGCTACATTATGCCTGCACCAGGCATAATGTATGCAAAGGGTGCAGTCCTCCGTTAGTGGAGACGGAAAAATGTGTGATGAAATCTATGATATTCAAGAGCAGACGTTAAAAGGGGCTTCCATTCTTTAAAATGGGGCCCTATGTACTCTGCAAGAGTAGCGCCGTCTGTGAGGGGACCAAATATACAGATATATAATAGGCCCATTTTCCTCAACTGCTGACTTGAATTTCTTGAAATTATTCTTAAACCATTATTTTGAATGACTGAGCTCCTCAGGAGATGCGCTAATGTTCAAACTGGCAGGGGGTCCTTTGAGTAGGGGCATACAAGAGTTGTGGTTCTTTCTTTTTTTTTAAATCAGCAATATTATAAAAAGCCAATTAACATATTAAATTCAAAGACGTGGTGTTCAGCTGCAGCATCTATTTAGTATATATCAGACAATAATTATTGTTACTTGACTCAATGCACTTGTTGTTTAGGGTTCACAGCCTGCCACAGTTCTCAAGTGCTTAACTGTTATTAGAAAGTACCACTGGTGCTGCTATGGTGAATAGATGTATAATTGTTGTATGTGAGAATATCAACTACTGAAATATCATGTTATACGAATATCGTAATCAGAATTTCAGCAACCAAAATAATGTGTGTTAGTATATATTGCTATATATTTATAGATTTACTATTATAATCTCCACATCAGTGTACCTTGAAGATATGTATATTCAAGGTATACAGATATATATATATATTCAAGGAACACTGATGTAGAGTAAGGTATAGAAAATGTTTACTTAAATACATATATATTTACCTTTCCAATATTTTGGTTGCTGATATTTTTGTTACAATTGTCATAGAGTGGGGAATTGACATGTGTGTTTTTTCGATGTTTTCATTTATTATACTTAACTAATCTGATACGTGCTTGAGCATGGAAATGTCAAAAGTCATTGGATATTGGTTTTTAATCTACAGTGTAGTGTTTGAAGTACAGATGCAGTTCATAGCTTTCGGACTTTGCTATTTCTGCAGGATTAAACTTAAACTTTTTATCTTCACTCTCCTGATTTCTGAACACATTTTAGTTGTCTTTCAAGACTCTGCAAACTTTACCACTGTTAACCGGTGCTAACATGCTTGTGCTCTGCTCTCTCCTTTAAACATGGTAAAATTGACTTACACCCAATTGGAACATTTATTTTACTTGTAAGCACCTAGTAAAGTGGTATTACATGCACCCAGGGCCTGTAACTTAAATGCTACTAGTGTTCCTGCAGCAATAATTGTGGCGTCTACTTAGTAGCCTTTTAAACAATTCTTAGGCCTGCCATTGCAGCCTGTGTCTTCAGTTTCAAACTGCCATTTTGACCTGGCAAAATAACCTTTTTGCCGGGCTCAAACTTTTCATTTTAATACATATAAGTTAGCCCTAGGGTAGGCCAGCTGTGGCTGGTGACAGGGTGTAGGGAGGAATAAAGGGGTTGGGGAAACAGGGGGATGGGGCGGACAGGGAAACAAACAAAAATAAAAAAATAAAAACGTACCTGCCGCATCGCCACAACACCGGTCTTCAGGTTCCACTGAAGGCACTGGTTCCCAGCCTGCCCTGCAGCCAATACTAACAATGCTGTCATGCTGCTGGCATTATGAGAGCAGCGTCAGGATTGGCCTGAGTGCCTTGGCTTTGCGCTCCCAGGAAACTTGGAGCCTGTGCCTGTTTTCTCCAAACCACCAGCACAGGATGGGTTGGAGAGAGCTCAGTGCGCATGTGGGTTTGGCTGTCCTGACATGGCTGGCCAAACACACATTCACACTCTGGGGCGTGCACACCAATCCCCCTCCCTGCCTGACACCCCTCATGGCCCCGCCCCCTTGAAAAATAAAACAATAATATACATGGTTTATTATCATTTGATTTTTCATGTTTTGCAGCTGCTGCGGGTGGATACAACTCCTCCACCATAGCGAAGACACCTCTGCTTGGGGAGACCCTAAACTGCCCCGGAGTAGGGTGAAGTGTATTAAAAAAGATGGACATGTATTTTTAAGTTTTACATGTCCTGATAGTGAAAACGTCTTAAATTCTTTTCTTACTACTGCAAAGCCTACCTCTCCAATAGGATAACATTGAGTTACCTTATTACATGTATTAAGTGCTAAATTTAAATTGGGAGCTAATGAGAATGTTCAGTTTGGTGTCTAAAGAGTTGTAATTTTAAAAAAAATTTAATTGTAAAGCCGGATTTTAAGTCACAATTCTGAAAATGTCACTTTTAGAAAGTTGACATTTTCTTATCCTAACTATTTGGTGCCTGCTACCTGTTTCTTAAGTGTAGCTGGAGCTTGGTCTTTGTGTATTTCTCCCAGACAGTGAGACAAAGGAGATTATGACCGCCAGGGCCAACGACCACGGAAGCACCGCCAACAGGCTGGCGGTGCTTCTGGGGCCATTCTGACCGCGGTGGTACAGCCGCGGTCAGAAAAGGGAAACCGGCGGTTTCCTGCCGGTTTCCCGCCGGTTTCCCGCGGCCCCAGGGAATCCTCCACGGCGGCGCTGCTAGCAGCGCCGCCATGGGGATTCCGACCCTCTTCCCGCCATCCTGTTTCTGGCGGTTTTCACCGCCAGAAACAGGATGGCGGGAACGGGGGTTGTGGGGCCCCTGCAGTGCCCATGCCATTGCAGGGGCCCCCTAACAGGGCCCCATTAAGATTTTCAGTGTCTGCTTGGCAGACACTGAAAATTGCGACGGGTGCAACTGCACCCGTCGCACACCAGCAACTCCGCCGGCTCCATTCGGAGCCGGCTTCCTCGTTGCTGGGGCTTTCCCGCTGGGCGGGCGGGCGGCCTTTTGGTGGTCGCCCGCCAGCCCAGCGGGAAAGTCAGAATGACCACCGCGGTCTTTTGACTGCGGTACGGTCTTCTGGCGGTTCCCGCCAGGCGGGCAGCTTCCTCCGCCCGCGGGGGTCAGAATGACCCCCTATGAGTTGGCAGGATGGGCCATCTCTGACTTGTTTAGAGGAAGGAGCGGTCACCTACCACACTTGCACATCACAAAGGCTCTGCCCGAGCACACTCACAAAGGGTTTGACACTAGTCTTTTGTGGCATCAGACAAGCTGGGACCAGGGCAAGGAGGAAGAAAATTCCAAGCACCTCTGGTGTGAAAGTCTCTAAAAACTTCTCCTACCTAAAAGTGGGCACCAGCTATTATTATGGGCCCTAAAACCTAACTCTTCACTACACCTCTGGGCTTGTGGATACTACAGAAGAAGGACTACTCTTCTGCTCTGCTGTCAAAAGGACTGCTACTCTACTACCTTGCTGACTGCTTCTTAGCTTGCTGAAAAGAAAGGCTGGACCTGTACCTTTCATCCCAGGCTGAAATGACTCAAAGGGTCAGTTGACTGACCTCCTATAAAGGAACATAACAAGCTCGAGAGGCCTCCCTTCATCTGCCCAGCTCACCTGCTGCTTGGAACTGCAACTAGATCTGCAACTGGACCTTCCTGAGCCATGTTGGCCTCTGATGGAGTGCGTTTCTGAGCCTCAATAAGTGCCCTTCGGGTTGTGGAGCCTTGGTGCTGCCTCTCCAAGAAAAGGAGAACTCCCGAAGTTTTGGGCTCTTTGTGACCATGAACTAACTTTTTCACCCTAGGATCTTGCCATCCCTGCCGACTGCCAATGCGAAAAATTCTGTGAACCTGACTCCTCATGCTACAGCAACCGACACCAACACCCGGCAACATAAGATTTGCTCTTTGCACTACAGCAATGCTCTCTCTGGTCCTTGCGTCCCCTCTGGCTTTTGAAAGTAACTCTTTAATTGGGACTAACCTTGTCACTGTATCTAGCTCATGATCCATAGCGATTGGCATGATCTTGTGACTTTCACCTGGTCTCGCATGATCCAATACCTGGAAGTGGAGCTTTGTGCTTTTAAGCACTTTACGTACCTGAAAGTATTGAAATTGCATACCTAAGGGTCTACTGATTGGATTTTTGTTGATTTGTCTAAAATAATTTATTAGATTCTACTCTATTTTTCTAAGTTGGTGGGGATTTTTCTTGTGCTGTGTCTTTACTTAATTTCTGTTTGAAGTGCTGCATAAAGACTTTACACATTGCCTCTAAGTTAAGCCTGACTGCTTTTGTGCCGAGCCATCAGAGGGTTAAGCAGAGGTTAATTTGGGGTTTGATTGTGACTCAACCTTGACAGAAGTTGTGGTTGTGTGTTTGAGTGGGGTTTCACCCCCCTCAACTGTTTTCTGCAATAACATTACTTCAAAAGATATCAGTAGTTACATTTGGAAATGTGTTGTCTCGAACACCACAGGTCCACATGTAGGTTACCAGCAAGAGTCTGATGAAAAAAAAATGTTTGTTGAAAGTGAACCATTTAAGCTGGTTCTCATGGAATATCATTTTAGAAAATTGCAGGTGTTTTTCAGAATAACTATTCTACTTGTTTCTGCATCCTAACAAATACATTTGAAGATCCACGCACTATCAATAAAAATTTTGAGGTTTGTTGTAGATGCAGATTTAAGTTTTCTTGTTTCTAATGAAAACAGTCATCCTTAATTGTGTTTCCACACTGCTTCTTTGCATGTCATTCCTCATGATAATGTTTCCTTTTTGTGTTATTATTGTTTATAGAGTGCAACAACTATTATTTATAAATGTTTACATTTTGTAACAACATTGAAACTGTATTTTTGTATTTTAATTCTTGTAACTAATTTAGATTGTTGAAATGATTCACAAATTAACTAATTTAGTTTGTACAAAAATAATCATAGGAGTAAGTTAATGATACACTATTTGTGTCATTAATGGTGTTTTTAAGAGAAGGACGACTGTGATTTTTAATATTTGTGTATAGTTTTTAGTAAGTTTTTTGTTCTTATTGTGAATTGTAAATTGTTATTGGTGCTTGTGGCATCACTGTGTCTGTTTGAGTGTTTGGCTATATTGTGAAGACAATGTTTGTGTTATTTGTGTTATTTCTACTTTAGCAACTATTTCTTGACTAATCTATGTTTTGTGGTTTTATGTGTCTGTAGTGTTGTGTGCTGTGTCAGTGATCACTTGTGGTCAGTGGTGGTAGTACAGTGTAGCTTGCCCAACACCTGCTGAACACACACCTTTCTGGTACTTTGGTTTTAATTCAGCACCATATTATAACACCATGGGAGACGTATTGTCACAGCAGCAATAACGATGAGGCTGAAGAGGCATGTCTAGGCTATACAGAAAAGAGAGAGGTAGCATGTGTTTACACTAATTTCATAATGAGAACAACAGCTGAGCATTTAGTATGACCTCAGATGAAGATCTGGCAATGTATGTTGCCTAGATGGGCAACCCATCCTGAACATTCTTGGTCACATTTACAATGAACATGAACCATGTGGGAAGATATAACAAACATTGATAATGCCAATAGGTCTGGTTTATGAATGCACTATTAAGCTAGACCTAAAATCCATGTAGGTTAATACCTGCCTTTCTCCCAGCTGTGTGGCTGCCAGAGAAAAACACCATACATTATCCAGTCATCTAAGACACATTAATATCATCACAATGTCATGTGTGTGCCTCTGAAACTTTAACCTCAGACAGCTGGAAAAATAAACAAAATGATCACAGCTTTGTGGAGGGGAAACACATTTTCTGTAGAAGCACACAATGTCTGCTCAATCAAAACATGTACTCCTGGCTCCAAACATGTGGGCAGAGCCAAAGCCCAATTTAAGTGTTCCTCACATAACTGGCTTGCAACAGTTGTGCTGTCAAGCCAGGCCATAAAAAGGCAGTTCATTTGCTTATGAAACCCAAGCCCATATTTATAGGCTTTTGACACAGGGCAGCTCAGCAAGTCACCATGTTGCGCTGTCCTGCGTCAAAGGAAAGGGCAGTAATGCGCCATATCTAAGACATACTGTGCCTTCCTATCCTTGCCCACTGCACTGGTGCCATTCTTGCAGCCTAGCACCAACGTAGGCACCCTTGCACCATGGTGCAAAGATGCCTGTGTTGCATGCAGGTTAATTTTTTTTTTTTGCAGGAAGGGGCGCACATTTAGGATTGTTTTTGTGCAGGAAGGGGCGGCTTCCTCCACAAAAACAATCCTGTAAGGCTTTTTCCTTTGTGTATGTATGCAACAGAAAGCAAGAACCCATATAAAAGGCTGAGGAACAAATGATCTTCAATAGAAAAGTTGGATATTCATTAAATGTGTCGATAATATGCAATGCAGACGTGATTATGGCTCATTACTTTTCAAATATGATTAACCCTTTCATTCTCAGCAGTACTCCACGACTCAGGAGGTCCCTGCAATCTTGAGTAACTATGATTATTTGCTGAATGTTCTACAAAAGTGAATTCGTTTTTTTTAATGTTAAAGCACAAAGGGCCTTATTTCCATTTAGAGGCAGTGTAAGATACTTTAAAAAAGTTTTTTAAACTGATGACTGTTCACTGTTAACAGCATTTCTCTGGTGTTAAGGAAGTGAGAGGTTTGCAGAAGAGCATACATTACTTGTCAAACTCTTAACTGCAAAGACTTGATAATCATTTCACAGTCATCAGGGAATTATAAGTGGAAGGCAACTGACCAAGATATTTATCAGGTGCCTCCGTGTTATGTGGAGAGATATACGAGAAACTGGAACGCCCTAAATAGTAGGAAAGGCTACAGAAAGGATAGTTAAACCCTTCACCTCTGCCTTGTAAATTATATATTTAATTCGGCTAATGTCAACTTGTCAACGACGGGAGTTAACAACCAAATCAAATGGACTAAATACACAGGAAATACAGGGCATATCTATATATGCTTTGTAAGGAGAGAACATGCTTATTCTTTCCATGTTTTCTGTTAATGAAAAATGTTTGTATTTCCAGTGACGAAGATTAATTTACAAAGCTGAGCGATAAGAGAGGGAATTGCTTTCAGACAAAGGGGATTTGTCTGGAATAAAGAACAAGATATCGTCGTGGTCTGATGCATCGAGTTGGTTTCTTATGCAAGTCCTCGGAAGATGCTGAAGATGGTGATTTTGTATTTGCGTTTTTGGAAAATGAGTGTTTTTGCATTATTGTGGAAGTTCAACTCGTATTAAGGTATTTGAACTGAGCTTTTAGTACAAAAATATTTTTTTATTTTCGTTTGAGGAATATTGGAAAAACAAGGCTTTCGATTGTGGCACGTGAGGAGCAGAGTCAGGCTTTCTTGTTTCGAAGGCTTGCAACTAACATGATTTGGGTTTGCCCACATTCGTTCATAATTTAATTTTCCTGTTTTTCTTTTTAAAGAATACAACAGGCATACATTTGAAAAAAGAGCTCCTTTTTTAAGAAACTCGAAAATGAAGTTTTGTGCTTTATTTAAGTCAAGTTTACAACTCTTGTTTTGTAAAAAAATAAAATAGCTGTAAAATAAAGAGATATTACATGTGTAATTAATAGGCAGCTTAATTTATACCCAACACCTAGACAAGATGTGGGTGGTATCTGCAACATTTGTTTGTTGGACCCTGCTAAATTCCGTTGGTTAGTGAAATTCAATATGTTGTGAGTTGAAATACTTCACTAAAAAGGCTGCTCAATTTACAAAAACAAATATCTTAAACAGGTTGGCACTGATGTCTTCGCTAAGCAAAAAGAACTGTGTCTCTCCTCGCCAAGATTGCCATATGATGTGCACTAACATTATGTGAAGGGGAAAAAGATATTTCTATTCCTGAAGTTGCTAATCCTATTTTACAGATGGTCTTTAACTCACACACCATGCTACCAAGATGCATAGATGTATCTAGATTTACAGGCATATATTAAATACCTTGTTGTCTTGTATTTCTTAGTAATCGTTTCATATAGTTACATGTTAGGATTATGAAAAGTACGGCCATCGATCGACTTGTTACGGTGCAGTTGGTGTTCCACAAAATTTATGAATGATGAGCCGTATTAGGTATTGCGAAAAAAGGCAGTCAAGTCTTAGGGTCTTGCAATGCAAGAATACATACTTCCACAAAACAGTTATTACCGGAATGCCAATTAGCCCAAAGTATGTTTCACATATTTCTGCCACACACCCAAAACCCTGACCCAGAAAATAATGCTCTTTCAGTGGCCTCCTTTTTGCATTGATGTTAAGATCCTTCGTGAGTAATCCCTGC
The DNA here is from genome assembly GCF_031143425.1 of Pleurodeles waltl. Lineage (NCBI taxonomy): Eukaryota > Metazoa > Chordata > Amphibia > Caudata > Salamandridae > Pleurodeles > Pleurodeles waltl. The sequence continues at coordinate 723,104,375 of NC_090446.1, read as the reverse complement.
TGACCTACGCATTAGGTAAATTATTGACAGCTGTTATCAGTAGAACGTCGTCAGAGGAAAGTGGCACTTCTTTTTTATATGGATGTTTGCTTCTCTTGATTTTATAGAATTAGTGCTAACATTTGCATTTCCTAGTAACATGTCCCACTTTACTTCAATCGTCAGAGCCCAATGAAGATCCACTTATGAATGATTTGCAGCTACTATATTAAGAATGGGTGGTCAAATCGAATAAACAGATCTAGTGTAGTAAAACCTTTTTCTCATCCCATTGGAGGTGGGAGGGAGAACCAATAGATTCTTCAGACTTCACCCTGCAGGTTTTTACAGTAACTCACCACACTCATCTGCAGCCATCTCTGCACGTATTTTTTAAGCAGGTGACCTTGCAGTCTGCATTGAGCTGCTTCAAACAGCCAGTCCACATTTCACTAATGTGCTGCCCTCAAGCGAGTACACATTTGCTGTTACTCTGAGGGCAGCACATTTTCAGAAATAGGGTGCAATGTCCCTGTCTGCACACTGTGCACCTGGTTACAGATGCAGTGTGGTGCAGACAGGGACAGTGCAGCTTTACTCTTATAGATCCATGTGAGCAGTTGGGTCTCTAGTTGGCAGCGGTATTCACTGTGTCCAAGTAGGGACCCCAATCCTAGTCAGCGTCAGTCAGATACACAACCTAAATTAACCTGTGCTCACCCTCTGGTAGCGTGGCACAGAGCAGGCAGGCTTAACTTAGAAGGCAATGTATAAAGTATTTGTGCAACACTTCATTACAACAATGCTGTGAAAACACCATCAAAAGAAAACTCTACACCAGGTTTTTTAAAAAGATAGTGAATCCTTATATGAAAATAGCCAAACCAAAAAGACAAAAATTCAATTAAGTTAGTGGGTGATGCTTTCTGATGTAAAGAAAGAAAAAGGATTGCTTTCAGTGGTCAAGACTTCAAGTTAGGTAAATGTTCTTGTGATTTTAGAAGACCGTGCATTATTGAATTGAATTAAAGAGTAGTCTTAGTGGGAAGCACCAGGGGACAGCGTTGGAACCGCCTGGGTTCAAAGTAAAAGGGGGACCGGAGTCAGTCATTTACCTTATCCCTCGTACCTTCTTCGCAGTGGTGCCCTGAAATGATCACCAGGCATAGTCGGCTCTGATTCTGGGGCCAAGGAGACTCTGGAGCGGCCTCGCACTTAGCTTGGGACTGGGTACGCAGCTGAGTCTCAAGCAATCCTTTCCAGATACAGAACTTCCTTCCACTCAGTTGACAGTGGCCTTCCCCCTCGGGCCCGCATTGCTGGTGGAGAGGCCGATCTATTGCATTGCAAGGAACTGATGACACCTGCTCTCAGCTGAGGAATGTCAGTCACATTGTGGCATGGCTCTTGTTGTTGCAGACGGGGCTGATGACGGGACCCAAGTCTCACAGGGTGGCCTCTCTCAGAAGTCCCTGATCCAAGTAGGGGTCGTGGCAATCTAGTTGTGCCTGGTGTGCAGATGGGGTCGGGGCCAACAGCCCTCAGTGTTTCCCACTGATGAGTAGAAGGAGTGGGAGCACCACAGGCTATCACATAGGCAGTCCTGATACAGCGGTGCAAGACTCAAATGAAGAACCACACTTGAGTCTTGTCATTAGTGTCCAGGCACACTTCTAAAGGTGGGAACTCACAATTGAAGCACAAGGTCTTTCATGCCCGAGGGACCTCTGGGGAAGACTTGGGACAAGCCAACAAGCCCTTAGAGACTCTTGGGGTGGATGATGTAGAGTGAGTCCAGCACTTTTCACTTCCGGACAGAAGTAACAAGCAGCAGGTCAACACAGCAGAGCAAGCAGCATACTGGCAGACCCTCCTAAAGCAGCAGAAATAGGCAGACTCAGCAATGCAGTTGCAGAGTGGAAGTCTCTTCTAGCAGCACATAAGTTCTTCTTCCTGGCAGGGTGTCCTTGATACCAGTAAAGGTCTGATTTGCAGTGGTTTGGGGTCTACTACTTACACCCAAAAAGGCCTTTGATGTGGGAGAGACTTCAAATGAGCTCTCCGAAATGCACGTGTCCCTTTCATCCCAACCGTGTCTGCCAGACTATCTGTGGAGGGTGTTCAGTCCTTTGTGTGGAGACAGGACATCACCTACTGAGATGTAAGTGTCAAGCCCTGCCCTTCCCTCTGTCCAGAAAAAACAGTATGGAGATGAATGCAGGCACAGCTGAGTGTTCTCTGTTTGTGGCAGTCTGGAGAGAATTCACAAAATGTATCTGTCACCCAACCAAGACATGTATCAGAGACAGGCTGAGGCACAGGATGGCTAGGTAAGATAATGCCAACTCGCTTAGAGGGGCATTTTCAGACTTACAATTTAAAATCTGACTTCATAATAAGCTGTGATTTTAAATTGTGAGTCCAGAGACACCCACATCCATATCTTTATCACTTCCCAATTGAAAATTACACTTAAAAGATGTTTTAAAGTAATCTTAATGCTATCCAATGGGAGAGATAGTCCTTGAGATAGCCCTTGCAATAGTGAAAAAAGATTTTAAGAGTTTTTCACTATCAGGACACGTTAAACTTAAAAATACACCTCAAACTTTTTAAATACACTGCGCCATGCCCTTATGGGCTAACTAGAGCCTACAGTAGGGGTGACTGACTTGTGATACAAAGGAATATTTGGGCCTGACAAGTGGGTGCACTCACCAAGTCGAATTGGCAGTTTAAACTGCACATACAGGCTCTGCAGTTGTAGGCCTGAGATGTGTTTGAAAGGCTACTGTAGTGGGAGGCACAACCAGTGCTACAGTCCCACTGGTAGCATTTAATTTGCAGGCCATGGGCACGTGTAGTGCATTTTACTAGGGATTTACAGGTAAAATAAATATATCAATTGTGGAGAGCCAATATTACCATGTTTTGGAGTACAAAGCACATGAACTTTAGCACTGGTCAGCAGTGGTAAAGTGCACAGACTCCTAAAGGCCAGCAAATGTGGGTCAGAAAAACAGGAGGTCAGAGGGCAAAATGTTAGGGGGAACACGCAAAGGATGCCAAGTCTAACAGGCCACAGATAGTATTAGTTCCCAGAAAACAGCACATGTGTGGATGAAATCTTTCTTTTTAAAATGCAGTGGACGTTCATTTTAGAATCAGAAAGTCACTCAGCAGTGATTAACTGATTCAGACTAATCATGAATGTTACCATTTTATTTTCCATTGTTTGTAGTCATATACTTTTGAATCTCTGTCACTTCTTTCGTGTTGGACGTGTAGAGCAGCAGATTGGTAGACGTGGCCTAGGAAGTAGGCAGATCATTATTTTAGCATTCGGCAATATTCAGTAATTGTTTGCAGGTGCAGCTAGACAGGAAAAAAACAATAGAAGTCTAAAACTGCAAGGTAAGGAACACACAGTTACAAATGCTGCATGGAGGTAGGCATTCTCAAGCACAGCACATGATTTTCTTTTAGTGACCAGCAAAAAGGTGTTCACTGATTTCCTTTCTTACTTTCAAAATTCATCAAGCAAGTTTTATTTGGAAGGGATTCTTTGTCCTTTGCAGATGCAAAGATTGATAAAGATTGTGAAACTATGCTTTTTTTTTGGTATTGCATAGCTTCCATCCGTATGTGGCTTGTGTTAGAAATGGGGTCTTTGGTTGGCAGTCAAGTTACTCCCTGTCCAAGCAAGGACCCTCACTCTAGTCAGGGTAAAGGAGAATCACCCTCAGTTAACCCCCGCTCACCACCTTGGTAGCTTGTCACAAGCAGGCAGGCTTAACTTCAGAGTTCTTGGTATAAAGTATTTGTACCAACACACACAGTAACTTAATGAAAACACTACAAAATGACACAACAAAGGTTTAGAAAAATAGAAAATATTTATCTAAACAAAACAAGACCAAAACGACAAAACTTCAACATACATAAGTCAAGTTATTAACTAAAAAACAAAAAGAGTCTTAAATCCTTGAGAAAACAGATAAAACACTTTTAGCGTTGAAGAGTACCTGGGTTGCGTCAAAATAACATGCACAGGTGAGTGTGCGTGGAAAAAGGTAGGCGGTGCGTTGATTTCTCACCCGTAAGTGAGCCCGTGCGTCATTTCTCCTTCTCTGGTCAGCGTGCGTTGTTTCTCCTCCCCGCAGGGGAGCGATGTGTCGATCCGCTTAGCACTCGGGTCGGGCAGGCGTTGCGTTGCTTTTCCGCACCCAGCAAGCTTTGCGTCAAAAATCCTGCCACATGGTATCAGCAAAACCGCACAATCTTGGTTGTGATGTTAACAGCCGGTGTTGCGCATCATTCTTCCAGCTGTGTGCATTGATTTTCAAGCCGCAGTGCCGGTGGAGCATCAATTTCTGCCCCAAAGCCGGCGGCACGCCGTTTTTCAGCTGCATATCGGAAGGTGCGTCGATATTTTCCCTGCACAGCGGTCTGTGCATGGATTTTCAGTCTTGGTCTGCCAGCTTCACCTCCTAAGGCCCCAGGAACTGGATAGGGCACCACTTGGCAGGGCAGGAGTCTCAGCAGAGAGTCCAGGTGCTGGCAGGAGAAGGCTTTGATGGCCCTGAGACTTCAACAACACGAGGCAAGCTCAGGACAAGCCCTTGGAGATTTCTTCACAAGCAGGAAGGCACACAAAGTCCAGTATTTGTCCTCTTGCACAGGCAGAAGCAGCAACTGCAGGATAGCTCCACAAAGCACAGTCTAAGGCAGGGCAGAAGGTCTCAGCTCTTCAGCTCTCCTTCCAGGCAGGGGTGTCTCTTGATATCCAGAAGTGATCTAAGGTCTGTGGTTTTGGGTGCCCTTCTTGTTCCCATTTTGGCCTTTGAAGTAGGTTTACTTCAAAGGAAAGTCACTCTTGTTTGTGAAATCCTGCCTTGCCCAGGCCAGGACCCAGACACACACCAGGGGATTGCAGTCTGAATTGTGTGAGGGGAGGCACAGCCCTTTCAGGTGTAAGTGACCACTCCTCCCCTCCCTCCTAGTGCAGATGGCTCATCAGGATATGCAGGCTACAACCCAGCCCCCTTTGTGTCACTATCTAGAGAGAGGTGCAAACAGCCCAACTGTCAAACTGACCCAGACAGGGAATCCACAAACAGACAGAGTAACAGAATGGTTTAAGCAAGAAAATGCTCACTTTCTAAAAGTGGCATTTTCAAACACAGAATCTTAAAACCATCTTTACTAAAAAATGTATTTTTAAATTGTGATCTCAGAGACCCCAAACTCCACATGCCTATCTGCTACAAAAGGAAATCTACGCTTTAATCAGGTAGCCCCCATGTTAAACTATGAGAGAGATAGTCCTTGCAACAGTGAAAATCGAATTTGGCAGTATTTCACTGTAGGACATATAAAACATATTAGTATAGGTCCTACCTTAACCATACACTGCACCCTGCCCATGGGGCTACCTCGGGCCTACCTTAGGGGTGTCTTACATGTAAGAAAAGGGAAGGTTAAGGCCTGGCAAGTGGGTACACTTGCGAAGTCGAATTGCCAATTAAAATCTGCACATACAGACACGGTGGTGGCAGGTCTGAGCCATGTTTACAGGGCTACTCATGTGGGTTGCTCAACCAGTGCTGGAGGCCCACTAGTAGCATTTGATTTACAGGCCCTGGGCACCTCTAGTGCATTGTACTAAGGACTTACCAGTAAATCAAATATGCTAATCATGGAATGCAAATTACGTACACATTTTATACAGGAGCACTTGCACTTTAGCACTGGATAGCAGTGGTAAAGTGCCCAGAGTAACGAAAACGGCAAAAACAGAGTCCAGCGCACAGCAACTATCTGGGAAAGAGAGGCAAAAAGCTAGGGGAAACCACGCCAAGGATGAAAAGTCTAACAGCTTGTCTTCAAGTCATGTGGTGAAGACCTGAGATTGCATTAATCTCTTCCACCTAGGATGGTGGAGTCACAATATTTGTCTTCTCATTAGCACTAGCTGGTTAAGAAAGAGATACTGGTTTGTCTTTACAGTGAATGCAAGTTGAATAGAGTTTGTTAAACATGCTGCAATTTGTTATTGCTATTGCACTTTGAGCCATGTAATATAATCATATAAGAAATTAGAGTTTGCTGATCAAGGTTCCGAGGATGTATTGTTAATGTCAATTAGGAGGAATTTGACACCATCTAGATGTACTAAAATCAAAAATTGGACAGTTACACACAGAGAATTCTCATGTAGGCAAAAAGTGTACTTATACAGTGTTGAAACTAGGGACAGGTCTGTGCTTTCCTGGATTTTTTTTTAAGGATATTTTCTAATTTCTCCAGCATTAATCTACATCTTCAATCAAGAGCTACAAGATTGTCAAGAAAGTTTTTTTACATTTGGTGGATTTTTCCTCCTAACTGTGACATGCTCAATGAGATATTCAACATCTTTCACATATAGTATTCTGTGCACAGTAGCACCCTGGATACAGCTAGGAGTCACCCTTTGCTTGGACAAACAGGAACATGCTTCACAGACCTTCTCATCATCCAGTCCTTGAGAGAGGGTTGTGTCTGTCGATATGAAATTTTGGACAACTACCCCTTCAAGAAACTTTCCAAGTAAAACCATTTAGGAGATTGTAAAGCATTGACGAGTCAATTTGAGTCCAGAGAGGGTTTCTTTAGTGTGAGAGAAGCTGACCTGTTTTAGTGATATTAAAAGACTGCCTCAGTGGTGGCGGAGGCATTAATTATCAGCAGGATTCGGCTGAGTGCTTCATTCCATACCTCAGGCGGATGTCATCTTCATAAGTTTATGAAGGCCAAGGGAATGCCAGTCATTGGCAGTGACTAAAATGTGGCCTGCGTTGGTGTGTCACAAGTGAGAATGTGCGTGATGAATATTTCATTAAAGATGGTTTATGTTTATTCAATGCAATCAGAAAGTGATGGCTCTCGGAGGGAGATAATGCATTGTTTGGTTGCTCGGAGGAGGGCATTCATTTTCCGCTTTAAATCTTCAATTGTGAATTGATAGTTCTTGGCTTCAATACAAACGATGAACTTCCTGCATGTGATGTGATAGTTCAATGTTTTTTTTTTCTGGTTGTAAATGGCCTTTTTTCTTTTGCCCACTTTTTCACTGCGTTATGATTAGTCACCCATTTTTTTTTATAACTCTGTTTTAATTTTTGGTGTGGTTTCAGGTGGTTTATATAAACCTGGTTGATTTTTGAGCAATTGTAAATCATGCTGCTTGTTGTTATTGAAGAGAGGATGTTTCTGGAAGTGTCTGATTGAGCATTTAAGGTGGAGTTGAGGAGGCTTCTTTTGATAGTTATGATATTGTATGCTGCAGACACTGAAATGGTACTATGGCCAGTTCAGTGCCATTGTTGTATGCTGTTGGCTTGCAGGGAAAGAATAAATAATCAGTTAAAAAAATCTTGTTATTAATGTGAATGAAGTCATGGTGTGTTGTATTAGGTCGAGCGCATAGGGTCTTCTTTCATTGTCACTGTGGTAGAGTATCAAGGGAGGATCAATTCTCTGAGGATGTCATTATCTGCATAGATGATTTACGTGATAGTATTGGTGAAGTTGTTGATGAAAAAGCTAATGCTCCAGGGGCCTTTATACAAGATGCACTTTGAATGTTTGAGTAGCTGGAAAACTATATACGGAAAATGTGACGGAGCTGATGAGACCACAGTCCTTTATGGGAGGTGAATTTGAGGATCCTGACTAGGTCACTATCGGTTTAGGCAATACTATAACTTTAAAATTCCCTTGCATAATTGGATACTGTACTACAGCAGCCACATATATCTGGTACGTTGTCAAGATTGGCATTCTTGATATAGAGCTGCATGCTTTTTTCATGAGTAATAAAAGATTGCCCTGACATGGGTTTTTCAAAACCAGAGCCCAAAAATTTCAAAATATTGCACATGACTTAACATTGACCTCAGCATCCAAAAGTTTTTTTTCCTGCTTTGGTTACAAGAATTCTCATTAATCTTATACATCAATGCAAATCCACACTTCAGCTTTATATTGTGTTTAACTCCACCTGAGATTAACTGCAGTATGTCCCCTGATAGAAATAGGGTTTTTGGTTGACTAGGATTTGAACCTTAGTCAAACAGCATCCAATATCCTAGTCAGGGTAAGTGTCAGGCAAACTGTTAATTAACTGCTGCTCACCCCTTAACTTAGAGGCAATGTGTAAGGTATTTGGGCAACACTTCAAACAGTGAAACAGTGAAACACCACACAAAATTAATCCACATCAGTTTAGAAGAATAGAGCAAGAACTAATAAATAAAACAATACCAAAATGACAAAAGCCCAATAAGTAGCACTCAAGTTATGAATTTTTAAAGATTAGACTGTAAAATAGCAGTTAAAAGAAAAAAGTGCCGAGTAGGGATATCTGGTTGCACCAGACCAGGACAAAGTCAAAGGTTCAACCAATCATGATGGAGTGCGGGAAGGCTACAGAGACCCAGTTGGGCCTACTAAACAAAAGTACCTTAAATCCAGGTTATGGAGCATTGCTTTGGTCCTGAACCATGCCATTAAAGAGATGCATCAATTCCCCCCCACATTTAAGGAGATGTGTTGAAATTCCCCATGCAGTGATGGTGACGTGTCAGTGCTGAGATGCAGTGGAGTTCAGGTGTGGGTTCCAGCTCCACCGCCGTCGAGGCAATACATCGAGCCATACAGCACTTACGCTGACATACGAAATGTCGGCATTGTCATTCAGGCTGTCATCGATGGGGGATGCTGGGACCTTGCTTCAAAGGAAGCACCTCAGTGTTGGTTTGGAAGGTGATGCACCGGTCATTTTGCACACAACCGCGGCAATGCAACAGTTCTGTCCACGCAATGGTAGGGATGCATCGATTCTGCCAATGCAGCAGAGGATGTGCTGGTTCTGCTGGAGCAAGCACCTTAGGTCTACTTCCAAGATCCTGAACTGGGGTGGCACCATTTGGCAATACAAACTCACAGATGACAAAGTACAGGTGCAGGAGTTAGGTGTTATGTCCCTGAGACTTTAGATCAGTAGGCCAGCAGACTAGCCCTTAAAGTCACTCTAGGTTCAAGTGACACAGATCAACCCATCTCACTCAGGCAGAGGAACAGGAGGCAGCAGTGCAACACAGCAGGGCAGGAGTCCAGTAAAGGAGCAGTCCAGCAGAGTGGCAGTCTTTCAGAAGCACAGCAGTCCTTCTTCCTGGCAGAGTATTCGCAGGTCTAGAAGTGTACTGAGTTGGTGGGGTCTGAGGTACAGTACTTATATCCAGTTGGGCCTTTGAAGTGGTGTAGACTTCAAAGATAGGTTTTTAAAGTGCACAGACATCCTGCCCTTCCTGCTCTCGCTCCAGACTCACTACAGGGGGGTTATGCAGCCCTTTGTGTGGGGACAGGACACAACCCATCCAGGTGAGAGTGAAGCAGTGACCAGCTCTTCCCTCCCATCCTGCAAGGATGGCCTATGAAGACCCATCAAGTCACCCCTAAGCTAAGGGTCTGTAAATTAAATGCTACTAGTGATTCTGCAGTACTGTTTGTGACACCCACATAAGTAGACCCTTATCTTTGTCTCAGGGCTGCCATTGCAAGACCTGTAAGTGCAGTATTACTGCCACCTCGACTTGGCATCCAAAACCCTTTTATAAGCCTTAAACTCCCCTTTTATTACACATAAGACACCCAAAACCCTTTGACAAGCCTTAAACTCCCCTTTTATTATATAATGTAGGCCCTATGTGATCCACGGGGAAAAGTGAAGTGTGTTTAGGGGTCGTGGCATTTACTTTTAAGTTTTACATGTCCTGGTAGTGAAAAACTCCCAAAGTTGTTTTTCACTATATGGAAGCCTACACCTCTCATAGGCCAGCATTAGGAATTCCTTAATATGCTTTTAAGCTGTAATTCCTGATCAGAAAATAGTAGTTACATAATTTTTCATATCTTTGGAATGTTAATGATAAATCCTCTTTATCCGTAATGTCAGATTTAACAATTCTATTTCAGAAATGCCACTTTTAGAAAGTAGGCATTTCTCTGGTTTTACTGCATTATGTGCCTTGCAGTCTGTCTCCAGTCTACGTCCAATCTACGTCAGGTCTGTGATGGGTGACAGCTCCCCTTGTGCTTTCCATTGAGACAGCCACAAACCCATGGCACGCAACTGCATCTGAATTCATCTGCATACTGAAGGGTCTTCCCGGGCACCTACACTTCAAAGGGTAGTGGCCTGACCCCACAGAAAGGACTGATTACCCCCCACAGATGTCCTGACAGACAGGACTGGGCTAAAAGGGGAAATGGTACACTTCAAAACTACTCTTTGAAGTCTCCCTCACTTCCAAGGAACATTTGGGTATACGTACTGGGACTCTGACCCCATCAGAACAGACACTTCTTGACCTGCAACTGAGTCTCTGTCAGAAGAACTGCTGTGCTGCCCAAATAACTCAACTGGACTGCTTTTCTGGAAGGACTGCTTTTCTGGAAGGACTGCTTTTCTGCTTGTGGCCCTGTGGCGTGCTTCTCTCTGACCCTGATAGAAGGATTCTGCCTTCCCATCAGAGTGATCTCCAAAGGCTTGCTGGCTTGCCCTCTGTTCTCCTGCAGTCTCAGGAACATCAAGGACTGCTCACAACTCTCTTGGAGCTGCTGGACTCTGCTCTCTGTGAGCCTCACCCTTGCCTCAAGTGAGGCAGAAAAAATGGTGCATCTCCGAAATTGATGTAGCAGCTGCCAGACGACAGCGGATCCACAGCCTGTGCGGCTCACCGACGATAATATGCATGGCCCCACAGCGACGCATCACCTTCAACTGGAAGGAGCCCACCGACAACCCAGTGACCCAACTGCTTAGAAAATACCAATATATCGGGCCCTCCACATCAGCTCATTCCTCCATCCAATATACTGTTACAGCGGACCTTGTGTTGGATATGTAACTGGCCTACACTCCAGTCTCGTCAGCCTGAACTTTGGATTTGCACTGGTCCCTCGTGACCTCAGGTAAGCTCTTTGACTGCTAGGTCCTGTTTTCACATTTAGGCCCTCATTACAACCCTGGCGGTCAGTGTAAAAGCAGCGGTAAGACCGCCAACAGGCTGGCGGAATAAAAATGGAATTATGACCGCGGCTGAAACCGCCAACATAGACAGCCACTTTAATACTCCGACAGCCATGGCGGTACAGACAAACACTGCGGCGGTAACCGCCAACAGACAGGCGGAAGACAAAGTACTTCCCACAGTATTACAACAGGCCAATCTGCCACCTTTTCCAGGATGGATTCACCGTGAACAAAAACACGGCGGAAACAGGTCTTGGAAGGGAAAACGCTCACCTCTACACACCCAACGAGGAACCAGGATGCCATTGAGCCAGAACTCCATATTCTACCTGCCTTTGTCTTCCTGCTCCTCTACCAGGAGCACGAACGCTGGAGGCGAAGACCACGGTGAATACTGCACCTACGACACAGGGGAGGGGGAGGGAAAAGAGAGTGACACCCCCACGCAACACGCAACACCCCCACCCCCACCCTCACCCACTACAACACACACACAAATACATGTTGATACATTACATTTACACTCCCCAACCTCCCCGGCAGAATGCAAAGACAAAAGGAAATGATTGTAACCATTGTAATCAATTAAAATCCAGTACTCAAAAATATATGTACACTATTAACAAATATATACACCAAGAATACAAGTCCAGGTACTGCACAATTTATAGTCCGTGGACCACTGGGCCCAAAATGCATGTGCGAAGCCCACACAAGATACCTGATCAAAACGGAGAGAGCACTGCAGGGGAATCAGATAGAAATACAACAGGCACCTCAGGGAGAAGGAAAGGGGGGGCACCTCAGCTGGATGAGTGCATGACGCCAGATCCACGAGGGGGCTCCATGCCCATTGATGTATCCTGGGGAGTGCAAAGCCACAGTCTTCCAAGTCTTTCCAGTGGGTGGTTTGCCCACTGCTTTATCCTGGGGAGTGCAAAGCCACAGTCTCTCAAGTCTCTCCAGTGGGTGGTTTGCCCACTGCTCTATCCTGGGGAGTGCAAAGCCACAGTCTCTCAAGTCTCTCCAGTGGGTGGTTTGCCCACTGCTCTGTCCTGGGGAGTGCAAAGCCACAGTCTCTCAACTCTCCAGTGGGTGGGTTGCCCACTGCTTTATCCTGGGGAGTGCAAAGCCACAGTCTCTCAAGTCTTTACAGTGGGTGGTTTGCCCACTGATGCATCCTGGGGAGTGAAAATCCACAGTCTCTCAAGTGGATAACAGTCTCCACTGGTTCTGGAGGGGGCTTGGTGCCCAGAGTGCTTCATCTTGCCAAGTACTGAGGTAGTGGATGAGACTCTCCACTGGTTCTGGACGGGGCTTGGTGCCCAGAGTGCTTCATCCTGCCAAGGACTGAGGTAGTGGATGAGATTCTCCAATGGTTCTGGAGGGGGCTTGGTGCCCAGAGTGCTTCATCCTGCTCCTGGCGGCTTCAGTAGCTGCTGGCACCACTGTTCCCGCTGATGTGGTGGCTGAGGTGCTGGGTTGGGACCTGGAAAGGCGTGCCCTAGGGGACTGAAAGGGTGGGGGAGGTGAGGGGAAGAGGTCAAGGTTTGACAGGAAACACACTGGGACGGGTAGATGGAGGTGGTTTGGGAGTGGAGGAAGAGGTAGTGGTTGTAGGAGGTGTCCGTTTGCTGACTTTGGGTGAAGGTGCATGGGCTGGAGGTTGTCGTGAGGATGGCTGTTGGGTGGGTGTATGGGTGCGTTTGTGACACAGGGGATGTGTGAATGGTAGTGGGGGTGGTGAGTGCACGTGAGCGCTGTGTGGTGATGGGTGTGCTGGTGATGGACATAGTGGATGAAGATGTCGTGCATGCAGGTGTGAGTGGATACGTGGCAGGGAGGGAGGAGGGAGACGAGGAGGGGGGGACACAGTGGAGGCAGTGGCTGTTGGTATGTCTGCATGGGTATGATGCTTGGGTGAGTGCCTATGGGATGTGTGGTGCTTATGTTTGCCTGAGCTTCCCTTGTGTGTTGAGGTGTGTGCATGCTGGTCTGATGGTATGCTTGGGATAGGCTGAGGTACAGGGGTTTCGGTCTGGGTGGAGGAAGTTGGAGGGGGGAGGCTTGACACAGGGACAATGGCTACCATCAGTGCTGAGGCCAGAGTCTGAAAAGCTCACTGTTGGGCTGCCTGAGAAGAATGAATGCCCTCCAGGTATGCATTGGTTTGTTTCAACAGCCTCTCTACACCCTGGATGGCATTCAAAATGGTAGACTGCCCAACAGTGAGGGATCTGTGGAGGTCAAGGGCCTCCTCACTGAGGGCAGCAGGGCTTACTGGGACAGGGGCTGTGGTGCCTGGGGCGAAGGAGATGCCCACCCTCCTGGGTGAGCTGGCACGGGACACACGCTGAGGGGCTGCTGGGAGGGCGGTGCTGGTAGGAGGGGTGGCGGCTGTACCTGTAGATGCTGGGGGCACAGAGGGGCCTACCATCGCAAGGGATCTCCCATAAGAGGAGGAGTCCGTGTCGCTGCTCTCAGCTCCTGTCCCTGCCGTGGAGCTCCCCTCGCCCTCCATCCCACTGGTGCCTTCAGACTCCGTTGTCTCGCCCTCCAGGGCCATGTGGGATGCAGCTCCCTCCTGCTCCGGTGCCACTGCTCCTCCGCCTGATGATGCTATTGCACACAGGAACAGGGAGACCAAAAAAAGGGAGGGGGGGAAGACAGAAGAAAGTCATGTTAAGTGCATGCAATACCGCTACCGTTGGCGGACACTACAGACACAGAAGACCTCTGCACTACGCCGTGCACTTAGAGTTCCCTAATTAATCACAGGGACATGGGGCACAAGGCCTATGCCCGATTGCTGCACACATGGAAGTCACACAAGTCTGACTAGGTGTAGTTAGCTCTGAACACTGGTGGGGTGGGGTGCCACATGGCTTGTCGTATGAAGGGACCTTGCCTACTAAACTCGCCCTGGCCTCGGGGAACCCACAGCCCACCTCCCCCACCCAGACACCTCGTAATGCGCGTAGAGTCAGCTGAATGAGAGTGTACTCACTCCCTTGTGGCTACTGTGATGCCCTCAAGCGCCCATCCAACTCCAGATACGCCACCGCCAGGATCCGGAACATCAGGGGGGTCCTAGTGCGACGGGCACCCCTCCCACGTTGGGAGGCCATCCCCAGCTGGGCCTCCGCCGTCTTCTTGCTCCAGCAGCAAATGTCTTTCCAGCTGTGGGTGCTCTATCTGTGGTGGACCCCCAGGGTCCCGAATTCCTTGGCAATGGCACGCCAAATATCCTTCTGGTGAGCGCTGACCTACAGGAATAGTACAGGGGAAATGGAGAAGATATAACCGTCCGAACCGTCATACTCATTGGCCCGCGTTCCTACCCTTGCCATGACGCACATGCACTCACCGTTGTTTCATGCACGCCTCATTCTCCACCCCTATCTTCCATCCACACCACCCCACCCCACACAGACATTGCCCATACAGCATGCTCACAGTATACTTACCTGTTTGTCTGGAGGACCGTAGAGTAGCGTGTACTGGGGGAGGACCACATCCACTAGTTTCTCCAACTCCTCAGTGGTGAAGGCAGGGGCCCTTTCCCCAGACACATGAGCCATTGTCTCTTCCAGACTGAGGTCACAGCAGCACTTGCAGTGTAGGTCCTCTCCTGTCGAAGATCAGGTATCAAGTGAGTGAACAGAGAGAAAATGGCGGTCACGTCCGCGACGGTGCGTACCGTCACCGCGGTCGTAAAACGTCATTGGCTCCTGGGCCCCATAAGGTCCAATGTTAACCAATGCAGGATTGTGCCGCGGTCTTTGACCGCCTACCGCGACGGTATCCAACGCCAGCGCAGTTACCTCATATCCGCTTGTCCCAACTTACAGGTCAGGCAGATGCCATTTCAGGGGGCCACATGGCATTATTTTTAAATGCATCACACATATCTAGGCCTTGCATACACATTAAGACAGGGACATAGCGGATTGAAAAATGTGTGCAATAAAGTTGTGTTTTCGTACCTCAGTGTTGGCTGACCCTCTGCTCGCTGTTCTCCTCCATAGAGCACGTCCACTGGGGCAGGTGAGGAGATGGCGGCATCCTCCGGTGTACAGACCGCTGGTGGACCTGTCAACAATGGAAGAGCAACATGTAATTGTCACCTACAGACTGGACCGTGCCACAATCCATGAACTGTGTGCCCAGTTGGAGCCGGACCTGATGTCAGCTATCCGCCATCCCACAGGTATCCCCCCTCTAGTGCAGGTGCTGTCAGTACTCCATTTCCTGGCAAGTGGATCTTTTCAGACGACAGCGGCCATAGCATCAGGGATGTCCCAGCCTATGTTCTCCAAAGTGTTGTCCAGAGTGTTTTCTGTCCTGCTGAAACACATGCGCAGCTACATAGTTTTCCCTCAGGTGGAGGGTTTGCCTACAGTGAAAGGTGACTTCTATGCCCTGGGACATATCCACAACATCATTGGTGCCATTGATGGGACACATGTGGCCTTGGTCCCCCCTCCCCCCGCAGGAGTAAACAGGTGTATAGAAACCGGAAGAGTTACCATTCAATGAAGATGGTGTGTTTGGCCGACCAGTACATCTCTCATGTGAACGCCAAGTTTCCTGGCTCAGTGCATGACACTTACATTCTGAGGAATAGCAGCATCCCTTATGTGATGGGGCTACTCCAGAGGCACCGTGTGTGGCTATTAGGTGAGGATACGGACCCTATACAGTGTGACTAGGCGTCTGGGTCTCGGGTTGTCCCTACGGGTTAGTGTGTGTCTATCAGTTGTCCATCGACATTTGCAGGTGTCTCTGGTTACCCCAACCTGTCATGGCTACTGACCCCAGTGAGAAATCCCAGGACAAGGGCAGAAGAACGCTACAATGAGGCCCATGGACGAAATAGGAGGGTTATAGAGAGGAACTTCGGCCTCCTGAAGGCCCGGTTCAGGTGCCTCCATATGACAGGTGGTTCCCTATTCTCCTCACCAAAGAAGGTGTGCCAGACCATCGTGGCCTGCTGTATGCTTCACCAACTTGGCTTTGCGACGACAGGTGCCTTTTCTGCAGGAGAATAGTCTAGATGGAGGTCTTGTAGCAGCTGTGGAGCCTGTGGACAGTGAAGACGAGGAAGCAAAAGAAGAGGATATCGACAACAGAAACACAGTGATCCATCAATACTTCCAGTGAGACACAGGTAAGAAGACATCACTGCCTGCTACATCTGATACACTTGTTCTACCTCTCATCTGTCTGTCACTTTCACCCTGTGTATGGACCCTGAGTTGTCACTTTCCCTTTCTATTTCACAGATGTGGTCCCACTGTGTGACATCTGCTTTGTTTCCTCATGGACTAGAGCTGTGTGACATAGGTATGTTGACAATACAATGGATATTGCATTTTTCATCAGTTATTGCAAATACACATTTTTGAAAACACAGTCTGACTCCAGATAGTTTTGTGATTTAAGGGTGTTTATTTAAGGGCTAAATATTGGAGGGGGCTGTAAAATAGTCGGGGTGATGGTGGAGGAATGTCCATGGAAGAGTCCAGTCTATTAGTCCCACAGGTGCATTGTCCAAAGGGGCATAGGAAGTGGAGCTGGTGCAGTTTATGGATGGACAGGGTGACAAAGTGGGACAAAGGGATGACAATCAGGGTGGTCTCATTTCTTGGTAGGGGTCTTGGCATTGTTCTCTGTCTTTTTCCTGGATCTCAGGGACCGCTTGTGGGGTGGTTCTCCATCTGCAGGGAGAGGGGTGCTGGTGTCGTGGTCCTGTGGCGGTGCCTCCTGTCCACCAGCGCCGGCGGAGGTAGTGGGCAGTTCATCATCCAGGCTAGTGTCAGGGGCCCCTTGTTGTGCCACAGTGTCCCTCCTGGTGTTGACGAGTTCCTTCAGCATCCCTACAATGGTGCCCAGGGTGGTATTGATGGATTTGAGTTCCTCCCTGAACCCAAAATACTGTTCCTCCTGCAGCCGCTGCGTCTCCTGAAACTTGGCCAGTACCGTTGCCATTGTCTCCTGGGAATGGTGGTAGGCTCCCATGATGTTGGAGAGGGCCTCGTGGAGAGTGGGTCCCCTGGGCCTGTCCTCCCCCGATCGCACAGCAGCCCTCTCAGTTCCCCTGTGTTACTGAGCCTCTGTCCCCTGAACCGTGTGCCCACTGCCACTGCCCCCAGGTCCCTGCTGTTGTTGGGGTGGTGGGTTAGCCTGGGTTCCCTGTAGTGGTGGACACACTGCTGCTTGACGTGTCCTGGGACAGAGGTATGGGCCCGCTGGGTGGGTGGTGTGCTGGTGTTTCCAGAGGGGGGAGGCTCCGTTGTGGCTTGTGCCAGTGTAAGGGGAACCAACTGTCCAGAGGTCCCAGATGGGCTGGGCTGGTCATCTAGATCCAGTTGGACATAGCTGTTGTCATCACTGTAGGCCTCTTCTGTGGGTGGGGTGGACATGTCTGGAACCTCCTGTTCGGTGACGTTGGGTAGGGGTCCTACAAGGGTGTAAAGGCATAATTATTGCATCTGTGTGTGCCATGGTGTGCAATGGGTGGGTGACCCTGTACCCCAGTGCTTACATTCTTGTGTAGGACCTTGTGTGATAATTGTTTATGGGTGTGTGTGGGTATGTGCAGTGGCCATGCATTGGTTATGGGTGTCCATGCTTTGTTGTTGCATGCAGGGCTTGGTCTTGGGATGGGTGGGCTGTGATAGTGGGACATCTGTGAGGGGTTGGAGTGATGGGGGTGAGGGCGGGGGTGGGGGTATGCAATAGCATGCAGCTAGGGTGGGGGATGAAGTAGTGAAAGATTTGACTTACCAGAGTCCATTCCTCCAGCTACTCCTGCGAGGCCCTCAGGATGCAGTATAGCCAAGACCTGCTCCTCCCATTTTGTTAGTTGTGGGGGAGGAGGTGGGTTTCCGCCGCCAGTCCTCTGAACCGCGATGTGGTGTCTTGAGACCACAGAACGTACCTTCCCCCGTAGGTCGTTCCACCTCTTACTGATGTCATCCTGTGTTGTTGGGTGTTGTCCCACTGCGTTAACCCTGTCCACAATTCTGCACCATAGCTCTCTCTTCCTAGCTATAGAGGTGTGCTGCACTTGTGATCCGAATAGCTAGTATTCCCTATTTGTAATTACCTATTTAAGGAATCCAAAATTGCAATTCCCTAATCAGAGTTGCAATTTTAAGGAATCGCTATTTTTGCGAGTCCTTAAAATTGCACTGTGAATTCCCTTCATAAATCATGAAAGGTGATTTTGCATTCGCAAATGGTGGAATTTAGGGCCAGATGTAGCAAACCATTTGCAACTCGCAAACGGCGAAAATCGCCGTTTGCGAGTCGCAAACTTGTGTTTGATATGCAGAAATGCACATTGCGAGTCGGAACCGACTCGCAAAATGCATTTCAGAGTCGCAAATAGGAAGGGGTGTTCCCTTCCTATTTGCGAGTCGCAGTGGTATGCAACTCCATTTGCGACCACGTACGCGGTCGCAAATGGAGTCGCAGTTACCATCCACTTGAAGTGGATGGTAACCCATTCGCAAACGGGAAGGGGTCCCCATGGGACCCCTTTCCCTTTGTGACTGGACCCCAAATTATTTTTTCAGAGCAGGTAGTGGTCCAAGGGACCACTACCTGTCCTGAAAAAATCCGAAACAAAAGGTTTCGTTTTTTTTTTTCTAAGTGCAGCTTGTTTTCCTTTAAGGAAAACGGGCTACACTTGGAAAAAAAAACTGCTTTATTTAAAAGCAGTCACGGACATGGAGGTCTGCTGACTACAGCAGGCCTCCATACCCGTGAGTGCCCATAGTCGCTATGGGGCCGCAATTTGCGACCCACCTCATTAATATTAATGAGGTGGGTCTTTGCGACCCCATAGCGACTCGCAGACGGTGTCTGAGACACCGTTTTGCATAGCAAATTGCGACTTGCAATTTGCGAGTCGCTCGGACTCGCAAACTGCAAGTCACAATTTGCTACGTTGCTACATCTGGCCCTAAGCGATTTGCACCGTTTGTGAATACAAAATCGTTTGATACATCTGGCCCTCGATTTGCACTTGTTTTTGCGAATTGTATTACAAATCAAATACAATAGACATTTCATTTGTATTTGAGTTAGGTTGTGGACTAATAGTACGCATTTTGATATATGGATAGCTAAAAAGTTGAAAAGGCTGTATTTGAAGAAAAAATCAGACTATATATACATTACATACCTTTCCTACCATCTGTACCTTTTATAGTGGTCCAAAGCATATCTGAATGTTATTTTCCAGCAAACACTGCCCTACTGTAATCTATCACAGTAAAATGCATAAAAAGCCAGCAATTATCATTCTATTTCCACAAAACTAACGGTTTCTTACACCTCTGTTTAAAAAATTGATCATTCATGGGACAGTTTTACCTAAGCTTAAACATTTTGCAGCTTCGATGCCCGATGTATTTAACAGTAATTAGTGATAATGCTGAAATGTGAATGGCTAGGAGAACGTTCAAAATTTCCTTCCATGGGCCAATATAATGATTTACGTCAGAGCGATACAGCCCAGCACACCTGATTTACTTGAAAATGAATTTTGTATAAACTGGAAATTTCTTCAGCTGTCCGCCTCATTTAACTCACTGAGTCATGGCCACCACACATCAGCTCTGTGTTCTGTGTAGAAAAACAGCATTAAAATAATGTCCCCATAATTAAGAATAGTTGTGACAGTCCTTCCATTATTGGTAGTTATTTGCCTTGTTGATAAATTGCGGTACATTTTGGGAAAATTGATGTAGAGCTGTGAGCTGCTCACACCTCAATAGATTGCAGCATTTCCAGTACCCTCAGCTTGAGAGATTTGCCTGCTGCTAATGCAGGGCGACAGGCTAAAAGTGAACAAATGCTGTTTACTGACATTGTAGATGCTGCTTTGCAGGATGGCGCAGAGAGTGAAAAAATGTGGAGAGATGATTGTGTCAGAACTTATCATATTCACGCGAGAGCAAAGACGGAAAAGAAAATGACAGACCCTTGTGCGTGTGCTGGGCGCTATGCTTCACCTGAAAGTCAACCATTTTAGTTGGTATTTGATTTGACCACTAACAGAACCTACGAAATGAAGCTTCAAACTTAAATCAATGGATAGTTTGAACACTCTTTCACATGATGTAAATGATCATATTTAGATTGCTTTTAAAACACATGTAGTGATTCATCTAGCTGACACTTGTAGTATTTTCATCCTTCGCAGGAATCAGTGCTCATTGAGGTGGATGGATCCAGTAACTAGTTTTTAGAACCATCACCAAAATTTCTATACAAACCCAATTAATGTAAACACCATGACCAATGTGGCCATGAAAGGAAATCTCTGTTAAAAATAAAGTTAAGGGATTTATTACAATCACAAACTTAAAGTCATGTAGACCATTTGCAATGCCAAAACACAAAGGTGCAAAGTCACCAATGGTTGCCCAAGGTGACAAAATAAGTTCAGGTGAACTAACATTAGCAAAACTAAGCATTCAAGAAGAGCAACACGTAATATCAAAAGAAATATCGGGGATTCAGAAATCAAACATTGTTCAGGATTAGCAATGATCAGTCAAACGAATTCAGCAGTCATAATTTAGGCAGGGCCGTGATAAAGCCTACAGCTAACCAAATCAGGGAAATATCTGTGTGGGGAGAAACATATGTGGGCAAAATACAAAAAGCGCAAACAAGTTTTGGAAAAGGATAAACTCAGACTGCAAGCTACTAAGATAGGCAAAAGATAAGTAGAATGGGAGTCAGCATTTCAGAAGCTGGACCGTGAGTCTTCTGAAGGGGATTAGGTAAAGATTTCTAAGACTCAAAGGGCATCTAAAGGGGCACAGCAGAGAGAAAGATACCTCTCCAAGGGGCCCACCATTCAGGAATTCTTCATCAGCAAGGCATCTGCAAGCATCAGGGAAGTCTAAGGGATCTCTGAGAACTACCCAAATTCCAACTGGGCACTGTCATATCAAATGTCATAGAGCTTTCTGATTCATCAAAGGTATCATGTCATGTTGAAGGGGCATTATCCAATAATAATCAATCACATGGCTCCAAGTTGTAACATGCTCTTCCTTTCCCAAGCCTTCCATGAGAACATCTTTCATCTGTGAGACTCCATGCAAGTTTGAAACAATTGAATATGATGTCAAACCATGTTCCACAATGTCCTTTTTTTAAGGGCATTACGCTACATTCTCTCAATGTTTGAACAATAGGGCCTAGTGCCAAATTCTAGTCTTCTTATGGGAAAACAGTCTGAAAGAAAACTCATGCTATGAAATTAAATAAGCATTTCCTGCACAGTCATGAAATACAAGCTTCAATAGACCTTACTAATGCTAACACAAGAGAATTATAGAAATGCATTTAATCAATATGTTTTAATAAAACACACAAACGTATTAATTCAGCATTATTAATACTTAATTAGTGTGAATATTACATTTAATTTTAAATAGAAAAGTTGTGTTAACACACTTCATTAGATGCGGCAGAGAAATACATTTCTCTCACCATTTCCCTCACTCTTTGCACATATTTTTAATTAATAAATCATTAGAAATTCAATATTGTTTCAATGTGCACTGTTAGTCTAGAGTCTAAATTACATTATAACATCAGTTTTATCCCCCTAAGATGTAATTTAAATCAAATACCATCTAAGTCGAACTCTGAAATACAAGCAAATTCACATTTAAATAGCATGCCAGTGCAACATCTACATTTAAATGTTAACATTTTAATTAGCATAAAACATAAACTGTCACATTCTAATGACTTTTTTTACATGAGAGGCTCTACTAAAGTTTAGACTACATCTCATGCTTATTAGCGGTGGTTGAGGCACTGAAAGCTCGAGACAGGCTCGAGGATTAAGCCTAGCTATGGCTCAGCTTAAGGTCCTGTTGGAACCTCGAGCACAGCTTTCGTGTGGCTTCTGCCTGCTTCCTGGCATTATGGCCAGACTTTGAAACCAGGGAACCAGATTTAAGCCTCGGGGTTGGCTCGACATCTTGTGATTCTGGACAAATCGCTAAATCTTCCCATCCCTATGAACAATGAAGGATGACTTTGTGAACTGTGACTGGTGCTCATGTAAAGCGCTCAGAGTTTATGCTATATAAAAAACATGCACAAAGAAGTAAAGACAAAGCCTTAACATAGGGAAGGACAAATATATACCCATTTACTTGCTGATTTGTACAAAGAGAAACCAGAAAACATGCATAAATCGTGGCTTCCCCGCTTAAACTGTGTGATCGTAAGCAAAGTATTTCAACTCTTTTTCTTCATTATCCTGTATGAAAGAACTTTCAAATGTGGGTTCAGAATACCAGTTGTACAAAAATGTATTGTGTTTGATTTATTAGGCTATAATGTTACTCTAGAAAAATATGGGCCACAATAGGGTTTACATGACAACTTCTGTCTTCTTAGTTCCTTAATGGTTCATGTTTTAAAAATAACACTTTTAGTAAATTACTTCTCAGTACAGTGCTGTAATGTGACGTATTAATGTCAATGCTTCTACTTGTTAAAAAAAATCACTTTTTTTAATTTTAAAGAGACTTTATCTTATATTATGTGATGTTTGTTGTATGATTTACATAGGAAACATTTTCTGGGCTGAGCTTGTGCATGGGCTCTAAGATCTAATCCAGACCCTTGGTTTTCCTCTGGCTCGGCTCTCCCTGTTAATTTGTTGACTCCCCCATCTGCAGTGCTAATGTGAAATGGACCAGACATGCCAAGCAGTTTTGTGACACCAAGAGCTGATGATAGTGGAGAAACTCACGTTCCCAAGACAGATTTTGGTGTGAATTTGGGATGAAAGACCATTATCTGCAGTTGGACTGTAAATAAGCCCTCAATACAAAATGGATGGTCAATCTGAAGATGTTTGTGTGCCAGATTGTGTTTAGGTTAAGAAAATAAAAGACACCACTTAGCCACAGCACTTGCAGTAACTACAGCCACAGACTTCCTGCAGGTTTAGGACCTGATCAGCATGACGAGCAAGTGCTTCAAAACTTTGAGGAAAGAACTATTAGGGGGCTCAAGTTCAAAGAGAATGTACCTCCTTCTAAGACAAAAAACATCTGTATCTTTGTAAGTATACTCCATTGAGGCAGTTTTGCCAGAGATAATTTTAGACCAAAGGAAGAATCAAATTAATGTTATCTTGAGAACTCAACCAAATACTGTATTGGGCAACCTTGCCATTAACAGCTTTCCCCTACATGTAAAGTCGTTGGCTTCTTTTTACCAATTTACGTTGCATTCTGAGACTTATTGTTCTGCTTCTAACTATATATGTTTGAATGTGGCATTCCAGATTGCCAAAAGCTGCAGACTGAGACATCACTGCCGAACGCATTGTGCCTGGCATTCAAGTCGCCTGATGATTGTAATGAAAAAGACATGCATCCAAAGACCAGAGTGGTTTAGAATTAAAAATGCACTTGTGAGAAAAGGGTGTTATTTAAAAATGGAAAGGTAAATATACAAGTTAGACCTTTAAAGGGTACTTTTGAGGACACATACAGGCCTTGAACTGGCTCCATGAAATCTCATTGGTACTTTCTTACCTTGCATATTACACCCCAGGGTTTGTATCTGCCTCCAGAGGGTCACCATTATTCAGAATGCTGTGATTCGGGACAAATTACTTTATCTATCTTCACCTCATAATGCCAATATTTGTTGCATAGTGCAGCATCGTAAATGCAATTAAGATTGCAAAGTGAACTTGAGCCTCCACCAAATCAATCACAATTCATGCCAGTGCTACCAATATACTGTCTAATGGGACCCCAGTAGAAATTAAACATTTACTACTGCCAAATGGAAAATGAATGACTACCAAACATAGCTTGATTAAATCATATGAAGCAGTGCTCAGTGCTCATTGAGGTGGATGGATCCAGTAACTAGTTTTTAGAACCATCACCAACATTTCTATACAAACCCAATTAATGTAAACACCATGACCAATGAGGCCATGAAAGGAAAGCTCTGTTAAAAATAAAGTTAAGGGATTTGTTACAATCACAAACTTAAAGTCATGTAGACCATTTGCAATGCCAAAACACAAAGGTGCATAGTCACCAAGGGTTACCCAAGGTGACAAAATAAGTTCAGGTGAACTAACATTAGCAAAACTAAGCATTCAAGAAGAGCAACACCTAATATCAAAAGAAATATCAGGGATTCAGAAATCAAACATTGTTCAGGATTAGCAATGATCAGTCAAACGAATTCAGCAGTCATAAATTAGGCAGGGCCGTGATAAAGCCTACAGTTAACCAAATCAGGGAAATATCTGTGTGGGGAGAAACATATGTGGGCAAAATACAAAAAGCGCAAAACATTTTTGGAAAAGGATAAACTCAGACTGCAAGCTACTAAGATAGGCAAAACATAAGTAGAATGGGAGTCAGCATTTCAGAAGCTGGATCGTGAGTCTTCTGAAGGGGATTAGGTAAAGATTTCTAAGACTCAAAGGGCATCTAAAGGGGCACAGCAGAGAGAAAGATACTTCTCCAAGGGGTCCAGCATTCAGGAATTCTTCATCAGCAAGGTATCAGCAAGCATCAGGGAATTCTCTGGGATCTCTGAGAACTGCCCGAATTCCAACTGGGCACTGTCATATCAAATGTCCTAGAGCTTTGTGATTCATCAAAGGTATCATGTCATGTTGAAGGGGCATTATCCAATAATAATCAATCACATGGCTCCAAGTTGTAGCATGCTCTTCCTTTCCCAAGCCTTCCATGAGATCATCTTTCATCCGTGAGACTCCATGCAAGTTTGAAACAATTGAATATGATGTCAGTCCATGTTCCACAATGTCCTTTTTTTAAGGGCATTACGTTACATTCTCTCAATGTTTGAACAATAGGGCCTAGTACCAAATTCTAGTCTTCTTATGAGAAAACAGTCTGAAAGAAAACTCATGCTATGAAATTAAATAAGCATTTCCTGCACAGTCATGAAATACAAACTTCAATAGACCTTACTAATGCTAACACAAGAGAATTATAGAAATGCATTTAATTAATATGTTTTAATAAAACACACATAATATGCAAACGTATTAATTCAGCATTATTAATACTTAATTAGTGTGAATATTACATTTAATTTTAAATGGGAAAGTTGTGTTAACACATTTCATTAGATGTGGCAGAGAAATACATTTCTCTCACCATTTCCCTCACTCTTTGCACATATTTGTAATTAATGAATCATTAGAAATTCAATATTGTTTCAATGTGCACTGTCGGTCTAGAGTCTAAATTACATTATAACATCAGTTTTATCCCCCAAAGATGTAATTTAAATCAAATACCATCGAAGTCGAACTCTGAAATACAAGCAAATTCACATTTAAATAGCATGCCAGTGCAACATCTACATTTAAATGTCAACATTTTAATTAGCATAAAACATAAACTGTCACATTCTGATGACTTTTTTGACATGAGAGGCTCTACTAAAGTTTAGACTACATCTCATGCTTATTAGCGGTGGTTGAGCCACTGAAAGCTCAAGCCAGGCTCGAGGATTAAGCCTAGCTATAGCTCAGCTTAAGGTCCTGTTGGAACCTCGAGCACAGCTTTCATGTGGCTTCTGCCTGCTTCCCTCCATGTACCCTGGATGTGGCATTACGGCCAGACTTTGAAACCAGGGAACCAGATTTAAGCCTCGGGGTTGGCTCGACATCTTGTGATTCTGGACAAATCGCTCAATCTTCCCATCCCTTTGAACAATGAAGGATGACTTTGTCAACTGTGACTGGTGCTGATGTGAAGCGCTCAGAGTTTATGCTATATAAAAAACTGCACAAAGAAGTAAAGACAAAGCCTTAACATAGGGAAGGACAAATATATACCCATTTACTTGCTGATTTGTAGAAAGAGAAACCAGAAAACCTGCATAAATCGTGGCTTCCCCGCTTAAACTGTGTGATCGTAAGCAAAGTATTTCAACTCTTTTTCTTCATTATCCTGTATGAAAGAACTTTCAAATGTGGGTTCAGAATACCAGTTGTACAAAAATGTATTGTGTTTGATTTATTAGGCTATAATGTTTCTCTAGGAAAATATGGGCCACAATAGGGTTTACATGACAACGTCTGTCTTCTTAGTTCCTTAATGGTTCATGTTTTAAAAATAACACTTTTAGTAAATTACTTCTCAGTACAGTGCTGTAATGTGACATATTAATGTCAATGCTTCTACTTGTTAAAGAAAATCACTTTTTTGAATTTTAAAGAGACTTTATCTTATGTTATGTGATGTTTGTTGTATGATTTACATAGGAAACATTTTCTGGGCTGAGCTTGTGCATGGGCTCTAAGATCTAATCCAGACCCTTGGTTTTCCTCTGGCTCAGCTCTCCCTGTTAATTTGTTGACTCCCCCATCTGCAATGCTAATGTGAAATGGACCAGACATGCCAAGCAGTTTTGTGACCCCAATTGCTGATGATAGTGGAGAAACTCACGTTCCCAAGACAGATTTTGGTGTGAATTTGGGATGAAAGACCATTATCTGCAGTTGGACTGTAAATAAGCCCTCATTACAAAATGGATGGTCAATCTGAAGATGTTTGTGTGCCAGATTGTGTTTAGGTTAAGAAAATAAAAGACACCACTTAGCCACAGCACTTGCAGTAACTACAGCCACAGACTTCCTGCTAGTTTAGGACCTGATCAGCATGACGAGCAAGTGCTTCAAAACTTTGAGGAAAGAACTATTAGGGGGCTCAAGTTCAAAGAGAATGTACCTCCTTCTAAGACAAAAAACATCTGTATCTTTGTAAGTATACTCCATTGAGGCAGTTTTGCCAGAGATAATTTTAGACCAAAGGAAGAATCAAATTAATGTTATCTTGAGAACTCAACCAAATACTGTATTGGGCAACCTTGCCATTAACAGCTTTCCCCTACATGTAAAGTCGTTGGCTCCTTTTTACCAATTTACGTTGCATTCTGAGACTTATTGTTCTGCTTCTAACTATATATGTTTGGATGTGGCATTCCAGATTGCCAAAAGCTGCAGACTGAGACATCACTGCCGAAGGCATTGTGCCTGGCACCCAAATCGCCTGATGATTGTAATGAAAAAGACATGCATCCAAAGACCAGAGTGGTTTAGAATAAAAAATGCACTAGTGAGAAAAGGCTGTTATTTAAAAATTGAAAGGTAAATATACAAGTTAGACCTTTAAAGGGTTCATTTGAGGACACATACAGGCCTTGAACTGGCTCCATGAAATCTCATTGGTACTTTCATACCTTGCATATTACACCCCAGAGTTTGTATCTGCCTCCAGAGGATCACCATCATTCAGAATGCTGTGATTCGGGACCAATTACTTTATCTATCTTTACCTCATAATGCCAATATTTGTTGCATAGTGCAGCATCGTAAATGCAAATAAGATTGCAAAGTGAACTTGAGCCTCCACAAAATCAATCACAATTCATGCCAGTGCTACCAATATACTGTCTAATGTGACCCCAGTTGAAATTAAACATTTACTACTGCCAAATGAAAAATGAATGACTACCAAACATAGCTTGATTAAATCATATGAAGCAGTCTATCAACGCAGTGGTGACGTGCATGAAGGTAGTTCGTCCTTCACACACTTCATAAACTCCAACATGAGTTTTTTCAACACTCACTCTGGTTTTAGAATCCTGGGCCCGAAAGTATTTTTAGTGCAACTAAGATGAGGGTGATTCCTGCATTGCTTGCATTAACTAACAGTTTCACCTAACTATAACGTCTAATTAACCTTTGTTTTTTTCAGTGAATTTCTATGATTTTTTTTATTTTAAAGTAAGACATAAGTACAACTCCTAACTATAATGTCACTTTAACCTTTGTTTTTTTCCACTGAATTTCTATTTTTTTTTACCATAAAGTAAGATGCCAATTGCCGTGCGCAGCCTGAAGTTAGGCCCAGGGCCCGCCCTGTGGCCAGGCCCTGCACCCAAACCTTTGAGAGCCTCCTACCCCCTACTAAATGCAGCTTTCGGTGGGCATGACGTGGAGTTTTGTGCAGTGCCTGGCTGCACTGCACTCAGATAGTCTTGATGACTTTGTCAAAGAGTCACAGCACCAAAATATAAAGAGTAAATATATGTGTGCGTGGGTGTTTTTATTTTATATGTATATATTTATATCTCCACACCAGTCCTGTTTGCTTAGTCAAAATAAAATCTGGCACTCAAACATTATTTCTTCCGAACAATCTTCATTGCAATGGTACCAAAATCTGAAACAGAGACAATGCATTACAACTCATAGAGGAGTCTTGTTGACATTAGTCACCATGTTTATTAGAAAGTCATTACAATACCCACTCCCCATCATACCATTTCTTAGGCATGGATGAGTGGTTATGACTGAATTGTTTACAATCTTAAAAGTGTATACATTATACAACTAACTGTTCAGCATGTGTGGCCATATTGTTTGTAAATAATATTATGATTATAAGAGGTTCTTTGAAATTTAAAAAATATATGAATATGTGTAAACAGTAAAAACAAGGTTATCTTGACATCAGAAAATGTAAGGTCCCATAAAATGTAATCCTTGCATCATTCTAAGGTCTCCTGAATATAAAATGATGTATTTTTCCATTCTCATGACTCTTTCTAGCCTCATTTGGAATTCATATATCATTTAGGTCCTAATTTAATTTATAATAATATCAATATCACAAAAGAATTTCAACCTGAGCGAGCATATAATCCTACAATTCACAAATAAATTATTAGAAATAATCATAAACTTAAATCTAATTGTTCATTATTGTGTACAACAAATTATTGATAATATAAGTAATCCAATCAGGTTCCATCAGTATGTGTACTTCATTATATTTTCATACATTGACCTGACAAAATAAAAAATAGATACATCTAAAAAATACAGGCTACCTAAATGATTAAAGTGAGAATGCGATTAATTAATTTTCACAAGTTTTCCTCATCGGTGTTCAGACTCATTGGTTCCTTTGCATTAAGCTCTATGAAATACCTTGATCCAAGAGAACTTAGACTTCCCTATCTAAACCTTGAATATTCCAAGCTACCTTATTGGCTACAAAATACCAACGTTTTTCTGACCTGCACCCATTAATTTGATGAAAGTGTCTAGATAAAGAGTAAATTTTATTTTCATTTATAATGCACAAAGGTGTTTTAGCACTTGTTTGTGCACTGGTAAGATGTTACTCCCCACAGACAATCCATGGCATGGACAACATAGTACATAGATTGAATGGTCTCTTTTGCACTCAATATATTTGCTATCGCGATGAGTTTACCAGTAAATGGATTCTCATTTGTTATCTTATTCGTTCCATATTTACATACTTTGCATTTCATATAACAGTGTAGAGCTTGGCTTCCCTTTTAACGAGGCCTGGGCAGAATTTCACTTATTCCAGAGTAATCAGATTAATTTTGATAATCTGAGTTACTCTTAGACACATAATTAATGATAAATATGTGATTACTCTTCTCAGCCTATTTGGGAGGAAAAACCCTAGAGTAAGAGTTCATTTAGTGAGCGCAAGCAGGAACTTATGTTTGCTAATCATATTTTGCTGCATTTAGCACTATTCCATACTGCAAATTTGCATCCTTTGTCCAAAATGCAGAAACAGCACTAAATGTATGAACTACTCTTGTAATTCTGCATAATCATCTGGATTATGCTACACAGAATTACACAAATTATGCCCACCCTTACTTTTACCCAGGGCTCCCTCAGATTAGAAACACAAAATCCGTCTCATAAAGAATTTATCGTTATATATGTGATTAGAAGTCCGCTTGGTAAATTTTCATCAAACACTGAATCTTATTTCAATACCTTCCAATTCTGCTTCATGAGTTTGTGAATGGTATTGTGTTCTGCGTTGTATGTTGCAACTATTCTAATCAGAGTTCCCTTTTCTCATATTTATTTTGGCTCAA
Source organism: Pleurodeles waltl (assembly GCF_031143425.1). Classification (NCBI taxonomy): domain Eukaryota; kingdom Metazoa; phylum Chordata; class Amphibia; order Caudata; family Salamandridae; genus Pleurodeles; species Pleurodeles waltl. Next base: position 723,074,305 of record NC_090446.1, on the reverse strand, counting down.
AAAACAATGTAGCTCTCCTTAGTTGTTTCACCTTACTAACTGCCCTTTCCAAACCTTCTGATGGGTATTTTCCCTCAAGGAGATGATTCACAATCATATATTGTTCTTTCACACATAACTTGAGCACACTATAATTTATTTTTGTCTTTAGCAGTACACTAAATAAAATATTCCATTTCTGTGGACTTGGGCATAAACTGTTTACCCAGGGAGGTCTCAATTTGCATAGATTAAACTCATTTATACTGAGAGCATTTATACATTTTAATGTTTATTCTTCTTCACTCCCTCTCCAAATTATGAACAGGTTACCAATAAATCAAAACAATAGAACTATACTGCAAATACAATGTATTTTACCTAGCAAATTAATCACTATCTCACAAGTCCAGATGTATAATTAATTGCCCAATGTACAGTCCACAGGGTGGTCCCCCAACCTCACAAATGAATTTCACAAAATATCTTCTCACAAGCTACTAATGATTATACAAAAAGTAGCTAATCAGCTTCCCACATTCGAAATAGTGAGAAAATGAGCAGGAGCTTCACCTTTGTTGGAAAGTGAATTACGTAATTGTGGTGGAAGCCAGTCCACCACAGCTAATAAAGTCATTAACCTGGAAGGACTAAAGTTTTCAACAATTTAAACCTGAGCTCAACCTCTGGTAGCTATGGCATGGAGCAGACAGACATAACTTAGAGAGAATGTATAAAGCCTTTAGACGTGCCACAACAGTTAAAACGTCAAAGATAGAACACAACAAAAATCCCTCTCTAATGTATAATAATAGAGAAAACTGTATTAAACAAAATTACATCAATATGATGAAAATCCAGGGGGGCTCAGATATATGAACTTTTAAAAATTTTACTGGAAACAATGTCAAGAATAATAAAGAGCCCAATGTACATCAATGGTAGCTCTACGCTGACACCAAGGTGCAATTTCAAGTCGACAGCAATAGAGCCGAGGTCAGATAAACCCTAATGGATTAGTCCTGGTGAAAGTCTAAAAGTTCAAAAAAGTTTCTAAGTCCCATTTCACAAGAGGACTTTTTCATTTTCATGAACAAAATATTGAATTTTCTTTTAAGTCCCAGTGCAGAATGGGACTTTGTCAGTTTTTGAGGAGAATAATTTACACTGTGTAGGTCACAGCTGCCACTGTAGCTGCCACTGTGGAACTGAAAGCTGAATACCTGAAGCTGGTTGGTCTGCTGGCCCTTGGCTCTTTGGTGATTTCTCATTGAAAATGTAGGGTCTTTTCAGAGCTGCAGGGGTCTTTGAGTAGGACAAAGCTGAAATCTGATCTCATGCTATTAATTGCCGCTGATGCCCTAGTGTTCTGGAGGAAAAATGTCCAAAGGTTTCCAAACTTTCATCTGGTGCCTAACTAACTAAAAGAGTAAATTTGTAAGGCTCCCAGTACCTCTGGGGAGGCACTTAGAGACCATCAGGTTGTTAGGCAGAGGCCAAGAGCATGGTTCAATCAAGATCCATTTGCCACTGGACTGCTGGTTGTCTTAAAGAAAAAAACATCTTGTAGCTTGTTGTGTCACTGTAGTCATTAAGAAGATCAGACAACTGACCCTTGAAGATCAACCCTTTCTTGGGGACAAGGGGGAGTAAGTCCACTCTACAGGTGTCCTCTTAGTTCTCAAACATCCGGCTTCCTGCACAGGAAGAAAATACCTCCACATCCTCGAAATCAGTGTCCCTGCTCTGGGAGCAATTTCATGCCTCATTAATAGCAAGTACTTCATTGACAGCTGATGGAAAACTAATGCATATTAGCCTCCAGAAGATGCAGGCAAGGAAAAATAACTTTCTAAAAGTTACTTTTAATAAATATGTATTAAAATCTAAATTTAGAATTAAGTCCTTACTTTAAAGATAGCAGGATCTGAGAGTTTTCAAACAGCATTACCTGCAGAATGTTGATGACATGTTCTTTGAGGAAAGCTACATATAGTCTGACTGTGGTATGACTGGAGTCATTTTGATGCAACCAACAGAAGGTTTTCTCGATAGCTATATATATTAAAACAAAATAAACAAATAGTGAGTGAAAAATTCAATGTGGTAAATTCGTTGCTAACTGACGAACAATCCTTAATTTTCCACGGGGATTCTACCCAGAAATGTTACCTATAGGGCCATAGCCAATACCTGGCAACATAAAATTACATTATCAATTAGCCGCCTAAAGATTCTGAGTTATACGTTCTTGACTATACCGTGTAAAATCGTGTACAGTGTGTATCTCTACTTTCTAGCTCTTGCTCGTTTCAAGTCTAAATACAATTTCAATTGAACCGATTGCTCAGGAAGGTTTTCTGTTGTCTTGAAACGCTGTTTCTGGCTGACTTGACTGATAGGTTCTGAAGAGTTGCTCGTAAAATTCTGCATTAAGTCAGCTGTTTGGGAAGTAGTGTTGACAAGTGTGATGTTTTCGTGAGGAAAATGAAGTCAGAAAAAGGGTACTGCTTCGTGCAGTAATGGAGCTAATGGCAATACTCTCAGGGCAGCTGTGGGTACATCTGGTGTTAAACTACCGTTCCTTAAACTTTATAGTGAGAGAGACTGCCAACTCTCCTGCTTTGAGCATATAAATTATGTCGATTGCTCATGCACTTTTTCTAACCCTGATTTCTCCTGAATTATGGATGATAGACAGGGCCAAGATTTGCTTTTAGTGTTCCCAAGTGCCCATCCCTGTGCTGAGTGCAGCGAGCAGTCATAATCTCAGTGTGTGCAGTCAGGGGAGGCGTAATCGAATGTAGGGCATGACCAGAGGACACGCTTCCCAACCATTAAGGAGCTTCCGCCTCAACAGCTTCAACTCAGACTTTGTCTAGGCTGTGAGCATCTCAACCTGATGTCTCAAAAACTCTGCAGTCACATTTCCAAGGATTTCATGATTGTAAAGTATAATGCTTACAGAAGCCCTTCACCTGTCTCCCCTTCGAATTAAACAATTGGCACATTGCAAAGCAAACAAAAACAAAGATAAAAAGTTAATCAATATCAAATTTATTTGCCTAAAAGTTAAAATATAAAAAAGTGAGAAAAGAAAGCCGACACCCTCACCAGGACTTCCCAACATTGGTCCAAAAAAATGGCGGGGTTGCGCCAGAGTTTCAGGCTAGTCACCTGAGATCCATACGTGGTCAATCCTAAAACAGAATGATTCACATAGTAGATATCTATAGAACCTGGAATCTCTCTGGTTTTGTTAGCTAACATCTGACACCACTACTATGAGATTATTAAAATGTGCTTTAGTGCATGCTACTGTGCGAAGCCTATGCAAATGCACATAAATGCAGTAATATTGCACATTACATTTCAAATGCAACTCAGCCTAACTGTAGAGAGTATGGCATTCTAAGGTGGACTGTAAAGGACAGCTTTTTGCGCATTTCAGTGTGCTTTTCTGGCGAGAGTTAAGTTAGCAATAAGAAGAAAATGAAAAAAATAGGGACATGCATATTAAAATACTATGGGGCAACTTTACAAGACAGTGGAGCATTGGTCCTGATGCATCACTTTTCTTGCGTCGCCTGTGCCCCACCTAACGACACCATGGTTGTGCCATATTTAAAATAAAGTGAACCATGGCAGTTGTTATAACAATTGTGTCAAAATGTTTGACGCTATTGTGGCACTTTGCTGCACTAGCGTAAAAACTTTTGCCTGCTAGTGCAGCAAAGCACAGGGAGGCCCATTGATTAAAATGGGTGCTGGATTTTAACGCCTCCCCTCCTCTGTTGTAAATTTCACTGAGCCTCCCTGCATCAGAAACATCCCCATTGCATACATTGGCCTCCTTAGTGCCGTCTTAGCATAAAAAAAGTGACACTAGGGCTGCGCAAGGTGGCAGTGGGGGCTTATAAATATGCCCCTATGTCTTCTAAAAAAAATATATATATATATATATATATATACATATATATATATATATATATATATATATATATATATATATATATATGTGGAAAAATAACTTACAACTTGGTGGGTTGGTCGATAGAAATATAGAAAGTGTATTACACAATAATTCTATTGCGTCAAAAATGATAAAATTCTCCCTGTATATTTAAAATAAAAACAGCTTCCTACAGTCCTTGGTAAGTAGATTACACACATCTACTCAGTATACACATCAATATCAGCAGTTTTCAGATCACTAAAGAAACTGCGAAAGGTTTGGATTATCAAACTACATATTCAGCATAGTCAGACAGGTATTGGTCGTTTTAAGTATCTGAACCTATATCAAACGATAGTTATCTTTTTATGTTACAATATTTACACTTTGTGACCCAATAGCAGACTCCTCCTGACTTTGCTGTACAGCAGTTTGACTGTGAAGCCTGAAACTTTTAATTCTTTAGCTCTATGTACAGTGAACTGCCTGCTCCTCGGGTGAACAAGTCTGACGCTAATGTCTTGTGCTTTGTTGTGTTCTGTGATCTGATTGAGAATTAATGCATTCTGTGTTGTCCCCTAAATGAACTTCCCTGTGGCTCCCCGTGGAGCCCGAGTACAAGTTCAGCATCGCCGGCTTTCTCTCCACTTTCAAAGAGTCAGCGGGGCTGGTCCCTCCTGTGGGTGTGTGTCACTCCTGGTGTGATTGGCGCGCATGCAAACACTGATGCATCTGGAGTGGGATCTGATTGAGGCCGGTGCACTCTGTATTTCGTTCTACACGATGATTGATTCGCCCAATAATTTCTCATCAGCTTTTGATAGGTATTATCACATTGCTTTTATATTGTTATAGGAGCAGTAAATACAATATGGCTGCTGTAAATTGAACGTACGGGGAGGTATGTTCTGAGGTCCATGTACTTTCTCCCCACTTTCTTTCTGTGAAGATTGATTTGGCCAGTTGCCCTTTATTTCTCGGCCCACTATACCTGTGTTCCCTTTTGTTTTTATTGCCAATATTTTTCTTATGGCACTGCCACTGACCTGCCGTTGCAGTTGACTCATATATTTTTTGGTTTAAGCCAACATCAAGTTGTAGGTTGAAATGTGTAGGTGCCTATTTACACTGAACATTCAGAATTACAAGCCCACATATACGAGTTGTTGTTGTCTAGAAAGACAAAACTGGGAAAAGGAGGCTCTCATGACATAAGGTCGGCTGGGAGTTATAGACCTCCACCACCCTCACCACAAATGAATAACCAACAGCAACGACACAGCTTGTCCATTTATCAGACCAAGGAGGCAGTTCTGTTCTGCTTCTGTACACATGCTTCCGACTTTCCTTCACTTATTATTCTCTTGTCCCCATATACTATTTCATTCTTTATTGTATTTCATCTCAGAAACACCTTTCTTCAAACTAACTGCCTCTTTGTGCTTCTCCTTCTCTACATCAGAGAATTTGCTGAAAATAGTTTAAAAAAACACATCCGAAGACATTTGGTTCTAAGAAGTTCAACATTCCCTGAAGGAGCGACTTGACATTTTTTATCTGTAGAATTTCTTATGTGTACCTTTTTTTCAGACTTTTTTTCAGTCAAATATTTTCGATTACATACATTATCATCAAGTTACGTACATTCTATAGTAAACACAACACAGAAAATCAAAAGTTCTAAGCACGTGATTCTTGTCAGGTCGGATTATCATCCTATGAAGTAAACTGTGATGTATCATAAATAATCTATATTTGGAAAGTGATCCATCCGGTACTATACTGCAGCCAACCTCCACCTCTTCACCTACATTCGTAGTTTAAGTTTCAAACACAATTAAACTTTGCCCCATGGTGAAAGTACCAATAAGTTTGCAAAGTTATGCTGCCTGCGATAGCCACCTTTAACAAACAAGTTTTGGTAAAGCATATATGTTAGACCTGACAGCCTTAGGGTAGTCACCCCTAACTTTTTGCCTGCCTCCCTCCACTTTTTGGACACTGTTTTTGCTGGTTTTTAGACTCTGCGCACTTTACCACTGCTAACCAGTGCTAAAGTGCATATGCACTCTCCCTTAATACATGGTAACCTTGAATCATACCTGATTAGACTATTAATTTACTTATAAGTCCCTAGTAAAGTGCACTTCATGTGCACAGGGCTGGTAAGTTAAATGCTACTAGTGGGCCTGCAGCACTGGTTGTGCCACCCACTTAAGTAGCCCCTTTTTTCCTTGTCTCAGGCCTGCCATTGCAAGGCCTGTGTGTGCAGTTTCACTGCCACCTCGACTTGGCATTTAAAGCTACTTGCCAAGCCTAGAACTCCCCTTTTTCTACATATAAGTCACCCTTAATGTGTGCCCTAGGTAACCCCTAGAGCAGGGTGCTGTGTGGGTAAAAGGCAGGACATGTACCTGTGTAGTTATATGTCCTGGTAGTGTAAAACTCCTAAATTCGTTTTTGCACTACTGTGAGGCCTGCTCCCTTCATAGGCTAACATTGGGGCTGCCCTCATACGCTGTTGAAGTGGCAGCTGCTGATCTGAAAGGAGCAGGAGTGTCATATTTAGTATGGCCAGAATGGTAATACAAAGTCCTGCTGACTGGTGAAGTCGGATTTAATATTACTATTCTAGAAATGCCACTTTTAGAAAGTGAGCATTTCTTTGCACTTAAATCCTTCTGTGCCTTACAATCCACGTCTGGCTGGGCTTGGTTGACAGCTCCTTGTGCATTCACTCAGACACACCCCAAACACAGGGTACTCAGCCTCACTTGCATACATCTGCATTTTGAATGGGTCTTCCTGGGCTGGGAGGGTGGAGGGCCTGCTCTCACACAAAGGACTGCCACACCCCCTACTGGGACCCTGGCAGACAGGATTGAACTGAAATGGGACCTGGTGCACTTCTTAGCCACTCTTTGAAGTCTCCCCCACTTCAAAGGCACATTTGGGTATAAAACAGGGCCTCTGCCCTACCTCATCAGACACTTGCTGGAGAAGAAACCTGAACCAGAAACTACATCCTGCCAAGAAGAACTGCCTGGCTGCTCAAAGGACTCACCTGTCTGCTTTCTACAAAGGACTGCTGCCTTGCTGTTGCCCTGCTGCCTTGCTGAACTCTTGTCTGGCTGTGAAAGTGCTCTCCAAGGGCTTGGATAGAGCTTGCCTCCTGTTCCCTGAAGTCTCAGGACCAAAAAGACTTCTCTCTTTCACTTGGACGCTCCGTGCGCCGAAAATTTCGACGCACAGCTTGTTTCGCGGCGAGAAAAACGCCGCACTCCGACGCGACGCTCTTGGGACGATCGAAGATCCGACGCACGGCCTCGCAAGGACAACGCCGCCCGACCTCTAGAGGAGAAATCGACGCAACGCCTGCCGTGAGATCGTAATTTCAACGCGCAGCCCCGCAGATCGAAGTCTAGAGGAGAAATCGACGCGACACCTGCCGTGAGATCGTAATTTCGACGCGCAGCCCCGCAGACCGACGCGCAGCCGGAGAACAAGCAGGAAAATCCACGCACAGACCCGGGACATCTGGTAATCCCCGCGATCCACAGAAAGAGACTGTCCGCGCGCTGGAAAACGACGCCCGACTTCCCCGCGTGGAAAATAACGACGCAAGTCCGTGTGTGCTGGGGAGAAATCGACGCACACACCCGTTTTCCACGCACCTCTTCTTTTGTGGCCCTCTGAGGAGATTTTCCACCAGAAACCAGGTACTTTGTGCTTAAAAGAGACTTTGTTTATATTCTAAAGACTTAAGACACTTTATATCACTTCCCTGTGATATTTCTACAATTTTCCATTGCAACGTTATTCTTTTTGACCTACAATTACCCTGATAAATATTATATATTTTTCTAAACACTGTGTGGTGTATTTTTGTGGTGCTATATGGTGGTATTGTATGATTTATTGCACAAATACTTTACACATTGCCTTCTAAGTTAAGCCTGACTGCTCGTGCCAAGCTACCAGAGGGTGGGCACAGGATAATCTTGGATTGTGTGTGACTTACCCTGACTAGAGTGAGGGCTTTTGCTTGGACAGGGGGTAACCTGACTGCCAACCAAAAACCCCATTTCTAACAATATAGGTCTCACCTTTTGGACCTATTGGCTTTGCCAATGTTTTTATGCCATGCTGCACCACATTTCGATGCTGTACATCATGACTAAAGTATATAACAAAAATGCTTTGACACAGCTGTGCAAGGCACTTTGTAGGCACATGGTGTAAATGGCTTTACTCCTTTGTTTGTGTTAGTGGAAACATGTCAGTCTAAACTTAGGTCTAAACATCTTCTCAGAAATAGTAACTAGCAAAAAGTGGAGAGCTAACCTAGGTTTTGGAATTTACAGACATGTGAGAAAATATACATGTGCATATTTACCTTTGTAAATAAAGCACATAATATTGAATGGAAAAGTACATTTGCTCCAATAATCAAAACTATGTGCTCTATACTTCTCAATGTTTTGCCATTTTCCACAAGGAGACAGTCTATCATCAGACTTATTTGAATCTGTTGGCTATTTTGTCATCTGGAATGTCACTTTAATCTCTCTGCTTGTCTCCCTGCTCTGAGCACTCTAAGCCTCTTAAAGATGTTATAGGTGTATACAACAAACGTCTACAAATACATAAATAACTGCCCCGAATCAGATTTTATGTTGTGAAGTGTGTAAGAGGAATGACTAAGATGCTGGTTTAGTTTGTAAAAAAAATAAATGGCAGGGCCCTTGTCAGGAGGCCACTGTCACTTGCACCCCACATTGCCCTTATCAGCGCTGCCAACGAAAGTACCGAAACAGCTACTAACCGTACACACCTACAAGTGTGACAATTCAGACTAATCTAGGCCCCTAAAGCTATAAAATAGCTTGGGTGGCAAGTATTAGTCATGTTAAGGCATTTTGAATTGATAAACAACTGTTATGGTGTTCTCTAAATTTGACAAACAGTGCCACCACATGGCAGACTGTCGTAAGTGCCAGTGCTGACAATTAAGTTCTGGTGCCAAACACGGAAACCACCGGCTCAAATTAAGCACAGCTGACATGCCGCTGCAAAGACAACAATTAAATTATCTGTGTGAAGTGTGTAAGAGTTGGAACCCGAGGTTTTAGTCTAGAAGGCAAGAGAAACATTTATGGGTGACAAGTTTGTATTTCCAACATTTTTTTAAGTCAATTGCTAAATTATTGCATCTGACTGAAACCTATGTTCATTCTGTTGTAATTATTTGCTTACTGATATTATTAATGCCTTAATGGCTTGCATTAATCAATAATTAAAATAAGTATTGTATTCAAGGTGTATACGCTTATAGTGCATTAATATAGGATTCATTGAACTGCAAGCTAATTTATAAGCTAATGCTCTAGTGTCTCACTTTTTAAATACATTTTAAAAATGAATTCATCTTGGCTTATTTGTCTTTGATGATTTTAAGTTTACTATAAGCAATTTAGGTTTATTAAAGCATGTGGTTTTCAGCATTTTTCAGTGTATTAAAACAGAAGTGGTGCTCTGTTTTTTCTGTCCAATCAGTGAAAGGTAAAATCTCCGGTGGAATGCCACCAAGCTTGCTATCTTCGAGACAACAGCAAACACAGGACCTCACAAAGAGGTCCCCATTAATCCTGATTCTACTGCTAGCAGAAGTGCCTGTACGAATCACTCCTGCTCCTCACCAGCTCCAGAGAGTGGTTAGAATTTATGATCATTTGCTCGGTTGGTTTTAACCCTACCTACATAATCTTACGAGATGTCTTCTTAGCCCCCTAGTCCTATCTCACTGTGGTTTTCTTTGCAAATCCATAATCTCAGCAGTGCTCTTTCACATCTAAATGCACACTATTAGAAACATATGTGGCATTTCAGAAGCTGTTCATTCCAAGCCTTAACTTATTGCTTGATTTATTTAACAAGGTAAAGTTATTTAATTTAATGTATACCAATACTTTGAATAAAAATGAAAAAAGCTTTGCTTTACACTTTAACTTAAACTCAACTGAATATTTCTGATACAACATTTTGATGGAGTTTCTCTGTAACATTCTCCATATCGTACATTTTTCAGGTACTTTTACTGCTGTTAGGTGATTTAATTATAGTAAATATTTGCCTCTTGCTATACTGCTTTAATTCTGTACAGTGTGTGAGCTTCTTTTTTTTTATAAAAGAGATAAACATACCTCCATCCTATCTGAGATTGTAAGAGTAAGGATGGAACCTTAAAAAATATGTCCACCTGAAATCCTGATGACATACAGGCTAGATATGGGCATCATACAAAACATGCTTGCATCATTAGGGATACCTTGGAGCCCAACATAGGGATCCACTAAGTATCCACTCTGCATCCTTTAAGGTCATAGGTTTAAGGTCTAATTTCCATCCTTATTGTGCATAGTGTATTACAGCAGAACATGGATTTGGCATAGTATGATACACTGGCCTAGCCGTGCTGCACCCGCGGTGGAGTACACTGTACAGCAGAATAGAACTTCTGCAATCTTCTTGTAAGTGCTTCATTTGTTCATGGGTTTTATGTAGGTCGGGCCCTACGTACAAATGTGTGTCATTTTGGTTTTTCAGCTCAAACAGTGCATGCACTGTGTTGTGCATTATTGTGTTGTTCCTATGTATGGTAAAGTTATTTGAACCAGAATCTACAAACAAGTTGAATAAAACTGAAATTTGTTTTTACTTTAAGTACACTTTAACTTAAACTCCACTGAATGCCGTTGCTACAACATTCTAATGGGCTTTGGTAGCATTTTACATATGGTACATCATTTTTCAGGTACGTTTACTGCTGTTGCGAGATTTAGTTGCGGTAAATAATTGCCTTTTGCTGTACTACTATAATTCTGTCCAGTGCCGACAGCATGTTTTTTCTCCACAATATAAAAGAATTAAATGTACCTCCATCTAGACCATAACAAAATTGATGTTACTCAATTAGGGACTTGTAAAGCGCACTTCTCACCCATGAGGGTCTCAAGGTGCTGAGGATGGGAGGGGGATAAGGTGGGGGGAGGAGGTACTGGTACTGCTACTGCTCGAACAGCCGGGTCTTGAGAAGTTTACTGAAGATAAGTAGGTCTTTGGTCTGGCACAGGTGGGTGGGAAGAGTGTTCCACATTTTGGCAGCGAGGTGTGAAAATGATCTACTGCCGGTTGTAGTTTTGCAGATGCGTGAGACAGTTGCGAGGACGAGGTCAGCGGAGATGCCGGGTCGGGGTGTAGAAGGAGAGTAGTTTGTTGAGGTATTCTGGTCCGGTGTTGTGCAGTGCAGTGGGTTACTCATGAGCTGAAGTGATTTTTGAAGCTTAAAAATGGATGTTTCCATGTAACTCTTTCTAGATCTGTCTAGTATGTAAGGCATTTTAATTTTAAAATGCATCTTTTATCTTCTCTTTCACTCTGAATTCAGCTTTTTGGAACTCCCTAAAATTTATGATCTGCTTTTGTCTTTTTGAACGTAATTTGGGTGGCGGTTGGGGAGGGGCTGGGAATTGTATAATTGTTTTCAAGATGATTGTGCATTATTTTCATATAAGTTACATGTAATATGGGAATTGCACTTGGGCAGTTGTCTGAGTTATTGTTAAACGTGGGGTATGTGTGCCTCTGCGTACAGTAGTCGATAGTCATGTGCAATAGCTGCTCATGCAGACGCCGGTGTGACATTTTTAGGTCACGCATAAGAGCACAAACACTGCTTTTCCAATGTGCTGGTATCTATTTGGGCTTTTTATCAAGTCCACCTCACGCCCATCACTTTTAGTCGTTTGTGGGCTTGCTTTCCACATTGCTTTTCATGACATTGGTAAAGGCTTCATGTTTGTCCAGCCTTGGGGCAGTTTTGTTACCACCTTGGGGACTGACCCCTTTACATGGATAATTGCACATTTGCTAATATGTTTGACTACAAGTGAACTTCTTTTTCCTTTTGTGTCTCTCCTTCATGCTTACAGCAGCCATGAAGCTTTAAATTGACTTGCTTATGTCAACTGTTTTACTTTTCATTTTCAATTTATGTGGCAAGTAAAGTGCAGTCAGGAATTTACAATGCTAATAACAAATTTGAGACCCATTGCATTACACATGCTTGTTTACTTCATCCAGCCTCCTGAATACAAATATAACAGCATTAGAAAAAACACATATTATATAAAAATGATGAAACCAAATAATCAAGATTTTCACAAGATAACACTTGCACAACATTCCACCCTTATATTAATGCCAAATTACATATTTGTGAACACATGTTTGCAGCCTGTTTACGTTTTCATACTGGCAGAAATTGTAATATTGAGTTTTGAATAGAAGTGAATTAGTTCTTGACACAAATACAGGAAAGGAATATGTTATACCAAAGGTATGTGCTATACTTTTTAAACACTAAATTAAGAGGACAACAGCGTATTTCACCATAATATAAAATATAACTTTTCCCAGTTTACTGGAATGAGAATGATGTTCATTGCGTCTTTTTGGAGGTGGATGGAAAATGGAGATGTGGTGTTAGTAGAACTGACACAAAAGCAAACTTTTTCAATTTGGAGTGACTGTAGATGCTGCACATGTAAGAGTGATAGGTTAAATTAGAAAGATTGTGGATTAGGTGGATGGTTTCCATGTATCACATGGTAAAGTATTTCAGAAAACATCAAGCTGGGACCAAAATTGAGAAGGCAAGGATTCAGTGGAATTTCAATGATGAAAGGATCAATGTCAAGTGGGGAATGAGATGACTGAGTGTGCCTACACAGACTTGTGTTGTGGATATTGCAAGTCAACTTGGAGTTCCATACCTTATAAAGGAACTCCTCTGTGACTTGCAATATCCCTATTAACAAATGAGGGTCTCAACATGGTGCTTTTATTCCAAACCTTTATTATGCATATGTAAATACACTTATGCGTGTATTGGACAGTGAGAACGTAGCTCCCGCATTTCATTTCATCTGGTTAGCTGATTCTATGCAGTACCCAAAAATGGCTTGGAGAGTTTGATTCTTTATTGGGGTCCCTTGTTTTACTGTTGACTCTCTTGAGTTGATGCAGTCTGTCCATGATGTAGCTGCTAATCTTCTGTACGCTCCCTTGCAGATTTTCATGTTTAGTGCTTTCCACATTAAAACTGGGTGCCACCTGCCTACAATTGCAAATGCAAGCTGCAGTGTCTAATCAGCTTCAGCAAAGGTGTGACATACAATGAAAGAGAATGGAGGACATTGTAGGACCTTATGGCACCCACACTTATTTTCTCCAAAAGTTTATTTGTATTTCCCCAAACAGACAGAGCATGATCACTAAGAGACAGGAAAAAAACCCTGAGACTTAATTGACCCTCACGTTAGGGACTATGGCCCTCATTCTGACCCTGGCGGTCTTTGACCGCCAGGGCGGAGGACCGCGGGAGCACCGCCGACAAGCCGGCGGTGCTCCAATGGGGATTCCGACCGCGGCGGTAAAGCCGCGGTCGGACCGGCACCACTGGCGGGGTCCCGCCAGTGTACCGCGGCCCCATTGAATCCTCCGCGGTGGCGCAGCTTGCTGCACCGCCGCGGGGATTCCGACCCCCCCTACCGCCATCCAGATCCCGGCGGTCGGACCGCCGAGATCCGGATGGCGGTAGGGGGGGTCGCGGGGCCCCTGGGGGCCCCTGCAGTGCCCATGCCACTGGCTTGGGCATTGCAGGGGCCCCCGTAAGAGGGCCCCTACAAGTATTTCACTGTCTGCTGCGCAGACAGTGAAATACGCGACGGGTGCAACTGCACCCGTCGCACAGCTTCCACTCCGCCGGCTCGATTCCGAGCCGGCTTCATCGTGGAAGCCTCTTTCCCGCTGGGCTGGCTGGCGGTCTGAAGGAGACCGCCAGCCAGCCCAGCGGGAAAGTCAGAATTACCGCCGCGGTCTTTCGACCGCGGAACGGTAACTTGACGGCGGGACTTTGGCGGTCGGCCTCCGCCGCCCGCCAAGGTCAGAATGAGGGCCTATATGTACTAAACTTCAGTGCAATGCAAAACAGAAAGGAAAGTTGCTTTACTGCACTGTGTCAAAGGGAGAGAGCAGAAGTGCACAATATTTAATAAGATGTAGCAAAGTACTGCTCTCTCGTAGCACTGGTGCACTTCTATTTGCTTAACGCAAGTTCATGCACAAATGTGCCACGTTGCAAGGGTGCCAGCAGGTGCTTGCATTATTGTCAGAATCGTTTTCTATACAAAATCTGTTCTTACAGACTTATTTGAAATGCAGCACACATTGAGGCGTAAGATTATGAAATAGACAGGCTCCCAAAAAGATGGCAGAACCTTCCCCTCACCATAGATGCCTAGATCAATTCAGTGAAGATGCCAATCTTATCTAAAGTCACTCTTTTGTTTGATAACATTCAGTGAGAATTTCACAAAAAGGCTCTCCTGAAAATACAACCGAAAATAACATATTTTATTTGGCCTAGTAGGGGAATTCGACTCTCCTGGAAAAAACTGAGAAGGAGAATTTGTCTGAACACTGAATATAGTAGCCAAGTTTTTCAGTGGCGTTCAGAATTATGTGTCCTAGCAGGAAATATAAGGATGTTCCATCCACTGTAAATCCAGAGAAAAATGAAATGGCCTCCTTCAACACAGAATCAAAGGACTTTTAAAAGTGTATTTTCTGCCCAACAAATGTTGTTAGATATGAGAAACAGTGACTTTGTATCTCATTGTTTTTATTACCTAAATCTTAATTTTGTTTTTCTAGTGTTTCATTGAAAGAACATTCACTTAATACACGTTTCAACAAATGTTCCTTTAGTGATATATGACTTGCTTCCTTGGGTCAATTGTTTTATCGGAGGTGGCAGCTTTATACACTTTTGATTGTTTTACTCCCATCATTTTCCTTGTCTATTTTCTTTTCTTTTTGCTTTTAATGATTTTTCTAAGTTTCCAATTTACCTTTTAAACCGAATTCAGAAAACTAAGGTGGATGTAGAATAACAACTCACACATCTAAACGTCATTCTAGACTGTACAAATGTGAAGCAATGCACAAAATGACAAAACGCTTTCTGGAATGCAAATACAGAGATACAGGAAAGCAAATGTGTGTTTGTGCCCCTCTGCTAGAAAGAAGTGTATATTAGTGTGCTGTGGAAAATTCATTCTTGACCCCTTTTTCACATACACAGGCAGCCCTATTTAGTAACCCACCAGACTGAATGCTCTTATGGGTATTAACAGCATTTGCAAAGGTGCTTGTACAAAGCACCAAGGTGAATCTCAGTTTGTATGCTCAGTTGCACTTCAGTGTGAATTGGCCATATAGAGGAATGAGGTCAAAGGCAGAGATCCTGTATAAGGATATGGAACTCTGAGGTTATTTGCAATATTCTTATCATTTAACAAAGGAGGTACTTTGTCCCATATAATACATGGCCACATCATCGACTTTACCACAAACTACTTAAATCCCTGGTGCATAGCTCTTTCTCATAAAAGAGAGCATATTTGTCTACAAACAGAATAAAAATAGAATCAACAGTGCAACACTAAGCACATCAAAAAAGGTTGTTAGTCTTTGAAAAATAATACTGGAAGCAGTAAAATAGAACTCAGTTTAAGAAAAGTTGCCTCAGAAACATGCAGAAGGACTCTAACGTTTTCATAATTTTGCAAGGAGTGTAGAAAATAAAAATGTTGCCTTAAATATCTACTTTTTGTCTGGCACTGCAGAGTTTTAAAAATAGAGTACAGGAACGAAAAGCAACATTTACTTTTCCTTGTTTAAACAGTTGCTTTAATTATGCTTTGTGACCTATCCTCCCTTTTACTTTTGCTGCTGGCTTAGGCAGCAGGACTGTGATGTCAGAACTCAACTATAATGAGCTATTTAAATTGAGTTCTGACGCCATTTCTTTATAATCGTGTGCATCACAAGTCACCAATTATAATCAAAGGAAAGACTCATTTTTATACGGTGATTGCAAAATTCCATTTCTTATACGGAAATATTGTTATTCATTCTAAAACACGCTTTGTGGCCTTTTCTGGACCGTTATGCTGCTGTTAGCCCAAGAGCCTAAAGGCTCCAGCAAGCCTTGTTGTTGTTATATCAACGAACATATGAAAGTGTGCGAGCCAAGAATGATCTTGGTTCTTGCATATTTAAATAATGTCTGGCACCCGAACCATTCCTTCCTCTGCTTGCATTCTCCAATTGCACAACTCCCTCATAAAAGTAGGGATCTTCCACCGTTGTCCAACTGTGCATGGAAGAATATGGTCATAGGCACATACAGTTCCGAATATCCTTTGGATAGTTTTTTGTGAACTTTTTTTCCTATAGAATGATTAAGTCACACTGTTGATGATGCTACTGACTAGGTGCGATTTATTCAACTCTTCTTTTTCTAGTGGGAGGATCATGTTTAGATTAGTTAATAGATAACGAACATGGACTGGATCTTTCCTACTTAGGGTTTTTGCTAATTCTGGGAAATGGGGGAGAGGGGTTGCTAACCCACAGTGAGCACATCGAAGAGCAAGTTTTCTTAACATCACTTCTTTAGGCGAAAAAAAACATTTAAACCAAAACTTCACTTTTCCAATATTTATAGCATCATTAGTAAGAAAAATCGCCAAATGTAATTCCCTGTTTGCACTTGCCGACATTACCACTTGAATTGCATGTACCTATTTAATGACTCTTAATCCTCCAAAAAACACAGCTAACTTTTTTTTCCAAAGAACTTCTGTGCTTTATTGGCCAGAAAATGAATAAAAGAATATGCTGATAAAACAAATTATGCAAATGAAGAGCAGTTCATTGGAAATATATGTTAGTCTCTTAAATTTCTCACCTCCATACAAGGGCCTGGTTATGACCCTGGCGGATGGGATACTTCGTTACAAATGTGACGGATATCCCGTCCGCCATATTACAAGTTTCATTATATCCTATGGAACTTGTAAAACGGTGGGAGGGATATCCGTCACGTTTGAGAAGTAGTATGCCACCCGCCAAGGTCGTAATCAGGCCCTTAGTGTATTCTGAGCTTAACATCTGTTCATCTGGACGAATGCTACTTGGGAGTCTTCGATATTCCTTAAATATGTTAATTTCAAATTGTACTTCCAAATCAGTTAGATTTGTGCAGCAATAGAATATCCTCAAGCATTAGATAAAGTGATCAACGTACCCGATCTTCTTTTTGTAAGAAGATAAACAAGCTGTCTGATATTGCATTGAGGCAGCAATTTTACCAAGAGGTAAAATCCTGCTTCGAAATTCCAGTCCTTGTGAATAGTTCTTTTGTCTGTGTCTTGAATGCCATAACTGTAAAACGTCTGTTTTTCTCACATAAGAAATCCCATTATGTAGAAAAGAATGATAAAAATACATCTTAAGACTGGGCCCCCTCTAAGTAGGTTGGGGGGTTGTTCAGTCCTTCACTGGTGGCACGACATTTGCAAAGATCTGCACCGGGATCATTAGCGAAGCCCACTGCTCCAAGGCAGTCCCAGCATAGATGATATGATGTGGAAAAGATGACTGCTAGGTAGTGGGTATTTTATGTGGGCCATGAGTTTACACTCGTCTCCTGGGCCTAAGCTTCAGCGGGAGACCTCGCAGGCTATTACTCTTCTTACAATCCATGCTTTTGCCATTGTGTTTTTTTTACCAACACTGTCATCTGTTCCATTTCTGAACAACAAAATTGTAACAGTCATGTCAAATTATATCATCGCAGATTATTCTCTCCATTGAATATGACATGTTGACTGGCAAATCAGAAACACCTGCTTGTCTCAAGCCACTCCAAAAGCAGACACTTTTTTTTTTAGCAATCCCTAGGATCATCCTTATCTCTTGCTCCCTCTATCCTCGCCTCTAGGTTTTGCTATTGCTATTTAAGTTTGCATTTTTATATATTGTACTGAGCAAAATACCATGAGAATATTACAACATTCAGTAAAGTACTAACACATGATTTATTCCAAAATACAAAATCTTTAAAGCCGTTAAAACTGCACTATATGTTTATAAAATGTATGAAAATAATATATTCCAGCATTATTTCCCGTGAGATTTTCAAATACACGTTTTCAGTCCATTAAGCTGAGAATATTAGTAACTACCCTTTTCTCCATTTTCCCTCTAGCTAATGGTTACAATCGAGGGAAAACCTCGAGATGCACACTACCCTTGTACATTTAAATTCTGATTTTAGGTTTCACTCTGTGGCAGTGCCTATTTCAACAGTTAATTGTGCAGCAGTGCCGTGCGAAAAGGTACATGACTATTTTAAATACACTATTTCATAAACAAACACATGGAAAACATGGTAGCATTTCGAATAATGTCTTTGTTGTTGACCAGTTTTGTTTTCCATAAATAACTCATACCTTTTATCTGTGCTTATGTTTGTTGACGTTTTTGTTTCTCATGGTTCTTTGAAAACTAATCTGCTTTCCTTTCCACTTTCATTGTTCATGTCGTAATCATCTTCTCTATACAGGTTTAATTGTGGCAAATAGATAACCACTTTTTGTTTTTTAAGAAAAAACACTAAAGTCTGTGTTTCATTTGACCCGGTAGTGATGGCGCTCGTTGCCTAGCATGGTTATTATGTCACCTAATCCCGCTAAAGCTAAGACTTGAATTTGGAGAACTTTCCATGTTAGTGCAGCTCCATCGGAAAAAGATTTTATAGTCTCCTGCAGTGATTATGGGCTCATAATTCTTCCAGTAATGGAGCGTCGTGGTCGATCTTCGAGTCCTATTATCGTCGAGTACTCACAGAGCTATTAGGTATCAGGCCATACAACATGCGGGCCACGCCAACTCCAGCTAAAATGCCATTAAATAGAGTAATGTGCGGGAAATAAATGTGAACCGCGAATCACCAATTACAACAGATTGCTTTGAGAAGCTTAGACCTCACCAATAGGCCTGAAAACCCTAAAACGTCCAATTTTCCAGTTCTGAAAAGCCTATTGCCCTTGAAAGATTTGTAGCTCTACAGTTAAAGGTGAAATCAAATCTCCCTTACTAAAATGTATGTCTCTGCTTATGTTCTTCTGAAACTAAACATTTTTGATACTTCATTCAGTCTAAAAGTACGTTTGAAAGGAAATTTCCACAACCATTCTGCCCAAAAATTATTTGTTCTCCCAAATAGTAATGGCACCAGAAATAGTTTTGCTGCGCTGGCTTCAATTATCTTGTGCACGCTTAAATTTTCTTTCTCACACTTCTTTCACCACATCAGGTGTAATATATAATTAATGCATTATAATTAAGATAAGTGTGTAAAATACATTGTTGTGTATCATTGTTTTAGGGTAGAAACAATGATAAAGCAGCCAATGCTAAAGAAGTTGACAAAAGTAATATGTGCGACTTAAAAAGCTTTCTTTATAAGTAGCTGTTGTATATACTTGGAAATTCTGGTCAAACCACTGAAATTCATCAGTTGTGGCTAGCAACACACATAACGCCCACCATGGCAGCATAAGGTCTTTTTGATTATTTGTTTACCATTGCCAAATTGGTATTTTGAGCATGGTGGGTGGTCCGAGTTATGGCGTGTTGTTGGAAAGTGCCCTTTTTGGAAGATCGTCCCCACACTTTGTGCTCTAGACGCTGCTGGTTATGACTCTGAAAGGTCACTGGAGTATGCTAACCAGGTCCCAGTGCCAGTGTTTTCTCCCCAAATTGGTAATTATGAATTGGTATTCCCAATTGGCAATTATTGTAACCCTTTTATAAGTCCCTAGTATATGATACCAGTGGTTCCCAGGAAATGGGTGATAAAGGGGTCACCAGCCCCTGAAGTACTATTTCTGCAACCTGAGTGATCCAAATAAAATACTGACCACAGGCCTGCTACTGTAGGCTGCAGGAACAGTGCAAACTGCTTGAACTCAACTTTGTCCACACCATGTGTGGCACAGCTCAAGCACTATCTATAGTATATGTCAGTCACCCCTAAGGAAGGCCTCCTGAGCACAGGAGGCCGGGTGCAATATATTGAAGGTGTGCACATATAAGTTCAAGCTCATTTGCCCCTATAGTAGCCTTTTTCCATCAAAGGCTACTATAAGTGAACACAATCTATAGGATAACATAAACTGGCACCCGGGCAAACCCAAAGTCACCAGCTTCATTATGGTACTGCTGAAATGAATCATGTTTAGTATCAAACAAAGTGACATCTCCCCCCTGACATGAATGTCATGCTGATGGCGAGGTGGCATGGATGCAGAAAGCAACCTTAGAGGTTGCCCAGCGAGTTGTCCCAGTTTTGATGTGCTCAGACTGCCAGCTCACAACTGCTGCCACCAAGACCGTATTCTGACCTCTGGGGACATCGTGTGAAAACTCTCAGGAGTCAGGACAGTGGCCTCCCAGGAAGGCCACTGAAGTGCAACATCAAAGCAGCGAGCTTCAAAGGGCACACCACCTCTGATATGCAAGCAGGCTGTTCTCCGCTCCCCTGCCCCAGGCACATTTGCACTCGGGCAGGCGGAAAAATTTGCCAGGAGGCGTGCACCCCTAGAACACTAGCCGCACTTCTAGGGTGGGCAGCCTGGTCTGTATGGCTGAAGACTTCTCCCATCTTGAAAAGTGGCAAAATAGAGGGTTTTGGGTAGAAAAGTTGCCACCACCAACCGGACGTGGTCACCTAAGGGGCAGATTAGCAGCTGGGGCTAGTAGCTCATTCGCTATTTGTACTCAAACTCTTAACATCCCTAACTCTATGATTTTGGGGGTTCCTTGACACCAGAACATGGGATGTACAACAACTTGTGAAGAAATGATAAGAGAGGACCCACATCGAGGAAACAGGAATGTCCAAAACAGGAACAAAAGGCATGATACCTTGTACATATGGCAACCTTCCTGGAACTGTTCAATTGTGGCTTGTCCTGGACCAAAGTCTGCTTCCCTCCACAAGAGAGAACCTTTTGCGAGCCAAAGGCAAGACTAGTCTCCCTTAGACTAGTGGGCTAGTCCCCTGCTCACCACAAGTAAAAAGCACCTATCGGAACTGAAGAAGTACTGGCCATCGGGCTCTCTGAGAAATTGCCCAAAGACTGTTGGTCGAGTGCATTGTGGGAAGTGTAGTCCAGCTCTCTAAGGTTCAGCTGGCTACCATGTGCCACTGGATCTCCAGACAAGGAGATAGCTTCTCTTCCACCTTACCACTGTCAAGGATTTTTGTGGCCAGTTCGGTCATCATTACCTTTATTATACACTGCAACTTGAGGGCATACCTTCTTCTGCCATCATCTGTGGCTCAGTTGTTGAGTTTTTGCATCTGCTTCCTCACCGCACCGTCTCAGTGGTAAAACCAGCAACTGCAGCTCTGGTTCAGGAGCAAGGGTAGCCAAGCACACCTCTGCACTCAAGACACCCAAGATAGGTGGAGTGTTTCTGCCTGGTGGATCCTGGTCCAGGAGCTCTCACAAGCTAAGGCCCGTATTTATACTTTTTTGCGCCGCATTTGCGTCGTTTTTTGACTCAAAAACAGCGCAAACTTGCAAAATACCATTGTATTTTGGAGGTTTGCGCCGTTTTGCTTCACAAAGCGGCACATATGCGGCGCTAAAAAAAGTATAAATACGGGCCTAAATCTCCAGTGGACTCCCACAAACTCCACCTGCAAGTGATCGAGTGTCACAGGTAACATTTTTCAGCTTCCTCACCTCCCACGTTCAACACCAAGGACAGCCAGGACACCTCTGCACCTGCACCCCACTAGCCAGGTAAAACTGGTCGCACTGTCACAGGTAGGTCCTGGTACCTGCGCAACCTTAACTACCAGTGGGTTCCTCTGAACTCACCCCGCAAGAGACTGAGTGTCACTATTGATTTTCCCCATTGACCACAACGGTAATGTTTGATAGCTTGCAAATGTACTGATCTGGTTTTCACTCTAAAATGTATAACTCTGGTTATACACATCAGATTTACATTGTTTACATGTGTACATTTATATAAAAAGCTTCTTTACTTTTATGAATTGGTGTTGGATATATTTTTATGTCTAAATTTATATAAAATCTGCTTTATTTTTAAAAATTTGTGTTGAATTTCTTTTGAGTTGTGTCAATTACTCATCATCCATGTTGGTACTCTGAAATGATTAACACATGTTCCTCTAGCAAAGCCTGACTACTCTTGACCACGCTACCAGGACTGAGCAAATGATTTATTACCCATCCTCACTGCATAATACTCCACATTCTTACATGTGTGTTGTGAGTATTGATGACTGTAAATGGTAAATTTCAGTGGTTTAATTAGTTCGAGCCAGAACATCAACTCATGATTTAACTGTTTTTTCAGTGAATTTTATTGGGTTGTTTTATGATTTACTCCATGTTCAACCACTGCTGGAGTGATGCCTGCGACCAGGCTCTGCTCCCGTTCTACCACGGCTGCCCAAACTATCCTGCATATGCCCTTTGGCTGTGCACCGCAGGAGTTCACTGCAGGGTCAAGCCCTGTGCCAAACTTGCAGTGGCTGCCCAACCCCCTCTGTGAATGATCTGCCATGTCCTCATTCTGCTCTGTGCAAACCCTCAAGCAAACACCTGTGACCAACCATCTTTGGCCGTGGCAACAGGAGATTGTTGCAAAGCTAGCTTGGCCTTGCATCTGGCTTGATTTGATACCTGCCAAAATCCATGCACATTAAGTGAACAGTAGGAACGTTATTAGTGAATGGAACTCTAATTGTCCTGCCATTTATCTTTGACCTTCCATGACAGATCTGCTCAAAACGTGACATAACCACCAGCAAGCTAAATCTGCTAAGTGACTGCCTAATCGTGTGTGGATTTGTCACATCAAGCTACATTTATTAGCAGATAAACATTTCATTAATCTCTAAGATCCACCCTCGTTTGTCACCCTGTGTAGGAACGTGCCCCTTCATGGATGGTCACCACTCACTTCTTGCCCCCAATACTGATGTGTATAACTCTGTTAATGCATTGGAAGACTGCTAACCAGGCCTCAGTGCCTGAGCTATCTCCCTAAATTGATTTGTTGACATGGTGATTCCCTGAATGGAAAGACTTTACCCCTGTATACGCCCCTAGTAAATGGTACCCAGGGTACACAGGTCATAGAGGGTAAAGTGGTCCCCAGGGCTGCAGCACGAGATAGTGCCATCCTTGACAATTCCCAAAAATTGCTGGTGGCAGGCCTGCCATTGCAGACTGCCAGAATGGTGCAAACTGCTCGAGTTCAACTGTGCCCTTACCAAGAATGGTACAGTCCCATGCATTGTCTTACATATATGTCAGACACCCCTAAGTTAGGTCCCAGCAACGCAGGAGGCATTATATTTAGGGTGCAGGCATATAATATAGAGCTTATATGTCTCTATAGTATCCTGTCCATTTAGGTATATGATAAGTGCAGGCCGGTAAATAGGATAGCATGGGACTTAAGCCTGCACATAACAGGGCTGCTAGCTCCATTATGGTAGCATCTAAATTTTGTCAAGTTTGGTGTCAAACAACTTGCTTTCTCTCTCCCAACATGAATCTGGAATCTAGGGACAGCTGGTATGAACCCAGGTGGCACACTAGAGGTTGCCCACCTGTTATCCACCCTTCTTTGTGCTCTATTCTGTCAGCCCATGCTTCTTCCCATGCTTGCTCCCACCAAGATAAGTGTGTGACTTCCTGTCAAACAGCCTGGATGCTCCCAGTATTCAGAAACAAAGGCTGAGTCAAAAAGGAGGTTGCATATCCCGCTCCCCAGCCCGGCTGGTGAATAGGACCATCAAGGGAGTTATCTTCAAAGGCTTCATCGCCCCTGATAGCCACCTGTGGTGTCCCTGAGTGAAGGAAATAACCCCCCCCTTCAAGGCATATTTGCCAATGGTCAGGCAGGAAATTAGCCATGCAGGTCAGTGCACCCCCAACAGGCTGATGACCCATCTACGGTGATCAGCCCAGTCTGTGCACTAAATTGTGATTTCTGCCACATTAGGAGTGGCAGAATAGAGGGTTCTGGATAGCTAAAGGTGACCTGTCTCACTGGATGTGGTCACCCCAGGGCAGATTAGCTGTAGGAGCTAGCTACCTGTTGGCCACTAGTATCCACACCCCTAACTCTCCTAAATCCAGGATTTAAGGGAAACCCTTGACACCAGAACCTCACTTCTGACTGATCGACTTTATAGAAGGAAAAGGGGAAGCTCTGCATCACTGACAACCGGACTCTGTCCACTGCACCAAGGAAAAAGAGGAATACTTCATCCCCGACGCAATAGACTGGAAACTGCATGTTGGACTTGTTTTGCTTATGCAGGGTCATCCCCAATCTTTTTGCCTCCTGCCTCCTATTTTTTCTGACCTGTTGCTGTTGGTTTTTGAACTCTGAGCACTTTACCACTGCTAACCCGTGCTAAAGTGCATATGCTCTCTGTGTAAATTGTATGTAATTGGCTTATCCATGATTGGCATATTTGATTTATTGGTGAGTCCCCAGTACAGTGCACTACAGGTGCCCAGGGCCTATAAATCAAATGCTACAAGTGGGCCTGCAGCACTGGTTGTGCCACCCACATACGTAGCTCTGTAATCATGTCACATACCTGCTACTGCAGTGTCTGTGTGTGCAGTTTTAACTGTAAATTCAACTTGGCAAGTGTACCCACTTGCCAGGCCTAAACCTTCCCTTTTCCTACATGTCAGACACACCTAAGGTAGGCCCTAGGTAGCCCCAAGGGCAGGGTGCAGTGTATGGTTAAGGTAGGACATATAGTAATGTGGTTTAGATGTCCTGACAGTGAAATATTGCTAAATTTGTTTTTCACTGTTGCAAGGCCTGTCCCTCTCATAGGTTAACATGGGGGCTACCTTTAAATCTGATTAAAGTGTAGATTCCCTTTGGGAGCAGATGGACATGTAGTGTTTGGGGTCTCGGAGCTCACAATTTAAAAATACATCTTTTAGTAAAGTTGATTTTAAGATTGTGCGTTTGAAAATGCCACTTTTAGAAAGTGAGCATTTTCTTGCTTATACTATTTCTGTGACTCTGCCTGTTTGTGGATTCCCTGTCTGGGTCAGTTTGACAGTTGGGCTGGTTGCACCTCACACTAGACAGTGACACAAAGGGAGCTGGGGTGTAGCCTGCATATCCTGATGAGCCATCTGTGCTAGGAGGGAGGGAAGGAGTGGTCACTCACACCTGAAAGGGCTGTGCCTGCCCTCACTCAATGCAGTCTCCAACCCCCTGGTGAGTGTCTGGAGCCTGGCCTGGGCAAGGCAGGATTTCACATTCAAAAGAGACTTTACTTTGAAGTAGGCCTACTTCAAAGGAGAAATTGGGTATAAGAAGGGCACCCAAAACCACAGACTTGAGAAACACTTCTGGAACCAAGAGGAACCTCTTCCTGGAGAAGAGCTGAATAGCTGAGGAAGAAGAGCTGCCCTGCCTGTGACTGTGCTTTGTGGAGCTATCCTGCAGTTGCTGCTTCTGCCAGAGTAAGAGGGCAAAGACTGGACTTTGTGTGCCTTCCATCTTGAGAAGAAATCTCCAAGGGCTTGATCTAGAGCTTGCCTCCTGTTGTTTGAAGTCTCAGGGACAGCTAAGACTTCTCTCTGCCAGCACCTGAAGTCTCTGGAGAGACTCCTACTCTGCCCTGTGGTGCCCATCCAGTTCCTGGGACCCTGAAAGGAGAAGTTGACAGCCTAAAGACAAGAAAATCCACGCACAGAGTGCCGTGCGGGGAAAAGATTGATGCAAATCTGACTGAAAAAACGACGCGCCGCCGGCTCTGCAGCTGAGAAACGACGCTCTCAGGAAACGCGAATGAAGAATCGTCGCACAGAGCAGGAGAAACGACGCGCAGCATCGCTGACGGAGGCTGGGAGATCACAACCTGTGCTGCGGGATTTTCGGATCATTGTGCGGCTGGATTTTTGACTCACGTACCGCCGTGCGGAGTTATTTTTGACGCGCACCAGGTACATTTTCACTCTAGCAGCGCTAGTGTATGTTTAAAACTACTTAAAGCCTCTTTTTGCATTTTTATTGATACCTTGACTTGTGTATGGTGGATTTTCGTCATTTTGGTCTTGTTTTGTTTAGACAAATATTTCCTATTTTTCTAAACTGGTGTTGTGTCATTTTGTAGTGGTTTCATTAAGTTACTGTGTGTGTTGGTACAAATACTTTACACCTAGCACTCTGAAGTTAAGCCTACTGCTCTGCCAAGCTACCAAGGGGGTAATCAGGGGTTAGCTGAGGGTGATTCTCTTTTACCCTGACTAGAGTGAGGGTCCTTGCTTGAACAGGGGGTAACCTGACTGTCAACCAAATCACCCATTTCTAACACTGCACTATCAACTCTTGTCTTGGCTGAAACGTGTCACTCTTGACCATCCTCAGACTCCCATGGATTGGTGCCACCAGTCTCCTACAAAATGCAGTTTAAAACACTCTCAGATTCCAAAGTTTCACTGGCGATCGGGCGTGGCATGGTATGGTCGAAAGCCAGGTGGTTCAGTGACTTCTGGCTGCCTCCAAGTTTCAGGCTGCTACCCCACTCCTGCGGACCCCAGGAAGTTCCCAAAGGACCTCTGCACCTTTAACACTGCCAAGACTTGTTGGTTAGCAGTCCGGTAACTAACCCCCACTCTTGACGCTGCAGGAGCAGGGCACAGCGTCCAGCCTGCAGCTGACATCTGCAGCCCAGCCAAGATTTTGCATTCTTTGTCAGCACCATCTTGTAAGCGGCAAAACCAGCACCAGTGCGAGTCCCGTTGAGCACCAAGGACAGCCAGGACAACCCTGGACCA
This sequence comes from Pleurodeles waltl, assembly GCF_031143425.1. Taxonomy (NCBI): domain Eukaryota; kingdom Metazoa; phylum Chordata; class Amphibia; order Caudata; family Salamandridae; genus Pleurodeles; species Pleurodeles waltl. Next base: position 723,047,524 of record NC_090446.1, on the reverse strand, counting down.
GGTAAAAGTTAACTGACTGCTATGGCCTAGTCCTAGAACCTGCACAACCTTAACCCTGAAAGGGTTACCCCCAGCTCGATCTCCAAGTGGTCATTTACCACCAGTGTCTCTCTGCCACTGACTTCAAAGTGAGTCCCGTTCAGCACCACAAACACCCAGGACAACTCTGCACCCGCACGCCACAGGCCAGGTAAAACTGCACTGACTTTCGTGACCTGGTCCTTTGAACTGCACAACCTTAATCTTGTAAGGGTTCCATCAAAACCACTTTTTAAGTACATTTTTGTAACCAGTGATATTTCTTCAATAGACACCAATGCAACGTCTAAATGCCAGTTCTGCTGTAATTTAATATTGCTTCTAAAATCTATAACTCTGGTTATACTGATTCAATTCTGTTTGTTTTGGAGTCTAAATTAAGATACAAATACGTTCTATTTTGATGAATTGGTGTCAGATTTCTTTCTAGTCATTTCAGTTACTTATCATCCATGTTGATGCTGTAAAACGCTTAATACATGTTCTTCTAAGTTAAGCCTAACTGCTTTTGCCCACACTACCAGGACTGAGCTAAAGATTTTCTAGTGTGAATCCAAGGATCATGTTTGTGAGAGTATTACATGGTGAGGACTAACCCCCACACCATATTATATTCCACTTTCATACAGCCTGCATGAAATTGAGGAAACTAAAAGTAGGCTAAACAAGCTTTGATCTGCTAAATGTCATACAGATTAATTAGACAGTGCAAAAGTAATCAGTAAATCTAAAAGACGTTTTGACCTCTTTTTTTAACCGCTTCTCTCCTAATGGATCTGCACAAAACTGGAAATAACTCCAGTGGGTGTAACTTGCCAACGCTCAGCCATCTTTGAATCAGAGTCATCAAACTATGCAAAAGTTATAATCAATTTAACATATTACTGCCACCACCTTCTACCTTTGCCCCATGAAGGATTGGTACAAAGCTTGATATACCATGCCAAGATCAACCTTTTAAAGACTCTATCAAATGTTGTGCAGATACATCACCCAGTGTGATTGTTATTAGTAAAGTGAATTCTTTTTTTGCCTTGCTATTTACCTATCTATCTATTATTTATTATACACGTAACCATGCAAAAAGTTTGGATCTCTGTGCCCTGAAATAACAGCCACAACACATTTCCTCATGTGGCAACCAACTAATCAGAGCACAAGCTCCCACAGGATTAGCAGGAGCTTCTCCCACAGGAGCAGGACATCCAACAGCAAAAGAGGCTCTCTTGAACAATCACAGCATATGCCAATGGAAATTGCATGGTGATCTCCTTTTTTACCCAGTCATCACCTGATGGATTACCTTGGGATGAGCTGGGGTGGTTGAACTTTTTAAAGTTCATGAAGATTTGTCAAACAGCACCAAAGTTATTACCAAATCCCAAAATGTGTCTTCCATGGTAACTAGACCCTAAACATAAATACATCAGTGACAACTTTCACTGTGTACAGGCCAGAGTTTCCATAGGAAGCATATTTTTGTTTTGCTAATAACTTTTGTGCCATTTGAGGAATGCTTCAAAAAATCATTTAAAACAAGCAAAAAAAGTTTCAGTCACACTTTAGGTACTTCCTGGAAAGTTTCATGGTAACTTATCAAGCAGAGTTCAAGAAACAGAAGAACAGGTGTGTATGTGTGTGAACATCTATATATATACATGTATGCACTGAACAATGTTAAAGTGATGTTATAATATAAAAATTATAATTAAAAAATAAAACAAACACTAAAATTCACCAGTTATAGTTTACCGAGGAAATCATAACTTGTGCCACCGCCATGCACTGCTTATGACCTCATCTATTATGTCACTCATGGCATGTCTAAAGAAATGTTCAATCACTGTCCCATGTACATACATTTGTGTTGCAGACAAACAGTTCAGCTTACTGGTTCTTCCTTGTTCTAGATGCTTAAATACAGCACATGTAAATTACTCTCTGAGTTGTGTTCCTTTGTGGAACAGCATGATAAAAGACGGGCTGAGGAAATAATAATTGTTTACCATATTTTACTAAATGATTTGTACATTAAATGGACACTAGGGTTTATTATTATTAACAGACTGCTTAAAACTTGGGTTCTGATTACAAGTCAGGCAGTGCGAAATGAACTCATGTTTTATACGTTCATTTCACTGTGTCTAATCATAATTGTTTATCATTTGTTTCCACCCCTGACCTGATATTTATGGCTGGTATTTCTGGCCTCAAAAATCACATGAGGCTGCAGCAGCAGTCAAGCCTCATGCTGAATTCCTTTCTTACAAGAGCGGGCATACAGTGCTCCTGAGGGGGAGCCTACAGTGATCGCTATGCTAGATTAAAGTTTCCTATTCCTTCCCCTATTCCTTCCACCTCTCCCACCTGTCAACACATAAAGTTATCACCTGCTCATGGCAAATGGCAAATGTATCCAGTAAAAACCCATGGAATGGAAATTCCATGTAGGTTTATGACTCTTAAAATTGGTCACACTTCAGGTATTCCACATTTTATGTGGTTATACTTGTAAATGCACAGTAATGGAATGATTTCATCAAGTGATAGAATCACATATCACCCCAGCACTGTGCCACTCACAATCAGGACCTCAATAGTAAAATCATTACCAAGTCACAAATCAAATATATTTAATGACGTAACTAACATTGTAACTCTGGCCACATTCTTCCAGTCAATATTTTTTTTACATGCACAAGAAACCCTTGTTTTTAACATACCGTAGGCTTTGATTTGTATAGAAATCAAAATATCAAATAACCTTGTGTACTAAATCACCACCATTCGAAAAAAGCTGTAGTAATAAATTCAGATATTAATCTTCTAGAATGTATATTTTGGGTTTTATGAAGGTACTTACCAATATTTTATGTAATTTGCAAAGAATCACCACCACTTTTGTTTAAGTAGTACAGCCAGGATTAAAAATCCAATGTTGTAGGTTCCCAGGGAGGCAGCATAGCAGATGGGCCATTTAAAACACCATGGGGCATATTTACAAGCCCCTTGCTGTGCCGCCTTAGCGCTTCCTTAGTGTAATTTTATTGATGCTAAGGCTGTGCTAAGGTGGCCTTTCCCCGGCGCCATATTTACAAAGTGGTGAAATGCAAGCTGGGTGCCACTTTTTAACCCCTTGCGTCACATTATGACTCTGCCAGGAATAATGTATGCAAGGGGTGTGTTCCCCCATTAGGAGGCCTGAAATAATGGAGCAGTAAAATTTACAATTCACAGCACCATTTTTTCTGTCATTTTTAACGCCTGCTTAGAACAGGTGCTAAAATGACACACCCGTTAAAATCAAGGCTAGTGCTTTGGTGCACTAGCCTCAAAAGTATTGATGCTAATGTAGCAAAGCTCCACAATAGGGTTAAAAATGTTGACGCTATTGTAAATATATGCGCAACCATGGTGTCATCAGGTGGAGGTAGGGGCATGCAAGAAAAGTGACACATCAGGACAGATGCACCACTTTCTTGTAAATATTCTTCCATGTGCCTGATTTCAAGTTAAGGCCTTTATCACCCCTGATAAATAATCATACCACAGGGTACTCTATTGAGTGTGATAAATATAAAAAACTACCAGTTCAGGGGAATGATATGCTGATTTTGATGGTTAACACACCAAAATATTGTATGTTTACCCATGTTAATTTTCAGCTAGTTTAATCTACCAAAATTGACCAAACTTGAGTTATTTAATGCATTCCATAAAATCAGAACGTTAAATAACTTCAAACTTGTAATTCTGACCCATGCGTAAACAGGAGTTTAAACCGGCGTTGGAACATTACGAGCAACTCGTAATCGAGCCCCCTGTTTCATGTAATTCCATTTAGTTCAAAACCACCTAACAATCCACTGTCAGTGTTAGTGAATCTTTTTATTTAATAACGGGATTTAGAGTTCACGCTGCGTTAATCATTAATTCAGACTTCAAGTAAGCATGTTTAACGGTGCTTGCAGCCAAATCCATGTTGGCTACAATAATGGTGATGCGGCTTTTGTTGTGCATCTCTTATTACCTTCCTTGGAATGTCAAGACCTAAGTAAAATGCATACTTTTAAATAAGGAGATGAACTGATATTAATGTCTCTAACCTGAGCCTACAGTTTATATGCAGGTTGTACTGGGCGCTGTTTTTCATTTTAGTTTTTGTGGTATTACTGTTGTTTCCTGTTTCCGTGTTTTGCAGTGTGTCCTCTCCATTACGGCCATATTGAGCTCCTGTGGGATGTTCCGAGGAACTAATGGCTGCTGACTGTGCAGGGAAGGTGTTTTTCGTCATGCCGCTCTTTGTTGATCACAAAGGATACTTAAACTGACAATAGCTGTGTTGGTTAGAACAACTACACAGCTAGTCTCTTCCCTCTAACATGACTTGTGTGACATTCGTGCTGTGCCAGATTTCTAGATAACCAAACGCAGAACCTGTGGTCAAACGCGTTAATTGCCAGGAGAAAAATGTATTAACCGGTCCCAGTGGTCTGTGGGGAAAACTTAAAGTTGATGTTACAGTAATTTAGACCTATGGCAGATAATATGTTACTTAAAGAAATAAACACTTAAGGGTCTGCAGGTTAATTTAAGCGCTTTAACTGTCTAAGTCGCACTGCATAATTTGGGTATTGGTTGTTTGTTTACGATGTCAAAATATTAGTACCCAGATTCACTAATATTTTGTGCCGTGGGTCTGTCACTCTTTTGGCATAGTCAGGTCGCAAAATGTATTTTAGAATTTACAAAGCCAGGCAAGGTTCGTTTTGCGTACCTTTGTAAAAACAAAAAGCACCACATACAGCGCATAGCACTGCATTAATTTATTTTGGTCAGGGCGGCGTTACATGGGTGGATCATGGATGTTACAGTGTATCCACCTGTGTATTTTGACACAACCCAAGATGCACTGGGGGGCATATTAATACTCTGTGCTGAATTAGTGTCATTTTCTTTACACTAATTCAGCGCAAATTGAACTCCATATTTATATTTTGGCACTAGACATGTCTAGCACCAAAATGTTAGAGTTAAAGTAATTTTTTGCCTGCGGAAAACCACCTTACATCAATGGGATGCAAGGTATGCGTTCCTGGGCAAAAAATGATGATATGGCCTTAGCGCCATATTTATCTCCCCCCTGTACTAAAATCAAGCACAAGGGGATGGGGACCTTAAATAAGGGTGCTAAGCTTGCCTAGCACCATTATTTAATGCCTGGATCAGGGCAGGCGTTAGGGGACCTGTGGGCCCTTTTCCATGGTCAGAGACCATGGAAAGAGCCCACAGGTGCCCTTCCCCAGTCCCAGTGACACCCCTACCCACACCAGAGGGACAGCGGAGGATGGGGGTCCCCAACCCAGGTAAGTATAGGTGAGTAGAGGTAAGTATTTCATTTAATTTTTTGTAGTGCCATGGGAGGCCCCTGGGCATGGCCATTGGGGTGGTGGGCATGACTCCTGTCTTACCTAAAACAGGAGTCATGTCAATGGGGTTTTAACATCAGAAAATGACACTACTCTGGTAAGAGGCATTATTTATGCCCTTGCCCATAGTAGTGTCATCCTTTGACACTAAACTTCCTGTTCCCCCTACAACCCCCCCCCCCACCCATCTAGCATCCTTTTTAATGAAGCTAGCCGGGTCTTACCGCCGGCTACCGTCATCCCATAAATATGACACCCAGCTGGCGTCTTGGGATGGCGCTAGTCGTCGGTATACTTATTGACGCTAAACTGCATTAGCGCAGCTTAGCATCAAAAAGTATAAATCAGGGCCTAAGTTCTATAACCCTGGGTTTGCACCACAGTGATGTCTCTACCTTTAGCTGGCATCATGAGGAGAAGTATTGTTTTCTCATCATTACTCTCTATTTGCATATGTGCTGCATTCTGCCACACACATGCAAAGTGGAATTAGCCTCTAAGTATAGCTTTTGTGCAGAAAGATATGCCTTCCCCCACTAAAACTATTCTACCCACAACACAGTCACCTTTGCATTGTTGCACAAGGGAGCCTGCATTGGTTCTAAGCTGCCACTGCTACACCAATGCAAGGGAAAAGCAGAAAGGTGCCATATGTTAGTAACAATTTCTGGTCTTTCTGTTTTACACAATGCAGTGCAACATATTTTGTTGCTGCATTGCATTGTTTTGTGTTGCGTGAAAGTTTTGTTAATCTAGACCTAAGTACAGATAACCAAAAGTAGAGTGGTTTAGGAGATGAGAAAGAACGTTTTTGTACTAAATGTCATGTCTGAATTTGTCATAGTTATTTGATATGAGCATGTATATAAAGTCAATCACCTGTGTTTCTAAAGAGCAACCAGAGGCCTGTGAATGTGACTTGAGAAATTCTGACTTAACTCTGTAAATGTCACAATTTCCATTGCCCGTGGGACCCCAGATTTTCATGACCTTTGAGGTGGTGCACGAAGTATATGCCCAAAAGGGGCAAACTTTGACACAGTCCCACAGCCCCTTCAATGTCAGCTAAAGACTGAATCTCGCTGATGGATGAGGATGACAGTGGTGAATTTGCAAAATCTAAGGGCCATGTAAAGTTCCTCCATCAAAGGGCAAGTACGAACCACGCTGTGCCTTTACAATTACCACGCAAGTCATGACACTGACTTGACTTAACTAAAGCATTGTTGGACTGATGTTAGACTTTAAATCTAACACTTTCCCTATTGTGGACCGGACTGGAGTTGGAATAGTAAATTATACTATTCCAAGGTCCAGTGCTTTCCTCAAGGCAAGTCATTGTAATGACTTGCGTGGTAAATGAAAGCATAACATTGCCCACTGATAGCTAAAAGAAAAGAAATACACAGAAAATGCCTAACCGAAGATAATTCACAAAGCTGACTCTTGGCTCTCTTACATAGATGATAACAGATTATGAGCGCTGGACCCATTTAATCTTGGCTAACTGATTAATGAATACTGGATTGTATGTCCCTTAGCACATAACCGTTTAGCTTATTAACTATCAGGCTCCAGAACATGAGTGAAAACATTATCTAAGATCTAACGCACAAAAAACGACTTTCATCACACTGGTAGGCAGTTACATTTAACCGAGTTGAATACAATAAATGTACTGAATTAGGCATGAAGATGAGTGTTACAGTTTTTGGAGCTGCTGAAATGCAGTTAATTATTAATGTCTGATCCTAAAACAGGTATGTTTAGATCAATGTGTGAGATACACAAGCATTTTTGGAGCTTCGTAGAACTTGCGTTTTATTTCATTTTGCTCGTGTCTCTTTGCATGCCTGTTTGACACGAGTTGGAGAATAATTAGTTCATTAAGAAGGTGATATTTTCTTCATTTCCACTGCCGTGTGAAGAGGGCAGCAATTTGGATCACAGTTCCCAACATAGCTCAATCCATAATATGACCAGATATCTTGCAATGCAGCCAGTAAAATTACAAAAACTGTGAAATTAAATTCATATTTTACTTTAATTAAACCTTCCATCCCAAGACTGTAATCTTTGGCCTATTGCTAAGAGCATCCTCAATAGTACATCGAGCGCTAGGAAGCCTGAGACATCTATCTTAAGAATTCCTTAAAACATATGGCCATTCAGATTCAGTAGTTTCCAATTCAGCCTTACATTTCAAATCATCTAAGTAACAGAGCTGCCACAAAGATCCTGTCAGTGCTATTAAGAATGCAGGATGATACAGAAAAGCCTTCCAAACTAGCTGAATTAACATTTACCTGTGCCTCTAAACTTTTTCTTAGTGATTTTCATATGTGGATGCTCCTGAAAGCAACGCTCTTAAAAGAAATAGCTGGTGTTTTTGGTCATCCAGACCGCGTGGTTGCGAGGGAAAAGCAGATGCCAGCAGTTTAAAATATGAAAATTCAAATAATCCGTTTTCTGTTGGAATCTCTTATACATGAACAATTACCTTGAACATCTGACCAGGGAACTAAGAGAGGCACCGAGTGAATTTACCAATACTCTTCTGCTTGCTCATTGCATTTATCTAAAGACCTTCCCTTGAACTCCATTGTAAATAGGAAGTAAGGGCAGAGATCAAGTTTTTTTCATACGTCATGCAAATCTTGAAATGTGTTCCACAGACTACTCTTCCTGGGAGAGGAGGTGAGTGTTTGGATTTAGACGTATCTGGAAAATGTATGGCGATGTTACACTGGTATTAAGAGTTCTACACTGGCCACTCTCAACAACCAGTGACAAAAACCTTAGAAGCAAACCAATTTTCTGGATTAAATCAAGGAGATTCAAATTCAACTCTGCTGTGATCAAATTGGTTTCTGGGTCTGCACCGTTTTTGCGTTACTTAGTGCCTGAAGAGTAGCAGTGTCAAGAAACCATCCTACTTCATAAAAAATTGAAAACTCTTTTAATTATTTACTATCATGACTTCCTCCACTTTTTTCAAAAGATAAAGACAAAAGATATAAACTCAGCTTTATGTTCTTATGTTTTATTTGTGCTATATGTATTTATGATACCTCGGTCTCTAGGTATCATAAATTGTTTAATGAATAAATAATCTATATGCCTCACCTCCAAACCACACTGCAAGTCATGCGCAGAGCCAAAAGGGTACATCTATTGCGTCTCCTACAACTTTCATGAAAGTTTGACAACTCTTTCTGACTTTGTCTTTTTAACATTTAATGTTATGACTGCGTATTGCTGTAAGTTCATGGAGTATTGTGGCAGATAAGGCAATGATCTTGTACTAGTGGTCAAAGAACCACATGAGAAGATGTGCTAAAAATGTTCAAATCAAATGATTGATCCCTTTTAAATGGGTGGATTCAATGCATTTTCCTTCGACCTTTCCAGACATCAAAGGAAAAAGCAAAATGTGTGTTTCTTCGGGGATCATCCTTGTTGCTATTACTATTTTATGCATTCATCAGGCAGCTATTTTCCACAATTAAGGCCATAAGCCTGAAATAGCATTCATGTGTGGTAGGCAAACGTTTGTTCCTGTATGTAAATGGTCATGCGGAAAAGAAAAGGTTCCAAATGAGTTAGGGGTTTGTGTGAATAGTAGTGAGCACAAGCTAGACAGAAAACAACAGATGTTCTTCCGATGGGTTCAAACCAAAAATTTCAGAATATCAGAATCTCCTTCAGCCCTTTGTGCTATTTGTGATTCAAACTTTTTCCAGCTACAAAGGCAAAAACCAGGAGTCATCTGGGATACAGAATTCAAGTGTGTGGCTCCGATTAAGCAGCTCGCTTAGAGATTTTCAGTTTGTGACAAATCTAACTATAATTGACCTTAGCTAAAAAAAGATATGAGATAAAAGCAAATCTAATTCAGGAATATGCTAATACATAATACGTTGACTCACAAGACTCCGAGGCCCAGATTTTGGTACTTGCCACACAGTGCAGCAGAGCACCCAAAGTTGTTGCGTTGCGTTCCTTGACAGGGAGAGAGGAGCAAAGCGCTATATCAACAGAGATATTGCGCTCTCTTCCTTTTCCCCTAGTGATGGAGCAGAATTTTGCTGTTTTGCACCATGCATACACTTTTGCACCACAGTGCAAAGGTGTGTGTGTGACTCGAGCACAGGTTTTGTACTGGAAGTGACCCTTACAGTACAAAGTACTATGCTTAGACTACATTTTAAACTTTTCACACTTTGTAAGTGTGCTGTACAGTGCATCGCAAATGCAAAGTTAGAAACAGAAGGAGAACTGAAACATTTCTTCTTTGACTTTCTGTTTCTATTGATGTAAAAAAAATTCACAAAACCCAGACCCTGTCTACTTTCATTAGTAGATAGGGTTTTGCATCAAAAGCCCTGGTTGGTAGAAAAGGAACGGCCATATATCTCCCATGGAACGCCCCCTTAAAGCAGAGTAGCGCAATTAACCCATTCGAGCTGGTTTATATTACTTTTTCATACAAACCAACATGAATACCAATTTACGTTGATTTGCACATCTCAAAAAAGATATTGCTTCAGGAATGCATTAACAACGTATCACAAACCCAATGCAAAACCTTTCTAAATCTGAGCACGAATAACTAAGCTGCACTGCATGGTAAATATGGCCGTTAGACGTGCTAGCAAGCTTGGGAAATGTGAACACATTTTCTAGTGTCTAAATCTTCTACACCATTGCATAAGCACATTGGCTTCAAAGTAACTTGTTGCAACTTCAAGTGCATGTAGGGAACAACTTTAATTTATTTTTTAGATAGCATTGCTCAACACTTGTCCTACCCCAGGTGGCTTAAGGATCCTACATATTCCAATAATTAAGCTCCAAAAGAGCGGAAACCATTGACTCTTAGCATCTGACAATATGATGCGGAATTCACTCTCCTCATGCAACAAGGACAGGCACATAATTATTTTTTTGAAAATACCTAAAATATTCATATTCAGTAACTAATCTGATTCAAGACTTGTAGTTTTCTGTTGCATTCATAAGTTTTTGTTCCGTGGCACCAATATAGTTTATACTGCAGCACTTTGTATGAATCATAGTGCCTAAAGACAGATACTTTTCTAGTGCATATTGTATAAATAATTAAATAAATAAGAATGAAAATACAATATTGGCATATAATGGTGACATACCATATTAAAACATGTAGGTACTAAAAAACATTACTAATACAAACTGAAAGCCCTTTCCACAAAACTCTTGTAAAGTACATTCACGAAGATACAGCTTTGTTGGAAAAGCCCTGCAGCTGCAGTTTATTAGAGACTTTTACGTATCCACAGAAAGACTAGTGAAGTATACTATTCATTCAGTTAATTTAGTCCTTTCCAATATAGAAAGCTTAGAAGATAGAGAATTTCATATGTAGTTTTGATTTTTTATTACAAGACACTCAACACAAGAGGAAGTGGGGTGCTATATGTTAGAAATGCGGTCTCTAGTTGGCAGTCAGTTTACACTCTGTCCACGTAAGGACCTTCCCCTCACTCTGGTCAGGTTAAGGGAGTCACACTCCTAAGGTAATCCCGGCTCACCCCCTTAGTAGCTTGGAACGAGCAGTCAGGCTTATTTCAGTGGCAATGAGTTAAGATTTGTACCCACACACTGTGATACAATTTAAACACTACAACTGGACACAACACCAGGTTAGAAAAATAGCCAATATTTATCTAAGTAAAACAAGACCAAAACAACAAAAATACAAAATACAAAGATATGAATTTTAAAAGATTAGGGGGCATATTCATACTTTCTTTGCACTGAATTACCGTCATTTTTTTACTCTAATTCAGTGCAAACGTAACTCCATATTTATATTTTGATTCAAGACTCATTGAGCGTCAAAATATTGGAGTTAAAGTCATTATTTGGATGCGTGAAACCACCTTGCGTCAATGAGACACAAGGTAGGGTTCCCGTCCAAAAAATGACTCAAACCCCCCCAGCGTCTTATTTATCCTCCTGTGCAAAAATGGTGCACGGGCGGGGAGGCGGGCGTAAGTAATAGTGCTAATCCTGCTTAGCACTATTATTTAAAGCCTAGGTCAGAGGCAGGCGCTAGGGGACATGTGGAGCCATTTCTATGGTCAAACACCATGGAAGGAGCCCACAGGTCCCCAGCTCAATCTCCAGGAACACCCCCACCCACACCAGAGGGACAGCAGAGGATGGGGGACCCTATCCTAGGTAAGTAGGGTAATCGAGGTAAGTACTTAAAAAAGATTTAAAGTGCCATTTTGGGCCCTGAAATGGGCCCCCCTACATTGCACTGGGTCAATGGCCATGCCCAGGGGACCCTTCTCCCCTGTGCTGGCCATTGGGGTGGTAGGCATGACTCCTGTCTTTTAGAAGACAGGAGTCATGTGGTATGGATGGTTTTGAGTCAGGAAATTACACTAGGCTGGGTAAAGGCATTGTTTTTGCCTCTAACCAGCCTAGCATAATTTTTTGGTGCTAAACGTCCTTCCCCCATACTGCCACCCCCACCCCTACCCAGCTAACGTCATTTCCACAGACGCTAGCCCACCCTTTGCTCTGGCTTGCGGGATCCCATAAAGTTGGTGCCCGTATGGCGCTCTGGAATGCCACAAGCCGGCGCTATACTCTTTGACGCAAAACTGTGTTTGTATCAGTTTTGAATCAAATAGTATAAATATCGGCCTAGATCCAACATACAAAGATATTAATTTTAAAGGATGAAATCCCAATAAAGCACTTAGAAACATGCTAGCTCCTACTGGTGCTATCACTGCGTCATGATGGTGTCGTTCCCAACAGTCTGACTGCACTCGCCAGGGAGTGTGGTGCCAGTCACAGAGTTGCATGAACCCCAGGTACAGTACCTTAGACGTGGTACAGAGTCGGGGAGATGAGGCCTCAGTTGAGCCGGTATGGTGTCAGTTCCGTACTGCTATGCAGGAGCTGAGACGTCGTTTCCTTACTGCTACACAGGGGAGGTGAGTCGTCGGTTCCTTATGAAGGCAGCACCTCATATCCTTTTACTCTATATTTACTAAAATATTGCATTTTATGTAGGGGTGAATGGAATTTTTCATTCTGCTGATGGAATGGGAGAAATTCAGTAATACTGCATTACTCTTGTAAAAGGTTTAAACAACTTAGATGAACAGAACTCATACATTTTCATACAGCTCAACTTCCTTTTTAGGCGAATGTATCGAGGTCGACTCTTCCATGGAGTGAGATAAGGCAGAAGTCTTCTCGCACCACCTACTTTTAGTTTGTAATGGCTGAAAACGGCACCAACATCCCATACTTTCGTTTTATGGGGGATTCTGCAGCCACAAAAATAGTATTTTGCTTGTTGCACGGAACATCCTTGCACTATTCCTATTCTGTGTATTTGTGCTCAGGAATACATCTCCAACAGTTGAGTTAAAAGTCTTGCATGAAATAATAACAACACTTTGGACTGATAAGAAAGCCTAGTTTATTGGCAAAGTTGTCGTCTCTGATCTTTGGATGCCTGTATTTTTTCCACGCTTCCCTTCTTGATTGAAGTTTTAGATTGGAAAAATCTCCGCATCTGTATGTGCATCAGTTCCCTTTTCTGGTACAATGGCGAATTTTAACTAACTGGTTAAATGGCGATAAGGAAAAAGCTGTGTTCTGAGTCTGGACAGTTCATTTATCCACTATCGCTCAAAGCTGTCCTTTGCCCTGGGTGACAGTTCAGAAACACCGGCCTCTGAGCAGCCATTCACCAGTGACTCCTTACCACCAAAAGACCTGCCCCTTTCAGAACACATTTTTAAAAATGGGATATCTCAGAGCACAGCGGGATTTTTTTTCCCACTCCCATGAACAGCTGGTAAATTAAAGAACAAAACAAAATATACTTTGTGAGGGAAACTAAATAAAGTGGCATATCAAAGAAAAATATGAAGTCATGGCACTGAAGCGCAGTCCGGTTCAAGCTGATTGACACACGTGATCAGGCAAACTTTCATCAAAACGCAACAGAACCAAGGCCCATATTTATACTTTTTTAGCCCCGCATTTGCGCCACTTTTTGACGCAAAAACAGTGCAAACTTGCAAAATACAATTGTATTTTGCAAGTTTGCACCGCTTTTGCGTAAAAAAATTACGCAAATGCAGTGCTACAAAAGTATAAATATGGGCCCAAATGGCCTAAGTAGGCAGAACCATTGTCCCATTATACATACTGCCATTGACAGAAACACAATGGGAATGACACTCAAACAGGCACAAGGCTGAACAGGGATGATCCAAATATCCTCACTATATGTTTTTGATTGGATGCACTTGTTCAGATTATATGAGCCCAGAATTTGTCTCCATGCATCAGCGGCAATGCATTGGTTCTGAGATGCGGTGAGGCTGTGATGCAAGTACCTGATAACTCAAGTACTCAGGTGCTGAGGCTTGAGATGTGAAGACAGGCATTCAGGATGTGCTGTGAAGTGAAGGTGATGTGTTGGTTGCAGACTTTTGGCATCTATATCAAAACTTCCATTGCCAGGGATGCAAAGAACTGGCACCGAGAAAAGCGTTGCAATGTCAGTGCTGAAGGTGATGCACTGGTTTAAAGATGAAAAATGGGGCGGTGATGAGAGTCTGGTTGTGTGTCGCTTCTGACTCAAACAGTAGAGATGATGCATTGATCCCCAAGCAACAAGGGCGATGTGTGATTTCTGCTCCCGCAGCAGAAGATGCGTAGGTTCCACTGATGCAAGCACCCAAGGGTCCAGGACTAGAGTGGCACCACTTTACAAAACAGACTCACAGATGGCAGAATCAAGGTGCTGTAGCAGGGTGGTTGGAAGTCTGTTATGTCCCTGAGACTTCAGCTCAGGAAGCCAGCCATCTAGCCGTTGAAGTCCCTCTGGGTTCTGGTTGGAGAGATTCAGGTCCATTCCTTCCCACTGTCAGACAAGAGGGCAACAGGCACATGTCAGCACAGCACAGCAAAGCAAGAGTCCAGCAAACAACAGTCCAGGAGAGTGACAAGCCTTCAGTAGTACAACAGTCTTTCTTCCTGCAGAGTATCCCCAGGTCCAGAAGTGTACTGAAGTGATGGTGTCAGAGATCCAGTACTTATACCCAGTTAGGCCTTTGAAGTGGGAGAGACTTCAAATACACGCCTTTGATATGCACAGCGTCCCTGCTCCTCTTGCACTTGCTCCAGACCCACTAAATGGGGTTACACAGCCCTTTGTTTGTGGACAGGACACAGCCTATTCATTTGTAACTCCCATCCTGCCCAGGTTGGCCTATCTAGGTCCATCAGTTCACACCTAAGCTCCCATTGTGTGTGGCCAGGAGGAATACACTAAGCTCAGCTGTCACCAAACCCCAGATGCGATCAGAAATAGGAAGTAGGCACTGTTAGACTTTTCATCCTTGGCGTGGTCTCCCTTAACTTTTTGCCTCTGTTCCCCAGGTTGTTGATGTGTGCTGGACTCTGAATTTACTGTTTTTGTTACTCTGGGCACTTTACCACTGCCAACCAGTGCTAAAGTGCAAGTACTCCTGTTTAAAATGTGTGCGTAGTTGGTTCTCCATGATTGGCATATTTGTTTTACTGTTAAGTCCCTAGTAGAGTGCACTAGAGGTGCCCAGGGCCTGTAAATCAAATGTTACTAGTGGGCCTGCAGCACTGGTTGTGCCACCCACACAAGTAACCCTGTAATCATGTCTCAGACCTGCCACTGCAGTGTCTGTAAGTGTATTTTTACACTGTAAATTCGACTTGGCAAGTGTACCCACTTGCCAGGCCTAAACCTTCCCTTTTCTTACATGTAAGGCACCCCTAAGGTAGGCCCTACGTAGCCCCAAGGGCAGGGTGCAGTGTATGGATAAGGTAGGACATATAGTAATGTGGTTTATATGTCCTGACAGTGAAATACTGCCAATTTCGTTTTTCACGGTTGCAAGGCCTGTCTCTCTCATAGGATAATATGGGGGCTACCTTTAAATATGATTAAAGTGTAGATTCCCCTAGAGAGTAGATGGGCATGTGGAGTTTGGGGTCCCTGAACTCACAATTAAAAAATACATCTTTTAGTAAAGTTGATTTTAAGATTGTGCGTTTGAAAATGCCACTTTTAGAAAGTGAGCATTTTCTTGCTTAAACCATTCTGTGACTCTGCCTTGTTTGTGGATTCCCTGTCTGGGTCAGTTTGACAGTTGGGTTGTTTTTCACCTCGCACTAGACAGTGACACAAAGGGGGCTGGGGTGTAACCTGCATTTCCTGATTAGCCATCTCTGCTAGGAGGGAGGGGTGGAGTGGTCACTCTCATCTGAAAGGACTGTGCCTGCCTTTGACAATGCTGGCTCCAGCCCCCTGGTGTGTGTCTGAGGCCTTGCCTGGGCAAGGCAGGATTTCACAAGTAGGTGTGAGTTCCCTTTGAAGAAAGGTGACTTCAAAGACTAAAATGGGTATAAGAAGGGCACCCAAATCTACAGACTTTAGAAACACTTCTGGAACCAAGAGGAACCTCTGCCTGGAGAAGAGCTGATAGCTGAGGAAGAAGTGCTGCCCTGCCTGTGACTGTGCTTTGTGGAGCTTTCCTGCAGTGCTGCTTCTGCCAGAGTAAGAGGGCAAAGACTGGACTTTGTGTGCCTTCCATTTTGTGAAGAAATCTCCAAGGGCTTGATTTAGAGCTTGCCTCCTGTTGTTTGAAGTCTCAGGGACAGCAAAGACTTCTCTCTGCCAGCACCTGGAGTCTCTGGAGAGACTCCTGCTCTGACAAATGGTGCCCTATCCAGTCCCTGGGCCCTTGAAAGGAAAGCTGGTGGAATCCAAGGAAATCGACTTTGGACAACTTCGGACCGACGCCGCTGCTGAATCCGGTAATGCCGCCTGCACCTGACGCCGTGACCTTCGCTGGAACGCGACGCTCTTCGCAGGCCCGACGCCGCCGCAGCCCCGCTGAAGTCCGCGACTCCGTGGAAGTCGCCGCACCATGTCGTGACTGACGCCGCTCGAAGTGCACGGACTCAACGTTTCGCACAAACGCCGCAATCCCCGACTTCGCGCATCAGCTTGTTTTCACTCTTCACCAAAGGTACTGTACTTGGGGGTCTACATGACTACTTGTCCGGCGCCGCTGGTGTCGACTTGTTGGGAACGACTCCGTCACGACGCCGTGTTAACATCTCATCGAAGCATTTTTGTTTCTAAGCGCTATTTTTGAGTTTAATCTCTAAAAATTCATAACTTGAATTGTGTATGTTGGATTTTTGTCGTTTTGGTCTTGTTTTGTTTAGATAAATATTTCCTATTTTCTAAACCGGTGTTGTGTGATTTTGAAGTGTTTTCATTAAGTTACTGTGTGTGTTGGTACAAATACTTTACACCTAGCACTCTGAGGTTAAGCCTACTGCTCTGCCAAGCTACCAAGTGGGTAAGCACGGGTTAGCTGAGGGTGATTCTCTTTTACCCTGACTAGAGTGAGGGTCCTTGCTTGAACAGGGGGTAACCTGACTGTCAACCAAAGACCCCATTTCTAACATTGGTGATCAGCGGTTGGGATTTGGACTTGTATTTGTACTTGACATACAGTAATTAAGTGTACACTAATGTTTGAGTTCAGACCACTACGTGACCACATACTGCTTGTCTTGAGATTTTTGCTTTTTCTCTTTTTGTGGATTTTTCCCTACGTCCACTTTGTTTTTTTCGCTGATCCTTGATTGACTTTGAACTTCATTTGGGAACTTGTTTCTGCATTTGGAACTTTGCACTCTTTTTTCCTTTCATCATGTCTCTACTTGGAGATGCATCAGTTGGAGCTGACTTTGACCTTGAGAAATTGGAGAGTTATACCAAAGCTCAGTTGAAGCAGTTCTGTAAAAGTTTTGACTGTCCCATTAAGAGCTCATCCAGGAAGGAGGAGCTACAAAAGGCGCTGAGGGCCTGGGTGACAGCCAAGAGCACTGAAGGGCACACAGAGGATGAGGGAGATGAGGAGGATGAGGAAGAGTGTTCAGTACACAATGGTATTGTGGGTAGGCCTGTTATGTCCAGGGAGAAGGTCTCCAGGGCAGGTAGCAGTATCTCATCCAAGGGTCTGACACCTGAGGAGTTGCAGGACAGACAGGCAGAGAGGGCATACCAATTGGAGCTGCAGAAGCTCAATCTGGAGAAAGAAAGAGATGAGAGAAGAGCAGTCCTTGAGGAAAGGAAGATGCGGCTGGCTCATGAGCTTAACTTAAAGGAGTTAGATCAGAAGAGCCAGTCCAGTAGGGATGGTGGCAGCAATCCTACAGTGCAGCCGGAGAGAAGGGTACACATCCCAAAAGACCTTGTGAGGGATTATAAGAGGGAGGATGATATCTACTTGTGGTTCAAGGGTTATGAGTCAGCTCTCCACATGAACCTTGTCCCTGAAGCTCATTGGGGGGCAGCCCTGTGGAAGCATTTTGAGGCAGAGGGGAGGGACACACTGACGGCCTCAGGGGATGCTCAGAATCTCACCTACCCTGTCATGAAGGAGGCCTTACTCACCAGGTATGGTCTCACCCCTGAGCAGTATAAGAAGTTTAGATCCTACAAGAGAAAGGAATCCCAAACTTGGTTGGAATGTGTTGATTCTTTTTGCAGGTCACTGGATGGTTGGGTGAAGGGCAGTAAGGTAAACACGTATGAGGGGCTTTACAATTTAATTGCTTGGGAGCACTTGTACAGTTTATGTTTTCCAGAGCTGCGCCAGCACCTCATTGACAGCAAGCTGACTGACCCCAGGAAGCTTGCGCAGGAAGCGGACTGCTGGGAGAGCACCAGGGTCCAAAAGAGGTATGGGGGAGACCACGCCAAGGGTGGGCAGGGTCCCTCTCAGAAGAAAGGGTGGGTAAGGGCAAACTGGGGGAGTTCTCTAAAGGGCCCCAAACTGATTCCAGGTTAAGGATTCCAAACCCCCCAGTGAAAAGAAGCCATGGTTGTCCAAAGGGAAGCCAGTGGCAGGTCGTCCCCCACGTAAGTGCTATGCATGTGACCAGGTGGGTCATGTGAGGGGGGACCCCAAATGCCCCAAAAGTACATCGGCACCCACTGGTGCACCGTCCCAGGGTTTGGCCAGTGTAGCGCTTGGGGAGGAGTTGGTTTCAGGTGGGTGGAAACCAGCAGAAATTACCCTTGTCTCACTAGGGGACAGTGAGATGGTCCAGAGAAACCTAGTGCCTGATAACACTAAGAAATACAGGCAATGGGTGACCATCAATGGACAGAGGGTGGAGGCTCTGAGAGACACAGGAGCCAGTGTGACTACAGTGAGGAGTCACCTGGTGTCTGAAGAGCAGATTGATCCCCAGGTACTTCACCAAGTAGTTGCAGTAGACAACTCTGAGCGCCTCTGCAGAGTGGCATAGGTTCCCTTTGAATTGGGGGGGGTCTCAGGTTCCTGGAAAGTAGCTGTGAGTCCAACCATGCCTGTTGATTGTTTGCTAGGTAACGACCTGGAGGATTCCCCTTGGAAGGAGGTGGAACACAGGTCTCACTTGGAGATGTTGGGTCTGCCTGGGTGGGTATACGTATCCACCCGGTCTACGGCAACCAATCAGGGTAGTCAAGAGCCCCTGGAGCCTGAAACTGTGGCCCAGGGGACCGCCAAGAAGAGGAAGGGCAGGGGGCACGGGAAACCGGCCCCAGAAGTTCCCACGGTCCGGGAGGAGGCGGAGCCTGAGAGTGACGCCCCGGAACCTACAGGGGAGCAGGTGGCTGAACTGGGGGAGGTCCCTGAGCTGTCACAGTGGCAGCAGGAAGGGGGACCCACCAGGGAAGCATTCTGCACAGCGCAGAAGGAGTGCCCTACACTTGAGGGGCTACGGCAGCAGGCTGAAGCCCAGGCGGCTGGCGAGGCGCCAGGTACTCACCTGATTTATTGGGAGGATGGCCTCATGTATAGTGAGCCTAAGGTTCCTGAGCCTTGGTCAGCTCGTATGCTGGTGGTACCCCAGTGCTTCAGGTCCTTCCTACTGGGTTTGGCTCATGATGTGCCGTTGGCAGGACATCTAGGGCAGGACAAGACCTATAAGAGGCTTGTCTCCCACTTTTACTGTCCCTTGATGCACAAGCAGTCAGCTGCTTATTGTAGGTCTTGTCAGACTTGTCAGGCAAGTGGCAAGAGTGGGGGGAAATGCAAAGCTCCCCTCCAACCTTTACCTGTAGTCAGTACTCCCTTTGAAAGGGTAGGAATTGACATTGTGGGGCCTCTGGATCCCAAGACAGCCATGGGCAACAGGTTCATCCTGGTCTTGGTGGACCATGCCACACGGTACCCAGAAGCCATTCCTCTAAGGACGGTCACTGCCCCGTGGTGGGACGTGCCTTGATGGGAGTTTTTACCCGCATGGGGTTCCCCAAGGAGGTGGTATCTGATAGAGGTACAAACTTCATATCCACTTATATGAAGTCTCTGTGGAAGGTGTGTGGGGTAACCTACAAGTTCACCACCCCTTACCACCCCCAAAGTAATGGTCTGGTTGAGAGATTCAACCGCACCTTGAAAGGCATGATTCAGGGCCTGTCAGAGCCCTTGAGGCGTAAGTGGGACGTCCTCTTGCCATGCCTTCTGTTCGCTTACAGGGAGGTGCCTCAAAAGGGACTTGGCTTTAGCCCCTTTGAGCTCATCTATGGCCACCCTGTGAGGGGACCGCTCAGTCTGGTGAAGGAGGCTTTGGAGAAAGCTCCTAGTAAACCACCCCAGGATGTATTTAGCTACATGCTGGCACTAAGAAACCAGACTGCCCGCTTTAGGAGTCTCGCTCAGGAGAACCTGGAAGCAAGCCAGGAGGATATGAAAAAGTGGTACGAATAGAATTCCACTCTGGTTGAGTTTCAGCCTGGACAAAAAGTGTGGGTCATGGCACCAGTGGAGCCTAGGGCTCTCCAAGATAAGTGGACTGGGCCTTTTGAGGTGGTGGAAAGAAAGAGCGAGGTCACCTATGTGGTAGACTTGCAATCCCCAAGGAACCCTTTGAGGGTCCTACATGTCAACCGCCTCAAACCACACTTTGAGCGAACTGAGCTATCCATGCTCCTAGCGACAGATGACGGGGTGGAGGAAGAGAGTGACCCCCTCCCTGACTGAGGAACAGCAGAGGGACTGTCGCCACATGCTGGGACAGTTCGCCTCGCTGTTTTCCCTGATCCCAGGAGTCACACACCTGTGCACACATGATGTGGACACTGGGGACAGTACACCTGTTAAACATAAGGTTTACAGGGTGACTGACAGGGTCAGGGCTTGCATTAAGGAGGAAGTCTCCAAAATGTTAACCCTAGGGGTTATTGAGCACTCCAGCAGTCCTTGGGCCAGCCCAGTGGTCTTGTTCCCAAAGGCTGCTGCTCCTGGTGCCACTCCAGAACTTAGGTTCTGTGTGGACTACCGGGGTCTCAATGCGGTCAGCAAGACTGACGCACACCCCATCCCCCGAGCTGATGAGCTCATTGATCGGTTAGGAGCTGCCAAGTACCTCAGTACGTTTGATTTAACATCTGGGTACTGGCAGATTTCCTTAACTGAGTGGGCAAAGGAGAGGTCAGCATTCTCTACCCCAGATGGGCACTTCCACTTCAATGTGATGCCCTTTGGGATGAAGAACGCCCCTGCCACCTTTCAGAGGCTGGTCAACCAGGTGTTGGCAGGACTGGATGAGTTCAGTGCCGCCTACCTGGATGACATTGCTGTGTTTAGTTCCACATGGGAGGAACACCTGCAACACCTCTGGAGAGTGTTAGAGGCCCTGCAGAAGGCAGGCCTCATTATTAAGGCGAGCAAGTGCCAAATAGGGCAGGGTTCTGTGGTGTACTTAGGACACCAGGTGGGGAGTGGCCAGGTGGCAGCCCTACAGCCTAAGATTGACACGATTCTGGCTTGGGAGCCTCCCAAGACCCAGACTGAAGTGAGAGCCTTTTTAGGTCTCACAGGATATTACCGGAGGTTTGTTAACGGATATGGTACCATTGTTACCCCTTTAACTGAGTTGACTTCTAAGAAGCAACCCAAGAAAGTGATCTGGACAGAGGCTTGCCAGAACGCTTTTGATGCCCTGAAGGCTGCCATGTGCACAGCACCTGTGCTGCAGGCACCTGACTACTCCAAGGAGTTTGATGTGCAAACAGACGCCTCAGAGCATGGTATTGGAGCAGTACTCTCATAGCTTAATGAAGAGGGCCTAGATCAACCCGTAGCCTTCATTAGCAGGAGGTTACTACCCAGGGAACGTAGGTGGAGTGCCATAGAACGCAAAGCATTTGCTGTGGTCTGGGCACTGAAGAAGCTAAGACCCTACTTGTGTGGGACTCACTTCCGACTTCAGACCGACCACAGGCCCCTCAGATGGTTAATGCAGATGAGGGGTGAGAATCCAAAACTGTTGAGGTGGTCCATTTCCCTACAGGGGATGGACTTTACGGTGGAACATCGTCCTGGTACAGAACACGCCAATGCGGATGGTCTGTCCAGATTCTTTCGCCTTAGTGATGAGAACTCCCAGGAGGTTGGGTAGTTGCTCCCCACTTTTAGCTGGGGGGGACACGTGTTAGACTTTTCATCCTTGGCGTGGTCTCCCTTAACTTTTTGCCTCTGTTCCCCAGGTTGTTGATGTGTGCTGGACTCAGATTTTACTGTTTTTGTTACTCTGGGCACTTTACCACTGCTAACCAGTGCTAAAGTGCAAGTACTCCTGTTTAAAATGTGTACGTAATTGGTTCTCCATGATTGGCATATTTGTTTTACTGTTAAGTCCCTAGTAAAGTGCACTAGAGGTGCCCAGGGCCTGTAAATCAAATGTTACTAGTGGGCCTGCAGCACTGGTTGTGCCACCCACACAAGTAACCCTGTAATCATGTCTCAGACCTGCCACTGCAGTGTCTGTAAGTGTATTTTTACACTGTAAATTCGACTTGGCAAGTGTACCCACTTGCCAGGCCTAAACCTTCCCTTTTCTTACATGTAAGGCACCCCTAAGGTAGGCCCTTGGTAGCCCCAAGGGCAGGATGCAGTGTATGGATAAGGTAGGACATATAGTAATGTGGTTTATATGTCCTGACAGTGAAATACTGCAAATTTCGTTTTTCACGGTTGCAAGGCCTGTCTCTCTCATAGGATAATATGGGGGCTACCTTTAAATATGATTAAAGTGTAGATTCCCCTAGAGAGTAGATGGGCATGTGGAGTTTGGGGTCCCTGAACTCACAATTAAAAAATACATCTTTTAGTAAAGTTGATTTTAAGATTGTGCGTTTGAAAATGCCACTTTTAGAAAGTGAGCATTTTCTTGCTTAAACCATTCTGTGACTCTGCCTTGTGTGTGGATTCCCTGTCTGGGTCAGTTTGACAGTTGGGTTGTTTTTCACCTCGCACTAGACAGTGGCACAAAGGGGGCTGGGGTGTAACCTGCATTTCCTGATTAGCCATCTCTGCTAGGAGGGAGGGGTGGAGTGGTCACTCTCATCTGAAAGGACTGTGCCTGCCTCTGACAATGCCGGCTCCAACCCCCTGGTGTGTGTCTGAGGCCTTGCCTGGGCAAGGCAGGATTTCACAAGTAGGTGTGAGTTCCCTTTGAAGAAAGGCGACTTCAAAGACTAAAATGGGTATAAGAAGGGCACCCAAATCTACAGACTTTAGAAACACTTCTGGAACCAAGAGGAACCTCTGCCTGGAGAAGAGCTTATAGCTGAGGAAGAAGTGCTGCCCTGCCTGTGACTGTGCTTTGTGGAGCTTTCCTGCAGTGCTGCTTCTGCCAGAGTAAGAGGGCAAATACTGGACTTTGTGTGCCTTCCACTTGTGGGGATAAACTTGTGTGTATTTATATAAATGTATTTATTTACTTAAAACAACAAAGGTTACAGAGACCATATAGTTAGGTTCTGAATTTACTTGTACAAAACCTTAGAAATTCAGCAGTTATAATTAGAGTTCTTTCAAGTAAGCCCCAAAGAACTATAACTTTCGCCTTCGCCATGCACAGTTTTCTTATCAATAATGTTATTGTAAATGTTGCAGTGATAATATCAAAGATGCCATACAAGATCTCATCAGTGGTATATTATGTGGAGTAATTAGCTGTGCATGGCCATGTCCAAGGCACAAGTTATAGTTACCTGGGGGCGTGAGTCATAATTACTGTAACCACAACTGCTGAATTTCTATGGTTTTCTACAAGTAAATTCAGTACCTAACTATAACGGCTGTGTAGCCTTTGATTTTTTCATTGAATTTCTATTGTTTTTTTTTAACATCAAGTAATTTTAATTACTATACTTTATTCTAACCCCTGCCGCATCATACATGAGGGGTGGGGGGATGTTGGTCACGAGACCTGGCCTTGCAGCCTAGCCCTTATAACCACCCAAGCTCACCCCACGCATGGCTTTTGGCCGTGCGCAGTTCAGGCTGCTCACAGGGCCTGTCTCTCAGTGGATCTGTGAGTTGGTGTGGCATTGCCTGCGTGGGTCTCAAAATGGGTGTGTGAGTCTATGAGTAGGTCTGAGTGGCGCATGAGTGTCTGAGTCGGTGTGTGAGTGGGTGCATGAGTCTCTGAGTGCATGTATGAGTGATGAATTAGTGTACGAATGAGTCTGCGGTTTTTATTGCAAATTTTTTCGCGCTTGTTAATTTTCACAAATATCAAGAATGGTATCACAAAATTATTTTAAACCCATAATTTACCCTTAAAACACACCTATATCACTCTTCTGTGGTCATAGTTTTTTCACACCGGGATAAAATGGCTGCCACAACTTTCTATTCAGGCTGTGGCCAGCCTATTACAGAACTTCCTTTCGCATGCACATTAGTGAAAATTTGTGAATTCCCCCAAAATAATTGCAAAGTCACAGCGGCCAGAGATATCCAAATTAGAATTTTCCTGAATTTCTCAAAAACTACTGAACAGATTTACACCAAATAAGAAAAAGCACAATCTGTTTACCGAAAGCTAGCTTTCTGTCAGATTTGGTGTAGTCATGTCTAAAGGTCCTATGGCAAACACAACTTTTTTGCCCCCTGCCCTTTTTTTGGAAACTTTCATGAAGAACTGTCAAACGGCGGCAAGTCAAAAAACGCTTTTTGTATGGAAAGATAGTCCTAACTATAACTACATAGTGGCGACCACCACTAGGTGATATCAATATATAAATATATTTAACATACATATATAAGTATACATAGAGTTGTAGTTATATATAAATATATATAGATTTATACTACATATACCTATATATGAAAGAATAAAGTGCATATGCGCAGAGCAAGTATCCCTTACACACAGAGCACAGGAACAAAAGATGCAAACCTTCCTCACACAAAAAACTGGTGTAATCAGCAGTGATGCAAATTTCATGCAGAGCAAATGTAGTGCAGACAGGACATTGGCAGGCTTCCTCATACCTATGCTGAGAGTTTCACATCTAGCAGAAACAACACAAGTATAAAACAAACAAACACAATCCAGATGTAAACAGGGAACAACTTCAGGGGGATGTTTGGGAGTTCCACCCCTTTAAAATATGTATTTTCAAATGAATAGTTAGGGTCAGGTGCTTTTAGTTGGTTATGGGGAGGTGTGTCGTATTTCACCAGGAACCTTTACATACACACAGACAAAAGTGCACACACACTCTCTCCCTCTCTGTTTTCAAATTCCTCAAAAATGTTGGTTATTTGATTAAATATTGTATTTTCTCTCACTTAGTAGTCCTACCAGTCCACTTTCCTCAACCTTGCCACTGACCCTTAGGCCCCTCTCATACACCCTGCTTGCTGTATAATGTATTTTAACATTATATGCCAGCATTATTGTTGGAAAATCTGAAGGTTACCCCCTCACCCACCCAATCTTGACTATGCCCCTGGATATAAGGCAGTCAACTGTAATGAAGACTTTCCTTAAACACAGGTCATGCAAAGGACACAGCAGTAAGAAAAATCACACAAAGCCAGGGCACAGTGTAAACCTCCTTCACGGAAAATGACTACGTTTTAGTTGAAGCTACAAACATTTTTCTGTACCTATGGTCATTTTCACAAAAAATCTTGATATTTTGTGATCAAACCTCAAATGTATGTTAACAATATAAAGTGATGCGAAAAAATTGCTACTAACAAACAGGTGATGTGAAACTATTTTTATAAATTGGCCAAGCAATTCCAAATTTCTGTTAAAGAAAAATCTCTGCTTTCTAAAACTTGTAGTTTAGCATTTTCCATTTTGTTCATGTGTCTAAGAGACACAGCATGCAATGAGCTTTTAGCTAAAAAGGCAGGAGGAGCTGACGGTGACTTTGAAGGTATATAGCTACAGGATAGATATGCGTTGCTTATTTCCAGAACATGTGTTGTGGTAACAAATCCCTCGTCAAACAGATATAAAACTGAAATGACTCTAGTGGTGTGAAGAAAATGTTGAAGTTTGATACAAGGAAATTAATGCTTTCTAGGTCAGCCTCAATTTGCCTTGTATTTTCTTACTGTCATTCATAAAACGTCATCAAACACCAAATGAATACATAACATATTTTCTGTTTTACCATCATCACACTCATTCAAAATTTCATTTGTGGTTAACATTCTTCAGATTTGTTATATTCTAAGTCTCATACAAGCATCAAATGTCTCAGATGCAGACAAATGGATTATGTTGCTTTTCCTTGTAAGACATAATATCATATTCATTAAGCTTTTTTAGTTCTGGGCTACATACAGAGTTAACTATCTGATAGAGATCTATCATTTCCTCTATATGACGTATATGAAGAATGTACTTTGAGCAACTTGCTACTCATGATTGGTTGCCTGTTTCACTTCCCTGCTTCTGATTTGATGGTTTTCCTTCCATGCTTGTACTCCTTCTACGCAGGAGCATTTCAGTGTCACAATGCTTTGATCGGTAGCGGTATCCTCCCACTTTGATTTCAGACCTTTACTACAGTTCATTAGAAGGACCATTTTTGCCCTTTAGCTCTGTCTTTGCTCTCCCTTCCTCCTAAATTTTGGCATTTTGGCTCTCTGTTATTTAAGTTGCGGCCTTCTTTGAATGGGATTTGTGAAAATATTAAATACTATCAAAGATAGTTATGTGATGGGGGAGTTGCTAGCAGCTTTGAAGGGACTGCTTTGAGGCCCCAGGAGGCGGCCATTTTCCACAGCACCTGCACCCACTTGACCAGACCAAAGAGCGCTATAATGTGCGTGGGGGCACTTTGCAGCATGGGACTCACCAGCAACTTTGAGTGGACTACATATCCCAGACTGCTTTGAGGCCCCAGAAAGCAGCCACTTTCCACAGAACCTGCACCCACTTGACCAGACAACGAGCACTATAAAGTGCTTGGGGGCACTTTGCAGCGCCGGACACGCTAGCAACTTTGAAGGGACTACATATCCCTGACTGCTTTGAGGCCCCAGGAGGTGGCCATTTATCGCAGCACCTGCACCCACTTGACCAGACCAACTAGCACTATAAAGTGTGTGGGGGCACTTCGCAGAGTGGGACGCATGTGGGCCGCACCTGGGTGAAGACCGGGCCATGACGGGCCCATCTTAGCCCGTCAGAGACTGCAGAGGCTTGGCCCATACTCTTTAGACTTTAACTTTTTGATGCATGTATTTGGGTTATTACTGTCGTAGGCATCTTTAGATCTTGGTAGCCTTTTTCCTAGTGACCTGCGGCATAATGGGGAAAAGAAAGGTGGCCACAAGTTCCATGTCCACTTCACTACCTCATTCCCGCCATCCATTGATAACTTTCTGGTATGCGCAGTGGATTTGGTTTCAAATGACATTAAGATGGCATTGCCGCCTTTCTTTAGTGGCAGGGGATATTGAATCTAGGCTTCCTAGCAAGCCCTTGAGCCCTGCCGCCATATGCAACATTGGTTCTGCAAAACATATGCTGCATGATACTCCACCCCTGGCCCCTGTTACTCAAACCCCTTGCGTGGACCTGGAAGGGTTGGTTTCGGATAACATAGCTGGGGATGTAGATGTGAGTACTGTTGATTGTTCCAGTGTGCCAGATTTTCTGTGTGGCTCCTTTGACTCCAGCCCTTTACCAAAAAGGTGGAGGACTGCTAAATCAAAAATTAAATCTGCACCCAAAGTCACAGCCCTTGACTCAAGATACTCTCATTAGGTCTGTGCCTTCACACCAAAAATGTTGACCCTTGGGCCTCGCTGAAGATTTGGTTCAATGATTTATTGGACTCTAAGCTGCAACTAATCAATACTCAATTAGAAACACTAGAATCTAGTTTGGGTAATTTAGTCTCAATGTTGGTGAAGGACCCACTGCAAGCACAGACAGGAGCCTCAGTCAGTGGCCTCCGATTTCGCCTCTGTTAGGGGGATGTTTTTGAGACCTAATCACCTTCCTAGAGTAGCCACTCAAATCTCCACAGGCTTACAGAATGGAGGTAGAGAAGGTCACTCAATTGACCAGCTGGCCACTCTTCCTGTAAATTCACAGACACAGGAGCGTAATCCTCAAATTGCAAGTAATACTCCATCCCTTTGTAGCCAGCATGAACAACAGCAGGCTGTCCACCCCCTACCCCAGTACCCGGTTATAAATCTGCCAGCAGCCTCTTGCCCATATGTGGTCATTCTGGATAATGTCCTTAAGCTTCAAGGCCCAATAATGGAATCTACCTCAGCCCTTAAAAACAAAGTTATTTTTTGGTTAAAAAAAAATGTAAGCTGTAAGTGGGACCTTTTTAAAGAGATCCTGTTTGTCCGTCGGGTGGGTGGCATAGGCTCAGTGAGGAGACAATCACTTGGAGACCTCGTAATTGTCAACTTCTGAGATCCGAATTATGCCAGGGAAATTTTAGCACCATTTGATGCCAGTATGGTGAGTCTGAAACAGATTAGAATTCTACAGTTAGATTACTTTTTACAAACATATAGCCCCCACGAGAGATGCTCAGAACACTGAGAACACCCAGACTTTCCGTCAAGCCCCTGCATGGGGCTAAGGGAGCAGCTCCCTTCCAAGCCACCTTCCACTTAGTAATCACTACTCAGTTTTGAGTGAAGTAGAAAAGGTGGATTGACTACCACTGGCAGCCCAAACTGAGCCTAGTAGAACTACTGGGAGAGGAATTATGGGGAGAAGGGATATATTGTCACCAAGCAGATTGTATATGAAGTTAATCCACCTGTAAATGTTCCAGGGGAACTGGCTGCTTTGCCGTCCAAGAGGTGTCCACCAACTGATAAAACTCAACACTGAAAACTCCTTAGTTGGAATGTGGCCTGTTTGACTTCAAAGTTAGAGGTCGAGGGTTGGCGGCTATTTCTATCAAATTTTGATATTATCTTTATGTATGAAACCTGGGCTGTTTCAGAATTAGTTGATGGTGAATACACTAGCTTTAGTAAGTTTGCCACCCCTTCACCTTCAGGTCGCGCTAAAGAGGGCCTGGTGGCCTGGTTTAAGGTCAGTCTTGGTTACAAGGTTCTACCAATAACAATGGACTCTGATAGAATTCTAACATTTGAAGTTCATTGGGGTGGCAAGTTATGAATTTATCTGGTGAATTACTACAATAACTTTGCATCTACTAACAACTCTTCCTTTCTTGACCTCTCTTTAGCTATCATTTGTTTGGTTGATAGTGCTCACACGATCGGCGGGCCCTTCAATGTACTTTTGACAGGGGATTTCAATGCCAAACTTAGAGATCTATCCACCTCAGTGGATTCTCCCTTCAATCCAGCTAGTAGGGAAGTGGATGAAACAGGGCTGAATCCTAAGGCACAGCCCCTGTATGCCCTCCTTCTGGCACACGACTTGGTAAGCCCCAAATTCTGCCCAGATATCATGGTGGCACCAACTTTTATTGGCCGGGGATACAGCTCCACAATTGATTACATATTTGTTTCCCAGAATCCCTTCCCCCTGACCAATGGGCTTGAATTGATTCCCTCAGTTTTCAGTGACCATAACCCCTTGGCGATCCAACTTAAAGTGTCCTCCCAGACTAAACTGAGAGAACTTGGTCCCAGACTAAAACTAGGGACAAATGACAATGGTAGGAGGGTACTTTGGCGCTCGGCAAACCGGCATTTATTATGGACCAGGTGCAAACCTCCCCTCCATCTCTGCAAACATTTAGTCAAATAAGGAGTGGGGACCCTGCCATTTGCCTAACAGGTTTTGCTGAGCTCATGTCTTATAATAGGGAACTGATGAGTAGACCAATTAAAAATGTCCCTTTGACTGGCTGCCCGAAGTTTGATAGATCATGTTAGGTAGCCGATGCCTTTCTGCACCAGGCACTTAGCCAAAATCCTATCGACAAAGTCACTGTCATTGCTATTAGAAAGGCATACACCCAGGCGGAAAAACAGTGGAAGGCTGAAGTTAAAGAAGAAAATATAACAGAAGCCACTAAAAAGAAGGACTCCCAGGCTTTTTGGAGGGTAGTCCGGGCTGGCTTCTGAGATGACAAACTGCCAGGAGCAATTACATTGCATATCCCCCCTGATGCCTGGTGTTGGACTTTTGCTTATGCAGGGTCATCCCAAATCTTTTTGCCTCCTGCCTCTTATTTTTTCTGACCTGTCGCTTTTGGCTTTTGAACTCTGAGCACTTTACCACTGCTAACCAGTGCTAAAGTGCATATGCTCTCCATGTAAATTGAATGTAATTGGTTTATCCATGATTGGCCTATTTGATTTACTAGTTAGTCCCTAGTAAGGTGCACTAGAGGTACCAGGGCCTGTAAATAAAATGCTACTTGTGGGCCTGCAGTACTGGTTGAGCCACCCACATAAGTAGCTCTGTAATCATGTCCCAGACCTGCCACTGCAGTGTCAGTGTGTGTATTTTTACACTGTAAATTCGACTTGGCAAGTGTACCCACTTGCCAGGCCTAAACCTTCCCTTTTCTTACATGTAAGGCACCCCTAAGGTAGGCCCTAGGTAGCCCCAAGGGCAGGGTGCAGTGTATGGATAAGGTAGGACATATAGTAATGTGGTTTATATGTCCTGACAGTGAAATACGGCCAACTTCGTTTTTCACTGTTGCAAGGCCTGTCTCTCTCATAGGCTAATATGGGGGCTACCTTTAAATATGATTAAAGCGTAGATTCCCCTAGAGAGTAGATGGACATGTGGAGTTTGGGGTCCCTGAACTCACAATTTAAAAATACATCTTTTAGTAAAGTTGATTTTGAGATTGTGCGTTTGAAAATGCCACTTTTAGAAAGTGAGCATTTTCTTGCTTAAACCATTCTGTGACTCTGCCTTGTTTGTGGATTCCCTGTCTGGGTCAGTTTGACAGTTGGGTTGTTTTTCACCTCACACTAGAAAGTGACACAAAGGGAGCTGGGGTGTAACCTGCATTTCCTGATTAGCCATCTCTGCTAGGAGGGAGGGGTGGAGTGGTCACTCTCCTCTGAAAGGACTGTGCCTGCCTCTGACAATGCAGACTCCAACCCCCTGGTGTGTGTCTGAGGCCTTGCCTGGGCAAGGCAGGATTTCACAAGTAGGTGTGTGTCCCCTTTGAAGAAAGGTGACTTCAAAGACTAAAACGGGTGTAAGAAGGGCACCCAAATCTGCAGACTTGAGAAACACTTCTGGAACCAAGAGGAACCTCTGCCTGGAGAAGAGCTGATAGCTGAGGAAGAAGTGTTGCCCTGCCTGTGACTGTGCTTTGTGGAGCTTTCCTGCAGTGCTGCTTCTGCCAGAGTAAGAGGGCAAAGACTGGACTTTGTGTGCCTTCCATCTTGTGAAGAAATCTCCAAGGACTTGATTTAGAGCTTGCCTCCTGTTGTTTGAAGTCTCAGGGACAGCAAAGACTTCTCTCTGCCAGCACCTGGAGTCTCTGGAGAGACTCCTGCTCTGACAAGTGGTGCCCTATCCAGTCCCTGGGCCCTTGAAAGGAAAGCTGGTGGAAATCCAAGGAAATCGCCTTCGGACGACTCCGGACCGACGCCACTGCTGAATCCGGTGACGCCGCCTGCACCCGACGCCGTGACCTTCGCTGGAACGCGACGCTCTTCGCAGGCCCGATGCCGCTGCAGCCCCGCTGAAGTCCGCGACTCCGTGGAATTCATAACCGACGCCGCTTGAAGTGCGTGGATTCAACGTTTCGCACAGACGCCGCGATCCCCGACTTCGCGCATTAGCTTGTTTTCACTCTTCACCAAAGGTACTGTGCTTGGGGGTCCACACGACTCCGTGTCCGGTGCCGCTGGTGTCAGCTTGTTGGGAACGACTCCGTCACGACGCCGTGTTAACATCTCATCGAAGCATTTTTGTTTCTAAGCGCTATTTTTTAGTTTAATCTTTAAAAATTCATAACTTGACTTGTGTATGTTGGATTTTTGTCGTTTTGGTCTTGTTTTGTTTAGATAAATATTTCCTATTTTTCTAAACTGGTGTTGTGTCATTTTGTAGTGTTTTCATTAAGTTACTGTGTGTGTTGGTACAAATACTTTACACCTAGCACTCTGAATTTAAGCCTACTGCTCTGCCAAGCTACCAAGGGGGTAAGCAGGGGTTAGCTGAGGGTGATTCTCTTTTACCCTGACTAGAGTGAGGGTCCTTGCTTGAACAGGGGGTAACCTGACTGTCAACCAAAGACCCCATTTCTAACACTTGGGTTGGCCATTTTTCAGGTATCTATGGGGCTAACGAGGGAAGGGGTCAATCTGTACAGATAACTTTGCCCTTGAACCCCGGTTCCGTCTTTTTAGAGAGTGAGGTCCTAAAGGTGTTTGACAGTCACCTAAATAAGGCCCCCGGTCCGGATGGATCCCGATGGACCTTTTCATAAAATACCCAGAGTTTGGGCCCCTTTGTTGACAAGGATTTTTAATATGGTGCACAGGGTTGGACCCCTTATATTGTGGCAAACTTCTGTAGTGGTTCCAGTTTTTTAAAAAGGGAATACCCTAGACGCTAGTTGTTATCGGCCAATCTCGCTGCATAACTCCTCCTCAAAATGAATAGGGAGGGTGGTTTGGCTACGTTTGATCGCTTGGGTGCAGGAGAAAAAAGTTCTTTCTTGGGCCTAATATGGTTTCAGGAAAGGTCTGGGCACTTTTGAGCAGTGCCTGAACCTTTACCTTCTTAAGGCCAAGCACAAGTATGTGAAAGGTGGGACCATTCACTTGGCCTCTATGGACTTGTGTAGTGCATTCGATTATGTTAATAGGGAAAAACTCTGGGCAATTCTTCTAAACATGGGTCTTGATGATGGCCTAGTAGATCTTTTGAGACTCCTTCACTAGGACCAAAATAGGGTATGGGTTGAATGGTGAGAACACCTCCCATTTTGATGTAAGTCAGAGTGTTCGCCAGGGGTGTGTCCTCACCCCCATTCTATTTTGTTTATATATCAATGCCCTAGAGAAAACCTTGGATTCTATAGGAGCTAATGTGCCCTGCATACACAATAATCCCATTCCAGCCCTACTGCAGGCAGATGATGCAGTCTTACTGGCGAGGACTGCAAATGGGATCAAACTGTTAGTGGATAGTTTTGTTCAGTTCGTGAAAAATTTAGACCTGGAAACCACTTGCTCGAAGACCTTTGTTTTAGTTTGTGGCCCTGAAAATACCAAGATGCGCCCAATGCAGATAGGAGAATGAACTTTAACAAAAGTAGGTTCCTTCTCGTATCTGGGGCTAGAATTTGATGAAGCATGTAGTTGGCGTCCCTGCTTAAAAAACATGGTTTTACGAATGGTGTGTACAGTGGGTATTACCCACTCCCTGGCCGCCAATATTATGTGGAATCAGGTTGCCCCCCATATTGGAGGTTTATAAGAGAAAATCTCTGCCGGCTGTAACCTATGGCATAGGGTTGTGGGGGTATAAAGATGTTGGGAACTTTCAGGTAGAGGAAAATGGATTCTGTCACCGGTTGTTAGGTGTCCCGCCCTCTACTCCCCATTTTTCTGTCCGCTAGGAATTGTTTTTTGAATACTGTTAGAAATGGGGTCTTTGGTTGATAGTCAGGTTACCCCCTGTTCAAGCAAGGACCCTCACTATAGTCAGGATAAAATAGAATCACCCTCAGCTAACCCCTGCTTACCCGCTTGGTAGCTTGGCAGAGCAGAAGGCTTGACTTCAGAGTGCTAGGTGTAAAGTATGTGTACCAACACACACAGTAACTTAATGAAAACACTACAAAATGACACAACACCAGTTTAGAAAAATAGGAAATATTTATCTAAACAAAACAAGACCAAAACGACAAAAATCCACAATACAGAAGTCAAGTTATCCATTAAAAAGCAAAAAGAGTCTTTAAGTGGTTTTAAACGCACACTAACACTGTTAGGGTGAAAATGTACCTTGGGTGCGTCAAAAATAACCCTGCACGGGCGAGTGTGTATCAAAAAGGGCTTGCAATGCGTCAATTTCACTCACAAGCGAGACCTTGCGTCGTTTCTCCTTTCTTCGGGCTGGGGCGCGTCATTTCTTCTCTCCGCAGGAGAGCGATGCATCGATCCAGTCAGCACTCTCGGGTCCGGGCAGGCCTTGCGTTGTTTTTACATGAGAGCGGTGTTTGAGTCGGAAGTCCAGCCGCACGATGATCTGAAAACCACGCAGCCTTTGCTGTCCCTGAGACTTAAAACAACAGGAGGCAAGCTCTATATCAAGCCTTTGGAGATTTCTTCTCAAGATATTCTTCCTCAGCTCTTCAGCTCTTCTCCAGGCAGAGGTTCCTCTTGTTTCCAGAAGTATTCTAAAGTTTGTGGTTTTGGGTGCCCTTCTTATACCCATTTCCTCCTTTGAAGTAGGCCTACTTCAAAGTAAAGTCTCTTTTGAATGTGAAATCCTGCCTTGCCCAGGCCAGGCCCCAGACACTCACAAGGGGGTTGGAGACTGCATTGTGTGAGTGACCACTCCTCTCCTCCCTTCTAGCACAGATGGCTCATCAGGAAATGCAGACTACACCCCAGCTCCCTTTGTGTCACTGTCTATTGTGAGGTACAACCAGCCAAACTGTCAAACTGACCCGGACAGGGCTATCCACAAACAGGCAGAGTCACAGAAATGGTATAAGCAAGAAAATGCTCACTTTCTAAAAGTGCCATTTTCAAACACACAATCTTAAAATCCACTTTACTAAAAGATGTATTTTTAAATTGTGAGCTCAGAGACCCCAAACTTCACATGTCCATCCACTACCAAAGGGAATCCACACTATAATCAGATTTAAAGGTAGCCCCCATGTTAACCTATGAGAGGGACAGGCCCTGCAACAGTGAAAAACAAATCTAGCAATATTTCATTGTCAGGACATATAAAACACAATGCTATATGTCCTACCTTAACCATACACTGCACCATGCCCTTGGGGCTACCTAGGGCCTGCCTTAGTGGTGTCTGACATGTAAGAAAAGGGAAGTTTTAGACCTGGCAAGTGGGTACACTTGCCAAATCGAATTTACAGTTAAAACTGCACACACAGACACTGCAATGACAGGTCTGAGACATGATTACAGAGCCACTTATGTGGGTGGCACAACCAATGCTGCAGGCCCACTAGTAGCATTTGATTTACATGCTCTGGGCACCTCTAGTGCACTCTACTAGGGACTTACTAATAAATCAAATATGCCAATCATGGATAAGCCAATTACATACACATTTTGTAAGAAACACTTGCGAGCGTCTCGTGCATCAAATGAAGTGGTCAAGGTAGCTGTCAAAGATTACTGTATTGTACAAATGTGCCCGGGCCCAGCCCTTTAATTATTGTTTGTACATAATGTATATGAGAGATTGCTTTTAACCCGCTTCAGACTAGGGTTCCTTCACTGGTTGCTGTCCTTTCCTCAAAGACAGTTCTCCTCCAGCACTATCTGTAGCTGCCCCTGTGATGAGCACTCCCCACAAACCCTTCTACATTATATGTTCTTCTGTAAGTACTATGCGCCTCTAAGAAAATTGCACTTGGTACGTCTGTTACAAAATGATAGCTTTGCCAATTGCAGGGCTGCTTTGCTTTTTTTTCGCCAGTTAAATGATTATAAGGTATGTAGCTCCGTGGGCCATTTTTTTAAAGGAGCGGTGGCCAGGTGTAAGAGGATGCTGTTTTAAAACAGTTGGGATGATTTCTTCGTAGGCAAAGACCTATAAGTGTTTTGAATAAATTATACGTTTTTGCATTTCATGTGATAGGTGTTTGTTTGAATTGCATATAGGGGAGGACCTGTAAGTGTTATTTATATTTTATATGCCTCTTTATCTCGCATGAATTTTAATATCTTGAAGTTATGTATGGTCCTGGTGATTTGCCCGTATGTTTTTATTGGTGTTTCTTTTGTGGATATTATTATATCCAAATAAAGATTTTACTACAACTACTATCAAAGATGCTGCAGTGGATGTAAAGAAACATCTGCAGTGCCCATATTTAGATGCATTTTATATCAATGCATAATGACAATTAATTTTATCTAATTTATCTGGGACAGGTTAATTTTCTCTGACATGTTATTACACTATTTCAGAAGGACAAAAACGTTTTTTGAGCCATGGTTGCAAATAAGAAGCAAGAAACAGAACATGTATAGGTATAAATGTATCAGGACGTCCAACCAAGCTCAGTAAAAGTGAATAGCTGCTGTAGTGAATCACAAATGAGGTATCAGATCACTAACAGGAGCAGACAAAAGTGGCAGTCAAGATGCTCCAAATCTTGAAACAATCCTGCTCTTGGGTGGTCTACAAGAGATACATATATACCTTGAATAAATTAATATTACTGACATCCTACCCATCTTATTTGTGTTACATTAGTGAGAACAGCCAGATAAAAATAAGTTCAACGCAGAGACAACACACTGAACTGTAAATTATTTAAAATGTAAGTAATTCTGGCATTGTCTCAGTTTAGCTGGTGGCACATTGTTATGGCATGTGAAAGCATTGACTCGTCTCTGGGTCTAGAAGACTGAATGCAATCAGTACATGACAATGAGCTTGTATTTAACCTTCAATGTGAAAGAGTGGCATCTAGGGATTAAATGGTGGAGCAAATTTTAAATTGGCCTTGTTGAGTCATTTTATAAAAAGTTAAATTTGGTGAATTCTAGCAATAGCATGCAGTGAATTTAAAGTTACATTCTGCATCAATTTCATAACTAGTTTTGGTGAAAGAAATGCATTTGAATAAACTAGTCTTAAAATAATTACTATTTTTAGAATTGACTGGAGGTCAGATTTTCATTTGAGATTCTGCAAAGTAAGATCTGAGGAGGTTTCCTGTTTGCTAACTCGACAATCCCTTTTTTGATTATGCAAAAAAACTTTTCAAAGGTTAAAAATCACACGGTGTTATGAAGTTCCTACTAATATAATATGACTGTGTGTTTAGGACAGCAGCATGGCAGAGTGTGGGAGACCGAGTCCATCGATTCCATGAATGACAGTCAGCCTAACTCCTGGCTAGCTCAGAGTGTCTCACCTGAACCCGCATACCTACTGGGGTAAAGGGTGATTATCACAACCCAAACATGACACTGACTCCCCAGGGACGTTATGGAAACAGATCTTACCCCTTTAGAGTTGTTACTCCTGCCTGGCAGGAGACAATCGCAATCTTTTATATGAAGAAAACAATGCAATAATTAGGAAGATGAAATAAAGCAAGGTAATTAGCATTACACATGTGGTGAAAAAGATAAGCAATCCAACCACTGTGTATTTCTAGATGTCCTGGAGGTTCCTACTTAATTCTCTTTCTATTCTGAGAGCATAGTGGCATGTACCTTTCTGCCAGGCCCGATCTAATTGATTAGCCCCGACCTCATACCGAAAACAGTATCAGTAGTTGGTCTGAGGTGTAGATGGCAATCTCTTTCGGAGGCTGGTTGATCAGAACAAGCCAAGCTGCATGTTGCACAGCATGGATCCCATAATAGTTGTGGCCAGAATGCCCTCAGCCCCCTATGGGTCAGTGCACTGTTTATATAATAAACCATTCTGTATTGGAAGTGCAGTTCTGATGCAATGCTGTGTATAGGTGTTAGAAGCTGTATCCCGAATGGACAACACAACTAACATATTGTGTAGAGTGTTCTTTTAGCATTGGACAGAAAGTACTGATTACACATCATGCAAATGATAACTACACACACTGCTTGTTCCATTTTTTCCTAGGGTAAAAGCAAGCTGATAAACATATGCAGAAATCATCGCTAAAAGCAGCCTTACTAAAATAGATAAAATATTTACTATAAAACCAAGCTAAAACAGAGGTGACCAACTCGAGTTCTAGAGTTCCTCACGACAATGGCAAGGTAAATGATTTGATCTAAACTCTTTTGATTAAAAATCAAACATGCTAATGAGTGTAATAATTTCCTTAGTCGCAAACCTCCTGTACACTTGGTGTTTTCTTCTAAAGAGAGAATATCATGCATTGTAGCTGAAAAGCACACCTCTGCATTTTAACTTGCTATAGTAAGAGTCTGGTACCACACATAGGTCAGCCTCGATTGCTGAATTACATAAACTGTAATTCAGCCTCCCTGAAGTCCCTCAAGATCAACACTGCCACCCGGAAAACCCTCAAACTGAACCGTCCAGTATGGTGCATCCTCATTCACAAAGGCTGCCAAACCTCCAAAGTGAGGTGTACCACTGAGGCTCAAAGAAAGTGCGAGCTTAGCAAGACCAAAACTGTCCGCACATCACCAACAGTGTCATCACATGTCTGCCTGACGTGTGACAGGACAATCCACGCCGGAATCAGAATACTCGGTCATCTTCCAATGCACACAGCCCAGGCAACCAATCAATGAGATGTTGAGGTCTTCCTTCATCAACAACGATGGACGATCATCAGATTAACAGTCATGTGCAAGTGAGCACTGTTGTGTGTGATCCTCCACAGTCCTGCACTGTCTGGCCAGGTGAAAGCATAATTTTTTTTCAATGTATTCAGTAAGTGAGTGCAGGTCAGTCCCTCACCGCACCCAATCATGCTGTTTTCCTCAACACCAGGGATCTCTAGGCCTGCTTTGAAAGTGAATGGCCCTCCATGGCTTATGTGTCTATGACTTCACGCTCCCATAGGTCACTAAAAATGTTCTGAAAAGGTTTCTTAACAAATCGTAAGGTTTGTTGGAAAAATAAATGGTCTACTTTCTTGGCTCTGTTTTGCAGCATTCGTATTTTCCTCACTTTGCAATCTTGATTAATGCAATTAGTGCCTGGGACTACCCTCTAGTTTCCATTAGCAAATAATTAAAATGCTTCATAACTCCTGTGCCACGGTGTTCATCTCTCTGGTCCTGCCTCTGTTTGGCAGATCTTCCGCTTTAAACATGTTCTGACAACGTCACTGTGTTTGATCAGGACACCGAGGTTAACTGGGTCAGTTGGGCTCCGTTTCACAACATAATAAAATAATTTCATTTCTGGCCATGTTCCGTAAATTTAATTAGTGTTGAAAAGTGGCTTGTTTTGCAAGATGATCAGTTTTTAACCGAGGCAAATGGCTTTCTTTATGACTAATAAATTAAATGTATTATATCTTTTTTCATGAGGCGCAGTTAGGCTCATAAATACTGCAAGCCGTTAGCTGGTAGTTTCACTTGATTACCCTTTCCATTACTATTTTTTTTTATTTAATCCAAGTAGAAGAGGGGGAGAAGTAATTTCGACTCAGTTGCATGGCGGGAATGTTGACGTGGGTTTTGTTTAATTAGCGCGTGACATCGCGGCGCAATTTCTCCTCTGCACCGCCGAAATGTGGTCTGACGGCTTGGGTGCTCCAGATGAGCAGAGGCCAATGGCGGGGCAGAGGCGTCCAGTTTATGAACTGTATCAAGGATGTGATGGCCGAGGCAGGCCTTCAGTGGAGCGTGCAGCGTGTATTTAGGAAACACGCTCTCCCGCTGTTCTTTTTCCTATAGG
The DNA here is from genome assembly GCF_031143425.1 of Pleurodeles waltl. Lineage (NCBI taxonomy): Eukaryota > Metazoa > Chordata > Amphibia > Caudata > Salamandridae > Pleurodeles > Pleurodeles waltl. The sequence continues at coordinate 723,008,135 of NC_090446.1, read as the reverse complement.
AAACAAATCTTTGGAATGAGATCGTTTGCCTTTGCTGGAGCACAACAAAACACCAGTGCAAGGTCATCTCTGTTTGTCGCAACTGTACACTATCCACTCCTGAGAAGAATCCAACGGAGTGAAATCTCGGCTTTATTGTAATTACTCACAATAAAAAACGTTACCATGTGTGCAGCCATGCTGTATTTGAATGATGTTTTTGTACTGGACAATTGTCTATTGTATTTGCTCACAGAAACCTCTTCATTGAATATCCAATTCACACGCAATATTGTTGAGTTGAATGTGAATATACTTTTGTATAATGCTTAATAGTGTTGCAGAAAATTCTAGGTATGAGTTTACACACGTGAAGCTACAAACCATTCAGTTGGACATAGGTGATCCTTTATTTTTAACACATCCATCAATCTCCCGCAAAACAAGTAAGATGTGATGGGATTGGTGTAGTGGCAAGAGCATAATACCACAGATCAAACCTCGCTACCAGACCATATTTATGCGAAACCCTTAAATGCCATAAACATAATGTACCATAGAATGAACCAATGTATTTTCGTCACTTTCAAGTACTGGTTTGCTGATGTGGGCCACACTGCCTAACTATTTAAAAATGAATTCATTTTTTTTCCGAAAGTACGCTTACGAATATTTTGCTTGGGCCACAAGATACGGCCTTGGATGCAAAGCAACACGCAAGAGACATGCACAATGTAATTACCTCACAGTGTCTTTTTTCATGCATGAACGTTGCACATTCTGCACTTGCTGTGCAGGCACACATCCACTTTCACAGGTCAACTGAGCTAGGCTGAACTGGGCCAAAAAAAAAGAAAAAAATAGGCCTGGGCTTGAAAATGATAGTGACCCATTAGTGAAACGAATAGCTAAAAATGGGGCCTGCATTTGCACATCAGGGCAGTGTTGAACTTGTAAAGGCATGCTGCATACCAGTTTTGCAAGCAATGGGAGACTGCATGCATTTCTGCCTGCTGTGGACAATGTTGTTCTTAATATCAGGGTAATTAACAGTAAATACATGCCCACCGGAACATACAAGAAACCCAGAAACAGCCAAAAAAGACCCCACACCCTGACCCGTCAGGCCAGCACTTCTGCATAACTGCCCTTTCGACTAATCTAGTCCTGCTTCGGAGACATTTTATGCTCAAGCAATTCTTTCGCAAGCATAAAAAGCAAAAAGTGTAATGGTAAAAATAACAAAAGCCATGCAAAATATGTGACTCTCACTTATCAGTATTGGCAATGAGATTACACTTGAGTTAAAAACAAATCACCAAACCCTAGTGTTGTGCCCATCAATGGCTTTTCGTTATTCTCCTGTAAATTATAATTGAACTTTAAAGTAAGCATATGAGGCGCCCATTTTGAAGAGTAAGAATTCATCCCTTTATAGTTTAGTATCCCATTTTCATTTCATATACAGCATGAACTCTAGAGATTATCTTCTGCCAGTATCTATTTGCATGATTTTTGAAAATGTACCACTGACCGCTAGTTATTAATTTAGATCACTCTACTCAGACCCCAACAATTTGTCTCTGAACATCTGATGGTGCAATTTGCTTCTATGATTAGGTTGATCAGTGGATTAAATATATTTTCTTCCTTTGTCAAAAAAGGTGCTTTCAGCAGTTTAGTCCGGGTGAAATAAAACTGGAAGACATTTTTCCATTTCGATTAAAAAATATGATTTATAAACTAACACGAATAATGAATGTGATTGGACATTGGTTGTCTCAAAATGACTATTTCTTGTTAGAACTGGAGTCTTTGGTTGGCAGTCAGGTTGCCCCCTGTCCAAGCAAGGACCCTCACTCTAGTCAGGGTAAGTCATACACAATCCAAATTATCCTGTGCCCACTCTCTGGAAGCTTGGCACTGAGCAGTCAGGCTTAACTTAGAAGGCAATGTGTAAAGTATTTGTTGCAATAAATCATACAATAACACAATATAGCACCACAAAAATACACCACACAGTGTTTAGAAAAATATATAATATTTATCTGGATATTTGCAGGTCAAAACTGTCAAAGATGCAATAAATAAATGTAGAGATATCACTGAAAAGTGATATAAAGTGTCTTAAGTCTTTTTAAAGCAAAGTCTCTTTCAAGCACAAATGTTGGACTTATGCCTTACGCAGGGTCATCCCCAGTCTTTTTGCCTCCTTCCTCCTGGTTTTTCTGACCTCTCGCTGTTGGCTCTAGGACTCTGAGCATTTTATCACTGCTGACCAGTGCTAAAGTGCAGGTGCTCTCCCATCTAAAGTTGGTATGATTGGCTTATACCTAATTGGCATATTTAAATTACCTATAAGTCCCTTGTACAGTGGTATCTCTATACCCAGGTCCTGTAAATTAAATACTACTAGTGGGCCTGCAGCGCTGCTTGCGCCACCCACTGAAGAAGACTTTCAAAACCTGTCTCAGGCCTGCTAGCGCAGGGCCTGTGTGCGCAGTTTTCTGCCACAGGGAGCTGGCATCTAAACTTACTTGCCAGGCCCAGAACTCCCCTTTTACTACATGTAAGTCACCCCTAAGGTATGCCCTAGCTAGCCCTATGGGCAGGGTGCCATGTATGTAGAAAGGCAGGACATGTGCCAAGTTGCGTGGCCTATCCTGGTAGTGACAAACAGCCTAACTGGTGTCTCACTGCTGTGAGTGCTGCATTCTCATAGGATTGCATTAGAAATGCCCTGCCTTATGTATAAGGGGTATTGTCTGATTTATGAGGGGTAGCGTAGGCGTGTTTGGTATGGTTGTGATGGTGATAATAAATGCTGCTTACTGGTTTGGGTGTATTTTTTATTACTATCACAGAAATGCCACTTCTAGAAAGTGCGCATTTATCTGTGCTTATGACTCTGGTGTTTTGCAGCTTGACTCCAATCCACGTCTGGGCAGAGTGACAGTTTGGGCTTTGTGCATACTTTTCAGACAGCCTGTACACAGGGAGGGTGGAGGTGTCACAGAGGTGCATCTGCATACTGAATAGTCTTCCTGGGCTGAGAGAAGGGAGAGGCGGGGCACACCTGCATTTGTAAAGACTGTGCCCTGGCCTCACACAATAGGGTCGTTAACCCCCCACTGATGTTTGGAGCCTGTGCTGAAAGGAGAGAGGGGGCACTCCCAGAGCCAGTTGTAACTGGCTGGAACCTCCTCTTCCTACCATTGTAAAACACTGTAAGAACTGACTATAAGTACAGGGGATTTTTCCCCACAATTTGGAGACTCTTGGAATCATCTTGGAACTGGACACCAAAGGTTGAAAGGACTCACCAGGAACCGCCATGGACTGCTGCTGCTGTGCTGACCTGTGACCTGCGGGGTCACTGTGAAGGACTTGCCACTTGCTGCCTTTCCCTTGTGCTGGCCTGTAGCCGGGCCCTCCACCTGAGGACCTTGTCTTAAGATTCTGCTCCCCAGGGGCAGGGTGCTGTGGCCCCTGCATCCATTTCTTCACGAGGGGTGCTTCTCCATGGTTGCGGATGCCATAGCGCTGATTGCAGCGCGCTTATGGAGCCTTGGGAGCTCGTAGGCTCCTTGCTGCATTGTGCCCCTTTAAATAAGATCACCGCAGCGGCCCGGGAAGCTGGAAGAACACTTGCGCACCGTATCGGGTGCAGGTGAGTGTCTGCTCGGGCCACAGGAGGGGTCCGATCTTCTTGTGGCTTCATGGCAGGACAAGGGGAAGGGGCGGGGAGTGCCCCCTCCCCCCTGGCCTCTGTGTTAGGAGCAGGACGCTCCTTTTCTGCTGTTAGGTAAAACGGGCATTATTGTGTGCCCCCCCCCTTGGTGGAAGGGCCAGTGGAGGCCCGGGGGGCCCCCAGAGATCGCGGGTCCCGGGAGGGGCCTGTCATTAAACCAGATGGGGTGCGTAGTGCCTCCCCTCCTGCCCTAAGTTATTTTTTGCTGGCTTTGGCCCCCTTCGTGAGGGCCGGTTGAGGCCCTGGGAGGCCCCCAGTAATCACAGTCCCCAGAGGGGCCTGTCTATAAAAGAGAGGAGGTGCATGTCGCCCTCCTCTGACCCCAGAGTATAAGGGAGGCCTCCGTTTTGCGCATAGGAGTGCCGGGGGCCCCATTGTTCGCTGTCTAGGCACTGTAGTTGCCTTCATCCAACCAGGTACTGTTTAAAGGACCAATATAGTTGCAATCCAAAGTTCTTTCTACAGACTTTTGTTTGATTCATATATTACCTACCTGCATTTGATGTTTTTACATATGTGTATGCAAATGTTCCTTTTATGGACATGCTTGCTAATATGTTTTTCTAACTTGCCATATGTTTTCTAATGTTCCTACTATGGGCATTTTATGATATTCTTATGACAAGTGCTGTGATGTAATAACGTGTTTTCCTGACTACCGCTTATGTTGCAGAATACTGAGTAACCTGTGTGTTATGTGTGACTACTGCTAGGTTGCAGAGTAACTAATGTGTAACATTCTGACAACTGCTAAGGTAGCAGGATAGTACTGATATGTGATGTTTGGTATGATAATTGCCTTGTGTACAATACAGTATATTTTCATATAATCTGGTGTTGCGCTTCCTTTGTGGTGGGGATATTGCGTCACGTGTGTTGTGTGTGTTGTGCAAATGCTTTACATATTGCCTCCGGGTTAAGCCTGACTGCTCGTGCCAAGCTACCAAGGGGGTGAGCAGGGGTTATCTTGGACTTGTAACTCCGTTGCCCTGACTACAGTGGGCAGGTTCTGCCTGGCTGAGGTGCATACCCTAGCCAACCAGAAACCCCATTTCTAACAACAAAGTACCTGGTTCGTGTGAAAAATCTACGCAAATGGCCACAGAGGAGGAGAAGCGTGGAAACAAAGGGGTGTGCGTCGATTGCTCGGGCCACACACGGCATTGCGTCTTTTAGTTTCCACGCAGGGACGGCTGTGCGTCGATTTCTGGCACTCAGTCGTGGATCATCTTTGGATTGCAGGGTTTTCAGACATCCTGGGGTTTGTGCGTGAAATCTCTGGCTTGCGGAGCAAAGTCACAAGCGCTGCGTAGTTCCGGAGTGCGTTGCGTGGAAGATTCTTCTGCACGGCAGGCGTTGCGTCGATTTCCTCTCTGGAAGTCAGGCTGCGTCGTCCCATGTCAGTGGTGCGTCGATCCAGTGGGCCGCGCGTCAAAGTTCCGGTCGCAACGCAGAAGCCGCATCGATCTTCTCCTTGCGAAGTCATGCTGCATTGTTCCGGTTCGGCAAGCTGTGCGTCGGTTTTAGCAAGCTGTGTGTCAAATTTGCGCCGCACAAGGAGTCCTGTTGAAAGAGAGAAGTCTTTTTGGTCCTGAGACTTCAGGAACAGAAGGCAAACCTATCCAAGCCTTTGGAGAGCACTTCTTCACCACAGCCAGAGAACAGCAGGCAGCAGGCCAACAGCAAGGCAGCAGTCCTTCACAGAAATCAGTCAGGTGAGTCCTTTGGGCAGCCAGGCAGTTCTTCTTGGCAGGATGCAGGTTCTGGTTCCAGTGATCTTCTCCAGGAAGTGTCTGAGTTGGAAGGGGCAGATGCCCAGTTTATATTCCCAAATGTGCCTTTGAAGTGGGGGAAACTTCAAAGAGCGGCTTAAAAGTGCACCAGGTCCCCTTTCAGTTCAATCCTGTCTGCCAGAGTCCCAGTAGTGGGTGTGGCAGTCCTTTGTGTGAGAGCAGGCCCTCCACTCTCCCAGCCCAAGAAGACCCATTCAAAATGTAGATGTATGCAAGTGAGGCTGAGTATCATGTGTTGGGGTGTGTCTGAGTGAATGCACAAGGAGCAGTCAACTAAACCCAGCCAGACGTGGATTATAAGGCACAGAAAGATGTAAGTGCAAAGAAATGCTCACTTTCTAAAAGTGGCATTTCTAAAATAGTAATATTGAATCCAACTTCACCAGTCAGCAGGATTTTATATCACCATTCTGGCCATACTAAATATGACCTTCCTACTCCTTTCAGATCAACAGCTACCACTCAAACAGTGTATAAGGGTAGCTCCAATGTTAGCCCTAGAAGGGAGCAGGCCTCAAAGCAGTGTAAAAACAAATTTGGTTTTACACTACCAGGACATGTAAACTACATAGGTACATGTCCTGCCTTTTGCCTACACAGCACCCTGCCCTATAGGTTACCTAGGGCATCTTAAGGGTGTCTTATATGTAGAAAAAGGGGAGTTTTAGGCTTGGGAAGTACTTTTAAACACCAAGTCGAATTGGCAGTGCAGCTGTACACACAGGCCTTGCAATGGCAGGCCTGAGACAAGGGGAAGGGGCTATTTAAGTGGGTGTCACAATCAGTGCTGCAGGCCCACTATAACATTTAATCTACAGGCCCCAGGCACATATAGTGCACACTACTAGGGACTTATAAGTAAATTAAATAGTCTAATTGGGCATGATCCAATGCTACCATGTTTAAAGGAAGATAGCATATGCACTTTAGCACTGGTTAGCAGTGGTAAAGTGTGCAGAGTCTAAAAAACAGCAAAAACAGTGTCCAAAAAGTAGAGGGAGGTAGGCAAAAAGTTAGGGGTGACCACCCTAAGGATGTCAGGTCTAACAATTCTCATATAATATTTTGATGAGAAGATGTACACATTTCCATAATTAGTCTTGAAAACGAACACTATGCACAGAAGCAACACTTTTAAAAATGAAATTAATTGATGTTCAATTCTGACTTGGCCGTGCGGTGATGAATGATAGTGGTATAACCTCCCAGATGTGGTATAACTTTGGAACCTCTTCCACAACATAAACACAAACTTTACCCCATATACAGTGCCTCGCAGTCAAATGCTCAGAAGAGTCGTATCTCATCTGTGGTGCAGGCGTGTAGCAGTGGTTACTGGTAAATGCTTAACAAACATGAAGGGCCCTATTCACAAAACTAAACTTACACGTTTGTGTAAGATTACTCTTAATTGGCATTCAAAAACAAACAATTTAATAGTAACTTTATGACTGCGGAGAGTCCACAGTCAGGTGGAGAGCTCCACACATAAATGATAGGGCAGGTCAATATACAAATAACAATTTAATAGTAACTTTATGACTCCAGAGAGTCCACAGTCGGGGTAGGGATTCTCATATATAAAAAGATAGGACAAGCCTATCTTTTTATGTGCTCAGTTCTCTGCCCCGACTGCGGACTCACAGCAGATGTAAAGTTACTATTAAATTGTTTGTTTTTGAATACCAAAAAGAGTAAACTTACACAAAAGTGTAAGTTTACCTTTTTGAATGTGGCCCTAAGTGAGTACCTTTGAAGCTCACGCCACACAACTGCATGCTAAAAATACTTCTTAAAATAGAGGCTTTTTTAAGACTTTTATTTTCATCTTTTAAAAACACGCAGCAGAAAGCAGATATTTATTTTCTGCTTCCCCTTCCACCATATGTGTTTCAAGCCCAAAACTGGCATTTCTGCAGGGTCTCAGGGTTTGCAGTAAATCAAAGACAGTGTAATCTGCAGGAGTGCCTACATTCTCTCCCATCCCAACATGTACTATATTCAGTGAAGTAGGATGGCTCACATGGATTCCCCATTTTAGGGAGGTGTTTCAACACCCTTGCACAGATAATACTATAGATTACAATGTTACAACCATGTGCCAGGGTGATGGGAACCATCTACTCTTCCTGGAGGATCAATAAGTCCATAGGGTTTCTCCATCTTGCTGGGCGTGCATTATGGGTCATGAAGAAAAACATTGGACTCCCTGAACCATCTTGAAGAGGACAAAAACATCTTCCTCTTGCTCAGAACTAGTGACCTCCCTTTACCAATGCCAGCCTTCCTCAACAACTGAAGATTACAATAATTCATGGAGCATCACCATGCCAATCTGAAATGGGTGTTATTTGGCTAGCTCATGGTGGTTTTCGGTGCAGGGTTCCTACCCTCTGATTAGCTATATCCACACCTGTACCCATTTCTTGTGATTGTCAGCTAGGAAATGGGTGGCAGGACCAAGAGAGAGTTGTTCAAATGTCATGTTCCTATACAGTTTAAATGTCCAGTTCCAAGTCTTATGATAGAGCAGACATTTTCAACTTTTTTCATTTCACAAGTTACCATGCTCAAATCAGGAAAATATAGGACTTTAATATCTTTCCAGGCATAAACGTATGTTTTTTTAATGTCTATGACTTGGTATTTTCCTCACTATAGGCATCTGCTTTCTAAGGCTAGAGAACATATGCACAAAATTGTATATTCATTTTTTTTTTCACTCCCACTTCCCCAGACATACTTGCTTTTGACAACTTCAGGATAATGTTTAGCAACTGTTATTATTTCCAGGTTTTGTGAGGAGGGTCAATAGAATACAACTGCATGTAATTAGAGATGCCATAACCATGTGCATCCTTCTTGTAGGCTTGCCTAACTGGGTGATTGCCTGTGTTCTTTGTAAGATGCACATACATATGTATTTTAGCATCTGAGGGCCCGTAGTCTTACCTGAGTGTGGACCTCATTGCATGCACCTCAACCTTACCAGTTGAAAATGTGGTTTACACTTGGTGTGTGCCGTGGGCCACTCAGGGTACCTGGAGGAGAGAACCACTCAAGGAACCTGAGGGTTAGAATCAGAGTATTTGCAGTGGTGTCTAAGTAATTTCTCACGTGGCAGGGTGAGCTTCTGGGTGACTGCGAGTGCTGGAGGAGGAGGCTCTTACTATTACTACCTGCTCCATTCCACACTCTGAAGAAATTGGTGATAGAGGAGCCTGTGAAGATATGAGCAAATGCCTTTTGCTAAGATGTTTTCTCCAATTGTATTGGGGATGACATAACTTTCTAAAATTCCACTAAGCGTGTGTGCCATTTTTATGTTTTCATCTGCATATATGTGACATCTCAGTCTGTATCTCTGACACTATGATTGACACTGTGATAGTAGAACAAATAATTATTGGCAATAGGTAAAGGATAAACATGTATCCCTTTTATGGAATGAAATGTTAGGATTTCCTGGGACAGTTCCTGTTACATAGAGAGTTTCCTTGTGTCCTAACTGATTTTACAGAAACTGTTAAATATTTTGGTTTTTGATACAAAATCCAATGAATAGGCCTTGGCCACCCTCGTGGCCACATTCTTAGGTCTCACCTACTAGACAGTGCTGTGTATTACAAGACATATTACGGATCTACCAAAAATAAACTTGCTTACCTTTAGTTGGCTTTTCTGTCACTCTCATTTGCCAGCTTCTTATTTGTGTTCTAGCTTGTAACTCTGGTGTGTGTCTCTCCCCTTGAGCATTGTATCTTCACTTTTGATTGGTTGACATCTATGAATCCACTGCTTGTTTTTCAAGCACTACTTTTTCTGTTTGGATTGTGCATGGGTTTCTAGCTGTCTCTCTCATCTACTTTTCTCCTATGCACCGTGGGTCTCTCTGTGTCGTTCAAGTGTTTCTTTTCACCCTCCTCTATGTTCACTCATCCTCGTAAATTTTCACCCTTTTGCTTTCTAGCTTGGGTGCTTCTACCTAGCCTGCTCCATGATTATCTCTCCCCAATTGCTTTGCCTTCCCAACCCCGCCCTCCATGTTGCTTCCACCGCACCCTTTTCTCTTGTCTTTTGCCCCTCTGCCCCACCCCGTCCTGCCCTTGTTTCCTGCTTGCCGATGTGCTTCTCTCCTGCTCACTCCACATTGCTATCTCACCAGTTGCTTCTCCTCAACTAACTCATGTCTTCTGTGGTCTTTCAGCCACGCCAATCCCACTTGTTGCTTCTTCCCTAATGTGGCTTTCACCTTTGCTTGTCTCACCAACTTGAAAAAAATGCTTTCCTTTCTTTTCTTTCTATTTACTGGTCCAACTCGGGTCAATAACTAAATGGAAAAAATGGCCCATATATTTTTGTAGGCGCAAGTATGCATTGTTTGTGCAACTAAACAAAAGACGCAAACAGCGGCATCACGGACTTTTTAAAAATTCTTTAGTCATATGACACAGAAGAGAGAACACTGTGCAGCATGTCTAAAAAACATTTGCACTGTCAATTGGTCCCAAAGGTGCGACCTTTGCAAATAATTATTTTCCACAGTGATCACAGAGCACACCACAGGAATGTTGTTTTGTGTCTGGTCGTACATACTCTCAGGCGGCTCATTACTGGTGCACAACATAAGAATATGCAGGGAAATTAACTGCTGATCAATTGGATTTCAAGAGGAACACAGCAGAAGAGTTGGCATTACAAACAGACCAAACAAATACAACACTTTCAAGCAATTGTCAGTAAATTGTATTAAGGGCTCTTTAATGATTAGGTCTGGGTGACATTTAATTTTATGCTAGCATAATTTGTACAAATTCAGGAATGTTGTGCTGTGCTTTTAATGTTATTGGTAAGCAGCTGTTGGTCATGATGCTTTTGTTTAAATCCTTGCACCAAAAATTGATGTGAGGACACATTTCATGCTAAAATACAGTGCAAAATTACGGATTTGTATTTTTGGGAATAATGTGTAATTTCACATTATGGGCTTTTCAGGCTGAGCAAAGAGCTGAGTACCTTTTTAGGTCGAGTGCACAAGCGCTCTGGCCTGTTGTCATCCATCTGTGGGCTTTTAACCACACCCACGCAGTCCCATCACTATCACTTGTTCATGAGCTTGCCTTTCAAAAATCCTTTGTTACCATTCGTAAATGCTTTACACTTGTCCTTCCTTGGGGCAGTTTTGTTACCGCCTTGGCCATCGACCCTTTAACATGGATAATTGCACTTTTGCTGATATGTTAGACTGCAAGCGAACTTCTTTTTTCTTTTGTGCCTCTCCTTCGCGCTTCTGGCCATGGCAGCTGTGGTGCTTTGAATCGGCTCACATATGTCTGCTGCTTTAGTTTTCATTTTCGATTTATGTGGCAAGAAAAGTTCAGTTAGGAGTTTACAGCACTTAGGGGGTCATTCTGACCCCGGCGGGCGGCGGTTGCCGCCCGCCTGGCGGGAACCGCCATTTGGCCGCACCGCGGTCAAAAGACCGCTGGTGCCATTCCAACTTTCCCGCTGGGCCGGCGGGCGCTACCCAAGCTATGAAATAACATAGATTTCCTTACGCCATTTTTCCGGCTTCCCTGATGGGGGAATGCCCCCTTTGCATACCTTATGCCTAGCGCAGGCATAATGTAGCGCAAAGGGGTTACAGAGTGGCACAATGAGTATATTGCGCCACCCTGTAAACACGGCGCAGGGATTTGGGCCTCATTGGGCCACATTAACCTAAAAAATAATGACATTAATGTGGCGCAAGGTGGCACTTGGGCATTTAAATAGGCCCCACAGTGTCTTGATGAGCACTGGTAACTTTGTGCATCTTCTCCTGGGTCATGGACATTACATGTTACGTTTTGTACAAAAACTTCAGCTTCACAATGTGCACTCATCTGATTAAATAAAAATGTACAAAAAAAAATCACATTTTAAACATATTGTCGCAAATTCCTGAAAAAAGATGTGTTTGAATAAAAACTTCACATTTGTGCTTCGAATGAGTGACAGTGCCTTGTAAATGATCATACACCAAATTGTATCAATAAAAAGGAATATTTAAGCTAATCACATAATTTATATTCACTCTATGGTATGTGTCAATTAATACATATGGACATAATTACTATTGTGTTCTTTTAAAGTCTTTATTTATGTTCACTGTATGATCTTTGCCAATTAAGACATATGGACTCATTATTATTGTGCCCTTTATAGTCTTTTATTCCCTCTCCCTATGATATATGAATATAGTTTTCCTGTTGTATACACTAAGGTAACTATGACTACATGACAGTTCATGGTATAAATCATTTAGGTTTCCAGTGCTCTGCTATGTTTTGCGGCACAATATTGTTTTGCAACAAACACATCATTTTTCTTGCAATACAAAGAGAGGTGAGTAAAGTTCCCCTGGCATATCATGTCAGCCTGCTAATAAATGTGAAATCTTAAATATACTTTTGTTTGTTTTGTTATATATATATAATTCAGTTATTTTGGAAATAAAGCAGAGTCAAACATTGTGATGTCATCAGTGCTTAGGTCAGGTGACATTGCTTCCCTGTAAGACTCATGGTCAAAGATCATGTGAAGCTTCTTCCTGTGTTGTCACTAAGGTCAAACAGTGTGTTATGTCTCTTGCGTTAGCCGAAACATTTTGCTAAATCAATGTCTATGACTGTAATGCTGAAGTCCTGCAGGCCTGCAATGCGCCTGAACATTGGCTTCAGCTGTTTTCATGCGGTGGAATGTAAATTAAAAATGTTAACACTTTCAGTTGCCATTGGGATGACAGTTGCTCTTCCACTAATGATTGGGGTTTTTTCGCTGAAAAAGTTACAACAATTAAATGTTTAGTGAAATCCTACCTCCCCTGAAATCAACAGTCTGGTGTTAGATTTGGTAGTGTCATTGCATAAAAAGAGTGATCTCTGATGAAAATTGTAGCTTGATCATGTACAATCCTAGCTTACTTTGTTATATTCCTAGCAAACAAAGAATTGGATGTAATGCACATTGATACTAGATTGCCATAAACTGGGGAACAAATGAGTGGACAGTGGTGATTGGTGAAGTACTTCGTAGGTATACAGACTGATTATAAAACTGTATTAAGATGGAGATAATTTAGTAAAAGTAGGAACCATGACTATCTTGATTTTATTTTCTGTTTGAAAAGGGACAGAACCCGTCACTGGAGACAAGTTTAAAAATGTAAATTTATTTTGCAGTTTGTATTTTTATTTTTTTTTAATTGTGTAAATGTGTTTTTTTTTAATAACCATTAAAATAAGATTAGCCTACAGCTAGAAATGACTGAGTGTAAAGAAACAAATTCACTCCAAATTATACTTTGACACTTGAGAAATAAGCTACTACATGGTTCTGTAGGAGGCACTGAAGATGTGCTTGCATTCTTCCAGGAAACTATCTGGGCCCAGAGCTACAAAGATTTCACAGAACTCAGTGCAGCAAGTAAAGCTGCTGTGCTGCCTTGCGAGTGAGAGAGAGAGAGCAGAATTGTGCCATAGCTACTAAAATATGGAGCTGGTCTGCTTGTTTCATGCCGTGGTGCACTTTTTTTCTGCAATGTGCCAATGCTAACACCCTTGCACAATAGTGCAAGGGTTCTGCGTTGTGTTCAGCATAGTTGTTGCACAGGAAGGGGTCCCTTTCTGTACACAAAGTATGATTTAAGGCATTTTCCTCCTTGCATGTTTGCTGTAGAATGCAGCACACATGCAAGGATGAAAATACAAGGAGAAAGGAAAATATTTCTCCTTCTTAGGCCTGCCTCTGGTAAGCACGGGGTTTTGGTTCAAATCCCTTTCTAAAATTCTTTGTATAGAGAATTTACATCAACACCTATGGGTGGTCGCATGGGAATAAAAAAGTAATGCAAACCCTGTGAACCTGCACCCTGTAGGAGGGATGTGAAGAGAATACAGCTTTCCCTGCTGTATCCCAGATACCTAGATCATTATTAGCAGGTTTGTAACCTGCAGGAGTAGTACTAGATCATCTTCAAATAAAGAATGTTACATCCATGGATGTAGATCTAAACGAGGAAGGGTTGCTGCATACATTTAGCTCAGCTCCTTCCCATAGTGAACCTTTGAGCGAGTTTCAGATCTTGCAGCACATTTCAGAACTTTCACACTGATCTCCAGAGACACAGAAGAGAAAAATGTGGTAAAAAGAAGAAATAACTCTCAATGGTAGTACAAAGGACTGTTTCTAAGAGAAGTGATATTTGCATTCATACAACCAAGGTCAGTATTTGAGTGGAAGAAAAAGTGTTCTCCCTATGTGAAAGATTGCCTTCTAAACGCTCACTTAAAGAGCTACCCAATGACAAAGAGATCCATGAAATCTTAATATCTGATACGTTTTGCAGGATTTGAATGACATTCCCTGATGTCTTTCCCATTCCCCACATTGTAGCACTCTGTATATGTGAGTAAGAATAGATACCCGAACGAGAGTCTGGTGAGGAGGGGGAATGGGAATGAGTAAGAAAAGAGAGAGCTTGATTGCCTCTGCCGCGTCTGGTGTATGCCTTTCAAACTTCATATGAATCACAGTAGCTTTCATACAGGCTAACATCAAGTATTGCTATGAATGTGAAAAACAAGCAAACAATAACAAAGCTTCACAGTCAGAAGCAATATAATAACATAGGTGGTTTTGATACTTATGCTGGTATTAGGAACAATCAACTCCAGGTTGAAACCAACTCTAGAAAACAGGTGGTAAGAGTAAAACAGAGCAAATCAAGCCAAATCGAAATCAAATTTGGTCAAAAGTCAAGAAACTGAGGGAACCATAACAAAGATAAAAATGATAAACACGAAAGACTAATAATACAGTAAAAGAGCTCAAGAAATAGTGCAGGAGCAAATACAACACAAGACGTTGACAAGTGGCTTTCAAAAGACATTTTGTAAATCACTGCTGGCATACATGACTTGGAAACCCCAACTCCTTGACCTTTGGGTGGGCATTCTTGGCACCCCTCCCACCACAGTCAGATCTACTACTGCCTTACAGGGACTATAGTGCAGCCTCTGTTGTAATTCACATCAAGTCACCATCTCCATACACCCTGTTTATTCCTGTCATATCTTCCTTAACATATCCAAGATAATGTTTTTTGCAGGTCGTGGGCACAAGCATTGATTTTTGAGGACCGGGATTTCTTTTTCATCATCAGTGTTGACTCTGACAATGAGAAAGAGTGAGCTAAAATGGGGAAAAGAAAGAGGAAGGCAAAGAAAGGAAAACGGTCACAAAAAGAGAATGAGGGGATGAAAAATGAACCTGAGATGCTGAGATAATTACACAGTAAGAATAGTGAAATAGGCGGGGCTGTTTTGCAAATATGACTTGGCAACCTTGATATTTGGCAACTGTGGCATTAGACACTGCCAGAGGTGGACTCCAAAATTAAGCACTTTTTCTTCCTATTACTCTCCAAAAGAGTTGCACAAAAACCATAGTCTTTATTTGAGATGAAAGACGATGATTAAACAATATTATCCATACTGTGCTCTTCATCAAAGTACCATATTTATTGAGTAGCGACAAACCTTTTTTTATTCATGAACAAAATCTGCACAAAAGGAATATGTTCAAGGTGAACCTGATTCCATTGTGTTCATATACAACAGTCACTTCTATGTGGTTATAATTAGGTCAGAATTTCGAAAGGAAGAACCTTTTTATGTTTTACTAATTACTTTGGTGCTGTTTGATGAAAAAATGTTTTTCTACGTAAGCTCCTTTCTTGAAAGTTTGGAAATGATCCGTCAAGTGGGGCCAAGAAAAATGTGGGGGGCCCAAAACGTGTTTTTACCATAGGAATTTTATTTTAGTAAGTGATACAGAAAACAATGGGTGCATAGAGGTAAACCAAATTAATCACACACCTAGATCTTCACTCATAAAATGTGCTTTTTGTGACTTGGAGTAAACTTGTTCAGCTGTTTTTGATAAATGTAGGTTTAAAATATTGGATGGTTGGTGCTGCACAGTGGATGGTGCAGTACCACAGGACACCAGTGATATAGCAAATTCAAAAAATGAAGCATAAAGATTTACTGAGAGGCCTTTTTCACATTGTTCCCCTTGGTCCCGTAGAACCTATATAAGCCCTGCGGGGAATGAGTGATCTGATTGGCTAGATGCATCATGAAGAGAAATGTTTTGGCGGCCAATACAGGACCTGGAGACATTGTCTCTGTGTCCTAAATTTAAAATAAAAAACGGATGTGAGAAATCCGATCGAGGTACCCTTACCCCGGCACATCTGGGGTGGGGGACAGAGAAACCCCAAACGGCCATAATCTAATTTTTTTGTGCTGCAAGTACCTCGGTACTCCTGTGGAACCGAACGTTGACCCCGGCACGGTACAGTGGAAGTCACAGTGTCTCAAGCTTCACAAATTGAAGCTTGCTTGGTCTTATGGTGTTAAAGTACTGCGGTACTCCCATGGGATTGAAAAAAATAAATATATATATATATATATATATATATATATATATATATATATATATATATATATATATATATATATATATATATTATCTTTGCCCTCTATAGGTGATAATGAGATATTTTGAGTAAGGGTAAACATAACTCGCACAATTTGCTGTAGAAAAATTACAGCTGTAGCAAAATTACTTCAGATTATGTCAGATTAAGCAAGGAGGATAACCTAGCATAAAGTGCTATTGTCATAGCCCAAATTGGAACTTCAAGCCCAAAATGGATGCAAGGATGCATTTTGCTCCACAAAAAATATGCTATATGCAACAGAACACAAACAGCAGCACTAAATTTGTTCTTCCAGAGTTTATGCAATAGGATTTTTGTGCCAGATTACTCATAAATACACCAATGGGTGCAATGGCATAATTTTCAATAATTTTGCATCAAGATAGTAACGCAAAATTATAAAAACTACTCCAATTACTCTGATGTAATTACAATTTCACCCAGGCCTAGTTTTGAGCAGATTATTTTTCAAAAACAATTGTTACCAAAGAGATTTTCAGAAGCATTTTATTTAATAAAAGGAATGTTAAAAGCCCAGAGGGTGATACCACATGCCCTTTGTCTGCTCCCTGACCTTTTTACTTTACCTGACCTGAAGCATAGTGATGAATCTCGCATTTACATCAGGATGTAGGCCCCCCTTATCGAGGCCACTGAAAGTAATGATCCAAAGGGCAGAAGCTAACGTGAGTTATTGACATTGCTGACAATATTGAGTGTCTCAGGCTCTTTACGCAGACTCTTCTGCTGAAGAGTACTTAAGCTACTCCTCTTCAATTAAACTCAACAGATGGGTCCTCCAGTATATAAATCAACTCAACATGGCTGTCCTGTCAGCATAGTCTTTATTTTTACAACCGAGTCACCTCAGTATAACATGAATATTTATATGTGCCCTTTTCATTGTTTTGGTGGCACTTTTCAGTTTATCTGATCAAGCTGAATGAGCATTGGTGCTTAGACAATTGCAGCATGTTCGGCTGGGAAAAGGGACCCGTGCAATGCGTGCACGTTCGAACTCTTCAAAATAAAGACAAATTCTGACAAGCATCAGTCTAAATTCAAAGTTGCAATGAATGGTTTATGCTAACCCATAATTTCAATGAAGGGTGGATGTTTTCCCAGCCCCGTGGACAATGTGACATACCTATTATTGTCAATCTGTTTAGAAGCAGACATGTAGCAAATTGCTTCTTCTCTGTCATGATAGAAATCCGCCTGCACTGTAAAAACTAGGCTTGGCTTGCGTGGAGTTGCACATGTACCACTATCAGAATAAAGGCACCACAACATATATGTAAACACTGTTTATAAAAGGCAGTTGAAGACATGTATAAATTAGGCTTGAGATGCTAAGGGCACTGTTAGACTTTTCATCCTTGGCGTGGTCTCCCTTAACTTTTGCCTCTGTTTCCCAGGTTGTTGATGCCTGATGGACTCTGTTTTTGCTGTTTTTGTTACTTTGGGGACTTTACCACTGCTATCCTTGATTGGCATATTTGATTTACTAGTAAGTCCCTAGTAGAGTGCACTAGAGGTGCCCAGGGCCTGCAAACTAAATACTACTAGTGGGCCTGCAGCATTGGTTGTGCCACCCACATTAGTAGCTTTGAAATCATATCTCAGACCTGCCAATTTAGTGTCGGTGTGTGCAGTTTTAACTGTAAATTTGGCTTGGCAAGTGTACCCACTTGCCAGGCCTAAACCTTCCCTTTTCTTACATGTAAGGCACCCCTAAGTTAGGCCCTAGGTAGCCCCAAAGGCAGGGTGCAGTGTATGGTTAAGGTAGGACATATAGTAATGTGTTTTACATGTCCTGACAGTGAAATACTGCTAGATTCGTATTTCACAGTTGCAAGGCATGTCCCCCTCAAAGGTTAACATGGGGGCTACATTTAAATATGATTAAAGTGTAGATTCCCTTTGGGAGCGGATAGACTTGTGGAGTTTGGGGTCTCTGAGCTCACAATTTAAAAATACATCTTTTAGTAAAGTGATTTTAAGATTCTGTGTTTGAAAATGCCACTTTTAGAAAGTGAGCATTTTCTTACTTATACCATTTCTGTGACTCTTCCTGTTTGTGGATTCCCTGTCTCAGTCAGTTTGACAGTTGGGCTGGTTGCACCTCTCACTGGACAGTGACACAAAGGTAGTCTGCATTTCCTGATGAGCCATTTGTTCTAGGAGGGAGGGAGGGAAGGAGTGGTCACTCACACCTGAAAGGGCTGTGCCTGCCCTCACACAATGCACTCTCCAACCCCATGGTGAGTGTCTGGGGCCTGGCCTGGGCAAGGCAGGATTTCACAGTCAAAAGAGACTTTGCTTTGAAGTAGGCCTACTTTAAAGGAGAAAATGGGTATAAGAAGGGCACCAAAACCACAGACTTTAGAACACTTCTGGAAACCAAGAGGGACCTCTGCCTGGAGAAGACCTGAAGAGCTGTGGAAGAAGAGCTGCCCTGGCTGTGACTGTGCTTTGTGGAGCTATCATGCAGTGGCTCCTTCTGCCTGTGCTACCGGACAAAGACTGGACTTTGTGTTGCCTTACTTCTTGTGACGATCCCCAAGGGTTTGCCTCCTGTTATTTGAAGTCTCAGGGACAGAAAAGACTTCTCTCTGCCAGCACCTGGAGTCCCATCCAGTTCCTGGGACCCTGAAAGGAGACGCTGGCAGCCCAAGAGTAAGAAATCCACGCACAGAACACTGTGCGGGGAAAAGATCGACGCAACTCCTATCTGCGGCAGAACAATTTATGCGCTGCCAGCATCGCGGCTGAAAATCGACGCTCACGTGCAACACGACTGGAAGATTGACGCCTGGAGCTGGGGAAACAACGCACAGCATTGCTGACAGAGGCTGGTGAGATCACAACCCACGCTGCGTGGTTTTCGGATCATCGTGCCACTGGATTTCTGACGCAAACACCACTGGGTGTGTAAAAACGACACAAGGCCTGCCCGGACCCGAGAGTGCTGACCAGATCGACGCATCGCTCTCCTGCAGAGAGAAGAAATGACGCACACCGACCCGACTAAAGGAGAAACAACGCAAGGCCTCGCTTGTGAGTAGTATCGATGCATCGCCCTTTTTGACGCACACTCGCCCGTGCAGGGTCATTTTTGATGTGCCCAAGGTACATTTTCACGCTAACGGTGTTAGCGTTGTGTTTAAAATGACATAAAGACTCTTTTTGGTATTTGATTGATAACTTGACTTGTGTATTGTGGATTTTTGTCGTTTTGGTATAGTTTTGTTTAGATAAATATTGTCTATTTTTCTAAACCTGTGTTGTGTCATTTTGTAGTGTATTCATTAAGTTACTGTGTGTGTTGTTACAAATACTTTACACCTAGCACTCTGAAGTTAAGCCTACTGCTCGTGCCAAGCTACCAAGGGGGCAAGCGGGGGGTTAGCTGAGGGTGATTCTCTTTTACCCTGAATAGAGTGAGGGTCCTTGCTTGTACAGGGAGTCACCTGAATGCCAACCAAAGACCCCATTTCTAACAGGCACGTAATGTGAGAGGCCACTTTATGTGCAAATCTGTTGATTCTAGGTGCTCACTCCTCATTTACATTGGGGGACACGCAGGGGTGTATGTACACATTTTTTATTTCCACTCTGCCAGAATGGGTTTCCTGCTATCTTGAAGGTGGGTGGATGCGGTCTTCTTACTACACCTGACCATCAGTCCTCCAACCCTCAGTTATGGAGTCCCAGGCATAATTAGTAATTAAGCATGTGCTCAACATTGAGTTATACATGGTGACCAGGCATCAGCAGATCTTGCACTATTCATCTGTTGGACTTGGACCTCTGCAGGGTCACCCCTAAACTATTGCCTTCACCCCCCTTTTTTTGCTTGTTAGAAATGGAGTCTTTGGTTGGCAGTCAGGTTACCCCCTGTTCAAGCAAGGACTGTCACTCTAGTCAGGGTAAAGGAGAATCACCCTCAGTTAACCCCCACTCACCACCTTGGTAGCTTGGCACGAGCAGGCAGGCAGGCTTAACTTTAGAAGAAAAGTGTAAAGCATTTGTACCAACATTCACAGTAATAAGTTGCAAATACTTCAAAATGGATAGCACACCAGTTTAGAAAAATAGGTAATATTTATCTAAATCAAACAAGACCAAAACGTAAAAAAATCCACCATTTACAAGTTCAGTTAATCATTTTTAAAAGAATAAGAGTCTGAGGCCCTCATTATGACATTTGCGGTGAGTGCCGCTTACCGCCATGCTGACTGCCGCCAACATACCGGGACCGTGGGGGTATACCTCGACGCGTATTATGACCCACACATAGAAATCCGCCACTATACAGCCACACACACAAGTCCGCCAGCCCAAAGGACATTGATAAAATGGCAGTACCAAAACCCACACCGTTATGCCAACAGAAATACGCCCACGGCATCATGACCCACGATTCATTGCGGCGGACATTCAACGGCGGAAAACCATTGGCAGTACATACTACTGCGCTCAAAATACACACACACTAACAAAACGACACCACATTGGACAATTCAAACTACACCCACCTAACACAGATACACACACCACACCCACACACCCACACCAATATAAAGCACACACACACTACCCACAACCCTTTACGACACAAAAATTGACAACTGAGAAAGAGAAACAAGCCAGGAGCACCCACTGAATCAGAGCCACAAAACACCATCACCCATACACCATCCAAGCACCTCACAGCACACCCCCCAAAACATTACCCCACACACCCTCAGACACACCACTCACACTACACCCATAGCACCACAAAGACACCCCAGATTCTCAGAGGAGGAGCTAAGGGTAATGGTCGAGGAAATCATCCGGGTAGAGCCACAGCTATTTGGATCACAGGTGCAGCAGACGTCCATTGCTAGGAAGATGGAGCTATGGCGGAGAGTCGTGGACAGGGTCAACGCACCCCAGAACAAGGTATGACATCTGGAAGAGATGGAACGACCTACGTACAGAGGACTGGCAGTGGACCCCCTCCCCTACTCCCCACAACTAACAACATAGGAGGAGCAAGTCTTGGCGATCATGCATCCTGAGGGCCTAGCAGGAGTAGCAGGAGGACTCAACTCTGGTAAGTCAAATCTTTACTACTTTATCCCCCCCTACCTGCATGCCATCACAAACTCCTACCCCTACCCTCACCCCCATCACTCCACCACCTCACATATACCCCACCATCACAAGCCACCCATCCCAATACCAAGCCCTGCATGCTACACCAATGCATGGACCCCCATCACAGACCTGCATGGACACCCATCACCACAGCATGCACACTAGTGACAATCACTTAGCCAACCAAATCACAACTCACACAAGCCAAAGCTGCCTTGGTAATAACAACCATAGAGGGGAACATACCCATGCAACACTGCATTTACATCCCCACAGGACCCCCACACAACGTCACCGGAGAGGAGGTGCCAGCACTATCCAGTCCCCCCACACAAGAGGCCCACAGTGATGACAGCAGCTCTGTGTGCCTGGATCTCAATGACCAACCTGGCCCATCAGGGACCTCTGGACAGTCCATGACCCAGCCACATTCTCAAACCACCACAGAGCCTACCCCCTCAGGAAACACCACAACAGCACCCACCCAATGGGCCCATCCCCCTGTCCCCAGGACACGTCAATCAGCAGTGTGTCCACCACTTCAGGGACCCCAGGCAACCCCACAAACACAGGAAGATCAGGGACCTGGGGTCAGTGGCAGTGGGCACACGGTTCAGGGGACAGAGGCGTAAGACAACAGGGAAGCTGGGAGGACTGCTGTGCGATAGGGGGAGGACAGGCCAAGGGAACCGACTCTCCATGAGTCACTCACCAACATCCTGGAAGCATACCACCATTCCCAGGAGACTATGGGCCAGACACTGGCAAAGCTGAAGGAGACCCAGCGGCTGCAGGAGGGACAGTACCTGGGGATCAGGGAGGACCTGAGAGACATCCACACCACCCTGGTCACCATTGCAGGGGTGCTGGCAGACATGGCCAACACCATGGGGAGGCAGTGGCACACCAACGGGCCCCTGACACTAGCCACCCCGATGAACAGCCCTCCACCTCTGATGACGCTAGTGGACAGGAGGCCACACCACTGGAACAACATGCCACCAGCACCCCACTCCCTGCAGAAGGAGAACCACCACTCAAAAGTTCCCTGCGATACAGGCAGAAGCCAGAGAACATTGCCAAGACCCCTGCCAGGAAAAAAGACTCCCCTGAATGTCACCCTTGTGTCCCACTCTGTCACCCTGTCTACCTTCAACTGCCATTGCTCCACTTCCTATGCCCCCTTGGAGAATGCACCTGCGATACAAATAGCCTGGAACTTTACCCTGGACATTCCTCCACCATCAACCCAGCCCATTGCAATACCACTACACTTATTATCACAGAAACAAACACCCTTGGAACTAATACAAGTATGGAGTCTGTCAACTGATTAAAAAATGTATTAGTTTAACAAGCTGTAAACATTGCAATTCAAATGTACAGTTATATATACATAGGTTTGGCCTTTAGTGGGCAGCAGTAAACACACCAGGAGCCAGAGTAGGGCACTGATATCTGAAAATAGAGATGTCAAAGGGTACAGTAAGTGGCCATAGAAATCGGAAATTCAGGCTGCCATGTACAATGTCCAACACAAAACTGCAATGGAAGGTGAGGTTACAGTGTCTTACCTATGTATCACTGGAAGTACTGTTGAATTATAGTAGTTCTGTTGTCCACATCCTCTTCCTCTGCCTCCTCTTCGTCACTGTCCACAGGCTCCACCGCTGCCACACAACCATCTCCAGCCTCATCCTCATGCAGAAAAGGCATCTGGCGTCTCAAGGCCAGGTTGTGCAACATGCAACATGCAACGATGATCTTCTTGGGTGAGTAGTACAGGGATCCACCTGTCAGATGGAGGCACCGGAATCTGACCTTCAGGAGGCCAAAGGTGTGCTCAATGATCCTCCTTGTTCGCCCATGTGCCTCATTGTAACGTTCCTCTGCCCTTGTCCTGGCATTCCTCACTGGGGTCAGTAGCCATGAAAGGTTGGGCTAACCTGAGTCCCCGGAAAATATTGAGGGATACTTGTTATCCAGACACTCACCCTTAGGGCCAAGTCTACACCCATATACCTACAGCAACTGGGTGGGGACCATGGGCTCACCTACTAGCCACACCCTGTGCCTCTGGAGTTGAGACATCACATATGGGATGCTGCTATTCCTCAATAAAGGCATCATGCAGAAAGCCAGGATACTTTGCATTGACATGGGAGATATACTGGTCCGCCAACCACACCATCTGCACATTCAGAGAGTGAAAGCTCTTTCGATTTCTGAACACCTGTTCATTTCTCCGGGGTGAGGGGGGGGACAAAGGCAATATGTGCACCATCAATAGCACCAACGATGTTGGGGATATGTCCCATTGCATAGAAGTCAGCCTTCACTGTGGCCAAATCCTCTACCTGGGGGAATACGATGTAGCTGCACATGTGTTTCATCAGGGCAGACAACACTCTGGTCAGCACGTTTGAGAACATAGGCTGTGACATCCCTGATGCCATGGCCACTGTCGCTTGGAAAGAACCACTTGCCAAGAAATGGAGCACTGACAGGACCTGCACTAGAGGGGGGGATACGTGTGGGGTGGCGGATAGCTGAAATCAGGTCTGGCTCCAATTGGGCACACAGCTCTTGGATTGTGGCCCTATCAAGCCTGTAGGTTAGGATAATATGCCTGTTCTACATTGTCGCCAGGTCCACCAGGGGTCTATACACGGGGGTATGTCTCCATCTCCTATTCATCCTCAGCAGTTGAACTCTAGGGTGAAAAACGGTGAGCAGAAGGTCATATTCAAGCATATACTCAGATTAATATGCTATTTTTGTTTTACAGATATAGTATGTGAACTTGTAAGTCCGCTGACAAGTGGAGATGAGGTAATTCTGTTGGTGGTGTGCGTCGTTGAGGGTGGTGGTCAATGACTGCCGTGCAGCACCACATTGGTTATCATTGGGGCCTATGGGTTCCAGGAGCCAATGGTGATGTACGCCATTGGTGACGGTATGCACCGCCGCGGACGTGACCGCCATTTTCTATCTCTTCACTCACTTGCTTCCTGACCTTCAACAGGAGAGGTCCTACACTGCAAGTGCTGCTGTGACCTGTGTCTGGAAGCGACCATGTCTCAAGTGTCTGGGGAAAGGGCCCCTGCCTTCACTTCGGAAGAGTTGGAGAGACCGGTGGATGGGGTCCTACCCCAGTACTGTTTATTTTATGGTCCTCCAGACCAACAGGTGAGTACACTGTGAGCCCGATGCATTGGGCATGAATGTATGGAGTGCTGTGTGTGTAAGCCTCATGTAGGGGGGGGCCTGAGGGGTCCTGGGCAGAGTGCTGCATGTATGGTGGTCAATGCATGTGCGTAAGGGATGGGAGGGATTTGTTGGGCCATGAGTATGACAGTCTGCACGGTATGAATAATACCTTTTCTGCTGTATCTTTTTCTGCAGGTCAGCACCCATCAGAAAAAGGTATTTGGCATGCCATCGCCAAGGAGGTGCAGACCCTGGTGGTCTTTGACAGACGGAGCACCCACTGCCGCAAATGGTGAGGGACCTGTGCCGTTGGGCAAGGAAGCCGGTGGAGGCCCAGGTAGGGCTGGCCTCCCAACGAGGATGGGGTGCCAGTCGTACCCTGACCCCCCTGACGTTCCGCATCCTGGCGGTGGCCTATCCGGAGTTGGATGGGTGCTTGAAGGCATCACAGAAGCCACAAGGGGGTGAGTACAGATTCAGAATCATGACTTTGCGCGTATTAAGGTGTTACCTGGGTGAGGGGTGTGGGCTGTGGGTGCCCCTAGGTCTGGGCAAACTTGGCAGGGTAGGTTACATGATGGGCAAGCTCAGATGCACTCCAACCCCAATTATGTTAGTGGGCATCTACTACTGGGCAGGGTCCTGTGGGTTTCAGGTGTGCAGCTAATGGTGTTAGGCATTGTACCCCATGGCCTGGTGACTAGCATTGTAACTGGTAGTGCATGGCCTAGTGCATAGGGCTATTCCCTGTGAGCTCTGTACGCCAACAGTAGTGTTGTTGATGGCATTGACCAAGTATATCCTGTCTCTTCCCCCCCTTTTTGTTTTGTCACCCTGACCTTGAGTGCATCAGCATCATCTGGCAGAGGAGCAGAGGCACCGGTGACCGAGGGAGCTGCATCCCACATGGGCCTGGAGGCCGAATCCACCGACGGTGAGGGCACCAGTGGGACGGAGGGCGAAGGGAGCACCACGACGGAGACAGGAGAGAACAGTACCGACAGTGACTCCTCCTCCAATGGAAGCTCCCTGGTAATGGCGGACACCTCTGTGCCCACCCCAACTACAGGTAGCACCCCTGTACCAGCACTGCCCTCCCAGCAGCCCCTCAGCCAGTTTCCCATTCCCGCTCACCCAGGAGGGTGGGCATCTCCTTTGCCCCAGTCAGCCCTGATGCCCTCAGTGAGGAGGCTATTGACCTCTTGAGATCCCTCTCTGTTGGGCAGTCAACCATACTGAATGCCATCCAGGGTCTAGCAGGGCATTTGTAACAAACAAATGCATACCTGAAGGGAATTCACTCTGGCGTGGCGGCCCAACATAGAGCATTTCAGGCTCCGGCCAACTCACTGATGGCAGCCATTGTCCCTTTCTCCAGCCTCCCCACTCCAACTTCCTCTACCCAGTCCTACTCCCCTCAATCCCAGCCTATCCCAAGGCCACCTTCAGACCTGCATTCACCCAAATCAACCAAAGCGCCACACTTCATCCTACATGCACTCACACAAGCACCATCCAGATGCAGACACACCAACATCCACTGCCTCCACTGTGTCCCCCTCCTCCTCATCATCCACCTCCCTCCCAGTAGCGTCTCCACTAACACCTGCATGCATACTCATCCACTACCTCCATCACCAGTACACCTATCACTACAAGCCCCTCACTGGCAGTCACCACCCCCACATCCATGCACACATCCCCTGTGTCCTCTCTCACTGTGCCTGTGACCCCTCCTCCCAAAGTACACAAACGCAAGCACTCAGACACCCAACAGCCATCCACCTCACAACAGCATCCAGCCCATGCACCTAAACACAGCAGACAGACACCTCCTACAACCACTCCCTCTTTCTCCACTCCCAAACCTTCATCCTCTTCCTGCCCCAGTGTCCCTAAGAAGCTTTTCCTCGCCCACCTTGACCTATTACCTGCCCTTCCCCTCCTTCCTTCACTTCGGGCGGCCAGAACCCAGCCCAGCACCTCAGCCACCCATCCACAGCCACTGTAGTTTCTGCGGCTACTGCAGGTGTGAGAGGCTCCAAGGAGGCATCTGTCAGCACAGCCAGTGTGCCTGCACCACCTGCCAAGGGCAAGAAGGGGCTGCTACCTAGCAAGGGCAAGAAGGGGACACCAGCCAACAAGGGGAAGAAGGCACCACCAGCCAGCAAGGGCAGGAAGGGAACACCAGCTGGCAGAAGCAAGGAGGCATCACCATCTTCCAAGGGCAGGAAGGGGCAAACAACAGCAACCATGGCACTTCAGCCGTCCGAGGCTGCAGGGGAAGGGCTGGAGCCTACCCTCACCACTGACAGCACTGTCACCTGCACCGCAGCCAGCATCGCCACCTGCACCACGGCCAGCACTGCCACCTGAACCGCCACCAGCACCACTGCCAGCAGCAGCAGCACCATTGGGCAGCGGTCCGAGGCTGCAGGGGAAGGGCTGGAGCCTCCACCCACCACTGACAGCACCGCCACCTTCACCGCAACTGCCATCCACTCAACAGCCGTCACCGCCGCTGAGCAGTGTGTATTCGTTACTACATGGTCTGTAGTGCGTCCTGGCCCCTGCAACACCTGTAGGTGTGACATCCAGGTGACAGACTGTGACCTTGCACCACCATCCAGAATAAAGCACACTGGGCACAAAGCCCCCTCCAGAACCAGTGGAAGAAGGCATCCACTCACAGCCTCCTTGCCAGGATGAAGCACACTGGGCACAAAGCCCCCTCTAGAACCAGTGGAAGAAGGCATCCACTCACACCCTCCTTACAGGATGAAGCACACTGGCTACAAAGCTCCCTCCAGAACCAGTGGAAGAAGGCATCCACTAGAGAGACTGTGGCTTTGCACTCCCCAGGACCAAGCAGTGGGCAAAGCACCCACTTGAGAGACTGTGGCTTTGCACTCCCCAGGACCAAGCAGTGGGCAAAGCACCCACTTGAGAGACTGCGGCTTTGCACTCCCCAGGACCAAGCAGTGGGCAAACCACCCACTAGAGAGACTGTGGCTTTGCACTTACCAGGACCAAGAAGTGGGCAAAGCACCCACTTGAGGGACTGTGTCTTTGCACTCCCCCGGACCAAGCAGTGGGCAAACCACCCACTTGAGATACTGTGGCTTTCCACTCCCCAGGACCGAGGATGGGTATGTAGCCCTCTCCAGGAGCAGTGGCGTTGTACCATCTTCCGACTGAGGTGCCCCCCCATTCCCCGTCCCCCTGAGGTGCCTGTGTGTTTTCAACCTGATGCCTCTGCAGTGTTCTCTCGTATTGAGGCAGGAGTCAAGTGTGGCCTTGGCCTATATGTTATGGCCCCGTGGGCCACGGACATTTTGGAGTGGGCATTGTCCCTCAATTTGTATATATTGTACATACTGTTTATTGCTTTAAGGACTTATTTATCTAATATTGCTCTATTACACTCAATTTAATCAATTCCTTTTGTCCTTGCGCTATTCCTGAGGATTACAGGGTGTATACGTAATGTTGTTGCATCTGTTTGTGTGTATGGTGTTGGGGGTGGGGATGAGGTTGGGAGTGTAGCATGTTGCCTGTGTGTGTCACTCTCTTTTTCTCCCCCCTCCCTTGTGTGCTAGGTGCGGTACTCACTGTGGTCGTCTTTGCCACCGTTCATGTTCCTGGTGTATGATGAGGTAGACCAGCATTGGAAAAATGTGCAGCTCCGGCTCCATGCCGTCGTGGTTCTTCCCTGAGTATCGAGAGGTGAGTCGTTTCCCTTCTGTGTACTGTTTCCGCTGTGCTTTTGATGGCATTGGTATCACCCCAAAAAAGCTGATGGATTGGCCTCTCATAATAAACTGGGCGGTACATTGTCTTCCGCCTGGCTGATGGTGGTTACCACTGCAGTGTTTGTTGGTACCGCTGTGGTGGTCGGAGTGTTAAAGTGGCTGTCTGCATTGGCGGTTTCCACCATGGTCATAATTCAATTTTTTTTCACGCCGGCCTGTTGATGGTATTCCCGCCGCTTTATCACCGACCGTCAGGGTTGTAATGAGGGCCTTAATCCTTACAAAACGTTGAGAATGCTGTTGTTACACAAAGTACCTGGTTAGCATCAAAATGAAGTTGCACAGGCGAGCGTGTATCGGAAAGGGTAGCAATGCGTTGATTCCTTACTCACAAGTGAGGCTGTGCGCCATTTCCTTCTCTGGCCGGTTCGCCGATGCGTTGTTTTTCTACCTTTCAAGAGAGCAATACATTGATTTCTGGACTGGGCTCCTCAGATCCACGCAGTGTCAGGTAGACTGGGATGACCAGGGTCGATGTGTAGAATATCCAGTCGCACGGTATCAGAAAACAGCGCTGCGTGTGGTTTTCGTTGTTCTCAGCCTCTGTAAGCGGGTGTTGCGCGTCATTTCTCCTGCTGCAATGTGTCAATCTCTCACTCGCAATGCAGGTGGAGTGTCGATTTTAGCCACGAAGCTGGAGGCGCGTTGTTTATCAGCTGTGTTGCGGAAGGTGCATCGAAAATTTCCATGCACGGCGTTCTGTGAGGGTTTTCAGTTCTTGTCTGCCAACTTCACCTTTCAAGGGCCAGGGAATGGATAGGGCACCACTTTGCAGGGCAGCAGTCTCAGCAGAGAGTCCAGGTGCTGGCAGGGGAAGTCTTTGATGGCCTTAAGACTTCAACAACAGGCGGCAAGCTCAGTTCAAGCCCTTGGAGATTCTTCTCAAGAAGGAATGCACAACAAAGTTCTGTCTTTGTCTTTTTTCACAGGCCGAATCAACAACTGCAGGATAGCCAAACAAAGCACAGTCACAGGCAGGGGAAGCACTTCTCAGCTCTTTAGCTCTTCTCCTTGTCAGAGGTTCCTCTTGATTCTAGAAGTGATCTCATTTTCAGGGGTTTTGGGTCCACTACCTATACGCCTTTTTGCCTTTGAAGTAGGCAAACTTCAAAGGAAAGTCTCTCTTGTTTGTAAGATCCTGCCTTGCCCAGGCCAGGCCCCAGACACACACACAGGGGTTGGTGCCTGCATTGTGTGAGGGCAGGGACAGCCCTTTCAGGGGTGAGTGCCCACTCATCCCCTCCCTCCCAGCGCAGATGCCTCATCAGGATATGTAGCCCCAGCTACATTTGTGTTACTGTCTAGAGGAGAGGTGAAACAGCCTAACTGTCAAACTGACCCAGATAGGGAATCCACAAACAGGCAGAGACACAAAATGGTTTAAGAAAGAAAATACCTACTTTCTAAATTTAAAAAGAACAGATCATGGACAGAATGCTGAATACTTTCTAAAAGTGGCATTTTCAAACACACAAACTTTACCAAAAGATGTATTTTTAAATTGTGAGCTCATACACTATAAACTCCACATTTCTATCTGCTCCCAAAGGGAATCTGCACTTTAATAATATTTAAATGCAGCCCCCATGTTAATGTATGAGAGACATAGGCTTTGCACAGTGAAAACCAAATTTGGCAGTATTTCACTGTTAGGACATATAAAACACAGTATTATATGTGCTACCTTAAACATACACTGCTCCCTACCCATGGGGCTACCTAGGGCCTACCTTAGGGGTTCTTTACATGTTTGACAAGGGAAGGTTTGGGCCTGGCAAGCGGGCACACTTGCCAAGTCGAATTTGAAATTTAAAACCGCACACACAAACACAAGCAGTGGCCGGGTTGAGCCATGTTTACAGGGCTACTAGTGTGGGTGGCACAACCAGTGCTGCAGGCCCATTAGTAGCATTTGATTTACAGGCCCTGGGTACCTCTAGTTAATTGTACTAGGGACTTACTAGTAAATCAAATATGCCAACTATGGAAAGCCAATTACACATGCATTTCACATAGGATCACTTGCACTTTAGCACTGGATAGCAGTGGTAAAGTGCCCAGAGTATGAAAAACAGCAAAAACAGAGTCCAGCGCACATCACCAACCTGGGAAACAGAGGTAAAAAGTTATGGGAGACCACACCAAGGATGAAAGTCTCACATTGCTGCATACGTTTTTTGTTGTCTTCAGAATTGCATGCACTTTGCCACTGTTAACCAGTGTTAAAGTGCTTGTGCTCACTCCCATAAACATTGTAAAATTGGCTTACACCTAATTGGCTTATAAGTCCCTTGTACAATGGCATTTCGTACACCCAGAGCCTATAAGTCAAATGTTACTAGTTCGCCTGCAGCACTTATTTTACCACCCTCTGAAGTATCCCAATAAAATGTCCCAGGCCTGCCATTGCACTGCAGCTTGAATGCAGGTTTAAACTGCCAATTGAACTTGTCAATACAACCCCCTTTATTTGCATGTGCCACCCTTACAGTAGGCCCTAAGTAGCCCAGGGCACATTGTGCACATAATTAAAAGGTTGGACGTGTACTTTTAATATTTACATGTCCTGGTAGTGAAAAACTCTAAATTTGTTTTCTTCTACTACGAGACCTACATGTCCAACAGGATAAAATTGAGTTGCCTTATTACATTTAATAAGTGATAACTTTTGATTGGGAAAAGGTGAACATTGCACATTCGGCGTCTGAGAAATTTTAATTTAACGATAAAATCTAATTTTAGATTACAATTTTGAAAATGCCACTTTTAGAAATCTGGGGCCTCATTCTGAGGCTGGCGGGCGGCGAACCGCCAAATGGCCGCTCCGCGGTCGAAAGACCTCGGAGGCCATTCTGGTTTTCCCGCTGGGCTGGCGGGCGACCGCCAGAAGGCCGCCCGCCAGCCCAGCGGGAAACCCCTTCCCACGAGGAAGCCGGCTCCGAATGGAGCCGGCGGAGTGGGAAGGTGCGACGGGTGCAGTTGCACCCGTCGCGGATTTCAGTGTCTGCACAGCAGACACTGAAATCCTTTGTAGGGCCCTCTTACGGGGGCCCCTGCAGTGCCCATGCCATTTGCATGGGCACTGCAGGGGCCCCCAGGGGCCCCACGACACCCCATACCGCCATCCTGTTCCTGGCGGGCGAACCGCCAGGAACAGGATGGCGGTATGGGGTGTCGGAATCCCCATGGCGGCGCAGCAAGCTGCGCCGCCATGGAGGATTCCGTCGGGCAGCGGAAAACCGGCGGGAGACCGCCGGTTTTCCTCTTCTGACCGCGGCCAAACCGCCGCGGTCAGAATGCCCTGCGAGGCACCGCCAGCCTGTTGGCGGTGCTCCCGCCGACCCCGGCCCCGGCGGTTTCCTGCTCTTTGCCACTTGGTGCCTGTCCTAGATCACGATTGGGTGTAGTTGGCAGTAGGACTTTGTTTCCTCCCAGACAGCCACACAGTAGAAGGATTGGATGCTCCTGAATGGGCCATCAACTGGCAGGATGAGGAGTGGGTAGAGTTTGACACAGCCCCACTTGCAGCTGAATAGGCTGTGCTCTGCCTTCACACGAAGGACTTGTTGGCCCTGCATTGTGCATGCAGCCAGCCTGGATCCAGGGCCAGGTAGTCAAGAAACGTCAACCACTTCAAAACAAAACTTTTTCTACTCCGATGAAGGCAAAAAAAGACTCTCTGACTAAATATTCATTTCTCTTTCTGGACCTGCGAAAGACTCTCAGAGCACTGCCTGCTGCTGTGGCCTGCTGTGTACTCCGGAAGACTGCTTTGCTGCACTTGGAAGGACTGCTTTGATGCCTAGAGCCGGCCTTGAACCCTTGGAGGCCTGCCCTGTTGCTTGAACCCTGTTTCATCACTTGAACTCAGGACTACCAGAGTGACTCCCAGGGCTGGTTTTCTGGCCTCCTGTTCAGAGCCACAGGAACATAAGAGGCTCCCACCAGCTTGAGCCCACACCAGGCTCCACCCTGAGTGAGTCCTCAAACACCAAGGGGTACCCCTCCAGTCCTGCACCCTTTGGTTTTAAAGTGCCCAGATAGCCAAAACCTAAAACTTGGAACTCAGAAAATGTTTGGATAAAAACTTCTCAAGCTGTATTGCCTTTTGGCCTGATTTTGCGGCTGCTCCCAATAAGTTCTTCTCCGCAGCAGCAAATCCTGTATGGCAGTCTGAAGGGGTATCCGGCCTCCTGGAACTCTCATCAGCTATATCCTACTGGGTCATCCATCTGGAGGTTTTCAGGTAGAAATCTGTCCAGTGGCTCCCTGACAATGCTAACTCCTCTTCAGACACTACCTGCAGCTTTGCCCCACTGAACTTTACCTCCTCAGAACTTTCTCTTCCAAAGTTCTTCTAATTTTGAAGGTATTGGTCAGAATCCCCTTTTTGTATTTGATCTGTGTTAGAAATTGGGTTTCTGGTTGGCTAGGGTATGCACCTCAGCCAGGCAGAACTTACCCACTCTAGTCAGGGCAAGGGAGTTACACGTCCAAGATAACCCCTGCTCACCCCCTTGGTAGCTTGGCACGAGCAGTCAGGCTTAACCCAGAGGCAATGCGTAAAGCGTTTGCACAACACACACATACATGTGACGCAATATCCCCACCACAAAGGAAACACAACACCAGATTATATGAAAATATACTGTATTGTACACAACGTAATCATTAGACCAACATCACATAACAGTACTATCCTGCTACCTTAGCAGTTGTCAGAACGTTACACATTAGTTACTCTGCAAACTAGCAGTAGTCACACATAACACACAGGTTACTCAGTATTCTGCAACATAAGCAGTAGTCAGGAAACACGTAATCACATTAGAACACTTGTCATAAGAATATCACAAAACGCCCATAGTAGGAACATTAGAAAACCTATGGCAAGTTAGGGAAACATATTAGCAAGTCACACCCATAAAAGAAACATGTGCACACATATGTAAAAGCATCATAGAACAGGTAGGCAATATATCATAATAGCAAAGTCTGTATAAAGAACTTTAGATTAGGAACATATTGGTCCATTTAAAAGTACCTGTCTTGATGGGGAGGCACTTCCAGTGCCTAAAACAACTAATGGGGCCCCCGGCGCTCCTCTGCGCAAAAACGGGGGCCTCCCTCAACATGGCAGACCGAGAGGGGCGGCACGCACCGTCTCTGAATTTTTGACGGGCCCCTTCTGGGACCCGTGATCACTGGGGGCCCCCCGGGCCTCCACCGGCCCTCTCCAAGGGGGGGCCCAAGTCAGGGAAATCCTTTAAAGGGGGAGGGGGGCGCCTCGCGCTCCCTCCTGGCAAAGATGTAAAAGATCGTTGCAGGGGTCAGGGGCCACAGCACCCTGCCCCTGGGAACAACTAAACAAGAAGGAGCACAGGGCTGGTGGGCCCAGCTACAGGCCAGCACAAGGGGTGCAGATGGTGGCAGTTCCTCCTAGTGACCAGGCAGGTCACAGGTCAGCACAGCAGCAGCAGTCCATGGCGGTTTCCTGGTGAGTCCATTCATCAGCGTTCTGTGTCCAGTTTCAAGTTCCAAGAATGTTCAAATTGTGGGGAAAATTCCCCTGTACTTATAGTCCTTTTTTACAGTGTTTTACAATGATAGGGAGAGGAGGTTCCAGCCAGTTACAACTGGTTCTGGGAGTGCCCCCTCTCTCCTTTCAGCACAGGCTCCAAACATCAGTGGGGGGTTAACGACCCTATTGTGTGAGGCCAGGGCACAGCCTTTACAAATGTAGGTGTGCCCCGCCTCTCCCTTCTCTCAGCCCAGGAAGACTATTCAGCATGCAGATGCACCTAGGTGACACCTCCACCCTCCCTGTGTACAGGCTGTCTGAAAAGTATGCACAAAGCCCCAACTGTCACTCTGCCCAGACGTGGATTGGAGTCAAGCTGCAAAACACCAGAATTATAAGCACAGATAAATGCGCACTTTCTAGAAGTGGCATTTCTGTGATAGTAATAAAAAATACACCCACATCAGTAAGCAGTGTTTATTATCACCATCACAACCATACCAAACACGCCTACGCTACCCCTCATAAATCAGACAATACCCTTTACACATAAGGCAGGGCATTTCTAATGCAATCCTATGAGAAGGCAGCACTCACAGCAGTGAGACACCAAGTTAGGCTGTTTGTCACTACTAGGACAGGCCCTGCAATATGGCACATGTCCTGCCTTTCTACATACATGGCACCCTGCCCATAGGGCTAGCTAGGGCGTACTTTAGGGGTGACTTACATGTAGTAAAAGGGGAGTTCTGGGCCTGGCAAGTAAATTTAGATGCCAGGTCCCTGTGGCAGAAAACTGCGCACACAGGCCCTGCGCTAGCAGGCCTGAGACAGGTTTGAAAGTCTACTTCAGTGGGTGGCGCAAGCAGCGCTGCAGGCCCACTAGTAGTATTTAATTTACAGGCCCTGGGTATAGAGATACCACTGTACAAGGGACTTATAGGTAAATTAAATATGCCAATTAGGTATAAGCCAATCATACCAACTTCAGATGGGAGAGCACCTGCACTTTAGCACTGGTCAGCAGTGATAAAGTGCTCAGAGTCCTAGAGCCAACAGCGAGAGGTCAGAAAAAACAGGAGGAAGGAGGCAAAAAGACTAGGGATGACCATGCGAATGGCCAAAAGTCCAACAATCTGCCATCCGTTGCCGTCTGCCATACTTTTTTACTTTGACCCAGTCTTGTGCGACTAGATGTTTAAGGTTGGTGCTTAGATCTTTTAGGTGTTAGTTTTTACTAAAAGCTTTTAAAATTCATAACTCTGGTTATACCGATTGTTTTTTGTCATTTTGGTGCCAACTTTTACTCTTCATTTCTAAATTGGTGTGGGATTTTTCTTGTGTTGTGTACAAACATTTTTCCTACAGTGACAAGTTCTGAAATAAGAAAAGAGCAGATGCTTTTAATGTCAACTGACTTTCAAAATGTTTTCTTTTTCTACTGAGTAATGGCTCCTACCAAACTGTTTGAACGCCTCCACTGAATTTAACTACAAAATGGGGCTCCATTCTTATTCAGCCACATTTAAAATACCCCTATGAAGATTCAAATGGATGCACACTGTTGCATCCTAAAGGTTTTGTAACTTTTAGTTGTAATTAAATTAATTTTGATGATGAGTTTTAAGCTTGTGTAACCTGCTTCATCTTTTAGAATTGTGCTGATCACTTAAGAGTGAATGGTAGAAAGTTACAATATGCTTCTTACAGCAGTGTAATTGCTACATCTCCATCCAAACTGGTCACTATAAATAAATAACACTGCCTAATTTATGAATAAAAAAATGTACAACAAATATTTGCTACAGAAAATCTTACAATCCAGAAATGACATATATTTATTCTTGTCTTTTTAAGTCCTTGAAAAGCTACATAAGTATTCCAAAACGTCAATAGATCTCACTTTTTTTTACCTTTTTGCCTGCCAAAATGTGTTTTAGCCACGCTGACAGCATTTGTGATGCTGTGCAGCATGGCTAAAGTAAAAACGAAAACCTTTGAAACAGCCACTGACTTTGTTTTGCAGGCTTGTGAACACCCCATGCACATGCCGGCAAAATGATACATCCTTTTTTTTTTTTACAGATTAAAGTTTAATTGATTAATAAAAAGAAAAGAAAAAGGGAAAATGTATGTTTTTTTTAAATGGGTGGGTGGAGGGAGTGGAAACAAAATGGGAGAGCGTGGGTAACAGTAAAGTAACACAGGCAAGGGTGGGTGCAAACTGCAAAACAAACAGGGGAGGGTGGGAGAGGAAAGCCATAGCAACATGGGAGCATTCAGAAAGCAAGGGGTGGGTGGTGTTGAGTAAAATGAAAAAGCAATAGGAGGGAGGGTGTGACCAAAAACTACAAAAGAGTTGGGGTAAATAATACAGAGTGTGCTGGTGGGGAAAGAAATTGGGTGAAGCACACAAGACACAGTAAGAGGAAGGGGTCAGGGGGAAGCAGTTGGACATCATAGAGCAATAGAGTACAGGGGTAGTTACATACACAATGGAGACAGCTCGAAAACACACATACTCTAATGAATTGATTCACACAAAAGTGAAAAAGTAGTGATTGAAAAAAAAGAAGTGGAGGTATGAATACTAGCCGATCAGGGAGCTTGTGAAGAGGCAATGCTCCATGAAACAGACAAACACAAGAGTAACAAGCTGAACAGGAAGCATGCACATGGAAGTTATGAGTAAAGCCAACCAATGGCAAGTAATAGACTCCAAGGCCCTCTATGCTCTTTTGAGCTTTAATATGACTCCCAACAAACAGCACATGAGCTGTCTTGTGGGTGCAACTTAAAAATATCATCCATTCTTGCTCTGGTACTTTTCTGATAAACTGTTGCAGGTGTAGGTGACGTTAAGCAGGGGATTTAAGGGCCAGATGTACTAAGAGACTAGTCACAAAAAGTGGTTGCAAATTAGCCCCTGACTTTTTGTGACCAATTTAAGTTTTGCAAAATGAACTATGTACTTATAGGCCATATTGCAAAATTTCCAGTCACAAGGAGTTGGAGCATGTCCTGCCTAATGAAAACTAATTTATTGGGTAGGTCACTTTTTGTGGCATCTGTGATTGGCTACAAACAAAAGGACAAGGGCGTGCAAAGGGGATTTTTTGTAAAGTGCCTCATGCACTTTAAAGTAACTGGTACTGCTTTCAAAATAAATTCTGTTTAAAAACAAAAAGTTACCATTTGGGTAAACATTGAAGCAATAGGCAGTAGCACTCCAAGGCTTCTGACACCATTCTTGATACAAACCATATCTACGCAGTTAAGAAGGGGCAATTGTGCAAGAAGGGGAACCCAAGTAAACACAGGCCCTATGAAGCTTTCAGAAGTATACATGTAGGCCACAATTCAGGGACTGGAGGGTAGTGCAAGGGAGAGGGTAGGTGGGTTCCGCTGCTATGGCCTCTAATAAGGATAGTTCCCAGCCTCAGGGCATAGCCCCAGGGACATCGACAGAGTTGCGCCAGGGGCTCTGGAGATAAGGAGCATCAAGGTAGGGACCCTTTGCAAGAGTGTATGCTTGGGGTGAGTATTCACAGGGTCATGGTGGGAGCAGCATGAACAGCAAGGAAGCAGCCCACCAGGTCATGGAATGAGAGCAGGGCCATCAAGTAGCAGATGTTGCATGATTCTCACCCGCATCTTAGCCACCGCACGGGCGGAATACAAAAAAGGTTTTTTCCCCCAGCAGAGTAGCTGCAGCCAGGCCCAGGCACATCGTTGCCTGCACAGCAGTCCCTTCTCGCAGGCCACAGGGTGTCGTGCAAGTGAAGGCACTTGGAGTATTGTGGGGGGGAGGAACAGGACATCCACCTCCCATCAGCAGCACAATATGCCCAGGAAGGAGGTGGGCTGCCACAAAAGCACAGGCTGCACAGCACAGCCCACCCATCCAGCATCTCAGGCCCACCTGTGGTCCCTGCCACTGCAGGACCTCTGAGGTAATCCATGGTTGCCAAGCACAGAACCTCCTACCTCTGCAGCACAGGCATCAGGAGCGACGAGAGTCAGCCACCAAGGGCAGCAAGGGTCAAGGGTGGTCCCCCACATCATGACCCCCAGGCAATGATTATAGGGCCCATCCATCCTAGGATCAGAGCAAGCAGCATCGGAGCTTCAGCGCCGTGCGGTCATCTTGGTTGCTGCTGTGGCCACTCCCCCTTGGCTATTTTAACTTAGTGCAAAAACTGTACAACTGGCTTGGAAGTTAAATATCATATGTGGACTGCAGTGGACATTTACAGCAACTACATATATGAACAAATTATATAACTTCAGGCAGCACCATTATGCTCTGGCTAGTCTGCAGTTTAAAAGCACTGCAGTGACACATAAACTGGAAAAGTGCCTTATCCATTTACAAAAATCTATTTGTATATCTTAGCTTAGCCAGCCCTAGAATGAGCCCTGTATGCCCACAAAGTTGGTTGATTGATATACATTCAGTATAGTGTGCCATCAAAAATGAACAATTTTCTGAAAACTGTTTTCACTGTGTAGGTAATACTATATTTTCTAGGGACAGGCCTAGAGGTAATTAAATTCAGCTATTTCGTATCTATACCAGAGAAAATACTTGAACAATGATTACAATTATTTTTAAATTAATTTAAAAAATTTAATTCGATGTTGAAAGTAGTTGTTAGATAACCTTAGTGAAAAATGACTTTGGAAAGTGCACTCTGTGCTTTTTTAGAAAACAAAACTATGCAGAACTGGGTTGCCTCTCAGCCGTTTGGCCTCCTACTATTACATCACATGTATATTACCTTTTCTAGCAATAAAAAGCAGCTCTCTTCTTCTCAAAGTTAAACTGTAGGTATACCATAAGAATTTTTGAATTTTGCATTTATGATGTTGGTCAATCAGAAGTCATAACAAGGAGCCTGTAAGGTTATGTTGTAAACTACTGTGGGCACAAAAACCCTCTTTATCTAAGGGTTACAAAGGTGAGCATTTAATGGCCTACCTTGTCCACTTATGAAACACATTTGTATCCAAGTTATGGTTCTGAACAGTATATATTAAATATACAGCTAGTCTGCAATTCATTTTAATGCCTAAAGTGTTGTTCAATAGAAATTTGAAATAGTCATCTTAAGCTCTACAGCAAAGTCTCTGTACTTCTAAATTGTGTTTTAAAACTTTAACAAGCAATTCAAAACTCTGAACGGCAGAAATATTTGCTATATAACTGAAGTCTTGAATCATATATCTGTGATTCTGTGTGTGTGTGTGTGTGTCTGTTGTATGTGCGTGTTTCAGTGATATTTGAAAGGCAGTGTGATCCAGAACTACAGTTGCTCTACAGGATCATGTGCTCATGTCTTTTGTACTATCTATAATTATATCAAATATATAGTAGATAATTACATATAATACTTATAAGAAAACATATTTGCTCCAGTATTTTTATGGTCAATGTCAACAAAAGCAGTGAAACATAGAAATGCATGATAGTGGCTGTAAAATATGCTAAAACGATAATAAATACATCAAAACAATTTGCAGCTGGTTCATTCTGATGAGTGGTAGGTGAGAGCTATGTTCAGACTTCTAACTATGTCTACTATGCATCAAGAGCAGGGTTCTGCAAAGTCGGTCCTGGAGAGCCGGGTCCATGCAAATTTTTTGGCTTATCCACATTTAGAAAAAAATGTTTCAGAAATCTACATTTTTCTAAATGTGGATATGCTAAAAATCTGTCATGGACCGATGAATATGCCATATGTATAAGGTTTTGCCAATCCACAGTTTGCACATTTATCTATGTGCATTTCAGCTGTCTATTTGTTTCATAGGAGCTTAATCTGGTCAAAGGAAAGAGTTCAGTTGTGCATACATTTAGTGGGATCTTTAGTGTGAACATATCAGTGCCAAACAGCAATAACAAAGCTACTAGTTATACTGCCTTCTTCCTGGAGCTTAATTTAGAAACATAGGATATTGTTCCAAAATGTAGCAAGTTGTTTGGTGTGAGGGAGGAACGAGATAAGTGTGCATCTGTAGCTCATGAAAGGCGGGCCTTTTTTTCAGAGCCAGTAACTTAAAAAACAAGTGATGCATATTTAATATTGTGTGATATTCATCTTTGCCAAGCGAGGAGTACATGCAAGGTGATGTTGTATTCTGCAATGTCATTAAATCTAATACAAAAACTTTTCTGTTGGTCTCTGCTTGATGGGTTGATATTGAAAAGAGCTCTGGTTAGTTAAAAAAGGAAAAACGTTGAATTTAAGAATCAATTTGTTGCTGTTCATCCTGCTGTGTGACTGGTACTTTAGAGCTCTATTAGATTACAGGTTTAATTAGAGGTATAAAGAGCTGCAAGTTAGAATGGCAACACATGCATGTGCGTTAAAAGTCCCAGTACATCTATGTCCTTGCATGAATAAACATGCCAGTATTTCCCATTTAGTCCAAAAAGTCACTAGATTATGAGAATGCATTGTGTCTCATTATGATAGAATGTCTGACTTTTGCTTAAAAGTTGCAGAGGCAGAGGCTTTAACATCACACTGAAAGAGTGTGGTGCATGTGTGGCAAACTAGAACCAAGCATTTTTTCTGAGTATGTATCACTTTACAAAGAGTGGTTCCTTATACAACAAGGTCACTATTATTTTTCTCACTATGTCAAGTTTAAATTTGTTAATAAATAATTAAGCATGCAAGTGTAATATTAATACATATTATGCAGAAATGTAACAGTCCCCATTACAATTTACTTCACGACCTGTCATTACACTGTTTCTGATGGAGAATATGACCGCCACTACTTTTATTAAAACCTGTTATGAAATGTTGATTTGAGGATCATTTACAGTCTATAGCTGTATACCAAACAGAATCTTGATGAAATTTCATATGTCAAAATAGTGGTAACAGGTATCTGATGACTTTCTAGAGACAAGGAAAAAGATACCTGTAATTTCCTTGTCAAATGTACTGTGTATATTACAAAAAGGGTAAATAATAGATTGTGATAATATCTTGTTAATTTCAATTCAATAGATCATTGTCACAAAGATAAACATAACAATAATTTGCATGGACACACCTCTGAGCAGAGCCACAATGCATGTGACTTCAAATCATCTAGTCATTTAACAAAACAAATTATGGAATGAAATGTCACTGTTGTAAGTGAAGTAAATAATCAAACCTAAAGGACTAAAGATGTTGTACATCATTGATTTGATTATGCATTGTAGGGAATTAGATTGTTCTGCAATGTTCACCACAATCTTTCACATTTACTGAATCCTATTTTTGCTGGTATTAAGTCAATGTACACTGTGACACTGCTTTTCAGAGCCACAATGAGTGTGCTATGTTCCAAAAACAGGACTGTCTAATTGGTTTCATCCAAATGATTCATTTAACTGTCTGGTGAGTTCATTCTAGGTGTTGCAAAAACTGTACCAGTAATGTGAAAGGTAAATATTGTATGTGCGCTGCAGTGGATATTTACACAACTTACAAATGTAAAATAACCTGCCTCAGGAAACACCGTTATGCTCCAGCTAGCCGGAAATGTAAAACCACTGCAATGACACATAGCCTGGAAATGTGCAGTTGCCATGTAGAAAAATTCTATGTTTATGTAATAGCTTTGTCGCCCCTAAAAGTGTAAGCCCACATGGTTGGTTGATTTATATATCTGATAGAAGGCTTGCCCAGGCTACAGAAAAAATCAAGGATTTAGAAAAGGCCTTGGAAAATTATAAGATAACGCAAAAAGAAATTCGATAAGCATGAAAAAGAAGTTCAACAGAACACATTTAGCAGGGACAAAACTGATTACATAGCAGGAAGGGTGAATATGTTTGCAAGACATTTTGCAAGAAGTTTTGATGCAACGTACAGCAAACAAGTAATAGACCAAGTTAGAGATACCATCTAGTGTGGAAAGCTCTGAAGTAAGTTCATGGGATGAGGCGTCATTAGCGACACAAACCAAGTTGGATTTCCCAGAAGAAATGAGATTGTTACAGATGTCAACTCGCAGGAAAGGCAGAGAAATGATGAAGACAGGGAACCAAACCAACTGAAAAGAACAAAGCGTAGCAGGAAAAGGAAGAGGAAGCAGGAGTACAAAAAAAATCTGACTCGGATGACAATCTTGTAATTAATCTATCCTGAAAGGTCCTCAATTGTAAACATATAAATCTGTTGACTAAAGGCCTAAAGGTTTTCCCCAATGCAGGAATGGATTTGGCAACATCAAGGATTGAGTTATACAAATTTTGCAGGAAATTAAAATTAAAGAAATATTTTGCAAATAAATTATCTAGAAGTACAAATCCAGGAGCATCTCACCCCAAGTCAAATATGACACTAAAAGATATTGCTCGAATGAGTGATCTGTGGGACTTAGAACAAGAATCAAGCATAATGCTCACTCTTGAGAAGGAGAGCTTATCGGATTTGACAATTTTGCAGGGACATAGGAGTGGAACCTGATAGATCTGAATTGAATGGATGTAAAGTGAAATCTAGATTTTGCCCACAATTACCACTGGGCAACGAGGTCGATGTGTTCCAGGAATTGATGGCTGATGACCTTAGGGATATCATTAAGGAGGAGAAAACAAACCATCATGGCTGTGTAAGTAATATGATGAACGATGATTAGTGCATTGAAGATTTACAGAAGGACAGAAATATTGTGATAGAAACTTCAGAAACAGGGGGAAACATAGTTGAAATAGAACGTAGTGGATACAGCCAAGAAATTAAGAGGCAACTATCTATTCGAGACAACTATGAAAATCTAAAGAAAGACCCCATGATGGAAATTATGAGGGAATTCCATGAAAAGTTGAATAGCTCGCTTTAACAGTGCCTTTTAGAATATGAAGAAATGATGTACATAAAAAAGAGGTATCCAATGACACCAACAATAAATGTGCTACTAAAAATACGTAAGAGCATGAGTAATCCCCTAGGGCATCCAATAGTGCGCTCTTATGACTCTCTATTGGAAAGTACATCAAGGTTTCTAGACATTTATTTTCATATGTGGTGGCACTTCCATCCTATATCAGAGACTCCATGGATTTTTTAAACCGAATGAATGGTATACATAATAGCAACAGTGTATGTTGTGTCACTATATACCTCAATAAAACATGATGAAGGTCTGAAAGCCTATGCATATTTCCTATGCAGCAGATCATTGAGACTAGTGGAGCACACACAGATGCTGCTAGAAATGATGGCGTTTTGTCTCACCAATAACATCTTCATCTTTGATGGTGAATATTATATTAAAACAAAAGGAACAGCCATGGGAACATCTTTTGCTCCTACCTATGCTAATCTCACAATAGGCCACTGGAAAGCAGAATGTGTATGGACAGAAAAACATGCTTAGGTCCTCAATAAAGTCATCCTATGGGTTTGATTTATGATCTTTCATAATTTGAGAAGGTGAGCAGGATGAATTGGAGGAGTTCCTACACGCACTAAAACAAAATCCATTTGAGGCAAGCAAGGAGAAAATATATTTTCAGGATATTGAGGTTTACATTGACCATGAAAAAATCTGTACAAGACTATACCACAAACCCACTAGTTGGAACAGTGTTTTATTTTGCCAATAGCTCACATTCTAAAGCACTCAAGTGGAGTGTGCCATACTGAGAAGTTTTAAGAGCTAGAAGAAATTGTGCTGAACATAGTGACTTTAAAATACAGGATGCAGAGATATTTGGGAGATTTGTGAAAAGAGGGCGCCCAGTATCTGTATTGGACAGTGCAATGAGAAGAGCCATTGAAAAGAACAGAGAGGATTTATTATTCTTAATAAATTTAAGAGAAAGGAAAAGTGACTAGGATCACACTATCAGATATATTATGGATTACAAGTGTTCAGACAAGGAAATTGAAACAGCTCTTAAAAGGAATTGTGGAATTATAAGGCAAGATGAAGAGTTAAAAGAATGGGTAACAGTAAATCCAAGGATTATCTACAGAAAAACACCATCCCTGAACGATTTGTTAATCAAAAGCTACCTACCAATACAACAAATTGGAAGAAAAAAATTAGTTTCAGTTGAAGGTTTATTAAAATGCACTAAATGCAAAGCATACCGGTATGGTAAGAACATGACAGAATTCAAGTGCCTTAGTGGGTCCACAAGAAAATGGGAGGACGGATATCATGCAAAACCTCATTTGTAGTTTATTCCCTAGAATGTGGGTTTGGCAAAAGATATATAGGTAGTACTGTAAACAAACTGACATTATGTATATTACAAAATTTTAGAGCCATAATTAACAGAGACTATTCCTATGTTATTGCTAAACATATTTGGGAACAACACGCTGGGGAATAAGTGGAAGTATGCTATTATGGCATCCATCATGTAAAGAGTAATATAAGAGGGAGAAATCAGGAACTGACCCTCAGGAGAGCAGAGTCTAGATTTATTATGGTAGGAACAGACATACCTTGGGGTCTAAATACAGACACTGAGCTTTATGTACATTTATGAATGAATTATGGAACTTGATGGGTTACAGTGGATGTTATTTATGCTTCATTTTTCAGGCAGTCGAATTGCAGAATAAGTGCTGTCCTTCAACCTTTTATCTCCATATTTTTTCTTTATTTATGCTATCTATCATTTATACTGTTTTATCAAATCTCATTGCCAATGTAAGGTCTCACATATAGGTCATATGGTCATGAATGTGC
Organism: Pleurodeles waltl; assembly: GCF_031143425.1. NCBI lineage: Eukaryota > Metazoa > Chordata > Amphibia > Caudata > Salamandridae > Pleurodeles > Pleurodeles waltl. Next base: position 722,963,656 of record NC_090446.1, on the reverse strand, counting down.
TTGTAATTGGGATATTTGTTGCTTATGGGGATGAGGAAATACTTTTGATACTTTTGTAAAATAGGTACTTCACCAGGATTGCAATCGTAGAATGCAGTAAAGTAACTACTGTCCTCTTACTCCATGCTGCTTAGCTCGTTTTGATGAATTATATTATGGTACATCACCATTAGTGAGAAAACGTTTCAAACAAATCATTGACACACTGTGAGATTATTGTATGAATTCAATGTCTTTCCGCTTTTTTCATGCAAGAGGTGTGGTTTGACCCCAACTAGATAATACAAGGTTAAAAAGCAATATTGTTTATCTCACGCAGTCTGTGTGTATGTACCTTCATGAAAAGCTATGGGCAAAAAGGAGGATGTTCCTTTAAATGTATGTTTTGCATTGCACTACAGGATGGCCAAGTCGAAGGCTTTTGCCAAAACGCATAGCCCAGGTTTCTATGTGGCACCATGTAGTTTGCACCGCATTGTATGAAATAAAAAAAAAACTTTTTTTAAAAATAGCAAGTCATTTCTGTCCCGGTTTGTGCTGTCGCCTGGATTTGCCTGAGAGAACAGACTGTAGATTGGGACAGGATTCCTGGGTTAAATCATTTGGAGGGCTTACTATTCTGAAAATGTAGTATGCTATATATATATTACGTATACATATATAGCATACTACACGTTCAGAATAGTAAGTCCTCCAAATCAATAATTGCCCGAAAGCTGTTTTCACTGTGTAGGCAAATTTGGATTTGCTTGGAACATTCCTAGATTTGATTAACATAATTACATATCTATAACAAGGAAAATGGTAGTACTATGATTTTCTTTTTGAATTAATTTCAAAAACATTAATTATAGGGTGAAATGATACTTTGGATAATGTTAGTTAAAAATAAGTTCAAAATGTGTACTTTGGCTGCTCAAGAAAACAAGTGTTTGGAATTGGTGAATCTTTAAGCCCTGCCCTGAAATGTCCAAACCACACTCCTTTCTGGCTGTTGATGATCCTGCTATTGGAGGGCAATTGATTGGGCATAGGAAGATAAGGTGCCGCAAACATTTGTTCACATAGGAAGGATTAACCATGTGGGAGAGGAACAGAAATAGTTGGCAGAAGAAAAGCTCATTTTCAAGGTTCTTTCTTTGAGTTGGAGATGTCAAGTGAGGCTGGAGGAAACTGCTACTATTTAATCCTCAGGCTGTCCCAGACTTTCTAGCTCCAACCCTAATAAGAGGGAGAACCAGTTCTAGCGCTGACAGAGGGAGACCACCTTCATATGAGTGCGGCTAGGGGAAGGACCATAGCTCCTCCTGGAGTGGGATGGCAGGAGCGTGTGGTTTTGTGCTATGTGAAGTTTTGAATAAATGCAATTAAAGAAATGCTGCACAAAAAGAAGAAAAGTAGTCAGGGTCCTGTGTGGAAAAGTTTACAATCACTGGCTAGTGCACAGAATAAGACTGGCATCTCAACAGCACCTGCTATCTACACTTATGTTTCAGAGAAGAGAAGATCTTGTAGAAAGAAGAATCTGCCTGCTTGGAGGAAGAAAAAGTCCCAAAGACTTTCAACTCCTGTCCAAGGATCAAGTAGTTGACATTGCATTACCTGCTTTAGAGACACAAAGGGCAGGAGGGAGTTCTCTCTTGAAGATGACACAGGATTAGACACTGCAGGTCCTCTAGCTAGGGAGAAAGCGACCTCAGGCCTTGAAGCCTGCTCCATGGATTTAAGAGCTGCATGAGTGACCTAAAGGAACTTTCCCAGCAATTGGAGAAAAGTGGGACATGGTTATTTCGTACACCTCCAGAGGGCTGTGACAAGGTGCTAAAGCTTCCCGAAGGACGTTTCAGACATCAAACTAATCCCAGAGACTAATCAACTGTGGTAGTTGTAGAATTCAGCTTTGTGTCAAAGGCTGGGTGCTGAGAATGTCTGTTGAACTGCCTTCTTGATTGACTAAGGAAAGGGTTACTCCTCTCAGTAAGTTCACTGCCACCAACCACAGAACAGTATAAGTGAGAGTCATTAAGTTTCTCCTTAAGAGGGTCCGCCTTAGGAAATAAAAACTCAAAAGATAAAAACATTGTTTGCTATATTGTAGGCCCCTTGATAGAAAAAGAAGATAAACACTGAAGTAATCAGCAAAAACCAAGCACCCACTGACACAAGGGAGACAAAAAGAGCAAGCTATAAATCCAGAAGCAGATCACAATAAAGGTTCTAACTGCTACAAGCCAAATATCAGGGCCAAAATGCTAATATACGGGTGAAGAATGTAATAAGAAATAAAGGACTAAATGCATTGCAGCATATTTTCCTCTCCCGATCACCTCCTTTATACACACTTCAAACAAGAACTGAAATCACAAAAAAATACTTTACTACACTTTGGATTGGGAACTTCAGATAACATATGATCAACAGATTACCACCTTAGAAAGGGCTGTTTATAAGTTCTGTGCATACTTGTTTTCTGGAATTCATGATGTTAATTTGGCAAGCAAAGAAGTCCAAGTTTGACATTCTTTGTGGCACAATGAATTTTCCAATTCTAAGGCCGCCTTCATGTTCCATTCTCCAAGCGATTTTGGGAACTCAAGCATGGAGACACCAGAACAATCCAAGAGGCCTGGACACATGGTAATGAGAGGCACACAGCATAAGGCACCGAGCTGTCGGGCAGCATATGGAATGCTCCTTATTTCTACGAATGCATAAAGTCACAAGTAAGCTCTTGGAACTGCTCTTGGTACAAATCTCAGCCCAGATGTAACAACTGAAGCTTTTTTCGCATTAAATCCAACAGCTTCAGCAGGTGCTTGATGAATTCATATCTGACTTCATATCTGACTTGCCAAAGGTAAAAACTCTATCAGTGGATCCACTTGATGTAGCAGACCCCTGCTCTGTCATGGTTAGCCTAGAACACTAACATGCAGGAACAACTGCTTTATATTGTCTTTTACAATTTTTCCTTGTTTTTGCCTTAAAAGTTGAAAAATACATACCTTCAGGTCATCTCATCTGATTTTAATTTCAGTTTTAGGGCCATTGTACTCATAAAAATTTTCTCAATTTTTCTATATTTCTTTGGCCATTATATTGTATTGTTTTCATGCCTTTTAAAGTTTTGCTACTGCTTGAAACTGACATGCGTTTCTCTGAAGAATTGCTGACGGGTTATGCAACAGCTATAAGGGGTTGGGCTCAATTTCTCTGAGCTTGTGTTTATTAAGTTAGTAAATTAATACCCCTCTTTCTGTCACAGATAGCATGAAAATATTATTTTGGAATGCATTCCTATTTATTTTGGAATGCATTCCTATTTTTAACATATGCAAAATGGCACATTCCCATTGCAAAAAAATGTAAAATGCATTTTTATACCATGTAGACTTTATGTTTTTTTTTTTTTTTTTACAGACCCTATAAAAATAAAAAAGAACTAGAACTGCTTCATGCATGTGCACCCTGCTTTGGTATCCCTAATGTGCCCCGTTCAATTAATTTCACAAATGATAATCAGTAGCGCGTCCATTCCAGTATTCCCCAGGGTTATCATTAGTTGACTACTAGTGATGGACTACCAAGGAGATGATATCTGACAATTTGTGCTATGGAAATATGTTGGATGGCGCACAGTGGTGGGAGGTGCCCAGTAAATACATGTAGCACCCATCACCCTATATGTTAAGGCTCATTCATAAATGTTTGCTGTTAGAAATGAGGTCTATGGTTGGCAGCGAGTTTGCACTCTGTCCAAGCAAGGACCCTCACCCTAGTCAGGGCAATGAAGATAAACACTTAGATAACCCCTGCTCATCCCCTTGGTAGTAATACAGTGACAACACTACAAAATTGACTCCACACCCGTTTAAGAAATAGGCAACATGTATCTAAATCAAACAAGACCAAAATGACAAAAATCTAACATACACAATTAAAGTTATGAATTTTTAAAATATAAAGAGTCTTATTACATCCAAAACAGTGGAAACATTATTATTACACAAAGTACCTGGCTTGCATCAAAAATAAAGCTGCACAGGGGAACGTGCATCGGTAAAAGTCAGCGATGCGTCGATTCCTTACTTGCAAGGGAAGCCGTGCGTCATTTCTTCTCTGGTCAGGTAGATGATGCGTCATTTTTCTCTCCCGTAAGAGAGCGATGAGTCAATTTCCGGACAGGGTACCTTGGATCCACACAGGTTCCTGATGATTTTGACGCCCAGCGATGATGCGTGTGAAATCAGGCTGAACGGTGATGGAAAAAGCGTGCTGCATGGGGTTTAGTCTCTTTTACAGCTGTGATGCAGATGGTGCGCTTAAATGTTCCTCACACGGCGTCCTGTGTATGCATTACAATCTTTTTCTACCAGCTTCACCTTTCAAGGGCCCAGGGATTGGATATGGCACCACTTTGCAAGGCAAGAATATCAACAGAGAGTCCAGGTGCTGGCAGAAGAAGTATTTGATGGCCCTGAGACTTCAAAACAGGAGGCAAGCGCAGTCCAAGCCCTTGGAGACACTTCACAAGCAGGAATGTACCACAAAGTCCAGTCTTTGTCCTCTTTCAGGCAGAAGCAGCAACTGCAGGCCAACCCAGCAAAGCACAGTCACAGGCAGAGGGGCAGTATTCCTGCTCCAGCTCTTCAGTTCTTCTCCTTGGCAGAGGTTCCTCTTGATTCCAGAAGTAATCCGAAAATCTGGGGTTTTGGGTCCACTACTTATACCTGTTTCTGCCTTTGAAGTAGGCACACTTCAAAGGAAAGTCTCTTTTGTTCACAAGATCCTGCTTTGCACGTGTCTGGCTCCAGGCTCACACCAGGGGGTTGGAGACTGCATTGTGTGAAGGCAGGCACAGCCCATTCAGGTGTAAGTGACCACTCCTCCCTCCACTTCAGCCCATATGGCCCATCACGATATACAGGCTACACCCCAGCTCCTTTTGTGTCACTGTCTAGAGGGGATTCTCCAACAGCCTAACTGTCAGTCTGCCCCAGACAGGGAATACACAAGCAGACAGAGTCACAGAATGGTTTAAACAAGAAAATGTCCACTTTCTAAAAGTGGCATTTTCAAACTGACAATTTAAAAACCAAGATGTATTTTTTAATTGTGAGTTCAGAGACCCCAAGACTCCAGATCTCTATCTCCTTCCAAAGGGAAACTACACTTAAAAGATATTTAAAGGCAGTCCCCATGTTAACCTAGTAAAGAGATAGGCCTTGCAACAGAGTAAACCGAATTTAGCAGTATTTCACTGTTAGGACATGTAAAACACATTAATACATGTCCCACCCTTAACATACACTGCACCCTGCCTTTGGGGCTATCTAGGGCCTAAGTTAGGAGTGCCTTACACATATAAAAAAAAGGGAAGGTTGGGCCTGGCAAGTGGGTACACTTGACAGGCTGAATTGGCAGTTTAAAACTGCACACACAGACACTTCAGTGGCAGGTCTGAGGCATGTTTACAGGGCTACTCATACGGGTGGCACAGCCCGTGCTGCAGGCCCACTAATAGCATTTGATTTACAGGCCCTGGGCTCCTCTAGTGCACTTTACTAGGGACATACTAGTAAATCAAATGTGCCAATCAAGGAAAAGCCAATTACACATAGATTTTACACAGGTAGCATGTGCATTTTAGCACTGGTCAGCAGTGGTAAAGTGCCCAGAGTACCAAAAATACCAAACACAGAGTCCAGCATACAGTCAAAACAGAGGAAGCAGAGGCAAAAAAGAAAGGGGAGACCAAGCGAAGGATGCCAGGTCTAACATTTGCATGTCCATTCGCACCATGAAACCATTACCAAAAATGCTATTGTTAATTGATTTTTTTGTGGGGAGAAATGAAAGCGGACAACCATCTAATTTCATTGGGTTATAAGGAAATGGTTTCTCGATAAGCAAAATATTTTCCCTGTGCAGAGCTCAAATAGAGTATATTTGAAAAGTACAATTCTGTAGTGTTTAGTCAGTAATAACCAGCGTAAAAATAGGGCATTAGCATGCTCCTGAAAATCATTGACTGTCAAGTCGGAATACTGGCAAAAACCTCCATGAGTAAATTTCTAATGTTTTTCAAAATACCTTGTGCAATCGATTCTTAAGTGATGTGTGCAGAAAATGTTCGTATAAGGTTTTAAATTTCAAATAAAAAATCTATATTAAAAAAACAAAATCATACTGTAAACGTAGCTATTTATGAACAACGTAAACAGATTCAATTGTTTTCTTTTCAAGACACTAACACATCTTAACTATAGTTTTATGCCATGCGAGTCCACCATAGATGACATTCCAACAACGCAAAGGGATTCATTGATGCATAGAAAAGTAAAGTTAATGATTTTTTCTTCTCTTTGTTCCCAACCCCTTTTTTCCTTGCATGGTGCAAGTATATGCTTACTTTAGAAAACAACTCAAAGGCAACTAAAACTTGGATCGAGGAAGGGTAGCACAGAAAAGTTAAAAAAATTATTCTAGTATCAAAGTCCTGGCTTTAGTGTGTGATTACAGGGGTAATCAGTGTCTGATCTCAAAGTGGCATGGATATGATGGCAGGAATTACATAATTTGCACATTCTACAATTGCACCATTCCCAAAGCCTCCTATGACACCATACTTTGGTTTGCTTAGCACCACCAATGGATAAACAGAAATAGTGAGACATATAACATTACATAAATCTTATTCAATTGTTCTGGAAGTAACCTTTTTTCTCCAAATGGTAATACTTAAATGCATTTTCAAACTATGTGCTAAACCTTTCACTTATAGGGTAACCAGATGAAGGAAGTAATGTTTTTTGTTTCCAATCAAAAGAGTTCTGTCTAATACAGCCTCTAAAGTTCACTATCCGTGGCACAACATGTGTTGATTCAAGTACAACCCATACCCAGCAAACGTTTGGTTTCCTCCTGAGTTTTCAACTGACATCTAGTATATGTCTTAAGTCAATTAGTATTCTATGTGCTCAATTTTAAGACTTCATAAATGCCTGGGTGTGGGTGTATGTTAATTTTTCATGTACTGTAGGAAATTGGGTTATTAGTTGTGTGGCCTGCACAACTAATAGGTCCACAATTTCTCCTTACTGAAGACCAAGTATCACTTGACTCTCTCAGGGTAGTGAGGCACAGCAGTCCAAGGCCCAGTCAGGGGAGGTGGTGTGGGCTAAGGCCTACTCAGGGGAGCTGAAGTGGGCTAATCATTTTAATTCCCTGGCATGCAATAATAAAACCCAATAAATGATTGTCCAGACAGTACCTTTTCTTTAGAAAAAGAGGTACATTTATTACACTACTACTACTGCTGCTACTACTAAATACTGCATAATAGTTTACAAAAATGTACATTGGCATATGGAAAATACCATAAATAACATTTTATAATTACCTTGGGCACCCTAAAGGGGGTCACACAAACATATCAAGTTTAGTATATTGGTTTTGTCCAGGTTCAAGAGCAACAAACCATGTTAAAACATCATCTTGCACATAAATGCTATGTAAATGTGCTGCTTAATGCTGATAAAACATATACAATGTGAGCAGTAATCATTTTCATCATTAAATTAAACCGATAAAGCATTTATAATAAGCAAAACCTCTCTTTGTGTATTTTTTATACATTTATCAGCCATAAAACTCCAATTATAAAACAGCCCATAGAGAGCATCACATTATAATGACATTATATCACAACCATAAACTTGGCCTTCAAGGGTCCTTACAGACATGTATCTCCTTTAATTACCTTAACGTCTTTCAGCTCATAAGAACTGCACATATAAACATAAGCCCTGGAGAGTGCAGCACTCTCAGCTGTAGTAAAAGCTCCAGCATTGGTAGTGCTTAAAATCAATGAGGCAATTCTAGGGAGGTTAGTCTTTTTGACTCCCACACACCTTAGGGTGGGGTCTCCTCAAGTCCTTATTAGGGGGGCGGCGGCACACCTTCCGGCATCATTGGTGGTGAGCCCAGCATCCTAGAGCCACCGAAAGGGAGAAGCAATCAAAATTAGGGCCAAAACAGTGAACAATGACCAAGCCCCCTAGGGCTTTATGGGGTACTTCTTCACAAGCACAAGAATAATTTTTTAGCGGCTCTCCCATTGAGCCAGGGAGGGCCACATCTGCCCTGGTATTTATGGTTTCTGTCAGGTGGTATTGCACTACCTTTGTCCTTTGTTTTCTTTGAGGGGAGCCCAGTCCCACCCGGGATCCCCGAACTCTGCTTACATTGGAGTACAACCTAAGCAACCTACTCCTGGCTGCCTCCGCTGGCTCCCAAACATGGGCACTGGGAACAGGACAGGCTGACCCCGACCCCCAAAGTCAGAAACGATCAGAGGAGCACCATCATGCTCCCCCAGTTGTTTCTGGCTGTGGAGATCAGGGTTGTGGTTCTGGTACCCTGCAATTATCATGCCAGATGATAGGGTCCCTGTGCATTTAGAAAAGTCAGGGGAAAGGGCTCCACACACTCCTCCTCCCTGTAGGTAAAAATGATATAATATCCCTGGTGCTGACCCCCGATCCCTGGCCCACCATAGGATATTTACCAGACAATGGTGGTCATTACAACCTCGGCGGTCTGGACCGCCATGCGGAAGACCGCCAGTAGTGGCGGTTTGCCGCTCGGCATATTATGACCGTTGGCTGCTCTCTGTCGTTTTTCCGACGGAGAGCCGCCAACAGCCATACTTGCGGGCGGCGGGGAAGTGGAGATTGCTCCACCTCCACTGCCACGCCAACAGAACACCGCTCAGCTAAACACATCCTGTGATTCTGCGCGGCGGTGTTCTGTTGGCGGTGTGGTGTTGGCGGAGCTGCCACCATGGCTCCCGTCCCCTCCTGGCGGATCGACGGAACACGTAAGTCGATCGTCCGTTAGGGGAGGGGTGTTATGTGGGTGCATGGGGGTATGCGTCTGTGTATGTAGGGGGGGGTGTGAGTGCGTGTATGCTTGCGGGGGTGTTGCGTGTTTTGGAAATGAGTGCATGTCTGTCTGTATGTATGTCTGTATGGATGTGTGCGTGAATGTGTGAATGTGGGTGTACGTGTCTGACTGTGTGTGTGGATGTTGGCATGTATGTCAGTGTGTGTGCATGTATGTGTTTTGGTGGTGCCTGCGTGCGTGTCTGGTGTGTATGTGTAAGGTAATGTCGGGGGTCGGGGTGGGGAGGGGGGCCCTGCCACCTTTGGGGGGTGGCAGGGGTGGTGGGGGGTGTAGGGGAGTGAGTCGGGGTGGGGGTGGGGAAGACCCCTATCAGTGCCAGGGAAGGAATTCCCTGGCACTAATAGTGCCTACTGCCATGGATTTCATGGCGGTTCCTACCGCTGGAAATCCACGGCGGTAAGCCAGGTCACAATATCGGCGGCGGTATTGTGACGGCTGCCGGGCTGGAGACCCAGGTCTCCAGCCAAGCGGGCGGAACGGAGAAGCGGCGGATGACCATGGCGGTAACCGCCATGGTCATAATACTAAAAAAAAGACCACCAGCCTGTTGGCGGTCTTACCGCCGCTTCAACACTGTCCGCCAGGGTTGTAATGACCCCCAATGTGGTGTAGCCCCATGCGCTCCATGGCGAAAAAAGTCAAAGGTCACTAAACTTTAAAATGAAATGATTTGGGCTCCATTGGGCCAGTTTTGAGAGTCCTGTGCTCATTTTAATTGTGGCGGAGAGCTCTAACCACCAGGGACAGTTGAAGCAAACCTGCTCACCTCAGTGCAGTCTTCAAGGACATGGTTCTCTTGGTTGCCTGCGTCCGCCCTCCTCCTGATCTGGGGTTCTGCACACACATAAGTCAAGGGCTTTCCCCAACTGGCCCTCAGGGAGTACAAGGAAGCCAGTCTCACTGGCCCTGGGGGAGACCCACTGGTCCTTGGGGCAACTGGGCAGAGTATTTAGTCCTTTGTGGTCATCAAGGGCTTCCTCCTTCCAGTTCTCCATGGTGTCCTCAGTGTCCAGCAGCTAAACACAGTGGCCCTCATTCTGACCTTGGCGGTCGGCGGAGAGGCGGCGGTCGGACCGCGAACAGACCGGCGGTCCAAAAAATGGCATTCTGACCGCGGCGGTCACCGCCGCGATCGACCGCCACTTCCCCACTCCGACCGCCACGGCGGTCATGACCGACGGGCTGGAGTTTGCGCACTCCGGCCCGGCGGTCGCCCCAAGACCGCCACCCATATCATGACCCTGCTTACCGCCGCGGTTTCTGGCGGTCGGGAACCGCCATGCGAACCATGGCGGTAGGCACTATCGGGGCCCGGGAATTCCTTCCCTGGCACTGATAGGGGTCCCACCCCACCCCCCACTGCCCCCCGAGTCCTCCCCCCACCCCCTCCACCCCCCTGCCACCCCCCAGAGGTGGTACGAACCCCCTCCCCACCCCCACCCCGAAATGCACATACACGCACCCCGACATGCACGCACCCCAACATGCACATCTGCACACCCCCATGCATGCACACATCACACAACACTCCCCCACCCCCTCCCCTCACGGACGATCAACTTACCTTGTGCGTTGGTCCTCCGGGAGGCGACGGGAGCCATAGGGACGTGACCGCCGACAGCACACCGCCAACAGAAGACCGCCACACAGAAATGTGGGTCGTAATTCTGGGGGCGGTGTTCTGCTGGCGTGGCGGTGGAGGTTGACCAGTCTCCACTTTCCCGCCGACCGCCAGTCTGGCTGCCGGCGGTTTCCCGGCGGAACGCTCCCAGCGGTCGGAATGCGCACAGCGGCATACCGCCGCGGTCGGCGGTCTTCACCGCGGCGGTAACTCAGCGGTTTTGCGAAAAGACCGCCGAGGTCAGAATGAGGGCCAGTAACATGACCAGGCAAGAGAAAGTCTCCCCCTTGTGCAAGACTTTTTAAATGGATGAGGAAGGCTCTAGAAGTCAGGCACCCCTGGCCAATCCTAGGGTGCCACATCACTTCTCTAATCCTGTCCTAATTCTCTTGCACAGCACGGTATAACAGTCCAAAATGGTGTAATCCACGAGTCACTGGTCACATCTGCTCCTAATGTCCTGGCACCACCATTAGCTGACATCACTGCCAGGGTCCTGCACACCAGAAGATCAAAGGAGTTCCCCCTGTGCTGACTCCAGTTGTCTGGCCTTCCTAATTTGTTCAGTGGGCTTGGGCAGGCCCCTTCCTTGATTCAGTGTGACAGCTGAGTGATTGATGCAGATCATTCCACCCCACTCCTTCACCTTCTCAGGAGTTTGTTTAAGCACTGATAATTGCTTCGTTTTTGTGACAAGGCTGTTGTTCCCGCTGCTGAAGAGAAATGCAATTAACTGAGCACAGCAGGGTGACAAAAGTCCTAGGTTCTGATCCTGAGCTGAGCCAAATTAGTATGACAATTCTGGATGACCCATATAGTGTACAGACATCACTTTGGAAACTACACAGTTTATTTTCCAGCACATGTTACACCCCAAATCTAGATGTCAATGGCCTCTGTAGGCCAAAGGGAAGAAAACGTGTAAGCTAAGGCAGTTCTCTCCCTAGGTATATAATAATGTATCACTATGAACAAAGCAATAAATCACACAGAATTTTCCTGTTATGTACACTCGCATTGTAAGGCCTGTCCTAGGTGAATATTTAATCCTACAGAGTTCCTATTGCACCAGGCTACGTATGTGCAATTACTGGGCTCCACTCAACATTAGTCTCCCACACGCAGCTGGCATATGTGTGCAGACATATGCCAGCTGTGCATACATGTATCCAGCTAAGTGCCCCTTACCCTGGCTACGACACAGCTGCTGTATCCTGAACGGTGGACGCTGGTGGTAAACATGGGCAGTCTGTTTGCCATGGGATTAACGTGGGGGAGACATAAGTAGTGAGACTCACCCACAGGAGGAAGTTCAAAATCGGGTGATCCAAAAAGCAAAAGAATCCAGGCGTTACCCAATTGCAACACATGCTATTGTGCTGTTGAGTATTTGTTTTCGATTGCCATATAACCATTGTTTCACCAAAGAATTCCACCAAAAGAAGTAAGGTACTGTAGTGTTTAATTTTCACATCACAAATTGCCTCTAGTAGTTTGTCAAAGATAGTAAAATTATGAACAGCAATATAAAATTATTTCACAGAAAAACATGTAGTAGACTAAACATTTCTTCATCCATTCATTTAATAGGTACAATAGTATTTAAACAGATTATAAGATTATTGGGTCAGCTTTACCATTCTTTCACACAGTGCTGGGTTGTGTGAAAGGGAGAGGACAGAAATGCTCCAGACTTACAAATATATAGAGCACTTATGCTCTCTCCTTGCACTGCTGCACTCTGTGTTGCCTGGAGCCAATAAAAGCACCCTTGCACCTTAGGGTCTCTGCATTATGGGCAGGACTGTTTTTGTGCAGGAAGGGGAACCTTCCTGCACAAAAAAACAATCCTTAGAGACATATTTGTCTTCCTATGTGTGCTGCAGAATGGAGCACACTTGAAAAGTAGAATTAATGAGGAGAAATACAAACATATTTCTCCTCCTTACTCCTCTGTCGGATGGGGGTACCATATGTGCACAAACCCAGGTTTACAAGTCTTTTTGAGCCTATTTTTCCATGAAATTCATGAGTGGATGCTTGGTTGGGAATGCACAATCTCCACCTATGTAACATCTGCCTGATCCAAAGCAAGGCAGTGTATGCACTGCCATGTGTTACTTTGTGTTTACTAAACCATGCAAAGCCACACAAGCTGGATTTGCATGGCTTAGTAAATCCCAGCTAAGGACTTGCTTTGCCCTGTGACAACATGCATCGCACAACGACAACGCAAGTCCTTAGTAAATTTACCCCTATATTCCTTAAGGAAATATAAGGGTAAATATGATTAGGCTATGGCCAACTTTTTTAGAGTAGACCCTCAAATATTCATGAGTGACAACCTCAGGTTCTAGGACAATGCCTCTCAAAAATGTTAAATGTGCCCATTTTTTATTTAAGTGCTTGGAGGGAAACACAGAGTATGAGTAGACATGGGATCCTACACATAGCCATCCTGACTCTGTCCTTCCCACCATGGGCCTTTACATAAAATATATTTTTTCAAGCTCCTAAACTTCGCCCAGCAGTCATACGAACCCTGAAACTCTTAAAAATTCAAGTAGTACAGGTTTTTGATGAGGAATCTGGCCCAGGACAAGGAGCCCAGTGCTCCAAGAATTTGTTGTTCACTATGGAACTGATAATAGGTACAAATATGGAAAATAATATTTAGGCTAGAAACACAAAACTGGGGAAAGGAAGGCATAGTTGTAGGGAGATGTCTAAGAGGGAGAAGAAAACATAAATGTTATCTGCATATTTCAACCTAATTAAATCATACATTATGAGACTTGAGAAGAGTTCATCGTCGTTTGTACGTATGGTGTTCCAGTAAAGTCATATCATTCACATGTTGAAGTCAATCATCAATGTTAGAAACTTTTGTAGTTCTAGATCATCAGCAGTATTACTTTTCAATTAAGTAACAGTGTTTTCGGAACTCTGTATTCATTTTTCATTATTGGCAAACATTTATACAAGTGAAATACAACCAGAGTCATTGTTTCCTTATCTGTTGTCAAACTAGTATGTGCAAAGATATCAGAGCACCAGGTAGATACCTTAGGTCAGATTTACTAAGGGTCTACATTGCCCATGAATTATGCAAGGTGAGGCCTGGAAATGCAAACACTTAACTTGGATTTACTAAGCCACCCTGCATGGCTCTGCAGGATTTAGTAAATAAAAGGTAATGCAAAGAACTGAATTTTGTTGCCTTGCTTTACCTTGCAGCAGTGAGGCGTTTCATGGGTGGAGTGTATCCACCCATGGATTTTGGCACATTTTCAAAGGTGAAAAGAGTTGAAACCTGGGAATGCAGCAAAATGGTAAAGCTCCAAGACACAGGTGTAATAGGGAGAAATGTCCATATTTCTCCTTGTTACTTCCTTCTTCTATGCAAGATCCATCCTGCATCGCACACAGATAACGGAAAATGCCTTTAGGGATTTATTTTTGTGCAGAAAGGTGTCTCATTGGGCAAAAAACAATCCTGTTTGTAATGCAGGCACCTTTGCACCATGACGCAAGGGTGCCTGTGTCAGTGTAAAGAGGAAGCAGAAATTTGTAGATATGGCGCAATTCTGATCTTTCACTTTTACACAATGCAGCTCAGCAACTGCCTTGCTGAGCTGTGTTGTGTGACTTGTTAGTAAATCTGGGCCTTTGCCTCTGTCACAGAACTCATACCATAAACAAGCCTTGGGTGCATTCCAGCCTTATCTATGACCTGCATTGCTGGATTCCAATACAAATCTGTTTGGTTATCTACATCCTTTGAAAAATGTTCTGTGGAGCACATTGGTTTCTTTCCCGAAGGTGTTTGTTAAATAAATTATCTCACAATCAGTCTTAGTGGTATAGCAACAGTTTCATAGGCGTGTGTGTAAACAAGAAAATGGCCCTCTGTCTACTACTGGCCAATAAAAGACTGCCATATTTGTGGTGAAAGAGTCTTTCTCATTCATGGGCACCAGTAGGACTGATTGCACCTGCTGAACTAATAATAGCTATGCTCCTTAGTGACTAATAGCTATGAGAACATTCCTCATTTTGAAGTAGCTGGCAGATACCTGGCAAACATGTGACATATCTTTTCAAAGCAAAGCTAAAGTGCAGTTAGTTTGGGTATTCTTCTGACTGAAACTGTATGATAATTAAAGGTCCATCAACTGCATACTATCACACTTTTTCGTGCATTATAGACACTGGAAGCACTCCTCCTGTCTTCACACAGGAACGATTCAACTACTATCTAAAAAACAACAAACATAAGGCCAGCTTTCTTATGGCAAAACATGCAAACACAGGCATGCACAAATTAGTTACTGGTGATGGTAATTGTGGCAGTGATTGTTATGGTGGTGGTGGTAATGGTTGAAGAAATGTTGTTGGGGTACTGCGTTGGTAGTAATGGTGGAAGAGGGAATGGTGGTACCAAAGATGATCAATATTGGTGGTGGCAGTGGGTCATGATGGTGACAATTATGGTGAAAGTAAAGATGAGGAGTCATAATACTTTGCATTTGAGTCCTGACAAAACATTAAAAATCATTTGCAATAAATATATTATATTTTTTTTTGCTTTCTGTGTACCTTGTATATGAGAACAAAACAAAGCTGTGATAATTGGATGAATTTTTTAGACAAAAAATAGCCCCTAATACATTGAAGTGAAAGCACTCCATAGATGTTGCAATGATACACCAAATGAGCACTGCATGAGGTTAGAGAGTAATGATACTCCGGGTGCAGCCAAAGCCTACTCAATGTATAAAATTATCATAAAAAATAAATATAAAATATAAAATATATATATAAATATAAAATGATACCAAAATGACTTGCGGACAGCTTTGCTGTCAAGCCAGACCTAAAAATATTGTGAGGCACAAATATATCTCAGCAACAAGCAGCTACAGCTGTCTTTAACCATACCATAAATAAATAAGTACAACTAATATTCATGAAGAAATCCATCATATAACAGGTTTCTTGCTTTTTTCTTTTACAACTTTTCTTTTAAGTGATATGTGATCCGTATTACATTTCATTTTACTAGGAGGGTTCACCCAGAAATAAATGTAAGAAACTTACTCAACATCATTTTGCTTAAAGAGTTGTGATACAGCTTTCAGCAGACAGCTTATAAAGTTGTGTTTCTTCCTGTACGCAACCATCAGACAAAAAAGACTGATTTGAGAACTGAATACATCTCTCAACTTTCCAACATGTATTTCACATTTTTAACTAAAATGAAGTGAATATTTCACAATTAGCAATATTCAAAAGATAGAGATAGATGCTTTAGACAAAACTCACAAAGGTATTTAGAGTCATTCAATATTGTTCACAGCTGGAAAAAACTCCATTTACCCCTGCCAGGAATTTGCAAAAGGTTCTCTAGCAGATATAAATGGATTTAACTGTGGATTTCTCTGTCTTGACTTGAGAGAAATCTGCTGTAGTAAATTCCATGCAAAAAGTGAAATGTTAGAGATGTTTTTTTTAAAAACATTTTTAAATATCAATAAATCATGTTGAATGTCATACAGTGCAAAAAAGAAAAAAAACTTTGGCTGTCTTGTTGAATGATAGACATGGACAGGCAGTCAAGGAATGCATTAGCATTCGCATAGTATGCCGAATAACATGCAGCTTCAAGCATTCCAGAATCTTAAGCGGGCTGACTTCTGGCATCTGGTGGGTAAAGTACATTTCTAGGCAATGATTTCCAGCCTTTGATTTCATCGTACAGTTTTTAATCTGTTTGTACAATTCTCATTCTAATTTCTTCTTTTAGGTTCCGTTCAGCAACATATTTGAGTCAGTGATCCATAGATGACCTATTAGGGGGTCAACCAGCAGATTTCAATATGCTTTTTGGTCAGTAGAAAGGTCAACTCCACAATCTTACACTTTACTTTATGTTTGGAGCTCATTGCATTCATGCTCAGCAGAGAAGAGTACTCACATATCTGTATCCTAATGATTAGGCTATGGCCAACTTTTTTAGAGTAGACCCTCAAATATTCATGAGTGACAACCTCAGGTTCTAGGACAATGCCTCTCAAAAATGTTAAATGTGCCCATTTTTTATTTAAGTGCTGGGAGGGAAACACAGAGTATGAGTAGACATGGGATCCTACACATAGCCATCCTGACTCTGTCCTTCCCACCATGGGCATTTACATAAACTATCTTTTTTCAAGCTCCTAAACTTTGCCCAGCAGTCATACGAACCCTGAAACTCTTAAAAATTCAAGTGGTACAGGTTTTTGATGAGAAATCTGGCCCAGGACAAGGAGCCCAGTGCTCCAAGAATTTATTGTTCACTATGGAACTGATAATAGGTACAAATGTGGAAAATAATATTTAGGCTAGAAACACAAAAGTGGGGGAAAGGAAGGCATAGTTGTAGGGAGATATCTAAGAGGGAGAACAAAACATAAATGTTATCTGCATATTTCAACCTAATTAAATCATACATTATGAGACTTGAGAAGAGTGCATCATCGTTTGTACGTATGGTGTTCCAGTAAAGTCATATCATTCACATGTTGAAGTCAATCATCACTGTTAGATACTTTTGTAGTTCTAGATCATCAGCAGTATTACTTTTCAATTAAGTAACAGTGTTTTCGGAACTCTGTATTCATTTTTCATTATTAACAAACATTTATACAAGTGAAATACAACCAGAGTCATTGTTTCCTTATCTGTTGTCAAACTAGTATGTGCAAAGATATCAGACCCCCAGGTAGATACCTTGGGTCAGATTTACTAAGGGTCTACATTGCCCATGAATTATGCAAGGTGAGGCCTGGAAATGCAAACACTTAACTGGGATTTACTAAGCCACCCTGCATGGCTCTGCAGGGTTTAGTAAATAAAAGGTAATGCAAAGAACTGAATTTTGTTGCCTTGCTTTACCTTGCAGCAGTGAGGCGTTTTATGGGTGGAGTGTATCCACCCATGGATTTTGGCACATTTTCAAAGGTGAAAAGAGTTGAAACCTGGGAATGCAGCAAAATGGTAAAGCTCCAAGACCCAGGTGTAATAGGGAGAAATGTCCATATTTCTCCTTGTTACTTCCTTCTTCTATGCAAGATCCATCCTGCATCGCACACAGATAACGGAAAATGCCTTTAGGGATTTATTTTTGTGCAGAAAGGTGTCTCATTCGGCAAAAAACAATCCTGTTTCTAATGTAGGCACCTTTGCACCATGATGGAAGGGTGCCTGTGTCAGTGTAAAGAGGAAGCAGAAATTTGTAGATATGGCGCAATTCTGATGTTTCACTTTTACACAATGCAGCTCAGCAATTGCCTTGCTGAGCTGTGTTGTGTGACTTGTTAGTAAATCTGGGCCTTTGCCTCTGTCACAGAACTCATACCATAAACAAGCCTTGGGTGCATTCCAGCCTCATCTATGACCTGCATTGTTGGATTCCAATACAAATCTGTTTGGTTATCTACATCCTTTGAAAAATGTTCTGTGGAGCACATTGGTTTCTTTCCCGAAGGTGTTTGTTAAATAAATTATCTCACAATCAGTCTTAGTGGTATAGCAACAGTTTCATAGGTGTGTGTGTAAACAAGGAAATGGCCCTCTGTCTACTACTGGCCAATAAAAGACTGCCATATTTGTGGTGCAAGGGTCTTTCTCATTTATGGGCACCAGTAGGACTGACTGCACCTGCTGAACTAATAATAGCTATGCTCCTTAGTGACTAATAGCTTTGAGAACATTCCTCATTTTGAAGTAGCTGGCAGATACCTGGCAAACATGTGACATATCTTTTCAAAGCAAAGCTAAAGTGCAGTTAGTTTGGGTATTCTTCTGACTGAAACTGTATGATAATTAAAGGTCCATCAACTGCATACTATCACACTTTTCGTGCATTATAGACACTGGAAGCACTCCTCCTGTCTTCACACAGGAACGATTCAACTACTATCTAAAAAACAACAAACAGAAGGCCAGCTTTCTTATGGCAAAACATGCAAACACAGGCGTGCACAAATTAGTTACTGGTGATGGTAATCGTGGCAGTGATTGTTATGGTGGTGGTGATAATGGTTAAAGAAATGTTGTTGGGGTACTTTGTTGGTAGTAATGGTGGAAGAGGGAATGGTGGTACCAAAGATGATAAATATTGGTGGTGGCAGTGGGTCATGATGGTGACAATTATGGTGAAAGTAAAGATGAGGAGTCATAATGCTTTGCATTTGAGTCCTGACAAAACATTAAAAATCATTTGCAATAAATATATTATACCTTTTTTTGCTTTCTGTGTACAATGTATATGAGAACAAAACAAAGCTGTGATAATTGGATGTATTTTTTAGACAAAAAATAGCCCCTAATACATTGAAGTGAAAGCACTCCATAGATGTTGCAATGACACACCAAATGACCACTGCATGAGGTTAGAGAGTAATGATACTCTGGGTGGAGCCAAAGCCTACTCAATGTATAAATTATAAAATTATACCAAAATGACTTGCAGACAGCTTTGCTGTCAAGCCAGACCTAAAAATATTGTGAGGCACAAATATATCTCAGCAACAGGCAGCTACAGCTGTCTTTAATCATACCATAAATAAATAAGTACAACTAATATTCATGAAGTAATCCATCATATAACAGGTTTCTTGCTTTTTTCTTTTACAACTTTTCTTTTAAGTGATATGTGATCCGTATTACATTTCATTTTACTAGGAGAGTTCACCCAGAAATAAATGTAAGAAACTTACTCAACATCGTTTTGCTTAATGAGTTGTGATACAGCTTTCAGCAGACAACTTATGAAGTTGTGTTTCTTCCTGTACGCAACCATCCGACAAAAAAAGACTGATTTGAGAACTGAATACATCTCTCAACTTTCCAACATGTATTTCACATTTTTAACTAAAATGAAGTGAATATTTCACAATTAGCAATATTCAAAAGATAGAGATAGATGCTTTATACAAAACTCACAAAGGTATTTAGAGTCATTCAATATTGTTCAGAGCTGGAAAAAACTCCATTTACCCCTGCCAGGAATTTGCAAAAGGTTCTCTAGCAGATATAAATAGATTTAACTGTGGATTTCTCTGTCTTGACTTGAGAGAAATCTGCTGTAGTAAATTCCATGAAAAAAGTGAAATGTTAGAGATGTTTTTTTTTTTAAAACATTTTTAAATATCAATAAATCATGTTGAATGTCATACAGTGCAAAAAAGAAAAAAAACTTTGGCTGTCTTGTTGAATGATAGACATGGACAGGCAGTCAAGGAATGCATTAGCATTCGCATAGTATGCCGAATAACATGCAGCTTCAAGCACTCCAGAAACTTAAGCGGTCTGACTTCTGGCATCTGGTGGGTAAAGTACATTTCTAGACAATGATTTCCAGTCTTCGATTTCATCGTACAGTTTATAATCTGTTTGTACAATTCTCATTCTAATTTCTTCTTTTAGGTTCCGTTCAGCAACATATTTGAGTCAGTGATCCATAGATGACCTATTAGGGGGTCAACCAGCAGATTTCAATATGCTCTTTGGTCAGTAGTAAGGTCAACTCCACAATCTTACACTTTATTTGATGTTTGGAGCTCATTGCATTCATGATCAGCAGAGAAGAGTACTGTAGTATCTGTATCCTAATCTCTGCACATGTTTCATGTCAATCAATTACTTGTCACCAGTATTCGGCATTATATATCGACAACCTCCTAACAAGAGTAAGTACATAACCTCCTACTTGTTATTACAAGACATGGTTAACATTATAAGATTTAAATGTCTACAAATATGTACATTTGTTGGAATTATCAAACTGAAATCCACCCCTTGTACACACAAGAATTGATAGAAAGGTTACTCAAGCCAAGGTCTGAAGTTACCACCTTTCCAGAGCGAGAACAGCTCACCCACAGATTTGCTGGGAGTGCGGGAAGGTGGCAGGTTTTCTCCACAACTGCTTTACCTACAAAGAAAATATCAAGGATTAAACAATTTAGATTTGCAGGGGCATTCCATCCATCTTGTGCTAAGTCTGAGTTATGAAGATGTTTGCTCTGGAGACTAGGATCCTGTGAGAGTGTTTACTTTTTCATGATTAGTCAAGGTATTGTGAGGCCTAATGCTTTTTAATCCCCTACAATGTAAGATAAAGAAAAACAGCCTATGTGAATGACAATATCTATAATTCTCCAAAAGGTACTTCAGAGAAAATAAACAAAAAACCTTATTTTTCAACATGAGCACCAGTGTACATTGTTAAGTCTGTTCAAAGTCAAAATATTGGTTTTAATTTTTCAAAGCACAGTATTCACTTTCAAAGAGTTACAGGGTAAGAATGGAAATTTCACTTTCGCCAACATACAGATAAGGTCATTTTATTAACCAGGCTTTCGAAATATTACTACTTTGAATAAGACAACTCTTAAGTAGTAATAGGTTTTCATTATTCTTAATGTGTGGACTATACTTTGGGAATGATTAGGTTTCCACTTGTATTCAATGTGGTGTTTTAATGAATTTTCATTTTATATTCCTAATTTTGCTTTTCTATTCGGAAGCCATAAAACAATAAAAGAATTAGAGTGATGATGTTGGAAGCTAGATTTAGGTTATAATGAAATGAGCATAGAATGAAATAAAGGCAAGCAATTTATTACATATAGCTGTTGCAGAAAAATTCTGGATTAATCTGCTTGGAAAACTATCAAATCACTAAAATATTTGGCAAGTTCTAGAACATTTACCATTTCTAAAAGAAGTTTTAAGTTGTCAAATTTGCCAAGCAATGACTGGAGGTAGGTATTTACAAACAATTCTCTTGTTTAAACATATCATCATAGCTGTTGAAATAAATATAGTTTTTCTTTTACAAACTCTTTTTAAATTTGGGCAAGCATTTCTAAAACATCTTTCTAGAATCCTTTCTGGGTGGAACTACTCAAAATGTTCATTCCACTTTATGGACAACATTATCAGGCTTAGGCATTTGCATTTCAGTTCAATGTATGTCATTAATTAAACTGCAAAGTTCAACCTAAAATGTGTCTGCCAATTTATGAATTGAAGATATCACTTGCAAAAGTAAGGCAGCTTTTTTTAACCTGTCCTTTAGGAAGTGGTACAGACTGCAATAGCACGTGCTGCACTCATCAATTTAAATCAACTTTCAATGTATTAGCTCCACTGAGTAATGCTGGTAGAATAAAAGGAGCCTGCTGATGTCAGCTGTTTCCCACTCATCTACCCACATCACTCATGGAAGTGAAACTGACACAAGGGCCATAGCAAGCAAATGCATGAAATATCATTGGGTTACATTACTCTAGTTATGTGTAATGTTGTTGATTTTTTAAATATGTTCTTATGCAATAATACATGTAATACAAATTTAACATTTGGTGGGTAATGGACATTGTATACAAATATTTCTTCTATAAACTATTTTAAAGTCTATAAATCTTACCTCCAGCCTCTCAGCCCCCACTCTCAACAGATATACTAGAGTACTAAGTAGGCGTAACAAGAAAATGTTGTTTTTCCCAGTTACTTGCCTGCTTGATTTCTTCTTCTATGCCATGTCTCATCCATCTAAAAAGTGGAGAGAATTATTTTTAGAGCAGAGTCTATATGAATAAAGATTGCTCCCCCAAGTATTCTTTTCTTTTGTATGGTTTTGTGATAATTTCCTTGGCCGAGCTAATCTTTGTGAAATCTATTGAAATTGCAGCCCGGTGGCAGATCAGGTACGAAGTCAAAGGTTTCCATTTGCAGGACCAGTTGAGACTCACTGGTGGAAATTCTGGAATTCTTGCCCGTCCACATGAGATGGGGTTACAAAACGTTTGGCTTAGCAAATGAAGTGAACCTCCATGTTAAGAGTGTTCATGTGCTCCTACAACCTCCAAATGGCCCCTTTACAGTACAAGACAATCCTTACATAAAATTCATTTTCTCCAGTTTTTTATTTTTATTTAAGGACCAATCTTGGGCACTTCTTGATTCACATATTTTTTTGTTAGCTATTATCTAGTCCTGCTTACAAGCTACTAAAAGGTGTTAAAAATTGTTCACAGTGATTGTGCTTGGGGTCTAATATTTGCAGAATAAAAACCACTACTTAGGTCCATGTGAATATATTTTATATATGTTTCTTAATTCATACTCTAAATAAGCCTATAACATTTTCTACTGGCCCAATTGGCTCCCTATCTGCCTACAGAAAAATATGTTCTTGTCACCAAACTGAAGATATTGATGCTAGGAGATATACATCTAATCCCAGTTTACTAACTTGACCCAATTGTGCAATCCCATGCAAATCAGTTTGGGTTAGGTCACACCTACTGTATTATTTTTATAAATCAATTCACGAGTGCATTTCTAATATTTAAGAACCTGAATACATTTAGTTGCCTAAATGCTATTGACTTAAGATGCAAACATTTAATATGCTTAAGCATTGAATCGTTTCGTCCTTAAATTACACAAATCTTTGCTCCTTTCTGCAGCGTTCTAATCTACTGCATCCAAGCTAAATTGTGCATTCTTATGGTTAGATTACCATTTTCATTAGACTCACGCAATGATTGATTTGAACATTGCAGGTTATCCTTTACATTCTAGTTTGCAGTTCATAAGCAGTATAATAATGCAAATATATAGATAAGGCCAGATGTGGATAAGACATCTTATCATGTACTACTATAAATGTGCAACACAAGAAATTCAAAGATCCCTTGTATATCACACAGTGGATTGGTCCCTTTAAAGCATACTGAAGGCTGGCTGTGAATAAGGTGTGCCTAGGCCTTATGTGATCCTATTCTTTCTATATGTATTCTTTCCAACAATAAGCATTAGGAGCTCTGTACAAAGTAGTCTGCCGAATTGTATGTTCAGTATGTATAATGCTATCCCAACAGTATGCTCACCAGTAATGTATGTGTATTATAGATGAAAATTGTTTTTGTCTCTCAAAAGCATACACACATACGCACACACAAACATATAGACAAACGTACTCATAGACACACATGCACTCATACATACACCCACACACTACCCTGTCAGAGAGAATAAAAGCACTTTAAAATTAAAGGAAGGAGCAGATACAGTAAAGACCAAATTACAAAGGATAATGAAATAAAAAATACAACATTTAATTGAGAATCTATGTTTTGTTCGCACAGGAAGGAATTGAGGAGATTATAATTTTTTTTTTTTTCTAGTGGGGATTATGAGTACACTGTGCTACATAGTAAGGGGACCTGAACTAAACATATATATTCCTTTGAACTCAGATGCCAAGGTAGTTTGAAACCCTCCATGTACAGAGTAGTTTGCCAATGATCAATTTTTTTTTTATAAGAAACATTTCTGGAGTGACCTTAAGGGAAAAGGTTCATAGCCCTACCTAGTGATTACAGGGACCAGGTGTTTGAAAATACCTTTTTCTTTGTTTAGTGCCTTAAGATAAATGAAAGTTGATCCTTGTTAAGGTTAGTCAATACACTATAATGCTTTTTTTATTTCAATCTGTTTGTGGTTACGTTTTTTTAAGTTCATTTTGAGGTGATAACAGGCATTTTGGGAATTGTCTATCATCAGACTTTTGTTATAATACCAAGGACAGTATTAGTGATCAGACACACTTTCTATATCTTTGTCTTTTTACACCCTCAATATGACGTACATCACATCATGTATTAGCCAAAACTATTAGCAGATACATCACTCAGGAAAAAGGTACTGCATCAGTGTAAGGCAATAGGAGTTTCTGGCCTGGGAATAATCTATATGGTACCTGAGGTGGTGATGGAAATCATTAAAGTAAATACAAATATCTTAGGGAAATGTTTTAGCATGGTGGTAGATATTTATCAAGGAGTCCTTTTAGTCAAAACAAAAGGTGAGGACCTACTAAATAAAAGCAAGGAGTGTTTTCATTAAACATAATTGCATTAAAATGTAAGTGGATTGATCCAAAGAAAATGCTGTGGAAAGTACTGAAGGTACCAATGCTGCAATGCAAAGTTGTTAGATCCACTAGGTGACTTTCCCTTTAAAACAAATTCACTGAGATCTAGAACTTTGAGAGTGTTGAACAGGAAAGACCGAGACAGATGGAGAAAAAGTAGTCACTTTACATTGCCACCTTGTTTTTACTCCACCTTCTAAATTTAAAGTCCACCTCTGGCACTATAATGAACTCTAAGGGTTTGTATGAAACACTGCCATAATAATTCACTGAAAGATGTTCAAAAGTTTGGTGTGAATCATGATTGGCGGTGGACTCTTGCAACAAACTTTTAAAAGTTTCTACTTTTCCAAAAACAAACTTCCAAAGAGGGAGTTTGTTCCTCGAAAGTAAAAAAAATAATACCCTCAACACCATGGGAGCTTTCTCATATAGTGTGGGGATCATTTTTTCATTTGTCTATCTATCACTAACAACATATTACTTACGGTGGTGGACAGTAAAAACATTTTAATCCAACTTCCCAATGTAAATAATGAATTACCTTTGAAGGCCTGTACTCCCTTTGGCTGTCAGAGGAAGGTTTACGCAGTTGGAGTACATTTCACTCCATCAACATAAACCTGGTGATTCATCTGATTCAAAATTGGGGGGTGCGGGGGCTCGAGAGTATGAAGAACATGGTACTCTGTTGCCACTGTAATAGAGTATCCTGTCTGCCAAACTCTAAACTGGGCCCTCAGTCGAAACTTAACAGTAATACTGTTTGTTTTATTTGATATGGCCCAGTGTCTGACAGTTTTGTGCTGACTGGTGTCTTAAGTAGTTGAAGAGCTGGAGCAGTGTTATTTTAACAGCATAGATAGTGGTAAATGGCTGTTCATTAGGCAACATTTAAGTCTTGGAAGCAGCTTGACATCATGAAATATCATTAACATTGTAATTAAAACATAACGGAGCACATCAGAACAAAACAGTCAAAAGAGAACGTATCACAGCAATCTCAGTACAACACAATAAATTTAGATTGCAATAGTAGATTAAAAAAAAACACAGAAGAACCAAAAACAACATAATAAATCACCACAATAATGTCATACAATAAATGTGCTCAAAACAGTTGTCACTCATTACCACCTCGAAAGCTGTGTTTTCATAATAAGGTGGTAAAGATTGTTTGGAGCAAGCACTGTGTTGGGGCCTGGTTATTAGTAGAGGTAGGTACACACCTACCACTAGCAATAATGCCCAAGACAGTGTTTGGTCCAGTCAAGGTATCAAAACATTAGCCCCTGTCTCAACCCCTGGTAGCCTGGCAAAGAGCAGGCAGGCTTATGTTAGGAGACGGGTATGTAAAACATTTAAATACACCAATACAGTCACTACATAAGACACACCACACAATAAAAATCCCACACCATTTTTTTAAAGATAGTAAATAATTTTATCTTTGAACTGACACCAAAATCACAAAGATCCAATATAGGGAACTGGAGTTATGAATTTGTAAAGATTAAATATAAAAATGTGCTTTTTAGGGCTTAGAAATCACTAGTGCCAACCTTGGACATGTGGTCACGCTTGACCAAGACAAAGTCAAAATTTGAGGCCTACCGTAATGGAGTCCTCCTCGGATACATTGAGTGGGAAGCTCGGCCAAAATGTTACCTTCTCACATGAGAAACCTTTCTAGAGCTTTTCTCTCTTGATGTTGTGCGATCCTTCTCGGCAATCCGATTTTGATGCCAAGTGGTTGGACTGCTTTTCTGCGAGGCCCCAGCCAAATCCTAGAAGTCTGGAGCTCCACAGCTTTCAGCGGGACAAAACTAAAATCCTAGCTGGGTCACAGTTGAAGTTAGTAGGCTTGACTCATGACGGTGAGTCAGTCCACATATGGAGCTTTTTCCAAAAGTTGCTCCAAACTTCTCCAAAGTTCTGGAACTTCTTCCTGAAGTTCCTGTTCTGGGTTCAAAGTGTCCAAAACACACATTCAAGGGTCTAGAAGAACTGAGATGGCCCCTCGAAGTTTAGGACCACAATTCCCACAATACAAGGCAAAGTCCTTTGGGCTATTGTTCCAGTGTGCAACAGGAGCAACACCATGTGCAGTGGTCTGGGTTGCAGACCAGGGTTCCAGCAGGGCAGTCCTTTTTCTTTTTTAAATTTCAGTCAGCAGATCTATATCACAAATGCCAATAGGCCACTTTAATTCAATCATCTTGGGGGACAGTCAGTGGGCATCCTTGTCCAATTACCTGCAGGGTGCTACCCAGAAGCATGACAACTTCCTTCCTTCCAAGATGGAAGATTTTCCTCCAGAGGAGCAAGGCCTGGCTAAACCGAATCACTGGTGTAGCTCATTTCCATTTAGTCCCCCTCTGGACACCTGCATATTCCTTTCTTAAGCCCACTATCTATCTGTGGGTACAGGGCGAGAGGGTGGTCTTGCTGACATTCCTTTCTGTCCTGCTTTCTTTTGAAGCTCTGTTTGATTTATCCAGCCCCCTTCCTGGCCTGCCCTCAGCATCTGCCAACCTCCCTTATCAGATAACCACTGCTCAGTGCAGGCCACTTATCACCTTATCAAAATAGCCTGTTTAGTCCTATTAGGGCAGACAAATCAGGAACGGCCACTTGCAGGCTGGAATTTGGCTTACAAAAAAGAAAGCAGTATAACTTATTTTCTGTACCAGTTATGATAAATACAATACTAGCAAGTTGTTGGATGTATCATTGATATTCATTTGAGTCCTTTCATGACATATTTAGCTCCCTCCGAGCTATACTTATGCTTAAGGAAAATATGCCCATGTTACCCTATGGAGCAAAGAATCTAAAATGAGAAACAATAAAAGGCACATTTTGTTTCCTCACCAGGGCACATAAAACATCTTTTATAATGTCCCTGCTTATAGTTACATGACACCCCACCCTGGGACATCTAGGGGAGACCTTGGGGGCGACTTATCTGTAGAAATAAGGTACTTTAACACTTGAGAAGTACCTTCAATCCCAAAGTTGAATTTGCACATATTTTACTTTTTAAAGACAGTCTGCAAGGCAGGGCTGCCCCTATAAATACATCAGGCAACACAGCAGTGCACACTCCTGTGCAGGAAATCTACTGGGCCTCTAAACGTCCTTGCCCTATTATATACTAGGGACTTGTAGGTAGTTTAAATCCCCCTTGCCAAATAATCTATAAGGGGCTTACAGGGGTCTGTCATTGCCAATTGTAATTGTGACACTACCATATACCTGTTATTCAGAGCACTGGCCCTGGGCCTGTTTACCAGAGCCCAGGGCACAGTCATGGTCAGTTACCACCAGTATCAGTCAGAAAACATTGGGTGAACATACTAAAAAGATGCCTTTCTCACACACTGCCTTAATTTACCACCAGGACGTGCAATAGCACCAATTAACTAGTCTTGTGATAGCGTCCCAAACATTTAAATAGAAACAAGGTGATATTTTACCACTTTAGACAAAGGAATAAAGTTTATTTCGAACTTCTAAGGAATGTGTTGCTTTAGGCTGAATAGGTGACAGCATTTTTAATATCTCCATATAGTAATTATAGAGCATACTGAAAAAGCCAGCATAAGGTAACATAAAACAAAATATCAATGCAATAAAATATTAAAGGGCACAAAGCAAAATT
Source organism: Pleurodeles waltl (assembly GCF_031143425.1). NCBI lineage: Eukaryota > Metazoa > Chordata > Amphibia > Caudata > Salamandridae > Pleurodeles > Pleurodeles waltl. The sequence continues at coordinate 722,935,411 of NC_090446.1, read as the reverse complement.
ACAGTCAAAACACAACACAGCACAACAACCACTGTACAAGGCAACAATAACACAATGCAGAAATGCAGCACAAAACACAGCAGCACAAAAAAGCACAAGCAAACATCACCTCAACAAAATCCAGCACAAAAATGATGCATAAATATTTGTGTTACACATTACCATCTACACAAATGTGGCTTATAATGCGGTGGTAGAAAATGATTGCAACAAAAACTGCCTTATTTGTACCTGCAGGTACACCTAGTAGCTCTAGCCAAAATGTTTTGAGATCAAGGCATTGGTAGAAAATATCGGGAGAGTGCAGGTTTGCCAACCTTGCTGGAAAGTTAAGATAACAAAAGTAAGCTATCTTTTGAACGCTTGCGCACAGTCTGTATTATTTTGCATAAAGCGCTAAGCTAATTTTCACTTGCTGAAGCATATTCCTTCAATTAACTGTAACATTTTCACACAAATCGTGTCATGGCGTGAAAAACAACACTTTCACTTGCAGCTGGAAGTATTCCTTCGCCTTTGGTGAACAGATTCATTCACAGCATTTAAGACAACACTCAGGAACTCTTCTTCAGAGAGCGCAAATCAGGCAGCAAGAAGATAATTATTGAATGGCCTACGTGTACTCAATTACAGGAAGATATTATCCTCTGAAAATACAACCCAGAGCCTTCTTATAAGCAGTTTCAAGTGCCCCTCATCTTCGGAATAATAACTACAGCTTCTGAGTAGCTTGGACGAATGTTTAACACCAAAGTGAAGCTGCATTTGTAGTGTCAATAAAGGTGGGCGCTGAAAGACCAAGTGCAAACTGCAATGTTTGTGTGCGGCCAGCCAACTTCGTTAAAAATAATAAATACCCACTAGCTGACCAGTCTCCATTCTGAATGCAAGAGAGGGGTGCAACTGCATAAAAACATAGCATCACATAAAGGTAAAGAGGCAGTATGCCTCTTGAATACTATGGACCTTATCAGTAGGAACGTTTTATAGAGCCCCGTGACCAGCACCATTGGAATTACAATATGTAAGATTTTTCATACAGATAAGTCACCTCAAGGAAGCAGGCGAAATATTTTCATGAATTTTCAGCCATAAGCTGTGTTAATCACTGACCCAAGAATTACTGTTACCTGTAGTGCCAGTAGGTCTGCTTGGGGACAGTACCCGAGCGAATCCCAGACCACTTGTTATCTGTTAAGAATAAGCCTTTTCTCCTATACACCAGTGACTTAGCGAGGAGTTTCATTTAACTGTTTTGATGGCTGAGAAGTATTTCTTAAACATTAATTCCAAATCATTAATTGCACCATCACCTTTTTTATTTTGTAAAAATGGAATACACCGATGAATTGTCTAAAGGAAACCGAAAAGCATATATTTAGTAACAGTAAAAAGAAAGTACCCGACTTTATACCGCAATGATTGGCCAAAGGGAATCATAAAAGATGAAAGGTAGAAGATACTCATGTGATAACATGACCAACGTCAGCTAAACGAGATCCTGATTATAATGAATAAAAACGCGCTCTCTCACATTTCCAAAAAATACAATGTAAAAGGAGTAATTGCTCCGCATTCATTATACAAGTGGGATGCTCCAAGTAAAATTCTTTGAAGCTTCTCTGAATCACCTCAACATTATAGACACTGCAGTAAAAACTATAAAGGGCTTTCTCCCTAGATGACAGAGCAGTCATATCGTTCACGTCGATTGGACCTTAGGCTTATGCCTTGTCTTTTACACCTCTAGAATAAACTGAACTTGAGTATTCATATATTTTCTAAACGATTTTGGCTTTCTTTTGAGGTCATCCCAATGAACATCCCTACAAAGACGCAAATGCGCTTTCTAGGAGCAAACCAGCGGCGTGTGTCTGTTTCAGTAATATGTCTTCGAATCTTAAGCAAATAAGAATGAATGTGCTGAAATAAACATGATTATTAAAACAACAGACGGTTTATAACTGTGGACTAAGTTTAAACTATGACGTATGCATGAATGTGCTTTTGAAATATGTTATACAATATGTTTAAACAACTGAAATGCAAAAAAGTTTAATGTAATATCTTTCATTAATCTAAAAAAAAGTCTCTTAAAAATGCGCCCTCCATATTCACAGTATCCCCCCGTTCATTATTTCATCCATCTCATCAATGCCAGTTTCATGAATCTTTCATTATTTAAAGTTGTTAGTAAAGTGCTTCGGTGCCCTAGTGGCTAGGTCAGCGCTTTACATGAATGAGGCTAAAAACACATTTGAGTTTTCCATAAAGATTGGCATGAAAAAGTAAATTTGGTTGGTTAAGTTTCATCCTACATTTCCAAAGAGTTCTGACTTTCTGGAGTTTACATACACAGGCCCAGTGCTTAATTTGTAAATAAAAACGTTTCGGTGCTTTAAGCCCTCCTGCTAAACCAGCGGCTGCTGAAACTAAATGTGGGAACACGGAAACTGAGGCAGCGTAATCCTGAAGCCATCTCGGGCCTCTTCAATCCATATAAAGCCACTCCCTGCCCCTTCAGCTCACTTTTGCAGTCATCTCATAATACCATTTTATTGCTCCAACATATTGGCTCACCTTACTATGTCACAGCTTCCTCACAGTGAAGCGAAGGTCAACATTAATTTCTTGGTGTGCTCAGTTGGATGTGCTAAAAATTTTGGCAAACAACAGAAGTAAAAGTGAGTAGAAATGTTATAATCCACAGGCTGGATAGCAAAACACTTTTAACTGGTGCTGTTTCTTGTCCTTGGTGGTAAACTAGGGCATTGCTTGGTGCAAACACCGTTGACAATCTAATATGAAAGTAGGTTTCTGGGACTGTTACTATGTGGCAAGAATATCTGTGCACATTACATTTGTTGTATGGCCTGTTATTTTAGTGGTGATGGGTTCTGTTAGTTTAAGCTATGCAATAGTTTTGTCCCACATTATCACAAAATGATGTTTTATTTGTACAAAGTTGTTGCGTCACTTTGTTTAGCCTATACCTTGTTATGTTTTATTTATGTTGTTATCTGGCTTATGTTTTTTTGTTTACTTTAAACATGTCGACAAATGGAATGGAGCTATATTTCCAGCTACGAGCAGCAGATACTTTCAGACTTTTACTTTGTGGCAAGCAGCCCTTTACCAATTTCTATGAAGGTAAAATAATGCTGCTTTCAGCTCTCCAACTAGTTAAGACGTCAGTCTGCCTAAAACTGGGGCAGAGGTATGTCTCAATTATCACTTCCATTGCTACTTACATTATGTGATAAGGTCCACAATAGAACAAAGTTCGATCAGGCTGGCCATCCCAACCTAAACTTTGTTTCCTTGCATGAAACAAAGAGGCTCACATGTCTGTTAGCCAAGGACCTTCTATATTGAAATATTATATGGGCAGGCAGCATTTGCTCCAGTGCCCCTCTATGATCTAACTCTCATGGTTGGCAGGTTTACCTTGCCGTCTATGGATGTGTTTTGTGTGTGTATCGTGTGTAGGAGGAGCATTGTGTGCTTTTAACATGTTTGTATTGTGTGGGGGTATGTTTGTGTTGTGTGTGTTGTGATTGTGGGAGTATGTGTGTAGGGGGTGTCTGTGGTTTGTGTTGTTCATGTATGACCATTGCATGTGGGAGTGTGCATGTGTTGTGCATGTGTGTATATTGCCTGTAGAGGTGCAGGCGTGTCATGTATATGTATGCAGTGGATGTGGGTGTGCTGTGTCTGCTTTTGTAGTGATATGTGGTATTAGATCTGGCAGCCTTAGGGTGATCTTCCCCCCAATGTTTTGCCTTCCTCCCCCATTTTGGTGCTGATCTTGTTTTTGCTGGCTTTAGTACTCTGTGTGCATTTCACCACTGTAACCAGTGCTAAAGTGCTTGTACTCTCTACTCTAAACATAGTAATATTGGCTTATCCCCAATTGGCAAATTAAATTTATTTATTAGTCCCTAGAAAAGTGGTACTACATATACACAGGGCATGTAAATCAAATGCCATTAGTGGGCTTGCAACACTGGTTATGCATCCCACTTAAGTAGCCCTTTAAACATGTCTCAGGCCTGCCATTGGAGAGCCTTTATGTGCAGTTGTAAACTTCCATTTCAACCTAGCAAAATAATCCTTTTGCCAGGCCCAAGCCTTCTTTTTTAATACATATAAGTCACCCCTAGGGTAGGCCATGTCACCCCAGTGGGCAGGGTATAATGAATTTAAAAAGTCAGGAAAGTACATTTATAATTTCCATGTCCTGGTAGTGAAGAACTCTTAAATTCGTTTTTCACCACTGCAAGGCCTATCTTTACCATAGGACAACATTGGAGTTGCCTTATTACATTTTATACGTGTAATTTTCAAATGGGAAGAGATACCAATTCAAGTTAGGTTTCTTTGAAACCACTATTTAAATTCCTAACTCATGATGAAGTTGATTTTTAAATTAAAATTCTCAAAATGCAACTTTCAGAAAGTTGGCATTTTTCTTGCCTTAGCCATTTAGTGCCTGTAGTCTGTCCCTGGCCAAATGAATGGGTGTAGCTGACATACTATGGGGAGCTTAGGTGTGCCTGGATTGGCCCCCATCTGGCAGGATGGGCCATCATCTGGCAGGATGGGAGGGAGGAGCTGGACATATCCCCACTTACTCTTGAATAGGCTGCATCCTGCCTCTACACAAAAGGCTACATACACCCTATAGTCTGGAGCCAGGGCAGGAGGGAAAGGACGCCTCAGGATTTCAAAGAGAAACATCTAGAAGCTTTTCCTCCAATTTAGAGGTACAACTGATTATATGTATTGTCCCTCAGACACCAACTCTTCAGTACACTTCTGGACCTGTGGATACTCTACCAAGAAGAAGGGCTGCTGTGCTGCTACAAGGACTGCCACTCTGCTGGACTGTTGCTCTAAATGAACTGCTGCCTGTTCTGCTGACTTGTTGCCTGCTGCTCTCTTGCCTGGGGGAAAAAGAGCTGGACCTGCAACTTCATCTTGAACCCGGAACCCCAAAGTGACCCCAAGGGCTAGCCTGCTAGCCTCCTGCTCTGAGTCTTGGGGACATAAAAGGCTCCCCAGTCAGCTCCTGGACCCAGCTGCAGTGGCGTTCCTGAGTCCCAAATCGTACCTCCCAGGTCCTGGACCCTTGGTGTGGATAGTAGACTTTTAAATCAAATTTGTGGGCTCTTTGTGACCGCAAACTGGCCCGTTTGCACAGAGACCATGCCACTTGCACTAAAATCTAGTGCAAATCATCACCATCTCTTCTCTTCACAGAGCAGCATCGACAGCCCGTGGGGGACTGCCAGTGAGAAGCATCAGCCCACCTGTCCACGACACCTGGTCTGTTCTTCGGGCAGTGCTCACAAGTGCTCGCAATGCTCTCTTTGCCACCAGAAACCCTCTTCAACGTGAACAGGACTCTTAGCAGAAAACTTGAGAAGGTAAAACTTCAGTTGGACTAATGTGAGACTGTATCCGATGTGCACTCCATTGGGGTCAGACTGAATATTTTAATTTGACCCAGCCCAGCGTGACCAGATAGCCGCAGTTGGCGCTTTATGATTTTAGGAGATATTTTATAGTTTAGTCTTTACAAATTCATTACTATGGCTCAACTGATTGGATGTTTGTCGTTTTGGTCTTGTTTTATTTATTAATAAAGCTTGCCCTATTTTCTAACCTGGTGTGGGATCTATTTGTGTGGTGTTTTCACTATTTCACTACTTGAAGTGTTGCACAAATGCTTCAAACAGTACCTCTAAACTAAGCCTGACTGCTCAAGGGGGGTGAGCACAGGTTAATTTTAGGTTTGCTTGAGCCTTACCATGACAAGGATTGTGGTTGCTGCTTGACCAGGGCTCACACTCTAATGAACCAGTAATCCAATTTCTGTCATGTGGTTTGCCAAAATATCACCTCACCTTTTTTACCTGAAATTCACTTCACTTTATGAGATTCTCGCAGGTGACTGGTTTTACATGAAAATGTCTCTTGACAAGACATTTTCTGTGCGAACAAATCTCTCACTGGCATCTAGCGTGACTTTCTTTATGTGAGGTGAGTGCTCAGATAAAAAATGTATCCAAAATTTTGTAATGGGGAATGCTGATATTTTTAAGTAATGCTAAAATTCAGGAATTTTGTAAAATGTTCTGACATAATTAAAATATTCAGTCAGAAATAATATTTAATTTTCCATCGAGTACAGCAGAACACTAATTAAAAGAATGAGCAAGTGGAAGATGTGTCTTTTGACTTTTTGACAAAGTCCATAGTATTTCATTTTAAGGTGACTTTATGATTTAACATCATTGACATTTAGTGGAATGAAGAGGTATTTGTCTCTTTCATATCCCAAACATTTTCCGACAGTATTGTGCTTTCGGACAACGGAGATAGGGAACTGTCAGCAGTATTTTTCAAATTTTTTTTTCGAATTCAGGCAAACTGACCTTTCAGAATAAGGTCACACATATTTGAACACAATAGAAATTGTGTGTGCGTTTTCCAAAATTCGTTTGCAGACTTCAATTGAATTAATTTTCTTTCTCACTCCTTTTATGTTCAAGTTTCGCTGAAGGACTCTCTAAACCTGGACATGGACGATCAATATTACGAACATTGCTAAATAGCTAGGGTAGTCCATTTTCACTTTTCAGAGCAACTTCTACTGTAAGCAGCATGTGCACTGTATTCTGTAATTATCAATGACCTTGTGTGGGGGAGTATACAGATTTGCATTACCAAGTATGTTTCGTAGAGACATGATAAACAATTAGTAAAGTGGATAAAGGATATTCTCTCAGGGGCTGTACTTTTTATATTACCGGCTGACACTTTGACCTTGTAGTTCATTTTGATTCAAGAAAAATCAATAACTCCTGGCTTGCTGAGGATGGAAGAATGTAAATGAGGTATTGAGCCAAGAAACAATTTCTCCAAATAACAGATGTTTCTTTTGTTTTTTTACTTGGGAAAAATACAGGTTCAATTAGAAAGAAAAATTGGATTGTAACTCCTTTAGAAGGTGAAAACGCCTGTGCAGTTTCAAAGTAGCTATGCTTCTAAGGTTATTGTTACCTAATGTACCTGGCATCCTGAAGCCACTACTGTGATGACTTGGTGCCCTATAGCTACAATGCTGCATTTGTAGGGTGGCCACAGATTTTGAGGAGCAGAAACCGGGACAGGTCAGACATAAAAGAAGGACTAAAGACATTACTCTCACTTTTATATCTGGCCTGTCCCGTTTTCTTGCGTAGCTTTGTGAATGTGTGCTTATACACGTGTGTGTGTACGCACACACACATACACACACACACATTTACAAGACTACATATATAAAATTGGCTATGGCTTGACCTCCCACCCTGCACCCAAAACCCGCCCCCACCCACTTCTCTCTGCTCCTTACTCCGTCTCTCTGCTGGGAGCAGACAGGGGACTGTGTTGCCTGACAGTAACAGATAAAATACTTAAAATTATTTCATACTTTGTAGGCCTCTTTAACTTATGCTTCCCTAGATGATCTGACCTTTATCCCAAAAAGCGGGACATTTATTTAATAATCCAACCTTTGTCCCAAAAACAGGGACATTTATTTATAATTAAGAGGAGTGACGGGACAGTCTTCTGAAAACCGGGACTGTCTGGGGAAATCCGGGACGTCTGGTCACCCTATGCATTTGTCGATAAGAGATCTTGTGCTCAAGAGTCGGGTTCTAACTGACTATTACTGTTACAATCGAGGCTTCCGGGCTGAGCAGCAGTGGGCAGATCCAACATGATCCGCTGCTGAGCACTCGCCAGCCCCCACCTCGGCATGCCACGTGCACTTCCGGGTCAGGACGCCAGAGTAGCGACGTGCTGAGGAATGCACTCCATGCTGGCAGCAGCGTTTAAACTTTCTTCCTTTCAGCACTGCGATTCCCTGGGCGGCATTTGGATCGAGGCAGTGGCGGAGGATTTGCAGCTGCAGCTGTGTCCATTACAGCTGTTAAAAACCGGCAACTAGATTTTACTTTTTGGGGAGATCTTGGTTCACAGGTTTTTTTTCTTCACAAGAAAGCAACCAACAGGCTCTGCAAATACTGACCTTCTAAGTGGTTTTGCCTGCGACGAGTAGATAAGTGGACTTCCTGGTTTCTCACTGGGAGGTAGGGGCTCTGTGTTGGTGCATGTCTTTTCAGTCACAAATTCACTACCCAGTTGGGAGTCGCTGGCATGGTCCTCCGCTTCAAAGAGTTCAAGCCCCACAACTGCTGCCTAGGGCTGGTGAAGTTGATTCATCATTAGATTGGATGGGGCTACATTGTATGCTTAAATATGAGAAAGCATCTTAAGGCTGGGGACACGGCTGGTAACTCGGATGCTTCAGCTCTTGCGCAGAGATAAAAAGCGCACAGGGCAGGCAGTGACGTGCGAATCACAGCTTTTACTTGCACAAGGAATTCAAGATGACAGCAATTCTTTGAGTTTAGAGGACATTTTGCAGATTTCAGGCCGTTTGGCTACTGGTGAAGAACCTGGAGCTGCGGAACAGGCTTGAGGCTCCCCAGTGGACTCAATCCAGGCCGGTAGCTCAGTTGAATTGTCGGATGTTAATACTGAGACCAGTGACAATGTTGGGTCATCTTCTGATGTGGCTGGCCCAGAGCCAGAAGTAAATCACAGCAAAGCTAAGGAGTTTCCGTTGTTTTCTAAAAGTAAAACAGTCTATGGTGTTATGGAAGGCTCACAGTCACTTACCTCACATTCAGTTTTGTCAATACCAGCTTCTGCATCTACCCAAAGTGTTGATCTTTTGAAAGTGCCCTTTTCGGGTCTTCAGACCGCACCGCCTCAGGTTTCAGAGACCCCAGCACCTTCTGAAAACCCAAGTGAACTGATGGTGGTTGAGTTATCAGTACCCTCATGTTCTCCAGCGGACTTGCTGCAGGAGGAGCAAAAACATGATTCCTGTGTTAAGACATTGACCATGCAATGGGATGCGAAAATAATGCTAAACTTAATTTTGGATGAGATTAGAGAATTTAGGGAGTCACAGGCGACAGAAGTCACAGCTCTGCATGCAACACTTTCTAAAATGGAGGAGATTATAGCCCTGCTCCCTGAGAGGTTGAAGGAGGCAGAGGCCAGAATATTGCAATGGGAAGACAAGTTTCTTCTATGCAAAATGATGTCAGCCAGTTTCACAAACAAAAGTTATTACTCGAGGCAAAGATAGAGCAGCTTGAAAATCATTCACAGTGGACTAATTTATGCATAGTGAGTGTTCCTGTGGGGTGCGAAGGTCACCAGGCTCTCCAATGGGTTAATACTTTTATCAGAACCCAGATACTTCTGAAATATTCTGGCAATTTAAAGATAACAAGAGCTCATCGTAGTTCAAAATTTCCATGCACCATCCTGGTAAATTTCTTCGACTATTGGATTACAGAACAAGTGCTAGCTAAGGCAATTAAGCAAAAACAGTTCTCCATGCTGGAGATACCTCAATGCCATATGGTTTCAGATATGAATGCCTCAGCTGCTCATCATCAGGAGGACTTTAGGAAAGTATTACATTTATTCAAAGCACAGGGTGTACAAGCGTCAATTGTACAAAAATCTGAATTGAAGGTCCTGGTTAAGGGGCAGCTGCATCTGTTTTCTAAAGTGTCAGAGGCACAGGAGCATCTGCACCACATTTCCAATCAGTCTTTTGGGTAAAAGATACAGTTTAGAATGTATGAGTTTGAGCTCCTGTTCTTGAAAAGGGGTACTGTCCTACTCTAGAATACTTGTGTGTCAGGCTGGGCAGGCCATTATTATGGCAACACTTTTTAGCAAGTGCTTTCTATATGGGGTGATGAATGGAGGAATTGATGTGTTTTGGTTGTTACACCTCATTATGTCTGTTCAGTCTGGCTTGTACTCAGAACTTTATTTGGAAATTGTATTGCTCCAGTTCTAATGCTTAATATGGCATGTGAGGGGGTACCTGGGGGGCAGCAGGGTGCAGAGTCATGGCACCCAGTGTAGTTAACTGTGTGTCAGGAGGTGTGAGCTAGGCGATTCTCCTCCTGTTGGGGGCTAGGGTTTTCTTTTGGTATTATTTGTTTTGTTTGAGTGGTTTTTGGGGCGCTTTGGGGGTTTTGGGGTGGGGTCAAAGGGAGCTGGGGTGCACGATTCAACAAAATGAGCAGACTTGAAACAAGATCTGAACTGTTGGGGGTAAGCATTACTTTGGTCAGCAAGAGGTATGCTTGGGAGGGGAGCGATACAGGGCCATTACTGGTATCGGTTTAATGGGACGTAAAATCAGATTATTTTTGTGTAATGCAAATGTAATGTCAAATAGAAGGAAATAAGGGGGGCTGATTAGATGGCTGTGTTCTTTCTCCCCAGTACTATTCTACAAGAAACCCATCTAAAGAATAACTTTCAGAATTTCTTTATTTCGAAGCAGTATTCTCAAGCTTCTTTGCCTCAGTTAGTTTTGCAGCAAGGGGGTTGAGTAGGGGGCTTTAATGTTTCTTTAGTGATGTAATCAAAGATGCACAGGGCAGATGGCTGTAGCTGAAGGTTGCTGTAGATGGGGCCCCGTTAAATCTGGATAATTACTATGGCCCAGCACTTGATGAAACAGACTAATTTCTGCAGGTGTACAATATTGCTACGGGAGCAGTGAGGCATTTAATTATAGGAAAAGATTTTAATTTTATCCTGCAGATAGGCTTTGACATGTCTAATAAAATGAAAAAAGCAGCTTAAGCCTAAGACTAAGAAAGTGTTGGGTACGCTTAAGCACAATTTCCCATTAGTCAATCCACGGAAATGTGACCATCTAGATATCTCCCAATATAATTATTTATCACAGCGATACCATATTGCTCTCCATAATCATTTGTTTTAGTGTTTTATTTTATTAAATGATTGAGTTGGACATTTGGGCTAATTGTTTTTCTGATCAGACATTGGTCTCCATTACAATTGAGCTGGAGACCCAAGTAGTGAAAGGCCCGGGGGGCAGCTGGACCAGATTCTTCTATTGGATCAGGAATGGCTCATTGAAATTAGGCAATTTATAAAGTACTATTTTTGTTGAATGGGGCACAGCTTTGACGTTTTCAGTCTGGGAAGCCCTTTAAGACTGCAGCAAGGGATCAGATCATTGCTTATAAGGTGCAGCAACACAAAGACCGCAGAGAGCAAATAACTCAGCTGCAATCAGCAGTAGATCAAGCCCTGCAGGCAAAGAATAGGCATCAGGGTTTGTCTTCTCCTCCTACAGCTAAAAATCTTGCACAGACCAAGCAAAAGCTTAGAGACAAGGGAAAGAGTCTCGGAAAAAGGCTAAAGTCTCTCTAGTTTTTTTACTGCATTATATAGCTTTCTACAAAAAAGCTATGAGACCTCGCAGTCTAGTATATCTCAATATTTTCAATCTCAGAGACTATTGTGTCTGTCATACTCTGTGGGGGAAAAGTTTATTTCTACTTTATCTGCACAAGAAGTATTTGAAGCTCTAGCCTCTATGCCAAGTGGAAAGGCTGCTAGAAATTATGGCTTCCCTGCTGAATTTTATAAAACTTTTGCTATTGATTTAGTTTATTGATTTAGTTCCTTTTTGACTGATGAGTTCAATTTTGTGTGGGGGGGAGAGTCCCTTCTCAGTTTCAGTAGTTGTTAGACCTGACAGCCTTAGGGTTGTCACCCCTACCTTTATGCCTGCCTCCCTCCACTTTTTAGATACTGTTTTTGCTGGTTTTAAGACTCTGCACACTTTACCACTGCTAACCAGTGCTAAAGTGCATTTGCTCTCTCCCTTTTAAACATGGTAACATTGGATCACACCCAATTGAGCTATTTAATTTACTTATAAGTCCCTAGTAGAGTGCACTACATGTGCCCAGGGCCTGTAGATTAAATGCTACTAGTGAGCCTGCAGCACTGATTGTAGCTCCTTAACCTTGTCTCAGGCCTGCCATTGCAAGGCCTGTGTGTGCAGTTTCACTGCCAATTCGACTTGGCATTTAAAAGTTCTTGCCAAACCTAAAACTCCCCTTTTTCTACATATAAGTCACCCCTAAGGTATACCCTAGGTAACCCATAGGGCAGGGTGCTGTGTAGACAAAAGGCAGGACATGTACCTGTGTAGTTTAAAACTCCTAAATTTGTTTTTACACTGCTGTGAGGCCTGCTCCCTTCATAGGCTAACATTGGGGCTACCCTCATATACTGTTTGAGTGGGAGCTGCTGATCTGAAAGGAGTAGGAAGGTTATATTTAGTATGGCCAGAATGGTGATACAAAATCCTGCTGACTGGTGAAGTTGGATTTAATATTACTATTTTAGAAATTCCACTTTTAGAAAGTGAGCATTTCTCTGCACCTATATCCTTCTGTGCCTTACAATCCACATCTGGCTGGGTTCAGTTGAAAGCTCCCTTGTGCATTCACTCAGGCACACCCCAAACACAGGCTTATCAGCCTCACTTGCATACATCTACATTTTGAATGGGTCTTCCTTGGCTGGGAGGGTGGAGGGCCTGACACTTACATGTCAAAGGACAGTAGCCTGCCCTCACAGAAAGGACTGCCACACCCCTACTGGGACCCTGGCAGACAGGACTGAACTGAAAGGGGACCTTGTGCACTTCTAAGCCACTCTTTGAAGTCTCCCCCACTTCAAAGGCACATTTGGGTATTTAAACAGGACCTCTGCCCCTACCAACTCGGACACTTCTGAGGTAGACACTCTACCTAACAAGATACTTCCTGGAGAAGAGAGCCTGAACCAGAACCTGCATCCTGCCAAGAAAAACTGCCTGGCTGCCCAGAGGACTCACCTGACTGCTTTCTGTGAAGGACTGCTGCCTTGTTGTTGTCCTGCTGCCTTGCTGCTCTCTGGCTGTGGTGCTCGCCAAGGGCTTGGATAGAGCTTGCCTCCTGTTCCCTGAAGTCTCAGGACCAAAAAGACTTCATCTCTACAAGAAGGGCTCCTTGTTCGGCGAAAATTGACACACAGCTTGCCAGAAATGACGCACAGCCTGTATTGCGGTGAAAAATTCACTGCACGCCGATCCGGAAACGCACCCGGACTTCGCAACCAGAAAATCGATGCAGCGCCAGCGTAGCGACCGGAAATTTGATGCATGGCCCACTGGATCGACGCACAGCTGAGTTAGAATGACGCAGCCCGACTTGCAGAGAGGAATTGACGCAGCGCCTGCTGTGCAGTAGAAATTTCCACGCAACACCCACCGGATGGCCGCAGCCCCTATGACTTCGTCCTATCAGCGCCGGAAATCCACGCATCGTCCCTGGGGTGTCCGAAAACCCCACAACTCGAAAAGGATCCACAACCGAGTGCTGGAAATCAACGCAAAGCCGTCCCTGCGTGAAAACTAAATGACGCACCGCCGTGTGCGTCCCGACAAACCGACGCACACCCCCCTGTTTTCCACGCATCTCCTCCTCTGTGGAGATTTTGAACACAAACCAGGTACTTTGAACTTGAAGGAGACATTGATTGCTTTTAAAAGACTAAAGACACTTTGTATCATTTTTACAGTGGTATCTCAACATATACGTATTGCATCTAAATAGTTTTGACCTGCGTTTTATCCGATAAATACTATATATTTTTCTAAACACTGTGTGGTGTATTTTTGTGATGCTATACTGTGTTATTGCATGATTTATTGCACAAATACTTTACACATTGCGTTCTAAGTTAAGCCTGACTGCTCAGTGCCAAGCTACCAGAGGGTGGGCACAGGATAATTTGGATTGTGTGTGACTTACCCTGACTAGAGTGAGGGTCCTTGCTTGGACAGGGGGCAACCTGACTGCTAACCAAAGACCCCATTTCTAACAGGAGTCAACGATAGTCAGTTTTTTAAAGAAAGGTAAGAACCCTAGGGGTGTTAATTCATATTGCCCTATTAGTTTACTCCATGCTGACTACAAGCTCTTAATGAAAATTTGGGCCATGCGTATCTGCCCCCTTGCTCAGGTTTTAATTCAAAGAGATCAGAGGGGCTTTGTGGCTGGGGATTGATGGCCACAAATACTGGCTTTTTAGTACAGATGTTGGATTATTTCTCAACCAACCACACTAGTGCAGCAGTTATCATGGTTGATGCTGAGAAAACGTTTGACCCGGTCAATTGGGATGTGTTTTTTTTTAGATTAAAGAAATTTGTTTTTCCTCCCCAATTGATTATTATGCTTGTGAATCTAAACCAAGTAGCTGAAGCTATGATATTTTTTAATTCCCATTTTAGCCATTAACAGAGGGACCCAGCTGGGGTGCCATCTTTTCCCTTTTTTGCTTATTTTTTATTTGAGCCTCTGGTGATCAGTATCAGAGCTAATCAGGTAATTGAGGCCCCTGAGGTGGGTATGGACAATATAAAAATGTTTGTGGATGAAGTTATATTGTATCTGAGTCCTGGCAAGGAGAATATCCAGAGGGTCTTGGACGAGTTTTACCATTTATAAAGTATAGAGGGTTACAAAATTAATCAAAAGAAAATTGAGTTGCTTCTTTTTAATACCTCAGCTAGTAGTCTCCCTGTCTCTCTTCAATCTCAGGTTTCCAGTCTTTATCACAGTTCTGAAATTCCCCCAAAAACTCAATACAAGCTGCTCCAGGATTTAAGTACCCGACTGATGACTCTATATGGTTCCAGTTATGTTTTCTCAGGTTGTACACATCTTAGATTACAGGGGCCCAGTACGTTGGTTTGCTAATTCCTTCCCCTGAGGTTAGATACTGGTACTCTTGTGGATTCAAGGAAGTTGGGCACTTTCTTTTACAGGGTAAATGCATTACATGGCAGGAAATGTGTGCCTGGTGTGGAGATCTTTGTAAGCACGTTTTTCAAGGCTACTTGCAGATAGTTCATTTTTTGAGATCACATCACCAGAAAGATAGACAAGATAGTCATGCTGCCTTGCGCTCGCTTTTCAGGTCTAAACTTTTGGGTGTCAGTAATTGGTACAGCAGCATTTGTCTATTTTTTTAGAAAACATCTGGGTAGCTACACAGTGTCATAACATTCCTTGTCTCTAATGGGCCATGAGGCGTTAAGGGCAGCAAATTTTAAAAGGATGCTTTTCTTTTCCCGATGGATGTTCTATTATTCTCCAGCAGCCCTTCATAAGATGTTGACCTTGGTTGAGGATTCCTGCTTTCGGTGCAAGCAGTCTGGCACGGGGGATTGGCGTCACATTTTTTTTTCTTGTCACATGTGTGCGCTTTTTTGGCAGAATCTCTCCTCTGCTTTTAGTTGAGCCCTTAGCATTAGAAGAGACTTGAATCCGGCACTGGTACTGTTTGGGCACACCAAACAGGGTCAGTCTTCCGGGATCGGTAAATTGGGACAAATATTCCTGTCAATTGCATTTTCCACAGCTTATTCCCTGCTACTGCAACTATGGCGAGCCAGCAGTGTTCCATCATACAATGATTGATTGAACAAAATGTATAGAATAAAGAAGATTGAGGAGGCCTATGCAAAGCGGGTAAGGGGCAGAAAGAGATCCCACACTTCTTGGCACTACCTTGACTCAATCCAAAATGGGGGGGGGGGGGCAGTTTTTTTTTTAATATTTGAGGGGGCGAATGAACAATTTAGAACTCAGGGCCTGTTGAGATCAGGATGTTCTAGACATTTTAACACGTCTAGTAAGTGGTGCACTAGAGTTTCATTAACAGCAATGTATGGGATTTTAGGCTTTTTGGCTTTGTGTGTGGGCATTGCTTTCCAATGTCCCTGATATATCAGTATTTAATACGGCCAGTTAAAATAAATGATGCAAGATTAATTCTGAATAGATTGGACTCCATGGTTCACCTTTACTTATTTATATATTTTTCACTTACTGTTTGACAATATATGGGATCTATGCAGTTGTTTCCGTCATTTTTGCAGTTTTTGATTTCTAGTTTAGCCTAGAGATTTGTCTCATGATTATGCTAATACGAATTTAGCACAGTCTTCGATCCCCAGTTTAGCCTAGAGATTAATATCTTTTACTCTCTGTATGTCATTGGTTAGCACAGTTGCACTTTAGTTGATTTTTGGCATTTATTACTTATCACTTTACTAGATTATTGTATTTGTCTCTGGATTATGATATGCGAATTTTGCACAGTGGTTGGTTTCTTGTATTGACGATTGAAGAGCATTGCATAATGTCTTCCATAAGGTGCTGTACTCGTTTCCTTTTTCCGTGTAATGTTTGTTTTCATCTTGCACAAGTCTGCTCAATAAAAAATATTTTTTTTAAAGGAGGCTTCCGATCTTTCGGTTCAATTTGTTTTAGCGGGCTTCTTCGTGATTTGTTATCAGACAGAAAATGCTGCAAATCTATGAACTTTCACTGTCTCTTTGGCGTACACACAAATGGCAATTTTTAAACCAAAGTGTGGAGTTTTGTATTAAGAACGAACATTACTAGCTATAGTCTGGGTGCGGCTACTGTATAAAGCGTTCACCTAAATAGCCAAAATTCGGCTTAAAACAGCAATTTATAAAAGTTCCTTTCCCTAGATTATGATCACAGGCGCAATATTCATTGTACCTGCTAAATAGCAACATCCTGTGGGTCTTTAGTTATTGGATGCAATAAATATCTCTTAGAGTTTTTACTGCACCAAAATCCCCATGTTTTGTTATTTACTGGGTATTTTAACCCAGTAAATTTCGGCAGGTCTGGCTGTCATTAAAATCTGACGGGCCTATAATTCCAAAACCTGTGCAAACGGGGGTTTGCAGCTGTGTCGGAATTTAACGAGGTACTTGTAATGGAGGCTCTTGTATGAAAATAATGCTACTTCGGTTGAATGCGTGTAAAGTGTATGTGTTTTGTAATGTGGTAAAAATTGGTCTGAGCTCCCAATAAGACTGGTTGCAATTATTTGCAGGCATTAGGGTTCTTGCCAGTGAAACTAAGGGACAGAATGAAGAGCCCATTGCGCCATAATATTGGCACATTAACATAATTTTTTACACTAATGTGGCGGTAGTATGGCAAAAACGTCACACCAGATTTACAAAGTGATGCAATGCATGCATTCCACCACTTTGTAACCTGTTGCGCCACAATATGCCTGTACCAAACATAATGTAATCAAGGGGAGGGTGTTTCCCCGTTAAGGGGGCCAAAAAAATGTGCACAAAAAAATCTAAAAGATTTCTTTGCATCATTTTTTTCTGCATTAAAGGGGGCACACCATTGGTTACAATGGGCCCCTATGAACTGGTCAGGGTTAGCACCAAACTTTTGACGCTAACCCTGAACTGTACATCAATAGCGTAAAAAATTCTGACGCTATTGCCCCCAACCATGCGCCATGGTGCGTTGTATTCCAAATGCAGTGCACACATTGCAGCGGTAGTGGGATGCTAAGGGGCGCAAGGAAAGTGGAGCTGCACTGGGTGTAGCGCCACTTTTTTAACTCTGCCCCTAAAATTCGAAGAGCATGGCAACTTTGTGCCTTACCAGGTGCCCCTTTCCAATAATGGAGGCCCATAACAAACACCGAGTGGCGGAAAGCACCATGAGTGGGCAAAGGCTGCATCCAGAACATGAGGGCATGGTAGCAGCTAATCCTACCCTCAGGGTGTGAAGTGTGATTAAATAACTATATCCATCACCCTGTGAACCTAAGTCTAGGTGCCCCATTGCTGAAATATAGAACCAGAGCCCCGGGTGTTAGGATTAAGACAAACAGTTGTTCCTCAACTCCCTGTGCTCCTTGGACTTGTTTGCATGTAACCATGATAAGCACTGCATCTTGTCTCAAGTTCTAGTCTCCATTTTGAAAACGTTTCATCCAATTGCAAAAATCACTAAGGGGCAGACTAAGTTAAACATCTAGGAGTACGGGAAGCACCACTGCAGGAGTTCTTATTTGCTTTTTCTTAGCTGCTTCAGTGAAACAGCATGAACATCCAACCAGTGGCGTAACGCAAAATGATGGAGCCTCCTGCAGAATTTGAAGGGTTGTAACTCCCCTGCACCACAGAGTATGCAGAGGCCTGTGTTACTCCCTTGTGGGCAACTCCCTAATGTAAAAGTAAACAAGCATTGGCATAGCAAATAGATCCTGCTTTTGTGACCTTATAGGCCCATTTTGTTTGAGCATGTTGGTGCATTCCTTCATACTATTAGCATTAGACTGTAATGAATAGAACATTCCCTAGAGGGCACCCTAATAAAAATAGCATTTGGAAAAAGCATGGTCATGTAACCATATAATCAGCACCATAGGGCATAACCACATGAAAAGAGAAGGGCAGAGACCATTACAGTGTAACCGTATATTCAGCCCCTAGAGGACATAGTGCATTACACATTTTCCAGTCTAGCAGGCCTGCTAGAAAAATATTCCAAACAAGGCCTTAGAATACAAACTACTCCCAGCTGGAAAGCAAAAGCTTCAGCTATCAGAGAACTTAAAAAGACATTGAATGGTAGGAGAGGTTATGATTTTGGGGTCCCCCAACCTAGTGTGGGGACCCAGAAGATGAGCTGGACAGAAAGAGCATGTTGTGCAGAACGTTTTTGTGGTCCCATTGTCCAAGAACCACCTCAGGTTTATTATGCATTATGGGGCGAGTTTCCCTGAGTGCAGTGAATATTGTCGTATTGGCTTTGCTGCTGTGCTGGGAGTGTAGCTTGAAGTATTCCCTTGGTTGATTTTCTATTTGAAAGTGCCAGTTTGCATATTTTTCAACTGCTGAACTTGAGAAGAATTTTGGAATGTGGCTGCAAATTTAACTGGTGCTCATGTAAAGCACTCCAATCTTCCGGTCAAGTTTGCGTTATATAAGTGAATAAATAAAGAATCTGCTTCCAGCTTCCAGCCTTTGTTGGGTGCGGGTGCAGACATTTTAAAGAAACAGCGAGATGCCAGAGGAAGAAGCAACATACCACAAGTGCAAAGCAGAGAGGCAAAAGAAAAAAGTAGTGCACCAACACTGAGGTTGGCTGATTCTGCAATAATCCATGTAACAGGGTCAGTCTCCAATGGAGTAACAAAACAGCCTCAAGGTGGGACAAACCTAAAGCACTTACCTAACAAACCAAAGGAATTTTGGCAGGCCAGGGAACGAATGAAAGTGAAGAGCGTGGTGAGAGCCCACAGAAGTAGATTAGAGCATTTCGAGAGACAGCGCATGCGCGCTGCCTAGGCTCGACCTAAAAAGAACGCACAATCCTCCTTGTTTGCACTAATTGCCTATAAATATTCCCTAAATATTTCCTTTTAGATGTTTTTTAGACCTGTAGGATTATGTAAAAGAGAACTATAGGAGTATTTTGTTAGGTACTACAGAGTACCTTCATGAATGGGCCCGAATCTTTTAGGAGAACCCTTTAACAAAGAAGATGTATGTGATGTTGGATTTCATTACAGTTCGTAGAAACATATTTTTAACAGTTATTTTATTCGCTGGACTATAGGAAATATACAAAAAGTATGTTTAGTAATACACTGAATTTTACAAATATTCCCACATATTTCATCAGAAATGTGACAGGTAACTCCCTTTTACATTTTCTACAAAAGGACACAATTGAAGCAATATAATTGTATATTGTAGAATATGTCCTGGTTCCAAATGCATAGTTAAACCAGACAGTGTTTAATTAGATGCGCAGTTCATTCCTCTTTCTGTACTTTGAAAAGCTAAATTGCTTGTTTTAAGTAATCTGGATGGTGTGAAGAGAGTAACATATGGTTATGAATATTGTCATATGTCCTACAGTGTTATAAACACCATCAATAGACAGGGATTTGAGCAAACAGTGCAGCAAATGTATCGATGCCAATCAAGCCGCTGCTGCAGAGAAATCCCATGCTGTGTCTGTCACTACACTAAAAGTTGCTGTCTCTTCAGATCCTATAACTGAGCTCACACGCTGGGAAAACTCAAATGAGTGAGAAAATCCAAATCAGATACGTGGAAATGAGTGATATTTGCAATGCATGATTGAAAAACAGTTCAAACATTTGATCACTGCATGACAATCAGTAGAAAAGTACATAAACGAGTAACTAAAACAAATCAAATCCTAGCCAGTAGAAAGGCGCATTTTGTACTAGCTAACAACAAATTTTAAGCACAATGTGTACTGGGAGCAATATTTCAAGGACTACATCGATAGGCGAATTTAGAGCTTTCTATCAGGGACTTTAGGTTTGTGACTGCAATCTGAGAGCTATGGACGTAAACCAACTTCATTACTAGTTTATGCTTTTCACATCATGCCGGCAGGCGAGTGAATGCTAGCCACTGATATCTGCACAAGCCTTCTTCTATGGATAGTCAATCTTAAACCCCCCTATGTTGGCTAAATTGCACCTCTTTGTTGGCCTTCAAGTTTCAGTTCCATTTCAAATCTTCATCGCAAAGTGTATCATTGTTTATCTCCTTTGCAATTGGATTCAGGCAAAACCATGGTCGGATCCTGAGTACTGGAAATCTAGTCGGAAGCATGGAAGAATGTGGCCTGCTGCAGCGCTGGTAGTTAGTTATGAACTTGTAGCAACTTCTAATACCCAACATCTTGGCCTCTTTCTGTACAGATCAGCAACACTGTGAAATGTGTCAGAGTTTACTTTGTGCTTGTTCCAATACTTCCTTATGAAATGCTCCCCGGTTGTGCCACTGTGTCCCTATTGAGATTGATTGTGAATACCACAAAGCTTAGCCTGTTATCTGCTTCATCTGATCTCTACCTGTGCCATTGTTTCATCTTCTTGATAGATTTCTGGTATTGTGTTAACCTTAAACACTCTGGGGGGTAATTTATGAGAGGACTGTGCCACTTTTAGTGACACACCAGTGGCGCAAATCTCTCAACCATTTCTGTGAGGCTACACTTTGCATGGCTTTGAATGGCCTCATAATATGCTATAAGGAAAGGCTGCGCAAATCGCTGTGTTGCTTTACTCTGCACCAGGGAGGCTTTCCATAGGGGTTACAAAGGGATGCAAGGTCATACGTTGTCATTGAGGATACCGTCAACAGGGAAGGGGGGTTTGCAATACAAAGTCCTGTGCCAAAGATGTGTCATGCACCAGATGGTTTCAAAGAAGTCACAAGGCTTACAATGCAGAATCCTGTACCACCGATAAGGATGCTGGCGATGAGGGGCTTGCAATGTGAAGGCCTGCATCAGGAATGCGTCATGCCGTGGCAGTCCCGTAGCAGAGCTTCTAGAAGGTGCATGGCACTCCACTGATTCTGCCACAGGATCACAGCTGAGTGGGCAGAGCACTTTCACATCAACTTCCAAGGGTCTAAGCCTGGGGTGCCACCAGTTTGGGGGACAGGACTCACAGCTGGCAGAGTCCAGTTGCTGGGTTCAAGGTTGTTGTAGCCTTCTCTGACCTTGAGGCTCCGATCATGAGGACAGCCACAGGCCCTTGGAGTCACTCTGGTGGTCCTGGGATCAAGATGAAGGTCCAGTCCTTCATCAGGCAGCAGGGCAGCAGGTACCCGGAATCCAGACAACAGAGTAGCAGTCCTTTTTTCAAAGCAGCACAGTGGTCCTTCTGAGTCTTTCACTGGTCCAGAGGTGTACTAAAGTGTTGGGGCTAAGAGTCAGACATTTATATCTGGTGCCCACTTTGACATAGGAAAGGTTCTGGAGGTTTCCACTCATGGAGATGATTGGAATTTCCTGCATCCCTGTCCAGGACTCAGATTGTAGAGGGTCACAACAGACTAGTGTCAAACCCTTTGTGAATGTGTGAGCCTTTGCGATGTGCATATGTGGTAGATGACAGCTCCCCCACCCATCAAGTCAGAGATGGCCCAATCTGCCAACACCTACGGCCCTTTGTTTCACTGTCTGGGAGTAATACACAAAGGCCAACTGCCAGCTACACCTAGTCATGTGACACAGTAAACAGGCTGCAGACACCAAATGTTGAGTCAAGAAAATGCCTACTTTCTAAAAGTGTAATTTTCAGAATTGTGACTTAAAGACCAATTTTACCATTAAAGAAGGCTTTAACTTACAGTTCTTTAGACACCAAACTTTACATTCCTAATTGCTCCCATTTCAACGTTATCTCTTATTAAATGTAATAAGTTAACCCAATGTTACTCAATGAGAGAGGCGGGCCTTGCTGTAGTGAAAAATGAATGTTTCACTACCAGGACATGTAAACTGTAAAACTACATATCCAACCTTTTAAATCTACTGCACCCTACCCTAGGGGAGACATATACTCAGAAGGACGGTTTAGGTTAGGCAAAAGGCTTATGTTGCCCAATCAATGTGACAGTTTAAAACTGTACACACAGGATGCAATGGCAGGCCTAAGTCATGTTCAAAAGGCAACTTAAGTGAGTGGCACAATAAGTGCTAGAGGCCCACTAGCAACATTAACTTTGCAGACCCAGTGTACATGAAGTACTTCTTTACTAGGGACTTATAGGTAAGTTAAATATACCCATTAGATGTAAGCCAATTTTACCATGTTTAAAAGAGAGAGCACACACACTTTGGCACTAGTTAGCAGAGATAAAGTGTGCAGATTCCTAAAGCCAGCAAAAACGCAGTCATCAAAAACAGACATCTGAGAGTGTTAGACCTAGCATCCTTGGCATGGTCTCCCCTGTCTTTTTTTGCCTCTGCTACCCATGTTTTGACTGTGTGCTGGACTCATTTTTTGCGGTTTTTAGTACTCTTGGCACTTTACCATTGCTGACCAGTGTTAAAGTACAAGTGCTCCTGTGTAAACTGTATGTGTAATTGGCTTATTCCTGATTGCCATATTTGATTTACTAGTAAGTCTCTAGTAGGGTGCACTAGAGGTGCCAAGGGCATGTAAATTGAATGCTAATGGTGGGCCTGCAGCACTGGTTGTGCTACTCACAGGGGTAGCCATGTAAACATGGTTCAGACCTGCCAATGCAATGTCTGTGTGTGCAGTTTTAAACTGCCAATTTGATCTGGCAAGTGCACCCATTTGCCAGGCCTAGACCCTCCCTTTTTTTACATGTAAGGCAACCCTAAGGTAGGCGCTAGGTAGCCCCATGGACAGGGTGCAGTGTATGTTAAAGGTGGGACATGTACTGTTGTGTTTTACATGTCCTAACAGTGAAATCTTTGGGAAATTTCACACCTCTATCACACCACTTTCCAAGTGAGGTTAGGCTAGGGGATGTTTGATAATTAGCCTTCTGACGGTTCAGGCAGGTAAAGGGTAACTTTCTAATAGTTACTTTTTTAATATTTATTAGAAGTCCATTTTCACCATTTTTATTGGAATTTTCGTAACTATTAAAATAGTGGTTTCTTTACTTTTCTAACTGGTCCCATTCTAGATATACAGTATCAGTATTTTAATCTGTACTCCAGTGGTTTTCTACATAGGACAACTGGGCCATACTTAGTGAAAATTGCTTTGAGAACTATGTCACTGTAGGAACATAGTAACATTAATTTTCTACATGTCCCACTTTTAAATACATTCAATCTACCTTGTGGTATGCAAGGCTTACATAGGGGTGATTTACTAATATTTAAAAGGGAGATTTTTACCTGGTAACTGTCACAGTGCAGGTTTTACAAAGCTACAGTCAGGCTACATACAATGGCAAGCCTGGAGCCATACCATATTTTCATTTGTCACACTAGTCAATGGCACAATAAGTCCACAGGTGACATTTTAAATTTCTATGCAATAGGCATATTGTTGGCACCTTATGCTGTGGCCTTTTAAGGAGGTTAATTAGACCAGTCATTGATTAGCCAATTTCTACTTGTTTTAAGGGTCAGAGCACATATACTGGGCACTGAATAACAGTGCCTTAATTGTATTTATTTTATCAGTTGTACCATTTGCGTTTCACCAAAAATGCCATCCAAAGTAAACCTCAGATAGCAGACAGGAATTGTGTCCCTAAGGTTGGGGTGAAACAGCGTGTCTTACACGTTGCACTGCAGGTTTTTTAATGTGGCAGTCAGGCTAAAATGGTATGTCTGGAGCCATATTTTCCGGTGTCACAGTAGTGAATTGCGCAATATGTGTTGCAGTCCACAAGTGATATTTTAACCATCTACTTGATAGGCATATTTTCTGCATCATATACTATGGCCTTCTAATGAAGGTAAATATGCCAATCAAGGATTAGCCTATTTCTACAAGCTTTGGGGGTCAAAGCACATTTCTGGGCACTTGTCAGCAGTGGCCCACAGTGCAGAGTCTAAAAAGCAGCAATACAATTAAGCATAAAAGGGGATACCCAAGACAAGTGGACATTTTCTTATTAAATATTTAGATGGAAGGCACTCACCCATCTCTTTAATATTCATGAATTCCTCTTGTTGACTTGGAAACATGAAGACATCCAAAGGGTGAAAACAAGACTCAATCTCTGGTGAACAAAGATCAAAATCATTAGGAGGACCTTAAAGAGAAGCAACAAAAAAAATACTTTCTTATTTGTACCATTTATATGCTACTGAAAATACTATCCAAGGTACACCTCAGAGAGCAGACAGGACATGTACCCTTAAAGATGGGTAAAATAGATTGTTTAGAGAAATGGTGAATTCATAGGAGTCAGTGAGAAATCAGTTGGGCATACTTTGGAGAAAATCTCTCTAATAGATCACTCCATAAGTATTCAAATATTGATGGTCACAGATTTACTATCTACTAACGTTGGTAGATGGATATTTGTACCAAACATTACACCTCCTTGAAGCAAGTGTAACTGTGGAGCAATTTTTTTAACTCTTTTCCAGCTTTGCATATGTGCTGCACTGTACAGCACACCAACAAGATCGGAAAGGTGTACAAGAATAGTTTTCTACGGGAAGTTCTCCTTTCGGTACAAAACACGTTTAATAGAACACACACACACGCACCCATTCACACACTTTTACTATGGTGCAAAGGCTTGTCTGTTGGTGCTTGGCAGCCAAAAGTACAACAGCGCAGACTGAGAAAATGATAGCTCCATATTTCAGTAGGTATGGTGCTGTTCTACTTGGTAGCTGAGGTTAATTGAATGAAAAGTTATCAAGGGGCAGCCTTGATTTCTTTAAGTAACAGGTTGTCGTAAGATGTTGTAATGGTCTTTAAAGCATTACTATATTTGTGTAGTTCCTAGTTTATTATACATTGATTATAAATTGTGTAATAAGCAGAGAGGAGCACTGTGGATTGTTTGCAGTGTGGCAAATATGAACTGCTGTGAAAGAGGGTAGGATTATCTCTGGTAGAATGTTCTTACTGTTTAGGGAGGAGCGTGAAGAACAGAAGGACTGCACATACTGTTTGAGACCTGTGAAGAGATTTGATGGATAGGACCTGCTCCCACTTGTACTCACAACCAAGAAGTTGATTCAGAGGGTCAGTTCGCTGACCTCTTGTTAAGCTATATGGCCACGAGAAGCTGTAAGACTCCTTTTTCTAAAAAGCCCAGCTAGTTCTAATTCTAACTGCCCTGGACCCTGATGGTGGCTTTTGCTGGAGCGAATCTTGACCTCCAAGTGCTAGTCCTGATCCTTGAAACCATTGGCTATGTCAAAGTGTGTGCGTCTTAACATCCTGAAAAACCTGGGACTCCGAAACCTTTAGGCTCCAAAGAAGTCCAGAGGACCAAATCTACCCAATGAAGGTGCATTGCAACTGGGCTGAAAATTCAGCTTTCTCTCTCTCTGACATTTCTGCAGCTGCAAATCTGTTTGAGCAGAACCTCACTGAGAAGGCATTAAGCCCCATGGAGCCCTATTCAGCTATAGCCTTCAGCCTTTTCCCACTGGAAGAATCAGAGTTCTAAAGAAACGAATATGTCTGAGTGTAGAAAGCATGACCGTGCAAAGGTGCCAAAGTGTCTGGTCGGCGAGAGGACTTCCTTGGGCATGAATTTCGAATTTTTCTCATTGGTGCAGTTCCCATCTAAAATAACAGCTTCATCAAACCTAGTCTAACATCTATCCCACATTGTGGAGTCTGTGTTGGATATAGCATGCTGCCTTGCTCCATTGAAGGACCTTGAGTTCCATTTCAGGACCAGGGCGTGATTATGACCTTGGCGAAGGGGATTACTCTGTCCTAAATGTGACTTATATCCCGTCAGCTGTGTTACAAGTTCCATAGGATTTAATGGAACTTATAATATGGAAGGTGGGATATCGGTCACATTTGGGACAGAGTAATACCCTCCGCCAAGGTTGTAATCAGGCCCCAAGTCTGAAGGTATAATCTACAAATGGGTCAAATCTGGTTGATATATGAGACAGTGCGCCATCACAGTTGGCATCAAATCACACCTAGGTTCTGGGCAACCACAACTAGTTGAATCACAATAGCACTTATTGCTTCTGTTCATTAAATTATTCTCTAGTTTTTCTAAATTGGAGTGCAATTTGTATTGTGTTGTTTTCTGATTTTTTAACTGTTTTGGTACTCTCTTGTCATCAATCCTTTGGGGTGAGGTGTCTGGATAACTCTTGGATCACTTTTATTCAAAGGGGTTCCATACAGCTATTCTCTTTTCAAATACAGCTGCTAGCACATATGTCAGGATTTGTTTGTGTGGGCTGACCTGGCATTAGTGTGTCTCTTCCTCTGTAGGAAGTTTTCCCATGCATGTATGCAGAGACCAGCTGTCACTTCTTTGCCGTATTAGACTTTTCATCAGTGACATTTTCTGGTGACTTATAGCTGTCAAAGCAGGAGGGGCTGTGCTTAAAAATCCATTATTTGAGAGCCATAATTATCTTAGCTGTTCACACTTCCTTGTACCTTCTTGAACTGAGGAGAACCTATGAAAATATACAATTACCATGCACTTCAGGGAGCTACAGTGAGTGCACAATAATATCAAACGATATTGTGATAAAAATATTGTCTAACAGAATATTGTAAAGATAAGTATAACTCCACATGTATGAACCTTGACAAAAATGTATACATTCTTTTATTGCACAAAATGCAGTAGCATAAAAACTCATATTTTACAGGGAATAAGTTGCCTGTGAAATACCACTTTCATCATCATAATGACAACCTCCAAACCACTCTTCAGAACTTTAAAATTGTCAGGGCTATGAGGATTATGGAACTAGAAGGATCAAATTAGACAGCATGTTTTCTAAATTATGCCACTAAATGTGAATAATTCAACATTCTCTGGCAGTATTATTTTCATTAATTTCTGCTGAAATCTGTAAACTTTAAAAATTATGGGGCAAATGTAGTAAATCGGATATTATGATTCATGTTATATTGTTATACTTCTTATAATACTTTATATATGTTATTTTTCTGCAGCCACAGAATGGTCTAAACCCACAGCCCTCGCTGTTGTCCATTTTTTATTCACAATTTGTTTGTGAAAGGAAAACCACAACTAAGTGCTTTAATCTCAATCTGTTTGGATTGTTAAATGACATTGAAGAAAACAGCTTTTTAAAGGGAACTATCCCAAAATAAATGTAATATAGAAACACATAACAGATACAGGGGGTCATTTTGAGTTTAGGGAACGAAAACTCCTTCTGCCACACTCTTGACAAGGTGGCCGCTTGCGGCGACCTCCCCGCTGGAGTTACCAAGGGTTTCCCGCAAGGTCGGCAGGTGGAAATATAAGTTTCTGTCCGCTGGCCTAGTGGAAAGAGGCTACAGAATTGTCTCTGGCTTGTAATTGAACCGGTGGCAATGCTACAGGCATCAGGGTGCACCAGCACCTTCGCAATGTTGACTGTCTGCAAAGGTGCATGGACAGTGCAGGGGTCCCCTGAGGCACCTTGCACCTATTCTCTGCCAACCTTTACATGGTGGTGTAAAGGATAGTGGAGAACGTGCCCTGGAGGATTAGGATCTCTGCCACCGACAGATCTCCGGGATCCAAGATTCTGAGGGAGCTAGCGGTTCTGTGGTGGCCGGACCGCCAGGGTTGTTATGTGGCATTCGGACCGTGCATCCGCGGTGGTGCAAACTGCCACAATAAGTGTGGCAGTCATAAGACAGCCACACTCGTAATCAGGCCCACAATGTGTAATATGGTGCTATATTGCCATCTCTGGGTTCTGATGACGTTTATAAACCACTGGGCAAGAGCATCTCCAAGACTAAGAAACATCTAAGAATCCACGAGGCCCTGATGCCCTCCAATACCCATTCAAATGCAAAGGTTCCATAAAGCACTCTTCCAACTTCTGTATGTGAAAATCTGGGAGCGTCAGAATGGCCCTAGCACCGGCTGTGGTGCAGTGTCAAGGCATCAAGAGAGCACACATTTTGGCAGTCAAAGTGGTGCTCACCCACATTTGTGAGGCATTCAATAGGCCTTCTAAAGTCAATATTGTTTTATCATCTGCAAATTTGCAGTTCTCCTTTCCCTAAACCCCAGTAGAACGTGATTCTTTTTGTTTATTGGTTTTGGTAGTGATGCTTATTTGCAATGTTTAAGCTGATATATTTAGATAAAGTGAAATGTAATATATTTGTTGCATGAATATTTGTTCTATAGAAGTATTTTAGGTTACTGTCACACAATTGCTTTGGTGTCTAAAGAGACAGGTCCTGCATTCAAGGAAATTCAAAATACTGCGTGGCTAAAAGCCTTATAACATCGATTGTAACCAAATAGTAGCTGTTAATTGTATTCTACAAAATGAAACTTAATCAGGTGTTTAATTAAACCATCTAAAGAGTTTGTCTTTGAAACATAGCATATCATCAGATGATGTCAGCGATACTGCTGAATAATTTTACTGAGGTTCACATTCACACGCTGACATGGACAAACGGTTCATTGAATTACCAGATGTTTGCACTTCATGTCATCTGAACCAAAAGCTGATATTATGTCATCTGGTTATCTATTCCACCAGCCTGTCCAAAGAGATAAATGAAGAAGAGCATTTCAATCAGATCCTGTTTATTTCTGCATGTTTAGCAAAGAAAAGCTGTTTTTATGTACTCCATCTCTTTTTCAACCCTAGGTTTGGGGAAATAATCTCACTGGCGATGCAGGTGTATATTCTTGGGCTAATATTGCAGTATCAACAAATGTGGATTCCGTTTTATTATTTTGAATATTCTATGATGGTGCAAGCTCGCTGTATAACTGAATACGATATGGCACAGCAAGCAAAGGACATAAAAGGTATAATTGCTCACTACGAAGTGGGTCAATTAGGGAAAGCCAGGGGCAGCTCCTGCCTCGCACAGCACAGCCTTTGACAACCTTGGCACTGACCATAATAGCCCTGGTTTCAGGGGTCATGAAGGCACCAGCAAGAGCAAAAAGTGAAAAGTGTTCTCAGCGCTGAAGTGTGAGGCAAGCATGAGCGTCAATTCACCAAAGGGCCAGGAGTAGCAGAAGTGACATCACACACCATTCGACCTTTACATTCACTCACCCACAAGTTACACATAAACACACAATCACACATACACACACTCTCTTTTTAAAGCATTTTTTGTTACCTCAACTGCTAGGGAGGGTCACATTCCACCTAACTGAACTCCATTTTTGTTACACTAATAGTGAATAATATGTTAGTATTCACTGCAATAAAAATTGACAAAAAACAAGGAGATTGCCGCCCCAACCGATGTCCCTAAGGGCGAGCTGGCCAGTGTAACTGGCAATGATTTTACCATCTCTGAGACCAGGGGTCACAAATGCAGTTCCAGGGGTCGCAAGGGCAAGCCAGGGTCGTAGCTGCAGCCCCTAAATGACGTAGACAAGGTGTCAACCCCCATGGAGCCTTTGAGTGTTAAGTGTCCTTAATGCTGTGTGCAGTGTCTTCACTGATTAACAGGACATTTATTTATCGAGAGCAAGCACAGCCAGCTGTATTCATGTTTCAATTCTAAGTCATTAAGGTGGCGCTCACTGTTCTCTTCCACTTCAGAGAAACCCCGATGTGTCCAAGAGCTGCTTTTCTAGTTTTGTATAGCCAGGCTCTTATGTTTGTTGGAATGCTATGCTCAAACCTAACAAATTTAATTTTTGCTCCGTATGATGGTGTTTTTTATTAGAATCAAGGCATACATTTTCCACTGCTTTTGTTGAGGAATCAAACTGTAAAATTACATTGTTGCGATACTGTTAGAAATGGGGTTTTTGGTTGGCAGTCAGGTTGCCCTCTGTCCAAGCAAGAACCCTCACTCTAGTCAGGGTAAGTCACACACAATCCAAAATCAGCCTGTGCTCACCCTCCGGTAGCTTGGCACGAGCAGTCAGGCTTAACTTAGAAGGCAATGTGTAAAGCATTTGTGCAATAAATCATACAACACCATAGCATAACACCACAAAAATACACCACACAGTGTTTAGAAAAATATATAATATTTATCTGGGTATCTTCAGGTCAAAACGATCAAAGTTGCAATACGAATTTGTAAAGATATCACTGAAAAGTGATAGAGAGTGTCTTAAGTCTTTAGAAAGTAAACAAAGTCTCTTTCAAACACAAAGTACCTGGTTTCTGGTGGAAAATCTCCTCAGAGGGCCACAGGAGAAGAGGTGCGTGGAAAACTGGTGTGTGCGTCGATTTCTCCTCAGCACACACGGACTTGCGTTGTTATTTTCCACGCGGGGAGTCGGGAGTCGTCTTCCGGCGCGCGGACAGTCTCTTACTGTGGTTTGCGGGGAGTACCAGATGTCCCGGGTCTGTGCGTGGATTTTCCTGCTTGTTTTCCGGCTGCGCGTCGTTCTGCGGGGCTGCGCGTCGAAGTTTCGATCTCACGGCAGGCGTCGCGTCGATTTCTCCGGCGGAGTCGGGCGGCGTTGTCCTTGCGAGCCCGTGCGTCAAAGTTTTGATCTCACGGGAGGCGTCGCGTCGATTTCTCCCGGGAAGTCGGACGGCGTTGTCCTTGCGAGGCCGTGCGTCAAAGTTTCGGTCGTCCCGAAGGCGCCGCGTTGATCAGCGTCGGTGTGCGGCGTTTTTCTTGCCGCGGAACAAGCTGTGCGTCGAAAAGTTCGGCGCACGGAGCGTCCAAGAGGAAGGGAGAAGTCTTTTTGGTCCTGAGACTTCAGGGAACAGGAGGCAAGCTCTATCCAAGCCCTTGGAGAGCACTTTTACAGCCAGACAAGAGGTCAGCAAGGCAGCAGGCCAACAGCAAGGCAGCAGTCCTTTGTAGAAAAGCAGACAGGTGAGTCCTTTGAGCAGCCAGGCAGTTCTTCTTGGCAGGATGTAGTTTCTGGTTCAGGTTTCTTCTCCAGCAAGTGTCTGATGAGGTAGGGCAGAGGCCCTGTTTTATACTAAGTTGTGCCTTTGAAGTGGGGGTGACTTCAAAGAGTGTCTAAGAAATGCACCAAGCCCCCTTTCAGTTCAATCCTGTCTGCCAGAGTCCCAGTAGGGGGTGTGGCAGTCCTTTGTGTGAGGGCA
Organism: Pleurodeles waltl; assembly: GCF_031143425.1. Taxonomy (NCBI): domain Eukaryota; kingdom Metazoa; phylum Chordata; class Amphibia; order Caudata; family Salamandridae; genus Pleurodeles; species Pleurodeles waltl. The sequence goes on along the minus strand of NC_090446.1, from coordinate 722,904,044 downwards.
GGCCCTCCACCCTCCCAGCCCAGGAAGACCCATTCAAAATGCAGATGTATGCAAGTGAGGCTGAGTACCCTGTGTTTGGGGTGTGTCTGAGTGAATGCACAAGGAGCTGTCAACTAAACCTAGCCAGACGTGGATTGAAGGGCACAACAAGATTTTAGTGCAAAGAAATGCTCACTTTCTAAAAGTGGAATTTCTAGAATAGTAATATTAAATCCGACTTCACCAGTCAGCAGGATTTTATATTACCATTCTGTCCATACTAAATATGACCTTCCTGCTCCTTTCAGATCAGCAGCTGCCCCTTCAACAATGTATGAGAGCAGCCCCAATGTTAGCCTATGAAGGGAGCAGGCCTCACAGTAGTGTAAAAACGAATTTAGGAGTTTTACACTACCAGGACATATAACCACACAAGTACATGTCCTGCCTTTTACCCACACAGCACCCTGCTCTAGGGGTTACCTAGGGCACACATTAGGGGTGACTTATGTATAGAAAAAGGGGGGTTCTAGGCTTGGCAAGTACCTTTAAATGCCAAGTCGAAGTGGCAGTGAAACTGCACACATAGGCCTACAATGGCAGGCCTGAGACAAGGTTAAGGGGCTACTGAGGTGGGTGGCACAACCAGTGCTGCAGGCCCACTAGTAGCATTTAATCTACCTGCCCTAGGCACATGTAGTGCACTCTTCCAGGGACTTACAAATAAATTAAATAGTCAATCATGGATAAACCAATCAGTAGTACAATTTACACAGAGAGCATATGCACTTTAGCACTGGTTAGCAGTGGTAAAGTGCCCAGAGGTCAAAAGCCAACAACAGGTCAGAAAAAAATAGGAGGAAGGAGGCAAAAAGTTTGGGGATGTCCCTGTCAAAAAGCCAGGTCCAACATGACCCCCTACCAGTCTAAAGCCAGGGGAGAACAATCACTATCCTGATTTACTTCCCTGTTTGAGGCGACAGAACAAGGACCCAGGCCCACAACAGCAGGGGCATGCTCCAGTTCTTCGCCTTCCTGACTCCAATTGGATCACTCTGTCCATACTCTCAGGGCCCACTAAGCCAACCCATGGGGAACCTTTCTCCTTACCTGCGGATCCCATCTGTGCAGCACCTAACCTTACTTTGCTCACAGATGTATCCCAGGAGCAGGATAGTACCACCATGACCAACACAGTGGTGTTGCCCACTCTACCCCCGGGGTGTGACACTTGTCCCCTCCCCAGGGATAACTCTGTCCACCCGGACAGCAAGCCACAGTGATTACTGACAGCTGCCAGGAATGAGAGCCAGGCCTCTCAAAGCTCTCCAACCACTGTGGCTGTGGAGAGTGGGGGGCGGTAGCCCCAGGTGCTGGGCACCCTTTAACCACTCTCCCTTCCACCAGGTCAGGGATGACAGCCTGAACCTGGTCCTCCCCTCTGGGGCTCTGTACCCTCCCTCCTGAAGCGGTACCCCCAGAGTCCAACATGGTCAGGGTGCTTACAGAAGTCGCCCTGTACCATTCCTCCACCAGTGCAGGGCTGTTAACCTGCAACTGGCCCTCCAACCTGGGGTCTGTACCTTCAGGTTGGACTAGGGCCCGGGGTGAGGCTTCCCTCCCCCTGCCCTCCCTTCTGGGGTCCAGCACCCTCCAACTAGGAGTGGCCTCCTCAGAAGACAGCATGGTAGGGGCACTGTTATCAGTAGCCCCTCCCTCCAGGTCCGGGGGGACATCCTGAACCTGGTCTTCCAGCCCAGGGTCTGTACCCTCAGACTGGATCACTGCCTGGCAAACCAGGACTTTCTGGGAGGCACACCTACCCCCCACCAGGTCAGAGTTTAACCTCTGCACCTGACCATTCAACTCAGAGTCACCACCCTGAAGTTGAACAATTGCCTGGCACGCCAGGACTTCCTGGAGGGCACACTGACCCTCCCCCAGGTCAGAGTTTAACCTCTGAACTTGGCCATTCAACTCAGAGTCACCACCCTGAAGTTGAGCAATTGCCTGGCACTCCAGGACTTCCTGGGAGGCACACCTACCTCCCACCAGGTCGGAGGTGAACCTCTGAACCTGGTTCTCCAACCCAGGGTCACCACCCTGAGGTTGAACAATTGCCTGGCACGCCAGGACTTTCTGGGGGGCACACCTACCCCCCACCAGGTCAGAGTTTAACCTCTGAACCCGGTTATCCAACCAAGAGTCAGCACCCTGAGTTTGGACAACTGCCTGGTACACCAGGGCTTCCAGGGAGGCACACCTACCACCCACCAGGTCAGAGTTTAACCCCTGAGCCTGGTGCCCCAACCCAGGGTCACCACCCTGAGGTTGGGCAATTGCCTGGCACGCCAGGACTTTCTGGGGGGCACACCTACCCCCCACCAGGTCAGAGTTTAACCTCTGAGCCTGGTGCCCCAACCCAGGGTCACCACCCTGAGGTTGGGCAATTGCCTGGCACGCCAGGACTTTCTGGGGGGCACACCTACCCCCCACCAGGTCAGAGTTTAACCTCTGAACCCGGTTATCCAACCCAGAGTCAGCACCCTGAGGTTGGACAACGGCCTGGTACACCAGGACTTTCTGGGGGGCACGCCTACCCATCAACAGGTCAGAGCTTATCCCCTGAACCTGGTTAGCCAACCCAGAGTCACCACCCTGAGGTTGAACCATTGCCTGGCAGGCCAGGACTTCCAGGGAGGCACACCTACCTCCCACCAGGTCAGAGTTTAACCTCTGAGCCTGGTTCCCTAACCCAGGGTCACCACCCTGAGGTTGGGCAATTGCCTGGCACGCCAGGACTTTCTGGGGGGCACACCTACCCCCCACCAGGTCAGAGTTTAACCTCTGAAACTGGTCATCCAACCCAGAGTCAGCACCCTGAGGTTGGACAACGGCCTGGTACACCAGGACTTTCTGGGGGGCACGCCTACCCCCCAACAGGTCGGAGCTTATCCCCTGAACCTGGTTAGCCAACCCAGAGTCACCACCCTGAGGTTGAACCATTGCCTGGCAGGCCAGGACTTCCAGGGAGGCACACCTACCTCCCACCAGGTCAGAGTTTAACCTCTGAGCCTGGTTCCCTAACCCAGGGTCACCACCCTGAGGTTGGGCAATTGCCTGGCACGCCAGGACTTTCTGGGGGGCACACCTACCCCCCACCAGGTCAGAGTTTAACCTCTGAACCTGGTCATCCAACCCAGAGTCAACACCCTGAGGTTGGACAATTGCCTGGCACAGCAGGACTTCTTGGGAGGCACATCTACCTCCCACCAGGTCAGAGTTTAACCTCTGAACCTGGGTATCCAACCCAGAGTCACCACCCTGAGGTTGAATCTTTGCCTGGCATGCCAGGACTTCCTGGGGGGCACTCTCACCCCCCACAAGGTACACACCGTCCCCAAGGGCCACACAAGAGTCTGGTTGGCGCAGGTCTCCCGACCTCTGCCCATCCGGCAGAGTCTGGGTTTCCCCCAAACCAGAAACGGTTTCACCTGGGTCATTCCTGGGGGGCTCTGCTCTCAGAGCTGTCCCCTGACTCTCAAGGTCCTCCACTGGGGTCTGCAACCCCCTCGCAACCCTATGTCTGGACTTCTGCACCCCCTCACTAGGAGGGGTACTGCCAGACATCAGAACTGTTGGGATGCTGGCTACAGTCACCCCCCCAAGTTCTTCTGACACTGCTAGGCTTCCCTCAAAAGGTGGCCCTACGGTACAGGCTAGGCTTCCCTCCTGGTGTTCCCTCATGGAACCCTCTAGGACCTGGGACCTACCTGGGACAGTACAATCCTTTCCCACCTCACTTGGTTGGGAACCACCTAGACCACTCCCTTCAGGAGCACCCCCAAATGCCTCTTCAGACTCTCTGGTACTCACCCAGAAGTCTGCCTCCATTGTAAGTTCCCTGGGGTCAGAGAACTCACACTCCACCTGGTGTTGGCGTAGCTCTGGAAAATAATTACCAGACATATGCTCTCCAGCAATTACATCACTCTGCCCTTCACATGTATTAACCACAGTACCCTTCACTCAACCACCCAGTAACTCAACCTTGGAAAAGCACTCTACTTCACCCTCCTGAGACTGGTGAGACAGTATCTGTCTGTCCCTGACACTCAACCCATACTCTTCTGGGATGTCTCTACACTCTATTTCCAGGACGTCCACCAGGGGGGAACCCTTTTCTCTGTCACTCTCTGCTAGAGTCAGTAAAGTGTCCCTCCCCCCAGTAGGAATATGACTCCCTGTGCCAGTTCCCCAATCCTTCTCAGGGACCCTGTGCATAACGGGAACTACCTCATACCCTTGAACCGCCTGGGGTGTGTCAACTCCCTTCTTCAAGTTGGGCACCATATCTCTGGGCTTGTGCCCTTCTTCAGCAGTACTAGATGCAAGATTTTTGCTGCCACCATCTGAACTGGACTCAGCCCTTCCGGCCTCCAGTTTCAGCTCTTTACAGCTCAGCTCTTGAGCTGCAATCTTTTCTTCTTCCAGGGATAAGAGTATTTTTGCCTCAACCTCTGCAAGATACTCCTCTAATTGTTGCTCCTGTCGCCTTTGACCTCGGAGCCATTCATCTATTTCTGGGTCACTGTCCAACTCTGAGTAGTCTTCCTCCTCATGTGAGCAGTCTTCCTCCTCCTGTGCGTAGTCCTCCTCCTCATCTGAGGGGTACTTAGTCATTTGGTTTCTTGCTGCCTCTCTCTCTGCCCATCTTTCCTCCCCCCAGACTATGTAGTGATGGAGCATCTCTGCCTTAGTAGATCTCCTTGCTACAGGAAGGCCCCATTTTCTGCAAAGCTTCCTTAGGTCAGCCTTAGTGAGGTGGTCAGTACGAACAAAGAATGAGTAGGTACACAATCCCATTCTGATAAGATCTTCTCAGCAAAAACCAAAATTCAAAGTCCAAAATATCAATAGTATATCCAGGAGGACATCAGAGAATCCAAAGCCAAAAAAAGATGAAAAAATCAAGTTGACCTTCAACTGTGGGTAGGTAGTGAAATACTTAGCTACTGTATGTCACTGCACAAACACAAGTCCTATCCTCACCGCTGATCACCAATGTTAGAAATGGGGTTTTTGGTTGGCAGTCAGGTTGCCCTCTGTCCGAGCAAGAACCCTCACTCTAGTCAGGGTAAGTCACACACAATCCAAAATCAGCCTGTGCTCACCCTCCGGTAGCTTGGCACGAGCAGTCAGGCTTAACTTAGAAGCCAATGTGTAAAGCATTTGTGCAATAAATCATACAACACCATAGCATAACACCACAAAAATACACCACACAGTGTTTAGAAAAATATATAATATTTATCTGGGTATCTTCAGGTCAAAACGATCAAAGTTGCAATACGAATTTGTAACGATATCACTGAAAAGTGATAGAGAGTGTCTTAAGTCTTTAGAAAGAAAACAAAGTCTCTTTCAAACACAAAGTACCTGGTTTCTGGTGGAAAATCTCCTCAGAGGGCCACTGGAGAAGAGGTGCGTGGAAAACTGGTGTGTGCGTCGATTTCTCCTCAGCACACACGGACTTGCGTCGTTATTTTCCACGCGGGGAGTCGGGCGTCGTCTTCCGGCGCGCGGACAGTCTCTTACTGTGGTTTGCGGGGAGTACCAGATGTCCCGGGTCTGTGCGTGGATTTTCCTGCTTGTTTTCCGGCTGCGCGTCGTTCTGCGGGGCTGCGCGTCGAAGTTTCGATCTCACGGCAGGCGTCGCGTCGATTTCTCCGGCGGAGTCGGGCGGCGTTGTCCTTGCGAGGCCGTGCGTCAAAGTTTTGATCTCACGGCAGGCGTTGCGTCGATTTCTCCCGGGAAGTCGGGCGGCGTTGTCCTTGCGAGGCCGTGCGTCAAAGTTTCGGTCGTCCCGAAGGCGTCGCGTTGATCAGCGTCGGTGTGCGGCGTTTTTCTTGCCGCGGAACAAGCTGTGCGTCGAAAAGTTCAGCGCACGGAGCGTCCAAGAGGAAGGGAGAAGTCTTTTTGGTCCTGAGACTTCAGGGAACAGGAGGCAAGCTCTATCCAAGCCCTTGGAGAGCACTTTTACAGCCAGACAAGAGTTCAGCAAGGCAGCAGGCCAACAGCAAGGCAGCAGTCCTTTGTAGAAAAGCAGACAGGTGAGTCCTTTGAGCAGCCAGGCAGTTCTTCTTGGCAGGATGTAGTTTCTGGTTCAGGTTTCTTCTCCAGCAAGTGTCTGATGAGGTAGGGCAGAGGCCCTGCTTTATACTAAGTTGTGCCTTTGAAGTGGGGGTGACTTCAAAGAGTGTCTAAGAAATGCACCAAGCCCCCTTTCAGTTCAATCCTGTCTGCCAGAGTCCCAGTAGGGGGTGTGGCAGTCCTTTGTGTGAGGGCAGGCCCTCCACCCTCCCAGCCCAGGAAGACCCATTCAAAATGCAGATGTATGCAAGTGAGGCTGAGTACCCTGTGTTTGGGGTGTGTCTGAGTGAATGCACAAGGAGCTGTCAACTAAACCTAGCCAGACGTGGATTGAAGGGCACAACAAGATTTTAGTGCAAAGAAATGCTCACTTTCTAAAAGTGGAATTTCTAGAATAGTAATATTAAATCCGACTTCACCAGTCAGCAGGATTTTATATTACCATTCTGGCCATACTAAATATGACCTTCCTGCTCCTTTCAGATCAGCAGCTGCCACTTCAACAATGTATGAGAGCAGCCCCAATGTTAGCCTATGAAGGGAGCAGGCCTCACAGTAGTGTAAAAACGAATTTAGGAGTTTTACACTACCAGGACATATAACCACACAAGTACATGTCCTGCCTTTTACCCACACAGCACCCTGCTCTAGGGGTTACCTAGGGCACACATTAGGGGTGACTTATGTATAGAAAAAGGGGAGTTCTAGGCTTGGCAAGTACCTTTAAATGCCAAGTCGAAGTGGCAGTGAAACTGCACACATAGGCCTTGCAATGGCAGGCCTGAGACAAGGTTAAGGGGCTACTGAGGTGGGTGGCACAACCAGTGCTGCAGGCCCACTAGTAGCATTTAATCTACCTGCCCTAGGCACATGTAGTGCACTCTACCAGGGACTTACAAGTATATTAAATAGTCAATCATGGATAAACCAATCAGTAGTACAATTTACACATAGAGCATATGCACTTTAGCACTGGTTAGCAGTGGTAAAGTGCCCAGAGGTCAAAAGCCAGCAACAACAGGTCAGAAAAAAATAGGAGGAAGGAGGCAAAAAGTTTGGGGATGTCATTGTCCAAAAAGCCAGGTCCAACAGATACCATTTCACAGCCCCTGTTTTTTTTGTAAATGTGTACTCTGTCACATTTTCCATTGCTTTTTTAAATGTGATGAAAACTCTGTATTAGGCATTATTTTTTTTTTTTTTTCCTTCATGTCATAATTTGGGTTATTCATGTTTGCAGAGGTGGCTGGTGACGTTTGAAAGTCCTGGGGCGTAAAAGTTGGGCATAACTTTCATATAGCAAGTGACGCAAGCAAGTTCAATGGACACGCATTGGGTCCAGGGTGGGTCCTGCTCCCAAGAACAAAATTAAAAAAGATTGGCCAATGGTGCATTTTGAAAAGCAAAATACAAACGCTGTGGGATAGCGTAACTGGATGGACGGAATGCGGAACCAATCAAACATTCACCCCCAGTCACAGATCTGGGTTTAATCCATCCATTATTTTGCTCACCATGCCACCCCAGTTTGAACCCAGCCATATGCAAATCAGTCTTGACCCTGTTCCACATGGGAACAGTCCAGCCCGAACTGCCAGGCCAGGTTCTCCCTGGACCGGAAACAAGCATCCTGGGACCGGTTTCGGGGTTTCACCCCTCTTCAGCCAGGCTAGCTTGAATCCAGTGGCACAGTGAGCCCGGGACCCACGTCTGGGCATACCCGGCGCACTTAGGGCGGCAAAAGCAAAGCAAAATACAAACGCTGTGGGATAGCGTAACTGGATGGACGGAATGCGGAACCAATCAAACATTCACCCCCAGTCACAGATCTGGGTTTAATCCATCCATTATTTTGCTCACCATGCCACCCCAGTTTGAACCCAGCCATATGCAAATCAGTCTTGACCCTGTTCCACATGGGAACAGTCCAGCCCGAACTGCCAGGCCAGGTTCTCCCTGGACCGGAAACAAGCATCCTGGGACCGGTTTCGGGATTTCACCCCTCTTCAGCCAGGCTAGCTTGAATCCAGTGGCACAGTGAGCCCGGGACCCACGTCTGGGCATACCCGGCGCACTTAGGGCGGCAAAAGCAAAGCAAAATACAAACGCTGTGGGATAGCGTAACTGGATGGACGGAATGCGGAACCAATCAAACATTCACCCCCAGTCACAGATCTGGGTTTAATCCATCCATTATTTTGCTCACCATGCCACCCCAGTTTGAACCCAGCCATATGCAAATCAGTCTTGACCCTGTTCCACATGGGAACAGTCCAGCCCGAACTGCCAGGCCAGGTTCTCCCTGGACCGGAAACAAGCATCCTGGGACCGGTTTCGGGGTTTCACCCCTCTTCAGCCAGGCTAGCTTGTATCCAGTGGCACAGTGAGCCCGGGACCCACGTCTGGGCATACCCGGCGCACTTAGGGCGGCAAAAGCAAAGCAAAATACAAACGCTGTGGGATAGCGTAACTGGATGGACGGAATGCGGAACCAATCAAACATTCACCCCCAGTCTACATTCCGTCCATCAACTGTTGGTTTTGCATTTGTCACCCTAAGTGGGAAGGGTATGCCCAGACGTGGGTCCCGTGCTCACTATGCCACCAGATTCAAGCTAGCCTGGCTGAAGAGGGGTGATACCCCGAAACCGGTCCCAGGATGCTTGTTTCTGGTCCAGGGAGGACATGGCCTGGCAGTTCGGGCTGGACTGTTCCTATTGGGAACAGGGTCAAGACTGATTTGCATATGGCTGGGTCCAAACTGGAACGGCATGGTGAGCAAAAAAACTGATGGATTAAACCCAGATCTGTGACTGGGGGGTGAATGTTTGATTTGGTCTACATTCCGTCCATCAACTGTTGTTTTTGCATTTGTCACCCTAAGTGGGAAGGGTATGCCCAGACGTGGGTCCCGTCCTCACTATACCACCAGATTCAAGCTAGCCTGGCTGAAGAGGGGTGATACCCCGAAACCGGTCCCAGGATGCTTGTTTCTGGTCCAGGGAGGACATGGCCTGGCAGTTCGGGCTGGACTGTTCCTATTGGGAACAGGGTCAAGACTGATTTGCATATGGCTGGGTCCAAACTGGAACGGCATGGTGAGCAAAAAAACTGATGGATTAAACCCAGATCTGTGACTGGGGGGTGAATGTTTGATTTGGTCTACATTCCGTCCATCAACTGTTGTTTTTGCATTTGTCACCCTAAGTGGGAAGGGTATGCCCAGACGTGGGTCCCGTGCTCACTATGCCACCAGATTCAAGCTAGCCTGGCTGAAGAGGGGTGATACCCCGAAACCGGTCCCAGGATGCTTGTTTCTGGTCCAGGGAGGACATGGCCTGGCAGTTCGGGCTGGACTGTTCCTATTGGGAACAGGGTCAAGACTGATTTGCATATGGCTGGGTCCAAACTGGAACGGCATGGTGAGCAAAAAAACTGATGGATTAAACCCAGATCTGTGACTGGGGGGTGAATGTTTGATTTGGTCTACATTCCGTCCATCAACTGTTGTTTTTGCATTTGTCACCCTAAGTGGGAAGGGTATGCCCAGACGTGGGTCCCGTGCTCACTATGCCACCAGATTCAAGCTAGCCTGGCTGAAGAGGGGTGATACCCCGAAACCGGTCCCAGGATGCTTGTTTCTGGTCCAGGGAGGAGATGGCCTGGCAGTTCGGGCTGGACTGTTCCTATTGGGAACAGGGTCAAGACGGATTTGCATATGGCTGGGTCCAAACTGGAACGGCATGGTGAGCAAAAAAAATGATGGATTAAACCCAGATCTGTGACTGAGGGGTGAATGTTTGATTTGGTCTACATTCCGTCCATCAACTGTTGTTTTTGCATTTGTCACCCTAAGTGGGAAGGGTATGCCCAGACGTGGGTCCCGTGCTCACTATGCCACCAGATTCAAGCTAGCCTGGCTGAAGAGGGGTGATACCCCGAAACCGGTCCCAGGATGCTTGTTTCTGGTCCAGGGAGGACATGGCCTGGCAGTTCGGGCTGGACTGTTCCTATTGGGAACAGGGTCAAGACTGATTTGCATATGGCTGGGTCCAAACTGGAACGGCATGGTGAGCAAAAAAACTGATGGATTAAACCCAGATCTGTGACTGGGGGGTGAATGTTTGATTTGGTCTACATTCCGTCCATCAACTGTTGTTTTTGCATTTGTCAATGGTGCATTTTGAAGCAAAGGAATTTAGTGATAAAGCAAGGCTTATAAAACAGAGGGAACGTATAGTCTTAAAATATTAAACACATTAAAAACTGCCTCATATCTTACTACACTGATACGTTCAACAGTGACTGTAATGTGCAAATTGTACAGTGCAGCACCTTCAGCCCTTTAAATTGTGTGCTTGCCCAGTGTCTTGCATTGCATATGGCATCAACTTTGGGTTAAAAATCTCTAACCAGGTTTCGGGAACCAACCACAGCTGCTGGCTGCAATCAGTCTTTTAGAAGTATGTGCAGACAAGTCTTTAAGTGGGATGAAAAAGTGGGGGCAATCTGTAGTAGGGAACGTGTCAAATACATTTTTGATTCCCATAGTGTGCCACCCGACCAGTATTTTGGTTTCTCTATGAGATGTAATTTCATCTAAATATATAACACAACATCTGACATACAGCTAAAACTTCAGTATGATTGGCTTTGTCAATGGTTGTTAGCTGTTTAAGATAAATGAGTAAGCATTGATTTGTTATAAATAATACACATTGGAAATGTTTTAAGTCTGTTACTGTGAATCTGTGAATCAAATACTGTTGAGGTCAGTTATGTGCGCTTTTTGTTGGATATGTATGCCCCTTTTCTCCGCACATCTCATTCATTTGCACATCTTCAACCACCTCTCTTTCCTCTTTAGCCCCAATTTTTCTCTCTCCCCTGAATGCACTTCCTTGCATCTCACTCAGTTCACAACCCCCAAACTTACACTGCACTCACTCACATTTAAGAAATGAATTTTCTTTTGTATTTTAAATATTTGACATCTTTACACACAGAAATTTAATTGCAACTGAAATACATGACCATTGCTTTGTGTGCTCTGCAGAGAGGCCAACCCACGGACAGGCACTTTGCTTTGGCTTCAGCCTCAGCTATAGCTCTCAATGAAAGCCCCTCATAAAGACCTGGTGTCACTTAAAGTACGCACTAGGAGCTATCAGATGCACAAACATACAAGAAAACACAGACACACAACATGAAGAGCTAACACTCTTCAACATTGCAACATGCAACATTAAGTAACATGCAAAAGAAGAGAACTAAATTGCTGACATGCATTGCCTTAACGTTTTAACACTCATTGGTCGTAAACCAATCCATTAATGTTGCTTCTATTACTACACATCTTAGCTTGATAGCCAGCAAAGGCATCTCCAAAAGAGAATCTAAAAGGTAGGATCAAACTTTAATGAAATATGTCTGAACATCATACACCGAGGTCAGCAGGTACATTCAACGGTTGACTGTAACAGTAAAGCAAAGCTTTTGATGCAGTGAGAGATGAATGCATTCTTAAACAGCAGAGATTAAATCAAGGTATCCATCCAGTAAGGTTGATTGAAAAGAAGTGAGCGCCTTACAGTCTGCTCGGCCTGTCTGGATTTCATTTCACAATGAGCAATTAACAATGGATCCAGGGTTGCATTATATTCGAATGAAGGTTGTGTTCTAGTCAGACATTAGTGCAGTGTTGTACATTCTTCATAGAAGGCTCTATTGTTAAAACATGTGGATGACAACTTTGTTTCTCCAGACTGTGGGCAAAAGCAACAGGGCAGTAAATAGGTCGCTATAAATTCAGCAGAGCCTGTCACGCATCACTCTTGTTACGACTGAGAGACCTCCTATCATATACCACTTTATTACAGTGACCACTTCAAAATCACTCTGTTATGCTCTCTGGTTACTAAAATGTTGACCAGCCCATCATGAGGCCATATGGTTAAACTGAATCTGCAAGATATCAGGTTGTGGGGGGTGTATACAAACTCATTAATGTGGATATTACACCACACTATACTTTCCTCCGGGATGGATGGAGTCAAATACTTCAAGCGCCCATGTGTAATGTCTTTTGCAGAGCCCTGCAAACTGAACAAAATGTGGTGTGATGGACTAATCTACACCAGCTTAGTGATTGTTGGTAAAAGCTATAGCAGAACAAAGCTTTGGAAACACGTTTTGTTTCAGAGATGTGCATAAGAAGGAAAGCAAACACCTACAGAGGCCTGCAGCCTTAAACAGCAGAAGGCTCTCTCCAAACCAGCAAGCGACCAGTCATTACCATTGAGGTAGGCTATATATCAGAATTTGTCACTAAGTGAAGTGATCACGGTTGCACTCCACGTCAGTGCTAAAAAACACACACAAAATCAAGAGCTTGGCCCCACGGGGCACAAGATACATACAGTCCGAACCTGTTCAACCACATTGCCTAGAGTGAGATGGCTGGAGACGGGGCAGTCGCCGTCAAGCACATATGGAAAGAAGTATTCCTCATGCTACCTCCGTGCGAGCAGATCAGTCTGTCAAACATGCTCATGTGATGTAATGACTCCCTCTGAACATGCCAGCGGTTATTCAGTAAAAACAAATGTTTATATGCAACTTTGTTAGTGGTATTTGCATACCCTAAACTGGCCAAATGGTATCATGAAAACTTTAGCAGCATTGCACATGAAACCGGAAGAGTTACGGGATCTGAAGTAACAGCGCCCGGACTTTCGAGTGAATTACTAAGAAAGGGGAGGGGGCGGGATTCTTGCAGTGGTCTGCTGGACCTCGCCACAGAGCAATTCAATGCACCACGGCGATTAGCACCTGTGAAGAGCATTCTTGCGTGAAGCCCACCAGTGTCAAAAAAAAGTCTCCAGCACAGGCGTATCTGGAGAAGACATTCTAACAGCATTACACTGGACCGGGAGGCTGCTGTGGAAACGTGAGAGAAGCACCTGCTTAGATCACAGCAGTAAAGGAAGTAGAGAACTTTTATTTTTAGAGAAAAAATAAAATAGCACTTTGGATTGACGATTTATTCACACTGATCTTGTATGTTGTTACGTGCAGAATTATTTCCTTACGTGGTTGCCGAACTGTGGCCCGTATTTATACTTTTTTTAGCGCCGCATTTGCGCCGCTTTTTGGCACAAAACGGCGCAAACCTACAAAATGCAATGGCATTTTGCAAGTTTGCGCCGTTTTTGCGTCAAAAAACGACGCAAATGCGGCGCAAAAAAAGTATAAATACGGGCCTGTGTTGGCTAACCAGACGGACACAAATGACCGGAAATGTGCAGAGCTCGGGCCGAAGGGAATTGTTACTAAACAGCACTTCTTGCTTCGGGGTTGACAGCACATGGCAGGGAAGGTAGTCGCCAGGGTGGTGCTGATTTATTTTTATGGTCACCAAACTTACCTGGAAGCACGATGGAATTTAGAAGCTCTTTTCCAATCAATGCGTGCATGCGGCTCTCTTCATGCTGCACATAAAGGAAAGCAAGAGACAGTCTCCTCCCATCTCCGCACTTTGTCAAGTGACCTGCACAGACTGTCAGAGGCCCTAGCAAACCAATCCAGACGCTGCTCCTGATGTTACAGCAGCGTTTGGACTAACCGGAGCAGACAACCTCCCTGCTCATTTCTGAGCCTGGGAGATGCGACTTTGAGTCACCCCTGGCTCCGGTATGGGCTGGTAGACAGACTCTAAGCAACCTCTAATGTGCATGTCGGGCTGGCCAGGGAGAAGCAGCAGTCCAACCTGTCATGCGCACTTGACCCCCAGGTGCACTGCCGCTGGCTAACTCTGAAGGTGTCAGGGCTGTCAATAATATTGTTAAGCCCCACCCCCTCCTCAGGCCTGCACTGGCCCCTCCATGAGTCAGGAGCACCTCAGGCCAAAATGCTGCAACCGGCCCAGCAGCGGCAGAAATAGTGAAACAGTTTTAGTTTTACTAACTCACATTTAATTGGCGGGTTGGAGGGGCAAAGTATAAGTGGGGCAACGCCCCAGCACCCTAAGAGAGGCACCGCCTCTGCATGTTTAGTCTTTATGACCAGTTTATCTCAATCCTCAAATGTTGACAAACACTACCTAAGGGCTGATGCATGCTAATTAACTGCTACCCTTGAACTGTGATAAAATTAGCTCATGCTTCATTAATAGTTCCTAAATAGCGTTTAGTTCACTGACTCTTGGAAACAGTGCCCCATCACCTTCTGTGGGGTCCAATCCGACACTTGGCCCAGCAGCCTCCAGAAAGGTTTAGTCTTGTGTCTGGTATCGCCTTCTTCAATTGCAAGCCAATTACTTTTTCAAATTGACTTTGGCAAAGCACTCCACTACGTAACACTAAGAAAAATTTGATAAAGCTTATGGCAGTACACAATGCAGTAGCCAGTGCTTTACTTTCCTAAAAGGAAACATGTCTAACGCCTTTGGAAATTGCATTACTTCCTGCACGAGTCTAAGTGGAGGCTGGTGCAAGTAGATATTTCAAGCGGGCATAAGCCATAGGCACTACCTAGTCAGAAGGCCCACATAATACTGTGCAGACACACACAAAAATAAATGTTATATTGCTTTTAACTTTTGCGCTGCATGACAACTATGGAAGACTATTTCTAAAAACAAATATGTCCAGCTACCATGAATCTTAGATCTTGCATTGTTAATGTTATCCGTGGTGTGAAATGAGAGTTCACTAGCATTGCACTGGTGGAGGTTATGTTTGCACACTTAAAAATAACTGTGAAGTTCGTTCAATGCACGAAAAAAGTTTTAAATCAGTACCCATAAAACTTATATGAGCGAGAGCAGATTTACTATATTTACTCCTTTTTGACATTCACCAATATTACTAATAGTACACCTCGGAACCTCTGCCAGTTGCAGGTCTCCAGGCATATTACAGTGACTTCCTGTAGGCTGCTATTTTAGATATACAGCATTCCTCAAAGTGGAGATGTCCACGCAGAGGGAATTGAAACCCCAGTGTGAATGCACAATTTGAAAAGAAAAACATTTCCTCTGTGGAGAAAGGCCTTCCCCTATACCACCACCAAAGGTCGTTGTCACCTATTTTACTTCCCATCCTGGATGGAGCGATACTCTTTCCCTAGGGGTGGTCAAAATTCAAGGTTAGTTGAGTTTGGGAATGCCCACTGACATACATGACATACATGTTTATGGGCATTACCAAACTCCCATAGCAAACCATACCTTGTGAAGCCTGTTGCTCACCACTTCAGTGGGACTTAAGGGTGGTGCTTTAAGGGTTTGAGATTACCATGCGCTCTTGACACAGATGTCTGCACTCATTAAACCATTTACACCCATCAGAAATCCTTTTGTGGGTCACGGCATGCATTAAAAATGCAAGTTTATCTTTACAATGACTCAGGCCCATGTTTTTTGCATTGTAACAAAAATGTGCTTTCGGCTCATGATTTTCAGGGAATTGTCAGAAAGTAAATTATTATCTGGGATGAATGGAAGTCCACCATAAGTAATGGGTTCACTACCCTGTTCACTTCAGTCAAAGGTTTCAGAAAATTAAACCAGATTTCAATCCCTGGTAGCTAGGGCACAGGCAGACGGATATAACTGAATTAAAATGTGCAAAGTATTTAGAAGTATGAAAAAAACAGTGAGGAAGTCAAAAACACGACACAATAAAAATCCCACTCTAATTTAGAAAACTAGAGTAACATTTTCTAGGCTAGGTACTTTTAGTGCCTTGACCTGGTTAAAATTTCTACATTCAAGTTTAGTCCCTTTTTTGGAGCTTATGCTGTTCCAGTGGGACAAGGCTACAGACTTTATCCAATGATGACTTCCACAAGGCCATATACATTCTCGCTGACGGCCCACTGAAATAGACTTACTGCTGTGTAGATGCTCGAAGCAAGAGAACACAGCTTCTTCAGTCAACCAAAGTCATGCTAAGGGCAGATTGGCTAGAGTTGGTACCTGATGCCTGGAGGTCTGGAAGGTCAAAAATGTTCTAAGTCACTAATTTTTGGGGTTGTTAGGAGACGTCCAGTTAGTCACAACCAAGGTTCCCAGGACCTCAGGGACAGCACGTAGGTGTCAAGACTCACTCCATCAGAGGCCATCAGCAGGGTCAGGTCCAGGTCTAGTTACTACTGATTACTTGGGCACGTCAGCGTGTTGTATCCCTGTAATCCACAAAGGATCAACTTACTGAAACTTGGAATTAATTTCTTTGTCCTGGGTACAAGAGGGAGATGGTCCAGTGTTAGAAATGGGATCTCTAGTTGGCAGAGGTATGCACCTTGTCCAAGTAAGGACCACAATCTTAGCCAAGGTAAGTCACAACACAACCTAAATTATCCTGTGCTCACCCTCTGCTAGCTTGGCACAGAGCAGACAGGCTTAACTAGGAAGGCAATGTATAAAGTATTTGTTCAATAACTCATACAGTAACAGAGTGAAAACACTGCAATAGGTACTCTAAACCGGTTTAGAAAAATAGATAATATTTATCTGAATGAAAGAAGACCAAAACAATAAAGGTTTGATATACAAAGGTCAAGATATAAATTTTTGTTAAAGTAGGCCTTAATCCATAGGAATCAATGGGTTTATTTCATTAGCACAAAGTGCCTGGACTGCATCAAAAACAAAGACGTTGTGGGGCACAGGGGAAGTGAGGTGTCAGAAAACAAAGCATTGTGTTGATTCCTTACTGCGCAGAGGAGTTGGTGAGTAGGTTATTCCCACCCGGTTGAGACAATGCGTCGGTTCCTTTCAGGCAAGGGAGATGATGTGTCAATTCTCTCCTCTCAGGAAAAGTGATTCATCGATTTCTGGACAGGCGGCCGCAGTTTCTCACTTCGGTGCAGAGTCGATGAAGAATTGTCGCCAATGAAGATGCATAGAAAATCCAGACGTGTTGTGCTGTTGAGACCTGGTGAAACAAATGCTGTGTTGATTCTGCAGCTGCAAGAAAGGTGTGCCGATTTTTCTGGCACAGCCGTGGAGGCTTGGACTTTCCCTTCCAGGTGAAGTCTTTGATGGCCTTGAGACTTCTTAACAGTAGGCAAGCTGACATGCCCTTGGAGATCACTTGTGGTGGGATGGCAAAGTCTTTCCAGCAGAGTCAGGTAGCAGCAGGTCAGTAAGCAGGAAGGCAGTCCTTCCAGAAAAGCAGTCCAGATGACCCACTATATATACCCAAATGTGCCTTTGAAGTGAAGGAGACTTCAAAGAGTGGTGCACCAGTTCCCCTTTCAACTGTGACCTGTCTGCCCGGAGATCTGTGGGGTGTTAGACGTTTCACCCTTGGCGTGGTCTCCCTTAACGTTTTGCCACTGTTTCCCAGGTTGTTGATTTGGGCAGGACTCTGTTTTTGCTGTTTTTGTTACTATGGGCACTTTACCACTGCTAACCAGTGCTAAAGCACAAGTGCTCCTATACAAAATGTGTACGTAATTGGTTTATCCATGATTGGCATATTTGATTTACTAGTAAGTCCCTAGTAAGGTGCACTAGAGGTGCCAGGGCCTGTAAACCAAATGCTACTAGTGGGCCTGCAGCACTGGTTGTGCCGCCCACATAAGTAGCTCTGTAACCATGTCTCAGACCTGCCACTGCAGTGTCTGTGTGTGCAGTTTTAACTGTAAATTCGACTTGGCAAGTGCACCCACTTGCCAGGCCTTATGCTTCCCTTTTCTTAAATGTAAGGCACCCCTAAGGTAGGCCCTAGGTAGCCCCAAGGTCAGGGTGCAGTGTATGGTTAAGGTAGGACATATAGTAATTTGTTTTATATGTCCTGACAGTGAAATATTGCTAAATTCATTTTTACTGTTGCAAGGCCTGTCCCTCTCATAGGCTAAGATGGGGGCTACCTTTAAATATGATTAAAGTGTAGATCCCCTTGAACTCTGCACACCTTACCACTGCTAACCAGTGCTAAAGTGCATATGCTCCCTGTGTAAATTGTATGGTTAGTTGGTTTATCCATGATTGGCATATTTTGTTATTTTTCACTGTTGCAAGGCTTGTCCCTATCATAGGTTAACATGGGGGCTACCTTTAAAATATGATTAAAGTGTAGATCCCCATGGGGGCGGATGGACATGTGGAGTTTGGGGTCTCTGAGCTCACAATTTAAAAATATATATTTTAGTAAAGTTGATTTTAAGATTGTGCGTTTGAAAATGCCACTTTTAGAAAGAGGGCATTTTCTTGCTTAAACCATTTCTGTGACTCTGCCTGTTTGTGGATTCCCTGTCTGGGTCAGTTTGACAGTTGGGCTGGTTGCACCTCTCACTAGACAGTGACACAAAGGGAGCTGGGGTATAGTCTGCATTTCCTGGTGAGCCATCTGTGCTAGGAGGGAGGTGAGGAGTGGTCACTCACACCAGAAAGGGCTGTGTCTGCCCTCACCCAATGCAGTCTCCAACCCCCTGATGATTGTCTTGGGCCTGGCCTGGGCAAGGTAGGATTTCACAATCAGGAGAGACTTTCCTTTGAAGTAGGCCTACTTCAAAGGGCAAAATGGGTAGAAGAAAGGCACCCAAAACCACAGAATTTAGAATACTTCTAGAAACCAAGAGGAACCTCTGCCTGGAGAAGAGCTGAAGAGCCGAGGAAGAAGAGCTGCCCTGCCTGTGACTGTGCTTTGTGGAGCTATCCTGCAGTTGCTGCTTCTGCCTGTGGTAGATGACAAAGACTGGACTTTGTGTGCCTTCCAGCTTGTAAAGAACTCTCCAAGGGCTTGATTTATAGCTTACCTCCTGTTGTTTGAAGTCTCAGGGACAGCAAAGACTTCTCTCTGCCAGCATCTGGAGTCTCTGGGGAGACTCCTACCCTGCCAAGTGGTTCCCATGCAGTTCCTGGGACCCTGAAAGGAGAAGCTGGCAGCCCAAGAGTGAGAAATCCACGCACAGACCGCCGTGCGGGGAAAAGATCGACGCAACTCCGATCTGCGGCTGAAAAATCAACGCGCCGCTGGCTTCGTGGCTGAAAATCTACGCTCGTCTGCAACTCGATCGGAAGATCGACGCCCGGAGCTGGGGAAACGACGCGCAGCATCACTGACAGAGGCTGGTGAGATCGCAACCTGCGCTGCGTGGTTTTCAGACCATCGTACGGTTGAATTTCTGACGCAACGACTGCTGGGCGTGTAAAAACGATGCAAGGCCTCCCGGGCCCCGAGAGTGCTGACCAGATCGACGCATCGCTCTCCTGCAGGGAGAATAAACGACGAACAGCGACCCGACTAAAGGAGAAACGACGCAAGGTCTTAGTCGTGAGTGAAATCGACGTATCGCCAGCCCTTTTTGAAGCACACTCGGCTGTGCAGGGTTATTTTTGACTCACCCAAGGTACATTTTCACACTAACAGTGTTAGTGTGTGTTTAAAATTACATGAGGAGTCTTTTTGGTTTTGAATTGATAACTTGACTGGTGTATTGTGGATTTTTGTCGTTTTGGTCTTGTTTCGTTTAGATAAATATTTTCTATTTTTCTAAACCTGTGTTGTGTCATTTTGTAGTGTTTTCATTAAGTTACTGTGTGGGTTGGTACAAATACTTTACACCTAGCACTCTGAAGTTAAGCCTACTGCTCTTGCCAAGCTACCAAGGGGGTAAGCAGGGGTTAGCTGAAGGTGATTTTATTTTATCCTGAATAGAGTGAGGGTCCTTGCTTGGACTGCCAACCAAAGACCCCATTTCTAACATGGGGGTGTTATCAGTCCTTTGTGTGGGGTCAAACCACTACCATTTGAAGTGTAATAAGAGCCCCTCCACCCTTTCTGCCCAGTAAGACCCATCAATATGCAGATGAATGCAGATGCAGCCGAGTGTTGTGTGTTTATGGCTGTCTGTGGGCGAGCACAAGGGGAGCTGTGAAGCAGCACAGACCAGATGTGGATCGGAGAAGCACAGTGAGCAATAAATCAGGATAAATACCTACTTTTTAAAAGTGGAATTTCTAAAATAGTAATATTAAAACCAACTTCACCATTAAGCAGGATTTCTCACTACCATTCCCACCATAACAAACATGACAATGCCATTCTTTCCAGATAAAAAATTACAGTTTAGAAGTATATAAGGGGATTTCCAATGCTGCCCTATGAGAGGAGCAGGATTTACAATAGTGAAAATCAACTTTGGGAGTTTTTCACTATCAGGACACGTAAAACATTCACAAGTACATGCCCTGCCTTGTATTTACATCGCACCATGCCCTTATGAGCTACCTATGACCTACCTTAGGGTTGACTTATATGTAATAAAAAGGGGGGTGTAAAGCTTGGCAAGTAGTTTTAAATACCAAGTCGAAGTGGCAGTGAAACTGCACACACAGGCCTTGCAATGGCAGGTCTGAGACATGGTTAAGGGGCTTCTTATGTGGGTGGCACAAACAGTGCTGCTGGCCCACTAGTAGCATTTAATTTACAGGTCCTGGACACCTACAATGCACTTTACTAAGGACTTATGGGTAAATTAAATACGCCAATTGGGTGGGAGCCAATATTACCATGTTTAGGGGAGACACTACAAGCACTTTAGCACTGGTCAGCAGTGATAAAGTGTGCAGAGTCCTAAAACTAGCAAAAAGGAGATCAGAAGAATGGAGGGAGGAAGGCACAAAGTTGGGGAAAGACCACCCTAAGGCTGTCAGGTCTAACATCCAGCATTTCAGGTCTCCTCGCAGGTCTCAAACAGCACGTGCAGTCCTACTCATGTTCTTTCACATGTCCAGAAAATATTCTGAGTAAGATTCCTTGAATGCCACGTTTATAGCTGGCCTGAGCTAGTGGATGGGTGGACTCCTGACTCATCCCTAACCAATGGTGTGAATGTTCAGAGAGGCAAACTTACCCACCTTTGAAGCAGTACTTGTTTGCATTACTCTAAAAATATCCCACAATTCCACCTTCCTTCCAAAATCCGAAATGGAGGGGTGCTTCTCCCTGGTGCAGTGCCTTTGTGCGCACCCAAATGTGTGGACAGGGAATTATGCACTGGCTTTCTCTGAGGCCACTCAAAACCAGTCAGGGTGTAGCTCTCCACCACTGACTTTGGTGCCAGGCTGGCTGGGAAAAAAATGGCTACCTTCCCTGGGTCTCACCTTATATATACTTGTTATGGCCTTCTACAAGTTAATGAAGTTCCTGCATTCACTCTGCTGTGGGAGCAGTTTTCACATCTCATTAAGGGCAAACATTGGTGGGGCAGCTGCTGAAGACCTAATGCAAGTTAGCCTCCAAGAGCAGCAGGCAGGGAGAATGGACTATCTATAAGCTTTTTTCGTAAATATTTATTGTAAATACATCTTCACAATTGAATTGGGTTATTTTTCTGCACTACATTGTATTGCCTTTTGTATGTATTGAGTATTTATAAAGCGCATTCCGGCCCGAGGGCATCGAAGCGCTAACTGGGTGAGGCAGGGTCTACTAACAAGGAGACTCCAAACCTTATTGTGGGAAGAGCCAAGTCCTGACCAGTCTCCTAAATGTTAGATGATTGTGTTCTTGCCTTAGATCCAATGGGAGTGAGTTCCAAATTTTAGCAGCCGCAATGGTGAACGCTCTATCTCCCCACTTCGCCTTCTTGGGGCGGGAAGTTTGGATTCGATAGGCAGAGGCAGATCGCAACAGCCTATTAGGTCTATACCATTGCAGCTTGGTGGTTAGTGCCTTAGGCCCAATCCCATGGACGGCCTTGTGAGTAATGCAGAGAGCCTTAAAAGAGATTCGCTGGGCTACCGGGAGCCAGTGTAAATTTCTGAGGCACCTCTTAGCAGAGTCGCCTCAGTAAAAGCCTAGCAGCAGTGTTCTGCATCAACTGTAGCTTATTCAGCGATCCTTTATCCAAGTTGAGCAGAAGCGCATTCCCGAAATCCAATCTGGAAATGACTAGAGCCAGAGTAGCAGTAGTTCTGCAAGATTGTGGAATAAAAGGAAATACTTTCTTTAATTTCTTCAGAGTCCACATGCAGGTCTTGATTAT
Organism: Pleurodeles waltl; assembly: GCF_031143425.1. Classification (NCBI taxonomy): domain Eukaryota; kingdom Metazoa; phylum Chordata; class Amphibia; order Caudata; family Salamandridae; genus Pleurodeles; species Pleurodeles waltl. The sequence continues at coordinate 722,881,910 of NC_090446.1, read as the reverse complement.
CTGATTGACCTGAGGTTTGAACGACAATTGATCGTCAAACAGTAATCCTAAATTCCTCGAGGTAGACCCTGGCACAGGGAGAGTGCCACACTCTTTAGGCCACCAGATGGAAGACCAGTGTTCCCTCTTGATCCCAAAGCACAGAATCTCAGTTTTTTCGCAGTTAAGATTTAGCCAGTTGGCCCTCATCCAGTTGTTCACTGCTGTCATGCAGGCTTTGAAGCGGGTGGCCACTTCCTCCATATCTTTGTTAATCGGGGTGCAAATCTGAGTGTCGTCTGCATAAGAAGTTGGGATGAAGCCGAAGGAGCGGATTAGCTCTGCCAGCGGTGCCACGTACACATTGAATAGTGTAGGGCTGAGGGAAGAGCCCTGAGGGACCCCACACTGCAAGAAGTATTTAAAAATGGCATTCAGGGATTAGCCAATTTTTACATGTTTTTGGTGTCATAGCATATTCATTGGACACTGGGTAGCAGTGCCCTGTTGGGCATGGTAAAAAAACTGAAATACAATTCTGCTAAAATAAATGAGTGTGACCAGGCAAAAGGAGGCAATTTCTCACATGAATATTTTCTGTTTTTCGCTTAATTTTTTGATTAATGACTAATCTTATCAGACCCACATCAAGTCCTGTAGTCACAATCGGTGAGTCCATTTTTTAGGTTTGTGAAGATGCATACTTTCTTTATTTTTAATGTATTCTTGCCTCACCACAAACCTGGTAATAGTTACAAGAGATGGTCCATCTTGCCCTGCGCCCAGTACTAAACTAGGTATGAGATGTGAACATGCACTTCAACTAGTAGTGAGGACTTTTAGCCATGTTCTGTACTCAATCTCCAAGTCCATATCACACACTTTGCACAGTTCACTGCTGTGTTTGTGTGCTTTGGGGAGGGTCTTTCTCCATGCTCAATGAGCAACAGGTCTGGCACCTGTAGGCACTAGCCACAACCTGTGACACTGTCCAGCAGGCACTGTGTACATCTATGTAGATTTGTGATAGACCATCTATAATTTATGTCATTCAGAGTTTAGGTGGTAAATTCACTTTTTTTATTAATAAGGTTTAAATTACATTGCTTTCAAACGGTGCCTGGTCAATTAATCTATGTTTCTCTGTTACAAATGTGTAAACGATCAACTAAGTCAATCAAATGTTATCAATAAAAAAACTTGTGGTTTGCTCCTGGGCATAGCACAAACAGGCCATATTTATATAACATTTGTCATAAAGAGGTTCTGCCAGATATGTTCTTTTTTAGATTGGTCTAAATCTGTTGATCATCGTAGGTAATCTTAATGTAACAAAATCCTCAAAAGTCAATTTAAATGTATATTTGCTCCTACATGTGCAGACTGTTAACATCACGTTTGCCCTTTAACCCAAATTTGAAGAGAAAACTATGGTTGCTATAATGTAAAACCAATGAACCCAAACACTTGATCTGTGCTCAGTTACGATTTGATTAGACAGGAGAGAGGCTGTGATTTATCATTCTCTTTGTCCACGGAGATCAGTAGATGCACTTGGACTATGTGGGGAGAGGAAAATAGGATGCAGCTTTGTGGAGCAACCATACTTTATACCCCTAGTGTCTACAAAAAGGTATTTCCTGAATTTGATGACTTTCCTGAGTCACACACCAATGATGATCCCATATTGTCTGCAGCCTTGAAGACATATAGGTGAATCACCTACTCAGACCGCATGCAAGATTTAACCCATTCAGCTCAAGTTCTTCAATTCAAATTTCATGCAGTAGGTGACAAAAAAAGACATTTAGAGATACCCAGTAGTAGCTTTTGATTTTGAAGTCCTTTAGAAATAATTGCTTTGCATTATCCACTGCTGCAAGAAACGTTGAATGGAATTGAACCATATTCTTAAAGAAGATATAAACTTTACTCAGACAAGGCCATTTATTTGACTTGATTTACTCAGTAATTTAATAGATATTTGCATTACTAAAATAGACTTGAAAATGATGTTTTGTATGTTTTGACTATTAGTTTTAAGAGAAATATGTGGCTGATTGCATGAAGGACTGAAGTGAGCAGGGTCTAGTGCAAGGCCAGAGGCTAAGCATTGTTCCCTCCGTCCACTGCACAAGCTGAAGCGCACATAAAGATTTCTTATTGCTCACTATATGCACTGAGGTTTCTTGCTTTGCCCTGTTGCCAAATTCTATCATTAAAAACCCTGGTTTTTATTCACATTAGACAGTGATATTTGTTATAAATGAAATTGTTGAAACTTTTCTAAAGACGTCCACTGAAACATTGTGATTATAATTCAAGACCTAAAAGCCCTTTAAGATTACCATTCTGTGGACAATGCAATCATAATTCTTCCTATGCATTGCTCATGACCACACACATGACCTCACTGCAGGCATCAACAATAACACCATCAGTAACATAATGAAGCTACTGTGAAGGTTGGGATACCCAGCACTAGGCCAGACCGACAGCCAGACCTATGCCCAGAATCTATTGGGGATAATCAAAGATCGGGTATAATGACACATGAGGAAATGTCTGGTAAAAATTGGGTATGGTCTGCAACCAGATCCTAAAAAAGCATGGTTAGTCAGTGATAGCTTAGTCAATAGGAAATGCTTTGTTTGCTAACCTTTTCAGCCCTGTTTCAAACAGCTGCTCAAACATTGGCAGCAACATCCAGTGTTCACTCAAGCAGAATCCTTTTGATTTTCATGTACATTAGGTGAATGTTGCTCTTTAATTGTCTATGAATTGCTTACGTGATTTATACCAAATTTGTCAGTAAGACTTTAAGATAAAATTTCACTAAGAACACATTTTTATTTTGATTAATTGTGTGAGAAAGTGGTTTACTACTTGGGATGGATGACAGTCCACCACATGTAAAAAAGACACAAAAATGTTTGGTCCAGTCAAAGATTTCAATAATTTAAATCTGAGGTCACTCCCAGGTAGTTATGTCACAAGGCAAACAGGGCTACCTTAAGGAAATGTATGAAGAATTTGGAAGTGCTAATTAAAAAAATAAAAACCAAAACAGTATAAAAGTGCCACACCAATTTATAAAAATAGAAAAAAAGTAATAAATGAAATGACACCAAAGTCACAAAAATCCTAAAGGGGGAACTGGATCTATCCAGGTTTAAAGACGTAAGAGAAAATAGCTCCAAAATGTGTTAGCCAATTTTTGTGGTAGACCGGATCTAGGCGCTCTCTGACATCAACCATGATGGAGCACTGGTTGGGTGCACCAACTAGACTAGCCTGCCTAGGACTTGGAAGTAGAGAAATAGAAAACATTTCTAAGTCTGTTGGACCTGGCATCTTAGGGAGGTCTTAGGGGTGCCTTCTACCTCCAGTTTTTTGCTGTATCTTATTGTTGGCCTTAGGATTCTTTACCACTGCTAAACAGTGTTAAAGTGCATGTACTTTTCCCCTAAACTTGGTAACATTGACGTATCCACAATTGGCATATTTAGTTTACTGGTATCTTCCTTTTCGAGTGATATACCGTACATGCATGGCCTTTAAATTAAATGCTAATAGTGGACCTGCAGCACTGGTAGTGTCACCCACTTCTGCAGCCCTTAAACATGACTCAGACTTACCATTGCGGAGCCTTTGTGCTCAGTTCAACTGCCACCTCAACTTGGCATTCAAAACCTCTTGCCAAGCCTTAATCACCCCTTTCCGTACATAGGTCACCCCTAAAGTAGGCCCTAGGTAGCCTATGGGGCAGGGAACCAGTACGTAAAAGGCAGGACATATAGGCCCTCATTCTGACCTTGGCGGGCGGCGGAGGCCGCCCGCCAAAGTCCCGCCGTCAGGTTACCGTTCCGCGGTCGAAAGACCGCGGCGGTAATTCTGACTTTCCCGCTGGGCTGGCGGGCGGTCGCCTTCAGACCGCCCGCCAGCCCAGCGGGAAAGAGGCTTCCACGATGAAGCCGGCTCGGAATCGAGCCGGCGGAGTGGAAGCTGTGCGACGGGTGCAGTTGCACCCATCGCATATTTCACTGTCTGCGCAGCAGACAGTGAAATACATGTAGGGGCCCTCTTACGGGGGCCCCTGCAATGCCCATGCCAGTGGCATGGGCACTGCAGGGGCCCCCAGGGGCCCCGCGACCCCCCCTACCGCCATCCGGATCCCGGCGGTCGGACCGCCGGGATCTGGATGGCGGTAGGGGGGGTCAGAATCCCCGCGGCGGTGCAGCAAGCTGCGCCGCCGTGGAGGATTCAATGGGGCGGCGGTACACTGGCGGGAGCCCGCCAGTGGTGCCGGTCCGACCGCGGCTTTACCGCCGCGGTCGGAATCCCCATTGGAGCACCGCCGGCCTGTCGGCGGTGCTCCCGCGGTCCTCCGCCCTGGCGGTCTTTGACCGCCAGGGTCAGAATGACCACCATACTCTTAAGTTTTACATGTCCTGGTAATGAAAAACTCCCAAAGTCGTTTTTCATTACTGTGAGGCCTGCTCCTCTCATGGGCCAATATTGGTAATTTCTTAATATACTTTTAAGCTGTAATTCCTGATCAGAATGGAGTAGTTGCATGATGTGTCATATCATTGGAATGGTAATAACAAATTCTCTTTGTTGGTAAAGTCGGATTTATTGTTGCTAATTTAGAAATGCCACTTTTATAAAGTGGGCGTTTCTCTGCTCCACCTACTCTGTGTGCCTAATAGCCTGTCTCTAATACACATCTGGGTGACAGCCTCATTTGTGCATTCCCTCCAGGCACCCACTAAACAGGGCACTCAACGGCATCTGCATACTGATTGATCTTCCTGGATTAGAAGAGTGGAGAGGAGTTCACACTTACACTTACACAAAAGGGAAGTAGCAGTCCCCATATAAAGGGCTGATTGCCCCCTACTGATAGTCTGGAGCCAAGGTTGGGTTACAAGAGGAACCTGTGCACTTCAGGAGGATTATTTGAAGTCATCCTCCACATCAAAGGCACTTTTTAGTATAAGTACCGGGGATCTGACCCCTTGAAATCAGTACACTTCTGGACTTGAAGGAAACTCTACTGGAGTAAAGGCTACTGTGTTGAAAGGATTGCCATCTTGCTGTACCTAACTGTTCCCAGAGCTGCTGCCCTGCTTTGCAAAGCTGCCCTAATGCCTGCTGCCCTCTGCCCTGCCAAAAGGAACTAAGGACTACCTCTGGGTGACTCCAAGGCCTTGCTTGTTTGCCCCTTGTTCCAGAGGTCTCAGGGACATCAGAGACCTAATGAACGGCTTAATCCAGATCTACCACACCGTTCATCAAGCACCCACTCCCTGTTTCGGGGGAACCTTCCTGACTAGTTGGCTGGAGCCAGAGTGTGGTGCAGAACTGCCAATCCCACTCCACTTTGGGAGAAGTGGACCATTATATTTTGAGATCTCCCTGGCAAGTGTGGCGCTTCGCTGCAACCTGCACCCAATGAGACCATCCAGTCACTGTGAACTGCTCCGCTGTGCTGGGCGCACCTGTGCTGATCTCCATGGGTGCTGCTGATAGAGGTGCCACACCCGGTAGCCCCAGCAACTGGGACGCACCTTATGTGCCCGCACCTCATCTGCCCTATGAGTCGTGCCCAGGCCCGACTCTGCTCTCAGCTGCGCTGCTGGCATCAAACCAGGTACTGCATTTGTCCTGACCCACGGCGATGTGATTAATTGCTAACTTGGACCCAAGTAGTCTCAACATTGTGGCAAGGTGCTCCTCACAGTTGGGAAGCATACACTTTACTAATAACTACGATACCACCTCATTGGGGTTATAATTGACTTACATGCATCGTCTTCTAAGACAGCAATAATTTGCATATTATCCAAATTACCATGAAGTCTCTAAGAAAAGTCCTGTTTAAAACACTGAATTTGATATCTTGAAAAGTGAATAACTCTTATTCTACTGATTGGATTTTGTCATTTTGGTCCCATTCAACTCAGATAAATATTCTCTATTTCTCTCAACCTGTGGGGAGTCCTGTTTGTGGTGTTGTGATTGAGTTGCTGTGTATGTGTGTGTTGCACAAATACTTCTCATATTGCCTCTCACATTAAGCGTGCCTCCTCTGTGCCATCCTACCAGAGGGTGAGCACAGGTTAATTTAGAATGTGTATCTGACTTGCCCTGACTAGGGTTGTTGTCCCTACTTTGACAGGGTGCATACTTCTGCCAACTACAGACCCAATTTCTAACACAGTCCCAATCTGAAACACTGTTGTTTTTCTCAAGGAAAACTCTTTCCCATGTAGCATAAACCTGAATTTACGCCATATGGTATGCACTGCCAGTCGGATACTTTTCTCCGGTACTCTTGGAACTCTGAAGATAAAAATATACATCAAATGTGTCATTTGTGGTAAACATTTACTACAACAGCACAGGATGAACAGATATTGAGCAGCAGTTATTCATCTTGTTGTTGTTTTTTCCACTATCTTTAAGGGCCTCATTTACAAGAATATGGCACATCGCCATCATTGCATCAGATTTTGTGCGCTTTATACACACACACCCTAATGACACCATGGATGCGCTGTATTTATCATACAGAGCTCCATAGCGCACATTTTCACAGATGCATCAGAAATTCTTACGCATCTGTTGGTGCTAAACTCACGCATTGCAGGAGTAGCATTGTTAAACTAGTGTAACTCCAGCAATGCAAGGAGTCTTCCATAGGAAAAAGCCCTGTGTCAATTTTACACCTGCTCTGAGCAGGCGTAACATTTTGATGCAGTGAAGTCGCAGAATGACGCAGTGAAATTAAAGTTTTACTGCATCAGTTCTGCTTGACCTTTCCTGTGGGAACGCCTACCGTCCATACATTTTACCTGGCGCAGGTATAACGTGACTCAGGGCTTTACAGACTGACACATTGCACCCAAAGCGTCAGTTTGTAAATATGGAGCAGTGTAGAACACTGCTAGCAACAATACTGTGTCAAAAAATGACTCAGCGGTGGCTCAAATGGCTTGTAAATGAGGCCCGAAGTGTGCAGTATTTGAAAATTGACTTGAGAATGCACAAAAGTTTTGAGCTAAGCGGTGGAGTTGCATTTTGTGAAATTTTGTGTTGTGCTGAAATTTTGGTTATGTATGGTAAAGCAAATTACATGAATTTCACACACCCCTATTATTAACACCCATTGGGTGATACTTTAAAAAAATAATAATATATATATGATATTGATTGCTAGCGATATTTCTACAACGGTTTTGGTACCACACCCACATAACAGATTTCCGAAGTACACATTCATTATACCACAGTTTACGTTGATCCTATGCATAACATCAAAAAAGCACTGTGAAGTTTTTGTTATAATTTCATTTGCTTCATTTAATGCATATCAGTGAAATAAAGCACATCACTGAGACCTCTTTTTTCTTGTAGTGCATCATGGACTTGATGGCTTTCACGCCTCTTGTGAAGATGTGTACTGTGGTCGTGGAAAGCAGTGTATAGTTGCTGAGCGGACCGGAGAGCCGGAGTGCACATGCGTGCAGGATTGTAAGCCCAGCTACCTCCCTGTGTGTGGATCTGATGGCAAGTTTTACGAGAATCACTGTGAGCTGCACCGGAGCTCTTGCTTACAGAAGAAGAAAATATACATTGTGCACAGCAAGGACTGCTTCTTCAAAGGTAGGCCCAGGGGCACACATTTGTATCATCCTTAGTACAACAAAAAAACTGCACAGCAGGGAGTTTGTGAGGTTCTTGTAAACTCTTTAATAGAAGGTGTGGGCATTAGGTATCAACTAAAACATACATTTTATGAGAATGAATGTGTCTTTTATTTTAAAGTATTTAAATCAAGTTGTGCTAAAATATGTTCCTCTTCCTTTCAGTAACACTTGTAATGCCCTTTTCGATTTAACAATCTGGCTGTATAATTAAATCTGATAAATATCTGCAGTCGTTATTTTTATTGTGCATTACGAAGCAGAATGAAATACAAACAACAATTATGTTTATAAAGCACTGAAAACAAAATAAACTACAAACATCAGCACACATTATTACCAATTGAAAATGGATTTAGAGGAAACAGAATTGTTTACCACCAAAAGTATTTTTTTTGTAATGCAAATTGTGGGACTGGCTTTATATGTCATTCTTTTAAAGATGGTTGATAAAAGAGTTCGAGTAGTGGTTTGATGCTGGCATTTTCAGGCTAGGACAATCATCTGTTTGTAAGAATATTCTTAGTTGAGGGCAGCACATAAAATGGCGGTACTTATTGCTATGAAAAAGCTTCTAACCAGCTACCAAGAAAATGACAGATTATTCACGAGAATTAGTCAAACATATACATGGTTCCTCTTAATCTGTGCAGGGTCAATGAAGAGCCTAAGGAACAGGGTCACTTGTACATCCATTTTTGTAAAAGTAATGGAAATGCGACTGAGAAAAAAAGTTCAAATATGTTGAAATTCACTGGTTATGCGTTCACCTTTGCGGTTTGCCAACTGAGAGCCCAGACCAAATTGATTAGGTGTTTCCACTTAACAGTTGGGCAACTAGCTGAATCGCACTGGAAAATTGGTGAGAAGGTATTATGTTAAGAGTACTCCATGTCAAACAAACACTTGTGAACCCTTCAAATTTAGGAGTGATTTTCGTGATTTCTGTTAGCACAAGTGATACCTATATTTCAGATTTCTCCCATGTAGAACATTTTCCAATTCAATGCAGTCAATATGGACAATAATTTCCCCCTAATTAGGTTTTCTGTCTCTCCTTCATCTACCTTCCCAAGTGTTGCTGTGCGCTGTCACAGGCTGCCGATTCTGCTACTGAGTGATGCCAATTAATGGGAAACAAGAAGGCATGTGGATTGGGATTTTCCCGTGGTTGAGTGATCAGTTTACTATTCTCAAATGTGTCTAGTTGTGTCTTTGCATAACATTTTGGAAGAGAAAATTGCAATTCAGACTTTGAAATGTGGTTCACCGCAGTCCAATGCAAAAACTGAGGAGTGACTTCCAGAAACAGGACGTTTTGCATGGGATTGGCAGTGTTGGTGTACTGCTGCATCTCTCGGATTAACATCATGTTTTAAAGGTGTAAAAATGTAGGTGTGGCTTAGCCTAATTAAATGGTGGTTGTTTGGGATGATCTGAAAATTGCTGTCTGGTCTTAAAAGACCCTGAAAGATTTTGTGAAGGTAGAAACTACTAAACAAGACATTCCTAGGAGTACATGAGATTGGTGAAGTCTCATCTGGATTCAGTTCTCTTGCCTGCCACATCAGGGCAAACCTGATGCACCCAATGAGCAGGCTGTCCGCATTGTATATTTTTTGCAGACCAAGTCCCTGGTTTAAAGTATTGCATTTTAATTCTGTCCATCAGGATGGCAGAGGATCTTATGGCCGCCGCTCTGTTGGACAGAAAAGTGAAATATTTAGAGTTCACCTCCAGCCCGGAGGTTATTAATCTACATTGATAGGAGTCACCTTCATGGCACCTCCTTTGAAGGCACTGAAAGTTTGATGCACAGCTGCTATCTTCTAGGTGACTGTTTACCAAACTTTCTTGTTTTTCACAAACTCCCAAAGCAAACATTTTTTTAATTAAAAAAAAACTAAAATAAACTAGTGAGCCCCACACGCTGGAAGATTTTTACCAGGGCTTGTGGGTCATTATTATTTTTTTGTTTTGTAACTTGCAGTGATGGACAGAAAAAAGGGACATCAGACCATCTCTTCTAGAAAGAGTGAGTGGTCTGATGCCCTTACTGTGACAGCCCCAACTCTGTCCCCCGTTGGAGTACATTTTATGACATTTGAATCAGCAGGGACACAGCAGACCGAAAAATAAAGGTCTGGCCAATTGTTAATTGAGTGAGTAGCACGCTAAACTCTAACTCGGTCCCCAAGTTCTCTAGGGGAGGCTTATGAAGATTACCTTTCACAAACAGAATACAAAATGCACAAGGACAATATACTTTTGGTGGAAAACCACCACTAAATTTATGTTATGTTATTATTATGTGTATTTGTAAAGCGCCACTATTCACCTACAAAAGTACTCTGGCATTGAGTCTGTGTGTGACTAGCCTTGGCTCTGTTAGGTTACTTAGTTGAAAAGCCAGGACTTCAGCTTCTTGCAGAATTCAAGAAGAGAGGAGGATGCTCTAATGTGGAGTGGGAGACAATTATAGGCTTAAGAAGCAAGGTAAGAGAACACCCATCCTTCTGATCTATCTGGTTCAGTGCATGTGCCAGATGTGGACAAGTAGGAGTCCTGCAGAGCAGATGTATCTAAGTTGTTGGTTGAAGGAGATGCAACTGTTCAGGTAGGTAGGGCCTGAGCTGTGTAGTGTATGTGGGGCCTGAGTTGTGTAGTGCCTTGAAAATGTGTGTGAGAAGTTTGAATTGAACATGTTTGTGTATCAGGTGCCAGTAGCACTCCCTGAGGTGTGGTGTGATGTGAGTTCTGTGTGGGAGGTTGAGGATGAGATTGGCTGCTGAGTTTTGGATTGTTTACAACCTTCTAGGGAGTTTCTTGGTGGTCCACGCACAGACGATGTTTCTAAAGTCTAACTTGCTGTTGGCTACAGAATGAGTGACAGTTTGTTTAGTGTTGCTATAGGTGTGTATGTGAGTTGAGTGGAGCACAGGAATTACCTGAGGAAGCACCTTGATAGCCTAATCCCAGCACAGGTGTGGCAAACATTTTTAAAGACTCAAGAGAGAAGCAGGTGTGAAATGTTGAGGAAACAAGGCCAAAGCTGGATGTGGGAGCTACATGAGAAGAGGAGTGAGAGATACATACTGGCTCGTGGGATAATGAAATATGCTCTAAGCATATGATTCTTGTTGGACTTTTGCTTATGCAGGGTCATCCCCAGTCTTTTTTCGCCTCCTGCCTCCTATTTTTTTTCTGACATGTTGCTGTTGGCTTTTCAACTCTGAGCACTTTACCACTGCTAACCAGTGCTAAAGTGCATATGCTCTCCTGTTTAAATTGTATGTAAGTGGTTTATCCATGATTGGCATATTTGATTTACTAGTAAGTCCCTAGTAAGGTGCACTAGAGGTGCCAGGGCCTGTAAATCAAATGCTACTAGTGGGCCTGCAGCACTGGTTGTGCCACCCACATAAGTAGCTCTGTAATCATGTCTCAGACCTGCCACTGCAGTGTCTGTATGTGTATTTTTACACTGTAAATTCGACTTGGCAAGTGTACCCACTTGCCAGGCCTAAACCTTCCCTTTCCTTACATGTAAGGCACCCCTAAGGTAGGCCCTAGGTAGCCCCAAGGGCAGGGTGCAGTGTATGGATGAGGTAGGACATATAGTAATGTGGTTTATATGTCCTGACAGTGAAAATACTGCCAATTTCGTTTTCACTGTTGCAAGGTCTGTCTCTCTCTCATAGGATAATATGGGGGCTACCTTTAAATATGATTAAAGTGTAGATTCCCCTAGAGAGTAGATGGACATGTGGAGTTTGGGATCCCTGAACTCACAATTTAAAAATACATCTTTTAGTAAAGTTGATTTTAAGATGGTGCGTGTGGAAATGCCACTTTTAGAAAGTGAGCATTTTCTTGCTTAAACCATTCTGTGACTCTGCCTTGTTTGTGGATTCCCTGTCTGGGTCAGTTTGACAGTTGGGTTGTTTTTCACCCCACACCAGACAGTGACACAAAGGGAGCTGGGGTGTGATCTGCATTTCCTGATTAGCTATCTCTGCTAGGAGGGAGGGGTGGAGTGGTCACTCTCATCTGAAAGGACTGTGCCTGCCTCTGACAATGCTGTCTCCAGCCCCCTGGTGTGTGTCTGAGGCCTTGCCTGGGCAAGGCAGGATTTCACAAGAAGGTGTGAGTCCCCTTTGAAGAAAGGTGACTTCAAAGACTAAAATGGGTATAAGAAGGGCACCCAAACTTACAAACTTTAGAAACACTTCTGGAACCAAGAGGAACCTCTGCCTGGAGAAGAGCTGATAGCTGAGGAAAACGTGCTGCCCTGCCTGTGACTGTGCTTTGTGGAGCTTTCCTGCAGTGCTGCTTCTGCCAGAGTAAGAGGGCAAAGACTGGACTTTGTGTGCCTTCCATCTTGAAGAAGAAATCTCCAAGGGCTTGATGTAGAGCTTGCCTCCTGTTGTTGAAGTCTCAGGGATAGCAAAGACTTCTTCCTGCCAGCACCTGGAGTCTCTGGAGAGACCCCTACTCTGCTCTGTGGTGCCCTTCCAGTTCCTGGGACCCTGAAAGGAGAGGCTGGCAGCCTAAGGACAAAAATACACGCACCGAGCGCCGTGCGGAGAAAAGATCGACGCGAATCCGATCGCGGCTGAGAAAACGACGCGACGCCGGTTCCGCAGCTGAGAAACGACGCCGCAGGAAACGCGACCGAAAAACCGACGCCCGGAGCAGGAGAAACGACGCGCAGCATCGCTGACGGAGGCTGAGAGATCGCACCCTGCGCCGCGGGACTTTCGGATGGTCGTGTGGCTGGCTTTTTCAACACGCACCGCCGTGCCGAGTTGTTTTCGACGCACACAGCCGTGCAGGGTTACTTTCGACGCACACCGCCCGTGCGGGGTTATTTTTGACGCAAACCAGGTACATTTTCACGCTAGCAGCGCTAGTGTGGTGTTACAACTACCTAAAGACTCTTTTTATTTTAAACCTTTAAAAAATCATAACTTGACTTGTGTATGTTGGATTTTTGTCGTTTTGGTCTTGTTTTGTCTAGATAAATATTTCCTATTTTTCTAAACTGGTGTTGTGTCATTTTGTAGTGTTTTCATTAAGTTACTGTGTGTGTTGGTACAAATACTTTACGCCCAGCACTCTGAGGTTAAGCCTACTGCTCTGCCAAGCTACCAAGGGGGTAAGCAGGGGTTAGCTGAGGGTGATTCTCTTTTATCCTAACTAGAGTGAGGGTCCTTGCTTGAACAGGGGGTAACCTGACTGTCAACCAAAGACCCCATTTCTAACATTGGTGACCAGCGGTCGGGATTGGACTTGTATTTGTACTTGACATACAGTAATTAAGTGTACACTACTGTTTTGATCTCAGACCACTACGTGACCACATACTACTTGTTTGGTGATCTTTTGATTTTTCTCTTAAGGACCCTTTTTATTCTACTTCCATGATTTTGCTGATCCCTTGACTGATTCTTTTTACTTCATTGGGAAATTATTTTTTTCTGCCTTTTGGAACTTTGCACTTGTGACCATCATGTCTCAATCTGGAGATGCAACAGCTGGAGCTGTGTTTGAAATGGAGAAACTGAAGGAGTACTCAGTTGCTCAATTGAAACAGTTACTTAAAGATCTTGACTGTCCCACTGAGAGCTCCACCAGGGAGGGGGAGCTGCAACAGGCACAGAGGGCCTGGGTGACAATCAAGAAGGCTGGAAGGCACACAGAGGAGGAGAATATGGGGGGGGAAGTGCAGAGGATACACAGTGGTGTAGTGGAGGAACCTGTTACGCCTGGGGGGAGGGTCCCCAGGAGGGATGGCAGGGTGTCACCCAAGGGTCTGACTCCTGAAGAGTTACAGGACAGACAGGCAGAGAGGGAGTACCAATGGGAGCTGAAAAAGCTCAATTGGGAGTTGGAAGAAAGGAGGAGGAACTTAGAGATTAAAAAAATGATTTATGCTTACGAGCTTAAATTGAAAGAGCTGGAAGTCATGAGGGCTGAGTCCAGCTGGAATGGTGGCAGCAACAATTGTATATCCAGTGATGCTGCAGAAGTGCACATGCCCAGAGAGGTGGTGCCCTACTTGAAGGAGGGAGTTAACACACGCCAGGAGGTTCAGGGGTATGAGGTAGCTCCAGTGATGCACAGGGTCCCTGAGGTGGATTGGGGAACTGGCATGGGGAGTCATATTCCTACTGGTGGGAGGGACACTCTACTGACTCTAGGTGAGAGTGACAGGGAGAGGGGTTCCCCCCAGGTAGAAGTCCTGGTTATGGAGTGTGAAAACATCCCAGAAGAGTGTGGGTTGAGTGTCAGGGACAGTCAGGTACTGTCTCACCAGTCTCAGGAGGGTGATGTGGGGTGCTTTTTCAAAGCAGAGTCACTGGATGGTTGGGTGAAGGGTACTTTGGTTAATTCATGCGAGGGGCTGAGTGATGTAATTGCTGGAGAGCATATGTCTAGTCCTTATTTTCCAGAGCTATGCCAACACCAGGTGGAGTGTGAGTTCTCTGACCCCAGGGAGCTTACAATGGAGGCAGACTTCTGGGTGAGTACCAGAGAGTCTGAAGAGGCATTTGGGGGTGCTCCTGAGAGGAGTGGTCTAGGTAGTTCCCAACCAGGTGAGGTAGGGAAGGATTGTAGTGTCCCAGGTAGGTCCCAGTGTAGTGGGATGGGTGAGGGACCCCATGTCCAGTCTCAGAGGAGAGGGAATGGGGATGGGTTGAGGCCCAAGGTGCCCGAGATCCGGTCCCAGGTCCTGGAGGGTTCCCTGCGGGAACACCAGGAGGGGAGCCTAGCCTGTACCATAGGGCCATCTGTTGAGGGAGACCCCACAGTGTCAGGAGAACTTGGGGGGGCGGCTGTAGCCAGCGTCCCACCAGTTCTGGTGTCTGGCAGTACCACTCCTAGTGAGGGGGTGCAGAAGTCCAGACAGAGGGTTGAGAGGGGGTTGCGGACCCCAGTGGAGAACCTGGAGGGTCAGGGGTCAGCTCTGAGAGCAGAGCCCCCCATGAATGACCTTGGTGAGACCATTTCTGGGTTGGGGGGAATCCAGACTCTGTCAGATGGGCAGAGGTCAGGGGACCTACGCCCGCCAGACTCTTGTGTGGCCCTTCGGGACAGTGTGTCCCTTGAGGGGGGTAAGTGTGCCCCCCTGGAAGTCCTGGTGTGCCAGGCAATGGTTCAACCGCAGGGTGGTGACTCTGGGTTGGATGACCAGGTTCAGAGGGTAAACTCTGACCTGGTAGGGGGTAGGTATGCCCCCCAGGAAGTCCTGGTTTGCCAGGCAGTGATCCAGTCTGTGGGTACAGACCCTGGATTGGGAGGCCAGGTTAAGGGTGTCCCCCCTGACCTGGAGGAAGGGGCTACTGCTAACAGTGCCCCTACCATGTTGTCTTCTGGGGGGGCCACTCCTAGTTGGGTGGTTCAGGACCCCAGAAGAGAGGGCAGGGGGAGGGAAGCCTCACCCCTGGCCCTGGTCCAACCTGAAGGTACAGACCCCAGGTTGGAGGATCAGTTGCAGGTTAACATCCCTGCACTGGTGGAAGAATTGTGCAGGACTGCTTCTACAAGCACCCTGACAGTTTTTGACTCTGGGGGTGCCGCTTCTGCAGGGAGGTTACAGAGCCCCAGAGGGGAGGACCAGGGTCAGGTTGTCATCCCTGACCTGGTGGAAGAGAGAGTGGTCAAAGGGTGCCAGGCACCTGGGGCTACCACCCCCCACTCTCCACAGTCACAGTGGTTAGAGAGGCCTGAGGTCGGGCTCTCATCCCTGACAGTTGTCTGGGGCCACTGTGGCTTGCTGTCCTGGTGGACAGAGTTGCCCCTGGGGGGGGGGAGGACGAGAGTCACACCCCGGGGGTGGAGTGGGCAACACCACTGTGTTGGCCCTGGTGGTACTATCTGCCCATTGCAATACATCTGTGAGCAAAGTAAAGTTAGGTGTTGCACAGATGGTGTCTGTAGATGTGGAGAAGGGTTCCCCATGGGTTAGCTTAGTGGGCCCTGAGAGTATGGACAGAGGGATCCAACTGGAGTCAGGAAGGCGTAGAACTGGAACATGCCCCTGCTGTTGTGGGCCTGGGTCCCTGTTCTATCGCCCCAATCAGGGAAGTACATCAAGGTATTGATTGTTCTCCCCTGGCTTTAGGCTGGTAGGGGGTCGTGTTGGACTTTTGCTTATGCAGGGTCATCCCCAGTCTTTTTTCGCCTCCTGCCTCCTATTTTTTTTCTGACATGTTGCTGTTGGCTTTTCAACTCTGAGCACTTTACCACTGCTAACCAGTGCTAAAGTGCATATGCTCTCCTGTTTAAATTGTATGTAAGTGGTTTATCCATGATTGGCATATTTGATTTACTAGTAAGTCCCTAGTAAGGTGCACTAGAGGTGCCAGGGCCTGTAAATCAAATGCTACTAGTGGGCCTGCAGCACTGGTTGTGCCACCCACATAAGTAGCTCTGTAATCATGTCTCAGACCTGCCACTGCAGTGTCTGTATGTGTATTTTTACACTGTAAATTCGACTTGGCAAGTGTACCCACTTGCCAGGCCTAAACCTTCCCTTTCCTTACATGTAAGGCACCCCTAAGGTAGGCCCTAGGTAGCCCCAAGGGCAGGGTGCAGTGTATGGATGAGGTAGGACATATAGTAATGTGGTTTATATGTCCTGACAGTGAAAATACTGCCAATTTCGTTTTCACTGTTGCAAGGTCTGTCTCTCTCTCATAGGATAATATGGGGGCTACCTTTAAATATGATTAAAGTGTAGATTCCCCTAGAGAGTAGATGGACATGTGGAGTTTGGGATCCCTGAACTCACAATTTAAAAATACATCTTTTAGTAAAGTTGATTTTAAGATGGTGCGTGTGGAAATGCCACTTTTAGAAAGTGAGCATTTTCTTGCTTAAACCATTCTGTGACTCTGCCTTGTTTGTGGATTCCCTGTCTGGGTCAGTTTGACAGTTGGGTTGTTTTTCACCCCACACCAGACAGTGACACAAAGGGAGCTGGGGTGTGATCTGCATTTCCTGATTAGCTATCTCTGCTAGGAGGGAGGGGTGGAGTGGTCACTCTCATCTGAAAGGACTGTGCCTGCCTCTGACAATGCTGTCTCCAGCCCCCTGGTGTGTGTCTGAGGCCTTGCCTGGGCAAGGCAGGATTTCACAAGAAGGTGTGAGTCCCCTTTGAAGAAAGGTGACTTCAAAGACTAAAATGGGTATAAGAAGGGCACCCAAACTTACAAACTTTAGAAACACTTCTGGAACCAAGAGGAACCTCTGCCTGGAGAAGAGCTGATAGCTGAGGAAAACGTGCTGCCCTGCCTGTGACTGTGCTTTGTGGAGCTTTCCTGCAGTGCTGCTTCTGCCAGAGTAAGAGGGCAAAGACTGGACTTTGTGTGCCTTCCATCTTGAAGAAGAAATCTCCAAGGGCTTGATGTAGAGCTTGCCTCCTGTTGTTGAAGTCTCAGGGATAGCAAAGCCTTCTTCCTGCCAGCACCTGGAGTCTCTGGAGAGACCCCTACTCTGCTCTGTGGTGCCCTTCCAGTTCCTGGGACCCTGAAAGGAGAGGCTGGCAGCCTAAGGACAAAAATACACGCACCGAGCGCCGTGCGGAGAAAAGATCGACGCGAATCCGATCGCGGCTGAGAAAACGACGCGACGCCGGTTCCGCAGCTGAGAAACGACGCCGCAGGAAACGCGACCGAAAAACCGACGCCCGGAGCAGGAGAAACGACGCGCAGCATCGCTGACGGAGGCTGAGAGATCGCACCCTGCGCCGCGGGACTTTCGGATCTTCGTGTGGCTGGCTTTTTCAACACGCACCGCCGTGCCGAGTTGTTTTCGACGCACACAGCCGTGCAGGGTTACTTTCGACGCACACCGCCCGTGCGGGGTTATTTTTGACGCAAACCAGGTACATTTTCACGCTAGCAGCGCTAGTGTGGTGTTACAACTACCTAAAGACTCTTTTTATTTTAAACCTTTAAAAAATCATAACTTGACTTGTGTATGTTGGATTTTTGTCGTTTTGGTCTTGTTTTGTCTAGATAAATATTTCCTATTTTTCTAAACTGGTGTTGTGTCATTTTGTAGTGTTTTCATTAAGTTACTGTGTGTGTTGGTACAAATACTTTACGCCCAGCACTCTGAGGTTAAGCCTACTGCTCTGCCAAGCTACCAAGGGGGTAAGCAGGGGTTAGCTGAGGGTGATTCTCTTTTATCCTAACTAGAGTGAGGGTCCTTGCTTGAACAGGGGGTAACCTGACTGTCAACCAAAGACCCCATTTCTAACAATTCTGTTTGCAAGAACTGAGATTCTGCTAATGGCTTTCCCAAATCCGGTCATTAATTTTGGATTACTCTTTTTTTAAAGCCACACTCTGGCATGATTTTACACATTTAAGCTGACAGGGAAAAAGTCACATTTTGTAATCTGCTAAATATGTCCATTTGAGTTATCAAACTAACTTTGGGTTTAGAAGTTTAATTAAAGGTCAGACACTGTTAAAATGTAATTTGTGTCACATCTGCTACCAGAGGCATCTTTAAATATATGTGTAGGTGGCTTTTAGGTAGTGCTTTTAAATAGGAAGTGTCACGTTTGGGCATAACCCTGCATTCGGCCAACC
Organism: Pleurodeles waltl; assembly: GCF_031143425.1. NCBI lineage: Eukaryota > Metazoa > Chordata > Amphibia > Caudata > Salamandridae > Pleurodeles > Pleurodeles waltl. The sequence goes on along the minus strand of NC_090446.1, from coordinate 722,863,612 downwards.
AAATAACAGCAGGTGAAATATCATTAATGTTCCATGTAGTGTTTTAAAAAATTGGAAAGTGTTGACAAAGGGTTCCAACCAGTGTTTAATTTGTGAAAATAAGTACTGGTGCCCAAAGTTTTACTCAGAATTTCGCTGCTGGCACTATTGAATGTTGATGTGCCCACAACCAGGGCTGCTATTCTTGATTCCACCCACGCCGCGTCCCTCTGCCATTGTTTCACTCTTGCAAGTTCCTGCTTTCTCCCTTTGTCATAGTTTTTCTGTGTTCCCGTCCTCCGTCTCTCAAAGTCTGAAGGGGGGAAAGGGTGCTAATCCCAACAAATGAGTGCTGGTGGCTCACAACCATGGCTCAAATTAAACAGTGGTGCGAAACTCACCTGCTAGACATGCTTTTAAAATGTGGACTTTTAATCAAACCACTATCCACTTGTAAGCATCATAGGTCATTCATTATATCAGATTACGTTCTGGGTACCAGAATGGAATGCACGGGAGTGTAAGGCTACGCCTCTGTGCAGAGGAACCACACCTCCTGGTCTCCGGTGAATGACTGGTGGCATTGGGAGTATAGTCGTCCTTGGCTGAAGACAGTAAACTCTTCACAGGTCATGGCAACTGCTGCATTTTCTAGGATTGCAGAAAGGGTGTTTACAATGTTTCTTGTACTATGTGCCCATCTTGCCAATAGTCAGAATGTTGTTGTATCTGTGTTTATTTAACACGTCCCCTATTCCTTTTTAGGCCTAAATCACTTTCGGAGAGGTTTGGCTGTGGTTTTTCAATAGCGCTTCGTACTCCCGAGGAGCTCGTGAAGCACTGTAATTTATCCTAGGTTTCTGGAGGCCCTTTGGAGTGCATAGTTGAAAGGTTGTTACTTGACGTTTGATCAATTTGAGACATGTTAGGTTAGAAGCTGAGGTTTGAGCAACTTTGTGGAAGCGCAGTAAATTATCGAACATGTTACATTCAGATGAGAACTGTTAACAGTAATCAGAATACGAAAACAATTGCTGCATACGTCATGGTGTTATTTTGACAGTTGCCCAACTGTAACCGCGTTTCCAGAAGTCAAACGAATGGTCGTTTCAATTCATAGCAAACGCAACAATTTTGCAGATTGTAATAATGACTGCATTGTTCGTGGCAGGGGGCCCTCTGGCCATTGCTGCTTGACCGAGGCATCCTTCCCAGTGCTGGCACGGAACTCCAAGGCCGCTTAGTAAATTAAAGTGAGAGCTGATGTACTTAACTCAAACTGCTCTTTAAATAAACCTGTGCCCTGTGTCATAGTCTGTGAGTCACACCGTTGATTGTTTTTTCACGCCTGTGAATTGCTATTGATCACAGAATTTTAGAGTGAAATCCACTGAGTGACCTATTTATTATAGACTGTATTTTACCGCCAGCAGCCTGCTGTTGTGACACAGAAGAGAGACAAGTATTCAACGAAGAAATCACCAGAATGCCCTTTCTAGGCTTCTTTAAGAGAACATTTATTTTCTTTAAACACGTGAAAAGGGTTGGTGAAGTCAAAAAATCCACGATTTATTTCTTGGTCCTTTTAGTTTTGTGATCTAACAGTTATCCTGACAACATTCATAAATTCGTAATTAATGGGGCTTACCTCGTGTAACTTCTAATTGACCAGTTACACATGGTTCCTCTTGAGGCTAGTGGAAGCACATGACTTTTTGAATAGCACATTATATACAAACAGCTGAGGTAACGAAACATATGATACTAGTTAAATAAAATGTAAACAAAGCTGAAGCAATAGACAGCATTGGACGATCATAGCTAATTTCAAAGAGCAACTGAATTGAACTGGAAGCAACTGAACTTCTATCTATCTATCCACTGAAAAACAAAGGTTACAGTGGAGTTATACATTAAACACATTTTAAAAATCCACTGAAGAAGCACTACCAATTAAAATAAAAATACAACAACACTGAAATTCGCTAGTTATACGTAATGGACACAGATATAACTGCTGTTTCCCTATATTTCAGATGTCATCTGTGATATAATATGTGATAAGTAGTGCATCACAACAGTGCAAGTTATACTTATGTCAGTTGCATAAGTCAGTTTATATGTATATGTAGATATTATATCTAAATATCAAAATATAAATAATATCTATCTATCTATCTATCTATGTACAATTCACTTAAAAAAACAAAAGTTTCAGAGACGTTATAGATAGGTTCTGAATTTACTTACACAAGACCAGATAAATTCTGCAGTTATAGATAGAGTTATTTAAAGTAAATATATCACATGCCCTAAGGTAACTATAACTCGCCCTGCCATGCACAGTATTCGCTTCAATAATTTGACCACTAATGATTCATTGATATTTTGAATGATGTTATAGAGTAAGTGGGTCTGTGAGTGGGTGCATGAATATTTGAGTGGGTCTGTGAGTGGGTGCATGACTGTCTAAGGGACACATATACAAATCATTAATCTAGTCGCAAATGTGAATCAGCCCGTTTGTGATTAGAAAAATTATTTTAGGTATGTTCAAAGCCTAAACTGTGATTCAGTAACTTATTACCAAATCTCAATTTTGGTTTTGCCATTCAGTATTAGGAAGGGGCGTGTTGAGGACGTCCCTTCCTAATACCGAATAGGAAAGGTACGTACAAATGTTTTGCAACCAAAATGCAGTCGCAAAACATTTGCAGTTTACCGTCAGTACACAATTGGTGGTAACCTATGTGCAAATGGGAATGGGTTTCTAAGGGAACCTTTTCCCTTTGAGAATGGTGGGGGAAATATTTTTCAAAAGCAGACAGTGGTCCCACAGACCACTGCCTGCTCTTAAAAAATGAAACTTAAAGATTTCATTTTTTTCTTTTGAAACACATCCTGTTTTCCTTTAAGAAAAAAATGGCTGTGTTTGAAAAAAAATACTTTATTTAAAAGCAATCACATACATGGTGGTCTGCTGAGCCCAGAAGGCCACTATTACTGTGATGGCTGTTATTACCAATGGGCCCCAAATGGGACCTACCTCATTAATATTCATGAGGTACTTCCTTTTGTGACCCACTAATAATCACAAATGAAACTCTAAAAGGTTTCATACATTTGACTTAGCAATTTCCTAATTTAGATTCACAAGAAATCATAATTAGGAAATCATTAATACAGACGATGGTACATGTGGCCTAAGTGGGTGTGTGAGTGAGTGCGTGAGTCTGAGTGGGAATATCAGTGGGAGCATGAGTGCCTGAGTTGGCCTGTGAGTGGGTGCATGAGTCTCTGTGTGGGTCTGTGAGTGGGTGTGTGAGTCTGTGAGTGGGTCTGTGAGTGAGTGTGTGTCTTTGAATGGGTCTGTGAGTAGGTGCATGAGTCTTTGAGTGGGTCAGTGAGTGAGTGTATGAGTGTCTGAGTGCATCTGTGAGTGGATGTGTGAGTGTGTGGATGTCTCAGTAGCTGTGTGAGTGACTCTGCCACAAATGAACCTCACCTGCCTTTTTATCCAACAAGAGTCCTTAGCTTTGCATGAAATATCTAACCAAGAACTCTGTAATAATATTAATCCTCCTATAGAGAGGTCAACAAGACTACAAAGATGTAAATCTCCACCAAGTCAGGGCCCTCCCTCTTATCTATATGAAGTAAGTGCTTCTTTGTTTTGTGGAGATGTCTTCCTATTCCTCTGTATCAACAGCGTGCTAACAAAATCGACCGGAAACGCACTGGAGGGCCCTCTGGGGCGTCTTTGTAGTCTCCTTGGCCTCTCTATAGGAGGATTCATGTTTTTGCAGAATTATAGAGAAAGAAGCACAATAAATAATCACATTGCCAAACACACAACAGGTCACTGGAGACATCTGCTTGTTGTTTATTAGGCAGCTGTGGTGTAAAATATACACTGAACATTTACCCAACGAGGTAGCACTTACTAAGTAACCAGTGGAAAGTACGCCAGTTGGGTAGACATTTTGTGCAAAACTGTGGACTCTTGTTGGATTAATAGGCAGGTGAGCTTCCTTTCAGGCCATAATGCTTATTTTGAGCAAATTAAACCTCACCAGGAAGCACTTACAAACATAAACGTAGCAGTTGCCCAAGTGAAGCACCACATCAGGAAAGGACAAATGAACTTAACTTCAATTTCGGCATTGGGGAACACATTCCCCAGGGCCCCCCTCTATTTAATGGGTGATGTGGAGCTGGGCCCCCCTTCTTGAGCCAATCTCAGTCCTGGGGGCTCCATCCCCTGGGGCCTGGCCTTAATTAATTGGAAGAGGTGGCTGCAATGCCCCCCTCCCCTGGTCATTTTTGGCCCTAAGAACCCCCATCCCCTGGGGCCTGGACATCTTTTCTGGGTGCCCCACAGGGCAGCTAGTGTGCAGTGGGACTATGGGGGGAGACTCAAGGCCCCAGTGGTCCCAGCTGATTCTCCACCTCCTGCTGGAGCCAGCATTAGTTTTGCAGACAGGAAGCTGCTAAACATGCAGCTCCCTGTCTACAAAAGCAATTGTTTCACCTCTTTCCCTGCCTGCATGTCAGGGAAAGAGATGAAACTTTGGCATCCAGCGAGTGAGAGCACTTTGAAAATTCCCGAAGCAGAGTGTTTGCTCTGACTTTCAAAGCTCCCGTCAAGTCACAGCAAATGGCTATGTCCCGGGGGTGGGCACCCCAGGACACAGCAGTAGCTGGACATGGGGAGTGACGGTCACCAGGGCTATGTATGGCTCCACATGATTTAGCCCCAGGGAGGTGGTGGTCCTCGGGGGTGGGGGTCCACAATGGACCTCTTTCATAATATTATATATCAACCCCAGGGATGTTGTGGTCCCTGGGATTGCGAGGGAGGCTGCCTATATAGGAAAATGGAGAGAAAAAAAAGCCCAATTTTGCTGCCATCTTTCTTTACATAAATGATCATTTCAATATTCCATGCCAAGTACTGGTACCAAAATATCATCAACTGATACATATAGTTTTCAAGGACACTGAGATCATTCCTCTCAGACAAGGAACAATCAGAATCCCTAAATGGTTTTGTTTATGCCCCATTCTCCCTAACTTGTGGTGTACCACAGGTTTCATCTTTGAGCCCAATGCTCTTTAACTTTTACCTTGCAAATCTGACGACATCTTTTGACTTCTCCTTGGTTTCATATGCCAATGAGACCCAAATCATCATTTCAATCTCCAGTGATATGCTTGAAACAGCAGTGAGATTTCACAAATGCATGGAAGAAGTTGAAAAGTGGATGAAACAAAAACTGTCTGTAGTTAATCCCGGGAAAGGCTAAGATTCTCCTTTTTGGCAACGAGCCTACCTTTTGGTCCCCTACCTGGGGCAACAGATCTCGGAGACCCTTTCAACTCTGTTCAAGAAGGTCAGACTCTTGGGCATCCTATTGGAAGACAAACTGACTTTCGGAGTACAGGTGAACACGCTCACCTCAGCCGCCTTCAAAACCTTAAGGACAATTAAAAAAAATGTATTCCTTTTAATTTGCCTTGAACTCCAAAAAACAGTGATCGTTACCTTGGCCCTATCAAAAATTGATTACTGCAATGCCCTGTATCTCAATATGCAACAAAGACTGCTAAGAAAGCTGCAGATTCTGCAGTACTCTGCAGTACTAGTTGGGTGCTACTTGGGATTCCAAAGTTCCAGTCAGCCTCCCAGGCCATACACAAACTTCACTGGCTCCACACAAAAGAACATATCACCTTCAATGCCCTCTGTTTTGCCCATAAGGCCCTACGTGATTCTGACCCAGAATACTTTAAAAAGAAAGTTCAGTGGTAAAACTCTGCAAGAGCATTACGCTCAGCTAAAAATATCATAATTTCCTGGTGCAAGCCAGTGGCACAAGAAAACTTGAGGGGGCCCACCTGCTAAGTACATGGAGGGCCCTCTCCGGCTCACCACCTTTCACTATTGCTGAGGAGGGCTTCTGGAAATCGGCCCCCTGCACCACAGGAGCTGCAGTGCCTTTTGTTATCACTAGTGCAAGCTGGCAAAATAGGGTGGCAGTAGCATCATTGGCGGTACTGCTAAATTCCAGACCAGCCTCCATCTGTACCGAAAATCACAGACCACCCTCCTTAGGTACAGTAAGGACCCAAAAACCGAGCTTTTTGCTACCCAGTCTTAGTTCAGTCCTCCTTTCTTTCCAAAACAACACTCTAAGCTTCATGATTCCTCAGGACCAAGATGCCTTTGGGCATTCATGTGCTTTGCAAATTAACATGAACAATTTAGGAGGCCTATTCATGAACACATTTTAGAATATGAAAAGTAGTACTACTGTTGTTCTATTTTACATATCCTTACATGACATTTTGAAGTAGCCCCAAGAGTTCTAAAGCAGAAAATACATCAGAATGTTCAGGAAATATTAATGTGCAATTTATACAGTTAGAGAAGAGTGTCCCATCTTTACAATGTTATGAATAGTGAGTTGGATGTTTTGAAGACATTAACTATCATGGAAGAATATTTCAAAACGTACTCTGTGGCCTAGAAAGGTTTTTGTGAATTAGCCCCTAATTGTCTAATAGTACAGAGCTTGAAAGCGACATTAAACCACCATGATCTCAAGCTATCATAGGTTTAGAAAAGTTTTAAAAAAAATTGGGACTACCTAGTACTTAATTCAAGCTGGTGTTTTTGTATCATACATTTTTGAAGAGCAAGAGAGGGATAAACAAAGCAGAAAGATGTAGGAAGAGAAAGATGGAAAAAAACATTGTAAGGGAGAAAGCAGGAGCCTACAAGAGCCAAATAAAGGAGCAGGGAGTGTCTGGTTGTAGACATAAAAGGCATGAGTTAGATTCAAGACTACCCAGTGGTATTGGATGCACCAACACTTAATTGTACTAGCCACGGTCTTTAGAGATATCTTTGAGCAAGGATTCTTATTATTTAACAAATTAAGAACTGAAAGTACCTATTCTAAATTGCTTGCAAGAAGAGGCCTGAGTATTACCTTTGCACAATATAGCAAGTAGCCATGCCACAACTTTGCACATTTTCAATGACACTGTCATTCACAATTTACTAAAACTCCATTGCCAAGATCCCTTTAACAATATTTGCTATAATTCATTCATGGTACTTGCTCAAAATAGCTGCTCTAGGTGAGCCAGCTGCTCTAATGAGAGACCCAGAATGGTTCTTCAAAGATATATTCTCTGTTTTCGATTACATTCTATTGCATAGAATAGTTATATCTGAAGTTTCCATGTACTCTTTTTATCCTCAAAACCTAACAGGATTATGCTACTCACTTGGACAATGTTCTTGGCCCTAGTTTCGTCCAGGTCTATTTCATATGTTTGGCTCTACTCAATCCTCTAAAAGAAAGTTTTAAAGTCAGCTCCAAATATAGTTCCAGAATGGCCTGCAAATACCATTAAGTTGTAAATGAGTAAACTTAGAACCTCACATTTATCACCTTACATGAGAAGAAAAGTACTATGGGGCATATTTACAAGAAAGTGGTGCATCAGCATTGATGCACCACTTTTCTTGCACCCCGTCTTTTGTCCCCCCCAATGGCACCATGGAAGCACCGTATTTACAATACAGCACACCATGGTGCACAATAGCATCAAAGTTTTTGGTGCTATTGTGGTGCTTTGCTGCACTAGCTCCAACAATTTTGAAACATTTCTAGCAAAGCACATGAAGGCCCATAGGAGGTTATGGGTGCATCATTTTAACACTTGCCCTGAGCAGGCATTAAAAATGATGCCAAAAATGGCCCAGTGAAAGCTAATAAATTTCGCAGCACCATCTTTCGGGCCTCACTGCGTGGGAACACCCCCTTGCATACATTATGCCTGGTGCAGGCATAATGTCGCACATGGGTTTGTTAACGCGTCCTTCTATGTTAATTTATACACATCAGGACTCGTTTTAGGCCGATGAATCTTTGGACCCAGTGGTGAGACACCGTAAGACGAGATAACTGATCAATATATCAATCAATATATCAATAATATTGTCAACATATATCACCACAATATATCTCACTTTAGACATTAGTTAAACCTTCGGCGCAACCATGACCTTTCAGTCATGAATAACCACACCTTATTGAAGTTTTGTGAATTTTATTCCCTATTGATTACAATCTAATAGCAAATGTATTAATCTCAGAACCAAGAAGCAAACGAGCATAGTCACACTGTAGTAATAATGCAAGATCACAGGCATAAGATGGCAATATGAAGATAAACAAATCTAAACGCATAAAACCTCACATATGTTTAGTTCAGCATAGCACCACGTCAGTCACGTCAGTCAAGATGAAATGCCTCATCTAACCACAATTACTATAAGAAAATGACACTGGTGAGGTGTAAGGAGGTCTAAGGGGCTTGTGAATATGCCCTTTAATTTCCTCATTTTAAAACCCCGATTGAGGTCGCCGGAGTCTTAGACCTCAACAGGTCCGTACACGACAGCCAACCACGTGGATAATTTTGAGCAACAAGCGCTACATTCACATGAAGTATGCCAACTTCCCTACTCTCATACTGTGGAGTACGCCTACTCCTGCTAAACAACACTTAATTTGGCCTAAATACACACAAAATTTTCACAACCACCTGCAAGATGCATAAGCTTAGGCAAGCGCAAAGACCCTAACCACACACACTATGGCGCTAAGAACATTCCCAATTCATTTAGGGAGGCTCCGAGATCCCGGGAAAGCCATGGCGAACTTAGCAACCCATCATCTCTCCAAATTGCATTATCACAGAAAAACAAATTAAACAATGAAACTCCGTCCTAGGGCCCCCAAGGGCCAAACCGTCGCTCTGCTACCAGAACTGTTAACGCGTCCTTCTATGTTAATTTATACACATCAGGACTCGTTTTAGGCCGATGAATCTTTGGACCCAGTGGTGAGACACCGTAAGACGAGATAACTGATCAATATATCAATCAATATATCAATAATATTGTCAACATATATCACCACAATATATCTCACTTTAGACATTAGTTAAACCTTCGGCGCAACCATGACCTTTCAGTCATGAATAACCACACCTTATTGAAGTTTTGTGAATTTTATTCCCTATTGATTACAATCTAATAGCAAATGTATTAATCTCAGAACCAAGAAGCAAAAGAGCATAGTCACAATGTAGTAATAATGCAAGATCACAGGCATAAGATGGCAATATGAAGATAAACAAATCTAAACGCATAAAACCTCATATATGTTTAGTTCAGCATAGCACCACGTCAGTCACGTCAGTCAAGATGAAATGCCTCATCTAACCACAATTAGCATCAGCATGTTGGACTTCATGCAAAACAATTTAGAACATCAATTTGGAAAACATCTAACTAAGGTCTCTAATCAAAAATACACAGCAGTTGGTACCTAGAAAGAAAAGGCAAATAAGTGAATTTCAATAGCAACAACATAATTTACCCTCCTCGGAATAGGTCAGCATACAGGATCAATCTTCATCTTCAGGACATCAGTTAGATCGCCGTCAGTCTATCTAGTCTATGGGCAGAGGACTCTTCCCTCATAAGGAAGAAAGTGTAATGGGGCAGTCTATGGGTGAGGATGGTTTTGTCTAAGTCTCAAGTCACCAAATAGAGTGACAGAGTTTCTGGATGCAATCGATATCATTCCATACCTAATGCTCTCAAGTCTCTTGTGTTATGGGTTTTTATCCCTTTTTCGTAATACATTCCCCCAAAATTCTATTGGATAGTCACTACACCCCACTATCTGTAACCTATCAAATTATACATTAAGTAATGCATTTGTCATTGTACGATAATTTACATCCTTCTGATTGGTCTTCATAATTGACGTCTTTCGTAGGTGGCATATCCGGGGTTACTTCATTTTCTGGCACGTTCTTCGGGTCAAGAGTTCTCTTTTCCGTGGTTCAGTATCCTTGAAAGTGTCCATATTTTGTTGCAAAGCGTGCAACTTTATCCTAAAGCAACTAGCATGCGGATGAGAATATAATGGTCAATGATACAATAAGCGGAGAAAAAGAACAAATGCTGGGTCATGGCCTTTTGCAAGTCAGCACACTGGAGAAACAGAAAAATATGCTTTAATATGAGAGCTACACAGTTAGTTTTCGACTCACGCTAACTTAAGGCTTATGGATTCTAATAAAATGCAATTATCGTACGTATTAATATATTCAATTAGTCGTAATTCAAGCAATTATTCCTTACAGTCGACATTAGTTTATGCATGTCAAAAATTCTCCACGTTTAAAATACTTTCAATGAATAATATTAGCGTTGTTAATATAAGCATTTCACATCTAAAATAGGTAATGTTTAAACTACGCTCTCTCAGGTTTACAAAGTGGCGCAATGCATGCATTGCACCACTTTGTAAATATGGCGTGGGGAAATTGCCTCCTTAGTATAAGAAAATGACACTAGTGAGGTGTAAGGAGGTCTAAGGGGCTTGTAAAATGCCCTTTAATTTCCTCATTTTAAAACCCCGATTGAGGTCGGCCCGATTAGTTGTGACGTGTGTGGTAATTGGAGATACAAGTTGTGTGATAAACACTGCAAACTCAGATATATTTTACCTGGCGAAACCTATCAAAATATCCTCGGAAAAAAGTGTGTTAAATAACACGACAAGCAGATTTTGTTGAGGTAACCGTAAATGGAAGCTATTTGTCAAACCTGGTGACAAGATATATGTTTTTCTGGCCTCCTATAATCTGGGTCTCAATGTGAGGTTGAAAGCAGCAGTGGGTGTGTCTGTTCGAACAAAAAGTGAATTATTTGCTAAGTTTTACCCAAACATGTTATCGGTTGCCAAAAAAAAAAAAGTTCCTATCTTACCAATCAAAATACTGTGGGAATGCTTAACCGTTATATGAAGATGCATTTTCTAGCCTCATATTCTGCGTGGGAAACTGCCTGGGTCCTTCAACGCCTCTGTTTTTGCAGTTCTCTTCGCACATTTCATTGCATGTGTTGTGAAAACGTAGCTTCCAGAAATGAGATCTGTCACAACAGTGTTTGGTGGGATCTGTTCTTTATGACATCGCAGTATAAAGATGGAAATTATGTTTCTGTAGCATTTGCTATCAATTTATAGAATCCAATGAAAGATTAGACAAAAAGATGTTAGTGAAAATACGAGCTGGCATCTATGTTCAAACTGTGTGGTTGGCCCTTAGTGAGACCTTTCGCTGCAGGGTGCCCAGGCATCTGAAGACTTAGCTCGTGACCTGGTTGCTGCACGCGTCCCCGTTGAAAACTGGCTGCCACCTTACCACAGAAAATGCCACTGAGCATCTGGACTCGGAGGATGAGCAGTTCTGTATTTTGGCCCTGGGGCACTTATCTAACATTTCTTTCTGATTACTGACATTTCACAATGCGCGCCCTTAAACATTTCATTAGATCCTGGGTGACATCGTCACCATCTGTAGTAGCCATTTGTGTCGCTGGCACTTTTTTATGACCGGTTGCACACCTTCAGGCTAGAATGCATCATGTTGTCGAATTATAGGTGCTGTTCTGGAAGGGTCACGTTATGAGCATGTTTACCTCCTCGATCACTATGCAACCCTGACATAATGTAGCAGTGACCAACGCTCTCATTTCACCAGACTCCAAGGCCACAATCTTTACCATGAGAGGTAATCATTAAGTCAGATATGACCAGGATGGCATATGGGATCGATTAAAAAAAGTATTTTTAAGAGTCATGAATGTATTGGTTACTTGTTTCCTGTTGTAAATTCAGTATATTTTTGCCAAACCTTCACTTAAACACCTTGCACTGGAAGACATTTGGGCAGAAAAGGATTGCAGATAGGCAAACATGCCTCAGAAAATATAATTCGATATGTCACACTGTTGGACTTTTAATACATTGGTTATAATCATTAAAGAAACGTAACCCTTAACACCCGCATTTGAAAAGTTGTACAGCGAGGTTGTATGGGTATATTGTGTTGGCTGAGATCTTCTTATAACGTACTCAAATAAATTACTCAGCCTTCAAAAACTCCACCACTGCCTACCTCAGAGGAGCCAGGACTCAGTCTGACCGAATTGATGCCCATATTTATACTTTTTCACGCAAAACTGTGGTTGCGCATTTTGGGCCAATGCCATGAAAGAGGGCTCAAGCCAGGGCCCGAGCATGAAAAAAGAAAAATACTTACTGGGACTTACCTGGGACGGCTGGGATGGGTCCCCCATCCTGTGGTGTCCCTCTGGTGTGGGTGGGGGTGTCCCTGGGGCCAGGGAAAGAACCTGTGGGCTCTTTCCATGGTCTCTGACCATGGAAATATGCCTACAGGTCCCCTAACGCATGCCCATACCCAGGCGTTAAATAATGGCACTAAGCAAGCTTAGTGCCATTATTTAAGGCACCCATCCGCCCATGCTGGATTTTAGCATGGGGAATAAATATGGTGCTAAGGCCATATCGTCCTTTTCTGGATGGGAACACCTACCTTGCATCTCATTGATGCAAGGTAGGTTTTCAAGTCCAGAAAACAATGTTAATTCCATGACTTTGGCGCTAGATGTATCTAGCGCCAAAGAATAAATATGGAGTTAGATTTGCACTGAATTAGCATAAAAAAATGATGCTAATTCAATGCAAACTGAGTATAAATAAGGGCCTGAGGCCCATATTTATACTATTTCACGCAAAACTGCGTTAGAGCAGTTTTGCGTGAAAAAGTATAGCGCCGGCCAGCACCATTCCAAGACAATGACCGGGTGCCATATTTATGAGATGGCGCTAGCAAGCACTAATGCCCTGTTAGCGTTCTTGTAAAGGACGCTAACAGGGTGGGGGAGGCATAGGGGAAACCGGAGCTTGTGCACCGAATTATTGAGTTACACTGTTTAGATGCAAAAAAATGCCTCTAAGCAGGGTAGCGCTATTTTCTGGCACATAACCCCCATGGACATGGCTCCTGCCTTAGTAAAGACTGAAGCCATGCCCACCACCCTATGGCCATGCCCAGGAGACAAATGTCCCCTGGGCATGGTCATTGGGGCCAGCGCAATGCAGGGGGGCCCAAGTCAGGGCCCCTGAGCGTGAAAAAAAAAAAAACATACTTACCGGGTCTTACCTGGGATGGGTTCCCCATCCTGTGGACTCCCTCTGGTGTGGGTGGGTGTGTCCCTGGGGCCAGAGAAGAGCGCCTGTGGGATGGTCTCCGACTATGGAAATATGCCTACAGGTCCCCTAACGTCTGCCCATACCCAGGTGTTAAATAATGGCGCTAAGCAAGCTTAGCACCATTATTTAAGGCACCTTTTCCCCCATGCTGGACTTTAGCACGGGGGAATAAATATGGAGCTAAGGCCCTATCGTCCTTTTCTGGATGGGAACGTCTATCTTGCATCTACGCAAGGTAGGTTTTCACGTCCAGAAAACAACGTTAATTCCACAACTTTGGCACTAGACGTGTCGAGCGCCAAAGTATAAATATGGAGTTAGGTTTGCGTTGAATTAGTGTAAAACAAAATGACACTAATTTAGCGCAAACCGAGTATAAATATGGGCCTGAATGTCTTGGATGAGCTAAGTGGCAATTTTTTGAAATTTCTATATTACCGGCCTGCAGATGATATTTTCTCCCAACCAATATTTACTTCTAAAGTGGATTAAAATACCTCCAAGTCTAAAATGCCCCAAAGGCTCATAACTAGTGGACTAAACTTCACTTCATCTCCTCATACCCTTTCTATAAATTGTTAATGACTGACCATTGTATAAATGAACAGAAAACCAATATAACGGGCATTGGATGCGCCGACTCATGCATTAGGCTGATTGATGCATTAGGAGAGTGATTGCTAGAGTAGGGTCAAAGAAGTCAATAAATGCTTCTCAGTATCATGCTACTGTGTAAGGTCTCCTGATTGCCACAGAAGGCTGTTCAGATGCATTACTCCGAAAAATGTGCGGGAAATTGAAACTTTACATACTTTTCTGGTCTAGTAAAGTAATTTGATTAGATAGTAAATCTCAATAATTAGAGTTTATCTTTCAAAAGAGATACTCACTGATAAAATCCACCTCTTTACAGGTAGTGTGTTTGAAGCTAGCATTGGGGTCTACAAACTCAAAGGTATGGACAGCCATCTGTTCATCTGTCTCACAAGAGGCAACCTACATGCAGCTCTTTTGGGCTGGTTACTATGTGCCATTTAGTCAGTAAGCAGATCGCAGGGTAAGCAATATACCACTGATAAGAATTTGACAGAAATGGTAGAGAAATTGAATGTGATATTAATGTAATATTTGTTCTTCCTCTTTACGCCAGCTGCTAAAGCCAAAATACAAGCATTGAAAAGATTATAAAATATCACAACTTTATTTGGGAGGTACTGTCACTGAGGGCAGTTGTCTATCTGGGGGATTTACAAAAATTCATGAAGTACAAAAATAAATATTAATAAATAATAGACTTACATGTACGTGCCTATGCCGAAACAGGTACATTATCCAGAGGTAGAAATTCGGCATATTTATGGTTATTAATAAAGTTTAAATGCACCTTATCTTTTTTTTTTCACAGAGACAGTGCTTCTTCTGGTGAAGAAACACTTCCCCCCTGTTGGGCATTAGTATACTGGTTGACGGAGGAGGAACACTACTCAGGCAGGAAACACAACTTCTCTCAGGGTAAAACACAAGCAAACCCCAAAATAATCTGTGCTTAACCTGCCGGTAGCTCGACGGAGAGCAGTCAGGCTTAGGGGCAATGTGTAAAGTATTTATGCAGCACTTCATATAGTAGTAAAGTGAAAGCATATCACAAGAAAAATCTCACATCAATTTAGAAAAAATTGAGTAAAATGTAATGAATTATTTGATACCAAAATGATACAAAATCCAATCAGTAGAACCAGTGGTATGCATTTTCAAAGGTTTTCATAAAAGTAGAGCCTAAAAGCAGTAAGCGCCAACTGTGGTATCTGGCCATGCTCTACTGGGACAAAGTCACGAGTTCAGGCGGACTGCAATGGAATCCTGGTTTGCAGAGCAGTGTGAGATTCCCCATTAATGATACTTGTGCAGAGGTAGTTCAGAGAAACTGCAGGGCTGCTGTTAGAAATTGGGTTTCTGGTTAGCTGAGGGTATGCACCCTGTCCAAGCAGAAATCACACTCCAAGTCAGGGTAAGTCAGAAACACATCATAAATTAACATGTACTCACTCTCTGGTACCTTAGTACAGAGCATGCAGGTGTAACTTAGGAGGCACTTAGAACAGTAAAACTGTGAAAACAACACACAAAAAGATACCACACTTGGGGGGTCATTCTGACCCTGGCGGTCGGTGACCGCCAGGGTCACCGACCACGGGAGCACCGCCAACAGGCTGGCGGTGCTCCGTCGAGCATTCTGACTGCGGCGGTTCAGCCGCGGTCAGAAACGGAAAGTCGGCGGTCTCCCGCCGACTTTCCGCTGCTCGGGAGAATCCTCCATGGCGGCGGAGCGCGCTCCGCCACCATGGGGATTCTGACACCCCCTACCGCCATCCTGTTCCTGGCGGGTCTCCCGCCAGGAACAGGATGGCGGTAGGGGGTGCCGCGGGGCCCCTGCGGGCCCCTGCACTGCCCATGCCACAGGCATGGGCAGTGCAGGGGCCCCCTAACAGGGCCCCACCATGATTTTCACTGTCTGCTGAGCAGACAGTGAAAATCGCGACGGGTGCCACTGCACCCGTCGCACCCCTGCAACTCCGCCGGCTCCATTCGGAGCCGGCATCCTCGTTGCAGGGGCATTTCCGCTGGGCCGGCGGGCGCTCTTTTGGAGAGCGCCCGCTGGCCCAGCGGAAATGTAAGAATGGCCGCCGCGGTCTTTTGACCGTGGTGCGGTCATTTGTCGGCGGGACTTTGGCGGGCGGCCTCCGCCGCCCACCAAAGTCAGAATCAGGGCCTTGGTTATAAAAATAGATCTTAATTTAATTAACAAAACAAGACCAACATTACAAAGATACAATAATTAGGTGTTGTGATATGAATTTTTAAAGAATAAACTTAGTTGTAGTGCTTACAAGCATAAATTGCCAACCGGGGCTATTTAGTAACGCTAGGCAGGGTCAAAGCTGAAAAGTCAGACCGACTACGATTGAGCATGAGATGGATACCGGGACCAGCCCTGCCTCACTGAAACAGTACCTTGGTTTGGATTTGCATTGAGAAGAACAAGATGCGAGGAGCAAAGGAGGTGATGAGTTGGCATCAATCCTGAATATGTAGGTGATGTGTTGGTTCTGAGATGCGCAAAGTCAAGGATGCTTCAGGATTGGTGGTAATGCATCACACAGTCAGCAGTGCAAGAATCCTGATCCTCGCAGCAGCAACAATGCAGGGTTCTTGTTCCTTGCAGCAGCGGTGATGCGTCAGCGTCGATGGAGATGCACATGTTCTGAGCAGCGCAACAGCATTCGATATGTGGAATTTAGACTGGAGCCGCACTCTATAGCCACTTTAATGGCCCAGAAAGAGATTGGCACCACTTGGCAGGGCAAGTCTATCAGATGGCAGTGTCAACATGTGGGAGGCATGTACTAGGTGATGAGTTGAAATACTTTTGTGCCCCTGACACTACAGAAGAAAAAGGTAAGCCAGCAAGCCCTTGGAGTCACTCTAGTTCTGGGTTCAAGTGTTTTGCATACAGTCCTTCTCACCCAGGCACGGAGGGCAGCAAACAGTAGGTCAGCTCATTAAGAGAGCAGTTCTTCTATAACAGTAGCACAGGAGAGTAGCAGTGCTTGTAGCCACACAGCAGGCTTGGCAAAGTATACAAAGGTAAAGCAGTGTACCAAGTTGTTAGGGTCAGAAGTCCAGTTCTTATACCCAGTGATGCCTTTGATGTGGGAGAGACCTCAAAGAAGGGCTTTGGAATGCACAGAGGTCCTCTCTTTCTGCCCTGGCTCTAGACTCACTACAGGGGGTGGTATGAAGCCCTTTGTGTGGGAACAGGACACAGCATACTCAGGTGTAAGTGTGAGACTGTGGCCAGCTCCACCCTCCCATCCTGCCCAGGATGACCCATCAGGATGTTGATTGGCCCATCAGTCACACCTTGGCTGCCCTTGTATGTGGCTGTCTGGAGGGAATGCACAATTTAATCTGTCACTCCACACCAGATGTGTATTGGAGACAAGCTTCAGGCACACAGGGCTAAGAGCAGAAAAATGGCAACTTTCTCAAAGTGGCATTTTCAAAATTGTAACAATAAATCCAACGTTACCATTAAAGAAGAATTATCATTATAATACCATAGGTACTAAACATGAAAGACCTATCCCTTCCCAATCAGGAATTACATCGTATTAAAGGCAATAATGAACTTCCAATGTTATCCTATGAGAGGAGTAGGCCTCACAGTAGTGAAAAAAGAACTTGAGCGTGTTTCACTACCAGAACTTGTAAAACTTAAAAGTATATGTCCTTTCATATAATTATAGTGCATCCTGCCCTCTGAGCTACTTAGGGCCTAACAGAGGGAAAACATATGTAATAAAAGGGGAGTTTAAGGTTTGGCAACGGGTTTTAAATGCTAATTCAACATGGCAGTGCAACACTGCATTCAGGCTGCAATGGCAGGTCTGACACATGTTTTAACTTGATACTTAAGTGGGTGGCACAAGCAGTGCTGCAAGCAATCTAGTAATATTTACTGATGAGCTGACAGAGCACCTTCAGGCCCACCTCCAAAAGTCCAGAACTGTAGTGACACCACTTGGTGGGTCGGACTCACAGGAGACAGAGTCCAGGTCAGGGGTTCAAGGTGGTTAAATCTGATTAAAGCTATGATCAGAAGGCCAACAAACAAGGTCTTAGAGTCACTCTGGTGGTCTTTTGTTCAAGATGTAAGTCCATTCTTTCACTCAGGCAGCAGTTCAGCAGGTAGCAAGGCAGAAGGGCAACAGAGTAGCAACCCTTATTGCAGAGCAGCAGCATATCAGTCCTTCTGAGTCTTTCGGAGGTCCAGAGGTGTTCTGAAGAGTTGGGTCTGAGGGTTCATTATCTATGCTTGGGGCCAATTTTGATGTAGGGGAAGGTTCTGGAGGTTTTCGCCCTTAAAGGTGCTTGCCATTTACTGCCTGCTTGCTTTGCCCCCAGCTTGGCAGCAGTCATAATTGGCTGGTGGCAAACCCTTTGTAAGTGTTCAGGCAGAGACTTTGTGATGTGCAAGGATGGTAGGTGACAGCTGTACCCCGGTCACGTCAGAGATGGCATATCCTGTCACCACATACTCCCTTTGTCTCACTGTCTAGGAGCTCTGGGAGCAATATACAAGGGCCAACTGCCAGGTACACCTAGTCATGTGACCCAGAAAACAGGCTGCAAGCACCAAGCGGCTAGGACAAGAAAATGCCAGCTTTCTAAAACTACCCACTCAAAACGGGGTTTGACCTAATTAAGGCATATGAGGGTTGGGGCAATTAATATAGCGCAAATACAGTACCTTCATTCACTTCTTTATACCAAGGTTATTCAAACTCAGATATGCAGAAATATTTCATCATATCTGTATTAAATAAATGTACATGCATTCAAAATGTTTCACATTTTTCTGAACTCAGATGTTTTTCTAAAGTGCTTCCATGACATAAGTGAATTAATTATATCATTTGGCACTCAATTTGAGACATCTTAGGACAAAACCATACCTAATCAATACAAATATTGAGTAGAAAATAATCTAAATTAGTAATAAACAAAATAATACAGAACAGTCAAACTACATAAAGTGTAAAATAGTTTTCAAATATCTGACCCAGCTGTGATCAGTCAACCTAAAGTATTTTGAGGTATTTCCCCCTTGTGTGGGTGTTAATAAGTGTTCATCAGCCCAACATTAAGGGCGCCATCCCTTTTAATAGTTGCACCCAAGCACTCCAGTGCCAAGTCTATGCATTTCAACTTTCTAAAAGTATTATTTTCAGAATTGTGAGCTTAAATTTGACTTTACCATTAAAGAGGGTTTTAAATTACAATTATTTAGACACCAACCCCGACATTCCCACCTATTCCCAATTAAAAGTTATCACTTATTCAATGTAATAAGTTGACCCTTTGTTATCCTAAGGGAGAGGCGGGCCTTGCAGTGGTGAAAAATGACATTAAGAGTTTTACACTCCCAGTACATGTAAAATAGAAAAGGAACATGACAACCTTTTGAATACACTGCACCATGCCCTCTGGGCTGTTTAGGGCCTACCCAGGGGTGATTTCTATGTATTAAAAAGGAGTCCTAGATAACAGTTTATCTTGTGTGGTAGAAATGGCAGTTTAAACCTGCACAAACAGGCTGCAATGGTAGGCCTGAGACATGTTTTCAAGGCTACTTAGGTGGGTGGCACAATTAGTGCTGCAGGCCCACTAGTAGCATTTCATTTACTTGGCCCGTGTACATGTAGTACCACTTTACTAGGAGCTTACAAGGAAAACAAATGTGGCAAATGGTTGTAAGCCAATTTCACTATGCTTAAAGGAGAGAGCACAAACATTTTAGCACTGGTTAGTAGTAGAAAAGTTCACAGAATCCTAACAATCAACCAAGATGGCTTCAGAAAACAGAAGAGTGGAGGTAAAACATTTGAGGGTGGCCCTGCAGAAAGGGGCAGTTAAAACACCCCCATATTAGAAGATTTGTTACTGGCTGAGGTGGGTGAAGCCCTACTCAAACAGCAACCACAATATCTGTCAGGGTGAAGTCAAATGCAAATCCCAGATTTACCCGTTCTTAACTCTCAGGTAGCTTGGCACAAAAAAAGTCAGACTTTACTTAGAAGCACTGAGTAAAGTTTTTATGCAGCTCTTCAAATAGTATTAAAATGAAAACACAACACTACAAAAACCCACACTAAGTTAGAAGAATAGAGCAACATGTGATTGTTAGACCTGACAGCCTTAGGGTGGGTTTTCCCCCAAACTTTTATGCCTGCCTTGACTCACTTTTGCTGATCTACTTTTATTGGCCTTAGGACTCTGGGCACTTTATCACTGCTAACCAGTGTTAAAGTGCATGTGCTCACTCCCCTAAAAAGTAGTTAAATTGGCTTCTCATCATCATCATCAACAAAATAGTTTATTTCAGCTTACAAATCCAAAATACAAGCACAAATGAAATGCAGCTACTGCGTAATACACTAAGAAAAGCATAATTACAACTTCAACGTTATAAAAACTATCAAAAGTGATCAATTAGTTCTATGAATGTTCAATGCAAATTAGACAATACAATAATCATTTTATTTAAAAACATCCAGTAAAGTGCAATCCTTATTGTGCAAATTACACAATGCAATAAGCTTCTTCCAATAAAATATGATCTCATTAAGGAATTAAAATCCCTAAATAGGGCCTACCATGAGTCATACATCAGATGTCAACCTAAAGGAGTATCATTCCGGTCGTACCACTGTTTCATATCCTCGTGGCTTGCTTCCAGGCTCTCCTGTGCGAGACTCCTGAAGCGTGCAGTCTGGTTTCTCAAAGCCAGCATGTAGCTAAATACATCTTGGGGGGGTTACTAGGAGCTTTCTCCAAAGCCTCCTTCACCAGACTCAAAGGTCCCCTTACAGGGTGGCCATAGATGAGCTCAAAGGGATTAAACCCAAGTCCCTTTTGAGACACCTCCGTGTAAGCAAACAGAAGGCATGGAAAGAGGACGTCCCACTTCCACCTCAAGAGCTCTGACAGGCCCTGAATCATGCCTTTCAAGGTGCAGTTTAATCTCTCAACCAGACCATTACTTTGAGGGTGGTAAGGTATGGTGAACTTGTAGGTCACACACTTTCCACAGAGACTTCATATACGTGGATATGAAGTTGGTGCCCTTATCGGTTACCACTTCCTTGGGGAACCCCATGTGATTAAAAACCCCCATCAGTGCACGACCCACCATAGGGGAAGTGACTGACTTCAGAGGAATGGCTTTTGGGTACCGGGTGGCATGGTCCACCAAGACCAGGATTAACCTGTTGCCAAGGCAGTCTTGGGGTCCAGAGGCCCCACAATGCCTACCCTCTCAAAGGGAGTACTAACCACAGGTAAAGGTTGCAGGGGAGCCTTACATTTCCCCCCACTCTTGCCACTTGCCTCTCAAGTCTGACAAGACCTGCAATGTGCATCCTAGTGCCTGCACATTAGGGGCCAGTAAAAGTGGGTGACAAGCCTCTCAAAGGACTTGTACTGCCCCAAATGTCCAGCTAAAGGCACATCTTGAGCCAACCACAGTAGGAAGACCCTGAAGCACCGGGGTTCCACCAGCACATGGGCTGACCCAGGCTCAGGAACCTTAGGCTCACTATACAGGAGGTCATCCTCCCAATAAATCAGGTGTGATCCTAGCTCCTTGCCAGCCGCCTGGTCTGCAGCCTGATGCCGCAAACCCTTCAGAGTAGGGCATGTATTCTGTGCTGCACAGAATGCTTTCCTGGTGGGCCCCCCTTCCTGCTGCCACTGCCACAGCTTAGGGACCTCACCCAGTTCAGCTGCCTGTTCCCCTGTAGGCTCCGGGGCGTCACCCTCAGGCTCCGCCTCCTCCCAGACTGTGGGAACTTCTGGGGCCGGTTTCCCACACCCCCTTCACTTCCTCTTCTTGGCGGTCCCCTGGTCCACTGTTTCAGGCTCCTGGGGCTCTTGATTACCCTGACAGGCTGCCATTGACCGGGTGGATGTGCATATCCACCCAGGCAGACCCATGATCTCCAAGTGAGACCTGTGTTCCACCTCCTTCCAAGGGGAATCCTCCAAATCATTGCCTAGCAAACAATCAACGTGCATGGTTGGACTCACAGCTACCTTCAAAGAACCTGAGAAACCCCCCCATTCAATGGGAACCTGTGCCACTCTGCACAGCCGCTCCGAGTTGTCCACTGCAACTACTTGGTGAAGTACCCAGGGATCTATCTACTCTTCAGACACCAGGTGACTCCTCTCTGTAGCCTGTGTCTCTCAGAGCCTTCACCCTCTGTCCATTAATGGTCACCCACGGCCTGTATTTCTTAGTGTTCTCAGGCACAAGGGTTCTCTGTACCATCTCACTGCCCCCTAGTGAAACAAGGGTCATCTCAGCTGGCTCCCACCCACCTGGAACCAACTCCTCCCCAAGTGCTACACTGGCCAAACCCTGGGACGGTGCACCAGTAGGTGCTGGTGTACTTTTGGGCCATTTGGGGTCCCCCCTCACATGACCCACCTGGTCACATGCATAACACTTACGTGGGGGACCACCTGCAGCTGGGTTCCCTTTTGGAGAACCATGGATTCTTCTCACTGGGGGGTTGGGAATCCTTACCATGGGAATCAGTTTGGGGCCCTTTAGATAACTCACCCTCTTTACCCTTATCCCCCCCTTTCTTCTGAGAGGGACCCTGCCCACCCTTGGTGTGGTCCCCCCATACCTCTTTTGGACCCTGGTGGTTTCCCAGTGATCCGCTTCCTGCGCAAGCTTCCTGGGGTCAGTCTGCTTGCTGTCAATCAGGTGCTGGCGCAGTTCTGGAACACATAAACTGTATAAGTGCTCCCAAACAATCAGATGATAAAGCCCCTCATACATAGTTACCTTAGTGCCTTTCACCCAACCACCCAGTGACCTGCAATAAGAATCAACACATCCTAACCATGTTTGGGGTTCCTTATTCTTGTAGGACCTAAACTTATCCTTGTACTGCTCAGGGGTGAGACCATACATGGTGAGCAAGGCAACCTTCATGCTAGAGTAGGTGAGATTCCGAGTATCCCCTTAGGCTGTCAGTGCATCCCTCCCCTCTACCTCAAAGTGCTTCCACAGACCCGCCCCCAATGAGCTTCAGGGACAAGATTCATATGGAGAGCAGACTCATACCCCTTAAACCACAAGTATATGTCATCTTCCCTTCTATGATCCTTGACAAGATATTTAGGAATGTGCACCCTCCTTACAGGCTGCACTGTGATGTGGCTGCCACCATCCCTACTAGACTGGCTCCTCTAAACCAGTTCCATCAAGCTGAGCTCATGAGCCAACAACATTTTCTCTTCAATGGCCATCCTCATTTTCTCCAACTCCCTCTGGTGCTCCCTCTCTGCCTGTCCTGCAATTCTTCAGGGGTCAGACCCTTAGGGGTACTACTACCTGCCCTGGAGACCCTCTCCCTGGACATAACATGCCCACTCACAGTACCACTGTGTATGGACTGCCCTTTCTCCTCATCATCCTCCTCATCCTCTGTGTGCCCTTCAGTGCTCTTGGCTGTCAACCAGGCCCTCAGCGCCTTTTGCAGCTCCTCCTTCGTGGATGAGCTTCTAATGGGACAGTCAAAACTTTTATAGAACTGCTTTAACAACTGAGCCTTGGTATAGCTTTCCAATTTCTCCAGATCAAAAGAGGCTCTAACTGATGCATCTCCAGATTGGGGCATGATGAAAAGTCAACAAAAGTGCAAAGTTCCAAAAAGCAGAAAACAAGTTCCTAAATGAAGTTCAGAAGTCAATCAAAGATGACCACAAAAATGGATGGAGGGAAATCCAAGCAAAAGAGAAAAATCAAAGATCACAAGACAAGCAATATGTGGTCACATGGTGGTCTGCACTTAAAACAGTAGTGTACACTTAATTACTGTATGTCAAGTACAAATACAAGACCAATCCCACTGCTGCTATCAATGTTAGAAATGGGGTCTTTGGTTGGCAGTCAGGTTACCCCCTGTCCAAGCAATGACCCTCACTCTAGTCAGGGTAAAAGAGAATCACTATCAGCTAAACCCCGCTCACCCCCTTGGTAGCTTGGTAAGAGCAGTAGGCTTAACTTCAGAGTGCTAGGTGTAAAGAATTTGTAACAACACACACAGTAACTTAATGAAAACACTACAAAATGACACAACACAGGTTTAGAAAAAAAGAGAATATTTATCTAAACAAAACAAGACCAAAACGACAAAAATCCACAATACACAAGTCAAGTTATCAATTAAAAAGCAAAAAGAGTCTTTGTGTAGTGTTAAACACACACTAACACTGTTCGTGTGAAAATGTACCTTGGGTGCGTCAAAAGTAAACCTGCACGGGCGAGTGTGAGTCAAAAAGGGCTTGCGATGTGTCGATTGCACTCACGAGGGAGACCTTGCATTGTTTCTCCTTTCGTCAGGTCGGGGTGCATCGTTTCTTCTCTCCGGTCAGAACTCTCAGGTCCGGGCATGCCTTGCGTTGTTTTTACATGCCCAGCGTTGGAAGTCCAGCCGCACTATGACCCGAAAACCATGCAGCACGGGTTGCGATCTCACCAGCCTCTGTCAGCGATGTTGCACATCATTTCTCCAGCTCCGTGCATCGATTCTTCAGTTCTGTTGGAGGGGAGCGTTGATTTTCAGCAGCAAAGCCGCCAGCGCGTTGATTTTTCAGCCGCAGATCAGAGTCGCGTCGATCTTTTCCTCGCACGTCGTCCTGTGCGTGGATTTCTTCCTCTTAGGCTGCCAGCTTCTCCTTTCAGGGTCCCAGGAACTAGATGGGCACCACAGGGCAGAGTAGGAATCTCTTCAGAGACTCCAGGTGCTGGCAGACTTAAGTATTTGCTGTCCCTGAGACATCAAACAACAGGAGGTAAGCTCTAAATCAAGCCGTTAGAGATCTTCACAAGATGGAAGGCACAAAGTCCAGTCTTTGCCCTGTTACTCTGGCAGAAGCAGCAACTGCAGGATAGCTCCACAAAGCATAGTCACAGGCAGGGCAGCAATTCTTCCTCACCTCTTCAGCTCTTCTCCAGGCAGAGGTTCCTCTTGGTTTTCAGAAGTGTTCTTAAGTCTGTGGTTTTGGGTGCCCTTCTTACACCCATTTTCTCCTTTGAAGTAGGCCTACTTCAAAGCAAAGCCTCTTTTGATTGTGAAATCCTGCCTTGCCCATGCCAGGCACCTGACACTCACAAGAGGGTTGGAGACTGCATTGTGTGAGGGCAGGCACAGGCCTTTCAGGTGTGAGTGACCACTCCTCCTCTCCCTCCTAGCACAGGTGACTCATCAGGAAATGCAGACTACACCCCAGCTCCCTTTGTGTCACTGTCTAGTGTGAGGTGCAACCAGCCCAACTGTCAAACTGACCCAGACATGGAATCCACAAACAGGCAGAGTCACAGAAATGGTATAAGCAAGAAGATGCTCACTTTCTAAAAGTGTCATTTTCAAACACACAATCTTAAAACCAACTTTACTAAAAAATGTATTATTAAATTGTGAGTTCAGAGACCCCAAACTCCAAATGTCCATCTGCTCCCAAATGGAATCTACACTTTAATCAGATTTAAAGGTAGCCCCCATGTTAACCTATGAGAGGGACAGGCCTTGCAACAGTGAAAAACGAATTTAGCAATATTTCACTGTCAGGACATATAAAACACATTACTATGGGGGTCATTATGACCCTGGCGGAAGGCGGAGAACCGGCAGTAAGACCGCCAACAGGCTGGCGGTCTTACTTTGTGGAACTATGACCATGGCGGTTACTGCCATGGTCATCCGCCGGTTTTCCGTTCCGCCTGCCAGGGCAGACACGACCGCTGGGCTGGAGACCTGGGTCTACAGCCCGGCGGCCGTCACTAGACCACCAGCGGTATTTTGACCCGGCTTACCACCGTGGATTTCCAGCGGTTTGAACCGCCATGAAATCCATGGCGGTAAGCACTATCAGTGCCAGGGAATTCCTTCCCTTGCACTGATAGGGGTCTCCCCCACCCAACTCCCTCCCCTACCCCCCCACCACCCCTGCCACCCCCCAAAGGTGGCAGGGCCCCCCTCCCCACCCCGATCCCCAACATCACATCACCCATACCCACACGACACGCACACAGGCACCACCCACACACTTACACGCACACACGCTGACATACATGCCAACATACACAGTCAGACACGCACACCCACATTCAAACATACACGCACACATCCATACAGACATACTCCCAGACATACACGCACTCATTCCCATACACACAACACCCCCGCAAGCATACACGCACTCACACACCCCCCTCTACATACACACACGCACAACCCCATGCACCCACACAACACCCCCCCACCCCTCTCCCCTCACGGACGATCGACTTACCTGGTCCGACGATACTCCGGGAGGGGACAGAAGCCATGGGGGCAGCTCCGCCGACACCACACCACCAACAGAACACCTTCCTCACCGCCTGCCAGTATGGCAGTTGGCGGCTCTCTGTCCGAAAAAGGACGGAGAGCTGCCAACGGTCATAATAGGCCGAGCGGCAAACCGCCACCACTGGCGGTCTTCCGCACGGCGGTCCATCGGCGGTTAAAAGAGACCGCCAAAGTCAAAATGACCCCCTATATGTCCTACCTTAACCATACACTGCACCCTGCCCTTGGGGCTACCTAGGGCCTACCTTAGGGGTGTCTTACTTGTAAGAAAAGGGAAGGTTTAGGCCTGGCAAGTGGGGACATTTGCCAAGTCAAATTTACAGTTAAAACTGCACACAGACACTGCAGTGGCAGGTCTGCGACATGATTACAGCGGTACTTATGTGAGTGGCACAACCAGTGCTGCAGGCCCACTAGTAACATTTGATTTACAGGCCCTGGGCACCTCTAGTGCACTGTATTAGGGACTTACTAATAAATCAAATATGCCAAGCATGGATAAGCCAATTACATACACATTTTGTAAAGGAGAACTTGCACTTTAGCACTGGTTAGCAGTGGTAAAGTGCCCAGAGTAACAACAATAGCAAAATCATTGTCCAGCACACATCAACAACCTGGGAAACAGAGGCAAAAAGTTAAGGGAGACCACACCAAGGATGAAAAGTCTAACACTTAAGATATATCTACATTCTTAAATATATAATTAAAATTAAGTACTTCCAATTGGCACCTGAGTGAAAACATTTAGATGATAGAACCAAGGGGGTGGCCCTTCCCTGCTTGTTCCTGGCAGGAGCAGGACAGGCTCATTCTTGGCCTGGGTTTCACCCGGGCATGACCAACGTTCCTCCCACACAGTGGGAAAACTTGTAGGGCTTTGCACTCCTGAGGGTCAAGGCTCCTCCCTCTTCCTCCAGGAGTGATGATAGTGCAGAGTATTGTGATACCTGGAGTCCCTTCTCAAGGGGGCTGTGTATTTACTGTGCCCCACGCAGAAGCAAAAGCTGCACCCCTTTGTAGCATTAAAGGGAGAGTCAAAGTTCCTCCCCCTTCCTCCAGGTATGATGATGGTGCCGAGCACTGTGGGACTTGGAGTCCCTTCCCAATGGTGCTGTGGATTTACAGTGTCCTCCATTGTGACTTATCCATAATTGGCATATTTAATTTACTTATAAGTCCCTAGTAACGCGCACTATATGTGCCCAGAGCCTGCAAATTAAATGCACAATTTGCATATTTAATTTACTTTTAGGTCCCTAGTAATATGCACTATATGGGCCCAGAGCCTTTCATTTAAAATGCTTCTATTGAGCCTGCAGCACAGATGAGCAGTTTCACTGCCATGTTGACTTGGCACTTGAAAACACTTGGTGAAGCCTTAATCTCCCTTTCCCCTTCTATTATACATAGGACACAACAAAGGTAGGCCCTAGGAAGCCCATAGGGCTGGGTGTGGTGTAAGTAAAAGGCAAGACATATACTTTTTAGTTTTATATGCTCCCATAAACTCCCAAATTCATTTTCACTACTGTGAGACCTACTCCTCTTAAGGGATAAAATTGTGGATTGTTCAATACCTTTATTAAGTGCAATTTCTGATTGAAAAAGGGTAGGACTGTCATGTTTGGTACCTATGGACTTGTAAATATAAAATAAATGTTTATTTATTTCTTGGAATACAGTACAAAGGAAATAATTACCCCCTCCTCCTCCACTGCATGCATTTGACTCCCACTGTTTTTAATAATAAATAACATTCATGGCCAACTTAAAGTCAAATCTCATCATAAAGCAGTATTAAAATTTAAGACTAATATATATAACACACTATAGCAGCTAGTAGTGTGGCAAGCTATATGTTAATCAGAGAAACTAACTGCCGTAAATATAAGCAGTCAACGACCCGTAAGAAACAATATGGCAGCCGTGCGGGTAAGGGCCTAGCCTACACCGGGTGACAGTGCGAAGAACAATTGATGTGCAAATGGAGTGCAGATAAAGTGAAGCCTACCCTCCACATGACCAGGAGTTCAACAATAAAGTGACAATACTGGTACAGTACTAATGCAGTCTAGCAAGCGAAGTACTACCAAACTGCCAACCTGAGAGTAAAGTGACAGTGTGAAACCCAAAATCACATAAAAATGTCCCTGAAATATGCAGCTAAGTTCATGTCAATTTCTCTAACCTCATCTTCCCCACAGGAAGAACCACAGATCTTCTGATAACTTTGTAAAGTATTCCCACTGGAAAAATACCAATACTCCCTTGTGCTAGTTTTCTCAATTTTCTTCAGCCACTCCTCAAAATTGGGCTTCCGTGGGGACTTCCATAAACTAATAATGATAGAGTGAGGAACTAAGATCACAATCAAAATAAACTGATTGCAGTGTTTCCTGATCTGTGTAAGGATAGAGACTCCAAGAAAAGTGTTACTAGTTGAAGGTTTAACCCAACAACGAACCTTAAGAGCAAAATGCTTGAAAATCTGTGATCAAAATTCAGAAATAGACTTACAAGTCATAAACATATGCCCGAGTCTCCCACTCCTTTACTTCTGGGGCATGTTCTGGTAGGGGTGTGAAACATTTTGTTAAGCTTTTCCTGGAGCATAATAGAGCATCCAGTCATTAAAAAAAAAAATCTGTGAAAGTTAGCCCCTAGGGAAACAGGAATCCATACTTAAAATGCTTCAACCAAGTCTCCTCGTCAATCTCTATCCCTGTATGCCTTCTAGCCTGCATATTGGAGGTAACTAAATAGCTGTCAGGACGAAGTTCCCTGTACTAGAAGCCCAAAGAATCCCTCACGGTATCAGGTCCGAACAGTTTCCCGACCAACCCGATTGAACTGTGAACCTAATACAGAGCAAAGCTATTAAGAACGAAAAATATTTGTCTATGGGGAAAGACAAATTAGACTTCCTGCAAGATGTTCCCAGAGCAGATTTCTACCATCAACTTTATTCTGTCCTGACCCAGGAAGTCTCCAGCCATAAAAGTATGAATCGTTGCCCACTGTTCAATGACAGATTGAGAGAGAAAGGGAGAAAGATGGGAACTGCACAACAAGGGGATTTCAGCATGAATCACAGATATTTTAAGTTTTTGATCCTTTAAAGCAATAATATTTGACAAGGTCTTATATCTCACTTTCTTCAGTAATTTGGGTTCATGAATAGCTCTCGACAAACCACCTATACCATAGCGGCCAAGCATATATACAAATTAAAAAGTTGTTGAAATTGGATCCTTGCATCGCAAAGCGGCATCACTGTACTGCAATAGACGCAGAGTAATAGGTCCTAAGATAGGGCAGTGCCAGACCACACTCAGTCTTAAACAGTTGGAGTGCCTTTAAACTAGCCCTAGAGGATGTATTACCCCACATGAATGTTAAGTAACTGTCTCCAACTTGTGAAAAAAACCCTGCTTCCAATCTACTTGGGACATTCATTAAGAGAAATAATAGAAGGGGAAGGATCAACATCTTTATTATTGATAACTGTCCAATGAAATAAATAGGGAGGGATTTCCAAAGTGAGAATAGAATTTTGTTAAAAGTGGGACAAAATTCAAATAATAGCTATCCGAGACAGAATCTGAGTAAAATATCCCAAGATATCCCTTGGGATTGGCATTGTATTTACATCTGACATTCAAAGGTAAGATCTCCCTGGAGGTAATAAACAGAAAGGACTCCGTTTTGGGTTTGTTAATTTTATACCCCCCTAATCTTGTATACCTTAGGATCAGTTGCAGCATTGTCTCAATGTTCTGCTTTTCCTGGAGTAAGTACTGAGCCCCGTCATTGGCATATCATTTTATTTTTGCAGCACCCAGAAATGGTAGGCGGATACCCGTATGCGAACAAACAAACAAATTGCGTTAGGTGCTCTGTGAACTCCCTGATGAGTCCCCCTGCCTGGAAGCACCATCCCAATGCTACGCCATACAGCCTGAACATCCAACCCAGGGCACAAGTTCAAAAAAAAACTTTCTATATTCCTGTTATGTTGCCCACAGTTTGGATTAGAAGAATCAGGTAGAAGCGTGAGGAGATAGTTGAAATCACCACCTATGATGAGTATCCCAGGGAGACTACAAAGCTTCCATAGCAAAGACTGGAGAGGCTTTATTTTATCATTAATCGGACCATAAAAGTGGCCAATATTGTATCTGACATTGGAGATTACCATGAGAAATGTAACCCAAAAAACACCCCCTTCTTTAATGGGGGAAAGACAGCTGACCTGGACTCTATGACTAATCACCGCCTCCGTCCCTCTATGGGCATATTTAGCAGATGAAAAGAAGCACTGGTTAACCCAGAGATACCGTGATTCATTACCTTCCTTCCCTCGAACCAAGTGTGTTTATTGTATGAAAATTACAGAGGGACCTGCTGCAAACTCAAAAAGACTACATCGCTCTTCCAGCTATTGTTTAATCCATTTGTATTATGGCAACCTATGGTAAAGTGTGTGCACTGACAGACAATTGACCCTGACAATATATATTCAGGCCACCCTCACCCACAGCATCCAAGAAAATTATTTCCCCTGCTGTGACTCCCCCCTCCATCAAACTCCCGATGCCCCCAAAACATCCCCAGCACCTACACCTACACCTCCACCTCGTGTGCCTCTGCCCCTTCCTGATCCCACAGCCCCAGAAGCAAGAAATAGGACAACCAAATAACCTTAGGTGCTTTTCTTCCTGCACCTGTGGCGGCTTGAAGCGTAGCCATTTATATCAAATTAACTTATTGGAGTTCCTCCTCATTAGAGACAGAAAATCCTCTACCTCAGCAGGATTAGAAAACATATAGACCTCCCCCCTCACAAAACCTTCAATTTGGCAGGGTGCAACAGTTGTGCATGAGCACCGTTAACCCTCAGCATCTCTGGCAGGCATTTCAGTTCCCAGTGTCTCCTGGACATTTCATGTGCCATATCTAGAAAAATCTCGAATGAGAAGTCCTCCACCACTTTGACAGAATTCAACTGAATGGCTCTTTTGAGTATCTCCTCCCATACTCTGATGTCTTGAAAACATACCAAGATAGTGTGTGGTCTTGCAGCTTCCCTGGAGGCTCTAGGGGCACCTCTGTGGGCCCTTCCAATGGAAAGATCTGCATGTGAAGCTGATAAGACATATTTAGACAATATCTTAGTTATCTCATCAGACAAAACTTGGTTCTGACCAATTGTTTCCGGTATCCCAATAAGCCTACGGTTTGCCTACCCTGATCTACTGTCCAGATCTTCTACCTTCTCCTTCTCTTGCTGCATATTTTTGAGGAGCTTGGTGGTGGGGGTAGAGTGTAACTGTTGCATGTCCTCCAGGTGAGATATCCTCTGCTCAGCTTCAGATGGTGTTTAGTGTCTCCAGACCCTTGTCTATCAAATCCAGCTTCCTCTCTATTTTTTCAGCCCTATCTTTATAAGCGGCTCTCATTCCTTGAACCTCTGTCAGCAGCTGCTCACGAAGAGCGCATATTGGGATACTAAATTTCCTGAGGTTCTCAAAATGTTGCACAGTTACTCCAAGCAGTGCCAGAGCATCAGGAAAAAACTTTTGAATTTTTGCACAGCCATCCTTCCCATACTAAGCAAGAAGCACAGTGTCACCCAGAGGCTTCTGATTGTACAAAACCGCAGAAATTATACACAATTGACTTGATGAGGGGGCTTGCATGGCTGACAGAAACTTGACATTACCAGTCACAGCATCCAACTTTGAGAAAGGAAGAGAAACACTCACATTTGATTCCTGTTGTTCACAAAAGCAATGCCTGTTGAAAATGGGAAATTGGAGGACACACGCCTGGTGGCCCATGAGACTACCTTCAGGAGTGATCATCAACAGAACGGTTGCGTTTGCATTTAATTTCCCCACATCAGCCTCAGAATTTCTTCAACCTATTCATTATGCAATTCTCAGTTTTAGGAGGACTGACCCCCAGAATTCTTGTCAAAATCCCTGACAGTTCCGCTTGGAAGACCTTAATGTCTCCATTCTCTGGTGCTTCAGACAGGGAGGGTGCTGCCAGGGCCTGTAATATAAATGGTGATGGCGTCTCAGTGCCCTGCAAAGATGTGCAACCTTCCTCTATCACCCTTACATGCAACCACTCAGCTCCCCTTAAGTTGAATCCTCTCACTACCGCTGCTGCCAGTCACTTTATTTTCTATTAAAAATAGTAGCCTTTCCCTTGTCGTGGATTGGTTTACTGTGCAAGTCTGAGGGGTATTTAAGACTGTGTATCTCCCAAACTTTCTTCCCACAAATGGGCTTCATATCTTAGGAAGAGGAATTATTATCTTGCTACTAAAGGCTGGGGAGTTGCTGGAAAAAGGGAAAAACAAAGAAAAAAAGGAAAATCCAAGCTTGTACTAAAAAAAAAAAAAAAGAAGTGAGTTTTGGTGAAATAAGCCAGGCATGCCCAAGCATGTGATGTTTGTGATGACCTGTATCCAAGTCCAAGAGTGGGTGCAAGAAAACCACAAATGTCGAAATACAGGGGGGAGTGGCACAGAAGAGTGAGACAAAAAGGCTGAAGCACCCTCATCCCGTTCATGGCAATACAGTCTTCCTCGCAAATTGATTACCGCTCACCCCTCGGGCACACACCAACTATATTGAGCCTTTGCAATTACGGGCTTCACACAGGAAGGAAGCCATGGGACTTTTCACACTTGTGCCACCCACCATCTGACACTTCTGGAGGAGACATTATTCTGTGACACCTGGATGGTGAACCGATGGTCATAAGCCTAGGTGCACTGATCTATATCCTTGAGCGTGGCAGAACAGTGGAAACAGAGGATGACTGTACCACACCTGAGTCCACCTTGCAACCATCATACACCACTGCTCTTATTTTGCCTGTTCTCAGAGCGCGGCGCACAGAGACAACCCCAGCAGACCTCAAAATACAGATAGCAGCTGATGCAGTGAGTGGAAACCTGCAAATAGCATCCA
Source organism: Pleurodeles waltl (assembly GCF_031143425.1). NCBI lineage: Eukaryota > Metazoa > Chordata > Amphibia > Caudata > Salamandridae > Pleurodeles > Pleurodeles waltl. Next base: position 722,830,480 of record NC_090446.1, on the reverse strand, counting down.
GACGGGCGTGGATTCAGGCTACCATGACAAGCTCAGGCATAGTGCCTGTGGAGCAGATCTCCCATCATCCTCCCCCACAGCCTCAATCCTCTTAAATGATGAAGTTGGATTTATGATTAAAACTTTAAAAGTGCCATTTTTAGAAAGGTGGCATTTTTCTGCTCTTACGCCCTGTTTCCTCCAATACATGTCTGGGTTGGATGAGAGCTGGACTTTGTGCATTCCCGCTGGACAATTGCACACAAAGGGAGCTGAGGTGTGCTGTTGGCCTTCCTGAGCTTGATGTGAGGGTGAAGCTGACACTTGCACCTGAATAGTGTTCTACCTGTCCCCACACAAAGAGCTGCCTACCCCTCTTTGGTGTGCCTGGAGCCAGTGCATGGAAGGGATGACCTTGTGCACATTAAATTCCCTCTTTGAAGCCATCACCACTTCAAAGACACCACTGGGTTTCAGAACTGGACTTCTGAGCCTATCAAATCACTGCACTTCTGTACCTAAGGATACTTTACCAGGAAGATGGACTGTTGCATTGCTGAAAGGACTGCCACTCTGCTGGAACTTTGCTGGACTTTGCTGGACTCCCCCTTTGCTGTGCCTGCCCTGCTGCCTGCTGCCCTCCTTGTCTGAGAAGGTCTGGGTCTGCTTTTCTGCATCTCCAGAACCAAAGTGACTCCAAGGTATTGCTGGTCTGCCTCCTGTTCTGAATTCTCAGTGACATCAAAGACTTCATCCAATACTGCTACAGCTTCTGGGCTGTGTCAACTGTGATTCCGACCCTGCCAAGTGATGTCAATCCAGTACTGGTCCCTTGGAAGTGGGTTCTGTAGCTGTGTCCTGAGAAAATCCACACTTTGCCATCACTGCCCTGATTGGAATCGGCATACTTCTCCTCACTGCCTACTCATTAATGCTGCTCCCGAGGATGAGGAGTGCCAATTGTGCAGCTCTGGATCAACACATCATCATCTGTCCCGGCGCATCCCCTTCGATCATCAGCTGCACCACTCAAGAGTGATGCATTGCCTTCATCGCAAAGGGGTTTGACACCACACCTCTGCTCGAGGATTGATGACTAAATGGCTTGACAATAAAGCATCCACTGACTGTGTGGAACCGAACCAACACATAGCTGATAAATCAGCTCCTCTGCTTTTTGCATTGGATCCTTAATGTCGATGCAACCTTCGACCCAAGGTAGTGTTTCAGCAGGACAACTTTTCTCCCTGTAGCTGGTCTGCAGGCCATCACACTCGGCCTTAACTTTGAATTTACCCCTTTCTAGAGAAACCAGATAGCCCTGTTTGGCTTTTTAAGTTTCTAAGCACTACAATTACAGATATTGTTAAAAAGTTAATCTTGACTTCTACTTATGAGATTTTTGTTGTTTTGGTCTTTAAATTAAGATTCATTTTTCTAACTGGGAGTGAACTATTTTTGTGTGATGTTTTTACTGTTTTACTGTCTTAAGTTTTGCACATTGCCTGTTAAGTTTATCCTGTCTGCTCTGTGCCATGTTACCATGGGTAAGCACTGGTTAATTTATGGTGTGGACTTACCCTGACCCATACCTATGCCAACTAGAGACAGAATTTCTAACACTCAGCCACCCAGGTAGGCTACTTCAGGAAACTTTTTGGAAGCAGGCCGTCCCAGAAAAAGTATTCAAATGGTTAATTGTGAGCATTTTAAATATTCCCATCATCCTCAGCAGTAGCGTTAATGAGTAGGCATTGAAAGAGCAGCTGAATGGTAACTGTGCTCTGACCTTTAAAAAGACGTCTTCTTTTGTCGTTGGATCATAGAAACTAGACAGTGGTAAAATAGCTCCACCTTGAACACGCCCACTTTTAAAACAAAATATATTACTAATGTCCAGCAGGATTATATTATCGGATATTTAAATCCTAAAAATACTTTTGGAAAAATCCCAAAAGAAAGGATGCTTCCTAAATTAAAAATGTTTTCCAACAACTACAATAATTCGACAACTAAAGGGAACAAAGACATTCCCTAATCAATGACAATACACAGCCCTTCTCTAGGCCTTTGAATAAAAGATGTCTCAGGTAACTTGTCTTAAGTGAAAAGAATCAGTCATCAGTGTCTTTAATACCTCATAGGCCCAGAATTCATTCTTTAAGAAACCTAGTTTCTGCATTTTGTTAAGTGAACTCATTTTGGTGCCATTGCTAGCAGATTCACTGCAGGCATAGCAGTAGAAAATTATTTTTCTTTAACAGCAGCATTGTTAGAAATGGGGTTTCTGGTTGGCTGGGGTATGCACCTCAGCCAGGCAGAACTTACCCACTCTAGTCAGGGCAAGGGAGTTACACGTCCAAGATAACCCCTCCTCACCCCCTTGGTAGCTTGGCATGAGCAGTCAGGCTTAACCCAGAGGCAATGTGTAAAGGGTTTGCACAACACACACAACACATGTGACGCAATATCCCCACCACAAAGGAAACACAACACCAGATTATATGAAAATATACTGTATTGTACACAAGGCAATTATCAGACCAAACATCACATATCAGTACTATCCTGCTACTTTAGCAGTTGTCAGAACGTTACACATTAGTTACTCTGCAACCTAGCAGTAGTCACAAATAACACACAGGTTACTCCATATTCTGCAACATAAGCAGTAGTCAGGAAACACGTTATTACACTAAAGCACTTGTCATAAGAATATCATAAAATGCCCATAGTAGGAACATTAGAAAACATATGGCAAGTTAGAAAAACATATAAGCAAGCATGTCCATAAAAGGAACATTTGCATACACATATGTAACACCATCAAAAACAGGAAGGCAACATGTAAATCAGACGAAGTCTCTAGTAAGAAATTATGTTCTATATATTGTTCCTTTAACAGTACCTGGCTTGATGAAGGCACCTCCAGTGCCTAGAAGATGAACAATGGGGCTCAAAGTGCCTGAGGGCACAGAAGAGCGCTCTCTCAACGCAAAGGGGATATCAAGGCAGCACTCCTCGTGCAGGGAAAAGTTACAGGGGTCAGGGGCCACGGCACCCTGCCTCTGGGAACAATGAAGCAGGAAGGAGCACAAGGCTGGTGGGTCCAGCTACAGGCCAGCACAAGGGGTGCAGATGATGGCAGTTCCTCCTAGTGACCAGGCAGGTAACAGGTTAGCACAGCAGCAGCAGTCCAAGGCGGTTTCCTGGTGAGTCCATTCAGCAGCGTCTTGTGTCCAGGTTCAATTTCCAAGAGTGTTCAAATTGTGGGGAAAATTCCCCTGTACTTATAGTCAGTTCTTACAGTGTTTTACAATGGTAGGGAGAGGAGGTTCCAGCCAGTTACAACTGGTTCTGGGAGTGCCCCCTCTCTCCTTTCAGCACAGGCTCCAAACATCAGTGGGGGGTTAACGACCCTATTGTGTGAGGCCAGGGCACAGCCTTTACAAATGCAGGTGTGCCCCGCCTCTCCCTTCTCTCAGCACAGGAAGACTATTCAGTATGCAGATGCACCTCTGTGACACCTCCACCCTCCCTGTGTACAGGCTGTCTGAAAAGTATGCACAAAGCCCCAACTGTCACTCTGCCCAGACGTGGATTGGAGTCAAGCTGCAAAACACCAGAGTCATAAGCACAGATAAATGTGCACTTTCTAGAAGTGGCATTTCTGTGATAATAATAAAAAATAAACCCACACCAGTAAGCAGCATTTATTATCACCATCACAACCATACCAAACACGCCTACGCTACCCCTCATAAATCAGACAATACCCCTTGCACATAAGGCAGGACATTTCTAATGCAATCCTATGAGAAGGCAGCACTCACAGCAGTGAGACACCAAATTAGGCTGTTTGTCACTACAAGGACAGGCCATGCAATATGGCACATGTCCTGCCTTTCTACATACATGGCACCCTGCCCATTGGACTAGCTAGAGCGAACCTTCGGGGTGACTTACATGTAGTAAAAGGGGAGTTCTGGGCCTGGCAAGTAAGTTTAGATGCCAGGTCCCTGTGGCAGAAAACTCTGCACACAGGCCCTGCGCTAGCAGGCCTGAGACAGGTTTGAAAGTCTACTTCAGTGGGTGGCGCAAGCAGCGCTGCAGGCCCACTAGTAGTATTTAATTTACAGGCCCTGGGTATAGAGATACCACTGTACAAGGGACTTATAGGTAAATTAAATATGCCAATTAGGTATAAGCCAATCATACCAACTTTAGATGGGAGAGCACCTGCACTTTAGCACTGGTCAGCAGTGATAAAGTGCTCAGAGTCCTAGAGCCAACAGCGAGAGTTCAGAAAAACCAGGAGGAAGGAGGCAAAAAGACTGGGGATGTCCCTGCGTAAGGCAAAAAGCCAACAAGCATAGTAAAGGATATCATTCTATTGAATTATAGTTTTGTTGAAAATGTATGAGTTAAGAAAAGGGCCATATCTAAAAAGACTAAAACAGATATCTTAAATCAGTTTGAAATTGTCCTCATACCTTTCAAAACATGGGACTAGAAATAGTTTGAAGGTTGTTTGCTCTAAAAGGAACAATTTTCGGATACACAGGATTTTCATGTATGGCTTTTTCCATCGTTTGACACCATACTGTGCTATAATTAATAAATAATGTCCTCCATTTGGATTAAAGTGCTTATGTTGTAAATTTTAATCGTGTGAAGGAGATTTCCCTGAGAAGTGTTTGCTGGGGAGATTTGTAGTACCTTGGCTGTGCCAGGTAACTCTAGGAAATGTAAGCACAATTAACTTTGCACTATGTTCACATTTTATGCTCATCTGCATCAGAATGATACAACAACTCATTGTCCAACTCGCCTATCATGCAGACCTTAATCTTGCACAGTGATCTCTGCAGAAAATGCAATGACCCACTTAGCCGTTTGCTTTTGTTTTAGCAATAACAGCATGTAAGTATAGCTTAAGTTTTAAATTCGAATGCTGCTGGTGAGATTGATTAAGCAGAGAATGGTTTTCTTTTTAGCGACAAAACTTATTTCAATTTCTTTCCTTCTCCTTAAATGAGTAACTTCAAGTTGCTAGGTAATCTGTTCTAGAACAAATAAATGACACTGCTTTAAACTGGTTTGCAGTAATGTCCAAATTTTTAATCCTAGGCATAGTGAAATCTTACAATAACTTATCACTCTATGTATAGTATTACTCTACCCTAAACAGTTAACCAAATTGGCTTAGGAACCATATACTTTGTCTAAACTGATACACCATAAAAATGAAATACATATATACCTATTAATTTACTGTTCTTGTTGTGTGCAGCCCAAGCTATTTCAAGCCTCAGAGAACTGTGCAATGGTTATGACAAAATCTGAAATTAGATGCAGAGCGATGTGAATGAACTACAGGGCCACCATAGGCAAGCAGAGCAAGACTGACATTAATGTCAATAGATAAATGTCAACAGAGACCATAATCGAAACCTTTATTTGTCAATTAATGAATTTGAAGTAGTCTCTTTTGCGCTACTGGGAAAGGGCAGAAATGCACCATGTCTACAAGATACACCACATTTCTGTCCTCCCTGCTGCTCTGGCGCAGAAATTACTGCCATGCACCAGCAAAGGCACCCTTGCACCATGGTGTGAAGTTGCCTGCACTGCGGGATGATTGTTTTTGTGCAGGAAGTGATACCTTCCCACACAAAAACAATTAATGGAGGTGATTTCCTCTTTCTATGTGTGCTGCAGAATATCTTTATTTCTCCCAGTTGTGTCAGTCATACGCCACCATTTTACTATGTTTATATATAAATATTTCAAACCATTGGTGTCTCCTGTTTTAATTAAACACTATGAGGGTCATTCTGACCCTGGCGGCCGGTGGCTGCCAGGGCCACCGACCACGGGAGCACCGCCGACAGGCTGGCGGTGCTCCAATGAGCATTCTGACCGCGGCGGTTCAGCCGCGGTCAGAAGCGGAAAGTCAGCGGTCTCCCGCTGACTTTCCGCTGCTCATTGGAATCCTCCATGGCTGCGGAGCGCGCTCCGCAGCCATGAGGATTCTGACCCCCCCTACCGCCATCCAGTTCATGGCGGGAAAGCCGCCATGAACAGGATGGCGTTAGGGGGGGTCGCGGGGCCCCTGGGGGCCCCTGCCGTGCCCATGCCAATGGCATGGGCACGGCAGGGGCCCCCGTAAGAGGGCCCCAAAATGTATTTCACTGTCTGCCTTGCAGACAGTGAAATACGCGACGGGTGCAGTAGCACCCGTCGCACCTTCCCACTCCGCCGGCTCGATTACGAGCCGGCATCCTCGTGGGAAGGTCGTTTTCCCCTGGGCTGGCGGGCGGTTTAACTGGAACCGCCCGCCAGCCCAGGGGAAAACTCGTAATACCCGCCGCGGTCTTTTGACCGCGGCGCGGGAATTTGGAGGGCGGGATCCTGGCGGGCGGCCTCCGCCGCCCGCCAGGGTCATAATGAGGCCCTATATTTTCTATGATAATTAGATAACCATTACAAACAGTAAAAAGGCAAACCAAACAAGCAGGTCATAGTTTACAAAATATATTAGTGGAACCGGTTAAAAAGTGGTTGGATTTTTAACTTGTTTCAATTATCACCTAATAGTATTTTACAGACCTCAGCAGTGATCTTACTTTATTGGCATAATTCAAAATGTTAGTCCTTTATCCAATGTACAATGAGCAGTTTAAATTCTGATAGCTTAGTCTTAATTGTTTGGATTTGTTTTATTTTTGGGCATTATTTCCCAAAAACATTGTATGTATATTTCTTGAAACAAGTAAAATAAGATCTACTCAGCAATACAAAGTAGAGGCTAAGTGTATACACTTAACCCCACTAAACTCTACTTAACACTTCAGATAATAACCACATCCTGCATGATATCACGTTTGATGTTATCAGTTTTTAACTGATGAGATCGCCAATGACCTCATGCATTGAAAACATGCTTGATGGTTCGTCCACGGAATGGAAATTACACTCAATCAGAGTGGACAATTGGCCTACCAGAGTATAACTTTGTTCCCAAATTCTCCTGTATGGACTCGCTGTTTCGGCCCACCGGCCCTGCGATGAACTCGTAATAGGGCCGGCGGTTTTCAGGCCGCCCACCAAACTCATAATGAGGCCCATAGTTTGCAACTATATTTACACTAGCTCAAAGGGCAAAATGATCCATCCTTGTAATTTCTTAAGAAAACATTTTACAGTGAATTAGTTATTAACATACTTATGCACCCATTATGCATTTCTCTATTGTGACTGTTGATCATAAAAGTGATACTCTAGGTATTGGTGCACAGACTAACAACAGGTTCTGAGGAGAGTTATCCAAATATTTTAAGAAGGTTTCCTGTAATATAAAACACTAAAACAGACAATGATGTGGTGCTTATTGCCTTGCCGTTACCCTGCAAAAGTTCAACATCTGAGGATGGATGTCCATTGAGAAGTGAGTTACATGGCACTGTCGTCTGCCTACCCTTCAATTTACACATGGTATACATTTTTCACAGCAATAAGCGGCCATCATAAGCAATCAGTTTAATTATATTTTGCTTAGGCACTAGTAAATGTGCTTAGATTATTTTACAGTGTAGAATTTCCTGTCACAAAAATTATACAATCTGTATAGTTCGCACTCTTTCTACCCAGCATAAGTAGTGATCCCATTTACTGTTTTGTAAGTGCTTTTAGCCCACTCTTGAAGAACTACTTGCAAACAACCTGCCACCATCTACCTTCTTAATGTGAGGTAGATGTAACTATGGAGTTTATTATTAAGTAGTAGTTAGAGACAGGCTCGAAAATGTTACATTAAATGAAAGTTTCATACAAAGTTTGCTATGTGATTTGCTGTATGTTGACAGTAAGCCCTGCTTGGTTTTATTTTTCACAAACTAAAGCTGACGATGAAATATCAGTTATTTTTAGGTCTATCAAGGAAATTATAATAAGGTGATTTTTTGGTTGTGGCTGAGAAAGATCCTGAGAAAGGTCTGCAAAAAGAATGCAATTGTAGGACATATTTGTGTAGAAAGACTATGGGCCAGATTTCAGAAAAATTGTGCCGCACTTTTCGTGTGCCACCCTAATACCACAATGTGTACACCATATCTAAGATACTGTGCACCATGGCGTTAGTTAGGGAACTAGCGGCAAAATATTTTACGCTAGTTCAGAGTTTTTTAGGATTAGCCTAAAAAATCTTGACGCTAATCATGCAAAGCCCATTGAGGCCAATTGTAAACAATAGTGTGCCTCCTTTTAACTCCTGCTTGAAGCAGGCATTAAAACTGCCAAAATAAATGAGGCAAAAAAATCTCTTAGATTTCTTTGTGCCATTTTTTCAGCCACCCTACTGGGGAAACGTCCCCTTTGCATGCATTATGCCTGGCACAGCCATAATGCACTGCAAATGGTTACAAAGTGGTGCAATTCATGCATTGCTCTACTTTGTAAATGTGGTGTAGCGATTTTGGCCTTGTTGGGTCACATTAGCATTAAAAAAACGACACTAATGTGGTAGAAGGAGGCGCTGGAGGCTCTTAAATCTGCCCCATTGTTCCTTTGAGAGGCCTAATGTCTATCATATTTTATTATTTTTCCCCAAATTTAAGAAAATACATTTGTTTTATCTTGATCCAGTATTGAAGGCAAATGACATGAGAACAATCAATAAAGTGTTGTTTTTCTTGCTTCAACTATTCCCAGCGCCCTCCCCCCCACTGCTATTGTGGTATGTTGCTACTGAAGTATATTATGAATTGAAATATTAAGGTTTTCAACGTGTTCATGCTATTTTGTTGTGTCGCTGATCCGCTACACAAATTTATGTGGAAAATATAATACAAATGTATAAAATGTTCAGACCACCATGTATTTTTGAAAGAGCTAACGTTTTCCCTCGGGGAGGTGCTTTCACTGAATGTACTCCATTTGTGGCACAAGCTTTCCCTGCTTCACAACCAGGCCTCTTGTCCCTTATCACACTGCTTTGATCTGTCCCTTAGATCATCAGCCTGACCTTGCTGAGGAGCCACTGCCTTCATGTTAAAACTCTAAAGGCTGTGATTGCTCTTCCAACTATGTATACTCTGAGAAAGCCAACAGGTCATGAGGGAGGTTCTCCTAAAAGAGGATCTGGGGTTCTCAAAAACGCCCAAGAGGGGCCTTAAGTGGCTGCCACTACGTTTTGCTGTGTTATGTTATAGAGATTGATATATAATATTGCATCGCCATAGACATGAGCTTGCAGCATTGCCAGAGGTAGGGTTACTTCATGGCCTGGTCTTGAGGATTCCGTCACAGACCGTAGGCTGCTTTCTGAATATTTAATTTGGATAATTAGTAGTGTGAGTATGGTTGATATGCTAATGTTGTGCACATGTTAGAGGTGATGGACAGTCAGAACTTCGGGCCAGATGTAGCAAAATGCTAATTTGCGACTTGCAAATTGCGAGTCCCTGCGACTCGCAATTTGCAACTCGCAAATTGGTATGCAGTACGGTGTCTCAGACACCGACTGCGACTCGCTATGGGGTCGCAATGACCCACCTCATTAATATTCATGAGGTGGGTCGCTAATTGCGGCCACATAGCGAGTCTAGGCACTCGCAAACATGGAGGCCTGCTATCGTCAGCAGACCTCCATGTTCGTGACTGCTTTCAATAAAGCAGTTTTTTTTTTTTTTAAAGTGTAGCCCGTTTTCCTTAAAGGAAAACGAGCTGCACTTAAAAAAAAAAACGAAACCTTTAGTTTCGTTTTTTTTTCAGGGCAGGTAGTGGTCCCTTGGACCACTACCTACCCTGAAAAAATATTTGTGGGTCCATTCACAAAGTGGAAGGGGTCCCATGGGGACCCCTTCCAATTTGCGAGTGGGTTACCATCCACTTGAAGTGGATGGTAACTGCGACACCATTTGCGACCGCATATGCGGTCGCAAATGGTATTGCATACCACTCAGAATCGCAAATAGGAAGGGAACACCCCTCCCTATTTGCGATTCTGAAATGCATATTGCGAGTCGGTCCCGACTCGCAATATGCATTTCTGCATAGCAAAGAGGCATTTGCGCCTCGCAAACGGCGATTTTCGCCGTTTGCGACGCGCAAATCCTTTGCTGCATCTGGCCCTTCATCCTTTCGTCTCCCTTATTCCACAAAGGGAACAAGCGAACGTACTAAGACGAGTAAATCATGTGTTTTGGTAACAACCCCGGGCAAACAGAAAAAGACCCTCATCAATGTGCAAAGACAGAAACAGCACTTCCGAATTTACTAATACCGTTTTTTGCGTGACCCTTTCTGTAATATGAAATTATCGTTAGAAAGCAACAACCATTTAGTTAAGCTGCAGCACGTCTGGTGTATTTGTGTGTCGGGTTGACACCTTCTTACCTAGGCCGTGGCTGAGGCTTTTCTGCTCTTGCAGAATTGATGACCGAATCCCTGGATTCTGCAGGTTAGACGGTCGAGTTTATTTGATTAGTTTGAATCTTTGTAAACTTTAATGAAACACACTTTAACAGTAAGTGAGGTGAAGCCTTTTTTTGGTCTCGCTGCTGGCAGCTTTATCTACCTGTTGCAGACAGCATTGTAAACATTGCCGCTAAACTTCTTAGAATGAGAATAAGCTTTGCTGGTGGTTGGACGACTCTTTCTTTGCCTGTTTCACTGCGTTGCTCTTGATTCACTGGATTTGCCTTATGTTCATGTGTTTGTCTTGCCTCTGGAACATTTACGTTTTACCCTTATTTTTGATGGGTGAGTGTATGCTTCCAATGCTCATGCCGTGAAACTAGCGATGGAAGAATACACTCTCCTCAAATCTCCAGGCCTCGCCGCCACTGCACCTGCTTCACTATTGAGTTATGCCTCTTTTCTCTTTACCGGGATACTTTGATGACTTTGATGAGCTTCAGTAGACAAAGTTTGCTCATGTGATCCATATCCAGTTATTGTGTAATTGATAGTATACATGGAACGAGTCAGCATGGCAGTATGAACACTATCCATAAAATGGCTTTTTTTTTACTTGTAACTCATCTGTAGCAATAGTAAAATGAGGCATTTCTGTTCCTCAGTTGTTTCTTGAGCATGGCAGTTCATAGCTCTGCTTTACTCGATGGGTATAGCGATAGTTCTTCCCCAATTTTGTATTCATCCTTTGTCACTAGAACTGTTAAAGAAAATGAGTTCTCGTTTCAGCAATCAGCAGTCTCGCAAGGGCTGTACCATATCTAATGATACACTGCCATGCTTGAATGGGTTTCTGAACAAACCATGGCGTAATGTAAAAATATATTCCCAAGCCGTACTGCTTTCTGTGGCCAAATACAGTGCATCTTTTCAGGGCACCTCAGAATATTTAGAAACCTCAAATTGTTTCCGCTTGGACAGTAAAATACCTTTTCTTATTCTTCAAATATTCCATTCAGCCGTAGGGGGATTTCATATAAAGCCCAGAATAATTACATTATAATTGTGATAAAGACACGTTGACAAGAATGCTGTAAAAATATCTTCTTCTCATCCTTCAAAACAACATCATAAATATGTGCAGTAATATAATTTAATGCATTATTGGATACCTAGTATAGTTCACTCAGTCATTACAACTTTTAGCAATAAGGCATGTTCAGGTTCGCTGGAATTATGTAATAGTGACCAAATTATGCACAAGGGTTCGATAAATTATGTGACAAGGCAAGACAAATTATGGACATATTGTGACACGTATCATGATAGTATTACTTGGTCATTTTTACACATGCTAACACTGTCTGGGCACAGGTGTTACCTCATTAATACCAGCTAGCACCATTTTAACACCCAAATACAGCAGTCAACAAAAGAAAGATGACCAGTCTACCTTTGCAAATGGTCCTTCACTTTTCAGCAACAAACATAGCCACGTCTTTAGAAACTTTTGAGCTAGATTTTTTTGTTCTTAAAATAAACAGAATATGCATCAAATGATGGACTGTGCGGCAAATGTGGTAACTCCAATATTATGCAGAAAATGCAGCAGGTATACAATCACATAATTCTAGTGATCCTGTTTATAGTGCAAAAAATGAAAGTGTGACATAAACAATCCTTTATGAGCTTGGTAAAGAGAAATAGAAATATAAGTGATGAAAACCATAAGGTATCTTACAGCACTTCGTTCTGACCCTAAAACACAACTCCTGCATACTTTCTACATTTTAAAATGATGTAATAGGAGGATAACATATAGGGGGTTATTCTAACTTTGGAGGAGTGTTAATCCGTCCCAAAAGTGAAGGTAAAGTGACGGATATACCACCAGCCGTATTACGAGTTCCATAGGATATAATGGACTCGTAATACGGCTGGTGGTAAATCCGTCACATTTCCGTCACTTTTGGGACGGATTAACACCTCCTCCAAAGTTAGAATAACCCCCATAGTCTCTGTTTTTATCTTGGAGAACAAATAAAGTAATGCAAAAAAATCATCATACATTTTTAATGATCACTTACTTTTAGAAGTACAAATTACTATTACTAAACCTACCTTTGTAGTTTGCACTGGGACGTCTGTCTACAGAAGATGGACTTTTACCTTTACAGTTTTGTGACGATGGTAATGTTCGGCAAGAATATTTGTGGATTTTTGTTGTCTTGCATTTTGTTGTAGTGGTGAAGTGGTGTGTGCTTTTGTGCTGCTTTTTTACATTGTATGTTGTAATATACTGTGGTGAGTGTTCTCCATTATGTTTTGATTGCTTTATTTGTGTTGTACTTGGTTATGTGTTTGTAGACTAGTTAGTTTGTTTGAGCCATGTTATTGTAATTGTAATTTGTATTTATTTAGTGCTTACTTCCCCCGATGAGACGTTGATACGCATTTCGTTGAGTACCACCCTACTCTGGAACCCAAGGTGAATTAGTAGAGGGGAAATATAAATTATTATTTGTTAGGAGTGATGACACATGCGCCTGTTAATTGAATGAGTAGGATAAAGGAGGGATGAGTTTGGATAGGGGTATTTGGGATAGATTGTTATTAGGAGTAGCGGACATGTGCACATATTAGTTGGGTGAACAGGATATAGGAGAGATAAAGGACGGAAGACTTTGAAGAGAGTTATTTGGGAGTCCATCGTAGTATTAGAACTTTGAGGTGAGTCAGAGCGGATGTAGGTGGAGAGTTAGAAAGAGGTTTAGGATGTGTCATAGATTACTGGTTTGGGAAGAGCTGTGAAGGGTTCTTATTCTCAGAGGTAGGTGGAAAATATATAAATATAAATAAATATATACCCACACATAAAAACTAGACATAATAATAGATGTTAACAAATTGCAACTTTACAAAATAGTCAAAGGATTGTTTTGAGAAATTTTGGACTGCCTCATCCAAAACCAGCATCACAACATTAAAATTCACACAAACAACAGAACAAGGAAATGTCATTTCATTTACAGGACGACGTTTGGATATATTTAAAATATTTTACATTAAAAATAGAATAAATAACACTCACTAAATTAACATTATAATGCATTTATCATTTTACTGTATTAGTTAGATACAATAATATAATAAGTGTGGTAATGACATGTTACCACACACAACAAGAGTTGCATCAGGATACATTAAATACATACTCTTGGAAATGGCCCTTTCTGCAGGGTCATCTACAGATTGTTTGCTTCCCTCTTCCCTGTTTTCTGACCTTCTTTTTGTTGGCTTTGGGATTCTGTTCACTCTACCACTGCTAACCAGTGTTAATGTGCTTGTGATCGCTCTTTAAAATATGGCAACATTTGCCTGTCCACAATTGGCATATTGAATTTACTTGTAAGTCCTTAGTAAAGGGCACTATATGTGCCCAGGGCCTGTAACTTAAATGCTACAGTGGGTGTGTAGCACTGATTGTGCCATCCAGTACAGTAGCCCTGCAAACATGTCCCAGGCCTGCCACTGCAGAGCCTGTGTGTGAAGTTTTAAACTGCCATTTTGATCTGGCAAGCACACCCACTAGCCAGGTTCAAACCTTTCTTTTTATTACACATAACTCACCCCTAAGGTGGACCCTAGTTACCCTAAGAGAAGGGTGCAGTCTATTTGAAACGTTTGACATCTACTTTGAAGTTTAACATGCCCTGGTAGTGCAAAACTGCTAAATTTGTTTTTCACTACTGCAAGGTCTATCTCTCCCGTAGGTTCCCATTGGGGTTACCTTGAAGCATCCTTTAAGTGTAACTTCCAATTGGGAAAAGATAGATGGAGTTTGGTGTCTCTGTACTCACAATTCAAAATCATAGCTTACGGTGAAGTCAGACTTTAAATTGTAAATCTGAAAATGCAACTTATAGAAAGTTGACATTTTCTTACTTTCTGTGCCTCTGTCTGTCTCTAAATACATGACTGAGGTGGATGACAGATGGACTGTGTGCATTCCCTCTAAGCAGTCACACACAAAGGGAGTTTGGTGTGACATTTGCCTCCTGGTGATCGATCATCACACTGATGGCTCTTCCTGGGCTAGATTGGAGGAAGGAGCTGACCCAGTAGTGAGTCTAGAGCCAGGGAAGGAAGGGCAGGGACTTTGTGTACTTCAAAGGACTCTCTTTCAAGTCTTCCACACTTCAAAGGCTTATCTGGGTATAAGTACTGGACTCCAAACCCCACCAAATTAGAACTCTACTGGAACCAAGGACATTCTGCCAGGATGAAGGACTGCTGTGCTGCCGGAGGAGGGACAGTCATCCTGAAACTGCATTGCTGTGCTGGCCTACTGCTTGCTGTGTGCTGTGCTATAGGAGGGACTGCCACTTTGCTACTTGCTCTGCTGTGTTGGCCTTTGACCTGCTGCATCTTGCCTGGAGTGAGAAGGACTGGGCCTGTTCTCTACATTCCTGATCCCATGATTCTCCTCTCCAAGGGCTTGTTGGCTTGCTTGTGGTTCTCCTCAGTTTCAGGGAGATCAAAGACTATCTGCAACTCTCCTGGTGCTGCTGGAGTCTGCCATCTGTGAGTCCTACTCTTACCTGACGTGCAGCCTCCAGGCCTGGGCCTCCGAGTTGGGTTCTGTAGCTGATTTCTGCAATAAATGATGCATTGACTATGCAGAGGCTGTTTAACGACAGCTGATCCACAGTCCACCATTCTGTGCAGCTCAATAATGACACATCGCATTAATTTCAGTAGAGACCGATGATGACATAGTGCCCCGAATGCATGGGAAATACGGTTGCATCGAGCCCTCAACGTCCATGCTTTATCCTGGATAAAGATACCGTTTCATCGGACCCTGCATGGGTTCTGTAGCTGCCTTACCCTCCATTCTGGCCAGCCTGTATTCCGGATCTGCACCGGTCCCACGAGACCGCAAGTAATATTTTCACTACTAGTGACTTCTAAGCACTGTTTTCACATTTAATTTTCAAAAATTCACGTGGAGTCTTTTTGTTGTGTTTTTTCACTGTGTTACTGTAATTTAAGTATTTCACGAATCCTTTCCACATTGCCTAAGTTAAGCCTGACTGCTCTATGCCAAGCTACCAGAGGGTGAGCTCAGGTAAATGTAGGGAGTGTAACTGGCTTACCCCGACTAGGATTGTGGTCCCTACCTGGACACGATGCATACCTCTGCCAACTAGAGACCTAATTTCTAACACATAAATCAGCAATAACCAACTAGCTAAACGAAAGCAGCTCCAGGATCTGTAGAAGTGAGATATCCTTCCTGGTGTACCTTTGTTTCTGGGATTATGTCACTACAGAGAGGATATGACACATTTTTTATCTTACTACATGGAGGACAGGATACCCTTTCACATTAGGGTCAGAAGGATATGACAAATTTACATGTTAAATCAAATGGACATATATACTTTGCCCAGAAAGTGAAAAATCACAGTATTTTAAACCTAGAAAATAACAGTTCACCATTTTCCAAGACAGAAGGGAGTCCTAACCTTGGCAAAATGGAGTCACGCTATTGGATCTTTATGACAATACAGCCACACAATTTGCCACACACTGCAAAATGTGCAGATTTCACTGAAATTGTGTCTCCATCTTGATTGGATGACAGAAAATGTGCTGCATAATTTGCATTTCTTTGCCACAAAAGAACTTTGCAACACAACTTGGTTCTCCATCTCACATAGACTTGGTATAGTAAGCTCTACAGAGTGGTTTGTTCAGTTGTGTTTTGTAATTAATTTGGACATGTTAAAAATATGATACCAAATTTGCATCAAAAAGCATCATATTCCTTTAAAGGTCCACGGATAAACCCCTATTTCCCACCGTTTAAACTAGTAAAATACAGCTACTCCTGTTCTTCACCTAATTAAGGGCCAGATGTACCAAAGGATTTTACCCATTCTGTGTCTATGGGAAAAAGCTTTCGTTCATATGGCCCTAAATCACCAACTAACTCACAGTGTAGCAAAGATCATGGGCCAGGGCACAAACGTTTTTTGGTTGGTTCTCATTCATGTCCTTGCAGAAATATTAAGGCAGTGCTTGCTTTAAGCTCTTTTTATCTCCATATTATGAAAACAGAACTCTGAAGATAGTAATATGTGACAAGACAATTTGTGCGCATTTGCTGTGCAGCATTTTGTTTTGGTGATAAGGTGTTCTGTTTTTTTGTGCTGGGGTCTTTCTTGTGCTGCATTATTGCAAAGTCATGTTGTTTTTTGGACTACGGTCTTTGTGTTGTATTCTAGTTTGACTGTGTTGTGGTGTTCCATGTAATGTTTTAATTGTGGTGTTGTGGTACTTTGTATATATTTGTGTGCTATGTTTAGTTTTTTTGGTGCAGATATATTTCCATCCAAAAGCACCATGTGCCCTGAAAGTGCCTGTGACAAGCAAACATTTACCAGTATCCAAGGTAAAATAGCGTTTCTTCAGCTCTTTAACCACTTAAGATGCTAGTCAGCCCCTAACATTGGCAACCTCCAGTACTCACTTTTTGTAAAGCAGTCTTTAGTTTTAAAATGGAACTCTCAGTACTCACTTTATGTGATGTAGCCCTATCTCTTAAACACTTTACGGGCGCTCTTTAATTGAAATGGCCCCTCATATTCTCTCTGTGACCTAGTAGGTTTTCTGGGTCCGCTGGAGGCAGGTTATGGCATTCTAGTGGCTATCTAAGAATATAAAGTAACAGTGGCCTGTGGTTGAGTGTAGCTTACTGCTGTGAAATCACTTGCCTCATTGTGCTGTGCACTGCTCACACCTGGATCCCAATAGAAAGGTTGTGTTGATTCACTCTAAAAAGAAAGCTACGTTTCCAAAATAACTGTTTGCTTACTTATTGCTAAGGCTAAATTTTGACACAAATTAGACCTGCATTGTATTTTAAGATCTAAATACATATGTGAGCATTGTACAGACGTTTAGTACTTGAACTCAACTCAGACACCTATTCATGATATCTCCATGGTACAAAAGGCCACCCAGGTAGATATACACTTCCACTTACCCTGGGCACATGCTCGGTTTTGAAGTAGGAGTCACGTATTCTAAAACACTTTGAGGCAATCCCAGCTTTCAAATGAATTAGCTGTTCCAGAAAGGCCAGAGAGAGAGAGTGTACACTTAAAGCAACTTTAAAAGCTAACATATACTTGGATCTTTGAGAGGTTCTGTGAAAGTGGCAAGAGGAGTCCAAAGGACCTTTGAAATAGCCCTCAACAGGTGTAACAGTCTGACTGCCTGGAATTCTCCTAGTTGTCACCGACAATGTTATACATCTGTCCTGCTTTCTTGATCTGCACTGGCAAGCTGTCTGTCAATAGCAAATCAGTGCACACCTGCAGGTTACAGATTTAAATCTGAGGGCCTGATTTAGAACTTGGTGGATGTTTTACTTCGTCACAACAATGAAGGATGTTCTGTCCGTCAAGACCTAAATCCAATTAGATATAATGGGATTTAGATTTCGGTGGATAGGACATCCGTCACCGTTGTGAAGGAGTAATTCGTCCACTAAGTTCTAAATCAGGCCCTAAGTGCTTTACCCCAGCATATACATGTTTTAGATATATATGAATAGACTGCAGGAAACGTAGCAGGTCAAGGAGTAGTTGTATATGTGACCTTTGTAAGATTCAGCTGTAGATCCCAGAAGATAACTCCAGAGGTTGGTTTGCCTGTTGCAGATTGCAACTTGTATCTCAAGATTTACAATCCACAAAAAAAGCTCAGTGAGTTATGGTAAATGACTGCGGTTATTTGTGCATATACAGCAGGTCACATATCCCATATTCAAACATAGATGACTTAATATATTTATATGAATGTTGAAGTTTCACTATGACAAAGTAAGAGCCTGATTTAGATTTTCGCAGACGGGTTACTCCACCACAATGGTAACAGAAATCCCGTCCGCAAAAAAATAAATCCCATTATTTCCTATGTGTTTTTTGTATATTTCAGCAGACAGGATATTCGTCACCGTTGTGACGGAGAAACCCGTCTGCCGAAATCTAAATCAAGCCCTTTTCAGTGAGTTGTGAAAGAAAGCAACCCATTATTAAATGCCAGAAATATATGCTGAGTGCGATGTGTGGCTTAAGGTACCACAAAGCCCTTCACATACATTTTCCTGCATTATCCTAACTCATTTTGAAATTCCTTTGCGAGTATCAATAGAAGAGTATATGCCTTACTCTGAGCAGCTCCAGTATACAGACCATAACTGTAGAATTAATGCTCGGCACATTGTTAGCAGCTTCAACTAAGTTGACCTTTTCGTACAATGTGCATGTTAGACTTTTCATCCTTGGCGCAGTCTCCCTTAACTTTTTGCTTCTGTTTCCCCGGTTAATGATGTGTGCTGGACTCTGATTTTGCTGTTTTTGTTACTCTGGGCACTTTACCACTGCTAACCAGTGCTAAAGTGCAAGTGCTCTTTCACAAAATATGTATGTACTTGTGTTAGACCTGACAGCCTTAGGGTAGTCACCCCTAACTTTTTTGCCTGCCTCCCTCCATTTTTTTGGACACTGTTTTGCTGGTTTATAGACTCTGCGCACTTTACCACTGCTAACCAGTGCTAAAGTGCATATGCTCTCTCCCTTAAAACATGGTAACCTGGAATCCTACCTGATTGGACTATTAATTTACTTATAAGTCCCTAGTAAGGTGCACTTTATGTGCATAGGGCTGGTAAATTAAATGCTACTAGTGGGCCTGCAGCACTGGTTGTGCCACCCACTTAAGTAGCCCCTTTTTCCTTGTCTCAGGCCTGCCATTGCAAGGCCTGGGTGTGCAGTTTCACTGCCACCTCGACTTGGCATTTAAAAGTACTTGCCAAGCCTAGAACTCCCCTTTTTCTACATATAAGTCACCCTTAAGGTGTGCCCTAGGTAACCCCTAGGGCAGGGTGCTGTGTAGGTAAAAGGCAGGACATGTACCTGTGTAGTTATATGTCCTGGTAGTGTAAAACTCCTAAATTCGTTTTCACACTACTGAGAGGCCTGCTCCCTTCATAGGCTAACATTAGGGCTGCCCTCATACACTGTTGAAGTGTCAGCTGCTGATCTGAAAGGAGCAGGGAGGTCATATTTCGTATGGCCAGAATGGTAATACAAAGTCCTACTGACTGGTGAAGTCGGATTTAATATTACTATTCTAGAAATGCCACTTTTAGAAAGTGAGCATTTCTTTGCACTTAAATCCTTCTGTGCCTTACAATCCACGTCTGGCTGGGCTTGGTTGACAGCTCCTTGTGCATTCACTCAGACACACCCCAAACACAGGGTACTCAGCCTCACTTGCATACATCTGCATTTTGAATGGGTCTTCCTGGGCTGGGAGGGTGGAGGGTCTGCTCTCACACAAAGGACTGCCACACCCCCTACTGGGACCCTGGCAGACAGGAGTAAACTGAAAGGGGACCTGGTGCACTTCTTAGCCACTCTTTGAAGTCTCCCCCACTTCAAAGGCACATTTGGGTATAAAACAGGGCCTCTGCCCTACCTCATCAGACACTTGCTGGAGAAGAAACCTGAACCAGAAACTACATCCTGCCAAGAAGAACTGCCTGGCTGCTCAAAGGACTCACCTGTCTGCTTTCTACAAAGGACTGCTGTCTTGCTGTTGCCCTGCTGCCTTGCTGAACTCTTGTCTGGCTGTGAAAGTGCTCTCCAAGGGCTTGGAAAGAGCTTGCCTCCTGTTCCTTGAAGTCTCAGGACCAAAAAGACTTCTTCCTTTCACTTGGACGCTCCGTGCGCCGAAAATTTCGACGCACAGCTTGTTTCGCGGCGAGAAAAACGCCGCACACCGACGCTGATCAACGCAACGCTCTCGGGACGATCGAGACTTCGACGCACAACCTCGCAAGGACAACGCCGCCCGACTTTCCAGGAGAAATCGACGCGACGCCTACCGTGAACGCGAAACTTTGACGCACGGCCTCGCAAGGACAACGCCGCCCGACTTCCAAGGAGAAATCGACGCGACGCCTGCCGTGAGACCAAGATTTCGACGCACGGCCTCGCAAGGACACCGGCGCCCGACTTCCAAGGAGAAATCGACGCGACGCCGACCGTGAGTTCGAAACTTCGACGCGCAGCCCCGCAGAACGACGCGCAGCCGGAAAAACAGCAGGAGAATCCACGCACAGACCCGGGACATCTGGTAATCCCCGCGATCCACAAAAAGAGACTGTCTGCGCACCGGAAAACGACGCCCGACTTCCCCGCGTGGAAAAGAACGACGCAAGTCTTTGTGTGCTGAGGAGAAATCGACGCACACATCCTTTTTCCACGCATCTCTCCGCCTGTGGCCCTCTGAGGAGATTTTCCACCAGAAACCAGGTACTTTGTGCTTGAAAGACACTTTATTGCATTCTAAAGACTTAAGACACTTTATATCACTTCCCTGTGATATTCCTACAATTTTCCATTGCAACTTTATTCTTTTTGACCTACAATTATCCAGATAAATATTATATATTTTTCTAAACACTGTGTGGTGTATTTTTGTGGTGCTATATGGTGGTATTGTATGATTTATTGCACAAATACTTTACACATTGCCTTCTAAGTTAAGCCTGATTGCTCGTGCCAAGCTACCAGAGGGTGGGCACAGGATAATCTTGGATAGTGTGTGACTTACCCTGACTAGAGTGAGGGCTTTTGCTTGGACAGAGGGTAACCTGACTGCCAACCAAAAACCCCATTTCTAACATTGGTGATCAGCGGTGAGGATAGGACTTGTATTTGTGCAGTGACATACAGTAGCTAAGTATTTCACTACCTACCCACAGTTGAAGGTCAACTTGGTTTTTATCTCTTTTTGAAAATCCGTTTTTTCCTGACAATTTTCAAAAACTAAATCCTCACTCAACATGTCTCTGACTGGGTCTCAGACAGGGGACTTTAACCTAGTCCAGTTGGATACATACACGGTCAAACAACTAAGAGGATTCTGCAGGGCATTAAGGGTACCCACCCAAGGGGCCTCCAGAAAGGAGGACTTTCAAGTGGCGCTGAGGGCCTGGGCAGAAGCCCATTTAGAGGATGATGAGGAAGAGGAGCCAGAAAATGGCCCCTCAGAAGGATTTTCACTATCTATGGATGGTGTTACCACTGCAATTGTGCACCCTTCCAGACCAGGGAGCAGTGTCTCCATGCAAAGCCTGACCGCAGAGGAAAGGAGAGAGGAAAGGGAGTTCCAATTGCAAATGGCAAAACTGAAAATTGAGGCGCAACAGGAGGAGAGGAGGGCAGAAAGAGAAGCCAAACAAGCTGAGGCTGAAAGAGCAGCCAAACAGATTGAAGCTGAAAGAACAGCCAAACAGATTCAAGCAGAAGCTGAAAGGGCAGCCAAACAAGCAGAAGCTGAAAGAGCAGCCAAACAAGTGGAAGCTGAAAGAGCTTTGGCTGAAAAGAAACTATTGTTGGCTCATGAACTGAGTCTCAAGGAGCTGGAGATCAAGGCAAGACAGTCTGAATCCAGCAATAATGGTGGCAGCATACAGACAGGACCTGCTGGAGAAAAGAAGGTTCGTATACCCAAAAATGTGGTGCCCAGTTTTGTGGTGGGAGATGACATAGATAAATGGTTAGCTGCTTATGAAGTTGCACTAAGGGCTCATGAGGTTCCTGAAGGGCAATGGGGGGTAGCTATGTGGGGTTATGTGCCGCCATTGGGGAGGGACACACTTCTCACATTGGATCCACCGGATCAAAACACATACCCACTCCAGAAAGCCACTTTACTTGCCAAGTTTGGGCTGACCCCTGAGGGATACCGTCAGAGGTTCAGGGACAGCACCAAACAAACCACACAGACATGGGTAGATTTCTTTGATTTCTCTAGTAAGGCACTGAATGGATGGGTGCGGGGCAACAAAGTAGCAGATTATAAAGGTTTATATGACTTGATCCTGAGAGAGCATATGCTTAATGTTACTTATACCGATTTGCGCCAGCACCTAGTGGATAGTAAGCTGACTGATCCCAGGAAGCTTGCTGAGGAGGCGGACCTCTGGGTTAGCACCAGAGTCTCCAAAAAGGTACCTGGGGGGGACTCCCACAAAGGTGGTCAGGGTTCCCAACAGAAGAAAGAGGGGGGAGATAAACTTACAGATAAGGAACTCTCTAAAGGCCCCCAAAAGAATTCCCAGGGAGGGGGTGGCAACCCTTCCTTTTCCAAATTTGGGAAAAAGCCAGGGACATTTGACAGGTCAGGAAAATCTAGCCCCAAATGCATGGAGTGTTACCAATATGGTCACTACAAAGGCGATCCACAGTGCCCCAAGAGGGCACCGTCCACTACCGGACAGGCATCTGGGTTGACTAGTGTAGCACTCGGGGGGAGATGGACCCAACTAGCTTTGGGGAGCAGGTAGAGATTTCCCTAGTGTCCCTGGGAGAAGGAGAAATGGTGCCCAAGGCCCACATGCCCAGAAATACTTCCAAGTACCGGCAGTGGGTCACCATTGATGGGCAGAGGGTGGAGGCTCTGCGTGACACAGGAGCCAGTATGACTACTATCAAGAGTCAGCTGGTGTCAGCAGAGCAGATAGTACCTAATACATTCCACCAGGTCAGAGTCGCTGACAATCGCGAGAGTCACCTACCGGTGGCTCTGGCTCCCTTTGAGTGGGGGGGGGTCTCTGGTACTCTGAAAGTAGCTGTGAGTCCTGCCATGCCTGTAGATTGTCTGTTAGGCAATGACCTTGAGCACACTGCTTGGAAAGAAGTGGAGCTCAGGTCTCACCTGGAGATGTTAGGGTTACCTGAGTGGGTCTGCATGACCACACGGTCCATGGCTGACCGAGAGGGAAGTCAAGGGCATCTGGAGCCTGGAACGATGGCCCAGAGAGCTGCCAGGAGGAGGGACCAGGGGTGCGGGAAACCGGCCCCCGCTGTTCCCACAGTGGCTGACGGGGCTCCTGAGGAGGAGGCTTCCGAGCCAACTGGGGAAGACATCGCCGCCCTAGGTGACTTACCTGAGCTTGCTGGCTGGCAAGTTGAGGGTGGACCCACCAGGGAGGAATTCTGCAAGGCGCAGAAAGAATGTCCCACTCTAGAAGGTTTGAGGAAACAAGCCTCAAACCAGGCAGCCGGCGACGCCTCTGGCGATCACCACCTATATTGGGAGAATGATCTCCTCTACAGTGAGCCTAAGGTTCCGGGCTTTGGGGCAGCACGTATGCTGGTGGTCCCCCAATGTTACCGAACCTTCCTACTGGGTCTGGCTCACGACATTCCCCTGGCAGGACATTTGGGGCAGGGCAAGACCTTTAACAGGCTTGTCACCCACTTTTATTGGCCCAAAATGAGGACACACTCAGACAAATTCTGCAGATCCTGTCCTACCTGCCAGGCCAGTGGTAAAGCAGGAAAAAGGGTTAAAACCCCCCTGATTCCACTTCCTGTCGTTGGCACCCCCTTTGAAAGGGTGGGCATCGACATTGTTGGTCCCTTGGACCCCAAAACTGCCTTAGGCAACAGGTTCATCCTGGTTTTGGTGGACCATGCCACCCATTACCCAGAGGCAATCCCTCTAAGGACAGTAACTGCACCGGTGGTGGCCAGAACCCTGATGGGGATATTTACCCGTGTGGGATTCCCCAAGGAAATAGTGTCTGACAGAGGCACTAACTTCATGTCTGCATACATGAAGTCTCTGTGGGATGCGTGTGGTGTAACTTACAAGTTCACCACACCCTATCACCCCCAGACGAACGGTCTTGTGGAGAGATTCAACAAGACCCTGAAAGGCATGATTGGTGGCCTTCCTGAGGCCATGAGGCGTAAGTGGGACGTCCTCTTACCATGCCTTCTCTTTGCTTACAGAGAGGTCCCCCAGAGAGGGGTAGGGTTCAGTCCCTTTGAACTTCTCTATGGGTACCCTGTCAGGGGACCCTTAAGCATTGTCCAGGAGGGATTGGAGAAAGCTCCAAAGACACCCCCTCAGGATGTGGTCAGCTATATGTTGGCCCTCCGCAACCAGATGACCCGCTTCTGGAAAGAAGCCCAAGATAACCTTGAGGCCAGTCAAGAGGTGATGAAACAATGGTATGACCAGAAGGCCACCCTGGTAGAGTTTCAACCTGGAGACAAAGTGTGGGTAATGGAGCCAGTAGAGCCCAGAGCTCTCCAGGACCGCTGGTCTGGCCCATTTGAAATAAAGGAGCGGAAAGGGGAGGCCACTTACCTAGTGGACCTCAAAACCCCTAGGAATCCCCTAAGGGTGCTCCATGTGAACCGACTAAAAGCTCATTTTGAGAGGTCGGAGATCAACATGCTTCTGGTCACAGATGAAGGAACGGAAGAGGAGAGTGACCCTCTCCCCGACCTCCTCTCTGCCCAAGAAGGTGATGGGTCAGTAAGCGGGGTCATTCTGTCTGACTCCCTGACTCTAAATCAGAAAGGAGACTGTTATGAGCTGTTGGAGCAGTTCTCCCCCCTGTTCTCCCTTACTCCTGGGCTGACCCACCTCTGTGTTCATGATATTGACACCGGTGACAGTCTCCCTGTGAAAAACAAAATTTACAGGTTGTCGGATAAGGTGAAGGCCAGCATCAAGGAGGAGGTTTCCAAGATGTTGACTCTAGGGGTCATTGAGAAATCCAGTAGTCCCTGGGCCAGCCCAGTGGTATTGGTCCCTAAGGCTACTGCCCCAGGTGCGGAGCCAGAACTCCGGTTCTGTGTGGACTACCGGGGTCTCAACTCAGTCACACGGACTGATGCTCACCCCATCCCCCGAGCTGATGAGCTCGTGGACAGGCTAGGCGCTGCCAAGTTCCTGAGTACGTTTGATCTTACTTCAGGGTACTGGCAGATCGGCCTAACCGAGGGGGCCAAGGAAAGATCTGCATTTTCAACCCCGGATGGCCATTACCAGTTCCGGGTGATGCCGTTTGGGTTGAAAAATGCCCCCGCTACCTTCCAACGGTTGGTTAACGGGGTCCTAGCTGGCAAGGATGCCTTCTGTGCAGCCTACCTGGATGACATAGCTGTCTACAGTTCCAGCTGGGAGGAACACCTGCTTCACCTCAAGGAGGTGCTTCAGGCCCTGCAACAGGCAGGCCTGACCATCAAGGCCAGTAAGTGCCAGATTGGGCAGGGTTCCGTGGTGTACTTAGGACACCTAGTGGGTGGTGGCAAGGTGCAGCCACTCCAGGCCAAGATTGAAACTATCAAGGCCTGGCAACCACCCCGAACCCAGACGGAGGTGAGAGCCTTTCTAGGCCTCACAGGATACTACCGCCGATTTGTCAAGGGCTATGGTACCATTGCAACACCCTTGACAGAACTCACTTCCAAGAAGCAACCTAAGTTGGTGAATTGGACAGAGGCTTGTCAGAAAGCCTTTGACGCCCTGAAGGAAGCCATGTGCACGGCCCCCGTAATCATGGCCCCTGACTACTCCCAGGAATTTATTGTGCAGACAGACGCTTCAGAGCATGGCATAGGGGCAGTCCTAGCACAGCTGAATGAGGAGGGCAGAGATCAACCGGTAGTCTTTATTAGCAGAAGGCTATTACCACGGGAACAGAGGTGGAGTGCTATTGAACGAGAAGCTTTTGCTGTGGTCTGGGCACTGAAGAAGCTAAGACCCTACCTGTTTGGGACTCACTTCCTGGTTCAGACAGACCACAGGCCCCTCAGATGGCTCATGCAGATGAGGGGTGAGAATCCAAAACTCTTGAGGTGGTCCATTTCTCTACAGGGGATGGACTTTACGGTGGAACATCGCCCAGGGGTTGACCACGCCAATGCTGATGGTCTCTCCAGGTACTTCCGCCTTAGCGATGAGAGCTCCCAGGAGGTCGGGTAGCTCTCCCCACTTTCAGCTGGGGGGGACACATGTTAGACCTGACAGCCTTAGGGTAGTCACCCCTAACTTTTTTGCCTGCCTCCCTCCATTTTTTTGGACACTGTTTTGCTGGTTTATAGACTCTGCGCACTTTACCACTGCTAACCAGTGCTAAAGTGCATATGCTCTCTCCCTTAAAACATGGTAACCTGGAATCCTACCTGATTGGACTATTAATTTACTTATAAGTCCCTAGTAAGGTGCACTTTATGTGCATAGGGCTGGTAAATTAAATGCTACTAGTGGGCCTGCAGCACTGGTTGTGCCACCCACTTAAGTAGCCCCTTTTTCCTTGTCTCAGGCCTGCCATTGCAAGGCCTGGGTGTGCAGTTTCACTGCCACCTCGACTTGGCATTTAAAAGTACTTGCCAAGCCTAGAACTCCCCTTTTTCTACATATAAGTCACCCTTAAGGTGTGCCCTAGGTAACCCCTAGGGCAGGGTGCTGTGTAGGTAAAAGGCAGGACATGTACCTGTGTAGTTATATGTCCTGGTAGTGTAAAACTCCTAAATTCGTTTTCACACTACTGAGAGGCCTGCTCCCTTCATAGGCTAACATTAGGGCTGCCCTCATACACTGTTGAAGTGTCAGCTGCTGATCTGAAAGGAGCAGGGAGGTCATATTTAGTATGGCCAGAATGGTAATACAAAGTCCTACTGACTGGTGAAGTCGGATTTAATATTACTATTCTAGAAATGCCACTTTTAGAAAGTGAGCATTTCTTTGCACTTAAATCCTTCTGTGCCTTACAATCCACGTCTGGCTGGGCTTGGTTGACAGCTCCTTGTGCATTCACTCAGACACACCCCAAACACAGGGTACTCAGCCTCACTTGCATACATCTGCATTTTGAATGGGTCTTCCTGGGCTGGGAGGGTGGAGGGTCTGCTCTCACACAAAGGACTGCCACACCCCCTACTGGGACCCTGGCAGACAGGAGTAAACTGAAAGGGGACCTGGTGCACTTCTTAGCCACTCTTTGAAGTCTCCCCCACTTCAAAGGCACATTTGGGTATAAAACAGGGCCTCTGCCCTACCTCATCAGACACTTGCTGGAGAAGAAACCTGAACCAGAAACTACATCCTGCCAAGAAGAACTGCCTGGCTGCTCAAAGGACTCACCTGTCTGCTTTCTACAAAGGACTGCTGTCTTGCTGTTGCCCTGCTGCCTTGCTGAACTCTTGTCTGGCTGTGAAAGTGCTCTCCAAGGGCTTGGATAGAGCTTGCCTCCTGTTCCTTGAAGTCTCAGGACCAAAAAGACTTCTTCCTTTCACTTGGACGCTCCGTGCGCCGAAAATTTCGACGCACAGCTTGTTTCGCGGCGAGAAAAACGCCGCACACCGACGCTGATCAACGCGACGCTCTCGGGACGATCGAGACTTCGACGCACAACTTCGCAAGGACAACGCCGCCCGACTTTCCAGGAGAAATCGACGCGACGCCTACCGTGAACGCGAAACTTTGACGCACGGCCTCGCAAGGACAACGCCGCCCGACTTCCAAGGAGAAATCGACGCGACGCCTGCCGTGAGACCAAGATTTCGACGCACGGCCTCGCAAGGACACCGGCGCCCGACTTCCAAGGAGAAATCGACGCGACGCCGACCGTGAGTTCGAAACTTCGACGCGCAGCCCCGCAGAACGACGCGCAGCCGGAAAAACAGCAGGAGAATCCACGCACAGACCCGGGACATCTGGTAATCCCCGCGATCCACAAAAAGAGACTGTCTGCGCGCCTGAAAATGACGCCCGACTTCCCCGCGTGGAAAAGAACGACGCAAGTCTTTGTGTGCTGAGGAGAAATCGACGCACACATCCTTTTTCCACGCATCTCTCCGCCTGTGGCCCTCTGAGGAGATTTTCCACCAGAAACCAGGTA
The DNA here is from genome assembly GCF_031143425.1 of Pleurodeles waltl. NCBI lineage: Eukaryota > Metazoa > Chordata > Amphibia > Caudata > Salamandridae > Pleurodeles > Pleurodeles waltl. Next base: position 722,802,291 of record NC_090446.1, on the reverse strand, counting down.
CTTTGTGCTTGAAAGACACTTTATTGCATTCTAAAGACTTAAGACACTTTATATCACTTCCCTGTGATATTCCTACAATTTTCCATTGCAACTTTATTCTTTTTGACCTACAATTATCCAGATAAATATTATTTATTTTTCTAAACACTGTGTGGTGTATTTTTGTGGTGCTATATGGTGGTATTGTATGATTTATTGCACAAATACTTTACACATTGCCTTCTAAGTTAAGCCTGATTGCTCGTGCCAAGCTACCAGAGGGTGGGCACAGGATAATCTTGGATAGTGTGTGACTTACCCTGACTAGAGTGAGGGCTTTTGCTTGGACAGAGGGTAACCTGACTGCCAACCAAAAACCCCATTTCTAACAACTTGGCTTATCCATGATTGGCATATTTGATTTATTAGTAAGTCCCTAGTAAAGTGCACTAGAGGTGCCCAGGGCCTGTGAATCAAATGCTACTAGTGAGCCTGCAGCACTGGTTGTGCCACCCACATAAGTAGCTCTGTAATCATGTCTCAGACCTGCCACTGCAGTGTCTGTGTGTGCAGTTTCAACTGTAAATTCGACTTGGCAAGTGTACCCACTTGCCAGGCCTAAACCTAGCCTTTTCTTACATGTCATACACCCCTAAGGTAGGCCATAGGTAGACCCAAGGGCAGGGTGCAGTGTATGGTTAAGGTAGGACATGTAGTAATGTGTTTTATATGTCCTGACAGTGAAATATTGTTACATTCGTTTTTCACTGTTGCAAGGACTGTCCGTCTCATACGTTAACATGGGGACTACCTTAAAATCTGATTAAAGTGTATATTCCCTTTGGGAGCGGATGGACATGTGAAGTTTGGGGTCATTGAGCTCACAATTAAAAAATACATCTTTTAGTAAAGTTGATTTTAAGATTGTGTGTTTGAAAATGGCACTTTTAGAAAGTGAGCATTTTCTTGCTCATACCATTTCTGTGACTCTGCCTGTTTGTGGATTCCCTGTTTTGGTCAGTATGACAGTTGCGCTGGTTTCACCTCACACTAGACAGTGACACAAAGGGAGCTGGGGTGTAGGCTGCATTTCCTGATGAGCCATTTGTGCTAGGAGGGAGGGAAGGAGTGGTCACTCACACCTGAAAGGGCTGTGCCTGCCCTCACGCAATGCAGTCTCTAACCCCCTGGTGAGTGTATGGGGTCTGGCCTGGGCAAGACAGGATTTCACATTTAAGAGAGACTTTGCTTTGAAGTAGTCCTACTTCAAATGAGAAATTGGGTATAAGAAGGGCATCCAAAACCGCAGACTTTTGAACACTTCTGGAGATCAAGAGGAACCTCTGCCTGGAGAAGAGCTGAAGAGCTGAGGAAGAAGAGCTGCCCTGCCTGTGACTGTGCTTTGTGGAGCTATCCTGCAATTGCTGCTTCTGCCAGAGTAAGAGGGCAAAGACTGGACTTTGTGTGTCTCCCATCTTGTGAAGATCTCCAAGGGCTTGATTTAGAGCTTGCCTCCTATTGTTTGAAGTCTCAGGGACAGCAAAGACTTCTCTCTGCCAGCACCTGGAGTCTCTGGAGAGACTCCTACTCTGCCCTGTGGTCCCCATCCAGTTCCTGGGACCCTGAAAGGAGAAGCTGGCAGCCTAAGAGGAAGAAATCCATGCACAGAATGCCGTCTGGGGAAAAGATCAACACGACTCCGACCTGCGGCTGGGTAATTGACGCGTCACCGGCTTCGTGGCTGAAAATCGACACTCGCCTGAAACGCGACCGGAGAATTGTTGCATGGAGCTGGAAAAACGACGTGCAGCATCGCTGACGAAGGCTGGGAGATCGCAACCCACGATACGTGGTTTTCGGATCATCGTGTGGCTGGATTTCCAACGCAAACACCGCTGGGTGTGTAAAAACAAAGCAGGCCTGCCAGGACCCAAGAGTGCTGACCGGATTGACGCATCGCTCTCCTGCGGAGAGAAGAAACAACGCACCCCGACGAAAGGAGAAATGATGCAAGGTCTCGTGAGTGAGTGAAATCGACACATTGCAAGCCCTTTCTGACGCACACTCGCCTGTGCGGAGTTATTTTTTACACACCCAACGTACATTTTAACACTAACAGTGTTAGTGTGTGTTTAAAACTACATGAAGACTCTCTTTGCTTTTTAATTGATAACTTGACTTGTGTATTGTGGATTTGTGGTTGTTTTGGTCTTGTTTTGTTTAGATAAATATTCTCTATTTTTCTAAACCTGTGTTGTGTCATTTTGTAGTGTTTTCATTAAGTTACTGTGTGTGTTGGTACAAATACCTTACACCTAGTACTTTGAAGTTAAGCCTAGTGCTCGGGCCAAACTACCAAGGGGGTAAGCAGGGGTTAGCTGGTGATTTGCTTTGATCCTGACTAGAATGAGGGTCCTTGCTTGGACAGGGGGTAACCTTACTGCCAACCAAAGACCCCAATTTCTAACAGTGCACTTTCAAAAACCTTACATTTATTGAGATTTCTGGGGGTTGCTGGGTCCATTGCTGCATATGGTTCCTCACTGCCTAGCTACTCTGAGTCAGCTAGGGACAGCGATCCATGGCACTCTTAGTGAAACCTATTTCCCAGCCTTTCTGGGCTGGTCTTTACTCACATCAAGACTGTGACCTCTTCTGTAGCCGGAGAGGCCATTTTAACAGTGATGGTTAGAGTCAACAACCCCCTCGTGCTTACATCAATATTGAAAGTGAGTGGGTAGGTAGGTGTTGTTTGTCATTTTAAAATGTGCAAGGATTTAAATTGCAACTTTCACGTCACATCAGCAGACACCAGCCCAGCACAAAACTATTCTTTTTTTATGGAAACACTTGCCATTTTCAATAGTGTGAATATTATACTCTATGTTCCTGTTTTAATGAGAAAATATACATTCTAACCTTATTAAGCACTTTCATGCAATCTCAACCTACAACATGCCCCTCAAATAAATGCAACTCAGTAATAGTTTAAACATTGCTTGGTAGGTATGTTGACTTAAAAAATATCCTCCAAGACTTTTAACGGATTCATGACCCACTAATTAGCAGTTGTCAATACCTTCCTCGAGTAATTCTTACGCCACGAAAAATAATGTATAGAGAAACTTATGTTGAGTCCCGAGCTCTATTCACCTTTTCATGAGACATTTAAATAGCTCTAGTAAGCAGTGGCATCACTCAGGAATCTCCAGAGGAGTTTGTACAGTTTCAAAGAGACTCTGTCATTTAAATTGATGTGTGAGTCATCTTTATCTCTCAATTACATGGATATCATCGCTCTTCGAGATTATGCACAGCAGGGAAATATGTAATTAGCATGCATTTAATTTCTGTTTAAAATCAAAAAGGAAAGTAGCCTTGATTCCACCCATGTGATAAATATAAACCCTTGCAAATTTCGGATTTCTAAAGAGCGAAATAGAATGTGCAATACAAACAGAATTCTGCGTTTTGCTTTCTGTGATGACTCAATAGATGACGTCTAAGGTAACATTTCTAAAATGTACTTGCATTCAATGACCTCTAGTCGTCACCTTTATAACTGGTAACAATGAAGAGTTCAACAGGCATTTCATCTGAATGTTAGTCGCAATGCCTGTGATGTTACATCTGTTCATAAAATATTTTTTTTTTCCATTTTCTTTTGTGAACCCCATCTTTTCTACCTCGTTGTAAGTAATACCCCATCTTTTTGCTGACTGGCATTGCTGGCTTTTAAACTATGCACACTGGGGCACTGTTAAGTCTCCAGTGTATGTGCTCTGACTAAAACATTATAAAATTGGCTAATCCTCAACTGACATATTTAACTTTACAGTAAGGCCCTAGTATATGTTCCAGGAAATATACCCATTTGATGGAAGTTAAATGTTACCTGTGAACTGAAGGCCATCCACTAGGCTGAGAAGGAAGACATGGCTTCAGGCCTACATGTATTGCCTGACCGTTGCAGCTTTTCAATCTGCAGACACACCTGTTAAAATAATTATTTTTGACAAGAAGTATCCCTACTTTAAAATAAGTGACCACTAAGTAGATATTGTAGCCCACAAACTAGGGCACCTAGTATTTAGAAGTGGAGCGTGTAAGAATGTACGCTTAACATGTTACAACTGTGACTAGCCCCTAAATGCTATGTTCGCTGTTTATTAGAAGAACTCTCTAGGTTTCTGAATTGCTGGTTTGAGGTGGGCAGGGTGTCAGGTGGGGTTGTCAGCTTAAAATAATTGATTTTGACCCCTCTCTTGTTATGAATAAGACTGGTGCTTTGAACCATTTACATAGAGGTTCATTTACATCATCCAAATGTAGATATGATTTAGGAACTCTGCAATGTTAGTCCTTTTTCCTCTCTTTGTTCAAGCACAATGTGTACCTGGTTATCACTCATGCACACAGAACTTGGGAGTTTTTTTTTCATATGTTTGCCAATACTAATTCAGCTGTTCAGGAAATTCTGAATCCAGTCTAGTGAACATTCAGGAAGAGGCTGTAGTCCTCATCATCTTGCTTTTGTCTATTGACTTGTAGAGAAAAGAGAATTTAGACTGGATGATGGACGGGCAGTGCATGTAAGTGTGTCATCAGTTTTGCAAGAAAATGTGGTCATTACATGCTTAAAAAAAATCAGGAATTGAGAGACTTAAAAGAGAAGAAAAATATTTGCTCAGGAAGCCAGGTGTGATCTTAGCTTCAAAGATGTTTATCAGGTCTTCATAATATTGACTTTAGTTGCCAAGTGCATTTGTCAGCCCTTCTGTTTTGAACGTTTATTGTTTGGTTTGGATTCCCATTGATATGTTTGCTGAAGGGGGAATGTCTTTGTGTTTTGCTGCCTTATTATTTCCCCACCACAAGATATTCCAAACCACTTTATCAAATTCATTCAAAGAGGTATATAATTTGTGCTCCAGGTTTTTGCAATTCGTTTTGAAGTCTGACCAGTCACAGATGTACAACTTGTACCTATTATGTCTGGCTTCGGATTTCAAAATCAAAGGGAAGCCACATAATCAAGAGTGTATCAAATATTATCCTGGATGTTGCTCAGAATTTGCTTCATTAATGACCTGTTGCTATTGGATATTTTCAATCTTATTTGAAATTTGGAGTGCACAGACCAATCTGTTATAACATGGACATGCTTACTGCAAACGAAAGTGTCTTGGAGGATCAAGTATTGCTTTTGTATTCTGCAACTGTCCTACACACTGGACTGCAAAACCACAATCTACAACTATGATTCTTTCACTTTAAAAGGTCACATTTCTCAACCGACCAACATCACATCTCTACAAATCCACTACGGATCTGGTTTGTGATGGACACCAGGACATAGTTCAGAAAGTCACTGTGGCCTACTGAACTCTCAGCAGTGCCATTCGAATTACTTAGTATGAAGTTGTACTGTTTATTTATGATTGATATTTTTTGACCTGGTGGGCTTTTCAGGCAGAAATACATGTATGTGCTAAATATCTTTTAGCTTCTATTGACTTTCTTTTCAGGCCCATTAACATATAAACAAGTATTTTAGGTAAGCCATGTATAACAGGTTTCCAGCAATAGGTTTTTATTTGATTGCTTTTACAGACTTTATCATGCAGTAACTCAATGATGAACATCACATATATGGGATAGTGTATTCCCAGTGGTCCATTATAAAGATGTTGCAAGTCATAGAGGAGTTCTGTGATCATAGAGGAATGAGGCAGAAAATGTAGTTCCTTCATAAGGTTGTGCAACTCTGAGGTGACTTCCCAACTCTTTAAAATGTACAGCGGTTTTCTTTATTCCTTTTAATAAATAGTTATCCCATAAAGATTCCCACAAACCACTAAAATCCTTGGAGTGGTGCTGTTTCATATGAAAAGATAAGATGTCTGTAAAACATGAATAATGAATTTCGAATCTCTAGTGCAAACTTCAACACACCAAGAGTAGTCAGATGTTTATTGAATGAAAGGATATTAGAATCAGTTTAATGTGTGTAAACATGCAGATAGATTCTATCTCATCTATAATTATGTAAATGGTGAAAACAATAAACATTATCACAAATAGCTCCTTTTTATACTTACACTATTCATCTAAAAAACAAGAAGCAAGAAGCAAAATAAGGAAAAGCTAGGCTTCCTTTCTGTTTTTAAAGAACAGGCTTATTTATGTTTTTTTACCTGTTTTGCCTCTCAGCTCCTGACTCTGGTAGCTGGCCTTGTGACTTCAGAGTTTGATTACAATAGGATATTATAGTTGGTCTGCTATGTTATATCTTTATTACATGAGAGTAGGGACGTAATAAAGAATTTAGAGATGGGCTTTAATGCAAGGATTGCAGTCTCCTATGAATGATATATGGGAAAAAGTACTATCTGCTGTATATTATAGGGATATTACATGTCACAGAGAAGACCCTTAACCAGGCAGATGAAAGAGGCTGAATGACAAATTCCTTTATAAGGTTATGGAACTCAGGGGGGAACTCTATTTCACACCATAACCTTTCCCACAAACCACTTAAATCTTTGGTGTTCAGCTTTTTCATATGATAGAGAGAGCATGTTTGCAAATATGAAGAATAAATACAGGGGCTTATTTACAAGCCTCTTGCGCTGCTGGTGCATCACATTTTATGTGGGAAACGTGATGCACCAGCAGTGCATGGAGCTTGTAAATAAGCCCCACAGTCTCTAGTGCACAATTAAACACATCCAAAAAGGCTATTGGACATTTGTTGAAAAAAGATATTAGATTCAGTTTTTAAAAAGTTATTATTATTTTTTTTAATACCCTGTAGCTCCGAATGTGCAGAAATATGTGGAAAGGTTCTAACTTTTCAATAATAACCTAAGGAGCGCAAAAAATAAATGAATTACTATTAGTATCTCTTTTCTGCTTGCCACTGTGGAAATTATAAGAAATAGAGAATAAAGAATAGCAACAGTTCGTTTTCTTATTTAAATAGCTGCTTTAATTATGCTCCATGACCTGACCAGCCTTTTCCATCAGCTTCTAGTTCTGACAGCAGCATAGTGACGTAAGGTACAGTTGAATTCTGGTGTAATTTATTTTTATTAGGCGACTGAGTGTGTCACAAGTCAACTATTATATAGAAACTTATAAATGGGTAACAGTGAACAACAGGGGTTCCAAGTTACATGAAATTGACAACAAGAGTTTGAGTGGTCTATAATGTCACTCCGAACCCTGAGGGTAAAAACATCCCCTGTAGATCGCTTTTTACTCATCTGTAATTTAATGCTATGCATGCCCCCCACAAATCATCTGTCCCTGCTTACAACTGCTAAGTAGGGGCAGATGAGAAACTAGGGATCCATATCTAACATGGCCTCTCTTCTGTGTCCAAAATGTTTGAAAAAATGTGACCTCCTGTCATCCATCCCAAACACTGTCAGTGCCCTCCCTTCCCTCTTCTTCAGCAGCTGTGCTTCCTGCATTCCAGGGCTGCTGCGGGGACCCCAGACTGAGCAACCTGGAATTGCCTTATGATGTAACAGAGACGTATGAAATCTGTAACCCATCGTTACTATGTCACAGCTTTAGAATCTGACAGTCATCCTAATGGCTCTCAGTGACAGCCAAACATAACAAAAAATAGAGAGTGGATTTTAAACTGTTATTGTAGAATCCCATGTATTATAATTTAATAGATCTACCTGAGAAAATGACTATTATACGGTGGTTATATTTTAACGTGAAGTTTTGAACTATCGCTAGTTTATTTTTAAAAATAGCATACATATTTAAAATCCTTGAAAAAGTGCCATATTTATAATATAAATCTGGTAAATTGTAGTGTGAAATAAACCGTCCATTATGTGACAGCTCTTACTGACAAATAGCAGGTATTGAACCAAACACCTCAGGTTGGATTTCTGTTTTCCTTTGCTTAGTTTATCATATTTACTTTTAAATCACGACACTGGCAGAGAACTGCTACAATAAGCATGGTTTTGTTGACACTTATAGCATAGCCGCAAATTGCGTAGGAGTAATGCAGAAGGAAGCTGTAAGACCACAATTAATGTTAAAAACAAGAGTAAGCTATTCTGTGTGGGTGGCTCAAATTATCAAGAAAGTCACTGAACATAGCTGAAAATAATTGTCACATTCTTTGTGTCTTGAACATAAACCATCTTCGTCTTCCACACTCTAGTCTTACCGATCTGTCCTCACGTTGTTGTGTTCCTGTGAATGCATTCCTGGCCTATATTACTCGGACTCCCATATGATGACTAATGTGAGTAGGTCCTGAAAATCGTTTTTTTATGTAATCATAAATATTCGCTACTGATCAGTGCAAATATTGACTGATCTGAGAATCTGTGCATGCTGCTTTTGTCCCTAAATAATTGACTTGCCCCTCACATCAACATTATACTATTTTAAGGTGCTGTGGGAGAATGGAGCCCATAACAGCTCTTTCAACAGCAGTATCAAACCAGCTGCCAACTTCTTGCCTGCCAACTAGTGCTTAATTTGTAAATAAAAACGTGCCCGTGCTCAAAGTCTTCCTCTTAAACACACGGCTGCTGCAAATAAATGTGCGAGTACGGAATACTGCGACGGCGTAATCCTGAAGCCATCTCGGGCCTCTTCAATCCATATAAAGCCACTCCCTTCCCCCTGAGCTCACTCTTGCAGCTTTCTACTTTCTCCCTTTGTGACACTTTTTCGATTTTCCCTTCCTCTGTCTTTCCCATATGTCTCTTTTGCTCGCAGCAAGTGCTTGAGGCAGAAGAATAAGCCCCGGCCCTCAAAAATAAGTGCTGTTGCTCAGCACCGGAAACAACAAGCACAAATTAAGCACTGCTGCCAACAAAATAAGAGCTCATAATGCTAAAGGCAACTGATTATCCTTTGCCCTTCAGAAGACAGACTTTCTATTATGTAAATAGTGTTACATTTAAAATGGAACTGTTATAGCAGTTCAATAAAAATTACGATAGTGTTGCTATTATTTATTTAACGGTATTTAAGTAATGATAGTATAATTAAACGGCTTGCATTTTGTCCAAAGCACCATTGTGAAATATAATGGATACCTTCTGCAACGCCAAACATAAACTTCTGCCATGTTTACTAGAAGGGTGTGAGCAGTGGGGCTAGTGCGGTTGTGATCATGTGTGATGGAAACCTGGCAAGTGCTGGGGGGAGGCAGGAGTGGTATTTCCTTCTTTCCAAGGTATTTAAATCATGCTAATATATATATTTAAAGAAATTAAACATAAACAATTACTGTTGCACGAGGCCCACTAAATGCTGAAAATGTCTGTTTGACCCCTGCGTCTGAATAGAGTGCCTACTGAATATCGGGCCCAAGATATTGTTGGACACTAACATCATGGCAAACATATTGTGGGACAAAATATCGAACAGTAAATATGTAAAGATGCTCTATATCTAACTCAACACCTGTGTACCTTGACGATACATATATCTTCAAAGTACATACATGTGAACTTAAGTACTGTAAATCTGTGCAGTTACTTAACAATATTTTGTTACATGCTAATTTGTTCATGATGTTAGTGTGCAATCTTCATGAGCAGAATCACCTGAATGGGAAAATGATATGGAACATTTGGTGATTTGAGGGTTGGGGTTTGGGTAGGCTTGTGCCTATTTTTGAGCAAGGTGAATCAAGTGTTGCAATGTATACAGGAGATAAAGAGAATTACCTACTTAAGTGCTGACGTTTATAGATTTCAGTCTGATACTTTGTGCACTGATTGAAGTGCCTAAATATGAATTTCAATAGTGTTCTTTTTTTAAAGTGATTTTTGAGAAAAAGTGTATTATCAGAAAACATTGTACAAAGGTCAAACACAAAGGGTATTGACACAGTTTTTACATATCTAAAAACATACTGGAAAACGTTTTCACAAATTTCACTTAGAAGATGGATGGTTAAGGGTGAAGGCGGGGCCAAAAAGAACTTTAACCACAATTAGGCATCAATACAATACAATGGGCAGTTTAGTTCTTGGAAAAAAGTTCAGCTTTTTGATGATGGCAGCTATCACTGTAATTTTGACTGAGTTTATGTGGAATGTTGAAGTTTTAGTTAGCATACATTTAGTCCACCTGTTCAGTCTTTGACTCCATTTGTAGGTTCCTAACACAAGCATACATAGATGGTGAAAGGTCACTATAGAAACACTTGCATGAATACATAATTAAATAAGTGAAAAAAGGGTGTACGAACATCTAGCCTAAAAAGTAATATTCTGGGGAAGACAAAACTATATTTAAGTAATTAGCATAATAAATAAACAATTTAAGACTTGTTTTAAAAATGTAAATAATCACTTTGTAGACAGCTTTTAGAAAGTATAAGTGATTGGTGTAGGAAATTGGGTTGTTGTGCAGAATGTGAGGCCTGTGCAACTAATTGGCCCACAATTCCTCCTTGCTGGGAACCAAGCATTGCATTGGAGCGCTAGATCCTCTCAGGACAGTGAAGTTGAGAAGTCTAAGGCCTATTCAGGGGAGGTGGTGTGGTTTGTCCGGTTAGTGCTTTTTCATTAGAAAAAAGGAAATTACATTTATTACAAACATACTACTAAATACTATGCATTAATGTATGCATGTATACATAAGGCAGATCAAAAATACCTTGAATTTCATTATGAAATCACTTTTGACTGTAGAGGGCCATGCCCTCAAAATCACTGTGCCCTGCACCTATACTAGACATCACATTACCATATAGGGGGTATCACTTTAGTTAAAACAGACCTATTGCCATTATTGAGGGCTCTCCATATTACAGAAACAACAAACCACATATTAAAAATACCATCTTATGTTCATAAATGGAATGTTCAATAATAGCCATGGGCAAGTGAAAATATTAATGTTGATAAAGCACATCAACCTGCATCAGTAACCACTTTACTATTCCAATAAAACACTTTAAAATGAATAAAACATGTATTTGTGTGCTTTTTATATACGTACAAGCCACACAAAATGCAATCATAAAAACAGGTCCTAGAATGCACTTTTTTCAGGCAACAGAAAATGCAGCCATAGAGCTAATCCCTGGAGAGTACCACAAGCCACGCATCTTCTTTCCACAACTTCAGGCCTCATAAAATGTAGTTATATAATCAGGTCCTAAGTACAGAAAAATATGTAGCCTTAGGAGGGCTTCAAAAGCTTATATGAAAATCCCCAAAGGTTATTGTTAGAAATTGGGTCTCTAGTTGTTAGAGGTATGCACCCTGTCCAAGTAGGGACCGCATTCCTAGGCAGGGTAAGTCACAACACAACCTAAATTATTCTGTGCTCCCCCTCGGGTAGCTTGTCACAGAACAGGCAGGCTTAACTTAGAAGGCAGTGTGTAAAGTATTTGTGCAACAACATGTTCAGTAACACAGTGAAAACTCCACAAAAGGTACTCCACACCAGTTTCGAACAATAGATAATATTTATCGGAATAAAATAAGACCAAAGGGACAAAAGTCCAATATGCACAAGTCAAAATATCACTTTTCAGAGGTTTAAGTAAGTATTAGTCCATAGGAATGAATTGATGTGTCTTTTTAGCACAAAGTACCTGGGATGCATCAAAAATAACATTGAAGAAGGCCGCAGAGGAGGTGATGCATCAGAAAGTAAAGAGATGAATAGATTTTTCCAGTGCGGCGGAGGTGATGCGTCTATTCTTTCCTTCCGTGCAAGGTGAGACATCGATTTCCGGGTGCGCAGCCTTGGCTCCTTGCTGCAGTGTGGGGATATTTTGGTGCCCAGGAAGGACGCATGGAAAATACAAAATGGCCTGCGATGATGAAAGTCGGTGCAACGTCAATTTGCTAGATGCTGTGGCAATTTTCCAGAGACAAGACAGGTGTTATGCCACTTTTGCAGGCGATATTCCAGCGCAGTAGATTTTCTCTCTCTGGTGAAGTCTTTGATGCCCAGGAGACTTCTTAATAGGAGGCAAGCTCAGTCCAAGCCCTAGCAGATCACTTGCTGGGGAAGGCAAAGCCCTCCAGCAGAGTCTGGTGGCAGCAGGGCAACAAGCAGGGAAGCAGTCCTTCTAGAAAAGCAGTACTGGTGAGTCCTTTGAGCAGGACGGCTGCCTTCTGACAGATTCCAGTTTTAGGTCCAGAAGTGTCTGATTTCAGGGGTCACAGACCCATTATATATAAACACCCAAATGTGCATTTGAAGTGGAGGAGACTTCAAAAGTAGTTTTTAAGTGCACCAGTTCCCCTTTCAACTCTGTCCTGTCTGCCAGGAAATTTGTGGGGGGTGATCAGTCCTTTGTGTGAGGTCAGGCCATTAGCCTTTGAAGTGTAAGTAGGAGCCCCTCTTCCCTTTCTGCCCAGGAAGACCCATCAGTATACAGATGAATGCATATGCAGCTGAGTGTCCTGTGTTTATGGCTGTCTGAGTGGAATATGCAAGGGGAGCAGTCAACCAGCACAGACCAGACATGGATTGGAGACAGACTATAAAGCACAAAGAGCAGTACATGCAGGGAAATGTCTACTTTCCAAAAGTGTAGTTTCCAAATGAGTAATGTTAAATCCTACTTCACCAGTAAGTAGGATTTCTCATTACCATTCCAACCATACCAAACATGCCAATGCCACTATTTTCAGATCAGAAATTACCAGTTAAAAGTATATAAGGGACTTTTCAACGCTGGTCTACAAGAGGAGCAGGCTTCACTGTAGTGAAAAAGGACTTTTGGAGTTTTTCACTCCCGACACATACAAAAACATACAAGGACATCTCCTGCCTTTTACCTACATAGCACCTTGCCCTATGGGCTATCTAGGGCCTACCTTAGGATGACTTATATGTAATGAAAGGGGAGATTAATGCTTTGCAAGTAGTTTTAAATGTCAAATTGAAGTTGCAGTAAAACTGCACACACAGGCCTTGCAATGATAGGCCTGAGACATGGTTAAGGGGCTAACTATGTGGGTGGCATAAACAGTGCGGTAGATTCATTAGTAGCATTACATTTGCAGGCACTGGGCACATGTAGTGCACTTTACTAGGGACATACAAGTACATTTAATATGCCAATTGGGTATGAGTGAATGTTACCATGTCTTAGGGAGAGAGCACATGCACATTAACACTGGTTATCAGTGGCAAAGTGCCCAGAGCCCTAAAGCCACCCTCTCTGCAACACTTTCTAGCTTTGTTGGTGGTGCCTCTGTCTCCCGGGGACCACCACAAGTCAATGTAAAATTAAATTGGCCTGCCCTGAAGAGCATTATGGGGCACTCCAACCAGGAGCAGTGAATATTTTATGCAAGGCTTTCCTGCTGCTTCACGGAGAGCCGCTTTTAAAATTTAGAGCCTGCTCAACTCCTCATCCTTTTTGTCTTGGGTGTGCCTGGCCCCATATGGGCACACCGCATGCCTTTTCTTTGTGGGGCAGGTAGGTAGCCGAACCCCAGCTGCCCTGACTGGATACATTTCTGATCAGATTTCTCCTCTCCAGCTATGAGAATCAGCAGCTCTTCTCCCATGCCCTCTTCAGCTAGCAGGGAGTCTGGTTTGGTGGGGCCTCTCTACTTCCCTCAGACACAAACATAGGGAGTGGTGGCAAGGCCACTACAATTGGGGGGCAGCAACGCCCCTCCTTCTGCATCCTTGCTCATGTCCTAGGCTTTCATCCCCATCCCTTCCTCCTCAAGACCTGAGGAAAGTACTGTTAATTAGTCCTTTTGTATGGGGCAGCCTTGTTCCCTCTGCTGGGAAGAAATGTAATTAACTTGACCCAGCACATTGACAAAAGGCCTTGTCTCTGATACTGAGCTGAGCCAGAAAAATATGACACTTCTGGATGACCAATAAGATGTTCATGTTTAGTCCTGGGAATGCCAATATGAACAGGGGACTTTGTAGGCCTAAGGGAACCAAAACTGCACGTTAAGGCATATTTTCCCCTATGTATCTAATAATGTGTCACTGCAGAAAAACAATAAATCACACTGACTTTACCTATAGGTGCACACTAATATAAGGCATATTCCAGGTCAATATCTATCCCTACAGAATCCCCTCTGAACCAGGCTACCTGTCAAGTGCCCCTTACCTTATCTGTGTCACAGTGGCCTTAACCTAAAAGTGAGACACTGGTGGTAATCATGTGCAGTACATTGGCCATGTGACTAGGGTGGGTGAGAACATATAGTGAGGCTCACCCACAGTAAACAATCCAGATATGTGTGATCCAAAAAGGAAAAAAATCTGGGTGTATTAAATGGGCGGTACCTATTTTGATACAATTACTAGAACTTTATAAGCTTACTCAATTGAATGTTTTTGGCAGGCTTTGATAAGTCGAGGACATCTGCTCAATGCCCCCTAGGTACAGGGTTGCTGGCACAGCCCCCGTAGTTTTAAGCTATATCATTTCAAATTCAAATCATTTTATAGTATTATGTAGAATAGTGTGTGTGGAATGTATGGATAACATTCCAACGTCCTAGGTTTTATGTTGGTGAGTTTTAACATTGGAGGGCATTCAAGGAGCAGACCTGGGTCCAGAGGGAGTGTGGTAACCAGAGTTTGCACTGAAGGAAGCACAATTTCTTTACATCAGTGTGAGGCCCATTACTATAAATTCACTGCAAAAACATTTGTTAAAGGGTACTGTAGTTTTAGCTTAAGATCAGTGATCAACTATTCAATCACACTTTCATATATGTAACTAATTAACATATTAAGTTTACAGTGATTGCGCATAAGACAGAGCAATCTGAACGTATGCAAGTATTTAACCGCATGGTCATTGTTGATATTTTGTCAACATAATAAGGCATCTATCCAGCGGTGTATCTCCAGCGGGGGGGTGTTTGGGGTGCCAAACCCGCCAATAAATGTATTTTGTGATAAAAAGGTGGATACAGGTGCTTTCAGTGGTGTGATGTCTGTTGCATTTCTCCAGGAATGTTTAAACTCGCAAACACAAATGCACTCTCTCCCTCTCTCTCCCCAAATCTTACCGACCAAGCTACGCCCCTTCAGAAATCAGAGCACTGATGCAGGTTATCCTGACACTAAAATGGATGGCTTGAAACGAAAAGTGAACAAAAAGCTGTAGAGGTTGAGTCACTAAAAATAATGAAAATGCTGTGTCTAAGGAACTATATGATCTGAACAAGGACAATCGTAAAGAAAGATCAGAGAAAAGGGATGATTAAGTCATGGGTTCTAGTGTTAAAAAAATGAAAAACAGTGAACTTAGTATGATGGAGAGAAGCTCAAGTAACATGATGGAGAACCTAGCAGCGATCTCAATCACAGAAATCTAAGGTCGTACTCAGAACAACTCGGCCATTCGGGAGAGCACGGCGCCTTCTCTCTCGGGGGACATCTGCCGCAATCTGATCAATGGTGTCAGTCATTGCAGAAGCGGCCTAACTGAAGACATGACAGGTAAAAATGTTTATCAATACTCCGAGGACAGTTGAGATGAATGGCACATACCTACTCTGGCGCGTTGAGCGGGAAAGTGCTTGCAACAGCAAACAGAGCGGTTTCCATGGAGAGAATGCAACAGCATTCAGCGCGACGGCCAAGGACAGTGTGCGGTGGCTAGCGACAGAAGCAGGGCGTTGGGAGATTTAGCACTGCAATGTACGAGGCGACATCGGATAATGCATTTCCTACCTTGAAACCTCAACAATTGCTGCTGGAAGCGGAGTGAGGGGTTCATTGATGACAGTGCGGTACAAAAAGCGCGCTGTTGCACATTTACTCTGTCTCAGTGTATTTTTCCCAATAACTCAGGGCCTGGCAATTAAACATGTACAGGAGTAGTATGCAAAAGCTTATTGCTGTGCCAATCCACAAAAAATATGTTACTGGTAGTTTGAATTCCTAGGCATTGTTAGTCTTCCATCTGATCTCATACTTATATAATTTATAAAATATATCCATATTCAGGAAACGTATATTTTAAGAAAAAAATATCTGCAGTTATTTACACATCACTTGTTGTCACCCTAATGGAGCATTCTTGTGTTGTAGGGGTGATTGTGTAGTTGAGATACCACACTGATGCGAAACATGTTTTCTCTATGATTTTCACAGTGCTGGTTATAATATAATATAGCAACACAATAGGATGATGGACGTAGTGCTTAAACTTTTCAAACACTCGCCCCCTGTCACAGATCTGGGTTAAATCCATCCTTGTTTTGCTCATCATGCCACCCAAGTTTGAACCGAGACATATGCAAATCAGTCTTGACCCTGTTCCCCATGGAAACAGTCCAGCTTGAACTGCCAGGCCAGGTCCTCCCTGGACTAGAAACAAGCATCCTGGGACCGGTTTCGGGGTATCACCTCATATCAGCAAGACAAGCTTGAATTCAGTGGCACAGTGTGCAAGGGACCCACGTCCCGCATTTTCCATAAGATCACGATATCCTTTTTTTAAATGATTCTGATTTGTGACAGCAACTGTCCTGCAATTGTACTGCACACTGAACTCACCATAAAACCGTTGACAAAAAAAATATATTTTCTACTACTTATTGTAGCAAGAGTGGTCCTTTTTCTCAAATGGAATGGTTATGTGTTTGGTCTCCCTGCATTATTGTTTGTCTCATTCCATAGTCTTTCCTGATGGCCATTTTGCATTTTAGCATTTTTTAACTAGTCTGGAGGTTTAGTTTGATGTTTATCATGAGTTGCATAGGTTGCTCATTGCTTTTATGCATATCATGTTTAGCTGTACTGAATTGTACTATTAAGATAATCTTACAGTGGCCTCACGGTACTGGTATCCTTTGCCATATAAGTTATTTCTGTCATCTGGTGTCCCCCTAGCTGCCTATTTTGACAAATTCATAAACTGCAGAGATCTGTGTTTGAGTTCATAGTCCCAGTTTTGGATGCTGTTCGCATTACTCAGCCCCTCATATCTCTGAGATCAAAGAAATGAGTAGCATTAATGTCTGTACAAGCAAACGTTCTATTCAGTGCCCATGGATGGATGGGACCTTAACAAATATACCTGTGCACATCATACATCTTCGTTATATCTTACTTCTTCCAAAATGTATATATGTAGGAAGGTTGTAACACGAGCTAACACTCATATGATGAATTTGTAGGATTTGGGCCACCTCTGGTGGCATTTCAGTTATCCCCCACGTAGATAATTGGATGAGGTGCAGTAACACTGGCAGAAAGAAGAGGTAGCTGTTAGAAGCTTTTGCAGAGTTCCCACTGGAAGCTTCTACCCTGTTTTCCAGGTGCCATAAGCACCTGATTCTAAGTATTAAATGTATCCTCAAGTGAAACAGAAAAAAATGGCAGTCGCAACATCATGCACGAGCCAGCAATATGTTCATCTAAGGTGTCTCATTTTAAAAAGACTTTCTTTTAGATGAAAAATCTATACATATAGGTCGCTGCGTGAGCTTGGGGCCTTGAAAAGCACGGGGCCTACGTTATAAAGTCCCACTGCCTTTCCTTGTGGCTGCCTTTCCATCTGGGTCAACTGACAGAAAACTCCGGGCAGCCAGGGCGTGCTGGACCACTAGTACGCTAGCTAGGTTTTCTTGACAAATTGAAAACTAGCCCTGGTCAATTACCCAAACGCCACTCTGTTATATTTAATATTATATTTATTTGGTGATTTATTATTGTTTAAGTACTCTGTCCAGCTTGCCACAAAGTTTGCTGTCTATTATGGCGATTCAACAATTGCTTATACGTCTGATATACTAGAAATGTTGTGTGTCAGAATAGCCTGTGCTTCCTGATGAAAAATCAATAATACTTGCGAGATGATGGTGAATAGTGATATGTTAACTGAATTTTCGAAACATATCTCAGTATCAGAGTGACCCTTCAAAATCAGCAGCAACATTCCTTGGGTTATATTCCTTCATGCACTGAGTTCTACCTTTGTTGATATTGTGCTGAATTTAAGATATTGAGCCCAACCTTTATTTCATCATCCTCAAATTCCAGTTCACCATCGATCAATCAATCAATCAGTAATTACGCTACTCACCCGGTAGGGTCTCAAGGCGCGGGGGGGGTGGGGGTGCTACTGCACCATACACAAATGAACACATCTGAAATAATGCTAATGACAAGATGGACATGAAAATACACTAAAAAGAAGTATATTAATAATAACAGTGTAGCATTTGCAAAATGTTCAGGATTTCCTTGACCCTCTTCCAAAGGAGGAGCCAGTAGATTAAAATACTCCCCACTTTGAACTAGACATTTGATGGAACCAAGCAGGCAAAGCAAGGGAGCCTCACCCTCCCTCGAAGAGCTTCCTTGTCTCTTCCATCCAGGCATCACTGATGCATTCATCATCCATTCTTCCATCCAGCCCAGCCTTCCACTCTGCCATCCATCCATCCACTCTGCATCCATCCATCCACTCATGCATTCGTACATCCATCCACTCTGAGGTCCATCCACCTATTCTGCCATCCACCTTTCCATTAACCCATTTGTTTATCCTCTCTGCCATCCATTCATTCCTCTTTTTACCCACTCATCCATCTCTTTACTCTGCCATCCTTTCACCTGTCCATCCACCTATCCATTCACTCATTCATCCATCTATCCCTTTACTCTGCCATCCTTTCACCTGTCATTCAGCTATCTAGACACTCATCCTTTCTCACACTCTTCCATCTAATTATTTATTCATCCACCTACTCATTCGTATATCCTTTCACCATTCCTTCCATTTTCCCTCTTTATTTAGCCATCTTTCGCTCTCCATGTTCCTGCTTATTCTTCGATTTAAGTTGTACTTCTTTATAACGGTAGTTAGCAGCTTTTGTCTGCCGAGTTGCAGAGAAGAGACCCATACAGAACCCCACCCCCGCTGAACTGAAGCTGCTAAAGTTGGGGTGGTGGAGGGACTGGATTCAAGACGCCCCTGCCCTCTTCTGTCCCTTCAACTCATATTTGGGTCATTTCCACAAATGCTGCAAAGTACAGTTCAGCTGTGACACATTTGCAAGTTCTCAGCAAAGAGGTCACAGAATGAATGGACATCAAATACCGCATATGCTTTCATTCGGAGTTGTGGATCCCAGAACAAGCTGTGGTGATTTATCCTTACTACTGCCTTTGGTGGAACTTGTGATATATAGGTGCCACCAATGGTCTCAATATGACTTTAGCACTCATAACTTTTATATTAAAATACTAGAGTCCGCTCTACGAGTTTGAGGCTTTGGCTTTGTGTTGTATACATTACCGCTGGCGATCAGAGAAAGAATGGCTCCTGAAAAGTACTCTTAAAGTTGTATTGAAGACGACAGGATATGACCTACATTTTCAGCAGTCGTATTAACACGACATCACATGGGAAATAAATGTTTGGTCGCATGCCTCCTAAGGACAATCCAGTTCTTAACAACACAATTTACTTTTAAAGCCTGCTGTCTTGCAAGATGTCTGATTTCAGCGACTTATAAAATACAAAATATGTTGAAGATATGTGAAACATTTAATAGCAAATCACGAAAATTAGATAATGGTTTAAAATGGCGATTTTATCAGCCTAGATGAAAAACATCACCTTTATATGCTGCGTTTGAAGGATGCGTAAATTGATTTCAAATACTGAAGGCCAGCCGTCTGCTGGCACGCAGGAGAGCATGACACTGGGCTATATTTGCCACAAAAGAACATATGCCAGTTTCTGTGGTGCTACTCCTGACAATTTAGTAAATAATTGAAATTTAGATTGAAAACTTGCTTGTGGACTGTTGGGAATTGAAGGTAACTTAACAGTTAGAGCGTGTACATGACCTTTGAAGGGCAAACATATATTCACTGTATGCCAGATCCTCTATAACATGGCCCTTTAAAAAAAAAAAAAAAAAAAAAAAGCATTTTTGGGGTGCACATCTCTCATTTGAGATTTTCTTACTTCAAGGACCACTTGTTTTAATGCTTGCTATCTAACGCTTTTAATAGGAATTTTAGAAACGATTTGTTCCAAGATGTTCAAATATTTCACAACTAATATGTTTCTAGTGTGCTTGTATTTTTTATTTCACATGGGCATATCTTATGTTATAGATGGCAGCACAGCAGTATCACAGATTTGCTGCAACACTACCAGAGAAGTTTAATCTGAAAAATGTCTGATCCTTTCAACTTTTGGGAGAAATAAATTGCCTCCAGATTTACGAGCAATTATTCCTTGGCATAACATAGCACCTTAAACTAAAGACTAGGGGGCAGATTTAAGAGCCCCGTCGGCCACATATCGGCAAATTAGAGTAATTTTTTATGCAAGTGTGGCGATATAACTGTAAATACACTACACCATGGGCAATGCATGCATTGGGCCACTTGGTAACCCTTTGCGCCACATTATGCATGCACCATGCATATTGTATGTAAAGGGGGACTCCAAAATGGCACAGTGGAATCTAATAGATTCCACTATGTCATTTTTGTCTGCCACTTTTAAAGCCTGCTAAGAGCAGGTGTTAAAAGGGGGCACACTAGTGGTTACAATGGGCTCCTACGTACTGTTCTGGGTTAGTGCCAAAAGTTTGGCATCTAACCCTGAACAGTACATCAATAGTATAAAAAATGTTGACGCTATTGCCCCCTACTCTGCGCCATGTTGCACCTTATTTTAAGTACGGCACACAAGTGGTCGTGGTGGGGGGATGCTATGGGCCCAAAAAAATGTCACAACACTGGGTGCAGTGCCACTTTTCTTAAATCTGCCCCTACATGTTATAGTGGCAGTACCAAAGGGGGAAAAAATTAAACTGACCCCGACTACCTGGGGAGAAATTTCACATGGGATCAGGACTATTAGGGGCATATTTATACTCTTTGGTGCAAAACTGCACTAACGCAGTTTTGCACCACAAAGTTTAGCACCAGCTTGCACCATTTCTGAGCACCAGCCAGGCACAAGAATGTGGAAGCTGGTGCAAAGGGTAGGCTAGTGTAAAAAAAGATGACATTAGCCGGTGGGGCTGGTGGTATGGGAGAAGGGGATTTTTCACCAAAAAATGATGTTAGTCCGGTTAGAGTCAGGTTAGAGTAAAATAAAATGACTCTAACCAGCCTAGCATCATTTTCTGACGCAAAACTATCCATACCACATAGAAAAGACAGGAGTTTTGCCCACCACCCCATTGGCCAGTTGGGCATCGCCATTGCACCGAGTGTATAGTAGGGGGGGCAATTTCAGGGCCCTCAATTGCACTTAAAAAAATACTTACCTGTACTTACCCATACTTACCAGGGATGGGGTCCCACATCCTCCGCTGTCCCTCTGGTGTGGGTGTCCCTGGGGCCTGGATGGGGCACCTGTGGGCTTATTCTATGGTGTTCCACCATGGAAATAGGCCAACAGGTCCTCTAATGCTTGCCCTGACCCAGGCGTTAAATAATGGTGCAAAGCAAGCTTTGCACCATTAATTGATCCCCTCCTCCCCCCGTTCCTGATTTTAGCACGAGGGAATAAATATGGCGCTAAGGCCATACGGTCATTTTTTGCACGGGAACACCTACCTTGCATCTCTTTCATGCATGGCAAGTTTTCATGTACAAAAAATGACTTTAACTCCATAAATTTGGTGCTAGACGGGTCTAGCGCCAAAGCATAAATATGGAGTTAGTTTTGCACCGAATGTGCGTAAAAAGAAATGACGCAAATTCGGTGCAAAACAAGTATAAATATGCCCTTTATAGTGTTTTCTTTTCAAAAACAAACTTCGCCTTTTTTAGTTTGTTTTGTTCTAATAAAGCTGGCTACGTGGCTACCAGAACTTGGCAGTTGCTCAGCAACCTTTCACTGCAGTCAGAAAACCAGCTCATCTGAAGGCACAGAGATCTCTGCTGAGCCATTGAAGATCTTAAAATATTGCTGGGGGGAGTTTGGCCAGGATGGTGGAGGTATTTGCATCACCACCCTGACGTACTGTGGGCTACCTGCCATACTCTAAATGCAGCTCAAATGTCACCAGGTAAAACCTTTCACTGGTGCAAGCCACTTGGTCTATCCAAGCCCAACTCCATTGCAGTCAGCCTGAAATCATGCATAGACCACAGTCAACCATGACCTGAAACTTCTGATTGGATTTTTTTTTCTTGTCGTTTTTTTCCAAATAATTACAAAATAATATCTGGTACCCTTTACTCAATTTAAATCATTTAGGTGATGAAGCTCTAAATTATTTCTCTAGTTCTTTACTTGATTTGGGAATGGTATTGTATTCCCTTGCTGTCTTTAAAATTGTGTTTCTTTCATGAATTTAACACACACCTCCGTGGAGAATTTCTTGCAGCTTGTGCCATAGCAACCAAGTGTTGAGTAGAGATTCTCCTAGAATTGTGTTTAACCTAACCTGATTATGTTGGTGGAGTTACTCCCTCACAAATTGATCACCCAGTCTCTGACAATAAGTTGAACAGTATAGTTCACACAGTTTTCCAATGTTAAATGGGTTAGCATTCTAACACAACAACTGGAGTGTTCCCAGCCTATGGGACTCTGGAAGCCAAAACGTCCATATTGTAAAAAAAAGTAAAACACTTTCATCAACTACACATATATGTGCACAACATAACAGCTACTTAATGGTTAGTGTACAGGCAGGCAAAATGTGTAGGTGGCTATCAGTCCTATCTTGATTTAAATATCGTTATTAGTTTTCTAATCGTGGTTTAAGGTGGCTGTTTACCTCCCATGCAATAACTATGGTCATTATTATGATATAGATTGCAAAAAGTATGTTTAATATTTGAATTATTTTTATTTCAGATCCACCAAGATGTTGTTTATCAAGTATTCCAGTGCAATCTATTTACCATCAAATGTATTGCATTAGTAGCACAGTTGGCATTATTATTTGTCACTGATCTATGTATAGTCAAAATTGTTCTATTTGTCATTTAGAAGAGGAACTTGGATTTCTATACTCTCTCTTTTATTTCTGATTAGGAGAGGTCTTCTTGGTTGAATACAGCCACCATATACAAATAAATTGGTTCATCTTCCTGAGGAGTTAAAGAGAGACCTGAAACTGATTTGATGGCACTCTGAAAGGGTTTTTGTGCCTCAAGTGTACTATTTACTCTATGAGTTTTTGAAAATGAACAATTTAATTATTCAATTGATTAGACAACTACATGTACATAATATGTAACTGAATTATTACAGACTACATTCATAAGCACAAATTAGTTTTGAGAATCTGGAAATTAATTTCTAGGAATCATTACCACCGGACCATCAGAAAAAATGCAGACAACCAGGTGTCCCCCATGTTTCGCAATCACTTAGTTGCTGAGACTGATCGTGAAGTGACCTGCTTCTTTCCCCATCACACATCAAAGAAATAAAATCCTTCATCACCCCGACTCTGCAATCTTTTTTTAAGCATTTGAGGCATTTCCAGTAAAATAAATGTAAACTGATGCAGCAGTCGTTGTAGGTCAGTTACCAGTGTAATTACAATAAGGCATTAATAGGCTTAAAACCCGAATTTGTATACATATATCATCTAAATTCATACTTACTAACCAGATTTCTAGTTTGTAAATCAGTTTTTTAAGAATGCACACTGATCCATCCTACCCTTCCATTTACTGAACCTAGGGGGGCTTGTTGCTGTTTGCAGAACACCTCTCTATAAAATTAGTAACCCCAACTCTAAAAACGTTTCCGTATATCTGTTGAGATCATCTCATCTCTACCGTTTAGTAGCACACGTTTTGGATGACGATATGAGGTATCTTTTTGTTCTTGGTATTTAGAGAGTGTTTGTAGAAACTCTGACCAATTTCTGCAGTATCAGAGGTAATGAGTCCTGGACTAGGGTCATGATTAGATATGCATAAGCACTATGATTGTTCTTTTTTTTCAGAAATTGATTAAGAAATCCTTGAGTAGAATCTGTGTCAATGGATATTTTGAACTTTCTATTGACTAAGACTTTCAACTTTGCCAATCGAACCAACATTGCTTTTATACTCACCTTTTTAAATATGTTAAACATAGAAACCATTTGTTTAAACTACAGTTTGTGTTTTAATGTTTCGTAGGACACATCTGTGTAAATCTAAAACTCAAATTAATGTACAAATTTAAAAGCCTTGGACCGTACTGCTACGAACAGAATGTTTTCCTTCTTATAGTAATAAAAAAAGCAAGAATGGTTCTGTCGGATGAAAAGGAATGTCTGGGAGCTCGACAGATTAAACATTCTTTATTAGTTTGAAAGATTATAACGGTTCTGATCAGTTTCACAATAATTTTTGTAAATGAAGACCTCTGTTCTCTTTTACCAGGGGTCCTTTAAGTTTTAAATGTGTTCTCCTCATTTAGGTCTTCCAATTCCTTAGGGAGTATTGTAGTTTGGGTTTGAATACAATTTTGAAGATTCCCAACATCCAAGGCTCCTTGTTCCAGTGACCGAATATAGATTTAAACATTTCAATCTTGCTATCTGTATCCTGCATATGAATGCATAGATGATCATTTAATTTTGATTATGTTTGATAGGTTGGATTTCAGAAAGAAAGTTCTGTCACAATAGAACAGTTGTAGTATCTTGATTTCTTTCCTGAGTTTTTGCTAAGTGTTTATCTAGCAGCAACATTTACAATTGTTTGGATACAACTGGTAGAATATTTGCAGTCTGTTCTTTTTCAGCACTTTGCCATTCACGAAATATCATTTGAAAGTTTGTTCATGGTCTGCATTTTTGCGGTTAAAATAATTTTTTACGATATCTAAGGCATGTGATCATCTTTCTGTTCATTAATTAAATTTAGCAGTTTATTATTATTTTGCTTTTATGTTAGGCTTTCGTTATTCATCAGTGGAAGATGTTTATTTTTTTGAGTCTTGTCATGATTGGGATGTGGTTATGCTAGTGATCTCTAGTTTAGTGGCAAGTGAGTTTACAATTTAGAAACAGTCTTGAACTAATGTAGCATACCCTTATTGAAGATTTCTGGACAGGCTTTTCCTCCACATATCGGTGTATCACAGATCAACCTCTGGGATGTACATTTGGGGAAGGGCCTCTTAGACAGTAACAAAGGGTAAGATCTCCAAAAAAGTATTTCCCGCTAATTTGCAGAAAGGCTAAAATGCTGAATATATGGCCTCTCAAATGAATCCTAAGTGTAGACAGTGACTCCAACCTTACAAGTTCCTATTCGTCCATCTAGAACAGAAGAGAGAAACACTTTCACCTTTAATGATGCTTTTCCTACTGATCTTAGTCCTACTCTGGTCCTCCAGGGAATCTGTGCACCTTCCTTCATAGCTGTGATATCCTTGGATGGTCCCCTGGCAGAGGAGAAAAACAAAAAGTGAGCACGCTGTACTGATTCTACATCCTGGCTCCAATGATCTTAGGACAGTAAATGCTATGATAGGTGTATGGCACTCTCCACACTGTTGGCATTCGGTTCATTTTGCAAAGGTCTTGAGACAACATCAAATTATAAAAGGCAACTATTTTAAAAGGTACTGCTGAATTCCGGAGGCTACTTCATATTGATCAGCATCATTGTAGGAGTCAGGCAGCCATGATGAAATGGGGAATGGCCGCGTCTGCTCAAGCCCCTGGACGGTAGCATTCAGCATTGCTCAGCTTCCAGCTTGGGACAAATTATTTCTGATAGTAGATCTTCATTGCTGGGGAGTTGGGGAAAGGTAATATTTTGATTTACATGCTTTAGTAAAGCTCAAGGTACCTATACTTGATTGGTACCCCTTGACCATTTCTTTGCTTAACTCTCACAGCACTATCAGACCACAGCTTTCATTAATGAGAAACACAGCACTTACAAATGAAACACTTACCTATACAGCATGACTGCTATTATGAATTTCTATGACTCTGCTCTTTAGTCATCATATGATAGCAGCTAATACTTTAACCTCTTCAGAATGGCAATCATACAGTTCTTAAAATAAAAATATACCAATTTGTGATGTTTGGTGCTATGTGAAGGGGCATGGCCAATGCCCCACAACAAAATATATATTTCAAAAAGATGCCCACTAGCATAAGGTGATTGTTTGAAGATATTGTATTAGGTTTGTTCAACAGTTTTTGTTCATTGCCTGCTTGTTTTACTCTATCAGTCTTTCGGTTAGGTATGTGTTCAAATGGTATTTGTCTTGTTAGTGACTCGCTTGCATTTTACCTTCGGATAATGAATTGCTTTAACTTGCATTAAAATAAGTCACATAATATTAACATTGACATCAAGTATGCCTCTAATATTGTCACCATCACTGGCAATAAAAACTCTCAAATTGTATTATCTTCTGTAGATGCCACTTAACCATTCTAATTGGTTGAGACCTCTACATCTTAAACATAAAGATTCTGTAGTTGGTTTAAAGGTAGCTCTACCCCTTTACTAAAGAAACCTTGCTTTTTAACGTAGTAGATTTTGATGACAGCCAATGTTAATTATAGGTCTGTCCAAAATGTCCTAGGTGGGGACCAGCCAAGATAACTAAATAGAGTATGCACTGCACTTTATATTTTCTTCTGAAAGGTGTAGTAAAACTACATATATATATATATATATATATATATATATATATATATATATATATATATATATATATATATATATATATATGTTTATATATATATATATAAATATATATATATATATATATATAGAGAGAGAGAGAGAGAGAGAGAGAGAGAGAATTGGAGGATTTGGGTGGTAAGGCTGGGAAGCCCTACTGTGGAGTACACTTGCAAATATCATCTTAGGTCCAGTCAGGTATGTTTACTCAACCTTAAATTCAACCCTGGGTAGCTGTGGCTGAGAGCAATACGGCTTAACAAAGAAACAATGTGTAAGACATTTAACAGCACCAAACAACACAATAAGAAAGTCACACAACACAAAAGAAACAAGACACAAAATAGATTTGATTTTCATGCATTTTTAGAGACCTTAGCATCACAATCCACCAGAGTGTTCCAGAGATACAGATTTTTAAAGCAATAAATAACTTTGATGTCAACTGCAAACAAGCATTGGCGAACAAAAAAATTATAAACTTTTGCACTCCAGCCTCAGTTGGGCAACCAAGACTAACAGAATAGAGGTCAGGGGCCCAGGAAGTATACTGTGGACAGTTACCTGACCACCACAGTATTTGCTGAGCAAGATTCAAACTTTTACAGGATGACCGCTTTAGATGACAATGGAGTGGTCCTGATGCTGAGGGATGCAGACTCAAAGATTCTCAAGGACGCTGCAGAGGCTGTGCAGTCAACGGGGGTGAAGTCCGGTCGTGTCCTCAGTCCACAGCTGAATGGGGGAGACTCTGGCCGCAGATGTTAGGCTCCCACTAATTCCTCTGTGCAGGGATCCAAAGAATGCCCATGCAGACCTTTAGCTTTTTCAAAACAGCAGTCACAGGGCATTCTTTGGTGGAGCTAGTGTCTCTTTTGCTCAACAAATCTGGTCACAACCAACATCAATGGGTCCAGCAGACATGGGTCCAACTTTTGGCTATCTCTGAATTGTCCTTTGGGTTACCCAGCATGCGGTAGTGTAAAAAATTTGTTCTCCTTCCTAGTCCAGTGAGTATTGAAGGTCAACGTGCCAGGGATGCCATATTTATCCCAGGAAAATGGGACCAAGCCATCATTAGCCAGTGGGCTACTGGGTCCCTTCCTACTTACTGAAGAAGCTCTGTTGGTGGGTGGCATCACGCTATCCCAGAATGCCACGTTCTTGCCCCCTTCAAGATTGAATGACCCTTCCTCGGTCGTCAGGAGCAAGGTAGCCCATCCTAGGGGTGTTAAGACATATCGAAACACATATGTTATTGTAACGGCTGGATTTCAATCGTTTTGTATGAGTGAAATCTGAGCCTAACTAACACGTCCCTGGAACCTTTGTTTTTTTAAAGTGAAAAATGTATGTATATATATATATATATATATATATATATATATATATATATATATATATATATAAAACCTAGCGGCGGTCTCCACTAGGTAGTTATAGTTAGGACCTAGTTTCTATAGAAAGAACATTTTTTTGTTTTGCCTATAACTGTGGCGCTGCTTGACGAATCTTAACAACATTTTCAAAGCATATACTTTGATACGTTCAAATTCTGTCTTGAAAGTTTTGGGGTGACCTGTGAAGCAGGGACCAAGAAGAAGGGAGTTCCCAAAACGTGGCTTTCCCATTTATTTTTCCATAAGACTTTTAAACACGCCTAAACCGGGGCGATGTGCAAACAAGAGTTGGGGGCGACCACCCCCGGAGAAAAATGTTTTAAGTAGTAAGTGGGGGAGGCCCAATGGCCTCCTCCACAGCCTCAGGGACCACCATCTCCCTGGGGCTATCAATTTAATTAATGCTGGGGGGCCTGTGCCCCTGTGCCCTGGGGACCCCCCCCCCCCCGGGATACACTTTATTTGGAGTGGGGGGCAAAAAGCAATTTATTTGTGGGGGCGTGCAACTGCCCGCAGCACCAGGGGTACCACCTCCCTAGGGCAAATCTTCAAAAAAAGGAAAGGGGGTTCCTTTGGGATCCTCACACCCTGGGGACTGCCACCCCCTAGGGCTGGCTCCTGCTATGTCCTGGGATACCCATCCCCGGGACATAGCTGTTTTCTATGGCTTGACTGCAGCGCTGCAGCCAAGACACAGCAAACACTCTGTTGTTTGACAGAGGGACCTTTAAAGTCGGTTTCACTGTCAAACAGCAGAGCTTTAATCTCTGTCCCCTCCATGCGTGCAGCGGACAGAGATTAAATGCTTCAGGAAGCACCGAGCTCCTGCAGTGCCAGGTAGCCCATAAGGGCATTATATTATTTTAAAAAATACAAAAAAAAGAAATATAAAAATATGTGGGAACCACGGGGTGCCCTTTAGGTCCCAGAAAGCCCATAAAGGGCTAATTAAAAAAATAAAATAAAACCCAAGTAGCTCGGTGTGAAGGTCAAAGACCTTCACACTGTGCTTTGGGGGTTCAAGTCCAGGTGGACTTATTACAATTTTTTTTAAATAAAAAAATCTATATTTTAGAAAAAATATACATTTTTTAACTTCAATTTGGATCGAAATACCTCATTCTAAGTACATCATACATCAAAGCCTTAAATACTCTATCTTTCTCACTTTCTTTCTCTCTCTCTGTCAATCACTTCTCCCTCTCACACACCCACTCAGACACTTACGCACCCACTCACAGACCCAGTCAGGCACTCACGGACCCACTCACAGACCCACTGAGACACTCACACATCCACTCACAGACTCACTCAGACCCTCAGGCACTCACTCAGACCCACTCAGACAGATATGCACCCACTCACACACCCACTCGGACAATCACACACCCACTCACAGAGCCACTGACACCCTCATGTACCCACACAGAGACCCGAGCACACACTGATGCACCCACTAAAACACTGATATATGCACTCTCACTCCCAGACAGATAATCTGACAGCCACTCTCACCCCCAGATACACCATCTTACACCTATTCTCACACCCAGAGAGAATGCAGACAACTCTGGCCATGCACAGCCGAAGAGCAATGCGCAGCATGGGGTTGGGTGGTTAGCAGGGTTGGCCTCAGGGTCTGGTTGCAGGCCAGTTCTTGCAGGCAACCTCTGCAGCATATGGGTGAAGGCCATGCACAGTGGAAGGATCTGTGGCCAGCCGCTGCCTCGCACGGCCAAAGGCAGTGCGCGGCAGTGGTTGGTTTAACGTATAGTAATGAAAATGACTATACATTAAAAAAAACTTCGAAATTCAATGAAAAAACAAAGGTTACAGGGACATTATAATTAGGAAATAGAATTAAAAAACAATAAAAATTCTCTGAAAAACCCAAAGGTTACAGGGACAATATTGTTAGGTTCACATTTTAAATGTAGAGACCATTACAATTTCACCAGTTATAGTTATCTCAACTAACTATAACTCATGCCCTAAGGTAACTAAAGCTCGTGCCCCTGCCATAAACAGTTTTTTGGTCGAAAACTTTACTGCAAATAATACATTGATATTATCAATGATGTAATCAAAGTTGTCATAAGTGCCATGATTTGTGGGTAATTACCAGTGTATGGCGAGGGTGCGAGTAACAGTTACCTTAGGGCATGAGTTATAGTTAGTTGAAATACGTATTGAACTGCCAATGAGATAAATCAGCCTGTAGTATTTAGGGGACCCTCTATCACCTTTTTTGAAAATGGGAACTATGATAGATAGAGACCAGGTCTCCGGGGTCGCATAACACTAGGAGTTGTTAAATAGGTTAGTACCCAGAGGTTCCGACAGTTCCAAGTTACATTTAAACAGGTCCATTGTGATCCTGTCAGTTCTGGGGGCCTTCCCACTTGGACCGGGTCTAATATCATCTTGTACTTCTGGAAACCTGAAGAGGGATGGAATGTTCAGGTGCTCTCACCCACTCCTGTCCTTAGGTATTACATATGAGGAAATGATTAGGTGGGGGCTCCCACTGTTTAAGCCTATTGACTGTATCCCAGGATATCTTGCTGCAATTTTGGACAGCCATAAGTTCTAACTTTTCCCAGTTATTTTTGTTTGGCAATTGTTTCCTCTCCCTGAGGATGTGCTTGTTTCACATCCTGGCCTCCCTGATCTCCCCAGTGTCCCTGGGGTACGTCAATAAAGCTTCCTTAGAGGGTGATTGGCAGCTGTGCAATTTGCATCAAAACAACAAGAGTGATCTAAAGCTAGGCCGGCAGGCTTTGGCAAATGATTCTTAACATGAGTGCATAGAAGTTGGTTACAGGCAGATAGTGTATCCCTAGAATCTTCAGCTAAGCATCTCAGAAAAGCAGAACCATTGTCTTTAAGTAGAAAACTCAGCATGGCATTTAGATTTTTTAGATGCCAAACAACTCTAAGACCATCTCTAGAGTGTTGGCTGATTCTGTCCTGTGCTAAAGGTGTTTTGTCCGTATGAAAACTCAAAAGTGCGTTATGATTGCCCCTCTGGGTTTCCTCAACTCCCCCATTATAACACCACTGCAGAAGAAATTTGGTGGGAAATATGTAATCAATAACTGACACCTGACCTCTGCCCCGAAACATGGGTTTGCTAAGTACCTTGCCCTGACTATGTTTAATGGTGTCAAGAAGTTCTAGTGAGGAGACAAACTGCCACAGCCCCATCCCTCTGGCATCCTTGGGTGCACTCACTGCAGCTGAGCTCAACCCACCCAAGTCAATTCTTTCATTCTCAAGTTTGGCATTAAAATCCCTGCCTAATAAGAGTTGAGGATGAAGTGCACTGCGCTACCCTTGTGAAACTAAGCCCATGATAAAACAAAATAGTTCTTCAAATAAACAATGTGAAGAGCTTGAAAAAGCATTGTTATAAAAATTAACTGGATAAAAGCAAATGGAAATATGGTAATCTTAGCAAACAAGGCTTGGAATGTGTTGTTGGTGGTGTGTATTGCAGAGACTTCTAGCTTGAGGTTTGATTTAACCCCGATTGATAGGCCACCCCTTTCCCCTCTCTGTGGAAAAGCCACTGTAGGGCACAAAAAACAAGAGAACCCTTCACATGAAATAGGCACAGGTCTCCTAATTAGCCACAAAATGGTATTTATCAATGAAGGTCATCCAATCGAGATAAGCAATCGTACCCTTCAACCTGGCCACATTCCAGCTAACAAGAAAAAAATAATCTACTTGGTTGGCCACGCCTTTCCCAGGTACCATTTTCCTGAGTAGTGCCCCCTTTAGGGGCCATAGCTGAGCTGGAGATGGGGACAGGAGGAGGATGCCTACATACAGTCACAATGGGATCGTTAGAATTAGTAGGAGAACCACTAAAGGGGACCCTAAGGAACATTCTGAGAGCCTACTTGACCTAACCTGAGAATGGAACCACAGATCTTCCTGGGCGATGAAAGAAGTCAGTCCAGCTCATTGAGATCCTGTAGTGGTGTAAATCTGTTCTTACATGGGATGTTGGTGACCATCCGGGATAAAATTAACTTTTGATCCCAAAAGCAGGGGACGGTTATGAGCCATGTGTGGAGACCTAGTAAAATAACCAAGGGGTAGATTATTGTAGCTGTTCCTTAAAATATATCTCTCCTGATGCTGGGTCAGAATTTGACTTACAATGTCCAGATATTTGAAATTAATTATATCACATTCCCCTTGTATAGTCCTCGTAGAAGGCCCAATCCAAGCCTTGCAGTGTGCCAACAGGATGTTACTATAATCCTTGATTTTGGACCTAAAATATCTAGCTAGCCAATGGCACACCTTGTTTTGAAGCTGGCCACAGGACTCCTGAGTAGGGTCCGGGAGTAAAGGAACCCATGCCAACACTACAACATAGAGACAACAAACAGAAGGGATTTAATCATGGGATATCAGGGACACCTAGTGTGACATTTGAGCAACCGGGGCATTTCACAGGAAGCGAGTTGAAGAGAAGTCCTTTTTATAGTGATTGTGGCAGTGGAGGGGGCAGATAGAGATGAGTTGAAACCGGCTTACTGAGCAGCTGTGTGCACTAGTGATAAGGACAGGTTAGGCTATAGACTGAGTTGCAGCAAGGGTTGGGGATCCAGGCTTCACTGAAATGGATTTCTGTTGATATTGACAAACATTCAGGATTTTCACCACTCCTGACTCCAACTTGTCTAATTTCTTCCAAACCGGGGGGGAAAACCCCTTTAAAATAGCCATGATTTTGTCAAAAATGGGCTCCCAAGCAAAAACGTCAGAGACACATTTATTATTAGGATCCGAATTATCAGAGGGGCAAGAGGGAATAAGGGGAACTTCTAGGGCCCTTCGTGACTCACGCTTGCGCTTTGCAGCTGGAGTACAGACATGTGAGAAAGGAGCAATGACTTGCCAGACCTCACTGGTGCTTAGGATGGGAGTACAGAGTGTAATCTCCCCCGAGACTGTAATGAACATAGCCCCCTCTGTGGCAGCGAACTCCACTTTTGAGATAGCAACCCTGGCGTTATCCATTTGTGGTTCAGCTGATGTACCTCCAAAACCAGTGTCTCTATAATAAATCAATCTCTTTGTAAATACACACCCACTCCTCTCACCAGAAAGGAATCACTGGTAGTATGGCTGGGGCCTGTTTGACATTTGGTGCTGACATCCTTTCTTTTGCCCATGTTTGCAAAAAGAAATCTGGCCACTGCTAAGAAAAAAACTGCGTTCCACCAAAGATGTAACCTCTATCGCCCCAAAACCCAGGACCATGGGATCAGCCCAGCCTCGTCTGGGCACGGACAGGAGCAGACAAGCCCAGTCTTGGCCTGGTTTCCACCTGGGCCCATGCTTGGGTGCGTCCTGTGCATGTCCTGTGCTGTGGGTATACAATAGGTATTTTATAGCACATTGCGGTGGGAGAGAGGTTTCCCCCGTTGTTGACCCCTTCTCACACAGGGCATGCCTCGATTACGGGACAGCAACTCCCTCCTTACAGTTCAGTATGCAGAAAGATACCCGGGGAAATGCAGTAGGTGCTTTATAGTGTGCACAGTGGGAGAAATATTTACCCTATTGTTGGCCCCTCCTTACACAGGAAACGCCTGGATTATGGGACAGCTAGACCCTCCGTACAGTTCAGCATGAAGAAAGATACATACATATATGCATATTGTTAGAAATGGGGCCTTTGAATGGCAGTCAGGTTACCCACATCCAAGCAAGGACCCTCACTGTAGTCAGGGCAAAAGAAAATCACCCTCAGCTAACCCTTGCTTACCCCCTTGGTAGCTTGGCATGAGCAGTAGGCTTAACTTCAGAGTGCTAGGTGTAAAGTATTTGTACCAAAACACCGAGTAATGTAATGAAAACACTACAGCATGACACAAAATGGGTTTAGAAACATAAAATATATTTATCTAAACAAACCAAGACCACAATGACAAAAATCCACAATACACAAGTCAAGTTATCAATAAAAATGCAAAAAGGGTCTTCATGTCATTTTAAACACAACGCTAATGCTGTTAGCGTGAAAATGTGCCTTGGGTGCGTCAAAAATAACCCTGCACTGGCGAGTGTACGTCAGAAAGGGCTTGTGATGCGTCGATATCACTCACAAGCGAGACCTTGCGTCGTTTCCACTTCAGTCGGGTCGGTGTGCGTCGTTTCTTCTTTCAGCAGGAGAGCGATGAGTCGATCCAGTCAGCACTCTCGGGTCCGGGCAGGCCTTATGTCGTTTTAACACACCCAGCGGTGTTTGCATCAGAAATTCAGCTGCACGATGATCTGAAAACCATGCAGCGAGGGTTGCGATCTCACCAGCCTCCATCAGTGATGCTGTGTGTCGTTTCTCCAGCCGTGGGAATCGCGTTACAGGCGAGCGACGATTTTCAGCCACAAAGCCAGCGGTACGTCGATTTTTCAGCTGGAGATCAGAGTCTCATCGATCTTTTCCCCCCACGGTGGTCGGTGCGTGGATTTCTCACTCTTGGGCTGCCAGTTTCTCTTCTCAACATCAGAGGAATTGGATGGGCACCACTGGCAGAGTAGGAGTCTCAGCAGAGGCTCCAGGTGCTGGCAGAGAGAAGTCGTTGCTGCCTCTGAGACTTCAAAGAACAGGAGGCAAGCTCTAAATAAAGCCCTTGGAGAGTTCTTCACAAGAAGGAAGGCAACACAAAGTCCAGTCTTTGTCCTCTAGCACAGGCAGAAGCAGCAACTGCAGGATAGCTGCACAAAGCACAGTCACAGGCAGGGGAGCTCTTCTTCCTCAGATCTTCAGCTCTTCTCCAGGCAGTGGTTCCTCTTGGTTTCCAGACGTGTTCCAGAGTCTGTGGTTTTGGGTGCCCTTCTTAAACCCAATTTCTCCTTTGAAGTAGGCCTACTTCAAAGCAAAGTCTCTCTTGCATGTGAAATCGTACCTTGCCCAGGCCAGGCCCCTGACACTCACCAGGGGGTTGGAGACTGCATTGTGTGAGGGCAGGCATAGCCCTTTCAGGTGTGAGTGACCACTCCTCACCTCCCTCCTAGCACAGATGGCTCATCAGGAAATGCAGACTACACCCCAGCTCCCTTTGTGTCACTGTCTAGTGTGAGGCGCAACCAGCCCAACTGTCAAACTGACCCAGACATGGAATCTACAAACAGGCAGAGTCACAGAAATGGTATAAGCTAAACAATGCTCACTTTCTAAAAGTGACATTTTGAAACACACAATCTTAAAATCAACTTTACGAAAAGGTGTATTTTTTAATTGTGAGCTCAGAGACCCTAAACTTCACATATCCATCCGCTCCCAAAGGGAATCTACACTTTAATCATATTTAAAGGTAGCTCCCATGTTAACCTATGAGAGGAACAGGCCTTGCAACAGTGAACAACAAATTTAGCAGTATTTCACTGTCAGGACATATAAAGCACATTACTATATGTCCTAGCTTAACCATACACTGCACCCTGCCCTTGGGGCTACCTAGGGCCTGACTTAGGGGTGTCTGACATGTAAGAAAAGAGAAGGTTTAGGCCTGGCAAGTGGGTACACTTGCCAAATCGAAATGGCAGGTTAAAACTGCACACACAGACACTGCAGTGGCAGGTCTGAGCCATGTTTACAGAGCTACTATTGTGGGTGGCACAACCAGTGCTGCAGGCCCACTCGTAGCATTTGATTTACAGGCCTTGAGCACCTCTAGTACACTTTACTGGTAAATCAAATATGCAAATCATGGAGAAACCAATTCAACAATGCAATTTACACAGAGAGCATATGCACTTTAGCACTGGTTGGCAGTGGTAAAGTGCTCAGAGTTCTAGAGCCAACAAAAGCAGGTCAGAAAAAAAGAAATAGGAGGAAGGAGGCAAAAAAGATTGGGGATGACCCTGCAAAAGGGTAAATTCCAACACATATATACATACATATATAAATATATACATAAACATCTTTGCAACGTGGAAATAGGCTAAATTATGAAGTCACCTTCTGTAGGAAAAGTACTCCAAGGCCCACATTTTCTAAAGTTGTGAATGAGTGCTGATGTGACTCAACATGACAGCAAAAGACAGCATGAAGTTACTTGCATTTTGAAGGTCGGAATGCACAGCACTAACTTGCATTGCAGTGTGTGAGCCCCACAACCTTCGGTACTTGTGAAGAAAATCTTTTACACAGCCATATTGTTGTTCCAAATTAATACATATGAGACACATACTGTAGCAAATGTGATAGGTTTCAAGCAAAAATGGTACAGCACAAACTATTAAGAAATTGGAACAGAACTGGGTGGCAACAAGGCAAACCAGCCACAGTATATTTGGTAGTCTGCATTGCATGACAAACCACATTTCATGTATGTCTTCTGCTGGGTGGCATCTTGTAGCCCCGTCACTTGGATTCTTAAATTGGATTATGACAGAAAGCTGTCATTTTCATGCACACAAGTTTAAACTCATTGAACACCGCACGACAAGATCGAACAGAAAGGCCTAGATCTGCCAAGTGCTTTATTACAGCTATTTTCGAGCAAGTGCTTACTGGATACATTACATTGTGATTACATTAGATGATGTAGTTATTTTATATAGACAGATTGCTACCATTGAGAATGATAGAGGTATAACCACATATCCTTACTGTTTGCTCTGACTTGAGAATACTATCTCAATGGAAACATTACCCTCTTTCTATTACGTCCTACAAGCATTCCATACAAAGGCAGCAATTTATCAGACTACACCAATAATCAAAGTATTTTTTCGTGGTTTTACAAAAGGGAGATTGGTTCCAAGATAGGTCACAAGAAGACTTAAAATGCAAAGTGAAATGTTATTGATAGAAGGGGTACGATAGAGAAATGTTCCATTTCCGCTTGTTCGGAGGTCAGATTCAGCACAAAAGAACGACAGTTAAAACGTCTTTGTATTAGGAAAAGGGGAGAAGCACTGTGAGCACAAACTATGTGGCTCAGAAAGAAGAACTGTGGAAGAGAATTTGTTCAAAGCGGTACATAGCTGCTGGCCGGAATTATCTTGTTTTGTGGACCCTAAAGAAGATATCCATTATTCCCCAGCGGACAGCAGACACCGTGGCACCCAGTTTGACGATGCACAAAAGAGTGGACAATGCAATTAAAATACAGAGCGTTGTAATTACAGTCAGCCTTCAGCTGGCAATGAAAATATCTATGTGGAGTGGACTACATAGTCGTGTATAAATCTTTCTCTCCATCAACTGACAATCAATTCAGTGGTGTACTTCGACTGATTGGATTTGATGTAATTAACAATGTATCCTAAACTGGTGAACGTTCCGTGCAACAAACTATTCAAAAGTGAAATTCAGACTTTTGGAGCAAGAAAGCAAGAAATTGGTTACTAAGTGGTTGCTTGGGATTATTACAATATACACACACAGTCTATCTGCCCTTTACACTGGAATGAGCAGGCTGAGTTCAGAAAACTGTGGTTCTCCTTTCAAAGATGGAATCTCTCAATCGAAAGTCTACTGCTTAAGGATTTATGGGGTTAATTAGAAGCTAGCAGGTGGATCGCTGAGATAACCAGTCAGTGGAGGTTATGGCCTCTGCTTTCCTGGTGGAGGACCACCCACCAACTTTAAAGATCCCAGCAGGCAGAAATGGATCTCAGTACCTTCGTCAAAGTGGTTAATGTGGTGGTTCCATTGACACTGAACTTATTACAGCTGGTGCCATCTGTAATGCATAAGCAAACGTTGTTTGTTTTCACAAAATACATTTTAGGCGCTGAAGTTTGCTTCTTGAAATTAAAAAATTAGCTTTTTGCCTGTGTCATAGGGTCATTGCTTGATTTCCCTGCAAAGGTTTGGTATTTGGCATGGTGTTCATGGGCAGAGAAATGTAGTAATGGTTGCTCGTTTAAACAGAGCAGGTAGACCACCAGTACAGCCTGAGGGCCCTCTGAAGAATGAGTCATCAGGGCAGAGACTTCAGATGGTGGAGCCATCTAAAAAAAATCCAGCATTAGAAATCCTGCAGCTCCCCACATCAGCTTGGACCGCGAGTTTGGTGGGGTTCAAGGCAGATAAACCACCAGTAATTTGCAGCAGACCTCTTGCTACACTAAACCCTAAATTATTGCCATTACATCTAACCCCTATTCCAAGGCTGGAAAGCAACATGTTCCTTAAAAAAGAAAAAAAAAAAACATTTTTAATGTATCGGAAAGATACTAATGTTTTGAGTCCGACTGAAGAGAGGCACAATTAGGAAAAAATAGGGCAATAATAGGCAGAGGAGAATCGACACAGACAAAGCATCCTTTCTGTTGATCACTACACTATGCAGAAACTTGTATGAGAAAACCATTTCACATATATCTGCAAAAGAAATGGAGAAATCTAGTAACTGTGGTCACAGCATACCTGGAGTCACTCACACAATTCAAGCATATTGGAAGTAACACCTACCCAAGAAGACAAAGAAACAAGAAAATGATTTTTCAAAAGGACATTTACTACACTACATGTCCAACAACAAGCACTCGTAACAAACCACAACAACCATTCCAACACACACAGGAAACACTGAGGTCATCATACAAAGAGCATCTAAAGAAAAGGGCCTGAGAACGAAAACAGTATTACGTGCATTTAATACTTTTGAACTGTTTAGTACAAAACAGACCTCAGAAGCAAAATGTGGCCTACCCAATAATTATATAGCAGTCCACTAAAATCCTAAGTACCCAATGCACTTCCTGAATCTGAATGGGAAAATGCAGAGTAGTTTGTCACATAAACATTGCGCCAGTGACACTCAACTCTACATCTTCTATTGCCACCTCCATTGTAATATGTTTAATTTGTATGCATAAAACTAACTTGCAAACTTGGGATTATTACTAATACCATACATCCAAATCCTCAAGCTCAAAATGAAATGGCATTTTCCATACATTGGTTAGAGTGCATTTACACCATTTTTGAAACAATGCTTGCTTTGCTTAAAAGCACATATGAACTGTGTCGATATGCTGTTCTAATTCGGTTTTCTGAGAAAGTCTTATGAGCAATATTCTATAGTAGCGTTAATTCTGTTTCCATGTATGCTTTTACACAATTTATTTTTTACAAAGGATCCTTAAGGTACATACTATTCTAGTCACCATCTACATTGAGGACAAACGTACAGATATTGTGACTCAGTTGAATGTAAATAATGCAATTACTGAAGTGTCCTTATCTTTTGTCAGTATATACTTCCATGACTGCTGGTGGTGTCTGTACATTCAACTTATGTTTTTTGCTTAGGGCAAGCATTGTGCTGTAAGGGATTTTTATCTCAATATTCCTGTATTGCTGCATTAATTCTCTGGGTAGAACATCTGTGTATAGCCTTTACTTTAGTGACTATGGTTCTTCTCCTTTTGCACATACATTCTTCATTTATAAGTTACATAAATAGCTACTCAAAGGGAGTAATTATTTCTCTTCTTTCAATGTCTGAAACTGTGAAGATTTTTAAAAAGTGGTAGTATTTGTCTACTTTTCCATCTCAATCAATTCCAAATATATATAATGTGCTGTGTAGTTATTGAGCTCTACAATACCACACAATCTAGCTTTGGTATACCATAGTATAATTCCTCACAACATACTTGTGAAAATTCCAGCCTAAAGAAATTTAAGAGCATTACCACATCCATGATAAGTTTTTATCTCTGGAACAAGTTCTGATAAAATCCTGCTTGATTGCTGGTTGTACATTTATTTAATTGTTGAGGGGTATTAGGATGTTGAAATACTTTCAAAGTCCTAGGACATGCCCTACCTACCTATCTTAGCAGTAATTCAGACTGATGAGACCTCATCGTGTATGACACACTATGGTTTATTGCTTTATTCATCATCATCATCATCATCCGAGAACCATTCTCTCGAGTTAAACCAATCCATAAAAGATACCCAAGCATTCCACAAGCTCCAATGCAAAAAACAAAAGTTCAAAAGAGGAAGGGCTTGAGAAGTCTTCTAAATGCTATATGGGTCCAATGTCCCTATGCATAATGCATATTTTGATAGCAAATTCCAGAGTGAACAAACCAGGGTAGGAAAAGATTGAACTTGTACCGTAGTTCTATTCAGACTGGAAGCATTGTTACTCATTAATCTGTTTTAAAATAGTTTATGGTAAAGTCATATACTATTCTATTGTTAAGCTTTTCAATTCCCTCACCTGGATAGGGATTCACTAATAGAATGGTGAGACACTCCAGATTTGCTGGGAAAAGCCCTGTTTTTTCACCTCCGCTCCAGGCAGATATCACTAAATTTAGCACGTTTTGGGTTTTTAGGGTGGTTTAACTGAACTCAGAGTGAGGCATTCTTTTATATGCTTCAATGTAGGATTAGTTCTTAGACTTTTCAGAAATCAATGTAATTAAAACAGATGATACTCTGTGTGAAGGTTGCATTTTATCTATTTTCCTTCATGCCTCGATATCTACATTTTCAATGTTGGTAGGCACTGTCTTTTAAGTCACTTTGTGTTCTTTGATTGATAAGAAAGTTTAATCCTAGTTCTATGTTTGTGAAATGTCCCAATTTTGGTTTTCTAAATCAGGTCTCTTCAGCCTATATAAGGGATATACACAGCCTTCTTTCAGTGTTTGTCACTACCCTTGCTACTGAATTTTGCAGAACCTACATTTTTTAGATAACTTTTATTGATGTCTATTAAAGGTAGTTTTAGGGATCCATTTTGGACCCTGTGATAACCTGGGCTTTCACATATTGTTAAGAATCAAAAATGGAATTTACATCCTCAAATTCAGCGTGCCTCA
Source organism: Pleurodeles waltl (assembly GCF_031143425.1). Lineage (NCBI taxonomy): Eukaryota > Metazoa > Chordata > Amphibia > Caudata > Salamandridae > Pleurodeles > Pleurodeles waltl. Next base: position 722,761,471 of record NC_090446.1, on the reverse strand, counting down.
TTCATCCAAGGGCAATATGGCTTTGTCGTCAAGGACCTATCTTGTATTATTCTCCTTAAAGCACTCCAAAGTGAGTGGAACGAAGCTGCATTTGAATTTTTACAATTAATAATCCTCAACTTGGCAAACCTAGCACATGGCATGAGTCTGTTTTACTGCATCAAATTGAATGAACAGTATTCAGGTGAAAAGCTAAACATAGTATTGATACAAAAACACTGATTTTATTGCTAATTGCATTTTTTCTGAGGTTTTCAAAGTGATGGTTGAAATTCATGAATTAATATCAGCCACTGTTATTCACTCAGTCTGCAACCCAGTCCATCATTAATTTTCCCACCATTGCACCTTAGTTTGGACCCATAACAGAATTGACCCTGCTTTCATAGGAACACTCCAGGCCAAACTCCCAGGACAGCTCTACCCGGAACTGAAACACAAGCATCCCAAGACTGATTTCATCCTGACTGGGACTATTGACCCGCATCCCAAGACTGATTTCATCCTGACTGGGACTACTGAACCAGATGTAGCTTGGTTCCAAAGGCACAGTGATCACGGGACCCACTTCCAGGCATACCTGTCACATTGAGGGCTTCTCACCGAAGTATACAAAAATGTGATGGTTGGTATATCTGAAATAATCTCAGCTGCTGGTAATAATTTGGGGCCGCTTTCCAGTCTATTGTAATTTTGCGCACCTTACCACTTCAGTTTGGACCCAGTCATATGCAAATCAGATCTGCTGTGCCAGGTCATCCATGAGCAAGAGCATAAGCAGTCCAAGACTGGTTTATTCCTGATTAGAGTTCTTCCGTTGGGTGTAGCTTGGTTCCAGTTGCACAATGAGCACAGGACTCCTGTTTAAGCCTAAACGTCACGCTTAGGGCATCGTACTGATGGGGCCCTGAAGTATGTAATAGTGGCTGAGATTAATTCAAACATTCCTTTCATCACCTTGGTGCAATTACACTTGTTTTCCTGTTTCTTCTTATTCATTAAAGCAATTTTTGCCTACATTTTTTAGCACATAAAGAGCATTATAAGGATAAATGAAGTAAATGATCAAGCTGGAGCTCGTCCAGTGACTTTCCATTGTTTTTCCTCCTGATATCCATATAGCAATGTTCCCCAGAATCATGCATAGAACTGCCTTGATATAATTGGGAATAACTACTGTGGAAGTGCAAAATAAAACGAACCTTTAATTTTCCCTACAACTTAATTTTAGGTGAACATTTTGAATACTTTGTTGTAGTGGGTGTAGGTACTGGCAGGATAACAATAGGGAATATTTATTATCTGCTGCACGTTATACAAACCGTTTTGCCACGATTTTTGCTTTTGCTGAAAAAAACACACGTTATAGTTTTGAAATTATTTGTTATTAACACAGGTCTAGGTCAGTCTCTTAGACCACGGCTGCAATATCAAACCATGAACATCAAATATAGAGAAACTACTCTGTGATTGTCATCCCTGACATCAGGGTGCAGTGCCACTTTTGAAAGGACACTGCCCTAATTAATGTTTCTGAATTGTTCAAAAGACCAACAACAAGTCTATAATGAGGACCGAAATGTTTTAATTTAATCTTGAACCACAATTCAGGATTGGTTCCTCAAACAGGAGACGAAAATCGATGTTTCACCTAACTGTGTTTCAATCCAGTGTGTGAAATCTGGCCTGATGTCATCAGTTTCAGATAGAAATATGTATTACAAGGCTTATGGAAACACTAGTCAATCATTTCCTCTTACAAATGCATACAAGTCGACATGGTATGCCTAACTAACAAAGACATGTATGAAGCTTTGAAACAGTACTGCAGGAGGGCTACTTCACCGGTTCATAAATGCCTTTGTGAATCAGCGCAAAAATGTCCACTCTATCTGGTGATTGTTGGAAACATGTTTTGTGCACTAGGAAGGATAGGAGTATTATGAAATATCACCACCAAACACCTGCTGTCTGACATGCAATTTCCTAGTAATCTATGAAGGAAAGTCTTAATTTTATTAAAGACATCGAGGCGAGTATTATGCTTTTCTTTTCTTGATTTTATTCAAAAGCAGCAGTCAAGACAGAAAATTACAAATCCCAATATGCAAACGAAATGTGGCTTATGGGAAAAAACTAGTAGTCCATGTATATGCACCAATCACAGCATACCCCTAAATACTCATCTTGACTGTGAACAGCCCTCTTTTTTTGTGCAAGGGTTACAAAGTAAAAAACAAAGGTAAAATGGAACAAATAATGCAAATTGTCATAATTATAGAGAAAAGATCTTGAAAAAAGTTCAGCAACGGAAACTTGGATCTGGAGAAAAGGAGGATGTCTGGTTGCAGAAGGTAGTGCTGAACAGCCGGAGCTGCAGGAAGTCTCCAACGTTGCCTAACTGGAAGAGATGCTTAGGAGGATGCTTGTGAAGGAGTAGTTAATGCTGTTAGGAAGGCAAAGAAACAAAATATCAAAATATGTTGAGGCAGGATAATACTCACCTCCGTGTCTTTAATAAAATTAAGGCTTTCCTTCATAGATTACTAGGAAAATCTACATTTTTTGGCAAGACCAGAGGCTCCTATTATGCTTGTTTAATGCAAATTAAACACAGTTAAAGAGGCATGTTGTACTGGTTTGCAATAAAACACTTTAAACACATTATCGTTAGACCAGTCAGATGATTTGAGAATGTCCTCCAATCGAGAGCCAGCCCAAAAGGCTTTAGAAGACATAGCCCCCCTGGCAGAATGAGCCCCAAAAGAGGAGGTGTCAATACCCACCAAAGACTTAACCCACTTAACCCAACAAGCAATATTTGGGGAGGAATCAGGCTTAATAGGTCTCTTGAAAGAAATCAGGAGTTGGGATGCTGAGGAACATCTCAAATCGGCTGACTTTTGTTCATATATTTTTAGGCATTGCCCTACACAAAGATTAGGATGTTCAGGAAAATAAGGATGAAAAACTGTTGACAAATTAGTCTTAGTATGTCTGTGAACATTAAATAAGAAAGCTGAAGGGGTAAAATGGTGAGCAGTAATATCAAGGGCTCTAACATCCGAAAAACTTTTAAAAGAAAGGATGTTTTAGGATGTTCAGGAAAATAAGATGAAAAACTGTTGACAAATTTGTCTTAGTATGTCTGTGAACATTAAATAAGACACCTGAAGGGGTAAAATGGTGAGCAGTAATATCAAGGGCTCTAACATCGGAAAGACTTTTAAAAGAAACAAGGGATAGCAACATAGCAAGTTTAGCAGATAACCTTTTCAAAGAGAGCATAGTATTATCTGGCCATAATAAGAAGAGATTGAAAACAACATTAACATCCCACAAAGAACTGTATTTTGGTATAGGAGGATTGGAAACCTTTACTACCTTCAGCAAACAACAGACCAGGGGATGTTCGCCTACTGGTTTTCCATTGCTGTAAGGATGAGAACAAGAAATAGCTGACCTGGAAAGATTGATAGTACGATAAGACTTACCTTTGCTAGCCTCAGCCACAGGAAATTAATGATAAAGGTTACATCGGCTGAAAGGGAATTAATACATTTTCCCATGCACCAGCCATGCCATAAGGACCATGCTGACCTGTACTCCTTCTTTGTACCAGTAGCCCAGGAGTGTTCAATGAAGTTTGAACCTTCTGCGAAATAGAAGGGATTGGTTGGGAATCCCCAATAGTTCCCATGCTGATAGGTAAGAAGATTCTCTAAAATCAAGTTGTGGGGAAGACCGAGGGGATTGGAGAGGAGGTTTGGAAAGGATGGGAGCAGAAAAGGGGAAGTCTCTTGCCAACTCCAGAAGGGAAGGGAACCACACTTGGGATTGCCAAAAGGTGGCTATGAGAACCACCACTGCCCGTTGACGTCTTACCTGGGCCAAAAATATGCTTATCATGATAAAATGAAGGGAAAGCATAGTTGAAAGAGATAGACCAATCCTGAGAGAAAGCATCAAAGGCTAAAGCTAAGGGATCTGGATTCCAACTGAAGAATTGAGCATTGAGATGAGACGCAAATAGATCTATCTGGAAAGGACCCCATTTGCGAGAAATAGTCTTGAAAATCATGGGATAAAGTCTCCAGTCGCTTGAATCCTGAAGGTATCGAGAATGCCAATCTGCTACCGTATTTAGATTGTCCGGTAGGTATTCTGCATGGACCGAAATCCTTCTTAGAAGGCAAAATTCCCAAACCCTTTAGCTAATTCCACTAAAGGTTTGAATTTTGTGCCTCCCACATGGTTGATATTACGGACCGCTGATATGTTGTCCATCCTGAGAAGTACTGAGCAACAAACCCGGTCTCCTGCTAGGCTTTTTATCACAAAGAAACTGGAAAGCATCTCAAAACAGTTGATGTGCAACTTTGACTCCTATAGAGACCATGTGCACCCAGTCAAGATTGAACCACACCGGGCTTCCCAGCGAGAGTGGCTTGCATCGGATTCTAAGAATAGATCTGAGGCTAATGCAAAGATATTCCTGCCGTTCCAGGTGTCTAAATGGTCTATCTACCATTGTAGTTCTGCATGAGATTCCTGGTCTAAAGCGACGTTGTCTGAGTAAGCAAGACCCTTTTGAAGATTACATATTTTTAGTCTTTGGAGGGCTCTGTTGGAGGGCTCTGTAATGGAGAGGACCTGGAAATATGGCCTGCATTGAAGAAGAAAGAAGACCTACTATCCTTGCTGAGGTTCTTATGGATATAAGCGATTTGCGCAAAGTTTCTAGAATTTAGGATTTTATGGAATTTACTTTTGTGGAAGGAAGATGAAGAGTAGCTGAGACGGAGTCCAAGGGGAAACCTAAAAACTCTATTAGTTGAACTGGAACCAGAGAAGACTTTTCATTGAGGATGAGAAAACCGAGATTCGACAGAAGAGAACAGGCTAACTGGACATGAGACTGAAGAGAAGAAAGGCTTTGGTTCATGATGAGGATATCATCCATGTAAATGATTAAAATGACTCCTTGAGCTCTGAGAAAGGCTACAACCAAATTCATGAGCTTTGTGTAACACCAAGGTGCAGAAGGGAAGCCGAAAGAAAGGGATGAAAAATTATAAGTCTGGTTTAACCATTTGAATTGTAAGTTTTTCCTGGAATCTGGATGCATGAGAACAGTAAGATATGCATCCTGGAGGTCCAACCGACACATCCAATCGCCTTGAAGGAGAGAATCCCTGCGATGCAAAATAGTCTCCATTTTGAAATGACGATAAACAACGAACTGGTTGAAACTTTCAAGTTGATGACTGGACGCATCTTTTTGTTCTTCTTTTGAACTAGAAAAACTGAACTGATGAAACCTGAGTGGTCTAGATGACAAGGGACAATTGTGTGTTTCTGAAGAAGGGACTAGAGTTCTGTCAAGATTAGGTTTGTCATTTATACAGAGAATTGGGGAGGGTGAGGAAGCACCAGCTGAACAGACTTTGAGTAAAGCTTGATAATATAACCCTGTACAGTGTTTAACACCCATGCATCCATGGTAATCGACTGCCATTTTGGTAGAAACAATAAAAGACGACCTCCTACAATAGGAAGGCCAGAAGAGGAACTTACCAGTTATGAGATGAGAATCTGGAACCTCTGTTGCCCTTGTTGCAGAATCCGCGTCCTCTCTGAGGGTAGAACTGTGGCCTGTATTCTTGGTACGAGGGATTGAAGACACCACAGGAACCCTGGTTGTTGTATGAGAGGCCGGCAAAGCTGTTCCTGCCTCTGTCGGCCCTGGCAATAAACCCGATTGGTATACATCTTTTTAAGGGATTACTGGGCTTTGTCCAACAAAGGTTGCCACATACTTGCTTAGCTCTTTTATAAAGGAATCCCCAATAAGGAGACCTCCCGCCTTGATGCCAGGATCCGAAACAGCCAGGTTTACAAGTTTGGGGTCAAGATTGAGAAGGAGGCCTTTTCTGCTTTTGTGTGTCATTGCAGCGTTAGCATTCCCCAAAAGACATATGGAATGTTGGACCCATAAGGACAAATCAACTGGGTTAATAGAAGAATTATCCAAATAAGCTGCCTCTGCCAAACCAAAAATGCGAGTCAACAGTCCCAAACCTCCAAAAGTTTGTCCTGGTATGTGGACCATGCCTTATCAATACCATTGCAGGGATCCTTACCAAACTTAGTAAAGAAGGTAAGAAGGGAAGGATCAATGGCTGGAGTAGAGGTTATTTTGGAGTGCAGAGAAGGGCGAGGACTCTCAGATCGGAGTTTAGCCCTAGTTTGTTTATCCAGGGGAGTGCGTAGCCTAGAGCGACATAGTCCCCAACATGGTACGCAGGAAACCATTCCGTGGAGTGCGGATGGTGTATGTCATTTGGGTCAAACATAGGAACCCCTTCTGTGTCAGTAATTATTAGAGGTTTAGAAGCCTCTTGCGCCGAAAGCCTAGTTTTCTTAGGAGTAGGTGAAAAAACAGTATCCCCTTCATCATTATCAGATTTGTCTGCATCTGAAACCGCATCTTGTAAGTCATCATCAGTATCTAGGATACTAGAAATAACAATAGGCGCATAAATGTGCTTGGATTATTTTGGTACATTTGAGAGACAATTTTTCTTTGTTTGAAAACCCCTCCCTGAAGGGAGGCTTATGAGGAGCCGTGTCCTCTGCCTTTTGTGAGGAAACCTCACTAACCAATTCCACTTTAGGAATAGTTTTGTGTAACAGGCTTTTTCTACTGTCCCCCGCAGACTGGGCCAAAATCATCTTCGATACCAAGCTTAAGGCAGAATTTTTCAAATTTTTTGACAGTTTATTTATTGAGGCCTATGAAGAAAAATGAAGTGGTTGTGAAGGGTTAATAATTTCCTCAGCCGGAGGATAAAAAACAGCTTGGCTCCACCTATGGCCAGAGAAAAAGGGGAGGTCCAGGGAGAGGGAAAGCACATGAGCCCCAGGCAGCCTCGAACCAGGAGAGGAAAATGCAGGTGATAGGCTGGAAACAGCCAGAAAAATGAAAGTAAGCGAAGAAATCAACGGCTAAGGTCACGATGTTTCTCACAACCGTCGAACGAAAATGGCGACACGGTGAGAGAAATGTCAGAGATTCGACCTTTGGAGCATGCGCGAGTAAAGGTGCGCGTTGGGAAGAGCGGCTACAAGCCGTGCTGGGTGTAATAAGCTAGGCAAAGTGCGGAAGGTCAACGAACCTAAACTTTACCAGTATATTAAACAAACATTTTTTCAATTCTTATCTTCACTGTGAGCAGCAAAAAAAGAGGGCTGTTCTCAATCAAAATGAGTATTTATATGTATGCTGGCCCATGATTGGTGCATATACATGGACTACTTTTTTTTTCCATTGGCCACATTTCGTTTGCCTATTGGGATTTGTAGTTTTCTGTCTTGACTGCTGCTATTGAATAAAATCAAGAAAAGAAAGGCATAATACGAGCCTCTGGTCTTGCCATAAAATTAATATGTTGCTAAAATGTATTCAACTTGTTCAGCTTTGTACGAACAAAATGTGAAGTGGCATGCCACACATTGGGTGCAGGACACATTCTATGGATTGGAATTGGACTACAATTAAAAAATACTCCAAAAGTGTCAATTGTGTTAGGTATTGGTGAGTCTGCAACAAAGCCCTTGAAAAGGCACTATAATCCGTCTCCCTATGGTCTTCTGATCTCATGAAATGATCAGTTGTTGGCGAACCAGTACTTAAAACCAAGGAACGTGACCTCAAGAGCAAGGGCTGAAAGGCAAATGAGACCCTTCTTTTCCTTACCTTGAGGGGCACTGCTACATACACTCTCTCAGCGTCTATTCTCACACCTTTTGAGATCATCTTTTAGAGCACCTTTCTGGTGCAATGACAGTGGGCATTGATCATTTTCTTTAGTGACAAGGGCCTTTTGCTGGCATGGGTTAAGATGTCTGAGCATCCATTTCTCCCAAAAAAGTTTCAATCATTAACTCCAAAGAACCACCACTCCACGACCAGAATGATAACAGGTACTGGCACCTATTATTGTTCATTGCAAAATGTATTTAATCTGGTATATAATTTGTGTGATTGTCATCCAGTGAAAGAGAGCTTTGGCAATCAAATTCCACCCTTTTAGCTACAGATATGCTACAGATGTACAATAATGTACTATAGACGATATTAAAGCTTTAATTTAAACTAGCCTACTAGCAACCTTGTTCAGGAGGTAGAGCGTATGTGAGGAAGTAGGTCAGTTTTTAAGATAGAGGAGTCTGCAAACAACTGTCTAAATACAAATGGTCAAATAGAAGGTCCTTTTAATTCAGGGCCTGAGTGACTGATCATTAAATAGGGCATTTGTCTCACTGGCTGGGTCCATTTAAGGCCGATTTCGAGTACCCAAGGTCAGATGGAGCCTCTGTCACTTTTCCCAAATCCCTGGGGTTATTTACAGCAGGCACAGGGCAGCAGTGACTTCAGGAGACAGAAGAGGAGACAGCTAAGCGAGAGAGACGAGCAAGAGAAGGGAAGAGGCAGAGAATGAGAATGCAAATATATTCATGTGTGCCACGACTTGCCCAGTATGATACCTAGGGCGAAAGCTCCAAGGAACTGCAATAAAATCAATTATATCACGTTAAATAAAAATCTTGGAGGTACAGCCCTAATAGGTGCTTCATTTATATAGAAATGTTTGATGCAAGAAATGCTAAATGTGAAATACTTTTTGAAGGACTTTCATTTCACAGTTGAGAGATGTGAATTATTTACAACTCATATTAGCACACCTAAATGTTTAATCTTCTTAGGGCTTTCAGCTTATAAAATAATATTTTGTAAGAATGTTCGCTATGGAAGTCTGTTAAGCAGTATATAGTCTCAATTATGCATCATTTGCTATTGCTATTAATTATCACATGTGATAAGTAGCAGTACCCTAAGGGTCGGTATGTATCATGTGCAAAACATCTCTCCAATTATGAGTTTTTGTCGTGATAATAAGGGATAGTATGAAGATTTTGTTGCTTAGCAAAGCAATAGCCGCATATCCCAATATTAACTGGTATTTTTTACCCAGAAAGGAATATCTGAACTGCCGAAATTATCAGGTGAAAAGTCCAACTTCTTATAAAACACAACAAACCTAATTCAAACAAATTTGACAAAACAAACATTGCATGTAAGACCCTTATTATGAGTGGCCTGGTCTCCTGCCCAATACCTATTGCACATGATAAAATCCAACATAACGGTGTTCAGAATTCATTACGTTTCATAATTATCACCTATTACAAGTTCTGCCCTCAAAATGAGAAATAACATGCAGATGTTGATGCTTAGTAAACGAAAATTCCCATGGCTTGCCTTTGTTTTGCCCATTTTTCAATACAATAAATACTGGCAGGCTTAACCTACTGAAATGTATCTTGAGAATGTCGATTTTATCACATTCAGTATTTTGTGAATGAATCTAATAATTAAGATATGTGTGGATACAGGCATTCCTGTACACATTTTGTGTTTTTTAATTCCTGTATGGTGGGTGCATGGAGTACCTCAGTTGGCTCCAATGTAACAATTGTCGTGGTTTATAGAGATAATTTTGCTGCAGGAAAATTGGCTAATAATCGGGGTAGATATACCTCTACCACAAAAAATAAGGCCACAAACTTGACAGAATAAAACAAAATTAAATTATTTTAAACCTGGACTCAAACCCTTGGTAGCTATTACACAGAGTAGAAAGGCTTAACTTAATAATACGTGCAGAGTATTTACCAGTAACAAAACAGTTGAATGTCAGAACACAATGAAAATCGTATTGGAAATTTAGTTAAACACAGAAAAGTGTAATGAGAAAAATGCCATCAAAACAACAAAAATCCAAGAAGGAGTACCAGAGTTATGAATTTTTGAAGATTTAGTGTAAAAAGTGCCAAGAAAAAGCAAACCTCCAATCGGTAGTCACTATTTGTGATTGACCAGGACCTAAGTGCAATTTCAGGCCAACCGCAATGGAGCGTGGGTCGGATACAACAAGCAGGTTTGTCCTGGTCAATGTCCCAGTGAAGCTATTTATTTTGAGGGGAAAAGACTCGAGTGGGAGAAATTCAAATTTTACAGTCACAAAAGCCTTGCTTTGGGCAGATACTTTTTGTGCCTTCGCACAGTCAAGCTTTATGCTATAAGATGTAATCTTTTTTTTGGAGCCGAAATCCTCCAGGGGGCAAGCCTGGAGCTGTAAAAATCAGACACCTTTGCAGTGATGTTCCACTGATGCTCTAGAGGTCTTCAAAACCCAAACATTTTCTAAGTTATAGCTCCCCTGTGTTTACAGAGTAGATCCTCTTTGTGCCTTTTAAGGCTCTTGGGGCATCAGGGACAGCATTTGGGAGTTACAACTCACTCCAGCAGAGGCCACGATCAGGGTCCAGATCAGGTCCAGTTGCTACTGATCGGCTGGGCAGTCCGGAACTTGTTTTGTTGCACATGTGGTAACCAGCTGACTCTTGTAGTCCAATGCTTAGTACTGGGGGACATATGTACCAAAGGGTTTTTCCCATTCTGCGTCAATAGGAAAATGTGTTCGTACATATGGCCTTGGGTACAAGTGGAAGCATGCCCAGCCACACAGGTCTTAAACAGCAGGTCCAATCTTCTTCTTTTTTTCTGCAGGTCCAGAAAGTGTTCTGATAAGAGTTAAGTTAGGTGCCAACATTGCAAGCTTTACTAGTCAGTGGTTGGCGTGGAATCCTGGCCCTTCCCTAGCCAATGAGAAAAAAGAATCCCTGAGACACTATATCACATATTTGCAGCACATCCTGTTTGCCTTACTGCAAGCTATCCCACAGTACCCTAATCTTTTCCCCCCCGAAGGGAGCTTGTGTGCTAACCAGGACTGTTTTTAGAGAAATGAGCAGTTCTCTACTCCTCAGCTACATCAAACTCATTCTGGCACCATCTACCCCCTAAGGACCTTCAGCCAAGCTGGTGATGGATGACATAGGGAACAAAAGGCTTCCCTTCCTTAGGTCCCCTTTAACACTTAACTATGAATATGCAGGCCTCACCCTGCTATCTTTCAAGTAAATGATGTTCCTGGACCGTCCCCTGCTGTTCATCCTAGGCTGTGAGGAGCCACATTCCTCACACCCAAGTCTTCATGACATGAAGCGTAAAGCTTTGTTCCTGCTATGGGCACAGCTTTCACTCCTCAATAAGGGGGAACACTGGTCCATGAACCTGCTTGTTAATTGTAATTAGTATACTGGTAGTTCAGGCCAGTAAAGTCTACATTTTTAGATGTCCATTTTCTTAAATATTTACTATATATTCAACTTCAATAGGATATTAGCCTATTTTAGTGTATGTTAGGGATGAAATCACATACACTGTGGCCTTGACAACAGTGCCACAGTGTTCAGAGTTCAAAAACCACCACTACCAGTCATCGAAAAATTGAGTCGACCACAAGAAAATACACTTTCTCCCAATATAACAATGCATGAATGAACATACAAAACAGCAAATAAATGTACCTTTGATAAATAAATAAATTTAGTGATAATTGTCCCTAGGATAAGGAATAGTGCAGTAAAATAGAAAAAGGAGGGTTCCAGCTCACGTCTAGTACAATATCCCTTGTTGTGATTGTCAATATGCAAAATATTTCCTTATTTATAAAAGTGCAAACAGCTGCCCTAATATGTTTGTAGTCCCAATGTGAATCATGCACAATTAAGCCATGCAAGCTACTAGTGTATGCTGGCCAGGCAGAATTACATGCAGAAAAAGAAAAGCAATAGTTATAATGTCAAAGAGAGTCATCTATTCCTCCTATGTGAATTCATGAGAATGGGTACAGTCGTGCCAACCAATATGCAGCCACACTCCTCTGATTAATTGCAGAAGGTCATTTCTACATCTTGTAAATTATTTTTTGAAGCATGGGACCTGAAAGCTGTGCTCTCACTCATGCATGAATTATACAATAGCAAGGCAACACCCCATCAATACTAACAATTATGATGAATACAGACATATGTAACATGTGCCAGTGGCTATCAAGCACTAGGCTGCACTTAAACGTGCAGTCACCACTTGTCTAAGTGAGTAGACAGCTTGTGACAACATGTAGCATCATCCATCAGAGAGAACTGGACAGTCTTGTCAGCCAATGTTCATATGCAACTCTCTGATAAATCTGGTAGGTTGTGTTTTGCTCGGTGACTCACAACTCTCTAAGCATGTGCAGTAGACTGGAGATTATGGAAGGAGTGCAGTTCTATGTGTGATTTTATTGCACAGTTAAGAGGTGCGGTTTCCAGTAAGCCATTTGCAGTGAAGAAAAATAATTTTATAGTTGATTCTGGATCTTTCTGAGAGACTGAAATATTTTCAAAATAGAGTTAAAGAGGACTCATTATTTGGTTTGAATGATTCAACCAGTGACATTTTCGACTTTGCAAGGGACACTCCATCCTGAAGCTGAACCTAAGGTAGGCATGCCAGACTTTGGAGTAGCCTATCTCAGTAGATCACTGTTTCCAACAGTGCACATGAAACTTGTATGCAGGCCAGGTGCACAGACAGATGAACTGGAGATGTTTTGGTTTGATGAAGGTAAAAATGGTGGATCGTTGGTCGAAACTTAGTGAAAGACACATTAGACAGATGAAAGCTGGCTGGGTTAGGTTTTGTTATATGTTGCGGGTCAACAAAAAATACTTTATGTGTTTGTTCTATTAAGGACTGCAATCATTCACTCACATTTATGGTCACTCAATACTTCCTCGACGTGCCAGAAACTCTTCTGTGGTCACTAAAGCAGAGATAGATTTGTCATCAACCTAGAAGTAGATGGCGAGCTTTAGGACTCCCTTGTGCTCCAATAAGAGCAGCATACAAAAGAGACAATAGTAGTATAAGTAAAATATGTTCTGGGTCTGAATGCAAAAATTGGTTCTCAACCGATTGTCCAAGCAACAAAGTATGTTACAAGAGACAGAATACAGCCCAGAGAAAGAGGCGCGGAAAATCAAGAAGCATTAGAATTGACAGAGAGACCATACCTCCTGATGAAAGTTTGATGCCAAATGAATTCCACAATGAGAGTGGATTAGCCGAACTGCTGGAACTTGGATAGCATCATCTTGTCAAGAATGTATGATGATAAAGTCTGCCAGGGTGATGTTTTAAGATGGAAGGAAACCACATGAAGACTTTTGGAATGATGCCATTGGTCAGGGACGTGTTGATAATTACTACCCCAATGGTTGTATTATAATTACACTTAACATATTGTTCAATTAAATAAAATTGTTCCTGGGATTTCTCACGCAAGTGGAAAAATTAGAAATGGATGGAAACAACATATAATGAATCAAGGTAATAATGTGTCTTGTATCAATTGCTGTGACTATGGATAAACCATTATATATATATGCGTGAAGTTATTAATTTCTTGAACTGAAAATAGTTTTGTGACTTTTAACACTGTTTTAACTTATTTTTCCGGTGGAAACTAAATAGGTAACAAATGACGTGGTTTAATGTATGTTATTAACAGGATTGGTCACTGATCAAATGCCTGTAGCGCGCTTTCCAATCCTTGCCTAGGAAAGAAACTTTTCACAATTTCTTTGCAATCCTCTGTTTTAGAGTTTCAATCCTAAAATTCTCAAAAAGTAACATTCAATATCTGAAAAGGTGCATCTGGGTCTCTTGATTACAGGAAAGCTTCTGTGACCGAGGATGTGAGTCGGTTCATGGGCCCTTCCGGTAAACACTTGATTAGGCAAATACATTCTCCCCGACCGGAATTACATTCAACTCCTCAGAAACTAGGCTTAAAAATTATCACTGTATAATTTCAATGAAAACTGTGAGGTGCTAATGAAGATTCTTTGCACCCCGCTTTAGCACACAAGACGAGAAAAAATAAATTGAAACAATGTGTCAGAATATGAAATGTGAAAATTGAATGCAAAAATTAAAAATACTAAATATTGAACACCCAGCTGGTTTCCAGTGATATTACAGTTTGTTAAAGTAACATATAGTTAACACTCTCAGCAGTATATATCAGGACCCACTAATGTTATACATTGAGCCTACGTCTCCGGCGCACATTATCATGCATACTGAATTGGCACCCATGCAAAATTGATAGCCTACCTGAACGACAAAGGTATCTGGAAAGCACTGATCCTTGTAGCCCAAGTCACCCTCAGACGCTCATGAAGAAGGTAGACACGGCCAAGTGAAGAGGAATGTAAAGTAATGAATGCACCTGCCGGCCTTTCACTCAGATCTCGGTGCAGCACCTGTGATTTGGCAGGTGGGATCTGCAATACAGAAGGTGAGAGAGCAGAGACCTGCAACAGGAGCATCCAGAGAAGGGCGGACCGCTTTCCAGCCGGAACAGCAGTAGGCCCTTTCCAGTGCTATCCACACAGACAGAACTGCACAAACATTAGGCCCCCATTAGAAGCAAGGGACCCAGACCCACTGCCCTTGAAACCTAGAGAACAAGCGTCGGGGGAGGCATTCAGTCGATGACTGTGTTCCGAGAGCAGCCATCCAGGTCCCACTATAAACAACACATAATTAAAGTAAACACCATACAGTTAAGGATGAAAGGAGGAGACGGGGTCAACAAAGAGCACAGCCAGCACAATCTAACCCTAAAAAATAGATACCAACTCATAATGCAGTTCAAAAGACGCTGACCATGGACTCCACCGTACTTCTAGCCTGAACTTTGCTTCCTCTGTCTTAAACACCCCACCTAGTGCCCCCTTTATTCTGCAGCGAAACCTGAATGCTGACCACCCAAGGGTTTTCTCATTAACACACTATCAACTATGTGTGTTTATTTCTCATTTGTAGCCTATTAACAACAATTGTGTTCGCCTGTAACTAATTCTGTCAATAGACTAGCCAGCACTATACAAAAAAATCTAAAGTGAATAAACAGATAAAAGGCCCCCACGGTCACCATGTCAACCGCAATCATAAATAAATGTCCACTTAACGAGGTTCAAGTTCACAAAACACTTTAACATATAACAAAAATGGGATTTCACAATGTACAAGAAACATCACTTACAACTGAGCTCTAGACTGGGCCAAACAAATCTCGCATTACACCCTAGCTCTGCTACACATAATTTAACTCTCGGGTCCTCTAACAATCTGAGATTCTTCTCCTCCCTGAAGCTCCTGAGGCGATTAGTTTCTTCTCGTGACTTGAAACACATATGCACTTAATGTCATTCTCTGGCATATCAACACTTGTCCTAAGCGTGCAACTTATATAAGACGCACAGGTTCTATGGTGAGCTCCAAATACATAGAAGGAGGTCAGAAGCACATACTATTCCTTGCACGAGCAAATGATGGATAAGACCCAAGCACACAGCTTCTAACCAGGTGAGCCACACAAGAACAGTGCGGCTAGCAGTACCACTGCATATAATAAAATGGTAATGACCATTATTTACATTTACCTACTGGTCTCGCAAGAGGTGGGACGACACTCCCCCACCCTTTAGGAGGAACCGCCACCGCTGCAATGCACAGTTGCGGATAACAAAAGGGCCACACTTTACGGTTTTCCTAGGAAGTCTTCTCAATTATGAAATAACTCACAAGGACAAATGTTACTTATCTGATGATTTCTTTCAGTGGCTCTCTGATCCGCCTTGTCAGGTGTGAATGTACCATCATTATGGTGCCAGCATTCATTTGCTCATGAATACTGGCACCATAACGACAGTTGTGTATGTGTGCAATATGTGCTGTGTACCAATGTATCCCCAACCATGTCTGTCCCCCTAGTGTCCCTGACATATGCATGCCACAGTGCTAAAAAATACTGTGATATGCATATTTCTGCAGTGCTCCCCACCTCCCATGCAGTGCCCACCCAATGTACACTGGCAATGCCGCATACCTAACTGGGAGTCAGTCGACAGGGGGGTGAGTTGTGTTTTCTCATGGGTCAGTTGCAGCAGCAGTGGCAGGTGTTGCCCAGTCATGTCCAGTTGGGGTCAGGGGAGTGAAAAAAAGTGGAGTTTTCACCCTCTTCCCCCCAATCCGCTAAATAAGAAGTGGAGGTTGGACTGCCACTTTTTTTTTTCTTGGCGGTAAGGCACATCTAGAGCTATACAGTGGGAAGGATGGGAGTGGTCCCACCAGCGTCCCCTTTTCCCTTACCCGCTGTCGTTACAGGGGGTGTTTCTTGGTGGAGAGACTGCAGTACGAATGCAGTCTTTCATCTATTGGACCTCCAACATCTAAATACAGCAGGTGGACCTTAATGGCGGCGGGTGGGTTTCCAGTCGAAAAGCTGAGGGCGGGACCTATAGAGTCAACATATAAATTAGGCCCTTATTCTGCTTAGGAACATCCTCTGGGACAATGCACAAGTGTTCCAAATCAGAAACACATATAATTGCCTATGAAATTGCCACTGTAGAAAAGATGGACGAACGTCAGATTGTACTGACAGCATTTTTTCAAGTCCATATGAACAAACATATAATAACGATGAACTGACATCATAAAATATTGTTAGATCCTGTTTCAAAATATCCTTCAATCATAAAAGAATGAAAATATTTATTTAAACGGTACAAAGGGGGACGTTTTCAGTTTTATGAGGGCTTGTTAACTAGTTGTTTGATTTGTGAAGATTTCTTCACTTGGAGATCTTTAGTAACAACTTCTCACTTGTAAATTTGACGCTCTCTTTTTAATATGTGATAATATTTGTATTAGCTTTACAAATTTCTAAATTGCCTAATCTGATTCCCATTCTTCCTTGCAGGTTGGTGATCGAGTTTTCTGATTCTACAAATAGTGGCATTAATAGAGTTGAAAGTTTGGGTTTGCCTTTACGTAATATCACCAGTCTTACTGCTTTACACAAATGGTTTCACCTCCTCCATCCAGAGCTTTTTAAGTATTAATTAACAGCACAAGTTGCTCTCACACACTGGGTGCATCTGTTTTTCAGCTGTGCTGGTTAAATTAAGCTAATGGAAGCAACTAGAACACCTAGAATGCATTACGATATCTGTAAGAAATTGAGTTATTAGTTGAGGGGAGTGGAGGCCCAACTCAGTCAATAACCACAGTCCTTGTCAGGGTGAACCTAAAACGTCACTATGTTACCCTGTGCATAATCCTCTGGTAGATTGGTCCAAAGCAGTCAGGCATAATATAAAATATTTATGCAGCACACACACAGTAATAAGTGACAACACAACACAAGAAAGATCCCAGACCAATTCAGAAATATATGGTGCATTTGACTAAATAAAATAATGCCAGAATGACAAAAATCAAAAAATGTTAAAGCTATTAGTACATATAGCTCCTAAAATCACAAAGAGCCACTCCCAGTCATCTAGTCATGCTAGACCCTGGGAAATATAACAAGGTAACCTAAAGTTATCCAATGTCAGCTATAGGCCTTACAGTCGTTTTTGACAACCCGGCATGTAAAACTTGAATGGACATACCCCATATTTTAAATAGAGGGCACTCTTCCCTATATACCTTTAGGGCCTACTTTAGGGGTGGCCCATCCAATCAAAATGAAAGTTTAGGCCTGGCAAAAGATTTTCTTTGCCAGGTCGAAATGACAGTTTAAAACTACACTACAGGCTGCAGAGGCAGGTTTTAAATAAATGTTAAAGTACTACTTCTGTGACTGGAAAAATGAATGCTGCAGGAATACTAAAAGAACTTAATTTTAAAACCCTGAGTACCAGGTAGTACCATATACTAGGGACTCATAAATTAAATGTGCCTGTCGGGTATTAGGCTAATTTTGCCATGTTTTAGAGAGAGAGAGAACATTTTAGCATTGGTTAGCAGTGATATAGGGCACGGAATACTATCACCAATGAAAACAAATTCAGCAAAGCAGGAGGGGCGATGCAAAACGTTTGGGGTTGACCCTGCAGAGCGGGACAGATCCAACACTATCTTACTCAAAAGTCTAGGCTTCGATATAGTTTCTGTAATGACTTGGAGAAAGGTGGTCATCTGATATGGATCCTCACCATGAGGTGCCTTGCAGTCCCAGGATGCACAGACTGCTCCCATCTAAAACCAGGCCAGTCCACCATCACTTAAATAAGAAGCGGTGGTTGAGAAGCTGTCATCTTCATCCATTACAGCTCCCTCTCCAGTGCAGATACAAACTAGGAGAGTTCACGCTTGTGTTGACAGGAGTGCATAGTTCTTTGAAATCAGGCTCATGGTGCCAGTCTGTGCTGGGGCCATCTAGGACGCATGATGATGCAGTAGGCCTCATTAGTAATTAAGCACCACAAAGTTGTAAAAGTGAACAGTCCTAGAAGACCCATGAAGATTTTAGGAAATCTAAAGCCATGGGGACCTTTGATCCAGAACAGTCCACTCAGCTTCTTTACCTTATCATCTTGTATAAATTACATAACTAGTGCCCTTCTGTTAACCACTACTTTAATGTGTTTTCCAGTGGTCTGAACTTACTCAGCTCTTGAACCTCAGCTGCTGTTATGTGACAGTATTGTGAAAGTCCCTTGCCCCTTAAAGTGCATCTCTCTGGATCTGATCAAATGTCGGGAGGAAGATGTGCCAATGAAAATACAGTCAATAATGTTGCAATCATCCCTGTCTATATATGTTAAATATGGTCCCTAGCCTGCTATGTCAAGGAAGGCCCATTGGAGCGGGGAGTAATGCAGGCCTCTTCAGAGCAGAAGGAGGGCAACTCTTCAGTGTACTTCTAACCCTTCGGGGGGGGGGGCATACAGCCCAATGTCAATTCATATCTGTGAAATATAGGGGTCCCAGGGGCCCTGCTTCACATTCAGCATGACAGTTCAGCATTTTGCATTATGCTACTGCCACGGGTTCACACTGCGTCTTTACCCTCCTGCAGTAGGTCCGAGGATTCCAGTGCGTTTTACATTCTGTGCTTCTCTCAAGAGTTGCAGAAGCAGTCCCATAATGAAAACAAAAAGAGTTCCCCTCAAATGCACGTGTCCGAATACCAAACTTTGTTGTTTTTGCGAACAATGGCGCATTCCAACAGCAGTTATTACTAGCACAGTAGATGCAGTGGCCTGCAGTCTCAAGGGGTTTCTTCATCTCACATATGTATGTTTTTTATTCCCTAACGAGGGAATGGTGGCAAATTTCCATGCTTTTATAAGGGTCCATAACACCTTTTCTTTGCCGTTAATACACTTCGGCAAGTCTTCCTGTTCTGCACCACTGTATGCCCAGCAGGAGTTTTTTTTTTAAATTTATCAGACATCTCTCAGTTAATTTAGAAGTGTTATGCGTGATTGGACGTGGTTCAGGTTTACTTAACTGGGATGTATTGTTATTCATGGCCATCAATATAGGGGATGCCTGGGTAGCATTTGGTACCTGTGTGGATACCTCTAGCACTGCTACTACTAATCCTGATCTCAAGGGGGGTCATGACTTCAGCCATGGCATGTGATCTCATTGACATTCCCTTGACTCCACAGGCGCAAACGATGCTATTGAGGTGTCATGGCTGTGCTATTGGGTCAGCTCTCTCATTTCATCGAATGTCAAAGTGTAAGTAATGTCACCTTGCTACCCCTAGTATTTTGATGAATCACCATCCATGCATGGGGCTTACCTGTGTCCACCTGTTTCGATATTTCAGAATTTTCCTGTGAAATTTTAAACAATCTTCTGATGTTGGAGCCCATTTAAGGGTAGTCACGAAGAGCATTTCCTATCCCTAGCAGTCCTCTTGTTACTACTAGTCGCAGAGGTCATGAAGGTAGCATCCGGAATAGAAAATAATTAGGTTTCTAAGAGAGCTGTTCCTGATTGTCGCCTCGTTCCTTTTACTTCCTGTTACCCTGGAGAAATGAATAGCAGGCTGTTGGAACTGCTACTGGGTCAAGAGGTCAATGCTTTGAAGTAATCGAGGACTGAATATTGTGTGATGCCATTTCGGCCGTATTATCTTTGTAAATTGACGTTCGTGTCTCTGACAAGCACTTGCAGGATGTGGCAATTGTCAATGCATGCAGTAGGTTCAGTGGCACAGACGTGTAAGGGATCCCCTGAACCTCAGTTAGGTGCAAACTGGTACTACCAAACTCTGGCCAAGGGGCTCATTTTCATTGCTTACATGAGTTTTCAAGGCAGCCTTATTAGTCAACACTGTTGGGTTCTTACTCCTGAAATTGCTCACTTATTTCTTCGAAGAGGGAGTTCTAATGTACCTTGGCTGCCAATACAATAGTTTTCAAAAATACCTTCGATGAAGGAGGCAAACGGAGTAAATGTCTCCGCATTTTACTTTCCTGTTCAAGCACGCCAAATGTAGCTTTTCAAAGTTGAGAAGGGTTATTGTGCTATAAAATAATGTTCAACAGGAATTGGCTATTGTAGTTAGTAACATGAAATGAATCCTGATACATAAATATAACTATTTTGTTACAATCTAAAAATAATTTTACAACAAATGATTCAAATCTGGACTTCAATCTGCCTAAATTATTTCTGGGTAAGATCTGCTGCTCGCTTTTCGAAAAGCAGGAATTTTAATTGTCTTCTGGACCGTCCATAAATTATTGCTTTGCATAAGCACTGGTAATAGGCCTACTTCCCATTTTAAGCAGGGCCGGCTTTAGGGCGGTGTGAGCGGTGCGGCCGCACTGGGTGCTAACCTGCATTTGGGGGCGCTGACCTCAGGAAGGCTTGTGTTTAGCAATGACTTACGAAACTTGCATTTAAAAGCACCTGCTGAAAAATTCCTTGTGAGTCCAGCCTTTAGGAAACAATTAAAATGTCAAGATACCTCTTGTGATTAATGTTCCTGCTGGGGAACAAGATGGGAGTTTTGTCTAGTGTAAAGTAGCATAAAGGGTTAGTATGCCTGCTGCAAAGAACAGAACTGTATTTTGTGTTAATGACTAAGTGGATTAGTAAAGCTAACCTTTACCAGTGCTTTAAAACAAATGAATGTATGTGAAAGGGGGGCTATAGAGAGATGAGGGGCACATTTGCCGGGTGGTATTGAGGAACTCCGAGAAGGAGGTCATGGGGTGGGGGTGCCAAAAAAAGACTGTTGCCCTGTGCTCCGTCCCTCATTTTAAGCATATACCTGTTTCATTTATTGGGGTACACACTCACATTGCTGTCATAAACATATTTTCTTATACCTTCTCTATGGATTGCATATAAGATATGTCATAAAATGTTCGTTATTCAGTTTCTAATTAACACTGTACTTTACCCCTTCACTGTGAATATCATTAGCACGTAGACTTACTTTCCTGTGAGAACCGGATGTACTGGGACACTATTCCACACATTCTGCTCAGCTAGAACTTCAAATGTTGGCATGTAATTTGCAAGTTCTGAAAAGTGAAGGCAACCATTCTCAGATATTTGTGAAAGCCCAACATTACTGTTAGGCGGTGTTGGCTTTATTTGTGCAGCATTTCCCTCACCACTTTTTAACACTCTTCTTGGATTTCCCATGTTGCTAGTGTGATGTAAACATTTTGTTTTCATGTGTTGCATGCATTACGCTCATGTACATCACACTGACACAAATACATCATGTATGCCTTGGCGCTTCTTCTTTGTCAATCATGCTTAAGGTATGCATGCTTGAAGTACAGCTTTCTAGGCACAAATCCGACTGACTTCACATTGTAAAGGTACCCTTAAAAAATATATATAAACTGATTCTAAGTTTGAGCAAGTTATTTAAAGAATGAGAATACCTTGACAAAGGAAGATGAATTTGAAAACATTTTAGTTTTAGAAATCTTACGTCTTATGCCAGCAAACACAATGCTGTAACATTCGCCCTCTAAAACTGCTCGAGTTATTTATTTTGTGTCTGTCTGTGGCACATATCATGTATTTGCCTTTTGTTACAGTGCATAAACATGTTAACAGATTCAGCGTACTCAAGAGTAATTATATCAAAAATTACCTTAAATACCATCCTTGAGGTTGGGGGTGCTCATTTCATATACGTGGTCATCAAAGAAACAGAATGAAATTGACAAGCAGCCAGTACCGACCTACATCTCCGAGATATTCTAGTCAGCTAATGCAAATTAATTAGTTCCAATTGGACTAAATCTTGCTGTAGGAAATATTTTGCTATATGTGAATCCAGATATTAATACACGTATTGTGAAATTTCACATTTCTTTCAAACCAACTGTATCCATAGCTCCCTGACTTCCTTCTTTTAGATTAAAAAGCCTGCTGGGCTCATTTTTATTGCTGTGTGTGCTGGGAATGGGAATTGTTAGTACCCACGGTGCTGGCGTCTCTCCCACCCTGTTTCCAAACTTCTATTAAAAAGAGCCCTTTCTAAAGTTATCTGCCAACAGAAAGCCCTGAGGGGTGGGATATTGGTGGCCTTTTTACATTTTGAGAGAGGATGCTTCAAGACATGGGCTGCTGTGGTAATAAGTTTGGAGGAAAATTGACATGCGCCTTTATCATAGTTTAAGGCTTATGATGATCAGTGCCCCCGACTAAAATCACACAGTGGATTTGATAAAGCTCTATTCCACTTGCAGCAAGATGTGGTGCATGGGTTTCATCCAGAGTAAGCTTTTGCTTTCCTACCGTACATTTGGTACCAGTAGGAATAGAGCATTGGTCAGCACACTCATGAGGACTACTTTTATAATTTATACAACAATAAGTTACAGATGGTCTACTGTTCTCTCACATGCCCAGACAGTATTCATGCCACAGCCTTCTAAAACAACTGTTTGTAACAAATCAGGATTTTTTATGTGTTGCCTTGATGAACATGTTATCAGAGACAGCCATATCACCTACCTTTAACAGTAGAAATGATTAGGGCTGTCCCTGTCACACTGTACTTTGTTGTCACTGTACTGGGGAATGCATGTGACATTTTGTTTTTCTGAGACATAATTTTAAGAACATCTCTAAGAATAATGACGGATCTAGTTCTATCATTTTGCTTATCACCAGGGGTAGAACAAATTGATATTTAATAAAAAGGATACATGCATAGAAGATGCTTTCGTTTTTCTAACACATTAAGGTGTGGATGCATCACGCAGGGCATATCAGCGTGAGCACGTGTGGTGCATGGATCGAATGTGGAATGTAGATTGACCTTCGATCTACATCACGAGACAGGGAGAGGGAGGATTAGTTGGGCAGCGGTTAATCCAGAAGGTCGGTTGCCGATGTTGCTCCTGTAATGAACCACGTAACATCTTATGAATAAAGGAATTGTTCTCACCCGATAGTCTCCGTCTTCACAATGGCGACGAGATGGGCAGGAGTGATGTTGGTGCCAAAATAAGTGATCGCGTGTTGATGTGCTCGGTAATCTCGACTCCTTGTGTTGCTGTGATCGGTGTTTGGATGCCGTGTAGCTGTTTACAAGGATTGAGGACGTGCTTTCTGCAACAATCAAGAATGCGTTTTCACGTTCATCTGGAGTACAGTGGCAGCGTTTATTTTTTTCCGGCCCAATATGCTGGTTTTCGGTGGACCTGAAGTGGCAACTACATATGGAATTATGAGTTGGAGTGTGCCCAAATTACTTTAGAAAGCACGCTATGTAGTGTGCAGTGGCAATTTTGAAGAAGGTTGGGAAGTTTTCTTATTTTTCACATTAGTCTACAGTGATAGGCACACCACGTGCTTGTAATTAAAAAAAAAAAAAACAATTAGCAACGTAATGGTGATAGGCACACCTTTGTGCTTGTTGAAGGTGTAGGAATGTACTGTTATTCTCTGTAATTTAGAAAAAAATGAAGGTGATAGGCACACAAAATCTAAAAAAATACAAGAGAAACTATGGTCTTCAGGAGAAATATCCTTAAAAACAGCTGTTGAGGTGGCAAGGAGTATTGAGATTACTGAGGATTGCATACAAACTATGAGAAAGGAAGTCAAGGATAATGACATTGTGTGTACTGTGAGTAGTGACAGGGATTGCAAGGAAAAAAAAAAGTTGTATCACGTTCTGTTGGAGGGTATAACAAATCTGGGATTAATAACAATGTTAAATTGTGTTTTAGATGCAGTGCCAGCTCACATTTTGCAAATTTTACTGGATGTCCGGCAGTTGAGAACATTTATAGTGTGTGCAAGAAAAAAGGGCATTTTGCACAAGTATGTGAAAGTTTTGGAAAGAAGGTGTGTGTATTGTGGAGAGAGTGGATGATGATGGTGAATTTAAGGAAGGAATGCAGAATATGGTATTAAGCATTCAGAGTAGTAACATTAAGGGAAGAGACCTTTAATTTCCCAAGTGCTATGTAAATATTGATGGGGTACGAGTGGAAGTTATGTTGGACTCGTGTGCATGGTACACCATAATGGGCAAACCGCTGTTTAATCAATTATGTCCTGGAAGGAATTTACAAAACACAAAAAACAGTTCTTGTAGTTATTCTGGTCATAAAATTGCAATTGTAGGAAAAATGTAGGCAGAAATTGAATTTGCTGAGGAGAAGTGTTCCGGAGAAATTCTCATAGTGGAAAGTGGGACAGCAATTTTGGGTTGGCCGCATATATGTGAGTTGGGGTTGAAAGTGGACCCTAGTGCAGTCTGCTAGTGTACACTGTGAGTAAGGATAAACTACAAAATGATTTGTATCTTGATGTAAAGAGGATGTTTCCCACAGTGTTTAGCAGTCATTTGGGTAGTACAATTGTATTAAAGGAGAATGCTATTCCTGTGAGGCAAAATTTGAGGAATGTTCCCTTAAATTATAGAGGGAAATTGAAGGAAATATTAAGGGACTTGTGTGACAAGGACATTATTGAACCAATTGAATGCTCGGATGGGATTTCTCTGATTGTAATTTCAGTAAAACCTAGTGGGGACCTCAGATTGTGTGTTGACCTGGAGGGACTCAATGACGCAATTTGGGTAGATGCATTTTCCTTGCCAAATTTGCAGGAACTGATGTCGTCCATCGGAGATGCTACAGTATTTTCAGCTATTGATTTGGCAAGTGTGTATCATCAAATACATTTGAATCCTGAGTCTAAACATTGTACGTCATTTATTACACCAGAAGAAATGTTCCAGTATAAAAAGGATGCCATTTGGATTGGCTAGTGCATCTGCAGTTTTCCAAAGGGAGTTATCCAAATTACTTTCAAATGTTAAGGGTGCAAAGATGTTCCAAGATGATATGTTAGTATATGGAAAAGACAGAATTGAGCATGACAGAAATTTAAAGGCAGTATTGCAGGCATTGAGAGACTACGGACTAACTGTTAAGGATCAAAAGTGCAAATTTGGTGAGAGCTGTGTGGAATATTTAGGTCATATTATTTCTAAGGATGGTATTCGGCCTAAGATTAGTAATGTGAAAGATATTCGTGAAGCTCCAGAACCAAAGTGCAAGGAACAATTGTTATCATTCTTAGGCCTAGCAGAGTTTTATTCTCATTTTCTGGAAAACTTTGCATCCAAAGTGGAGAACCTCCGTGCGTTGTTGAAGAAAAATGTGACGTTTTGCTGGGAAGAGATACATGCCAAGGAGTTTGCAACCATAAAGGAAGAAATTGTTAATGCTTCTTGCCTAAAATCATTTGATGAAACTGCTGAATGTACTATATCTGTGGATGCTTCTGCATATGGTACTGGGCCAGTTTTGTCTCAACAAAGGAAAGGAGACACATGGGTGGTCGTATATGCCTCTCGTACTTTGCCTCAAGCAGAAAGAAACTATTCTGTGATTGAGAAAGTGGTGTTAGCTACTGCTTGGACTGTACAATGATTTAGAATGTATATATTGGGGCGTAAATTAAAAATTTGTATGGATCACACGGGAGGGGGAAGGAACCTTACTCCTAGGCTGGCAAGGTTGGCTTCAAAATTACAAATATACCACTTTGAGATTTTGCATCTTCCAGGGAAGAGTAATTTCATGGCGGATGGGTTGCCTTGTTTACCACTATCTCATGGAAGTGTTGAAGAGTTTGACGATTGTGAGTGTGATGTTGCATTCACTCATGATGATGTGATGTTCCTACAAAACGGGAGTGTGGATGGTGGAATATCTGAATGTGTGTGGATGAAGGAAATGCAGAAGGATGAGGTTTTGTTGAGAGTGAAGGATTTTTTCTTGAAGGGGTGGCCATCAGAACGAAATTTGCGAGGTGAGTGTAGTACATATTGGAAGGTCAAAGAGGGATTGTCCGTGTCAAATGACATTGTATTGAGAGGTGATAAAATTGTGCCTCCCTATGGCATGCGTGACTCTATTGTCAGGTTGGGGCATGAAGATCATGGTGGCATGGCAAGTACTAGGAGGAAGTGCAAAGAAATCTTTTGGTGGCCGAGGCTAGATGGTATGGTGGACCATTGGGTAAGAGAGTGTAGTAAATGTGTATTGAGTGATAAATCTGTGAAACCATTAGTAGTGCCTCTACAGATGATTGAATTACCTGATGGCCTGTGGCGCAAAGTTGCAATTGATTTTATGGGCCCGTTTGTTACCTTACCTGCTAAGGAAGCTTATGCTATTGTTCTAGTTGATTATTTTTCCAAATGGCCAGAAGTTCATATGGTTGGCAATATAACTACTGATACAGTTATTGAATTTTTAAAGGACATTTTTGCGAGGGAAGGCATTCCTGAAACTATTGTTTCAGATAATGGGGTGCAACTTACCTCTGATAAGATGAAATCTTTTTTGAAAAGTTGTGGTGTAAATCATGTGAGGGTATCATTGTATTGTATCATCCTGAAGGAAATAATCAGGTCAAAAGATTTGACAAAGTAATCAAGGAAGCTATTCAATTAGCTTTGGCATCTAATTTATCCTGGAAGGAGACCATCCAAATTATGTTGTTATTTTACAGGATTACACCACATTCAGTTACTGGCAAAACACCTTTTGAGTTATTGAGGGGTCGGAAACCATCTTCTAAATTAATTCCTTGGTGGTTAAGGAATAGAAAATAAAGAAGTTCAGATGGTAAAGATTTTAGTTCTATGAGAGAACAGGTGCAAGAGCATCAAAATAAAGTGCTGAGAAGAATCAACAATGGAAAGTCTATGCCAAGGTTGGTAGTAGGATAAAGGGAATTCTAGATGGTCACGTCCTATGAAGATTGTAAAGGTTATGGGTGGTGCTGTCCAACTCGAGGATGGAAGAATACGTAATTTGCGGCATGTGTGTTTGTTTAAAGTGAGTAGCATTCCCGAGGAGAAGGTATGTAAAGATCCTAATGAAGATAATGGATACTTGTGGGGGGATGATTCCATATTGTGATCTGGTGAGGTGTGGTCTAATAGGGTTGAAGGGAATGTGTCTAGGAATCGTGAGAATAGTATGATACCTATTCATAGAAGTCAGAGAGAAAGGAAATTAAAACAGGCATTTCAACAAATTCATGATGGGAAGCAAATAAAGAGTGGTTATGTATTTCAATTTAGAAAAATTGTCTATATATATATATATGTTGTTGTTGTTAGAAATGGGGTCTTTGGTTGGCAGTCAGGTCCCCTGTTCAAGCAAGGACCCTCACTCAGGGTAAAAGAGAATCGCCCTCAGCTAACCCCTGCTTCCCCCTTGGTAGCTCGGCAGAGCAGTAGGATTAACTTCAGAGTGCTAGGTGTAAAGTATTTGTACCAACATACACAGTAACTTAATGAAAACCCTACAAAATGACACAACACAGGTTTAGAGAAATAGGAAATATTTATCTAAACAAAACAAGACCAAAGCGACAAAAATCCACCATACACAAGTCAAGTTATGAATTTTTAAAGATCAAATTCAAAAATAGCGCTTAGAAACACAAAATGCTTCGGTGAGGTGTTAACATGGCGTCATGACGGAGTCATTCCCAACAATCCTACACCAACGGCGCCGGCCACAGAGTCACGCAGACCTCCAGGTAGAGTACCTTGGTGAAGAGTGAAAACAAGCCGATGCGCGAAGTTGGGGATCGCGGCGTCTGTGTGAAACGTTAAATCCACGCACTTCGAGCAGCATCAGTCACAACGTGGTGCGGTGACTTCCACGGAGTCACGGACTTCGGCGGGGCTGCAACAGTGTCGGGCCTGCGAAGGTAATTGCGTTCCAGCGAAGATCACAGAGTCGGTTGCAGGCCACCTCACCGGATTTGGCAGCGATGTCGGCCGAAGTCGATTTCCTTGAATTTTCACCATCTTTTCCTTTCAAGGGCCCAGGGACTGGATACGGCACCACGTGTCAGGGCAGGAGTCTCAGCAGAGAGTCAAGGTGCTGGTAAGAGAAGTCTTTGATGGTCCTGAGACTTCAGAACAGGGGGCAAGCTCAGACCAAGCCCTTGGAGAGTCCTTCTCAAGCAGGAATATACCACAAAGTCCAGTCTTTGTCCCCTTGCACAGGCAGAAGCAGCAACTGCAGGATAGCTCCACAAAGCACAGTCACAGGCAGGGCAGCACTTCTCAGCTCTTCTCCAGGCAGAAGTTCCTCTTGATTTCCAGAAGTGATCTAAAGTCTGTGGTTTTGGGTGCCCTTCTTATACCCAGTTTCTCCTTTGAAGTGGGCCTACTTCAAAGTAAAGTATCTTTTGAATTTGAAATCCTGCCTTGCCCAGGCCAGGCCTCAGACACTTACCAGGGGGTTGGAGTCTGCATTGTGTGAGGGCAGGCACAGCCTTTCAGGTGTGAGTGACCACTACTCCCCTCCCTCCTAGAACAGATGGCTCATCAGGATATGCAGGCTACACCCCAGCTCCCTTTGTGTCAATGTCTAGTGTGAGGTGAAACCAGCCCAACTGTCAAACTGACCCAGTCAGGGAAACCACAAACAGGCAGAGTCACAGAAATGGTATAAGCAAGAAAATGCTCACTTTCTAAAAGTGGCATTTTCAAACACACAATCTTAAAATCAACTTTACTAAAAGATGTATTTTTAAATTGTGAGCTCAGAGACCCCAGACTACACATGTCCATCCGCTCCCAAATCGAATCTATACTTTAATTAGATTTAAAGGTAGCCCCCATGTTAACCTAAGAGAGGGACAGGGCTTGCAACAGTGAAAAACAAACTTTGCAATATTTCACTGTCAGGACATATAAAACACATTACTATATGTCCTACCTTAACTATACACTGCACCCTGCCCTTGCGGCTACCTAGGGCCAACATTAGGGGTGTCTGACATGTAAGAAAAGGGAAGGTTTAGGCCTGGCAAGTGGGTTCACTTGCCAATTCGAATTTACAGTTAAAACTGCACACACATACACTGCAATGGCAGGTCTGAGACATGATTACAGAGCTACTTATGTGGGTGGCACAACCAGTGCTGCAGGCCCACTAGTAGCATTTGATTTACAGGCCCTGGCACCTCTAGTGCACTTTACTAGGGACTTACTGGTAAAACAAATATGCCAATCATAGATAAGCCAATTACATACACATTTTGTACAGGAGCACTCGCACTTTAACACTGGTTAGCAGTGGTAAAGTTATACAACAAAGGGTACACTGTTCCAAGGGTGTCTGTCAATGAGGGCGATCAAGAGTAGGTCATGTCATAGAAGTGCCCTCAAGCATCACTTCCGACGCTAGGCATCAACATCGGGCTCACTCCTCGCCAGACCGGCACTGCAATGTCCGACGGGCCACCACACAAGTGGTGGTGGCTCTTCGACCGGAGATGGTATTACTGATCCAATGGAATCCGCAGTGTGTGCTGACGAAGAAAGGAGAGTAAAGGGTGTGTTAAAATTGGCTCTGAACACCAAATGTCTCTATTTAATTGCTCTAGATGAGGGTCAGGCCAAGATTAAAAATAAATGAAGGAGTTCTGAAGGGGGAATGATGTCTCCTGTACTCCTAAAAAAAAGAAGGAAAGGAGGAGATGTACTCAATCCTAACACTGGAAGATCGACATGTTTTGCGCCTGTACGGTCTAGGATAGATCCAGTGGCGCTTCTTCAGGACCATAAAGTGTAACTTCTCCTAAAAAACACACACGGTTTTTCAGCAGTGGTAAAGTGCCCAGAGTAAAAAAAAACTGAAAAATCAGAGTCCAGCACACATCAACAACCTGGGCAACAGAGGCAAAAAGTTAAGGGAGACCACGCCAGGGATAAAAAGTCTAACAATTCTTATGTATTAATATTAATTTCTTTGGGGTATTTCAATTTTGAGCAAATTGCATATAGCTATTGTTGTTTTTTTCAATTTTTTTATTGTTGTTTTGATAAGGGGAAAGATGTGTGGTGCATGGATCGAATGTGGAATGTAGATTGACATTCGATCTACATCACAAGACAGGGAGAGGGAGAATTCGTTGGGCGGCGGTTTATCCAGAATGTCGGTTGCCGATGTTGCTCCTGTAATGAACCACGTAACGTCTAGTGAATTAAGGAATTGTTCTCACCCGATAGTCTCCATCTTCACAGCAAGGCTCATTATTCCATGAAAATCAGTGTTGCCTCCTTGTGACTGACTGAACTGAGTGTTTAGGAGGTGTCGTTTGGTGGCTCACTAACACCAGCAGATATTCTCACCAAGAGCCACTGCGTATGCAACTGTCACTGCTCATCAGCCCCTGTAGATGTAGCTGCCAAGGCACATCACCTGACTAACCATTCATTCCAAAATACTACCCTCTCAGCCTATCTCTAGTGCATATAGTTCCTGACAATCACTCTTGCAGAGTATCTCTCAGGGCACAATTCAGGCCTCCCATTTTTCTCACATGCCAGCACTTCTCCACCAGCCTTCTTCTCAAGGGCACATTACTGCTGTAAGGGCTCTCTCACATGGCATATAATTACATTTTACCTCCTGTTTTTTTTCCCAAGGGCACATCAATCCAAGGTTTTTATTCTCTGGGAGCCAGGACACTGCTGCTATCTATTTTGTATAAATCATGCAGATATCCCTACTAGGCATAGGTCCACCCCCTTCAAAATGTGTTTAGAAATGCACATTTAAATTTCTCTACATCTCTTTACTATTTTACACAACACAGTATATATTCCTCAGGGCTCATCGCCTAACAAAGAGTCTCTAGGACGAATTGATCTTCAGATCTCTTCTCAGGCACTTAATCTTTTCCAGAGGGCACATCTCTTCTGAATCTCTCTCCCAGACCACTGCCAAGGCACCTGGACACAAGGACTAAGCATGATAATGTTCGTTCCCATCTGGTGGGACATTTCAGGTGATGATGAGAGTGGAATATAACCTAGAACAAATGCCATAGCAACAGTATCTGCAGACTTAAATCTGTCTCACCACCAGTGCATCCAATCAAGACTGCTAATTGTTTTTGGTATGTGGAACCAAAAAATATAGTGTGTTCTCTTCTGTTGTCTCATTGCTGTTATCATGAGAGGGCAGAGCACATTTGAATGATCAAGTTAGAAGACACATGGGCTTGATTCACAAAGAGTCTCCTCAGTCATTGAAGAGGTTCTGCAGTCATGGTGGAGGCTCCACAATCGTGGCGGAATCTCTGCACTGCAGTTTCTCATTGCAGAGAGTCCATCACGAATGCGGGGGCTCCGCCATGACTGCAGAGATCCTTTGTGAATTGGGCCCTCATATTGGAATTATATTCATAATAAAACAGTTCTTTAGAGGAAGAAGGTCGTTTCAACACGTGTGCTTTAAAAAATGACGTGGTTTATGAAGAAAAGTAAATGTTTTTCTCCAGGGGTTAATGCTCATGCTCCTGTCAGGTATTCACAATGGCAATAGCATTGTATGCTTGAGGAATAAAAACAGCAGCACTACAACCTTGTAAAATAAAAACAGCACACTGGTGTAAAATGCACAGAAAGTGGCAGGTTGCACCGAACCATGGCACAAATTGTTTTGGTATATTTTGGCAAACTTAGGTTTGCATGTATTAGCACATTAAAGCCAAACCTGTTCGCTTTGCCAAAGTGTGTTGTGAATGTAGCTGACATCTGTATACATTAGCATTCCTGTCACCTGTTTGTATGGGAATGATGTTGATGTAAGCATCTTAAAGTAAATGAAGAAGTATTACGGCCAATCCAATATGAGAGTGCTAGGAATTTGTATGTGGCGTTTCCATTTTGAATAATCACCTTCACAGAAAAAGCCTTATTTATTGCTGGGAAACTGGTATTAAATGTTGGTGAATTATAAATATTATTGTCTCTCTCTGGAATTGTATGTTGCTTATGAATAATGCAATCTTATGAGGTTATTGTTACTATGAATAAACAAATTAACACAAAAATGCTTTTTTTTGTGCATGGAAGATGAAATATTTCACTAAGTTGTTGACGTGTATGTGTCTTCCTTTTTCCCAAAGGGAGGTTAAAAACTCCCAGGAAAATCTGATTACAAGAGCATGTGGTTCTATGATCAAGAAAACTATTGTTCAGCTTGGCGAGTAGTGTACGGTACGAAGTAGTTTAAGTGCTGCATTTGTAATCGCTACAGCGAGGCACTCGAATCGGGTGTTTGTCGAGTTAATCAGATTGAATTTTGAGGTACTCTTTGGGATAAAATTACACCCCCACCAGTTTTTTCAGTTTTATTGAGATGGACCATGTTATAGGCTTGCACGAAAATTGAATTATGGAGGATGAGCTGACTAAGTTTTCTTGCCTGTATTTCTTCCTACTCTCACCCTCTAAATTGTCCCAACCTTTGAAGTATAACATATCTGGAACTTTCCTATAATTTGGTGTTGGACGCCAATTGAAAATGATTGTACTGTGATTCCATTAAAGTATATCTCCAAGGTTTATCTCAGTCCTTCTGGGCCTCCAGCAGACTTCAACTGTGGTTACTAGTTGTATGACGGCACATGTCAGTTGTAGCTAAATACATCTGGTGTCTCATGGCGTGGCCGAGGAGATTCTGATCCACTCAAGTACTCCAAATATAAGCCCAGTGCATTTCAGTGGTCAGGACATGCATTGACAAGGTGCGATGTTCAAGTGAAGTTCAAGAGTCGTTTGATAAATGGAGTGACAGCTACCATATAGTTGGAGTGCATGGTAGAGCTGGCAGA
The DNA here is from genome assembly GCF_031143425.1 of Pleurodeles waltl. Lineage (NCBI taxonomy): Eukaryota > Metazoa > Chordata > Amphibia > Caudata > Salamandridae > Pleurodeles > Pleurodeles waltl. The sequence goes on along the minus strand of NC_090446.1, from coordinate 722,728,470 downwards.
GCAGGACAATTCTTAAGTGCTATTCTGGCACCAGACTCCCACATGCACACTCACATGGATGGTATAGGCACCAGGGGACAAACTTCCCAATTGGTGATGATGGAAGACAGATAAGATATAGGCAACTTCTTTCAAATACACCCGAGATGTAGTAACAGAGGGAATGACACACGATCAACACTTTGAGAGAAGTTTGTAACAATTTCTTGTTGTATAGTTAGTTTAAGGAATCACTGAAGTACCCATCTGTGTTTTGTGTATTAAGGTTAATAGATTGTTGTTATCCACCCTTTTGTTCACTGAAACAAGACGTTAGTGCTGTTTTTCCAGTAGTCGTAGCCTGCAATAGCAGTCACCTTGTTGGTTTGAAGTAGCATTTTGGCACAACTACATACAGCTCAAGTATCTCTTCATAGTTAAAAAATAATCGGTTTTGATCTCTGTAGATCAAATTCAGAGCTTCCCATTCCTGCTATCCCCCTCTTAAGCCAATTCCGTTACTTCTGTGCCTTCACCCCCGCACACTTATTTTGTTTCCCCCACCACTATAACACCTAGAGTTCCACTCTTCTAATATGCCTCTTCTGTCAGCACTGCTGAATCATGGTTTTTACATGTCTCCAGATTCTGTTGCACCTTTTCCCGATGCACGCTTCCTCCCTCTCTACCTCCACCCTCCCCTCTAAACCACATTATTATTGCTTCTCTTTCACATATTCAACCTGTGACCTCGTTCGACATTTCAATCTCCTCTACAACACAAATATCCCACTTATTTTGCATCTTTTCCCCAACGAGTTATCTCCTTCCCCCCATATAAGCGGTTCATAGACGTGCAGAGAAAATGCAATTTAACTACACCGACGTCCAAACTGATGGCCGTTCCTATGCCTGCTCTGGTTTTGAGTTTCTGACGTGATCACATGACTGGTAGTTGTGGAATTCCCGGACACTCCTCACAGAGATAGTTGGTACAAGCCTGCTCGTGTGCGTCAACGAAAATCAAGAAAGAAAGACTGAAAAATTAGTTCATTTCACGCCAAACTCAAAGACAGCCCAAAAACAAAGAAACGAGTTGGAACGAGAGTCTCATAATAGAACATAGTCATTTAAATAATTACTTTTCTAGTGTACCTTTGTGTGTTGAACGGGTTTTAACAATTCAGGGCGTGGCCCTGGGGTGTATCTGGCGCAAGCACCCCGTGCTAGATCCAGGCCTGCAGATATCTTGAGCTATAAGAACATATGCAGCTTGGGCGCTGCTCACTGGCAAAGAAGTTATGTCTACTGAAGCCCTGGTGCCATCTGTGCTTTAATTGCTTTTGGAAACAAACAAGCGAGCGCGTAAATAAAAGCCAGAGCACACCAATCGAAATAAAAACCCGTAGATAAAAATACAGATTCTGATAATGTGAAATTGCAGGGAGAAATGTTTGAGATAAAAACCACAAACTGCCTTATCCTTTCCCTCAGGGCACAATTAGACTAAAAGGCCAAGCCTGTCATAGTCATATGAATTTTCATTTCCCCAATAAAGCAGTTTTTATTCCATGCAACTCTGAAATTTGTAATTCAGATTTACTGACGGCACTGGTGATGTTATGGGAAAGCACCTGTTCTGAGTGGTGGGAACATGCTGCAAATGTGTCCACGTTTAACACTGACATAAATGCCAACCCCTCACATTCTTCGGCTTTTTTTAAGTGGTCCCTGATACCCTCTGCATAAAGCTGAACCCTTAGAAACACACATGGGGCACTATTTAAAGTTTTCTTCTTGGTCTCGGACCGCCAGGGTCAGAATGACCCCCTAAATGACACTCTAGACCACAGAAGACAAAACTCGATCGTGAAATGGATGCAATAAGTGTACTGAACTCAGTCAGTGAGGGCTTTTGCAGTTCAGTTCTTTATCCTTAGCTAAAATAAATAGGAGTGGTAAAATATTAGTGTGAAACCAATAAAGCCAATATTAATGCACTTCTTCGAGCATTCACAACATTGTAGATCTTCTTCCAGCTTTGGGGAAGTAAATCCAAAACTCGAACACAAGTGTGATGATAGTCTTTTGTCCGTACAAGAAATCCTACATTTCTTTTTATTCAAGAAACTTTGATAAGGAGGGTCCTTGAAAGGTTGGTACAGGACGTTGCATGGTATCAAAATGACACTACTCACTCGCTCCATATCACAGGTAAAAAAAATGAATTCAAGGAACAGACAATATATATTCCTGTAAAAAGAATAAGCAAGTCGGTTTCCAAGGAGTGCAAAGGCAAGCACACTCCTGTATTCCAGTGGTGTGTAAGGAAAATATTTTCACGGTGGAGAAAAAAAATACATGCTAATTTACATGCTCTCCATAGGTAGAGGAGGAGAAGGAGGATTGTTCGCCTAAGATATGTTGGCTGGTATACGCAAACGTATACATTTATCATTTGCATAGATTTTATTGTGTAATTCGTTTTTTTTTTTTCTGAATCCAGTAAATGTGAATTTTGACTCACTTGGGTTAAAACCTTCAATACATACTTTTTTTAAAACATATTGGCAAATCAGCCCATATTGTGTGTCCACAGTAATAGTGGCTAAATGTGATGTTGCCATAATGCCCTAGTCCAAAACTGCAACCTTGGAGTGGGCGAATCTAGAGATCTGACAAAATTGGAGTGGACGAATCTTGAGATCTGACAAAATTGCATTATTTCTGCTCGTGCCACAAACTCTTGATATTGTTGTCCCAAATGTTATTTTACTCATTTGTAATAAATCAACATCAATAAGCAATGTCCAAATATTTAAAATTTTGCATATATTGTGCCCATGTCGCTACTTTTAAGTATTTGCTCATTTGCTTAACTCTACATCAGTGGGCAGAAGTTCTGCTTTGAAAACGCTGCATTCGTTCTGTTGATTTCACCATCTCTTTAACCGGGAAGACTGTGATTATGCTCTTTCGTCTGTATCCAAGTAAGCAACACAAACATTTCTAGTCAAGCAGTATTGAATGCTACATAAAATGAAAACAAACCTAACGAAAGTTCACCTCAGACAGAAGCTATTCACAAAAACTGTCCCCACAGATGTGCACTGCACACATGTATTGAACGGGCTACTTTGGCTAGAATTATTAACATGCACCCAGCAGGGGCTAGAAACACAAGCTGTTCCTCATTGCAAGCTAGTGGGGAGTAGGATCCCAGGAAATTTGTCCCTGGCTGATTCTCAGAGACCCATAAATCCTGAACCCAAACATATTGACAGTAAGAATACCAGGGTTAGTTTTACCAAGTTCAAATGAGCACCCAGTGAAACTCACAGGGCTTCAAGACAGCCTGAGCGCAAAGATGAAGCACAACCCCACACAACACCCCCGCACAGAACCTGAGAGAGCTCTGGCCTTAACTACCTTCTTACCCCACTACTCCCAAGCAGCTAGTTACTCTGACACAGCAACGCACAACTACTACCTGCTTAAAGCAGGTGGTAAATGTTAGCAGAAAAGTCCTGGGAATTAAACAACACTGCATCGAATCACCATGTAACTATAGATGCAATAGGTTTTTCTCCATTGTTTGTACTTTAATTCTCAAGGCCAAGAATTAGAGATGGACATACTAACTGCAATAGGTATCTCCAAGCCAGTACTCCATGCTTAATTATATGAATCTCAGAATGAGGTCCTTAGTCAGTTACCACAAAACATCAAATGACTCCATCTGCCAGACAACTGGTAATAATTAGAGGTGTGCAGAACTCATTGAATTTGCCTTCACAGAATTCTGCAGGCTTACAAAAAAACTCAGCTATATTCATATAGCTTTGGATTGAATCAAGGAGTTGGAGTTCCGGCAACAGGCGGAATTAGGCATATCGCACTGCACCACAAACTGCACCAGGCGGCATGTTAGAAGGCGCAGCTACTCGAGTTGATTTTGGTGCCAATCAAGTAGATTTTCTACTTGAGCAGCAGCCTTCTGACACCAAATAGTCACAACCACACGCCTTTGAAAAATCTTGCTGGTTGGCCACCTAGCTACTGAAAATCACACTAGGTGATGCCAAATCTTGCTAACACTGCCAAACTTACTATTTTGGCACGCACATGAAAAAAAAGTCTGCCAAGTGGCAATTGGTGGAATTTGGCCACAACTCCAGGTTACAAGAGTAACGTGGAGTCACCAAAAGCTCAACAATTCCTGCCCGCAGAATAGAATATTTCGCCCACCCCTACTGGTAAGTCTACAGACCTAGAAGGAGAAAACAGCTAGTGAAAAACAACTTTCCAGTTTTTATCATTGAGCACCAAAATCATGAACCCATTACTTAGTGAATAAAACATAACCAGAAAATCACAATATGGCCATAGTAATATATCTGTGGTTTATTATCATAAACTGAGCCAGATTATGATCTGCAATAATAGTCCTGGACCCTTGTGTAAGCCGGACTGCTGAAAGTGCTAGGAGTCTATACCAATGGCAGAATGGTGTCAAAAGAAATGCTCATAACTCAACATAACATAACATAACATTACATAACATACCATCATCTCTTGGATGCCTCTGTAGCTTGAAGGCAACAATAATTTCCGTGTTAGCATTCTAAAATGTATTTAAGCCTATGTGTTGATTTCTTCCTGTGCATATTATGTCATAAGATGTGTTTCATTCGAGAACTACCAGGGTTGATATATGGTTCTGCTGTATTACGTGTCGTGATCTTTGTGCAAAGTTAATAGTAAATTTGATGTATGGGCAGTGGTTGTGTCTCTTTTTCCTTAATTATGTTCACTGATTATTGGTTTTGAACACCGTCCTTCATGCTACATACATTTTTCTTGCCTGCAAGTTGCTCCATGAGCTAGTCAATATAATTGGGTTGGCTTAGTCAAATAAAGCAACTCTTTTTTAGAATGGAAATGGTTTACATTCTCAAGCCATCTACCACTGAATGTGTCAGGCGAATTGCAGGGCATTATACATCATTATATTTAAGTCACACTTGCATATATCTTTAGAAAAAGCCCTCTACATTTGATATGGAATATATATATATATATATATGGGTGGTTTGCACATCTGACTTACTTTATTACAACAAAAGGTATCTAACTCCGCAGACTCTTTTTCTCCCTGGGGACTTTTTATTTCTGCCACTTTTAACGGATTTGAAAGAAACAATAAGTGTTATGTATTTACTCACCTTTTATATTTCATGTACTAAAATTGTGTACCTTTTTAAGAATGGGGACGGTAGCATATACCCCTACATTTCCCAATCCGTTTAAGAGAAAGGGTATAGCAAGTAGATTTCTGAAGCACCATCATAGATTGTGCTATAACTCGAAGCAGATGAACATGCGCTACCTTACTTTAAATTGCTATGTTGTCACAAGTTATGATGACTTTTCTCAACCTACTCCTAGGGAGGTGTGCGGTAGGAGTGTCAATGGGCCTTGACTCAAATTTCCTATCAAAATCAAGCCTAAACAATCAGACAGAAAGGGAGACAATAGTTCTTCATTCACTAATGCACAAGGGTTTACTTCGGAGTAATTGGGAGCAAGTTAAATCATTAGCTGAGTTCACGCAGATTCAATGATGAAAACCCACAGTCAATGAACTGTAATTTATTTGAAAGAAAAATACTGGAAATATAAAAGGTTCAGTTGGACAAGAGGTTGGCATCGGTAGGTGTGCCTTACTTGTGAAATACTCCTTTTACAAGGGTAAATCAGGATTAATACAGGAAAAACTAACCGCAAAATCTTTATGAACAGGGCCCAACTTCGTATTAACTCAATTAGAATGAGCTAACAATTTATAGAGTACATGAATGAATAAAAGATAAATTCTTCAGCATCAGCATAGAATGAACCAATTCTCTGTAGATTAAATGAACAAATTAAAAGGGACAAATGTAATAATCTGTAGGAACAATAAATATGAGTAATTGGTGAAATAGCATTTTTAATAATGTAAATGTTAGACTTTGGAGTTTGGGTAGGGTCAGCATCAATCTTTTTGCCTCCTGCCTCCTACTTTTTCTGACCTGTTGCTGTCGGGTTTTGAACTCTGCACACCTTACCACTGCTAACCTGTGCTAAAGTGCATTTGCTCCCTGTGTAAATTGTATGGTTAATTGGTTTATCCATGATTGGCATATTTGGTTTACTAGTAAGTCCCTAGTACAGTGCACTAGAGGTACCCATGGCCTGTAACTCAAATTCTACTTGTGGGCCTGCAGCACTGGTTGTGCCACCAACATAAGTAGCTCTGTAATCATGTCTCAGACCTGCCACTGCAGTGTCTGTGTGTGCAGTTTTAAAATTGTGAATTAGACCTCGCAAGTGTAACCACTTGCCAGGCCTAAGCCTTCCATTTTCTTACATGTAAGGCACCCCTAAGGTAGGCCCTAGGTAGCCCCAAGGTCAGGGTGCAGGGTATGGTTAAGGTAGGACATATAGTAATGTTTTTTATATTTCCTGACAGTGAAATGTTGCTAAATTCATTTTTCAGTGTTGCAAGTCCTGTCCCTCTCATAGGTTAACATGGGGGCTACCTTTAAATCAGTCCCTTTGGGAGCGGATGGACATGTGGAGTTTGGGGTCTCTGAGCTCACAATTTAAAAATACATCTTTTAGTAAAGTTGATTTTAAGATTGTGTGTTTGAAAATGCCACTTTTAGAAAGTGAGCATTTTCTTGCCTATACCATTTCTGTGACCCTGCCTGTTTGTGGATTCCCTGTCTGGGTCAGTTTGACAGTTTGGCTGTTTGCACCTCACACTAGACAGTGACACAAAGGGAGCTGGGGTGTAGTCTGCATTTCCTGATCAGCCATCTGTGCTAGGAGGGAGGGGAGGAGTGGTCACTCACACCTGAAAGGGCTGTGCCTGCCCACACACAATGCAGTCTCCAACCCCCTGGTGAGTGTCTGGGGCCTGGCATGGGCAAGGCAGGATTTCACATTCAAGAGAGACTTTACTTTGAAGTAGGCCTTCTACAAAGGAGAAATTGGGTATAAGAAGGGCACCAAGAAACACTGACTTTAGAAAACTTCTGGAAACCTAGAGGAACCTCTGCCTGGAGAAGAGCTGGAGAGCAGAGGAAGAAGAGCTGCCCTGCCTGTGACTGTGCTTTGTGAAGCTATCCTGCAGTTGCTGCTTCTGCCAGAGGAAGAGGACAAAGATTGGACTTTGTGTGCCTTCCATCTTGTGAAGATCTCCAAGGGCTTTATTTAGAGCTTCCCTCCTGTTGTTTGAAGTTTCAGGGACAGCAAAGACTTCTCTCTGCCAGCACCTGGAGTCTCTGGAGAGACTTCTACTCTGCCCTGTGGTGCCCATCCAGTTCCTGGGACATTGAAAAGAGAAGCTGATAGCCTAAGAGGAAGAAATCCACGCACAGCATGCCATGTGGGGAAAAGATCGATGCAACTCTGATCTGAGGCAAGGAAATCGACGCCCTGCCAGCTTCACGGCTGAAAATTGATGCTTGCCTGTAACGTGACCGAATAATCAAAGCACGGAGCTGGAGAAACGACACACAGCATTGCTTAAGGAGGCTGGGAGATCGCAACCCGCGCTGCGTGGTTTTTAGATCATCGTGCGTCTGGATTTCCGATGCAAACACTGCAGGGGTGTAAAAACAATGCAGGGCCTGACCGGACCGAGATTGCTGACTGGACCGACGCATCAATCTCCTGCGGAGAGAAGAAATGACGCACCCCGACCTGACGAAGGGAGAAACAATGCAAGGTCTCGCTCGTGAGTGAAATCGACGCATCGCAAGCCCTTTTATACGCACACTCGCCCGTGCAGGGTTATTTTTGACACACCCAAGGTACATTTTCATGATGACAGTGTTAGTGTGTGTTTTAAACTACATACAGACTCTTTTTGCTTTTTAATTGATAACTTGACTTGTGTATTGTGGATTTTTGTCATTTTTGTCTTGTTTTGTTTAGATAAATAGTTCCTATTTTTCTAAACCTGTGTTGTGTCATTTTGTAGTTTTTTCATTAAGTTACTGTGTGTGTTGGTACAAATTTTTTACACCTAGCACTCTGAAGTTAAGCCTACTGCTCTGCCAAGCTACCAAGGGGGTAAGCAGCGGTTAGCTGAGGGTGATTCTTTTTTACCCTGACTAGAGTGATGGTCCTTGCTTGAACAGGGGGGTAACCTGACTGTCAACCAAAGACCCCATTTCTAACAGTAAAGATTTGACTAGGACTGATTGCTGGATTGGATCAAACCAAATGCCTTGTGACAAGATGGTGGCGATGACTTCACCCAATTGAAAAACTCTTTGGGTGACAGGAAATGAAAAAATAGACTAACTCTGGATGAAGATACTTTCTTCATGTGTTGGGGTCAGATATTGATTGGTGGTTTCCCACACTGTCTGAATTTAAGAAGGTGCTAAAAGTGTCACATAGATTGGGTTGTGAAAACTGGGGTAACTTGTTAAAAAAACGTAGCAAGAACCGTTGTAAACTGAACAAAGATAGCCATAATAAGTTTTAAAAAATGTGGGACAAAATATATTCAGCTGGCAAATAATTTTTTATTCTCTTTATTGTTCTTCAAAGCTTTGAGTATTTTCTATCTACTGTGTGCAGTTTCTGGTTAAAGACTTTTCAGCTCAGATTTTAAGTTGGGTGCCATTACCCACTGATTTTGGGAGACTGTGCTGAATCCAGAGGTGAATTCAGTACTAATAGAATGTACTTTCTCGGAATATTCCTATGGCGTTAGAAATTCACCAGCAATTATTTTTTTAATTTATAACTCCCTGCTAGTACCCAATTGGAAATCAGGCCACTTTCCATTCATGTTTGTTTTTTCTATTTAGCCTAGATTAAAATGTACCATTAACAACAGTCGTCTATGCAAATCTAATCAATTCTTTAATGAGGCTTTTCTTGAAGCCCATCTGAAACACATAAACAATCTGAAATTACTTTGTTAAAGAGAAAGACGGCATTCCAATTACTTCATAATTCAAGTGTTTGGATTATTTTGAAGATCTACAATTATTTTAATTGACGGTGTGTTCTGGGAAGAGTAATTGATTTGAGTGTTTTCTTTTCTCGCGTTTTTTTTAAAGTGAACTAAGCCAAGTTTGAAGTCTTAGTTCGAGAAAAAAAGGTATTATTTTTCCTTCTCTAAAGCTTGTTTCTGTTCAGTTGAACATAAATAATTAATTGAAAAACACAAACTTTACAAACATAATAACTGACAGTAAAATTAAACAATCTTCAAAAATGTATACACTTATATTTCAAAGCACATTAAAACAGTATAAATATGTATATACGGCATAACAATTGCACATTCCATCCTATTTGCAAAAAACAAACTACATAATTTTCATAAAATAAACACCTAGCTCTTAAAAAAAATAAAGAAGTCCTAAAGTTTTAAGTAAACAGAATAATATAACTAAGTGTAACTGTATGAGTCTCTATGCATCCTATTGAGTCACTGTAAGTCGTACAGAGTTTTTCAGCAGTGCTTACAGATGTGGTATGTCTACATTAATCCAAGTTCAGCACCTCAAAATATGAGAAAATCAATACCAAATCATGTTTTCTCCCACACTGAGTTGTGCAACCCAGAGTGGTGCAGTTTCTCTCGAAAACATCTTTTGCTTGGTATTACCTAGCGAACATTGTGCATGGTAAACACACATGATGCGGTAATTACTGAACATGTTAGAATCCTAAATCCGATGTAAATACCAATTGCATCACAAGGGATTCCTGCAAGCATCACAATGAGGGATTTAATGGATAGGTGAGCTAGTTTTACATTTCAGAGAGCGCTTCAAGTGATTTTTCACCATGGAACAATTTCATTAAGAAGGAGGGTGAACACATCGGTGCAACCTTGCAATTATCATTCTCCTTGTCACAGCGCTTGCTGATAACCAAAAATAAAACTTCCTATTTGAAAGACTACATCAGATTTACAGACAAAGTTTTCCCTCTTGTGACTTTTATCCAAGTTTGAGGAAAATGGTCCATGGCAGACATGGAAATTATTCCAGTGCAATCCATTGCAGGTCAATGGCTCTCATATGTCCAGTGGTTGTTTATGCCAACAGAAAACCATTGCAATGGTCAGTCAGTGTCAAGTAACGAGGCCCCAAAACATTGTGAAGCCCTAGTGTGCAATCAGTAAGGTGGCAATCTGTAATCAATAACTGCATGTCACACTGACCGAAAGTTCAGAGAAGAAGTGATATGTTTCTAGTAGTGCTTGTTACTTGCGCAAGGACTTGGAGATCCAACTCCACTGGATATCCCTATAGCCCTTCACTCCTAGTTCTGGTTGCCAACCAATAGCTCCCCTCTTCAGTGATTTGGGTTCCGGAGCACATTTGTGTGGTAGTTTATTATGTTTTGACACTTTATCAGCAGCACTGAGTGAAGCCGACTGAGCTATCATTCTGAAATCTTCAGCTGAAGGGAAACTACAGATATGGACAGATATATGACAACATTTTAGAATCATTTATATCATTCATTGACTGAGACTTAAAAACTTCATGTTAATATACTTTAAATTTGCCCAAGGAGAGAAAGGCATACTGTAATTGTACTTTTCATATGAATGTGGTGCATGGTCAGTCTATAGGCCCCCCTGCCTAGCCCCATCAGAATGTGCACTGTCTGCTTAGCAGACAGTGCACATTACGATAGGGCCAGTGTGCTACAGTATTGGCCTCTGCTCTATTAAGCGAGCCAAGATCAATGCTGTAGCACTGTTCCTGTTGGTCAGCCGAGGGGGAACATTTTAATACACTTAGGGGGGGCACCACCGCCATGGCTGTGGTGTCCTCCCCACGAGTTTAGCGGTCCGCTCATCTGACTGCCAAACTCGAAAAGAGGCCTTTAGTCTTTTTATTAAATAAGACTCTACTAGGACACATTTTATAACATGTTTTTATGGTGTCTAATTTTCATGAGTTACAATTCTGCATTCCGTATTCAGCCACTGGCTTGCCTGGCTGAACTCCCTTCAAACTTTGGCTGGATGGTCTGCACCATACCTTTAGGATGAATCCATGTATACATTTTCTACCAATTTTTCCTTTTATTATGTATGCTGCCAGGTGCCCATTTTCAAAAAATGAAGGAAACGCTTAAACGTCGGTGCAAGTAAAGCTGATGATTAACACAATTGATATGTCTCGAAATCCACTTGGCAGGGAATTATTTGCTCTTTGGTCCCCCAGCACACTATTTAAAAATTTAAATCAGTGGCTGAATTGTAAATAGAAGAGTCTCTTGCTCACGGCAAAAGATCCAGGTATTTAGCCTCAAGTTTGCAAAAAACTCTTACAAAAGTGGGCAACACTATTTTCTTCTTAAACCCGAGGGAGGGCAGAAAAACAAGGCAGATGTCATGATAATCATACTTTCTACTAAATCATATTACTGGGGCAAAGTTGTTACTTGAGACTCTAAACTCGACTGTTTCAGAATCTGTAATAGTCAAAGAATCTCATTTAGACACTGGTAAATAATAAATTGCAGCTGGGAGCTATACCAAGCTTGGTTGAGGGAGATGGGCTGGGAGTGGCCAAAAATCTTTGTACCTGTTCTAGAACAGAATCCACAACATTTCTTAGGTCACTATTTCCGAGGCAAGCTGAATAATTGGTGAAAGTGTTTATATTTTACCCTTGAATAGCAAAGGCTGAGTTTTAAACTTAGGGTGTGATTTAGAGTTTGGCGGGACCTAGTCCATCTGGCAGGGTGGGTAATAACATTACGTCTGCCACCATGATGGACTACCTCTTGCTAACTTTAGAGATCACTAGCGGCCCGCAGTGATCTCGGTGCCATCTAATAAACCACTGTCACAACAGTTCCTCTTAAGTTAACAAAGGTTTGGTGGACGGCCACTGTTGATTTTTTGCTTAAAAAAAATACATATTGGCAAAAATGTGAAATTTTGATTTGATCACCATTGAATCTGTTCCACAATGAGAAATTTCTAATTTGTGCACTTTTAAAAGCAGGTGAGGAGACTGTAATTTAAAGATATCTATTACCAAAGTACTTGTGTGCATATTTTCAGGGCCACTAGCATTATGAGATTCTATGGCTGCTGCGTTTTTCACACAACTAGGGATTTACCACATTTTCCACATAATCCATCATCTGCTGCAAAATCTGCAAATTTTAGCAGATACAAATGTGTTTCTAACTCAAACAGATCAAAAGGTGCTAAAATTGAGACGGTCATTGTTGTCCTGCAGTGGAAGATAATTTGAAATAGTTGAATGGTCAACTTTCAGTTGCGTATTGTTGGATTAGGATGTTAGACTGGTACTAAAGCAGTGTTAACGTACGAAAATTGCAAACATTATCAAGAAAATACTATAAAAATTTTGCAGTATTAGACTGCATAATTTGCTTTTTCTTGCCTCATATTTTATTGGCCTCGGCCCCATAATTTCTCAGTCCTCTGATTCAAAATGTCAGGTGCTCTGCATGTACTGTAGGGCATGCATTCGGACCTGGACAAGCTTCATCTATGGAATAATCATATTAAACAGAATTAGCCCGTATTTGATATCAGGGCCTATATCATCTCTTAAAACACAATTTCAATCACACTTCGTCCATTGACAAAGAAGGTGTGTTCTTAAAATTATTGTGACTAAGCTGTCACCTTCATGAAGGGAGGTGATGTTGTTCTGCAGCAATAGGAACTGGCGAACTGCCTTGTGCAGTATGCCCGCATCAGTGGCAAACCTGTGATTAATTCCGAAGGACATTTCATAATGATTACTCCGTGATATATGCAATGTCTCAGAAACCCCAGAGCAGCAAAAAGTACAAATTGCAGCAATTTAATCAGTGGCTGAGAGTTAATTGTATTGTAATGCATGTATTGTCTACCTTTGGGAAAGATTATCTCCATTAGATTTGATATTTATTCCGTGCATGCACACTAAAGTGCTTTGCCACTCATCAAAGGAGATCAGGCAAATAATAACACAACTAATCAGAAAGGATGCTCCCTTCTCAGACAATTGTGTGTATTATTCAAAACGCATTAGCAGCTCGACGAAGTTTTATAATAACAATGCTAATAAAAATAAGCCCTGGGGATCACGATTTTCCTAAAAATGCCATTGTGCTGTCTAAAGCTTTCAGCTGAAGAGAAGCCATTCATTGGACAGACTGCTCGCGCAGCAGGAGGTTATGAACGATTCCACTTTAGTTGCTATACTATCCAATGAATTATCCATACCCTATATTTACTGGTCAGCCCATGGCGGATGTGAATTGAAAGAAATGGACGCAACCAAGCCAGGTATCCGCTAATCAGCCTGCAGCCGATGTGAATAAATGAATGCAACCGAACCATTTTTTCACTGGTCAGCCCATATCCGATGCAAAAAATGGACGCTGTCATTCTAAGAAAGTGAAATAGGCGTTTCCGTGACTCGACAACAGACAGCAGGTGATCCAGAGTTACCGAAGCGATATTATCAAGACAAAACCAGTGAGATAAATGACTACTGTTTTGGATAGCCTTCAAGCTGGTAACATATCTGATCCTTTTTGACGCCAAAGGACCAATACACTTCAAGACTGAATCCTAAATGTTTGGGAATCATTATAATGACATAGGCTCAAGCCAATTATTTCTCCAAATTAACCATCAATAACTCGTTATTCAGGGTATCTTCACCAAAGTCGCATGATCAGAAGAATTGCAAACTTCATATTGCGAGCAGGTAGAGATATACTGCGTACACTCAAATTAATGTTAATTTAAATACCATTATAATAGTAAAGTAGGAATTTAGATTATAATTTTTAAAATGCCACATTTTAGAAAGCTGGCATTTTCCTGCCCAAATTTTCTAAGGCCTTTCTAGGAGTTTCCAGTTGCCTAGGCCTGTCAATGGTTCCCCCAACACAAATGTTTATTAGGCCCCGATAGTGAACAATCAGACCTGCATGTATCTGGGAGAGGATCTTCCTGGCAGGATGGCAGGGGAGGAGCTGTATCTTGCCCTGATTGCATTTTAAAGGACCTTGCCCAGAACACACACAAAGAAACCTGACACCAGTCCTGCACTTGTCTTTGCTCTCCTAGAAAGTTCAGAAACAAATCCATGTGAAGAACTGACCGGAACTAGTTTTGAGTGTATGTTGGGAATTTCCCTACATAAAGGGTGCATATAAGTATTAAAGTAGGACCTTCAGATCCACTCATCAGACAACTCCTGGAGCTGTGGAAGATTCAGAAGGAGGGCTGCCCTACTGGTACATGAATGGCCAGTTGCTGGAAGGACCACCTTGTTATCTGATGTAAGAAGAGTGAACGTGCTTGCTTTGATCCCAGGCAACCCAGAATGACTTCAAAGGTCAGCACACAGACCTCTTGTGTGACCTACAGGGGCACAACAAGCTTCTAGAGGCTTCCCTGCACTGCCCAGCCAGCTGGCCAGCACCAACTGCATCTGCAACTGGACCTGCCTGAGCCCTGCTCGACTCTGCTGGCCTCTGCTGGAGTGAATTCCTGCCTCCAAAGAGGTGCCCAACAGGTCCTTCACCCTTGGTATGGTTTCAGTTGAGCCCCTCTCCAAAGAACAGCAGAAATCCTGTTCGCAAATGCAACCCGCCCCTTCACAACCAGGTCTTGGTGCCTGCACCACCTGCCAGTTCTGGCGGACCATTCGCGCTACATCGACAACCATTTGCAACACTCTCCCTACTCCAATTTTTTGCACTGGACTTTGAAGGTAACTCTTTCAGCAGGACCAACTGGGTCCCTGGTCCCAGGCTCCATCGCGGTCGGTCCAAATTTGTGACTTTCACCCCATCTCGCACAACCAGATAACTGTTGCTTTGTGCTTTTATTCACTTTACCGTCATGAAATCTTTTAAATTTCCTATCTCTTGTTCTACTGATTAGATTTTGTCAACTTAGTGTCAAATAATATATTCAGTTTTAGTCTATTTACCTAATTTGATGTAGGATTTTTCTTGTGTTATGTTTTCACTTAATTACTGTCTGAAGTGCTGCATTAATACTTTACACATCGCTTCAAGGCAAAGCCTAACAACGTTTGTGCCAAGCTACCAGAGTGTTGAGGACAGGCAAATTTGGGGTTTTCTTGTGTCTCATCCTGACAGAGATTGTGGTTGCTGCTCCTCAAACGGTAACCCAATTTCCAACAGTGACATTTGTGGTTCACCTTGACAATGACTGTAGATTTTCCCTGACCGAGGCTTCCTCCTCTCCTCAAGTAACAACCCAATTTCTTACATTGAGCAGTCGCTGCATCCAATGGGAATGAATTGGTGTTTGGTACTTTTTGAATTAGACGTTCTGTGTATGGGATTCTCCCTCCAGACCGCTAAGTAAGAGTGAAGACCACTTCTCCCCCAGGAAAGTACTTGAGATTTAGCTTTTTGCTGAACCTGTTGTGCAATGAGCCCAATAGTCACTGCTCTTTTCCCCATCAGTTTGTTTATTAGTGTTAAGCAACCCTCCTATGGATATTGACTCTAGTAATCTAAGGTATATAACATAATAATAAAACAGTGGTTGTCACTACCACTAAGGTGCACCATGAATTTCTCTTATTTCTCTGAAAGTATGAGTAATGTTTCCCAGTCACAAATATGAACCTTTACAGGGATAGATCCAGTTTCTTTCATCGCATTCTGCTAGCTGCACCACAATGGTCCTGCTTACAAATTAAGGGCTAAATCCAAATACAGGGATGAGAATTACAAGTTGTGATATAATTCTCATTGCCTTGCAGTTTTTCCCTGGCAGATCTTAAAGAACAAACATAATGCAATTTTGCAGAAAAGGGACCCAGAAAAAGATAAAGCATGTGAAATCCAGTGCATTGCTGATCTATAGACACATCAAACATATAAAAACATCTCATTCAGTGTATCTCTCCAAGAAATAGCCAAATGAGCGTCTCTCCCTGCCAGGTGTTAATCTTCTAATATGAAACCTCTGTTAGATACGGGTAGGCTTTTTTTCCCATTCAGCCTGACTAATGAGGCCATAAGTGGATTGTGAACTGAATATCCTTGTGTATAATACAGCATTCATTAAAAGGATTTAGGCATGCTACGTACCCAAACGGCTCCTAAAGTCCATTTTCAGTAACACAATTATGTTACATTTGTACTGCCATTGTTCTAGTAATGCCGATTCATTTGTAGAGTAAAAATAACATGTCCTTTTATAACAGTTATTTTTCTTATTTACTAACCAGGCTTACTTATGGAAACTTCAAAAACATTTGAAAACATTTATATAAAAATAATGTCCTAAATATTTGAGGATTGCCAAATGTGCCTATGTTACAACAGACATAGAACCTCATTTACGAGGCCCTAGTGGCACAGTGCACCATCGGAGCGCCATTTTTTGATGCTCCAGTGGCGCATTGTGCCAGCCCATATTTACAAGGCCATGCAAAGCCACCTTGCATGGCTTTTCATGTCCTTGTAAATATGGAAATGTTTCATGCATAACACTGCCTGAATAGAATGTTCCATGGGTGTTGCTTTGGGTGTTCCCATGCAACACCCATAGAACCTGAAGGAATCTGATGCATTCCTCGATTTACAAGTCTAAGAATACGTCAGATTCCTATGCCACCTCAGCTGTGGCATAAGAATGACACAGCAGAGAGAAATATCTTTATTTCTCCTTGCTTTTTCCTCTTTCTACGTGTGCTGCATTTTGCAGCACACATAGAAAAAAGAAACACCTCTTGCGTCCCTTCCTGCACAAAAACAATCATTCCCGCAATGCAGATGCTAGCGCATTGGTCCTTAATAAGTAAACTTACAAGGTGACGCATATAGGTCGATGAAGCTTTTGATTCGCATGGAGTATCCTAGTCACACTGTGACAAGTGTACACAATAATCAAATGCTCAGCTTCAAATAACATTAGTCAAGCATTAACAATTAATCAAGAATACCAAGTAATAGATGCACCATGCCCCTACAGTAATGAATAACCATACCTCAAAAGATTTGTTTAGTAGTTTTATTGCCCTTTGGTTACAATACTAAGTCATGAGGTTAATTCAAAACTTTATTCAATTCAATAAACACGATTAGTCAATCAGACGATGCTATGAACATAATCTAATCAAAGCTTGTACCAAAATACATTCTAGAGCATTAGCATATATCAACCAGAAGAGCAATCCCAATAACCCAGTTTGTGGCATATGTTCAGCAGAATTTTGTCCATCAATCAATTGTCACATTTCATGTCAAGTTCTGTCTTATAGAGTAACCTTAGCTAAACCAGATCAGCATTATCATGTGGGGCATCATGCGTAAACAATTTAGAACACTAATTTGAAGAAAAACATCTAACTATGGATCACTATATAGACAGCGCAGTTGGTACCTACAAAAGCAAAGCAAAGCAAAGCAATACAGTCACATTGTCATATCTACCTATCCTCGGTACGGGTCAGCAACAGAATCAGCCTAAGTCGTCAGGTCATCAGACAATCAGCAATGCATCAGGCTCTCAGTCAGAGAGACAAGCCCAATGACAGAATCTCGAGTCACCTCTGAAATATCGATAAAGTCTGCTCATGCAAACTCTCTCCTAGCATCTCTGAAACTATCTCCTCTGTCACGTTGTTATATCAAAGTCACCCAGACTATCCCCTAATTCCTAATTTGTCAATTGGTCGTACGGTATTTACTTAGCCAATGAATAAAACACACCAAATCTATTGATTCTAATATTTCATAGTTCTCAGACTGTTGATTGGTCCATCTTGCAATGTCTTCATCATCCGGCTCGTCATGTATCGAAAATGTTGCATCTTCTTCTTCAGTCAGTGTCTTCATTGTTCGAGTCCTGGAAAAGTACACCCAGTACGACTTGCACAACAGTTGCTACAATTGTGACTCTACCATCTCCTCTCCGTCGATTCACATGAAGGCTCCCTACTAAGCAGATTTTATAAAACAATGGGCAGTTCACGGTTAGTTCAGCTCACCGATGTTTTTCGTTTTACTATTAGAAACACAGATTCTGCGATGAGGCCTTGTAAGACTAGGCCAAGACAATTGGTAAGTTAAGGCACTAAGGGCCAGATGTAGGAAAATCCAATTTTCCGACTTGCAAATTGCGAGTCTGACCAACTCGCAATTTGCAAGTCGCAAAATTGGATGCAGAATGGTGTCTCAGACACCTTCTGCGACTTACTATGGGGTCGCAAAGACCCACCTCATCAATATTCATGAGGTGGATCGCATTTTGCGACCCCATAGCGAGTCCCTGCACTCACAGGGACGGTGGCCTGCTGTAGTCAGCAGACCTCCATGTCTGTGACTGATTTATAAATAAAGCAGTTTTTTCATTTTGCAGCCCGTTTTCCTTAAAGGAAAACGAGTTGCAAAATGAAAAGTAAACCAAAACCATTTGGTTTCGTTTTTTTCAGAGTAGTCAGTGGTCCATAGGACCACTGCCTGCTCTGAAAAAATATTTTTGTCGACATTCACAAAGGGGAAGGGGTCCCATGGGACCCCTTCCCTTTTGTGAATGAGTTACCACCAGTGTGACACTGGTGGTAACTGCGAGTTGGTTTGCGACCGCGAACTCTGAAATGCGATGCGAGTCGCAAATAGGAAGGGAACACCCCTTCCTAATTGCGAGTCGCATTCCCAAATTGCGAGTCGGTACCGACTCGCAATTTGGGAATGAGCATCGCGTTCGGCCATTTGCATGCCACAAACTGCGATTTTTGCAGTTTGCGACATGCAAACGGCTTACTACATCTGGCCCATAATTGATAAAACATAGGTTATATCTTTCAAAATTTCATATTACTACATTACTTTTATTACATTTTCTTCATTTAAGTATAAGTTAGTCTTCTTTTAATATCTATGATAACATTGGCAGCCACAGTCCGTGGTCACAATTTCAAATGTGCACATTATTTTCAGCATTATTCATTTTTCTACTCATTTCATTACATAAGCATTGATGAATAATTTCTACTTAATACATTTGCGTTAACACAGGCATCCTTGTTCCATGGTGCTAGGGTGCCTGCATCAGCTGGGCAGCAATTTGTGCGCCAGCGCATGGGGAGAGGACATTAAGGCACTGTATCTTGTAGATACAGCACATTTCTGCACTTTCCTGGTGGCGCAGGGTGGCACAGCAAGGCACTTGCTGTACTGCCCTGCACCATGGGGCACGTAAATGAGGCCCAAAATGTTCAAGTCCTGGTCTTTAAGTAATTCATCCTGGGATATGTGGTGTTGGTAGACATGAACTGTGCTGTGGTAGCAGACTAGATTAGTTTGTAAATTAAAGTTTGAGGCTGAAGCATTATTTTCTGGGTGGTATGGGCTAATATGGTGGGTTTAGAAACAAATACACCCCTGAAAAAGGAATAAATGATGTAGTATTGCAGAGAAAACTCCTTAATTAACAAGGAACTTTGCAGGCAATACTACCCAGTGTCTATGTCGTGTGCCAGCAATGCACTGCCAGTATCAGCTCAGTAGCTCATCAGTGCATAGGTGTTAGAGCTCAGCTGACCTCTGACCTATCTGTGCCTTCCCTCCCAACAATGAGCTTCCCTAAAGCTGTGCCCTGTTATGGAGAATATACATTCAGCAGAGCCCTGTTAGGGATCACTGACAGAATATCAGAAACAGAAACATTGTGTGGACTTTATATTGAGTCAAAAATGTTGAGAACGAAAATATTGAGCCAATAAGTGCAAATAGGTAAGTATAGATTTACCGTATACTCCACATCTGCATGCCTTGAAGATATATATTGTCAAGGTACATATATTTGGAGGTATGAATAGTAAAACTTTGTTTACCTATAATGTGCAAAGATGAGTTTTGGTTGTTGTATCTCCAACTTTTTGCCTTGAAAATTATGTGGTTTCAAACTATAAGTGCCCTGGGCCCTGCTGAACAGGTTCCCAGGGCCAAATCTATTTCCCCAAAACAGTACTATGTTTGGAACTTCAGCCACCTTTGTGAGTCCTAAGTAAATGGTACCCCTGGTACCTAGGGCATTGGTACTGAAGAGAGCCCCCCGGAGCTGCAGCACCAATTTTGCCACTCTGTGAGACTCCACACCATCCACATGCAGACTGCCACTGCAAGTGCACGACAAGGTGAATCTAGAAGTTTCATACTTGACATGGCACTCACCCGGAGTACTATGTCCACTAACACTGCATGCAAAATAGGTAAGTCACCCCTCTGGCAGGCAGTGGCAGCCACTGCAAATCTCAGGGGGAGGGACAAGAAGGGACAGAGAGGTGGGGAAAAAAACTGACCTTATCACCTTCTCCGTCTCCTGCCGCCTCAAGCTCCTCTTCCCTCCATGTGGTGCCCCAGCATTCACTAGGACAAATTCTGGTGCTGCTTACATGCTAACCATAGCATGTAAGATGAGACAGGATTGGTCTGAGAGGTAGTAACTGCCACTCAGACAGAAGCCCGGGGTCTGTGCAGTTTCTCCTGCCAAGCTGTGTATTCTGAGAAACCTAAGGGCGCAAGTGCGCATGTGTGTTTGGATGGCCTTAGAAGGCCGGCCAAACACATGTGCACTTAGTGCACTCTCCCCTCCTCCCCCCAACCATCTCCTGTGGCCAAGCCCCACCCCTCCACTGTACTGCTGGCTGAGCCAGCAGATGAAAAATGAAACAATAGTGGAACTATTGTTTCATTTTCATATCTCCTGGCTCTTGGCCAGGGTGTTGACGCTCCTTCGCTATAGCAATGGAGCTGCATCTGTTGGCATGCCTTACAGTCCTAAAGCAGGGTGGCCTACAATGCATGTGAGGGTTTATGTGTGCGTAAGCAAATATGTACCTACTGTGCCTTTGCAAAGCCTTAAGACATAGTACGTGTGCAGGGAAGCCATAGCAAATGCATGTGCTGGACACTTATCATTACGAGTTCTCTAGCTACACGATGGCCTATATAAACCCTGGGTTGTTTGGTATCAAACAACTCAGAATATTAAACCCACACTGATGCTAATGTTGGATATATTATTAAATGTACCCAGAGGGCACCTTAGAGGTGCCCCCTACAAAACAGATATGGCATGGGTGCTGACTGGTCTTAGCCAGTCTGCCACTACCAGACAGAAGTCTGGACTCCTGGGGTGAGAGCCTCTGCTCTCAGGAGCCAGAACACAAAGCCTTTCCTGGGTGGAGGTGTTACACCTGCTCCCCAGCACCCTGCATCAGCGGTCAGCTTCAAAGGCTTTAACACCTTTGAAACATGACTCCTGCCTTTGCTGCTAGCAGCAGATGGCCTCTGTTGGACTTGGCCCTTTTTTCAGGGTCATCCCCAAACTTTTAGATTCCTTCCTCCTATTTTTTTCTGACCAGTTTTTGTTGACTTTAGGACACTGGACACTTTACCACTGCAAACCAGTGTTAAAGTACATATGCTGTCTGCCTAAATTGTATTGATGGTTGGTTTATCCATGATTGGCCTATTTGATTTACTAGTAAGTCCCTATTAAAGTGGACTAGAGGTGCCCAGGGCCTGTAAATCAAATGCTACTCCTGGGTCTGCAGCACTGGTTGTGCCACCCACATGAATAGCCCTGTACATATGGTTCAGACCTGTCACTGCAGTGTCTGTGTGGGCAGTTATTAAACTGCCAATTCAACTTGGCGAGTGTACCCACTCGCCAAGCCGAAACCTTCCCTTTTATACATGTGAGGCACCCTAAGGTAGGCCCTAGGTATCCCCAGGGGCATGCCTATCTCTCTCATAGGTTAACATGGGGACTGCTTTTGAATATCTTTTAAGTGCAATTTCCTTTTGAAAGCAGATAGAGATTTTGAGTTTGGAGTCTCTGAACTCACAATTTAAAAATACATTATGGTAAAGTTGGTTTTTAGATTGACAGTTTGAGAATGCCATTTTTAGAAAGTGACATGTTGGAAATGGGGTCTTTGGTTGGCAGTCTGGTTACCCCTGTCCAAGCAAGGACCCTCTCTCTAGTCAGGGTAAGCCACACACAATCCAAATTATCCTGTGCCCACACTCTGGTAGCTTGGCACTGAGCAGTCAGGCTTAACGTAGAAGGCAATGTGT
Source organism: Pleurodeles waltl (assembly GCF_031143425.1). Taxonomy (NCBI): domain Eukaryota; kingdom Metazoa; phylum Chordata; class Amphibia; order Caudata; family Salamandridae; genus Pleurodeles; species Pleurodeles waltl. The sequence continues at coordinate 722,706,333 of NC_090446.1, read as the reverse complement.
AAAGTATTTGTGCAATAAATCATGCATTAACACATTATAAACACCACAAAAATACACCACATAGGTTTAGAAAAATATAGGATATTTATCTGATTAAATGCAGGTCAAAACAATCAAGATTTGATAAGTACACGTTGAGATATCACTTTAGAAAATGATAAAAAGAGTCTTAAGTTCTTAAAAACAGTAAGTGCCTCTTGCTAACACGAAGTACCTGGTTAGTGTCTAAATTATCCGCAAGGGGCCGCAGAGGAGGAGATGCGTGGAAAACGGGGAGATGTGCACCGGTTTCTCCGGGCGCACACAGACGATGCGTCGATAATTTTCACCCAGTGTGGGCCTTGCATCAATTTCCGGTGCCATGACTTGGATCCTTTTCGGGTTGCGGGGTATTTGGATGCCCCGGGTATGATGTGGAGAAATCCTGGGCATGCAGGACAAAGTCACAGGAGCTGTGTCAATCCAGTGGGCGATGCGGGTAAATTTCCACGGAGGCGCTGCATCGATTCATGTCACAGGAAGTCGGGCTGCGTCATTCCAGCTCGGCTATTCGTCGATTCAGTGGGTCATGCGTTGAAGTTCCGGTCGCAATGCTGGTGTTGCGACGATCTCCACTCGGGGATCCGGGCTGTGTCGTTCCAGTTTGGCGTGTGGTGATTTTCTCACCGCGACAAACCAACTGTGCTCTAGGGGTCCCTAACCCCTTGCAACCTCTATGCTCCAAGGGGATCCACCTAACTTACTGTTGGACCTGGCTTTTTGACAGGGACATCCCCAAACTTTTTGCCTCCTTCCTCCTATTTTTTCTGACCTGTTGTTGTTGGCTTTTGACCTCTGGGCACTTTACCACTGCTAACCAGTGCTAAAGTGCATATGCTCTCTGTGTAAATTGTACTACTGATTGGTTTATCCATGATTGACTATTTAATTTACTTGTAAGTCCCTGGTAGAGTGCACTACATGTGCCTAGGGCAGGTAGATTAAATGCTACTAGTGGGCCTGCAGCACTGGTTGTGCCACCCACCTCAGTAGCCCCTTAACCTTGTCTCAGGCCTGCCATTGCAAGGCCTGTGTGTGCAGTTTCACTGCCACTTCGACTTGGCATTTAAAGGTACTTGCCAAGCCTAGAACTCCCCTTTTTCTATACATAAGTCACCCCTAATGTGTGCCCTAGGTAACCCCTAGAGCAGGGTGCTGTGTGGGTAAAAGGTAGGACATGTACTTGTGTGGTTATATGTCCTGGTAGTGTAAAACTCCTAAATTCGTTTTTACACTACTGTGAGGCCTGCTCCCTTCATAGGCTAACATTGGGGCTGCTCTCATACATTGTTGAAGTGGCAGCTGCTGATCTGAAAGGAGCAGGAAGGTCATATTTAGTATGGCCAGAATGGTAATATAAAATCCTGCTGACTGGTGAAGTCGGATTTAATATTACTATTCTAGAAATGCCACTTTTGGAAAGTGAGCATTTCTTTGCACTAAAATCTTGTTGTGCCCTTCAATCCTCGTCTGGCTGGGTTTAGTTGACAGCTCCTTGTGCATTCACTCAGACACACCCCAAACACAGGGTACTCAGCCTCACTTGCATACATCTGCATTTTGAATGGGTCTTCCTGGGCTGGGAGGGTGGAGGGCCTGCCCTCACACAAAGGACTGCCACACCCCCTACTGGGACTCTGGCAGACAGGATTGAACTGAAAGGGGGCTTGGTGCATTTCTTAGACACTCTTTGAAGTCACCCCCACTTCAAAGGTACAACTTAGTATAAAACAGGGCCTCTGCCCTACCTCATCAGACACTTGCTGGAGAAGAAACCTGAACCAGAAACTACATCCTGCCAAGAAGAACTGCCTGGCTGCTCAAAGGACTCACCTGTCTGCTTTTCTACAAAGGACTGCTGCCTTGCTGTTGGCCTGCTGCCTTGCTGAACTCTTGTCTGGCTGTAAAAGTGCTCTCCAAGGGCTTTGATAGAGCTTGCCTCCTGTTCCCTGAAGTCTCAGGACCAAAAAGACTTCTCTCTTCCTCTTGGACGCTCCGTGCGCCGAACATTTCGACGCACAGCTTGTTCCGTGGCAAGAAAAGCGCCGCACACCGACGCTGATCAACGCGATGTCTTCGGGACGACCGAAACTTAGACGCACGGCCTCGCAAGGACAACGCCGCCCGACTCCGCAGGAGAAATCGACGCGACGCCTGCCGTGAGATCAAAACTTTGACGCACGGCCTCGCAAGGACAACGCCGCCCGACTTTCCAGGAGAAATCGACGCGACGCCTGCCGTGAGATCAAAACTTTGACGCACGGCCTCGCAAGGACAACGCCGCCCGACTCCGCCGGAGAAATCGACGCGACGCCTGCCGTGGGATCGAAACTTCGACGCGGAGCCCCGCAAAACGACGCGCAGCCGGAAAACAAGCAGGAAAATCCACGCACAGACCCGGGATATCTGGTACTCCCCGCAAACCACAGTAAGAGACTGTCCGCGCGCCGGAAGACGACGCCCGACTCCCCGCGTGGAAAATAACGACACAAGTCCGTGTGTGCTGAGGAGAAATCGACGCACACACCAGATTTCCACGCACCTCTTCTCCTGTGGCCCTCTGAGGAGATTTTCCACCAGAAACCAGGTACTTTGTGTTTGAAAGAGACTTTGGGGGTCATTCTAACTCTGGCGGGCGGCGGAGGCCGCCCGCCAGAGTTCCCCCCTCCAGAATACCGCACCGCGGTCAGTAGACCGCTGCGGTTATTCTGTGTTTCCCGCTGGGCTGGCGGGTGACCGCCAGAAGGCCGCCCGCCAGCCCAGCGGGAAACCCCCTTCCCACGAGGAAGCCGGCTCCGGATGGAGCCGGCGGAGTGGGAAGGTGCGACGGGTGCAGTTGCACCCGTCGCGAATTCCAGTGTCTGCTGAGCAGACACTGGAATTCAAAGTGGGGCCCTCTTACGGGGGCCCCTGCAGTGCCCATGCCATTGGCATGGGCACTGCAGGGGCCCCCAGGGGCCCCACGACACCCCATACCGCCATCCTGTTCCTGGCGGGCGAACCGCCAGGAACAGGATGGCGGTATGGGGTGTCTGAATCCCCATGGCGGATTCATGTGGGGAGCGGAAAACCGGCGGGAGACCGCCGGTTTTACTCTTCTGACCGCAGCCAAACCGCCGCGGTCAGAATGCCCTGCGGGGCACCGCCAGCTTGTTGGCGGTGCTTCCGCCGACCCTGGCCCCGACCCCCTTTGTTTACTTTCTAAAGACTTAAGACACTCTCTATCACTTTTCAGTGATATCTTTACAAATTCGTATTGCAACTTTGATCGTTTTGACCTGAAGATACCCAGATAAATATTATATATTTTTCTAAACACTGTGTGGTGTATTTTTGTGGTGTTATGCTATGGTGTTGTATGATTTATTGCACAAATGCTTTCCACATTGCCTTCTAAGTTAAGCCTGACTGCTCGTGCCAAGCTACCGGAGGGTGAGCACAGGCTGATTTTGGATTGTGTGTGACTTACCCTGACTAGAGTGAGGGTTCTTGCTTGGACAGAGGGCAACCTGACTGCCAACCAAAAACCCAATTTCTAACACTTACCTTTAAGTCCATCTGTGCAGGGTGTCTCCAAGTGGTCCCCTTCTTCATGGTGCACCAGCTCCATGACATTCAGTCGCTGCTCCCGCCAAAACCGGGAACTGCCCAAAATCCTCCAGCTGGTCCACAGGACATCTCGATCACCTTGACCTAGAAACAATAGGTGACACTTGTGAGACCACTGAATCCTATAGTGCGTAATCGCGCACAGCAGCAGAACCTTTCTAAATTTTGAAAAGTCATAACTTAAAAAGTACTTACCCGATTTTGATGATCTTGGTCTGAAAAAAAATTATAAAAATCTGAAGTATTTTTGTAAATTGGTCTTGAGTTATTCTTCTGAATATGTGCCTACGTTTGTTGATACTGGGAGTACAACAAATGCTTAGCACTTCTCCAAGAGAAGCCTAACTGCTCACCCACATTACCACAAAAAGTAGAGCATTAGGTGGTCTATTTTTTACCTCTGGTTACCAAGGTGGGGTTGTTTGGACTCTCTGCACAATGCACATCATTTTTGTACACTATATGGAGAGCCAGCCTCCTACATATAAAAAATTACTTCATGATATTTGTGTCACCGATAGTCTCAACACAGTATTTTGTTTCAGAATATTTCTGTTCCCGAAACTCTGTTTAAATACCTCATGTCAGTATATGTTCTGTTCCATCAGTGTTCTGTCAGAGGCTTATGAGTAGGCTAGATTTTGAAGCAGGGGTAAGTGGTGGCCTGTATTATTATACCGGCTGGTAGTTCCATACCTAAATTCAGCTAGTACAAACAAGTTATTCACATCGAGAACGGCGAATGCATGCCAACCAGGTTTTACTGATCAAAAATACATGTTTATTATCATTCTGACACGAGTAATCCACTCTTTCGATTGGTGGTAAACGGGTGTTGGAGACTGCACTGGGTGATGGGTGGATGGTTGGTAAAATGTCCAGGGCCAGCAGAAACTCTTAACTGTGAAGGGAACATTTCATGATCCTTCCATGAATCCTTAGCAATCTGGCTGGCCAGGCAGTGCCCATGATTGCATTCTCTAGCCCAGACATGCTCGAGGTTTTATTAGGTGTACTCTGCATCTGGTAAAATTAGGTCCAGCATTCCCACACCAGTTAATCCTAAGAATGGGAACACTAGTGAACTTATTTTTGGGAAGAGCACTAGCCCTTCTGGGGGTACTCCTGTACCCCATTTATATGACTCCAGCAGTGTGAGCTTCCACCCTCTATGTTGCTACTACAGTGTACGTATAGTATACGACTCCATCAATGTGAGCTTCTGCCGACTACGTTACTACTACTGTGTGGGAATTCAACAGTGTGAGCTTCTTTCGGCTTTGGTGCTTCTACAGTGTGAATACAGTACATTAATCCAGAAGTCTGAGCTTAATCCGGCCATGTTATTTTTACGTTGGGCATGTAGATTATTACTGCAGCTGTGTGACCTTCCACCAGCTATGTTAATAAAACAGTGGACATACAGTATGGAAATTCAGAAGTCTGGGTTTCCTCCAGCTATGGTATTTTTACACTGTGCCTATAGTCTGTGAATCTCGAAGTGCAAGCTTCCTCTTTCTATAGTAACTCTACGGTGTGCCTATAGTATGTGAATCTTGAAGTGTCAGCTTCCTCCAGCTACAGCACTTCCACAGTATGCATAGAGTGTATAACTCCATCAGTGTGAGCTTCCGCCAGCTGTGGTACATCTACAGTGTGCATGTAGTATATGACCCCAGGAGTGTCAGCTTCCACTGGGTAAGTTACTACTACAGCGTACATACAGTATGGAAATCCAGAAGTGTGAGCTTTCTTCAGCTGCAGAACTTCTACAGTGTACACAGAGTATAGAGCACTCTCACTAGGCGTGTCTTCCAGCAATGTTCTGCTACAGTGTACATAGCAACATGGCACTAGACCAGTATGAGCTTCTTCCTGGTATATTACAATGCACATATAGGATGCGATGCCAGTAAAATCTGGCACCTATGTTAAAATGGCAGGGCTCAGACAGTAATGCAAATATATCCAAATGCTCTACACAACTATAGGACTAAGAAGGGGAATGCATTTAAAACCAGTGGGCTCCATCAACACCCGCATTCTTTACAGGAATCTGCAGCATTCTCTTGAGGTACTTTGTTCGACATATTAGGTTTTCAGATCTTGAAAGGCTAACGTAATTGGCCAAACGATGGTTCATGCTGCATCATGGTCTTTTGACCTTTTCAGCATTCACTGCCTTAATAAAACGCTCCTGCCAACCGCCCTTGGCAGGCTGGGCAGGCCATTAACAAGTAGGCTTTAAAGTGACCTGTTGAACTTATTATAGAATACTGAAAAGGCCAACATCCTGCAGCATACTCTACATGGCACAAATTATTTAAAGCGTGACAATCCCAACTCCTCATTGTGTTACTAAGTCTGTAGTGAGCAAGGACAATTTTCAGCTTCCTTCACATGATCACTGCGACTTGGCCCGAGTTATAAAACAAATAGTTAAGTACGTTAGATAACTCGATTCTGCAAGTATTTACACATTTCAAGCTGCAATGTTATCACAAGTATTTTGCCGTTGCTAACTAGTATGGCATTCCCTTAAAGTGAAAAAATCATGTTAAAAATTGGTAATTCTCACTATCGGACATTTAACAAAATTGTTAAGAATTCCGATGTTTTGTTAATGAGCTGGTCAGTGCCAATGATCATTAACTTGCTAAATATAGCACCTTGCTTCTACCAACACTAATCTCTTCCAAAATCAATGTTACCTATGAAAGTACTTTTAGGTTTGGGTATCATCTGCAAATAAAAAGAGGTTGGGCCCAAAAGGCTCAATTAGGTGTGCCATAGGCCTAATATAAATATTAAAAAGCAGTGGGGACAGAATAGAACCCCGACGCACCAGTATGCCATCTATAAGCAGGTGCGGCTCGTGGAGGGAAAAGTGGCGAGGCAGTGTGGCTCGTGGTTGGAAGGGTGGGGGGAACCAAAAAAACCTAAAAAATCCTAAAAGTAAAACGTACCTTTTTCAGGTGCCGTGCCATTCCATCCGCTCTGCTTTCCTCCTACGCTGCAGGCACAGACTCCCAGCCTGCCCTGCGGCTAATCCTGACGCTTCTCAGAGCAGTTTCAGGATTGGCAGGGAGCTCCCAGCCAGGGCACTCCCAAGCAGACTGTGAGCCTCTCGTTTCTGGGTTGGAGAGACCCTACTGCACATGTATGTTTGGCCAGCCCAAGACAGCCGGCCAAACATATATGCGCATTGAGGGGAGTGCTGTGCCTGCACTCCATCCCCATCACGCCCATGGCTCCTCCTACTCTTACAGTAAAAACATAATAAACAGAGTTTATTATGTTTTTACTATAAAAGTTTTGCAGGTGGGGGGGGGGGCTGAAGCTCCTCCGGCCTAGCGGAGGAGCTCCCGTCTATAAGTACTAAGGACCTAAAGGTGTCCCGCTCCACCCAGAAAGGTCTCTGGGATAAAAATTAGTAATGAAGAGTAAAGCCATGCAGTGATGCTTACTTCAGAGAGCCTGGTCAAAAGCACAGCATGACCGACCATATTGAAGACTGCTGTTACATTCGTTGTAAATTTGCGATAGCATGCAAAATCCTATTTGCTAAAAAAATAAAGATCGGCTAAATGTGTTTGAATTTCATTTAAAATTACCAGAATTAACCATGTGTAAGCGACTCGTGACTCTAAAAGGAAATTCCAGATATGTAGCTCACGTGTAGATGACATACTAGTGCCTGTGGTGAGTAATGTACTTCAGCATGGAAAACAAGGCTTCTAGGGCCAGCAAAGGGTTTTACCTATTCTTGGTCTACGGGAAAATGTGTTGGTAAATATGGCCCCTAGTCTGCAAAATTCCGAAAGATGTCTTAAAGTTGCATAAGTAAACGAATCACCGTGTGAGCATGTAATTCTTCGTGCTGTGAAGCCTACGTCTCTCACAGTCTTCCAGTGTGACGGACCAACACCATAGGGTATGGAAAGAGGAAGTGATCCCCTCACAAGCGAAAATTAAAATATTAAAATCTACACACGGGCATTAGGTATTGATGAGACTAGTGCACGAGGAAGGCTACTTCAAATAAATAGGAGGATCATAGGTACTCTAAATCAGGGGATCTCTGCAGTTTAGTAGACACGAAGGTTTACAGTCGGTTCAAAGGCAGGATGGGTTATCATTTGATTATGGTTGATTAAAACCTATTCTCCAGAAAAGCTTTTCTCAGTGCCAAAAATATATCATGAGATTGCAGCTTAAACACTTTAAAGGACACACACACATAGGTACATACATTTATTTTTATGCTGGTGTAAGAGAGAGCTTGAGCACAACTAAAAACATGAGCGTCAATTAAGGTTACACAAGTAGCTATTGCATTATTCATGAACTTTATTCCTTCCTAATTAGAACCCCACCATTCTCATTTGCATCCTCTGTATTCAAATGGCGGATATTCATATCTGCCTCCTTGATTGTATCTAAAAATAATGATAATTTGGCATTGATGGAGCGCATTTAATACTTCTGAGTGTTCCATATGCTTTAGAGACATAATGCAGTTGCTAATAGTCCCCACAGCTAATTCTCAACCAACGTGCTTTTGAATGGTGTGGTGTTACAGAGGTTTGTTATTTATTTCATGTGCAGTAGATTCTCAATCAACGTGTTTTTGTGTGTTGTGGTGTTACAGAGGTTTATTGTTCATTTCGTGTAGAGTAGAATTTTAAATAGGGGGTGCCTGCGTGGAGCAGTTTAGTCAAAAAGAAACATTAACACACACCTCCAGGGACCTCTTTGGGGACAAACATATCTGGGGATTTGCGGAAACGGATTTTTTCAATTTTCCGGGAGTGTCTTCGTTTATGTATCAATAATTTTTGTATTCATGTATCAGGCTTTTACATAGTACATGATATTAGGTGACCAACGGAAGTAGACTTTAAAATGTTTTCTTATAAAGGTAGCAGAACCAAACCTTCCACAGAAGCAGTTTAAGAAAATATTAAATTATGTATTTAATTTTAGGCACTCTTTAAGAATGTCAGAGGTCCTAGTAGGCGTTTAAGCTGTATAAATTGCCAAACTGTCCTGGAGAGGGTACACTGTTTTGTCACTACATACTTGAAATGCCTGTATGGGGAAGTCTTCAAAAAAAAAATGCTGCTTTAGTGGTTCTTTAACTAACAGGAGGTTGGTTGTATTTTTGATAATGATACCAGGTGTAAGTAAAGCTGTGAATTTTGCCAACTCACAAATTTGCATTGTTTTAAACTCTCATTGACTTTGCTTGTGCAGTTTGAAAAAAAAGAGGACAGCTTTAGCAGTAGCTTTTTATATGATCTGGCTTGACAGCGCACCTGTTGCCAAGCAATTACATCACATCAATACAATAGAGAGGGGCTTTGGCCCTGCCCCCATGCTGGGAGCCAGGGGTTCATGCTTTGATTGGACTGAAGTTGTGTGCTTACCCATAAAAGTGCTTACCCACCACAACTGTGATCATTTTTTTAAATTATCCACCTCCCTCAGCTTACATTTTCAGGGGCACTCACATGATATTGAAATGCTATAAAACTAGATAAGGCATGTTGTTTTTCTCTCACAACAGCTTGAATGGGAGGACGGCTGTCATTAACCTACATGGATTCATAGGTCTGGCTTGGCAGTGCAACCTTCACCTGACAATCTAACCTACACCAGTGTGATTCAACAGTTCTTTGCTTCCACACAAATACATATGTATATATATATTCAAATGCATGTTTACTTGTAATGATAAACTTTGCTGCATAACATTAAGTTACGGCCATGCCTATTGCCATTGCCATGTTTGTATGTTGTGGACTGCTGCACATAGCCCCCCTATTCGTTTCCATCCCCTGATGACAGGTCCATCCTTTGACACTTCCCCTTAAAGATGAAAGTCCCCAGCAAGCTGTGCAAGCTGTGGAATTGGTGCCCCTCAGAGTTTTTAACTCTGTCTCCTGAACTTCCCTGAACTTTCCTTTATGTTTTCTGGTTTGATTTTTGTGGACAGTATTGAGGTCTCCTGATACCTAAAGACCCCTAAAAGTTCATATTGGGTGCCTCCTGGTCACTCCTTGGTTGGTGCATGAGAGGCGAGATGCCAATCTTTCTCTGAAGAGGGTTGCCCCATAACTGAGCCCTGGCTGGTAGTAGATGACATGTAGCTTTTGAGGTGCCCTGGAAAAAAAGGGGAAGCTGTGTACTGAATATTGGGTGAATATTGGGACACAAGGCACAATATATAGATATATGTATATATATTTTACCCATTCCCTTTAATATCTCCTCATGAAAACGAAATGAAGTGTGACACTCCAGGAAGTCCAGAATTCCTTTTTGATGAAATCAAAAGCCACAAACAACCATCACCAATGCGTTTCGACCTCCAAGGTCTTGATCACGGTTATTGAAAACAGCCAATTGGTTAGTGGAATGAAACTAATGTTTTACATGCTTCAATAAGCGTAAGGCGTATCAAATTGGTTATGATGTGAGAGAGTTTGTGGATTTCAATGAAACAAAGATCCCTATCAAGACAGAATAACATGAGACACTGTATTTGTGGTCTACATTATTAAATGTCTCTGTAGACTGATATACGTGAGGAGTACAATCTGCCCCTTAACCCCTTCGCTGCCAGGCCTTTTCCCCCTCCTGTGCCAGGCCTTTTTTTGCCTATTTGGGGCAGTTCGCGCTTAGGCCCTCATAACTTTTTGTCCACATAAGCTAACCAAGCCAAATTTGCGTCCTTTTTTTCCAACATCCTAGGGATTCTAGAGGTATCCAGACTTTGTGGGTTCCCCTGAAAGAGGCCAAGAAATTGGCCAAAATACAGTGAAAATTTCGTTTTTTTCAAAAAAATTGGAAAAAGTGGCTGCAGAAGAAGGCTTGTGGTTTTTCCCCTGAAAATGGCATCAACAAAGGGTTTGCGGTGCTACACTCAGCAGCTTCCCAGCTTTCAGGAACAGGCAGACTTGAATCAGAAAACCCAATTTTTCAACACAATTTTGGCATTTTACTGGGGCATACCCCATTTGTGCAATTTTTTGTGCTTTCAGCCTCCTTCCAGTCAGTGACAGGAATGGTCATGAAACCAATGCTGGATCCCAGAAACCTAAACATTTCTGAAAAGTAGACAAAATTCTGAATTCAGCAAGGGGTCATTTGTGTAGATCCTACAAGGGTTTCCTACAGAAAATAACAGCTGAAAAAGGAAAATATTGAAATTGAGGTGAAAAAACCATCAATTTTTCTCTACGTTTTACTCTGTAACTTTTCCCTGCAATGTCAGATTATCGAAAGCAATATACCGTTACGTCTGCTGGACTCCTCTGGTTGCGGGTATATATAGGGTTTGTAGGTTCATCAAGAACCCGAGGAACCCAGAGCCAATAAATGAGCTGCACCCTGCAGTGCGTTTTCATTCTATACCGGGTATACAGAAATTCATTTGCTGAAATATAAGGAGTAAAAAATTGCTATCAAGAAAACCTTTGCATTTCCAAAAAGGGCACAAGATAAGGTGTTGAGGAGCAGTGGTTATTTGCACATCTCTGAATTCCGGGGTGACCATAGTAGCACGTGAATTACAGGGAATTTCTCAAATAGATGTCTTTTTTACACACACTCCTATATTTGGAAGGAAAAAATGTAGAGAAAGACAAGGGGCAATAGTACTTGTTTTGCTAATCTATGTTCCCCCAAGTCTCCCGATAAAAATGGTACCTCACTTGTGTGGGTAGGCCTAGCACCCGCGACAGGATATGCCCCAAAACACAACGTGGACACATCACAGAAAACAGAGCTGTTTTTAGCAAAGTGACTACCTGTAGATTTTGGCCTCTAGCTCAGCCGCCACCTAGGGAAACCTACCAAACCTGTGCATTTCTGAAAACTAGAGACCTAGGGGAATCCAAGGAGGGGTGACTTGTGTGGCTCGGACCAGGTTCTGTTACCCAGAATCCTTTGCAAACCTCAAAATTTGGCTAAAAAAACACATGTTCCTCACATTTCTGTGGCAGAAAGTTCTGGAATCTGAGAGGAGCCACAAATTTCCTTCCACCCAGCGTTCCCCCAAGTCTCCCGATAAAAATGATACCTCACTTGTGTGGGTAGGCCTAGCGCCCGCGACAGGATATGCCCCAAAACACAACGTGGACACATCACAGAAAACAGAGCTGTTTTTAGCAAAGTGACTACCTGTAGATTTTGGCCTCTAGCTCAGCCGCCACCTAGGGAAACCTACCAAACCTGTGCATTTCTGAAAACTAGAGACCTAGGGGAATCCAAGGAGGGGTGACTTGTGTGGCTCGGACCAGGTTCTGTTACCCAGAATCCTTTGCAAACCTCAAAATTTGGCTAAAAAAACACATGTTCCTCACATTTCTGTGGCAGAAAGTTCTGGAATCTGAGAGGAGCCACAAATTTCCTTCCACCCAGCGTTCCCCTACGTCTCCCGATAAAAATGATACCTCACTTGTGTGGGTAGGCCTAGCGCCCGCGACAGGATATGCCCCAAAACACAACGTGGACATATCACAGAAAACAGAGCTGTTTTTAGCAAAGTGACTACCTGTAGATTTTGGCCTCTAGCTCAGCCGCCACCTAGGAAAACCTACCAAACCTGTGCATTTCTGAAAACTAGAGACCTAGGGGAATCCAAGGAGGGGTGACTTGCGGGGCTCGGACCAGGTTCTGTTACCCAGAATCCTTTGCAAACCTCAAAATTTGGCTAAAAAAACACATGTTCCTCACATTTCTGTGGCAGAAAGTTCTGGAATCTGAGAGGAGCCACAAATTTCCTTCCACCCAGCGTTCCCCCACGTCTCCCGATAAAAATGATACCTCACTTGTGTGGGTAGGCCTAGCGCCCGCGACAGGATATGCCCCAAAACACAACGTGGACATATCACAGAAAACAGAGCTGTTTTTAGCAAAGTGACTACCTGTAGATTTTGGCCTCTAGCTCAGCCGCCACCTAGGGAAACCTACCAAACCTGTGCATTTCTGAAAACTAGAGACCTAGGGGAATCCAAGGAGGGGTGACTTGTGTGGCTCGGACCAGGTTCTGTTACCCAGAATCCTTTGCAAACCTCAAAATTTGGCTAAAAAAACACATGTTCCTCACATTTCTGTGGCAGAAAGTTCTGGAATCTGAGAGGAGCCACAAATTTCCTTCCACCAAGCGTTCCCCCACGTCTCCCGATAAAAATGATACCTCACTTGTGTGGGTAGGCCTAGCGCCCGCGACAGGATATGCCCCAAAACACAACGTGGACATATCACAGAAAACAGAGCTGTTTTTAGCAAAGTGACTACCTGTAGATTTTGGCCTCTAGCTCAGCCGCCACCTAGGGAAACCTACCAAACCTGTCCATTTCTGAGAACTAGAGACCTAGGGGAATCCAAGGAGGGGTGACTTGCGGGGCTCGGACCAGGTTCTGTTACCCAGAATCCTTTGCAAACCTCAAAATTTGGCTAAAAAAACACATGTTCCTCACATTTCTGTGGCAGAAAGTTCTGGAATCTGAGAGGAGCCACAAATTTCCTTCCACCCAGCGTTCCCCCACGTCTCCCGATAAAAATGATACCTCACTTGTGTGGGTAGGCCTAGCGCCCGCGACAGGATATGCCCCAAAACACAACGTGGACATATCACAGAAAACAGAGCTGTTTTTAGCAAAGTGACTACCTGTAGATTTTGGCCTCTAGCTCAGCCGCCACCTAGGGAAACCTACCAAACCTGTGCATTTCTGAAAACTAGAGACCTAGGGGAATCCAAGGAGGGGTGACTTGTGTGGCTCGGACCAGGTTCTGTTACCCAGAATCCTTTGCAAACCTCAAAATTTGGCTAAAAAAACACATGTTCCTCACATTTCTGTGGCAGAAAGTTCTGGAATCTGAGAGGAGCCACAAATTTCCTTCCACCAAGCGTTCCCCCACGTCTCCCGATAAAAATGATACCTCACTTGTGTGGGTAGGCCTAGCGCCCGCGACAGGATATGCCCCAAAACACAACGTGGACATATCACAGAAAACAGAGCTGTTTTTAGCAAAGTGACTACCTGTAGATTTTGGCCTCTAGCTCAGCCGCCACCTAGGGAAACCTACCAAACCTGTCCATTTCTGAGAACTAGAGACCTAGGGGAATCCAAGGAGGGGTGACTTGCGGGGCTCGGACCAGGTTCTGTTACCCAGAATCCTTTGCAAACCTCAAAATTTGGCTAAAAAAACACATGTTCCTCACATTTCTGTGGCAGAAAGTTCTGGAATCTGAGAGGAGCCACAAATTTCCTTTCACCCAGCGTTCCCCCACGTCTCCCGATAAAAATGATACCTCACTTGTGTGGGTAGGCCTAGCGCCCGGGACAGGATATGCCCCCAAACACAACGTGGACATATCACAGAAAACAGAGCTGTTTTTAGCAAAGTGACTACCTGTAGATTTTGGCCTCTAGCTCAGCCGCCACCTAGGGAAACCTACCAAACCTGTGCATTTCTGAAAACTAGAGACCTAGGGGAATCCAAGGAGGGGTGACTTGCGGGGCTCGGACCAGGTTCTGTTACCCAGAATCCTTTGCAAACCTCAAAATTTGGCTAAAAAAACACATGTTCCTCACATTTCTGTGGCAGAAAGTTCTGGAATCTGAGAGGAGCCACAAATTTCCTTCCACCCAGCGTTCCCCCACATCTCCCGATAAAAATGATACCTCACTTGTGTGGGTAGGCCTAGTGCCCGCGACAGGATATGCCCCAAAACACAACGTGGACATATCACAGAAAACAGAGCTGTTTTTAGCAAAGTGACTACCTGTAGATTTTGGCCTCTAGCTCAGCCGCCACCTAGGGAAACCTACCAAACCTGTGCATTTCTGAAAACTAGAGACCTAGGAGAATCCAAGGAGGGGTGACTTGCGGGGCTCGGACCAGGTTCTGTTACCCAGAATCCTTTGCAAATCTCAAAATTTGGCTAAAAAAACACATGTTCCTCACATTTCTGTGGCAGAAAGTTCTGGAATCTGAGAGGAGCCACAAATTTCCTTCCACCCAGCGTTCCCCCACGTCTCCCGATAAAAATGATACCTCACTTGTGTGGGTAGGCCTAGCGCCCGCGACAGGATATGCCCCAAAACACAACGTGGACATATCACAGAAAACAGAGCTGTTTTTAGCAAAGTGACTACCTGTAGATTTTGGCCTCTAGCTCAGCCGCCACCTAGGGAAACCTACCAAACCTGTGCATTTCTGAAAACTAGAGACCTAGGGGAATCCAAGGAGGGGTGACTTGCGGGGCTCGGACCAGGTTCTGTTACCCAGAATCCTTTGCAAATCTCAAAATTTGGCTAAAAAAACACATGTTCCTCACATTTCTGTGGCAGAAAGTTCTGGAATCTGAGAGGAGCCACAAATTTCCTTCCACCCAGCGTTCCCCCACGTCTCCCGATAAAAATGATACCTCACTTGTGTGGGTAGGCCTAGCGCCCGCGTCAGGATATGCCCCAAAACACAACGTGGACATATCACAGAAAACAGAGCTGTTTTTAGCAAAGTGACTACCTGTAGATTTTGGCCTCTAGCTCAGCTGGCACCTGGGGAAACCTACCAAACCTGTGCATTTCTGAAAACTAGAGACCTAGGGGAATCCAAGGAGGGGTGACTTGCGGGGCTCGGACCAGGTTCTGTTACCCAGAATCCTTTGCAAACCTCAAAATTTGGCTAAAAAAACACATGTTCCTCACATTTCTGTGGCAGAAAGTTCTGGAATCTGAGAGGAGCCACAAATTTCCTTCCACCCAGCGTTGCCCCACGTCTCCCGATCAAAATGATACCTCACTTGTGTGGGTAGGCCTAGCGCCCGCGACAGGATATGCCCCAAAACACAACGTGGACACATCACAGAAAACAGAGCTGGTTTTAGCAAAGTGACTACCTGGAGATTTTGGCCTCTAGCTCAGCCGCCACCTAGGGAAACCTACCAAACCTGTACATTTCTGAAAACTAGAGACCTAGGGGAATCCAAGGAGGGGTGACTTGTGGGGCTCGGACCAGGTTCTATTACCCAGAATCCTTTGCAAACCTCAAAATTTGGCTAAAAAAACACATGTCCCTCACATTTCTGTGGCAGAAAGTTCTGGAATCTGAGAGGAGCTACAAATTTCCTTCCACCCAGCGTTCCCCCAAGTCTCCCGATAACAATGATACCTCACTTGCGTGGGTAGGCCTAGCGCCGGCGACAGGAAACACCCCAAAGCGCAACGTGGACACATCCTAAATTTTGGAAAAAAACAGAGGTGTTTTTTGCTAAGTGCCTACCTGTAGATTTTGGCCTCTAGCTCAGCCGGCACCTAGGGAAACATACCAAACCTGTGCATTTCTGAAAACTAGAGACCTAGGGGAATCCAAGGAGGGGTGACTTGCGGGGCTCGGACCAGGTTCTGTTACCCAGAATCCTTTGCAAACCTCAAAATTTGGCTAAAAAAACACATGTTCCTCACATTTCTGTGGCAGAAAGTTCTGGAATCTGAGAGGACCCACAAATTTCCTTCCACCCAGCGTTCCCCCACGTCTCCCGATAAAAATAATACCTCACTTGTGTGGGTAGGCCTAGCGCCCGCGACAGGATATGCCCCAAAACACAACGTGGACACATCACAGAAAACAGAGCTGTTTTTAGCAAAGTGACTACCTGGAGATTTTGGCCTCTAGCTCAGCCGCCACATAGGGAAACCTACCAAACCTGTACATTTCTGAAAACTAGAGACCTAGGGGAATCCAAGGAGGGGTGACTTGTGTGGCTCGGACCAGGTTCTGTTACCCAGAATCCTTTGCAAACCTCAAAATTTGGCTAAAAAAACACATGTCCCTCACATTTCTGTGGCAGAAAGTTCTGGAATCTGAGAGGAACTACAAATTTCCTTCCACCCAGCGTTCCCCCAAGTCTCCCGATAAAAATTATACCTCACTTGCGTGGGTAGGCCTAGCGCCGGCGACAGGAAACACCCCAAAGCGCAACGTGGACACATCCTAAATGTTGGAAAAAAACAGAGGTGTTTTTTGCGAAGTGCCTACCTGTAGATTTTGGCCTCTAGCTCAGCCGGCACCTAGGGAAACCTACCAAACCTGTGCATTTCTGAAAACTAGAGACCTAGGGGAATCCAAGGAGGGGTGACTTGCGGGGCTCGGACCAGGTTCTGTTACCCAGAATCCTTTGCAAACCTCAAAATTTGGCTAAAAAAACACATGTTCCTCACATTTCTGTGGCAGAAAGTTCTGGAATCTGAGAGGAGCCACAAATTTCCTTCCACCCAGCGTTCCCCCACGTCTCCCGATAAAAATGATACCTCACTTGTGTGGGTAGGCCTAGCGCCCGCGACAGGATATGCCCCAAAACACAACGTGGACACATCACAGAAAACAGAGCTGTTTTTAGCAAAGTGACTACCTGGAGATTTTGGCCTCTAGCTCAGCCGCCAAATAGGGAAACCTACCAAACCTGTACATTTCTGAAAACTAGAGACCTAGGGGAATCCAAGGAGGGGTGACTTGTGTGTCTCGGACCAGGTTCTGTTACCCAGAATCCTTTGCAAACCTCAAAATTTGGCTAAAAAAACACATGTCCCTCACATTTCTGTGGCAGAAAGTTCTGGAATCTGAGAGGAGCTACAAATTTCCTTCCACCCAGCGTTCCCCCAAGTCTCCCGATAAAAATTATACCTCAATTGCGTGGGTCGGCCTAGCGCCGGCGACAGGAAACACCCCAAAGCGCAACGTGGACACATCCTAAATGTTGGAAAAAAACAGAGGTGTTTTTTGCGAAGTGCCTACCTGTAGATTTTGGCCTCTAGCTCAGCCGGCACCTAGGGAAAACTACCAAACCTGTGCATTTCTGAAAACTAGAGACCTAGGGGAATCCAACGAGGGGTGACTTGCGGGGCTCGGACCAGGTTCTGTTACCCAGAATCCTTTGCAAACCTCAAAATTTGGCTAAAAATACACATGTTACTCACATTTCTGTGGCAGAAAGTTCTGGAATCTGAGAGGAGCCACAAATTTCCTTCTACCCAGCGTTCCCCCAAGTCTCCCGATAAAAATGATACCTCACTTGTGTGGGTAGGACTAGCGCCCACGAAAGGAAAGGGCCCAAAACACAACGTGGACACATCACATTTTTTTATAAAAAGCAGTGCCTACCTGTGGATTTTGGCCTGTAGCTCAGCCGACACCTGAGGAAACCTAGCAAACCAGTGCATTTTTGAAAACTAGAAACCCAGGGGAATCCAAGATGGGGTGACTTGCGGGGCTCTGACCAGGTTATGTTACCCAGAATCCTTTGCAAACCTCCAAATTTGGCCCAAAAAACACTTTTTCCTCTCATTTCGGTGACAGAAAGTTCTGGAATCTGAGAGGAGCCACAAATTTCCTTCCAACCAGCGTTCCCCTAAGTCTCTCGATAAAAATGGTACATCACTTCTGTGGGTAGGCCTTGCGCCCACAAAAGGAAATGGCCCAAAACACAACGTGGACACAACATATTTTTTCACAGAAAACAGAGGTGTTTTTTGCAAGGTGCCTACCTGTGGTGTTTGGCCTGTAGCTCAGCCGGCCCCAGGGGGGGGGGGGCAGAAATGCCCTAAAATAAATTTGCCCCCCCAACCCCCACCCTCCCCCGCCGGGAGCGACCCTTGCCTACGGGGTCGCTCCCCCTGCGTGACATTGGCCCCAAAAAACAAATCCCCGGTGCCTAGTGGTTTCTGCCCCCTTGGGGGCAGATTGACCTAAAATTTTCCAATCTGCCCCCAGGGGGGCAGAAATGGTCTAAATACAATTTGCCCCCCAGGGGAGCGACCCTTGCCTGATGGGTCGCTCCCCATCTCTAAAAAAAGAAACAACAACAAAAAAAAAACACAAAAAAAAAATTGCCCTGGCGCCTAGAGTGTTCTGCCCCCCCCAGGGGCAGTTCGGCCTAATAATAGGCCGATCTGTCCCCCAGGGGGGCAGAAATGGCCTAAAATAAATTTGCCCCCCCAACCCCCCTCCCCGGGAGCGACCCTTGCCTACGGGGTCGCTCCCCCTGCGTGACATTGGCGCCAAAAAACAAATCCCCGGTGCCTAGTGGTTTCTGCCCCCTTGGGGGCAGATTGACCTTAAATTGGCCAATCTGCCCCCAGGGGGGTAGAAATGGTCTAAATACAATTTGCCCCCCCCAGGGGAGCGACCCTTGCCTGATGGGTCGCTCCCCATCTCTAAAAAAAGAAACAACAAAAAAAAAAAACACAAAAAAAAAATTGCCCTGGCGCCTAGAGTGTTCTGCCCCCCCCCCCGGGGGCAGTTTGGCCTAATAATAGGCCGATCTGTCCCCCGGGGGGGCAGAAATGGCCTAAAATAAATTTGCCCCCCCAACCCCCACCCCCCCCCCCGGGAGCGACCCTTGCCTACGGGGTCGCTCCCCCTGCGTGACATTGGCGCCAAAAAACAAATCCCCGGTGCCTAGTGGTTTCTGCCCCCTTGGGGGCAGATTGACCTAAAATTGGCCAATCTGCCCCCAGGGGGGCAGAAATGGTCTAAATACAATTTGCCCCCCCAGGGGAGCGACCCTTGCCTGATGGCTCGCTCCCCATCTCTAAAAAAAGAAACAACAACAAAAAAAAACACAAAAAAAAAATTGCCCTGGCGCCTAGAGTGTTCTGCCCCCCCCCGGGGGCAGTTCGGCCTAATAATAGGCCGATCTGTCCCCCGGGGGGGCAGAAATGGCCTAAAATAAATTTGCCCCCCCCAACACCCACCCCCCCCCCCGGAGCGACCCTTGCCTACGGGGTCGCTCCCCCTGCGTGACATTGGCGCCAAAAAACAAATCCCCGGTGCCTAGTGGTTTCTGCCCCCTTTGGGGCAGATTGACTTAAAATTGGCCAATCTGCCCCCAGGGGGGCAGAAATGGTCTAAATACAATTTGCCCCCCCAGGGGAGCGACCCTTGCCTGATGGGTCGCTCCCCATCTCTAAAAAAAAAAAAAGAACAAAAAAAAAAAACACAAAAACAAAATTTGCCCTGGCGCCTAGAGGTTTCTTCCCCCCCTGGGGGCAGATCGGCCTAATAATAGGCCGATCTGCCCCCAGGGGGGGCAGAAAAGGCCTTCCCAAAAAATTGCCCCCCCTGGGAGCGACCCTTGCCAAAGGGGTCGCTTTGTTGCGTGACATTCGCGCGCAAAAAAAAACTCCCTGGTGTCTAATGGTTTCTGCCCCCCTTGGGGGCAGATTGGCCTTATCAAAATAGGCCAATCTGCCCCCAAGGGGGGGCAGAAATGGCCTAAATATATATTGCCCCGTAGGGGAGCGACCCTTGCCTAAGGGATCGCTCCCCACCTAAAAAAAAAGAATTCATCACAAAAAAAAAAAAAAAAGAAAAAAATGGTCCCTGGTGCCTAGAGGTTTCTGCCCCCCCTGGGGGCAGATCGGCCTAATAATAGGCCAATCTGCCCCCAGGGGGGGCAGAAAAGGCCTTCCTAAAAAAATGCCCCTCTGGGAGCGACCCTTGCCCAAGGGGTCGCTCCCTTTTTGCCAATTTCAAGAAGAAAAAAAAAAATCCCTGGTGTCTAGTGGGGTTTCAAAAGCCGGATTGCAAGCAATCCGGCTTTTGAAACCTGTGAGAGACTTCAAAGGGAAGGAAATACATTTCCTTCCCTTTGAAGCCTCTCGGGGCCTCCCCCATGGGATTGAAAAAGAAATGCAAAAGCATTTCTTTTTCAATCGCGCTGGAAGCTCTGCTTCCAGCGCGATGGGGGAGACCCTGTGACTAATCAGCGCGCACTCGCGCGCTGACGTCACAGGGGGGGTTGGGGGGGTCGGGGGTGGGAGGGGAAGGGCTTCCCCTTCCATCCCTGACTTGGGGGGGTGGGGGGGAACCCCACAGAGGGAGCGAGAGCGCTCCCTCTGGGCTCTGTGCACAGGACGTAATGGTTACGTCCTGGGCACAGCAGCACTGTGCCTCAGGACGTAACCATTACGTCCTGGGCACAGAACGGGTTAAAAAACAGATACAAGAACACATAAGTGAGGTACAGAATGGAGATCTTAATTCTACTATGGCAAGACATTTGTAGTGCCACAATGGGCTGACTGGCTACACATGAGGTATTATGGAATAGCCTCTGTGAAGAAACATGAGAGAGGGGGGAAATAGGATGTTGCAATTTAGAGGAGTGGGGTTGAGAATTATCATTAGAGTTAAAACAAAGACACTGCATGGGATCAATGGGGATTAAGAATTGTACTGTCATCTGTGAAATTGGAGAAGTCTAATGTATAACATATTGACCCATAGAAAATGGTTATATTGAAAATGACATTGATTAACATGTGGAATAGTATTTGGATTGCTTTCTCTGTTCATAAGGCATGAGTCATGTGAACTAAATGTGATATCTTTCAACAATTGGGTGCTATACCCAACTGTTCTGCTTTGCTTCAAACTAAGAGGAAAACAATGCCAAGGAATGCAGCACTCCTAGTTTAAGTAATACATTTATTAAGGCACTTCCTAGATATCAAAATAAAGTACATGAAAATATGAACATGAGCATTTAAC
Organism: Pleurodeles waltl; assembly: GCF_031143425.1. Taxonomy (NCBI): domain Eukaryota; kingdom Metazoa; phylum Chordata; class Amphibia; order Caudata; family Salamandridae; genus Pleurodeles; species Pleurodeles waltl. Next base: position 722,685,117 of record NC_090446.1, on the reverse strand, counting down.
TTGAATGCAGTAAAACACGTATAAATGCTAAAATACTCACAGCAGTTAAACAATGTCAGGCATAAAAAGTACAACGCATCAACAATATATATGTGTGCACAGCAAAGCTAGATAATTAATAATCAAAATGCATCACCATGGGACGCGTAAGTTATGAAATCCAAGCGCTGGCTGTACTCGGTCTGCTTCGAAAAGATGTAAAGGAATGGGCCATTCCCCGATGCACATTCCTGAGGCAGAGGAGCCATACTTTTCCATAGTCAAAACATTGAAACCATTCCCAGACTGAGGCTCACTCCACCCTCTGGCCAGTGACTCTCATAACATACTGGTATAAAAGTACCCCTTTTTGGTCTAAACATTTCGAGTAGATTAGGTATGCATGGCATACAGCAACATTACATTATTATAATACAAATCACTACAAGTACTCCACCTAGAATATTATATAATTGCCCAAAATCAGGCAACAAGCTAAATAACCAGTCCTACCACCCTTTACCTACATATTGTTTTACTCCCTTCACCAATTCATGCAAAGTGTCAATGAGGGACAGAACAGAGGTGGACTGGTCTGACAAATTAAATCAACACATATCCTCAAATTCTGAGCAGCCATGATCATGCTTCAAGAGCAAGTAGTTAATGGCTGCCCAGTTTTGCAATGCAGCTTTTCTAGTGCCTCGTATATCCAGTAGTAATCCGGCCAAGACGATGGATGTATTATTAATATTCTTGATCATCAAACATGGTATCTTGTTAATAACCTGAGTATTATAAACAACTAATCCTGGATCTCCTACTACAGAAATACTTAAGATTACATACTCTGACGTAGATAATATCTGAACTTCAGAGTCACAGTCTTCACTTAATTGAATTTCCTCTCTTGTGAGTCGCTGATGTGCCTAGAATAGTGTGTAATTGCCCAAAATCAGGCAACCAGCTAAATAGCCAGTCCCACCACCCTTTATCTACATCTTGTTTTACTTCGTTCACCAATTCACGCAAAGTGTCGATGAGGGACTGAATAGAGGTGGAGTGGTCTGACAAATTAAAGCAACACATATCCTCAAATTCTGAGCAGCCATGATCATGCTTCAAGAGCAAGGAGTTAATGGCTGACATGTTTTGCAATGCAGCTTTTCTAGTGCCTCGTATATCCAGTAGTAATCCGGCCAAGACGATGGATGTATTATTAATATTCTTGATCATCAAACATGGTATCTTGTTAATAACCTGAGTATTATAAACAACTAATCCTGGATCTCCTACTACAGAAATACTTAAGATTACATACTCTGACGTAGATAATATCTGAACTTCAGAGTCACAGTCTTCACTTAATTGAATTTCCTCTCTTGTGAGTCGCTGATGTGCCTAGAATAGTGTGTAATTGCCCAAAATCAGGCAACCAGCTAAATAGCCAGTCCCACCACACTTTATCTACATCTTGTTTTACTTCGTTCACCAATTCACGCAAAGTGTCGATGAGGGACTGAATAGAGGTGGAGTGGTCTGACAAATTAAAGCAACACATATCCTCAAATTCTGAGCAGCCATGATCATGCTTCAAGAGCAAGGAGTTAATGGCTGACATGTTTTGCAATGCAACTTTTCTAGTGCCCCGTATATCCAGTAGTAACTCGGCCAAGGCGATGGATGTATTATTAATATTCTTGATCATCAAACATGGTGTCTTGTTAATAACCTGAATATTATAAACAGCTAATCCTGGAACTTCTACTACAGAAATACTTAAGGTTACATACTCTGATTTAGATAATAACTGAACTTAAGAGTCACAGTCTTCACTTAATTGAATTTCCTCTCTTGTGAGTCGCTGATGTGCCACAGAGTGAAATAGAAACATCATGGCGCATATTGATACTTTTTGATGCAAAACTGCACTAATGCAGTTTTATATCAAAAAGTTTAGCACCAGCTTGCCAGCGCAAAGGGTGGGCAAGCGTAAAAAAAAAATGACGTTAGCCGGGTGTGGGTGACAGCATGGGAGAAGGTGGTTTTGCACCAAAAAATGACGTTAGGCTGGCTAGATGCAAAAAAAATGCCTCTAACAAGCCTAGCTTCATTTTCTGATGCAAAACAATCCATATCACATGACTCTTGTCTTAGAAAAGACAGAAGTCATGCCCATCACCCTAGTGGCCAGCACAGGGGACCAGTGTCCATTGGGCATGGCCATTGCACCCTGTGCCATGCTAGCTTTGCACCATTATTTAGCCCCTCCTCCCACCCATGCTTCATTTTAGCATGGGGGATAAATATGGGGATATGGGGTTAGCACCATTTTTTAGATGGGAACGCCTACCTTGCATCTCATTGACGCAAGGTAGGTTCACGCATCTAAAACAAATGGTGCAAACTCCAATATTTAGACGTTAGACGGGTTTAAAGTCAAAATATAAATATGGAGTTAGTTTTGCACCGAATTTGCATCACACAAAATGACGCAAATTCAGTGCCATAAGTCCTAACCTCGAAAAAGCACACAGTCTTCCGGTTATATTGACAGAAATGGACATATAGGTGGTATTTCCACAAGAGAACAACCACCCCACTGGTAGTTTAAAGTGCTAGATGTGACTAGCAGCAGTCACAATGTGTTGAAAAGACATGCAATTACTCATGTTTTTACAAGTTTTATAATTTCTATGCTGACACAGTACTTGTTCCCACGGGATCTCTTGAGGATACCCTGTTGTTGTTTCAAGATGCATTTGAGCACATTTTCCAATTTGGTAAGTGTCGCAAGTTAAGTTGTAGCAAACATCACCAATAGTAATGTTGCAAGTAATCACATATATCAGGTTATCAGATTTTTCATCCGTCACTACAATACTTATAGGAAGTAAAGTGAGTTAATACATCACTTTATTCCACTGTTTAATCTTTGTTGGTGGCATTAAAGATTTGCAGCAAAATGCTGTCAGGAGTCGGTATGGCGACCAAACATGTTGAAATCACATCAACAGTACTTTTTCATGTTCATCATGCAGAAATCCGATCTGTTAGACATGTTACATGTCAGACGGGTCCAGATGTTGTCATTTAAATGCAATAAAGAATTCGATTGGCGCAGTTGGTCAATCACTTCAGAGCTGGGGGCTTTCGATCCCTCCTGACAATACTCGGACACGCCGAAAGGGAGACCATGTAGAACAGCTAGCACAAAGACACCTAGTAGTATGATCTGTAAAAGAGACAAGTATGATCATTTTTGCAAATAACATTTATCAGCTGGTACATGTTCCCACAGACTCTTAGTTTCTATCTCATCTATCTGCTCTTTGTTGACACAGTCCTTCAGGATCTCCATAAACATATCTCTCATAGATACTCTGTTTTTGCAACTCTCAGACCTTGAGGCTCACTCTGGTTTTGTCCATTCACCAAGCTGTGCTAACTCGTGAATGCCTCCGGTACATCTTTTAATGCCCACCCTGTCTGATTAATTAGTAGAGTCATTATTACCTGCTTGTAAGCTGGGGGAGCTAACCAAATGATTTTGTTTCATACTAAAACTATCAGTGGAGCATCTAACAAATTGTGAGCCTCATCGAAGAGAATAGCAGTTTTCATACTTTTTAATTTATTTCTTTGCATAGCATCTCTCAACGTGTAGCAAGGCTTATCAGTTGGCGGCCAGTCTGATTCAGTATGATATTTCTGGCTACATCCTACAACTGCCAACTGCAACAAGTTAGTCGCTCCTTGATTCCCTGGCTTCTAAACTGCTCTTGTATTATGGGGTCAGTGCCATGGGTACATAACTTCCTTGCATCTCCCTCATCCAGTGCCACCGCAGAAGCTACAGAGTCAAACAACTGCATCATGAACATCAGCAATGAATATGTATGCAGCAAATATATTATATATATATATGCATACATGTATAATATATATATATATATTTTTTTATTTATATATATATATATATATATATATACACAGTGAAGCTAGATAATTAAGAATAACAATACATCACCATGTGGATCTAATGCAACAACATCATCCTGGTGCCAATGTCAAGCTGTGGAACACTGGACAGCTGAGACAGGAGAAACCTTCCCTGATGGGATTTTGTTCTGGGCAGTGTCCACCCCCACAATTAGTTCCCTCTACCTCAGCGCCAAGCTTCCCCACCTTACATACCTTAAATAAACCCAAGAGGAAGGGTCTGGCAACCTCCACCTCCCTTTGCGTAAGTTATGAAATTCAAGCGCTGGCTGTACTTGGTCTGCATCGAAAACATGCAAAGGAATGGGCCCTGCCCCAATGCGCATTCCAGATGCAAAGGAGCAGTACTTTTCTGTAGTCAAAACATTGAAACCATTCCCAGGCTGAGGCTCGCTTATCATGTCTATGTCCCCATTCCTCATGTTATGCTCCTGCACAGTGCAATCCAGTGCAGGTGAGAAGAAGCAAAAACACATACCTATGCCACCGATGTGATGACATCTGAAGCTAAGCTAAGCAAAAAATGTAGTCAGTGGTCAAGATGGAGCCGGTGGTTAAATACAGATAGCATTACAACACATGCTTTCCAGTAGCCCCCCACTCTACTCACTTATGAGGACAGTAATTCACATATGTTTAGTATGAAGGAGCCCCTAAATTGAGAAGATAGGAAATAAGGAAGAGAATCTTAACATGTCATGTTTAACAACATCAATGTTTTGAAATTATGAGATATGCTATAGTTGTTTATAATGTAATGCCAACCCTTTCAATATGTTGGAACTGTGCTGTTTATCAGAAAAAATGGTGTACACTCGGGGACTGGTTTTATACCACTTTTTTTATTTTTTATGGCTTTTAAACTATATATCCCATAATGCTACAAAAAGGCTTGTGATGGGATAGTAATAGAAAATGCACTCGTCGTCTGGGTTCAAGACCTTGGAGGTCGAAGCACGTCGGTGATGGTTGATTGTGGACTTTGATTATAGATATAGGTATATAGATATATTTATATATACATATATTTATTTATATATATATATAAACACACACACACACATATATATATATATATTTATCCTATTGGAAAGTGGATTATTGGTAAGGGCAGGTAAGTACCTACACTTAGCAATAGGCCACTAACCTCCACATAGGTCCAGTTAGGTCTCAATAAATGAAACCCTTGGTAACATGGCAACGAGCGACAAGACTTAACTCAGGAGACAAGTGTGTAAAGCATTTAAAAGTCACAAAACAGTAAATAAGTAAAGACAAAACACAATAAAAATCCAACACCAATTTATAAAGATAGACTATATTTTTATCTTTAAAATGACACCAAAACAATTAAAATCGGATAAGGGGAAACCGGAGATATGAATTTTTAAAGAATTTGTGTTTTTTAATGCCTAGAGACAAAAAGTGCCAATCTGATCATTTGGTCACACCTCGACCGGGGCAAAGTCAAAGTTTAAAGCACACCGGGATGGAGCCCTGCTTGGCTACAGCAAGCGGGAGGCCTCGGTCAAAACTTTACTTTTGGACTTAGTCGTTTTCTTCAGCTGGACGATCCAATCTCCCTGGAGCCCTTCCTCGGATATGCATTGTGAGAGACCTCGGTGAAGATTTCTATGTTTGGACTTAGGCGATTTTTCGAGATGAAAATCCTTCTACCGGGCCGAACCTGAATCTTGATCCGACGACCCTGGAGCCCTCTTCGTATACACTGCTTGGGAGGTCTCGCTCAACTTTCTGCGTTCAGTCTTAGTCACTTTTTCAGAGATTTTCTTTAGCGGGAAGAATGTGCAAGTCAGGCCGGGTCGCGGCTGAGGCAAGCCAGCTAGAATTGCCACAATGGTTCGGTCCCTCTATGGAGCTTTTTCCAAAAAGTTCTAAAATCTTCTCCAAACTTCTGCATCTTCTTCAAGAACGGTCTTTTAATGTTCTTTGCAGTCCACAGTGCACCCAAGGTTCCCGATGCTCTGATTTTCTCCTTGAGAGTGCGGACTACCACTCCCAGAATACACCTGGCCCAAAATCCAAATTGGCACTGGACAGTGGTCAGCTGGGGACAGTGGTCCCCTCTCTTAGGTTCTGAGACAGGGGACTCTGGTTAGCAATGTTTCCCCTGTAGCAAAGAGGGAGTCCCTTCTTGAACCAGTTGAAGCCAGGCAAAGTCCTTCTTGTGATGAAGCCCAAGTGCAGCTGGTGCAGTCCTTCAGAGTGTAGTGCTCAGGTGCAGGTCAGGAGTCCAGAATGACAGTCCTTCTTCTGATGTTCTTCCTTGTAGGGATCTGGTAGGAATCTGAGGTGTGGGTGCAGCTCTGCCATATTTATCATTGTTCCTAGTTCTCCAATCAGATCCTGGGTCTTTCCTCCTGTGATGACCACTTTCTGGGAAGTGTGGCAGAAATCAATCCCAGGGAGCAACATTCTTCAAAATCCATCATGGCTGATACTGATTTTTGGAGGTTACATCTGGCTGAGCCCACCTACTGGTGTAGCTATAAATCCTAAATACGTCCCTCTCCTGCCCTCTCCTAATCTAATCAAGAGGGCTCCTAATTGTCTGGGGTTGCAGGGTGTGAGGGAGGTGCTGGGTTGCTCCAAAAGTCCTTCCCTGCCTTTGAAGACCAGTATGGCAGCCTCCCCCCTCCTGCTTACTTATCTGCTGAGGTAATTCCCCTCCCTCAGGCCCATCCTTTGTGTTCATCCCAGGCCACTTCACACCTCATCAAGGCAGCCCGGCCAGGCTGGCAGAGGCTGGCCAATCAGAGAAGGGCACTATAGGGCTGAAGTTGACAACTTTTCAGGTAGAGTTTAAAACTCTTTGCCTGAACTAGGTATAATAAATCTGACAATTGTAAGTTGTTGTGGGATCTATTATAACAATTAATTTGAACCAAACTTGAGGAATCTGACACGTAAGGGGTCTTTGTTAATTAAAATGAAGTCTCCCTGTTTTAGCGTATAGAGGCCATTCACTACAGTGAGGGGAAAACTAATGTGGCTATTTTACCGCACCAGGGCTTATAAAACTATTTTTATAAGGTCCCTGCTTATATTTACATGACGTCCAACCCCAGGGGCACATAGGGCACACCTTAGGGGTTACTTATGTGTAAAAATAAGGTAGTTTAAGACTTTGGAAGTACTTTTAATTCCAAAAGTCGAATTTACATATAGCTTTCATTTAAAAGCAGCCAGCAAGGCAGGCCTGCCTTTAAAATTACACTGGGCACCTTAGCAGTGCACCTATGAGGGCACCTCCTATGCCGGGGTTCCTAAACCTACATTCCAGACCATATATTAGGGACTTATAGGTAGGTTGACATAGCCAATTATAATTAGCCTAAATGACATACTCATTTTACACACAACACAGGCCCTGGGACAGGTTAGCAGTACCCAGGGCACCGTCAGAGTCAGGAAAACACCCGCAAAAAGTGAAAAATGGGGGCAAAAAGTTAGGGGTACTCTGTAATCAGCCCTGTTTTTTCACACATACATATATATATATATATACATATATATGCACCGCACACATGTATATATATATATATTTTAAATACTGGCGGTTGCCAGCAGGTACCTATAGTGAGGACCATGGAAAAAGCATTTTCAACTTGCATATATCTGTAGTAACATTTGAGAAATCTTCACAAAAAATTCCCCAAAAATACTCCGGTGATTTTTGTTGCACACAGAATGTTTCGGGGTGATCTGTCAAGCGGGGTCCGAGAAAGAGGGGGGGTCAAAAAAGTTTTGTTTCCCATGTTAATTCCCATAGGACCTTTGAACGAGGTTACAGCCTGAACCAGTGGACAAAATTACACCAAATTTGCAGAAAGCTAGCTTTCGGTAGGCAAATTGTGATTTCGCTTATTTCATGTAAATCTGTTCCGTAGTTTTTTAGGTATTAAAGGGAAAACAAATTTGTGTAATAAGGTTGCACCAACTTCGAGAAGAGTAAGAGCTCATGAACAGCAAATGCACAGCTCTGATTGGCTGTTAACACTTCCAACCAGGAAGTGTTGGCAGCCATCTTGGGACTCAGCTTGAGTTGAGTCCCACACAAAAGTGTACAAGAAATAACAATAGGCCAAGGTAGAGTCACCCTAACCCTTAGCTCTGGTGCTGGGATCCAGAGGGGCCCCACCAGAGCATAAAAGCATTTTTTAAGCATTTTTACAGTGAAATTGAAACATCATTGTGAATTTGTGGAAAAAAATGTTTAGAAAACAAGCGCAGGATCCCACACTTGTTTTTTTATAAGCCACTGGGTGGGCCAGGTCCCCGGGGAATTGTATATATTCATTGAAAAAAACAAAGATTACAGGGACATTATAGTTAGGAAATAGAAGTGAAAAAACCTTAGGAATTCACTTAAAAAAACAAAGTTACATGGACGTCATAGTTAGGCTCTGAATTTACTCATACGAATCCATACAAAATTCAGCAGTTATAGCTAGAGTTCTTTCAAGTAACTATAACTCGTGCCCTAAGCTAACTAAAACTCGCGTCCCCGCCATGAACAGTTTATATATTGAATAATTTGACTGCTAAAGTTGTCATGAGTGCTGTATTTCTGGGGTAATTAGCAGTTTATTTTTTTTTAGGGGGAGGGGACTGCACAACCCCCACACCGCACGGCTATCTCAGCCCGGGGACCCCATTCCCTGGGGCCCAGACTAAATATTTAATTTTTGGGAGGGCCTCAGGCTGATCTCAGCCTCAGGGGTCCAACCCCCCGAAGTCCAGCCTAAACATTTAATTTTTCTTGGGGAGGGGCCATGCACCACCCTCTCAGGCTGATCTCAGCCCTTGGACCCCATCCCCAGGGACGTGCCATAATTATTTTTATTTTATAGAGGAAGAGGGGAAGGGCGCCCGCCCGGCTGATTCCTCAGATTCGCAGATCTGCCACTAATCACAGTACAAAAGTTTCAAAAATGCTTTTTATCTCTGTGGTGGTTCCTCTAGGACCCTACTACCTGAGCTAAGGATCAGGGTGTCTCTACCCAGGCCCTTTTTCTTTTTTTCTTTTTTTTTTACATTTTTTAGTGGGACTCTGCTGAAGCTGAGTCTCAAAATGACTGCCAAAACTTTCTGGTTTGAAGTGTTGGCAGACAATAAGAGCTGTGCGTTTCCGTGCACAAACCTGTCAATAATTGAAACGTCATCACAGCCAGAGATATACAAATGTGGATTTCCTTTAATATCTCAAAAAACTCCTGAACAGATTTACACCAAATAAGTGAAAGAGTAAACTGTGTTCCTAAAGCTGGCATTCTGCCAAATTTGGTGTAATTCTGTCCAGTGGTTCGGGCTGCAGTCATGTCTAAAGTTCCTATGGGAATTAAAAAAGGAAGAGCAACTTTTTTTACCCCACCTTTTTCTCAGCCCCCACTTGACAGATAACCCCGAATATTTTTATGATTCACCAGCACACTTTTTTTTTCAGAAAAATTAGTGAAGATTTGTCAAATTATGCCAAAGATATAGGAATCTATCTATCTATCTATCTATCAATCTATCTATCTCTGTATCTATCTATCTATCTATTTATACACATTAAAAGAACAAAGCTTACAGTGACGTTATAGTTAGGTTCAGATGTTACATGCACAAAACCATGGAAATCCAGCTATTATAGTTAGTTAGTAAGTAAGTATAACTTGTGCCCTAAAGTAACTATACCTCGCGCCGTCGCCATGCACAGTTTTCTCATCAATAATTTTACCAATGCTATTACAGTGATATTATCAAAGATGTCATAGAAGATGTAATGACTGATGTAATGTCTGGAGCAATTAGCAGTGCATGGCGAGGGCGTGACTTACAGTTACCTTAGGGCACGAGTTATAGTTACTTGAAATAACTCTAACTATAACAGCTGAAGTTCTATGGTTTAGTGCACCTGAAATCTGAGCTCAACTATAACATCCCTATTACCTTTGTTTTTTTTTTGTGAATTCCTAAGTTTTTTTAAATTCTTTTTCCGAACTATAATGTTCCTGTAACCTTTCTTTTTTTCAGTGAATTTCTAGTTTTTTTGTTTTTTTTTAATGTTAAGCAAAATGTTCTTTGTAATGCACAGTGGGGTTGGGTTCAACGCAGGGCCAGGACTGGCATTCTGCTACCCACCTCGAGATTGCAGCTCCTGTCCCCCTTCCTCCTTTGCCATCTACAGTATTGTCCAGGTTCATGCCCCTGCTCCCTCATTACAGTCCTGTGTGGCCGTTCTGCTACTGCCCTTCTTGCCTCCCCTGAACAGTTAGCTTCCTGCCCCATCTACCCCCTCTCTTCCCCCTATTGTCGGGGTCCATGCACCAGCCCCCTCCTTCCTGTCCTGCATGGTCCTATGGGCTGCCACTGACCTCCATTTCTTGATATCCATGCCCACTCCTTCTGCCCATCATTGCCCAGTTCTGTTTCCCATCATTGCCCTCCTGCTTAGCCTACGTGCTTAGCTTGATGCCCCTATCCTTCTTACACCTGCCCTCCATGTGCATACCCCTGCCCCCTCCTTTTTGCCCAACATGGTTCATGGACCTGCCACAGTCACTCCTAACTACTCTGAGTGTTCTGTTGAGCTGCCACTGCCCCTCCCACCTGTCTAGCATGGTCAGATGGCTGCAACCTGTCCCTGGCACCTCCACCTTTCCTGTCTGTGTTCCATGTTATTATCCTCTCCCTTCTGTCTTACATGGTCCATTTTGCTGCCACTCCTTTCTGCCTTGCATGCTCTTTTGTGCTGCAACTGCTCCTCCTGTCTGTCCTGCGCAGTCTGTTTTGAAGCCCTTTCTCCTACCGTCTGTTGTCTATGTCTAGCTCCTACCCATCCCTTCTGTCCTCCATGGCCCTTTGTGCATGCCCTTACCCCCTCCCACCTGCCCACCATGGCAGTTGTGATGCCACTAACCCCCTGTTTGCATGCATGCTCTTCTGTGCTGCCACAGCCTCTACCACCAGCCCTATGTGGTCATCTTGCAGCATCTGACCACCTTCCACCTTCCCTCCATTGTCTGTGTGTAAAAATGTAAATTAGCACTTGTATAGCACACTACTCACCCGTTAGGGTCTCAAGGCGCTGTACTCATACCGCTATGGAACCCCTCCTGGCTTTTCCCTGGGAGGCGCCCACTCCTGAGCACCCCCAGGGTGAAGCCAGGCATCCAAGGGCTGTTGGGGCCGTTGTGGAGATTAAGCAAGCTATTGCCCAGAGTTGCAGAGTGGGACCCATGAATTAGATTAGGCACCGAGGCGAGAATTATCTGGTCAAGGGGAATTGAGCCCAAGACCTGCCGAAGCGGGACTTGAACCCTGGTCTTGATCCAGATCTCTGCTTCAGGGTCTGCTGCTCTAACCATTGAGCCACACTTCTCCATGCCGTATGCCGTAATAGTCTCACTGTTGCCCTCCATGGTGTGTTGGGCTTCTAATACCGATCCCGCCTGACCTCCATAGTCAGCTAGCTGTCCCTGTCCTGCCCCCTGACCTCCTACCCTCAGTTTTACATGTGCAGGCCCCTACCCCCTCCCTCCTGCTTTGTCTGGTTTGTTGTTGAATCCCTGCACACTCCCTCCTGCCTTTCATGGTCTGTTATGCTGCAACTCCTTCCTGTCTGTCCGGTATGGTCAGCTTGCTGTCCTTGCTTCTTTCCCCTCGGCTCTCTGTTGTCCATGTGCATGTCCCTGTCCCCTCCCTATTGCTTTCCATTGTCTGTTGTGCTGTACTACCATCCTGCTTGGCCTGTTTGATGTATTGTGCTGCTGCAACCCGTGATGCCTTTCCTGAAAGGTCTGTTTGGTGCCACTGCACATCTTCCTCATGCTCTCTGTTATCCAAGTTCATATCTCAAACACATTTCTTCTGGCTTCTGTGATCCAATGTAGCATGCTTGTCAACATTTTGAACTTGGTAGGAGCGAGATTTTCAACAAAATAAACCTGGGGAAATGATTTTCCCCACTGACTTACATTGTAAAAGATGAGAGTTTAGGCAGGAGACAGATAAAATAAACCCCTTTGAGCTTAAAAACATCAGAGGTCTCCTGCCTGAATCGGGTTTATGGCATGTATGGTTGTATTGCCACTGCCTCTTTCTTCTGCTGTCATAGGTCTGTTATATTGCCACAGCATTTATTGCTTGTCCTGAATGGTTGGTTCACTGCCACTGCCCCCCTTTCTCCTGTCCTCCATGGTCCATTGTGCTGCCCATCTCGCATACCCAGCATGCTCAACGTGTGGCCCCTGTACCCTCCTCCCCGCTCTCAGTTTTCTGAGTCTGTACCTTTGGCCCCTGACTCCTCACATTATTCTAATGAAGAACTAAATTGCTAACATTCTTAATTTGTTACAAAAGTGTGGCACACCTGACTGTGCTATATAAAACTGCAAAAAACGATAAAGTAATTTTTTTGCACACTTTTGTCATTGGGTGATAGCTGGTCTACATTTGGCCTCTTTTTTCTCTGTGGTCATCTTGGCAAACTTATTTTTATGAAGCTTTCTATTTTCCTAATTTACTGTAGTGCTTTCAGTTTTCCTCTTCATTTCCATCAAGATGCCATACTTTTGACCTAAATTCAGAATGTTAGCACTCTAGTTGCTCTTTTGAACACACTTTGTAAAGCTGCTGTTCTCCAGAGAGTAAATTTACAGTCAGCTGCTGGTGTTAAAAGTGAATATTTTAGTCAGCATGTCAGAATGTTTTAATGAAATAGAAGAGAAAGATATTTGAGAACTCATTTAAAATATGTCTTAATTTTGCTTTCTACAGCACTAACTATAATTTCTACGACAAAGTGAAACCCCTCATTTTGTTTCACCCGTTTGAGTCAATCAACATGGCTTCAGGTGTGCTAGGTTTTTGGCAGAAATAAGACTGTTAGCATTCTAGTTCTTCTTTAGAAAACTCTGGGATGCTGCAGTAGTACACAAGAGAATCAACTGATAAGCCTTCTCCTGTTGGTAGTACATGATTTACTGAGAATGTCAGACTGCATTCTCATATGGGCGAGAAAGATAATGTGAATTTACAGAAAATATGCTCTCATTTTAGCTTCTGGAGCACCTTCCATAACTGCTATAGGAAAATCATGAGAAAACAGTTTTCTCTCAAGCATGATTCATGAAATTCCAGAAGAAGGCTTCTTCACTGGAAAAGATCACCTTAGAACACATACACAATTCCTAAAATCAGTATGCTGCCATTTGTAAATGATTTATATTCTATCTAAAATCTGTTACCAACCTTTATATGTTCTCCTTTTTGTGACCCTCAAACTTGCCATTCACCACAATGCATTTCAATGGGATGCTATCATGTAAATTGGCCCCAAGATAGCTGCCAGCACTTCCTGGTTAAAGTGCTGACAGCCAATCAACTCTTACATGAGATCTGTACTTAGGCTTTGCCTAGACATCTATATTTCTTTTTCTGTTAATAACTCCAAAACTACTGAACAGTTTTACACCAAGTAATCAAAATCACGCTCTGTGCTCGAAGATGTAGATGCCTGCCAAATTTGGTGTAATAGCATTCAGCGATTCGGGCTGTAGTCCTGTCTAAAACCCTATGGGAATTAACATGTGAAACACACTTTTTTGATCCTCCCCCCTTTTTCTCAGTTCCTGCTTAATGAATCACCCCAAAACTTACTGTGCACAATAGGGAACAGTAGGATACTTTTTTTGGAAAACCTCATGAAGATTAGTCAAAAAGCGCCAAAGTTATAGGCAAGTCAAAAAACCTTTTTTCCTTTGGAGACTATAACTACCAATTGGCGATAACCAGTAGGTAGTTATAGTTAGGATCTAGTTTCCATGGGAAGAGCATTTTTTGTTTTGCCAATAACTTTGGCGCCTCTTGAACAATCCTCATGAAATTTTCAAAATTTATATTTCAGTCAGATCAGGTGCTGTGTTGAATGTTTTGGGGTGATCTGTCAAGCGTGGGCTGAGAAAAACAGGGTCCCAAAATGCATTTTCCCCATCCATTTTCCCAAAGAGATTTTGAACACAACTACAGCCTGAACCCTGGATGGAAGTACACCAAATTTGGCAGAAAGCTAGCTCTTGGTCTAGAAAGCGTGTATTTTGTGACTTGGTGTAAATCTGTTCAGTAGTTTTAAAGATATTAAAGATTAAAAAATATAGATATCTAGAGACATGGATCCAAAAAGCCAACTGTCCACAGGCTGATATCTGATTGACTGCCAACACTTTAACAAGGAAGTGTTGGCAGTCATTTTGGGACTTGGCTTCAGCAGAATCCCACAACAAAAGAAAAAAAAAGAAAAGGGGTCAGGGTAGGGATACCCTGAGACCCTAGTCTTGGTGCAAGTGTCTCCCAGGGTCCCCACAAGGGCTAAAAAGCATGATTTTTTAAAAATAAAAAATTGGCATATCCTACACTCTTCATTTAGTTTGCTCCCAGGTGGGCCAGGTCCAGGGGGCATGGGGGCTAAAAAAAGAAGGGGTGCACAGGCCCCCAATCCTAGGGCTTATTGTAGCCTCAGGGACCATCACTTCCTGGGGCTCAGAGAAAAATATGAGGGGTGTGTGCGGCACCGCTGCACCCCGGAACCACCACCTTGCCAGGGCAAACGTTTTAAAATCAATACAGGGGGCCCAAACAGCCCCCACCCTCTGCCCCACAGCCTGGGGGAACACCACCACCATGGGGCAAAACATTTTCTATAAATGCGGGGGAGGGGGCAACAGCCCTCTTGCAACCCCTGGAACCACCACCTCCCCAGTGCAAAATATAAAATCAGTGCAAAGGAATCCTGCAGCCCCCAGGGACCACCACCTCCCCAGGACTGAAATAAATTAATGTGAGGGGGGCCCCGCTTGTGGAGCTATTTGTGGCCCTGGGAGCCGCCACTCCCCAGGCCTAGCTTCTGCTACCTCCTGAGGTGCCCATCCTCATTAGGTAGCTGTTTGCTTCTGCTTGGTGGGAGCTAGCAGCTCCCACCAAGCAAAAGCAAACATAACTCCACTTTCTGCAAGCGGGAGCTGTCAAAATGCTCCTGCTTACAGAAAATGTTGTTTTCATCTGTTTCCCTGCATGCAAAAATGCATGCAGGGAAACAGATGAAAACATTTCCCCCAAAAGCACGGAGCTACTTTTGGGAGCAATGCCGGCTCTCGCAGGACATGGGGAGTTGACTAGACTAGGGGGGCCTCCAGGTTCCCCCCACGGTCCTTTCACTCTCTCTTTTTCTCTTCCATCCCATAATTAGGTCTACCTTCACATACTTTTTGAGTAGTAGATTCTGATCTGAAAGGGGCAACAAGATCATATTTAGTATGGCCAGAATGGTAATAGAAAATCCTGCTTAATGGTGATGTTGAATTTTATATTACTATTTTAGAAATGCCACTTTTAAAACATAAGCCTTTCTCTGCACTTAAAAAAACATCTGTGCCGTACAGCCTGTCTCCAATCAACGTCTGGGCTGGGCTGGTTGCAAGCTCCCTAGTGCATTTCCCCCAGACAACCACAAACACAGGACACTCAGTCACACCTGCACTCATCTGCCTACTAAATGTGTCTTCCTGGGCTGGAAGGGTGGAGGGCCTGACACTTACATTTCAAAAGCTAGAGGCCTGCCCTCACTCAATGGACTGCCAAACCCTCTACTGGAACCCTGGCCGACAGGACTGCACTGAAAGGGGAACATGTGCACTTCAAAACCACTCTTTGAAGTCTCTCCCACTTCAAAGGAAATGTTGGGTGTATAAACTGGGTCTCTGACCCCACCAACTCAGACACTTCTGGGTCTACATCTGCATCCTGTCAAGAGGAACTGCCTGGCTGCCATAAGGACTCATCTGGACTGCTTTGCTGTGAAGGACTTCTGCCTTGTTGTTGCCCTACTGCCCTGCTGGCCTCTGACTTTGTTAAGAAGGACTCTGCCTTCCCCAAAAGTGCTCTCCATGGGCTTGGATTGAGCTTCCCTCCTATTTTCTGAAGTCTCTGGGCAAAAAGACTTAATCTCTACAAAGAACTTCTTTGTGTGTCGAAAATCGATGCAACGCCTGTCGGAAACAACGCAGAGCCCGCCTTATGACCGAGGAATTGCCTCACAGCCAACCGAAATGACGTAGCCTGACTTCCCGAGGGGAAATCTGACACAGCACCTGCCTTGTGACGGAAAATTCAACTCATCGCCTACCGGATCGACACAGCATCCATGCCTACTCCCAGCACATCAAGAATTTTCCCCACATCATCCCGGGGCATCCAAATATCCCCACATTGAAGTGAGAACTCAAGACGGTAAGACAAAAAACAACGCAAGCACCTTGTACCATGGAAAGAAACAACTCTGTGTCACGCTGGAAAATCTGATGCACGCCTTATTTATTTTTTATGCATACCAGGCACTGTGCCTAACAAAGAGACAACTGTTTATTTCAAAGGATTAAAACTATTTCAAATCTTGCAAAAGTGATATTTCAAGTTTTGCTTATTGAATCTTTGTCGTTTTGACCTCAGTTTATTCAGATACATATTATCTATTTTTCTAAACCTGTCTGGTGTATTTTTGTGGTGTTTTCACTGTGTTACTGTATGATTTATTTCACAAATACTTTACACATTGCCTTCTAAGTTAAGCCTGACTGCTCAGAGCCAAGCTACCACAGGGTGGCTACAGGATAATTTGGATTGTGTGTGACTTACCCTGATTAGGATTGTGGTCCCTACTTGGACAAGGTTGTATACCTCTGCCAGCTAGAGGCCCCATTTCTAACAGTCAGAAAATATCTCATTCTAAGTATATCATTCATTGAGGCCAAAAAAGCCCACTCCCCTCTCTCTCACTCTCCTCCCTCCCATATTGAGATGGAAGAGAGAGAGAGAGAAAGAGTTTGTTATTACAATGATCTCTGCATACAATGATGTGGGGTTGGGTGATTATAGGGGGTTGGCCACAGGGATGGCAACAGGTCAAGCCCTGCAGCCATCTGCCACCAAGCACAGCCGAAGTCCCTGTGTGACATGGGTTGGCCGCAGGGTCTGGCCAACCCCCGTCATACAAAGGCTGTGTGGAGCACAGGGTTGGGTGGTTACAGCGGTTTGGCCCTGGCAGTGGTTGGATTAACGTATAATAATTAAAATTACTTTACATTAAAATAAATAGAAATTCACTTAAAAAAACAAAGGTTACAGGGGCGTTATAGTTAGGAAATAGAATTTAAAAACAAACAGAAATTCACTTATAAAAGGTTACAGGGACATCATAGTTAGGTCCTGAATTTACTCACACAAAACCATAGAAATTCAGCAGTTATAGTTAGTTATTTCAAGTAACAATAACTCACCCCCTAAGGTAGCTATCACTTGCGCCCTCGCCATGCACTGCTAATTACCCCAGATATTACAGCACTCATGACAACTTCTATAATGTCATTAAAATGATAAGTAAAAAATAAGCAGTCAAGTAATAATAGTACTACTACTACTAATAATAATAGTAATAATAATAATCATAATAATAATAATAATAATAATAATAATAATAATAATAAATAATAAGACAGACATGGGGTTTACATTTAAACAAGAAATATTTCCACGTGCCAGCCCTTAATTATTTGTAATTAGCACCTTCTGTCTTCTCACTGGACATGTGAAGGCTATTTCAAGGTAAAAGATGGACACAGAACACCTTGTGCTTCACTACAAAATATTTGAAATATTTGAAAAACTTTTATAGTGAAAACATAATAAACTCTGTTAATTATGTTTTTACTATACAAGTAGCGGGGCACAGGCGTGACAGGGATGGAGGGGGAGTGCACAGCACTCCCCCTCTGTCCGCAAGTATGTTTGGCTGGCTGCCTCAGCCTGGCCAAACACACATGTGCACTGGGCTCTCTCCAACCGGGCAATGCAGCAGGCAGACGCTCTCACTCTGCTTCGGAGCACCCTGACTGGGTGCTTCGTCCAAACATACTGCTGATTTCATGCTGCCAGCTGCATGAAAGCAGCAGTAGGATTGGCCAGGGCAGGCTAGGAGCCTGTTCCTGCAGTCCAGTTGAGGAGCAGATGGAAGCAGCAAGGCATGGCTTGGAAAAAATGTTTTAAAAAAAATTATTATTACTTTTTTTTTTTTTTGGTCGTCCAGCCCGGCCACGTGCTGCCCTGCCCTTTTTTCCTCCTGCAAGCTGCGCCTTGGTTTTTTATGGTTTAGCCTAGTGGAACTGAGCCATAAATTAGCAGGGCTTACACTCCCTCATACCCTCATTCCCATGGGTTTTTTAGAGATGAGCAAGTGACAGGTTTTTAAAGGGAAGGTATCAGCACTCATTGTTTTACACATTAAACACTGCATCCGCCACATCGGTAGATCCACTTTTGGCAAAGTGATCTTGCCATGAGGATAGGGCTGTTCACACCCTTTAAATCAGGTCCCTAGTCTGTTACTGGAGGCCGACTTTCACCTTCTGGTATACAAGATTTTAGAAGTTAGCATGGTCAATTAGCTTTATGCATGCTCATTGAGGAGATTTTACCTAGTGAGAGTTTTTCACAGCAAGTGATAAGAAGCAAATTCAAGGAACTCAGGGTCAGCAGGGTGTTAGGTGTCAATTTATTATATGCATTGTTGCAAAAGTTGATGAAGTATATACCTGTGACAATGAAAAAAGAAACATCAAGTATTAGCAGCAAAGGAATTCATGGCTGAGGTTCATAATGTAGTATACACTTTACTGTTGCAGATTTGACCCAGAAGACGAAAGATAAATATGCATCCAAATATGTATTTATTCATTTATTTATTTATTTAGTTATTCATGAAGTTATATATAGCATGAACATGGCCTATGGGCATTAGAGCGTTTAACAGAGCTGGATTAATGGATAATAGAGAATAATATAAAAATGCAGAGTAAGATAATTACAGGATTAAGGTTACACATAGATTACATATATGTACAGCACACTGATAAAATAAGATGTGTGAGCTGCAATGGTAGAAGAGCGAGATAAAATCGCAAACTGTTTACAAAAATGTTTAGCAAAGTACATCAATGTTAAGAGTCCATCAAATATGTACAGTATATGGATGAAAAAAATGTTTTCCTGCATACTGCAATGGCACAAAGGTGGGATAGAATTGCTTGTAAATAACATAATTTACAGGGAGTAGAAGTGGGTGTGGGGGAGTGCAGTTGATTATGACTGGAAGAGAAAGGGAAGTACGAGAAGAGACAAATGAAAAACTGACTGGAGCGGCAAGATTTCATAAAACCATATAAGCTGGTGCCTTTGGAACAAATATTTTTTTCAGCTCCTTTTGACAGTGTATAGAGAGGGAAAAGGGCAGTGGCTGGGAGGAAGAAAGTTATAGATTCCAACTGCACTGACAGAGAAAGACAGTATGATAGTCATTTCCTTCTTGAAAACTGGATATTCTAGAACCAGTGCTTCAGTACTTCAAAGTAATCTGTTCTCACCTTATGTTTATAGTGTAGAGGCAAGATATTGGGGGAGTAGTTTTTTCGGATATTGTGTGTAATGTAGGCAGTCTTGTGTAGGGCTCTGTCTTCTAAAGGAAGTCGATGACGTTTTAAGAGTACCCGAGAGAAATGGGCTCAAAATGTGTTGCTGCATGTAGGACTATTTTTAAGAGGGACTAGATGTGATTTCGGGAGAACTATCAGAAAACAGTTTGCAAAGTTCATCCCTAAGAGTACTAAATCTTGAAGGATGGTTTTAGTTCTTGTTCAGGAATGAAGCGTAAGATCCCTCACAAAACTCCTAATTGAAAGTGTGCACCATTGCAAAGTTTGCACATTTGAGACCTGATTTAGAGTTTGATGGATGGGTTACTCTGTCACAAACATTAAGGATATCCCATCCACCATAATACAAGCCCATTATTTCATATGGAACTTGTAATATGGCGGACAGAATATCCGTCACATTTGTGATTGAGTTACCCATCCAGAAACTCTAAATTAACTGAAGGAGAGCAGTTTCCATGCTACAGCTTTGTTTATGGTCTGGCTGAAACTCATCAAAGAAATTGTTATCCTTAATTTATTGAGTGATTTAAATGGCGCTGTAACACTCACAAACTTTAGATATAAAGGGCAAACCTGATACAGGTTGAACATTATTGAGGTCCTCTAGGTCTGCTGTAGGTTTCTAATATCTAGGGGACTTGGACAATTTTTGGGCAATTTAGGACCACATAACGATTAAGAGACATGTCCATCAGGTTTGTCCAACAGGTCAGATCATGGGGCTTTAATTATTTGGCCCTGTTACCTGGAACAGGGTCCAGGAAGTGATCAAAGGGTCTAACTTTGGCTATGATTTTTAGTAGGTCAAATTCTGTAACAAGGTTGAATGTGACCCATTTGTTCTTAGATTTGTACAGGGGATTAAGGTCTTTCTTAAAGTTTGGTTGGAGGGGTGGACATGGCTCCATGGAAACAATTTTTTGTTAAAATAGAATTGGCTAACTTTCCATACTTAGTTTCTTCAAATATAGAGTTCACATGAGGGGGGTGATGGTATCTTTTTTTTTGGGTTCATAGTTGAATCAATCTAATTTTTGATGTGGGCAGCCTCGGACTTGTGGATAGTTCACTTATATCTTCTTCTGGCTACACTGAGGGTTTCTAAGTGACAGGAGTAAGGCAGTTGCTTGATATGATTTCTATTTCTCTTAAGCAATTTGATATCTCAAATAACACTTTGGAAAACAAAGGATAGAAGGTTAGGTCCTTCTGCATTTACATTTATACTCAAAGCAGTTAGCAGGCATTCATCGAGATTATAGGTGAGAATGTGACCTCATCATTTGGACTGATCAGAGGAAGGTTATCATGGACATGAGACTCAAGGAAGTTGAGGTTAAAATGTTTAGGGCCTTATAACAGCCAAACTTGTGGTGGCAGTTTGACTGCCGCACTCCTGGCGGTCTGACCACCATATTACAACCCTAGTGGTCAGACCGCCAGGGGACTGGCACCATCGCCGTTGTCACGGATGCCGACAGGGTAGCGGCAGTTGGAGTCATGGTCAGACACAGCAGTGCTGATCATGAGTCCACTTTCTACTAGCCATTCCACAGTGGTTTAACCGTCATGGAAAGTCTGGCGGAAAGCCAGTGCTGGCGGTCCCCCTGCCAGCACCCTCAGAATGGGCACTGTCTGCTTTGCAGACAGTGCGCATTCCAAGAGTGCTGTTGTGCAATGGCATTGGCCTTGGCTGCAGGCCGATGACATGGCTCTGCTTCTCTGGCCTGACCAGTGGAAACGTGGCAATATGATGTTTGCGCCAATCAGCCCAGTGGAAACATTGTAATACGACTGGGGGTACGTCTGCCAGTATGACATCCTCATCATGAGTTTGTCAGTGGGACGG
Organism: Pleurodeles waltl; assembly: GCF_031143425.1. Lineage (NCBI taxonomy): Eukaryota > Metazoa > Chordata > Amphibia > Caudata > Salamandridae > Pleurodeles > Pleurodeles waltl. The sequence goes on along the minus strand of NC_090446.1, from coordinate 722,663,736 downwards.
TTGGACAGCCAAACTCATAATGAAGCCCTTAGGCCCATAGTTATACTTTTTTAGTGCCTCATTTGCACTGATTTCTGACACAAAACAGCGCAAACTTGCAAAATACAACTGTATTTTGTAAGTTTGCGCCGTTTTTGCATCAAAAAGTGCCACAAATGCGGCACTCAAAAGTATAAATATGGACCTTAGTGTCTTTGAACAAAGTTTTTTGCTTGTCTGCAGATAATTTTAGGACTGAAATCTGTAGTAAAAAGAAGAAAGTGGTGAAGTAGTGAGCCGAACAGTTTTTGGAGTTTAGGTCACTTGCTGAAGTATTCCATATTTTGCAATTATGATGTTCAATGCCACTTCTTTAATGTCCGTAGACTTGGAGCATGTTGGGAAAGGTTATTTTCAGACAGGAAAGATGAGAATAGGTTGACTTCAGTATCATAAGAGTCATCAAATGAGAAATTGAAGCCACCGTGAAAGATTTTGCTATCCTTGACAATGAGTTGGTTAGCCATGTGCTCCATCCATTCTTCAATAAAAGTCCAGTTGCTCCCCTACGGATGATAAATGAGATTAAAGGCCTCATTTACAGTTTTGGCAGATGAGGTTACTCCGTCACAAATGTGACAGATATCCCGTCCGCCATATTACGATTCCAATTTCCTCTTATGGACATCATAATATGGCTGTAGGGATATCAGTCACATTTGTGACAGGGTAAACCATCTGCCAAACTCTAAATCAGGCTCTAAGTCTGATTGAGAAGAAGTGCTCCATTTTAATTTCCACAGCCAGGCACTGAAAGAAAGGAAAGTGTCTTCTGCATATTTTCCTCACAGAATCGACTGCTATCTCTCCCCCAGCTCTACTTTTGAAGTGAATAAGTAGGAAACAGAGGTTGCCTGGAAGAAGAAGATCCATTATATTATGAGAAGTAGTATTGAACCATATTTCAATAAGCATTCAATGATGTGAGATATTTCCTGTTTGTGTTTTACTCCTGAGCTATATTTACAGAGTAGACAAACATGTGAGATATTTCCTGTTTGTGTTTTACACCTGACCTATATTTACAGAATAGACAAAGTAAATGTAATCATTTTAATGAAGGGATTTGCTCGCAATAGGGGTGTTAACTTCTTAGAGGTTCCCATATTAACGTAATATACCCACACTGCTTAGGTGACAACACTTTTCTGAGCGTATTATTACTCAACCCCTGGTAGGTATGGCACAAGCTGCAAGCAATCCCCAGAGAATTGTGTGTTAGGTTCAAGCAGTACCAACAGTTTTAAACTAAACAATACAACACAGTAAAATGACCAAACCAAATAGAGAAATATTAACGAGATAAAAGACACCAAAATAATTCAAACAGAATAAGTTAAACTGGTAATGAATTTTTACGATTTTAAGCCAAAAATGCCTAGAAAAGTTAAAGCACCATTTAAAACCGCAGTTCACGATTGACCCTACCCTAAGTGAGATTTCAAGCCAACCATAATGGGGAGGGGGTTGGATACATTAAGCAGGGTCATCCCTGTCAAAGTTTTTACCTTTAGACTAAGGGGCAAGTTTATCATCAATTTGCACCAGTGAAAAGTCATAAAATGTGATGCAAAGTGTCCAAAAACTATCGACTTTCAAGTCCAAATCTGTTTATGCCCTGGAGACTAACAAAATAGTGTTTGACGCTGCTTTGCTTTACTTTCCATTCAGAGGCATTCCTAGGGTGTTAAATGGGTGTTTCAGTACTACAACCCATGGTGTTTGTAGCAAAGTCCTATCTACGAACAATGCGAGAAAGGGCTTTTCACCAAAAAATACCATCTCCTTGAGGCTAACAAAAAGAAACGTTTACGTTTCTCCTCACTTTTCCAACATTACATCTATGCTGAATTATGCACCACAAAAACTATGTTGGGTGTTCTTCCAGTACAAAAAACTATACTAGACATCACTCCCACACCTTTGAAAAGCTGTGTGCATAGCAGTGGTCAACCTGTTTGAGCACTAGTGCATGGGAAAACAGCAGAAACACCATATCCTTGTAGCTATGGTTCTGTGCTTTTCAAATTAGACAATACAGTATAACAATTGTGGCTGCTGCGCTGCATTGTACAACATTTTTGTGAGTCTGTCCCTTTGTCTCTGAAAATGGAAGCTAACATCTTCGAGAGAGTAAAAGAATAAAGCTATGGCCAGCGGGATTCCCTCAAAGTCATATATTTTATCACAGAGATGCTACTGAGGCAGTTGGTGCCCAAATCTGAGAGTGGGAGAAACCTGGATTGTTTGGCCACCGATGGTGCCTCATTGGGCAGGCAGGTTTACCACCTTACCCTGCTCCAAGGCTTTAACTTTATATTTAGTCCCTTTTTTGGAAATTAAAATTCTTCAGCGAGGCAACACTGAAAGCTGGAGACAGGTAGGGCTCCACAAGGCTGAATACCCTTGCTGCAAAGTCTTTTTGAACCTCTTTTGAGCATGGCAAAAACATATGGTACAATGAACATGGTTTTCTTGTCCACCTTGTGTATGACCGTCCTGGCCATGCCTCAACACCTTGACCCAGACTTCTGGAGGGAGAAAAAATGGCAAAGTCCCACTCTTCTCTCTGATCAGTCTTGAAGGTTCTAGATGCTAGGCACAAGGTCTCTCTCTAGCTAGGTTTCCGGCAGGGTCCAATCTGTTTTTATGTCGCCAATGCAGGCAAAGAGGAGGCCAACCACTTGACATTTGGAGAGCTGTTAGAGTCCCTTGGTATCAGCTAGATACAGGTGAAGTCTTCGCTGGTCTAGGAATATTCTGAGGAGGTTGAGGTTGAAGTGCCAGATTCATCCTGTGTACTAGCCATATTGTCTGATAGTTCCCCACCTCCTTTTGCAGCACTTCCTCTTCACCCTACTATAAAATTACCAATAACCCCCAATTCAATAGGGAAGAACCCATTTCTGCCAGGCAGGCCTGTCTGAAGCTCCTTAGCCATTCCTATATTTAGATGAGCTCCCTTTCCACCTGACAGGAACCAAACAGGATCTCTTCCCTAGTGTGAGAAGAGGCTGGAGTCCTGAGAATGAATAGGGGCACCCACCCCTGTATCATCAAGCCAAAGGTTCTAGTAGTAAGGCTTTCTTTTTTTCAACTAGCTGTTCCTGTCCTGTTCTTGTCCAGCTCCAGATAGTCAGGCCTTGTTAAGTGGTCAGCAGCTAACAATATCTTGTATTTCCTTTTCTCAGAGGTAGGAAAATGTCTTCTGAGCCAGCATTGTTAACTCTCCCAGCCTTTGATGTGTATTTTCACTCTGCGGGTATGATGAGTGGTACAAATGGTTTCAGCCACTTCAGACTCGGGTAAAGTTAGTTTTCCAATTAAGTTATCACAAATCTGTTCATGATCATATTATATTTTGAAGAATAACTTTAAAACATAACTCTGGAGGTCTTTCCTGGTATTTTCCCATGTAGAGATTTTGAATTCAATGACTTATTCTCACCCAGGCCTGTCTTACGAAAACCATATCTGCACCTACACACTTTTTAAAAACATTGTTACATTTTTATATATAAAACACCCTGCCAAAGGACTTAGAAGGCACATTACAGTGGTGACCTATTAATATATAAATATAGGTTTCCTACAAGGCACATAAACATTTCCTTGTCACATCTTACTGTAGAGCCTTTAAACTGCAGACCAGTGAGAGCACAGTGGTGCTCCTGGCAGCCACATATTTTTGTCATGTATGGAAGTGGTGTAAATCATCTAATTTCACAGAGTCCACAAATGGAATACTCAATCATAGATGATTTGTCAGACAAATGAGATATCAAGCACTCACAGTTCAAACTTTAGACATAACTATTGCACTCTCGATGCTTTATTCTTAGCAGTGCATTAGGCCTTTTTTACCTTGTGGTTCAAGTTGTAAAACTGGAACACTAATGTGTTCATCTGCATACCTTCTAGAAACATCCAAATGTATATGCCCCTAAATCAACTAGGCATTAGTTATGGTCTTAGCTCTGCAGTTCTCTTACATTGTACTATCAAGCCTATCATGCTGACTTTTGTACTGCTGATATTCTTACACTAATAGTAAAGATATGTGTTCCAGAACGACTATGTTTGAGATCTTGGAGGCAAGGTCAAACACATGTCAAGCACTAGACTCTCCTAAAATGATTGTTTTAAACAAACGTTTTACATTGCTAAACAAAGGACATACACCTCATATGTTTCAAAGTGTAGTGATTGCTTATTAACAACAGAAATGGTTGGTGACCCGTATGACCTATTAGACACAATATAGATAACATCAACAAAATATTTATCATATTAACTATGAGTTATTCACCTGGTAAATCAGAAGTGTGTGGCACATTCAAAAACAACATTTTAATGTACTTCACGCTTTAATGTGGCCCTTCATGTCAACATTTAATTTCTCAGTTTGAGAGTAAATGAATCATGACCTGTATGCAAACAGGAGTTTTCAGACAAGTCAGGATTGTGAGCTGTGTGGGAAAGGCTGTGGCCCTCATTACAACCCTGGTGGTCGGTGATAAAGCGGCAGTAATACCGCCAACAGGCCGGTGGCAACAAAAATGGAATTATGACCACAGTGAAAACCACTCAGACAGACAGCCACTTTAACACACCGACCGTCACGGCGGTATCAACAAGCACCACAGCGGTAACGGCCAACAGCCAGGTGGAAGACAATGTTCCGCCCACACTATTACGACAGGCCTATCTGCCACCTTTTCCCGGGCGGTACCAACAACATCAAAAGCACGGCTGAAACAGAACACAGAAGTCAAAGGACTCACCTCTGGAGACTCAGGGAACAACCACAACGCCATGGAGCCCGAGTTGCCCATTTTTCTGATGATGGTCTACCTTCTCCTGCCTTATGAACACCAACACCGGCAAAGACGACCACGGCGAGAACTGCTGCCTGGCACACAAGGGGAAGGGGAGGAAAAAGAGAGTTACACACACACATGCAACACCCCCACCCCCAACACCATACTCAGAACCAGGTGCAGTAACATTTCATATACATCCCACACCCCTCAGGAATAATGCAAGGACAAAATGATTGGAAGAAAGTGAGTGTAATACGATAAAATAACATGAATAAGTGCATCACAAAACAAATGTATTTACATATTTACAAATGTAGGGACACTGCCCAGTCCTCAATGTCCGTGGACCATAGGGCCACATCACATAGGCCAAGGCCTAACCTCACTCCTGCAACAAAATGGAGAGAAAACTGCAGGGGCATCAGGTCGAAAATACACAGGCACCTCAGGGGGACTGGGAATGGGGGGGTACCTCAACCGGAAGATGGTACAACGCCACTGGTCCTGGAAGGGGCTACATGCCCTGAGAGCTGTCCTGGGGAGTGCAAAGCCACAGTCTCTCAAGTGGGTGGTTGCCCACTGCTTGGTCCTGGGAAGTGCAAGGCCACATTCTCTCAAGTGGGTGGTTTGCCCACTGCTTGCTCCTGGGAGTGCAAAGCCACAGTCACTGACGGGGGTGGTTTGCCCACTGCTTGCTCCTGGGGAGTGCAAGGCCACAGTCTCTCAAGTGGATGGCTTCTCCACTGGTTCTGGGGGGCCCTTCTGCCCAGTGTGCTTCATCTTGGAAAGATGGGGTGAGTGGATGGCTTCTCCACTGGTTCAGGAAGGGGGCCTTGTGCCCTGTGTGCTTCATCCTGGGAAGGATGGAGTGAGTGGATGGCTTCTTCCACTCATTTTGGAGGGGGAATTGTGCCCTGTGTGCTTCATCCTGGTAAGGATAGGTTGATTAGATGGCTTCTCCACTGTTTCTAGAGGGAACCTTGTGCCCTGTGTGCTTCATCCTGGGAAGGATTGGGTGAGTGGATTGCTTCTTTCACTAGTTCTGGAGGGGGCCTTGTGCCCAGTGTGCTTCATCCTGGGAAGGATGGGGTGAGTGGATGGCTTCTTCCACTGGTTCTGGAGGGGGCCTTGTTCCCAGTGTGCTTCATCCATCCTGGGAAGGATGGGGTGAGTGCATGGCTTCTTCCACTGATTCTGGAGGGAGCATTGTGCCCTGTGTGCTTCATCCTGGGAAGGATGGGGTGAGTGGATGGCTTCTCCCCTGGTTCTCGAGGGGGCCTTGTGCCCAGTATGCTTCATCATGGGAAGGATGGGGTGAGCGAATGGCTTCTTCCACTGGTTCTGGAGGGGGCATTGTGCCCTGTGATGTAGATCTTAGGGACTGCAAGGTCACTCTCTCTCACATGGGTGTCACACTTACAGGATTTGCAGGGGTCAGGATGCACTACAGCCCATGGAGGCAGGACTTCACTCTGCCCACCGGTGGTGGCGGTCGCTCAGTGGTGGCAGTGGCGGGGCTGGTGTCGTGGCTGGCAGTGGTGGGGGTAGGCTCCAGCCCTTCCACTGCAGCCTTGGACAGCTGAACTGCCATGGTTGGTGGTGGGGGCTCCGAATGAGTTCCAGCTTCAGGCCTCCTGTCCTTCCTGCCTGCAGGTGGAGGCCCCTTGCCCATCCCTGGCGCAGCTGGTGGTGCTTCCTTGCCCTTCCTAGATGCTGCTGGTGGTGCCTCCTTACCCTTCCCTGTCACAGCTGCTGGTGCCACCTTGCCCTTCCTAGACGCTGCTGCTGGTGCCACCTTGCCCTTCCCTGTCGCAACTGCTGGAGCCACCTTGCCCTTCTTAGATGCTGCTGCAGGTGCTTCCTTCCCCTTCCTTGATATACCTGGTGCAGGCACACTTTCAGTGCTGCTGGCTGCTGCCCGAGTTCCTCTCCCGACTGCAGTAGCTGTCGACACTACTGTGGCCGTGGACTGGGTGGGTGAGGTGCTCGCCTGGGCTCTGACCACCCTGGCCCGACGTGAAGGATGGGGGGAGTGGTAGGGAAGAGGTCAACGGTGGAGAGAAAAAGCTTCTTAGGGACATTGGGGTGGGAAGAGAGTGAAGGTTTGGGAGTGGAGGAAGAGGAAGTGGTTGTAGGAGATGTCAGTCTGCTGTGTTTGGGTGCAGGTGCATGGGCTGGATGCTACTGTGAAGTGGATGGCTGTTGAGTGCTTGCGTTTGTGTACTTTGGGAGGGGGCACAGACACAGTGGGAGAGGACACAGGGGACATGTGCATGGATGTGGGGGTGGTGACTGCCAGTGAGGACTGTGTACTGATAGGCGTGCTGGTGATGGAAGTAGTGGATGAGGATGTAGTGCAAGCAGGGGTGAGTGGAGACGGTACTGGGAGGGATGTGGAGGACGAGGAGGAGGGGGCCTCAGTGGAGGCAGTGGATGTTGGTATGTCTGCATCTGGATGGTGTTTGTGTGAGTGCCTGTGGGATGATGTGCGGTGCTTGTGTTTGCCTGAGCCACTCCTGTGTGTTGTCCTGGGTGCATGCTGGTCTGCCTGTGTGCTTGGGATAGGTTGGGGTTGAGGGGAATGGGACTGGGTAGAGGAACTTGGAGGGGGGATGCTAGAAACAGGAACAATGGCTGCCATCGGAGAGGAGGCCAGAGCCTGGATTGATCTCAGTCGGGCCGTCATGCCAGACTGAATGCCCTCCAGGAATGCATTTGTGTGTTGCAAATGGGCTGCCAGCCCCTGGACGGCATTCACAATGGTTGACAGCCCAACAGAGATGGATCGCAAGAGGTCAATAGCTTCCCCACTCAGGGCAGCAGGGCTAACTGGGGCAGGGCCTGAGGTTCCTGGGGCAAAGGAGATACCCACCCTCCTGTGTGAGCGGACACGGGAAACACGCTGAGGGGCTGCTGGGTGGGCGGTGCAGGTACGGGGGTGGCGGCTGTACCTGTACTTGGGGTGGCCACAGAGGTGTCCGCCACCACCAGGGAGCTTCCATCGGGGGAGGTATTACTGTCCGAACTTTCCCCTCCTGTCTCCGCCGTGGTGCTCCCCTCATCCTCCAAACCACTGGTGCCCTCACCGTCATTGGATTCGGCCTCCTGAGCCATGTGGGATGCAGCTCCACTTATGTCCCACCAAAGCCCTCACATCCCCTTACGCACAGACATTGCCCACCATATATGCAGCATGTTGCCCAGGACCCTTCCACCAACCTCCCCTTACACGAGGCCCTCACACACAGCACTCCATGCATTCATGCCCCATGCATCGTGCTCACAGTGTACTCACCTGTTGGTCTGGTGGCCCATACTGCATTCAGTACTGGGGTAGGACCCCATCCACCAGTCTCTCCAACTCTGCAGTGGTGAAGGCAGGGGCCTTTTCCCCTGTGACATGAGCCATGGTCGGTTCCAGACACAGGTCACAGCAGCACTTGCAGTGTAGGTCCTCTCCTGTTGAAGGTCAGGTAGCAAGTGAGTGAACAGATAGAAAATGGTGGTCACGTCCGCGGCGATGCGTACCATCACTGCCGGCGACAATCACCATTGTCCACTGTATCCATAGGGCCCAATGGTAACCAATGAGGAGTTGCACAACGGTACTCGACCGCATCCTGCAACGGCGCACAACATCACCAGAATTACCTCATTTTCACATGTCCCTCTATTCAGGACAGGCAGACGCATTTCAGGGGGGGGCAGGCCACGGCACCTACCTGTGTCATAGTACACATATGCCCCATTTGGGCCTATACAACAATATACTGTTACAGTCATAACATGCAATGCAGTGTAGTGTTTGGAAATGTGGAATACTGATCAGCTGCTCACCGTTTTGCCCCCAGGATTACAACCGCTGTGGATGAATAGGAGATGGAGACATCCCCCATGTACAGACCCCTGGTGTACTTGGCAACAATGGAGGAGAGGCACATCATCCTCACCTATAGACTTGACAGGGCCACAATCACAGAGCTGTGTGCCCAATTGGAGCCTGACCGGATATCTGCTATCTGTCAGCCCACTGGGATCCCCCCTCTTGAGCAAGTCCTATCTGTGCTCCATTTCTTGGCAACTGGCTCCTTCCAAGTGACAGTGGGCTTGGCAGCAGGAATGTCATAGCCAATGTTCTCAATAGTGCTGACCAGAGTGTTGTCTGCCATGATAAAACACATGCGCAGCTACATCGTATTCCCCAGGTGGAGGATTTGGCCACAGTGAAAGCTGACTTCCATGCAATGGGACATATCCCCAACATTATTGGGGCTATTTATGGTACACATATTGCATTCCCCCCCCCCGGAGAAATGAACAGGTGTTCTGGAATAGAAAGAGCTTTCACCCGATGAATGTGCAGATAGTGTGCCTGGCGGACCAGTACATCTCCCAAGTCAATGCAAAGTATCCTGAGTCTGTGCATGATGCCGTTATCCTGCATAATAGCAGCATCCCATATGTGATGGCTCAACTCCAGAGGCACAGGGTTTGGCTAATAGGTGAGCCGTGATTCCCACCCAGTGGATGTTGGTGTATGGGTATGGTGTGGGCCCTAAGGGTTAGTGTGTGGTTAACAGTTTTCTCTCGATATTTGCAGGTGATTCTGGTTACCCTAACCTCTCATGGCTACTGACCCCAGTGAGGAATGCCAGGACAAGGGCAGAGGAACGTTGCAATGAGGCACATGAGAGGACAAGAAGGATTATCGAGAGAACCTTTGGCCTCCTGAAGGCCAGGTTTCGTTGCCTCCATCTAACTGGTGGATCCCTGTAGTACTCACCCAAGAAGGTCTGCCAGATCATCGTGGCATGCTGCATGTTGCATAACCTTGCCTTGAGACGCCATGTGCCTTTTCTGCAGGAGGATGAGGCTGGAGATGGCTATTTGGCAGCAGTGGACCCTGTGGACAGTGAAGTTTAGAAGGCAGAGGATGAGGATGAGGACAACAGAACTGCAATAATACGACAATACTTCCAGTGACACACAGGTAAGACACTGTAACTTCACTTTACATTGACAGTTTTGTGTTTGACATTGTACATGGCAGGCTGATTCTCCCACTTCCATGGCCACTTACTGTACCCTTTGGCATCTCTATTTTCAGATATCTGTGCCCCACTCTGGCTCCTGGTGTAGTATTTTTTTTTAATGTTGTTTATTTAAGTGCCAATAAGTAGAGGGGGATTTGCAATGGGCTGGGGTGATGGTAGAGAAATGTCCAGGATAGTGTCCAATCTATTTGTATCACTGGTGCATTGTCCAAAGGGGCATAGGAAGGGGAGCAATGGCAGTTCAAGATGGAAAGGGTGACAGAGTGGGGAACAAGGGTGACAATCAGGAAAGTCTTATTTCCTGACAGGGGTCTTGACAATAGTCTCTGGCTTCTGCCTTTATCACAGGGACCGTTTGCGTGGTGGTTCTCCTTCTGCAGGGGGAGGGGTGCTGGTGGCCTGTTGGTCCTGTGGTGGGGCCTCCTGTCCACTAGCGGCAGCAGAGGTGGAGGGCTGTTCATCTGTGTGGCTAGTGTCAGGGGCCTGGTGGTGTGCCACTGCCTCCCTCATGGTGTTGGCCATGTCTGCCAGCACCCCAGCAATGGTGGCCAGGGTGGTGTTGATGTCTTTCAGGTCCTCCCTGATCCCCAGGTCCTGTCCCTCTTGCAGTCGCTGGGTCTCCTGCAAATTGCCAGTATCTGGCCCATCATCTCCTGGGAATGGTGGTATGCTCCCAGGATCCCTGCATGTGCCTCCTGGAGAGTCGGTTCCCTGGGCCAGTCCTCCCCCTGTCACACAGCAGTCCTCCCAGCTTCCCTATTGTCCTGTACCTCTGTCCCCTGAACCATGTGCCCACTGCCACTGACCCCAGGTCCCTGATTGTACTGTGTTTGTGGGGTGTCCTGGGGTCCCTGTAGTGGTGGACACACTGCTGATTGACGTGTCCTGGGGACAGAGATATGGGCCCGCTGAGTGGGTGCTGTGCTGGTGTTTCCTGAGGGGGGAGGCTCTGTGGCGGTATGGGACTGTGCCTGGGTAACCGACTGTCCGGAGGTCCCTGATGGGCCAGGTTGGTCATCAAGATCCCGGCATCCAGAGATGCTGTCATCAGTGTGTGCCTCTTTTGGGTGTGGGCTGGATGTTACTGGCACCCTCCTCTCCGGTGATGTTGGGTGGTGGAAATGTGGGGATGTAAATGCAGTGTTATTGTTTCTGCGTGTGACATCTTGTGCATGGGTGTGTTGCCCTCTATGATTGTTATTGCTTTGGTAGCTTTGCCTTGTGTGAGTAGTTATTTGGTGGGCTAGGTGATTGTCTCTAGTGTGCATGCTTTAGTGATGGGTGTCCATGCAGGTCTGCGATGGGGGGTCTGTGCATTGGAGTTACATGCAGGGCTTGGTATTGGGATGTGTGGGTTGTGATGGTGGGGTGTATGTGAGGTGGTGGAGTGATGGGATTGAGGGTACGGGTAGGGGTTTGTAATGGCATGCAGGTAGGGGGTGTTAGTAATGAAGAGTTACTTACCAGAGTCCAGTCATCCTGCTACTCCTGCCAGGCCCTCAGGATGCATGATTGCCAAGACGTGCTCCTCCCATGTTGTTAGTTGTGGGGGAGGAGGTGGGGTCGACCGCAAGTCCTTTGTACTGCTATTTGGTGTCTTGCTACCACGGAACGCATCTTACCCCGTAGGTCGTTCCACTGCTTCCTGATGTCATTGTATGTTCTGGGGTGCTGTCCCACGGCGTTGACTCTGTCCATGATTCTCCACCATAGCTCCATCTTCCTAGCGATGGATGTCTGCTGCACCTGTGATCCAAAAAGCTGTGGCTCTACCCAGATGATTTCCTCCACCATGACCCTTAGCTCCTCCTCTGAGAACCTGGGTTGTCTTTGTGGTGCCATGGGTGTAGTGTGAGTGGTGTGTGTGAGGGTGTGTGGGGTGATGTGTTGGGGTGTGTGCTGTAAGGTGCGTGGATGGTGTATGGGTGATGGCGTTATATGGCTCTGGTTCTGTGGGTGCTCTTGGTCTATGTCTCTCAGTTGGCAATTTTTTGCAGTGGTAAAGGGTTGTGGGTATTGTGGCTGTGTGTTTTGTAGTGGTGTGAGTGTGTGGGTGTAGTGTGTGTATGTGTGTCAGGTGTGTGTAGTTTGAATTGTGCAATGTGGTGTTGCTTTGTATGTGTATTTTGAGCGCAGCGGTATGTACCACCAATGGTTTACCGCAGTTGAATGTACGCCACGGTGATTCGGGGGTCATAATGCTGTGGGCGTAGTTCTGTTAGCGTAACGGTGTGGGTTTTAGTACCGCCAGTTTATCACTGACCTTTGGGCTGGCGGACTTGTGTGTGTGGCTGTATAGTGGATGATTCCTATGTGTGTGTCATAATATGGGTAGCGGTAATCCGCCGCGCTGGTGGTATGTTGGCGGCAGTCAGCATGGCGGTAAGTGGGACTTACCGGCAATTTCATAATGAGGGCCTGTATGTATGATGTCCCCCCACCCCAACACATTTCATCAGATAATCCCCAGTGAAATATGTCCACCGAAAACAGTTCGAAAATACAGAAATCAGTGCTTAAATCCACAGGGAGTAATCCACAAAGGTATTTTGGATTATGTCAAGTAGAACCCCTGTATTACTCTTTCATATACTTTTTACATCTTCATGAATTGGCTCAAAAACATCTCAAATAAAGTGGTAATACAATGGGTTTAATTCGGGATCTTACTATATGGATGGTACAAAAAAGAAGGGGCTGTGCCCTCTTTTCAGTCTTACTAATGGGGGGGTGCACATTTCGGGTCCATTCGTTCAGGCACGTAAAAGTGTGTTAAAGAGGACAACTGCAGTTCTGTTTGCTCTACACAAAATCTCTCCCGAATCTGTCACTTTTTCCACGTTATTGCTCATTCCAGTGAAATCAAGCGAAAAGTAATTAAATACCAGGTGCAGAAGTTCTAACCTAATTAGTGAGTCAGTCAAAATGTGCAAAATAGCAGCAAAACTGTAAACCCATCACCTAAGCAAGGGAAAGCCCTCCTAAGCCTTATTACAGAAAATGTCCCAGGGGTGCCACAGGCATGTACGTCTGCTTTCTGTGCTTCCAGGGCACTTTGGTACTTCAGAAGGTCCCACAGATGCTTCTGTGGCCCCTATAAATCGGATGCACATGCAGCACTGGCACCATCTTAAAGGGACCTTCCCTCATATCCATGGGGGCATGACCCAATGCAAATGAGGGAAATATTTTGCCTACCCACACAGTATTATGGACTAAAGGGCAGAGTCAAAGAGGCTGCCACTTAAATGTAGCACACGGTCAGTGCTCCTCCCCTATGATGCTCCTTGAAAAACAGAACGGCTGCTACAAACAGCTGTGCTATCTTGAACTAACGCATTGCCTTCACGACGAAGTGAGTTTGTGTCTGCCGTGGACTCAGTGCATTTGCTGTAATAGGGCACATTGTCCCCGTTTGTGCCCAGTGCACCCTGTTAAAGATGCGGTGCAACCAGAGAGAGTGCATCCTAGCTATAATATGCCTCCAGATTTCCTTGAAGAAAATAAACGTCTTTTGTAGACCACCAAACGCTGCTTTCAAACAATGAAAACTACATCGAAACTGAAAATGTAAATACTGGCACTGTCTCTCGTGATTTGAAAACTCCTACCCACAGCATGCCTTCGTCCCAAATGTTCAATTAATAGTCAATATAAAATGTCAGCTGCCAGAAGGCACATGATGGAGTTACATCTTTCAACTATTTCTAACATCAGCTGCGACGTGCACATGCTGTCAGGTGCTGAGCTACTGCTGCAGTAAAAGAGAACTGTTGCTGCTAATAGGGTAAGTACGGTGCCAGGAGAATACCCTTCACTGAGACATCACTTGTTCCTCAAAGAAGAGCTAATATTCAATAAGGAACCTTTAAACCAAACCCGTGACCTTTTGTAGGACACTCAAAAAATACATACGAAATATATTCCATACCTTTATCTGGGGAGATAATGCACATCCAAACATGCTGGTCTGCTTATATTAATAAATAAATCTATAGAATTCAGAGAAATATACCTGAACACAACCAGTTTGTAACGACATAGGATAACCCATGCTATTTTCTGGGCCCCAGGACACAGTCTAATTTAGGTGTTTCTGTCCTACACAGATATTGAACGTCTGTGCTAAAGATTACCAATATAGTGAATCTTATTAGCGTTTAAAAAGCCTACTTTATCTGCTACTTTTTTCTCATTAATATAGGCTTCCATGAGTACATCGCGAAGCTATCAATATGTTGGCTGTAGATTATTGAATACCTGTTAGAAATTGGGTTTCTGGTTGGTTAGGGTATGCACCTCAGCCAGGCAGAAATTACCCACTCTAGTCAGGGCAAGGGAGTTATACGTCCAAGATAACCCCTGCTCACCCCCTTGGTAGCTTGACACGAGCAGTCAGGCTTAACCCGGAGGCAATGTGTAAAGCGTTTGCACAACACACACAACACATGTGATGCAACATCCCCACCACAAAGGAAACACAACACCAGATTATATGAAAATATACTGTATTGTACACAACGTAATTATCAGACCAAACATCACATATCAGTACTATCCTGCTACCTTAGCAGTTGTCAGAACGTTACACATTAGTTACTCTGCAAATTAGCAGTAGTCACACATAACACATAGGTTACTCAGTATTCTGCAATGTAAGCAGTAGTCAGGAAACACGTTATCACATTAGGACACTTGTCATAAGAATATCATAAAATGCCCATAATAGGGACATTAGAAAACATATGGCAAGTTAGGGAAACATATTAGCAAGTCATGTCCATAAAAGGAACATTTGCCCATAAATGTAAAAACATTATTACACATCAAAAACAGGTAAGCAATATATCAATCCACTAAAGTCTGTAGGAAGAACTTGAGATTATATATATGGACCCCTTTTAGGGAGTACCTGTTTTGATGGTAAAGGCACCTCCAGTGCCTGAGGAACGAAGAAGGTGAAAAAGGGGGCCCCCGGCGCTCCTGTGCGCAAAATGGGGGTCTCCTCTATTTTTCAGACCCGAGGAGGGCTGCACGCCCCTCCTCTCCTTTGTGCGCAGGCCCCTCCGGGGACCCGTGATTACTAGGGGCCCCCCCGGGCCTCAACCGGCCGTCACGAGGGGGGGCCAACATCCTGGCAAAAAGGGGGAAAGCAGGGGGGTTTCACGCGCCCCCTCTGACATTGTTGCGGTGGTGATCTCTTGCAGCACTTTTTAGAGAGAGTGCTTTTTCTAAGCACTGCAGGCAAGTTGTAGAGATCGTGGCAGGGGTCAGGGGCCACAGCACCCTGGCCCCTGGGAACAACAAAACAAGAAGAAGCACAGGGCTGGTGGGCCCAGGTACAGGCCAGCACAAGGGGTGCAGATGGTGGCAGTTCCTCCTAGAGACCAAGCAGGTCACAGGTCAGCACAGCAGCAGCAGTCCATGGTGGTTTTCTGGTGAGTCCATTCATCAGCATTCTGTGTCCAGTTTCAAGTTCCAAGAATGTTACAAGAGTCTCCAAATTGTGGGGAAAATTCCCCTGTACTTATAGTCAGTTCTTACAGTGTTTTACAATGGTAGGGAGAGGAGGTTCCAGCCAGTTACAACTGGTTCTGGGAGTGCCCCCTCTCTCCTTTCAGCACAGGCTCCAAACATCAGTGGGGGTTAACGACCCTATTGTGTGAGGCCAGGGCACAGTCTTTACAAATGCAGGTATGCCCCGCCTCTCCCTTCTCTCAGCACAGGAAGACTATTCAGTATGCAGATGCACCTCTGTGACACCTCCACCCTCCCTGTGTACAGGCTGTCAGAAAAGTATGCACAAAGCCCCAACTGTCACTCTGCCCAGACGTGGATTGGAGTCAAGCTGCAAAACACCAGAGTCATAAGCACAGATAAATGCGCACTTTCTAGAAGTGGCATTTCTGTGATAGTAATAAAAAATACACCCACACCAGTAAGCAGCATTTATTATCACCATCACAAGCATACCAAACATGCCTACGCTACCCCTCATAAATCAGACAATACCCCTTACACATAAGGCAGGGCATTTCTAATGCAATCCAATGAGAAGGCAGCACTCACAGCAGTGAGACACCAAGTTAGGCTGTTTGTCACTACTAGGACAGGCCATGCAATATGGCACATGTCCTGCCTTTCTACATACATGGCACCCTGCCCATAGGGCTAGCTATGGCGTACCTTAGGGGTGACTTACATGTAGTAAAGGGGAGTTCTGGGCCTGGCAAGTAAATTTAGATGCCAGGTCCCTGTGGCAGAAAACTGCGCACACAGGCCCTGCGCTAGCAGGCCTGAGACAGGTTTGAAAGTCTACTTCAGTGGGTGGCGCAAGCCGCGCTGCAGGCCCACTAGTAGTATTTAATTTACAGGCCCTGGGTATAGAGATACCACTGTACAAGGGATTTATAGGTAAATTAAATACGCCAATTAGGTATAAGCCAATCATACCAACTTTAGATGGGAGAGCACCTGCACTTTAGCACTGGTCAGCAGTGATGAAGTGCTCAGAGTCCTAGAGCCAACAGCGAGAGGTGAGAAAAACCAGGAGGAAGAAAAAGACTGGGGATGACCCTGCGTAAGGCAAAAAGTCCAATACCCTGATGGAATTTTGAGCCGAGCACATGACACATACAAACGTGCATGATTTTGAAGTTGCCAATGGAAGCAAAACGACAGAGCAAAATGATCTTAAGAAATTCAGTCATAGTTTAGATCTGCTGTAGAGTACAGGAATGCAAGAGCGTCTTGAGGATATCAAATGAGGCACTACCTCCACTGCCGCCCAAACACAGTACCATGTTTTAATTATGGTAGGTTGCTTTTTAATTTAGCGCCCCAAATCACAATTTTTGTAGTACTTGAAGGGTGTAAGGTTGTGTTAGCATAGCATAGCTATAAACTGTGAAAGGTTCAGAGTTCGCCATAACTGATCATTGCTAATTGTAATTCTACGTACGATAATATAGTGCTTACTCCCCTTGACGAAGCATTGGAGCGCTTAACTTTTTAACCTTTTGTTCATCATATGTATCGAATATATTTTACCTTTTAATGCGTCAGTGTGTGATTTTTACCATACGATATTACTTTTTTCAAAGCTAAGATAATAATGTAGAGACGAACCAGAGAAGGAAACAACAGCACATGGCTTTCCATTCAGCCTACACGACACCAGCTTTAAAAAGCGTGTGATATGAAAACATAATGTGCTTCTTAACATGTTTCAGTTTTGTTTATAAAAAAGCTTTCTTTCAGATTTCTCCATGATCCCAGTACAGAGAAGAGAGGATTGCAGAGGCACGCGCGGAGTATTCCTTCAGGAATTCGAGCAAACAAGACTGATAATTTCAATTTTGCTCCTGAAGTTAGACGCGTTGACATTAGCAGTAAGGAGGCTGAAAAGAGAGATGTATGCCTAGCCGAGATGAAGTGCAGTTCGGCAAAAAACATACACAGGTGATCTCTCCCAGCACACACTTATTACCTGAGCTTTCCTACTGCTCGTAAGGGTACTCCGGATGTCCTCGCATGCCCTTTCCAATATGAATAATGACTTTGCCAAAATGTCGGATTATTTTTTTTTTTTTTTTTTTTATCACATAGGTCACTTACCTGGAAGTAAAAGTGCCAAAAGATCCTCACTCCTTGGTACTTGTTCACAAAACCATTTATGAGTGCAGGAAGTAGTACCTCAGGAGGACTCTTTTACGCATTCTTACACGTGTTTGTGAATCAGCCCCCTACGTTTCTATCATTCTTGGTAAAAGTGAAAAGACGTCACAGTGCTTTCTATATCTACTAATCCTGCACGAATAGTACCCGAATATTCACATTTTCGTGATGCGAAGAAGCAAACTCATGGGAGAAAAGGCTCTATACCTCAGGCAATTCAGGCTAAAGCGAGTTTTGCCACAAATTAAATCATTTATCTCTCAGAAGAGCGGCCAACACGTGTTTCACAACTTTGAATGATGCTTCATCAGGGCCAGAGAGTAATTAGGTGGCCATATTTTAAACAAAAAGGCCTATTTGTCGATAAGTTTAAAACAAACAAACGGAAAAATGTTCAAAATCAGTAAGGATGGAAAAAAAGAAAATAGATCTACCAAAAAAAACTATTTTAGGGTGCGAAATCACAAAACATATTGGCAATAATTAATTTAAATCATAGTGTGATACTTCAATATCAGAGGTGAGTAGAACAATAACGAGTCAATATGATCAACAGATTCTTCTGTCGCCAACAGTTTTCCCAGTTTATGAATTGACTCTCATCAGAAAGTAGAGGTAAAAGCACCAACAAAGTTCTGTTGTTTTTCATTGAGGGCTGTTGGCACATCTAGTGGTGCTGTGAGCCAATGAAAAGGAGGGCATCCGTGTGTGTAGGAATTAATAGAAGCAGGAGTCTTACAACCAGAGACACAAAGAAAATAAAGTATAAATCTAGAGACAGAAAGCCAGACGCTCAGCGCACAACTGGCGGCTGTAAAGACGATATAATCACCAGGAAATATAAATACAAGATGATAATAGAGAACTCCCATACATAACCTCTTTCACAAACTATTCACAGGAAAAAATGCCACACTCCAACTTGAAATGAATTATTCAATCTGAAGGTCAGGAGAGCAATAAAAGAACACATTAAAATAAGAATCATTCAAAGCATGGTGCTACTAGTCCTACAAAAATAAAATTAATGTGCAACACACCTTCTAAATATTCACTTGCAGGGTAACTTCATTTGTGAAATGCAACATATTGTTCGTTCACATCCGAGGTCCATGTGCTGTAAACAAAAAAGTATAGGGACCACCTTTACATATACACTATGGCCCATATGTATAGTTTTTTTGTGCCGCTTTTACGACATTTTTTGTCCCAAAAGCAGCACAAACGTACAAAATACAATTATGGCCCACATATATATATACTCTTTTAGCGCCGCATTTGCGTGGCTTTTTGATGCAAAAACGACGCAAACTTACAAAATACAATTGTATTTTGCAAGTTTGCACCGCTTTTGCATCAAAAAATGAAGTATAAATATAGGCCTATATATAAAAGCCTTAGGCCCATATTTATACTTTTTGATGCAAAACTGCGCCAGCGCAGTTTTGCGTCAAAAATATTACTGCCGGCTAACGCCATTTTGGTGCGCCGTGCGGGCGTCATATTTATACTTTGACGCACGGCGGCACAAACAACAGGTGGGAGTCATTATTTTTGACGCACACCGCGGCGTCAAGTCGTAAAGGAAAACGACGTTAACGCGGCGGAAATGACTGTGGGTCGATTTACGACACCGCAAACCGGATATGCGCCGTTTTTTTTTGACGCAATAGCGTAAAAAAACACAGCGAACACAGCTATTTCACCAGAGGAGAGCCAAAATGGATCCCAGATGCCACTACATACCCCAGGAAGATGACAGCAGACCAGGAACCAGCCAGGAGGACCCACACAAGAACCAGGACACTTTTAAGAAGAAAAGAAAGTGTCGCTTTAGTGCAGAGGAGCAGGAAATCCTGGTTAAAGAGGTGACGGAACACCAGCACCAACTGTTTGTCACATCAAAGTTGGCAATCAGTAGGAGAGAGGCTATATGGCAACAAATTGTCGAGAAGATTAACAGTGTGGCTGAAGTACGCAGAACAGTCATCGAGTGCAAGAAACGCTGGCATGACTGCAAGCGCAGGACCAAGGAAAAGATGGCCAGGAACAGGAAGACAGCACTGCAGACTGGAGGTGGGAGTCCAGCACACCAGGAGGCCCTGGACCACATGGAGGAGATGGTCGCAGTTGTCATCCCTGAGGAGATCGTCACAGGGATTCAAGGACAGGACAGCGCAGACTACCAGGAGACAACGCACATGCAGGGTAAGTCGCATGGGGAATTAAAATGCAATAATGTAATCTACAACCAGGGGGGGGATACCGACCACAAAATGCATGGAAGTCAACATATTCATGGAGTGGCATGGGTAAAGGGGGATGGCATTGGGGCATGGCCTGCACAGACAGAAGCTGGGGCACACCATTACACTACACCAACAACAGTCCCATGGGGGCATGATGTCATGCCAACGATGGAGCAAAGGGAAATCCACCACAGGAGGGAAGGCCACTACGTCAAACTTACATCCTGGCACTCGTCAGCCAACATACCTCCTACATTAATCAGGGCCCTATTAGCAATCCTCTAGCCAAACCGGCAACTGCAATGTAACTGCGACAACAGTTGCCACTACCACCTTTGCTCTGTGTGCAGCTCAAGTAGCCAATGGCAGTAACCTCCCCATGGATCATACACACCTAAATTAGGGGGTAAGGATGACATCTGCAACAATCCCCAGAAACAAGACAAAGGCCCCAGTACACTCAAATGTCAATGCCCATAGTTGTCACAAACATCAGCCAAAGTAAACAACAATAGGAGCGACACAGCACTAAGGACACACCCATGCTGCATATGTCAGGGTCCATCCTGTGCCTGGGTAACAAGGCAACATCCCAAATGTCATACTGCTCAGACAACAGCATTGAGGAGGGGACACATGTAACTGGTCACTGAAATACACCTGCACAGTCAGAGGATGAAATAGGACACTGATACGACTATCAGGGCAATCCAATGTAACACACATTACCCAACATCAACAGGAGCCATTAACAATGTCAACATCCATATCAGATCATAACATTGCCATGCATAGGATATGCCACATGTCAATTACATTTAAGTGGATGTGAACGATCAGTGATTGGGGCAGGTCCAGATTGTTAAGTGTGCTGCCAGGGCCATCAGAACACCCACAGCCAGTGAAAGGTCTCACCATGAGAATGGATGTACACAGAGGGTCGAGTAGGAAAAGAAGGTGGCAATTCTCTATTTGGCTAAAATCAACACCTAGAGGCGATGAGGCTGACAAGTCTAATAACTCAATAACATACATGTGACACACAGGTGGGCCATAGGCCTGAAACAATGCCCATCTGAAGGACTGCAGATATTAACACAAAACAAGATCACAAAGTGAATTCATCAAAAGGCAGGCACGTCACATCAAAATTGCCACAACACAGACACACTAATTGTACCCTGTTTCATTGCAGAGGAAGATGGATCTCCTGCCGATATGCCTGTCCCAGATTTCCCGGATGACATGGGTGACGAGCCGATAAATATTCCCCAGGAGACTATCCAAAAGGTCCTTGAAACCCTCCAGACCCCACCTTCTGTCACAAGGAGGAGCACAGAACAAGCAGCCATCGCAGAGGAACCACCCACCACCCCAATTATAAGACCTGCCAGCTCCAATACAGCTGAGGACTCAGATGACACTGGCACCAGCTTTGAGAGAACTGTAGTTGGAGTACAGCGGGAGCTGGCCAAGGAGGTGCGGGTGGGGATGCAAAATATGGCAGCCAGCCTTGAGGGGGTGCGTTCGTGCATGATGTCATTTGCAGATCTGGCAGCAGCTATGCAAGCCCTAACATCTATCTTGCAGGAACTGCAGAAAACCCAGAAGGAAATCAGCACAGCTGTAATACAGTTGACCCAACACCTACAACAGCAATCCTGTCAACGCATGCACAAATGCAACATTGAACCCCTCAGGGCAGACCTGGCTGTCTACCATTGTGATGTGGCTGCTATTCTCAAGAACCAGCAGGCCCTCCTTGCAGCAGTACTGCCCTTAAGACCTTCACAGGGAGCAGCGACCGGGATGTCTGACTCCACGTCTTCTAACACTGAGGTGTGTGTTGCCCCTTCACAACCAACAACAAGGACAACGCAGGCAACACACACATCAGAAGAAGAAGACATGGAACAGATCACATTCACAAGGAAAATGACCCGGAAGCACTAGTCCCTGCCACATGGCCAACTATTTCCAAAGTCCTGCGTTTTGAAACATGACAGTTTTACAACAACTGTACTCAAGCACTGTTCTGCTAACCACTGTATATCTTGTCACCCAGCCCAGTGATTGTCTCTCTCCTACTCATTGGCTAAGTCTGTCCCTCTGCACCGTCTGAAACAGCAACCCCAGCATGACAAAAGCATTTAGGTAAACCCTTGTGCTGGATCACAATGGAAGATATCACTATAATGGACTCACAATCATGGGAAATGTACAGATAGCAATACAGCACTTTTCAGTAAATAGCACTTACACAACAAATCTGTCTCTGGGTAATGTGACATATCAACTGTGCAGTAGATAACTGAAATGTGCCTACTGTCAAATAACGTAGCTTGTCAATACAACTGTCCAGATATTATGTAGTTAGAGAAATCTGCACAGTGACCATGATTGCATCATACTCTGCCCATCCTGAGGGAATAATCTGATGAAGTGAGAAACCATACACCACCATGCTGTGTAGGACAGAAGAATGCTTCCTCAAGGGATAGGTAAGTCATCAAATAGTGCCTGCTAAATGTTGTCAACATGCAGAAATAACACAATAAACATGCCACACTAATCTAAGTAAATAAAAAAAAAAAAAAATGCACAAATGAAGGTGTCTGAGTTAACATACAAATAGGTAATCATGCCGAACTGTGTCACTAATGTATGAGGGTCATGAAGACAAGAATACAAGATTGCCAATGAGACCTCATCTTATAAGGGTGTGCATGATCATCACACTGCAGTCAGACCTAAAACTGTTTCCCCAATATCAAGGGGGTCATTCTGACCCTGGCGGTCACGGACCGCCAGGGCCAACGACCGCGGAAGCCCCGCCAACAGGCTGGCGTTGCTTCCATGGGCATTCTGACCGCGGCGGTACAGCCGCGGTCAGAAACGGGAAACCGCCGGGTAGCAGCGCCGTCATGGGGATTCCGACCCCCTTCCCGCCAGCCTGGTTCTGGCGGTTTTCACCGCCAGAACCTGGCTGGCGGGAACGGGTGTTGTGGGGCCCCTGGGGGCCCCTGCAGTGCCCATGTCACTGGCATGGGCACTGCAGGGGTCCCCTAACAGGGCCCCACATAGATTTTCAGTGTCTGCATGGCAGACACTGAAAATCGCGACGGGTGCAACTGCACCCGTCGCACCCCTTCCACTCCGCCGGCTCCATTCGGAGCCGGCATCCTTGTGGAAGGGGGTTTCCCGCTGGGCGGGCGGCCTTCTGGCGGTCGCCCGCCAGCCCAGGGGGAAACTCAGAATGACCGCCGCGGTCATTTGACCGCAGTGTGGTCATTCGGCGGCTCCCGCCGGGCGTGCAGTTACTGCCGCCCGCGGGAGTCAGAATGACCCCCCAAGTCTGGAAGCACTGTTAGTGACATTGAAAACACACTTATCAACAGAAACACATTGGGAACCACATTGGGAACCATATTAACTGTGATTGGTGGTTGCAACAAAGGGTAGACACTTTGCAAGGTAGCTCTGGGTTAGCTGCCAATCGTACAGCTCAGTTGGGATTTCTTTGTAGCATTGGACACAGATGTTATAGTACAAAATTGATGGACACTGAATCCAAACCCACGATCAAGTACCATTCAACACATACTATTAAGGGGTAACCAAATATTTATTGAAAGCTAACCATAGATGAGGAAACTGAAGGAAAAATCTTACCTACCCTAATCTACACTGACTACTCATTACCCACAACTGTCCCTAACCAGCCTAAGCTACACTTACTAATCACATGCAACAAAATGTTCTAAACATCTACCCCCCGCCCCCGCTTATGAGACGGGACACATTGAGGACAACACATACTAACCTAAACACATACTATACTATCCTAAACAAATATATATATATATACATATATTTATTTTTTTAATTGATTTTGTTTTTTTTACACACAAGAACCCCATCATAGCCCCCCACCCACCCACCCACACATGTAATAAGTCAAAAAAGAAACAAGCAGGACCCCTACCCCCCACCCACTAACACTAACTAAACTAACAGCCTATACTAACCTAACACTAAGCCCACTAACTATAAGAACAAGGAAAGAGGAGGGAGAGGAGGGTATCATGTCCATCAATTCAACTGTCTAGAGGTTGGTCCTCCGGAGGGTCCTTTTTATATCCTTGACCCGCCGTTTAATGTGCCGCACGTCTCGGCTCAGGTGGCTCACCTTGCGCAACACTTTGTCCATCTTGTGTTCAAGTCTATTGAAGGCTGCAGGGTCAACAGCTGGAGCAGTGGCAGTCTGGGTACCGGTGGAGGAGGTCTGTGTTGGCTGTCCTGCACCGGTGGCAATGCTGGGGCCAGGAAGTCCAGCAGATGTTGGATCAACAGAGGTAGCTGTGGGTGGGGCTACCTGGCTCTGATTGGTGGTTGTTTCTGTGGTGGCTGTGGTGGGCAAAGTAGGCCCACCCTGTGGGAAGGCTCGCCATGCCCCGGAGGCACGTTCATGGCGATATTGCTGGGCCATCTTCCAGAACCCCGACTCCACCAGCAGGATGTGCTGGTATCGCATGGCCCGACGCTGAAATTCACGGACCTGGTCTGGAGTCATGTTAGCTGCTGTGAAGACAAATGCAGATATGCTACATTAGTAACTGCATTGTGTGAAACGGCACAGCAAGTTAATCAGACATTACATCTACTGTATTTGTAACAGCTCATATCATGATACAGAGCATCGAATGTCCCTGAGGAAGTATATGGCAGGCCAGACAACAAAGGTGACATCACACAAAGCACATACATAACCCACAAGGTGGGTAACAACTGGCTTTGACTTGCAAGCTGAGTTCTGACAGTTAAAATCTAAGAATCATGCTGCATATCCTCCACCAAGAGCTGGGCTACAAATGTCAGTGTACGGAAAGCAAAACTAAAGCCACATGGTCTGCAAGTTGTAACTGGACTTTCCAGTATGGTACCAAGTGCCAAACCTGAGTGTGTATACTACTATGCAGCCAAACTGTCACTTATTCACAGGTATGTGTAACATACTGGTAGCATCAATACTAGGTACCCCATTCACAAACCTATGGCCGTGTTTGAGGGGGTGCGGTGGATACACAACTAAAATTTGCCAACAACATGTACACTGAGGAGTGTATGGGCAACTCCACACATGTTGGTCTCTACTGACACACCACAGGTAAGGTCTTTCTACACTTTGGATTCAGCAAACCCTAGAGCACTCATAGGGTCACACATGTCAGGAAATGCAGAACTTAGTACACAGCATATACTTCCAGTGAGGCCTGACTTATATCAGACACAGAGTTGCTAGAACACCCATGATCATGAATTGCATGCACACCTAGGCCATTACACTCAGGTTCCACAGGCTTGATGCACTACATGTGGAAGTACATGCTGCTAGGAGGTTCTACCTACTGTTTCAAACTTAAGTAGGTAAATAGTGAAGCAGATGTCTATTGGGAAGCTATTAGCTCGACCAATCTTAGAGAATTTGGGTCTGACAGGCTGACTAAATAGGGGCTGACATCCATTGTGACTCTTGGTGATACAAGTGTCAGACACATGACTATCCCCTGTACTCACAGTGGGGCCTACATGGATATCCTACAATCCCTACATGATACCATTGGATACGCATTGGCTAACTCAAAACATGTGAGAACTGCATTCCCACTCATGGAACATGCGAAAAGCTTGCCCAACGCATCACACCTTGCTATGCGTCCAACTCACAGGAGTCCATAACCAGCAAACACAACACATAACAGACATATCAACACTTACTGAAGTGGTCGGGGTCCTCAAATGTTGCCACCTCTCCCACAGTGTAGGGTGCTGGTCCACCTGTAAGGTATGGAAGGAAGAAATGTGCTCAAAATCTGTGCACAGTGCAACAATTTCATTATCATTTACAATGTGTAGGCTGAATAAGGACATGGCAGCCATTCAGACATGATGGTACTGCATCTGATATTTCACGGCCAAATTGTACATAGCATGGGTCTCCTGTGACAGTTACACACATATCTGCACACATACATTGGCCAGAACTATCATGTGGTTGCAAACTTGCCCCATAATTGGTGAGCACTAAAAAATATGGAGTGTAATCGTCTCATCATGTGCATCCAAGAGAAACATCCAACGCCTGGTTACTTGAGGACTGCATCACCAGTCAAACATGCCTTGTGGCCACAACACATTTATTGCACGTAGGCCCAATGTACAGAGGGAGGGGCAGGGACTCCTGTAAGCCATCCTGTTGTTACAGTATAGTCAATTGATGTGGCCCAGCTAGGGTGATTTGCACCAACCATGGAGATGTGAAGCCATGTGCATACACTCGGACTGCCATCCATATTTGGATTGTGGCTCAACTAATTCCAACAAACATCTTAAGATGTTAGCTGAGGGCACCTTACACCTTTTCACAATGTTTTCAAATCATGAACTGACATGTATCCAAAAAGATCAAGAAACCACATAATCCCACACATTCATAGTACTTCTGTGAACGCTTTCCTTCCACACTCACCAGACTAACATGCGTCCAATGTTTGAGCCACTTTGCTATTATCAATTGACGTGAAGGCAGCACTCATTTTCAGCATCATATCGTGATTCTAAAGTCAATCTAGCAATTGCGTCAACATAGTTGGCCTAAATGTTGGACTAAATGTTGGTACATCTGTACTTCTCTGTCAATAATACCCTATATAGACATGATTGGCTCCTATTTTGTTAGCTGTGCTGACAAAAAGGCCGCACCAATTTCCTTCATGGTAAAGTTACCTGTAAGTTTGCTGAGCACGTGCTACCTGACAGCTAGCAATTGTGATCCTTGCCATAGTGCATCAATGATCCCCTTAGATTTCCCCAGCAATACACACAGTCAGCAAGTTAGCTGGCAGATATTGCACTAATCCCCTGATGTCACTACAGAGCATTTAATTGTGCACATTAACAATAGTTGTACTCACCAACAGTGCCACCAATCATGATTCCAAGGTGGTCCAAGAGATCTTGCTCCCTGGTGATGAGGTCAGCCCACCGGTGCTTCAGCTGGTGGTCACTCCTCTGCCTGGCATACACACGCTGCAGGTGATGCAACACCTTTCCCCACCGGATTCTGCGCGCCTCTGTCGGGTACCCCTTTATGACCCTGCCCCCTGCCTGGATCATGAGTGGCAAGAAATGTGTCACCAGCCAGATGAAGCCCCCCAACTCCTCTTCCCCCATCCTGCCAAGACGTGGCCTACCAGACATACTTATACTTGAAGATAAGGAATAGGGGTAAAAGAAATAGAAAGGGGAAATAGGTGAAAGTAGGGGTAAAAAGACAGAAAAAAAGTAAACCTAAACACTAAAAGAGCCCAACTATCCCCAAACTAACACTACCCACAACAGACTCCCACAAACAAAAAATAAACTAGATAAATGGACAAATGTAGACAAAACACAGTAGTACAGTATACACAAACAATATTTATTTCACAAAAGGACTTTACAGATAGCACACAGGACAAATACAGCACAAAATCTCTGGACAACACTCTCTACACAGCCACACAGTCTAGAAGGATCATAGACTGCAAAGTGAAAGTGAAAGTACACCCACTGTACATGATCTGTAAACAGGATATCCTATTACATCACTTCCTGTATGAAAAGTCCCGCCTTTTTCGCGTTATGCGTAATTGTTTGTTGCACAAAACTGTATTTGCGTCATTTTTTTTTACGCACAGACGTGAATATTAACCCGCATCCACATAATGATACATGGACTGTACAAATATCTGGATGCGGGCTAAATTTCACTCCTGTGCATCAAAAAAAATGACGCAAATACAGTTTTGGTAAACAAAAAATGATGCACACCGCTAGGGACGTCAAAATTACAGTGCATTAACTGGTTTGGGGCATTTTTACTTCTTTTTTGGTTATTTTACATTTGGAACACATCAGAGATTGGCTAATTGAAGACAGTATGATGTTGATGGTGTATGTTCACATGTGTAACATCATACTGCAGCGGAACATCATACACTACACCCTTCACAGTATGTTTACAGTTGGCTGACGTCATAGATGGTCATAAGTGTGGCCTACATATATGTGTGGCATAAATTGTGCATGTTTGTCATAAGGAGAGGATAGCAATGTGACGCACATATGTACAATACCTAAATGCCTTTGGCTCAAAGTGTGTGCTTTGACAACTAATTTGTTGGTTGACCAAGTGTGTGTGTATATCACATGAAGCATTATTGTACATATGGTTGTATGAATGTGACGTCCATGTGTCCAATCCTAAGATGCAAGTCAAAATTGGAATGAGCAAGGGCATGTGTTAGTCATACATGTAACAACACCCGTAAAGTATACTTCCAAGTTTTAGGGTCACGTAGACACCACATGTGACATAGCATGCACCAGATGGATGGCAGATGCATGTTCATGTCAATGGTCCACATTTTCTGCATCCTATGTCCTAGAGTATTGGTAAGAGCTTCCTAGGCACTAGTTGATGAATCCCACAGTCATACACATGCATTGAGGAAGTGGGTACCATGTTGTTTGCAAAGACAGACAAGGGTCAATCTCATATGTATGATGACACCACAGCTGAGGCCAAAGAAGTGAGCCCCAACTATCAAGTGGCTGTGGTGGACCAGCATACAAGACAGCATTTGTCCACATATTTCCAGTGATCAATTGCACATAGGTGTCTTGTTCATGTGTGTGGTCCAATGAGGATCCTGTAGATTGTTTGGGGTGTAATTTGTCACAGTTCGGACCAGGACTCATCATGAGTCAGTGGCAGCTATTCCTGTAACTACTGAGTATCCTTCGGTGTTCAATGTGAGTAAAGTAGATGTGGACATGTGAACCAACATGTGGATGGTCCCACCCTGTCACTAAAGACGTGTAATGAGACAGTCAACAGGGCAACCTTGGTGTGCTGAGTGAGATAATGTCTCAATTGTCATGTTCTGGCAGGTGCCATTCCAACATTTTTACACAGGTTGGCCTCTGCACTTCCGACTGCATCTGGGAACATCATAGCCTCTGTGCTGTTTATTCTCGCAGCTATTCACCACACACGGCCCATCACTATGTTGTGCGCACTGTGATTCTGTGTGTGAACTGTCATGGTTCTGACATTTGTGTATTATTCATGTACATTATCAGAGGTTGCTGGTTGTGCTGAATGCCCCGTACCCAATCCCTGCCTATGACCCTGTGACACTGTCACACTTTGTCATTCATGCATATATGCAACCCAGACAAGGGATGGGCCATGAATGTTGCATTTCCAAGAGGAAGAAACTCAAATGGTACAGTTAAAAGGCAGATGATGCTATACAATGTATTTGGGTATGCATGGGAGAAGCCCATGCCCAATGCCCCCTGATGAATGGCAGGTTTGCTAACGCAAGTGTGGTACATATGTAGACACAGGGATACTTAAGTGTGACGCACAGACAGTTGCCAGTCAGGCTGACAGAATGCAAGGTGATTCAGGAGCCAGCTACTGGACAAGTTACATAATCAGTGGTCTGACTGAGACTGTTTTGAGGGCAAACTAGACAGTTGACATGTCAAACTGTGTACGTCCTGTGTTTTTGAAGGTGACAAATGAACCCAGGGGCTGTGTTACACGGCTTAATTAGTATCAATGGTTGACAGTGTATTTGACATAATGGCAACTCCTATGCTGTTCCAGGCATCATCAGGGGCAGTGCTTTTTTAAATGGGTGGTGTGCATGGCGGTGATCACAGGTGTGGGCTGCATCTGTTTCTCACCAGTCCTGTAGGTGAGACTTGCATTCTAAGGGCCAACAGACATTTTCACAAGGGGAAGCAATCTACATGTGCTAACAGGGCTTTGAAACTAGAAGACAGTGTATATTTTGACCTGACGTCCATGCAGTCAGATGTTATATGACAATGGCATACCTTAGTAAAGGGTGTAGCACACTGGTTTGCTAATGTTGGTCTGTGTGTGTAGAGGAGGTATTATCAGGGTACACATCTTAGTATTCCAGGGACCTCTTCCGACAGGTGGGTTGTGACCAGGTGCGCCAGGAGTTAGGAAATGGGCTGACATGTGCAAGGAATGTCATGTGCGCAATGCATGTCATATGTGTGGCACTTGTGCTGTCTATGTTCTGCTTCTATGGAACTCTAGTCACAGATATTCCTTGCAAATATTGGATGCAGTTGGACTAACTGCTGTCAAGGATCTTGTCAGACATTCCTGTTAGTGATGCCAAAGCACATTGACTGCCTCATGTATGAGGCTTGTTTTCCCCTTATTGAGTGATGGTGTCATAGTTGTGTGCCATATGCTGCGTTGGACCTTACTTTCAACATGTATGTGTGAAATAGTTGTGGTCCTCTGCTATTGGCCTTCAAAGGAGATATGTACATGATATATGTCATTAAGAGTGTATGTGTATGTGACCGTTGTACGTTAGGCTTCACATTAGCTCTGGGATGTTCCGTGTCCTACTCAGTATCTCAGCAATGCTCCATGAGGCAACACTCTTATTCTGATAAGTAGAGATGAAGGTGTGCAAAAAGGAATAGCCAGACCATGATATGGTGATTAGAATAGGTGTTTATTTAAATTTGTTAACTAAAGTGGTGAAGGTGATCATATTCAGAAGAAATTATTTACAATCTGTTGGCGCCTGCGTATACCAGCAGCTGTGTCTAAAGTTCCCCCTCATGTTGCAGGCCAGCATCCTCCTCTTCCTCCTCTTCAGGCATGTGTGGCTCTGGTTCCAGGAGGGGAATGTTTCTTCTGATACAAATGTTGTGCAACATTGCACATGTGAGGATGATCCTACAGACCATCTCGGGGGAATATAGGAGGCTACCACCAGTGATGTCGAGGCAGCAGAACCTTGACTTGAGGATGCCGAAGGTCCGCTCGACAATGCTGCGTGTCCTCCCATGGGCCTCGTTGTATGCATGCTCTGCAGCTTTATCGGGTTGCCAAATGGTGTCAAAATCCATGGCTGGATGCCATACCCCTGATCAGCTGCAAGAGAAAATGAATGGGATCATGTTGATGTAGCTGGCACTATTGAAAAGACCTTTCATGGCAGTAGTTGTCTTGTGTTCTTTGTGACTCTTTTGTGTACTAATGTGACGCTTGTAGGCTGTACCATCTGCATTGTGTTGTTTCCTTGGCTGAACAAGTGTTAGTCTGCTAACCATTTGTCAGCAGTATGTTTTGGGATTTGCAGTACAGTGTGCCCTCCCTAGCATTGTGACTTGTGATACAGGTGTCCTTGTGTCTTCACTGGGGGTGAGATGATAGTTCCATGCACAGTTAAAATTGAAAGTGTTGTTAACACGTTCATATCAAAGTACCCTGGACATCCCATACCTTTAGACTTATGCAATGTATTAATGTAAAGGTCATTGGGACACTTACAATTTGCAAGGTGACATTTCGGCAACCACACTCATTGACGTCTTCACATTAGGCTGTACAGTAATTTCCAATGTGTGACAGGTTCAATGGTGAATTAAGAAACATGGTTAGTGAAGTCACGACCTCAGTGTGTTCCTGTTGACATGTTGCTTTTGTGGTGTATGTGTTGTGTGTCCTAGAGGGTTGCTGTGCAGTGTGTAAATAAGTAGGTTTTTGTACTTACCAACAAGTAGTCCATTGCCATACTGTCCATCCTGGAAGTGTTCATTCATGGTGCAGTGACGGAAGATGTATGAGTCATGTACACTCCCAGGATATTTAGCCACGATGTTGGTGATCAATCCCTGGTGATCGACAATGGCCTGCACGTTAATGGAATGTGTGTGCTTCCTGTTGTGGTAGAGGTGTTCAGTTGCAGCAGGTAGCACAAGGCGTACATGTGTGCAGTCGATTGCACCAAGGACGTGTGGGAAGCCACTGATTGCGTAGAATCCCTGTTTTGTTTCCTGCTGCTTCTGCAGTGTGTAAGGGAAGCATATGTGGCGGGGTGTCATTTGAATGATGGCGTCCAGTACTTTGGGCAAAAAGGCAGAGAATGATGGTTGTGATATTCCGCCAACCAGGGCACCAGTTGTTTGGAAAGAGCCACTTGCCAGCATGTGAAGTACGGCAAGCAGCTTTGTTTCTGTTGGGATGGTGCGGGGTGTCACCAATGTGGGGGCCAACTGCGGTTCAATGTTTGTCAGCAGCTGCTGAATGGCCTGCCAGTTCAACCGGTACCTCTGTATGATGTTGTGTTCCCTGAGGCCCTAAAGGGTTGTTCTTGGGTGGAACATCCTCTCCTGCCTTCTCTGCTGCCTTTGGGGTCCCTGCTGGTGTTGTTGTAGCTGTTGTTGTTGCTGCTGGGCTCTGCGTCTGCGTGCACGCTGGATTAGAATCACCTCCATGGCTCCCTGTTGCTGCTCTGCTGACCTGCTGTTTGTTCTGTGTGTTCTGGTTAAATACAGGTGTGTTTGCCCCATTTTAACGCCTGCCCTGACCCAGGCGTTCATTTTTTACGCAAATCGGGTTGTGCGTCATTTTCTGGCTCCGCCTCCCGGCCGTGGGTAATTTTTGCCCAAACATAAATACGACGCATGGCTGTTTAAGCCATTTTTTGGACTGGAACGCCTACCTTGCAGATAATTAACGCAAGGCGGGTTGCCGCATCCAAAAAATGACGCACACGGCGGAATTTTGTCGTCCGTGGGCTCGGGCGTCAAAGTTTAAATATGGGGCAACGTTTGTGCTGATTGCGCATCAAAATTTTTGGCGCACAATCGGCGCAGATGGAGTGTAAATATGGCCCTTAATGCCTTAAAATATTTCAGACCAGACGAGCCTGATCTACCTTTGTGAAATGTGTCACTATGATCTTATACTAAAGCCATTTTAAAATCAGATTAACATGCAACCCCAGGCGAACCTCTGCCATAAACTGGGCATTTAACTCATTAGAATAAGTGTTATTTCAGACGAACATCATCTTTTCGTGCCAAACGGTCATAAGTCTTCCGTTAGTATAATTATATAACAATATTTTTAAACCGTCAGCTAATCACAAGCGCTTTCCTTGTTCCATATAACTAAGAACAATCTGTGACTTAAATTATGTATCCTTACTGTCACTGATATCAGACATAAAAAATACACATCTCCCGACTTAAATGCATAGAAACGTATGTTTCCTGTGCTGCTTGATTGCATTGCTTAAAAAGCAATCTACCTTCAACCTCCCCCCATATTGATGACCAGATTCTCCATTACTTCCGATTGTCCGCGTTCTAACTCACCCCATTCTGACCGCTTCCTATCTGACCACCACATCATTACATCCTCACATCTCAAGCCACAATTCTGCCAAACTAGTGCTCTGACCTTTCAGTTAGTAACATCAAGAATCATCTGCCATTGCACCATCAAACACACATATTTAATACATAAAAAACAGTGAAAAAGCATTTTTTTAAACAAATACATAAGTTGGAGTTTTAACCAATGATCTGTGCCATTCATAATTTAACGCAAATCTATTGCTATAGGGATGAGGCACTGGATAAACAATATGGCCCATGTTTATAATTAATTAGCGCCACATTTGCGCCGCTTTTTAACCCAAAAGCGGCACAAATTTTAAAAATACAGGCCCATATTAATACTTTTTGAGTGCCGCATTTGCGTCATTTTTTTACGCAAAAGCGGCGCTAACTTGCAAAATACAATTGTATTTTGTAAGTTAGCGCTGATTTTGCATCAAAAAACGATGCAAATGTGGCGCTAAAAAGGCATAAATATGGGCCACAATTGTATTTTGTAAGTTTGCGCCGCTTTTGCGTCAAAAAATGACTCAAATACGGCGCTAAAAAGTATAAATATGGGCCTATGAGTGTTTTAACACCCCCACTTTCCTCTGGAAATGTTATTAAAAAGACTGGTGCTAGTCTACGTAAAAGGCAGTACCTATATGTAATATCCATGGACTGTTTAGAAAGAGCACAGTCAGTCATTAAATGATTGCAAACTGTTGAGAAGTTTTACCAGCTGCCTTAGGTACAAAAGTTCACCCATATCTCAGCTTATGTGTTATAAGCATGTAAGGAACATGAGCTGTACAACTTTGGAGGAGGTGTTAATCCGTCCCAAAAGTGACGGTAAAGTGACGGATATACCACCAGCCGTATTACGAGTCCATTATATCCTATGGAACTCGTTATGCGGCTGGTGGTATATCCTTCACATTTGGGACGGATTAACACCTCCTCCAAAGTTTTAATCAGGCCCTTAGATATTTAAAGTGATCCTAGCTCAATTGGATAGCACCATAACTCACAGTTTAAATTTATTACAATACCTAGTGCAGCTCTTCTTCTTTGTTAAAGCTATGTTCATAAGCTCCAAGCTTGAAAATCCCAAAACTCTCTCTTCCATACAATTTTAAAATCTGATGACAGCCTTCTCTATGACGCTATATGCTTTCAATAGCAACAAACCTTATTTTATTCAAATTATCTCCCTATGTAGAGTTAATCAAATGTAAAGGAAAGGGGCCTTTTTCTGTTGGAATTTTTAATCACTCCTATGTGTTCCATTCATCTCTCTTTCACAAGACGTATTGTAGACCACAAATAAATTTCAAGACAAGCACAAGTTAAGGTCAAGGCTGGGAAGCATTGCTAATATAATGTGGGTGGGGGGGCTACCTGCCCCCCCACAGGCCTGGGGATCACCACCTCCCTGGGGCTATTAATAAATTGTATGCAGAGGGGGTGCATGACCCCGCCTCAGTCCTGGGGACTACCACCTCTCTGGGGCAAACACTAAACAATAGAAAGGGGGTGTGTTTCAGACCCCCTGCATCCCCCAGGACCACTACCTCCCCGGCACTATATTTGTGGGAGGGTGGCTGCACTCCTTGAGGAGCCACCGATGGCCCTGGGGACTGCCACCACCCAGGGCCGTCTCCCTCTATGTTCCAGGGGGCCAGCATCCAGGACAAAGTTGTTTGGTGTGGCTTGGCTGCAGCTTTACAGCTGTCGCAAGTTCACGGCAAACATTCCAGTTCAATGAAGGGAAAGCTGTCAAACAGCTCTCCCTTTAACAGAGCAGAGATTTTCTCTGTCTGCCTGCCCATGGAAATGTGGGCAGGCACACAGAGACAACTACTGTCACAGAGAGGGAGCTGCTTTTGCACTAATGCGATGTGACAGTAATGCTGGCTCCCACAGGAGGTGGGAGCAAGCTGGGACCATGGGGGCCTTCAGACTGCCCCAACGGTCCCTAACATTATGACTTGATGCCCATGGCTGTGCCACCAGGGATGAGGTCCCCAGAGCAAAGATCAGCCCTGGTGAGGGGTGCCACCCTTCCAAAAAAAATAATAATAAAAATAATAATTAGGCTGGGTCCCAGGGGCCAGGATCAGCCTGGGGTGGAGGGCCACGTAGCCCCCTCCACAAAAAAAAATGTTTAGGCTGGAATCTGGGGGATGGAGTACCTGAGGCCGAGATCGGCCCTGAGGAAAGGGCCACATGCCCCCCCCCCTCCAAAAATGTATAATTAGGCTGGGCCCTGCACACAAGCCCCACTGTGCATGGCAAAGGTGGTTATAGGAAAATAACTATACGTTAATAGAACAATAGAAATTTATTGACAAAAACAAAGGTTACAGGGACGTTATAGTTAGGAAATATAATTAAAAAAGCAATTACATTTACTTAACAAACAAAGGTTAAAGGGATATTATAGTTTGGTTCACATTTTAAATGTACCAAACCATAGAAATTCATCAGTTATAGTTATAGTTATCTCAAGTAACTATAACTCATGGCCTAAGGTAACTATCACTCGCTCCCTCACCATGCATTGCTAATTAACCCACAAATTACAGCACTCATGACATCTTTGATATCATCCTTGATAATATCAATGTACTGTTTACAGTAAAATATTTGAGGAATAAACATGGTGGGAGCGCAATATATGTACACATACATACATATTTATACATATGTAAAAATGGACATAACATCATTAATCCGATCCAAATTACCATTTATATATTTGAACAAGATTAATAAGGATGGATATAGTTGATTTATGGAAATAAACCACACATTTAAGAGTTTTCATTAATACTGATAAGCAACATTGGGAGGAATTGTGAAATCCAGGAAAGATGATTTGCATAAAGCAAAATAGGTGGAATTTAGTAAAATAAGTTTGAGAGATGGATTATTGGTCATTTTGAATTGTAGCAACGTTGTTTCTTTAGTATTTATTGAAGTCACACAAGTGCCATTCAAAGTAACTGAAAACTACCAGAACCATAATACATTTCAATGGAACAAGAAAAGCAAAACCACAAGATTTTAAGGTTGAAAACGAACTAAATGGTTTTCTCAGTAAAAAGAAAAAAAATGACTTTGTGACTAGTGATAGAGTGGTATTATGATGGAAATGCAGCTATGTCCCAGGAGTTTACATCAATGATAAGAACATTGCAATCATAAATTGACAACCTTGAATTAAATTTCAAAAGTGTTTTGTAAAAATATTTCTCACAGGTATTTTTAATGACGGTGATGCACCTTGGAAATATAATTGTGGGTTGATGTCAAGATGAAAATTAGTTTGTTTTACAATTATGTGTTTTTTTTCAAATTAGGAGAAAAAGAAACAAAGAAAAAAAGACAAGTCAAGAAAAGGAAAGGAAAAAAGACTATTGGTAATGAAAACTGGTTTAGGACAGGGTAACATTATCTGTAATTAAGGTCGTGTTGGATGCTATGGAGCTGTAGTTGTATGATTAAATAAAAGGACGCTTCAGGGCACTTGCAATTACATTTCTTAATTTTAATCCATTAGGATTTGGGGGAAACAATGTTAAACGTTGGGGCCCACCATAGGAAAATGCACCACTTCACTGAGTTAAAGGCACCCAGCGAGCCGACAAGGGCAATACACACTGGATATATAGATATATATATATATACACACATAGAGAGAGAAATTCATTAAAAAAATAAACCCAAGGTTATTTTAGTTAGGCTCAGATTGTACACGCACAAAACCATAATAACTCAGCTAACATTTTTTTTGATGCAGTGCGCTGTGTTAGCTCCATATTTACAATGTGACATTTGGGCAAATGCCTCAGTTCTCATGGTCCTGCATCAAAAAAACTATTTTGGGGAATCCGGCTGCATCACATATGTTTTAATATATGCAGAGTGGGTTTTCCATTGAAAAAAGTCACTTAAAACTGACACAGTGATATTTACAACATGTTCCTCATTTGACACTTCTTCAAAATGTGTCACATATAGTCTGCAATATGTCAGAATTCCTATGCCTCCAAAACCCAGGCAAAGGGACTGACGCAGTGGCTTTCAAACAGGAATCTGGCCATTTGAAGTCACTTTACACCCTGGACAATATTTGTTTCACATTCCCACTAGTAGTAGGTCTATACATGTGGATCCCATGTTGTATGACCCCTTGACCAAGTTGGGACCATGGCACCTATGATATCATCATCCACTGCAGCAAGGCTATGTGACCTTGTGTACTTTTTGTAGGAGACCATCCAGGATTGTCAATTCTCCATGTAGAAAAGGGTCCCCAAGTCCAGGCCAGCGTACTCTAAAGGTCAACATGGCAAGTGTACACTTAAGGTAGGTAATACAAGCATTGTCACTTCACATTCCAACAAATGCTTGTAGTCACTTACATTATACTGTCACTCACTATG
Organism: Pleurodeles waltl; assembly: GCF_031143425.1. Lineage (NCBI taxonomy): Eukaryota > Metazoa > Chordata > Amphibia > Caudata > Salamandridae > Pleurodeles > Pleurodeles waltl. The sequence goes on along the minus strand of NC_090446.1, from coordinate 722,626,162 downwards.
TCATACATACTCAGGTCTGTACATACACAAAAGCAGACTATGCCCACTGCAGTGCGACACATAGCCATACCGCATATATTACTTCTTACATCCAGAACAAATGCATAAGAGTAGAAGGTGATATTCAACCATTTAACATTTTTTACATTGGTCCTCAAACATTAGACTGCATGTGTCAATCGGAACTGATGCATCGCTCAGATTTTTGACATATTGTAGAAAGTGCAGCAGTTCTGACACCACCTTCTGCAATGCATCAGTTTTTGAGTGGATCTATTGTGCCATCCTTTCCTCGGATGCATCAGTATTTCTGGCACATCTTGGGACCCTACGCCATGGAGCACTGTATTGTAAGTACGACGCATCCATGGCATCATAAACTTTTTTGCCACAACACAAGTGTTTTTGACACATCACTGCCACAATGCAGTGATGTGTGAGTTCTTGTAAATGAGGCCCAGAAAGTTATGCTTAACTTCCCTCTCTGCCTGCTTAGTATAGTCAGACAGCTGCTGCCTGTCCCTGCCATTTCCTTCCTGCCTGTCTGAGTTCCATGCCCCTATTCCCTCCCTTCTGTCCTCTACTGTCCATTTTTCTGCCACTCCCTCTTGCCCCCCTGGCTCTGTTGTGCTGCAACTGCTCCTCCTGCCAGCCCTGCATGGTCTGTTGTGAAGCCCCATCCCTTACCCTCTCTTGTCTGTATCCAGCCCCTGCGACTCCCTATTGTCTTCCATGGTCATTTGGGCATGCCCCCACCCTCATGCTGCCACTTGCCCTCCCGCTTGCCATGCATTGTCTTCTGTGCTGCCACAGCCCCTCCCACTATCCATGTGTGGTCAGTTTTCTCTTGCTTCCCCTGACTTCCTCTGACCTCCTCCCACCTTCCCTCTGGTATGCTCAGCTTGCTGCCTTTGCTTCTTTCCCCTCTGCTCTCTGTTGTCTATGTGCATGGCCCTGTTGCTTTCAGTGGTCTGTTGTGCTGCACTGCCATCCCACTTACCCTGTGTGGTGTGTTGTGCTGCTGAAACCCTTGACGCATGCCCAGTAAGGTAATTTTGGTATACCTGTTTATCCCCTTCTTGCCCTCAATTATCCGAGTCCATGTCCCTACACCATTTGTCAATTTGTCTGATTTGGTAATCAGAGTTTCAATATGGGGAACCCATCTCACTTTCTGTAGGCTCCTTTGCAAATCCCTCTGCTTATAGTCACTCAATTTCAATCTTTTTATTTTGTCTAATTTTTCCTCTGCATCTATATTCCTGGAGCAGTTTCTTCTCGTCCTTAACATATCCCCGTATGGTACACTTCTGATGAGTGGTTTTAGGTAGAAGCTCCTTCCATGTACGATGCTGTTCAAGAATGTTCTTTTCCTTTATAGCATGGTACGGATTTGTTCATCTTCTACATATACTTGCACATCTAGGAAGTTTACACTGGATCTGCTGGATAATCATATAAATTGTAAACCCAATTCTTTCTTGTTGAGACCTTCAAAGAATTGCATGAATTCTCCAGTGTCACAGTTCCAAATTCCAAACAAATCATCAGCATACCTCACCCAAAGTATTATTTTTTCAGGTGTTTGCTGGTTGTTTTTTCCCCATACATACTCCTTCTCTCACCATCCTATCGTCAGATTTGCATAGTTCAGGAGAAAAAAATGACCATGGTAGTTCTGCACTGTTGGGGAAATATTTCATTGGTGACCGTACAGTATGTTGTTGGTCAGGCACATCTCAATCATGGTAAGCAACATCTTGTTGTTGAGGTTCCTTCACATTGCACTGTCTCAAGAAGTATGCACATGCCTTCAGACCCATCTTGTGTTTGTAGATGTATAGAGAAATGCTACATTGATAGTGGCTAGCAAGTATTTGTCATCCCAATGTATGTCTGTCAATATGCACAAAAAATCACTTGTGTCTTTGATACAGGAGCTCAATTTACGAATACTAGGTGCTAGATAGTAATCAACGTATATTGAAACTTTTTCAAAAAGAGGGCCACATGATGACACTTTTGTTCTGCCTACAGGGTGACTAAGGGTCTTGTGTATCTAAGGCAAGTTGTAAATTGCTGGTATAGTTGGATGTTAATTGAGCATCAGGTTGTACCCATCATCATTGATTAAAGGCCATATCGTGCCATTATTTCAATTTTTCATTTAGTGTGAGTGTCCTTTAGTTGATGGTATTTTCTCTAATTTATAGTAGCTCATTGTGTCATGTAGTTGTCTTTGAGCCTCTTTCATATGGTCTGTTATGTTTAATAGGACCATATTACCCTCTTTGTCTGTTGGTTTAATGATGAATTTATCGTTGCCAATCAGTTCTTTCAGTGGTATGTGTTCCCTTTTCATCATATTTTCCATCTTCCTTGGGTGTCCGGTTCTCTTCATCTTTTCCAAGTCTGCAGTGACCGCCCTGAGAACATATCAAATTTATTCTCCGGTGACAGCAAGGGACAATATTTTTATTTATTCTTTAAATTTCTGTATTAGTGTCTGCCAGTGTCAATCGCTACTTCACATAGGACTTCCATCACTGCCATCTTATTGCGATCTAAATTATACATCAAGTCAAACGTTCTTTATGTCTGTAATTTGTTCAATGGTTAATCCTAGCCCGGACTCTCTTGTTTGTTCATTGTTAGCAGGTTTAGAGGGTTTGGAGGTGTGTACTTTGACCAGTTTCAATTTTCATCTATATTTAGTGATATCTATTGTGGAGTCTGTGTAGTGAAAGTGTTGCTCCGGGTAGCACGAAAGTCCTTTATTGAGCACTTTCCATTTGTCTTCTGTGAGTTCACAATTGGATATGTTGATAATGAAATAGGAACCCATATTCATAGTTTCTTTTTCAGATTTCGAAGCGGATATTGTTTTCTTTCGCTTGGCCCTTCTCTCTTTCTGGTTCTTTTTGTTTTGGTTCCTCCCTTCCACAGCCACAGCCCCTACCCCTCTCTCTTTCCCTTGACATACTTTGATCCAGATAGAGTAGTCTCATATTCTTTTAAAAAGTAACTTGGCTGGGGATTGGCTGTGCTTGGACCCTCTCCTTCACTTAGTTCGATATCTGATTCTCTGGTAACCTCACCTGCTGTTAATTGGCTTTTGTTTTGTGTTTTGTTTAAAGTTTCAAATCTTTTGGCAAATGTTAATATCATGATATGTAAACGTCCTCTTTTTGCGTTCTTGTATTTCATCCTGGTATTTGTCCAGGCGTGATTCCATCTCTTACGTAACCAAGTTATTTATTCTTTGATTGGGTCTGTTGACGTCCTATTTTCCATTTCACTAACTATCTTGTCTAGTTCATCCAAATACATTTTGGCATGTCTGATCAATATTTTCATCATAATTAATGAGCACTGCATGGTATTTTGCCACCAGTGTTCCAATTACTGTATTTTGCTTTTGTGTCTGAATGGGTTGGCATTGTAAAAATTCTCAGTCTTCTTAGGATCCAATCTATTTCAATATACTTTTCAACTGCAATAATTTCCCAAATCTCATTCACTTTCACAATATATATTCCTATACACAACACCTTTAGATGGGGCCTTTTTACTAGTTTTAAACTTTGAATTTCTAAGGCATAAGTTTGTAAAAAAGAAAAAAGGTCTGTCTTGCCAAGGCCAGGCCCATTGACTTTGTCAGTGTTCGTCTTTAGAGCTGCTGGACTTTACAGTAAAAGACACACACTTTTTAATTTAAGTTTTGTCCTACTAACTCAGCAAAGAAGGTCTCCTGTTGAAGCTCATTTTGCTTGTTCAATACACATTAAGATGCTAAGAAACAGTCACACCTCTGCAGTCGAACAGTATCACAATTTTAATTGAAATCCACAGGATTTGCAAGAGAATACAAAATTAATAAGAATTTTTAATTCAAAAGCTACCAATGTAAAACAGCATACCCTCCCTAACCATCACAATGTCAGCGTCAAAGGTCAGAACCAATTTGCAGAGAGGTTAGCTCTCTAAACTGTGACTAATTGTAAGTGAAAGGGGCAGTACCTATGATAGGTAATAACTTTTGCTAATTTTGAAGTGTGCACTTGATCCAGTACTTGCCCGTCTTTGCTTACAGCCTAATTATATCTCTGTAAATCCAACCAATTATGTTCTAATGGAGAAAAGATTGCACAGCTAGTGTGGAATTCATTCTGGGGCAGTATTGTCTGTGCACCTCATTTCTGCACCTATGGCACTTTCATATTAAAGAAGGGGCTGCAGATGCTGCACATCCCCTTCTGTAATACAGATCACACTCACACTACATGGGCACTAGTGGGATGTCAAGGGGACATTACCTCATTTGCATGGGAATGGCCCATGCAAATGAAGCAACACTTTGTGTTTGATTTTGCACCTAAATGTACACGCTGGTGGAGAGGCAATGAAGCTGCATAGTGCACACTGAGGCCCATATTTATACTTTTTTAGCGCCGCATTTGCGCCACTTTTTGACACCAAAGTAGCGCAAACTTACAAAATAAAGTTGTATTTTGTAAGTTTGCGCCGCTTTTGCGTCAAAATATGACGCAAATATGGAGTAAAAAAGTATAAATATGGGCCTAAGTGTGTGCCACAAAAATGGCGCCCATAATCACTGCAGTCCAAGAGGACACGTCTTGAAGAGGGGAAAAGAGGGTCACAAAGACACACTGACAGGTCAATCACTGCAGCCACCTACAGGGGAAACTTTGTCACCCTTTATAAGGCAGACCGGCTTCAACCTGCACTTTCAAAGAAGGACAGGCTGCTTCACACATCTGGTTGGCCTTTCATTAATGTTAACCCCCAGAGCAGCCATGAGTTTGTGGCTGCTGTGGGAACAGCTTATTACTTCTAACAGATTGGACTGCCCAGGTCTGAACTGGGTGCACCCAGCTAAATGTATGCTGTGACACCGACCAAGGCAGAGCACCAGTAAGTAGTTATATTTAGGTCATAGTTTCGTTTGGAAAAAGTATTTTTGTTTTGCTAATTTCAATTTTTTTCAATTTCAGCTTTATTTCGGCAAAACAATACCATAAAAGCGTACTGACAAAATTCATACATTTCTAGAAGGAAACGAAAATGAAAACAGTTTGAGAAGATCGATAAACTCAAACCCATCATGATATTAAAAAATCAAATCAAGGACTCCCCCAAGGACATACAATACAGATCGGCAAGTTGTGAATATGAATATTATAAAAATAAGCAATTGATCAATTAAAACACTATAAAAATACACAATACACAACACCGTACAAATCACTCTAAAACTATTATAAAATAACTATAGATACAAATCTTTGTACAAAAAACAATTGGGATTGTTATTTCATTATTAGTGGCAATAACTATGCACTGGCAATAAAAATTCACTTAGTCTCTAGAACTATAATTAAACACAAATAGTGACCATTGTAAAAATAGAATTCATGCTTTTTTAGAAAGACATTTGCCTCTATCATACCAAATTGCCTCTGATATCTTGGCAATGGGCATACCACCATCACATGTGGACTTAGTTTGCTAATTTTAAGAACTGAGTGACAATCCCTAATGCCCAACAATTTCTTTCTTTCATACATGCCTATATACGGCTAGAAACCTTAAAAAGGGATACAATCAAGTAATACAAAAAGCACGTTATTCCACAACAATTAATATTCACTTAACTACTAAAAACAGACTGTCTGGATAATGGCCAATGTTGGTCTTAAAGGCAATAAATAAGAATCAATTACAGTATTGCATTTTTATAAAACCCTTAAAATTTGCCTCCCGTGCCATCAGGCACTTATTTTGCTTAGCTAGGGGAGGACTATTTAAAATAAAAATAAATAAATAACTGGATCTATAAGCTAGTTTCATAAGTGTCAAATGGGAATTCTAGGTAGCTTAAAAAACCTCCCAATGACTACGGACCATATGCTAAGGGGCAAGATGCTATTATAATTCAAGTTCTTCCCAAGCATTATCAATATCCCCTGGGCTAGATATATAATTGGCTAGATGTATAGCCAGAGACCATTGGATTACAAAAGGCGGCTCCCATTTATCAAATTGGGGACCATGGATTAACTAAGGGAGTTTTGCCTGAGTTAAAGCGCCTAGAGCCTCAGGCCCGCCTTGGCTCTGATAAATGAAATTGCTAGTAGAAACCGGCTTAAACCAAAAACAACATATGGTATCGTACTAGATCTCAATAATCTTGCTGCTTCATTATAATTCCTGATTCCAATGTTCCTGCAAATAGGTCGAATCAATTTCCTCCTTGGTTTATCATAAGCTTTGCAGTTTAAAAGAACATGATCCGTCATTTCAGGAGTCTCCATATTACACAGCCCACATGTCACCTCATGTCTTCTCCCATTCAAGGGGCCCCATTTAGAAGTAAAAGCCTTAACCTGGAGAGTCCCATATCGAAGCTTCATAAATAAAACTTTTGCTCGTTTAGGTTGGATAGTATCTATCCATTCCTCAGCATACGGTAATGGTTTAATATCCAGGAAACTTAAGGTAAGTCTACCTAGATCCTTGCTGTAGAGAGGGCTATTCAGGGTGAAGTCCCAAAATACTTGTTTTAGTCGGATCTTCGATTGTTTTGTTAATGTATGCGGTTCTTCCCAATAAAATTTCAGCCCTAGATTGTAAAAGCATTGCCTTATGTAATGGAGCCACGGGAGGGAGATGGCCTTGTCCAGGTTCATAATCTCAATTAGTGCTTGCCTATATTGGATTAATTCAGGGGTTGTCCAAAGTCTACACCAGTAAAGCAAGGGCCTCAAGGCTGCCAATTTACCAATTTGTTTCATGTTAATATCATAGGTTAGAGGTATCAGTGGAGTAGATGGAGGGAGACCCAGTGCCCCCCTCATAAAATTATTTTCCTGGGTAACCAATGGGGTTACATTTATAAATCCCCAGAGTTCGGCACCATATAAAGCAGCAGCCTGTGCTTTGCACCTATAGATCTCAAATACTGGTGAAACAATACTAGACCTTTGAACATTTGTAATTTTTGCTAATCGCCATGGAACAATGAGCTAAGGAGATAGCAGCTTTATTTTTATTGACGTGCGGTGCCCATGACAATTTGGCATAGTTGAAATTTTGTACTCGTTCCAATGCCTGCCCTCTAATCCGAATGTTTCTCTTGAGTGCTTTATGGGGGTTAACAGTCAGGTATTTAGTCTTGTTTGTATTTATTTCTAATCCCTTCAAGCTGCAATACTCACTGAATTTATCTAATAGAGTTTGCAAGCCCATGGGAGTTTGAGATAATAAGATGGTATCATCTGCAAAAAGGAGGGCGGGGACTGGATCATCGTTCAATCTTGGTGAGTCATGGTTGCTTTGTTTCAAATAATGAACCAGATCATTAATATATAATGAAAAAAGGGTTGGGGCAAGCCCACAACCCTGTCTACCCCCCTCTTGATAGGTATTGGGTCTGTCAACTCTCCCTTTGGCCCCCACCGAACCTTTGCAACCTCTCTAGCTGGCTCAGGAGGTTCCCTGGCATACCCTGTTTCCCTAGTGCTGCCCATAAGGAGTCTCTTGGCACCAAATCAAAGGCTGCGCGCAGATCCACAAACGCGATATAGAGGTGGCCTTTCCTTAGTCTAGTATATTTCCACATTATTGTCAATAGCCTAAAGGCCTGATCGACTGTACTCGTCTGCTGTCTAAAGCCTGCCTGGTATACAGTCAATATGCTGTTTCCATCTATCCAGCTACTAATTCTATTCAGCAGCTGTCTAGCATACATTTTTTGCATGACATCTATGAGGCTAATTGGTCTATAGTTCCCTGGGTCTTCCCTGGATCCTTTTTTGAAGACTGGGATTATTTATGCCCCTTTCCATGTCTCGGGCACTAGACCTCCCCTTGCTATAGCGTTACTTAAAAGATTTAGGTAAGGTGCCCAAATTTCTATACTATGTTTGAACATATCCCCCGGAATCTTGTCCAAACCGGGGGCTTTTCCTGGCTTGATTGCTTCGATGGCATTCACCGTCTCCTCCAGACTAAATTGTAGCTCGGGTAAGATGCCCCAAGTAGCTAGGGTTTTATGTCTTGGAGGATAGAGATCGGAGCTGGGGGGATCAGAATAAAGGAGTGTAAAATAGTTAACCCATGTTTTGGGATCTATATGATGATCTGTAGTAAATAGCCCCTCTTTACTACCATGGGTAACTATTTTCCAGAAAATCCTGGCGTCATTGCTTTTTGCTGCTTCCAGCAGGTCTTGCCATTTTTGATCCTCCCAGTTGCTTTGGGCAGTTGCCAGTGTTTTCTTGTAACTGGCCCTTGCCTGTTGTATGGCTAATTGATTTTTTTGCTTTAGAGCCTCAATCAGCACTCTTTTCCTCTCCCTACATTTGATAGTGTACCATGGACTGCTTGGGGTGGTTTGCACTTTCTCCTTTTTGTGCTTGTTCTGTGGCTGTTTGGTCAGGAGGGGTCTTAGTGCAATACTCATTGATTGGTGGATGGCCGTAATAGGGATATCAATAGGTTTATTTTCTGCATAGGGCTCCAGGAAATCAGAAAATGTGTTATAAATATATGCCATAGTATCCAGATTGCCTAGTATTACTGGCCATTTTACAACCCTTCTATTGTTACTGAGGATGGGTTGTAACTCCACCTTATCGTGTTCTATATATTCCAAATCCAAGTCAAGGAGGTGGGAGTTCAATTATTAGCGGGAAGTGGTCGCTTTCCCTTCTTTTATCTATTTTAAAGGACACTAATCTTCCCCATGTACTTATACTATGCAAAATGTAGTCTATTTTCAAGGTTGAGTTGCCTCTCTGGAAGGTATCCAAATTAAGGCCTCCTTCACCCACTCTGCCATTAAATGCCCTCAGTCCATGCTTTAATGTAAGGCCCATAAGTTGCAATGCGGCCACTGTGCCCGGAACAGTTTTTTCTATTGTTAAATAAGGAATTGCTCTCATTCGATCTTCTTCTTCTGCTCAATGTTCAAATCCAGTTATAGGTTCATAATTACAATTAAGGTCACCCCCTATCATAATTGTCTCTCCTACTGGGATCTTTTTAAGCAGGTCGTCTAGTAGAGTTATTTCAGGCGACTCCAAATTTGTCCTTCTAGGTCTTATATATACATTGAACAAGTGGAATATTATTTTATTTTTTTCCCCATTACCAACCATAAAATGTCCTCTGACTCTGTGGCTTGCATACATATCTCAACATTTATTGAAATTTTCACCCATACAACCAACCCCCCAGACGGTCTCCCTCTGGCAGCTGAAGTTGCACTAATAAAGTAGGTTTTATATCCTAGTTTATACGGCGGATCTTTAAGCCAAGTTTCTTGAAAGAGACAGGCATGGTAGTGATTAATATAGTCCTGCCATTCGGGGTCTATAAGGTTATTTTTTAAGCCTGCTACATTCCAGGAGATCATAGTGATAGGGCCCCTTCCGTTTAGGGTCGTAACGTTAGAAGTAGGGCTCAAGTATGCTGTCGAATCTTTCCTACGGGGCAAAGACTCCACAACACTCCCTGCCCCTGTAGCATGAAGATCATTCCCTTCATGGGGCTCACCTACTGTTGGTTCCCCCTTTGGTCCCACTTGTGCTTGATCTATCTGGATTAGTCAATCTACTCTTTCAAGGTTGGAATCACCATTTCTCTTTTGCAATCCCTCATTATCATTATACTTAGGCCTCTGGACTAGGGGTTTGGTAATGAATGGATCCGGACTAAACCTCATGACATTGATTAAGGGGGCAGGGGTTCTCTGTTCCATGTCAATCAGGCCTCTGATTAATCTTCCATCCTTAAATGTTAATGCAATAACATCATGTTGCCCCATCTCTCCTGGGATTCTTTCTGCCCCCTTAATATCTGAACGAATTATGGATAGACAGTGTCTTTTGGCCCTAATCCAGTGTGTAAGCTTATTCTTTAAGGAATCCTCGTCTTCTCTGCTATTTAAGGCCAGTTTTGGAACATTTAACAGATAAACGACATTGGTCCTAATGGGAAACCTATCCCCCTCAAAGTGTCGATTCCATGTAGTGTAATGGTTCCGATAATTAAATACTTGGGGATAGTGGTTCTGAATAGGTTCCACATTTCCTTTTTGGGGCCCTTTTACCAAACAGGGTTCTCTTCGTGGATTCCCTGTTTCTTGGCATAGAACACTAGTATTACTTCTAGGGTAGTTGTGTGAACCAGTATTTTCCCCGTTTGCCCCTCTCATATATCCCTGTGGTTGCTGTAAAATTTTAGCTATAGCTGGGGAAGGGTTGGGGTTAGTATTCAAATTTTGAAGACATGTGAATCTACCTTGTGGATGAAATGATATAAGGGGGGTCTCCTTTTCGCACTGAGCTCTATGAGTACCCCTACCTCCCTCCTTTTCCACAATATCTGATAAGGTTCTTACTTCAAGTTTCAAGTCCTTAACTTCCTGGATTAATCCAGAGAGTAGGCCATAGAGGTCTGCTATAGTTCTTGTTTTGTGTTTAAGAGGATTCACTGGTTCTAGATTGAGTGGAGAGGTCCTCTCTCTAGCTAACTGTACAATTGGAATAGTTGGATATAGCTCATCCACCAATTCCCCCTCTTGTGCATTCTGTGCTTTATTACTATTGAGTTCTGCCAAGACTGCATATTTATTGGAACACACAACTTCACACTCCTGCATATGGCCCTTCTTGCTAGTACTATCTATAGTGCATGGGTGTATAGGTCGAGTTGTGGCATCCTTAGGGCTGCCAGTACTAATATCGGAAGAAACCTCCCTCTCTTGATGGTTAATAATCTCTATCACTTTATCCTCTGATTCAACATTCTTCGCGTAGTAAGAGGTAATCTTTTTATCCGGTCCCTCCCGGATAGTGGTCCTACTACATAGTAGTGACTTTACCTCCTCGATAAGATCATCAATTTCGGCTATAGTGCAATTCTCGCCCGCATTCCTGAGTTTTTTTATGGATTTCTCCTTCCCCCTTGGGGGTTCTGATGCCTTACGTTTTCCCATGTTTTGAGCCACCTGTATAATGCTTCGGCTCTATGGAACCAGACCACAATATGTATTTATGGAAGAGAATAAAAGTAGGTCTAGTGGGGGTAAACCTAGATAATAAATATTAACTTCTCTTATGACAAGTGTTAAGTAAAGATTTTGCACTCATAAATACAAGCAAACTTCTTACGGTAAAATAAAGAGGCAGTGACCCGGCCCAGCCCCGCTCCAGATCTAGCAGATATTAGCACTTCACTGGTAAAGGAAGACTTCCGTCCTAAGGTCCTCTATAAAAAGACCTTTTTTTAGGAATAGTTATTGGCACAGTACCTTCAGGCAGCCGTATGCTTATGAGCTGCCTAAATCGAGCGTCTTTATGTAAATGTCAGGGGGGTGGCCCTGCCCTGCCTCTTCCTGGCAATGACGGGCAAGGACGGGCCCGCCCTTGGCCCGGGCTTCGCCCGTCCGCCGCCCACGCGCGTCCCGCGACGGCGGGAGCGCTGTTGGAAATATAAAGGGCTCCTGCCCCTGGACACACCTCTTGACGCTCTACCCACGACGGCGGGAGCGCTGTTGGAAATATAAAGGGCTCCTGACCTTGGTCAAACCTCTTGACGCGCTACCCGCGACGGCGGGAGCGCTGTAGATTTTTAAAGGGCTCCTGCCCCTGGACACACCTCTTGACGCGCTACCCGCGACGGCGGGAGCGCTGTAGATTTTTAAAGGGCTCCTGTCCCTGGACACACCTCTTGATGCACTACCTGCGACGGCGGGAGCGCTGTTGGAAATATAAAGGGCTCCTGCCCCTGGACACACCTCTTGACGCGCTACCCGCGACGGCGGGAGCGCTGTAGATTTTTAAAGGGCTCCTGCCCCTGGACACACCTCTTGACGCGCTACCCACGACGGCGGGAGCGCTGTTGGAAATATAAAGGGCTCCTGTCCCTGGACACACCTCTTGACGCGCTACCCGCGACGGCGGGAGCGCTGTAGATTTTTAAAGGGCTCCTGCCGCTGGACACACCTCTTGACGCGCTACCCGCGACGGCGGGAGCGCTGTTGGAAATATAAAGGGCTCCTGCCCCTGGACACACCTCTTGACGCGCTACCCGCGACGGCGGGAGCGCTGTAGATTTTTAAAGGGCTCCTGCCCCTGGACACACCTCTTGACGCGCTAATTACTTTTGGCGCTGATTGACAAATCTTCATAAAGTTTTTAAAACTAGTTTGCCACTCATTTCTGCTGCTGTTTGGAAAGTTTTGTGGTGATTCACGAAGCAGAGATCGAGAAAAAGGGGCTACAAAAACATGTTTTCCCCATACAATTTTCCTTTGGAATTTCAGACATAATTACAGCCTAAACCGCTGAACAGAATTAAAACAATTTTGGAAGAAAGTTAGATTTTGGCCTAGAAAAACTGATTTTTGTAGTTAGATGAAATCTCAGTAGTATTGAAGATGTTAAAGAAAAAAACATTTATATTTCTCTAGAGACGCATCCACCGCAAATGGCACCACAGTCGATTCGCGGATCCATGTGCCCACACTAATGCTGTGAATGGCTGCCATCCCTTAAACAAGGAAAGAAAAAAGGCAAAAAAAGCACAAAGGGATGGGAAGGAATATCCTCACCCCTAGTCCTGATGATTGAGTCCCAGAAGGACCTCGCTTTGGGCCACAATTTAAAAAAAAAAAGTTTTGCACAAATTTGTGGAGAATCTGTGGCAAACATCCCCTGGATGGGCATGGTTGTGGGGAATAAATATATATAGGGGAAGGAGCGTGCATGGCCTCTCTCCGCACACCGAATTTGGCCCCAGGAGCTCTATCCCCTGGACCCCGGCTGATTTTCAGAAAAGGGATTGGGCTGTGCAGTCCCCCTCCTGGATCTATTTCAGCCTCAGGGACCCTATTCCCTGGGCCCGGCATTATCAAAAAAGGGGAGGGGACAAAGCTCCCCTCCCTGGGCTGCCCTTGGACCCAGGGACCACATTCCCTAGGGTCCAGTTAACAACAATGGTGAAGGGGGAGACAGCCCCCCCTCCCCAGGCTGATATCAGTTGGGACCCCAACCCCTGGAGCCCAGCACAGACTATGTCCTGGGGAGCCCACCCCCGGGACATAGCAATTTCCCTGCCTGTACTGGCGCAGGCAGGGAAACCTGTGTTTTTACTCACTTGACTGGAGAACTTTCAAAAATATCACAAGCGGGAGTGAACATCAAGTTTGCTGCCAGTGGGTGGGATTTTGAAATATGTTCTTGCCTACTGAGAGTGGATTCTTTATCTGTTTCCCTAGCCACAGTGAAATTGGGCTCAAAAGCAGATGAAGAGATTGCTCCCACCTAAAGGAAGCTGCATTTTTAGCTTCTCCCTGCGGGTGGAAGCAATAGTGGCTCCTGCCAGAGGCAGAAAGCTTGCAGGGGCTGCGGGAGCTGCAGAGCTGCCCCCCACAGCCCCCAAACATAGTGTGGCTGGTGCCCTGGGTGGGCACCAGGGCACACACCCTTTGTTGGTAGGACCCTGGGGGTTGAAGCCCTTCCCATTGGTCATTGGCTGATCCTGGAGCTGAAACAGGCACAGGGATGGGTGCCTTTGGATTATGAAGAGGCCTTGGGAGATGGTGTCCTGGGGCTGCAATTGGCCTGGGAGGGGAGCTGCATGCCCCCATAATTCTAGTGGTGGGCCTCAGGGGATGGGGTCCCATGGGGAAAAAACCACCTAAGGAGGGAGGCACTTGCTCCCTCCCTTACAAATAAATCCACCAGGCTAAGGAGATGGGGTCCCCAGGGCCAAAATAATCAGCCCAGGGAGGATGACACATGTCCACCCCCCCCCCACAAAACATGCTGGGATCCAAGGATAAGGTCCCTGGGGCCAAAACTGGCCAAATTTGTCCTGGGGAGGAGGCTATGTGCTCCGCTCACTATTAAATATGGTGCGTGCCCCAGGTGATAGGCCAAAGTGGCCTTGGGATGGGGACCCCATGCCTTCCTTCCCCTAAAAAATGTGCTGTGCCCCGGAGCTGGGTTTTCTGGGGTTAAAAGCAGTCCGGGCAGGGGGACCAAGAGTTGACTGCCTTTAAGGGGTTGTGCATAGGGCCATGCTACATGCCAGACTTTGTGGCCATCTCCCCACTGCTCACAGCCAAAACAAGGCAAATACCCCAAAATTGCAAACCTTTGACTAACAAGATAACATGACTGAAAAACTGTTAAAGTAAAAGTGCTTAGGGCTAGCAGCATAACTATTGTTACTGGAATTTCCTCACAACCTTCTAGTCATGTGACAAATTATGAGCGAAAAAAATCCTAGCCGACGATTAGAATATCGACATGCAACAATGGATGTCAGGATTTGCAAATGGTGTGGCATTCTTGGTATAAATGATAACTTTATAAGTAATGTTAATTTCTAATATAAGGAGAGTAACATCAAGAGCGAGGTATGATTTTCAGAAAACATGGCACAATAACATGCATTTGTAGTGTCTGTTGGTTTATATTGCTAGTATAACTCGTCTGGTTTAATGCATGGTGCCTTTTGTGTATAGTGTGTGGGTTAGCTGTTGAAAACCACAAGTACAGCAGTATATTTATGCACAAGAGCGTGGGTAAAATAAGAAGGAAAGAGACTAAATTGATGCAACAAACGTGACAACGTTGCTTTGAAGCACAGCTTTCACTGCGTGAAGACGATTAAAAAAGTACTTCTAAAATCTTTTAGATGTGTGATTGATTTACAAGAATTTGTCCTAATAGCTACTTATAGGCCCTCTTTACGAGAGACCTGGTTAACTACAATATCAGTGATAACTACTGTTACTGCGCATATTGCAACTATGAACTTTGTAATCATATCAGCAGGTATGTTATTGGGGAAAAATGTGCAGTATTTGCTGGCACATAGGGATATTGGTGCAGTTAGCGCTAAACTCTGCGTGTTACTCCCCCAAAAACTTGTAATTGTGTATTTTTTATCACATTCACTAAATTAGGACAGTTGGCAGAGCCGGATTTTATCAGGTGCAATAAATAACAAATCAGCTACTGGGCCACTCCTAATGAGGGCCTTGTGTAATGCTTCGGCCTGATTGACACAGAATCAGGCATAATCTCACATTTTGCTGCTAGACGTGCATTCAAATAATTCAAGGATCTGCTGGTGCACAGACCATGAAGCAGTAACAGGTCAGCGGCCCCCTTTGTGTTTTGCAAAGTACTGCACACCAAAGACATAATAATGATTTGGACCCTAATACCTTGTATTAATGTTCCAAAATATGCCACAATAATCGATTTTGTACTGGTTTAGAATAAATTAGATTTAATAAATATGTTTTAAACTGTTTTCTACTCTTATATACATTTTTATTACAGTTGCCTAATTAATCTGTAATCTCCCTTCTCCTATGCTTCTATCGTTAAAGCCTTTCACTGGCTACCAGGTAGGAAACTCGCCATTTTCAGGCTATGCTACCTGACTCTGAAGGCACTAACCCATCAGCTTCCTACCTATCTGCATTACACACTCAGGGGGTCATTATGAGTTTGGTGGACGGAAAAGGCCGTCCGCCAAACTCATGCAGTCAGGTTACCACATGTGCGGTCCCATTCCTGCACGCCCCATCAAGAATTTCCCACTGGGTCAGTTGACGGAAACAAAGTTTCCGCCTGTTGGCCTAGCGGGAAACGGCCTACAATATTGACGCCGGCTCATGATGGAGCTGAAGGCAATGCTGTAGTGCGCAGGCTACACCAGCACCCATCGCAGTTTTCTCTGTCATCAAAGCCAGACAGCTGACCAAAAGGGCCTGGGGCACTTTGCATCACGTATCCGCCAGCCTTTGCATGGCGGGGCTACCGCCGTGTAATTGCTGGCAGAGAATGGACTCATAATCCCCTGGCTATTTAGGACCACCAGCTCCTCCAGCACCTCCAGTAGAAGAGAAGTGGTGGTGCTGGTGGTCTGACCGTGGTGCAACCGCCATGGTCGTAATGTGCCTGTCGGACTGCCACAGTGGTGGCAGTCCAATCGGCACTGCTGCCCTGACGGTCTTAAGACCACCAGGGTTGTAATGAGTCCCTCAGTCATTACTGGCCTATGTGATTGCTCAGATTGAGGAATCAAACTTTACTAAAGATGTCTTGTATCTACAATGCAATATTTAGTGGCAGATTCTTCTCGTATTTTGTCCCATTTCACTGTAACAAACTTCCTTTGAAAATCCGGTTGCGCGAGGATCCTTCAAAGTTCCAAAAAGACGTGGATATTTTAATGGTCTACTGTACTTGTCGGTTTTTTTTGGGTGCTAAGGGCCGAGATACACCTCCTGATTTTGAATCTGTTTGCGCTATAACAAATGCCTTTATCACATAACATAAAATATTTTGCGTCCTTGCTGCCCCTATCTACCCAGATTTCATTCTTGTTTCTCCCTCCTAACTTTTCTTATCTTCTTTAATGTTTGTTCTTTCTATTTCCCTCTCTCCCTGTGTCGTATTCCCCATATTTTAATCAGACATCTTATTCTGTCTTGTTCACTGTAGTCAGTTTTCTAGCAAGGTTGCCTTGGGCCCTTGCCAGAAAGGAAAAAAAATCCTCTTGAGTGGTAAATGACAGCTTTTTTGGCTTCTGTGCCCCCCTCTCAACCCTGTGCCTTTGTGCTGCTGCACCTACTGCACTAACGATGACCATACCCTTGACTTTACTCCACTCATTTGGCCTGCCCAACCTACTAGTATAATATTTTTATGAGCTTTTGTCTGCAGACATAAGACAATCATAAATGACTATTTAATATTGTAGTATCTTAGTGGCATCCCTGCTATAGCTGATAGATTGGTGGCACTACATCCAAGTTGCCTTTTCTGCTCTGCACACCTGAGAAATACATCCGTCTCTCATTATGATTTATATTGATGGATAATAATGCTAATTTGAAGCAGAGATGCTAGATAACGCTTGGAACTGGAATCTTTCTTCTAACTACCTTAATAGCATCTTCTGCTCCTGTGTATATACATACATATTTAAAATAACAAAAGTTTAATGGTGCATTCGTAAAAAAGAAAATACATACGTTTTTATTGATCAGTGCTAAAACCCTAACTTCAATGACTTCATACATAGCATGATAAAATAAACGTACTTTCCCTTTGTAGGGAAACATTTGCGTTTATTCAGTAAGCGAAAGATAATGCCATTAGAAACATGTATGTATGAATGTATGTATGTATGTATGCATCACTTTATTGGTGTGTGCACAGAATAAGATGTGTATGTGTGGCTGCATCAGTAGGTGATTGATGGCGTTTTTCAGTGTTGAATAAAAGTGTAGCTTTTGTACTGAAAGCCAAAAACATGTAGAGCAAAGACAAATAGCTTCTTGTACTTTATTGTAGTGTATATTGTTCTGCACACAAAGAGGATTTTAGAAAATGATAGGAAATTAGATTAAAAAAATAACAGCCATAAATCGCCTATGACCCAAGCCTCCTTTAGTGGGACTATGTACAGACGCCACAGAGATGGACTTCATCTGCTATGTACAGATACATCAAAGTGGTCTGGGATGAGGCAGCAGCAGTGTACTTTAACTACTAGCAATCAGTAATGTGCAGGGGAATCGATGTCCCTTGAAGGTTAAAAGGCCTTGCTGTGAAAGTTTAAAGCACGTACAATTATGTGGTAAATCATATAGTATTGCCCAACAATGTTTAAACAGATCTATTTATTCACAAGCTATAAATGTCAGATCGTAACCTAAATTAACCAGAGGCTGCAATGGGAGGGATTTTAAAAGTATGTTTCAAGTATTAGTGTAACTGTAAATAAGGCAAAAACCAATGTGCGCTGAATACAAATAAGTTAATATTATTGTAACTATAAACTCTGAATTAGTGTGATGAATTTCTAGCGGCATCGGTGTATCATTCATGCTTTTCACAAATGTAAATCATAATAGATGACTGTGCATGTGCTAGTGGAAAAAGGCTACATTCATGTTTAGAGCCAGATTTATCAAAGGGTTGTGTTGCCTTTGTGTCACACAAGATAATGCAAGGGCAATACAATCCTTAAATAAGATTTATCAAGCCACATAAGGTTACCCTTGCCTGTAGTGGCACTATAAATGAGGAGTAACACAAGGCAGTGCAAATCGATGCCTTCCATTATTCTGTCCCAGGAAGGCGTTACATGGGTGGTGAGTGTGTGTTCCCATGCATCCACCCAAGTATTTTGGTGCATTTCTGAATTTACCAAGTGTTAAAAATGGAGTCTTTGGTTGGCAGTCAGGTTACCCCCTGTCCAAGCAAGGACCCTCACTCTAGTCAGGGTAAAAGAGAATCACCCTCAGCTAACCCCTGCTTTCCCCGTTGGTAGCTTGGCACGAGCAGCAGGCTTAACTTCAGAGTGCTCAGTGGCGGCCCGTTCTTTAGGGCGGAGGGGCCACGCCCCCCCACCCCATGAAGAGTGTCTGTCAGGCTGAACAAAGGTCAGCCTGACAGACACTCTTCATGTTCAGGTCAGGCAGCCAGGAGCTGACATGCGCGATTTGCGCAGACTCCTGGCTGCCTGAGCTGAACTTTGCTGGGCTGAGGAGATCACAACCCCTATGGGCGTGACCTCCTCGGCCCAGCAAAAGTGTCTCGCGGCCCTCCCCTGGGTGACGAGGAAAGCGTCACCCATTGACACTCTCCCTGGGCGCTTCAGGTTTAAGCCCTGAAGTACCCAGGGCGAGTGTCAGTCAGTGACACTTCGTCACAGAGTGGGGTGGGGTCAGCAGTCTCCCTGACCCCATCCCACTCTGTGACGAGGCTGGGACTGCTGCCTTCCCTCACTGGCTGACCTCATGTCAGCCAATGAGGGAAGGCAGCAGTCCCAACCCTCCTGGGACCTGGAGGCTAAAGGTAAGTGTGTGTGTGTATGTATGTGTGTTATGTTTTACATTGAATGTTTGGTGCGTGCGTGCATGTTTGAGTGTTACGAGTGTTGTTTATGGATGTGCGTGTGTGTGTGAAAGAATGAATGTGTGTGATCTTGTAAAATGAATGTTTGGTGCGTGCGTGCATGTTTGAATGGAATGAGTGTTGTTAATGGATGTGCGTGAGTGCGTGTGTGAAAGAATTAATGTGTGTGATCTTGGAAAATGAATGTTTGGTGCGTGCGTGCATGTTTGAATGGAATGAGTGTTGTTAATGGATGAGCGTGCGTGCGTGTCTGTGTGTGAAAGAATGAGTCTGTGTGTGTGAATGTGTGTGTGTGTTTGTGAGTGTGCCCCGCCCGCCCCCCTCCCAAAGCTGCTGGCCGCCACAGTGCTAGGTGTAAAGTATTTGTACCAACACACACAGTAACTTAATGAAAACACTACAAAATGACACAACACAGGTTTAGAAAAATAGACAATATTTATCTAAACAAAACAAGACCAAAACGACAAAAATCCACAATACACAAGTCAAGTTATCACTAAAAATGCAAATAGAGTCTTCATGTAATTTTAAACACACACTAACACTGTTAGAGTGAAAATGTACCTTGGGTGTGTCAAAAATAACCCCATACGGGCGATTGTGCATCACAAAGGGCTTGAGATGTGTCGATTTCACTCACGAGCAAGACCTTGCATCGTTTCTCCTTTCGTTGAGTCAGGGCGTGTTGTTTCTTCTCTCCGCAGGAGAGTGATGTGTCAATCTGGTCACCACTCTCAGATCCAGGCAGGCCTGTTTTTACACGGCCAGCGGTACTTGCGTCAGAAATCCAGCCGCACGATGATCCGAAAACCACGCAGCGCGGATTGCGATCTCACCAGCCTCCGTCAGTGATGCTGTGCGTTGTTTCTTTAGCCCCGGGCGTCGATTTTTGGGTTGTGTTGCAGGCAAGCAGTGAATCTCAGCGGTTGATTTTTCAGCTGCAGATCGGAGTCGCAGGATCTTTTCCCCGCACGGCGTTCTGTGCGTGGATTTCTTCCTCTTAGGCTGCCAGCTTCTCCTTTCAGGGTCCCAGGAACTGGATGGGCACCACTTGGCAGAGTAGGAGTCTCTCCAGTGACTCCAGGTGCTGGCAGAGAGAAGTCTTTGCTGTCCCTGAGACTTCAAACAACAGGAGCCAAGCTCTAAATGAAGCCCTTAGAGATCTTCACAAGAAGGAAGGCAACACAAAGTCCAGTCTTTGTCCTCTAGCACAGGCAGAAACAGCAACTGCAGGATAGCTCCACAAAGCACAGTCAAGAGCAGGGCAGCTCTTCTTCCTCAGCTCTTCAGCTCTTCTCCAAGCAGAGGTTCCTCTTGGTTTCCAGAAGTGTTCTAAAGTCTGTGGTTTTGGGTGCCCTTCTTACACCCATTTTCTCCTTTGAAGTAGGCCTACTTCAAAGCAAAGTCTCGCTTGATTGTGAAATCCTGCCTTTCCCAGGCCAGGCCCCAGACACTCACCAGGGGGTTGGAGACTGCATTGTGTGAGGGCAGTCACAGCCCTTTCAGGTGTGAGTGACCACTCCTCCCCTAACTCCTAGCACAGATAGCTCATCAGAAAATGCAGACTACACCCCAGCTCCCTTTGCGTCACTGTCTAGTGTGAGGTGCAACCAGCCCAACTGTCAAACTGACCTTGACAGGGAATGCACAAACAGGCATAGTCACAGAAATGGTATAGCAAGAAAAAGTTCACTTTCTAGAAGTGCCATTTTCAAAAACAAAAACTTAAAATCAACTTTACTAAAAGATGTATTTTTAAATTGTGAGCTCAGAGACCCCAAACTCTACATCTCTATCTGCTCCCAAAGGGAATCTACATTTTATCATATTTAAAGGTAGCCGCCATGTTAACCTATGAGAGGGACAGGCCTTACAACAGTGAAAAAAGAATTGAGCAATATTTCACTGTCAGGACAACTACAACACATTACTATATGTCCTACTTTAACCATACACTTCACCAAGCCCATGGGGCTACCTAGGGCCTACCTTAGGGGTGCCTTACATGTAAGAAAAGGGAAGGTTTAGGCCTGGCAAGCAGGTACACTTGCCAAGTTGAATTTACAGTTAAAACTGCACACACAGACACTGCAGTGGCAGGTCTGAGACATGATTACAGAGCTACTTATGTGGGTGGCACAACCAGTGCTTCAGGCCAATTAGTAGCATTTGATTTATAGGCCCTGGACACCTCTAGTGCACTGTGTTAGGGACTTACTAGTAAATCACATATGCCAATCATGGTTGAACCAATTACATACACATTTTGTATAGGAGCACTTACACTTTAGCACTGGTTAGCAGTGGTAAAGTGCCCAAAGTAACAAAAACAGCAAAAATAGAGTCCACCACACATCAACAACCTGGGAAACAGAGGCAAAAAGTTAAGGGAGACCACACCAAGGATGAAAAGTCTAACACTTTCATTCTTCTATTTTTCCTCTTTCTTAGTGCGCTGGAGAATAAGAATTGTTTTTATGCAGGAAGTTGCCCCTTGCTGCACAAAAAGAATCCTGGGTGCAATGCAGACACTCTTGCTCCATGGTACAAGGATGGCTGCAATGGCACAAGATAGCCATGAGTGTGCCATTGTTGAGAGAGCTGGAATGCACCACACGTTCGTAAATATTACATAGTCTTGCCCTCTCCATTATGTGCAGTGCAACAAATTGACTAGCTGTGATTGTTCTGCTTCAAATCTTGATAAATCTGGGACTTAGGGTCTCCTTTATAAGGCCAGTGGCACAGGGCGGCACAGCAAGTGCCTTGCAAAACCACCCTGTGCCAGTGGGAAAGGGATGATATGCAGCTTATCTAGAAGATACAGCACATTTCTGTCCTCTCCCCTGCGATGGTGCACAAATTGCTGGCAAGCTCAAATGCAAGCACTCTTGTACTATGGTGCAAGAATGCCTGCATTGCAGGGATGATTGTTTTTGTGTAGAAAGGGACACCTTGCTGCACAAAAACACTCACAAGAGGTGGTTTCCTCTTACTATGTGTGATTGAAAATGCAGCACACATAGAAAGAGGAAAAAACAGAGAGAAATAGATATTTCTTCCCATTGCATCATTCTTACATCACGCTTAAGTTGGCGTAGGAATCTAACACATTCCCAGGCTTTTAAATGTAGAAATGCATCATATTCCTTTGTGTTCCATAGATGTTGAATGGGAACACCACAAGCAACATCCATGGAATGCCCCTTTCATGCAGTGTTATGCTTGAAAGGGGTCCTTATTTACAAGGCCATAAAAAGCCACGCAAGGTGGGTTTTTGTGGGCTTGTAAATATGAGCTGGCATACTGCACCACTGGAGCGTCAAACAAAATTGCACACCAGTGGTGTAGTGTGCCACTAGAGCCTTGTAAATTAGGCTCTTAGTGTTTTAGCTTTGGATGGGCAGACCAGAAATATTGAATAGCAGCTGTGCCATCTCCTGCAAGATTAAAGATCCTTCAAGTTTGTTTCAATTTGCAGAAGTAAATGTGACCTTGCTTAAATAAGACAAACATTTATTGAGGAGGCTCTCAGTCAAAAATATGACTGCAACATCGTCATATTGTAGCATCAAATGCAAACTGTGCCATTTTTCCTGAAGTCTTCCTGGCAAATAGGATCCCCAGCAGCAGAGGCGTTCAGGGATTGAGGGTATGTTGGAGTACATGAGTAGATGTGATGGTAAGAGTATGGCTATGACTGGACAATGGATTGTAGGCACCAGTAATTTGGTATATATATATATCCACAGAAAAGGAGTTTAAGGGTAGCTGCATCGGTTGGTGGTTGATGATGTTCTATGGGGTTGGAGAAAAGTGCAGGTTCTATACTGAAAGCCAAATCCACCATATGAATCCTGCAAACAGCTTGGTGGTAAGCAACATGTCCTTGTGCATTAGCAGAGGGGGAGCACACTTACAGGCATCTAAGATTCAAGGTAGCAGCACACTTCTATCAATATG
This sequence comes from Pleurodeles waltl, assembly GCF_031143425.1. Lineage (NCBI taxonomy): Eukaryota > Metazoa > Chordata > Amphibia > Caudata > Salamandridae > Pleurodeles > Pleurodeles waltl. The sequence continues at coordinate 722,603,216 of NC_090446.1, read as the reverse complement.
AGCAAAAACCTGCCTTTGCACAATCATGTAATCATTATGGTAGTAAAAAAGTAAATATCTATTGATTACCTTTTTACTAATATTTTTGTTTTCCACTGTGAATAAAAAATTCTCAGTGTTTTTGTGAGAATTAGGTCTCTACTTGGCAGAGATATGCAAACTGTGCAATTAGGGACCACAGTTCTAGTCAAAGTAAGTCAGATCCACAACATATATTAACCTGTGCTCAACCTCTGGTAGCTTGGTGCACAGCAGTCAAACTTAACTTAAGAGGCAATGTGTAAAATATTTGTGCAACACCTAAATTACAGTAAACACAGTGAAAAAAACACAAAAAGACTCCACACAAGTTTAGAAAAATAGAGAATATTTGAATAAAGCAAGACCAAAACAAGAAAAAACAGTAAGTCATTCATAATATTAGCAGTTTACAAATGTAGATGAAAATAGCTCATAAAAGCGCAAAGCACCAACTGTGGTTGTCTGGTCACGCAGGCAAGAGTTCAGGATGACTGCGATAGAGTGCGGACTGGATACAGGGACCCACTTAAGCCTGCTAAAAACAGTACCTTAAATCTTGGTGCTCAATCTGCGCTGTATTGGGTTGCAAGGCTTTGCTGAGGTTCTGCTGAGGACCACAGAGGGCAGAGCACCTTATGCCAGCTTCCAAGGGTCCAGGACTGTGGTGGTACCACTTGGCAGGACAGACACACAGACGGTAGGGTCTAGGTGTAGGAGGAGGTTGGTTGAAATGCTTTTGTGTCCCTGAAACTTCAGAAAACAGGAGGCCAGTCAGCTGGCCATTGGAGACACTCTGGGTTCAGGTTTGTGGAAATGCAGGGCCAGTCCTTCTCACTCCCAGGAAAGAGGGCATAAGGCACAGGTCAGAACAGCAAAGCAGGATTCCAGAGTAGCAGTCGGGGCAGACATTTCAGCAGCAAATCAGTCCTTTTTCCTGGCAGAGTATCCACAGGTCCAGAAGTATACTGAAGTGGTAGTGTATAGAGATTCTGTGTTTATACTTTGGTGCCCTGGTTCTGGAGAGTGGAAAAAGCTTCAAGAGCCAAGCCTTTGAAGTGCACAGATGCTCGAATTCCCCTCTCCTGGGTCCAAACTGGCTGGAGTGATAATGCATGGTTGTTCATCTCTATGGTGGATAGACAGGACAAGCCTATTCAGGTGTAAGTGCTATTTTTTGCCATCATCAAGCCAGTTAATAGCCATTAAGGCCCTTCAAGTCACATCTAATCTCCCATTGTGTGTGGCTGTCTAGAGGAAAGGCACACCCCGGCTGTCACCTACACCAGCTGTCTATTAGAGACAGACAGCAGGCACACAGGTCTAAGAGCAGAAAAACGCCAACCTTTTAGAAGCGGCATTTCTAACATTGTAATGATAAATTTGACTTTACAATGAAAGAAGATTTATAATTAGAATCTCATACCTCCAGATATCTGAAGATTTATCATTACAATCCCATACCTCCTGACATCTATACCTCGTTCCAATCAGTATTTATACTTAATAAATGTATTGAAGAATCTCCAGTGTTACCCCATGAGAGGATTAGGCCTCACATTACAGAATATGAATTTCAGAGTTTTTCACTACCAGGACATATGAAACTAAAAACCATATATTCTGCCTTTTACATACATACCACTACGCCCTATGGGCTACTTAGGTCTACCTTAGGGGTCACTTGTACGTTATGAAAGGTGAGTTTAAGGCTTGGCAACATGTTTTACATACCAAATTGACATGGAAGGGAAACAGCACATGCAGACAGTGCAGTGGCAGGCCTGAGAAATGTTTAAAGCGCTACTTAAGTGTGGGGCACAATCAGTGCTGCAGGTCCACTAGTAGCATTTAATTTACAGTCCCTGGGCAAATGTAGTGCACTTTATTAGGGACCTAAAAGTAAATGAAATATGCCATTTGTGGATAAGCCAAAGTTACCATGTTTTAGAGTGCAGAGTACCTGCACTTTAGTACTGGTCAGCAGTGGTAAAGTTTACAAGGTCTTAAAGCTCAACATTTTGTTTTGTCAAAATGTGGAAGGAAAAGGCAAAAAGCCCGGGGGATAACCTTGCACAAAGGGCCAAGTACAAAAATTATTAAAAGACCAAAGCACACTGAGGCAGAATATGTTAAGGTACTGCCCCTCTCAAGTGAATTCCCAGAGACTGAGTCACAAAGGAATTTCAGTCGTATTATGCTTGTTATCTTTTCTTCATCGCAGTCCATCAACTTAACATCTTGAAATGCTTCAACACATGCCTAAACTCAATTTGGTTAGCCATTATTTCCAAATGCTAATCTTTAAGGAATTTCCAATATTGTTTCAATTTGATATCAGATGTTTGTCCTCATTCTACTATGGAACTAGTTCAACATTGTCTCTACAGATTGACGCCTATAATGATAATTCTAATGTGTACATATGAGATTTCCATGATATTTCACTTCTGAAATCACAATTATTTATAATAGGCTAATTATTAGATCCTGTCGAGGAAGTATGTCAAATAAGAGAAAAACTCAAAGGACGAGAAAACAATTAAACAGGTAAACTTGAAAAAGACAAGTCTGATGGTTTTCTGATGTATATATAACTTGATATTGTGTAATACGCATTGTTGATCTCCTTCGTGTGCTCCAGAACGTCGGCAGTGCTTGCCAAATGTGCCCGCATGCTTGTGTCACATCACTCTCAGCTTCATACAGGCATAACAAGGTGAATAATTCTATTGCATGATTAATTAATTTAATTACAGTACTTGAATTTGCTTCTGTTTATATACAATAATAATAACAGATAAAAGTAGAATATATTTATGCAGTTCTATTCTACAAATTCTATATTTCCATTGTGTAATCACAAAAGCATATAAATTCATAGGAACACTTCAATTAAACCATATCATAAAATATTATTAAAAATCTCATATCCATTACATGTAAACACAGAGAAAATGAACTAACCTAAAATCCTACATCAAGAAATAGGAGATATCCATTAAATACAATAAAATGCAAATGTTGACACAGAATTCAATTAAAACGTTTCATTTCAATTAGCATCAAAGATGACCCAGCAAAAAGAAAGACTAAGCAGGTGCTTAAGGTGGCAAAGACAATTTATTTTTAAAGAGCAAAACTTGCATCATTTAGGACAAGATGGCATTGGAGAAGACCCACCAAAATGAAAGTCTAAGCAGGTTCCTTAAATTGCCAATAAGAGAGTTTTGAGTGTAAAACTTGCATACTTTAGGTCTAGATGGATGGGAGAATTCATTAACAGCTTAACACCATGCAAGTAATGTGGTGAAGTGCAAGGTTTCATGTGAACAAGGCTTGTGCCGAAACTGAGTGAACAAATGGCATTTACTTGACTGCTGCTGAAGTTCCCATTTCTTATTCAGCCTGTAAGAAGCTTGGAGCAATTGATATATATGTATATATATATCACTCACTCCAAGCTTCTTATAGGCTGAATATATATATATATATATATATATATATATATATATAGATATATATATATATATATATGGTTTTGTGTGTGTGTAAAATCTGAACCTAACCAAAACATCCCTTTAAAACAATTTTCGTAATCGAGATAGCGGCAATGTTGTAGGAGTCAGGGTGCACCAGCACCCTCACAATGTTTCCTGTCTGCAAAGCACACAGTGAACATTGCGAGGGTGCTGGCCAGTTGGACCCCCTTCATTGCCCATGCCAAGGGCATTGGCAGTGCAGCGGCCCCCCTGGAGTCCCCTGGACCTGTTCTCCACCAGCCTTATCATGGAGGTGCTACCACCATGAAAAGGCTGGTGGAGAACGAGGTCGCTGCCTGGTGGATTGGGACTGCCACAACTGCCAGACCACCAGGATCTCTGATCCTGGTGGTGCTGGCGGTCCCACCTCGGCATGACCGCCATGGTCAAATATGGCATTTGGACCATCGCACTGGCGGTGGTCCGACCGCCAACCACAAGTCTGCCGGTCTACTGACCGCCAGACTTGTAATGGGCCCCTTCATGTTAGATTGTTTTAAAGAAACAGAAGAGATATATATTTGAGAACTCACTTAAATATGTCCTAATTTGTCTTTCCACAGTACTAACCATAATTTCTATGACAAAATTAAAGCCCTCATTTTGTTCCTCTCTAAATTAAATGTTTTAAGTTTAATAATTTGACCAATCAAGGTGACTTCAGATGTGCCACACTTTTGTCATAAGTAACAAAATATGCGATCTAGTTGTTCTTTAAAACACTCTGGGAGACTGCAGTAGAACACAAGGGAATCAACTGACAAGTTGCTCCTGTTGGAAGCACATGCTTTACTGAGAATGTCAGACTTCATTCTCATATGGCAGAGAAAGATAGTGTGAATTTACAGAAAATATGCTTTCATTTCAGCTTCTGGAGCACCCTCAATTACCTGTATGGTAAAATTATGCGAAAACAGTTTTTTTCTTAAACACAATTCACGAAATCCCAGCAGGAGACTTTTTCAGAGAGTAAAATCACCTTAGCAACAAATTACATATATTGCAACTAAAATGAGTTATTACCCTTTAAACATTCTCTTTTTTGTGACACTCAAAACTTGCCATTCATCACAATACATTTCAAAGGGTGCTGTCATGTATATTGGTCCCAAGATGAAGGCCAGCACTCTCTGTTTGAAGTGCTGGCAGCAAATCAGATCTCACCATGAGATCTGTGCTTAGGCTCAGCCCAGATATCTATATTTCTTTTTCCTTTAATATCTCAAAAACTACTGAATAAATTTACACCACATCACAAAAAGCTAGATTTCTCCCACACTTAGTGTAATTCTGCACAGCGGTTCTAGCTGTAGTCGTGTTCAAAATCCCTTTTTCCCAGCCCCCGCTTGATGAATTACTTGACGAATACCATTTGCATGATTGATGTAAATCTGTTCAGTAGTTTTTGATAAATTAAGGGGGAAATAAATGGATATATCTAGGTCCGTGGAACCTCTGTGATGATTTCTCAATGATTGTGGCATATTTGCAAATGTACATGCCAAAAAGAATGCATTGAGTAGCTGATAGTTATAGTTAGGACCTAGTTTCTATATACAATTATTTTAACTTGCCTATATCTTTGGCGTCGCTTGACCAAGTTCACAAAATTTCCCCAAAACATTTGCAAGTTACGTCAGATGCTGACTGGAAAGTTTTGGGGTGATCCGTCTGAGGTGAGGGGGGAAAGAAAAATGGCATGTCTCAAAACACTTTTTACCCATTCATTTTTCCATAGGGATGTTGAACAGTGATAGCGCCAAAACTACTTGATGGAATTACGCTAAGTTTGGCAGAAAGGTAGGCCCTGGTCTAGAAAGTGAGTTTGTTCGTTTTGGTGTAAATCTGTTCAGTTTTTTTTGAGAACTTAAGGGGAAAACAAATTTGTATATATAGGGATGCAAAGGATTTGCAACCCCTCCCGATCTCGTGCTGAAATCTGATTGACTGTCAACATTTCAACCAGGAAGTATTGGCACCCATTTGGTACTTGGCAGCCCAGTCCCAGAGGGACCTCCCCAGGGCTAAACAGAATTGAAAAAAAAATGTACCCGCAATTCGAGGTGTATCTGCAGTTCTGGCGAATGTTTTTTTAAAAATGAAGCACGGTGCTCCAGCACTTTGCCTTTTTTAAGCCCATGGGTGGGCCAAGTCCCCTGGGCATTCTTTTATTGGAGTACGGGGTGCCGCCTGCCCCCCCCCACCTGGCCCCTGCATGACCCCGAGGTGCACCACCTCCCTGGGGCTAAATTAATTACTGGCATGGAGAGGCCCGATGGCCCGCCACTCTCTAGGGACTGCCCCTGCTATGTCCTCAGGTGCCCACCCCCAGAACATAGCTGTTTACTGTGACTTGGCTGCAGCTTTGACAGCTTAAGCTAAGTCACAGCAAACACTCTTTTTTTTCACAGCAGGACATGTCAAACAGATCAAATTCTCACAACGTAATGCTGGTGGCTGTATGTGAGAAAAAACACTGTCATGGAGTGGTTGGCGGAGTTTTGCCCTAAATTTGTTGTCCAATCGGAACGAAGAGTGAGCAAAACTTGCCACAATCCGTCAGCAGGGCACCCCTATCCACAATCCCATCATTCTTTTTATTTGGACAGCCATCATGACTCGTTTCCCACCTTTAATCGTTTTGAAACCCTATCTGACCTAAACAGCATTCAATGGCTTTTGATAGACTTTACCTTCTATGCAAAGAACATCCCCAAACCGTCTTTTCAGAAGCTGGGAGAATCTGTACTATTAAGTCTTGTTAAAAATGGGCTCTGATTTCAGTTATTAGCTGGAATGTAGCTGGTATTAGATCAAAAATGTTTATACCTGATTGAATATATCTTATTAAAAAAATATGACATTTGTGGTTTTCAGGAAACTTGGGATACAGAGCCAGTGAAGCGCAAAAGTTATGTTGCACAGGCTTTACCTCCCGTTCCTGCTTTTCTAAAGTCATACAAAAGATAACTTGTCTATTTGGGTTAAAGTTAATCTTGCTGTGTAGGAGTTGATACAATGCACCATACCGACCCAGTGATCGTTATGCATGCTTCTCTGATAACACTTTATAGGAATGAATTTAGTGACTGCAAAAATGGTAGCTTCATGCACCCCTTCAACTTTCTCGCTTTTTTTGCAAAGTCAGTCCCTCTATAAAATTATATTATGTGGGCATTTTAATGCTAAGTATATCTCATAGATGGCTGATGTGGGTTATGGTACTCTCAATGATATTCCCAAATTATGCGACAGTGAGGGTGAGCTAGGGAGCTACCTTGCGATGTCTCTGATTCGATTGATGCGATGACTTTTGTAGAAAATGGTGATTGCAATCTACTTTTCTTTTGTAGAAGGGTATGCTCCACAAGATTTGGTGATGTCTTTGTTTGCAGAAACGTTTTGTCTTTTCTTTCCAAGGGCTGTAAATGCAAAGCCAGATATGGTGATCACTGTGTGCGTACCCCACTGCTGTCTTTGCCTATACACCAAATCAAAGCATCGTGGACAGCTTTAACTCAACCTGAGGCACACACAATTGTCTTAAGGCTTTCCTGTCTCATGTGCAACTGTAAGGCAGGTTTGGCCCGCCCAGTACCCAATAATGTCATTGCCGTGTTAAAATGGCTCAATGAAAGGATAGAGAGCCTACTATTCAGTGTGATATCTCAGAACAGCTCTTTCTGTACCTATTTGTAGTTTTACCATAGCCCCTTGATGATTTGATTTACAATGTTCTTTTGTAAAAAGACGACAGTCCAACCAAGTATTCAGCATGTGCTAGAGCACTGCTGGTAAGAATGAAAAAGGAGCTCAACAATGAGGACTGGGAGTGGGCACCAGCTTCTCCACACAGAAGAACCAAAATCTCTTCTGGATCACTTTTTATTAGTGTAGGTTATGGGAAAGTCAAACTTATGCATATGTAGCAAGACTAATTCATATGAGTAGGTCAAGCACATTACTGCAATATATTGTATAAATGAAGATGTACTAAGGGGCAGATATATGGAAAGTGGCACTGCACCGAGTGCAGCACCACTTTCCCTGTGCCCCTTATCACCCCCCTACCGCCACCATGTGTGCGCCGTATTTAAAATAGGACGCACCATTGCACAGGTTACGGGACAATAGCGTAATTTCTCATGACGCTATTGATGTACAAAATATTGGTGCTACTCCTGCAGAGCACACAGGGCTCCATTGTAAAGAATGGAAACCCCCTTTTAATGCCTGCTTTTGAGCAGGTTTTAAAAGTGCCATATAAATGGCGCCAGAAAATCTCATACATTTCTTTACACCATTTTTCGAGCTCTCCTAATGGGGGAACACCCCCTTTGCATGCATTATGCCTGGTGCAGGCATAATGTATAGCAAAGGGTTACAGAGTGGCACACTGCATGCATTGCGCCACCCTGTAAATACAGCACAGGGATTTCGGCCTCGTTGGGCCACATTAACGTCAAAAATAATTACGTTAATGTGGCGCAAGGTGGTCCTAGGGTATTATAAATATGCCCCTTAGGTCTTATTTTTACACTGAGCTGTTTCCAGTGGAGCCCCTACAATTGACTCTTTCTATTGCAAAGGTCATGAAAGCCATCCATCAAAGCCCAAGCTCTAAAGCATCAAGAACAGATTGGGTGTCTATTGACCTTGAGAAACGTAATGTAGACATTTGGGCCTGTTTCTTAACAAGTTTTTAAATTACCTTTTCAACAAAATATTTTTGGGTTCCAGGTCTGCCTTCATGATTGTTTCGATCTTCAAGAAGGATAATAGCTCTGAGTCCAATTGCTACTGTCCCACCTCTCTGATTGATACTTGGGTAAGGATATTGGAAGAATATTTCTTAATAGGATACGTGAATGAGGTTGTGACAATAGTATACTTCTTCCTAGTTCATAACGGTTCAGTGAGAGGCTGGGTCTAGTAGAGCAGTGCCTAAACCTGCACCATATTGTAGATAAATACACCCTTACCAGACCTTGCCCGATGTACCAAGCTTTCATGGACCTCTGCACCGATTTTCACTGCATAAGCCGGCAGAAGCTAAGGAGATTGGTATTGGGCATGAGTCTGGAAATTGCATTGGTTCATATTTTGTAAACTCTACATGAGAATCCGGTGGCTAGGGTTTAGTTTGACCCTAAAGGAGAGCTTACTGAACAGTATTTCTTCCCCGTTGAGTACCGCAATGCAGTGTGCTAACTCCACCACTTTGTATTCCTTATATCAACAGTTTGAGTCTATTTTTAAATAATGCTTGTAAGCATGTCCCTCAAATAGGAAATGTGGCTATTCTAGTGCTGTTTTATGCATACAGCACAGTATCAATGGCATGCACACTTAATTATGGCATGTGGTCCTAAAAGATATAGGGGATGCCAAGTACACTGCGTGTAAAATTGATTTAACCAGAATGAATAATTTTCCTTATCGGGAAGTCAGGTTTATCTTCCTAGGATTCCCATAACTCAGTTAGCTCCTTAAAATTTTGCCAGGTAATAGGTTCATTTTGGACCTGCCCTGGCCTACTGGTCATAAGGCCCTGACTGCTATTTTATGTCTATTAGATTGCACTGAATTATTATGTATTGTATTAATTGCTGCTTCTATGCATATGTTGGTATTGCAAAAAAAGAATTCTAATGAGTGATGTAATATGTGAGGTCATTATCAATGCATTAATATTTCAATTCCTACCTAACTTTTCCAAACAATATTGTCAATTTAAACCTTTGGGCAAAGGGCTGGGATTATGTTCTGTGGAACACTACGCACTGGCTCTACATCTACATCTTTCTAAACTGGCCTTCATGCTCCTGGTTGTGCCAGACCATCCACTGTGGGTAGAGGTGGAACACACTCTGTCACAAACACCACAGTGACTAGGTGTAGTTTACGGCACTGGAACCCCCCCCAACCTCTTAACCCAATGATGCAGGCCATGCTGAACTCCTTGCGTCGGGCTCACGGTCTGTTAGGAGTGGACCCTTGGATTGGTACCCATGCGCCACTCTGGGGCAATGCTGGTTTGCTAATTGTGGGGGAAGTGATTGACTGTGAGGACTGGTGATCCAAGGGCATCTTACACATTGATTACCTCTTGGATAATGGGAATCTGAAGCCATTCCCAGTGCTACAGGTCAAATTTGACATACCGGCCACTATTCTTGGCGCTATAGGCAGATCTCGCACTGCCTTCATAGCTGTATGGGGACCCGCCTATGGACACTGCAATGTTCCCCGGTGCTTGATTGTCTGATATCCTGGGGTTCCTTCCGGCGAGTAAGGTCGGGCCTGCACAACCTGCTGAATCAGCATCTTTCCTCTCTGCCCATTTTAACCACTCTCAGAGTCAAACGGCAGGCAAAAATAGAGGTGGAATAGGATAGGTCAGACTGGACTGACCTATTGGAAGCAGGGGAACAGGGTGCCAAGGGAGCCTCAAATAAATACCCTGCACAAACGGTACTGGATGCCCCAGAAACTTACGGCCCTATGCGAATTGCTGGTGCTGCCCCCACCCGCATTGCGACCTACTTCATATACTCTGCGATTGTCCAAATATTCAACCATACTGGGAAGCAGTGGGGAACACACTGCGAGAGGTCTTGCCACTTCTGCCTTCTTTTTACAAAACTCTGCTCATCTTGCAAGGTACTGTTGAAATCCAAGGCCTGTCTCGTACGCAACTCCGCCTCTTACACACAGCATTGGCTATGGCTAAACTTTGTATCCTCAGACACTGGCACTCAACGACACCCCTATCACGTGACAAATGGCTCTCAGCAATGTTCCAAACAGCTGCCCACAAATGCATTATTTATAGTCTACAAGATCGAACAGAGGTATTCCTGCAAACTCTGACCCCTTTTCTCCGAAACGCTGATGGTTGATTGCATTCTCCCCCCGACTCAGTCCTCGTCTTCATCTTTATTTCCCTTATCATCTGAGTGCCCTCCCAACCCACATCTCGGAAACTCCAGAGCCACAAGTGGTGTTCCTCTGTGATACCCCTCCTTCGCTCTCCCCTGCCCCACCTTTTTCTTTCCTCCTTCCCTAATACCCCTAGATGCTCAGACCTCCCACCTCCCTCCTCCACCCACCCTCTCCCTCCCCCATCGCTCCCTTTTTAAACTTTTATTCCTGCTCCTTCCTTTTCTTTTTCTTCCCCCTTTTTCTCTCTTTCTGCTCCTTTTCTCCCCTTTTTTACTCATTTTCTTCTTCTTACTTCTCTCCTTTGCCTCATTGTTCCTTTCCTCCAGCCCTCTTTTCCCTATCTTCTCCTTTTCTCTTCCACCTCATGACTCTTTTCTCTCCCCTTTTTTCTTGTCTTCCAGGCTTCTTACTCTCTCACTACCCTTTCCTCTCTTCAGCCACGGTATAACCCTTCTCCCTCTTCCTGTAATAGGACAAGAACTCTGAGTGATAGATAGCACCCCCTGCCATACCCACCCTCTTAGTTGCATCATTGTGCCCCCTTTGCAATACCCATCCACTACTGACCCCAGACGCAGAAGTGCCCCTTACCCGGTCAGCAAAATAGGGGTCTTGAGTTCTCTGAACATCCAAAACTTAGCGTTGTTCCTCTCTCTGCCCCCCTACACACGGTCGACCCTGACACCTCACGGTGATTTGCTTTTTCCCTGATTGACATATGCGTAAGGCCCTGCACACACATGCACACCCTGCTATTTTGTGGTAAACTGTGGCATTGTCTTTCCCTGCTCAGGCTCATGGATATCGCTAATGTTATGGGTGCAACAATGGAAGAAGCTCACTCTACTATGCTATATTGTTATGTAAGATGCTACTTCCTTTTTTCATTTTCATTTTTCTATAAAGAATTGTGACACAAAAAACAGTAATGGACCTTGAAGATAGCCAAGCATTGCTTCTACTTAGGTGCCTGCTGATAATCTGCTCAGGGCTGCAGATATTTAACTGAGTGATGGTGAACAAACTAGTGTTTTTATTGGGATGTTTGTTCTATTACCAGTACCTGGTTCTCAGGTGCTTTCCAGGTGAACCATACAACTGTGCTATATCAGTAGGGTCTGAGTCTCTGAGTCCTAAATGGCTGACATCACATCTTTGTTGATGTGGCAACAGCCAATCAGATCTTAACTTTACATCTGTTGGCTTCTCAGATCCTCTGATGAGTGAGATATACTTGAATTGTATCTTAATTTCTCAAAGACTACTGAATAGATTCACACCAAATCACAAAAAGCATGTTTTGCGGACTACGATCTAAATTTCTGCAATATTTGGTGCAAATCGTTTCAGCAGCTCTTGTTGTATCATTGTTCAATTCTTTTATTAAAAATGAACTGAAAAAATGCCTCTTTGGCCCCTTTCTTATTCTTGGCTCCCACTTAATTGATCACCCCAAAGCTTTCTAAGAAGGATCTGAGGTGGATGAGACATTTTAAAAAGAAACATTTGTGAAGAATCATCAAATGCTTTTCTCATTGAAATGTAGTCCTAACTATAACTAACCAATGGTGACCATCATATTTCTATCTATCTATCTATCTATCTATCTATCTATCTATCTATCTATCTATCTATCTATCTATCTATCTATCTATCTATCTATCTATCTATCTATCTATCTATCTATCTATCTATCTATCTATCTACACATATATGTTATGTAGATAGATAGATAGATAGATAGATAGATAGATAGATAGATAGATAGATAGATAGATAGATAGATAGATAGATAGATAGATAGATAGATAGATAGATAGATAGATAGATAGATAGATAGATAGATAGATAGATAGATATGTGACCAAAATGCTCTTGTGCGGGACAGGCACCGAAATAAAGCAAAAAGCCGTTGAATCACAAGCATACTTCTGAGATGGACAACAAAGCCATCCAATCAGGAGCAATGAGCTGACCCAAAGCCCACTCTAAGTATTTCTTATATAAGAGAAGAAATTGGTTTGCTAATAGCCAGCTAAACTGTCTGTAGCTGAGACTTAAAAAAGGCCCCTTCTTAAGAGTCCAAGAAGACTGCTGCCTAAACAATTCAAAACTTAGAACATTTCTCTAGGCAATCAAAACGTAATCCTACACATCTTGTTTAAAATATAGTTTAGTGAATTGAGGGTGGCAGGATACACAGGTGACTGCCAGTACTTCTAGCTGCATTTCAAGAGAACAAATGAGGACTTTGATCCACTCCTCCAACTGCTATCTGTTAAAAATATCTTAATAGATGTATAGTTGTGTTGCACCCACTCAGCATCCATAGATGTAAATCTAAAATGCAATATTTGTAATCTGAAAGTAGCACATCTTGCTCTCGAAAACCGCAACAACATTGTAGAACTGAGAATTTCACTGCTTTGAGAATGATTCTACCATTACCGGCCAGCCCATTGTCCTACCTTAACTATTCTTTCACCTATAGTTTTACTAATTATTGATTGTGAGATCTGCTAATGTTACTTGCTCATTTTCAGCATAAGCAACTGCACTCACAGTACCAATGTTCTTTGAAGGTTCTACTTTGATGTCTTCAGTCTATATTACAGCTCTTTAACTCCCTAAAAGCATAAAATAATGCATTATCTAAATATCACATTATTAGCAATGAAATTGCTAGTAACGATTAACATAATGTATCTTTTATTTCACTCAAGCCTCTCTAATCTAACCTAGAATGGCTAATATTGAGAAACCCATTAGGGCATGACTTTCTCTCCTGCTCTCCCCTCAAGCACGAATTCCAGTTCATCCTTCTCACTTTCATCTATTTTATTTACTTTTCACCATCTGACAATTTATTGCAATGTTCTTATGTAAAAGCCCACTTTCAATTTTTTAAACTTAGCTTTCGAAGTCTTGTGTTTTCTCTTATGCAGCACAATTCGTGCTAAATATCTCTGAACTTCTCCATTTTACCAATGCCTATAATTTTGCAGCCTGCCTGCAAACACACAAACTAAAAGAAAAGGAAAATATAAAATTATAAAGAAAAGGTGAAACAAATTCTAACATACCTTCGTGCAGGCTTTCTCTTAAAACCAAAAATACATTGTGCTCCTGAGAAACAGTTGAAAACCAATTGCTCAAATCCCCAATTTACGTTAAATGCTAGAAAGTAGGTTTGAATTAGTTGAAAATGGGTAATAAATGCAAGGTTGTGCAGATCCAAAGGGCAAAAATATGCTTTGCCAGGGGCTCGGAAATCGTAACAGGGCAGGGTGTCAACACCATTAAAACAGCCCTGAAGATGGATTGTTACAATCTCAACCTTTATAAAGATCATATTTTACTAATACATTAGTGGCATAAAGTTAGCATATAGTGACTTACAAACCTTCATTTAAAAGCCTAACAGAGAAATTAACATGGAAATGTAAAATGTGCACTTTTAAATTATAGTGACAATGTGGCCTTTATTCATACTTGACATCACGTTTTTCAAATGAACATATTGCACATTTATATTTGAGTGAATTATTGATTAGAATTAACAATAAAAGCATTATCTTTAAGAAGAAACAGTAGAAATGAAGCATATAATGAGTGCTAAATAAACATGAATTAATCGTACTCATACTGATTTTAATGGATTTCATTAACATGAGTTACAAGTGTGCAGAAAATAAATGCAGGTTAAAAAATGTTTTCATATGTCGTAAATGACGTTTGCAATTAAACAATTTGCATTGCATATTTGATTTCAAATTGTAAGGTGTGCAATAGGAGTTGTGCCTAATAATTATATTAATAATGTGTAATTAGACTTTCATAGCTAGACTCAGCCTGAAAATTCATTTTTTGTAGCAGTATAGGTAGAGGAAAATGATTTGCTTATTCTGTTCCCTTTGACCTAAAGTATTTTCCTATTGGCTGACGTGATGTCGATTGTCCTATTGTAATAAAGATGAAGAACATGATTCACTGTTAACTAAGCAGCTATATTTGTTCTAGCTGTAGGGATTAACTAGGGGCTCCTAAATGTGCCCCTTAAACCATTTTTTTACGTTTTGGTCAGGCTATGGTTTTCATATATGTTTATAACATAGTTTTGCGCAATATATATGTTACATTGATTTTGTGATTGTAATAAAGCTTTGAAACTTTATTCAGATTGGAATTTGATTTGGCGTTTACATTGTTCATGGTGTGTAGAATTGTTTATGGTTTATGTTACTGATTTGTAATTGAATGAATCTGACTTCCACACTCCTCACTGAGTCCAAAGATCCAGTTGACTTCTAGTGGTGGGATAAGGTATGGTGTCTCACCAGGGCACTTGTGGTTTCTGAACCTGAGGCAGGAAAAATACATCCGCGAGCACACCAGCAACCTCCTTTGTATGTAGAAAATTGACAGAGCTGTGAGATAGTACATTGTCACAGTCAGGTTCATGGACTGCTTATGTCACTACAAAGTCTTGTTAATGTTCCAAACTCTATACCTTATCTCTGTCTACAATTAATGTAACCAAACAAAGGCTGGTCAAGTGTATTGTCTACCTCACCTTATGTACATATCTTCTTATATACATTTAAAAGGAAATTAAGCAGTTCAAAGATAACACAACTTACATTTTCGTACCATATTTTTTTTCTCAGCTTGAATTTTCTGGTACATCGAGGTTCCTGAATTTATCTTGAGCAGTTCCTTGTGTAACCTTAAACAGAAACCAATTGAAACTTTAAAAGAGATAAACCTATGTGGGAATGAGTAGGTAATTTTATAAAAGACAACAAGAACTAATCTACAAGCATGTGTGCCTGTACTATACAATTTCAATCCCACTTCTGCATACACATATGCTTATTGAAAACAGAAACTTGTTCCAGTTTGTACTAAAGTGAACACCTCAACTTTGCCACTTTGAGACAGTTTGGGGTACACTACAGTGGCAGTTTGCGGGGCGCAGAAGGGGCGCGGTGGGGCACAGTGGTGGGGGCAATAAAAATTAAATGAAATAATAATTAAAAAATCACTTATCTCTTCGGCGCTCCACTCCTCCATCTTCTTGGTGCAGGCACAGACGCCCAGCCTGCCCTGTGGCCAATCCTGACGCTGCTCATAGCAGCGTCAGGATTGGCAGGGAGAGCCCAGCCAGGCTCTCCCAACCAGGGCGCTCCCAGGTAGACTGGGAGCCTGTGCATGCTCTCTCCAGCCCAGCAACCGTGTTTCTGAGCTGGAGAAAGCCCTATGTTCATGTGTGTTTGGCCGACCCATGACGGCTGGCCATACATACATGTGCATGAGGGGGAGTGCTGTGCACTTCCCCTCTGTGCACGTCACCCCCGTGGCCCTGCCCCATTGAAAGAAAATTATATTAAACATAGTTTATTATCGTTTTCTTTGAAAGGTTTTGTAGCTGCTGTTGCTTGCAGGGGAGGCAACGTTCCACCACCCTTATGGGGGAGCCACCCCTGGACAACTATTGGTCTAAAAGGTTGCTTTCCAATGGCGACCACCAAGAGACCCAAAAAAATAGAAGAATGATCAGTCTCCTGTATTCTGCGTAGTTGTGTCAGAAATACATTTTTAAATAGAACAGCTTAACTACTATGACAGCATCCTATGAACCAGTTTCCATTTCTGCAAATACAACATACTTAATTGTGAATTCAAGTTCCATTTTATTCCTTTTGCATAAGCAGCTTATGCAATTTAGAAGCTGCAATTATGGTAATTCAGGAACCCAGGAATAGAGTTACATTCCAAAACACACCTTGTCATTATTCCCCTCGTTTTCGATTCTTCAGTTCTATTTAAATCAAAGAACATATTTAAACAAGAATAGCAAAATGTAAAACTGCAGATTCCTAGCCAAATGCTTGTAAATTAACATGAGCGATGAATTCAAATTTAAAATTTAAAGGGTAAACCAATGTATTTGTTTCATTGGTTACAGTGACAACCATGAATGCAATATGTTTGCCCAAAGTGGTGAACAGGCATGCTTCATTTTGACAAATTTAGGGAACACGAGAAAGTCCACTGTGTGGACAAAATAACCTCCGTTTTTCACAATGCATTTCACGTTTATTTTCCTTGATTTGGTGTTGCCCTTAATTACCTTGGATGCTACAAAACAAATGTTCGTGCAACTGTGCAGAGTTTCCAGTTCAAGTTTGGATAATAGGTTGGTAAGCCTCACCCCCACCTTCATTGTGGGTACCGTAATAAGCAGCATGCGGACCAGCGTGCCTGTCAATAAACTCTTTGGAATAATCATCCCAATGCAACTGTAATGCCTGTAATATATACAGTGAAGCATATTTTATTTCAGACCTGACATTGGCCACTTACACAACAGTCTACCAGTGTGAATATTATGGCCCCTATTTATACTTATTGACGCAAAACTGTGCAAACGCAGTTTTGTGTCAAAAAGTATAGCGCCAGCTTGTGTCATTCCAGAGCCCCAGCCGGGCACCAAATTTACGGAATGCCACAAACCGGTGCAAAGGTTGGGCTAGCGTAAAAAAAAATTATGTTAGCCGGGTGGTGGTGGAGGTATGGGAGGTGGGGGTTTTGCACCAAAAAATAACGTTAGGCTGGTTAGAGGCAGAAATGCCTCTAACCAGTCTAGCATCATTTTCTGATGAAAAACCATCCATACCACATGGCTCCAGTCTTAGAAAAGACAGGAGTCATGCTCACCACCCCAATGGCCAGCACAGGGGACCAGTGTACCCTGGGCATGGCCATTGCACCCTGTACCATGCAGGGGGCCCAAAGTTGGGCCCTGATGACACTTTAATTAAAAAAATAAAAAATTTACCTCTACTTACACTTTTACCTGGGATGGGGTCCCCCATCCTCCGGTGTGCCTCTGGTGGGGGGCGTGGTGTGCTCCTGGGGCTTGAGGAGGGTCCCTATGTACCCATTCCATGGTGTTCAACCATGGAAATAGGTCCACAGGTCCCGTAACGCCTGGTCTGACCCAGGTGTTAAATAATGGTGCAAAGCAAGCTTTGCATCGTTACTTAGCCCCTCCTCCCACCTGTGCATCATTTTAACATGAGGGGATAAATATGGGGTATGGGGTTAACGCCATTTTTTACATGGGAATGCCTACCTTGCATCTTATTGAAGCAAGGTAGGTTCACGCATCTTAAAAATTGTGCAAACTGCAATATTTTAACGTCAGAAAGGTCGAACGTCAAAATATAAATATGGAGTTAGTTTTGCGCTGAATTTGCATAAAACAAAATGATGCAAGTTCAGCGTAAATGGAGTATGAATATGCCCCAACGTGTTTTTTAGCAGAACTGGAAACATGTCACTAATGCTCTCACAGAAAGTCTTGTGCTCACAGAATGCTGTGTTTGAGGCAACTGAGAGAGTATGCGACTGAAATGAATTCCAGGGGAGCAATGCACACCCTCTCCCCTTTATTTAAAGCGGACCAGGGTACAGTTTAAGATTTAGAAACTTCCCTGGAAATCCCCACCATTGTTAATTCTTGAACAGTGTCCCAGGCTCCTAAATTGTTTGACCCAATATTCAGTAGAGCAAACCGTTATAGGAATAAAGTGCTCTGAGACGATATGACACAGATGTACTATCTAGATCTAGAATTTACTAACATTAATAGAAGGTACCGCAACTAAAATGTTGATTATTCCACCAGCAGGTAGAATTGAATTCAGGAGGGAATGAATAGAGAAGCATGTTTGTGCATTCGAACAGTTAGCACTCTCATGACATACATTGGGATTAGAATGAGCCATACATTGTCTTAGTAAAATGCTGTTCTGAAAGAAAAGTGGAGTTACGGAAAGCTAGAGACTCTTCACATTCAGAAGACATTTCTCATTTGACTGGAAAACTATTGATCACACAGTGTCAACCTTCATTAAGTTATAATGAAAACTATGGAACTGAGTTCTGTTTATTTCATTATGATCTGATTATGTAAAGATGTCATTTATCTATTAGAGTTAATATAGAGTATGAAGATAAACAAAGTCAGAAGTTACAGAGCTTCATTTAGATTTATATGGTCTAACAAATTACTATTTCTTTATTTTTTCTTATCATAAGAAGAAGTGGTGCAGAAACTACGTAATGGAACGCTTTATAAGCGACCATTAACTGTTTTGGCTGAGGTAACCCTATATAGAGATCAATGTATTTCATCACATAAAGTATAACGCAGCTTCTACATAGCTGAAGAGAAACTCTGTTGTCACTAATCTGTGAGATATTTACATTAACTGATAGACAAATTGGTGAGAGTCGTTTTACATACTGAGGGCCTCATTTACAAGAATCTGACGCATCGGCCCGATGTGTCTGATTTCTTGAGCTTCCGAACGATCCCCTAACGACGCCATGGATGCACTGGTTTAACAATGCGGAGATCCATGGTGCACGTTTTTATAGATGCATCTGAAATTCTGCTACATCTGTTGGTGCTAAACTCACACATTGCTGGACTGGCGTAACAAAAATAACGCTGCTCCAGCAACCAAGGAGGCCCTATGGAGAAGAACCCTTCCTCAATTTCACACCTGCTCTGAGCAGGCAGTAACATTCTAATGCAGTGAAGTTGAGGAATGACACAGTGGAATGTTGTAAATTTCACTGCATCAGTTCTGCGTGGCTTTTCCAGTGGGAAATCATACCCTGAATACATTAACTAGGCACAAGTATAATGTGACGCAAGGGTTTACAAATTGACGCATTGGGCCTAATGCGTCTGTTTGTAAATCTGGAGCAGTGTAAAGCACTGCTAGCACTACTGCTGTATAAAAACAATGATGCCACAGTGGTACAAAGGCTTCGGGGTCCTCAGAGCTTAGAATGTAACCTGACACAGTTGAGGTTCCCCATAGTGTAGTTATGTTATTCTTAGGAAGGAAATGCTAGGATTCTCGTTGTGTTTCTTGACAATCATCACAATGCAGTTCGAAAATATCTACATAAGGCTCAGGTTACTTAGAGTCAAGAAAAAGAGAAAAACCTCATCTCATATTCTATCTTATTGTATCATATATTGATAAATTGAAGTTTCCATAAGATTTATTATTTAGGGGAACAGCCTTTACAACAATGCCTTTAGCATGTGGTCTTTAGACAGCATTTACCACACATGGTGAGTATTGGTAAGGTATGTTATGTGTGTATATCTATATATATATATATATATATATATATATATATATATATATATATATATATAAAAATATATAAAACAACAGTCTCCACATTGAAACCGGCTACATCCACCTAACGAGTCCGGTGCAGACCAAACGGTTGTGGCCCCCGTTTCCAAAATAATCAAAATCCTACAGTCTATCAGACTGCAAAAGGAAAGTCGCACCCAGAGTGTCTGCTTCTAAAAAATCCAATCTTTATTGTCGGCTACGTGTTTCAACACCAAAGTGTCCCAATTGGGCGCAACTTTCCTTTTGCAGTCTGATAGACTGTAGGATTTCAAATATATATATATATATATATATACATATATATATACATATATATATGTATATATATATATATATATATATATATATATATATATATATATATATACATATATATATATATAAATCCTCTAGTGTTAGACTTTTCATCCTTGGTGTGGTCTCCCTTTTTGCCTCCGTTCCCCAGGTTGTTGATGTGTGCTGGACTCTGAATTTGCTGTTTTTGTTACTCTGGGCACTTTACCACTGCTAACCAGTATTAAAGTGCAAGTGCTCCCTTACAAAATGTGTATGTAATTGGCTTATTCACGATTGGCATATTTGCTTTATTAGTAAGCCCCTAGTACAGAGCACTAGAGGTGCCCAGGGCCTGTAAATCAAATGCTACTAGTGGGCCTGCAGCACTGGTTGTGCCACCCACATAAGTAGCTCTGTAATCATGTCTCAGACCTGCCATTGCAGTGTCTGTGTGTGCAGTTTTAACTGTAAATTCGACTTGGTAAGTGTACCCACTTGCCAGGCCTAAACCTTCCCTTTTCTTACATGTCGGACACCCCTAAGGAAGGCCCTGGGTAGCCCCAAGGGCAGGGCGCAGTTTATGGTTAAGGTAGGACATATAGTAATTTGTCTTATATGTCCTGACAGTGAAATATTGCTCAATTCATTTTTCACTGTTGCAAGGCCTGTCCCTCTCAAAGGTTAACATTGGGGCTACCTTTAAATCTGATTAAAGTGTAGTTTGGGAGCGAATGGACATGTGGAGTTTGGGGTCTCTTAGCTCACAATTTAAAAATACATCTTTTAGTAAAGTTGGTTTTAAGATTGTGTGTTTGAAAATGCCACTTTTAGAAAGTGAGCATTTTCTTGCTTGTACCATTTCTGTGACTCTGCCTGTTTGTGGAGTCCCTGTTCGGGTCAGTTTGACAGTTGGGCTGGTTGCACCTCACACTAGACAGTGACACAAAGGGAGCTGGGGTGTAGTCTGCATTTCCTGATGAGCCATCTGTGCTAGGAGGGAGGGGAGAAGTGGTCACTCACGCCTGAAAGGGCTGTGCCTGCCTTCACACAATGCAGTCTCCAACCCCGTGGTGAGTGCCTGGGGCCTGTCCTGGGAAAGTAAGGATTTCACATTCGTAAGAGACGTTACTTTGAAGTAGGCCTAATTCAAAGGAGAAATTGGGTGTAAGAAGGGCACCCAAAACCACAGACTTTAGAACACTTCTGGAAACCAAGAGGAACCTCTGCCTGGAGAAGAGCTGAAGAGCTGAGGAAGAAGAGCTGCCCTGCCTGTGATTGTGCTTTGTGGAGCTATTCTGCAGTTGCTGCTTCTGCCAGAGTAAGAGGGCAAAGACTGGACTTTGTGTGCCTTCCATCTTGTGAAGATCTCCAAGGGCTTGATTTAGAGGTTGCCTCGTGTTGTTTGAAGTCTCAGAAACAGCAAAGACTTATCTCTGCCAGCACCTGGAGTCTCTGGATAGACTCCTACTCTGTCCTGTGGTGCCCATCCAGTTCCTGGGACCCTGAAAGGAGAAGCTGGCAGCCTAAGAGGCAGAAATCCACGAACAGAACACCGTGCAGGGAAAAGATCGACGCGACTCCGATCTGCGGCTTAAAAATCGAGGCGCTACTTGTTTTGCGGCTGAAAATCGACGCTCTCCTGCAATGCGACTCAAGAATTTTTTTTAAGTGACACAAAACTTAAGGGAGACAATGGAGCTTGAATTGGCTAGCCTACCCACACTTACTGCAGCTGAGCTTAGGGTGTTGTGTAGGAAGATGAGATTACCTGCTACTAACAACCTTAGGAAGGCTGTGATGGTCAAGTCCCTGGAAGCCTGGGCAGCACAGAAAGCGACAGAGAAAGCTTCCGAGGTAGGAAGGGAGAGGGAAGATGTCCTCTCCGACCTCCAGGAGGAGGAGGATGATTGCCTCACTGTAATTTCAGCAGCCAGGGCCCCATCCAGAGCTAATGGAAGGGGATGGTCTGTGCACCTGACCAGGAGGAAGCAGAACTGGACCTTAGGGAAAGGGAACTTGAGGCCATGGTAGCCCTCATAGCTTTGGTGGCAGAGAAGTTGGCCCTGTAAAAGGTGAAGTGGGCAAGAATTGAACAGAGAGAGATGATGGCAGTGACAGAGAAGTTGAGGTGTCCATGGTTGGGGGGTTTTGTCCCAGACTACCCAAGGGTGTAGCCCCTGCTTATTTAGAGGGGGATGACATAGACGTGGTTGGAGGCCTTTGAGAGGGCACTCCGAATGAGAAGGGTTAGGCCTCAATACTGGGGTTCACTTCTATGGGAGTTGGTCCCCAACTCTGGGAGAGATAGGCTTCTGACCTTAAGTGGGGAGGAGGCAGATTCATACCGTAGTATGGAAAGGTGCTCAACCAACGCGTTTGGTCTGACCCCAGAGCATTATAGGATGAAGTTCAGGGACACCCAGAAGGTCAATACCTAGTCTTGGGGTGACTTTGCAGACACCTCACTTAAGACACTAGAGATACATGCTAACAAAGTAAATACTTATGAGGGGTTATACAATTTGATCATGAGAGATCACATCTTGACCAATTGTACCCAAGAAAGGTTACGCCAGCATCTAGTGGACTCTAAGCTGACCAACCCCAGAGAGCTGGGGGAGACAGCTGATGAGTGGTTGAGAACCAGGGTGATTGTTAAGTCCCAGGGGGGGAGACTCCAAGAATAGGGGGTCAGGTCCCCAAAAACCTGAGGAGGGAGGTGGGAAGCCCACCACAGAGCCTCCCTCTGTACCCCAGAACCCTAAGAAGGAGGGAAGTAAATCCCACTCCCATTCTGACAAGCAGAAGCAGGGAGACCCAGGGTTGAAAAAACTCTTGGACAGTAAGGCTTGCTTTGACTGTCGACAGACAGGTCACTTCAGAGGAGCTGCAGCCTGTCCAAAGAAGGTGGTTAGCACTGGACTGTCCAGTGTAGCCATGTAGGAGGACTCCTCAGATGATGAAGTCCTCATGGCATTGGGCTGGGAGACAGGACCAAATGGTAAGCTGTTGATCCCTGAGGGTAAGAGTAGGCACTTTAACCCATTCAGGTGAATGGGATCCCTACCACTGGCCTGAGAGACACCTGTGCCAGTCACACCATAGTGAGTGACCGGTTGCTGACCCTAAACATGTATGCCCCAGGGGAGACAAAGAGAGTCAGGGTAGCCACAGGGGAGGTCACCTCCAAACCTGTAGCCATAGTGCCCCTAGAGAGGGAGGGTATCCTTGACTGGTTTAGGGTGGTAGTTAGTGCTGACCTCTCCCTGGATTGTATCCTGGGCAGTTACCTCCCAGAGGTGTGTCTGGTCCCAGGTGGAGCGGTCGCCTAGGGCACCCACCTAACATAAAGTCCTGGGGAGTTAGTCCCTACAGTTAGGAGACAGGGGTCCCCAAGAAAAGGAAAGAAGAAAAGGAAGGGTAGGCCACTCTTAAAGAGAGTTCCAAGGATCAAAGGGCCTTCTGCCCCAGTAGGTGGGGAGTCCATAGTTGGCACCGGTGAGGTCTCACCTGACCCCTAGGAAGTCCTGAGTAGTCAGGCAGCTGTCCAGATGCAGGGTGTTGCCCCTGCACTGACAGAAGGGAGAGTGGAAAGAGCCCCCCACTCTAGACAGCAAGAGGGATGCCAGGACCCCACAGTTGTACCTAAAGCAGCTCACCCACCTGTCAATGGAGAGCTTAGGGTGTGGTTCTGGTTGCTGACAGCTATCAGTAGCCTGTGCTGGATGCTGGCCTTCATGAAAGCCCTTCACTTGGCCTTAGAGGCAGACCCCAGGGCTAAAAGCAAGTTAGGCCCCTGGACCCTGTTGGTCATGGTGGGGTTTCTCAAGTGTTGGGTGACCTCTTTGGGTAAGCTACGTGTTGCCCTATCAAAGTTTGGGATAGGGGAGGTGGGCGCCTCACTACCCAAGATGGCAGAGAGAGAGGTGGAAGATCCCCCGAGAGAGAAGTTTCAGTTTAAGATGGGTCCCTTCACTGTTGGGATGGGTTCACTACCCAGAGGGAGTGACCAGGACAGGAGGATGTAAGGCAAAGTAGGCCCTGCAAAGGGACAGCCAGTTTTCTTCATTGTCTTCCTCACCTGACAAGTCAGGAAGACTCTCCCGGGGTTGGGCTGAGTCTCCTGGGCGTGTGGGCTGGGGCCGCCTTGTGTGAGAAAACAGGGCTGATTGCAGAGGCTCCCCAACTTTCTGTTCCAATTTTCCACTTTTTGCTGGTGTTTTCCTGATTCTGACGGTGCCCTGGGTACTGCTAACCAGTTACAGGGCCTTTGCTCTGTATAAAATGAGTGTGCAAATTAGGCTAATTATAATTGGCTATGTCACCCTACCTATAAGTACCTAGTATATGGTAGGCCATGTAGGTTTAGGGACCCCAGCATAGACAGTGCACGCATAGGCGCACTGCTGAGGTGCCCAGTGTCATTTTAAAGGTAGGCCTGCCTTGCTGGCTGCTTTTAAATTAAAGTTATATGCAAATTCAACTTTGGAATTAAAAGTACTTCCCAAGTCTCAAACTACCTTATTCTTACATATATGTCACCCCTAAGGGTGCCCTATGTGCCCTTAGGGTTGGGTGCCATGTAACTATAAGCAGAGAGACCTTATAAAAATAGTTTTATAAGCCCTGTGAGGTAAAACAGCCAAATTCGTTTTATCCTCTTTGTAGTGAATGGCCTCCATAGGCTAAAATGGGGAGACCTTATTTTAATTTACAAAGTCCCCTGAAGTGTTAGATACCTCAATTCAACTTTGGTATCAAATTAATTGTTATACTAAATCCCACAACTTACAATTGTTGGATTTAATATAACTTGTTCAGGTAAAGAGTTTTAAACTCTACCTAAAAAATTGCCAGCGTCAGCCTTGTAGTGCTCTGCTCTGATTGGCCAGCTCCTGCCTTGATGAAGTCTGAAGTAGCCTGGGCTGAACACAAAGAGATGTGCCTGGGGGAGGCAGATGGAGAAGCAGGAATGGGGAGGGCTGCCAAACTGGTCTTCAAAGTCAGGGAAGGGAATTTGGAGCAACCCAGCACCTCCCTCACAATCTGTATACCCAGACAATTAGGTGCCCCCTTGATTAGATTATGAGAGGGCAAGAGAGGGGTGTGTTTAGGATTTTTAGCCACACCAGTGGGTGGACTCAGCCAGATGTAACCCCAAAAATCAGTTTCAGCCAAGATGGATTTTTGAAGAATGTTGCTCCCTGGGATTGATTTTCGCCACACTTCCCAGGAAGTGGTCATCACAGGGGAAAGGACCCTGCACCTGATTGGAGAACCAGGACCCCCCTGTATTTCACCCAGGAGCAAGGATAAAACTGGCAGAGCTGCACCCACACCTCAGATCCCAACCAGATCCTTACAAGGAAACTACAGAAGAAGAAGGACTGCCGTGCTGGACTCCTGACCTGCATCTGGACACTGTACTCTGGAGGACTGCACTAGTTGCACACTTGGACTTCACCACAAGACGGACTTTGCCTGGCTTCAACTGGTTCAAGGAGGGACTCCCTTTTGCTACAGGTGACAAATTGCTAACCAAAGTCCCCTGCACCAACTCCTGAAAAAACTGACCAGCTGACCACTGCCCAGTGGCCAAATTGGAGTTTGTGGCAAGAGCATTCTGGGAGTTGTAGTCCATACTCTCAAGGAGCATCTCAGACCTTCTGGAACCTTGGGGTGAGCTGTGGACCTCAAAATAACCTTAAAAGATCATCTGGGAGAGATCCAGAAGTTTGGAGAACTTTTTGAAAAAAGGTCCATAAAGGGACCAACCCGCTGTGGCAACTCTAGCTGGCTTGCCTCAACCGTGACCCGGCCTGACTTTCAGGTTCGTCCCGGTGAAGAAAATCTCTGAATAACTGACTAAGGCTCTCATTACAACCCTGGCGGTCGGTGTTAAAGCGGAGGTAATACCGCAAAGAGGCGGAAAAAAAATGAAATCATGACCATGGCGGAAACTGCCAACATAGACAGCCACTTTAACACTCCGACCGCCACGGCGGTAGAAACAAACACCGCAGCGGTAACCGCCAACAGACAGGTGGAAGACAATGTACCACCCACCGTATCACAACAGGCCTATCCGCCACCTTTTCCGGGGCGGAACCAACACGAACAAAAACACGGCGGTAACAGTACACAGAAGGGAAAACACTCACCCCTCCATGCCCCACGAGGAACCAGGACGCCATTGAGCCCGTATTGCAGATACTGCCGATGCTGGTCTTCCTTCTCTTCTATCAGGAGTACCAAAGATGACGGCGACGGCCAAGGTGAGTACTGCACCTACAACACAGGGGAGGGGGGAGGGAAAAGAGAGTGACACACACAGGCAACACGCAACACCCCCACCCCCACCCTCACCCACAACACCATACACACAAATACATGCAGCAACAGTACACATACACCCCCCTACCCCCACCCCCTGGAAGAATGCAAGGACAAAAGGAAATGATTTGAACAAATGTAATCATGTGAAATCTCATTATCAAAGTTCAAAATCCAGTAAATACAATAATGTACACCAACTACACAAGTCCGGATAGTGCACCAATCATTGTCCGTGGACCACTGGGCCCAAAATGCATGGGCGAAGCCCACACATGATACCTGACTCCAAATGGAGAGAACACTGGAGGGGCATCAGATCAAAATGAAACAGGCACCTCAGGGGGAGGGGGGCTCCTCAGCCAGATGAACGCACAACGCCACTGCTGCACAAGGGGGCTCCATGCCCAATGCTTTACCCTGGGGAGTGCAAAGCCACAGTCTCTCAAGTCTCTCCAGTGGGTGGTTTGCCCCCTGCTTTATCCTGGGGAGAGCAAAGCCCCAATCTCTTAAGTGGATTTCATTCTCCACTGGTTCTGGAGGGGGCCTGGTGCCCAGAGTGCTTCATCCTAGCAAGGACTGAGGTAGTGGATGCCTTCCTTCACTGGTTCTGGAGGGGGCCTGGTGACCAGAGTGCTTCATCCTGCCAAGGACTGAGGTAGTGGATGTTTCTCTCCACTGGTTCTGGAGGGGCCTGGTGCCCAGAGTGCTTCATCCTGCCAAGGACTGAGGTAGTGGATGTATCTCTCCACTGGTTCTGGGGGGGGCCTGGTGCCCAGAGTGCTTCATCCTGCCAAGGACTGAGGTAGTGGATGCCTTTCTCCACTGGTTCTGGAGGGGGCCTGGTGCCCAGAGTGCTTCATCCTGCCAAAGACTGAGGTAGTGGATGCCTTTCTCCACTGGTTCTGGAGGGGGCCTGGTGCCCAGAGTGCTTCATCCTGCCAAGGACAGAGGTAGTGGATGTATCTCTCCACTGGCTCTGGAGGGGGCCTGGTTCCCAGAGTGCTCCACGTGCAGTGTGGCAGGTACAATTCACTCACCTGGGTGTGCGAGGCACAATATTGGCGAGGTACAGGTAGCATGATACGCCATGGAGGCAGCGACATACCCCACACTGCTGCGGCTTCGCATTCCACCTGTAGGTGCCAACAGTGATAACAGTAATGCTTCATGGAAGCTGCCCAGGGTCCTGGAACTCACCACCAGCCTCGGACGACTGAACACTGGGGATGTTAGGCATGTCAGCGGTGGTGCCACTGTCCGAGGACGTTGCGTGGCCACTGGCAGTGCCTGTTGTGGCGGTGCTTGAGGCGGGGTCTGTGGTGGCGGTGCTTGCGGCGAGGTCTGTGCTGGTGGTGCTGGCAGCAGGGTCTGTGGCTGCGGGGCTGGCGGCGGGGCATGTGTCAGCACCTGCTGAGGGAGAAAGCAGGATTTCTCCTGCAGCCTCAGACGGCTGCCCACCGGGGAAAAGGCTGGGGACTGTCGCAGCAGCTGAAGACGTGCCCGAGGCGGTGCAGGTGGCGGTGTTTGCCGCCGTACAGGTTGGCATGGACGTGGACAGAAGGTGTGACACTGGTCCCTCAATCTGTGCCACCATGCCCTCTCCTGACCTGCCCTTCTGTTTTTGGCCCTTCCCCGACTTTGATGGTGGCGCAGTTGTCTTGCCACCATCCCCTTTCGTTTTCGCTGACCCCTCGGTGGCTGGTGGTTTTGGCTTCTCCCTCTGGGATGTGGGCACCTTTTTCACCTTGGCAGGTGGCAGAATGTCCTTGCCCTCGCTACGTGGCACACTGGCAGCCCTGATGGTTGGTGCACTCCATGACCCCGCAGTTGCTGGCACCACTGTGCCTGGGAATGTGGTGACTGAGGTGCTGGGCTGGGACCTGGAAAGCCTGGCCCTAGGGGAAGGGTGTGGGGGAGGTGTAGGGAATGTTACCCAGGAAAAGTTTTTTAGACACATTGGGACGGGTAGATGGAGGGGGTTTGGGAGTGGAGGAAGAGGTAGTGGTTGTAGGAGGTGTACATCTGCTGAAATTGGGTGAAGGTGCATGGGCTGGAGGCTGTTGTGAGGTGGATGGCTGTTGGGTGGGTGTGTGCCTGCGTTTGTATACTTTGGGAGGAGGGCTCACAGACACACTGGTAGAGGACACTGGGGATGTGTGAATGGTAGTGGGGGTGGTGAGTGCACGTGAGCGGTGTGTGGTGATGGGTGTGCTGGTGATCGAGGTAGTGGCTGAGGATGTACTGCATGCAGGTGTGAGTGGAGACGAGACTGGGAGGGAGGAGGGAGACGTGGAGAAGGGGGACCCAGTGGAAGAAGTGGGTGTTGGTATGTGTGCATGGGTATGGTGCTTGTGTGAGTGCCTTTGGGATGTGTGGTGCTTATGTTTGCCTGAGCCACTCTTGTGTGTTGATGTGTGTGCATGCTGGTCTGATGGTGTGCTTGGGATAGGCTGAGGTACAGGGGATTGGGCCTGGGTGGGCGAGGTGAATGCCCTCCAGGTATGCATTTGTTTGTTGCAAATGCCTCTCAACACCCTGGATGGCATTCAGAATGATAGATTGCCCAACAGTGAGGGATCTCAGGAGGTCAATAGGCTCCTCACTGAGGGCAGCAGGGCTGACTGGGGCCGGGCCTGAGGTGCCTGGGGCAAAGGAGATGCCCACCCTCCTGGGTGAGCGGGCAAGTGACAGACGCTGAGGGGCTGCTGGGAGAGCGGTGCTGGTGGGGGGGGTGGAGCTGTACCTGTTGATGCAGTGGGCACAGAGGGGCCCGCCACCACAAGGGAGCTCCCATCAGAGGAGGAGTCGCTGTCGCTGGTCTCTGCTCCTGTCCCCGCCGTGGAGCTCCCCTCGCCCTCCGTCCCACTGGTGGCTTCAGACTCCGTAGCTTCACTCTCCAGGGCCAAGTGGGATGCAGCTCCCTCCTGCTCCGGCACCAGTGCTCCTCCGCCTGATGATGCTATTGCACACAAGAACAGGGAGACCACAAAAAGGGGGGAAAGACAGAAGAAAGACATTTTCAGTGCATGCAACAGCACTACCGTTGGCAAACACAACAGACAGTGAGCAGCCCTCTGCACTACGCTATGCACTTATGGTTCCTAGATTTTTCACATGCCCATGGGGTACGAGGCCTAAGCCCAATTGCTGCACACCTGGAAGTTACAGGAGCCTGACTAGGTGTAGATGGCTCTTACCACTAGTGGGGTTGGGGTGCCACATATCCTGCCTCACAAGGGACCTTGCCTACCAATATACCTGGCCTAGGGGAACCCATTCCCCACCTCCCCCGCCCAGACACCTCGTAATGCGCACAGAGTCAGCTGAATGAGAGTGTACTCACCCCCTTGTGGCTGCTGTGATGCCCTCAAGCGCCCATCCAACTCCGGATAGGCCACCGCCAGGATCCGGAACATCAGGGGGGTCATGGTGAGATGGGCACCCCTCCCACGTTGGGATGCCATCCCCTGCTGGGCCTCCACCGTCTTCTTGCTCCAGCGGCGCAGGTCCTCCCATCTTTTATGGCACTGGGTGCTCTGTCTGCGGTAGACCCCCAGGGTCCGGACGTCCTTGGCGATGGCACGCCATATAGCCTTCTTCTGGTGGGCGCTGACCTAGAGGAATGGTACAAGGGGAAAGGACATTACTCACCTGGCCTGACCGTCATACTCATTGCCCACCAGTTCCCACCCATGCCATGACGCACATACACTCACCATCCGCACATGTAGGCCTCACCCCCCCCCATGTATCTTCCAGCCACACCACTCAAAGCAGGCATTGCTCATTCAGCATGCTCACAGTGTACTCACCTGTTTGTCTGGAGGATCCCACAGTTGCGTGTGCTGGGGGAGGACCCCATCCACTAGTTTCTACAACTCCTCCGAAGTGAAGGCAGGGGCCCTTTCCCCAGACACATGAGCCATCGTCGCTTCCAGACACAGGTCACAGCAGCACTTGCAGTGTAGGTCCTCTCCTGTTGAAGGTCAGGTATCAAGTGAGTGAGCAGACAGAAAATGGCGGTCACAACTGCGGCGGTGCGTACCGTCACCGCCGGCGTACATCGTCATTGGCTCCTGGGACCCATACGGCCCAATGTTAACCAATGCTGAAATGCACTGCGGTCTTCGACCGCCCACCACAACAGTGTACAACACCAGCGCAGTTACCTCATATCCCCTTGTCCCACCTTACAGGTCAGGCAGCCGCCATTTCAGGGGGCCACATGGCATTAATAATAACTGTGTCACACTTATCTAGAACCTGGAATACACACAGTTACAGGCACATTGTAGATTAATACAGTTCTGCAAATTACATTTTGAGATACCTCAGTGTTGGATGACTCTCTGCTCGCTGTTCTCCTCCATAGGGCACGTCTGCTGGGGCAGGTGATGAGATGGCGGCATCCTCTGGTGTACAGACCTCTGCTCGACCTGTCGACAATGGAAGAGAGACACATCATAGTCACATACAGATTTGATTGTGCAAGAATCCAGGAACTGTGTGCCCAGTTGGAGCCAGACCTGATGTCAGCTATCCGCCATCCCACAGGGATACCCCCTCTACTGCAGGTCCTGTCAGTACTCCATTTCCTGGCAAGTGGTTTCTTTCAAACAACAGTGGCCATTGCATCAGGGATTTCACAGCCAATGTTCTCTAACGTGTTGTCCAGAGTGTTGTCTGCCCTTCTGAAACACATGCCCAGCTACATCGTGTTCCCTCAGGTGGAGGATTTGCCCACAGTGAAAGGTGACTTCTATGCCCTGGGACATATCCCCAACATCATAGGTGCCATTGATGGGACACATGTGGCATTAGTACCCCCATGCAGAAGTGAACAGGTGTACAGAAACCGGAAGAGCTACCATTCGATGAATGTGCAGATGGTGTGTTTGGCAGACCAGTACATCTCCCATGTGAATGCCAAGTTTCCTGGCTCAGTGCATGACGCTTACATTTTTAGGAATAGCAGCATCCCTTATGTGATGGGGCAACTCCAGAGGCACCGTGTGTGGCTAATAGGTGAGGCCAAGGACCCAATACACTGTGAATAGGTGTCTGGGTATGGGGTTGTCCCTAAGGGTTAGTGTGTGTGTAACAGTTGTCCCTCAATATTTGCAGGTGACTCTGGTTACCCCAACCTGTCATGGCTACTGACCCCAGTGAGGAATCCCAGGACAAGGACAGAGGAGCGCTACAATGAGTCACATGGGCGAACTAGGAGGGTGATCGAATGCACCTTCGGCCTCCTGAAGGCCAGATTCCGGTGCCTCCATATGACAGGTGGTTCCCTGTACTACTCACCAAAGAAGGTGTGCCAGATCATCGTGGCCTGCTGTATGCTGCACAACCTGGCTTTGCAATGGCAGGTGCCTTTTCTGCAGGAGTATGGGCCAGCTGGTGGTCTTGTGGCGGCTGTGGAGCCTGTGGACAGTGAAGAAGAGGAGGCAGAAGAAGAGGATATCGACAACCGAAACAACATAATCATGCAATACTTCCAGTGAGACACAAGTAAGAAGATGTCACTGCCTCCCTCATTTTCACTCAGTGTATGGACCCTGACTTGTCACTTTGGCTTTCCATTTCACAGATGTGAGTCCCAGTTTGTGCCCTCTGCTATATTTCCTCCTGGTCTACAGCTGTGTTACATCAGTATGTGCACAAGTAAATTGACATTGCTATATTCCATGGTTATTGCAATTACACATTTGTGAAAGCACAGACTGACTCCAGATTGTTTTGTGATTGAAGTGTGTTTATTTCTGTGCTAATAAGAGGAGGGGGTTGTAAAATGGGCTGGGGGATGGTGGAGGAATGTCCATGGCAGACTCCAGTCTATTTGTTTCACAAGTGCATTGTCCAAATGGGCATAGGAAGTGGAGCAATGGCAGTTTAAGGATGGACAGGGTGACAAAGTGGGACAGAAGGGTGACATTCAGGGGGGTTTCATTTCCTGGTGGGGGTCTTGGCAATGTCCTCTGTCTTGTTCCTGGATCTCAGGGACCATTTGCGGGGTGGTTCTCCATCTGCAGGGGGTAGGGTGCTGGTGTTGTGTTCCTGTGGTGGTGCCTCCTGTTCACTAGCGACAGCCGAGGTGGAAAGCTGTTCATCGTCCAGGCTAGTGTCAGGGGCCCATTGTTGTGCCACTGTGTCCCTCCTGGTGTTGACAAGGTCTTGCAGCACCCCTGCAATGGTGACAAGGGTGTTGTTAATGGACTTCATGTCCTCCCTGATCCCCAGGTAGTGTTCCTCCTGCAGCCGCTGGGTCTCCTGAAACTTGGCCAGTACAGTTGCCTTCGTCTCCTGGGAATGATGGTACGCTCCCATGATGTTGGAGAGTGCCTCGTGGAGAGTGGATTCCTTGGGCCTGTCCTCCCCCTGTTGCACAGCAGCTTCCCTGTTGTCCTGTGCCTATGTCCCCTGAACCGTGTGCCCACTGCCACTGCCCCCAGGTCTCTGATCGTCCTGTGTTAGTGGGGTTGCCTGGGTTCCCTGTAGTGGCGGACACACTGCTGATTGACATGTCCTGGGGACAGAGGGATGGGCCCACTGGGTGGGTGCTGTGCTGGTGTTTCCTGAGGGGGAAAGCTCTGTGGTGGCTTGTGACTGTGTCAGGAGAACCGACTGTCCTGATGTCCCTGATGGGCCAGGCTGGTCATGTTGATCCAGTTGTGCAGAGCTGCTGTCATCACTGTGAGTCTCTTCTGTGGGGGGACTGGATATGTCTGTCACCTCCTGTCCGGTGACGTTGGGTAGGGGTCCTGTAGGGATGTAAAAGCATGATTATTGCATCTGTGTGTGCCATTGTGTGCGATGGATGAGTGACCCTCTATTTCAGTGCTTGCATTCTTGGCTTGGTCCTTTTGTGATAGTTGGTTTGGGGTCTGTGTGGGTATCTGTACTGGACATGCTTTGGTGATGGGTGTCCATGCATTGGTGTTTCATGCAGGGCTTGTTTTTGGGATGTGTGGGTTGTGTTGGTGGGGTATCTGTGGATTGTTGGGGTGCTGGGTGTGAGGGTAAAGGTGGGGTGTGTGATGCATACAGGTAGGGTGGGGGATAAAGTAGTAAAGATTTGTCTTACCAGAGTCCAGTCCTCCTGCTACTCCTGCGAGGCCCTCAGGATGCAGTATCGCCAAGACTTTCTCCTCCCAAGTTTTTAGTTGTGGAGGAGGAGGTGGGGGTTCACCGCCAGTCCTATGTACAATCTGGTGTCTGGAGACCACGGAACGCACCTTCCCCGTAGGTCGTTCCACCTCTTCCTGATGTCATCCCTAGTTCTTGGATGCTGTCCCACTGCATTGACCCTGTCGACAATTCTCCGCCTTAGCTCCATCTTCCTTGCAATGGATGTCTGCTGCACCTGTGATCCGAATAGCTGTGGCTCTACCCGGACGATTTCCTCCACCATGACCACTCCGCCGGCTCTATTACGAGCCGGCGTCATCGTGGGAAGGGAGTTTTCCCCTGGGCTGGCGGGCGGTCTTGTGAAGACCGCCCGCCAGCCCAGGGGAAAACTCGGAATACCCTCCGCGGTCTTACGACCGCGGAGCGGTATTTCGGAGGGGGGAAGCCTGGCTGGCGGCCTCCGCCGCCCGCCAGGCTCGGAATGAGGGCCTATATGTCTTATTTTTATAAATTGTTTTGGGATTTTTAAATTGTTTCCTGTGTTTTATTTTATTACTGTTTTGTGATATTTGAATGCTTTACTCTTTGTCTCCTAAATTAAGCCTTGTCGCTCGTTGCCAAGCTACCAAGGGTTGAGCTGGGTTTAATTTATTGAGACCTAACCGGACCTAGGTGGAGGTTAGTGGCCTATTGCTAAGTGTAGGTACTTACCTGCCCTTACCAATAATCCATTTTCCAGCATATCCAAACTAGTAAGTCTCCAGAAGCTCTGCCTGAGCTTGCCAGGATAGTATTACTAAAAAAAGAAAGATAACCAGGCTTGTAAATTTACTCTATCACCATTGTGTCTTGCAAAAAACATAATGATGGGACTGTCAATAAATTCTCCCCACTTCAGGTCATTGTTTTAGTCTTCAATTTGGCCACATTACATGACAAAAATCTACCTGTGGCGCCATTCCCATGTACCCATGCACAAAAATGGTGGTAATAAGGATGTGAAATGGGTGCGAGGAGGTAACCACTCTCCCCATTGGGGTATTCTTTTGACATCATTTTCAATTGGCACTATGCCAGTATGCCTGAGTAAGTCATTCTATGTCTGAGCCGGCCAGGGAACATGAACCACCCACTCGGTGTCTTCGTAGCTCAGGTTTAGGCAGAAAAGCCTACTCTCTGCTCTTGGGCAAATTGTTCTGGGTTGGGTTCGTTTTATGCATATATTTGAGCCATTATGGAGTTTGACTGAGTGTTCAAGAGAAGTTAAGCCTTCATTGATTTTATTATCAACAAATCTTATACCAATGTACTTCATGCTGGTATGTCTATTACTTTATCCTCTAGCCACCCCAATGTCATCCCTAATTATCAATCTGAATCTGCGTACTTGAAGCAGCCAGAGGTTAATTTTATTAACTAGTGAGACCCTGCTTACAACTTTGGGATGTTTATCAGGAAGATTTCACTGCCCTATGTGAGCCAGTGCTCCTCTGCATGTATGACTGCAGAAGTGCCATCATTCACTTCAGAGCAAGGAATGATCTGCCTGGCTAGGAAGCTTTATGTGCTTGTCTTCTGGTGGCCTCAGGGTCATAGGATACCTTAGTGCCTGAGTAAGTAGGGTACTATTAGGCCCCTCCTCTGGTCATTGCTCTATTGGTGCGGGTTTACATTATGTCTTAGCTTGAAGTACCTTGGGGCATTATCACTATGGTTCGAGAAATTAATACCTGTAACTAGACAAGACAAATAGTTCATGGAGCAGGCCTTGTAGAAATCAGATTTTACCCTAAAGATGTTATTAGGTAATGTATTCTACACTTGCTGAGGTTAGCCGGTAGCACTGCAAGTTTATCAAACTTCATGACTAGAAGTCTGCATAAAAGTGGAAATAGCCTTTTCAGGCTCACTTATCTCACCCTTAAGATACAGCAACTTGTTCACATCAACATTGCCCTCTGGATATTGGCCTGGAGTCATCTCAGGGGTACATTGTTTTGTGTCAACCACAGAAGGACAGTTTTCACTTGATTTCAAGGCCAAAAATCTATTTCTACATTCTAAGTTATCTACGAAAGGAGTTTTACCTGCTCCCTTGCTGTAAGCTAACAAGGCCAACAATGCAGTAGCTAGAGCCCTAGTACAGTTTTTGTGTGGGGAGGGTGTTATCAGTGCAGTCCTTCTCACAGTTGTGCAACATTTATTTAAATAGGCCTTTTGTGCCCATGCTTACTTTTGGTCACTGGAAATTTATTCCCTATATCTTTATTGTTCAGCATACCCTCAACTTCCTCAATTAGGACCTACAATTCATCAAAAGTACAATTTTCCGTGTTTGTCCTGCTTCTTAGCCTTATCAGACACTCCAGCATTATCCACAGCTTTATATTTTCCCATTTCCCCCTAATTTTGGGATGCCACCCAGACAGTTACACAAAAACCACCAAAGATACACTCCCAGTTAATTATAATGTTTAGATGGAAAATTGGCCCCATTACACAATAAATGCCACCTCCGTAGGAGATTATATAACTACTACTGACTGAGAAAACTATGATAAAGCAGCAATAATATAGTAATTTCGAGTGGCATAGGTAAACATAATTTCACGCATTAATGGCACTTTGAAGTACCCTTAAATCACAGTTCATCAATGGTTCTTCTGACTAGTTACTGCTCAAAAGAGGTTTTCAAAGCTCCCAATATAAGAGGTGGAAGCTAACATATATACCCTCAATATGTGCAAGATTAAATAATGTAATAAGGAGAGCTGGGGTGTGGCCCAGCACAGCCTCTTTCAGGCTCTGATGGATACAGATGGGTTGGCTCTTTGCCCGGTCTTTGCCTGGCACACGCCGGGGCTCATTCTCTGTGCATCCCACGCGTGCAGGCTGTAGAAGGTGTTATATGCACTTAGTTGCAGTAGAGGCCTCCCTTTCTGGGCCAGATGACAGGCAAAGGGTACTGGGGGGCGTAGTCCCAACCCAGCAGCAGCAACATGGAGGATATTAATAGACACATACACGCATATGTAGATACAAATCTAGAGTGTCGCTGGTGTTGCAGGGTGCTCCTTACTGGAGCTGCTCTGCATCTAAACTTGGGAACTACCCAGAGTTCTCATTTCTTTTCTGCATAATTGATGTGTTTTCTTCTTGCCTATACCTGTAGTGTTGGTTGATGAATCTTCACAAACTTTTACCCCAAAATTTGACACACATGTCAGCGTCAGTCTGGAAAGTTTCTGGGTAATCCATCAAGCTAAGAAAAAAGAAGGGGGTCCCTGAATGCTTTTTTCCCCATGCATTTTTCCCGAAGGATTACGAACAGGAATAGCACCCGAACACTTAGCACCATTTGTCAGAAAGGTAGCTCTTGGACTAGAAAGTGACCTTTTGCTGTATATCCATTCAGTAGTAATTATATAGAGATGCAAAGGCTCCGCAAACCCTCCCAATCTCATGCTGAGATCTGATTGGCTGCCAACACTTAAAAAAGGAATTTTCGTCCGCCTGCTGGCAGCCATTTTAGGACTCTGCTTCAGGGAAGTCCCAGACAAAAATTAAAAAAGGGGTCAGGGTAGGGACGCCCGTATCCTATAGCTCTGGTGTTGGGGTCCCAGAGGGACCCCCATGAGCAAAAAAGCATTTTTTAAAACATTTTCAGCAGGAGAGGTGGCAGATCCATGAATCTCCCTGTGACAGAATATGTTGAAAGAAATACGGGTAGCTGCCTGGACCCCACAGCCCATGGAACCGCCTCCTTCCCAAGGCAGAATATGTTTAAAAAATGTGGGGGGCCACCTAGCCCCCCCCCCCAAAGCCAAGGGGACTTTCCTGGGGAAGAATATGTTTAAAGAAATGCAAGGGGGGCCCGGACCCCCTGGGGCCCCAGAGATACCACCTCCCCTGGGCTCCATTTAAATAGGATCGGGGCCGTTTTGAACCCCTGGCCCTGGGGACCACCACCTCCCCTAGGCTATTTAAAACATTGGAAGGGGGCCACGCAGCCCCACTCACCAATAGTGGCCCTGGGGACCACCACACCCCAGGGACGGCTCCTGCTATGTTCTGGTGTCCCCACTCTGGGACATTGCTATGACTTGTTGGGAGCTGACAAGTCAGAACAAACACTCCACTTGCAGCAAGTGAGAGCTGTCAAAATCTTTGTAGACAGGGAAAACAGAGGAAACAATTACTCTCAAAGACAGGGAGCTGTATGATGCATTGCTGTGTCTGGATCCACGCAGGAGGTAGGGGTGGGGAGCTGGTTGGGACCACAGAGGCATGGTCCTCAACATTGTGGCTGGCTCCCCAGTATGGGGGAAGGGGTCCCCAGGGCTGAGATGGGCGTAGAGAGAAGGCTGGGCCCGAGGGATGGAGTTTCTGGGGCCAACATCATCCCAGGAAGGGGGACTGCAAGGCTCTCCTCCACAAAAAATGAAAATGTTTAGGCCCGTCCCAGGAGGATGGGGTTAAGGTAACTATAACTCGTGCCACTGCTAATTACCCCACAAATTACGGCACTTATGAAATATTTGATAACATCATAGATAATATCAATGTCATTTTTGCAATTACATTTTTTACGAAGAAAACTGCATGGTGGGGTGCGAGTTAGAGTTTCATTAGGGCACAAGTTATAGTTACTTTAGATAACTCTAACTAAAACAAGGGAATTTCTACGGTTTGGTACATTTAAAGTGTGAACCTAACTGCCTAACTATAACGTCTCTGTAACCTTTATATATACATATAAAACAACAAAAGTTAAAGTAACATTATACTTAGGTGAAATGTTCAGTAACAATGTGACATTTTTTTTTACCTCTAAAAGCCACAGAAATTCCCCAGTTATAGTCATAGTTACCATAGGGTATCCGTTATAATTACTAACTATAACTAAAATGGGTGAATTTCTGTGGCTGTAAAAGTTTTAAACTTTAAGGTATTACTGAATATTTTACTTACTATAATTTTACTTTAACCTTTTGGTTTTTCAGTGATATTCTATGGTGTATTGTAATATAAATTAATATTACCTAATTAAATCGTGTTATTCAGTAGATATGTTCTTTCACGATCATAAGATTTGTCTAACGCTTCCCAAGAATCACTCCTAAAAAAAGGCATTCTAGCAACTTGGAATCAAGTGCAATACAATGTGCCTCGTTTTGCTCTGCCACTTTTAAGCGGTTAGTACAACGTATCTAGTTTTGCTCTGTCACTTGTGAGCGATTATCATGTAACAAAGAAATTACTATTAGCAATAATCATGACTCAAAGACTCAATGGTCCCTGACTCCTTCTGGCACCAAATGAACTGATCTCCTAGGGTCAAGTGGTAGGCCTCTTGATTCTCTGCTTCAGGGACACAATGGGCAGATTTACTTTAACTTCAAGAGTACCAAGTTGACCACAGAGAATTGGACTCTGCAGGACAGCTGGTTGGCGGAAAACCTGCTATCTTGTAGTCTTCCCTGAGGAGCTAGAGCTGTAGGACTGACCAGATAAAACTTTCCCCAGAACTGGAGAACATTGCTGAGGCTTTACAAGGAAGGTTGCATACTAGGTGGGAAAGAAAACCAGGTTCTTTCTACTCTGAGTTTTTTGGTGCACTGCAAACAGGTTCTGTTTGAACTCAAAGTAAAGTTATCCATCCTCATAGAACCCTACCTAGCTACATCTACCAGTCCTGCCACACTGAAGGATTTTGGCATCCAAATAAATGTGAAGGTAAGCTTGGACTAAGGATTTGATGGAAAATCTATTTTACGGAGATGGGCTTTTTTGAATCATTTTTTTCCAAAACAAACAGCTTCAGTAGGAGCTCAATGACCACATGCCCAATTTTGGGGAAATCGTACAAGACACAGCCTTAAACCTTGCCCCACTGGAAGATTTTAACTTCCATTTCAGAGGCTAAGGGCCTGATGTAATTTTGGTGGACGGATTACTCTTTCACAAACATGACAGATTCCCCGTCCACTATATTGCAAGTACCATAGGATATGGTATATTGTATTACAGCACACAAGCTTTTCGTCACGTTTGTGGTAGAATAACCCCATCTGCTAAACTCTATATCAGGGCCTATGTCTGGAGGTAAAAACTTTGACTGGGATGACCACTTGGTATTTGCAATTTCCACTCCTTTGCGGTCAGCCTAAAATTGTGCCATGGTGTACTGTTGTTTTTCAATGGTGCTTTACAATTTCTATGTGCTTTCTAGCATTAAATTGAAACATGTTACTTGTTCACCTTGTCCAATTTGAAGGATCTTGATGTCGTTTTGCTCATTGAAGTTTTCTCAATTGATTTTGGGAATTGTGGGATTGTGGGAATTGTGTTATGTTGTGTCCTTTAATTGTTGGTGTTGCTTGTACTTAACATGCCCTTCTCTGGGCATTGCCTTTGTCTTTTTCAATAGCTACCCAGAGTTCAGCAGAGATTCTCTCAGAACTGTTCTGTACCTAAACAAGTTGTGTTTAACCATTTTCTAAGAATTCTTTCATCTGATTTTGAATTTTATTATGATTGGTTATGCAATGTAAATATTATAAGACATAGCTATAGAAGAGGACTGCCATCCAAGCCAGTAGAGGAAACAAAATCACAGTCTTACCAAAATAGTAATTTTTCCTACTAAAACAGGAGTTTGTCTTTTGTAATAGCACAGAACAGATTGCTGCTTTACATCACTCCAATGAATAAAAGCAGTGTGTTGATCTTCATAGGAGAGGTATTTCTTGCCCCCTGTGTTGCAGTACATTTCCTGTAATAGCATATAAACGTTTGTTCAAAGGCAAGTCCCTATTAAAAAAATATTTTTTAAAAATGTGGTAATATAATTACATAGCAGTACAGGAACAGGATGGCACATTAAAGAGAAAACAGCTAGTGCCAGCCAGACTTTCCAGCCAAATACAAAAAATATAAGTTGTGATTATATGAAAAGTAATGAGCAAATACAAGCAATGAACATCTTCATCCAAAAGTTATTAAAGTAATAACAAACAATATCTACACTTACTTGCCATGGCTGTGTGACAAATTTAGTTATTCGTTCAATCATACAATTTGTTTGGCATACAGTGCTTTTCAATAGAAAGAACGGTGAGAAAATCGTTTTTTCATAACTATCTCTGATTGCTTGGTAGACCTACAGATTATCATTAAGAGTGCTCCTGAAATGTGATGAATGTGCAGAATATAGATTTGGATCACTGCATGTTTCTCTCTTTTGACTAATTGAGAGCTTTGAAATAAATCATCAAATTGTAGTAATATTACATTGTTCATTAAGAAAATTGGGAGTTAATGCGGTTCCTGCTGGTTAGAGCACCGGTCAAATCATCAAGGACTTTCATGTGATGTAGCTTTCATTTCCTCCTGAGTGTATACAGGATTGTTTAACAGGAATGGGACAGTCAAGTTACCAGCCAATAGAGCAAGTTTGGATACACTGAGCAGACCAATTCCTAAATTGTGTTGATGATTGAGCCAGCAGGGGATGTAATTATTCCAAGCAGAGATTGCAGAGGATAGAAGCAACATCCAGGAAATAATGAACGCCTTTCTGGCTAGAGGCCAGGTAAAGACATAAACAAACAGGATTCCCCAGCACAAATATGCCGGATATCCCATTCCATCTGCCGTATTATAAGTGCCATTGGATATAATGCACAAGTAACACAGTGGACATGATATCTGCCACCCTCGTGTTGAAGTATCTTTTTCGCCAATCTCCAAATCAGGTCCTAAGTTATGATCATGCCAGATCCAGCATTTGACTTTCACTCTTCAAGCATCCACAAGACAGCCTCACACATAAGGTAATGCAAGGCCAGCTGATGGCTTGGTCATTTTTAGAACTGGAAGTCTAATGCTTTGTTCCTCTAAATAAATTCTGAGGAAACACTTCTGATATGCAGTTACAACCTAACCCTGCATAATATTCACTCCTGTTTGGACACTCCTATAGTTCTCCCTTCCCTAACAGAACATGTTGGACAGACTTCCAGTCATCCATATGTTCACAACCTATGGCCAGATCAACAGCAGAAGAAGAATTTAGGTTAACAATTCCACAGACTCATGTGCACAGTATATCATCAAAGCTTTATAACTGGCTAATGATGACAGCCTAGAGAACAGTCTGCTCAGGAAAGACAATAGGCAACCTTTACAATAATAAAGCAAGTATTTAGCAACCTCTTCAAGCACATGTATCCATATGTGTAAAATGCTAAAATAACTCTTGATGGGGACAGCATTTTCTTTTTCAAAATAACAAATGTAAATCATAGGCAAGTAATAAATATCACAAACTAGTCTTTAATAACCTTGCACAATCAAGCATAACCACACAGAAGTGTTCAAAGAACATCCCAGGACCCAATGAAAGGAGAGTTCAGTCTCGGAAAGTACTGGGCTGCTAAACTAACGGTAGAAGGTCGCTATACACATTCTGATAATGCAACCTACAAATAATATGCATAACATAGAAATAATGTAAAAAATAGACCAACAATTTATAACATTGTCGCTAATAAATAACACTGGCAAGCCATCGTTCTCCAAGTGAGTACTTATAAAAAATTATGGTATCATACATACATGAGGGCAAAGATGTAAACCAGAGTAACGCTGAAAGACTGACCAATTTAGAGGTCAATATGACACCATATCAGAAGTATTGGACAACAAGGATCATGTTTGAAGCTAACAAGTAAAATATTTTGTACTCAATGTGTGAAAATACTAGTTTACACAAGCTGTTGAATTTATAAAAACTCACAACAAAGTGAGAATACATTTGAAATGTGTACTTTCGCTTACAATATTCTGCTAATGTGGCTCAAGGGAAAATTAGGATCAGTTACAAAGTGTGAGGGGTCGCTTCACAAAGTGCCTTTTGTAGCGTATTTAATAGTACCACAATAGTACTACTCATGCACTACAAAATGATGTACACAAACGTACATGTAGAGGTCTATACTCGCCCTCCTCCTCTCCTATCTTTTCTATGAAAAATATCTCTGCCTGTATCGCTGGGATCTCCGCACACGGATCCCAAAACAAGATTTTGTAATAAATGTGGGAGGCATGGGGAAAAGGGCTGGTAAATGGACAATACTTTCTACAAAATGGGAGTGGTTTAGGCAGGTCAATAAGGAGTTAAAGGAGGGTTAAGGAGGGGTTTAGTGAGGGACAAACACCTTACACACAAAGGAGTAAGCCCATTGCTGTTCATAAACTGTACTTTTATAATTGCTACAGGAAGACAATCCAAAAAGTCATAAAGGTGCTCCAGCTCAAACCTGGTGTAAGCCCAGCAGCATACAAAGGCAAACCCTACCATACTGCAGAACTCTCCACTAAAAAATAATGGAGGCAGAGACATAAAAAATAGAGCCCCTTAAAGAATAATGTTAAAATAAAGCAATTTCATTAGATTTTTAAAAATATATACACTTTTTTGTTATATATATATATATATATATATATATATATATATATATATATATATATATATTACATCTACCTATTTATTTTCTTCTCTTCAATTGAGGTTGTCACCCCTTTCCTCCTGTATCTCCTCCTCCATTTCCTTTTTTGATTCTTATTTGACACACTCCCTCAGCTGGATCCAATTATTAGCCCACTAAAGGGAGAAATTATGCATATTTTGATTTGAGGAGTGAAATATCATGGAAATATGTGCGGTCAGACTTGAATGATATCATGGGACCTTTTCTAATTTACAAATAAATATAACGGTAATTTGGAAAAATAATTGAATTAATTTAAATTACGTTTATACATAACATTTAGTAATTTTCACAACATAATAAATACGTATTACCATTTTAGTTTAGAAGGAAAATTCTTTAATATACCTTTACCAAAATAAGTTTAATTTAATTTAGTACATTTATAGACATTGAATATTGAATTCAAAATTATTAGCACTGTATTTTGTTTCATGTTCACAATAAACATATAATAACGACTTAGATCAATACATAACATAAACATACTTTATACATTTTTTTAAGTTTCAACGTTTATAACGGTTCCCTGTACTTTACCATAGCAAGATCTCTGCCACATTGGTGGAGCCCACCAGCTAGTTGTGAAAAGTTACTGTCTGTACTTTTAAAAGCACAAATTCAACTCCACCACCTTATTTTAAGAGGTGGGGACTTATAATTCTGCACTCTGTAGTAAATGTGCACTCAAAATGGTGAATAGCCAACAATAGGACATTTACTACAAAGTGTAATAGTAAATATATAGGTTTAGATTTACTCACATATAAATTTATCTTTGTGAAAAGGCCCCGAATAAGTAGAGGCTTAATGTTCTGGTGAGATAACAAAAGATAGTGTTGTTTCTAACATATTTGTATTAAAAGTTCTTAATGCATCTACACCCATGACTCAGACGTTGGGTTAAAGAGTCTATGAAGTTAAAAATTCCCAGCCCAGAAATAAAATGTCCCAGTGACTATATATTCAGAATGAACAACAATGGGGGGCAGGATCACCTCATAGGCACACCAAATAGCATCAACAGGGATTTTCTCACACACCCTGAAAAGCGGTGAGGAAGGAGAAGATCCAACCCAGCCCAAGTGCCAGGTCTGACCAGGTGCTGATAGGCATTTGCAGTACTCCACATATTTTTGTGTCAAATGCATCCAACAAACGTTTCTATGTCATGAGATATTAGCAAATACATTGTGTAACATAAATGTTTACTCCTGAATGTTGTTTACAAAAATAGTGTCTTTTGGATATACCTTTTTTGATATTAACTCCAAAAGGGCCATTTTTTTGTAAACAATATTTTGAACTTGCCATTTATGTTTGACTATATTTTCAGTATGGTTATCAAATACCATATTGTTGAGATATAAAATTGTAAAGTAGCAGGCACCCCAGAACATTAAAGCAATCATCCAGCACACACAAGGTTGTATTATAAGTACTTCAACTACGACTGAAGCACATTCTCAA
Source organism: Pleurodeles waltl (assembly GCF_031143425.1). Taxonomy (NCBI): domain Eukaryota; kingdom Metazoa; phylum Chordata; class Amphibia; order Caudata; family Salamandridae; genus Pleurodeles; species Pleurodeles waltl. The sequence goes on along the minus strand of NC_090446.1, from coordinate 722,558,711 downwards.
TGACATTAGATGCTATGAGCAAGAACATATTTGTGAGTTGTAGTACAAACACACTGTGAGAATTTAGGTAGTTGGTTGAGTGGGGCTTTAACACCTCTCAACCAACAGCCACAATCACTGTCAGTGTGAGCCTCAAAAGTCATTATCACAAGAAGAGGATTGGGCCCGGTCAGTGTTAACCTTCAGACTTAGAAGAAATTTGAGCCAAAAATGCCTTGAGATGGCAAGGTTCAACAGGACAAGGCTGCAGGCGGTGTTTGAGGAGAAGGCATCTTCATTGGGGAGTCACTGGAGAAAGACGCAGTGACGATTTCTATGTTCAGATTTAGTGTAATTTTTGGAAGTTGAAGATCTTCAGGGAGAGACAACACTGGTGGCTGAAGCTGACGAGGTCTTCTCTTGGGGCTCGGAACCATTTTAACAAAAAAAATAAAAAATCTAAGTCCCAAGTTTTACATTTTGGCTATCAGGAAATCTCTCGTACCACTTCAAAGGGTCCAGCACTGGAGAGTCACCACTTGGACGGTCAGGACTCACTCAGGCTAGGTTTGGCTGGGTCTAGCTGCAGGTTCAAGATGGTTGGAGCCTTTTCTGTCCCTGAGGCTCTGATCAAGAGGCCATCCAAATAGCCCTTGGAATCACTCCGGTAGTCCTTAGTTCAAGATGTGGAACAGGGCCCAAGCAGCAGGGAAGACTTTTGAGAGTTGAAGCAGGCTTCAGGTAGCAGTACAGTCTTTCCAGGTACAGCAAAGCAGTCTTCTGAAGTACACAGCATGCCACAGTAATGGGCAGAACTCTGAGAGTACTTCCGCAGGTTCAGAAAGTGAACTAAAGAGTAGGACTGAGGGTCCTATTTTTATTCCTATTGCTGTTTTTGAAGTAGGAGGTTTATAGAGAAATCCCTTTCATTTGCTTGGAGTTTTCTGCCTCCTCTGCCCTGGCTCCAGCCGGATTGCATGATGAGGTAGTGTGAAAGCCCTTATGTAAAGGCAGGACACAGTCATATGAATGGCAAGTAGGTCTGTGCCCAGCCGCCCCTTCCCTATATAGGTAGTAATGGCCCATCCAGTTATACTTAATCACTCTATTGTGTGGCTGTCCAGGAGAAATAAATAAAGTCCAACTACCAAGTACACCCAGTTATTTGACTAAAGAACAGGCTGCAGGCACTAAAGGGCTAGAGCAGAAAAATGGCAACTTTCTAAAAGTGGCATTTTCAAAATTGTACCTTAAAAGCCACCTTTCCCACTAAGGAGGATTTTAAATTACAATTTATAAGACACCAAACATGTATGTCCTCCCGGCTCCTAATCAAAAGTTAGCAATTATTAAATGTAATAAGGCAACCCAATGTTATCCTATGAGAGCCTTAGGCCTCATAGTTGTAAAAAATAAATCTAGGAGTTTTTCACCACCAGAACATGTAAAACTTAAAAGTACATATTCAATCTATTGTTTACAATGCACTGTGTGCTCTATGGGCTGCCTTGGGCCTACCTTAGATGTGACTTATTTGTATGAAAAGTGGTGTTTAACGTTTGACAAAGGGGTTACTTTGCCAAGTAAAATTGGCAGTTTAAAACTGCATTCAGGCTCCAGTGGCAGGCCTGGGACATGTTTTAAGGTGCTACTTAAGTGGGTGGCACAATAGGCACTGCAGGCCCACTAGTAGCATTTGATTTACAGGCCTTGCGTATATGGTATACCACTGTACTAGGGACCTTTATGTAAATTAACTATGCCAATCACTTGTCAGACACTTCTATCATGTTTGAGGAACTGAGCATAAGCACTTTAGCACTGGTAGCAGTAGTAAAGTGAACAGAGTCCTGATGCCAGCAAAAACAAATTCTGAAATATAGGAGGTTTAAGGAAAATTGTTTGGGGAAAGACTGCCCTAAGGCTGACAGACCTAACATACATTTTGTGGTCCAACCCTAAAAAGGCATTGAGGAAATAGTTAAATAAGTTAAATAGTTACTTAAACAGCTCTCACGTATGGAAGGGTTTTAAAGTTTAATGCTGCATCATAATCTATCTTCTACAATATGCACTACAAACTGTTGTACTATTTGATGACCATTGAGGTATTATTAATTTGAGAGTCCAATTGGGAGCAATGACCATTGAGGTGTTAATAATTTGAGGGTCCAATTGGGAGAAATGACAATCAGTTTTCCAGTTATCAGAGACAACTGTCCTGTGTACAGGAAGTTGTACTCATCAGCAACCCAAAAGGCTGCAGGAAGAGCATGTTCATCATTGTTCTTTCAGTTATAGTTCTCAAAATACAATACATTTCTTCCACAGACAAAAGTGTTGAAAACAGATTATGTCATGTAGTGAGCATTTTGTGAAAGGCTTCAACAAAAGATGAAGCAATGTAAGGAAAGTTAGCTCTAAGCTGAGCACTTTTATTCAAAAAACTAGAAAATCCATTACTTTTCTGCAAATCTGCAAATAGATGTGAAGTGACTCACTTGTAGGAGGCTATTAGACTGCCTCATACTTCTTGAGATAAAAGCATTCTTGGTCAAATTCTTTTCCTTCTCAATTTAAAAGGACTTTAAAATACAAATTGCTTTTTTGATAGTTAAAGGGATATCTTTAAATTAAGTTGTGCTAAATGATATAGCTAATATTTAGGGCCCGATTATGAATACGGGGGCCTTGAGACCACCTTACCAATGTTGGTGGGCCGACTGCCGCATCCTCAGCATCAGACTGCCAGATTAGGACGGCGGTGTTCAGACCTCCGGCTCAGCCAGCATCAGAGCTCCTGCACCTGTATTTTTCACCTTCGTCTCAGCCAACCTTTTCATGGTGGGTACACCGTCATGAAAAGGTTGGCAGAAAGGCAAGGAAAGTGCCACAGGAGGGGCCTAGGACAAAAATGCCCATGTCCTGGGCATTGACCTGGTCCCCCCCTCCCAGCACTGGTCCCCCCCTCCCAGCACTGTCAGAGGGTGCACTGTCTGCCATGCATTACAAGCACTGCCGCCATCAACCTCCATCAATGGATCCTCGACTGCGCCAACACCTTAGCCCCACTCAAGAAACCCACCGCCAACCAAGGAAAGAAAAAAACAGCCTGGTTCACAGACGAACTGACCGCCTCCAAAAGCCTATGCCAGAACCTCAAGAAGAAGTGGATCCTAGAGCGCACACCCGACAACCTCACCTCCCTCAAAAATGCCAACCGTGAACACCACCAACAGATCCGAGTCGCCAAGCGCGCCCACTTCACTGAACGCATCAACAACAACGCCCACGACTGCAAAGAACTCTTCGGCATCGTGAAGGAACTCTCAAACCCCAACGCCAACTCCAACGACATCCCGCCCTCCCAGAAACTCTGCGACGACCTCTCCACCTTCTTCCACCAGAAAATCACAACCATCCACGACAGCTTCAACGCCACTCTGCCGCCAGACCCCACCCCTGACATCTCCACAGACGCCTGCCACCTCACCGCCTGGACCCACGTGGACGACACCGAAACAATAACAACCAGGAACACCATCCACTCAGGCTCCCCCACGGACCCATGCCCTCATCACGTGTTCAACAAAGCCAACGCCATCATCGCCCCCAAACTCCGCGAGATCATCAACCTCTCCTTCGACTCCGCCACCTTCCCAGACAGCTGGAAACACGCAGAAATCCAACCCCTCCTCAAGAAACCCAAGGCTGACCCCAACGACCTCAAAAACTTCCGAACGATCTCTCTCCTCCCTTTTCCAGCAAAAGTCATCAAGAAGATCGTCAACACACAGCTCGCCCACTTCCTCGAAGACAACTCCATCCTAGACCCCTCTCAATCCGGTTTCAGACGAAACCACAGCACCGAGACTGCTCTCCTCGCCGCCACAGATGACATCAGAACCCAAATGGACAACGGCGAAACCTCGGCCCTCATCCTCCTCGACCTATCAGCCGCTTTTGACACAGTCTGCCACCGCACCCTACTGACCCGCCTCCATGGAGCCGGCATCCAGGATAAAGCCCTCAACTGGATCTCATCCTTCCTCTCCGACAGAACCCAGAGAGTCCGACTCTCCCCTTTCCGCTCCAAAGCCACCAACCTCATCTGCGGCGTCCCCCAAGGATCCTCCCTCAGCCCTACGTTGTTCAACGTCTACATGGCCCCCCTCGCCAAACTGGCCCGCCAACATCACCTCAGCATCATCTCCTACGCCGACGACACCCAGCTCGTCCTCTCCCTGACCAAAGACCCACTCACCGCCAAAACCAACCTCCACGAGGGACTAAAAGCCATCGCCGAGTGGATGAACGACAGCCGCCTGAAGCTCAACTCCGACAAGACGGAAGTCCTCATCCTCGGGCGCACCCCTTCGGCCTGGAACAACTCCTGGTGGCCCACCGATTTTGGACCCCCACCCACCCCAGCCAGCCACGCAAGAAACCTCGGCTTCATCCTGGACTCAGCCCTCACCATGTCCAAACAGGTCAGCGCCGTCTCCTCTTCCTGCTTCAACACCCTTCGAATGCTCCGCAGAATTTTCAAGTGGATCCCAACAGGAACCAGAAAGACGGTGACCCAAGCCCTCGTCAGTAGCAGACTTGACTACGGCAACGCACTCTACACAGGCATCCCAACAAAAGACATCAAACGACTCCAGCGTATCCAAAATGCATCCGCCCGCCTGATCCTTGACATACCCCGCCGATGTCACATCTCCCCTCACTTGAAGGACCTCCACTGGCTCCCCGTGGACAAGAGGATCACCTTTAAACTCCTCACCCACGCTCACAAGGCTCTACACAACACCGGACCTACCTACCTCAACTCCAGACTAAACTTTTACGCCCCCACTCGTCAACTCCGCTCTGCCAATCTCGCCCTCGCCATTGTCCCCAGGATCCAGCGCAAGACCGCCGGCGGCAGATCCTTCTCCTTCCTCGCCGCCAAGACCTGGAACTCTCTCCCCACCTCACTGCGCCAGACCCAGGACCTCCTCGCCTTCAGGAGACTCCTCAAGACCTGGCTCTTTGACCGCTAACAGCTCACCCCCCCCCCCTCCAGCGCCTCGAAACCATGACGGGTACATAGTGCGCTTTACAAATGTTATGATTGATTGATTGATTGATACCTAGTGGCTGGACTTTTCTAATAGCCGTACAGCCGTCCTGCCTCAGACTATACTGATTGTTAAAGGTCCTCTCCCGTGTTTAGTCCCTCGCCTGTGGCTCAGGCCTATAACTCGAATTCGGGGCCTTTAACAGCCAATGTAGCCCACAGCAGCGAGCTATAAGGCTATATTAGAATGTTGCCACTAACTCTAGCTTCACCTGTGTTTCAAATTCAGTAAGAATTTGAATCAGGAGCATAGAGCTGACAGAGATAGTTGATCAGTTTGTGTGCTTAACAACTAATTGCCTTTTCACTCATTGTGTGCCTTTCGCTCTGGCTGCATTAAAAATTAATGCCATCCTCTATTTAGAGAGTGCTCATCACAGTTAATGCTTTCAGCACTGGGCTTTAAGCAGTGGCAATGAGGCCGTCTTCTTCCTGTTATTAGTAGTAGGAGTATTATTATTAGTAGTAATATATTCTTATTATTTGTAGCTGTGGTAGTGGTATTAGTAGTACTAGTAGTAGTAGTTTCTTTTAGATACTCATAATAATAATCATCATCACCATCAATCATCGTCATCATAACAAATCGTCATCTTCATCATTATTATTATCATCCAAAAAGATACTACTACTACTACTGCTTCGTGTTATGTATTATTATTATGAATAATAATAAGTATGACTACAACAATAACAATAGTAAAAATAATAAAAACACTAATAACATCAGTATTATTAATAACAGTAATAACAACTATAATACTTGTATAGTAATAGTAATCATTATAATTAATTCTGATAAAAAAACGAAATTACACCTACAATAACAGTTATTCTTGTTAATAATAATCATCATCATCATCATCATCATTATATTCATCAACAGCATCCTCATTTTAATCCATTATGACCATTTTACTACTGGGAATTAATCTGTGAGACATGTACCGATGTTAGTATTCCTTTGTAATGGGAATATGTCACGATGTTCCCCTAATAGCGCCTCAGTCACATGGAGAAGGCTGGAATTTTTCACCAAAGACAGAAACAACGGCGCTGGAGGAGAAGCATGTGGTATTGCATCTGTGATCACATTTCCAAAGGCCATGGAAAAACGTTGCTCACAAAATACTCCAAGCAATATCACATAAAGGAGAAAGGCCGAAGCCCCTTCTATCACACCAAAGAATTCACTCAGGTTAAGCTAGATGGCCTTATAATTGAAAATAAAATAATATTAAATTACAAATAATTAAAATTCATTATTTCTTGCCATACAACCCTAATAAGCGAAAAGTGGCAACTATTTTCTTTATTTAATTTTTGCCTGAAAAGAGCAAACTGTGTATAAAAAACATCTGAAAGAATACTGATAATCCAAAATTCGTATTAGGGAACATAAAATGATGAATTTAGATGTTTTTTTATCACTGAGCACTATTTCTGAACAAAACAAAACTTGTTGTCACAGTTATATGTGCATATATATATATATATATATATATATATATATATATATACACACATATATATATATATATTTATTTATTTTATATGTCACAACTGGGGATGTATGGTTAGGATTGTATTTCCATGGGAAATGCATTTTTAGGTTTGCATATATCTTTGCCAATATTTTACAAATTTTCATGAACATTTCCTTAAAATAAATTCACCTCAGCTCCTTCCTGGAACGTTTCTGGGCGATCCCTCAAGTGGGGGCTGAGAAAAGGGGGGGATCCCAAAATTCATTTTCCACATTCATTTTTCCATAGGAAATTTAGACACAGTTACAGTCAAAATCCACTGAATGGATTTACACCAAATTTGGCAGAAAGCTGAATCTTTGTCTGCAAAGATTGATTTGTGTGATTTGGTTTAAATCTGTTCACCAGTGCTCATAACTATTGTATATTTTATGCCACAGAGGATCCATGAGCCCAACAGCTCAAGAAGAGATCTTGATTGGCTGCCATCACATCAACAACTATGTGCAAGCAGCCATCTTAGAACTCAGGACTCAGTCTTGAGTCTTAAGGCGGCGCAAGTTAAATCTTGGGGCATGAATTATAGTTACTTTGGATAATAATAACTGGTGAATTTCTTTGATTCATTTGGCATCTTCTAATTGACATCTTCACTTACCTATATTGTCAATTTCACACTTTGTTTTTGTAGTGAATATCTATGTATAAAGTCACTAATAAAACAAAGGTTACAAGGAGTTCATAGTTAGATTCAGATTTACACACACACACAGAACCATAGTAATTCAGCAGTTATAGTTATACTTATCATAAGAAACTCTAACTTACTCCCTAAAATAACCATAACATGCACCCCCACCATGCACACTTTAGGTTTCTAATCAATAATCGTATTGCAGATATTACAGTGATACTATCAATGATGTCATAGAAGATGTCATGACTAATGTAATATGTGGGGTAATTAGCAGTGCATGGCAAAGGCATGAGGCATGAGTTATAGTTACTTTAAGACACAAGCTATAGTTTCTTGATATAAGTATTACTATAACTGCAGAATTTCTATGGTTTTGTCTACGGATGTGTAGATGTGGTTTTGTGTGTGTAAAACCTGAACCTAACTATAATATCCATGTTAGAAACAGGGTCCTTAGTTGGCAGTGGTATACACCCAAGTAGGGACCACCACTCTAGCCAGGGTACATCAGATACACATGAAAAGATAACCTGTGCTCACCATCTGATAGCTAAGCAAATGCAGTCAGGCTTATCTAAATAGGCAATTTGTAAAGTATTTGTGCAGCACATGTACAGAATAATACAATGAAAAAACAAAAAAAGACTCCACACAGGTTTTAAAAAAATAGACAATCATTTTATAAACCCATTAAGACCAAAACAACAAAACTCCAATAAGTAGAAGTCAAGTTATGAATTTTAGAAGAATAAAAGAGTTCCAGTGCTAAGAAGCAAATAGTGGTTTAGAGGTTACTTGATGTCACCCTGTCCTGGGGCAATGTCAACAGTTCAAGCCGACCATGATAGAGTGTGGGCTGGGTACAGGAGCTACACAAGCCTGGGGAACAGAGTACCTTGAACCTAGTCACAAACACAAGATGTATGGATTTTCCTCACGCAGTGCTGGTGATGCGTTGGTTCCAAAGGTGAAGCGACGGTGCTGCAATGCATCAGTTTTAAAGCCGATACACCATGTTTCTCCATGCAATGTAGGGATGCGTTGATATTCCTTTGGCATTGGCAGTGATGTGGTGATTGTGATGCAGCGACATCGCGATGGCAAGCCCCTAGTTACGAGTTTGATGCACCGGTTCTGCTCCCGTAACAGTCTGATGCATCAGTAGCTACTTACAGCAGTCAGGAGATGTGTCGATTTTACTGGTACAAGTATTTGGTTCCACCTCCAGTGAACCAGGTAAAGAGCAGGGTGGAGACTTTGATGTCCCTGAGTCTCTATCAACAGAAGGCAAGCCAAATAGCCCTTGGCAGTCACTTGGGGTACATGCCGCAATCCAGCTCTCCTTCAGCAAAATAGGTGAGCAGCAGGCAGCAGGGCTGCACAGTAGAAATGCAGTCCTTATAGGTCAGCAGTCCAGCAGAGTGACCGTCCCCGACAGAGCACAGCAGTTCTTCTGACAGAGTGCAGTTCTAGGTACAGAAGTGTCTGATTTGGTGGGTGTGTGAGTGGGTTTGTGGTCTGGTAATGGGTGTGTGAGTGACTGGATGGATGTGTGAGTGGTTGTTTAAGTGGTAGTGCAGGTGTGTAAGTAGGTGTGTGAGTGTGTGATCGAGTATATGAGTGGATGTGTGAGTGGCTGGGTGGGTCTGTGACTGGGCGTGGTAGTGGCTTTGTGTGTCTGTGAGTGGGTGTGTGAGTTTGTGTGTGGTCTGTTAGTGGTTGTATTTTTTAATTCACACAGGGGGCCATGGTGAGCACTTTGGAGGATCCGCAAATCCTTGTGCAACCCAACCCCCCCCAAAAATTAACAACTTTTTCCCCATCAGGGATCCCTCACAGACTCCACCATCAGTCCTATGGGGCCAGGGCACATCTACTCTAAGCCTTTCTATCACCTTTGAATGTTATTCCTCCCCCAGAACCGAGTCCCAATACACAACATTTCTGTTGGCGAGGTTGATCTGCTGCGAGTCTGCATCTCTAGATATACATACATCTTTTTTGTTTAATAACTCCAAAACTACTAAAAAGATTTATACCGAATTAAGAAAAGGACTCTTTCTGGACCGAGATATAGCTTTCTGTGAAATTTGGTGTAATTCTATTCTGGGATTTGGTCTGTAGTTGTACAAAATCCTTTTTGGAAATTGCATGGGGAAATGCATTTTGGGACACCCTCATTTTTTACGACCCCTGCTTGACGATTCACCCCAACACTTTCCAGACAGCAGCTGAAGTGAGTGGCAAACTAGTTTTGAAATTTTTGTGTAGATTTGTCAAACGGCACCAAAGTTATCAGTTTTTCCTGTGTAATCTAGGTCCTGACTATGACTACCTATTAGTGACCACAAGCAGGTGTTTTATATACACCTACTCGAAACTGATAGTAACATTGCTCTGACACCCAAGGGAGGGGGAGGAGTGCTGGGCCAGTCAAGCCCACGACAATAAATCAACAGTCCTTATACAATAAATGAAAGCGCTCACTCAGACAAAGCAATGTTCGTCTGTTTATTAACCATCCATGGTGCGCTTCGTCCGTCATGCGGCCTTGCTCACAAAAACAAGCATGAGTACTCAAAGTATTTAAAACCCTGCCATCATCTACACCAGCAACAGACTAACCAAACACACACTCTATGAGTGAAGAAACTGTTAACGCCATATTAACCAGTTATTCAGAGTACAATAAACCTATTGCACTATACATTCACTAACATAACAAATACATTTTACAGGATGAAACTCATACAAATAAGTTGTAATATTTAAGTCTGTTCAATATACAGTAAGCGGGAATTCAAAGAAAATAGTAGAAAAGACATAATGCAAGCTATTGTGTACTAACCAGGTGTCCCGCTATATTGACATCATAAATGCAGCGCATATGTAACTCCTAGGTCAATGCGAGGCATGTGCCCCGCATACCCACAGTGTGTAGGGCCCAAAACAAAATTAACGTATGTTCCATGAAAAATTCAATCCTGTCATAATTTGTGAAGGGAAGTCATGTGACTCTGCATGGTGATAATTATAGAAACTGGACATAAACAGCACTGTAGTTAAATAAACCAATAACTGAGGAACACAATGCAAAGGTCATATATCATTTGGAATTCCACGATGACTTAGTTGATGGAATATACAGATACATCTGTCAAACAATGAAAACAATTACTCCTCGTGTTTAGACATAGCTAAAAAAATCTGATGCATCGCTCGGCAATATCAAATATATCGGAATGCTATAACATGAATCCTAAGAGCTGTAGAATATCATACAGCAACATTAGAGAGAACTAGAGAGCTCAAATAAAGAATTAATGCTCATATCATGCATAAAGCAAACTCACATGCATAAATCTTTTATGTTTCTTATATATATAGTGTCTGGTCCCTACAACTGCAGGACTATACTATTATCACTGTATAAAGTTCGTGGCACCACATCAATATCCCATACAAAATAAGAAAAGTGCTAAAAATGAAGTTCTTATATCACATAACGCCACATCAGTGACTTGAAGAAGTGGACGAAGAAAAGGGTAGGTGTGCTCCGCCACACCTCTTGGGAGAGCAGGTCAAATTCCCCTTCCTTTCTTCATGTAACACAAAGACACACCAATATAACAGATATTAGAATACATACAAGTAAAAGCTATAAAAAGCACAAGACGGAAAATAGCTTAACATTACAAACCTTAAGACATTAGGGCCCGTATTTATACTTTTTGACGCTAAACTGCGCAAACGCAGTTTAGCGTCAAAAATGTTTGCGCCGGCTAACGCCATTCTGAAGCCCCATGCGGGCGCCGTATTTATTGAATGGCGTTAGCCGGCGCAAGCAGACCGGCGCTGCCTGGTGTGCGTGGAAAAAAACCACGTACACCAGGCAGCGCCGGCATTGGGAAAAATGGCGCTAGGGCGTCTTAAAAATGGTGCAAGTCAGGTTGACGCAAAAAATCGCCTCCACCCGATTTGCGCCATTTTTAACAACGCCCAGACGCCATTTACATGACTCCTGTCTTAGTAAAGACAGGAGTCATGCCCCCTTGCCCAATGGCCATGCCCAGGGGACTTGTGTCCCCTGGGCATGGTCATTGGGCATTGTGGCATGTAGGGGGGGGCACAAATCAGGCCCCCCTATGCCAAAAAAAATATTTAAAAAAAAAAAAATTATACTTACCTGAACTTACCTTAATGTCCCTGGGGTGGGTCCCTCCAGCCTTGGGTGTCCTCCTGGGGTGGGCAAGGGTGGCAGGGGGGGTCCCTGGGGGCATGGGAGGGCAGCTGTGGGCTCATTTTGAGCCCACAGGTCCCTTAACGCCTGCCCTGACCCAGGCGTTAAAAAGAGGCGCAAATGCGGGGTTTTTTGCCCCGCCCACTCCCGGGCGTGATTTTTGCCCGGGAGTATAAATACGACGCATTTGCGTCGCAGTCATTTTTCTAGACGGGAACGCCTACCTTGCATGTCATTAACGCAAGGAAGGCGTTCACGCAAAAAAATGACGCTCATTCCTCATACTTTGGCGCTAGACGCGTCTAACGCCAAAGTATAAATATGGCGTTAGTTTTGCCCCGAATTTGCGTCGAAAAAAACGACGCAAATTCGGCGCAAACGGAGTATAAATATGCCCCTAGATTTTGCTATAAACCAAAATGGCGGGTACGGCCGAAACGCGTCATGGATGGTGAATGAGTGGATGGCCTGAGTGAGAGCTTTCATGTATTGTATGTGGACTAATGATATATATATATATATATGAAACACTTTCCTCTTGTAACGCGGACAGACGGCACTCCACGAGCATTAAGAGTTTATATATATATATATATAATATATATATATATATATATATATATATATATATATATTGTAAAGGGCATTTCCAAAGCGCTCTGTTACTCCAAGTAGGGTCCTGGTGACCTGCACCTCCTGTGATAAGTGACTGATAGAGATAACACTAATTCTTATTAAAAAGCCATTTTTTCAGTTGCTTTTGAAACAGAGAGGTTGCTGAAATGCTCCTTAGCTCCAGACGAAGGTTGCTCCATATTGAAGAACCTAAGAATGAGAAGGACCTACCCCCCGTTCTGGACCATTGAATCCTTGGGATTTTGGCCAGGAAGAGAGTGGCTGAGTACAGACGCCTGGATGGAGCATAAAAGCAGATCCTTGCCCTAAGGTAACCAGCACCAGACTGATGAAGTGCCCTAGGGCCCAGGAGCAAGGTCTTGAAAAGGATCCTCTTCATAATAAGAAGCCAGAGCAGCTCTCTAAGGTAAGGGGATACATGAGTTGTCAAGAGCAGGCCTGAATGAGTACAGGCTGCTGCATTTTGGACCACCTGCAACTTACTAATCAAGTGATCAGGCAGCCCCAAATACAGTGCATTGCCATAGTCAAGCAAGTAATGCTATAGAGGCCTGTACTATCAGTTTCTGAGCAGAAAAAGTAAGAAAATGCACGAACTTCCTAAGCACATTTAACAGACCAAAACAGGTCCCTACTACTACATTGATTTAAGACAGAGATGAGAGATCACTGTCAAACTTAATGCCTAGATTTTTGAGAGAGTGTGTATCATGTATTGGAGGAGGAACATCCACTGGCCGAAAGGTCTTCCAGGGCTGTTCTTCCACCAAAAAAGAGTTGCTCCATATTCCCGCATTTCATTTTAGCTGGTGGGGAGACAGCCATTGAAAAACTGCTGTCAAAACAGATCTGATTTTTTCACCAGGGAACATTTCAATCCTTACCCCAGGAAAAAGGTAACTAGGTGTCATCAGTATCGAGGAATATTTTTGCTCCCAGGGCATATGCCAAGAACACAAGAGGAGTAAGATATATTTTGAACAAAGTAGGGCTCAAAGCCAAACCATGTGGTACTCCCTCCTGGAGACCACAGGACTCAGATGAAAAAGGTGGGCACTAGACCACTTGACCTCTTCCCTGCAGGAACGAAGCCAGCCAGTCCCATGCAAACTGCCTAATTCCTATGACTTTGAGATGGGCCAGGAGTGTGGAGTGTGGTACAATGTCAATGGCTGCTGTCAGATTACGATAATCAGCACAGCACTGCCTCTGACATGTGAGATACCCCTGATGTAATCTACCCTCTCCACTAGAACTGTCTCCATGCTACAATTGGGACAAAAACCAGATTGACTTGGGTGCAATAAGTTATTATTTTCCAAGTAGGGGGAAAGCAGGCGGTTGACTTGCTTCTCTAGTACCTTCGAATGAGCCAGAAGAAAAGAGATAGGTCTTTAGTTGGATGGATCACCATCTCAAAATGGCTGCCAACACTTCCTAGTTGAAATGTTGGCAGCCAGTCAGATCACTGCACAAGATCAGGAGTACTTGCAAAGCCTCCGTGGTTCCATATGTGCAAATTTGTTTTCTTTTATTATTTCAGAGAGCTTATGAATGGATACACACCAAATATTAAAAAGGCTTCTTTCTGGAGCAAAAGCTACCTGTCTGCCAAATTTGGTATAATTTGATCAAGCAGTTCGGCCTGTAGTCATGTTCAAAATCCCTCTGAGAATTAAAATGGGAAATGCATTTTTTTGACAACCTCTTTTTCTCATCCCCTGCTTGAATGATCACACCTTAACTTCCCATGCACAACAGGATTCTTGGGCACACTTTTTTTGGGAAAGTTTGTGAAGATTCTTCTCATGGTGCCAAAGATATAGGCAAGTCCAAAAACACTTTTTCAATGGAAAATAAGAATAAGTCCTAACTATAACTCCTACTTGCGACCTCCATGATAAATTTTTACTCCTGGGCACAGGACACCATTATACGTTTCTACCAGGATCAGCAGCCTTGATCACACAATAGGTGCACCGCCATTTTGGTTCTTTTAAAGGCATTACATCATAGTGGAAACAAGAAATACTCACAATTCATCTGTCCGCACAACAAAATAGCAAAACGTCTATATAAAACTTTCATGATTGTTGCCTACAGTTCAATAGTAAAAACTAAATCAAACACATTCTATAGTTACAATATGGCAGAACATACTGCTTTTTCATGATTAATGATCACAGCTCATTGCTTCTCTTACATAGCATATAATATGTTTTGACACAGAAAAAAATGAAAACAATAAAAGAAATGCACAATTGTGTCCAAGTGTTCAATTTGTGACACTTTGACCCAATTTAACAAATTGCCATTGCCTGCCATGTTTAATACCTAAAATTGATAACTAATTCATACTCACCAATTTGCTGCAGCCTGATACAATTGTGCCTAAGTGGGCTACTTCATCATCCTCATTGAAGTTATGAAAGAATAAACCTACTCTGTCATCAAGCCACATAAATAAGTTTCCACAACATCTTTTTTGATCAGACAACTCATTGCACAAGGAGAGCAGCATCATAAATTCAGAAAACACCTAGTTTAACTACAGACTAACAGCTCACTGAGAGTATGTGCATTCATCATACCCTGATAATAACTTACAAAATAAAAATAAAAAGAAGAAAACAGGAATGAAAGGAGACAAGGAGACTAAAGAAGAAGTCTCACCGAATCAATGGATAAATACCAAAATACAGGGTTGGCAGCATACCCTCCTGATACACTTCAAGCAAGTATGGTATTCCTCATCATTGTTTAACCAATTTGGGGACTTGAAATCACGTTCTAGGATATATTTAATTTCAAGCTGTCTTAGCACACTCACCCAGTCCCCCCATACGCTCCTAGGCATTGCATCAATCACATATTACCTCATTTGTGATTCATCATGGTTGTTACATTCTGCGCAATGCCTGGAAACAGGGAATGTAGGGTCAGTGTTGGTAATAGCTTGCATATGCTGCAGTATACATTTATGAACTTGCAATACAGTTCTCCCCACATATTGTAAATTGCAACTAACTGCATGTCAAAACATATACTGTGAATTCAGTCTTGCAATTAAATTCACTTGTAATGTTCTGTGGCCTTTAATTTTACAGGGCCAGATATGGAGAGGTATTTATCCCTATGGTGCATGCTCTTAACTTATTGCACTTTTGAAATCCATTCTTTGGTCTTATCCATTGTTACTTCAGAGCTACTCCTCACCAATGGATCTTTCATAGAGTGTGCCCTCTAGTATGAAATCTGAGGGAATCTTGGCACTTTGGAACCTATGATAGAATCTGACTTAATAACATGCCAATGCTTGAAGATCAAAGCTCTAAATGCCTTATCCTGATTACTAAACAGGGTAATATGTATGATTTTACCTTTCCCCCACTTTTTTGCCTTTCTAGTAAAACAAAGCTCCTCTTCCTTTTTTGTTTACCACTTCCTGTGTCCACCTCAACAATTCCATGTTACAGCCTATTTGCCTGAACTTTGCTACCATTTCATTCTGACATGTGAAAGCATCACCACTGACACTACAATTCCGCTTTGCTTGAAGCATCTCACCATGTTGTATGGATGTTTCCAAATGCTTGGGGTAAAAACGTGAAGCATGAAAAACTGTATTTCCAGCAATCTCTTTTCTGTATAATTTGGTCTCAGTCCTGCAGCCCCTAACAAGTACTTCTCAATCTAAGAAGTTTACTTTGGACTTGATAATTTGACAGGTGAAGTGCAAATTTAAATTGTTTACATTGATGTCATTGACAAATATTTTAGCACTTTCCTCCAACCCTCTCCATATCACAAATAAATCATCAATGAAACGTATCCATATAACTACATGCTCTTCCCTTGCCCTTTTGTGGTCATTGTGCAGCATCTGCTCCTCCCATCAGTCCATGTTTACACATGTGTAGCTGGGGTGAAGCAGGTGCCCATCGCAGTACCATGCAGTTGGTGGAACAACTCATTGCCAAACGAAAAATAATTGTTCTCAAAGCACCACTGCATCATGCTAAAAAGCACCCTTGTGTGTCTACAGTATACAACTTCAATGGACATCCCTTCACAAAATGCTCCAACGCTCCGAGACCATCACAGTAGCGTATACTGGTGTATAATTTAGTCACATCTGGAGACAGTAGCAAGTGTTCATCGTCCCGTAGGATATTATAAATCACATTCAAATAATTGCCAGAATCTTTTATATAAGAACATATATTTAACATGATACTGCAAAAAGTGGTCAACATTTTATGGCATGTTCTCAAATAGACTTCCCTGTACAGAAAGTACAAGTCTAAATGTACTTTTGGAAGATAGATAGATAGATAGATAGATAGATAGATAGATAGATAGATAGATAGATAGATAGATAGATAGATAGATAGATAGATAGATAGATAGATTCCTATCACACTTTGCTTTTGGTTTTCAAACTTACAACACATTTTGTGTAGCAGCATGTTTTGTGCTGTTTAATGTTTTGGTTTTCTTTTGAGTGAACTAAGGGCTACATGTATCAATGTATCAAGCTTTTTTCCAGTCACAAATGGGATGATTCTGAGAAAACAGCATTCTGACATGTATCAAGGCAAAACTGTAATTCAGTAGCAAACTACCGAATCGCAATTTTAATTTGTGCCTAAATACCCATTCGGTATTTGGAAGGGGCATGTCTTCCAAATATAAATCGGAATGCTAAGTATTAATGTTTTACACCCAAATTCTGGTCCCAAAACATTAATAATATATGGGCTACATAAGTGTAGTGGTTATATATTTGCAAAGGGGAAGTGGTCCCAAGGGACCACTTCCCCTTTGAGAATGTAAATAATAATATTTTTAGGAGCAGGCATTTCTTACTCTTAAGGAATAAAACTGCAAAGTTTATTTTTTTCTTTTAAACTGCATCCCATTTTCCTTTAAGGAAATCGGGATGCATTTAAAAAAATAAAAGATTGCATTATGAAAAAGCTGTCACAGACATGGTGGTCTGCTAACCTGTGCAGGCCACCATCCCTGTGATGGTTGTGAATCTTAAAGGGTCACAAATTGCACCTTACCTCATTAATATGCATGAGGTAGTTTTATTTGCGGCCCACTAGGAATCACTAATGGGAAACTCAAATGAGTTTCATACATTAGGACTAACGATTTCCTAATTGTGATTCGGAAAGAATCGCAATTAGGATATTGGTATTCCTAATGTTGGTACAGTGTAGTAGGCATTATGCATGTTTCTGGATATACTGAAATCCTGGACCGGTCGCAAACCTTGACGACTAGTGTGGCCCCATCAATGGTGATGTGGTATACTTAAACTATTTATGCACTATTTATAAACATGAACAGTTAAAACCTGCAGTCAAAGTTTCTTATTGAGTCTGCTGGCAAGAATAGGTTTCTCATCCATGCCTTCATGATGCAGTAGTCGAGTGTTACAGCATAACGAAACCAACGCTATTTTCAGATCTCGCTGCATCTCGCATGGAAATCTAATTTGTTGCTTTCACGACCTAATGAATGGCAGCGCGGTATCTCCACTTTGACAAGCCGTCAACAAAGCGACTCCATTCACATCATTTTCATAACATTTAGAATATCTCCGGCTGCCGATGTGACAAGATAGGCGAAGGCTTGAGAGGCAAGAAAACATCTTGATAAGACACATAAACTCAGGGAGATGGTAATGATTGCGACAATCTCGCTAGAGTTTTTTGGGATCGAATTTCGTGGCTCGGCATTTACTGTCAATTCATTGACGTGTCTGAGCCGAATGAGCAGAAATGAAAATGATAGCAATGCCATCGGTATGGAAATATATTGCGAACAGATTGAACCGCTACTGCAGCGGAATACTTCATGAGGAGTGATTGTAGTACGTTATAGGCTGGGCTTCTGTAAATTAAGATGTGATTGGCCAGGGCCAAAGACCAATCCATAAATTCTGCTTATAATGACGGCACATTTGTAGACAGAAGGATAAACAACTGGATTCATCTTAATTCAGGGGCAGACAGGACATGATAATCGCAACCAGCTGAAATCTCGCCAGCGATCAATCTCAGTTTCTTCTTAGTCCAGTAATCATGATGTTTTAATAGAATTTAATTTGTATTCAGCATTCGCTGTTTTTTTTTTTTTTTACCTGTATAAATTAGTTAAAAGGTAAGCGGTGTATTAATGATACAACATGTAATGAAATCTTAACACACTCTTCTACTTTCATCCTCTTAACCCGCCAATCACCAGTTCTGAGTTTACTGAAAATTTCTAGCCTTTGAAATAATATCCACATTTTGCAGTGGTAAAGTGTGGTTATATTGCGAACATCAAGAGTTGCTACAACATGGCTAAATGTCTCAATTATTTGGGATGCTGAACTGTCAGATGTTAGGTGAGGTAGAAAGCCACCCTCTATGCTAGTGACTGTCTCCCATCTTGCTTGACAAAATCATCTTTTTTGCTAAGTCACATAGGCTCAGCTCTTTAACAGATCTTTAGAAAGCCACCCTCCGTACTAGTGACTATCTCCCATCTGGCATAACAAAATCATATTTTTTGCTCAGTCACATGGGTTCAGCTCATTAACAGTTCTTTATCCCAAAGAGTATCCCTGCCAGGTAGAAGCTGTATAAATGAGTTTATTCTCATTCCAAGACTTGCATTATATACTTAATAAAAAAGCTATGATACAGTCAGCCAATGATTTGTTGTTTCTCCAGAGGGCTGTCTATCACTGATAGTAGTCATTGGCCAGTGGTGTGAGTTTTGCTTGTCTTCTGACTGGTTTCTAGTAATGCAGTGCTGGCACATTGAATTAAGAACTGTCTTGTTTTGCCGAAGTCAGTGCTACATGCCTCGGTCTGGTTGATCTCCCCTAGCTGATCAATTTGCCATTAGTTCACATATTTCACAGAACTTTCAGCAGTTGCAATAAAAAAGCTCAGCCTGAAATGTAAGATAGTTTGTCTGTCCCTCGAAGTGAACCCCCACAAACCATTTTTTGGTAGATCACCCTACCTGTAAGTTCTAGAACCCATGCCCCCCAGGAGACATGAGGGGTGCTGATTGTGTCAAACATTGTTTAGTCAAGACCAGTAACATTTGTGCTGATTGAACTCCCTAGCATTGAGAGTCCTGAGAAGGACCAATAACTTATCATCTCCTGGGGTGCTGTATAAGTTATGTCACAAGACTTCTAAACAAATAGCTAAGAGTGGATTGTTTTAAACAAACCGCCTATACTTAATTTGTGCAGTGAAGATGTTCTTAGAATTAGTTGTTTCAGGTAAGAATAATCTACTTCTCCATCCTGCTCTGTCCCCACCACAAGGGAAACACAACACCAACTTATATAAAAATAAACTGTATTGTACGCAACCTTATTAGACCAATCACAACATGTCAGTAATACCCTGCTACACAAGCAGTTGTCAGAACAATACTCAGTTACTGGTACTCTGCAAAACCCAGCAGTAGTCACATGAAATACATAGGCTACCGGTTATTCTGCAACATAAGCAGTAGTCAGAAAAACAATATCACTAGGAGTGCACATATCATGAAAAAAACGTCACCTATGAGGTCAAGCAGTATCATGAATGTACATGGTAGATATCATATTGCACCAATATTACTATAACATCAGGGCTGCACATATCATGGAAAACACATTACCAACAAGGTCTAAACAGTATTATGAAATGTACAGTGAGCATTATATTGCACAAAATGTCATCAAATCATCAGGAATGCCAAGAACCGTGAAGCATTCCTTGCCTGCTCGCTGGCCAAGTCCCTGGGGCCACATAGAGGGACTCCCACGCTACCTTAGTGCTAAGGCTGCTCTCAAAACTGGCTTTGAGGGAATAGTTTTTCTCCCACCCAGCAAGCCATCTTACCAAGAGCAAGGGAGGGGGCAGAACACACCCCCTACTTTCCTATAGGGGGACCTCTTATCGCAAGGAATAAATGCCAAAAAGTGGTGCAAATTGCCCTTTTAGTCCCCAGAGGCCACAACCACCTCTCGCGGGGGCAGGAAAAACCCACAGGATTTGGTAATGTTTGGAGCATTCCTGCTCTTCTCTCAGCGACCGGGAAGAGGGACTTAACCTCTCCTCCCCGCGACTTGCGCTTGGGGTGCCCCTTCCTTGACTGGTGGCACCATGAACAATCTCTCTACTGGGCATGGGCTCCGTTGAGGCTTCCTCACTGCCCGGTGAGAGGAGAGAGGCTCATGCAGCCTCTCGGGCCTTGGGGGGCCACGAGTCTCCTACCCAAGTGCTACACCTGCATCTTGGGCCGTGGGGTGACATTAGTAGCAGGAGTGACCTCCAATTAGGTTTTCTTCACTTCTGCGGTCACTGCTCTTCACCAGCACTCGTCCACACCTGATCTGGTGTGCGAGTGTGCCTGAAGTGTCCGTCCTGGGCCGCTGCCGTGATTCTGACCAAGGTTGGTGCCTCTCTGTGCCCCAGGGACAGTCTTCACAGCACTCCTTGCCTCGGGCACTCCATGAAGTGGGTTTGGATGCGCTAGACTTGCCCGGGTTGCAGTAGTGATTCTTTAGTAATAAAACAGCAGAGTGTCCCCAGATGCGCTCAGTGGCATAAAATGTGCTCAGGCAGCGATTTAGTATTCCCCTATAAAGTGCTCGGAACATGCTATCCAGCAATAACGGAAGTGCTCAGGACACACTTTTCTTCTCCACAATAAAGCGCTCCTCTGGCACTACTTCAGTTCAGAAAATAGGGTGCAGGGAAGCAGAGGACACCCCACCCAGGCCCTGGAGACACTGAAAGGGAGCACAGGGCAGCAGGGCTCAAGCAGACAGGTCAGCACAAAAGTTTGCAAGCAGAGGCAGTTCTTCCTAGTGACCCAGCAGATCACAAATCAGCACAACAGCAGCAGTCGCAGGCGGTTCCTGTTGAGTCCCTCCATCAGCATCCTGTATCCAAGTTAGTAGTCCAAAAGTGTCTCCCTTAAAATGGCGAAAACCCCTGTACCTATACTCAGCTTTGGGCAAGCTTTCAGAAAGAGGGGGAGTTCCAATTGGTTCTAAGAGTGTCTCCTCTTTTCTCCAGCGCAGGCTCCAGACATCAGTGGGGGGTAAGTGAGCCCTTTGTGTAAGGCCAGGGTACAGGCTTTATGAATGCAGGTGTGCCCCGCCTCTCCTTCTCTCAGCCCAGGAAGACCATTCAATAATTCAATATGCAGATGCACCTCTGTGACACTTCCATCCTCCATGTGTACAGGCTGTCTGAAAAGTATGCACAAAGCACAGCTGTCACTCTGCCCCAGACGAGGATCGGAGTCAAGCTGCAAAACACCAGAGTCATAGGCACAGAGAAATGCTCACTTTCGAGGAGTAGTATTTCTATAACGGTAATAAAAAATCCACCTATACCAGTAAGCAGCATTTCTCACTACCATTACAACCATACCAAACATGCCTACGCTACCCCTCATAGACCAGACAATATCCCCTAGACATAAACCAGGGCATTTCCAATGCAATCCTATGAGCAAGGCAGCACTCACAGCAGTGAGAACCCAACTAGGCTGTTTGTCACTACCAGGACAGGCCACGCAACGAGGCACATATCCGGACTTCTACATACATCGCACCCTACCCAAAGGGCTAGTTAGAGCCTACCTTAGGGGTGACTTACATGTAGTAAAAGGGGAGTTCCAAGCCTGGCAAGTAAATTTAGATGCCAGGTCCTGTGGCAGGAAACTGTGAATGCAGGCCCTGCACTAGCAGGCCTGAGACAGGTTTGAAATGCTACTTCTGTGGGTGGCACAAGCTGTGCTGCTGGCCCACTAGTAGCATTTAAACAACAGGCCCTGGGTATAGAGATGCCACTGTACAAGGGACTTACATGTAAATTAAATGTATCAATTAGGTGTAAGCCAATCATACCAACTTTAGAAGGGAGAACGAGCACTTTAGCACTGATCAGCAGTGATAAAGTGCTCAGAGTCCTAGAGCCAACAACAAGAGGTCATAAAAAATAGGAGGAGGAAGGCAAAAGGTTTGGGGATGACCCTGCAAAAAGGGCCAGGTCCAACAACTCCAATAGAGACTTACTCATTTTTTCAGATTTTTTTATTGCTCATTTTCTATGTTTACCTAAAATAAAGTTTAAAAGGAACCTCAAGGTTGAATTCTAAGGTAATAAACCTACATTTAAGGTTGGCTGGTTGGATATATTTGATTCTTTATGACTTAGCATTGCTTCATTTTATTGAATACTGTTTAGTAATACATTACTATTATAATTAAACGTAATATTATTATTCTGTAAAGGTTGTTGAATTGCGTTTTCTAAATGGATGTATGTTGGTATGTTATATTTAAATAGCACAGTACCCAGTCACAGCATTGGAGCACTGTCTGGGTGGAATGCAAGTGGTACAAACAGAAGAAATTTCCAGTTATAGGGAGGCTTGCGAGTTCAAAGGGTTCAAGGGGATGTTCTTCATTGTTGAGATGTAATGCTCTTTGGAGACGTTTGTGAATTGATGGAAGGTTGGTGTTGCCTGACAGAGACAGTCTTGTTTTTCCACATCCTGGGAGCATACATAAAGAAGACCTGTTTTCACTTTTTTCTATTTTGCACTTCTTTATTTCGAATCTAATGGCATTCTGGATATGGGGGTATCAAGAGCCACCAAAGATGTGAATTTTTCAGGCAGAGGGGTAGTGGTGTCAGTTTTGAAAATTTTGTAGATAATGCCACTAGTATTAAACACGGGTCAGATGCTAATGGAATTCAATGGAGTTCCAAAATGGGAAAGGTGATGTGTTTATATTTTTCAGGGCCTGGATAGAATATTGTAGTGGCCAGAATGTCTATCAGTGGTGCCAGTGTAGTTGTGTGAAATAAGTTGTCTGGCCATAGCCATCATCCACATATGAGAATTTGGGGACTTGGATGCCAGATCTGAAGCAGTTTGATTGAATATTTTTTGGTAGTGAGAACTGGAAACATGCCTAACATTTATTGACCTGGTACTGGCTGTTGGTTGGTTGCTTAATCTGTTCAATCTCTGGTTGTTGAGCAATGTTTGAACTAGCTGTTGTTTCTTGTTGAGTACAAGGAGTAATTTGGTTTTGGTAGGTTTGAGAGGTTGTAATCAATATCACAGCTGAAATAACAACATTCAGCGATATCCTGAATATAATTTTGAATACCAAATTGAATACCAAATATAATAATGAATACCAAGTATTGCCGGGTAAGTGTAGATTTAGTTATTAACACCATTGAAGCAGTATATTGGAATGAATATTATGGTCATGATATAGACTGCAGTATTGTGGCACAACATTTGAATTTCAGGTGGTTATCTCTATTGCTGTCTCTTTTTCTAATAAAACTTTGCATTAATGAAAAGGTAAGCTCTAGCTAATTTAGCAATTGTGGGTTGCATAATCCGATGTTTGCTGCCAATTTACAGTATCACATGTACCATCTTGAATTTTCATTTATTAGTACAATAGTCTTGAATGTGCTTTCAAAGACAAGACAATGATCATCACAAGAATATTAAAATGTTGCTTCAGTAGAAATGTAGAAGTTTTAAAGGTTTCACCTAGCTGTCTTAGAAGAATCACATAAACTGTAACAATATTTGTTCTAGTACAAGTGGCGTCTGTGAGAAGCCTTGTGTTTTAGAAAACACAGTGCCAATGTGTGGTAGAAAATCTCTTATCATGCAGTATCTAATAATTCAAAGAAACATCTTTAATGCAAATAATTATTGTGAAAGATTTTTAAAAAGTATGGAATTTATGTGTGAAAGGTAAGTGTTAGGAATTGAAACACTGATGAAGTGCTGAGTTGATCCAATCATCAAACACCACTGATAATAATTACTGGTTTCAAGGTTTCTTGTTTCTTGATCCTCTTCTTTTTTTCTTTATTTTGTGCACATGAAGTATATTCTACTGGTTTCAATGAAAAAAGAATACTCAAAACCTCTGGGGCAGGGTTACATATGCTGTGCTGCACGAGTAACTGAGCAATTCTACACTAGTGAATACTAGCGAACAAGCAATTTTACACTACTGAACAAACAATTTTCTGAAGAGTGAGTCTGAAGGTCCTATTTTTATACCTGGTGCCCTCTTTGAAGTCAGAGAAGCATCAGCATTTTTCCCTTTCAGAAGTGTCCAGAATTTCCAGTCTCCCTGCCCTAGTCACAGCCTGTCTGGGGACTCAATAGACCAGTGTGAAGTCCTTTCTGTGTGAGATAGGCTAGTCCCCTTGAAGTGTAAGTGTGGTAGGTGGCAGCTCCACCCCCCATCAAGCCTGGATGGCCCACACTGCCAACATCTACACCTCTAATGTGATACTCTCTGGGAGGAATACACAAAGGGCAACTGCCAACTACACCTAGTCATGTGATCCAGGACAAGGCTGTAGGCACTAAATGGTTAGGACAAGAAAATGCTAACTTTCTAAAAGTGGCATTTTCAGAATTGTGACTTTAAATCTGACCTCACCATTAAAGAGTGCTTTAAATTACAATCCCTCAGTCACCAAACATGACATTCCCACCAGCTCCCACATAAAGGTAATTACGTATTAAATGTATTAAGGTAATCCAATTTTATCCCATGGGAGACGTATGCTTTGCATTAGTGAAAAACATATTTAGGAGTTTTTCACTACCAGAACATGTAAGACTTAACAGTACATGTCCAATACAATGCATCCTGCCCTATGGGCTGTTTAGAGGTTACATTGGGTTAAATATACATTAAAAAGGACAGTTTAGGCTTGGAAATGGTTTTATTTTGCCAGGTCAAAATGTCAGTTTAGAACTGCACACACTGGCTGCATGGCAGGCCCTAGGTATGTTTTAAAAGTCTACTTAATTGCGTGGCACAACAGTGCTATCGACCCACTGGTAGCATTTAATTTACAGGCCCTGGTACCTTGAGATCCAATTTACTATGGACTTACAATGAAATGGCCAATGAGGTGTAAGCCAAATTCACCATGTTTAAATGAGAGAGCATTTTAGCAATAGTTAACAGTGATAAAGTGTACAGAGTCCTAAGGCCAACAAATGCAAATTCAGCAAAACAATAGAAGTGAAGACAAAGGGCTCGATTATGAGTCTAGTGGTCCTAACACCACCAGACTTGTGGTGATGGTCTGACGGCCTCACTCCAGGTGGTCCGACCACCACATTTATGACCCCGTCAGTCAGACTGCCAGGGGACCACCATCCCCGCCTGGAAAATTCTTCACAATGGGGTGACTGCTGTTGGAGTTGTAACCAGCCAGGGCGGCCCTGAACTAAGCGCTGCCTGGCTGATTACAATCCCACTTTCCGCCAGCCTATTCATGGTGGGGACCCTACCATGAAAAGGCTGGTGGAACGCCAGTGCCGTGGGCCACAGGGGGCCACTGCACTGCCCATGGCATAGGTAGTGCACTAGTCTCCCTGCTCAGCACCATGGGAATGCGCAGTGTCTGCTATGCAGATAGTGCGCATTCAAGTGGTGCTGGGGGGGGGGCCATGTGCAACGGCATTGACCCCGGCTCCATGTGGAGCCGAGACCAATGCCACCACACAGTTTCCACTGGGCTGACTGGTCAGCCCAGTGGAAACAGTCTAACAGGTCTGGTGGGAAGACTGCCAGCTCTGCTGTGGTCTCCTCTTCTCGAGTCTGGCGCTCAGTTTTGCCAACCCCCAGACTCATAACGAGGCCTAATATATTTGTGGGAAGACACCCTAAGGCTGAGAGGTCTAACAGAGATCAACATTGCATTTTCACATAATAATTGTAAGACTCTTAAAGACCACATAATTTTAAGCTATAATCCTTCTCCCGGCCTAATAGCTAAGGCTCTTTAATCTCCATCATAACATTTGTATTTTCAAAGGGGCAAATACAAGTGTGTGTATTGGTGTTTTCTCTACAACCAATACAACCAGCATAAAGTTCAATAAAGTACACTTCAACATCTTATTCAACTTTGTAACCTTTTTCCTCTGTAACAAATCTGTCAAAACACTCTCTCTGAGTATCTACTCCAGTAGATATTGGAAGGAGTAGCTCAGTTTTTAAGCTGTGTTTTAACCATTAAGTTTGGTTCTCCTCCAGTGTTGGACTGGGGAAGAAAATAGGTTCGGGCACCAAATTAAAAGTGGCCCTCACAGTGAATTAAACAGCTAAAAAAGTGGTCAATGTTAGAAAATTGTGGCACTTTTGAACTTGTAACGAAACAATGTTTAAGTGTTTTAGAAGGTATGGACGACTGCATAGATATGAGTTTATTGCAGGCAGTGTTTGACTTAATATCTGGGAATTTAACAGTGTAAACCAGTCCAAACTGACCATTAAACTGACCTACAAATACCAAAAAAGCTGGCCCAAATACTCACCAGTCAGAATAGCTTATCAAGTATTGCTTGATTGCCCTACATGCCATTCTGACCCTACTCTCTCCCCAGTTATTATAAAGGATGTCTCTGGAGACTTAATTGTGCAGTCTGTGTGTATGAGAGCATGAAACTGTTAGTGGATTTCTATTTTCTTCAACTGCTTAGATTTCCCCTTCTAAATTTCTGTAATCTACTGTTTGGAACATCACATATTGAACTACAGGCAGGCTTTTAAATGAAGTTCTAAAGTCTTTACATTTTTTTGAGAAAGCACCAAAATTCTGGGGACACTCAGTTTTCCCTCATTCCATTTTTGGCAATGTGAGTGCAATGCAATTTGTGAACTTCTGAAAATCTTTGAACATCTAACAATATGGTCTGAGGGGGGGATTTCCTTTACGGACTAGGTGGTCTCACACACTATATAGTGTCATGCTTCATCATATGACCACCTAGCCCCACCCGGGTAGGACAGTGCCACCCGGGCGGACTCAACCTCACTGTTAAAGGAACAGGAGGGAGTGCGTAAATTAGTTTAATTTCTAGAAAATTGGATCCAGCTATGCTAGGGAAATAAAAACACCTACTCAGATACCCGGGTAAGTTTAATAGAGGGTTCTGTGTGGTGTGATTAAAAAGGAATGGGGAACCGGTGTGAGAGCAATGACTCACAAGGTCACCTATCTAAAAGGAGTAGCCGACATGTTTCTGCCCTTGTAATTGAGCTATGGAGGGTCTCTGGGCATTCATCAGGGCGTTGGATCCCTGTTGCATATGCTTCTTAAGCGCTGCAGAAATAATCACACTTGAAAAGGGGAAGGGCCCACCTTAACCAAGGGATTACCTGGGGAGGACCTATAGTAAATAGGATAAAAACAGACCAAAAATAGATAGTGAAACGATAAAACACAGCAAACCACTACACACGTGACATAATTCATGCAGGCCGCAGGAGTACTGGTTGCAAATTATAAATCGCAGTTGCATCAATGTTAGCTATGCAAGGCGCACAATAGGTAAGGGAAGACAATTTCTTACCCTAACACTTGAGGCTAGTGGCCTCTGGTATCCTGGAGAGGGAGCGTCCCCTTATAGTCAGACTCTAGGGTTCGAGGGAAAAGGCAGAAGGGAAGAATAACAATGAAAGTAGTTGGAGAAATACAGAGGAGGAGAAAAGGGGGAACTCAAGTGAGTGGAATGGAACGGGAGGGAAATAAGAGGGAGAAAACATGCTGGAGGGAGGAAAAGGTAGAAAACAAGAAGAAAAAGGGGGGGTAAAAATAACAGAAATCAGAAATCAGAAAAGGAGGTGAAGATAAGTCAAGATAGTGGGGGAAGTAGTGGGAAAAATGGGAAAGAGGGGAAAAAAAGGGGGGGGCGGATAAAAGGGAGAGAAGGAAGAAAAGGAAGTAGAAAGAAAAAGAAAGAGAAAAATAGAGAGATAGATAGAGAACAAAATGGGAGAGCAGAGGTCTCTTATCTGTGAATCCAACGTTGGCTGACTCACTGCATCAAAGGTGGGCGCTCTCTGTGCGCCTATACCGACCTCTCCTTCAGGACCGCTTGAATGAAGTGGCCTGGTTGCGAGTGGTAGATATAGTGGACTTAATTAGGATAGAATGCAGCTGCTGATAATCACCGTCGCGGCCCGGGGTGGGCGGAAACGGAAGTGCTGCGTGCTCCCTTCGTTTGAAGTTATCGGCCCGAAGTGGATCGGCCAAAGCCCGGTAATGCTGGGGGCCGGAAGTAGCAATGAGCGCTGGTGGAGCGCCATGAAGAGACACTGCCCCAGCGTTATGGTCCATAGGGTCTCGGCTAGGCCGCCGCGCTGGGCGGCCGAGACTCAAGGAGACCCCTTGTGCCTGACGGTGACGCTTGTACCGCGATTGTTGCCGGGAAACATAGTTTCCCGGCAGCACTGTTGGCTGCCTTGCGGTGTGTCGCTGGGAAACGTAGTTTCCCGGCGGCACAGCGGGCTGCCTGTAGGTAAATAAACCGGAAGGGGGAGCGGGGGCGGGGGGGAGGGGAGGAGGGGGAAAAAAAGGGAGGGGGGGAAGGGAAAAGGAAAAAGGAAAAAAGGGGGGAAGGGGGGAAAAAGCACAGAAAAAAAGAAAGAAAAGGGGCATAAGGGAGAGGAAAAGAGGGAAAGAGGAAAACCAAGGAAGGGGGATAAAAAGGGGAGGGGGAAGGGGGAAAGGGAGGTGGGGCAGGTGGGAGGGAGGGGTGGGTAATGGAGGAAGATGGAGTGGGGGGGGATGGGAGAGAGAAAGGGTGTTAATAGCTTGTGGTCTAGTGTCACAATTGATACACTATTGACCTACTTACGTTACAAGAACCCCCGTACTCTCATTTGTGATTTAGAATTGTGTTTCTTTGGGAGTACGGCGTGTGTTCCTCTTGCTCCCATTTACTCTCCCTTTGTGTAATGTCATCTAACAATATGCTCTGCCAGCAAATCTACATCTTATCCAGGAAGAAAGGGTTCGGTCAACCACCTGCATCCAAAACAGACACATTCAGAATAGGGCAGGCCTCTTTCTGTGTAGAAATCTTAGCCTGTGGGAATCAGGAATTCCTGGCTCAGGTGTGAGATTCTGAGATCTCAAAAACAAGAATACAGGGCTCTCTGGTTCACTTGAAAATAGGTTTCTCTGTTGACTACCTGGGTTCTAGAGTCAGAAAATGCAACAGAAAAACCTATGAAACATTACTGGTTAGTATGTGTGAGAGAAAAAGCTTTTAAAAAAAGCACATACCATGCCTGATTGGGCTACGAGATAAGCATGCAAAGTCAGACCAGTCCAGAAGGCACCAAGGTCCAAAGGCAGCATAAGTTCTGTGCATAAGGGAAGACAATATCTAGATTGTGTGAAGTAAATTTGAGAGTGGGACTTCACAGCAATACTTTCTTTGGAAAAACTGTATCCAGTATCTGGCTAAGGAGCAATTAAGTGCAGCTCAGACCAGTAAAGTAGCAAGGATGCCATGGGCCCTTGGCTGCTGTTGGGGGTACTAGAAAACAGCAGTTATCAGGGTTCAGTGGCCCCACACAGGGGTCCAGGCACCTGCTACGGCACTGGTAGCTGCACCCCTGATGCAGACAGGATTTCCCACATTGGGAATCTGTTTTAAGTGGGTTTGCAAACATTCAAATCACTCTGTTGTTTCAGAACATATTTCTGAAAAGGTGAATTACACTGCTGGCAAAATGTCCCTTTTAAAATTAAAGGTGCAAGGTCAACAACAGCAGTAAGAGGTTTCTTTTTTTTAATCAGGCTTCTCAAGTGGCTTTTGCCACATCTTTCTTTACAGAATAAAAGCCATTTGCCTTAATTAATTCCCATTTGAGTTATGATAATGTAGATTTCATTTTTTAATGTTACTGATAGTACCTCAAATAAATCATTATTTTTGGGGATGTCTCTTGGTCTGTGTTTCAACATTTTATTGCAAACATTTTAAGGAACTGCTCCCCTCTCTTCTGAAGAAGAGTGTTTTTACCTGCATTCCAATCCACTCTTGCTCTATAGCCCCATCAACTCTCTCACAATTCTTCCTCTCATTAATGCTCTGAATCCTTCCATCACTCTTTTTCTAGACACTTCCAAATCCAGTTCCTGATAGTGAGTCCATGTCATTACTTGATAATGGGGCTAAGGTATAAATATTAAATGTTAACCATTTAGTAGCTGAAATATCTTTTCAAATAAACACATTTGACATTGTTAGCAAAGTTACTGGCAGTAAAATCACATTGACAATAGGCAGTTGTAAAATAATCAGTACCACCTACACCACCAATGTATAACTTTGCTGGTGGTGATGGTGCCAGTGGTGTGCTTCCTCCAAAGCCAACGGTTGTGCTAGTTCGACTGGCAATTAATCATGCTGAAATTGACTGCCTTTTTGTCACAGAGTAGCACTAATGTGAGCAGGACAGTAGTAACATCTATGTTGCCAGATGCTACAAATTCAGCCTACATGTCACAAGGTGGTGGGAGGAGTCAATACAAGGTTATAGTAAACAAAACTTATAAAACAATAGAGAATAATGAATTACAGCCAATACCTCTCCATCCACCGTTACTAGAGTCAAGCTCATTTGAGTGAATATGCCAAAGCTTTATCAAGCACTGTTAGAAATGGCGTCTTTGGTTGGCAGTCAGGTTAACCCCTGTCCAAGCAAGGACCCTCACTCTAATCAAGGTAAAAGAGAATCACCCTCAGCTAACCCCTGCTTACCCCCTTGGTAGCTAGGCACGAGCAGTAGGCTTAACTTCAGAGTGCTAGGTGTAAAGTATTTGTACCAACACACACAGTAACTCAATGCAAACACTGCAAAATGACACACCAGTTCATTCACTCAGGTGTAAGTGACCACTCCTCCCCTCCCTCCTAGCACAGATGGCTCATCGGGATATGCAGGCTACACCCCAGCTCCCTTTGTGTCACTGTCTAGTGTGAGGTGCAACCAGCCCAACTGTCAAACTGACCCAGACTGTGAATCCACAAACAGGCAAAGTCACAGAATGGTATAAGCAAGAAAATGCTCACTTTCTAAAAGTGGCATTTTCAAACACACAATCTTAAAAGAAACTTTACTAAAAGATGTATTTTTAAGTTGTGAGCTCAGAGACCCCAAACTCCACATGTCCATCCACTCCGAAAGGGAATCTACACTTTAATCATATTTAAAGGTAGCCCCCATGTTAACATTTGAGAGGGTCAGGCCTTGCAACAGTGAAAAATGAATTTAGCAATACTTCACTGTCAGGACATATAAAACACATTACTATATGCCCTACCTTAACCATACACTGCACCCTGCCCTTGGGGCTAGCTAGGGCCTACTTTAGGGGTGTCTGACATGTAAGAAAAGGGAAGGTTTAGGCCTGGTAAGTGGGTACACACTGCAGCGGCAGGTCTGAGACATGATTACGGGGCTACTTATGTGGGTGGCACAACCAGTGCTGCAGGACCACTAGTAGCATTTGATTTACATGCCCTGGACACCTTTAGTGCACTGTACTAGGGACTTATTGAAAATCAAATATGCCAATCCTGGATAAGCCAATTACATACACGTTTTGTAAAGGAGCACTTTCGCACTGGTTAGCAGTGATAAAGTGCCCAGATTAAAAAAAACAGCAAAACCAGAGTCCAGCACACATCATCAACCTGGGAAACAGAGGCAAAAAGTTAAGGGAGACCACGCCAAGGATGAAAAGTCTAACACATGTCCCACCAGGCCCCTCTACGTTCCCTGAGTAGTAACCTCCTGCTAATGAAGGCTATGGGTTGATCTAGGACCTCTTCATTAAGCTGTGAGAGTACTGCTCCAATACCATGCTCTGAGGCGTCTGTTTGCACAACAAACTCCTTGGAGTAGTCAGGTGCCTTCAGCACAGGTGCTGTGCACATGGCAGCCTTCGGGGCATCTAAAGCGTTCTGGCAAGCCTCTGTCTAGATCACCTGTCCTGGGTTGCTTCTTTGAAGTCAACTCAGTCAAGGGGGTAACAATGGCACCATAACCTTTGACAACCCTCCTGTAGTATCCTGTGAGACCAAAGAAGGCTCTCACTTCAGTTTGGGTCTTGGGAGGCTCCCAAGCCAGAATTGTGTCAATCTTAGGCTGTAGGGGTGCCACCTGGCCACTCCCCACCTGATGTCCTAAGTACACCACAGAACCCTGCGCTATTTGGCACTTGCTTGCCTTAATAGTGAGGCCTGCCTTCTGCGGGGCATCTAACACTCTTCAGAGGTGTTGCAGGTGTTCCTCCCATGTGGAACTGAAAACAGCAATATCATCCAGGTAGGCGGCGCTGAACTCATCCAGGCATTCTTCATCCCAAATGGCATCACTTTAAGTTGAAAGTGTCCATCTGGGGTAGAGAATGCTGACCTCTCCTTGACCCCCTCAGTTAAGGCAATCTGCCAGTACCCAGATGTTAAGTCAAACGTACTGAGGTACTTGGCAGCTCCTAACCGGTCAATGAGCTCATCAGCTCGGGGGATGGGGTGAGCGTCAGTCTTGATGACCACATTGAGTCCCCGGTAGTCCAAATAGAACCTGAGTTCCAGAGTGGCACCAGGTGCAGCAGCCTTTGGGACCAATACCACTGGGCTGGCCCAAGGACTGCTGGAGTGCTCAATAACCACTAGGGTAAGCATTTTGGATACTTCATCCTTAATGCATGCCCTCACCCTGTCAGTCACACTGTAAACTTTTTGTTTAATAGGTTTACTGTCCCCAGTGTCCACATCGTGTCTCACTTCCGCCTCAAGGGCTCTGACAGTCCCTGAATCATGCCTTTCAAAGTGCGGTTGAATCTCTCAACCAGACCATTACTTTAAGGGTGTTAAGGTGTGATGAACTTTTAGGTCACCCCAGACACTTTCCACAGAGACTTTAAATACGGGGATATGAAGTTGGTACCCCTATCAGATACCACTTCCTTGGGGAACCCCATGCAGGTAAAAAAAAAACATCAGTGCATGACCCACCACAGGGGTAGTGACTGACCTCAGAGGAATTGCTTCTGGGTACCGGGTGGCATGGTCCACCAAGACCAGGATGAACCTATTGCCCAAGGCAGGTCTTGGGGTCCAGAGGCCCCACAATGTCAATACCTACCCTCTCAAAGGGAGTACTAACCACAGGTAAAGGTTGGAGGGGAGCCTTACATTTCCCCCCACTCTTGGCAATTGCCTGGCAAGTCTGACAAGACCTGCAATGTGCATCTGAGTGCCTGCACATTAGGGGCCAGTAAAAGTGGGTGACAAGCCTCTCAAAGGTCTTGTCCTGCCCCAAATGTCCAGCTAAAGGCACATCATGAGCCAATCCCAGTAGGAAGGCCCTGAAGCACTGGGGTACCACCAGCACACGGCCTGACCCAGGCTCAGGAACCTTAGGCTCGCTATAAAGGAGGTCATCCTCCCAATAAATCAGGTGTGATCCAAGCTCCTTGCCAGCCACCTGGTCTGCAGCCTGCTGCTGCAAACCCTCCAGAGTTGGGCATGACTTCTGTGCTGCACAGAATGCTTCCCTGGTGGGACCCCCTTCCTGCTGCCACTGCGACAGCTCAGGGACCTCCCCCAGTTCAGCCACCTGTTCCCCTGTAGGCTCTGGGGCGTCACCCTCAGGTTCCGCCTCCTCTTGGACCGTGGGAACTTCTGGGGCCAGTTTCCCATGCCCCCTGCTCTTTCTCTTCTTGGCGGTCCCCTGGGCCACTGTTTCAGGCTCCAGGGGCTCTTGACTACCCTGACGGGCTGCCATTGATCAGGTGGATTCGCATACCCACCCAGGCAGAGCCAACATCTCCAAGTGAGACCTGTGTTCCACCTCCTTCCAAGGGGAATCCTCCAGGTCATTGCCTAGAAAACAATCAACAGGCAAGGGTGGACTCACAGCTATATTCAAGGAACCTGAGACCCCTCCCCCATTCAAAGGGAACTTGCGCCACTCTGCAAGGGTGCTCTGAGTTGTCCACTGCAACTACTTGGTGAAGTACACGGGGATCAATCTGCTCTTCAGACACCAGCTGACTCCTCGCTGTAGTCATGCTGGCTCCTGTGTCTCTCAGAGCCTCCACCCTCTGTCCATTAATGGTCACCCACTGCCTGTACTTCTTAGTGTTCTCAGGCACAAGGGTTCTCTGTACCATCTCACTGTTCCCTAGTGAGACAAGGGTCATCTCAGCTGGCTCCCACCCACCTGGAACCAACTCCTCCCCAAGGGCTACACTGGACAAACCCTGGGACGGTGCACCAGTGGGTGCCGGTGTAATTTTGGGGCATTTGGGGTCCCCCCTCACATGACCCACCTGGTCACATGCATAGCATTTATGTGGGGGACAACCTTTCCCTGGCTTTGCTTTTGAGAACCATGGCTTCTTCTCACTGGGTGGTTGGGAATCCTTACCCTGGGAATCATTTTGGGGCCCTTTAGAGAACTCCCCCTGTTTGCCCTTACCCCCTTACTTCTGAGATTGACCTTGCCCACCGTTGCCGTAATCTCCCCCATACCTCTTATGGACCCTGGTGCTCTCCCAGTGGTCCGCTTCCTGTGCAAGCTTCCTGGGATCAGTCAGCTTGCTGTCAATTAGGTGCTGGCGCAGCTCTGGAAAACATAAACTGTACAAGTGCTCCCAAGCAATCACATTGTAAAGCTCCTTATACGTAGTTACCTTACTGCCCTTCACCCAACCATCCAGTGACCTGCAATAAGAATCAACACATTCCAACCATGTTTGTGATTCCTTCTTCTTGTAGGATCTAAACTTATCCTTGTACTGCTCAAGAGTGAGACCATACCTTGTGAGTAGGGCATCCTTCATGCTAGAGTAGGTGAGATTCTGAGCATCCCCTAGGGCTGTCAGTGTATCCCTCCCTTCCCCTCTACCTCAAAGTGCTTCCATAGACCCGCCCCCTAATGAGCTTCAGGGACCAGATTTATATGGAGAGCAGACTCATACCCCTTAAACCACAAGTGTATGTCATCCTCCCTTTTATAATCCTTCACAAGATCTTTAAGAATGTGCACCCCCCTTTCAGGCTGCACTGTGATGTGGCTGCCACCATTCCTGCTAGACTGGTTCCTCTGATCCAGCTCCCTCAAGCTGAGCTCATGAGCCAACAACAACTTTTTCTCTTCCCATCCTCATTTTCTCCAACTCCCTCTGGTGCTCCCTCTCTGCCTGTCTGTCCTGCAATTCTTCAGGGGTCATACCCTTAGATGAGACCTGCCCTGGAGATCCTCCCCCTGGACATAACAGGCCCACCCACAATACCATTGTGTATGGAATGCCCTTCCTCCTTCTCATCCTCCTCATCCTCTGTGTGCTCTTCAGTGCTCTTGGCTGTCACCCATGTCCTCAGAGCCTTTTGCAGCTCCTCCTTCTTGGATGAGCTCTTAAGGGGACAGTCGCAACTTTACAGAACTGCTTTAACTGAGCCTTGGTATAGCCATCCAATTTCTCCAAAAGCAGTTCCAACTGATGCATCTCCAGATTGGGACATGATGAAAAGTCAACAAAAGTGCAAAGTTCCAAAGGCAGAAAATAAGTTCCCAAATGAAGTTCAGAAGTCAACCAAAGATTACCACAACAATGGATGTAGGGAAAAATCCAAGCAAAAGAGAAAAAATCAAAGATCACAATACAAGTAGTATGTGGTCACGTAGTGGTCTGCACTCAAAACAGTAGCGTACACTTAATTACTGTATGTCAAGTACAAATACAAGTCCAATCCCAGCTGCTGATCACCAATGTTAGAAATGGGGAATTTGTTAGGCAGTCAGGTTACCCCCTGTCCAAGGAAGGACCCTCACTCTAGTAGTCAGGGTAAAAGAGAATCACCCTCAGCTAACCCCTGCTTACCACCTTGGTAGCTTGGCACGAGCAGTAGGCTTAACTTCAGAGTGCTAGGTGTAAAGTATTTGAACCAACACACACAGTAGCTTAATGAAAACACTGCAAAAGGACACAACACCAGTTTAGAAAAATGAAAAATATTTATCTAAACAAAACAAGATCAAAACCACAAAAATCCACAATACACAAGTCAAGTTATCAATTAAAAAGCAAAAAGAGTCTTCATGTAGTTTTAAACACACACTAACACTGTTAGGTGGTCATTCCAACCCTGGCGGTCCATGACCGCCGGGTTGGAGGACCGCGGGAGCACCGCCGACAGGCCGGCGGTGCTCCAATGGGCATTCCGACCGCGGCGGTAAAGCCGCGGTCGGACCGGCAACACTGGCGGGCTCCCGCCAGTGTACCGCCGCCCATTGGAATCCTCCAAGGCGGCGCAGCTGGCTGCGCCGCCGAGGGGATTCCGACCCCCCCCTACCGCCATCCAGTTCCCGGCGGTTCTCCCGCCGGGAACCGGATGGCGGTAGGGGGGGTCGTGGGCCCCTGGGGGCCCCTGCAGTGCCCATGCCACTGGCATGGGCACTGCAGGGGCCCCCGTAAGAGGGCCCCTAAATGTATTTCACTGTCTGCTGCACAGACAGTGAAATACGCGACAGGTGCAACTGCACCCGTCGCACAGCTTCCACTCCGCCGGCTCGTTTCCGAGCCGGCTTCATCGTGGAAGCCTCTTTCCCGCTGGGCGGGCGGGCGGCCTGAAGGCGGCCGCCCGCCAGCCCATCGGGAAAGTCAGAATTACCGCCGCGGTCTTTCGACCGCGGAACGGTAACCTGACGGTGGGACTTTGGCGGGAGGCCTCCGCCGCCCGCCAAGGTCCGAATGAGGGCCTTAGTGTGAAAATGTACCTTGGGCGCATCAAAAATAAACCCGCTTGGGTGAGTGTGTGTCAAAAAGGGCTTGCGATGCGTTGCTTTCACTCACAAGTGAGACCTTGGACGTTTCTCCTTTTGTCGGGTCGGGTGCCGTATCTTCTCTCCGTGGGGGAGCGATGTGTCGATCCAGTCAGCACTCTCGGGTCCAGGCAGGCTTTGTGTTGTTTTTATACAGCCAGCGGTGTTTGCGTCGGAAATCCAGCAGCACAAAGATCGGAAAACCATGCAGCGCGGGTTGCGATCTCCCAGCCTCCGTCAGCAATGCTGTTCTTCCTTTCTCCAGCTCCGTGCATCGATTCTTCAGTCACACTGCAAGCAAGTGCCGATTTTCAGCCGTGAAGCCGGCAGTGCGTCCATTTTTCAGCCGCAGATCAGAGTTGCGTCGATCTTTTCCCCACACGGCGTTCTGTGCGTGGATTTCTTCCTCTTAGGCTGCCATTTTCTCCTTTTAGGGTCACAGGAGCTGGATGGGCACCACAGGACAGAATAGGAGTCTCTTCAGAGACTCCAGTTGCTGCATAGAGAAGTCTTTGCTGTCCCTGAGCCTTCAAACATCAGAAGGCAAGCTCTAAATCAAGCCCTTGGAGATCTTCACAAGATGGAAGGCACACAAAGTCCAGTCTTTGCCCTCTTACTCTGGAAAAAGCAGTAACTGCAGGATAGCTCCACAAAGCACAGTCACAGGCCGGGCAGCTCTTCTTCCTCAGCTCTTCAGCTCTTCTTCAGGCAGAGGTTCCTCTTGGTTTCCAGAAGTGTTCCAAAGTCTGTGGTTTTGGGTGCCCTTCTTATACCCAAACTCTCTTGATTGTGAAATGCTGCCTTGCCAGGCCAGGCCCCAGACACTCGCCAGGGGGATGGAGACTGCATTGTGTGAGGGCAGACACAACCCTTTCAGGTAGGTGTAAGTGACCACTCCTCCCATCCCTCCTAGCACAGATGGCTCATCAGGATATGCAGGCTACACCGCAGATCCCTTTGTGTCACTGTCTAGTGTGAGGTGCAACCAGCCCAACTGTCAAACTGACCCAGGCAGGGAATCCACAAACAGGCAGAGTCACAGAATGGTATAAGCAACAAAATGCTCACTTTCTAAAAGTGGCATTTTCAAACACACAATCTTAAAAGAAACTTTACTAAAAGATGTATTTTTAAATTGTGAGCTCAGAGACCCCAAACTACACATGTCCATCCACTCCCAACGGGAATCTACAGTTTAATCATATTTAAAGGTAGCCCCCATATTAACCTTTGAGAGGGACAGGCCTTGCAACAGTGAAAAACAAATTTAGCAATACTTCACTGTCAGGACATATAAAACACATTACTATATGCCCTACCTTAACCATACACCGCACCCTGCCCTTTGGGCTACCTAGGGCCTACCTTAGAGGTGTCTGACATGTAAGAAAAGGGATGGTTTAGGCCTGGCAAGTGGTTACAATTGCCAAGTCGAATTTACAGTTAAAACTGTAAACACAGACACTGCAGTGGCATGTCTGATATAATTACAGAGCTACTTATGTGGGTGGCACAACCAGTGCTGCAGGCCTAGTATTAGCATTTGATTTACAGGCCCTGGGCACCTTTAGTGCACTGTACTTGGGACTTACTAATACATCAAATATGCCAATACTGGATAAGCCAATTACATACACATTTTGTAAAGGATCACTTGCACTTTAGCACTGGTTAGCAGTGGTAAAGTGCCCAGAGTAACAAAAACAGCAAAATCAGAGTCCAGCACAAATCAACAACCTGGGAAACAGAAGTAAAAGTTAAGGGAGACCAAGCCAAGGATGAAAAGTCTAACAAGCACCTTGCAAATTAATGGCAAAGACCATGTACAATAGGACAAAAGAATATCCCAACAACTGGGAAGTTTTCCAATGCAAGGTTTTGATTGGCCTTTATACATAAGTTGTCTGTCACTTATATGCTTGAAGTGCAAACCGTCCTTTTAAGGATACTTACTGGTGTACCAATTATGTTGCAAATGTCCCATGCATCCCCTACTATTCATTTAAGTTGTCCTCATATACAAGTAAAGGGTGAATTGAGGTGTCATAGGCCAACAATAAGCAACATTAAAACAATACTGGTGGCCTCTTTATCTGTTTTTCATTCTGTTAGTGTCTATCCCTAGGGAAAAAAGCATATGGCCTCATATCACATTTAACACCCCTCCATCCTTCAGAATGCCTGGTTTAGATGGCCCACAAATAACATGTCTATAGTAGATGCTTTCAGAATGTTCCAGGAATTTGGCTACAAGGGAGGTGCTGTTGTGCCTAGATGAATGTGGGAGGCAGGAGATGTAGTCCAATGCTGAATTGTTGCTTCCTAGTTCTGGGTTCAAAACTGGAGGCATTAGTGGATTGTAAGCAAATTAATTTAACCCTGTGTATTTCAATAAATACATATTCACAAAGACAAAGATCTCCATGGATTGCAGTCAAATAGGGTACAAATCACAAATTCCAGGTATCACTTCCTCATCTCCGTATGTGTCTCAACTTGACACGTCTCACACTATTCGTTTTTTTTATATGCACCACAACATTTAAGAAGTGGCTGTAATAAAATTGTGTTCACTAACAACCACTCTAGTGCTCATTTGAGCTGGATTTCTCTTCTATGAAATACCGAAATGAAATAGAATTGGAGAACCACGGAGGATATATTGGCATATTGAGGTGGAACCGCCTATGATTTCTGTCATGAATGTGTATTGGTATGTCAGAAACCTGGCAGAAGTGCGATGACTAATTTGACGATGATTTTGACGTGAGGTGCACATTTGTTGATGATATTTTGTGTGATATTCAAAACATAGACCAATATTCTGCTGCTTGGGATGCCTGGTGCGTGATTTATGATAATGCTTTGTGTAATTTGGGTTAATGAGTCTTTGAAAATGTTATACATAATGCAGGGTGCATAGTTATTGAATACCCAGAAAGGGTCCTCTGGGCAAGTAACGAGGATTGTGGTATTAAAGATAGTAGATGCTTGTACTTTGCTTTTCCGTTTTTGCTGCTCAAGTAGAAGTCGTCACTAACCTGATTTAAATTTGTGGACATACTCTTTGTGATGTTATTTGTGGTTGTAAGTTTGTGTATGTTGCTGGCATTCTCAGTGCTCAAGTCGCTTCCTATATTTTAACATGTCATTTTATTTAGTTCAAAACCTTGGTTATTAAATTAGCTAAGCGATTTCTTTTGGGACTATAGTATTGTTTACCTGTTGCAAATAATGGTCTTTTAGTCACTTTGAACTATATATTTTGAAGTTTCAGATGGCGTGTTTTGTTTGTTTCTATTGCTTTGGTATGTTCTCATCTTCACAGCACTTTGTGAAGGTTTTAGTTTAAAGTATACTGTTCTGTCTGACCTTTATTGAAGGGCATTGGTGTAGATGTTGTGCAATCAGGAAGTGGGCAGGGGCGCATGTGTTTGGTAGGCATCGAATTTAGCTGGGCATTGGTAGGAAACAATATTTTCCAGGATTTTTTTCTTGTTAGCTCTGTAACCTAGTACATTTTCAGACTGGAAGGTACACAGCTTCCAAAGACACATCAATATCTGTGAAAGTGTGCTAATGCCAGAGGGCTTAAACATTTATTAAAGTTTACAAATATTGCATTTGCTTGCTAGCATACTGTGATAAAAGTGTCAGTCATCCATAAAAAGAGAACTCGGGATACCTCTCGAAGGAACCTAACCAATTTTTCTGCATCTAATTGTAATAGGGTAGAGAATTGTGAATGTCAGAAAGTCTGTGTAGGAACAGCGAATTAAGTAGACATCCTAAGACAGCATACTTTTTTTGTAACCGAGGACCACTGCGTTTTCTATATTTTATTTGCCCACCGTTTTAAACTGTGATGAGACTGATTCTTAACAATCAGGCTGTAAATTAACCATTTTAATTGAAAATAGAGCTATTTTTCACCACACCACAGACTGAATGTCATTTGTTATAATCCACACCAGCAACTGAATATGGCATAGATAAAGTGAATTGCTGTACATTGCCAAACACATGGTTTCCAATACGCCTCGCCAATACTGTATGTATCTCTCAGTTTCACAACTTCAGCAGTTTTCATCGTTGTTATTATCCTGGAAAGTTTAATTTCTTAGGAATAGGATTTTTGACACAAAGTGAGTCGAAGAATGATTAATTTCAATTCATCTCCCCATTGCTCACAAATGTCCCTTGGTGAAATATGATTTAATGGGAAGGACCTTCCTTGACTGTTTCATAGTCTGATGAGCGAAAACATGTTAACAAACTGAAAATAGGGGCAATCGTTTGTGCATTATGTGCAGTGTCGCTGATGCACAGGCGTGTAAGGCGTGTTAGGACGGTTTTTTACTATACAAAGAGGGAAGCTTCCTTGTTTACAAGCGGATTCACGGCACCGGGATAGCCAAATGAAGTTGCTGTCCAGAAATGCCAAGTTCCCTTTCATTAGAACATGGTTTCCAAGTCTCACTAGAGAAGGCCATCGACCATAGAGAGTAATATGTATCACAATCAAAGGTGCTATTTGCGCTAGATCAAAATATTGAATGGACATGGTGGCGCAAGTGTCACAGTAAACAACGAGCAAGTAGCATTAACATCAGAACTCGAGGGCATATTAACAATGCCCCTGTGGCACACTAATGCCCCTGGAGCGTCACTTTCATGAATCTCTGGTGGCACAGTGCGCCAGCACATATTTACAAGGCCCTCTTGTGTGGCTTTTCATGACCTTGAAAATATGGCCCTCTTTAATGCATAACTGCATGTATGGGGTGTTCCATGGGTGTTGTAGTGGGTGTTCCCATGCAACATCCATGGAATCTGATGCATTCCCAGATGAACAAGGTTGGGAATGCTTCAGATTCCTATACCACTCCAGGGGTGGCATAAAAGTGGCACAACGAGAAGAAATACCTTTATTTCTCTTTTTTTTCCTCTTACTATGTGTTCTGCATTCTACAGCACGCATAGAAGAAAGAAAAGCTCATAAATTTGTGTTTATGTGCTGGAAGGTGTTCCTTCCTATACATAAACAATCATCCCTGCAACACAAGCTCCCCTGCACCATGGTGCAAGGGTGTCTGCATTGGTGCTAGGCAGACATTTGTGCGCCGGTGCAGACAAAAGTACAGGGATGTGTTGTATTGCTGTAAATACGATGCATCTCTACACTTTCCTAATGATGAAGCGCAGCAAGCTGACTTGCGGTGCCACACTGTGTAGTTTTTTTATAAATATGGGCCTTCGTTTTTGCACAAAGCTCTGTAATATACGTCTGTGCTGCAATATGCACCAGGTGCAAATAGCTCTTCTTATAAATTATTTTAAAAAATGAAAGAAAGTATGCAAAATGCCCAAAGTTGTTCACATTTCCAAACCATGATCAAAGCTTGTGAAGTTGGGCTACAAATGATAAATCTGATTTGAAAAGTCAAAAGAGGTGGAGTACAAGAACAGTTACTGCTGGGGTTGGGAGCCATATGACTTTAATAATTACACATTTAGTCATTTGTCCTTTTATAATAGATAGGAGCAACAGATTGTGTCTCTTCACTAAGCCGCTTTGTCTTCAAGGGGCATATTTGTGAAAAGTGGCGCTGCACCTAGTGCAGCGTCACT
Organism: Pleurodeles waltl; assembly: GCF_031143425.1. NCBI lineage: Eukaryota > Metazoa > Chordata > Amphibia > Caudata > Salamandridae > Pleurodeles > Pleurodeles waltl. The sequence goes on along the minus strand of NC_090446.1, from coordinate 722,516,186 downwards.
TTTCTTGTGCCCCTTAGCGCCCCCTCAATGCCACTTTATGTGCACCATGCTTAATACGCCACACCATGGCAGTAGTTAAGGAACTAGCATTAGAATTTTATGACGTTAGTTCGGCGCTTCGCAGGATTAGCGTAAAAAATATTGACGCTAGTCCTGCAAAGCACCCAGAGGCCCATTATAACCAATGAGAGCCTCTTTTTAACGCCCGCTAAGAGCAGGTGTTAAAAGTGGCAAAAAAATGACGCAATAAAATCTCTTAGATTTCTTTGTGCCATTTCTCCACCCCTCCAACAGGGGAACATCCCTTTTGTATTCATTATGCCGGGCACAGCCATAATGTAACTGTTGGACTTTTGGCCATACGCATGGTCATCCCTAGTCTTTTTGCCTCCTTCCTCCTGGTTTTTCTGACCTTTCGCTGTTGGCTCTAGGACTCTGAGCACTTTATCACTGCTGACCAGTGTTAAAGTGCAGGTGCTCTCCCATCTAAAGTTGGTATGATTGGCTTATACCTGATTGGCATATTTAATTTACCTATAAGTCCCTTGTACAGTGGTATCTCTATACCCAGGGCCTGTAAATTAAATACTACTAGTGGGCCTGCAGCGCTGCTTGCGCCACCCACTGAAGTAGACTTTCAAACCTGTCTCAGGCCTGCTAGCGCAGGGCCTGTGTGCGCAGTTTTCTGCCACAGGGACCTGGCATCTAAATTTACTTGCCAGGCCCAGAACTCCCCTTTTACTACATGTAAGTCACCCCTAAAGTACGCCCTGTGGGCAGGGTGCCATGTATGTAGAAAGGCAGGACATGTGCCATATTGCATGGCCTGTCCTGGTAGTGACAAACAGCCTAACTTGGTGTCTCACTGCTGTGAGTGCTGCCTTCTCATAGGATTGCATTAGAAATGCCCTGCCTTATGTGTAGGGGTATTGTCTGATTTATGAGGGCTAGCGTAGGCGTGTTTGGTATGGTTGTGATGGTGATAATAAATACTGCTTACTGGTGTGGGTGTATTTTTTATTACTATCACAGAAATGCCACTTCTAGAAAGTGCGCATTTATCTGTGCTTATAATTCTGGTGTTTTGCAGCTTGACTCCAATCCACGTCTGGGCAGAGTGACAGTTGGGGCTTTGTGCATACTTTTCAGACAGCCTGTACACAGGGAGGGTGGAGGTGTCACTGAGGTGCATCTACATACTGAATAGTCTTCCTGGGCTGAGAGAAGGGAGAGGCGGGGCACACCTACATTTGTAAAGGCTGTGCCCTGGCCTCACACAATAGGGTCGTTAACCCCCCACTGATGTTTGGAGCCTGTGCTGAAAGGAGAGAGGGGGCACTCCCAGAACCAGTTGTAACTGGCTGGAACCTCCTCTCCCTACCACTGTAAAACACTGTAAGAACTGACTATAAGTACAGGGGAATTTTCCCCACAATTTGAACATTCTTGGAACTTGAAACTGGACACAGAACGCTGATGAATGGACTCACCAGGAAACCGCCATGGACTGCTGCTGCTGTGCTGACCTGTGACCTGCCTGGTCACTAGGAGGACCTGCCACCACCTGCACCCCTTGTGCTGGCCTGTAGCTGGGCCCACCAGCCCTGTGCTCCTTCTTGTTTAATTGTTCCCAGGGGCAGGGTGCTGTGGCCCCTGACCCCTGCTACGATCCTTCCACCCTTTGGCAGAATGCTTTTACGAGGAACAAGGCATTATTTTAAGGAATGAGGCTGCTGAGGGGCCATTGCGCTTTGAAAGCGCTTTTCTTTTCCCTAAAAGAAATCACCGCCGCAGCCCGGGCTTTAAAACTGTGCTCTAGCGCTTTGTGAAGCGCTTCTTCGCTGATTAAATATCACCGCCGCAGCCGGGTTCTTTCTTCGTTGCTGAGCGCGAGGAGCGCGCTCAGCTCTGTGCCCCCGGGGCACAGGGAGGATCATTTTTTTAAGAAATCGGAGCAAGCCTGCTCCTCGCGTGCTCCCGGGGGACGCGCCCTTCTCAGGGCGCCCCCGGGGCACCAGCCGGCCCATCCTGGGCCGCAACGTCATTCTGACCGGCGAGGGAGAGGAGGACGCCTCTCCCTCGCGCGTCGGAGTCCCGGAGGACTCCTCTGTGCTGCCGGGCCGGGCGCAGCCTCACCGGAGGCTCGCCCCGGCCCCTGGCTCTCTGGTTGGCCCCCTCGCGGGCCAGAAGTCCCTGATTTAGGGGTCTCCCTTCAGGAAAGGGCCACGGAGGCCCAGGGAGACCCCCGACGGTAGCGGGACCCCCGGAGGGGCCCGCCTTTTTACAAGGAGGGGGTGCGAGGCGCCCCCCTCCCCTCTTTGAGCTTTGGGTGACCTGGGCCCCCCACAGGAGGGCCGGTGGAGGCCCGGGGGGCCCCCGGTGATCACGGGTCCCAGAAGGGGCCCGATAAGGAGTCAGAGAGGGTGCGTGCCGCCCCTCTCTATCTGCAATGTTTTGGAGGCCCCCGTTTTTGCGCAAAGGAGCGCAGGGGGCCCCATTATTCGTTTTAGGCACTGGAGGTGCCTTTTCATCATTTACAGGTACTTTTTAAAATGGACCAATATGATTAAGAGTTAAAGTTCTTTCTACAGACTTTGCAATTCTGTTATATTGCCTACCTGTTCTTTGATGTGTTTACATATGTGTGCACATGTTCCTTTTATGGGCATGACTTGCTAATATGTTTGCTTAACTTGCCATAGGTTTTCTAATGTTCCTACTATGGGCGTTTTATGATATTCTTATGACAAGTGTGCTAATGTGATAACGTGTTTCCTGACTACTGCTTATGTTGCAGAATACTGAGTAACCTGTGTGTTATGTGTGACTACTGCTAGTTTGCAGAGTAACTAATGTGTAACGTTCTGACAACTGCTAAGGTAGCAGGATAGTACTGTTATGTGATGTTGGTCTAATAATTATGTTGTGTACAATACAGTGTATTTTTATATAATCTGGTGTTGTGTTTCCTTTGTGGTGGGGATATTGCGTCACATGTATGTGTGTGTTGTGCAAACGCTTTACGCATTGCCTCCGGGTTAAGCCTGACTGCTCGTGCCAAGCTACCAAGGGGGTGAGCAGGGGTTATCTTGGACGTGTAACTCCCTTGCCCTGACTAGAGTGGGTAAGTTCTGCCTGGCTGAGGTGCATACCCTAGCCAACCAGAAACCCCATTTCTAACATTGGAAGTCAGCGGTGAGGATAGGACTTGCGCTTGCACAATACCATTGTGACTCATTATTTCACTACAAGGATTGCGTTTAGACCATCACATGTTTGGCTTCTCTTAACTTTCTCTCTTTGGTCATTTTTCCTGTTTTCAGTTCTCACGCTTGGGTATTGTGGTTGTCACAGTTGAGTTATTTGTACCTTTTCAAGATGGGGCTTACCTTTGATTTAGAGGACCTGCCGTTTTACACGCAGGGGGAATTAGAGGGGTTCTGTAGAGAGAGAGGGCTGCCTGTAGAAGGGGACCTCAGGAGATCTCTGAATTTCTTTGAAAGGTTTGTGACATTTACCCAGGGAGGGAGTGTGCGTAGGGGGTACCCAGAGGATCCTGAGTGTAGCGAGGGTTCCCAATGGGAGGGCTCCCAGACCTCATCCCTAGAGAGTGGTAGAGAGACTGATCAGGAGGGTGAGAATGACCGGTTGGGGACGCCAGTTGACAGGGAAGGCCCCAGTGATAGGGAGTCCCTTGCTGGGTCCAGTGTAAGAAGCAGGGCTACCTCTCATTCCTTGACGCCTGATGAGCTAAGAGATAGGCGGGAAGAGAGGGACCTGAAGTTGCAGTTAGCGCGCCTAGCTGTTGAGGAGAGAAGGGCTGAGGTAGAGAAGGCCTTAGTACAGGAGAGAATGGCAGAGGCAGAGAGGGCCTTTGCCAGAGAAAGACTCGCTCTAGAGCGCAGTCTGAAGGTTCTGGACTCACCAGCGTTGCAGGTGGAGTCCAGTGGTGGCAGCAATGTACAGTGCTGTAGCAAAGAGGTTACTCACATACCCAAAGATCTGGTACCTAGGTTCCAAGAGGGGGGTGACATACGTCAGTGGTTAAAGGAATATGAGAAGGCTCTGGTAGAGCGCAGGATCCCTGAGAAGGATTGGGGAACTGGCCTAGGGAGTTTTATTCCTGAGGAGGGGAGGGATGCCCTACTGACTCTAGAAGAGAGTGACAGGGAGGGGTACTCCACTGTGAAGAACGCACTGATTGTGAAGTATGGTTTCTCCCCTGAGGAATACAGAAAAAGGTTTAGGGGTGGTAAGAAACTGTCCCACCAGTCTTGGGAGGAGTTTGTGGAGGCTTGCTGCATTGCACTAGATGGATGGGTGAAGGGTAGCACAGTAAACAATTTTGAAGGGCTGTTTAATCTGATTCTCAGAGAGCACCTGTTTCGTTGTTGTTTTTCAGAGTTACGCCAACACTTGTCAGTGTGTGAGCTCTCTGACCCCAGGGAGCTTGCAAAGGAGGCAGACTTCTGGTTGCGTACCAGAGGGTCTGGTGTGACATTAGGGGGTGTTCCTAATGAGAGTGGTCTAGGTGTTTCCCAACCAGGTGTGGTGGGAAAGGCTTGTGTCCCAGGTAGGTCCCAGTGTATTGGGGCGGGTAAGGCACCCCATGTCCAGTCTCAGAGGAGAGGGAATGGGGTTGGGCTGAGGCCCAGGGTACCCGAGCTCCAGTCCCAGGTCCTGGAGGGTTCCATGAGTGAACGCCAGGAGGTGAGCCTAGCCTGTGCCGTAGGGCCAGCTGTTCAGAAGGATCCCATTTTGTCATTAGGACTTGGGCGGGTGGCTGGTGATAGCGTTCCGCCAGTCCTGGTGTCTGGTAGTCTCGCTCTACAGCGGAGGAGGCAGAAATCCAGGCATAGGGTTGAGAGGGGGCTGCGGGCCCCAGTGGAGAACCTGGAGGGTCAGGGGTCAGCTCTGAGTGCAGAGCCCCCCAGGAATGACCTTGGTGAGACCATTTTTGGGCTGGGGGGAATCCAGACTCTGTCCGATGGGCAGAGGTCAGGAGACTTGCGCCAGCCAGACTCTTGTGTGGCCCTTGGGGAAAGTGTTTCCCTGGTGGGGGGTAGGTGTGCCCCCCAGGAAGTCCTGGTGCGCCAGGCAATGATTCAACCGCAGGGTGGTGACTCTGGGTTGGATGATCAGGTTCAGGGGGTAAACTCTGACCTGATGGGGAGTACGTGTGCTCCCAAGGAAGTCCTGGTGCGCCGGGCAGTGGTTCAACCGCAGGGTAGTGACTCTGGGTTGGATTGCCAGATTCAGGGGGTAAGCTCTGATCTGGTAGGGGGTAGGTGTGCTCCCAAGGAAGTCCTGGTTCGCTGGGCAATGGTCCAGTCTAAGGGTGTCGTCCCTGGACTAGATAGACGGGTTCAGGGGGTAAACTCTGACCTGGTTGGGGGGGCGGTTAGTGCGCTCACCTCCCCGTGTGAAACTTCTGGTGGCTTCTCCCGAGGTGGGGAGATGCAGGACTCTGGAAGTGGGGTTCAGGGAGCGGGAAGCCCGCCCTGGACCCCGGTGCAACCCAAGGGTGTCGTCCCTGGGTTGGGTGGTCAGTCGCCAGGTAGTGATCCTGGGCTGGCGAGAAAGTTGTGCAGGGCTGCTGTACCCAGCACCCTGGCAAGTGTGGATTCTGGTGATACCCCTCCTAGGAGAGGAGGGCGGGATCCTAGAAGGAGGGGTAGAGGGAGGAGAGCCTCGCCTCTAGCCCCTGTAGAACCTATGGGTGCGGACCCTAGGTTGGTGGATCAGTGGCAGGGTAGAGCCCCTGAACTGATCAGAAATGGAGTGGAGACAGGTTGCTTTGCACCTGGGGCTACCGCCCCCCACTCATTATGGTTTCAGAGACCAGAGGCTCCTAGATGGCCTGGGGCCTGGTTCTGGCCATTGGCAGCTAGAGAATCCCCGTGGGTTGGTCTAGGCTGCCTGGGACACATTGACAGAGAGATCCCAGTGGAGTCAGGAAGGCGTAGAACTGGAACATGCCCCTGCTGTTGTGGGCCTGGGTCCTTGTTCTATCGCCCCAATCAGGAAAGTACATCAAGGTATTGATTGTTCTCCCCTGGATTTTGGCTGGTAGGGGGTTGTGTTGGACTTTTGGCCATACGCATGGTCATCCCTAGTCTTTTTGCCTCCTTCCTCCTGGTTTTTCTGACCTTTCGCTGTTGGCTCTAGGACTCTGAGCACTTTATCACTGCTGACCAGTGTTAAAGTGCAGGTGCTCTCCCATCTAAAGTTGGTATGATTGGCTTATACCTGATTGGCATATTTAATTTACCTATAAGTCCCTTGTACAGTGGTATCTCTATACCCAGGGCCTGTAAATTAAATACTACTAGTGGGCCTGCAGCGCTGCTTGCGCCACCCACTGAAGTAGACTTTCAAACCTGTCTCAGGCCTGCTAGCGCAGGGCCTGTGTGCGCAGTTTTCTGCCACAGGGACCTGGCATCTAAATTTACTTGCCAGGCCCAGAACTCCCCTTTTACTACATGTAAGTCACCCCTAAAGTACGCCCTGTGGGCAGGGTGCCATGTATGTAGAAAGGCAGGACATGTGCCATATTGCATGGCCTGTCCTGGTAGTGACAAACAGCCTAACTTGGTGTCTCACTGCTGTGAGTGCTGCCTTCTCATAGGATTGCATTAGAAATGCCCTGCCTTATGTGTAGGGGTATTGTCTGATTTATGAGGGCTAGCGTAGGCGTGTTTGGTATGGTTGTGATGGTGATAATAAATACTGCTTACTGGTGTGGGTGTATTTTTTATTACTATCACAGAAATGCCACTTCTAGAAAGTGCGCATTTATCTGTGCTTATAATTCTGGTGTTTTGCAGCTTGACTCCAATCCACGTCTGGGCAGAGTGACAGTTGGGGCTTTGTGCATACTTTTCAGACAGCCTGTACACAGGGAGGGTGGAGGTGTCACTGAGGTGCATCTACATACTGAATAGTCTTCCTGGGCTGAGAGAAGGGAGAGGCGGGGCACACCTACATTTGTAAAGGCTGTGCCCTGGCCTCACACAATAGGGTCGTTAACCCCCCACTGATGTTTGGAGCCTGTGCTGAAAGGAGAGAGGGGGCACTCCCAGAACCAGTTGTAACTGGCTGGAACCTCCTCTCCCTACCACTGTAAAACACTGTAAGAACTGACTATAAGTACAGGGGAATTTTCCCCACAATTTGAACATTCTTGGAACTTGAAACTGGACACAGAACGCTGATGAATGGACTCACCAGGAAACCGCCATGGACTGCTGCTGCTGTGCTGACCTGTGACCTGCCTGGTCACTAGGAGGACCTGCCACCACCTGCACCCCTTGTGCTGGCCTGTAGCTGGGCCCACCAGCCCTGTGCTCCTTCTTGTTTAATTGTTCCCAGGGGCAGGGTGCTGTGGCCCCTGACCCCTGCTACGATCCTTCCACCCTTTGGCAGAATGCTTTTACGAGGAACAAGGCATTATTTTAAGGAATGAGGCTGCTGAGGGGCCATTGCGCTTTGAAAGCGCTTTTCTTTTCCCTAAAAGAAATCACCGCCGCAGCCCGGGCTTTAAAACTGTGCTCTAGCGCTTTGTGAAGCGCTTCTTCGCTGATTAAATATCACCGCCGCAGCCGGGTTCTTTCTTCGTTGCTGAGCGCGAGGAGCGCGCTCAGCTCTGTGCCCCCGGGGCACAGGGAGGATCATTTTTTTAAGAAATCGGAGCAAGCCTGCTCCTCGCGTGCTCCCGGGGGACGCGCCCTTCTCAGGGCGCCCCCGGGGCACCAGCCGGCCCATCCTGGGCCGCAACGTCATTCTGACCGGCGAGGGAGAGGAGGACGCCTCTCCCTCGCGCGTCGGAGTCCCGGAGGACTCCTCTGTGCTGCCGGGCCGGGCGCAGCCTCACCGGAGGCTCGCCCCGGCCCCTGGCTCTCTGGTTGGCCCCCTCGCGGGCCAGAAGTCCCTGATTTAGGGGTCTCCCTTCAGGAAAGGGCCACGGAGGCCCAGGGAGACCCCCGACGGTAGCGGGACCCCCGGAGGGGCCCGCCTTTTTACAAGGAGGGGGTGCGAGGCGCCCCCCTCCCCTCTTTGAGCTTTGGGTGACCTGGGCCCCCCACAGGAGGGCCGGTGGAGGCCCGGGGGGCCCCCGGTGATCACGGGTCCCAGAAGGGGCCCGATAAGGAGTCAGAGAGGGTGCGTGCCGCCCCTCTCTATCTGCAATGTTTTGGAGGCCCCCGTTTTTGCGCAAAGGAGCGCAGGGGGCCCCATTATTCGTTTTAGGCACTGGAGGTGCCTTTTCATCATTTACAGGTACTTTTTAAAATGGACCAATATGATTAAGAGTTAAAGTTCTTTCTACAGACTTTGCAATTCTGTTATATTGCCTACCTGTTCTTTGATGTGTTTACATATGTGTGCACATGTTCCTTTTATGGGCATGACTTGCTAATATGTTTGCTTAACTTGCCATAGGTTTTCTAATGTTCCTACTATGGGCGTTTTATGATATTCTTATGACAAGTGTGCTAATGTGATAACGTGTTTCCTGACTACTGCTTATGTTGCAGAATACTGAGTAACCTGTGTGTTATGTGTGACTACTGCTAGTTTGCAGAGTAACTAATGTGTAACGTTCTGACAACTGCTAAGGTAGCAGGATAGTACTGTTATGTGATGTTGGTCTAATAATTATGTTGTGTACAATACAGTGTATTTTTATATAATCTGGTGTTGTGTTTCCTTTGTGGTGGGGATATTGCGTCACATGTATGTGTGTGTTGTGCAAACGCTTTACGCATTGCCTCCGGGTTAAGCCTGACTGCTCGTGCCAAGCTACCAAGGGGGTGAGCAGGGGTTATCTTGGACGTGTAACTCCCTTGCCCTGACTAGAGTGGGTAAGTTCTGCCTGGCTGAGGTGCATACCCTAGCCAACCAGAAACCCCATTTCTAACAGTAACGCAAAGGGTTACAAAGTGGTGCAATGCATGCATTGCGCCACTTTGTAAACATGGCACTGCGGTTTTAGCCACTGTTAGAAATAGGGTCTTTTGTTGGCAGTCAGGTTATCTACTGTCCAAGCAAGGACCCTCACTCTTGTCAGGGTAAAGGAGAATCACACTCAGTTTACCCCGGCTCACCCTCTTGGTAGCTTGGCATAAGTAGGTAGCCCCCCCACTAGGCGTGACCCCCCCCCCCCAAAATCCAACATGGTAGGGGCACTGTTAGCCATAGCCACTTCCTTCAGGTCAAGGGGGACACCATGAACCTGGCCTTTCAACCCAGGCTCTGTACCCTTGGATTGAGCTGGGGTCAGGGGTGAGTCTCTCCCTCCCCTGCTCATACTCCAAGGGTTTTGCAAACCCCCCACCCCACCATGGAGAGTACCCCTAGAAAGCACACCGGGGGGTGATTGGACAAACCACCCCCCATCAAGTTGAGGTTTACCCCTGCACCTAACCCTCCAGCCTAGGGTCTGTACCCTCATGGTGGCCCACTGCCTGGCAACCCAGGACTTCCTGGGGAGCATACTTAACCTCCATCAGGTCAGAGTTTACCCCCTGAACCTGACCATCCAACCTAGAGTCAGCACCCTCAGTCTAGACCACTGCCTGGCAAGCCAGGACTTCCTGGGGAGCACACCTACCCCCTGCAAGGGAAACACCTTCCCTAAGTGACAAATGAGAGTCTTGCTGGTGCTGGTCCCCTGACCTCTGCCCACTTGGCAGAGCCTGGTTCCCCCCCAGCTGAGAAATAGTATCACCAAGGTCATTCCTGGGGGGCACTGACCTCAGAGCTAACCCCTGACCCTCCAGGTTCTCCACTATGGCACGCAACCTCCTCTCAAACCTCTGTCTTAACTTCTGCACCCCGTCACTAGGAGTGGTACTGCAGGACACCAGAACTGGTGGGACGCTGGCCACAGCCGCCCTCCCAAGTTCTCCTGAAACTATGGGGTCTCCCCCAGCAGGTGGTCCTACGGTACAGGCTAGGCTCCCCTCCTGGTGTTCACTCATGGAACCCTCCAGGACCTGGGACTGGATCTCAGGTACTCTGGGACTCAGCCCACCCCCATTCCCTCTTCTCTGAGACTGGATATGGGATCCCTCACCCATCCCACTACACTGGGACCTACCTGGGACACTGAAATCCTTTCCCACCTCATCTGGTTGGGAAACACCTAGACCATTCCCTTCATGAGCATCCCCAAAGGCCTCTTCAGATTCTCTGGTGCTCATCCAGAGGTCTGCCTCCAGTGCAAGTTCCTTGGGGTTAGAGAACTCACACTCACCCCGGTGTTGGCATACTCTGGAAAAGAAGGACTGGACATATGCTGTCCAGCAATTACATCACACAGCCCCTCACATGATTTAACCAAACTACCCTTAACCCAACAATCTAGTGACTCAGACTTGAAAAAGTACCCCAATTCACCCTCCTGAGACTGTTGAGACAGCACCTGACTGTCCCTGACACTCACCCCACACTCTCCTGGGATGTCCCAACTCTCCATAACCAGGACTTTTACCTGGGGGGAACCCCCTCCCTGTCACTCTCACCTAGAGCCAGTAGAGTGTCCCTCCCACCACTAGGAATATGACACCCCAAGCCAGTTCCCCAATCCACCTCAGGGACCCTGCGCACCACTGGAGCTACTTCATACCTCTGAACCTCCTGGTGTGTGTCAACCCCCTCCTTCAAGTTGGGCACCAAATCTCTGGGCATGTGCACTTCTTCATCAGTACTGAACATAAAGGTTTTGCTGCCACCATCTAAACTTGACTCAGCTCTCATGACTTCCAGCTTCCTCAATCTTAGCTCATAAGCCAAGATTACCTTTTTCTCTAGTAAGGCCATCCTCAGCTTCTCCAACTCCAACTAGTGAGCCTTCTCTTTCTGTCCGTCCTGCAACTCTTCAGGAGTCAGGCCTCTGGATGACACACTGCTACCTATCCTGAAGACCCTCCCCACAGGCGTAACAGGTACATCCACTACACCATTATGAACCTTGTGCACCTACTCACCCTTATCCTCCTCCTCTGTGTGCTCCCCAGCCTCCTTGGCTACCACCCAGGCCCTCAAAGCCTTTTGCAGCTCCTCCTTCTTGGTGGAACTCCTGATGGGGCAGGCAAGATCCAATCCTTATAAAACTGTTTCAGTTGGCAACTGTGTAACTCTCCAGCTTCTCCAACTCAAAAACAACCTTTGTTGACACAGCTGGTGCATCCCCAGATTGAGGCATGTTGGTAAGGTTCACCCAGAGATGCAAAGTCCCAAAAAGAACAGAGAGTTCCTAATGAGAAGTTCAAAAATCAGCAAAGAAGGTCACCAAAAATATGGAAGTAGGAAAAGTCCAAAAAGAGAAAAAGCTAAACCACAGAGGCAAGTAGTATGTGGTCACTTAATGGTCTACACAGAAAACAGCAGTGTACATGTAATCACTGTATGTGCAGTACAAATACAAGTCCAATCCCAACCGCTGATCACCAATGTTAGAAATTAGGTCTTTGGTTGGCAGTCAGGTTACCCCCTGTCAAAGCAAGGACCCTCAGTCTAGTCAGGGTAAAGGAGAATCACATTCAGTTAACCCCCGCTCACCCCCTTGGTAGCCTGGCACGAGCAGGTAGGCTTAACTTCAGAGAACAGGTATAAATAATTTGTACCAATACACACAGTAATATAGTAAAAAAACACAAAATGACTCAACACAGGTTTAGAAAAATAGCCAATATTTATCTAAACAAAACAAGACCAAAACAACAGAATCCGACATCCACAAGTCAAGTTATGAATGTTTAAAGATTAAACTCAAAAATAGCGCTTAGAAACACAAAGTGCTTCCATGAGGTGATAACATGGCATAGTGACGGAGTCGTTCCCTACAATACGACGCCAACGGCGCCGGGCACGGAGTCACGCAGACCTCCAGATACAGTACCTTAGTAAAGTGTGAGAACAAGCCGGTGAACGAAGTCGGGGATCATGGCGCAACTGGATCCGAGGTGGCTTTGGTTCCGGTGCTGTGGGGCAAAGGAGCTGAGGCGTCATGAAGAGGTGTTGGGTCCTTGCTGCGGTGCGTTGGAGGTGAGGCAGCGTCGGTGCGAAGCGTTGAATCTGCGCCCTTTGGGCAGAGTCGGTCACGACGTGGTGCAGCAACTTCCACAGAGTCGCGGACTTCGGCAGGGCTGCAGCGCTGTCAGGCCTGCAAGGGTTGTCGCACTCCAGCGAGGACCACAGAGTCGGTTGGAGGCGGTGTCACAGGATTCGGCAGCGGCGTCGGTCCAAAGTCGTGCAAAGTCAACTTTTTGGGATTTTCACCAGCTTCTCCTTTTAAGGGTCCAGGGACTGGATAGGGCACCACGTTTCAGGGCAGGAGTCTCAGCAGAGTGTCCAGGTGCTGGTAGGGGAAATCTTTGATGGCCCGGAGACTTCAAAACAGGGAGCAAGCTCAGTCCAAGCCCTTGGAGATTCTTCTCAAGCAGGGATGCACAACAAAGTCCAGTCTTTGTCCCCTTTCACAGGCAGAAGCAGCAACTACAGGATAGCTCCACAAAGCACAGGCAGAGCAGCACTTCTCCTAAGCCCTTCAGCTCTTCTCCTTGGCACAGGTTCCTCTTGGTTTTAGAAGTGATATAATTTTCAGGGGTTTGGGTGCTCTTCTTATACCCCTTTCTGCCTTTGAAGTAGATGGCTCATCAGGATATACAGGCTATACCCCAGCTCCCTTTGTGTCACTGTCAAGAGAGAGGTGCAAACAGCCCAACTGTCAAACTGACCCAGACTGGCAATCCACAAACAGGCAGAGTCCCTGAATGGTTTAAGCAAGAAAATGCCTACTTTCTAAAAGTGTCATTTTCAAATACATAATCTAAAAACCAACTTTACTAAAAGATGTATTTTTAAATTATGAGCTCAGAGACCCCAAAGTCCACATTTCTATCCGCTCCCAAAGGGAATCTGCACTTTAATAATATTTAAAGGCAGTCTCCATGTTAACCTATGAGAGAGATAGGCCTTGCAACAGTGAAACCCGAATTTGGCAGTATTTCACTGTTGGGACATGAAAAACACATAAGTACACCTTTTTCATGCACATACACCCAGGGAACTACCTAGGGCCTACCCTTCAATGTACGATAAGGGAAAGTTTAGGCCTGGCAAGTGGGTACCCTTTCCAAGTCGAATTGGCAGTGCAAGACTGCACACACACACACTGCAGTGGCAGGCCTGAACCATGTTTACAGGGCTACTCATGTGGGGGGCACAACCATTGCTGCAGGCCCACTAGTAGCATTTGATTTACAGGCCCTGGGCACCTCTAGTGCACTTTACGAGGGACTTACTAGGAAATCAAATATGCCAGTCATGGGTAAGCCAATCAATAATACAATTTACACAGAGAGCATATGCACTTTAGCACTGGTTGGCAGTGGTAAAGAGCCCAGAGTCCTGAAGCCAACAAGAGGTCAGAAAAATAGGAAGAAGGAGGCAAAATATTTGGAGATGACCCTACAAAAGGGAAAAAGTCCAACAGCCATCTAATGCCACATTAGCGTAAAAACATTATATCAATATATTGTAAGAATGGAGCTAAGCCCTCTTAAATCTGGGTCTAAGTCTCTTTCCGAAAGTGTTTCTCCATCCTCTTTTCACTGCTATCACATTTTCACAATTTATTTTTTCCTCACACTCCACGTTACTGCTACTTTTCCAGGACCTCATTCTCTCCCTAATGATGAGGTAAAAGGACATGGATTAGGCTATTTTAGTTCCCCCTGTTTCACCTGAATGCGGGACACCTGTGGAATGTATTTGTTTTTTATATTATGCACTGCAACCTGGGAGAAATAGCAAGATTTCTCAAACTTTGTGCCTTCCTCAAGGACAATATTTGTTCATGCAAAGTCATGTCTAACAATTTTAATAGAGAGGACATTGCAGTAAAAAACATGTGTGACTGCAATGAAACCCCTAGTACCACCCATCAAACGCACTCTTGATGCAAAGTAGCAAAAACACTATAGGCAGATTTATGGAAAGTGGCAATGCACTGAGTTCAGCACTACTTTCCCTGCACCCCTTAGCGCACCCCTACTGCCACCATGTGTGCGCTGAATTTAAAATACGCAAAATAAAGAATGGACCTATAGGGGGAAGTAAGACACTTGTCTTGCTGGCAAACAACTTTTAAGCAATCTTCAACCATGTGCAAATTTTGTCACCAACTCATATTTTATTATATAATAGATGCATATTTTTAGTAATAAACACTGATTCTTATACTTTGAATTAAATCATTATGGTGCACCTATAGTGACGGCGCAGTGAAACTGAATGAAGTGAAAATTGCTTGTGCAAATGTGCTCTGTACATTATATACAAAATGTGGTTAAAACATAAGTTTTATGAGATCTTTCATAGGTGGACTCATATTACTCCAGAAGACCAGAAGTCACTTTTCTAGTCTCTCACAAAAAATCCACAATATCAAAATGTCGACTTTTCGACCCCATTTATGTAGATTATTCTATCCGGGTGTCATCATCAGGACTGTCAATTTGCTATAGGTAGCACCAGTCAGTCATCATATTCTGGCTTAGGGTAATTATTTATTAATCTCATCCTTCATTTGGCTTTTGATCCTGTTAGTAGGTCCTCTCCTTGTGAAACTCTATGTGGTTTTTGTTTTATCTCTCTCTACCGGAGGGCGCCTGCTTGCATCTCATAGATACGCATCTATTATATAATAAAATATGAATTGGTGACAAAATTTGCACATGGTTGAAGATTGTTTAAAAGTTGTTTCCCAGGACGACAAGGGTCTTACTTCCCCCTATAGGGCCATTGTTTATTTTGCTTATTTAACTACCCAGGTTCTAGGGTTACGGGGTGTGCCTCCTTTTCTTTAAAAATTATTTAAAATGCGGTGCACCACGGTGCTGGGTAGGGGGGCAATAGCGTCATTTTTCATTACACTGTTGATGTACCCTCCAGGAGTAGCGCTAAGATATTGACGCTTCTCCTGCAAAGTACATAGGGGCCCATTAAAAATAACCGAAGCCCCCTTTTGCAGGCGTTAAAAGTGCTGTACAAAATGGCACAGGCATAATGTGGCAAAAAGGGTTACAGAGTGGCAAAATGCATGCCTTGCGCCACTCTATACATACCGCTCGGGGATTTCGGCCTCGTTGGGCCACATTAACGTAAAAAATAATGAAGCTAATGTGGCGCAAGGGGAGTATAAATATACTCCTATTGTGCTGAAAAAGGCCACTTTTCCATTGCAAGTTTGTGCTGGAAAGCAAATAACCTATCAAAATGTTGCACTGCATTGCATCCCTCTGCATGACTTTGCTGCAATGCAGATTTTTGCTACATCTGCCCCAAAAAGTAGCTTCAGCATTGTTTATCTAAACAAGGTCAAGGCTGGTATTATGAATACATATTTCCATTTTAAGACAATGTGCTAGTTTTTCAGGTTAGTTATCAGCAAGCTAATTTCAACATTCTATAAGCTAATATCTGCATCAGCATTACAGTATTCAGAGGGACATATTTTTGTTGCTAATTCACTAGGTTGTTGTCATACTCAGTAGAGAAATCAGTTTGAATTGACCTAAAATGCCAACTAATTACTTATAGTTGTCGGAGGTTTTTGTTTTGGAAAAAAAGTATGTTCATCTTTTGTGGCAGGAGGGCAACGCAGCTCAGCTCGTTGTAAGACTCTATTTCCACATGTCAGTCTGTCAGCTTCCATTCAATCAGCACATGCAATTTTTCATAAAAAGGTCTACCTCCAGTCTAGATTGGAGACTGAAAAGACGTCTTGAACAAGAATACCCACCAACGCTTCAAGACGATGACTGTCAAATGAAAAACATCAGTATCCTTCTGGGCTTACATTAGTACCCCCTGGAACACAGGCTATGGCAGGATGGAGATTTCTGCACTCTTTTTTAGCACAAAAAGCGCCCATTCATGAAACATTGACACAAGAACCCGTTTCGCTGAAAAGCCCAGTGCTAAATGACAGCATATTTATAATTATGCATAGGTGGGGACACTTGCCAATTCGAATTGACAGTTTAAAACTGCACACACACACACTCCAGTGGCAGGTCTGAACCATGTTTGCAAGGCTACTAATGTGGGTGGCACAACCAGTGCTGCAGGCCCACTAGTAGCGTTTGATTTACAGGCCCTGGGAACTTCTAGTGCCCTTTACTAGAGAATTACTAGTCAATCAAATATGCCAACCATGAAAAGCCAATCAACTATAAAATTTACACAGAGAACATATGCACTTTAGCACTGTTTAGCAGTGGTAAAGTGCCCAGAGACCTAAAGCCTGCAAAAACAAGTCAAATTATAAGGAAGGAGGCAAAAAGATTGGAGATGACCCTGCAAAAGGGAAAAAGTCCAACAGTGAGGAAATAATGCATTTACTAGTGTTAATATATAAAATGAACAAAATCCATTCTCAAAAGAAATGGATAATAGGTTTAAGAGCAAAACTCAGGTAATTATTAGGTGAAACCCATATTATTTCACTATGTCCATTGAAAGTTTTTTTTAAATTAAATTAAAGCATTCTAGAACTGAGAATATGATTGACACCTTATTCCTATAAGCTGAAAAATAATTTTTATGGAAAATCATAATCAGCTTTTGAACTAGAAATGCTCCATGACTATGACTTTTGTCTAGATAAATTATCTGATACCTGTTAAATTAATATCTAAAGTTAGCACCAAAATACCAGTACAATAAATCCTTCAGAAAGAGTCTTGCAGAAAGCTATGTCCTTCCAAGTGGATCCGCAGAGAAATCCCGAATCTGCAGGATGTTCTGCTATCAGCTGAATACCAAAGTCCTCAGATTGGAAATCTCTGAATAGAAACAAGCATTTGTGTGGTAGAAACAGCATCTTAAATAACACTTGAAATCAACACAGCCTTAAATCTTGAAAGTTCGCTTCTTCCATGGCACAATTTTCTTTTAACAAAGGTTAGCATTAGTTCGTTTAAAAAACTCAGAGAAGTCCACTTCCACAATGAATTGCTTCAAATCAACATGGGACCGGCACTTGAACTAAATCATTTCCTGATTCAAAATAAATCCCAGTCTCAAGAAAAGTAACACATCCTGGACTCCTAAACAGTCTCTTTCGTGAGGTTTTTGGGAAGTCCTGAATTTTACAAGGCCTTCTGATCTGAATAACCCTTTTCAAAAGCTAAGAAAGAAAGGTTAAGCTCTCTCAGGCTGTAGCATGGGCACTGTATCATGCATTTTAAAGCACAATTTCACAAACATTTGCTAAAATGACATAGGCGCTGAACGGGCCTCCATTATTTTTTTTAATTCTTTCATGGTGTGCCATGCCAGTGAAGCCCAATGTTTCCCAGGAGTTGACCCCATTGTATTCAGAATGTGGTACGGACGACCACTTACGTAAAAAATATCTCCAATGTGCCAGGGCCAGAATTTCGCCATGTGCCATGGGTGCCTTCATATTCCATGGGTGGCTCCATATATAAAAATGACATAAAATTAGCTAGTGCCAACATTTTTCAATTTATGATATACATGTACCAAAGGTGACCCTTATTTCAGATATCTGTAATTCAGGGCCAGCATTTTGTAAAAGTTGCCATCCTTCCATATGTCCATATATCGAGCAAAGAATTGCTGTCATTGTGCTAGTACCAGCATCCTGAGTTCTGCTACTGTTGTTCACATGCAAAGCATTTCATCAAGTATTCCAGTATTTAATTCACATCACTAAGTCATGCAAGATACTGAGATTGGGATCCTGGGGGATAGTTTCTTGATTTAAGGACTTCTATGACTGGAGCTTTAGTCTAGATTTGTTGAATTGGACGCACTATTGTTCTTTGCTCTTTGAGGTAGCTAGCCTACTATGTTAATATACAAATAAGGCTGTCACTGAGATGTTCAACATAATTATTCTTTGTTGACATGCAGAAATGAAAGTTACTGTAACTGCAGATTTCTTCATACCCACTAGACATGTTTTCAGTGTTGGCATGTATTATGGTTAGCAGGATCATTGTTGCATTTGATTGTTTTGGTGACATACTGACAACATTTTTTAGCCTGTTTATTGATGTACTGCTCATATTGTGTTAGGCACATACGGTTATATGTTTTTTTAGAGGTCAGGCCTTGTTCCTATATACACCATTAACGGGGCCCCATTACAGGGGGTCCAGGGCATTAATAGAGCTTAGTTCACCAGTGTGATCTTTTTTATTGTGCATTTCCTGTAGACTATGTGCCCATTTAGAAGGTGTAACCAAAAACATATTCACTTCTTGTATCAGGTAATCGTTCCATGGGTGACATAGATGTTGCATACATGCACCAATGGACCTTGACTCAAACCTATATCTACAAAGATTTATAGACATTGGTTTGAGCCAAATTGGTGTGCATGCATGTTGCTTGCTTAACAAGGAGAATATCTTTACGTCTCCTTGTTATTTCTTATTTGCATGTTTGTTGCATTATTCATCAAAGGTACACCTTCCTGCAAAACAACTAGCCAGACCTTAATGCAGACAACCTTGCACTATGGCACAAGAGTTTCTGCAGTGGCAATGTGCAGCTTCCAGAGCACCAGAGCATGAAGAAAACAGAACTGTAACATTTTCTTGAATTTATGGTGCAGTTTCTGCCCTCTCCCATTCATGCAACACAGTGCAGGAACTTCACTTGCTGTGCTCTGTTGCTTTGCATGAAATCTTTGAAAATGTGCCTGCCAGAAAGGAATTCCTGGTTATCTGAGGTATGCACCCAGGCCAGGCAGGAACTATCACTTTAGTCAGGATAAGCTGTGTACACACTAAAAGACAACCTATGCTCACCCTCTGGTAGCTTGGCACAGAGTAATAAAGCTTATCTAAAGAGAACATTTGTAAAGTATTTGTGCAACACACACACACAGTAACATAACGAATACAGCACAAAAAGACTCCACACACGTTTAGAAGAATAGAGACTATTTATCTGAGCAAAATAAGACCAAAACGATAAAAATCCAATAAATACTTTGCAAGTGATGACCTTTAAGCATATAAGTAAACACAGTGCCTAAGTAGCACTTACGATAATAAAATTATTGGCAGTTTCGGGAGTCTGAGGAGAGAACGATTCCAAGTCCATTCAGGAAATACTAAGCTAATTCCCGCATTATGTCAAGGTTAAAATATGGCCCTGTGAGGGACCCGATGAATATTCTGCACTGATCACTGAGAACTGCAGTGTGCAGGAAGGCTCAGCGGCCTGCAAGAATACAGGTAGTCTACATAACACCTTGCTGGTCCGATTCACTGAATTCAGCACCTCTTCTCCAGCAAAGGGGTAGGATATTAACCTTTTGGTTCTCTGGTGCAGTGGCAGGCCACTCTGGGCTGTCAGGGCTTAGGCGGGACAGTCTCAGCAGTCCGTTCACAAAACAGAGAGACGATGATTTCTCCTGGAGGCACAGCCTCTCCCTTGGGGTTGATGCAATTGGGGAGCTCTGAGATACCACAGCAACATAGCGGGCCACACTAGAAGAGGTTCCCTCAGCAATGCTGAATTTGCTCAAGATGAGAAACAGTCATTTTCACACACAGTTGGTGCACCATGAAGGGTGGGGCAACTGTAAAAGCAAGTATAGCTGTAGGCATGGTGATCTCACAAGGAGGACTGACATCGCAAGCCCAATCAGTGCCAGTGAAGTGTTTTATGACCCTTAGACTTCTTCCAATAGGGGGCAAGCCAACAAGCCCTTGAAGAACACTTAAGGGAAAGGCAGAGTCTAGCTCGCCTTCACCACAGGCAGAGAGCAGCAGGCACTAGGGCAACCTCAGAGCAAGGCTGACCTTCCAGGTCAGCAGTCCAAGCATGAGTCTTTTAGGCAGCACAGCAGTCCTTTTGGCAGTGTGCAGATGTAGATCCAGCAGTATGTGGTTGCGGGTTCAAAAGTATCTGATTTGGCAGGGTCAGAGACCCAGTACTCATGTCCTAAATTGCCTTTGATGTGGGGGTGACTGAAGTGCACAAGTATCCCTTTCAAGCCAGTCCTCTCTGCCAGGCTATCTGTGGGGGTAATCAGTTATTTGTGTGAGGACAGGCACTGCCTATTCAAGTGAGGTGTTAGCCCCTCCCTCCCATACTGCCCAGCCAATGCCATCAAAATGCAGATGCATGTAGACAGATATCAGACACACCATTCCTTCCTGTCTTTTAGCGGTCTAGGGGTAATGTAGAAAGTGTAGCTGTCACCTATCCTTTAAAAGTGTACTAAGGAATTCCCAATGGTAGCTTATGGGAGAAATAGGTCAAACAGTAGTGAAAAATGAAATAGGATGTTTGTCACTACCAGGATATGTAAAATATAAGGGTACAGGTCCTACCTTTTACTTCCATAGCACCCTTCCCTAAGGGTTATTTACGCCTATCTTAGGTGTTACTTAAATGTAATAAAAGAGGAGGTCAAGAAATTGCAAGTAGGTTTAAATGCCTCGTTGAAGTGGAAGAAAACTGCAAACACCGGCCGTAAATGGAAGGCCTGAGACACTTTTGAAAGGCTACTTCTGTTGGTTGCACAATCAGTGCTGCTGGCCCACCATTGACCACTAGATATCTGCACAGAATTCCCACACACTCTCTTCATTGAATTGGTTCTCTAAATTTTGATAAACCTTTTTTTAACAACAAAGGATCCTTGATGCAAACCCAATCACCCACTTGCACAACCATGGCATTTTTGCATTTCTTTTTACTCTCTAATGCATCTTCAACTTTGACTCTACCAGCCTGATCACTTGCAACTCTGGCTCTTTCAGCCAGCGTCTGCACACCAACTCCCATATCAACCACCCCGACATACACCCTGGAAAAAGACAGGAACCCACACTCCTTCCTTACTGCCTGTCTCATCGCAGTTGGAATGTCCTGCCTAAAAAGGGTACATTGAGCCAGCAAAAAGTATCCTGAGTTGATAGTAACAGAGACCAGACAAAGTTAACTTACAGTGGCTGATATTTTTTGTCAGATGAAAACATTTCCATGCATGAAACTTCTTTCTGATCTTAGGCTGTTGAGGATCTAGTGCACTGACCTAAGTTGAAGAAAATACAAGCTGTTTTTTTTCTCAACATACTGAAGTAAGGTTCCACACAAGGACTCACAGATGATTACATAAAAACCTCTTTATTATTAAGGCACTTCAGTAGACACGAAGATATATAAACACAGAGCCCAGGATGATGCATCCAGTTTCAATTACTCCTCAATGTCTTCTACCAACATTCTACACAGCTTGAGTGAGGAATCTAGAACACCACTATGTCATCGCCCATGTCACAACTAATACGTAACCCACACTAGACTATACCATACAGACCATCATTATTTCTGTTAGAATTAAAAACTAGAGCCTGCTTCTTCGAACTCTGACGGACAAGTATTTCTCGAGACTCCCTTAATATGAACTAGAGTCCTGACTCATTGGGTTATTTCACCCTGACGCACTCTAGATTAATAAAATCAGAAAAATAGCCAGAATAAATTACCCAGGTATGTGGAATACATGCAAATGACACTAGTCTTCTGTCTTGTTCTTACTCTTATGAAGGCTACAAATTCTTTCCTTTTCTGTCTGGATTTTAAGTTACAGTGGATCCACAGTTTAGCACGGCATGCACTGTAAAGCATGCACTGTGTAGAGATGTGCTCATAGATATTCCTCATAGTAAAATCCAGTCAGGTGTTCAGAGAGACCAAAAATACATATTAATTGTGGATATCCTGAAAACTAGAATGGCTAGCACTTTTTTGGGGTCTATAACATGCTCAGCTCTAATACCTACTGCGAATGGGATTTCATTGTCCATGCTCAGTGGAATCCTTGATGCCATGATCATCACCACAGCTAGCATAAGGGTTGAGAATGAAAGACAGCAGGTGGGAATATGGAAGTGAATTTCAACCCCTGGACCTCCTTCCAGTTAAAATCGAAAGGAAAGTTGTATTGCTTTCTATGGAGCATTCCACATCCTGGAATAGTTCACTCATGTGCTGCACTCCATATAAAAAATAACTGCACTACTTGAGTCCTCCCCATCTATAAAACAAAATGCTAATTTTAGTGTTTTCCCTATGATTTTGTGCCACCTGGTGGTTGTGTTTGATGGCACCTTATCTATGTTAGCAATTCACCAGCCCTGCATCAGACCCAGCCTTGCTAAAGCAAATTAGAACATTGAGATGTTGAGAGTTCCTTTGAAGACAGTGATGTAGTTCCATGCTCAAGCTACCCAGCATAAGCCCAGAGCTCCAACATTCCAATGTTTGTCTCCCTGTTAATTTCTTTTCAATGTCAAACATTCTACTCTCAGTGGATGGACAGTTCTAATAGTCTTATAGGTCTTCTGCCTCAGGCTATGCCAGATGTTAAAGGCCCTCTCCCTCCTCATAGATCCAAGCTGCACTTGGGTTTAAGGCCTTTACCAACCAGTATAGCCCTTAGCAGCGGGCTGAACAGCTATACTAAAAACGCAAGATCTGTTCGTTTCTACAGAAGATATCCACACGCCCAGCTGTAGATCACACTATAATGTAAAGAAATATCGACCTGAACACATACAAAGTGCAACATGCTGAATTCCACAATATCGTCAGGGCAAACAAACATGAGGGAGTATAGGTTTACCTTTGTAACTGATTATCTACTTACTGTGACTATACTGTATACTTACAGTCAATATTGTTGCAGGTCAATTTTACAGGTTCCATACTATGGTACCATACTGGACATCTTCTCAGTCTAACCATTGTCAATAATGAATGTAACTTCCTTTTACATAGTTGCTTTATCGGGTTACAGATTCTAATTTAATGACTATGTTGAAAATGAATCTCAGAATTGTACTTGTTCAATCCAGTGGCCGTTTGAGCAGGAACGTATATGATCTATTTAATGAAATTCAGCAGCATCACTTCAGTATACTTTTCTTACATACTGTTTTGACAGAAAATCGTGGATAATGGAAAATTCAGCCCAGGCTATTGGAGAGGACCACGGCTGGCATCAAATTAATCAGCAGCGCAGCCTCTGAATCTATTGTTTAATTAAGTGGAAGAGCGGGACTGCAATGCAGCAAGGAGCAAAGAGGATATGGTGTGCAGACTTTACCCGAGGCCAACCAGCCACGAGCAGGAAACATTTATGTTTTTATTTAAGTACCTGTATCTTCACTCCCCTTTGCCGCATTTAGGTCTCTTCCCACTTCAGCAGAGTGAATTCGGAGCAGGAGATATAAGGCAAAGTCATAAAAGAAAATAGGACAGTACAATTAAGATCAGTAAGGTTAAAGAAATGTTATTTTTTTAATTGTTTTGTACAAAATCATGGTTAATTTAAAACGAAGTGGTTAGCCCTACACACCAGATACAAATAAGAAATCAGAATAATAAGGATAGTGGACTCAGGGCTTTCTGAAGGCATTCTGGCACCGTAGGTAACGAATATTATTGTGTACTTTCACACCTGTTTTCCTTAATTCCCTGAAGGCAAAGACATTGCTGAATTAATGTATGCATGCGCGCACACACACGTGTGCACATGCATGTACACACTGATTTGCCGCCGGGGCTCAACTCACTGAGTTATTTTACCGGGATTAAAATATCACAGCTGCAAGATTCACCAAAGCCTTTGATGCTAGAGTCTGAAGAAGACTCTAAACATTAGCGTATCTAATTGATGCTGAAACCTGTCACCTGGAGAATGCACACTGGTCTCTGGAGCAGCCCTCCTAAAACCAGCGCCTTTCAGTGAAAAGTTTACCCAAGGCTAACATTTGAACGCCAGATACAACTGACCGCTTCAGAGTTGTGTCTTTTTTCAAATGGCATTTTATTTTTGCCTAGCTACAAAGGAAACCCGTCTCATGTGTGAAAACATCAGCAAGTGTTTCACCCAGTAGCACCTTTCATGGTGGTGCAGGTAGTATTGCCATTAATATTCTTGTTTTTACTATTAATATTTGAAAAAGATTGGAAACTCGCACCACGCAAAATGATTGTGGGGAAAAACTCCAGTCAAGTTACCCCCTGTCCAAGCAAGGACCCTCACTCTAGTCAGGGTAAAAGACAATCACCCTCAGCTTAAGCAGGGTCTTACCCTCTTGGTAGCTTGGCACGGGCAGTAGGCTTAACTGCAGAGTGCTAGGTGTGAAGTATTTGTACCAACACACACAGTAACTTAATGAAATCACTACAAAATGACACAACACAGGTTTAGAAAAATAGAGAATATTTATCTAAACAAAACAACAAAAATCCACAATACACAAGTCATCAATTAAAAAGCAAAAAGAGTCTTCATGTAGTTTTAAATACACACTAACACTCTTAGCGTGAAAATGTATCTTGAGTGCATCAAAAATAACTCATAACTCGGTACGGGTGAGTGTGCTTCAAAAAGGGCTGGCGATGTATCGATTTCACTCCCGAGCGAGACCTTGCGTTGTTACTCCTTTCGTCGGGTTGGGGCGCTTCATTTCTTCTCTCCGCAGGAGAGTGATGCATTGTTATGGTCAGCACTCTCCGGTCCGGACAGGCCTTGCATTGTTTTTACACGCCCAGCGGTGTTTGCGTCGGAAATCCAGCCGCACAATGATCCGAAAACCACGCAGCGCGGGTTGCGATCTCACCAGCCTCCGTCATCAATGCTGCACGTCGTTTCTCCAGCTCCGTGCATCGATTCTTCGGTCTCACAGGTGCATTGTCCAAAGGGGCATAGGAAGTGGAGCTGAGGCAGATTCTTCGGTCATGTTGCAGGCGAGCGTCGATTTTCACCTGCGAAGCTGGCGGTGCGTCGATTTTTCAGCCGCAAATCAGAGTTGCGTCGATCTTTTCCCGGCACGGTGTTTTGTGTGTGGATTTCTTCCTTGGCTGCCAGCTTCTCCTTTTAGGAACTGGATGGGCACCACAGAGCAGAGTAGGAGTCTCTCCAGAGACTGCAGGTGCTGGCAGAGACAAGTCTTTGCTGTCCCTGAGACTTCTAACAACAGGAGGCAAGCTCTAAATCAAGCCCTTTGACATCTTCACAAGATGGAAGGCACACAAAGTCCAATCTTTGCCTCTTACTCAGGCAGAAGCAGCAACTGCAGGATAGCTCCACCAAACACAGTCACAGGCAGGTCAGCTCTTCTTCCTCAGCTCTTCAGCAGAGGTTCCTCTTGGTTTCCAGAAGTGTTCCAGAGTCTGTGGTTCTGGGGACCCTTCTTATACCCAATTTCTCCTTTGAAGTAGGCCTACTTGAATGTGAAATCCTACCTTGCCCAGGCCAGGCCCCAGATACAGGGGGTTGGAGACTGCATTGTGTGAGGGCAGGCACAGCCCTTTCAGGTGTAAGTGACCACTCCTCCCCTCCCTCCTAGCACAGATGACTCATCAGGATATGCAGGCTACACCCCAGCTCCCTTTGTGTTACTGTCTAGTGTGAGGTGCAACCAGCCCAACTGTCAAACTGACCCACACTGGGAATCCACAAACAGGCAGAGTCACAGAAATGGTATAAGCAAGAAAAAATTTCAAACACACAATCTTAAAATCAACTTTACTAAAAGATGTATTTTTAAATTAATTGTGAGCTTGGAGACCCCAAACTCCACATGTCCATTCGCTCCGAAAGGGAATCTGCACTTTAATCCTATTTTAAAGGTAGCCCCCATTTTAACATTTGAGAGGGTCAGGCCTTGCAACAGTGAAAAATGAATTTAGCAATACTTCACTGTCAGGACATATAAAGTGCTTAAATGTGGATGAGTGCAGTGTATGTTTGGGGTGGTAAAATGAGGGAGATGCAAGGGAGTGCATTCAGGGGAGAGTGAAAAGAGGACTCTGAAGAGGAAAGAGAGGAGGTTGAAAACATGCAGATGGACGAGATGTGAAGAGAAAAAGGGCATACATATCTAGCATAAAGCACATATAACTGAATGCCATACTCCTTCCATAGCCCTCAAACATATTTCATTTACAGTCTCACAATTTCAGATTTGAAACACTTCTGCTAGTGTGCCTTGTCCTTAGTAAGTAAACTTACAAGGGGACGCGTATAGGTCGATGAATCTTTTGATTCGCATAGGGTATCCTAGTTTAGTATAGTGAATAAAGGACATCTTCAACAAATCAATCCAATGAACTTAAATTACCATGAACTGATCTAATCAGAAACCACCATCACACATATGAAGTTAGTTTGTTTTATTGCCTATTAGTTACAATTCTAATCAAAACTTTTATTCAGCAATATCATGATTTCCAAATTTTATTAGCAACCTAAGCAATACATTCTCAGCACTTTATTAATATGCAACCAACATTAAGAAAAGCATAGCAATGCATGATCAATTGAATAATTCAGCAATATGTCAGTCAGTCTGTCACCCTAAGTCGCCCTTGTCAGCCTACTTATTTTGAATTAGCAGAGAAAAACATTTTAAAATAGCGCAGTTGGTACCTAGAAAGAAAAAGCCTTCATTAGTCAGGTTATAGCTACCTATCCAAGATAGATCAGCAACGAGTCAGTCTTCGTCTCTAGGTCATCAGTCATCAGCAAGGCTCGAGCTCACAGGAAGCAAGCCCAAGTTTCAGCACTTTGGACAGCGTCTCCTAACGTCATCAACTTTCACCCCTCCGTTCTGATTTCTCCTCTCATGTCATGACTTTTTATTTGGGTCTCTCAGTCCGTCCCACAATTTGCTCATTGGTCAACCTTATCAGGGGTTATGGCTCTAACCTATAGTTTTTGTTTACCACTTGCCTACTGTTGGACTTTTTGCCTTATGCAGGGTCATCCCCAATCTTTTTGCCTCCTTCCTCCTGGTTTTTCTGACCTCTCGCTGTTGGCTCTAGGACTCTGAGCACTTTATCACTGCTGACCAGTGCTAAAGTGCAGGTGCTCTCCCATCTAAAGTTGGTATGATTGGCTTATACCTAATTGGCATATTTAATTTACCTATAAGTCCCTTGTACAGTGGTATCTCCATACGTAGGGCCTGTAAATTAAATATTACTAGTGGGCCTGCAGCGCTGCTTGCGCCACCCACTGAAGTAGACTTTCAAACCTGTCTCAGGCCTGCTGGCGCAGGGCCTGTGTGCGCAGTTTTCTGCCACAGGGACCTGGCATCTAAATTTACGTGCCAGGCCCAGAACTCCCCTTTTACTACATGTAAGTCACCCCTAAGGTACGCCGTAGCTAGCCCTATGTGCAGCGTGCCATGTATGTAGAAAGACAGGACATGTGCCATATTGCATGGCCTGTCCTAGTAGTGACAAACAGCCTAACTTGGTGTCTCACTGCTGTGACTGCTGCCTTCTCATAGGATTGCATTAGAAATGCCCTGCCTTATGTGTAAGGGGTATTGTCTGATTTATGAGGGGTAGCGTAGGCGTGTTTGGTATGGTTGTGATGGTGATAATAAATGCTGCTTACTGGTGTGGGTGTATTTGTTATTACCATCACAGAAATGCCACTTCTAGAAAGTGCGCATTTATCTGTGCTTATGACTCTGATGTTTTGCAGATTGACTCCAATCCACGTCTGGGCAGAGTGACAGTTGGGGCTTTGTGCATACTTTTCAGACAGCCTGTACAAAGGGAGGGTGGAGGTGTCACAGAGGTGCATCTGCATACTGAATAGTCTTCCTGGGCTGAGAGAAGGGAGAGGCGGGGCATACCTGCATTTGTAAAGACTGTGCCCTGGCCTCACACAATAGGGTCGTTAACCCCCCACTGACGTTTGGAGCCTCTGCTGAAAGGAGAGAGGGGGCACTCCCAGAACCAGTTGTGACTGGCTGAAACCTCCTCTCCCTACCATTGTAAAACACTGTAAGAACTGACTATAAGTACAGGGGACTGCTGCTGCTGTGCTGACCTGTGACCTGCCTGGTCACTGTGAAGGACTTGCCACTTGCTGCCTTTCCCTTGTGCTGGCCTGTAGCTGGGCCCTCCACCTGAGGACCCTGTCTTAAGTTTCTGCTCCCCAGGGGCAGGGTGCTGTGGCCCCTGACCCCTGCATCCATTTCTTCACGAGGGGTGCTTCTCCGTGGTTGCGTCTGCCATAGCGCTGATTGCAGCGCGCTTATGGAGCCTTGGGAGCTCGTAGGCTCCTTGCTGCATTGTGCCCCTTTAAATAATATCACAGCAGCGGCCCGGGAAGCTGGAAGAACACTCGTGCACCACATCGGGTGCAGGTGAGTGTCTGCTTGGGCCCCAGGAGGGGTCCGATCTTCTTGTGGCTTCACGGCAGGACCAGGGGAAGGCGCGGGGAGTGCCCTCTTTCCCCTGGCCTCTGCGTTAGGAGCAGGACGCTCCTTTTCTGCTGTTAGGTAAAACGGGCATTATTGTGGGCCCCCCCTCTTGGTGAAAGGGCCAGTGGAGGCCCGGGGGGGCCCCCAGAGATCGGGGGTCCCAGGAGGGGCCTGTCATTAAACCGGAGGGGGTGCGTGGTGCCCCCCTCCTGCCCTAAGTTGTTTCTGCTGGCTTTGGCCCCCCTCGTGAGGGCCGGTTGAGGCCCTGGGGGCCCCCAGTAATCACGGTCCCCGGAGGGGCCTGTCTATAAAAGAGAGGAGGTGCATGTCGCCCTCCTCTGACCCCAGAGTATAAGGGAGGCCCCCGTTTTGCACATAGGAGTGCCAGGGGCCCCATTGTTCGCCTTCTAGGCACTGGAGGTGCCTTCATCCAACCAGGTACTGTTTAAAGGACCAATATAGTTGCAATCCAAAGTTCTTTCTACAGACTTTTGTTTGATTCATATATTACCTACCTGCGTTTGATGTTTTTACATATGTGTATGTAAATGTTCCTTTTATGGACATGCTTGCTAATATGTTTTTCTAACTTGCCATATGTTTTCTAATGTTCCTACTATGGGCATTTTATGATATTCTTATGACAAGTGCTGTGATGTAATAACGTGTTTTCCTGACTAGTGCTTATGTTGCAGAATACTGAGTAACCTGTGTGTTATGTGTGACTACTGCTAGGTTGCAGAGTAACTAATGTGTAACGTTCTGACAACTGCTAAGTTAGCAGGATAGTACTGATATGTGATGTTTGGTCGGATAATTGCCTTGTGTACAATACAGTATATTTTCATATAATCTGGTGTTGTGTTTCCTTTGTGGTGGGGATATTGCGTCACGTGTGTTGTGTGTGTTGTGCAAACGCTTTACACATTGCCTCTGGGTTAAGCCTGACTGCTCGTGCCAAGCTACCAAGGGGGTGAGCAGGGGTTATCTTGGACGTGTAACTCCCTTGCCCTGACTAGAGTGGGTAGGTTCTGCCTGGCTGAGGTGCATACCCTAGCCAACCAGAAACCACATTTCTAACATCTACGTTATTTTGAGACTCAAGTTCCATTAACATGATTGGTCCTCTTGTCGATGAGTATGTCTTCTGGTTCTTCAGGTAACAAAACTGTTGCCCCCGGCTCTTAGTCTGTAGCTTCATTGTTCAAGTCCTGGGAAAGTACATTTAGCCTACTCTATACGTAATTGTCTCAATTTGTTCTGATTGTCTCCTGTCCGCTGGTGAGTTTGCAGATTATTCTAGCAGTGTTTCATGGTGAACTCTGTACAGTTCAAGGTCCTTTTCTCCAGTTCCAGTCTGCAGCGGCTCATCGCATCTTCACTTTTAAGCAAGCAAGGCCCAGTGCCAACTAGGCCTCTAGAATAGCTAATTTAAGAATATGTAACACCATAATTATAAATCTATATCCTTCATTATAGCATATTAATACAAAATATGAAGCATTTCACATTATTTTAGTACTGTTAACACAGATGGGGACCACTCCCCGTGGGCACATTTTGCCCAATACACGTTATTTTCAATTACTGTTAATCAAGTGTCAAATTTTCTCATTAGTCAATATACGCAATTCATTAGCATATTCTCATATTAGCATATCTGCTGCAACACTTTCAATGTCAATTATTGATAACTAATCATCTTAAACAGCTAACAACCATTGACAAAGCCAGTATTACTGACATGTTTTAGGTGTATGGCAGTTGTTGTGCTATATTTCTGGATGCAATAACATCTCAGTGAGAAACCCAAATACAGGGCAGGATGCTCACTATGGGAATCACAGAAATGTATTATAAATGTCCGTATTAGAGAGCCCCCATTTTTTTCCTCCCACTTAAAGATCTGTCTGCACATATTTCTGTATGGTTAATTGCAGCCAGCAGTTATGGGTGCTTTCTGACGCTTGTTCAAAGGATTATCTTTCAAAGTTGATGCTGCAAGCAGTGCAGAACACTAGACAAGTACACACTGAAGTTGTTGGGATGTACAATTTGCACCTTAAAGTTTCTGTTGAATGTATTGATGAAGTAAAATATGGGGCAGTTTTTAAGGTGTTTAGTAATTTATGACTATACGTTCCCACTGCATTATAAACCTTGCTTTCTAACTAAATTCATTTGTTTTCAAATGCACCATTTGTCAAACTTTTTTAAAACAATTCTTGGGTGGAGGGCTCACCTTGGACCACAAGTTTATCCATTAAGCTTGCTCACTTCAATCGCTTCATAAAAGTCATACCCAACTTTTATGCCCCAGTACTTTCAAAAGACACCAACTGCCACTGAAAGTGGCCTTCAGTTTCTTAATTAGAGATGAGTCGAGGAGGTTTGTGGACATGCTAGTCGAGAAGTGTCTGTGAGCTGGAGAAGTACAAGTGGTTTATTGGTAATGATGCTTTTAGTTTTAAATGTCCAAAAGCCTTGAGTCAGCACTGCTTCAAGGTTAATACATGGGAGAGAGGCCAACCACAATAGAGAACCGGTCCAGTATGTCTAGGGTATCAGCCCAATCAAAAGTTTTTACTTAGCACTTGGGCCCTCATTATGAACACTGCAGTGTTTACCGCCGTGTTCAGGCTGGCGGCCATTTAACTGACTGCCAGCCCCCCAGGGACTCCACCGGCCGCATAAAGAAAATGTTGCTGGTCCGGTGGGCGGGAACATAGTTTCCGCCCACCGGTCCAGCAGCATGCCTGGCCGGGACATTGCCGGCGGCTCAATGCCTCTGTGCGGCGGGTTCAGCTGCACCCGTCACGCAGATCACTGCCCATAAATCGGGCAGTGACCTGCGCGATGGGGCACTGCACAGGGGCCCCTGCACTGCCCATGGCAAGTGCATGGGAAGTGCTGGGGCCCCCAGGGGGGCCCCAGAGCACCCCTTCCACCAGCCTTTTGGGAAAGGCTGGTGACTGTACGGATCATTATCCGAGGGGCAGCAGCGGTCTTTTTACCCGCTACCAGGATGGCGGGCTGAACCGCCAGGGATCATAATGACCCCCTTAGTCTCCACAATAGAAGTCAAAATTCTCCAGGGGGCAAGGGAGGGCACAGTGGCCGGAGAGAAATCAACTGGGCTGGATATAATGACCTTGAGGTCCAATAGATACTGTTAGTTTTGGTGCCACAAAGCTCATATAAGGGCCACCTGGAAACTGTAGTAGCCTAAACTGCTTCAGCTCTCAAATCGCAGTGCTGGCTTTTTGCTAGCTTCTTTCACATTGGAACATAGATGTAATTTTGAGTTTGGTTGGTGAGGGACACACCCCATTTCTGCAAATATCCTTTATTAGCCAAATTTGAAACTGTCCTATTAATTATTTCCTGGAACTCAAAATACCTGAGCGGGACAAGGAAGAAGTCTTAGTATTGTGATGGCTTCACAAGGCTTAATGCACCTTTTAAAATAATAATAATAATAACTATGCTAATTATTAGGAGGAGGCGGATTAGTAGTTCAATATCATTTCCGTTTGTAGGAAATGTGTGTTTTCCTGTTTGAATGCAGAGAGCTCTCTAAGAACGCTCTGAAATCCAACAGGAGTTTGTGAGAGAATGTTCATTGGCATATGTAGTGAGTCATGTGTGCTCCCTACCCTATGTGCTTGGATGAGTGTCCATCTTCTTAACTTTAGTTTTTACTTCTTCAACAGACTAACTAACTGGGAATGAAGTATTTAGACATGGCTCATACTTCAGATTCCTCAATTCAGATTTGGGAGAGGAAAGCTGCATCATAGATGAAGGCATAACTAACTTCTAAAACAGAAAGCTTCACCTGTAAACAAGAAATAGTGTTAAATACTGCTTTAAAGTTAAGGTACATCTATACCAATTAGGAGTGTTTCATTGTTTGTGTTTTACAAGCAATGTTAATCGGAATAACCACTCATTTTATAAAACCTGGTATAGCCCTGTAACAAAGAGTGACACTTCTCCAGTTCTGTAATTTTACCAATGATCTCTTGATGACAATTCGCAAGGAGTGTGAAAGAGGATAATTAAGTGGTAATTTGTAGGATCGTTACTACGAGCCTTCTTAAAATTAGTACTCAACATGCTTGCAGGTACTGTGCTAGGTAAAAGGTGAATAGTGAAAAAGAGAGGAAACATGATTTCGATTAAGTCCAGCATTCTCTCTGCTAACACCAGAGGGAATGACTCCTTAGATGTGCTACAAGAGCTATAGTACTCAAAAAACCCACTACTGAATTTCTTACATCAAATGCTTCCATGCCACAATAAGAAAGGAATGATATTTGAATGTGAATATTATACAGTGAGTATTTTCTTTGTTTCTCGCTACAGATGTCTTAGGTTAGTAAGCACACTTTTCTCAGTTGTTGTACATACAATTTCATAAGGTTTTCCCCCTTTTTATATATTCTCCCAGTCATTTATTTGTTATTTCTGTGTCTATAATTATTGACACGCATATTGATTTCTAAGAATTACTATTTTAGTCATCACCTCCTGATTGAAATGAAATATAATTTGGTATTTTTGCGCTGTGGTTCATAGATCTGATTTTCTTATCAAATATGTTAGGGGTTGCTGTCATTAGAACACTGGATTGTTGAGAGAGCCATTGAAGACAATCAAGTCGTTAGGGGCCATTAATGGTTGGTACGGACATTCTGCTTCAATGTTTTAGTACTTTAATTTTTTTTTTTTTTTTTTTACATTTAAAATGTTCTACCTTTAGTTGGTGGAATAGTCTACAGTCTAAAAACTTTATAGCTCTTTGACCTTAGGCTATAATATTTATTAAAGTCAATTTTCTAGGTATGGGCATTTGATTACAGCCGTGGGCTCTAATGGTGTATTATGCTTAAGGTTCATTTTTGACTATTTTCAATCAACTCCATTCCTTAACTCATGATTTTTGTTACATTTTGTAGATGCATATTTTGCGAGTAGTGCCTTCTTTGCTGTAGCTTTCAGCGTTTGCTCTTGAGAACATATAGTGATATGTTTCCCGCAATACTAGAAAGAAAGAACAGCTAAAAGCAAATACCATTTTATTACAATATAGAAAATAATCTATTTCATACAGTGTTTTTCTAGCTTGTGTGGCTTCGTGCCCTCCATGAGAGAGGTAGTGTTACAAGAATAGAGGTCACTTGAAATCTTTCTGTGTGGTTTTTGGCAGTGCTTCTTACATTTATATAAAATATATATTTGAAAACTGAACGGGCTAGCTGACCAAACATTTTCAAGTTCCAGTGGGCTGGAGGTAATGTTTGTAGTGTGCAAAAAACGATGTGGCAGTGAATCCAGAAAAACAGAATTTAATAATTCAAGGTATAGCTTTTACAATACGTTTTCATGTGTGTTCTCAAAGCACAGGGTAGGAATGTGTTTTGGTCTAAAATGTTTTGCCCTGGTACTAGTGGTAATAATTCAACTATTCTGTATATAAGGAAAGATGGCTACGATATAGTTGCTATGATTTGCCAATTTACACCAAGTGGGCTATCATCCTCTACTCCTCCTCTGCTTACACTCATATTTGCATGGCCAACCTATTGGCTTGTGTATGGAAGCAACCCCATAGGCTTCCCATTTATATCCCAACTTTTATAGTAACAATTGCCCCTGTCTCCAATGAAAAGAGAATACTGAAAATGGCATACTTCACATACTTACACCTGCATGGACTGATACTCAATGATTAGCCTCGGCGGTTGAATCAAGCCTGGCCTCGTGGCTCGCCCCAATGAATATTCATGAGATATATTTAGAGACAGTGGGTCAGGGACGGCTTTAGTGCTGGTTGTGCCTAGTATGACAATGATTGTACCCCCCCAATGACCACCTCTGCCATAGATTCCCTCACTACCACCCTTTAACACTGTCT
The DNA here is from genome assembly GCF_031143425.1 of Pleurodeles waltl. Taxonomy (NCBI): domain Eukaryota; kingdom Metazoa; phylum Chordata; class Amphibia; order Caudata; family Salamandridae; genus Pleurodeles; species Pleurodeles waltl. The sequence continues at coordinate 722,481,971 of NC_090446.1, read as the reverse complement.
TTCAAGTCTCCATAAGCACTCTATCTCAGATGTATAAATAAGTTTTATAGCATCTCTCTTACCAGTGTAGTTGTAGGTTGTCAGAGCACAGAGACAATTAATCCTAAGTGTGTAAATCAGTGTATAGGAAATGTTACATAAGACAGAAGGCTACAAAGTCTGGGAGTCATGCCATTCATACTGGTAGACAGTGTAGTTTAAAAGTGTTTGTTGTGGAGAAGCACAATCTAGGATTTTAACTTATAAACTGCAAGTAACAAAAGGATTTATGTGACAAAAACAGTTACTCAGTTACCTATAGGCACTTCTGTGATCTGCATGGTACATGTGCTTTGCAGCAGGCATATTAACAATTTGTACTACCTTAAGATGAGTCCAAACTTCCACTGGGCACAACTCCGATCTCTCTCCAGAAAGAATATTAATCACATAGTTATCAAGACATTTTTATTGTGTCTAAAAATAGCTGGAGGCAAAGAACGCTGCAGCAGGTGCTTTTAAAATCATAACACACTTATAAACACAGTGCCTTCACCCTAAGTCAGCACCGGTCGGTCGCAATACCCTACAGCTGGCCCTGCAATTGATCCAAATAGGGAGTTATTTATATTTGTTTTGCAGAACAATGACTTGGGCAACTGTAGCTGATTATGTGTGGTGTAATGATTAGAGCCACATAGTTCACAGTTGGTTAGTACTGTTAAACACTCCACCAGGCATTGAAAATAACAATAATTTGTGATGCAGCAGTTAGGAATCGTATTTCATTACTTCAAGTAATGTAAGCTGGAAAAGAAGCCAAAAGGGTGATCCTGTCTCTACTGTGTTCATGCGTTCATATGCACAGAGACACAGAACACCTTGAAGAAACAAAACGGCAACAACCTTCTGTATCTATGGCCTTCATTACAACTTTGGTGGTCTTTTTACAAGACTGCCAAAGCCGCGGGTGCCGAAAGACTGCCGCATTAGGACTGCCGTCAAATTTCGGGTGGAAATCTGACAGCAGTCGTGCTGGTGGTCAGCGGGGAAGAGGCAGTTTCACCGACGACACAGCCACACCAAAAAGATGCTGCACGCCATATTATGACTCCTAATGTGGCATGACGATGTCCTGATGGCGGGGCATTGCCGGCGGTAAAAGCGCAAGGACCCGTCCCCTCCCAGACAACCTACTCAACGGATGAGGTAAGTGATCATCTGAAAGCCTGCGTCACACTGTGGCAGTTCTAATGCGCAGCAGGGATGCAATCTGAAGTTTCAAGTTAGGGATGTGTTGTGCAGCAGTTCTGATGCAAGGTGATGCACTGCATCGGTTTTTCTACGACTACAGGTTGGCTGACAAAGCTTTGTCAGGTCCAATTTCAAGGGTCCAAGACTGGAGTGGCACCACTTGCAAACGTAGGAGTCACAGATGGCAAAGTCCAGGTGGTGGGTTCAAGGTTGTTGGAGCCTGTTACTCTCATCAGGAGGCCAGACAACTAGCCCTTGGAGTCACTCTGGTGTTCCTGGTTTCGAGACGCGGGTCTAGTCCTTCTCACACTGGCAGGAAGGCAGTAGGGTAGCACAGCTGAGCACCAGAATGCTAGTCCTTCTTGCAGCAAAGTAGCTAAGTAGACCTCCTTCTGCGTTTAATCAGGCAAAGTCTTTGGGATGTGCATGTGTGGTAGGCAACAGCTCCTCCCCTTCATCAAGACAGAGATGGCCTGTCCCGCCAACACCTATGGTTTTTTGCTTCACTCTCTAGAAGCAATACACAGTGACCAACTGTCAGTAACAACTAGTCATATAACCCAGTAAACAGTCTGCAGACACCAAATGGTTATGAGAAGAAAATATCAACTTTGTTAAAGTGGTGTTTTCTGAATTGTGACTTAACATTCAACTTCACCATCAAATGACACTTCCCTAGACACCAAACTCAACATTTCCACCTGTTCCCTATTGAAAGTTATCACTTATTAAATATAATAAGTTATCCTATGGGAGATGTAGGCCTCACTGTAGCAAAATCAAATGTAGGAGATTTTCACTACCAGGACATGTAAGACTTAAAAATACATGTCCAAATTTTTAAATACACTGTACTCTGCTATCTGGGCTGTTTAGAGTCAACACTAGCGGTCACTTCTATGTAATAAAAATGTATATTTGGGCCAGCCACCAGTTATCTTTTGCTAGGTTGAAATGGCAGTTTACAACTGCATAAACAGGTTGCAATGGCAGGCCTGAGACATATTTAAAATGCTACTTATGTGACCGGTACAATCAGTGTTGCAGGCCTACTAGCAGCATATATTTACAGGCCCTGGGTACATGTAGTATCACTTTACTAGGGACTAATAAGTACTTTATCACTGGTTAACAGTGGTAAAGTGCACAGAACTCTAAAGCCAGCAAAAACAAATAAGTTGGAAGGCAAAAAGTTGCAGGAAAACCAGTCAAGGATATCAGGTCCAACACTGGCCAATTGAAAAAGACTCAGGCCCTCATTATGAGGCTGGCGATCATCAGACCGCCAGCCTCAATGTAGCGATCGTACAGTTGTGGACCGCATTATAAGTTGTGGGATTTGGCAGAAGCCACAACGCCGCTTGACCCACTGGTTCGGTCCCACCGATGCAGCCACGGTTAGCTCCTCCAGCCCGGCGGCAGGCCTCTGCCTGCTGTCCGGATTACAGGGCTGTAGACCACCAGGCTTTCTGTGGCGGTCACCCCGCCATGAAAACCGTGGCAGTAACGCACCCGGTCACAGGAATCCCCATTCCTGTTGCCGGCACCCCCACCCCCACACACATGCAGACACCTCCCCACCTGTCCACAGACTTACGAACACCCATCCACACACTTACAACACTCCCCCAACTGTACACCTCAATTCTAACACCCCCACCTGCTCTCACACTGACATACACACACCCCCACTCACACATACACATCCCCCCTCTGCAAACATTAGCACCCCCACCCCTCTCGACAATCATCCACACCCCCACCCCCTTCACAAACATTCACATACAAACCCCCACTCACTTGCAGACATGCACACATGCACCCCCACTCGCATGCATCCTAATACACACACCTACTCACTCGCACCTCAACATACACCCCTCCCCTCCGCATACATGCAGACACACACGTCCAACCATACCCATAAATCCAAGCACCCCCACTTGCTCGCTCACAAACATGCACTCAGACACCCCCATTTGCACATATACACACTCTCAGACACCCCGTTTGCACACATACATGCACTCACACACACCCATTTGCACTCATACACGCACTCACACCCATTTGCACACATACATGCACACAACACACACATGCACACAACACTCACTGCCCCCTTTCGGATGAACAACTTCCCTTTTTTCCGGCGAGCTGGTCATCCATCAGGGGATGGGTCCTGGCAGTTTTGCACTGTCAGCACCACTTCGTAATACAGCGGGCGGAGTCTTGCTGACGTGGCAGTACTGGTGATGCAACCGCCTCTTCAACTCTGTCGGCCAGGCTGATGGAGTCGAACTGTCCAAACACAACTCCAGATATGACAGCCAGCATACCGCCAGTACTGGAAGTAAACTGGCTGCAGCGGCTTCGGTGGTCTCTGAAAATACCACCAAAGTCATAATGAGTTCCTCAATCTTCCTTTTTAATACCTATCATAGTCTCAGAAAGCCAAGAAAGGACAGCAAAAATGGAGGACCAGCCTAGGTCGATGCACCCATGTCATGAGTCTGAGGTTTCCTGGCAGTTACCCTTAACAGTGCAGATTCTCTTCAGGGATGGCCAAAGTAGCTCCCTGACTCCCTCTCAGGCCCAGGACACAGTGGGTGTCTAGGGAATCCCAAAGCAAGCAGACCCCTGGATCTCTGTGAACTAGTCCTGCTGTGGGTTCCCTCGGATTGGGCACTGTGAATGAATGATGGAGACACAATCTTCTCACAAGTGACAGAAGGCCTGGGTGATGCAGGCAAGGAAAATGGTCATGTGTGGAAAACCTTGGGACTGCTGGGAAGACTCTAGGTCAAATGATTATCAGGGTTAGAGAAAAGGGCATGTCAAAGTCCTGAAGCTAAGTAAGAATGAGAAAACATCAAGGCTAGAGGCTGTTGAAGGTAGCATGAAATCCTCACACATATTCTTTTCACTGGAAAACACCACAAAAGGACCACAACACAACAAACATTATCAAACTCAGTCCAGTGGGATCTAAGATAGCAGGCCACATAGCAGTGTTTGAAAGATTCACTCATATTCAGCATATTGGCATCTATCACAGATTCCACGAAGCGGGGGCACCACAGCTTCTACATAGAAGTTCTAAGCATGTTCATGTTTCCAGCAATGACAACATTTGGAGTCTGGTCCCTGGAGCACCAAGGAAGAACTGAGCTGAATTACAAAATAACCAGACAATGCAATTTATTCTCATCGGTGTGGGTTGGTTGACCAGAGTTGAAGTTAAGGGAGCCTGAAGAGTTTGCCTACTAACTACCAGAAGCCTCCCAATGCAAGTGTTATTGGCTTGTATAGAGGTGGGCCCACGCATCAAGAGTGCCGAATGTGCTTTGCTCCCAAACCCCACACTCAAATCAGCTATATGAAGAAAGCAGGAGCTAGAGGTCTTCCCCGTCTTGCTGAAAGGGGTGGTGCCAGAAGGTGGAGGAAGCCATAAGATTACGGGGTTATGGACTGCTGAATGATCCAGAGATAGAAATGTGCTGGAGCCTCACCTGCACTAATATAATGTCACTGCTGCTGGCAGTATTAATGAAAGAACACACTAGGGCTTGTGAGTGAAAAGCAAGAAAAGATCAAAAGAAAACAAAACTTGGTCTCAGGCTGATGGGCACTTCATAAACCTGCAACTCCTGGAGAAATCTCCTTGAATTGAAGCAGGTGCCCCTTTGGAAATTAGAGACCTGTACCAAATCATCAGGCGTTTTAGGCGGGCACCTGAAGCAGCAGCGAGCTTCCCTAATTTCCCCAGACATAGAAAAAATCAGCACTCTAGGTTTTCCAGAACACTTAAACCAGGCCCCAAGCAGAGAAGGGCACCTGTTTAAATCATTCACTAGGGAATAGTTTGTGTAATGGCTTTGGAGTGCAGGGCCCCACTGTTATGGGGGTCAAGAGTTGTTGTAAAACAACCTGTGTAAACAATGTTTTATTTAACCTCTTTGCTGACAGCCCTTTTCCCCTCAAGTGCTAAGCCTTTTTTTTTGCTATTTGGGGTAGTTTGTGCTTAGGCCCTCATAACTATTCGTCCACATAAGCTACTCATGCCAAATTTGCCTCCTTTCTTTCCAACACCCTAGGAATTCCAGAGGTACCTAGAGTTTGTGGGTTCCCCTGGATGAGACCAAGAAATTAGCCAAAATACAGTTATTTTTTTTTTAATGGGAAAAAAGGGCTGCAGAAGAAAGCTTGTGTTTCTTTCCTTGAAAATGACAAAAAAGGATTTGTGCTAAAATCACCATCTTCCTAGCCTTCAAGAACAGGCAGACTTGAATCAGAAAACTACATTTTCAACACAATTGTGGCATTTTACTGGGACATACCCCATTTTTACTATTTTTTTTGCTTTCAGCCTTCTTCTTGTTAGTGACAGAAATGGGTGTGAAACCAATGCTGGATCCCAGACAGCTAAACATTTCTGAAAGGTAAACACAATTCTCAATTCAGCAAGGGGTCGTTTGTGAAGATCCTTCAAGGTTTTCCTACAGAGGGTAACATCTAAAATAAATAAAATTATATTGAAATTGAGCTAAAAAAAGAGTGATTTCTGTCCACATTTTCTTCTATAACTTTTTCCAGCTATGGCAGATTTTTAAAAACCATATACCGTTACATCTGCTGGACTCTTCTGGTTCTTGGGATATATAGATGTAGGTTCATCAAGAACCCTAGGTACGCAGAGCCAATAAATAGCTGCACCTTGCAATGGGTGTTCATTGTATACCGGGTAGGCAGCAATTCATTTGCTGAAATATAAAGAGTGAAAAATAGGTTTCAAGGAAACCTTTGTATTCCCATAATGGGCACAAGATAAGTTGTTGAGAAGCAGTGGTTATTTGCACATCTCTGAATTCTGGGGTCCCCATACTAGCATGTGAATTACAGGGCATTTCTCAACTAGACGTCTTTTTTTACACACTATCTTACATTGGGAAGGAAAAAATGTAGAGAAAGACAAGGGGCAATAACACTTTTTCTTCTATTCTGTGTCCCCCGAGTCTCCTGATAAAAATGGTACCTCACTTGTGTGGGTATGCCTAATGCCCGTGGCAGAAAACACAACATGGACACATCACATTTTTACATTGAAATCTGACTTGTTTTTTGGAAAGTGCCTAGCTGTGGGTTTTGGCCTCAAGCTCAGCTGGCACTTTGGGAAACCTACCAAACCTGTGCAATTTTTAAACCTAGACACCTAGGGAAATCCTGGATGGGGTGACATGTAGGGCTCTCATCAGGTTCTGTTACCCAGAATCCTTTAAAAAACCTCAACATTTGGCAAAAAAACACTTTTTCCTCACATTTGGTGATAGAGAGTTCAGGAATCTGAGAGGAACCACAAATTTCCTTCCACTCAGCATTCCCATAAGCCTCCTAATAAAAATAGTACCTCATTTGTGTGGGTAGGCCTAGTACCCGTGACAGGAAGTGCCCCAAAACACACCATGGACAAATCACATTTTCCCAAAGAAAACTGAACTGTTTTTGCAAAGTACCTAGCTGTGGATTCTGGCCTCTAGCTCATCCGGCACTTAGGAAAAGTTAGCAAACCTGGACATTTCTAAAAACTAGACACCTAGGGGAACCTACGATGAGGTAACTTGTGACGCTGTCACCAGGTTCTGTTACCCAGAATCCTTTGCAAACCACAAAATCTGGCCCCAAAAAACTTTTTCCTCACATTTCGGTGCTCTAACGTTCTGGAATCTGAGGGGAGCCACAAACGTCCTTCTACCCAGCATTCCTCCACATCTCCCGATAACAATGGTACCTCACTTGTGTGGGTAGGCCTAGTGCCCGCAACAGGAAATGCCACAAAACACAACACGGACACATCACATTTTCCCAAACAAAACAGAAATATTTTTTGCAAAGTGCCTAGCTGTGGATTTTGGCCTCTAGCTCATCCAGCACCAAGAAAAACCTAGGAAACCTGGAAATTTCTGAAAACTAGACACCTGGAAGAACCCAGGATAAGGTAACTTGTGAAGCTCTCACCACGTTCTGTTACCCAGAATCCTTAGCAAACCTCAACATTTGGCAAAAAAAAACACTTTTTTGTCACGTTCCGGTATTGCAAAGTTCTGGAATCTGAGGGGAGCCACAAACTTCTTTCTACTCAGCATTCCTCCACATCTCCCAATAAAAATGGTACCTCACTTGTGTGGGTAGCCCTAGTGACCACAGCAGGAAATGCCCTAAAACACTACAATGACACATCAAAAATATCAAATACAAAACTACCTGTTTTTGCAGGGGCACCTGCGTTTTTGGTCCTGGGCTCAGCAGCCATCTAGGGAAACCTACCAAACTGAGACATTTCTGAAAACTAGACACCTGAGAAAGTCCAGGGAGGTGTGACTTGCATGGATCCCCCAGTTTTTTCTGACCCAGAATCCTCAGCAAACATCAAAGTTAGCTACCAAAAAAACATTCCTGTGGGATCACTGCACCAGCACAAATTTCCTACATCCAATGTTCCCCTCAGCCTCCTGATAAAAATAATACCTCACTTGTGTAAGTTGGCCAAGTCCCTGTGACAGGGAAGAGCCAAAAACATTTTGCAATTGAGGGGGAACCAAAGCGGGTCCAAAAGGGCAGTTTGAAAAAAACATTTTTAGGCTGACAAGTGGGGCAGAATTTTTATCGGTATGGATGCAACAATGCTAGGTGGTAGGAATTTTGTGGATTCTTGATGATTCCGTAAGGTTCCATCTCTAAAATTTGAGGAAAATGTGTGATTTCAAGCAAAGATGGAGGTTTTCAGGGCATTGTGGGTAAGAAAATGGTGCAGGTGCATGTGAAGCACACCGCCCTGGACTCACCCAGATGTTTAGTTTCAGATGTGACTAGATCTCGTAGATTTTTCAATATGGCAGCGTCCCAGCCCTCACCATTCCAAGTGGGACGATTTTGAGAGTTACACAAGCTCTCATGGCCCAAATGTAAAACCAAAAACCCAAAATAATCAAATGTCCGCTTGCTTGCCTTTGGAGTAAAATCTTTTAGTGTGTGGGGGGGGTACTGAAAGACTGGTACCCCCTTCAGTTGGGGTGGGGGCACAACCATGCCCATCCTGGTTGGTATCCACCACCCCACTATTTTTTTTTTTTATTTAATTCCCTGGCATCTGGCAGGCTTTCTACCCCCCTCATGAGTGAATCAGTAGTTGCCCCATCTGCCCACCGATGAGTAGAACAACTTAGACCCTCTTTTTTTGAAAAATAAATCTTCCCTGGTGTCTGGTGGGCTTTCTGCCCCCTTACAAAAATAGTTCAATCTGCCCCCAAGGGGGGGTAGAAATGGCCAACACTAATGTGCCCTCATAGAGAGCGACCCTTGCCTAAGGGCTGCCCCCACCCCAAAAAACACACACACCAATCCATGAAATCTAAGTGGTTTAACCCTACCGGGGGGCAGATCAGCCTAATAGAAATAGGACAATCTTCACCCGAGGGGGGCAGAAATGCCATAAAATAAATTTGCCCCCTAGGGGAGCGACCCTTGCCTAAGGGGTCGCTCCCGTTATGTGAAATTGGCACAAAAAAATCCCTGGTGTCTAGTGGTTTCTGCCCCCCTTCGGAGCAGATTGGCCTAAGAAAAATAGGCCGATCTGCCCCAAGGTGGGCAGAAATGGCCTAAAATAAAATTGTCCCCAGGGGAGCGACTCTTGCCTAAGGGTCGCTCCCCATCTGTAAAAAAAACAGCCTAAGTGGTTGCTCTCCTTCTTTGTTTATAAAAAAAAAAACTCTCTGGTGTCTAGTGGGCATTCCTGCAGCATGATCGCTATGCAATCGGGCTGCAAGAATTCTCAGAAAGACATCAAAGGAAAGGAAAAGCCTTTCCTTTCCTTTGATGCCTCTCTGATCTCCCCCAACCCCCGATCGGAAGGGAAATGCAAGCATTTCTCTTCTGATCGGGCTGGAAGGTGAGCTTCAAGCACAATGGGGACAACTTCTGATGAGGTCAGCATGTGATGGTGTGCTGATGTCATCAGACGTCACTTGGGGGGGTGCAGGGAGTGTGAGGGTGGAGGGGGAAGTGATTCCCCTTCCATCCCTGCCCAGGGGAGGGGTGTGGAAGGCCCATGGGACTAGCACTCCCCCATGAGCCGGGTGCAGGATGAGCTGGTCTTGTCCTCTGCACACGGCAATCGTGGCCAAGGGCGAGAGCAGCTCATCTAGGGCACTGGAGGGGTTGAAGTAATTGATCCTACCTTTTATAAAAGAAAACTAAGGTCAAAGATCATGGACGTAGGCTACATATTGTAAAAGGTGAGTGTTTTAAAGAACGTATGAAAGCTTGTGGTTTTAAATGTAACTTTCTTGGACCAGCAACTACCTTGAGCAATTAACATCCACAAACATCCAAACAAAATATCAGAAATGGTATTCTACTGACATACCACAAACAAATCTCAAACCACAACTCTGTCCTATACCACTAACAAATCCACAAAAATCCACACATCACCAACACATGACAAAGCCACATTATACTGTACATAAATTTATTCCGTCCAGACACACACTCCCTGTTCATAAAAAAACACCATCTCTATAATCTAGTTTCTCCTAACAGATCCATTTTTATCATGATAAAACCTAAATTCAGCCTTCCATTGTATCCACCACCAAAACCCTCCTCTTCTTTTTTACTAAAAACACACAATCAAACAATCCTTATATGCTACTCCACCACACATATTATATCTTCTGGTTATCAAATCTAACACAAACCCTCATAACTCTTGTCTATACCCTCTTACACAGCACATGCACTCTTCTCCAAAACATATTACCACCCCCTGTACAATTCAAATACCACTCACCAGTAGTACATTACATACAAGTCCTTCTCAGAAAACTACTACATCAATATCTCCTCTCATTACTCCACAAAACCAAAACATAACACATACACATCAGCACATCAAAATCACACCACTTCATAATACTTTCTGTCACAAAGTAGAAACATACACCCAAAGCAGAAATGCTTACATGTGACGATTGGAAAAATTATGACCCAGTCTGCGTCTAGCCTGACAATTTGGGACCACCTCCTAAAGTATTGAAGGAAATAAGAAACCTTGAAATTACCATGGCCTCCAAGTTAACAATGAATGCCCAAGTAGACAAGTTACCAAGATCAAGATTCATCACCATGAAAACTCTGCAACGCATCTTCCCCCACCTGGGGTTTCCACGCAAGTTTCAGGTTACTAGCTCCCTTTTACTGTCTAAGCTGGATTACACGAATGACGTCTACCAGGGATCATCTTTATCTACTATGAAAAGATTACAATGGATTCACAACTTTGCTGCCAGACTACTCCCATATGTAAAGCCACAATCCCACATCTCCACTGCCTTGAAGGCCCTACATTGGTTACCAGTTGCCAGAAGATCCACCTTCAAGCTTCTTTGTTTCACCCACAAAGCAATACATAGAACTGGACCACTCTTAATCAGGAATAAAATCACAAAATACATTCAACAAAGTAACCTCCACTCAAGATTGACACCTTGTCTCAAAACACCACTATACAAGAAAAAGACAATAGGTGGTACATCTTTCTCTGTTCAAGCGGCCAAACTATGGAATTCTTTACCCCAAATATAAGATCCATGGATAACTACCTTATCTTCAGAAGACTACTCAAGAGTTGGCTCTTTCCTACATAACCACCATACTAAAACAGCAATGTACTTTATATCGCTTTGCACTCAAAAATTTATAATTTGATTTTATAAATATGTGTATATATTTATAGGGAGAGAGAGAGACTTGTATTTCTTTTAACAAATATGTATAATAACTATGGTTGTTTTTATTTTATCTTAGAAATATACATGCTCTTTAGGCCTGCTTAACAAATGTATACATTACTTAGGTTTACATGTATATTTATTTGATACAAGTTGTTTTGATTAGATGGTAATGAGTCTGTTTTATTTATCTATCACAGCCGGTAAATATTATCTCAACTATTTATCTACAAACATTTCACTTTTGAAATATTGAGGAAAAGATAATGTTATAAAATGTCCACAGATAAATGAACTTCAAATAACACAACACTTTAAAGTCTGTGTTTATACAAAACAGCATTAACTCTCAATATGTTATTTTCATTATACATATATTCACTTGCTATGTAATCATGTATCAATATATTTATTACTTTAGCCCTACTGTACAAGAGAAAACAGAAATTGCTCCAAAGCACTACTCTGTCCCACTCTAAACCTCTCTCAATCTATCCTCTATCCTCCACTCTCTGACTCATCAAAAACGTCATTCTACTACTATGATCTTCGAAATAACCCTTACTAGACTCTTCCCTCCTCTATCCCTCTTGGCTCACCCCAACCCTCAGTTTACTACTATGATCTCTAAAACAACTCTACTAACGTTTCCCTCATGTATCGCCCCTTTGACTCATCCCATACCTCAATTTACTACTATGATCTCCCTAATCCCTTTCTCCAGAATCTTCTCTCCTCCATCTCGCCTTTAGTCATCACAAATTTCACCTTACTACTATGTGCTCCCAATTAACACTTTCTGGATTCTTCCCTCTTCTAACCCTCTATTATTCAATTCAGTCCAATTAACAGACTCACGTTTACCACTCAAATTAACTCATATTTCTCTATACTAAAACAAATACTATACTTCTGTTTCCCTATAATAATCCACCACTAATGCTTTTGGTTCTGGAGTAGCGTGCTACTCGCCGAAAAGTACTTTGACGCCTCCTTAAGGCCACTGACTTAGCAAAACTTGAGTACCCCCCTGCAAAGCACCTTGAGGGCCTCCCCATCAGACCCAGTCAGGGGCCTGCTGCCAGTGTACAGTGTACTGTGCTGAGGGGGCTGACTGGAGCTCAGCCCCCCCCCCCACACAGTGGGGGCTGTGGGGGCTTTTGTTACTCCACTGGTCACGGGTAGTAAGTGCTATATACATACAATTCCAATACAATTACAATAACACATTTGCTATTGGCCTGATAAAGCCTATAGGCCATTTTACAATTGAATAATCTTCCTTAATTTCGGTATAGGGGTAATACTGTTTCCATATCTAGGGCCTTATTATACACAAATGGCGTAGGGTACCTCACAAATAACAGGAACAGACTGTATTTTGGGGTTAAATGCCCACTCTTACCTGTCTGTTGAGTATGTGATTGCATCCTAGTTGTTTTGTATGGACCTTTTAGCAGGCGTTCCAATCTGTAAATTGACCTGCAATCTTGTGATTAATTCCAATGTTGTACAAATGAATAAGAATGTGCATTACGTATGTTTACTTTTTTAGACAATGGTTTAAGTTTGATTTTCTGTGTAGACTCAGCCTTGGACTGCTCTGCCTCACTACCTAGAGATTAAAAAGGGGTAATTGGTTCCTATGTTTGAGGATATGTATTACAGAGGCCACCAAACATTGCACGTAGTAGACCTCAGTTGGCACAGTAGGGCTATAGATTGCCCTGGAAACTTCTGAGCTATATCATTCACAGACATTTAATAATTTAGGGTTACTCGGAAGGTCAACTAGCTGGAATACCCCAAAGTGATGTAAATTAATCAATGAAGACAAGCGCATGCAGCCATAAGTGGTATTCTTGACAATGTGGAAAAAGGATAAAAACAGTGGAATATCAAGGAGATGCGTTGGAAGAAAGATCCAAAGTATCCAAGTAAAGTTTAGATTTCTCCAGTAGTAAATTACTAAAATTAATAATCAGGCCTGTAAGTGAGAATGCAAAATTTCAATCACATCTAGACATTGCCGTAGATCGAGTTGGGATACTGCCTTTACAGCCCAATAGGGAGACAACGGACCACATTGATCACTCTGAAAACGATATCGTGGTTCCATGGAAGGTTCTGAAGGTATGCAGACACTGCTATCGCAGAAGATAATTTGATGAATATGGTGCACTTCAGAGGGCAGGGGTTAGCATTTTGCTTGCTGATAGTTTAACAAAAGAAATCACGAAAAATAAGACTTAGGTTTACATGATGTATGTTTACTATCAAGTGAACATTAATACTATGCAATTTTCCTGTTAGAATATTGTTTGATCTCCATAAAAGCTATTTTGAGATTTACTTTTCTGCCACCTATAGAGAATCATATCTTCAGACTGATTAGCGTGGCCTTCATTCTAAGTGGACTAGTACATTCTGATCCCTGTGAAAACTTCTCTTTGCACGGGGACCGAATTCTGAGATTTCCAGTATACACTGCATCCGCGAAATTTTCGACTGATTTTTGACAGCTCAAACTTGTCAACATTTTCTGGGTGAACACACTCAGTAAATTCCAATACATGCAGAATTTATGTGCATTGGATTACAGAATATGAGGGATTTACCCCAGCAGGCAAATACTTTACCTGCGCTATCATATTTACTGGTTGCAGGACCATATATTCGCAAATAGTCATTATGGTCAAAGAAAAGTGGCATGCAGCAAAGATGATCACGAGTTCTGCAAAAAAAAAAAAAAACTGGTTTCAAACAGCCTTTCCTCTGCTCCACCTACCGCCTCCTCATGCTTGTCCCTTATCTGCAGTCTTAAAGTGAGTTTTGTTTTGTATGACTTTGAAAATACTATAATGTTGACTGCACCTGTTCATGACTCCCACAGTCCTCCTAGCATTGCTAGGGCGCGCAAATGAAAGTCACTGCAGGTACAGTAAAGAAGCACGCCACAGGCACTGGCGTTTGGAAGCCGGTGCTGCATGTTCAAAGAAACTTTAAGCAGAGAGTTCTGAAAAAGCGGATGGAGGCTTAAAGCTGCTGTGATGATCGTATGCAATGGAGCGGATGGAACACGTTCGCACATCCTTCTTTCAAATAACATTGTCTGTTGCTCATTATTGCTGCAAAGATGTTCGTTAACATTCGGAGGCAGGCCCTTTGGCTAATGGCCACTACAGTTCATGCTCTGCGATTGTTATGGTCTCACACAGGCCAATGCTCACACCGAAGAGCTCAGTTAATGTCCAAAGGGCTTTTTACTTTAAGATTTATGGATATTTCGAACTCGGTTATTTGGAGCAGAGCTAATGTAGGCAGTAGCTAAAACTTACCAGTGATTAATACCAGGTAATCGTGCTGCCTCATATTTCGGGGCGATAACTCCTTGCCACGTTAGCAATTTCGATGCCAAAAGTAAAGTGGCACCGAAAAAAATACAAAGCAAGGCTGTTCTTTTTGTACGAACGGACAACGAAACGCAGTACCGTGATTTTATTTCAAATATGGTCTCCATGTGCTTTTTCTACTGTAACAGAGGCAACCTATGTGGCGTGAGCGAGACTTGCTGTGCTGTTTTAATCCAAAAACGCCATTCTGTTTTAAAATTACTCTAGTTCTTGGACGAGGCTGTAAAGTACATTACCTGCGACGGATTGAATGCGGACACGATCATCTTTTCACACATTGAAACCCAAATGCAATAGGAAGCAAGCACAAGCATGCAGTGGTCTACAAACGCAGCATGCTAAGAACAAATTTGCAGGGTGAACTAGTTTCATTGTTTCTTCCGACAGGTGCAATTGTTTTCACAAAGTACTTGCTTTTACTCCTTTTGTACTACCGTTTAATCTAGGTGTACTGTTTCATGGATGCATGAAAGAGTTTTTTTTTAATGTTAAGTCGTGTTTAACGAACATCATAAAAAACTATTGTGCGTGCTGAATAATGTATCTGGATACATTAACTGGTACGACCTCAAATGCACCTCTGGGAAGATCTGTGGACACCACTGAGTTCTCAACTAAAAATAATGGGGACATTTCACAAAAACATTGATGAGAACAGTAGATAGTACTCCTGTAGTACGTTTTACGTTCAGTTGCTTACCATTATGAATTTGACCCCAAACGTCAAACTTCCTGTAGTAAAACTGTAAAAAGGTAACTTGCAGTTCTATTTGTGCAAATGGTTTATGAATGCTCACAGAATACTCCCATTTTATTCCCAGTTCAGATGTTTTGGGGCCAATGAATAAAGGCATGTAAGAGTATGAAAACAACTACTCAAAGAGTGCTAATTTACGTCCTCCAAAAGCGTTTGTGTGTGGGCCACAAAGGTCATGTAACCATGCCTCTGGCACAGAGAATACAAGTTGTATTCCAAATGCAGAGGTCTACATACATGCACCCTGGGTGAGGCCCTTTGACATTAGGGCTGCAGTGTTGCACATATCCTTGGAGTGCCTCCGATTCAGCAAAGTTAGAGACTGAATGGTGAGGTGTCCAGCTCCATCCTTTGACAGTTATACCCAAAGTGACCCCAGTAGGGAGATTTAGGGCCTTATTTAGAGTTTGGCGGATAGGATCCTTTGTCAAAATGTGGATGAAAACCCATCCACTGCATCTCAAGTGCGAGATACTATAATGTCCTTGTAATATGGAACACAGGAGGACATCTGACACATTTGTGACAGAGTATCCCAGCCATCAAAAATAAGGCCTTAGTCTTTGACTGAAGGCCCATAAGATGCACCTCACAAGGAAGTGTGTGCTAGGCCTCTAGTCATAATGAATTAATGATGAATGACAAAACAACGTGGTTTATATTTTGCTCTTAATTTCTTAGATCATCCATGCATACTGTTCTTTTTTGCTTGGAGAATTTTAATGTTGCAGTAGAATTACAGCCTTCAGACTGTGTTAAAAGTGTTTTACTGTGTGCCATGACTGGGCAGGTTGTTCCATACCACTGGAGACCGGATTAATCAGCTTTTTAAATATAGTAGTTAGTATTTGCTCATTGAAGTCAACGGATATAAAAATGCATCTGTATTTGGTAATTGACAGCAGTTTAAAGCACCACCTGAAAAGTATGACAAAATGTAAGTATGTACATTTCACAATTTCAAGCTAATGGGGCTCATATCGAAACAAGAAAACAAATCCTATGATTGTAGGGAAGTCAAATGAGACAGGTTTGAAACTGTTCACAGTCACTATGTTGATTGTAATGTTTAACAGTATACATGTGTAACCTCTTTATGCTTGTTTTTGGACTCCAAGATTGTACTCTACTGTGGAACATGTCAGTGACACTGGGGCCTAAAGGTATGAGTAGCCATACAACATCCCAGATATGGTGTTTATGAACCAAACAGCAGTCAAGTCAGTACATTACCATTCTTTCATTAGGCAAATGGCACCATGCTTATGTCACTGAGACTTAATTCAAAATAAGCCTTCTGTAAAACATATTGCATTGGTATGGCAAGACCTGTTTAAGATGGAAGAGCGTGACATATGTGTCGGCCCTCTTGGAACACAGACATTTGCCCTTAAAGTAAAAGTTCTCATTACACACCTGACTTTTATAGATTGTGACCATATTTAAGAAAATATATATTTAACAATGAAGGTTTATTATTTTCTTCTGCTGCTGGATCATAGAAAGCAATTGGTTACATTGGCAAACCAGGGCAACGTAAACCATTTTAATGATAGAGAACATCAAGCATACTTACAAAGTACCATCCACACTTCAACAGCTTGCACAAGAGGGTAGCAGTGGAACTCTGCAGTGTGAGGAAGCTTCTAAGAGACTCTGTTAACACGCGGAGAAACCTAAGCTATTACCTCCGATGAGATAGTAGGTTTCACGCATCAGGCTCATTGGACCGAACCACCATTGTAAAGAGGGGATGTCAAATGCATGACGCCATAATCATCACAACAATATAAAATTAATACAATCTACAATCTCATAGTACTTCAACAACCACACCAACTTTAGTAAAAGGTTAACTATTTTATTTCCCTATATTAACAACGCTAAAGTCACGAAAATAATTCTCAGGCACAAATTATACATATAGAGAGTCAACAAAGACTGAGTAGAACGCCTCATTTATATGAGTTTAATCAAAGCAAATAAGCAAATCAATTCAATGATTAAAACGCAAGAACATAGCACCATGATCTGTGCTAAAGTAATCAAATACATCAGAACAAATGATAAAACATCAATAACAATTTAAGAGCATATGAAAAAAAACATTTCCCTCACTAACCACTAATTAGCATCAACATGTTGGGCTTCATGTAAAAGTTTTAGTAACACAAATTTAGAATATCATCTAACTCAGGTTACGTCAAAAATCATTAGCAGCAGTTGATTTAGGGAGTTGCAGATGGTATCTGGAAAACAAAAACACATAACAAGTACAATTCATACATTACCCAATGCACTACAAAATCAGCAAATTAGTCTGCTTCATCAGAGGGACACCCTCAATAATCAGCGTTGGAATACAGGATACAGGATGGGACAGGGTAATGGTTTAGATTTTGGACCATAAACTACATTAAACCATTAAAGCATTAGGAGCATACATTTCCAAAAGATCTGTCATAGTGACAAACATAAAACCAACTCAAAAGACTCCCTGACTCTCAGTAGGACTGACTCTCAGAGAAGCAAGAATAACGAATCAACAACTCTCTCAAAGTGGACATCTCTCAACTCAAGAAGTGGTGACCAAACATTACATTAAAACTGACAAATGAAAATGATTGGACAAAACATAAGGTGAGCAAAGTACGACCAATTAGAATAAAAACAGATATCTAGGAATTATACATTTAAACATCATTCATGATTTCATTGGTTGTCGAATCCCTAAACGAATACACTAGTTATCCCTGACTTCCTTCTCTTCCGTCTCGCTTGTGGATCCTTTGTTTCCCCCTCTTCAGGAACTTGTGCTCAGGATATGCAATTTAACATTGTTTCATTCATTTCCACCCTCAAGAAAAACACACACAATAGTAATATTTCTCTAACAATGAGAATACTAAGACTTTGGATAACAGTTGGAACATTTCATTAATTACATCATCGAACAACCTTGTATAAACTTATGTTTTAGTCCTGGTGATGTAACTGTTAACACATTTATTCATTAAGAAATGCACTAGAGAAAATATGTGCAGAATAAATGAAAATAATTATACTCATGCTAAGTTAACACAGGCCTACATAAAATGGTGGCCATTTCATAAAACATTTGTTTTCATTACTACATTGATTAATCAAAGTTAAACCACACATTAGTCTATAAAATAAGCACATTATGAAATCTATAGTTTTTATCACTAAAATCTCTGCCTTCACAACTTCCATGCGATAAAGAAGTGCAATTTATTGATAAGTGAAGTGGAGTTCATAATAAACCTATATATGAAACCTACATATCAACATTCATTTTTTAATTATGTATTTTTTACGATTTTGTATGATATATACACATATGTCTATTGAAAGTAAGATGAATATTGCATCCAACTAAAATTTGTGTCTTCGGCCCTTTAATTTATTGATATTTCATGTTTTGCTAAAGCTAGAGGCTTTTTTAGAGAAGGAAATTAGTTACAACATACCACTATAAGAGAATACTGAATGGGAAAGATAAGTATCAAACACCCAATAACCTTACAGTAAGATACAGACTGCATTGGGCATACCCATATATGCCAAACAGTTAGCATAGACAACAACACTTGCCTGTCCCACAGTGGTGCAGGAGTAGAACTTCTAGGGAGTAGCTTTTCAAATCCAGATAGAGATAACTTGGCCTTTCATTCTTTCACGGTTAATATAATGTATAAGTCTGACTTGAGTAACGACAGGCAGAAAATGTTCTAGGGAAAATATTTTTCTATTGCACTTCAAATGGCAAGTCTTTAAGTTCTCACTAGCAGCCTGTAGTTCGTTTATAAAGATGTGTAACTTTTAGAAAAAAGGTAAATATATTTGCATTTTTTGTTGTAAAGAAACAAGCAGCAGGAATATGCACAATTACTATTATGCCCTCTGTGCAAATGGCCCGCGCCGGCTGTTTGCCTTGAAAAGATGCATATTTGAGTCATATAAAATACCTAAAAAGTGTTATTGCTGTATAGAATTCACATGCACACAGCAGCAACAGCACAGTGAAAGGCATGTGCTCCAGCCCTTACAATAAAGCAGGAAAGCCATCATTGTATTGTATTGTGTTGTACCTCTTTGGAAAGACTTAAGAATTACATGGTGAGCAATGTGTTGTCCTTGACTTTAGTTACTCTTTGTGAAGAAGGCATGAAGATTTTAAACAAAGGTATCAGGCACACCTTATCACGTAAAGGCAAGTTGGCTGAGGCAGTGCCTAGGAGATTAGACACACAGTGAAAACTGAGATCCAGAAAATTGACACCATTGTATAATCCTGCCCTCTGTGTCTGAAACAGGTTTTGCCATGGCATTCACAAATTAGGATGTTGGTATCAGTGTATGTAACAAGAGTTTGTGCACATCTTAGGAAACATTCAATTGCTGTAGCCTCAGCAAAGTGTTCATTGTAACACCTCCCTGCACAAAACCAACCTTAAGAGGCACATTCCTCTTTCTATGTGTCGTACTATAGGAGTAATCTTTAACTAACATGTATATGCTTTTGTGACTGGCCCCAAAATGTCCAACTCCCTATTCGTGAAAGTACAGAGGACGCAGTCCTGTCTATGTTTACTAATTGTATATGAATAGTCCCTGAACAATATGCCAATGTTAGTCCCCTTTACACATTTTTGGCAACAATTCAGAAAGGCATTTAGGAGTGTGTAAAAGAGTTGACAGGGGAAATAATTTGTATACTTCAAAATGCCTTCGTGAATAGGCCTCTATGTGAATCTGTGCCTTAGCTTATCCAGTGTGTATATAAGTAGGCACATACAATTACACTAACACAAGCACATAGATTTCAAGTACCTATACATTTATGTTAACCTTTGTGACTCGTGTTTTAAAAATGTGCAAGTTACACTTTACAGATGTTCAAGTATGACTTAAATCAGAAATTATTCTTTTTTAATCAAGCTCTGAGTCATTGCATTTGAAACAAACTGTTGATCCATTTGCTAAATGATTGCTGTTTTGCACAGTATTTGCCCCTGAAATCATGCACAAACAAATTAAATCAGAAGAAATTAGGTGCATGAGCTTATGTTGACTTTTTGACAGCAATTTTTACAATGTTCTTTTAAATATTGGAAGTATGACCTTTCCGTGAATGGCAGGCTGATTCTCAAATAGGGTAGCAACATGAACCTCATGACTTAATGAGGGCTCGACAAATCTGCAACTATAGAAGGTGATACACACTGGATTTCCTTTGTAGTGAAATTTGCCATTTTAGAAGAGCAGTAAAGACACCACTGATGTCAACAATAAAATGCATTACTGATTCTTTCATCTTCCAGTAGCTTTTTCTACGAGCAATGTTCACCAAATCTTACCAAATTAAAAAGTGACCAGAATACTGTGTAGTTGTAATTTCATGATTTATAAGTTACTGTTCAGGATAATGGCCATGCCTAATTGCACGCTTGGTGTACATAGATTTATAAAGCCTTAAGGAACTTTTACACACTATATATGAGCTGGTGTCAGTATCAAAACTCCCCGTCCAATTGTCATTAATGTCAAGGGCAAGAAAATATCATGCATACACCCTGAAGTAGGTGGAATAGTGTGCAAAAAAAAAGAGTTAATTACACATTAAAGTAAAGTAGAAATTCACACAAACAGATTTAAACACTGAAAGACATCAGTTACACCTGTGCATGTTTGTATGCATGGTCATAATCAATAAGCCTATGGCTAATTGACAAAACTATCTAGCAGACGTGCATAATTTAAATATGTCATATTTCAGCCATGTAAGTGCTTGCAGTTCGTGAATAAAACAGTCAGGTTGTATGCTCTTGTCATGTTATGTATATAAAAGATTGTGGATCGAGTTGTTGGAATTGAATAAAGCTATTTTGTTAATAGTTTAACAAAATTGCTGGTTCCAAGCATTGAACCAAATTATATGGAGAGTTAACAACCAACATGTGTTTCGCCCCTTCCAGGTGCGCAGACGTGGGACTTTTTCAAGGCTGCTTGGTTTTTCAACATTTTAAATAGGGACAGATTTATGACAACTAATAGATAAATAAACATCAAATATCTGTGGTGAGTCAACCTTACCAATACCAAAATATAATAAGAGAAATAAAATAAAATAAAATGGAATATACTGATAAAGTAAATTTAAGGCACATCAGCGTATTCAAAAACAAATCACCTATAATTATAGATTCGGTATGCACGTAGCACAATACATGATGTATTTATGTAAGTGGTAATTGTCAGTCCACAGAGTCACATCCTATTAATAACAGAATGAATTTTAATAAATAGGATATGTTAGTGATACTTTCTCTATTGACATCAATGATTGTTCATCTCTTTATGCATATTACGCTATACCGTAAATTTTCTTTCTCAGCCCCAACTGTCCAAATAAACAAATGCATTTGAATTAATTCTGCAACATTGAAACAGATATCACTACGTTTTATGAACAATAGGCTTAAAGATGATTGGTTGTTAATTTAACAGTGGTATACTGCTACCAACATTTAACTTGTCATGACTAAATACTTGAAAGACAGCCAATAAAGTATCCATGGGCCACAGTTAAAACTGTTTGTTACCAGCATGTGTATAATTTTAGATATCTGCTTTTGCATGTTCAAATTCCTCAAGTAATTGACACCTAGAAAAATATTGATAGCTGGATAGCCCTATCGTTTATCCTTGGGAAAGTGGAAGTTGAGGTAGGGTTTGTTGTTTAGGCACAGAAATCAATAGATGGACAACTGATTATTTATGTATGTTTTATTTATTTTTATTTGTATATTTGCATTTAAAAATAAATGCATGATTTTAAGAGGCTCGAATAAAAAACGTATCAATCTCAAGTACGCATTGATATGAGAGGTTCCATGATACACTGTATCAAGCAAAGACATGGCTGACAATTTATGGGCTCTCACTTGGAAAGCAACTATTTTGACATCCTTCCTTACCTTTGAATAGGTGTTGTGTTATACCGTCATAGAGAACAACATAAGGATTTTAAAGAACACTTTGCTGTTGTGATGGACTGATGGGTGGTTAGCTTAAAAATATTGATAGGAGAATTCGATCCTTATTCGGCTTAAGTATATTTTTTATAGATAATTATGTTTTTAAATAACACAAATCATGTACACATTTCTTAAACAAACATGCTCCACTTAACATTTCATAATGCAAAAGCATATCATATGCATTGATTAGATATTAATAGAGCAATAAAAAAAAAAAAGATCTATGAAGAAACAAAGAGTTTCTTTCTCCCAAGATACTATGAAATATATTTTAGAAGTATACTCTTCTAATAGACAAAATGTTTATTTTGAAAACCTAGATCTTTTACAATGAGCAACAAATCATTAAAAATCAAAGAATTTGAGCATACCTTTAGAAATCAACTCTTCATAAGATTGTAATAAAGTACTGACTGATGTCTGTGCCATGTGCTTTACCCCCAGTAACAGCATCAAGGTTTCCTAAAGAAGAAAATACATTTATCAAGGGAATTAAATATCTATTTGTGTAAATATCAATTAGTGAATTTTCAGCCTCCATTATGCAGAACATAGAAGTAAAAGAAACAGATTGGTTGTTGATTTGCTACACTCTTCAGAAAGCAATCCGTTGAATGTGTGCACTAAACGTGGCTGAGACTTGATTATTGTTTTAATCATTACATATTTAATAAGTATTTTCCTGAGATCATTTGACTCAGTGCATCAGCAGGTGTTTTATTTTCCACACTGCCCTTTTTATGCAAGGTGCTGCATCTACTCTTTCAGTTTTTGGACTTTGAGCACTTCAAAGTCTAACTGAATCTAGCATTTCTTTATTTCAGCAAAAGTATGTTTTAGCCTTTACACCATCAGACTAACTAACTAGCTAACTAAAACAGGTCTTGTAGCCAGGTTTCTTACACAACATGCATTGCCTATATTCTACAGAGAGACTACAGGCATAGTAGTAGAAACGTTTGCAATGTTTAATTATCTATTCTTTCCATTTTAAAATGAAAAAGACTATGGCTAGTATGAATCTTATTCCTATAAACGTCACTTGCGAAAAGCTGTGGTAATTGATGCTTGTTCCAATATTTTCTGCAGCCCTTGCACCTCTGCTTTTCAGATTCACATGCACTTAACAAGCCTGAAAAGGATTTTGCTCTTTTTGGTGACAATCCACTGAGTTGTAATCCAGTGGGTTTTTGATATACCTACATGAAGTTGCTCTTACTCACCACTAGGAACTCCATCTTAAGCTGATATGGACAATTGCATAATGTAGTCATCATTGACAAGATGAGGTAAGCAAATATACATATCAGTATACCTGCAGCCCTTTTTAGGTTTTGCCTACAGAGCACATAAAATGTCAGCGAAAGCTATTGTTAATTAAAAGAAAAAGCTTAAAAGGTTGGTTGGCTTCCACATTACTCTCATTTCCTTGTTTGCTATTGATGGGTACCTCCTCCTCACTTCAGTCTTAATCCCATCATGTCCCTGCCATGGAGGATGGGCCAAGCACTGCTTCCCGTGGCCAGTGTCCTTCCACTGGCCATAGGCTCCCTAAGCTACACTTTTTAAATTTTCTTGTTGGCACCCCGTGGTTCTCGTTAAGCAGCTCACCCAGCCCCCTTTGTTTCCTACCCTCCTCTCTCTTGTTGTACGAGTTGCAGGGCAACAAGAATTATGGTAAATAAAAAAAGTGCTCTGACATGGTCAGTGCTAGCCATGCAAAGCAATTTGTTGAGTACTGTTGCCCAACAGCTTTCGCTGCTGTGCAAAATCTTTAAGAAAACATTGACAAAGTCAATAGGTCTTGCATAGGCGAAACCTACTGACTTTGCCAATGCTTGTTACGAAATGCAATTTGGGCTGTTACAGAATATATAATGACATTTGAAGGTGTCAGCCGTAAACCTGCTAGTGTCTCTGTGAATCAGGCTCTAACTGGAAAGATGATTTGTTATCATGTGCCACGAGCTGACGACAGTGCCCCATACAGTTGTTTCTCTAAATGTCAATTTGTGATGAGCATCTGTGCAGTGAGAAACCTGAGACTTGTGGTTCTTGCAGTTATCCAAAGGAGGTTGTGACCTGGGGAGCTCAGTAACTCGCTTTCACTCTAGTTACCATTCTAGTATATATGACATTGCTCTGCTGTTCCTCGAGTTCACATATTTGTTTGTTTGTTGTGTTCTGACATCTCGTCAACCATTAGGTGCCTGCTGTATCTTTGTTGAATTCTAGAATGGTATCTGTCGCTCTTTCTTTCCCTTCCCTCCTGCTTTTCCGCTCACACTTTTGTGATTTGCTTATACTCATACCAATTGACTGAACAGGAAAGAGGGAAGTGGGATTTTTATATTTTTCCATACTGCTTTGTTTTCTGTGCTCAGTGAAGAGCGAGGTCACCACTGAATTTGGTATGAAAGTGCTTTGGTGCTGGGGTTTTTGCCCAGAGACTTTGGGTTGCATGACCCTTTGTTGTTAGGTCTTTTAGGATCCCTACATATTTCTGATGTCAACCAAAGACAAATTTAGTGTATATTTCATAGCCTAAACTACAGAGGTTTTCAATGGTTGAAATCATTTATCATTAAAAAGCTCATGGTTTTTATTTTGATTTCTATGATGACTCCCTGAAAAAGGCATTAGGTCTATTTTTTCAGCGCACCCCTCATGTTGTGTTAGGGACATAGAGGAGGTATTTTGTTTTTAAGGGTTAGGGCTTTCTGATACTCAAACCGTTAGAGGTGCCTCCTCCACCATAGGGTGCACAGGGAAGAAACACAGGGTAATTTGCCGTCAATGGCCTTTAGTTATTGAGCGCCCAGTGGGTTGTACGGCTTTATATATGATGTCCCCATAGGTATTTAAACTTGCCATTCTCCATATATATGTCAATAGGATTTATTTTTGTGTGTAATTAAATACTTTTCATATTCAATAAACTACAGTTCCGAGTCTCTAGGCCGCAGTAAGCCTGAGTAAGGCTTGAACTGTTCTGGCTTGCTACCCTGGGAGTCGGGACTTTATCATAGCATAGGTGCAAAAGAAACCTGACAAATAATCTGTAAATTTTTTGTTCAATAGGTAGAAGAGAATGAGGAATGTTGTACTGACACAATGACTAACGTATCGCTTTTTTTATTCACACTATTTTTGCGATGTTTGCATTTTAAGAAGTGGAGAAATTGTTTTCTGTACTTTTAAAACGTGAAAGGTAGACAATATTTCTAACAACATCTCTAGTTCCTTTTTATTATATAAACAAATAGAATGTAAAAACAATCTGATCTGTTTACCTTTAGTATACAATTAATGGACTATAATGTATTTCTTGAATTTTCTGTAATGATTTTCAACAATGTGTTAACCATGTGTATTGTTTCACACAGAATTGCTTCTGTGTGTGCCCAGTACAAAACCATTCTGTAGAAAGGACTGGAGCTCCATTCTGTATCACACAAGCAGCAACGCTTGTGCAAATAGTTTTGCCAGTTAAATGCTCCTGTGTAAACTTTCTGGAATATGGTCCTTGACAGCCCTATTATGCCACTTCCAACCCCTAAAAGACAGCATATTTCCATGTCGATGCACATCCCTGGTTAATGCCCATTTCCATACAAAGAATGGGGGTTTGCATTGGTGAAACCAGAAAAAGCCAGTCTGTGGAGCATGTCTGCTATCTCCGTGAATCAGATCAAGATCACCAATAAACCACGTAGGCCCTCATTTAGAGTTTGGCGGGTGGCGGAGGCCGTCCGCCCAGATCTTTCAGACGGAAAACTGCCACTCCGGTTTTCCACCTGCTGGCCCTATTATGACTTTCCCGCTGGGCCAGCAGGCGGAACCAGCATTTCTACCTGCTGCCCCAGCATGAAACAGGCCACAACGTTGACTCCGGCTCATAATCGAGCTGGCGGCAATGTTGCAGTGAGTCGGGTGCAACAGCACCACAATTTGGGCAGTGAAAAGCGCAACGGGGCTGTCCATGGGGGTCCCTGCATTGGCAATGCCAAGTGCATGGGCAGTGCAAGGGCCCCCACGGGACCCCCGGCACCCTGTCTCCTCCAGCCTTTGCATGGCAGTGAAACCACCATGCAAAAGCCGGCGGAGAGGGGACTCATAATCCAGAGGGCAGCGCTGCTTGCAGCGCAGTCCTGGCAGATTAAGACCGCCAGCACTGCCAGGCTGTCGACTGACAGCAACCTGGCGGTGCTGGCAGTCAGACCATGGCGGCTCCGCCAGGTTCGTAATGTGGAGGCTGGACCATTGCTTTGGTGATGGTCTGACCTCCACTGCAAGTCTGGCGTTCCAAGGACCGCCAGACTCGTAATGAGAGGCCTATTGTTGGTTTACTAGGTGCTCCATATTTCACTGTCAATAGTTCACATGAAGGTGCTCACTAGAGAGGACGTGTTTTAGTGGATTTCAAAGAAACACACCACTACATGTTTCTACGCTGCAAATGTGCACGGTTACTGCCAACACTAGACACCGAGCAGTTTCTTTTTCAAAGTGTGTCAAGCCCTGGTCCACGCCTTGCACCCATTTTAACAGGTGAAAAAAATGAGGCCTGTGTCAATATAATGTGCAGACAGAACCTCTTAGCTAGATGTATGGGTGAAATTGTACAACACTTTTCCCGGTCTAATATATGTAATTCTTGAGTGAATTACTACTTTTATACTTAATGTATACAGGGAGGACATTTTCGTGAAAATCGTATATGAGTTATGTCTCCTCACATATGAAATGCCTTTTAGATGCACACTCCAAAGCATTGACCAGCCAGTACATAAAGTAATGCGTTAAACGTTGCTACTGCAGCACACATACAGAGTCAAAGTTCCCATGAAGCATTTTCTGCTGGGATGTAGTCCCTGGCAAAATACATTTAGGCAATCAATATAAGCGTTAGGAAAGAAGACAATTCTGTGGTATGTGTAGATTAAAATTTAGGTTTATGCAATGTTACAATTGTCTAATAAAAATAACATGTAGGCCTCTCTATAATGCGTTACTTCTGGCTCCACACCTCGGTGGCCTTTTAGAACAAAACTTAAAAAAACAAATCTAAAACCAACAAAAAAGTATTTTATTTCCACGTTTCAAACAAATATGCTGAAAATAAGTGGGATCATTCAAATGTAAACCTTCATATAATCTTCAATAATAGATAAAGAACTGAAGGTTTCCGCAGTAGAGCGTCAGTATTCCCAGACAGGGTGTAAGGAGCAATAATTGATGGAACCAGATTAATGAGGTGTCATAACAAGTTAGCTGGATTCTCCACTGACCTTTCCCATAGAAGATGGACTTGATAAATGTAGTTCATTACCAGCTTCTGACTTGAAAATGGGATCACAGTCCATGTTCCTTGGCAGGCTAATCAATATTTTATCTGCCAAAGCATGCAGAAGTGCTAAACAGAATGAATTGCAGAGACGTGCCTGTGCATGACATGGCACCAGGCACCATAGCTTTAGAATAAACCAGTTAAGTTTTTGATGAATGCTACTCATAATGCATGTAATCGGTATCATATCATATGTATTTGTTAACAAGCTGATCATCTGCTCTTTACATATGCTGCGGAAAGTGTTTAGAAAATATGTTTTCGGAGTTTCTTCGCTGCTGGAAATGCAAAACACAAGTTCAAGTTCAGATTTACAAGAAACTGGAGCATCAGTACTGATGCACCAGTTTTTTTTTCATCGCCCCTGCCCCACCGAATGGCACCATTGCTGCGCCGTAATTGCACTACGGCGCACCATAGTGGTCATTAGGCCAATAGCATCAGAATTTTTTACAGTATTGTGGCGCTTTGCTCCATGAGTGTCAAAAACTGACACCAGTGGAGCAAAGTGCAAGGAGGCCCAAAGGTTAATATGGGTGCATAATTTTAACGCCTGCTCTGAGCAGGTGTTAAAAATTACATCAAAAATGGCGCAGTGAAACACCCTCCTTGCATACATTATGCCTGACGCAGGCATAAGGTGGCGCAAGGGTTTACAAAGTGGTGCAATGCATGCAGTGGTCCAATTTGTAAATAAGGCACAGTGAAAATCGCCTTCTTGAGCCACATTGGCATAAAAAAATGGCGCTAATGTGGCGCAAGGAGACATTATGGCCTTGTAAATCTGGCCCTTCATGTTTATATAACTATGTACTAAGGACAGCTTTCCCTGCCACTTTATTGGCATACAATATAAAAAGTAGGAATGAAAAAATGTTTTTACTTTTGTCTGCACCGAACCAAGTATTCAAGGTAAATTGTCAATGTTTTAGGTGAATGCAAACATTCTTGAAAAGACTAGAGTGCTGTGCAGCGACTGTCAAATCCTGTTTTTTTTTTTAGAAAAAGTGTTTCATTGATTTTTTGTGTAATTATTTGTTACAAGATATATGACTAGGGCTTGGCAAAATTGATATTACATGGCATACTTTCAGTAATTTCGGAAATTTTCCATTATGATTCCTATACAAAATTCTCAAAATTACCCCAACACCACACTTTTCGTAACTACTCACCATTTTGCAGTGAATGCAGTTAGTGGTAAAAATGTAATCCAAACACATGGGACAACAATGTTTATTGTGGTGCTTTTTGTTTAAATGTATCCTTGCACCGAAAGTTTGACACAAGAGCTCCATTTTGCACCATAATATAGAAAGCAGTGACAAATTTTCATTTCACATATTTACACATAATTTCACTTAATTTTGCTGTGGTTTTGAATAGATACACAGAAGCAACTTACACAAATTTTGCACATTCCTACATGTGGCCTGTATGATGTCAATGGCGACTACTTTGTAAAACAATGTGCAATATCATTAGAAATGACTTGAAGACCATGTGGTCATTGTAATTAACTCACCTTTTGACATTTACAGTATATCCTAAACCCTCATACTTAAATTATTGATTGGTTAAGAAAAACACCTGTTTATTCTGTGAATGTTCACTTGTAACCACCATGTAAGAGGTTACATTTCAACTCTGAAGCCACATTTATTCTTGACTTCCTTATAAGTTTGTTTAAAAATGTATCAACTCATGCAAATCATCACAATAAAATTGGTACCAGGTGTATTTTGTGTTTCCAACAGTTGACTGATTAAATATATTTGTGGCTCAATTACGTGGCCCTAGTGCCACTGGAATGTCACTTTTTGTGACGCTTCACTGACGCTGTGCAGTGCACCATAACTACAAGGCAGCGTTAAGCCACTTTTCCTGGCTTAACACGGCCTTGTAGATATGGGCCACTGATGCCGTTTTCTACGGCTAAGAGGTGTACAGTGGGTGTTGCTGTAGGCGTACCCATGCAAAACTCATTGCATTTTGACACTGCCTCAAATTTACAAGAAATCGTAAAACTGAGGCAGTCTGAAAAGGCGTTAAGGTTGCAGTACTTTTATTTCTCCTAATTTTTTGCTCTTTCTACGTGTGCTGCATTCTGTAGCACACATAGCAGGAGGAAATCACCATTAAAGATTGTTTTTGTGCAGGAAGGTGTCCATTCATGCACAAAACCAATCTCCCCTGCAACACAGCCAACATTATACCATGGTGCAACGGTGGCTGCATTGGCGCTAGGCAGCTAATTTAGCGTTGGCACAAGGAGAAACACAGGGATGCACCATATTCTTTTAAATAAGGCACATCCCTGATTTTTGGAAATAATGCAGCTTGGCACAGCAAGATTGTTTGTGCACCATGCTGCGCCATTTCCTTGTAGATGAGGCCCATTGTTCAATAGACAAACGTAGATGAGTGTGGGTGAAATGATGCGTTCCCACCTCCCTCACTCGGCCTCGAGGGAGTCATGCTTGGTAAGCAGATAAAAAGAGTTTAGTTAAACTGATCTCTTGTTCATGGATTCTAATCTTTGTTATGTATATTTATTTAAAAGTAAAATGATTATTGTCTTCCAAGACCAGGTTACTTTGCAGAGTTTCCACTAGTCTCAAAAACAGATTTTTTCATTAGAAATTCCTTTGCATATCATTGATCCATTTATCCGGCAATGACTTCTTCTGATCGCCCAATTGGTTTATATGCAAACCATGCCTAATGCTTCCTCTGGCACCTGTAAGCCCTGCTGTATGTTTTTTCCAGCAATATCCATGTTATCTGAACCAGCACAAATGTTGCACACCTAACTGGATTTGTGGTTCCTTTCAGGTGAAACTAATCCTTTTGGGCGCTTCTGAATTGTTACTATTTCTCTTTGAGTCATGGGATGGATACCTTACAAGGCTTTGTGGGTCATATGGACTGAGATTCATGTATGCTCAGAAAGGATAAGACAGCCTTTGCCTACAACATGCCTTCCAAGTACCTCCGTTGTTATAAAGAAAGAAGACCTATTTGTTTTTCCAATGGTTATGATGATTGTAACATATATATATATAATTTCCTTCAAATGAAGTATGGCTTATATTTCATGTATGATGTTTATTTTATTTTGCATAGCAGTAAACACTTTTGTACCCAAGTATGCTCAAATACTAATCCTCTCTATGGAACTGATGCTCCTTTTAGGTACATTGTACATAAATGTGCAATATTGAGGTGTGCAGATATGCATTTCAAAGGTTCAAGTAAAATGAATGCTATGTCCCAGATTTACAGAAAAGGAACGGAATGCAGTGCAGCTGCCAAAACTGCTGTGCTGCATTGTGTGACAGGGAGGGAGCAGAACAGTGCCATATGTACAAAGACATGGCACCCTCCTCCCCTCCCCTCATCTCTGGTGTGAATATGCACACAAGTTAAAACTTCTCTTAGTATGCATGCTGCACAGTGCAGCACACATGCAAAGTTGGAAAAGAAAGGAGAAATTAAAAATTTCTCCTTTTATCGCCTGCTTTCAAATGGCATTAAGTTTTGGTGCGAAACCCTTTTTACTATTTTTTGTAGGGAACATTTTGCATTAAAAGGCATGGGTTACTGCATGGGAACACCATTGTAATTCTCTTTTGACTTTAAGTAACGCAAAGCAGTGCTTCAAATTACTTTTAGGGTACTTTCCAGGGCAAAACAAGTTTTGTACTGGAAAGTAAATTAGGAAAAATAAATTGTGCTGGTTAGCGTTATTTTTGAAACACTAACCCAGAGCAAAATGTTTGTAAATCTCCCCTAAAATGTCTGAATTCTTCTCAGGGTTAGAAAGTCAATAGCCCGTTTTTTCAATTACAACTGAAGTAACAAAGTAAAGAAAGCAGTGGCAAATTGCCAATATGCGTATCAAATAAATCTCTCTTTGTTAGAGAAGTTGTTAGATATTGGATCTCTAGTTTGCAGAGGTATGCACCCTGTCCTAGTAGAGATCACAATCCTAGTCAGGGTAAGTAACAACACAATCTTAATTATCCTAAGCTCACCCTCCATTAGCTTGGCACAGAGCAGAAAGGCTTAACTTAGAAGGCAATGGATAAAGGATTGCTGCAATAACCCACACAGTAACACAGTGAAAACGCCACAAAAACTACTCCACACAGGTTTAGAAAAATAGGTAATATTTATCGGAATAAAATAAGACCAAAAAAACAAAAAAACAATATGCACAAGTCAAAATATCACTTTTTAACGGTTTAGATGAGTCTCAATCCTTAGGAACCAGTGGTTGTATCTTTAGACACATAATACATGGGATGTGTCAAAAATAATGATGCAGAGGGCCGCAGAGGAGGAGATACAGTAAAGCAATGTGTTGTTTTTTTCTGGCGTGGCAAAGGTGATTCATCGTTTCTTTCCACGCGGCAAGGTGAAGCATGAATATTTGGGTGTACATCCTTGGATCCTCATTGCAATGTGGAGATATTTTGATGCCCAGGGATGATACATGGACAATCCAAAACACATTGTGAAGAGGAAACAGGCATTGCATAGATCCAGTAGGTGATGCAGCAATTTTTTAGCCGTGAGACAGGCACTGCGTCAATTCTGCCAATGTTGCTTCAAATTTTGCAGGCATTGCACCGGTTTTCCAGCACTATGGATTTTCTACTTCAGATGAAGTCTTTGATAGCCCTGAGACTTCAGGACAGAAAGCAAGCTCAGTCCAAGCCCTTGGGGAGCACTCATGGAGTAAAGCAAAGTCTTTCCAGCAGAGTCCGGGGCCAGCAGGCAGCGGGGGGCAGCAAACAGGAGAGCAGTCCTTCCAGAAAAGCAGTCCAGGTGAATCCTTTGGGCAGCATGGCAGTTTCTCTGACAGAATCCAGTTGTAGGTCCAGACGTGACTGATTTGATGGGGTCACAGACCCAGTATGTATACCCAAATATGCCTTTGGAATGGAGGAAATCATCAAAGAGTGGTTTTAAACTGCACCAGTTCCCCTTTCATTCCAGTACTGTCTGCTAGGAGATCTGTGAGGAGTTATCAGTCTTTTGTGTAAGGTGAAGCCACTAGCCTTTGTGTGTAATGGAGAGTCCCTCCACACTTTCTGCTCAGGAAGACTCATCAGTATGCAGATGAATGTAGATGCAGCTGTGTGTCCTGTGTTTATGACTGTCTGGGTGGAATGCAAAAGGGTAGCTCTCAACCAGAACAGACCGGATGTGGATTGGAGACTTGTAAGGCACAGAGAGCGGTAAATGCAGAAAAATGCCTACTTTCTAAAAGCGGCATTTCTAAAAGAGTAATGTTAAATCCATCTTCACCAGTAAGCAGAATTTCTCACTTTCATTCTAACCACACCAAACATGACAATGCCACTCCTCTCAGAAATTACCATTTAACACTGTATAAGGGAATTCCCAATGCTGGCCTATGAGAGGAACAGGCTTCACAGTTTTAAAAAAATGATTTGGGGTGTTTTTCACTTCAAGGACATGTTAAACATACAAGTCCATGTCCTGCCTTTTACTTACATAGCACCCTGCCCTGTGTTCTTCTTAGGGCCTACTTTAGGGCTGACATATATGTAATAGAAGGGGAGTTTAAGGGGTGACAAGTACTTTTAAATGCCAAGTTGAAGTGGCATTGAAACTGCACACACAGGCCTGAGACATGGTTAAGGGGTTACTTATGTGCATGGCACAATCATTTTTGCAGACCCACTAGTAGCATTTAATTTACAGGCCCTGGGTACATATAGTGCACCTTAATAGGGACTTATAGGTAAATTAAATATGCCAGTTGGGTAGGGTCCAAGATACCATGTTTAGTGAAGAGAGCACAAGCACTTTAGCACGGGTTAGCAGTAAAGCGTGCAGAGTCCAACACAAGAGGACTGGATCTAATGTCTGTGACCAGTGTGGAGTCATGAAGGACTGGATCTGTTCCCACTTATACACAGGACTGAGAAGTGGACTCCAAGTGTCAGTTGGCTACCTCCTGTTTGGCTACTGGAACGCAACAAGATGCAAGAGGCACTTTTCCTTTAGTGATTTGCACAGCAGTAGTGTTGGACTTGGTTCTTTTTCATAGGGACATCCCTATACATTTTGCCTTCAACCTCCTGGTTTCAGAACCCTTTTTTGTTGGATTTTAGGACTCTGCACACTTTACCACAGCTTACCAATACGAAAGTGCTCATGCTTTCTCCTTGTAGCATGGTAGAATTGGCTTACACCTAGTTGACATATTTAACTTACTTGTAAATTCCAAGTAAAGTGGCACTACCTATTGCTGGGGTCTGTAAATTAAGGGGCATATTTATACTCTGTTTGCGCCGGAATTGTGTAGTTTTTTTTGACGCAATTCTGACGCAAAACTAACTCCATATTTGTACTTTGGCGTTAGACGCGTCTAGCGCCAAAGTCCATGGAGTTTGCGTCATTTTTTAGCGTGGACACCTACTTTGCGTTAATGATATGCAAGGTAGGCGTTCCCGTCTAAAAAATTGACTCCGAGGCATGTGCGCCGTATTTACACTCCCGGGCAAAATTCACGCCCGGGAGTGGGCGGGTCAAAAAAAATGACGTACGGCCGCTTTTGCGCCATTTTTTAGCGCCAGGACAAGGCAGGCGTTAAGGGACCTGTGGGCTCCAAAGGAGCCCAGAGGTGCCCTCCCATGCCCCCAGGGACACCCCCTGTCACCCTTGCCCACCCCAGGAGGACACCCAAGGCTGGAGGGACCCAGCCCAGGGACATTAAGGTAAGTTCCGTTTTTTTTTTTTTTGTGGCATAGGGGGGCCTGATTTGTGCCCCCCTACATGCCACTATGGCCAATGACCATGCCCAGGGGACAGAAGTCCCCTGGGCATGGCCATTGGGCAAGGGGGCATGACTCCTGTCTTTGCTAAGACAGGAGTCATTTCTATGGGAGTCGAAACAAATGGCGCAAATCGGGTTGAGGCGAAAAATTTGCCTCAGCCTGACTTGCCCCATTTTTTGACGCCCAAGCTCCATATCCCCCTACGCCGGCGCTGCCTGGTGTACGTCGTTTTTTTTCACGCACACCAGGCAGCGCCGGCGGCTAACGCCGGCTAACGTCATTGAATAAATACGGCGCCCGCATGGTGCTTCAGAATGGCATTAGCCGGCGCAAATTTTTTTGACGCTCATTTTTTTGACGCAAAACTGCATTAGCGCAGTTTTGCGTCAAAAAGTATAAATATGGCCCTAAGTGCTTTTAGTGGGCCTGCAGTACTGATTGTGCCACCCAATCTAGTAGCCCTTTAAACATGCCTCACGTCTGCCATTGGAGCCTGTATATGCTGTTTTAAACTGTCATTTCGACTTGGCAAGATAAACCTCTTGCCAGGCCCAAACCTTCCTTTTTAATTCATATAAGTTACCCCTAGGGTAGACCCTGGACCAGTTGAGAGGGTAGGGTGCGCGGTATTTAAAAAGTTGGACATGTACTTTTAACTTTTACTTGCCCTGGTACTGAAAAACCCCTGAATGTACTCTTCATTACTGCAAGGCCTACTTCTCCTGTAGGACAACATTGGTGTTACCTTATTACATTTACTAAGCTGTAGCTTCCAAATGGGAACAGGTAAACAGTTCATATTTGGTGTTTTTTAAATTGTAATGAGAAATCCTCTCCAATGCTGAAGTTGGATTTTAAATAACAATTCTGAAAATACAACTTTTTGAAATTTGCCATATTCCTGCCATAGGCATTTAGGGCCTGATTACGACCTTGGCGGAGGGGATTACTCTGTCATAAACGTGACGGATATCACACCCGCTCTATTTCAAGTTCCATTATATCCTATGTAATTTGTAATATGGCGGACGGGATATCTGTCACATTTGTGACAGAGTAATCCCCTCCGCCAAGGTCGTAATCAGGCCCTAAGTGCCTGCAGCATGTCTCTGGGTCATATGACTGGGTGAAGCTGACAGTTGGGCTTTGTGTATTCCACCTAGATAGTCATACAAAAAAGAGAGCTTACATGTGGCAGGATGGGAAGACAAAGCTGGGCACAACCAAACTTACACTTAAATAGGTTGTGCCCTGCCCCTACAGAAGGGTTGCATAAACCATGTAGTTAGTCTGGAGCCTGGGCAAGGGAGACCTGTCCACTTCAAAGGAAAATCTCTAGAGGCTTTTCCAACATCAAACGAGGTACCTGGCATAAAGATTGGACCTCAGGCACCAACTATTCAGTATATATGAGGACCTATGGAGACTCTGCCAGGATGAAGGATTGCTGTGCCGCTGAAAGGACTGCCACTCTGCTGAACTGCTGCCCAGCTGGACTACTGCCTTGCTGGACTGCTGCCTTGCTGGATGGCTGTCCTGCTTCCTTCATGCCTGATTCAGGAGGTTTGGACCTGCACCTGAACTCCAAGGACTAGCCTCCTGACGTCTTGTTCAGAGCCACACAGACATAACAGTTTCCCAACCACCTGAAGCAGTGTCCAGATCCAGCTGGAGAAAAATCCTGAACCTTCTTGTATTGTGTTCTCACTTTAGTACTGTTTGAAGTGTTGCATAAATACTTTACGTAATGCCTCTAAGTTAAGCCTTTGCCAAGCTACCAGAGAGCTGGGCACAGATTAGTTTGGGGTTTGTTTGGTCCTCACCCTGACAAGGATTGTGGCTGCTGCTTGAGTAGGGTTTCACCCCAGTTAATCAGTACCACAATTTCTCACAAGTAGCAGTGAACCTAGTCTGGACCTGCTGGTGTTCTCTACTAGAGTGAATCTTGGCACCAGAGTTCTGTATCTGCCATTGTGGAAATCTTTGCAGAGTCCGAGAGGATCTGATCCAGAAAGTCTGAAAAGTTAGGACCCAAAAAATATTTTGCCATTCAAGACCTCCAGAGCATGAGCTGGGCCTCGCAGCAAACATTTCTGATTTCAAGAGGACTCCCTCATATATAACTCCCGGGCTTCCTCTTCAGGAGTATTTTGCCAATGTTATCTCCATTGCTGGAAGACACCCTGTGCCAGCTCCAGGTGTAACTGCCATTCATGATCTGCTAAGCACCTCCTGCTGACTTTGTCCATCCTGGAGTTTAAAGATCCTGGCATGTGGTGTACAATCAGGGAAGTGCCCTTATGATTCACCTAAGTCCAGAGGTGCAGATCCTCCAGGCACTAAGCCCACAATCCCTTCTCTACACAATACCTCATGGCAGCCAGTGGATTTGTCTGTGAGAATCTCAACCAGCCTCTGACTGAAGGATATTAGGAAGTCTTTCAACATCAAGTGAATGACCCACAACTCCAGCAAACTGTGTGGAAGACCTCAGATCTCCACTTTTCATAGGTGACCTTTCGAACCGAACAGTGATTCATCTGTAACTACCATTAACTCTCAGTGGAGTAGGGAGAAGGTCTGCTGCTAGTCCAATTGGAGTGGAGCAGAAACCACTGCAGACCCCCTGAACTCTCCTCCAAAATCTGGATGGAATCTTGACAGTTTCCTTTGTTACTGGGCTGACTGGGGGTCTTAAGATCCCACTCCAGAATCCTCAAGTGTCATCTGGCATGATCAATTAGCAGGATGCAGGAGGACAGTAGGCCAAGAAACCAGAGAACCAACATCACTAAGGCCCAGGATGAAGGCTGAAAAAGCAGAATCATTGTCAGAATGTCCTGAAAATGTTGATTGGGATGAAATGCCCAAACGTGCACCATATCTAGGATACCTACAATGAAATGTGTTACACCTGACAGCCTTAGGCTGGTCTTCCCCCCAACTTTTTGCCTACCTCCTCAATTTTTCTGACCTTGTTTTTGCTGAATTTAGAACTCGGTGCGCTTTACCACTGCTAACCAGTGCTAAAGTGCTTGTGCTTTCTCCCTTAAGCATGGTAACATTGGCTTATTCCCAATTGGCATAGTAATTTACATATATGTCCCTAGTGAGGTGCACTACATGTGCCCAAGGACTGTAAAAAAAATGATACTGATGGGCCTGCAACACTGATTGTGCCACCCACTTAAGTAGCTCTTTAACTATGTCTCAGGCTCAAACCTTCCTTTTATGTACATGTATGTCATCCCTAAGGCAGACCCTGGACAACCCAGAGGGTATGGCGCAGTGTATTGAAAAGGCTTGTACTTTTAAGTTTTACGTGCCGTGATAGTGAAAAACTCCCAAAGTTGTTTTTCACTAATGCTAGGCCTATCTCTCCAATAGGATAGCATTAAGAATTACCTTCTTACATCTTAAAAATGTAATTAACCATCTGGAAAAGATGAACCTTTCGAGTTTGAAGTCTCTGGAATCACAATTTATGGTGTAGTCCAATTTTAAATTACAATTCTGAAAATGCCACTTTTAGAATGGTGGCATTTTTTACATTGGCCATTTAGGCCCTCATTCTGACCTTGGCGGGCGGCGGAGGCCGCCCGCCAAAGTCCCGCCGTCAAGTTACCGTTCCGCGGTCGAAAGACCGCGGCGGTAATTCTGACTTTCCCGCTGGGCTGGCTGGCGGTCGCCTTCAGACCGCCAGCCAGCCCAGCGGGAAAGAGGCTTCCACGATGAAGCCGGCTCGGAATCGAGCCGGCGGAGTGGAAGCTGTGCGACGGGTGCAGTTGCACCCGTCGCGTATTTCACTGTCTGCGCAGCAGACAGTGAAATACATTTAGGGGCCCTCTTACGGGGGCCCCTGCAATGCCCATGCCAGTGGCATGGGCACTGCAGGGGCCCCCAGGGGCCCCGCGACCCCCCCTACCGCCATCCGGATCTCGGCGGTCCGACCGCCGGGATCTGGATGGCGGTAGGGGGGGTCAGAATCCCCGCGGCGGTGCAGCAAGCTGCGCCGCCGCGGAGGATTCAATGGGGCCGCGGTACACTGGCGGGACCCCGCCAGTGGTGCCGGTCCGACCGCGGCTTTACCGCCGCGGTCGGAATCCCCATTGAAGCACCGCCGGCTTGTCGGCGGTGCTCCCGCGGTCCTCCGCCCTGGCGGTCAAAGACCGCCAGGGTCAGAATGAGGGCCTTAGTGTCTACTGCCTGTCTTTGATCACATCTCCGGGAAGGTGACAGCTGGGCTTTGTATATTCCTGCAGAAAGCCACACAGAATGAGATCTTAGGTGTGACCTCATGGGCCACCCTGGCAGTCTCACTTACACCTGAGCAGGCTGTGTCCTGTTCACACCCAATGGGTTGCATAACCCTCTGAAATAAGTCTGGAGATAGGGCAGGAAGGGCAGGACCTGTGTGCACTTCAAAGGCTTGTCTTTGAAGTCTCTCCAACTTCAAAGACCCAAATGGGTTTAAGTACTGGACCTCTGACACCACCACTTCAGTACAGTTCTGGACCTGTAACTACTCTGCCAGGAAGAAGGACAGCTGTGCTGCTGAAGTTCTGGCACTAAATTGGAATGCTGCTTTGCAGTACTTCAAGGGCTGGCTGACTGAGAGTCTCAGAGACATAAAAGACTTCCAACCACCTTGCTCCTGTACCTCGACTCTGCCATCTGTGAGTCAGCCCAGCCAAGTGGTGCCACCCTAATCTTGGACTAGTGAAAGTGGGCATAAAGTGTTTGCTTCAGTGGAACCAATGCATCCTCTGCTGCAGGAGCGGAATCAATGCTGCAGCTGTTAAGTGGAACAGAACCCACGCATTACCTACAGAAGCACCACTGCAACTCATTTGCTTGAGCAAGGTCCTTGAATTCGCCTTGACTGCTACACTGAATCTCTGCATCACAGCCTCTTTGCTCATTGGAAGAGACGCATTGCCCCCAGTGCACAATGCATCCTTGACTCTGTTCCTCACATTGCAAGTCCTGGCGCCTACATCCTCAACATCATTGCAGCAGGAACTCGCACCTTAACTCCAGCACATCTCAGAACCAATGCATTGCCTCCGCTGCATGGGGAATATCAACACATCACCTCTATTACGTGGTTCAAAACGGATGCGACACTCTGCAACCAGGAATTAAGAAATTTTGGCTAGGCGTCCTAACTGGGTCAACTTGAACTTTTGACTTTGTCCCAGTCAGGCACGACCAGATGTCCCCAGTTTGCACTTATGGAGTCTAAGTGCTGTTTTACAGTTTATTCTTTAAAAATTCATAATCCAATTTCTACCTCGTGGGTTTTTGACATTTTGTTTTTCTTTTATTTATTAGATTCTAAGTTATTTTGGTAACCTGGTGTGGCATCTTTTTGTTGCAAAAATACTTTACACATTGTCTCTACGATAAGCCTGACTGCTCTGTGTCAAGCTACCAGAGGGTTAGCATAGGTTAATTTAGCATTTGCCTGACACTTACCATGACTAGGATTGTGGCTTCTATCCCAGTTAACCACAAACCCAATTTTTAACAAAAGGAAATATAAAAAATTGGACTATTACTTGGGGTCAGTGACTACTCACCTCAAGAAATAATTGCAACCCTTATCAGGGTGCACCCTCAAGTCACTAAATTAACCTGAGCTCAACCCCCCGGTAGCTATGGCAGAGAGCAGACAGGATTAACTTAGGACAATATGTAAAGTATTTATGCAGCGCCAGAACAATAATTAAGTCAAAATGAAAAACAATAAAAATCCCAAACAGCGGGCCATATTTACAAGGCCCATGGTGGCACAGCAAGTGCCTTGCTGTGCTGCCATGGCCACCTGGAAAGTTCAGATATGCACCATATCTATGACATAAGGCGCATTTCTGTCCTCTCCACCTACACTGGGACACACATTGCTGCCATCCGCCAATGCAGGCACCCTTGCACCATGGTTCAAGGGTGTCTGTATTGTGGAGATTATTGTTTTTGTGCAGGAAGGGGCACCTTCGTGCACAAAAACAATCAATGGAAGTTATTTTCTCCCTCTATGTGTGCTCCAGAATGCAGCACACATAGAAAGAGGAAAAAGTGGAAAGAAATAATGCTATTTATCCCTGTTGTGCCACTCGTTCCCCACCCAGAGGGAGGCGTAGGCTTTTGATGCATTCCCAGGCTTACAAAACTTAGTAAATGTGGGAATATTTCACAATCCATGAGTGTTGCGTGGGAGCACCCACACAACACCCATGGAAACGCCTCCCTGGCGCAAAGTAAGGCAACCCAGTTGCCAAGTTGCCAAGTTGCCTTACTCCATATCCACAAGGCCATGTATAGCCATGCAAAGTGGCTTTGTGTGGCCTAGTAGATATAGGTGTGCTGCCTGTCCTGCCAGTGGGACACAAAAAGTGACGCACCAGTGGCACAGGCTGCTTATAAATGTGTGACAGAGTTTTTGAAAAATACAGTACAATTTAATCAACAAAATCTTGTAAAAATAACAAACATTCAAAAAGGGGAATTATGCACAAACTGCCAGTGTTAATCAGTGATAGTAGTATACTGTAACCTCGGCGCAGTTTGAGGTTCAATCCAAAGGAGCATGAGTCAGATACACCAACCATGTTATTTCTGGCAAAGATGTTACCTCGTGACTTAAGCCCGATTTATATATTTGTGGTTAGCATAAGGGAATATGCTTACCACCAGTAGAATGGTTCACCTGGCAGATTTATATGTGGGTGAACCATAGTTTGTTACCATCTGAAACTACTTTGTCTTTGCCATGGCCAAACTTCTCTGATGGCCCGACGGAGAAACGCATGTTGGAATATTGGCTAAATGTCCTAATGTCTGCCTGGCCAAATTAGATGGGCAGATATATTTTTAGGTTTCACTCCCTGTCACCGCAAGGCAAGCCCTGGCTGAAAGTGTCAGTAAAAAACTAAAAATGCCACCTTCACCATGGGAGATGATTTCCATGGTGAAAGGATATTGCTGTTTTTTATTCTCAAAATCAATAACCCACTTTGGGGTTCTGTTTTGGAAATTTAAAAAGTTTGGAAACTTTACCATATG
This sequence comes from Pleurodeles waltl, assembly GCF_031143425.1. NCBI lineage: Eukaryota > Metazoa > Chordata > Amphibia > Caudata > Salamandridae > Pleurodeles > Pleurodeles waltl. The sequence goes on along the minus strand of NC_090446.1, from coordinate 722,440,486 downwards.
GCTCTGTCATGTTTGATGGAGTTGTATGCTAAAGTTTTGTGAGAAATTGGGTTACTAGTTGAGTCGGGTGAACCTCTACTCATGTAGCAACCACAGTTCTTGTGCAGGTGAAACACAAGTAAACCCCAAATTAACCCCTGCCCAACCCTCTGGTATCTTGGGACAAAAGCAGTCATGCTCATCTACGAGGTAATGTGTAAAGTATTTATGCAGTTTTTTTCAATAGTAACTAAGTGAAAACACAATACAAGTAAAATCCTTCACTTACAGAAAAATAGAGTATAAATTATTAAATTATTTGACACCAAAACCAAAAAAGTCCAATCAGTAGAACCACAGATATGCAATTGTCAAGATTTAAAAGAACAAAGCGGCAAATGTGTTTATCTGGTTGCACCGGACTGGGATAAAGTCACAAATTCAGGCCATCCAGGGGCACAGGGCAGATACAGGGCCCACATTTGGACCTCTGAACTAAGGCCCATATTTATACTTTTTTAGCACCGCATTTGTGTCATTTTTGACACAGAAACAGCGCAAACGTGAAAAATACAATTGTATTTTGTAAGTTGGCACCACATTTGCGTGAAAAAACGGGCAAATGCGGCGCAAAAAAATTATTAATTTGGGCCTAAGTACCATAAATCGTGGTTAGTGAGTGTTGTGAGATCGCTCGTTGAGGATGTGTTGCACAGCAGCGATTCCGACGATCTCCGGGCTGCAACGCAATGTACTGCATCAAGGTTGCATCTTGCATTGGCAGTTCCAAAATCTGTGAGAATCTGCCTCTGGGATGCATTGTTCAGCAACAGTTTAGAGGAGTACCTGCAAGGAGATGCATTGCGCTGTGTTGGTTCTGCCCAAAAGACCAAACCTGGTCTGGCAGTGCAACTTCAGGCCCATGCCCCAGGGTCTAGGAGTTGGGTGGCACCACTCAGGGGAGCAAGATTCACAGCCTGCAGAATCGAGGTGCAGGGATCAATGTAGTTGGAGCCTTTTCTGTTCCTGAGGCTCTGACCAAGAGGTCAGTCAACTAGCCCTTGGAGGTGCACCTGTGGCTCTGGAGTTAAGATGCAGGTCCAGTCCATTTCACTCAGGCTGCAAGGCAGCAGAGTAGCAGTCCTCCTTGCAGCACATCAGAACCATAGTCCTTCTTTCTAGTCTTCCATAGGTCCAGATATGTACTGAAGAGATAGGTCTGGGACTCCACTATTTATCCCTGGTGTCATATTTGAATTAGGAGAAGTTTCTAAAGGATTCAACCCCCTGAGATGTTTGGATTTTTTTGAATTTCTGGCCTGGCATCAGCATATCTGGGGGCACAAAAGACTAGTTTGATATCCTTTGTGATTGCGCTGTGGCAGAGTCTTTGTGATATGCAAGTGTTGTAGGTGACAGCTCCACCGCATATCAAGACTGAGACGGCCCATTCTGCAAACACCTCTTCCCCTGTGTCTCACTGTCTTGGAGTAATGCACAAAGACCGACTGCTAGCTACTTCGCGTTATTTGACCTAGGATACAGGCTTCAGACACAACACCAAATAGTTGGGAAAAGAAAATGCCAACTCTCTAAAAGTGAAAACGAGTACTGCCCCTGCCAACCATAAATTCACTTCCCTTAGGAGATATACCTTGTATTTATTGCAGGTGTATAAAACCAATAATTCAGTATACATTCACATTGGTTTTACCTATTGTTTAGTTATATACCTGAAATAAATACCTCCTAAGTGATATAAATGTATGGTTCACTGGGGCAGTACTCATTTTCACTGTATATTTAGAATCCCAGCCCCAGATTCCTGAACTGAATCAAACCCCATTTTTGTGTTTCACTTCTAATGTGTGCTCTAGTGATCAAGGGTTTATGTTATATTAAAAAGGTGTGGATTCAATGCTTTCCCTCCATATGGAAGAGAGATGGGGTTTGTATTTTGATTCCCCTACATATCTCTATTGAGACTATTTGAAAGGTTAGGACCCTGAGCATGTCAGAATCCAAAGTGTTGTGTTTTAGAAAAGAGGATATCGAAGAATTGTTAAAAAAGACCATCAAGCTTGAACATAAGCAGGACGTCTTCCAATATTAGCCAGCAGACAGAAGTGGAAAAACATATACCTCTCTAGAAAAAAACAAATTCGAACCCCTTTACATGTGGAAGTACTACTGGAAAATTTTCAACCAGAACAATCCCTCAAAGATTACAAGTAAGGAATAAATCAGTGAACTTTACAGATGACTCAGAGTACCTCTGCAACTTTAGTTATATTGGTACTAAATGCTCCAGAGATTTGAAGATTTTCCAAAGGAATTGGAAGTAAGAAAATAACTCACCAACCCAACAGACACTTATACTCTGCCTCACTGGCACACATTCTCTGCATCTGCAAAAACAAAAATGGAGGTCGCTCATTTTCCTACATCGGACCAAAACCATTAAATGACCTCCGTCAACACATCAGAGCCTCCACCTCACTTCTAGAGACAATATAACTTAAAATAACATAACACCCTGCCCTGTGGTCTGTTTAGGGCCAACCTTGAGGGTGACATATGTATTAAAATGTAAGGTTTAAGCCTAGCAAAAGGTTTGTTTTGCCAGTTTGAAATGTCAGTTAAAAATGCATTCACAGACTGTAATGGCAGGCCTCAGACATGTTTAGAGTTCTACCCTAGCTGGAGGCACAAGGGGTGCTACATGCCTACATGCCTACCAGCAGCATTTCATTTACAGGCCCTGGCTACATGTAGTGCCACTTTACTAGGGACTTACAAGTAAATTACATGTACAAATTGAGCGTAAGTGTTGAAGGAGAGAGCACAAGCACTTTAGCACTGGTTAGCAGTGTGAAAGCGTGCGGAGTCCTAATGCCAACAAAAACGAATTCAGCAAAACCAGAGGATTTAGGCAAAAGGTTTTGGGAAGAGGACCCCAAGGCTGACAGGTCTAACAAGTTCCAATTCATCTGCTCAAATATAAATCAGGCCTTTAGTCCTGTACGTCTCAATCCACCACAGGAGTACATTTATAAAGTTCCAAGGGCCTAATAGGAGGCATTTAGAGACTCACAGGGTATCAGGCAGAGGCCACCAGTACCATCCATTTCAGGTCCTCTTGGTACTGGTGAGCTGACAACTTCATGAAAAGGTCTCTTACAACTTTTTGTAACAAATAGCCACACTTGGAGTCAGCCAACTGACCCTTGGACCCACTTCTTTATCTGTGGTGCAAGTGCGAGCAGGTCTAGTCCTTCAGAGATCCTCTCAGGTTCAGGTTAAAGACAAAAGATCTAGTCCCTTTTTTGTTCTTCCTTTAGTCCGGAAAGTGTTCTGAGCCGGGTGCCTTGGGATGAGCCCAGGATAATGAGAAATGCCTTCAAAACAGCTCTGGGGGCATGCTTCCTCACACTGGGTTAGGTGCCTATCTAACTAAAAGGGCAAATATGGTGACTTTCCAGGTGTTAACAATCATTTGGTTGTTACAGGGGATGCCCCTTTGAAGTAACTTAAGTACCTCAACTGGTCTTCCTGCTGGGGAAGAAAATCACTTTGCCACGCACAAGCCATTGTATCTGCTCTGGGAGCAGTTTTCACACCTCATCAGGGCTAATGTCCCACCGGACTACTGTTGGAGAACAAATGCAGATTAGCCTCCAGGAGCTTCAGCAGGGAATATGTAGCTTTCTAAAAGTTACATTTCCCTAATATCTATTAAAAACCTGACTTCTCTATTAAGTTGGGTGTGGAATCATAATTCTAGCTGGTCCCAATCCAGAGATAGCAGAATGAATATTCAATTCCACTTTCCTATATTTCCTAGTGGCCAGTCAGAGCCTTTTTTACAATGACAATAGCTTTTGGGTGCTAGTCAATGTAAGGACATGTTAACATTACACTTAGCCTGCTTTTAAATACAGGGCACCCTGTCTTGTGGGCTACACGGCCTATATAGGGGTGACCTACTAATATTTAAACAGAAGGTTTTTGTCCTGTTAAGAAGGGTCACAGTGCAGGTTTTACACTGCATCAGTCAAGCCACCTAGGGTGGGCCTGAGTCACATTTGCCCTGTCACTCTAGTAGATGACACAATAAGTGCTGCAGTCCACAAGTGGCATTTAACGGCAAGGTCCTGAGGTTATGTCTAAACCATATCCTATTTACTTATAGACAGGTTAAGTGTGCCAATTAGGAATAAGTCACTTTAACTATGTTTTAAGAGGGGTGTTAGTGCGTCTGACCTCAATAAGTAAACTTACAAGGGGACGCAAATGGGTCGATGAACCTTTTGACTCGCAATTAAGATAGCTCCAGTACATAATCAATAATCAATACACAATAATCAATAGTCATTAGTAATCAATAAAATCAATAATCAATGGAGTCAGTAATTGTCACGCACCATGACCTTTCAGTCATGAATAACCACACCTTTAGTAAATGTTTAGAATATTTATTTCCCTAAATTAACAATGTTAAGGTCATGTAGATTAATCTCAAAATCAGATGAAACACATACAGAAACAATACTGGTTGTCCAAAGCGGCGGAAAAAACGTAATCTAATCAGAGCTTGAACTACAACACATTCTAAAGTCATGGTGCAAATCAATAGCAAAGTCAGCTGCGTCAAAGTAATGATGTACATGAAGTTTAGCAGAGAAAGTCACCAAGCATTAGTCCCTGTTATCATAATTCATTAGTGAGGATCTTTAACTAACATCAGATTAGCATCAGCATGTTAGACTTCCTGCAAAACAATTTACTAACACTAATTTGGAAAAACATCTAACTATTGCTCTATCAAAACAGTGCAGTTGGTACCCAAAAAGAAAAAGCAAATATGCATAAAGATCACAGTTTAGGTAATTCCTATCCTCAGTATAGATCAGCAAAGCAGAATCAGTCTTTGTCCTCAGGACATCAGTCGATCAGCAAGGCATCAGGCTTCAGCATCAGAATTCAGGAAAGGCAAAGTCTTTAAGCATTAAAGGTAAGCACATCTCTTGTCAAGACACTATATGAGCAAAAGTCAGGATGAAATGTCTCAGAATATCTAACGTTGAAAATGGGCAATGGTCAGAATGCCTGTCTTCTCTCTGTGTACTCTTGTTAAGCCAAAACTGTTAAAACTATTCCCCAAATCCCTACTGGTCAGTTAATCGTATGTTCACACCTTGTCCAATAAAACTAAAGTTCCAAATCTATGAATTCTAATATTACTCCGTTCACATGTCGTTGATTGGTTTTTCTTGCAATGTCCTCATCATCCAGCTTGTCAGGTAACAATATTGTTGCAACTTCTACTCTAGTCAGTACCTTCATTTTTATTGTCCGGGGAAAGCCAGTCTCACACACATTACACATACATTTTGTATTAGTGAGAACATCATCTCCTAGCAGTCGGTTCACACGAGAAGCTTCCTTTCTGAGCACATTTAAACAATACAATAGAAATTCACAGTTTAACTTTCTAGAATATCCATTTTATTTCAATGCTAAGAAATACAGCTTTTACATGAGGCCGGGTAAGTAGGCCAAGACACTCGCTAAGTTAAGGCCTACAATTAATAAAGGTAAAGTTTAATTCATAACCCTTAGTATGACATATTACTGCATTAGTCTAACATACATTCAACATTTCATAATGTTTAATTATTGATTAGTACTTTTCGTTAACATTGATGGCCATTCTTCATGATCACATTTTCAAATGTGTGCATAATTTTTCTACGTTATTTTATTTTCTACATAAACTTATTATTCAAAATACATAAACATTAATTCATAATTTTTATTAAGACACCTGCACTAGCAGGAATACAGAAATTTACTACTGGTTAACCAGGGAAGCAGATAGGGCAACAATCTAGGAAATATCATGCAAAAGATTGTAATTCCCCTACAATTCCAAATTTGCATTTTTATAAAATTCCAAATGATAACCGATCCTTAAAAACATTCTAAGTTAAACCATAACAAATTGAAGAAAACAAGCTTATTGTAAAAGACACCATACAAAGTTCCAAAATATTTTACCTTGGTTGATTAGTTAATTACTACGATGAAACGCCACGGTGCTGCACACAAGTAGGTCATGTACTGAGTTTGCATAATATAGCAGGTGGGAAATGCGGCAGGCACAGCAAATCCATATTTAAGAAAATGCAGAAAATGTATAGTACCATTTTTCGGAGGCCCTTCTAAGTCGAGGACTAGAGTGACGTCTCTCTAGGAATCATCTGCCATCTGTATGGCTTTTTAATAATAATGGTGTCTAATGATTAGTGTATGTGTACTGCAAAACGTGGTACTAATAAAAGACTAACACGGGACAAAGACGATTAATTTTGCAATGCAGTCTTGTAGTTCTACTTACCGCGATCATTTAATATCCCTCTGTACAACAATGCCTTTTGAACAAACATAAAACTATTCTAGTTTGCATCCTGGTTGGAATCACCAAGAAAGGCATTAATATTATTGTAATTGTTATTGTGACATTTTCACAGCTCTTATCGTTTAGTATAAGCGCACATACGCAGACTGTAAGTAAAGAATAATACAGAGAAAATAACAGAACCTTCATGCTTCCTATTTCATATCTTTGAGTATGAATCATACCATCCGGGGGCCAGAATGTTGAATCATAAATTAGGTACTATGAAAAATCAATAGCATAACATTGAAGATGCATTCGGGATCATAAGTTTATTACCTCTTACAGATATATGTGTGACCATTACACCTGCCTTCCTTGATTTAGGGTTTATGTAGCTCAGGGGAAGAAATATTTAATATTTCATTCGTCGTTTGCCAAAGTGCTTTAGGCTTTTTGTCAATATTCATAAAGACCTTATGTTGGTTGGCAAAAGGAAATATTTTTGATTAGTAGGAAGAGGTTTTAAATCGTAATTTACTCTTGTTTTAGTAGCCTAAAGCATAATGTGAAACTCTTTAAATTCCCCATAAGAGTATTTTTATTATACTATTTAACTGCCTGTGCATCATAAATATTTTTGAGCACTAACATTACCCTTTAGTAGAGAAGGAAAAGACACTAGAAGACAGGCTTCACGTTAACGGATTCATTAACTCTCTATTAATATCTGGGAAATTTAAGATTTTTGGCTGGATTATATAAAAACTACACTGGCGTCAGGTAAATGTACACTGACATTTTTACCGAATTACCAGTGCAAAAAAGATAGCATGAAAAATGAGAAATTGTGTTTTTTTCTGTTAAGTCAAAGCAAAAGTGGAATTTGCACTAATGCTCAGTGCAAATGATGCAAAATCACACCAGTGCAGCAGAAGTAAGGCATCAGCGCAATCTAAGGAGTCTATTCATGAGTCAAGTCACGCAGTGCAACAGGACACAGTGCTGCACTGCATGACAGGGAAAGGGCAGGAGTGTGCCGTATTTAAAATAATATGGCGTTTTTCTGCCTTTTCCCTGCGCTGTCGCCATTTGTGTCACCTTGGTGCATGGGTGTCTGATTGTAAAGAGGATTCTTTTTGTGCAGGAAAGGGACACCGCCCTGCACCAAAACAAATCCCTGAGGCATTTTTCTTTTCCTGCACCACCCATAGAAAGAGGAAAAAACAAGGGTATTTTCCTCGTTACACCTCACCTGGGGAGAAGTTGCAGTTTTAGCGCATTCCCAGAACTACTACTTTTGGTAACTTTGGGAATGTGTCAAAATCCCCAGGTGTTGCATGGGAATACCGATGAAATACCTCCCTGGGGAAGAGTAAGGAAATGCAGTGATTTGTGGTGCGTTGTATTATTCTGGATTTGTCAAGCCACTCAGGGCCAAGCTAGGTGGCCTTGAGTGGCTTGATAAATCGCATTTTGGAGTTGCATCATGCATGCACCACATTTCGTGGTGCAAGAACGTTGAGACTCCCTCATAAATATGTCCCTTTATATATACGTTAGCAAACCCTTCAACCAGAAGACTGAAACATTACATTTTATGTGCTTCTGCACAAGAGTCAATAAAAAAAAAATATATATATATATATATATACCCTTTACTTTCTGAAACAGATCTTTCTGCAGTACTGTATTTCTTGTTGCAGTGCAAGGTTGATCCAGTGATTTATTGCATGAAAAAATTATCATTTTCATTATCATTTTCAATCAGTGGCAATTAAACTCAAGCTGTTCAAGAAACAGGGGCTTATTTGGGAAGAAATAAGAGTTACATTTTATATTCCTGGTACCTGTCATATGGGCTAAACGTGGCATTCTTTATTTCAGGCTCATCCATTGTGTTTCAATCGTTCCTCTCTGGTTGTGTAAAACGTCCCACAATTATTTTTTTTTAATTCTCTAACGTACCCCCAAATTCCCAATGGGTTTGGCAAAACTGATCATGTTCATCCATGTCTAGGTGCCTATTACAGCTTTTATATTATTAAATAATGTTTGATGAAAGAGTTAGACCATTTAGTCGGATGCGTACTGGCACATTTTTCCAGTTATTTTTGTTTTTATAATTTACAAGGAATGAGTCCAGTATTCCCACAGATTCCGGCAGAATCAGAACACATTAACAAACTCAGGGCCTGATTACAACTTTGGAGGAGGTGTTATTCCGTCCCAAATGTGACGGATATACCACCAGCTATATTAAGAGTTCCATAGGATATAATGGACCCGTAATACGGCTGGTGGTAAATCCGTCACTTTACCGTCACTTTTGGGACGGATTAACACCTCCTCCAAAGTTGTAATCAGGCCCTCAGTCCCTTTGACTTTTCTCTTTCTTGTTTGGTGCTCTTTTGCTGCTTTGGCATCCTTCACATATAATACATTTTCCCCATCACAGCATGGGGTCCCGGCAGCCCAAGTCACCAAGATGATTTGCAGAACCAAAAGAAAAAAAGAAAAGAAAAAATAAGTGGACCTGTCTGTAGTAGTGGTGTTTATAATTTTGAGCTGTAACCCCCAGCTCCATTTTCCTTTTCTTTATTTTAGTTCGCGTGGACTGGAAATGAGCCTGGCAGTGCATCTCCCCATTTTATGTTGGAATTTGTTTTCTTTGTCAATGGCACTTTTTAGTTTCTGATGGCGTTTTTATGAAATGTTTTTTCTCGTGTCATCATGAGAGATTTTGTACAGAAACATGATCAGAGGTAAGTCATCCTTACTGTACAAGCCACCAGTATTCTCTGCTCTGTCTTACAAGTATTTATGATACCTGTTTTTGCTCCTCTGGTCATTATCAAAGACGTGTCGGGCTTCGATTCAGTCCTGGAGATAAAGTTCTCTAAGGGCAGGATTATGCCTCACTTAAGTAACAATTATCGGATTGGTGATAGGCGATAGCTTTGTGAGTCTTGTGCATGACCCTTTGAAGATCATCAATCATTGATTCAGAATTAGGGGTGTAATATAAGCAAGTGGTTGTCAGTTGAATGATGTTGATATAAAGAGAATTAATAATCAGAAATCCCAACTCTAAACAACACATTAATCCTTTGTGGTGTAAAGCGAGTTTGACATTTTAGCACAAATTACTATGGTAGACTGCTTCAATGTCTTCATATTTAATGATTTTATATCCTCATCAGGGGACACTTCTAGTGGCAGAGTATATACCACTCAGCTACGGTGATATGCAGTTTCATCAACTGAAACAAATAGTGCTTGAGTTAAAGCAGTTAAAGCAGTTCTAATGCGTTCCTGATCTGGTTTTCTTTTCCCTTCTATTTTTATGGGACCTAAATATTAAAAGAATATTGTGATTGAAGAATTCAGCTTTTCCCTTCGGAGAACTGATTTGCTTTGAATGATGTGTCGCGGTACAAAGCAATGTGTAACAGCACCCCAGATCAAAGGGTTGTAAAGTTATGATCCCTGATCACTCCCTATGAAGTTTAAGTTTGCATTAGTGTTGTCAGTTGGTTTAGGTTTTATTTTAACATTGTTGTGATAATTGATGCCCTTGCATTCATGCGTTCATGCACATATTTTTAATAGAAATATACTTATTTTTGATGCAGTGGACGGGGCTGATAAAGGAAGATGAGATCCCATCAATCAGGATTTGATTTGCAGTTAACATTTTAATCTACATTGATTCTATGGTCTGAAATGATGATCCAAAGGTTAAAGAAAACCAAAGTCATTGCCAGAGTCCTTAGACTTATTGACCATAAGTATGAAAAAAAAGATATGATGTTTAAGATGACCACATATAGACTATAATTTCACCGTAGCATTGGTATTGTCGTCACTGGACTACCTTCATGAATACTGCGACCTTACACCTGGGATTGACAAATAGTTTTAACATGTGGAACGTGGCAATTAATTGTTAAAGCATGTTAAGGGAGTTGGTGCAGTTGTTTTATCAATCACATGTTGCAGGGCTATCTAAGGTCATTCAATACGTGGCATGGGCCAAAAGGATTTAGTTTTCTTGCTTTGACCTTGCCTTCAGCTAAATCTCTTTACTAGAGCCTGATTGGCCCTCTGGTATTGAATCAGTAATGCGAATACTGCAGGTTAACCTGTATGTTATGGTTGGAGGTATTCCATGTCAATATGCACAGCACATTGCTTTCCTGGTCGAGATTTGTTTGTTCTCACAGATCAAGGAACCTTATTATGAATCAAAAAGTATAATGCATTCCTCTGAATGTAGTTTAGGCTTAGTTCTTGTTTTATCTGTGGGTTATTCGGGTGTTTTCATTTATGTTAAGGAAAAAAAACTATTTCTATTTAAATATTATATTATTGAACCAAGAGCAGAAAACTTCCGATGCATCTTTGCCACCCCTTAGGGCCTCATTATGAGTGACTCGGAAAATGGTCCAGGTTCTTCTAACTCCCAGAGTTAAACTTGGATGCATTGGAAACTCGGGTTAGTGAAAATCTAGGCCTTTCCATTGAACCCTGAGGATTCCTTAATCCAAGATACCTTGTAATGCTGTTTCTACCTCGATTGTTTGATATATGGAAATGTCTACAGAAGTGATAGTTGGAAACTTAGGTTCAAAAATACGAAATCAGATTGATAATTGACCAATACTTCCCTGTGACCCCTCTATTTTAGAATTTTACTTCGATGTTCTGCGGGACTGAGAACCAGTCAAAGTATTGTTCTGATATGAATAAATGGGTTGCAGTTGTCAACAAAAATGTACTTTGATGATTGGAAACGTGCAGTGGGGGTTGCAAAAATTAGACATTAACTAGAAATGCCAAACTTAGATAAACTGAGGGAAGACGAAATTCTCAGCATACTGATTTTCTCACTTTCAGGCATTGGCCCTGACTGCTCATCATACATATGTATGATGTTTTCCGTGCTCTTGTGTGGAAATACTCCCCATCGAAATCAAAATTAGGGACCAAGGAGGATACCCACCTCCATAACAACTCTAGATAGGATCCCTTGTCAAAGCGTCCTTCTTCTAATTAAAAAGTTGAACAATAATTCTACCCTTCATTTTGTGTGAAAGCTATCGTATTTTAGTTGGTGCTCTAGACAATCCATGTCTGCACCACGCTAAATTGCCTCTAAATCTGGTTGCCAACAAAGAAAATGCACAGTTACCAAAACATTTACAATGCCAGGCCGCTTCGAGTGTACTGATATCTGAAGTCAATATGTTTTTTTGTGAGGTCAGGGCAATATGGTTGTAAGATGGAACAACGCATACACGAACCACGCATGCATGAACAACGCAGTCAGAACAACGACTTTACCATGCAAGTCTTTGCAACAATTTTTTGTTGTAAAAGCATGCCTAATAAAGGCATGTTTGGGAATGGCATTCGTGGTTCTAGCATGCCACCCCCCAACCACCCTAAAAACGTAACTACCTAACCCCCTACCCCCCTAAAAACATAACTACCTGACACCCTTACCCACCCTTAAAACATAACTAACCCGAAGACCCCCACCCACCCTAAAAACACTACTATACCGCCCTCACCCATCCTAAAAACATAACTACCCCGCCCCCACCCATCCTAAAAACACAAGTAATCCCAACCCCCCACCACCCACCCTAAAAACACTACTAACCTGACCCCCCAACTGCCCTAAAAACATAACTACGCCAACCCCCACACACCCTAAAAATATAACTACCTGACACCCCCAGCTGCCCTAAAAACATGTCTACCCTGCCCCCCACCTGCCTTAAAAACACAAGTACCCCTACCCCCACCACCTTCCCTAATAACACAAGCCCCCCACCTGCCCCGTACCCCACCCCTCCCAAAAACATAACTACACAGCCCCCCCACCCACCCTAGGAAACACAAGTACCCCGACCCCCCACCACCTAACCTAAAAACACTACTAACCTGACCCGCCACCATCCTCCCTAAAAACATAACTATCCCGAACCCCCACCTGCCCTAAAAACATAACTACCCGACTCCCCACCACTACTCTAAAAACATAACTACCCGACACCCCACCCTAAAAAAAATAACTACCCTGACCCCCACCACTACTCTAAAAACATAACTAGCCCCAACCCCCACCCGCTTAAAAAACATAACTACCCTGACTCCCTAACACCCGCCCTAAAAGCATAATTATCCCGAACCTCTATTACTGTGATCACACATAATATAATGTATGTCAAATAATGATATTACTTTTAGGAAACATACAAATGAAAATGGAAATCAGGCCGAAAATTGTTTGCTGAATATTTTACAAATTTAAATCTCACTCCTTTTCTTCTCTCTTTTCAGGTGACATTTGTAGCATGGCAGACTACAGTCGACTGAAAAGCATTCTTTTGGACATACACGCTCAAAGGCTGAGCCAAAGCATCAGCCCCACCAGCGACAGGGCGTCTCAGAAGCGCTCTCTAGTGGAGGCCATCTTTAAGCAGTTGGATTTAAACAGAGATGGGAATCTAGGAAGCACGGAGCTGGCTCAGGTGGGTTTTATTCTTCTTTGAAAATTGAATTATGAAGCGAATTGCATTTCTCATTCAACGTGCAAATTGAATATAACACCGTGGTATTCTTGTGAGAATTGCCGTTTGCAAGCGTCTGTCTAAAAGTAACGCAGGATGAAGGAAAAAAGTTTACCAGGAAATATGATTTTTTTGCTTCTTTTCCTCCAAGGGGGCATTGTATAAACAGTTTAAAACACCAAGTAAACAGAACTTTGTCAATGTTGTTTCCTGTTTTTCATGTGCAATTGTCATTTTTTTTATTTTTCACTTCGCATCTCTTGAAGAAATAAAGTCCCTGATTTTTTTTCTAACATCTGGGTTATAGCATACAGAACGTTTTCGCCTGAGATATTTGCTACAGTGCAGTCAGTGAGGCTGTGGCATCATTCTCCAAAGTACCTGAGCTATTTCATTTTATTGATTACCTGTTTGTGTCAAATTTAAGCATAGGCAACATTTTCTTCATTTCCTTTGCGGAAATTATGCAAAATGCCCCAAAAAAGACAAGAAATCCTGTACTTTTACGCTTAATGCCATCCGGCATTTTCCGCTATTTTTGAGTGTGAAAAGCATACTCCAGTGCATCTTGTACAGGAAGATACTCTTTGTGCTATAAAACAGTAGAAAATGGCATGTGACACGAATAACAGCTTATCACATTCAGATAGTAGTTTTTTTTCTGTGCTCCCCCAATAGGATTTGTACTTGTATGACACTCTAAGTATGTGACATAATGGCATAACCTTGATACCTTAATATATATATTTTCATTTAAAAAACAATGGTGCAGGGACGTTATAGTTAGGTTGTGAATTTACTTGCACAGAACCAGAGAAATACAGCAGTTATAGATATTTCAAGTAACTGTAATTCACACCCCCGACATGCAGTTTTCTCATCAATAATTTTACTGCAATTTTTACAGTGATATTATCAATGATGTCACAGAAGATGTTATGAGTGATGTAATATTTGGGGTAATTAGCAGTGCATGGTGAGTGTGCGAGCTATAGTTACCCTAGAATGTGAGTTATAGTTACTTGTTACTTTGGTGCATGATTGTTTGAGTAGGTCTGTGAATTGGTACATGAGTCTCTGAGTGCATCTGTGAGTGAGCGCATGAGTCTCTGATTGAGTCTGTTAGTGGGTGCGTGAGCTTGAGTGGGTCTGTGAATGGTAGCATGTTTGTCTAAGAGGGTTTATGAGTGCATGTGTGAATGTCTGAGTGGATCTGTGAGTATATGCATGAGTGTCTAAATGGGTCTGTGAGTGGGCGTGCAAGCCTCTGAGTGAGTCTGTGTCTGGGTGCGTGAGAATCTGATTGAGTCTCTGAGTGCATCTGTGAGTGGGTATGTAAATGTCTGTGTGAGTGACTCAGCCACAAGGGAACTTCACCTGCCCTTTTATCTAACAAAAGTCCACAGCTTTGCCCAAAGTAACTATTCAAATGAAGTTCTTTCTGCCTCTAGTTGTAAATGTCCAGCATGTATCCCACACTACAGCTGTGTAATGGAACACAAGGAAATATAGCCAGTGACCTTGTGTGCATTTCGGCAACATGATTGTTTCTGTTGCCCTTTCTCTGTGAGACCATGAATCCTACTGTAGAGAGGCCAACAAGACTACAAAGACACAAATCTCCACCAAGCCATGGTCCTTCCTCTTATCTATATGAAGTGAGTGCTTCATTGATTTGTGGAAATGTCCTCATATTCCTCGGCATCAACAATGCACCACCAAAATCTGCAGGAAACACACTGGGGGAAGCGCGCTTGGAAGCAGGAGGAGGCAGCGTCTGTTTGGGGGCAGGAGCACTTTAAAAGTGACTTCGCACTCCTGCTACCGCGGGAAGTGCGTTTGGAAGCAGGAGGAGGCGGCGTCTGTTTGTTTGGGGGCAGGAGCCCTTTAAAAGTGACTTTGCGCTCCCGCTACTGCAGGAAGCGTGCTTGGAAGCAGGAGGAGGAGGCGGCGTCTGTTTGTTTGGGGGCAGGAGCCCTTTAAAAGTGACTTCGCACTACCGCAGGACGTGCACAGGCAGCGCCCGGGCGAAGCCCGGGCCAAGGGTGGGCCCGTCTTGTGCCTGTCATCGCCTGTAAGAGGCTGGGCTGGGCCACCCCTCTTTCGTTTCCAGTGGAGGGTGACTATATATATTTGCTAATACTTGGAGTACATTTTGGAGTTTTATAGTGGGTTTTTAATAGCTTTTTAACTTTTACTTATTAGGTTGCTTGCTTGTTTTGCGGTTGAAACTTTTTTTACTGTAATAATGGGCAGGAAAAGGGGTCTGCTAACTGGTCCACTGGGGGGTGGTGGTGGCGGTAGTAGACAGGGAAGTGGCACCACCACATTGGACTCCTTCCTCGCAAGAGCTGTCGGGGTTGTAACAAAGGAAATCGATTTGGCAGAGAGGAGGTTATCCATGGAATTGGAGGACTGGCGCCAGGCCCCTACAGAGAGTGGCCTTTGGGAGGTCGTGGATGTGGAGGTGGCTTTTCCAGGGGGGGACCAAGGTGCTGTTAAGGCTGCTGCTGAGCCTGTTCAGGCTGAGTCAACAGAGACAATAGAGGGTTCTGGTGGCCAAGGCCCCTCCAGAAGAAGTAAAAGACTTTTAATATCTTCTCCCCCGGCCTGCCCCATGGATAAAGGTAGCCCTCCCCGAGGAAAAAAAGGTCTTAAAGAAAATTATGCCCAAGTCGAAAACACCTCTCTTGGAGCGCCCTAAGGGTTTGAGCAGTGACCCTGCACCTTGCCAGCATCTGGGCTGTGATGTAACTATTTAATTTCAGAAAATGATGCAGGAGATTTTGTCCCCCGTTGTGGCGAAATTATCGGCCATAGAAAAAGCAGTCTCTCTAATATGTACGCAAGGAAGCCAAGGGAGGCACTGTGTAGGTGGATGTGTGGCCCTGACAAGGCGATCCCATTCCAGTGAGGAGTTGTTCCTGCCGGAAGAAGCAGGGTCGTTGGGGCCTCTGGGAAAAACATCTCAGCTATTGGTTAATCCTGTAAATTCTGGGGGTCAGGGTGCTCGCGTTGAGATTGCTCCGGCTGCACCGACTTCCCTATTAAGGGCGGATAGGACTGTCAATAGGTTTAGTTGTAGTAGGCAGCCTGATCCTAAATCTGTGGCAGTTGGGGGGGTCGGTCAAAAGCTGGTTGGGAATGATAATCTAAATCCACCGACGGCCAGGCCTCCATTGGCTTGTTTGGATCTCCCTCCAGCTTGTGCCCCCTACATCGTGGTGTTGACAAATGTACCTGCTCTTGCTCCTGGGGTAACTGAGTCTACGGCCCAACTCACAAATAAGGTTGGATACTGGTTGAGTAAGAACTGTGAGTTTTCATGGAAGGATTTTAAGGATATTCTCTTTGCCAGAAGAATTGGTTGGGTGGGACCCAAAAATAAGGTGGGGAATGGAGATTGTATTATTATAAATGTTAGATATCCTGCCCTGACTCAAAGGCTCCTTTCTACTTATCGTCCTGCTGTTCTTAGAGCAGGTAAAATAGGTATGGTCCCTCTGGGTTATTCTTATGACCACATGCGACTGAGTGCTGGGGTTTCTCTTGGCTTTGGCAGGAATCCCCCCCTAGGTCAGAACAGCCTGCAGTCAACTAGCAGAAGAATTGTCACCAACAGTAATCTATGTTTGGAAGGGGTGGACTGACAATGCGCCGAGACCCTGACCACACAGGAAGAGGTGCCTCCACAGTGTAATCTTATTTCATGGAATATTGCGGGGTATGATGCTAAGTTATCTGATCAGGCGTGGGTTGGGTGTGTGGTTAACTATGATGTTATCATGCTTCAGGAAACCTGGTCGGAGGGGTAGTCTGCGTGGGATGGGTATGACAGATTTGCAATTCCAGCCGTGCAGTCTTTTGGTGGCCACTCGAAAGGTGGCCTGGTTACCCTAATTCGCCTCTCTAAAATAGTGGGTGCTTTTCAAATTAACTGCAACCACCAAGGTATATTGCTGGTATGGGTAATTTTCTCCAATAACTTTAATATTTTGCTGGTAAACTTTTATAATGCTGTGTGGGATGTGGGGTGCCAAATTGGGGCACTGTTCTCCGTTCTTCAGGTTCTGAAATATAGAATGGAGGAGGTGGGGCTGGAATTCGGTGCTATTGTCTCTGGAGATTTTAATGCTAAATTGGGAAGGCTTAGTACTGTGGTTAATCCCTTTATGTGTGATTGCGAGGATTATTTAGTGGATGGTCTGCAGGACTCCAGAGGCAGGGTTCTAATCAAGAAACTTAGGAAGATGGGCCTTCTGAATTTTTGTGATATAGAAGCAGTAGGCACTCACCAACTCCCAACCTATGTGGGAAGAGGGTCTGGAACTACTATTGACTATATTTTTGTGTCTCCACCTATGATAGATCTGGTGAATGGGGGTGAGGTGCTAGGGGAGTGTTTCAGCGATCATAATCCCCTTATAGTGTCCTTTAAACTCCCTGTGGCCCTATGTAAAGTGGGACGCGGTAGGCCTGTAGAAGTGGAGATAAAGGACCAGGGTAGGCGGCTTGGGTGGACACAAGTGGATTCCCAAAAGGTTGTATGAAGGGTGGTGGGGGAAAATCTACACCCATTTATGGAAACACTCTTGACAGAGGCTCCTAATCCTAAGAATGTTATGGATGCAATAACAGTAGTAAATGCAGCAGTGAGAGACTGTCTATTCTCGGTAGGCAGCCACCCCAGTAAACGCAAATGTGGTTGGTTTGACAAGGCCTGCTATGATGCAAGGGCAAACCTGAAGATGGCCACTAAGAAACATCTTAGAGATTGGGTCCTCGTAAAAGAAGCCAGATTGAAGTATAAAAGGGCCCTGAGGGATAGCAAGCTAAAACATAAAGATGAAGCCTGGGAAGAGTTAGAGCGTGCTATAGCTCTGAAGGATCCTGGTCTGTTTTGGAAGGTGGTAAACAGAGGCCCCTTTGGAACAGAAACATCTGAGGGCCTTGGCTGTAACATCGCCCCGGAGGCCTGGGTAATTCACTTTTGTGGAATTTTTGAGGGCACTCGCCTAAGAAATAACTGGGATAATGAGTATGACATGGCTTCTAACCTAGCAATTAGGTTTTCACTCCAGGAGGTTATGGATGCGATACAGAGTAGCGCTAGTAACAAAGCTCCGGGCCCGGATTCGATCCCTATGGATTTGTATAAATCTAACCCCCAGTTATGGGCACCTATTCTCTTAAATGTTCTCAATGCAGCAGTTACTGTGGGCATTCCTGCTTCTTGGAGATTGGCCTGCATTGTCCCAGTGTTTAAAAAGGGCGATCGAAACGATCCTAAGTCTTATCGCCCTATTTCTCTCCTGGACTCTTCTGCGAAGATTCTGGGACGGATTATTTTAAGACGTCTGGAGGCCTGGATGATAGGAAATTATATTTTAAGCCAGGACCAGTATGGTTTTAGGGAAGGCCTCGGTACGCGAGAACAATGTCTTAACTTATTGATGATGATCGGTAAATACACGCAGGCCAGGAAAGGTACCCTCTACCTTGCTTTTATGGACCTTAGTTGTGCCTTTGATAAGCTGAACTGGTCTTTATTGTGGGAGAGGTTAAATCAGCTATGGTTGGATCCTAATATTGTAGAGCTGCTCCGGTATCTCCATTCTGGAACGGTTGCAAATGTGAACGTGGTGCCAAATGGGGAATGCTCAGAGGCCTTTAAGCTTTCAAGGGGTGTGCGCCAGGGGTGTGTTCTGGCCCCTACTTTGTTCCTTCTATATACAAATGGATTGTCTGATTTTTTGATGGAGCATTGTAGGGATGTCCCAAAGGTGAATGGTATTGATATCCCTGTGCTGACGTACGCGGATGACGCGGTCCTCATAGCCCGCACTATGAATGGTCTCCGGGAAATAGTTAGAGCCTATGTCTCTTTTATGTCAGCTTTGGGTTTAGAGGTCAATTTTAAGAAATCACATTTTATGGTTTGCAGAAGACCCTTGAGTAGGATGGGGGAGCTAAGGGTGGAGGACCAAACTATTAGCAGGGTCCATGAGTTCCCATATTTAGGGGTTATTTTTTATGAGAAAGGATCTTGGAAACCCTGTATTGCTAGAAGGGGTGTGCTTTTTCATGCAACAGTTGGTGTGACTTTTGACTTTGCTGTAAGGGTAGGTAGTAAACCTATCAAGCCTCTGCTTGAAATCTATAGGCGGAAATGCCTCTCTGTCCTGCTGTATGGTGCAGCACTTTGGGGGTATAGGGATACCCGAGCCCTTACAGTGGAAGAAAATCGGTTCTGTAGAAGGCTATTGGGAGTTGGATAAAATATCCCTGGTTTTTGCCTTCATCTGGAACTGGAGCTTGAGTTTGTGCAGGACACTATCCAGTTGGCTCCCCTTCTGTTATGGATCTCAATCTGGAGTAATGAACATGCCACTCTTAATAGGGACATCTTAAGTGACTGTTTGGCTTGTGACAATGCAAAGAATATTCCCTGGCTGGGGCACATAAGTAAGATGGCCCATGATCTGGGGCGGCCTGAATTGGTTGATTATCCTGAGGGCCTGACTAGTTGTGATAAGAAATGGGCTAAGGATAACTTTCTGAGAATCCAGGAGACTAAGAGGGAGGGGGAGGTCCTAGCGAAAAAATCGATCAGGGACTTTATCATGCTAAAGATGTGGGTGGGTCCTGAGCGTTATCTCTTAGAGATAAAGGATGTGAGGGAAAGGTCTCTTATAACTCGATTCCGTTTGGGGATCATTAGAAGTAATCTGTGTTTCCCGCTAGGTCAGTATGGGGAAAAATCTATTAGACGCTGCCCCTGTGATGAGGTGTCCCAACAGACCTTGTCCCATTTTACATTGTTTTGTGTTTTTTATGCACCGTTTAGAACTCAATTTGTATTACCCCTCCTAAGGCCCAAGGGTTTCGTGCAATATCGTCCTGCTTTTATGTGGTTGCAAATGTTCTCAGATGTATTGGTGTGGAAGGGGCTGGGATCATTCCTGAAGGGAGCTATTACTTGGCGTAAAAATGTAGAGTTTTTAGAATGAATTATTTTATCTTATTGTTTTTATCTATGAGGTTTTATATGTTTATATTTTTGATGAGTGTTAATATATATGGTTTTATTGTTATATTTACAAGTGTATTGGTGATTATTTGTTTTAATGGATTAATTTTTTCATACCGAATTAAGTTTACTTACTTAGACTGGAAGGCCCTTTGGTAAGCTGTCCATCATCTTGGTAAAATGCGGGGACACATTTGCATACTACTAAGGTGGACAGTGCGGGGGCCAGCAGAAGCAGCTTCCAGGTGATTTGCACAGTTGCAAACTTGCAGTACATTAAAGGGGGAGAACCTTGGATTCTAGGGGAGGGGGGCATCTGCCCCCCTTCCCTGGACAAATTTGGCCCTGGGGATGACATGCCCCAGGGCATGGCCTTCATTTAATAGGGGAGGGGGTCCCCAGGCTGATTTCAGCCCTAGGGACTCAATCCCCCAGGTCCTGGCCATAAATAGAGGAGGGGGGTCATATGGACCCCCTCCCAGGGTAGATTTTGGCCCCAGGGACCCCATCCCCTGGGGTCCAACTATGTCTCCTGGGTGCCCCCCAGAGCATCCAGTTTGCAATGGGACTGCAGAGCAGGCCTCAAAGCCCCACCCCCGGTCCCAGCCAGCTCCCCGTCTCCTGCTGGAGCTGGCATTTCTCTTGCACATAGGGAGCTGCTAAACATGCAGCACTCTGTGTGTAAGAGCAATTGTTTCATCTCTTTCCTGCCCACATCTCTGAGGGCAGGGAAAGAGATAAAACCTCTGCATCCCGCAGGTGAGAGCACTTTGACAGCTCTTGCACCTGGAACTTGAGTGTTTGCTCTGACTTCGGTGGAGCTGTCAAAGCCCCTGCCAAGTCACAGCAAACAGTTATGTCTCGGGGGTGGGCACCCCGGGACGTAGCAGTAGCCAACCCTGGAGGTTGGCCATCCCAGGGCCAATATTGGCTACATGAGGGGGGGGCACACAGCCCTCCTCCACCATTTGAGTTAGACCCAGGGAGGTGATGGTCCCCGGGGCCAGGGATCCACAATGGATTTATTTTTTTCAGCCTCTGGGAGGTGGAAGACCATGGGGATTTGGTGGGGCCATGCTGGACCCCCTCAAAATGAATCAAGTGCTCCAGGAAGATAGTGTTGTGTAGCCACTTTAGTTAGAGCTCCATGCACGTTATTGTAATACACTAGGCCTGCCGCTGTGCACTTTAACCTAGATGTATTTTATTTGGCTTCGTTTATTATTGCTACAGTAGCCGCTTTTACAGTCCTGTTTTATTTTCTATCTATCTTACTGTTTTTGCCTAGGCCAGCACTCTGTTCTCAAACAAGACATTCTTGCTCACTCTGTGCTTCTTCCAAGGCTGCAGCAAGATAGGCTGCCGGTGAACATGGTACAAGTTTAGTCTCCGACATTCGGAGAAAAACACACATCCCCAAGTAGGGACATTTTCTCAGAACAACAGCTGTTTTATTATAAAAATACTTCCATGTCCCTTACACGGTAGAGGGAGATTCCAGCCAGAGAACCACGACCGTAGGCTGATTGCTGAATGCTTCGCTACAGCCGCTTTTGCAGAATCCAGGCCTTTGCTCAGGTATGGGGGATGATGTCTTCCCAGGGGAGCCTGAAGGGCAGAATTAGAGCTTAACATGCTGTGCTCTATTGAAGCTTAGGTAGGAATTAGTCCATTGGTTGTAGTGACAATATGGTAGCGTTTTTTTCTATGCTTCATTGTCCTTGTCACCATATTAATTTTGTCATGCTGTATCATTCTGGTTCTTGCAGCTCACGTTTTGCTATCTTAGATGCAGTTGCTTCATTAAAAACTTTATTGAAACATATACAGCTTCTGTTTGTCATTGTGTATATGAGACTAATGTAACTGACAGAAACGGAATAAGCCTGAGTGACAACAGCTTCCCTGAGAAACCAGTTATGTCATGCACTCGGCTGCCCAATCATCCCTGCCCTCGGGTAGAGATGAGGCACTGCTAGTTAGCCAGACCAAAACCGGGATTGGAGCATCAGGTGTCACCTGTAGTGGGGTCAGACTCAGCCTCTCAGACCACAGGCGATTCTGCAGCTCAAAATCCAGTAGTCTCATTAGAATAATGAGAGCCTATGCAACAGTAGCAGTCCTTGGAGATGCAAGGGGGCTGCCTGTGACCCCCGCATAGATTTCATCATTAGCCCCAGGGAGGTGGCGGTCCCCGGAGCTATGGGGCAGGTGGTATGGGCCTCCCCCAATAGAAGACACTCTTTTGACTCAGTAAAGTGGTGGTGCCTGGGGCTACAGAAGAGGCGTATGGCCTCCCCCAAATGCATTTCATTTTTTGCCTGGCAAGGTGGTGATCACTGGGGTGCAAGGAGGCTGCGCACCCCCCCTCCCCTTACCTCCAAATCATCACCCCAGCGAAGTGGTTGTCCCCAATAAAAGAAAATGGTGAGAGAGTGCCTTTTTTTAAAAAAAAACAAATCTCAGAAAAATCTGGGTTTCTGGATCTGCTTTTTTTTCAAATTATTTTTTTTTTAATGCTTTTTAGCCGTGGTGGGCCTAATGAGGGACTCTTAGACTAAGGTTAGAGGCTCAGGGTGACCCTACCCTGGCCACATTTCATAAAAAAAAAAAAAATTGCGGGACTCGACTGAATCCGAGTCCCACAATGGTTGCCAACACTTCCGTGATGAAATGTTGGCAACCAATCAGATATCAGCATGGGGACAGTTGGATCCGCAGGGGATCCGCGTCACCTCAAAAACTACTGAACACTTTTATACTAAATGACAGAAAGCACACTTTCTGGACCAAGAGCTAGCTTTCTGCCAAATTTGGTGTAATTCTGTCTAGCTGTTCAGGCTGTAGTCATGACCAAAATACTCATGTGAAAATGAATGGGGAAAATATGTTTTTGGACCCCCCTTTTTCTCGGCTCCTTCTTCACGAATCATCCTGAAACTTTCAAGACTGCAGCTGAACCCACCTAAGTATAAGTTTTGAAAATGTTGTGAAGATTCGTCAAGCGGTGTCAAATTGACTGGAAAAACAAAAAACGGTCTTCTTATGGAAAAAAGACTAAATATATATATATATATATATATATATATGTGTGTGTGTGTGTGTATATATGTTAGAAATTGAGTTATTAGTTAAGAGAGATGGAACCCTATTCAAATAGTAAACACAACTTCAAATATCATTAAACTGACCTGTGCTTAACACTCTGGTAGCTAGGCACAAACCAGTCAGGCTTACCTTAAAGATTATGTAAAGTATTTATGCTGCTCGCGAATAGTAGTCAAGCAAAAATATAGCACAAGAAAAGTCACAAATCAGTTTAGAACAATAGAGTACATTTTAATAAATAAAATATAACACAAAAATTAACAAAACCCAATGAGTAGTAGCAGAGATATTGATTGTATAATGTTTTTAGTTAAAATAGCTCTGTGAAGTAGAAAGATACACTCACAGTTATCTGGCCACACTAGACAGGAGAAAAGTCACACATTCAGGCTGATCACTGTGGAGTCCGGGTTAGACACTGGGAACAGGATATTCCAGCTGAAGAGTTACCTTCTCAAGTTTGGCGCAACGCTTTCCATTTGCATTGAAGGAGGCCATGAGGAGGAGGCTTTCGTGTGAAGAGCAGGTCAAGCATCATGAATGGTCATCACTGTAGCACCTGCCTTTATGTATAAGAAGGAAGAATAGACATACGTGCCGTCATCCCAGGCTAGCAAGAGTGCTCCAAGGGTCAGTTGGCTAACTTTCTATGTGAGCTACAGGGATACAAGCTTCAGAGGCCTCCTGGTAAGTGTCCAGCTGACCTGCTGCAAATGGACCTGCTTGGAGCTGCAACTGGACCTGCCTGAGCCCTGCTGCTGGTCTCTTCTGGAGTGAGTCCTGCAGTGAAACCTCCTTCTAAAGAAAAAAATAAAAAATCATAAAGTTTGTGCTGCACATGACCACAAATGAGCCCGTTCGCACCGATGCCCTGCCACCTGTGACAACTGCCAATGGGAAGTATTGATGAGACAAACTCTTCACACCAACAGTGACCACCAGGGACAACCTGCAGCATGAATGCTGCACTTCATGCTCCAGCTACAACAGCCCATGATGATGGCCAATGCGCAGCTACAGCAACAACTGTCCCCAAAGCTTGACCGAATCATCAGACTACAACAATAACTGTCTGCGATACCCGACCTGCTCTTCATGCTACAGGACAACTGTCTGTGACATCAGCCTGCCACACACAGCCTACTCCACCACAAAAGGGACTCTTCACATTGGACTTGGAAGGTAAGATTTCAGCAGGGCTACCCGGCTACCCATATCTGACCCACGCTCCTCTGTAGTCGACCTGAACTTGTGACTTTTCTCGATATAGCACACCCACATGACCGCTAGCTGTGCTTTGTGCTTTCACATGGTATATATACTTTAAAATGTAATATCTTGGGTTCATATGATTGGATTTCTGTCCTTCTGGTAACACTTTATTCATTAAAATTTACTCTATTTGTCTATGTTGGTTTGTGTTGTGCATAAATACTTTTCACATTGCCTCTGTAAGACATTGGATTACTGGTTGACTGGGGTGTGAGCCCGGGTCAAGCAGCAACCACAATCTCTGTTAATTTGAGGCACAAGCAAACCCCACATTAACATGAGCTCAGCCCCCTAGTAGCATGGAACAGAGCAGAAAGGCTTAACTTAGAGGCAATGTGTAAATTATTTGTGCAACACTTCAAACAGTAAAACAGTGAACACACCATACAATAAGATCCCACACTAGGTGAAAATTAGAGCTGAATTTAATAAATAAAGCAAGACCGACGAAAATGACAAAATCCAATCACTAGAATTGGAGTTATGAAGTTTTAAAAAATAAAGTGTAAAATAGTGCTAAAAGCACAAAGCATCAACTGCAGCTATCTGGTCACACTAGACCAGGTCTAATTCAAAAGTTCAGACCGACCGCGATGGAGCCCACGTTGGATACAGTCCCCCGTCAGTCCTGCTGAAGTTTTATCTTCTCGTGTTTTGTGCCAAGGGTTCTGTTCACATTGGAGAGAGCCACAAGGAGCAAGGAGAGCATTGCAGGAGGTTGTCGGAGTAACATGAAGAGCAGGCCGGGCATCGCAGACAAGCGGGCTGGGGCTTTGTGTCGGGGGTCCCTCACAAGCCATCATGCTGCAGTGAGAATAGACGGGCTCGTGGCACTTCACACTGATTTTCAATGCCAGCAGCAAGGTCTCAGTGTGCATGGGCCCATAAGCATGATTTAAGCTCTCTGAGTCACACCAAAGATAAGGGTACAGGACCTGAAAGAAGCCTTTTGGGTTTCAGATAGTTCCAGGAGTTGTTTGGGGAGTATTTTATCTCCTTGAGGCTCAGATCAGGAGGCCATCAGACTAGCCCTTGGAGTCCCTCTTGGGGTCCTGAGCTCAAGGTGAAGTTGCAGGTCCAGTTCCTTTCCCAGGCAAGAGAGCATCAGGCAGCAGGCCACCTCAGCAGGCCAGTAGTTCTTTTAGAGCAGCAGTCCATTACACTGGCGAACCTTGCTGCTGCACAGCAGTCCTTCTTCCTGGTAGAGTATCCACAGTTCCAGAAGTGTACTGAAGAGTTGGTGCCTGATGTCCTTCTTTTATATCCTGGTGCCCTCATTCTGAAATGGTGGAGAAGCTGCTAGACAGTGGCTTTGAGAGCATGAAATTCCATGCCTACCCTGCCCTGGCTCCAAGGTGGCTGAATAGAAAATTAAAGGCCGTTAGACCCATTGGATCAAAGCAGAGCATAGGCTATAAAGTTGTACATGGGGTTATTCCCAGCCCACTACTATCCCCAACCTGCCAGCAAATGGCTCCTTTATCAGCACTTAATCCATCTATAGTCTAACTTTCTAGGAAGAAATCACAAAATCTGTCAGTTACATACAGTCTTGTGACCCAGGCTAAGCTATAGTCACAAAAGGGCTAATAGCAGAAAAATGACAACTCTCTAAAAGTGGCGTTTTTTTAATAGCTTGCTCCTCAAACTCTTACCCCTAACCAGTTAAGCAGGCTTTTCCACACTGCACAGTATCATGTCAGGCAGATATAGTTGTGGCATTATATTGGATATGTATGTTCTCCCTTCTTAGTTACACCTCATCTACCCTCATGTACTTAATTTCTCTCTAAGGCCTTGGCTTTGAGTATCCCCGTGATTACTGATCTTGTGCAAATGTGTCTGTGCATGGTTTGCATTTAAAAGTGGGTTGAAATTGATTTCCTCCTGTAAACCTGCATCCTTCAGATAAAATGTGACCAGTTAAACCTGGCGATATTTACCATGGGAAAATGCACGGTATTCACCAGGACATGTGGATTTCGATGCAGAAATCACCAAATTCCATGTTATGCTCCATTTTGTAAGGCTAAACTTGTAATGAGCTATAGATATTGCACTCTTTAAATTTCGAACTCTGGGGCATCAGGTGTTCATGCATTCGGTAAACATCGTATTCCCCGTGGGTGCACTCGTCATTGAGGCCAACATTTTATCTTGCATGTGTGAAAGACCTCTATCATTTAATATACATGTCATGTCATGGGCGAGATACAACTATGCATGCATTATACAAGCTGGTAGCCTAAGGTACAATCTTCAGTACAGAATTTTGCTCCTCTCTGCCAGCAAGGCGCAGATTTATCAATTTAACAGGAATGAATAACTAGTAATCAATTGATACCAGGTCAGTTCCACGTTAATAAATGTGTAAATGAGTCAAGTTATGTAGCATACAAAATGCATCTCAGAAAGGGCTGTGGAGTGGTTTGTAAGCTTAAATTATATATCATTGCGTTTTTTCATCATGAAGTACTGTAATGTGATTTGGGAATAATAATTACCATACAAATCTGTCCACTGAAGCTTTGAGAATACTAGAGGCAGCAGGTTAAGTGAAGTAAGTTGTCCTTGATCACATTTAAACACTGGTAGACAGAATTGCAGTCCAACAGTGTACAGTATTTGCAATGACAGCAAAAGACATCTGTTCCAAGTTTTTCTTCTATTATTAAGTATGAAGGAGGTCCAAATGTTTTCTCTGAGAGCGTGACTCCCCCACTACATGCAGAAGTTTCCTGACCCAAAGCCGGTCCAGTTCCTCCTAAAGTTCTTTTGTAGGACAACGAGGTGATCAGCTCTGCCATTCTCCTTGTGCCTCGAAGCCCCTCCGAATCTTGATGAATTCATTATGTGCATCCAGTACATGATTGTTCACATCAGACTGTATGGAAGCAAGGAGGAAAGTTGAATCTAGGATAGTTCATGCACGTTTAACGTCAAAAAGCAAGATTCATAAAGGAAGCCCAAGTGTGGGCATTTGCCTTATGCCTGCACCTTGACTAAATTGACGATCTTTTAATTAAAATGTATTAACAGGTATAATGCAGGCAAGCTGGGTCTGTTTGCAGCTTCAAAGGAGCACTGAAGTATGCAAATATTAACACGTTGCAAAATGTAGCACATGCATAGTTCCAAACCGGTAAATGTGACGTATCAATGTTGGGGGTGCTATAAGTAGGGAAGCTGGCGGTGCTGGAACACCCTCTCACCAAAATAACCATGTTGAAGTTCAGAAGGTGAATAAACAATAAAGATGCTTTCAGATTTTATGTGTCTTGTCATATTTTCTGTATGTTCAAAGATAAAGGTCAAATGTTATGACAAATTACTGCATATTTGGGAACTGGTATTTACTTTTATTTCTCTGACTGCAAAGTGAGAGGATTTTGTAAAAGTGACCTAGGCAACAATCTTGCTGGGATACAGGGAATGAAAGGAAAGGCTGCAGGATGTGGGTTTGGTTTTAACACAAAACAATATTTCAATACATGTAAATGAACTGCAAACATAATTCAAAATATATCAATAATTAAGAGCGCGCAGACATGCTTTTTTGTAATGTGTGAATTATGATGAAAACAAAGATTTAGGGGGTCATTCTGACCTCGGCGGTAAAAGGCCCTTACCGCCGGTCAGAAGACCGCCATAACACCGCCGCGGCCGCGGTCAACCGCCACGGTCATTCTGACCCACAACGGCCAAACCTCCAAAATTCCGTCCTCCACTGCAGGCCGCCACATCAGCGGGCAGCGATAAACTGGAGATGACCAAACCTCCACCGTCACGCCAACAGAAATACGCCCATGCCATTACGACCCACGAATCCACACGGCGGTCATTCAAACGCGGTATTCCATAGGCGGTACACACCGCCGCGGTCAGAATACACACACAGCACCAAAACACAGCCACATTGGACAATTTGAAATACACACACCTGATACACATACACACACCACTCCCACACAATCAACCAACTATAAAACACACACCCACATCACCCACAAACCCCTGCAACCATAATTACTGAGAGAAGGAGAGAGAGACACAGCAGACAATCCAAAGCAAGACACACTGAGGCACACTACACCATCACACACACCACATAGTAGCACAAAGCACCACTCACCAACATACTCATCATCACATACACCACCCCACACCACACCCACACCACCCCATGGCACCCCAAAGGCACCCACGCTTTTCGGACCAAGAACTCCGGGTCATGGTGGAGGAAATCCTAAGAGTGGAACCCCAGCTCTTTGGCTCGCAGGTGCAGCACACCAGTATAGCTAGGAAGGCGGAGCTATGGCAGCGGATCGTGGACAGGGTCAACGCGGTGGGACAGCATCCCAGGAATAGGGAGGACATACGCAAAAGATGGAACGACCTACGGGGGAAGGTCCGATCGATGGTCTCCAGGCACAACATCGCGGTCCAGAAGACTGGCGGCGGACCCCCACCCACCCCTCCCGAATTCACATCGTGGGAGCAAGACGTCTTGAACATCCTGCATCCTCAGGGCCTCGCAGGAGTAGCCGGAGGAATGGACTCTGGTAAGTCCAATCTCAACTACTATATCCCCCCCACCCCACCAGCATGGCAACCCACACTCCCACCCTCACCCCCAACCCCCCAGCACACATCCTCCCTGACAATGTCTCACCAGCACAACCCACCCATCCCAACACCAACTCCTGCATGCCAACACAAATCATGGGCACCCATCACCTAAGCATGACCACTGCACTAACCCCCCCCCTAACTACCCTCACAACACCTCCCTCAAGGGAATGCCTGCACTGGGGGACAAGGGCACCCATAACACGCACGCTATTGCACACACAGAAACAATAACCAAACTCTCTTACCCCATGCAGGACCCGAACGACAACACACCAGCCAGGAGGTTCCAGAAGTGTCCATCCCACCACCGGAACAGGCCCACACTGAGGATAGCAGCTCTGTCGACAGTGAACCTGATGACCAGCCCGGACCATCGGGGACCTCTGGGCAGTCGGTTCCCCTCAGGCAGCCACAGGCCACACCAGACCCGACCCCCTCTGCCAACACCAGCACAGCTCCCACCCAGCGGGCCCATGCCTCTGTCTCTAGGACAGCTCAATCAGCGGTGTGTCCGCCACTACAGGGCACCCAGGCTAACCCAACACCCCAACAACAACAGGGACCTGGGGGCAGTGGTAGCGGGCACACCGTCCAGGGGACAGAGGCCGGGGGAAACCGGGCAGCTCGGAGGGCTGCTGTGCGACAGGGGGGGGAGGAGAGGCCCAGGGAACCCACTCTCCAAGAGGCCCTCACCACCATCATGGGGGCATACCACCACTCCCAAGAAACGATGGCGACGGTACTGGCCAGGTTCACTGAGATCCAGGCACAGCAGGAAGAACGCTACATGGGGTTCAGGGAGGAGCTGAGAATCATCGGGTCCGCAATGGGGACCATCGTCCTGGCCCTCCACAGGATAGAGGACGCGTTGCGGGACCATGGTGCACCACACAGGGCCCCTGTCACTAGGCTGGACCAGGAACAGCCTACCACCTCCGCCGGCGCTAGTGGACAGGAGGTCCCAACACCTCGACAGCCCCCCAGAACCCCACCTCCTGCTGAAGAACAACCACCCCGTAAGAGGAGCCTGAGACCAAAAAAAAAGACAGAGTAGGATGTCAAGACCCCCGCCAGCAGGACATACCCCCTCAAGTCTTCCCACTGTCCCACATTGCCACCCTGTCCAACCATGAACTGCCTATGCTCCATCCTTCCACAGGCAAAAGAACAATGCACCTGTGAGACTGAGAACTGGACTCTGCCATGGATATTCCTCCACCCCCACCCATCACCCTTAGAATCACATGTACCGATATCTAGCACTGTAAATAAATCACATTTTGCACACAAATCTGTTTTGAGTCATGCTGTATTATTAACAAATGTATTACATATTACTGTTCAATTTCTGTTCTGTCAATTAGTCATGACAACATACCAATGTCAATACGATGTATTTCATGGGCGAACCAAGCAGAAGTCAGGTACTGAGTCAGACAGCACTGAGAAGGGAAGGGAAAGGCAAAAATTAATGAAAAACATCTGTGGGGAACTACAGAAAGTACAGATGCAGGAGGCTATAAGCAATTGTGAAATGGCGTGGGTGATTCTTACCTGGGTGTTACTGGAAATACTGTTGTATCACTCTGTCCCTATTGTCTGTGTCGTCCTCAGAGTCTTCCTCCTCTTCACTCTCCACTGGCTCCACGGCTTCTACAACACCACCATCTGGACCATCCTCCTGCAGGAAAGGCACCTGGCGTCGCAAAGCCAGGTTGTGGAGCATACAGCACGCCACGATGATATGGCACACCTTCTTTGGTGAGTACATTAGGGATCCACCTGTCATATGCAGGCACCTAAACCTGGCCTTCAGGAGCCCAAAGGTTCGCTCAATCACCCTCCTAGTACGCCCATGGGCCTCATTGTACCGTTCCTCTGCCCTGGTCCTGGTATTCCTCACTGGGGTCAATAGCCACGGCAGGTTGGGGTAATCAGAGTCACCTATTAGCCACACACGCTGTCTCTGTAGCTGGTCCATCACATAGGGAATGCTGCTATTTCGCATAACCTACGCGTCATGCACTGACCCTGGGAACTTGGCATTTACATGGGAGATGTACTGGTCAGCCAAACAGACCACCTGGATATTCATTGAATGGTAATTCTTCCTGTTCCTGTACACCTGTTCATCGTCATTTGGGGGGACTAAAGCCACATGCGTCCCATCAATTGCACCAATGATGTTGGGGATGTGTCCAAGGGCATAGAAATCAGCTTTCACTGTAGGCAAATCACCCTCCTCTGGGAAAATGATGTAGCTCCGCATGAGTTTCATCAGGGCAGACAACACTCTGGATAAGATCTTGGAAAACATAGGCTGAGACATCCCAGATGACATGGCCACTGTTGTCTGGAATGAGCCAGTTGCAAAGAAATGGAGGACTGACAGAACCTGCACCAGAGGGGGAATTCCTGTGGGTTGGCGGATGGGGGACATCAGGGCTGGCTCCAGCTGGGCACACAGTTCATGGATGGAGGCACGGTCAAGTCGGTATCGTAGTATTATATGGCGTTCTTCCATTGTCGACAGGTCCACCAGCGGCCGGTACACGCGAGGATTCCTCCTTCTCATCGCTAGTCCCAGCGGACGGTGCCTAGGAAGGAGAATATGGAGTACAGAGTCAATCCACTCACAGGTACGTACAACACAGCTTGCACAGTACAGGTAAATTTATGGTTTGATATGTTTGTATGTGTGCCATTGCAAGGCCTAGGCCTGTGTGACGCATTAGAAATTAAGCCATGTGGGCCCTTGAAATGGCCGATGCCTGACCTGTGAAGTGGGACAATGGGATGTGAGGTCACTGCGCTGGCGGGGCACACCGTGGCTGTAGGCGGTCGAAGACCGCTGTGCGAAGACGCATTGGTTAACATTGAAGCCTATGGGTTTCAGGAGCCAATGACGATGTGCGCCGGCGGTCGCGGGACGCACCGCCGCGGTACGCACCGCAGCGGGCGTGACCGCCATTTTCTATCAGCTCAATCATTCGAGACCTGATCATCCACAGGAGAGGACCTATACTGCAAGTGCTGCTGTGAACTCGGTCTGGAAGTGACAATGGCTGCTGCTACTGGTGAAAGGGCCCCCGCCTTCAGTTCAGAAGAGTTGGAGAAGCTCGTGGACGGGGTCCTCCCCCAGTATGCGCAACTCTACGGTCCTCCAGACCAACAGGTGAGTACACTCAGTGCACATTGAATGGGTTATGCCTGTGTGGAGGGGGGGGGATGTAAGTTGGTGGGGTGTGGAGGGAATGGGGAGTGCAACGCACGACAGATGAGAGAATGGGAACCATGACAAGGATGGGGAGGGGGGCGCATGTACTCCAAACATGCAGATATGTGACGGTTTCTCTTTCCCACCCTGTCCATGTCAAACAGGTGAGCGCCCACCAGAAAATCGATATTTGGCGTGCCATCGCCGAGGAAGTCCGGAACTTGGGGGTCCACAACAGACGGGGCACCCACTGCCGCAAGAGGTGGGAGGACATCCGCCGCGGAACGAGGAAGACCGCAGAAACACTGCTGGGGATGGCCTCCCGACCTAGGAGGGGTGCCAGTCGCACCATAACCCCCCTGATGTCCCGGATCCTGGCGGTGGCCTACCCTAATTTGGATGGGCGCTTGAGGACAGCACAGCAGACACAAGGGGGTGAGTATCCGCACATTCTCCTATCTGTATGCGCATTGGAGGCGTCTGGGTGGGGGAGGAGGGCTGTGGGTGACATTAGGCCCGGGCGCTCTCTGTAGTGTAGTCCGCTCCCTTAGGCATGGCCCTGTGCCCCCGCCCCCCACCTCTGTAGGGTGCCAAGTGCAGCTACCCATGCTCCAGCATCACACATGTGCGTGTGTGTTGTCCCTAGACCTGTTTGCCTAGTCAGAAGTACTGAGTAGTGTACCCCAAGTTCGCGACTTAGTGCACGAGGCACCTGTGTCTCTCCTCTCCGCAAAGGGTATTGCTAAGGCATGCACTCAACTTTGTTTAATTTCTCCCCCCACCCTAAATCTTTGTCTTCTTGTGTTTTAGCATCATCAGGCGGAGGAGATTTGGCGTCGGAGCAGGAGGGAGCTGCAGGTCACCAGGCCCCGGTGGGCACTGACACAGACACCGAGGGCACCAGTGATCTGGAGGGCGAGGGGAGCACCACAACGGGGGCCGGTGGAGACACCAGCGACACGGACACGTCCTCGTTTGGGAGCTCCCTAGCGGGGGCGGCACCATCTGTGCCCCCCGCAACAACAGGTACAGCCGCCACCCAGCGCACCAGCACCGCCCTCCCAGCAGCCCCTCAGTCTTCGCTCCGTGGCCGCTCGGCCAGGAAGGCGCGCGTCTCCTTCGCCCCAGGCACCTCAGCCCCTGCCTCTGTTACCCCTGCTGCCCTCAGTGCGGAGCTCATTGACCTGGTGAGGACGCTCATTGTTGGGCAGACTACCCTTCTGAATGCCATCCAGGGGGTGGAAAGGGAGGTGCATCGGAGCAATGCCTACCTGGAGGGCATTCATTCGGGTCAGGCTGCCCATCAACGAGCGTTCACTGCTCTGGCCTCAGCACTGACGGCAGCCATTGTCCCTGTCTCCAGTCTCCCTCTTCTATCTGCCTCCACCCTTTCTCTGTCTCCTGTACCTCAACCTATCCCATCCACACCATCAGACCAGCCTGCACACACCTCAACACCCAAGGCCAGCTCATCCAAACATAAGCACCACAGAAAACACAATCATTCACCCAAGCAACACACAGATGCAGACATATCAACAGTCACTACCACCTCTGTGTCCCCGTCCTCCTCGTCTCCCTCCTCCCTCCCTGTGACGTCTACACTCACACCTGCATGCACCCCAACATCAGCCAGTTCTTCCACCACCAGCAAACCCTCCACTACAGTCCGCACACCTGCAGTCACCACCCCCACTGGCATTTACACGTCCCCTGTGTCCTCTCCCACTGTGTCTGTCACCCCCTCTTCCAAGACACATAAACGCAGGCAGACACCCAAACAACAGCCAACCACCTCACCACAGCCTACGTCCCAGTCACCTGCACCCAAGGACAGCACACCTGGCTCTCATACAACCACATCCTCTTCCTCCACTTCTCTCACCACTACTCCTACCCCTTACCTTGGTCCCAAGAAAAATTACCTCTCCAGTTTTGACCTCTTTCCCTCCTGTCGACCCACCCCCTCCAACTGGGAAAAGTCCCAAGGGCACCTCAGCCACCACCAGCCCAACTACTACAGTGCAAGTGGTGCATGGCATGTGGAGTCCACCCTTTGGCGGCAGTAACACTTCGGTGAGCAGCAAGGGGACAGCCAGCCCCCCCCCCCAGGCAAGAGGACCCGGAAATTGAAGGGCCGCCGTGAGCGGACAGAGACGGCTGCCCCCAAGGAGGTGACTCCGGCCACTTCACCGGCCACAGCAGCCAGGGGAGGCAAGGGCCCGAGAGCCCCATCTAAGGAGCGGAAGGACAGCAGGGCGGAGAGGACAACCACCAGGAGCGCGGAGCAGGAGGGCCCCACAAGCCCCATCCCGGCTGCAAGGGACGACACCAAAGGGCCCAGGACTCACTCCCCGAAGGGGCCTGACACAACACGGTCGGAGGGCGAGTGAGCAGGGTGTCCAGGCCAGGTATGACTCCCTTGACATACTGCAAGAGCACCGCTGAACAGGGCCCCGCCGTGAAGACAGGTACCGCTGAAGAGGGCCCCGCCTTGCAGAAGAGCACCGCTGAAGAGGGCCCCGCCGTGCAGAAGAGCACCGCTGAAGAGGGCCCCGCCGTGCAGAAGGGCACCGCTGAAGAGGGCCCCGCCGTGAAGACAGGTACCGCTGAAGAGGGCCCCGCCGTGCAGAAGAGCACCGCTGAAGAGGGCCCCGCCATGCAGAAGGGCACCGCTGAAGAGGGCCCCGCCGTGAAGACAGGTACCGCTGAAGAGGGCCCCGCCGTGCAGAAGAGCACCGCTGAAGAGGGCCCCGCCGTGAAGACAGGTACCGCTGAAGAGGGCCCCGCCATGAAGACAGGTACCGCTGAAGAGGGCCCCGCCGTGAAGACAGGTACCGCTGAAGAGGGCCCCGCCGTGAAGACAGGTACCGCTGAAGAGGGCCCCGCCGTGCAGAAGAGCACCGCTGAAGAGGGCCCTGCCGTGCAGAAGAGCACCGCTGAAGAGGGCCCCGCCGTGCAGAAGGGCACCGCTGAAGAGGGCCCCGCCGTGAAGACAGGTACGGCTGAACAGGGCCCCGCCGTGAAGACAGGTACCGCTGAAGAGGGCCCCGCCGTGCAGAAGAGCACCGCTGAAGAGGGCCCCGCCGTGAAGACAGGTACCGCTGAACAGGGCCCCGCCGTCTCAAGCACCGCTCCGCTGGGCCCTTCCTGTCAAGCACCGCTCCGCTGGGCCCCACCGTCTCAAGCATCGCTCCGCTGGGCCCCGCCGTCTCAAGCACCGCTCCGCTGGGCCCCGCCGTCTCAAGCACCGCTCCGCTGGGCCCTTCCTGTCAAGCACCGCTCCGCTGGGCCCTGCCGTCTCAAGCACCGCTCCGCTGGGCCCTGCCGTCTCAAGCACCGCTCCGCTGGGCCCCGCCGTCTCAAGCACCGCTCCGCTGGGCCCTTCCTGTCAAGCACCGCTCCGCTGGGCCCCGCCGTCTCAAGCACTGTTTATGGTTCACTGTGCCCACCATGCCTCCTCCTTGACCAGTGGACTCTGTAATCCACCTGAGAGACTGTGGCTTTGCACTCCCCAGGATGGTCCAGTGGACATCCCACCCACTGCAGAGACTTGAGAGACTGTGGCTTTGCACTCCCCAGGATGGTCCAGTGGGCAACCCACCCACTGTAGAGACATTGAGAGACTGTGGCTTTGCACTCCCCAGGATGGTCCAGTGGGCAACCCACCCACTGCAGAGACTTGAGAGACTGTGGCTTTGCACTCCCCAGGATGGTCCAGTGGGCAACCCACCCACTGTAGAGACATTGAGAGACTGTGGCTTTGCACTCCCCAGGATGGTCCAGTGGGCAACCCACCCACTGCAGAGACTTGAGAGACTGTGGCTTTGCACTCCCCAGGATGGTACAGTGGGCAACCCACCCACTGCAGAGACTTGAGAGACTGTGGCTTTGCACTCCCCAGGATGGTCCAGTGGGCAACCCACCCACTGTAGAGACATTGAGAGACTGTGGCTTTGCACTCCCCAGGATGGTCCAGTGGGCAACCCACCCACTGCAGAGACTTGAGAGACTGTGGCTTTGCACTCCCCAGGATGGTACAGTGGGCATGGTGGCTCCTCGTGGATCTGGCGTCGTGGACTCATGTGGCTGTGGTGGCCCCCCCTTCCCTTCCCCCTGAGGTGCCTGTAGTTTTGACATCGGATGCCCCTGTAGTGTTCTCTCCAAAGGACTCAGGTCTCGTGTGTGGGCTTTGCCCTTGTTTCGCAGAACCTTGGCCCACGTACATGTTAGATTCGTAGGATGTGCAGGACTTGTTACTTCAGTGATACACTGATGTGTATATCTTTTTGGTTTTTGTAAATATTTTTCACGGTTGCTCAATTATTTCCAGGTGCTTTTTTTGTAAATGAAAATTTATTCCAAATTTGGTTGTGTCATTGTATTTTTAAAGGGTCTTTGTGTGGTGTTACTGTGACTTCCTGCTCTGCATTGGTGTGTACATATTGGGGGGGTGGGGGGGTCGCATATGTGTATGCCCGTAACCTTTCTTCCTCCCCCCTCCCGTGTGTCGTAGGTGCAGTACTCACCGTTGACGTCTGCGCCGGAGTTCGTACTCGTGGTAGATGAGCAGGTAGACGAGAGCAGGTATGATGTTCAATTCGGGTTCCATGCTGTCCGGATTCCGCGTGGAGTGTCTCGAGGTGAGCGTTTTCCATTGGAAATGTCTGTTTCCGCCGTGTTTTTATCGGCGGTGCTCCCGCCCCGGAAAAGGTGGCGGATTGGTGGGTCGTGATAGGGTGGGCGGTACATTGTTTGCCGCCTGGCTGTTGGCGGTGACCGCCGCGCTGTTTGTTTGTTCCGCCGTGGCGTTCGGAGTGTTAATGCGGCGGGCTGTGTTGGCGGTTCCCGCCAGGGTCAGAATTGCATTTTTTTGACCGCCGGCCTGTTGGCGGGTTGGCCGCCGCTTTATCACCGACCGCCAGGGTCAGAATGACCCCCTTAGTGTCAAAACAAATAGGGCCATTCACTTGATGTGCATATGTTAAAAATTCGCTGAAACACGCTTTCCATACATTAATGTTTGTGTCCTCTTTAGTTGTACTAGTACAACTGCATGTCCATGCAAATTTAGAATTTTTTTTCACCCTTTCAATGGAAATTGTGCTGTGCACAGCCACAACAGTGCTCCAAAATGCATTACCGGCTATATTCCACACCCTTATCTAGTGACAGCTGCTGCCAATAACACTTGATGGGGCAGTGCGGGGGGAAAGGGATATAATGCAAGAAAGAAAACGTACCTGCCACTGCAGCAGCTGGATGCCTCCTCGGTGCTCCTCTGCTTCCTTCCCCCACCCAGTCCGGACGCTGCTCTCATGCTATTACACAGCATGAGATAAGCGATGGGATTGGTCTGAGTGGGCTGAAATGCCCCTCAGTTAGGGCCTTGGAACCTGCGCTGTTTCTCCACCACAGTTTAGGTGGAGAGATCGAAGTGCGAATGTTGGTTTGGCCATTCTAGCACCAATGACCAGTGTATTTCCTTTTAATTATATTCTTTACTTCTCCACAGAGAAAAAATTTCTTCCCCATGAGAAATAATTTTCCCTGGACCCCAACATTTTCTCAAACTGAAAATGGATTCTTGCCCATGACTGTGGTAAACCTGCAACTGATTTGAGGATGGAAACGACCTGAAAAAAAATGTCAGATTGTGTGTTTTAAGTTCCATTTGCAATTGTTTGGTCCCCGAAATGTAAAAAAAAAACTGGCTAAGTGGTGTTATTCAAAGTAGGAGTAAATACTTTTAATAGCGCAAATCCACATTTTGTAATCAGCAATGCACTTGGAAAGAACGGAATTATACACACACGCTAAATGTAGATGTGTAAACATCTACGTGTATCCAGTCTTTTCTCCGAAACAACCAAAATGTGATGAGGGAAACGCGTATCTATTACTTGGTTGGATGCCTGCAAATCAAAAACCCACATAACCTCAGACTTACAGCTGTGAATATTCTGATAATATTGCTGGCTGTTTTCGGGTTTCTTAAGGAGAACTAAGGTTCTAAAAAATAGCACGTCTAATCCAAACATATATCTCCTCTCTCAAACACCAAAGCTGTGCACCGAGGCTTTTCTTAATTTGGCCTAATTCTTTGACAAACGTAATTGAGGAGTTATTCAAATGAAATGTGGGGAATCTTTGCAAAAAATTTAAAAGGTGCAAGTCTGAAACATTCTTGAACCAATTCACTGGTTAAAAATTTCACAGATTGCATATTTGAGACAACTTTCATGCGGAGCTGGTGCCCATTTCCCAAATTCCTTTGGTTCGAAAAATGCTCAATGGATCCTGTTTTAAGTCAATTTAGCCCTGCCTGCTATAGGTGGTCTGACACTAGCGTGCTGATTTATGCCTTATATCACTTCTTTCTGGGACGACAGGTTGTGGGAGGGTAAATCACGTGGCCTAATTTTGGCTAGTGGTTGACCGTCGAGCCTACAGGCACTTTTGTTTTGGGAACCAACAAGTATTTTTCTGAATCACTTACCGAGAGAAATAGAGGTAAAAACACACAAACTGGAAAGAAGTTGGAAGAGAAAGGAGAAAAAACTATCACAGAGCGGGAAAGCAGAACCTAGAAGGGTGAAATAAACTGGCAGGAACTGTATAGTAGTTTATTAAAGAGGAACGAGCTGTATGTAAGACTATGCAGTCTTGGTATTCGGCACACAGACATTTAATAGCACCGGCACTTATTCTTTAACAAATTAAGCTCTGATAAATCAGTCCAATTGTAATGAATACGCTGACCTGTCCCCTTTATTCTCGACACCTGACATGATGAGGAAGGGTAGTGGCTTTGTATGAACCCAGGGGAGAAAAAAGTGGATAATCATTGACCACTGTTGTAAAGTAAAAGCTATGTGTATCAGGCCTTAGAAGACAACGCTGTTGTTATAATTTATACAGGAAGAAAGGGACAAGTGAAAGAAGGGCGTATAAAAAGGCAGATGAGACTTTGTAATGACTGAGCGACCTTCTTGCTTAAAAAGGAATTCTTTAGGTATGTGTTGATGAAATCCATGCAAAAATGTAATGTACTTGAAATTCAGGCATCGGGAAATTCCTGTGAGTATGTACTCTGATAAAGCTGCCATCTAAAGGACTCCTTCACTTCTCCTCGTAATGAGGTTTTACAATATAACTATCACCGAGAAGACAATGAAGTTAGATTGAGAGACTGGAGAAACAATTTCTTTAAGTTTGAAGGTTTAGAACTCTTTTTAAATTTAGCTGTAAAAGTAACTAGTTGGCAGACCTATATCAAAAACTCAAATCAAACCAGAAAACAGACATACTTCTTTTGGTACAGTTGTGTACAAATTGCTGTACAGTAAATGCCTACCAAACGGACCAACACAACTGCATTAATTCTACCCCATTCCGCTACTTTTCCATGCAAACTAGTGTTCCAGGCAAAATAAACAAGGTCGACGGATGCAGTCAAGAACGAAACCCCACTCCTTGCATCTGCATAGATTTATATGATGGGAGAAACCTGGGTCGATTTCAAATATCTTAGGAGCTTATGCCTAAATGTAATATTTAGACAACAAGCTTTGCAGGAGAGGAAAGGAGGGCAGGGCAACCTAGAACGAAAGTCGAATTCTATGCAGACAAGGTTAACTGAAATCAAAATGACAGTTCATATTGAAATAAAACTTAATGGAGACTCATGCCTAATGTTAGAACGGAGACACCTCCACGCCTCTCATCTCTACAGGAAGCGCAAACCAAGGAGGGAATTACGTCTGAAGGACTAAACAAATAAAAACCTAAAGTGACTGTTGGACTTTTTTGTTTATGCAGGGTCATCCCCAATCTTTTTGTCTCCTGCCTCCTATTTTTTCTGACCTGTTCCTGTTGGCTTTTGAACTCTGAGCACGTTACACTGCTAACCAGTGCTAAAGTGCATATGCTCTCTGTGTAAATTGTATGGTTGATTGGTTTATCCATGATTGGCATATTTGAATTACTAGTAAGTCCCTAGTAAGGTGCACTAGAGGTGCCCGAGCCTGTAAATCAAATGCTACTAGTGGGCCTGCAGCAGTGGTTGTGCCACCCACATAAGTAGCTTTGTAATCATGTCTCAGACCTGCCACTGCTTTGTGTGTGTGTGCAGTTTTAACTGTAAATTCGACTTGGCAAGTGTACCCACTTACCAGGCCTAAACTTTCCCTTTTCTTACATGTAAGGCACCCCTAAGATACGCCCTAGGTAGCCCCAAGGACAGCGTGCAGTGTATGGTAAAGGTAGGACATATAGGTGGTCATTACGACCCTGGCGGTCAGAGACCGCCAGGGGTAATGTGGCATCCGTACCGCCAACAGGCTGGCGGTACGGAGGCCCTTATTATGACCGCAGCGGTAGAGCCGCGGTCGCACTGCCGGGTCCGGCGGTTTCCCGCCGTTTTAGCCCCGTTGGTGATAATCCGCCAGGGCAGCGCTGCCCTGGGGATTATGACACCCCTACCGCCAGCCTGTTTCTGGCGGTTTGCACCGCCAGGAAGAGGCTGACAGTAAGGGGTGTCCTGGGGCCCCTGGGGGCTCCTGCACTGCCCATGCCACTGGCATGGGCAGTGCAGGGGCCCCCTAATAGGGCCCCGGCCAGCTTTTCACTGTCTGCATAGCAGTGAAAAGCGCGACGGGTGAAACTGCACCCGTCGCACGGCCGCAACACCGCCGGCTCCATTAGGAGCCGGCTCCTATGTTGCGGCCTCATCCCGCTGGGCCGGCGGGGATGTCGTAATGGGGGCCACGGGAGTGCGGCCGCATTGGCGGCCGCACGGCGGTTACTGGTCCTAATGACCCCCATCGTGATGTGTTTTATATGTCCTTACAGTGAAATATTGCTAAATTCGTTTTTCACTATTGCAAGGCCTGTCCATCTCATAGGTTAACATGGGGGCTACCTTTAAATCTGATTAAAGTGTAGAT
This sequence comes from Pleurodeles waltl, assembly GCF_031143425.1. NCBI lineage: Eukaryota > Metazoa > Chordata > Amphibia > Caudata > Salamandridae > Pleurodeles > Pleurodeles waltl. Next base: position 722,399,319 of record NC_090446.1, on the reverse strand, counting down.
TCCCATTGGGAGCGGATGGACATGTGGAGTTTGGGGTCTCTGAGCTCACAATTTGAAAATACATGTTTTAGTAAAGTTGATTTTAAGATTGTGTGTTTGAAAATGTCACTTTTAGAAAGTGAGCATTTTCGTTCTTATACCATTTCTGTGACTCTGCCTGTTTGTGGATTCCTTGTCTGGGTCAGTTTGAAAGTTGGGCTGGTTGCACCTCACACTAGACACAAAGGGAGCTGGGGTGTATTCTGCATTTCCTGATGAGCCATCTGTGCTAGGAGGGAGCGGAGGAGTGGTCACTTACACCTGAAAGGGCTGTGCCTGGCCTCACACAGTGCAGTCTCCGACCCCCTGGTGAGTGTCTGGGGCCTGGCCTGGGCAAGGCAGGATTTCACAATTAAAAGGGACTTTACTTTGAAGTAGGCCTACTTCAAAGGAAAAATTGGGTATAAGAAGGGCACCCAAAACCACAGACTTTAGAACACTTCTGGAAACAAGCGGAACCTCTGCCTGGAGAAGAGCTGAAGAGCTGAGGATGAAGAGCTGCCCTGCCTGTGACTGTGCTTTGTGGAGCTATCCTGCAGTTGCTGCTTCTGCCAGAGTAAGAGGGCAAAGACTGGACTTTGTGTGCCTTCCATCTTGTGAAGAAATCTCCAAGGGCTTGATGTAGAGCTTGCCTCCTGTTTGAAGTCCAGGGACAGCAAAGACTTCTCTCTACCAGCACCTGGAGTCTCTGGAGAGACTCCTGCTCTGACAAGTGTTGCCCTATCCAGTCCCTGGGCCCTTGAAAGGAAAGCTGGTGAAAATCCAAGGAAATCGACTTCGGACGACTTCGGACCAACGCCGCTGCTGAGTCTGGTGACGCCACCTACACCCGACTCTGTGATCTTCACTGGAACGCGACGACCTTTGCAGGCCTGACATCGCTGCAGCCCCCCCAAAGTCTGCGACTCCGTGGAAGTCGCCGCACAACTTCGTGACCGACACCTCTTAAAGTGCACGGATCCAACGTTTCGCACAGACGCTGCGATCCCCGACTTCACGCATTGACTTGTTTTCACTCTTCACCAAAGGTACTGTACCTGGGGGTTTACGAGACTCCGTGTCCGGCGCCGCTGGTGTCGGCTTGTTGGGAACGACTCAGTCACGACCCCGTGTTATCACCTCATCAAAGCATTTTGTGTTTCTAAGCGCTATTTTTGAGTTTAATCTTTAAAAATTCATAACATGACTTGTGCATGTCAGATGTTTGTCAGTTTGGTCTTGTTTTGTTTAGATAAATATTTCCTATGTTTCTAAACTGGTGTTGTGCAATTTTGTAGTGTTTTCATTAAGTTACTGTGTGTGTTGGTACAAATACTTTACAATTAGAACTCTGAAGTTAAGCCTACTACTCTGCCAAGCTGCCATGGGGGTAAGCAGGTGTTAGCTGAGGATGATTCTCTTTTACCCTGAGTATAGTAAGGGTCCTTGCTTGAACAGGGGGTGACCTGACTGTCAACCAAAGACCCCATTTCTAACAGTGACCTAAACCACATAATTTCTAGTCTTGGAAAGACTGTCACAAGCCTGAAATAAATCCTAGTGGAGGCTATAGGATCTGAGATTGGAGGATGGACAAACTTGTAAATAGCTTCTGCCTGTTTTTCTCAAAGATACTTACCTTTGAACTCTAATGTTTATTTTCCAAACAAAGAAACAAAGAGAAGGTAAGGCGGGACCGTTCGGTCAGGTTCTCGAGGGAGGATGGGAAATGAAGAAAAGGAATTCTGGAGAACTTGTCATGTACCTTAACAGGGAAGCCTATTTCTAATGATACCAAGAAGAAAGACCAGAATGACATTGAACCCCACACTCCTGATTTTGGCTGTTCAGAAGCAGAAGAAATAGCATGATGTAAAACAATCTCCCTTGACCAAGAAAGGACTGTACAACAGTGCTTCTTGACCCATGATACAAATTTTTAAATTAAAAAGTAAGGCATTTTCCCTAGATGCAGGTCAAGCCAAGATGGACCCAGAGAGAGAAAAAGTGAGGGTGTAAGAAATTGGGTAATTGGTTAAAGGGGGGTGGAGGGTAGAATCCTGACTCAGACAACAACCACAATCCTTGTCAGGGTAAACCACAAGAGTCACTAAATTAAAATCAGCTTAAGCCTCTGGTAGCATGGCACAAAAGCAGTCAGGCAATGTGCAAAGTATTTATCCAGTGCACACAATATAATAAAGTGAAAACACAACACAAGAAAAATCTCAAACCAATTTAGGAAAATAGAGTAAATGTTAATAAATATAATGACTCAAAAACAATCAAAATCCAATCATTAAGAATGAAGATATAAATGTTTAACATTTTTGTTGAAAATACTGCCATAAAAGCACAAAGTGCCAACTGCAGGTATCTGGTCATGCTGGACAGGGATGAAGTCACAAGTTCAGGCCAAATGTGAGGTGGCTCGGGAAGGGTAGATGACCAAGTTGTATCCTTTTGTCCTTGGTGCTGTGATGCAAGGTTCTACAGTGATCTGTGTCTCACTGCATTGGTTCCAGTGAAAGACTGATTAGGAGCTGTGAGTTGCTGCTATGTGAAAGTCCTGCATTTGGTTGCTTCATGCTAAGTCGGTTCCAGTGAAGCCACCGTTTAGGAGCTGTGAGGTGCTGCAATTCTAATTCCTGAGTCAGGTTACATAGTGCTGTGTCACTTCAAGTGAAGCCACCTATTAGGAGTAGGGGTGGGCGGAATTCGCAGAATTTCGTTCTGTGGAATTCTGCTGAGTTTCCCAAAAACTCAGAGAGATTCTGCGGAGTTCCACTAGTGGCAGAATTCCAGTCTGTCGTGCAACTTGCAGTGCACATGTCACGTACAATATACTCTATTCCATTCCCTGATCTTAAACTCCCTCATCCACTTGATCCTTCTCCTGGAGCCCAGATGTGTTTCGTGACATCTTTGCCTCTTTGCTCAGAAACCACTCTGCTTTTATGGAAGCATGTGATGTTTATTATTAGTGGCACTTGGAGGACGCAGGGAGGGGCTTTGATGTGTGATGAATCATCCTCTGATGTCACCTTGTGCTCTCTGAATTTCACGCTCATTTAAACAGTAAGTAACACTATCAGAAGCCTGACATTTGCGCCTCACCTTTCAAAAGAATAAATAAAATATATCTACCTACCATCTGACGATTGCTGTCTTCCCATACATCTTCGCTGCTAATTACTTCAAAGTGCAGGGAAGTAAACAAAAGCCCCCTGCCACAGCAGCCTGCACCAATTGATAGTGTCAGGAGGACTTGAGATGACGCGAGGATCATGTGACAAACAAATCCCACAATCCAACGTACTTTTCATGTATTACTGCGCTTCGGTCACCACATCCCTTTCAAGGCAAAAGCAACACATTTAAGAATACAGCATGTGTTACAGGACCCTAGTAGGAGCAAGGACATGCATCTGATACCACAAACTACACCGTGACTATGCATAGAATAACAGATATTTCACAAATCAAACACATTCACTTGAACAAAAGCGAAAACATGTGGCACACAGGAGACCCCATCAGACTCAACTTGTGACCTTCAGGTTACACTAAAATATCTGCAGGTGGCACATTAATCCAATGAGATCTCCTCTCCTACTGTTTTGCGGGATTAGAAGAACCTGATGTGTAATCTGCTCATGTCCCACCCACTGAGAGGAAGCATAATGAGGCTTAAAATGGGAGCCAACCTTGCAGGCATTTTGTAGGATTAAAGAAATACGGGGACAACCTCGAACCGACAGAAAGAGCACTTCATCCATTCCTTGAGATCCTTCCTCTTCACGGACAAGATGAAAGGAGGAGCCTGAGGTCAATGAAGTTAGACAAGAATCTGTAGGACTGTTATTGCGGAAGAGGGCACAAAAACATGACACCGTTGCTGAGTGTGGAAAAGGCCGCTTTATTGGAAACAGGTGCACTTACAAATAACAACCTTGGCCTTCGTCTTACAAAACTAAAACCTCACTAAACATCAACATGACCTCTCCAGAATCATCCCCCTCCCCTACCCTGCTCTCCCTCCCCTCCTTTTTCCTTTTCCTTTGCCCAGCTGTATTTGTCCGTTCCTGTTTCTTTCATCCAACTCGTTTGTTGACCTTACCCATTCTTAATGCAACCTTCCAATCATCCCTGCCCAGTGTCATATTGTTAATGTCAGCCTACATTCTTGTCCGTCTAGTCCGTCTGTTGTCCCCCTTTCACTAACTCAATAACTGCTAGGGTTCTGTCCTATTCGCTATCCGAACGTCATTCTCTTTGTCCTGTGGGACTCACAGTCGCCACAAGGAAAGCCAGCTAAGCCAGATTTCCTGCCCCCCCCCCAAATCGTCTCCTAGGATTCGTTAAACAACATTTTCAATGTCTCCTTCACCTGTAATAGATAAAGTTCCATCCCCATGAAAGACAAATGAACCCCGTCGCCCCGGAAGATTTCCACATCCCCAAACCTTAAGTCCTTGTGCTCTAGAAAAGTGATGCCCCGGCCTCACAGAAACTCCTCATCTCCTTATTTAGCTTCCTCCATGCCCTCTCAATGGCACTGGGCTTTTTAGCCCCCCTCTGTACCCTCCGAACCCGCAGCGGAAAGAAGCCTGTAAAGACCACATGGCAACCTTGCCACCTTACCCGAATCTCCCCTAAATTCCGCTTCATGGTTTTCATGAGATCAAGTCCTGTTGCCTTGACTAAATCATTCTCCCCAGCATGTATAAGCAAAACATCAGGACAAAGCCTTTTCCCCGCCAAAAAACAAGGTAGTAATTCTCCCCACCGTAAACCACCTCTCGCATCCCAGCGGACTTGGAATCGGGTCCTGTCCAAACCCAGATTTTCTCCGATGGCCGTCCTGGGCGCTTGTCTGTGTGCTCATTTAATAAACAAATGTCTCACCACCCAAATTGAAAGGAAAGAAACTGCCGGAATGGGCACCACACCTCTAGGAAGAAAAAACTAATTAATAGCTCCTCATGGGTCACGATCCCAGACCGCACCGACACCTCTGCCCAAGCAATACCAAGGGGCAAATCGCGGCCACCGGGTACCGACGCAATCGGACATCCAACCCTCTCCCTACTTGATCCGTCTTAGAAGACTCCAAACGCAACCATACACCCTTGCTATCTAGGGAAATATTTTCCCATGCAATCCCTGCTTTATGCCTTGAACTCAATAATTCTGACACGCGAAAAGCCCCGAAAAACATAAACGACATGAGCGTCCGAAACAGCACAGACTCCACTCGCTCACGCACACCGCGTCCGTGCATTCCGATAGGCCCTTCAGCAAAGTTGCCGACAAAGGCTGTCTCACTCTCCCTCTCTTGCCTCCCCCTTGGGCCCAACCCTCAAGAATTCTCTGCCCCAGTTTCCCCACCAACAGGTGATATCCCCAAAACAGCTTACCCATGAACCCCAGGGCCGCCAGCTTACCAGCTATTGTCACCCTGGACTGTCCCTGAGCAATCAAGGACCTTATGAACCGGACCACGTCCTCCCCCCTGTCTGCATGCACCACTCTCCTCCGCGCTCCCGATCTCACAAACTCCCGCCATGCACCCATGTAGGTATGACGCATAGAGGTCGCCAAGGAATCCATCACCAGTCGAAGCATCCTGGTGTTCCTATGCTCCACATCCCGTCTGGCATCCTCGCTCTGGTCAGGGGTACGCCCGATACTACCCCATGGAATCTCTCCCATTGCGAATGAGACAAAGCGTCTGCAATGTCATTGTCAACACCAGAAACAATCCGCGTCCTGAACATAATATCCTGTTGCAAACATTGGAGGACGAATACTCAAAGCAGCTGCAAAACCTGGGCTTCCCTGGCCGACTGCCCGTTAACCATCTGCACCACTGACAGGTTATCCACTCGAAACTGAACCCGCTTATGTTGGAGAAGATGCCCCCACAAACATACTGCCACCACCAGTGGAAATAATTCAAGGAAAGCAATGCTGCGACCACCATTAAGCCACGCGACCAACCAGTCCTCCAGTTTGGTATTGTTGCAAGATCTCCGCACACCTTGGAGAATCTTGCGGCGCAACGAAAAAGAAATCGTCAAGATAATGCTTCACGTGTCTGTGCCCCGTGACCTTCATAAAAATCCACTGTAGGCAAGTACTGAAACACTCAAAAAGAGAGCAAAAAATAGAGCACCCCATCGGTAGTGCCTTGTCTACGTATCATTTTCCTTGAAACTGTATTCCTAACAGCTCAAAGTCAAGGGGGTGAACGGGCTACAAGCGGAAGGCTGATTTGATGTCTGTCTTAGCCATCAATGCGCCAGTCACCATGTCTTCCACCAACTCAATCGCTCCGTCCACAGACGCATAAGAGACTCTCGTCAGTTCCTCTGGGATAAAATCATTCACCAAGCCGCCTTCAGGCAGGATAGGTGTTGAATCAACCAAAACTGTCCTGCTTCTTTCTTGGGGACAACACTGATAGGCGAGACAATCAAATTCTGCAGCGGCCAAGCTGTTAAAGGGCCAGCCATGTGACCTTCTGTCAGCTCTTTGTCCAATTTTGCCTGAACCACTGCCTCCCTGCCGCGCACCGGACGAAGATTTTCCGCCCACCTGCGCTCCCTCGGTCCCTCGTATACCCAAACAAAAGCCATGAGAAAAACCGTGAAGTAATATGTCAGCGGCTTGAGGTCTGTCATATCCTTGCAACAAGTATCTCTACCGATGTACCTTAACCGGAGTAGGTGCCTTTTCCAGCAAAACCTTGTCTAAAACGCTGTCCCCCAGATCCATTTGACTGTCCCCCTGAAGCCCCCTGTCCTTGTGCAGGTCATTCTGTGCTCCCCCTTGTGAAGTCTGCCCTTAACAGTGCACCAAGGCATGGCGACCCCCGCATTTGGAACGCTCATGCCGGAACTTGCAATATTCTCGAGAGCAAGTCCCGTTATTGAAGTCCCAGCAAGCTCCAACCCAAGTGGTGGTGGTTTGCCCTGACTGTTCTTTTCCCGCTTCTGTCCCCACCCCTTGGGTGGGGCGCTCCCGAAAGGGCCTATAAGTAATGGGAAGGCCACTAGCTGTAAACATTGTTTTACCAAACTTGGCTGGACCCATGGTATGTTGCCAAAGGTCCACGTCAATCTCGCCCCACTGCACCTCCGAGTCCGCCGCAATCCGTGCCCTGAACTCCTCATCATTTTGAAGCCATGCATAGCCACCATAATTGATCTGCGCCTTCCGGATAACGTCTATGTACTTAAAGAGCGCCACAGACCTATCAGGGTGACCCTCGCAATACACACTCGTAAAAATTAAAAAGGCAGCCGTCCAATTTTCTATATTCACTGGTATCTTAGGCCTCTTAGCCAACTCATATTTCTCTTCCTTCGATCCCTCCTTAGAGCGGACCTCTCGCTGTAGTAATTTCAAGATTTCAACATACTCACCCTTCCAAATGTTCTCTTTTGTTGACTAAATTAAATGAGCTCCCAAAGGCTTGGCTGTGCCCATGTAAGGCAGCTTGTTCGCTTGGGACCCTCCTGCTCGGACTTATCCTCCACCTTAGTCACCGAAACCAACGCCTCACTGTCCGTGGCAACCCCAGTGTCCACGACATGGACCCCTTTTACCAAACGTCCCCCACGCTCACTAGTATCGTCTTTTGCCTCAATCGCCACAGAAACCATATGTAATTTCCCATCGCAAGAGCCCTTACCTGGTGCCAAGGTTGGTGGCCGCTCCTGTGCCTTCCACCTAACCAGCTGGGATCCCTCCATCAAAGCTCTGGTGACCCAACATGCCACCTGCAAAGACTTAGGGACAGTAAGTCCCACCAGACCTGCTCCTCATCCCCGTCATCTGAAATCTCCCCTTCTTCCAAACTCTCTTCGTTAAAGTCCAAGTTGTCCAGTAGTTCCCCCTGCCCCCAGTCACTTACCAAACAATCCCTGGCATCATACCATTGTGTTCGTGCCGCCCTCTTCGCAACACCGCCTGTTGCTGCGCCAAGACATTGCTCTCCCAGGAAGGCGAGACCAATGGGCGCACTGCACCAATCATCTCACCTTCCCTGAAGAGCGCCTTTGACCACACCACCAGAAAACGAAACTTCTGTTGACGCCATCCGGCTACCCGCACTGGGGTCCACCTTCTCTTCTGCCCAGCGCCGCGGAGCCTCACACTGCCCGCCTGGGTAAACACCACTCGGTCATGCCTCCTCCTGCCAGAAAAGGTCCGATGTGCTGGGGTGAGAGCCAACCCCCAAACTCTGCGAACCCCCCGCCCGAGAAGCACCCCCTTTCCCAATACGCACCTTCTCACCATCGCACTGTCCACCCTCTCCCCTAAGGACTGCTCTTGCGCCCCCAAGGCACAGTTCCCGATGACCATGGACCCTTCCCGGCGGTTTGACCTGCATGGGTAGGGACGCCTCCTCCGTTCCGTTCCCCACTCCCCCTTTACTATCAGACTCGCTCCAAACCAGCATGGTAGGCCATTTGGAGCAAGCCAGTACCTGACAGTCAACACCCTCCTCCAGACTTGCACCTGGCTCTATATCCACCTCCCCAGCCTCCCAAAACTCTCCTCCGCTCCCAGCATCCCTGTACTCCTGCACCTGAGACCCTTTTTTTTCTTTATAATACCCCTGTGCTTGAAGGTCCTCTTTGGCGCCCTCCCCACCTGGACTTACAGGCTGGGGGATCGCACCCCCTGCTGCCCCATTAGATTTAGTGGACCCTTGACAACGTGACTCCTTGAGGGTCCGGCTGCTAGAAGTTGAAGAAATCATGCTCCCTGCGTGCCCTATCTCTGCCACAAACTCATCGTGGGAGGCGTCCACTTCATCAAAGGGGGCACCTCCCTCTTCTTTCAATACTGCGCGCCACAACGCGCTCGCAGCCCTTTTTGGCGGTTTCTACCACCCGCGGCTGCCCCAGCCGCACTCTTCTGCCGCCTCGCCTTCGAAGGCGAGCCTGCAAAATATAACGCTCCATTTTTCCTCCCTGCACGAACCGCCTTGCTCCATCCCCCACCCCACCCCCTTTGGCTCACCTGTATCTCCCAGATCCTTTCCCAGCGTGGGGGCGAACACGCCCATACCGCCGCAGCCACACCTCCCGCTGATTTACGTGCCTGGCGTGCCATAGGCCGCACCTCGGCACGAAGAAGATCCATGCGCCCGGCCTCCTCCAACAGCCGGAGTGCTTGCTGCACTATGTCTTCGGCCATAGTATTAACCACTGCCAACTAATCGACGAGAAGCGGTAAGGCCGAAAAGCCGCTACTTTTTATATTATGCCCAACTGCCGCCCGGCTAGATATCAACGCAGGGGTAACTTGCGAGCTGCTAACTACTGTCACTGCCACTGCCTACCAATTTGTTGTGAGGTTATTATGTACAATTATTGAACCACCATACTCTGAGAACAAGCTAAATCCCACGAACAGAAGACGAAAGGTACAAGAAAATTTCCTTAACCTCCCACCGGCCACTGTGTCACCTACTGACAAAATGGTGGCACGTACAAAGTCCGGTTATAAATATCCCCCAGCGCCCACCCAAAAGGAGTCCCAAAATAGCCCACGCTGCCCATGGGCCGTACCACCTTCCCCAAATAACCCCGGCGGGGAGACCTCACCCAACACGGCAATCCCCCTAGGGGCCTCATTGCAGCAGAGCTGAAGAGGACTGGCCTATTGCATAACGTGTATCTTTTGGAGAGTACGTTCATTCCAAGGAGGTCTCACGTGCAGCTGACTGACAAATGTAAAACATGTTATTAATTCCCAAATCAATTGCACTTATTTGATCTACCTTCAAAGGATGAAAGGCAGAGGGACCCAGCCAGGATTTTAAGCTGTTGTGAACAAGGGTCATCAGATGTATAAGATTTGAAAGAGCATAGGGAGACCCTCATACAGGCTAAATGCCTCTAAAAGCCAGCAGGGGCTCAAGCCAAGTCAGTCACATGTCAAGCACAATAATAGCGTGTATCCAAGTCCATCATTAAAACAAATGAGACCAACTACACACATTCTGGGGTAAATGGTATGTTTTCATTTTCCTGCACGATTGCTCCTTCAATTTAATACCCTTTCTTCCTGGTGAAATTTTTCGTTCATCTAAATGTCTTTCCCTCCAAATCCACAACCTTTGTTCTACATCCTTCTTATCTTTTTTAAGTATTCAGATTAGCATTTTAACTTTTGTACACTCAGGTGAGAGTTGGCCAAATGCAAATAAATATTGAATAAAATATAGAAATTAACTACACTCGAGCAAGCGTTGTATAGTGTTGTGCAAAAGTGAAAGGATTCCTCACAGAGTGCTTTCAATCCACAGGCATTACATTGGCACTGGCAGTGTGGGTTGAGCTGGTTGCTGATGCCTTGAGACTGCTCCTGTCCTAAGACCAAAAGCGAATATTCAAGGCAAAGATCAAGAAAGACAAGGTTCCATTGGCAACTTCAGTGAACACTGCAACAACTCGTGTACAGTACAAAGGGCGACCGCGGCCCAAAACATATTCCTGAAATTTATTCCACAGAGTAGCTTCAACGTATACCTCTAGAGTGTTAAACACACCAGTCAATCAGTTGGCTCTCAAACAGAGTGAGGCCCTGTGGTTAGGAGGGTTGGCCCATTAAAACCATGGGAGAAGGATCTTTTGTGACAGCTCAGACTTGTAGCAAGGGGACTCCAGGGCAAAACCTGATACCATTTGCAAACAAGGCTTTGTCAGTTAGTTCCAGCACCTACGATGGGATAGGTGGGGTATCCGTTTTCTATTTTCTTTGATCAGCCCACGAGTGACACAGCCAGTGCCCGTTCTCGCCAATAAAATTTAAATTCCACATTTATGCAATAACTATGCACATCAGCAACTCGCAAAGATGAAAGGCTTACCATAAATGTGTTCTAATTCAGTTCACCACATATCTGGAACTGGGTGTCAGGTCTGTTCTCTTCCACAAACTGATGTCAAAACAGTGCCATGTTCTGCTCCAACATGTAGTTCTTGTTGCATGCACGACAACTAGGAGTGGGTGCTAGGCAGTAAACTCTGCCACACGGGTATGGTAGAGTTTTTGCTGAACTCTATGCTCAGGAGCTATCATTTACACTAATTACAATGACAGCGATCCAGTGCTCTCTACTTAAAACATGATAACAATGGCTTTATGCAATTAGCATATTTAATTTACTTGTAAACCCCTTTTAAAGTGGCACAACATGTGCTCAGGGCCTGCAAATTAAATACTACTAAAAGGCCTGCAGCACAAATTGTGCTACCAGCATAAGTAGCACTTTAAACATGTTTCTGGCCTGCCTCTGAAGAACCTGTGAGTGCAGTTTTAAAATGCCATTTTGACCTGACAAAGTAACTCTTTTGCCAGACGCAAACATTCCTTGTTATTACATATAAGTCATCCCTAAGGTCGACACTGGACAGTCACAAGGGCAGGGTGAAATGTATTTGAAAATTAGGATATGTACATTTATGTTTTACATATCCTGGTAGTAAAAAACTCATAGATTCATTCCTCACTACTGCAAGGTCTATGCCTCCCTTAGGATAACATTAGAGTTACTTTAATACATTTTATAAGTGTAATTTTCTAAATGGGAACAAGAGACCCCTTCATATTTGGTGTCTCTGGAATCACAATTTTAAATCCTAACTCATGGTTAAGTGAGATTTTAACTGAGCACAGTTTAGGGTTTGCTTGTGCCTTACCCAGACTGGAATCATTGTTGCTGCTTGACCAGGGCTCACACCCCAGTCAACCAAAAACCCAGTTTTAACACCAACCATGCCATTCTCTGTTTTTATCCTTGCTTTCTCATTATCACATGCATCTCTGTGCACTGCCTTTTTTAACAGTTTGTTATTGAGTTTTGCCATAAATATGTATTGCTTGAGGCCAGGTCAGCTACCTCTAAGTCGCATCAAAAAGTCACTTAGAGCACCCTTGATTGTCAGGAAGTTTTAACTGGCAAATATGAAAGAGTATGAAATATTATTATTTGTCATATTTTGCCAAACGACCTTATGTAATGAACCCCACCTTCACTGTTCATAGTGAAGAGTAAACCTTTCATTGCCAGGATTTGTATGCATTCCTATGTTGTTTATGATGTATACGTCTTCAGGGCACATAAAAAAAGCTTACAATATACACAAGTGTTACCTATGTGATTGGTAGACTTTTTCGTTCCAAAAGATTTAGAAGTCATTTAGAGTTATGTAGTTTTAGACCTGTACTTTTTGCTTCTGACCTCCTATTTATGGACCCTGTGCTGCAATTTGTTTTGGCTTGGTTTGATACTCTGGGCACTTTACCAATGGTTACCAGTGCTAAAGTGCAAGTGCTGTCTGTCTAAATAGTATTGGTGATTGAATATCCATGATTGGCATATTTGAATAACAGGTCCTGGGAACCAATGGTGCCCAGGGCCTGTAAATGAAATGCTACTAGTGGGCCTACGGCACTGATTGTCCCACCCGTATGAGTAGCCCTGTAAACATGTCTCAGACCTGCCACTGCAGTGTCTGTGTGTGCAGTTTTAAACTGCCAATTCAACCTGCCAGTACACCTACTTGCAAACCCAAACGTTCCCTGTACTACATGTAAGTCACCCCTAAGGTAGGCCCCAGGGGTAGGACCTAGGTATCCCCACGGGCAGGGCATAGTGTATTTAAAAGGTGGGGCTTGTACCAATGTGTTCTACATATCCTGACAGTGAAATACTGTCAAATTTGGTTTTCAATATTGCAAGGCCTATCTCTCTCATAGCTTAACACGAGGATTGCATTTAAATATCTTTCAAGTGTAGTTTCCCATTGATAGCAGAGTGAGATATGGAGTTTGGGGTCTCCGAACTCACAATTCTAAAATTACATCTTTTGGCAGAGTTGGTTTTTAAATTGTCTGTTTGAAAATATCACTTTTAGAAAGTGGGCTTTTTCTTGCTTAATCATTCTGTAGCTCTGCCTGCTTGTGTATTCCACATCTAGGTCAGACTGACAGTTGGGCTGCTGACAATTCCTCTAGACAGTGGCACAAAGGAAGCTAGGGTGTAACCTGCATATCCTGAGGAGTTTCCTGGGCTAGAGTGGGGAGGGAGGAGCTGACACTTACACCTGAAAGGGCTGTGCCTGTCCTCACACAATCCAATCTCCAACCACCTGGTGTGTGCCTGGGCCAGGCGTGGGCAAGGCAAGATCTTGTGAACAACAGAGATATTCCTTTGAGGTTTGCCTACTTCAAAGGCTGAACTTGGTATGAGTAGTGGACCCAAAACCACAGATTCCAGATCACTTCTGGATCAAGAGGTAAATCTGCCGAGGAGAAGAGCTTAATGCTTGAGGAGGACCTGCCACTCTGCATGTTGCTTTGCTGTGCTGGCCTGCTGTTGCTGCTTCTGCTTGAAGAGGGAAAGAACTGGACTTTGCTTGCTGAGATCCTGCTTTTGAAGTTTCTCCAAGGGCTTGGACTGAGCTTGCCTTCTGTTCTAAAGTCTCCGGGACATCAAAGACTTAATTTGCCAATGCCTGACTTGCAAAGTGGTGCCAAATCCAGCCCCTCTGCCCTTAGAAGTTGAAGCTGGAAACCTGCAGGGGAAAATCCACAGACCGCTGTGTGCGCATCAGAAAAATCATCCCGCGGGTGAATATTTGGTGCAGCACCTGCCTCACGGTGGAGAAATAAAGCAGCGCCTGTTCTCACCGTAGACGTGGGTCCCTGCATGGACCCAATGCTGCGCACTCAGAATAAACTGCCTATCTTGCAAGAAAAGACTCGATGCATGGCCTCCAGTGTGAGTAAAGAATCGGGCACGACCTCACTTGCGAGTAAGGAATCGAAGCATCGCTTCCTTCTCTGATGCACTGTCGCCCTTGCAGCTTTAATTTTGATGCATACCAGGTATTTTGCGCTAAAATGACGCATCCATTGATTTATCTGGATTAAGATTTATTTTATTTTAAAAATTCATATCTTTTGCTGGTGTATGGTGGATTTTTGTCTTTTTGGTCTTGTTTAATTTAGATAAATATTACTATTTTTCTAAATTGGTGTGGAGTCCTTTTGTTGTGTTTTCACTGTGTTACTGTGTGTGTTTTGTACAAATACTTAACACATTGCCCCTGAGATAAGTCTGACTGCTTGTGCCAAGCTTCCAAGAGTGTGAGCAGGAGTTATCTGAGCTGTGTATCTCCCATTCCCTGACTAGAGTGAGGGTCCCACTTGGACAGAGTGCAAAATGACTGCTAACCAGAGACCCAATTTCTAACATGTGAAATAAGAACTTCTACTGTAAACTGGCAGAACTCCCACCACACTGTGCTTCTTGTACCCCCACCTCATTTAGTAGCAGGGTCAACGCTAGATATCCCACCACTAAGCTTGAACTGGGTCCACTATAGGAAACTATGGACCCACAGTCTGTCTACTACTGAACCCCAGGGACAGTAGTGGTATTCCAACCCTGTTTGGGGCAGCAGATGACTGTCACTGATTTTTCTTTCACAAGACTGCCATGCCTGACATGGTAGTCAAGGGATGGACAATGTGAAATTCAAAACATCCTGCAGGTCAGGAACATTTGTTTTTCACTTTAAAAAAAAAAAAATGCATTTTGGGAAGTTTTTGCTAAAAAGCAAACCAAAAGAGAATTCCGAGAAGGAAAAAGAAACACAATGGTGCACTCAGCTTTTTAAATGTGATGAAAGCGCATCTTCAAAACAACAGATGCTCTTTTATCACCAGCGAGTTGGAGATCTCTCAGTATGACAAGTGGTCCTCTACAAGCAGGAATGATACCAGGGCCTCAGCTGACCTGGTAGGTTGGTAGGTTTCAGCACAAAAAAAGAATCCCCAAGTCGTTTTTTTATGTCTAACAGTACCATGGTCATATCCATCCTAAGCATTTAGTATCACAACAGCTCCCGATGCTTGAGCAAACTATTTCTGAAAGGACAGTGCTGGTATTAGCATCATTGGGAACACCTTTGACATATCTTAAATTGGTAGTCAATGGTGGCACCATTTTGCTTGCTGATTACTTCCAGTAAAACATTCCTGGGTGAAAAAGGCCTACGTTATGTTAGAAAATTAACAGACGTACGGTATCACCCTCACACTTGTTAATTCCTGATAATGTGCACAATAGTTTAGAGGGCAAGCAACGTCTCAAAACCTTATCAGCCACTCACTCTTCCTCTTCTTCTCCGTCATCAGCACGTTTAACGTTCATTAATTAATCTTTAATTAAATTGGTAGGTGAATTTGCGCCTCATTCAAATACACAAATGAGGTTATCCCTGAGTGGTAAGATGGTTCAGTGAGTTAAATGATTTTGTTGATATCTGCTACGATTTTTCCATTGTGAGTTTGAATCTCGTCCCAACCAACCCAGGTTTAGAGGTTTGAGTACCTGTAAATTGGGTACCAGCAACATCTGTTACTAACACCACATTGAGATGTCAGAAATGGAGTATAAAGGCCTACATTAAGAACAAGTTATTGTTGTTTTAGGTTTGGAGGCCTTTATACATTTGTTGTGTTTTTTTCACTTCTTTATTGTCCTTGTCTGGAAAGATGGGCAAGTCTCACTTCGCTTCAAAACTAAAAAGCATACTAAACTATGTTGTTTTTTAACATTTAACAACAATTAGCAGTGCACCAAGGCCCTTTTATACAACAATTTTACTTTGCCTCAGAAAGGTGCTGTGTCACAGAACATTTTACAATCCAGAAGAAACGTTCAAGTTCACAGAACATTTTACTTTGAGATGTTCCTTTTAAGGTGCGCGCCTCAGGGGCCGTGCAGTTCCTCATAGTTCATAGTTTCATTGTTTATTTATTTCATGAATTGGAACTCCTAAAAGTTTCTCATGCATAACTGATACATAAAATAACATAAAACATTAACCATAAAATTCCCTAATAAAATTAAATAATATCAATTATACAATCACAGTAATACCCCTCAGAGATCACATATCAACATTTATCACAAGAAGCAATTTAAAATTACACAAATACAGCACGTTAGAAAAGAAATTAGCTTCTAAGTGCAAAACAATAAAACTCAACCCCATTAGCTCTTTACGAGTAAGACCATAAAGCACATCAAACAGTGCAAAACAGTACCCTAAAGGAGACCACTCTTGTTGAAATCCCTAGGGCACAGTAGTATTTTCTTCAGTAAGGATAGTTGTGCAGAGTAAACTTCCATTCCAAGATAATAAGTGATCAGTAAAATCCAGAACAGCCAACTCACAGCCCATCAGGGATGCACTATAGAACATTATCATGCTTTTCCATACAATAGAAGAAAACCCCTCTCCCTTGATGCCCGAAATAAAAATCTGATAATAATCTTCAAGGCTGCCTTGATAGTTCACTTACAGTTATCTTGATTACCATCAATACAAGAAGACTCAAAAAAGATTTAAAAATGACTGGAAAATTTTAAAAATCCTATAAAAAAATAATTCATCATTAGGATTATATACAAATTCCAAGGCCTCTCCAGCAGCGCGAATATTAAAATACAAGTAGAGAGGTTTCAATCATTTTTTCCTAAATGTGGCTAAATCCAGACAGACAAATAATACATGATTAAAGTTCTTTACACCCAATTGACAAAGATCAGAATTTTTTATCAGATCCATCCCATTTAGTGGTTAGTTCTCTAAGTGACAGTCTACCTAATCTGAAGAAAAGGAACAGACGCCTCACCCCATGTGGGAGATTCCAGGCAAGGTACGGCTAAGTCTGTTTAAAAGTTAGTGATTTAGTTAGCGTGGCCAGTCTCCTCGTTAGACGACAAGACTCTAAGTCTAAAGAGAAGCTTTTGGACCAAGTTGCCTCTTTCAAGTTTTTTTTAAAACAGTAGGCGGAAACAATGGAATCAGGCCCGGATCAAGCCCAAGCTATAGCATAGCTAGATTATAGTTCCTAAAAAACTTGGATTTTTCTTTTAATCTGCTGAAAATATCTATATAAGCTAAATATCTTAGAGTGAATTCCATAGTATGAGCTAGACTATAAGCCCTCAGGACCACTGCCATTAGACCTCGACCAAAAGTGTTCTTAATACCAAATTCCAGCCTTAGAGCTGCCACTGCGGCCGAGTTGTTACAAAAGGCTAGGTGTCTTAGGATCTTCCCTTCCATCCTGTCGAGAAAATTCCATTTAGAGATCTCTGTACTCTCTAAAGCATACAAGAGGGTGGCCAGGATCTTAGTTTGATAAGCAGGTAGTAAATGATGGAAATGGAGCCGGCCGACTGTGTTAAAAAAGGCCACTAAATCTTGTGCTTGATATAGAGCCTTAGTAGCGTTATTACGCATGTGATCTTGGTCATTGAGTGGTGAGGATAAACTTTTTCCCCAGAAGCAATAAGGTTTTACCCGCTCTAACTTATGTTGACCCAAGTTAATTTTCTTACCCAAATTGTTCCCTGGAAGACATACTATTTAAAAAAAAAAAAGATTTTATTCCAATTTTTGAATATAACAATAACAACAACCTTATCGTAACGGTGCTAAGATTAACTGTTCCCCCCTCCCTCCCCTCATGCTACAAATTATATAAAAATTATTCACATTTGGCAGGTCTCAATAGTTAGTTGTTTCTGTCCTCACTCGCAGAGCCATTAGGTTTCCTGTGTTGTGTTGGAGTCTGTATCTGAGTCTGTAGTGGTTCTGTTTGCTTCTTCGGAGAATGCATTTGGTGATTTTAGTTTTTCCAGGATTAATTCCCATTGGGATGCATCATCCCTTGGTCGGAGGTCGCGTATTGCCTCGCGAAGTAGTGACGTTCCTTCTGCTTCTGCCCACTTCACTAAAGAGTTTTCCCATCTGGATATTTGTGGGCCCGTTGGTGATTTCCAGTTTCTGGTTATTTCCCTTCTTGCTAGGATTAAAGCAAGGTCTATAAATTTGTTGGAAATTTTAAGAGCTATCGGGCGTGGAAAGTCCCCCAGTAGCGCCACTGCCGGGGATTTAATTAATAATCTATCAGTGCAGGCTGATGTTTTAGCGAAGGCCTCTTCCCAAAATCTGTTAAGTTGGGGGCAGCTCCAGAGCATATGTATAAGGTTGGCTGCTGGTTCCGTGCATCTAGGACAGCTTGAGGAGTTTGTTCTATAGATTTTGGAGATCATGTGTGGGGTCATGTAAGCTCTGTGAAAAATGCATAGGTTTATTAATTTGAACCTGGCATTTCTGGAAACTGGATAGATACGAGAGACGATCTGACTCCATTGCTTTTCATCCCAAGCGATATTTAAGTCCGATTGCCATTTGTCTTTAAGTTTTTCTAGGGGTAGGCATGTGCTGGCTTGTAGCGCTTTGTAGATTCTGGATACTACCCCTTTTAGATCCCCAATGGAGCAAATGGTATTGCTGCTATTATGAGTCGGGGGTTCAAGGATTCCAGTTCTCCAGGTTTTTTGAGCGATTTTAATGATGGCGTTGTGGGTAATGAATAAACCGGGGGGGAGGTTATATTGTGTTTGTAGCTCAGTGTATGTGAGGAGTTTCCCTCTGCTGTATAGGTCTCCTAGTTTAGTAATATTATGCAAAATTAGTTTATTGAGGCCTGATATACTTTGCTTCCCTGAGATATGGATCATGCAGGACAGAGGGGCCTCCGGGGTGTAAGGGGTATTAATGCGGGAGCGTTTCAGATGTTGAGACCAACAGTGTCTAGCAGACTCCCACTCTATCGGGAGCAGCTGTTTGGTTTTCCGGGGGTTCAGTAGTATGCCCTGTATCCTGTCTATGCGGCAGTTTAAGGGAAGGCGTAGCTCAGCCTCAATTGGAGGGCTGCATAATAAAATGCATTGAAGTTGTCCTGCCCAGTAGTATAACTCCATATCTGGGGCGGCAAGGCCACCCTCAGCTGTAGGTCTCTGGAGTGTTCTTAGTGCCATTCTATGTCTACTCGGACCCCAGATGAAGTTTGTAGACATGGACTCTATCTCTTTGAGTACTGCTTTCGGGATTATGAGTGGGATAGTTGAGAAATAGTACAGCAGTCTGGGCAGCACTATCATTTTGAGAAGAGCTACTCTGCCTGTGACTGTTAGTGGTAATGTTTCCCAAAAGCGCATACTGGCTCTGATCCCTCTGAGTGCTCCTTGTATGTTTCCTTCTAGTAGGTCATTTACTGAGTGGTAAATTTTTACTCCTAAGTATTTGAATGTGTTAGGTGACCAGGGGAGGCCTCTTGTGTCATTTGGCTCCGGGGTCTCTTTGTGTGATGGGAAAATGGCGGACTTTCTCCAGTTAATCCGCAATCCGGAGGCAGTACCGTAGCTGTCCATCATTCTCATGGCCCCAGGTAAATCTGATTCTAAGTTTTGTAGGAAGAGCAACATGTCATCTGCGTATAATTCGATGTGGTGGGTCCAATTATTTATTGGGATGCCCCTATAATGGAGGCCTGTTCTTGCCATATGCGCTAGGGGCTCTATGGCGATTGCGAAAAGAAGGGGGGATAATGGACATCCTTGTCTTGTACCCCTGCCAATCTGAAACAAAGGGGAAATGTAGTTCCCTGTTTTTACTCTTGCAGTAGGGTCAGTATATAATAGTTTGGTTCACCTTACAAATCCTCTGCCCAGCCCCAACTTTAGCTTAGCTTGTTCCAGATAGTCCCATCTTAAGCTGTCAAATGCCTTCTCAATATCTACCGAGATGATCGCCGCTTGTGGTAAGTTCGGGGGCAAAGAGTGGAGTATTGATATGAGGCGTCTAATGTTTTGGGATGTGCTACGATTGGGTATGAAACCCGATTGGTCTTGGTGAATCAATGATGGCATATGGGGGAGTAATCTATCAGCTAAAATCTGACTTAAAATTTTGTAATCTATGTTGAGCATTGATAAGGGGCGATAAGAGCGGACGTCTGTGGCAGGTCTATCTGGTTTTAGCAGGGGGATCATAATAGCCGTGTTGGTGGATTGTGGGAGGGAGTTACTGTTCCATGCTTCTGCATACAATGCGCAGAGATGGGGGGCTAGTAGGTCTTGATACTGGTGGTAGAATTCTAGTGGAAGCCCATCCGCTCCTGGTACTTTATCCCTGGCCATGCTTTGGATTGCTGTTTTTATTTCCGCGATCGATATAGGCGTCGCTAGAACCGAATTGTCTGCTGTTGACAGGTTGGGGGTGGTGAGGGACTCTAATTCACGTAACTGGGTAGGGGTCAGTGTTATAGTGGGGGGGGCATATAGGAGTGCATAGTACTCTTGGAAGACAGAGTTAATGTCTTTTTGAGTGTAAACATGTGTGCCCTGTGAGTTTTCGATTTCGACTATTACAGTTTGTTTTTTTGGGGGTTGCGCAAGCCAGGCAAGTAAAGCGCTAGCTTTGTCCCCCTCTGAGTGTAGTCTGGTTACGTGTTGTTTATAATCGAAGCGGGCAAGTGTATTAGCAGCTATGTGAATTTTCGTCCTAGTAGCCGCTATTGCAGGGTGTAAGTCAGGTTGTGTGGGGCACTTTTTTTCCAGGTCTCTAAGAGAGCCTTCCAGTTGAAGAAGTTATGCTTCGATTGACTTTCGGGCCCCTATATTTTCAGGAATGCATTTTCCCCGGATAACTATTTTAAAAGTTTCCCATTCAATGGATCTAGTAGACGCCGTACCCTCGTTATGTTTGAAAAACTCTCCGATAGCTGTATGTAAAGTATGTTTAAACGCTTCGTCTTCGAGCATTTCTGCTCTGAGGCGCCAGGTTGGGATTGTCGGTCTCTCTCTGCCCCAGGCCATTGAAGCTATCAAGGGGTTATGATCAGAAATAGTTCGGCTAAGATATTCCGCGGATACCACGTCGCTCTGTATTTCAGGGGATACCAGGATGGTATCGAGTCTAACATGTAGATCATGTACAGGTGAGTAGTATGAATAGTCCCTAGAGTGTGGGTTAAGAGTTCTCCAACAGTCTATTAATTGCCAGTGTTGCTGCCATTCTATGAGTTGCTTCGCCGTTTTCAGTGATTGGGATTGTGATACTGGGGGGTGCGATCTGTCCAGGGAATTACTGGTGATGCAGTTAAAGTCCCCTCCGATTATATTTGTGCCAGCCAGATGAGGACCTAATTCTAGCGATAACCTGTCGAGGAATTTACCTTGGTCGTGGTTGGGGGCGTATACTCCTCCTATTGTCACTTCTCTGCCACCTAATCTTCCACTTGCTAATACGTATCTTCCCTCTTTATCGATAACCTTGTGGAGTATTTGGAAAGGGACCCCGGGACGGATCCACATAAGAACTCCCCTAGCATAGAATGAATAGTTAGTGGCAATTATTTGACCTCTCCATCTTTTGCTAAGGGCTTTAACTTCCTGCTCTGTCAGGTGAGTTTCTTGTAGTAGGGCTATGTGTATCCCCCTTCGCTTGAGGTAGTTGTGAATTTTGTATCGTTTGGACATATTATTTAGGCCTCTTACATTCCAGGTTATAATCTTATAGTGAGTAGTCATTATCTTGGTTAATCTTGGTTGTGTTTGCAGAGTTACTCACGGGCTCTGCGGTGAGTGAGGCTAAGTTAGTCAACCTATATTTAGTTTGAGATCTGCCTTCTAAGGTGATTGTGTTTGCATGACTTGTCCCATTCCCAACTCTAATTCGAACTTTACCCAACTCCCTCTCCCCAGGACCGGATGACAAAACTTTCCCCGTCCAAACCATATAAACTATCCTATTTCCTATTGGAGGTGGGAGGCGCGTCAGGGCCGAGAGCTTACACCCCGGGACATTCCGGGAACCCGGCTAAGGTATATTTGCTGCCCGTGAGTGAGTATTCGAGGTTTACTGTACACTG
Organism: Pleurodeles waltl; assembly: GCF_031143425.1. Classification (NCBI taxonomy): domain Eukaryota; kingdom Metazoa; phylum Chordata; class Amphibia; order Caudata; family Salamandridae; genus Pleurodeles; species Pleurodeles waltl. The sequence continues at coordinate 722,377,473 of NC_090446.1, read as the reverse complement.
GAGGTTGCCTAGAAGGTTCGCCTCTGCAGGGGTTGTATATAGGGGGTGATCGCTTGGTAAATTGGGTGATCATTGACCGGTTCTTGCGAGGGTTAGATGAGTTCTTCCGCCGTTCTGGGAGTCACTTTTGGTAGATTGGTGCAAGTGTCTTGGGATGATATTGAAAGACTCCCGCAGCTCGAGTCATGGTCCGAGGCATTACCTGAGGTTTGCGAGCGGTGTGGGGCTCCTCTGTTCACGGCCGCTACTGCATCTACTGCTTCGCGCATTCCTTGTAGTGATTGGTGTTTGGAGGGTGCAGTTTCTAGTGCTTGTTTCCTTCCCGGGGCGCGGGATGATCCACTCGGCTCGCTCACAGATGTAATATTTAGGGTTTCTAGCCAATCTCCTACCAGCTGTGGGGTTGAGAAAAAGTGCGTCTTGCCCTCGTGTTCAACTCTCAGTTTAGCCGGGAAGAGCATTGCATATTTGATGCCTTTCTCACGTACGGCTCGTTTATGGTTATTGTATGAAGCTCTCTGGGTTTGAGTTTCTTTGGTGAAGTCAGGGAATACCATAATACGCTGGTTGTCTAGAATGATTTCCCCTTTAATACGAGTTTGCGAGAGGATATAGTCCCTGTCCTTAAAGTGCAGTAATTTTGCTACTATCGAGCGGGGTCTGGATCCCGGTGGAGGTGGTCTGCCGGGGACTCGGTGTGCTCTTTCGATCGCAAAGAATGCTGAAAAGCCCTCCGGCAGAACTGTGTCTTTGAGACAATTTTCTAGGAATGTCTCTGTGTTCGATGCCGAGAGTTCCATACCTTCCGGCATTCCAATTATTCTCAGGTTGCTCCTCCGGGAACGATTCTCAGCGTCCTCAGGTCTGGATTCTAGGGTTTTGATCCTGGGTATTAAATCGGATGTCTCTAGAGTCAATGTCTTTTGAGTAGACGTCACCGCGTTTAATGTTTTTTCCGTGGCCCCCACTCTTTCTGTGAGTTTTCGATGATCGTCTCTCAGCAGTGACAGGTCCACCGTTAGAGTATCTATTTTTTGTTCGAGTGCTTCGCGAGATTCCCTTATGGCTTGTAGGATTGTATCCAGGGTTGTTTCTTGTTGAGTTGTTGTGCTTAGGGAAGCCGAGTGGAGAGGTTGTCCGGGCGTCTTGTCTGCTGTTGGTTCTTCTTGGTCTTGACCATCTCGTTTTTTGGGCTTGCCCATTTTGTTAGCTTTGTCCTGTATTGGTAGAGGTGAGGGCGTCTATTTGCGGCAGGTTAGGAAATGGGCGTCCGATTATGGTCTTCCGAGGGCGGGTCTTCGAAAGGTCGTTACTTTAGACAGATGATTAGGATTTTAAGCGAGGGGATAAGCGTTTTGTGCAGTCCGCAACGTGGCGGCGCCACCCACCGGGACGCTGGTGGGCAAGATAAGTTGAAGTCGGCGTGCCGTTCTCTTAGTTCGACAGGTCTGCTTAGGCCAGTGCGCGGCCGGGTAGGCCAGCTTTAATGTTATTAGTTCTGATGACGACGACTCTGGGGAGGTCTCTCGGGGGCTCTTCGGGGGGGATTTGTACTTCTGGGAGGTAGTTGGGTCATTGGCTACTCACTGCGGTTGGTTGAGTACTCAGTTTGTTCCCCCGTTTCCATTGCCGTCCCTCCGATCTCTGGAAGGTTGGTCGCTCGGGTTTACGGGATCTGGGCAGTAATCCCGTTCTAGGCCGCGGATGGGCTTCTTCTGATTGCTCAGGGTCCCAGTCGGTGCTGCAAGTTCGCGGCCATGTCGGGATGGGGGTCCCCAATGGGTTGGTTTACGGTAATGTTACTAGTTCTGATGTTGGGGCCCGGTCACTTCTGTGGGGGTTCTGGAGTAGTCTCTCGGGGGCCCTTTTAGGGAAGGGGGTGTTTATGCCTCTAGGAGGTGCTAGGATCGTTGGTTACTCACTGCGCTTGAGTTGGTTGAGTGCTTTGTTTGCTCCCCTGTTTCCATTGTCGTCTCTCCGGCCTCCGGGTGGTTAGTTGCTCAGGTTTGCGGGATCTGGGTTGCCATCCCATTCACAGCCGTGGACGGGCCCCGCCCGCTCGCCCAGGGTCTTAGTCGGGGTTGGTTGATGGCTAGGATTCGGTCCGGGTCCCGTTCTCGGCCCCGGAGAGCCGCTCTATGCGTGCAGCTTCATCGGCTGCCGGCCACGCCCCCCCCCTGGAAGACATACTACTTGCGACTTCAATATATTAATCTGCAAATGGTGCTGTCTGGAGTAGTGATTTAACGCAGCCAGACGCTGATTTAGACCTTTTGGAGTAAGGTCAGTCACAACTATACCATCAGCAGATAAGAGGCAGGAGAGTGAATGTCCTCCAATTTTAGTTGCAAAGTCATCTGCATTCTGCAAGGAGTGGGGCAGGTCATAGATGTATAATGAGAGATTGACAGTGGTGCCAATAAGCAGCCTTGCTTCAAACAATTTTTTGTGGGGAATTTAGACGACAGACCCTTTTCTCCTCCAAACAAAACTTTGCACCAGGTTGAATAGTGCAAAGCTATACCCAAATGTAACAGGTTTGGGGGTACACCAAGCTCATATACTTTTTCCACAAAATTTTCCTCTCTACCCTATCAAAAGCTGTGAAGAAGTCTATAAATGCGGCATATACTATTCTACACTTGATCTGAACGGATTTTTCATTTATAATTTGGATCAATAAGATATTATCCAATGTACTATGTTCCTTTCTGAAACCTGCTTGTTCCAGAGGAAGTATCTAATTTTCCTCGACCCAAGAGGTTAAATGCGTTAATATACTTTTTGCAAATATCTTGCAGTTTCATCCAGCAGTGCAATTTGGCGATAATTTATGGGCATAGATTTATCTCCCTTTTTATATAGTGGGACTATGACTCTCCCAATCCAGGAGTCAGGGACTCTACTTTGTGAATAGCAGGTGCAGAAGACCGGGTGGAGAATTCTTGCCCAGAGCAACGGTTCCTGTTTAATTAATGACATCAGACCTCATTGGGGTCCATTACTCCGGATGCCCGCATCAACCTAATAAACCCCTCGATCTCAGTCACAGAAGGAGAACCCCAGCAATCCACTTCACTTCTATCACTTGTACTCAAATTCATTTTCCATGGCTCCTTCTCCCGGTTTTCTGCATAAATGGTGAGTATATACTTCCTCCAATCAGCCTCAGCTGTTTGAAGGGCGCTAGACGATTTATGCTTTCCACAACCTTTACAGATAATAGCCCAGACTTTACGGGAATTTATTGTCACTGTGTTCCTTCCTTATACCAAACTTCACTCGCGCTCTTCTTCTTTTTAATAAGGATATTCTCCTACTCCTATCCTTGGTCTCCCATTCATAGTCTCTCCTTACCAATTTATTAATTTCTCTATTCAGCAATAGAATGGGTTGCTTTACTTTCTTTTGAGGAAGCTTACAGCATTGATATGGATCACTTTGAGTTATATATCCAAAGAGTTTTGTAAAGTAATTTAACGGATACACATTCCATTCATCAATATCTCTCACTGCGCGTTCGAGTACTTTTTTAACGGATGACATTTTGGCAGGGTCCAAAAAATTCTACCTGTTTTCCCACAGAAACTAATGTCCTTGCCCATAAAATTCCAGGATTCTATGGTGGAAAGCTGCATTTTTAACAAAAGGATCAGCATCTTATGATCACTAAAAGATGTATCCTTAACTATCATATCCTCCACTGAATGGGCGATAACACACGAAGCCAAAATGAAATCAATAATGCAACCACTCTGTGGAGATTTGTGTGTCAAAGCTGCAGGAGAGTCTGAAAGAAAACACCCATTTAAGATGATGCTTCAAAGATCCCTCAAACTTTTCTATAGGGTGTGGCCCCTTTTGTCCGACCTGATTCTAGGGGGAAGTAAGATGGAAGGAATATTTAAAGGGGTTTCTCTCTCTAGATCACAGAAGGTGGAAAGAGATAAACTGGAAATTTTACAGTTCAAATCCCCCATTATCAATAACTCATCCACACTATCATGTGGATTAGAACAAATTACAGAAATATGACTAACCATATGCAATAGAGCTCTATCATAGTCCTTTTCTGGTGGAATATACACATCTACTATTAGCATGGGGTTTTTCCTGCCATTCTCCAATATTGGGTACACTCTCACTATCTGAAAAAAGATTTGAGGAGACAGGCAAACTAACATATTCTCATTTATATTTTTTGCTTAACAGCATAGGGATACCCCTTTTGCATGCACTTTCTTAGAAGGCTGTGCCTTTATACTTAAGACCAAATACCCAGGACAGATGAAATCAGATACGCTCCAGGTCTCTTGGATGCAAATTACGTCTGCCTGTAGAGAACAAATAAGATCTATTTTGTGAGAATGGTTCCCTATACCTGCAGCATTCCAAGAGACCATGGAGAGACTCTGGTTAATGGTTGGGTTGTGAGAACATTCCCTTTGCCCGAGTGCTATTTAGAACCCCTGCCAACCAACTCCATTTTCCTCATTGGGACCAGAGAGATGTGAAGGGACATCCTCCATGAGCTTCACCACTCTTTTGCCATGGAAAACAGAAACTTTTACATTTTCCAAGGGGAAAGCAATATGAGTGGGAGTTTGGTAAGAGTTGATGCCATTTAAATATAAAGCGGGGGGCTGCTGATAATTAAAAGGAACTTCCTTACCCTATATTGGGACCACATCTATACCTCTACACTGTAATTGCTCACAATTAACTAGAATCAGGTTTATAGCAGTTTTTGAGAAGAACCAGACTTTTGTCTTTATCACTCCGATACTCTGATCACGAAAAACCCGATAAATATCACTACTGTTAATAGGTTTTAACTCATCAATACCTGTAAAGCAAGAAATTAATAAAGAACATTTAAAATTAAATTCAAATCAAATAAAGCAGCAAACTCTAAACATTCAGGGGTCTCTATATGACATCCTTAGTGTGTAGTTCCCCACCTTTATAAAGAGTATGTTTTGATGCTACTGCATTAGCATTCACATTACAAATAGAAATAGCATGAGGATTTGGATCAGATAGCATGCTCACAGAGGCTGGTGGAAAAGTATGTTGCACCCCGGAGAGGTACCGAGTCTTGTTCTCCCAGAGGGATAGGACATCCGACCGTTCTCATAACCTTGCACCTCTCCTTTCTCAGCACCAGTTCATGTTCTTGTCGCTGAGAGGAGGTTCCACTGAGGCCCTTATCCTCAAACTTAACCTTTCTTGTGTTCTTTTTAGAAATTATCTGTTTTCTCTTTTTGTCCCCTTTTTTGCCTTTTTTCCCATTTTCTTCTCTTTTGCAGATTTTACAGCCAAAATCCCCTTCTGCTCTGCTATTGATGAGTCAGGGTCTACGTTGGAGAGAAAAATGGGAAAGGGGGCCACTGGATGATTTAACTTGTTTCTTGGAGTAGCAAGATCAGGTACAATAGGAGAAAAGATTTTCCAGGGAATAGACAGCACTCTCTTGGATAAAGGAATCCTGTGTATTTTAAAAATTCCAATGAACTTGTGGCCGTCCCACCTGAGTACCCTGTTTGGAATGAAAAGGCAGAGAAGATGAGATCACAGGCGCACAGGAGTCTGATGAGAGCAAAATCGGACTAGAATCATGACACCCCAACTTTCGGGAAGCTACCTCTGTGGCCCTAGAAGCTTTCCCATCGCAGCCTAATTTAACACAATTTTGATCTAACAAGGCTTTTAATATAGATAGTAGTATGAATTGAGTATGATCAGAATTATTGATTGATTTTTCTAGGAGAGCCAGGATCGAAGATAGAATTCTCTCAAGACATTTAAAGGACTCTGAAAATACTAAATTTTGATCTGGAGGGCCACTCGGAAGATTCAGAGAGCACATGAGTTCTGGCATCAAGGAAGATATTGGAGGGGAGAGTAAGTGGTCAGAAGGAATACTACTAAACAACCTTAGACTGGGGGTACTAAGTTTGAGATTTCTCTCCAAAAGGGTCTTTGGACAATTAACAGAAACGTTTCTTGCTCCATATACACAGTTCAAGGGTAAAATCGTCTACTCGAACCCCAATTCCAGAGATACCATCCTCGTTTGCCAGGGGAGGGATTTGGTTCACCAGGTCCCTCCCCACAGGGGTTAAATCAGCCTTACTCCCCCCGCTAATAAAACAGCAAGCTACTAAATCATTGCCATCATTGAGGACTGGTTCTTCAGGTGGCTCCTTTTGAATGAAAGGGAGAATGGAATTTATACTTTTTATGTTCAAGTGGGGGATGCTCTTATTTCTTTTGGGATTAGACTTAGGTGGTCATTTTGACATTGGCGGTAGAAACTTACTCCTATCTGTACCCCAACTTCACTTTGGCCACTCTGGCCACCAGACTGGGGCACCCTACTTTCAACCTCCTTTTACCTCTCACCGCTGCTGCTGAGCTACTGCTGAGCTACTGCCTTGGCTGCAGACTTGGCTGCTTATTTGGCTGAATAAACTTAGCTTAATAAACTTGGCAAAATAGAATTGGCTAGAGGAGGAGAACTGGGGGGGGGGAACACACTCGTACTGTGTGCTTCCTTTTCCTCTTCCACTTTGGTGCTGCTTCTTCATGCTTCTTTTTCGTGCTGCTTCTTCGTGGCAGGCGTCCTGCCGCAGCTTCTCCCCTCCAAGCGGTGGCTGTTCACACCTTCTCCTCAGCCGCGTTTACCTTTTGCAGTCGGACTGGGGAATGGTGGGGACTGGGGGATGCCAACCTGAGAGTGCAGCTCTCAGTCACGGCTATACCTCCTGCCGCATAACACTGCGGCTCTGACTTCGGCTGGCTCTGGCTCCTAGTAGTGGTGTCCAAGTCAGCCAAAGTTGTTGCCTCACTGTCTTCCTTAATGTGATGCTCGGTGGGAGGCGGGAGGGAGCAGGGGAGAAGAGGAGCGTGCAGATTCGAAGCTGCTCCGCTCCCAATACGCCACACCATGCTCCGTGCTCCGAACTCAGAGTATGTCACTATGCTACGCCGCCACACCACCTCAGTGCCTCCACCTCAGTGCCTCCTCCACTCCTCATGTCCTCCAGTTCCTCTTACACTGCAGCACATTTCAATGAGTGATACATATCTAATTCAAGTAAGATTGTGAGGAACCAGCGTGGCATTGTCTTTATGGGTTTTCCCCTTTACGTGCTGATTAGACCAGCTTCTCCCCCCTTCAACTTAGCACCCGGCAGCCAGAAACGAAGGGCACCATTAGCACTCCATTAGATAGATGAATCTGTTATCATCCCATGCACACAAGACCTTCAATTTTAAAACAATGCTTTTACCTTTTGTAATGAGACTCAAAATACTCACTTAAGAACTCTTTTTAAAATGTATAAACTGTTTTTGGAGTTCAAGAGGTTAGACAGGAAGGTGAGGTAGAGCAAGGAAAGAAAGAAAGAAAAGTTAATTTTGCAAGTACTTAAACTTTGCTTTGTTCATGTTTCATGCACTTCTGAGTCTCAGATAAGGGTTAGATGTCCACAGAAAATAATGGACAGTTAATATTTCTGTTGCTGCCTGGAGGTGGTGAAGCTGTTTAATGCTCCAAAACACACCCTCTTTTATCACGTACAGCTCTATTTTACTGGTGTTCAGGTGAGAAAGTAGGGCAGAGACACAGGCATCTGTGCAGAGGTATAAATGCTTGCCAAAGACTGTTTTGACTTTATTGCTATCAGTAATGTGGTGAGCAATTTCTTCTTATAAAGTAGCAGCCTGATATAGGAAACACGAGCACCATAGATGTGATAATGACAAGCTATTTACTGTGCTTAGAAGCACTATGAGTGATAGGCACCACATTATAAAACAGAAGTTAAAATAAAGTTTGACAAAGGGAATAAGGAATGAGAAAAGAAAGGCAGGACAGTAGTGCTTGTCTCTTATCTCCTTAGAACCAGATTACTCGCCAGTCCTAGCCAGGCCAGGACTGTTTTGCCCTTTACTTTCAGGGTATTTACAGTTCCTGGCCATTCCAGCCTTTCTTTGCTTTTATCTCCATTTACAGTGTTTGCTGGTCCAGTACAAGCCAATTCTACTTCTTTCTTCCCCTCTGTCACAGAGTTTACTGGATCTGTCCTAGCCAGTCTCACTTTGCTCTTTTCTTCCTAAAAGTGATTGAGCCACTAAAAGTTGTAGTCAGGCTCGAGCCGGATCCTTGGCTCTGGTTCAGCTCCAGGTCCTATTGGACTCTCAAGCACAAAATAAGCGGAGCCTTCATGTGGTTTCTACTTACCATCCATGTTCCAACCTCATTTGCCAAGAAATAAAGATGACACATTATCATTCAACATCAAAAAGTTGGCCACATTTCCTGATTTTAGGGAAATATTTCACAGTGGATCCATTTTTCTTCACTGTTATCTAGGTAGAACTGGCCAACAGGGTAATCAGGCAGTGCCCGATGAGCTAGTCTGGCAGGACAATGTGTGAGCCATTATTTAGACTGTTTGTCGGCCTGCTTTGTGGTCTGCTTGACTAGTTTTTACTATGTCCCTGATATAAAAACATTTTCTGCAGAAAGCTCAAGTCATCTTTACAAGTTCATAACTGCCCTAATTTGCAAACATGGGGTTGTTTTAATTCACTAATGAAGCCACTTTTATTTTGGTCCGGGGCCTATTTTCTGTCCCTGTCTGACTATTACATGAGAGCACCTTCAAAAATGGGACTTCAGGATGTGCGCTGTACAAAAAGCTGTGCTTGATTGGTGTTCGGACATAATATCGAGTTGTAGAAATATTGGAAAGAAATATTGTGATACACAAATATTGTGATGCAGAAATATTGTTGCAAAGAATATCAATATTTTCGGTAAGTAATATCGTTTCAGGTATATCTTTGTTGTTAATATCATTTTCAAAAATACAGTTGTCAAAAATGATGTTTCTTAATTATCTGTATTTGTTTTGGTTCAAATTAAATTTTATGTGTTATTATTTGTTTGATTGTTATTTAACAACAGTATATCTGTTAATAATAATTTTAAATATAGTTTGTAATTTTAAGCAATTTATCATTTTTAATTTAATTGCTAATAGTAATTTATAGTCTCTGAGCGGGTTACTGGGTTTGTAGGGGTGGAGAGTCTGAAAATATTTAAGTAACCGTTAATTAAGAATTTCTTTAATTATTTAACTGATTATTAATTATGTAAATTGTGTAGTACGGTAATTATATTTTTTGTTATTTGGTAGGTCAGGGTTGCTGGGTTTGTAGGGGTTAGGGTGTGAATTTAAGTAATAATTAATTAATAACTACTAATTTGTTTATTAAATACATCATTGTTTATTAATAGTGTAAATTGTGAAATCATTATATTTCTTAAGTTATATGTTGGGTGTGGGCTGTTGGGTTTGTAGGGGCACAGGGTGGGAAGTTATTGAAGTAATAATTCATTGATTAAGTACTAATTTATTAATATTTCTTTAATTGCTATAGTTATATGTTTTAATTATATTTTCAGTAGGGGTTACAAGGTTTGTGGGGGAATAGTGTGGGAAGTCAATTAAGTAATAATTAATTAGCAATTAAATATTTTTTTTAATATTCAATTGATTATTTATTTTGTAAATTGTCAAATAATATATATATTTTTAGTTATGTAGTAGGTGTGAGTTGCTGAGTTTGTAGTGGTACAGGGTGGGAAATTAACTAAGTAATAATTGAAAATAGATGATTAATGTATTAGTAACGATTTATTGACTATTAATGATGTAAAGTTTGCAACAATTATATTTTTACATTATAAATTGGGTGCAGGCTGTTGAGTTGTGGAGGCATATGGTAGGAATTTATTAAAGTATTCATTCATAATTAATTATTATTGCATAAATAGCTATTTCATTTATTAGTAATTATGTTAATTGTGTTATAGTTGTTTGTTTTAGCTATATGTTAAGTGTGAGTTGCTAGGTTTGTGATGGTATACTGTCGGAAGGTAATTTGTAAAAATGTCTTTTATAGATAATTAATTATTAAATTGTTTAATAGTCATGTACATTGTTTATTTTTTATTTGTATATATTATTTATTTATTGGTTCATGTATTTCTTATTAAGAGTTTTTTATTTGTTGTAAATGAATAGGGTTATTTAGATTTGTTTTTTGTTTAGAGTGAAGTAATTTCCTTACTGTTGCATAGATTGGAGTGGAAATAGTAAATTTTTTACCCTCCCAAAGTCCAACACTTTCCCTACTGTTGCACAGCCTGGAGTGAGAATAGTCATTCTTGCCCCTCCGCAGTCCAACGGTTTCCCTGCTGTTGCACAGACTGGAGTTGGAATAATAAATGTTACCCCTCCGAAGTCCAACACTTTTCCTAATGTGGCACAGACTGGACTGGGAATAGTAAATCTTGTCCTTCTGAAGTCAAACGCTTTCCCTACTGCTGCACAAACTGAAGTGGGAATAGTACATTTTACCCCTCCAAAGTCCAACGCTTTCCGTAATGCTAAAGTTGCAGAGGATGGCATGGGAATAGTATGTCTATTATTGTTAGACGTTTCCCAATATTGTTTACAAAATATCTATCTATCTATCCATCGATCTATCTATCTTAGTGTTACTTTATGTGTATATATATATATATATATACACATTACACACCCATATGTTTGTGTATTCATATAGTATTTATTAGTTGCATACAAGATTCAGCACATAATATTATCCTTGTTTAATGCATATAATTATTGGAATCCCATTGACTTATTTCAGTATCCAAATCCAAAGCACCCCAGTGATCCAATCATATTCCAAATTTATAAATTATAAACATTATAAACATTATATTTTGTATGTTTTAATCATATCAGTATAAAACAATATGTTTTGATATGTGTGTACTTACTATCATAAGTACAGGAAAACAACATTTCTGTAATTAACAAGTTTGACACAATATGTTTGGTCACAATATTGTTTGTTCCGATATTCTGTAAGAGAACCATTTGAAAAAGAAAACTATCATATTGTTTCACATATAATAACAATTTAGACCACATATAGGCTACACATGACAACTGATGTGCCTCCTTAGTACACTATCAGTATTGCCATCAGGTGGGGGGGAAGCATGAATATTTCTGCGTGTTAAAGAAATACACAATTTTGAAAAGAAAACTGTTGAATTTCTATTTGCTTGATTAACATGCTAAACCTTTTTATAGCTCAGCTCGTGCACAGGCTCTGAGAGACAAACCAGACCCTTGGCTCCTTTCTGGATTGGCTCTCCCTGTTAATTTGTTGACTCGCCCAATTCTACCCCTTTCAGAGCATTTTTGACCCTGCCAGGGCCTGTTCTCCATTCTTCTCTGTACAGTACTGCCCAGCCAAGTTCCGCTTTGCTTGTCATCTCTTCAATAGAGTTTACAAAATATGCCTAGGCCAGTCCAGATTAACATTGACAGTGAGCACTTGTTACATTATGCTTGTTGAAATGGCCTGACCACAGAAGCAGCGCTTGATAGAGCGTTCCGGACCTAATAAATTACCTGCATCTGGACGCTCTTAGGTCGATGAATCTTTTGACCAAGTGGGGCTCTCCTCACCCGAGAGTAATCAATTTAATCAAATCAATAATCAATAACGAACATAAGCAATGCCCTGATCAACATAACACTTCACAATTAACCCAGAATACATTTCGACGAAACCATGACCTTTCGGTCATGAATAACCACACCAGTTTATTGCAAAATTAGTAAATTTATTTCCCTATATTAACAAAGCTAGCACAATATATACGTGTCTCAACACCAAATGATATATGTAGATGAATATTAATAGCTGTCCATAACGGCGAAACAGATGCAATCTATGCAACATTTGAATAATAATGCATTCGATAATAGCAATGCAAACCACTAAAACTATAATCTGTAATGAGCTAATTGCATACATTGGTCAGCACAACAAGGTCTCAAATTGCATCGTGCGACAGATGAATCCTCATCTATCCTCAAATTAGCATCGGCATGTGGGACTTCATGCAAAAACAATTTAGCAACATTAATTTGGAAAACTCCTAACTAGGGCTCTTATAAAAAATCAGCAGTTGGTTACCTAAAAGAAACACAATGCAATTGTACAATTTCCTTTCATATTTACCAAATTCAATCAGCATTCAAGGAAGTCTTCGTCTCACAGGTACCGGTTTCGATCAGCATGGGACGGGGGCAAAGGGGCAGGGTGGACGGGGCAATTGCCTCACATCGGCAAGATAAAAGGACAAACTATTACTTCATGCAAAGGGGCAAATCAAAGTTAAAGTCTCTAGGGCGAGAATTTCTTAAAGTCTCTTTCTCTCGATTAGAGAAAGCATCAAAGTCTCTTTCAAAATGGCGTCTGCAATGGGCAATGTCCAAATGTCCGATGGGTAGTGGCTGCTTTCTTCTTGTGCACCTGGTTTAAATAGACAACAGTTCAAATCCAGTAGGGTCTTCCATTGGAGAGTTCATAGGTTGGCTTCAAATTGTCCAATCAAAAACTACAGTTCACAAGCTTCTACCTAGGCATACATTATCCTTGGAGTCGGGAACGTAAGTTGCAACATATTTTACCAATTAACTCACTTTCAGAGCGTCCATTGTCTGCACCTGCAGATTGACCTTGGAGCAAAGAAGAAGATGCCAGGCTGGCACGAAACCTTAAAGATAAGCATGTGAACGATCCCACTGGAAAAGTACAGCTTCAAGCAAGAATACACTTTTATTAGCACGTTGGAAAAACACGAGCATCTAAACCGTGAGACAGGCAACTAGGTCAAAGCCTCCACTAAAGTTATGCTAAGCTAAAACATTTCAAACAAGCAAATCATAGCACACGTTTATGATTATGTCAGATTCGTACAATTCTAATACAACACGTTATATAAAGCACGCTTATAAATGTTGGCAAACTACTCTGAGGGCACATTTGTCCCCGTACAATCTTTACTTGTTCGATTAAAGTCACACTTGATTATTGCAGTACTACGTTTAAGCGCTAATAAATGCAAAACCTTCATTTCTGCATCATCAATCCCTCCTCTGATGACTACTTGTCATCACACAAAACCATTCCCACAAATTTTATTCCATTAAAATTCTGTCAGTTCTCTCTGCCTTTTAGTTCCCCTTGTTCTTGCTTTGTATTCTTCTGCCATTCTTTTCATCATTTTCTCTTCCTTCCTTCTTTTAATTCTTGCCATGATCATTAATATTCCCCTTTTTATTCCCCAAATTCCAAATATGCAAATCAGTACTATTAATATTCCCTGTATTATTTTTAATAATATTCCATTCCAAATGCCACCAAGCCAATTTCCCACTGAAGCAATTCCCTTTCCAACCTTCTCCCACACTCCTGGTTCTTTCAATTCCTTCAAATCTGCACTCTCTTTTGTTAAATTCGCAAGCATTGTTTTAATTTTCACACTGTTGTCTGGAATATACGTACAACAGTGATGCGCACCAAGCATTTTGCAAACGCTGCCATCCTTTGCTAAAAGAATGTCTAAGGCAAGCCGGTTTTGAAGAGTCATAGCTCTTTCCGCTGCAAGTTCAGCATCTATCAGGATTATAGCACCTGAAAACTTTGTCAACATGTTATCCACTATAGTAGACAACTTTCTTATTTTGATGGAATTCAACACAACTCCCAATGAAGGAATCATGGCTCCAAATATATCTCCTACCACAGCAGCTGCGGTCTCTCTTTTCTGGATACGATGAGATCCAGGTGTCTTTGGAATCACTGATAGGTCATCCAGTTGATAAACCTTTGGGAACACTATACCCAAATAACATCTCCCCCACCATCCCTTTGGAAGACGATAATAGGCATTATGCCCACAAATGTAATATACACCTGGTATGACAGGGTCAAGTCCGTTCAGCATGAATGTCCATTTGGCCTTAAAGATAACCGTATGTTTGCATTCACTCGCTCCTACAAAAATGTTGTCATAATAAGATTCACCTCGATATATACAAAACTTCCCTACATGCCAAGCATCTAAAGCTATTCTCCCTTGTGTTTTTATTGCAGCAAAAGCATAATTATCTACTGAAGTCCTCTTATGTAGCTCTTTTTCTAATTTCGCATTCATTTGTGCCCTTCTATCATCTGTGCGATCTAAAAAGCTTATTTCTACTGCTGAGAGGGAGCAGGTAAGGTTCTCCCTATGAACGTGAGCTGTTTCAAAAGGTTGCATTGGCTCGAAAAATTCCCTCATTATTTTAGCATCCCAATCTTTAGCAATCTGGCTTAGCTGCGTGATTATAGGAACATATGCAAAAGTAACATCATAATTTGAGTAAAAATACTGTATGTTGGTTTGACCATAAAATCTAGAAGTTACTAAACTACATGTAATCCCATATGTAAGAGGCATGTGGTGATAAGTCACCCCTTCCGTTACCGATGTCGGTATCTGTGTACACACATAACAATCTTTCGCATCCATAGTCTCAACATATTCTGTTAGCAAGCGATAGAAAACATTATACGAAAGCTCCTTCTTATCATGCAAGTGTCTCTCATCTAATTCTAGTCTTTTCAGTGCGGTTAGTTCAGTGACAGCAATAGGAGCAGAAGTAGAAGCATCAATTTTCTCATTCTCACCCTTACCACGCATTCCAAGCACTATTGCCATTATTATTAGTACACATGCAGTTATCAAGCCTATACACGCATATTTACAATATTTCACTCTACTGTTTTGTGTCATGATCTGAATAGAATCAGAGAGCTAGAAGCACCTATAAAAGAAACGATTTAGCAATTCAGTTACAAAGCTGAACGAGCGCAATGTTCACACAGTTTTCTTCAGGAGGCCAGTCATTTATCGGTGAGCAGCATTTGTCTCAATTCGGCAATAACTCAGTCTCTCTTTTTTTTTTTTTTTTTTTTTCAAAGTTCAATAACTCACTCTCTCCTTTTTTTGTTGTTGTTGTTTTTTTTCAGTTAGCAACGTCGTCTCAAATCGGGTTTAAGAGTCAATCAGGTTATCAAAGTCTTATCAAGTTAGCAAATGTCTCATCCGGTTTAGCAATGTCTCAGCTGGTTGTATCACGTTATATTATAGCAAGCAATGTCATTTACCAGCTTTTCAATCAACAGTGTCCATAAAACTTTTCTTTTCTATTGGTATCTCTTCTTCTTCGTTCTCGAGGCTAAGAGATACAAATTCGTCAGTCCAATCGTCATTGACTACATATGCCCATTCTGGACCGGAATATCTCCTGTTTGGTATTCTTTTCCTTTTCAATTTTGCATCTCTCTTTGATTCTGCCTCACTGGTACTTTCCTCTTTGGTCAAGTCTTTTTCTTCACTTGATGTTGGTACCACGACAGACACTTCCTTTCTTTTCTCTTTCACTCTTGGCCCTTCACTGTCGTTCAACGTTTCTCTCGTTCTTACTTTTACTGGTGATATACTTGGTCTTTTCTTTGCACTGTGTCCACTTGATGGACCTGCGATCTCTTCTGAAGAAGTTTGAACAGTTTCATTCTGTTTTGCCTTGTCCCCTCCTTCTGGGGAGTCAATCAGGTTTTCCTTTTCTTTTTCTGTACCATCTGCTTCTGGGAAAGCCCTCCTCTGATCAGGCTCTCCTGCTTCTTCACCTCTTTCGAGTCCTTTGTCACCGTTACTTTCGTCAGGCTCTTTGTCACTTTCAGCTGTTTCAGGCTCTTTGTCACCTTCAGCTGCTTCAGGCTCTTTGTTGCCTTCAGCTTCTTCGTCGCTGTCTGAGGTTTCTCCTTGGTCTTCCCCAAGTGAATCGGCTGTTTCGTCCTCAGACAATATTTCTCTCTCCTCTATTTCTGCCTGTTCGCTTCTAGTTCTGTTTTGCTCTGTCTCCGCGCTTGGCACTTTGTTATCAGGTACTGGCAGTTTCAGCGCTTCTACTTCCTCATCTGTGGGACACAACACTTTCTTTGTGTGACTGGCGTGAATCCAGTTGGGAACTCCCGCACACTTCACAGCGGTAGTGGTCGTCAGGATCACTTGGAAAGGGCCTTTCCAACGGGGTTCCAGACACGACTTCCTCACGTGCTTCTTTATCACGACCCAGTCACCTGCTTTCAGTGTGTGTCCTGGACCTTGGATCGGTGGCAAGGTGGTTGCTTCCACCTGGTGAGAGAAAGAGCGAACCACGTCAGCCAGACCCTTGCAGTAGTCTAACACCATATCATCTGTGTTAGACCTGACAGCCTTAGGGTAGTCACCCCTAACTTTTTGCCTGCCTCCCTCCATTTTTTGGACACTGTTTTTGCTGGTTTATAGACTCTGCGCACTTTACCACTGCTAACCAGTGCTAAAGTGCATATGCTCTCTCCCTTAAAACATGGTAACCTGGAATCATACCTGATTGGACTATTAATTTACTTATAAGTCCCTAGTAAGGTGCGCTTTATGTGCATAGGGCTGGTAAATTAACTGCTACTAGTGGGCCTGCAGCACTGGTTGTGCCACCCACTTAAGTAGCCCCTTTTTCCTTGTCTCAGGCCTGCCATTGCAAGGCCTGTGTGTGCAGTTTCACTGCCACCTCGACTTGGCATTGAAAAGTACTTGCCAAGCCTAGAACTCCCCTTTTTCTACATATAAGTCACCCTTAAGGTGTGCCCTAGGTAACCCCTAGGGCAGGGTGCTGTGTAGGTAAAAGGCAGGACATGTACCTGTGTAGTTATATGTCCTGGTAGTGTAAAACTCCTAAATTCGTTTTCACACTACTGAGAGGCCTGCTCCCTTCATAGGCTAACATTAGGGCTGCCCTCATACACTGTTGAAGTGGCAGCTGCTGATCTGAAAGGAGAAGGGAGGTCATATTTAGTATGGCCAGAATGGTAATACAAAGTCCTACTGACTGGTGAAGTCGGATTTAATATTACTATTCTAGAAATGCCACTTTTAGAAAGTGAGCATTTCTTTGCACTTAAATCCTTCTGTGCCTTACAATCCACGTCTGGCTGGGCTTGGTTGACAGCTCCTTGTGCATTCACTCAGACACACCCCAAACACAGGGTACTCAGCCTCACTTGCATACATCTGCATTTTGAATGGGTCTTCCTGGGCTGGGAGGGTGGAGGGCCTGCTCTCACACAAAGGACTGCCACACCCCCTACTGGGACCCTGGCAGACAGGAATAAACTGAAAGGGGACCTGGTGCACTTCTTAGCCACTCTTTGAAGTCTCCCCCACTTCAAAGGCACATTTGGGTATAAAACAGGGCCTCTGCCCTACCTCATCAGACACTTGCTGGAGAAGAACCCTGAACCAGAAACTACATCCTGCCAAGAAGAACTGCCTGGCTGCCCAAAGGACTCACCTGTCTGCTTTCTACAAAGGACTGCTGCCTTGCTGTTGCCCTGCTGCCTTGCTGAACTCTTGTCTGGCTGTGAAAGTGCTCTCCAAGGGCTTGGATAGAGCTTGCCTCCTGTTCCCTGAAGTCTCAGGACCAAAAAGACTTCTCTCTTTTACTTGGACGCTCCGTGCGCCGAAAATTTCGACGCACAGCTTGTTTCGCGGCGAGAAAAACGCCGCACACCGACGCTGATCGACGCGACGCTCTTGGGACGATCGAAGATCCGACGCACGGCCTCGCAAGGACAACGCCGCCCGACCTCTAGAGGAGAAATCGACGCGACGCCTGCCGTGAGATCGTAATTTCAACGCGCAGCCCCGCAGATCGAAGTCTCGAGGAGAAATCGACGCAACGCCTGCCGTGAGTTCGTAAATTCGACGCGCAGCCCCGCAGATCGACGCACAGCCGGAGAACAAGCAGGAGAATCCACGCACAGACCCGGGACATCTGGTAATCCCCGCGATCCACAGAAAGAGACTGTCCACGCGCCGGAAAACGACGCCCGACTTCCCCGCGTGGAAAATAACGACGCAAGTCCGTGTGTGCTGGGGAGAAATCGACGCACACACCCTTTTTCCACGCACCTCTTCTCTTGTGGCCCTCCGAGGAGATTTTTCCACTCCTAACCAGGTACTTGTGCTTGAAAGAGACTTTTGTTACATTCTAAAGACTTAAGACACTTTTATCACTTCCCTGTGATATTTCTACAATTGTCCATTGCAACTTTATTCTTTTTGACCTACAATTATCCTGATAAATATTATATATTTTTCTAAACACTGTGTGGTGTACTTTTGTGGTGCTATATGGTGGTATTGTATGATTTATTGCACAAATACTTTACACATTGCCTTCTAAGTTAAGCCTGACTGCTCGTGCCAAGCTACCAGAGGGTGGGCACAGGATAATCTTGGATAGTGTGTGACTTACCCTGACTAGAGTGAGGGCTTTTGCTTGGACAGAGGGTAACCTGACTGCCAACCAAAAACCCCATTTCTAACATTGGTGATCAGCGGTGAGGATAGGCTTGTATTTGTGCAGTGACATACAGTAGCTAAGTATTTCACTACCTACCCACAGTTGAAGGTCAACTTGGTTTTTATCTCTTTTTGAAAATCTGTTTTTTTCCTGACAATTTTCAAAAACTAAATCCTCACTCAACTTGTCTCTGACTGGGTCTCAGACAGGGGACTTTGACCTAGTCCAATTGGATACATACACGGTCAAACAACTAAGAGGATTCTGCAGGGCATTAAGGGTACCCACCCAAGGGGCCTCCAGAAAGGAGGACTTTCAAGTGGCGCTGAGGGCCTGGGCAGAAGCCCATTTAGAGGATGATGAGGAAGGGGAGCCAGAAAATGGCCCCTCAGAAGGATTTTCACTATCTATGGATGGTGTTACCACTGCAATTGTGCACCCTTCCAGACCAGGGAGCAGTGTCTCCATGCAAAGCCTGACCGCAGAGGAAAGGAGAGAGGAAAGGGAGTTCCAATTGCAAATGGCAAAACTGAAAATTGAGGCGCAACAGGAGGAGAGGAGGGCAGAAAGAGAAGCCAAACAAGCTGAGGCTGAAAGAGCAGCCAAACAGATTGAAGCTGAAAGGACAGCCAAACAGATTCAAGCAGAAGCTGAAAGGGCAGCCAAACAAGCAGAAGCTGAAAGAGCAGCCAAACAAGTGGAAGCTGAAAGAGCTTTGGCTGAAAAGAAACTATTGTTGGCTCATGAACTGAGTCTCAAGGAGCTGGAGATCAAGGCAAGACAGTCTGAATCCAGCAATAATGGTGGCAGCATACAGACAGGACCTGCTGGAGAAAAGAAGGTTCGTATACCCAAAAATGTGGTGCCCAGTTTTGTGGTGGGAGATGACATAGATAAATGGTTAGCTGCTTATGAAGTTGCACTAAGGGCTCATGAGGTTCCTGAAGGGCAATGGGGGGTAGCTATGTGGGGTTATGTGCCGCCATTGGGGAGGGACACACTTCTCACATTGGATCCACTGGATCAAAACACATACCCACTCCAGAAAGCCACTTTACTTGCCAAGTTTGGGCTGACCCCTGAGGGATACCGTCAGAGGTTCAGGGACAGCACCAAACAAACCACACAAACATGGGTAGATTTCTTTGATTTCTCTGGTAAGGCACTGAATGGATGGGTGCGGGGCAACAAAGTAGCAGATTATAAAGGTTTATATGACTTGATCCTGAGAGAGCATATGCTTAATGTTACTTATACAGATTTGCGCCAGCACCTAGTGGATAGTAAGCTGACTGATCCCAGGAAGCTTGCTGAGGAGGCGGACCTCTGGGTTAGCACCAGAGTGTCCAAAAAGGTACCTGGGGGGGACTCCCACAAAGGTGGTCAGGGTTCCCAACAGAAGAAAGAGGGGGGAGATAAACTTACAGATAAGGAACTCTCTAAAGGCCCCCAAAAGAATTCCCAGGGAGGGGGTGGCAACCCTTCCTTTTCCAAATTTGGGAAAAAGCCAGGGACATTTGACAAGTCAGGAAAATCTAGCCCCAAATGCATGGAGTGTTACCAATATGGTCACTACAAAGGCGATCCACAGTGCCCCAAGAGGGCACCGTCCACTACCGGACAGGCACCTGGGTTGACTAGTGTAGCACTCGGGGGGGAGATGGACCCAACTAGCTTTGGGGAGCAGGTAGAGATTTCCCTAGTGTCCCTGGGAGAAGGAGAAATGGTGCCCAAGGCCCACATGCCCAGAAATACTTCCAAGTACCGGCAGTGGGTCACCATTGATGGGCAGAGGGTGGAGGCTCTGCGTGACACAGGAGCCAGTATGACTACTATCAAGAGTCAGCTGGTGTCAGCAGAGCAGATAGTACCTAATACATTCCACCAGGTCAGAGTCGCTGACAATCGCGAGAGTCACCTACCGGTGGCTCTGGTTCCCTTTGAGTGGGGGGGGGTCTCTGGTACTCTGAAAGTAGCTGTGAGTCCTGCCATGCCTGTAGATTGTCTGTTAGGCAATGACCTTGAGCACACTGCTTGGAAAGAAGTGGAGCTCAGGTCTCACCTGGAGATGTTAGGGTTACCTGAGTGGGTCTGCATGACCACACGGTCCATGGCTGACCGAGAGGGAAGTCAAGGGCATCTGGAGCCTGGAACGATGGCCCAGAGAGCTGCCAGGAGGAGGGACCAGGGGTGCGGGAAACCGGCCCCAGCTGTTCCCACAGTGGCTGACGGGGCTCCTGAGGAGGAGGCTTCCGAGCCAACTGGGGAAGACATTGCCACCCTAGGTGACTTACCTGAGCTTGCTGGCTGGCAAGTTGAGGGTGGACCCACCAGGGAGGAATTCTGCAAGGCGCAGAAAGAATGTCCCACTCTAGAAGGTTTGAGGAAACAAGCCTCAAACCAGGCAGCCGGCGACGCCTCTGTCGATCACCACCTATATTGGGAGAATTATCTCCTCTACAGTGAGCCTAAGGTTCCGGGCTTTGGGGCAGCACGTATGCTGGTGGTCCCCCAATGTTACCGAACCTTCCTACTGGGTCTGGCTCACGACATTCCCCTGGCAGGACATTTGGGGCAGGGCAAGACCTTTAACCGGCTTGTCACCCACTTTTATTGGCCCAAAATGAGGAAACACTCAGACAAGTTCTGCAGATCCTGTCCTACCTGCCAGGCCAGTGGTAAAGCAGGAAAAAGGGTTAAAACCCCCCTGATCCCACTTCCTGTCGTTGACACCCCCTTTGAAAGGGTGGGCATCGACATTGTTGGTCCCTTGGACCCCAAAACTGCCTTAGGCAACAGGTTCATCCTGGTTTTGGTGGACCATGCCACCCGTTACCCAGAGGCAATCCCTCTGAGGACAGTAACTGCACCGGTGGTGGCCAGAACCCTGATGGGGATATTTACCCGTGTGGGATTCCCCAAGGAAATAGTGTCTGACAGAGGCACTAACTTCATGTCTGCATACATGAAGTCTCTGTGGGATGCGTGTGGTGTAACTTACAAGTTCACCACACCCTATCACCCCCAGTCGAATGGTCTTGTGGAGAGATTCAACAAGACCCTGAAAGGCATGATTGGTGGCCTCCCTGAGGCCATGAGGCGTAAGTGGAACGTCCTCTTACCATGCCTTCTCTTTGCTTACAGAGAGGTCCCCCAGAGAGGGGTAGGGTTCAGTCCCTTTGAACTTCTCTATGGGTACCCTGTCAGGGGACCCTTAAGCATTGTCCAGGAGGGATTGGAGAAAGCTCCAAAGACACCCCCTCAGGATGTGGTCAGCTATATGTTGGCCCTCCGCAACCAGATGACCCGCTTCTGGAAAGAAGCCCAAGATAACCTTGAGGCCAGTCAAGAGGTGATGAAACAATGGTATGACCAGAAGGCCACCCTGGTAGAGTTTCAACCTGGAGACAAAGTGTGGGTAATGGAGCCAGTAGAGCCCAGAGCTCTCCAGGACCGCTGGTCTGGCCCATTTGAAATAAAGGAGCGGAAAGGGGAGGCCACTTACCTAGTGGACCTCAAAACCCCTAGGAATCCCCTAAGGGTGCTCCATGTGAACCGACTAAAAGCTCATTTTGAGAGGTCGGAGATCAACATGCTTCTGGTCACAGATGAAGGAACGGAAGAGGAGAGTGAACCTCTCCCCGACCTCCTCTCTGCCCAAGAAGGTGATGGGTCAGTAAGCGGGGTCATTCTGTCTGACTCCCTGACTCTAAATCAGAAAGGAGACTGTTATGAGCTGTTGGAGCAGTTCTCCCCCCTGTTCTCCCTTACTCCTGGGCTGACCCACCTCTGTGTTCATGATATTGACACCGGTGACAGTCTCCCTGTGAAAAACAAAATTTACAGGTTGTCGGATAAGGTGAAGGCCAGCATCAAGGAGGAGGTCTCCAAGATGTTGACTCTAGGGGTCATTGAGAAATCCAGTAGTCCCTGGGCCAGCCCAGTGGTATTGGTCCCTAAGGCTACTGCCCCAGGTGCGAAGCCAGAACTCCGGTTCTGTGTGGACTACCGGGGTCTCAACTCAGTCACCCGGACTGATGCTCACCCCATCCCCCGAGCTGATGAGCTCGTGGACAGGCTAGGCGCTGCCCAGTTCCTGAGTACGTTTGATCTTACTTCAGGGTACTGGCAGATCGGCCTAACTGAGGGGGCCAAGGAAAGATCCGCATTTTCAACCCCGGATGGCCATTACCAGGTCCGGGTGATGCCGTTTGGGTTGAAAAATGCCCCCGCTACCTTCCAACGGTTGGTTAACGGGGTCCTAGCTGACAAGGATGCCTTCTGTGCAGCCTATCTGGATGACATAGCTGTCTACAGTTCCAGCTGGGAGGAACACCTGCTTCACCTCAAGGAGGTGCTTCAGGCCCTGCAACAGGCAGGCCTGACCATCAAGGCCAGTAAGTGCCAGATTGGGCAGGGTTCCGTGGTGTACTTAGGACACCTAGTGGGTGGTGGCAAGGTGCAGCCACTCCAGGCCAAGATTGAAACTATCAAGGCCTGGCAACCACCCCGAACACAGACGGAGGTGAGAGCCTTTCTAGGCCTCACAGGATACTACCGCCGATTTGTCAAGGGCTATGGTACCATTGTAACACCCTTGACAGAACTCACTTCCAAGAAGCAACCTAGGTTGGTGAATTGGACAGAGGCTTGTCAGAAAGCCTTTGACGCCCTGAAGGAAGCCATGTGCACGGCCCCCGTACTCATGGCCCCTGACTACTCCCAGGAATTTATCGTGCAGACAGACGCTTCAGAGCATGGCATAGGGGCAGTCCTAGCACAGCTGAATGAGGAGGGCAGAGATCAACCGGTAGTCTTTATTAGCAGAAGGCTATTACCACGGGAACAGAGGTGGAGTGCTATTGAACGAGAAGCTTTTGCTGTGGTCTGGGCACTGAAGAAGCTAAGACCCTACCTGTTTGGGACTCACTTCCGGGTTCAGACAGACCACAGGCCCCTCAGATGGCTCATGCAGATGAGGGGTGATAATCCAAAACTCTTGAGGTGGTCCATTTCCCTACAGGGGATGGACTTTACGGTGGAACATCGCCCAGGGGTTGACCACGCCAATGCTGATGGTCTCTCCAGGTACTTCCGCCTTAGCGATGAGAGCTCCCAGGAGGTCGGGTAGCTCTCCCCACTTTCAGCTGGGGGGGACACATGTTAGACCTGACAGCCTTAGGGTAGTCACCCCTAACTTTTTGCCTGCCTCCCTCCATTTTTTGGACACTGTTTTTGCTGGTTTATAGACTCTGCGCACTTTACCACTGCTAACCAGTGCTAAAGTGCATATGCTCTCTCCCTTAAAACATGGTAACCTGGAATCATACCTGATTGGACTATTAATTTACTTATAAGTCCCTAGTAAGGTGCGCTTTATGTGCATAGGGCTGGTAAATTAACTGCTACTAGTGGGCCTGCAGCACTGGTTGTGCCACCCACTTAAGTAGCCCCTTTTTCCTTGTCTCAGGCCTGCCATTGCAAGGCCTGTGTGTGCAGTTTCACTGCCACCTCGACTTGGCATTGAAAAGTACTTGCCAAGCCTAGAACTCCCCTTTTTCTACATATAAGTCACCCTTAAGGTGTGCCCTAGGTAACCCCTAGGGCAGGGTGCTGTGTAGGTAAAAGGCAGGATATGTACCTGTGTAGTTATATGTCCTGGTAGTGTAAAACTCCTAAATTTGTTTTCACACTACTGAGAGGCCTGCTCCCTTCATAGGCTAACATTAGGGCTGCCCTCATACACTGTTGAAGTGGCAGCTGTTGATCTGAAAGGAGCAGGGAGGTCATATTTAGTATGGCCAGAATGGTAATACAAAGTCCTACTGACTGGTGAAATCGGATTTAATATTACTATTCTAGAAATGCCACTTTTAGAAAGTGAGCATTTTTTTGCACTTAAATCCTTCTGTGCCTTACAATCCACGTCTGGCTGGTCTTGGTTGACAGCTCCTTGTGCATTCACTCAGACACACCCCAAACACAGGGTACTCAGCCTCACTTGCATACATCTGCATTTTGAATGGGTCTTCCTGGGCTGGGAGGGTGGAGGGCCTGCTCTCACACAAAGGACTGCCACACCCCCTACTGGGACCCTGGCAGACAGGAATAAACTGAAAGGGGACCTGGTGCACTTCTTAGCCACTCTTTGAAGTCTCCCCCACTTCAAAGGCACATTTGGGTATAAAACAGGGCCTCTGCCCTACCTCATCAGACACTTGCTGGAGAAGAACCCTGAACCAGAAACTACATCCTGCCAAGAAGAACTGCCTGGCTGCCCAAAGGACTCACCTGTCTGCTTTCTACAAAGGACTGCTGCCTTGCTGTTGCCCTGCTGCCTTGCTGAACTCTTGTCTGGCTGTGAAAGTGCTCTCCAAGGGCTTGGATAGAGCTTGCCTCCTGTTCCCTGAAGTCTCAGGACCAAAAAGACTTCTCTCTTTTACTTCGACGCTCCGTGCGCCGAAAATTTCGACGCACAGCTTGTTTCGCGGTGAGAAAAACGCCGCACACCGACGCTGATCGACGCGACGCTCTTGGGACGATCGAAGATCCGACGCACGGCCTCGCAAGGACAACGCCGCCCGACCTCTAGAGGAGAAATCGACGCAACGCCTGCCGTGAGATCGTAATTTCAACGCGCAGCCCCGCAGATCGAAGTCTCGAGGAGAAATCGACGCGACGCCTGCCGTGAGTTCGTAAATTCGACGCGCAGCCCCGCAGATCGACGCACAGCCGGAGAACAAGCAGGAGAATCCACGCACAGACCCGGGACATCTGGTAATCCCCGCGATCCACAGAAAGAGACTGTCCACGCGCCGGAAAACGACGCCCGACTTCCCCGCGTGGAAAATAACGACGCAAGTCCGTGTGTGCTGGGGAGAAATCGACGCACACACCCTTTTTCCACGCACCTCTTCTCTTGTGGCCCTCCGAGGAGATTTTTCCACTCCTAACCAGGTACTTGTGCTTGAAAGAGACTTTTGTTACATTCTAAAGACTTAAGACACTTTTATCACTTCCCTGTGATATTTCTACAATTGTCCATTGCAACTTTATTCTTTTTGACCTACAATTATCCTGATAAATATTATATATTTTTCTAAACACTGTGTGGTGTACTTTTGTGGTGCTATATGGTGGTATTGTATGATTTATTGCACAAATACTTTACACATTGCCTTCTAAGTTAAGCCTGACTGCTCGTGCCAAGCTACCAGAGGGTGGGCACAGGATAATCTTGGATAGTGTGTGACTTACCCTGACTAGAGTGAGGGCTTTTGCTTGGACAGAGGGTAACCTGACTGCCAACCAAAAACCCCATTTCTAACAATCTGTAATATTCAAAAGCGCGTTTGCGGGAACTGCAGGAAGTCTCATGGCCCTGCCCATGAGAATTTCGTGCGGGGACAATCCAGTCTTTCTGTCAGGGGTGTTTCTCATTGACATTAACACCAAAGGCAATGCGTCAGGCCATTTCAAATTTGTCGATGCACATATTTTCGCCATTCTTGATTTCAGTGTACCATTCATTTGTTCCACCAGTCCTGAGGCTTCAGGGCGATAGCTACAATGCAGTTTTTGCTCAATGTTCAGCGCTGCGCAAAGTAACTTTATCACCTCGTTATTGAAGTGACTTCCCCTATCTGATTCTAAAGAGATCGGGAATCCGAAACGTGGTATCAACTCCCTCAACAATAGTTTTGCAACTGTAAGGCTGTCATTTCTACGTGTGGGGTATGCTTCAATCCAATGACTAAAAATGCACACAATCACCAACACATACTTTAGACCTCCATGCACAGGCATCTCAATAAAGTCCATCTGCATCCGGCTGAACGGGCCGCCGGCCCTACCAATGTGGCTCACGTTCACAACCGTTCCCTTTCCTGGGTTCATCTGCTGACAAATGACACATCGATGGCAAACTGCTTCTGCAACTTGACGGAATCTGGGGTTAAACCAATCAGTTTTGAACAACCTTATCATGGCATCTCTCCCCAGGTGAGCCTGCCCATGATAGAACCGCGCTAGCTGCGATAAGAGACAATTTGGTAAGACAAATTTTCCCTCATTCGAAACCCATAACTCATCTGGTCTCTTTGTGCATTGTGCCTTAATCCAGGAAACTCTTTCATCCTCCCTGACGCTATTCTGTAATGCTTTTAGTTCATCCATTGTATCCACGACCTTCAAGGCAAATGCTTCAGCTGGTTCGAGCTCTGGCTCATTTATCGAATTCCATTCATCCCTGAGCAATATACAGTTCAAGGCACAAAATCTTGCGACTTGATCCGCATATGCATTTCCCAAGGAAACATAGTCCTGTCCTTTTGTATGAGCACTACACTTTACCACTGCAATTTCGGCTGGCATTTGAATGGCGTGAAACAATTCCCTTATTCTCTCCCCATTTTTCACTGGGGAAAAGTTACATTGGGTTTTACTGTCACTTTCACTGGTTCCACTCCTTTCACCAATCCCACCTCTTTTCCTGTCATATCCCACACTTCTTTTCCCACTGTTTCCCGTAATTCAGCTGGAATATCTTCTTCAGTTATCATCGGAAGAAGGTTAATCAGAGGATATTTTTCATCGACAATTTCCATCTCGTCCCCTTCTACACTGTCCTCTTCTTCCCCATCACTGCTCGTCTGAATTCTAATTCCATCGTACGAACACATAATCGAACATCCCAATTTGCACAATAGGTCTCTCCCTAACAGTGCTATCGGGCTTGAGTCACATACCACAAAATTATGTAACCCTTGATAGTTACCAATCCTGACTGGTACTGGATCTGTGATTGGGTTTGTCAGGTATCTGTTTGCTACTCCCACTACCTGAACTGTTCTCCCTGAGAGGGGCAAATTTGGTACTTCAATGCTCCTAACAGTCGAACGTGTGGCTCCTGTGTCAACCAAGAATGAAACACGATGACCCATAACTCTTCCCTCCACATACGGACCCTTTTGATCAACTTCCAAGGATGCTGCAAGCACACAATTTCCCTCCTCATCTGAACTTTCACTCTCCCATACATCGTTTATTCTATTCTCACTGTGTAATGGGAACTGTTGCACTGTGCCATTTGTACTCATCACCTGATTCGAGACCTGTGGAGGAACCATCACTTGATGCTGACCCATTGGTGCCAAAGGTATTTGCATTTGCTGATTAGGTAACATTGGTAACTGCTGTTGCATTGGCTGCATTTGCGTCATCTGCATACGGGGCATCTGCATCTGCTGCGGCTGCATGGGCTGTAATCCCTGCAGCTGATTTATGGTCTGAAAATTTGGGTTTGGACCTCTCATTTTCGGTCCCCTCATTGTCTGGAATGCATTGACATCATTGTTTTGCTGACCAACACCTGCACCTTCCTGCACCATCATTGGGCACTCGCGTTTCCAATGACCGACGATTCCGCACACCTGACACGGCATCACCCTTTTCATTGCCTGCACACCATTCGGAATCACAACAGTGTTCAAATCCGGACCATTACTCCCGAAACCTCCTCTGCCTCTGCCTCTCGCCTGTGGCTGAAACACCATATTTCCCTGCGGCTGCGGTACCTGCTGTTGGAACCCTTGCAACCCTTGCAACCCTGTCTGGGCTGCTTTAAGTTGCATCACCATCACTTTCTCCTTCAACCTTTTCTGTTTCACTTCAATTTCGTCGCTACAGTATTTCGCATAATTCAACACATCATCAATAGGTTTCGATTGCCAACAAATCAAATGCGTCTTTATCATCTGACTTATCTCAGGTCTCAACCCTTCCACAAATCTAAACACAAAATGAAGCATGTCCTTCGCCTCTATTGTTTCCGTGCCACTGTAGTTCTTGAACGCCTTCAACAACCTCTCATAGTAACCATGAATTGACTCTTTAGCCTCTTGGGCAGTCCGATCAATCTTCTGCCAATCCACATTTTTCGCGGCAACCTTCGTCTTCAAATGCTCAGTCACCTTATAGTACAAGCTCATCACCATAGGTGATGGTGCACCCGTATCCCTGTCTCTCTCTGGTTCACTTGTCGGCCAACCTACAGCCCTTTTGCATTCTTCCCACAAATCTGCCGGAACCACAATCTCAAAGAGGGTGTTCAGGTCTTCCCAAAGACATTTTGCAAGCTTCACAAACCTATCAGTCTGTTGATACCATTCAATCGGTTTCTCTCTCAGTTTGGGAAAATCATCCGTGAAAGACTGAATGTCGCTTCTGTGCCACGGTACATGTATTAATTTTCCCCCTGCTGTTTCCCTCATTGGTAACATGGCTATTGCATCACTACTCTGCGGTCTTTTCTCGTTGTGCTCTGGGACACTGTCTTTCCTCTTTTCCTTTTTCTTTGCCCACCTGCTTTCCCATTTGTCTAAGCAACTCCACACTTGTGCACTCTGCAGCAATTCTCTAAGGTGCGTTTTCATGCCTGCTGACCTCATGTGTTCAAAGTCTGTGGTCCCGAAATCCAATCTATAGCTCCTGCTCAAGTGTTTTGTCTTGTCTATTTCAACCCCGTTTTTGTCAGCTATTTCTTGCAACCTTCTGTGTACCTTGTTCACTTCTCTCGTAATCCTGGGACATAGATACCTCAGCTCTTCTTCCGAGTAAGACTCTAACCTATTCACACCCATAGTCCCTTCTACCAATTCTTCTGCTTCCATGTTCAACCTTACCCTATTCAGGTAGTCTTCTCCCTTCCCACTGGCTGAGCTTTGTGTGGAATTCAGACTGTTGAACCATTGTGTTAGCTGTTGCGCATTCAACCCCATCAGTGTAGCATTCACATCGACTGCCATTGACGGTTGCGGCAACTTTTCAGTGTTCGATGATAGCGGTATCATCAGTGGGGGACTCGACCTCACCACTGTTGACTGAGCACATAGGGGACTAAACTCCATCAAGGATCCAGATCCAGTTGGCTGAGACACTATCGGAGTTGTCTCTGGAGTGTTTTCTATGCACCTCCTTTCTATTCCACTCTGTACCACTAATCCTTGACCGCTCGTACCTGAGTTAGGCTGACTGTACAAAGGTACCGGTGGACCTACAGTAATGGGTAGGGATATCGCATCTGGGTTCTGTCCATTTCCCAGGTTCTGAGGCATGTTCATTCCCACACTATGGGTCATCATTGCCGGCATGCCCGTCTGACTCCCCGTCATCT
Organism: Pleurodeles waltl; assembly: GCF_031143425.1. Classification (NCBI taxonomy): domain Eukaryota; kingdom Metazoa; phylum Chordata; class Amphibia; order Caudata; family Salamandridae; genus Pleurodeles; species Pleurodeles waltl. The sequence goes on along the minus strand of NC_090446.1, from coordinate 722,347,962 downwards.
GAGCATGTGCAATTCCCCCCTGCATCTGCTTTTGAGGCATCAAAAACTGAGTTGATTCAGCTTGTGCCAATGTTGGGTGGCGACCATTCTGTACTCCCATTACGGTTGGATCTAGAATCATTCCCGTGCCGTTGTCACTGCTGTAGTACATTGGAACCTGCAGCTGATAACTTTCTGCTGTTTTCAATATAGGCACATCTGGATATATTCTCCTAACCTGCGGTACCTGCGGGGTGAACAGTAAACTCGGGTCCTTAGATCCCGATGGCGTTTCTGAATTCGGAGTTTCATCATTCTGTACCGGTGCCGGAGGGGCAGAACTGGTACTTGGACCTTGTCCACTCTCTGCATAAGGTGGTGGACGGTCGTTCAGTAATTGCATGATGAACTCCTCATCCTCTAACTCGTCTTCCTCTCTATCTTTGGAACACCTCCTGTTTGTCTTACAGGTAGCTTTCTTACCTGTCGCCTCTTCTTCCTTTGCAATTGCGGGAAACAATTTTATCCCCTGCAATACATCTGATCTCCACACCTTCTGTGCATTATCCCACCTAGCGTTCGCTAGTGTCTTTTCTGCCTTTCTTCTCCTGGTCTCGAACTTCTTTTGCTGTTGCTGTCTAGCCATTAGTTCCCAAATCGCTAGAGCCTCAAACTGTGCTGGCCTTGGAGGTACCTTCATGTCGTACATCGCGAATCTCAAATTCTCTAGAATCCTTATATTGAATGTCCCATGGATCGGGAACGCTACGCTCCCATGTTTCTCTGTCAGCTTGTGCCATTGCTTTAGCCAAAGGCACGGAGCTACCCCCCTTTCCTCCATTACAATGTAAGCTGGTGTACCTTCGGGTGGCGTCTCCTCTCCTACGCTCGCTTTAATGTAAGACTCCCCCTTCATCGCACTCTTTAATGCTTTCAAAAATGTCATTTTCTCGACTTTTATTTCACAAAATTTGTAATCAATAAGTGACTTTCATTCCCGGAATACTCTTCGCTTGCCTTTCCCCTTCCAATCGAGCCCCACGGACTGCGTCCAATCCGTGCGCAACCCTTCTCTGCAACCAACCTATCCCAGCGCGGCTCCTAGTGACGTCACACTCACACACACTGCGGCTGACAAAGCCTCGCGGCTAGTCCTCCTTCACTCAGCTCCTCTCGTAACAATTTCTAGCATGTATCGCGAGCAACCAAATATTAATAAAACAGATCTGTCGGTTTACTACAGAAAGGGTAACACAATCGCTTCAGGACCTTAGGGATTTTTCACTAGCCTCAGCAGTTATTCCATCTTTCTCGGTCCCCACTTTCGCAAGCAAATCTGACCCGCAGACTCTGCTCTCAACTTGTCAGTGATCTATTCTAGTGCACTTAGAATTTGTCAAAGCCCGAAGTCGAAGTTTCTTTCACTCCCTTAACACCCGTACCGACTCGTTGACCACGCCCGGTCAACCTATTAAACCGACCAGACCACAACATAAAACAAGTGTCTCATACACTTTTCAACATACTCCGGAGTCTCTTGACCTCGCAGGGCCCGTCTCAACAACAACAACCACGTGGACCTTTTTCTGCACAAAGCGCCACATGCACATGAAGTTCGACGACTTCCCTACTCTCACACTCGGAGTCGCACCTCTGCTATTTTCTATGAAGTTCGACGACTTCTCTACTCCTACACTCGGAGTCGCACCTCCGCTATTCTCTAAAATCCTCGCAACCTTTTCACACAATCTGCGGCAATAAGCTGTGCAAGCGCAAAATCCTAACTTCACTCATACCGTCACTAGTACCGCCAACGCCGATTCCACACCTCCATTCTCTCCATTCGCAAGCTCCGAGATCCCGGGAAAGTCGCGGGGGACTTAGCCCATCATCATTCTCTCAATCTGTTTTACCCAAGAAAAATCTAATTCAAACTTCTCGAGTGGGGTCCCAAAGGGCGAAACCGTTAATTCAACACCATATACTTTAAGAGTGAGGGGTCCCGAAGGGCGTAACCGTCCTCTGCTACCATCTACTGATAGAGCGTTCCGGACCTAATAAATTACCTGCATCAGGACGCTCTTAGGTCGATGAATCTTTTGACCAAGTGGGGCTCTCCTCACCCGAGAGTAATCAATTTAATCAAATCAATAATCAATAACGAACATAAGCAATGCCCTGATCAACATAACACTTCACAATTAACCCAGAATACATTTCGACGAAACCATGACCTTTCGGTCATGAATAACCACACCAGTTTATTGCAAAATTAGTAAATGTATTTCCCTATATTAACAAAGCTAGCACAATATATACGTGTCTCAACACCAAATGATATATGTAGATGAACATTAATAGCTGTCCATAACGGCGAAACAGATGCAATCTATGCAACATTTGAATAATAATGCATTCGATAATAGCAATGCAAACCACTAAAACTATAATCTGTAATGAGCTAATTGCATACATTGGTCAGCACAACAAGGTCTCAAATTGCATCGTGCGACAGATGAATCCTCATATATCCTCAAATTAGCATCGGTATGTGGGACTTCATGCAAAAACAATTTAGCAACATTAATTTGGAAAACTCCTAACTAGGGCTCTTATCAAAAATCAGCAGTTGGTTACCTAAAAGAAACACAATGCAATTGTACAATTTCCTTTCATATTTACCAAATTCAATCAGCATTCAAGGAAGTCTTCGTCTCACAGGTACCGGTTTCGATCAGCATGGGACGGGGGCAAAGGGGCAGGGTGGACGGGGCAATTGCCTCACATCGGCAAGATAAAAGGACAAACTATTACTTCATGCAAAGGGGCAAATCAAAGTTAAAGTCTCTAGGGCGAGAATTTCTTAAAGTCTCTTTCTCTCGATTAGAGAAAGCATCAAAGTCTCTTTCAAAATGGCATCTGCAATGGGCAATGTCCAAATGTCCGATGGGTAGTGGCTGCTTTCTTCTTGTGCACCTGGTTTAAATAGACAACAGTTCAAATCCAGTAGGGTCTTCCATTGGAGAGTTCATAGGTTGGCTTCAAATTGTCCAATCAAAAACTACAGTTCACAAGCTTCTACCTAGGCATACATTATCCTTGGAGTCGGGAACGTAAGTTGCAACATATTTTACCAATTAACTCACTTTCAGAGCGTCCATTGTCTGCACCTGCAGATTGACCTTGGAGCAAAGAAGAAGATGCCAGGCTGGCACGAAACCTTAAAGATAAGCATGTGAACGATCCCACTGGAAAAGTACAGCTTCAAGCAAGAATACACTTTTATTAGCACGTTGGAAAAACACGAGCATCTAAACCGTGAGACAGGCAACTAGGCCAAAGCCTCCACTAAAGTTATGCTAAGCTAAAACATTTCAAACAAGCAAATCATAGCACACGTTTACGATTATGTCAGATTCGTACAATTCTAATACAACACGTTATATAAAGCACGCTTATAAATGTTGGCAAACTACTCTGAGGGCACATTTGTCCCCGTACAATCTTTACTTGTTCGATTAAAGTCACACTTGATTATTGCAGTACTACGTTTAAGCGCTAATAAATGCAAAACCTTCATTTCTGCGTCATCATGCTATAAGTGATTATCTGTCTGCAGTTTCTTGACTGATTGGCATTTTAAGAACTGTCCGAACACAAACAGCTGGCATGTCTGCGACAGATATAATTCAGCAGAGCTTCCTCTCTAATACAGGAAAAGTTGTGCATGCCTTTTCTTTCCTTTCCTAAGTAATCCAGATACACTATGAGGTGAAATAAATTCACGAAACATATAATAGGAGAACTTGCTCTTATATACAATCGAGCTTTAATTTTTATCCGACATGCAAAGAATTCCAGTGGTTAGATCTTGGGAAATGGAGCCCCTTCTTTTTGGAGAAGTGTTACATGTCACTACAGGTCAATCCCTTTATATCCTGCTCATTTGGAAGATTTGCTGTAATGTTGATATTTTCTGTGAAGATAATTGCAGTTATATTCAGGTAAGGGAGATTTAGCAACACTATGTTCACCGGCGTGTAAATCGTATAACCAGAAAATCTGTTACATTTACAGAGTCTTGAGGCTTTCACTCCTCTCCCAAGGTCCCTTTTCAGTAGTCACTGCATCCCTATTTTAAGCAAACAAAATAACGTACTTATGAGCGAATTCCACTGTGTAAAATTTCACCCGACTAATCTCTTTGGATCTGTTTTGTCTCTGGCACGACCCAATGCCATTCAAGTACCACGAGGTGATTATTTATTTATTTTTATTGTGGATAGGCGCCTCATATACTCTCCACGCGCCTTTAGCACTATCCATTCAAGTACCAGAAGGTGATTGTTTACTTGTTTTTTGTTTGTTTTTAATTGGCGCATTATACACTCTCAAAGTGTCTATTGGAGTTATTTAATATTAAACATAAAGAGTTCACAGTGTGCGTTATAGAATCTATAATTTGCTACTTTTCTACTTTGGTTTTAAATGTCTTATTATATTCTGCTGAGGTGGGGGTATGTCAATGTAGCTGATGTTAGGCATGCTTGATCTATGTAAGAAGACTTAGGGGCATATTTACCATTATTTCACTCAGCGCAGCCAGCCATCTTGCTGTGCTGCGCTGCTTGAAAGAGAAAGGGCCGTATTTAACGTTACTCCAGATTTATCAAGTCACTCAAGGTGGCCTTGTATGGCTTGATAAATCTTACTTTAGTGTTGGGTTGCCTGCACTCCGCTTGTAGGGTGCAAGGGCAGTGCAAGGCATTGAAAATATACCCCCAAGGCTTTCATAGAATGTGGCCTCTTAATTTTGATGGTACCATAAACAACAGACACATAGGAATAACAAGATCTCTTTACTTCTTCATGGAAATTTCAGCTGTTGGAAAGAGCCAAAATATGTATATGAAAGTATGAATGAAAACAAGCAAATACTGTTGGAATTGGACATGTAATTGCTGATTTTCCACGGTGCTCCCTCATTTGTGGTGAACCTAAGGGTCCAAATTGCAACTGGCCTGATATTCACCACTGGGAACTCTGAAGGTAGGGGAAGATCTAGCCCACTTACTGGCTCCCTTGTAATAAGGGCCTAGTCTATTTTTTGGGGTGAAGAGATCACAAATGTTTGAGAATTAATTTAAAAAAGGCCATTCAACGTCCATGCTCTTTTACCATGAATCTAGTCATTTGCATAAAAAATATTTTGATTTTATAAATCATTCGGATATTAGTATTTGAAAATTTAACCATTTTATAAAAAAAAAAAAAAAAAAAGGCTGAGGGACACCTTTCCAACCCCACAACGTTTTGCTATAGTTTAGGATGAGAGAAGTCCATACTCCTTCAGGCCCATATTTTTACTTTTTTTGTGTCTCAATTGTGCCATTTTTTTATGCAAAAGTAGCGCAAACTTACAAAATATAATTGTATTTTGTAAGTTTGCGCCGCTTTTGCATTAAAAAATGATGCAAAAAAGTATAAATATGGGCCTCAGTCTCTTGTTGCACACTGAGAAATTAAACTAGCCAGAACATTGGTACAACATCCCAGAGATTCCTGCATCCTAATGAATTACAGTTCAATTACAACTGAATGTTTTAATGCTGGCTTTTCTAACTGTGCCAGGCTTAAAACCTCAGACCGTCCATGCACTAATCAACAGTCCATATTAAGAAAAAATAGTTTGTTGTTTTTCCCCTTCTCTTTGGTACAAAAAAGATAGGGCCTTTTTACGACTTCGGCAGAGGGGATTACTCCGTCCTAAATGTGACGGATATCCGGCCCCCCGTATTGCGAGTCCATATATCCTATGGAACTCCTAATACGGCAGGTGGGATATAAGTCACACTTGGGACGAAGTAATCCCCTCCGCCAAAGTTGTAATCAGGCCTATAATGTCCTGCTAATGCTGAGTGAGCCATTGAATACAAGTGTTGGATTCATTTTCGTGCACATCTTATCTTAGTGCTGCATTTCCAGGGGTGAGGCATTATCTTGAAACTTAGTACCACTTAATGTCACCTTATGTTATACTTTCTTGTACTTGATTACTTTTTTTCCTCGTCAAACGGAATTGCTAGGAACAAGAGTCTCATTGCAAGCACAAAACAGCAGTTATAGAGATTACATTGGTGCAGTTGTACTAATAATAAGTGACAGACATTCTTGATTACTTAACAGAAAGAGTCAGGCATCTACCAGTTGGCTCATTAGCATCTCAAAGAGGTCCGTACGAGCTGTTTATAAAAGATACTAGACGAAAAAATGAAATGAGATTTGAATGCATTTGCTTTTAACTGGAATTAAAGCCAGCAACCAGGCATGGAGCTGTAAAGAAATGTTTTTTACGTGGTGTAATTGTTTTTCAATCCTCAATAATGGAAAATGTGGTGATTATCTTTGGGTAATTTTGAAGCATGGAGAGCTTCACCCACAGTGATAAGGGTTTCATCTCATCAAGACCTGAATTATACGCAGGTCAAGTAGATTTCAGTCTCAGCTGACCACAGTAATTTACAGTTACTTACAGTGTGATTCTGATGTGGTCATAGGCAGGTTTGTCAAATATATGTCAACCCCTGGAGCTTGGCACAGAGCAGTCAGGCTTAACTTAGAGGCAAAGTGTAAAGGATTTGTGCAGCACTTCAAACAGTAAAACAGTGAAACCACACCACAAAAGGAGCCCACAACAGAGTTACAAAAACAGAGAAGATTTTAAGAAATAAAACAAGATGAAAAGGACAAAAATCTAATTAGTAGAGTTGGAGATATTGCATTTTAAAATTGCAAGCACAAAACCCGTCTAAAAGCACAAAGTGTTATTGGGGATATCTGGTGAAGGCAGACCAGGACAAAGTCACAAGTTCAGGTCGACTGCAAAGGAGAGTGGGCCAGCTAGGAGGGACCCTGGTAGATCCACTGAACAAAGTACTTAATACCTGGTTGCAGAGCGTTGCATGGATCTGTGTCAAAGATGTGTCACAAAGTCGAGGCGCTGTATCGGTCCTGAGATGCAGCAAGACTGTGGTGCGAGATCCTGTTTTGCCGAAGTTAGGGTCCCAAAGGCAGGAGGTGATGCAGAGGCCAGTGTGGGGGATGTGTTGCACAGTCAAGACAATGCACCGGTTCCAATGAGTAGTGAAGTTGCGATGCAGGTTTTCATTATAGTCGATGAGGGGATGCGAGGATCTACTCCAGAGAGGTATTGCGCAGTGGTGGATTCGAAGGCAATGCATCAAAACCAAGATCAAGATGTGGAACTGATTCAGGTCTTTTGCAATGAGTCCAATCCATACAGCAGCTGCAGTACATTGATTTTGCTTGAGGATGAACTGCTCAGCTGAGGAGATACATCTGTTCTGGTTAGGGATGCATCGCTCAACAGAGAGGATGTATCTGTTTCACTGGCAAGCTGCTTAGGCCCACTTCCAAGGGTCCAGGAATTGGGTGGCATTATCTGGTAGGGTAGACTCACAGATGGCAGACTCCAGTTGTAAAAGCAGGGTCTTTTATGTTCCTGAGACTTTGCATCAGGAGGCCAGACAACTAGCCCTTTGAGTCACTGGGTTCAAGAGAGAAGTAGGTACAGCCCTTCTCACACAGGGAAGAAGTCAACAGGTAGCAGGTCACCACAGCAAAGAAGAAGTCCAGCAGAGTGGAGGGCCTTCAGCAGCACATCAGTCCATCTTCCTGGAAAAGTATCCACAGGTCCAGAAGTGTACTGAAGTGGTGGTGTCTGAGGCCCATATCTTATACCCAGCGGTGCCTTTAAAATGGGGGAGACTTCAAAGACATGCCTTTGAAGTGCATGGATGCCCTGCCCTGGCTCCAGACTAACTATAGGGTCATGCAGCCCTTTGTGTGTGTCCAGGACACAGCCTATTCAGCTGTAAGTGAGGTTGTGTCCAGCTCCTCCCTCCCATGCTGCCAGGATAACCCATCCACTCACAACTAAGCTCCCATTATGTGAGGCTTTCTAGGGGGGATACAAAAAGCCCAATTGCCAGCTACGCCCAGTCATGTGACCAGAGACAGGCTGCAAGGCTGCAGGCACCAGATGGCTAAGACGGAAAAATGCCAACTTTCTAAAAGTGGCATTTGCAGCCTGTCTCTGGGTTACATGACAGTATTTAGTTGACAATTGAGCTTTTGCATTTGTCCTAGACAGCTGCATACAATAGGGAGCTTGGGTGTGCCTGGACAAGCCAGACACAGCCACTCTTTCACTTGAAAAGGTTAATTTATGGTTGGTTGTGCCTCACCCTGACAAGGATTGTAGCTGCTCCTAGACCAGTGCTCACATCCCAGTTGTTCGCACCCCAGTCAAACAACAACCCAATTTCTTACAAGGGCCCTAACTGCCATGGACATTTTGGGTTGAGGCAGGTGTTAATCAAGATTCTAAAAATGTTGAATGCTATGGCCCTGTATTATAATATTCTGCATGCTGATGTCATCAAACTCTACCCAAGCACAAGCTCTGTTCTCTCACCTAAATTATTAAAAGTTTGTTTGCAAAAGCAAGAGATATCTACCATGGCAACATATCCATACTTACACAATCATTAAACCACACACACACACACAAAAGTATATGGCAGAATCACATGTGCATTTAACAATGTGGTGTATTTTGCAATGTACATAAAATGCTCAGGTGTCGACTATTTGATTAAAGATACCAGTCAGTCTCTTTAAGAGATAAAAACTTGACTGGCAAAGCTTAAGGTGACCAGGCAAGTACAAAGCAGTGGGTGAGCATTTTTCAGGCCCTAGCCACAGGATCCAAAATTTAAACCACTGCTGGGCTCCAATGGGAAACTCACGCAGAATTGGAAAGGAAAATTTTAAATCATTTGGGGCATGGCTTGTAGCTGAGGAACATGGTTGCACATTTTTGAGTTCCATCAAAGCATCCCACTTCTAGCCCTAAAAAAGGAGACCCATTGAAGATATGTAGTCATAACATGAATAGCACTGAACTACAGGCACTTTGTAGCAGGAATATGGTGTATGCTCTCACAGGTCCTGGGAGAAGGCCAGCATGTGAAAAATGACCAAGATCCCTCAATGCAGTGTCTGAGTTGATCGGAGAGGTGCTGTGGACTACTGAGGAATGTGGTCAGAAGATCTGCAACAGTAACCCTTGGGCCTGTGGAGCACAGCAAGGGGTGAATTATATGTAAGTTTCTGGTAACAGCTGCAATAGTGACAGTGCAATTATGTTATGGCAGAATTGCCATAGAAAAGTCATTTTTTGTTTTCTTAAAAACCTTACCTTTTGAGCTGTTTGCTGAATCTGCACAAAACTTTCCAAAAAAAGTGCATCCACTTTGGGTCCTTTATGGTAAGAATTGTGCATTGCTTCTAAGCTGAGCTAAGAAAAAGGATATAGTCCCAAAAGTGTAATTTCCCATTTTAATAACCATATAAATATTTGTTTTTTTATTAAAGAAAATAATAGCTGAATAGAATTACAACAAAAATTTACATAAAGGTAGAAAGTTACTGAAGGAATGTTTTTCTTGTTTGTTCTAAATCTGTTCAGTTGTGATTGAGAAACTAGCAGATAAAAAGTGCTTTGGTTGGGAATGAAGAGATTACACTTTAGATATATCTAGACAGGTACTTTGCATAGCAACCATGGTACCCTGAACCTCTCAGATCTGATTTGCCCAGGGAGCTACTTCCCCCAGTTGGCCATATCAGAATTATCTGACTGGCTGGCCACAACATCAGGAGAAAATGTTGTTATCATTATTACACAATTCAGTCCCACAGCCTGAAAGTGAGAAGAGAGGGTGCATAAGGATCAGGGTGAGCACATCCCAATTCTGTAGGCCGAAGGCAGGGGGCAAAAGGGAAATCCCTTGGTTTAAAATTGGAAAACTATTTTGCCATGAGATTCACAAATCCTGCATATGGAGCAGCAGTTCCCACTAAGGTTCTAGTTTCCGAGGACCCTGGCTGGAAACTGTAAATCAGGTTAAGATTTAGAGCATTGTGCTGCAAATCTGGGGTAAACATTACTGGTCACAGATGGCCTGTTGTGGGACTTGTGCCAATGGTTGTGAATTCACAACTCCAGCAAGGGCTCATGAATCTTGCCCTGGGTTTATGGTGCCATGCTGAGAAGCTTGCATTTGGTAAGGCAGATCATATAAGAAAAAGAGGAAGAAGGGCCTGTCTATAGACCAGACCCTACGGTCAACCCCCACTCAAGGCTGTAGGCAGTGTGCAGCGTGTTGGCCTTCCACCTATGGGTTGATGTAGGACCTGGCTGAGTGCCAAATCCGCTTGCCATCCCCTGCTGCACACTTGCACAGTGTGGTTGGCCTCCTGCATTGGTTTTGTACAAGGCCTGGCCATAGGCCAAGCCATGTAGTAGCCACCGCTGCTTATGGCAATGGCCATGGTCCTATATTCACCCCTGCTGCATAGTTATGCAGTTGGAGTTCACTGACCCCACTAGAGTTGGGTGCAGGGCCTGCTCAGAGGGTAGATGGAGACCAGGCCCTGTTGTCACACCTCAGATGCCTATGGAGGGTTGTGTAAAAGACATGGCCAGAGGCCTTGTGTAGCTGGGGTTGGACACCCATGGATGGATGAGTCCAGTGCCAAGCAGGAAGCCAAACCCTATGGTCGATCAACCTCTTCCTGTGGCAGATAGTAATGTGCATTTGGGATGGTCACCTGAGGAGTGTCAGGCACAAGCGGCCAATCCCCAGCTGCATTGTACTGAAATCCCTGTGCAGAGTGGATGGGCCACCCATGGAGGGTTGTCACAGGGAACTCGTGGATGTGGTATATCATGAACAAAATCACTGATAAAAAGAAAAAGGTTAAATTAAAGTCATGCTTGGCTTTGGTTATAACAGTATGTTTAAAAAACTCAGAAATTCACATAAACCACAGTTGAATTGCAGATATTGTTACAAATTAAGTCCCTCTTTACAACTTTGGCGGTCTTTTAAAAAGACCGCCGAAGCTGCGGGTGCCATTATACCGCCAGTGCTGGCTCCCTATTATGACCAGCGGATGGTAACAGTGTTTCCGTCCCCTGGCCCAGCGGAAAAGTCACATCAACATTGCCGCCGGCTTGTAATAGAGCCGGCGGCAATGTTGATGTGCAGCGGGTGCAGCAGCACCTGACTCGCATTTCACTGCCCAAAATTCGGGCAGTGAAATGCACGAAGGAGCTGTGCCTGGGGGCCCCTGCACTGCCCATGCCAAGCGTATGGGCAGTGCAGGGGCCACCAGGGGCACCCCGAGTCCCCCTTACCGCCAGCCTTTTCATGGCGGTGTTTATCACCGTGGACAGGCTGGCGGTTGGGGACTCATAATCCACCGCTGCCCTGGGAATTACGACCGCCAGGTGGAAGCCTGGTGGTATGTTTGAGGGGCCGGCGATATGGCCGTGGCTAATGCGCCATGGTCAGAATAGCTGGCGGAACACCGCCAGCCTTTTGCCGTTGTTACCGACAGCTTACCGCCGGCCGCCAGGGTCATAATGAGGCCCTAAATCTGAAAAAACACTGAAATTTGCAAGGTGTGAATAGCAGACATGTAAATCATGACTCACACACTAATTTCAATGCTTTTTACCTAAAACATATTTGATACTAACAAATAGCACTTATAAGTGAAGCGTAAATAAGGAACATCACATAATCAAAGCAATTAATAAGACAAAATTCTTAGTCGATCTGTCAGACACTACAGATAATGTGATAGGTACTCTCATCTGTAAGATGTTTTACAACATTTTATACTGAATGTGTTTCCTTAAGGTTGAGAACATGAGCATTGCATTTCATGTGCAAATTAGTTTTCATGCCTTTCCTTGATTTGGTGTATATCAACGCAAAATATGAGAGTTTGACACATTAGCATTACGTTACAAAAAATGTGTTGGTAGGCTTGAAAGGGTTAGAAGGTTAGAAATATTGACTTCTTTAATCTGCAGATGATTCCTGAACCTGGACTGGAGAACCATCTAAGGACTCAAAGCTGGGTCCAGAAACCAAAAACTCCTCATTATCTGGCCAAAACTCTGCAAACTATTTTGCGACTGCAATTAGACAATACTGGGCTTGGTTCCACAACATCATTAAGTAACATATAGAAACAAATATTTATAGCATTAATGGCAATGTGACTTGTAAGATCATTAGTGATATTTGTAACTGCCTCTGTCACATCAAGGGTGAGGTCATAAGTATTGAATTTGGTTTATAAGATATGGTTTGCATGGCAGTTGTTCAGGTTATGGATTGCAATTTCTCAAAGTATACAAATGTAATTCTGAAGCGTAAATCTACCTTTGGAGAGTACAACCTTTTAGGCATTGGAGGTTAAACTTTTGATTCACAGGAATCAATAAGAAAAACACCATACATTGTACCTATATGTGACAAAGCTACATTACTCCTGCCTCCATTAAAGATTTTTGTTCCAGATTTCAGTTTTGAAAACTCCACACTAGGTCCATGGGGTGTGTGTATTTTGACTGATCTGCATCTTTGAAAGTACAAAGCTTACGGATGCTCATGTGATTGGGTGGGGCTCTTTTATTTTATCAAAAGTTACTAAAATAAATTCTAAGGATTGCTTTCGCGAATCATAAAGTCCCATTGCTCCATTTACAAGTCAGTCTTCAGTATGGAGATTGTGGTGACATATTAGCTCAGAATTTACACTGAACTTGAAGCTATTTTCTAGTCTTGCAGTTTCATGTATATAGATTCATCTAGTTCTGTTAATTTGCCAATACCTTGTTTTCCAAATAATAATTGATCGTTGCCAGGGGACTGGAGGGAGTATACTGCTGGCATTCTAACATAAGATAGGCACCATTGCATTGTGGTAAACGCAGTCACAATATATTCAGTAACTCATAAGTGAGAAAATCACCGGCAATCAATTGTAAAATTGAGTATCTCTCTAAATATAATATTCATTAAATGAATGTATGACAATCCATAACGGCAGACATGAAGCACTGTTTTACTTATATCATATTTTCATTACTTCTGCTAATTATGTATTAGGTAGAAGCACCTTTGAAATTAAACATAAGCTTAGTTTGTCCTTAATACATAGTCCTAAAGTCCCAATTCAGATGTCTTCAAACATTTGCCCATGGTAGATATATTTTGATTGGCACATATATTTAATTAGTTCTTTATAGCTTAACTATGTCCTTATGTTGAAGGTTTTTTTATTGGTATTAATTGTATGAGATCGCCTAAAAAGGTATCAGGTATCACGGGCTACCTGAAAAACGTAGAGCATAGTTAAAGTGTTTCATTTTAAACACTACATCGGATACCATTCTTATTTACTTAATAATAAGCATTTTCATTGCTGTGAAATGCATCTTAATTGCACGCTAGCTTCGTCATTACATGTGTTGCATTCTAGTTTAGTATGCACAGCAGGTAGCATGAGAAGTCCATGTATTGGTACGCCTTTATTGTTGCCAGCCATGTTGGAGACGTTACTTCACTTGTACAGCAGCCTTTAACAATTATTATTGTAGCTGCATTCATTTGTGTCATGTTGCAAACTTTGCATAATTTGCTGTTGATTGTGATCAGGAATTTCATGCTGATATTTCTTAATTTACACTGGAAATGCATTATTCATCTGCTGAAATAATTTCCAACATTGAATTTTCAACTTTACACAGAGCGTCTAATGCTTTGTTGTGAAATATTAGATCTCGTAAATGTGCTTGAATTGTTCTGCTAGCATTACTATAAGGCCACCTTGCATTTTGAATTTCCGCAGTGAATCTTTCTTCTTGCTCAATTTGATATTGCAACATGTTTATGTATGATTGAAGTGTAGGGTATGTTAAAATTGAGCTAAAACATTTCAGATGCAATTTCGCAACTCTTGCTGTGGTATGAAAAGTTGAAATTGTCAAACATAGAAATTATCATTTTTGAACCGTTTTAAAAAGCTGACATCATAGTCTTTCAGTATGCATTTTTAATTGCTTTCATCCCCTGTAGCATTTGGATCGTAACCTAAGTTGTTTGCAATTGTGTTCAAGCACATAGCTTCCAAAGCATGTGGTCATTAGACAGGAAGCAGTTAATCAGATTGTCTTCTAATATAGCCTCTTGTTCTGTACTTTGTCATGGCAAATTACCAATTTCAGTAATCCAGTGGTTCCCAACCTGTGGTCCGGAGACCCGGGGGTCCGCGACTGCTTAGAAAATTAAATAAGATTAACAAATTAGGTCCCCAGCTTTCAGTACTGACTCGGTAGGGGGTCCGTGGCTTCCAATAATGATTCAGTGGGGGTCCTCGGGATCCAGTAATGATAACGTAGGGGTCCACAGAAGTGAAAAGGTTGAGAACCAAAGGGCTCTTTTTCATTTTTCTGATGTTCCAAAAGCAAGTGATAGAATTGAGATGTTTTTTCCATATAAAGGCATTCCAGAAAGTCAGTAGTCAGTAGTCATATTCATGGGGTCGACATTCTCTATGGCTAGGCACATTACACCATACCTGAACAACATTTGTTATAAAACTTTTTCCACTAAGTCATTCTATAAATCCTTTAGTTCTGCTCTTTTAGATTGTATATTTTTAGAATGTTGTGTAGCAAGCAATTGCATAGCAACTGTCACTAACAAAATGGAAATCGGTATTAGTATTCAATAATGTTGTAATTATCAGTTTGTTTCAATTGATTAATTAACAAATGGCTGTTCATTTAAAGTACCAAACTTTCTTTTGTCATTTTCAAGTTATGGTGTGTCAAATTGTTGACATAGGACTGTGGCTGAGGTTTAGTAAGATTTTATGCCAGGGTTGCGTCACTTTTTTTGGTGCAACCCCAGCTCAAAATCTTTTTTGCCATTTACTAAGTAATGGAAAGTCAATTTGTGTGGTTAATAAATACAAAGCAAAGCAGCAAGACAGTGCATAGCATTGCCTTGCTTTACTTTGGCTCAGGTAGGATTACATTGGTGGAGCATGGGTGTTCTTGTGCATCCACCTATGTATTTTGACTCAAACCAAGATTTACACAGATTCCAAACTGCTGCACCTATCCAACAGAGGCATAACAAGGAGAAATATATTTATTGCTCCTTGTTACTTCCTCTCTCCATGTGTGCTGAATTTTGCAGTACACAGAGAAAGAGGAATATGCCTCTAAAGCCTAAGGATGCCTCCCTTGGCGCCAGGCAGCACACAGTGCACCAGCACTAGGAGGAGACAGAAGTGCACCATATCTTAGTAGATTTTAGTAGACATGGAACATTTCTGCTCTATTCCATTCATGCAACATACCACAGCAACATTGTTTGCTGCCCTGTGTTGTGTAAACTTTTAGTCCATATTTCTGTGTATTTAAGCTTTTCCAGTAACTGGTCTTGGAAAGGTGAATCTACATTTTCTGTAGTATTTGTTGTAATTTTTAAAATTGTGTCACCAAGTACTCTTAATTGCGCTCTTGGTATTATGGAACATTTGACATAAACCAGCATGTATATATTCATCTGTTATTTTTTAAGTTACATACTTCTCAATGACTATTAGAATTGTTTCATATGAATCTACTCCACACCTAAGTGCATATGTAATCCATGAAAACATATGTATATGTAGTGCTCCTCTTGCTTGATGTTTTCTCATCAAAATGTACTGTTTCACTTTTCCAAGTTATGGACATTTGTTGCTTCAATCAAATTTAACATTGCTTTAAATTGACAATGAGGATATCAAGATACAAGTTTGAATAAACACAACTCCCACAGTGTCACAGTTTTATATCTGATGCAGGTAGGTAGGTATAAACTGTATTTTGGCCAATTGCCATAAAAGTAGTACAATTAAAATATTTTTGAAGGAAGAACAATATGATGTCAAAAATAATATATAAAAACATCACCCATAAAAATATTCTTAAAATTCTACAATCTAGGCCTAAGAACACAAAGGAGGTGTGCAAACAAATGACCATAGACAAAAACTGTCATGCCTAAAAGTACAGTTTGTACATATCATCCTGTAATAATTGTATTTGTGAAAACTTCAGACCCGGCTAAATAGCCATTAAAAAGGAGATACACTAATGAAAAACACTAATGGCACAAGCATATTACGTTTAACTCATTTACATGGGAATAGTCTATTGGGAAAAGAGATGAAGTGAATGCATAGATATAACTAAGTTTACAAGCCCTGCCCTGTCTTGCAGGGCAACCTAACTGAATAAAGTGCAAGTGCTCCAGTGTACAATAGAATTAAAAAAAACACGGGTTGTAAAATCAGTAAAACCAAAATACACAATAGCGGATAGATTTACATTAAGTTGGGGACAACATAATAGCCGGGGATCCACTTTTTTGCCGAATTGGCCATATGCTCTTCAAATATTTTGCTATGGAGAAGACAATAACCAGAGATGTGTCAGCTCTAAATAATCTAATAAATATCCTGTATTAGGCTAAACCTAGGAGGCAACACAAGAGAACAATCCAATGCCTATGCTGCTTATAGTACCTTGGGCAAAAGAATAGGCAGAGTTATCAGTTTCTTCAATACCTCTACAAACAGGACATGTTTTACTACCTCCTTCCTGACCATTCCATTTAGAAATAAAGGTAGCAAGCGTTAATTTACCTAGCCTGAACCTTATGTAAAGGGCTTTTGTGAATGGAGGATCAATATAATTTATATAGTTCTCAAAGTACGGGGTAGGCTTGAAACGTATGAAGCAATCAGTCTTTTGGCCCAAGCCTATCTGTTTAGGCAATTTAGCCTCCTAGAGCTCCCAGTAAATGGCCTTCAGTTTCTTACTTGAGGAAGATGGAATGGTTTTAGGTGGCAGTCAATATACATGTAAATTCAGGGAGTATAAGGACTGTTTTACAAAGTTCAACCATGGTTATCTAAAACATCTCTTAAAACCACCCTTTCTTCTACCAGCTCGGGCGCAGATGAAATCCATAGCCAGTTCAAGATTGGTTTAAGGTATGTTAGGGGTGCAATAGACTGAAAAACTTTGTCATGTTTAAAAATCACTGGCATGCTTAGAAGCAATTTGAGGGCTACTCTTAAGAATTTATACTCTGCCTCCTCCACGGTTTTTAGATTAACGTATCTCCAGAGTTCTGCTCCATATATTGCTGCAACTACAGCTTTGGCCCTCCAAACCTCAAAAAGGGGGGGAATTACGTGGAGCAAGGTCATGTTTGCAAATTTTAAGATTGCTGCTGCCCTGTGCTTCGATATAAGGGTACTTTTGATTACGGGGCTACCCCAAGAATTAGTGCTAAAGGGGCAAATGCCAAAGTAATCAGAGTCTAGTACTATCTCCAGCTCCTCCCCTTTCAACATTAATGATCCTCTAAAGCCTCTATGGGGATGGACCGACTTAAATTTGGTCTTGCTTGCATTAATGGCCAATCTATAGTCTACGCTGGATATGTTAAACTTACTTAAGAGGGTCTCTAGGCCCTTGGGGGTTTTTGATACTAACTAATTATCGTCTGCAAACAATAGGGTGGGTATTTTGGTTCCCCCTAGAACCGTGGAGTCATTCTCACAGCTCAAAAGGTAGTCAATACCGCCATTTATAAATAGTGAGAACAATGTGGGGGCAAGGACGCATCCTTGCCTGACTCCTTTTGCAATCTTAAAAAGATCAGTATTGTCCCCATTTACACCCCATCTAACTTGTGAAAAACTTTCCTGGTAGAGCCTAACAAATAGAACGAGGTGTGGGCAGGCGAGCCCTAGACCACCTAGTGTGCTCCATAAGTTAATCTGAGGAACCACTTCAAACGCTGCCTTGAGGTCAACAAAAGCGACATACAGGCTACCCCTTTTTATGTCTACTTTTTCCAACTTATTAATTAGAACCTAAAAACTTGCTAGACTGTGCTAATTTTGGGATGGAATCCAGCCTGAACCTGTGTTAAAATGTTATTTTCGTTGATCCAAGTGAGGAGCTGATCCAATAAAAGCTTGCAAAACATGTTTAGCTTGAATCAATGATACTAATTGGGTGGTAGCTGGCTGCGTCAGACTTTGGGCCCTTCTTATGTATAGGAATAAGCTGTCCCTTTCCATGAGGTTAGAATTTTACCCCTTGCTAAAATGTTCCTGAAAAGACGAGTAAGGTAGGGTGCCCAGATTACTGGCTCAGACTTAAAGAGGTCCACCAGTATTCAATCTAGCCTGGGCGCCTTTTCTGCCTTCTGTGGTCTAATGGCCAAAGTCACTTCAGCCACTGGAAATGCCCAAGCATCTTTAACAGTATCTGATTTAAACAAAATCTCACAGGGTGCTGGAGTTAGCATAGAACCAAGGTAGTCAGAATTTGCCAGTGTCGGAGGGGAGCTACTATATGAGGATTCTAAATGATTCACCCAGTCTTGAGGAAGGATGTGTGATTCTGGCTTCACCCTATGTGTCTTAGCGCCATGTGCTATTATATGCTAGAAAGCTACCTGTTGCCCTGATCACATTGCAGACAAAATATCACTCCAAATTGCTGTATCCCATGTACATTTTGCCAATTTTAAGGTTAGTTTATAGTTTGCTATAGCTGACTTAATAGCTTTTGGGGCTCCATTTTTAAGGGTGCTAAGAAGATTGCTCTTAGCTATTCTACAAGCCCTATCATACCATGTAGGGTCTGCCTTCTGCCTGAGGTTCTTAAATGGGAGGAGGTTAGTTAAAAAACTAATTTCAGATTTTCAAACCATTCAGAATGGATATCCAAAATCAAATCGGGGGCTGCCTCTAAATTAGCCATTTGGGACAAAATTGGAACTAAATATTGATATGAGAAGGTGTACTTGGATGCATTGTCCTTAATGCTCTCCCACTTAATTCTCCTCTGGTTATTACTGACCAAAAGGACACCTTGAGGCATTTCAGAAGTCCTACTCTCCCCTTTGCCACTTCCACGAAGAGAGAGGTGAAAAGGAAAGTGGTCACTTTCATATCTAGTCAGGACTTCCATATCAATAAGATTTTCCCAATGTTGGACATCTAATAAAAAGTGATCAATGCAGCTCTGGTAGATATTACTTTTAAAGGTGGGATGTATCTCCAAGTCAGATTTAATTATACCATTACATACCCTCAAACGGCAATTCACACAAGGATTTTCCCAATGTTGGACATCAAATAAAAAGTGATCAATGCAGCTCTGATAGATATTACTTTTAAAGGTGGGATGTATCTCCAAGTCAGATTTAATTATACCATTACATACCCTCAAACGGCAACTCACACAAGGATCCACCATTTGCATGGCAGCACACAACAACTGACTCATAATTTGTGGAATACCCAGAATTGGTCTTTCTCTCCTGCTACTTCACTGTAGAGAGCCAATGGTTCAAAGCATACATTAAAATCCCCAGCCACAATCACAACTGCTTCTTTGCATGATAAGGTGGAAATATTATCATTTGAAAAAAGAAGGCCAAGGGAATCAGCTGATTTAGGAATACTCCTGTTATATATGTTAAAAACAAGCTTTTTTCTCATTGGGGTGGAAAAACTCAATTCCAAGCAGATCTGGACAATTGATAAATAATTGGTTAGCACAGTACCCCAACGGAATCTCAACCCAAGTTAACAGTTGGCGAAAGGGTCAACCTGATTTAGACTTAAATGCTGGAACACGTAAGGTTTTGAAGCCCTGCCTATTTGAAGGGGAGAGCTCCCAAGTTTCTTAAAACATAATTATGTCAGATATTTCTATGAATTCCCCCAATCCTCCTGGACAACCTTGCTGCCCAGAACCGCAATGTTCCAAGAAATCATTGTCAGATTATTTGTATGTGTAGAGAGGGTTTCTGTGGGAACTCTGTCTGTTGGACTCTGTGGCCGCTACCTCCCCTGCATGCGAAAATCGGTCCTTGGATTGTTATAGTGTTCCTCCCTCCGATCATGTCTTTAAAGGATGGTAATGGGCCTTAGGCCCTGTTAAATTGGGGTCCTGTAATAATTTCCTCCAATTGCACTCTTCGACATGCATACTGGTTTTTGGGCTGGCTCTGGGTTTAAAGGAACATACGGATATTTCACTGGGGCAAGAATGTAAAGAATGATACACCTTTCTTCAAAAGCAGCTGTTTCACCCCAAACGGTGTTCCGTTCAGCTGTACTTTTCCAAATTGTTTTGGTTACGTCCCCTGTTGAATTTAGCAGGGGTGGTTCAAATTAAACTCAGTCCAGGTGTTCCGTGTTTATGTTCTTGAGCACAGGGATATGATGAAACAGCAAACAACTGCAACAAGTGTCCATGGAGCCATTCAGAATAAATTGAGGAATTAAGGTAGAAGTAGATGAGAATTCTCCTCCTCATTGCTCTTATGATGGTTTAGATCTTGCTGCCTATTGAAATGAGCTATAGAAGGGCCTCTGTTAGTAGCCATAAGCTGTGCCAGGGAACTATTGCTTGCTAAAGTGGTGAGCTCATCTCTTGGGTGCTGACCAAAAAAAGCCTTCCCAGCAAATTGAGACCAACTGGTCTCCAGAATTTTCCGTGGACCTTAGAGGCCTTTCCCTTACATGCTCTGAGGATGCATGAATATTCCCACATGTCAACAGGCTCTCTCTTCCAGCTAGTTGGTGAATTGTTGTGGTACTGTAGATTTGTGAGCTCCTTTGTGGACCCCAGGGATTAGGGCCTGGTGAATCCAAGGGTTCCCATATGACTTGGGTTCCTTGGTTCACCCTTTCTCTGTGTGTGCCTTGGGTCACATATTCTCCTGCAAGTTCACTTTCCCTATCAAGGGAGCGGGCTTCTGGTCTTGGCAATCCACAGTCCAGTGATTTCGTATCGTAAGTTGACTTTACCACCGACTAGCCATCAAACTCCAAAGCCCCCCTGTACTGATTTGACTCTTCTTCTTCGAATGATACAGGTGCAGCTGGAGGGGCTGCGATGGATGGGTGAAGGGGGAGCAGGGATTGTTTGATTTTCTGTGTTTGAGACGCAAAGGCTGGCAAAAGATTGCCGGAATTTGTGGAATGTTGTACTTTATCGCTACTGGGTTTCTTGGGCAGCGGGTTAGTTCTTTTTAGAAGGCACTGCCTTTTTGTCTATTTCATCAACTATTTTTGCCCTTCTTGTTAAGCAGGAAGTTAGTAGTGGCTTGGATAGTGTTCCAGTTTCAGATGTCTATTTTTGTCCTCTTGCAATATCTGCCAGAGCACTTGCTGGAGAAGTCCTTTCCTCAAACTTCTCTTGTTGCATCGTTGGATTGATGGATAAGGAACAGGGTACCTGATCCAGGATGTTGGGTAATCGATAAAAGACTTCCCAGGGAATGTCCTGTTCAGCTGAGCCATGGGTAAATGGATTGGCATCCTCCACCATAGCAGCATTTAATAACTTGACCTGGGATGCTTTATTTGTTGTGGAGGCCTTGATTGAATCAACCAGATTCCCCAATATCTCAGGTAATGTGTTCAACTTGTTGATGATTGGTGAGCATGGGCAGGGTTTATCCTACATGAATAGATTTACCCCTGGTTCCAGGAGGTTAAGCTTAGAACCTATTTCTGCAAGATAAGTTGCCAGTGATTGGATCAGAGCTAGTTTGAACACCATTTTGCTTGACTGGCGGTAGGTACCTGGGTATAATTTCTTTAGTCACTTTTATTGCTACCATCTCTTGAATATGCAGTGTGACCTGCTCAATCAGAAATGGCATCATTAATTTTTATGCTGGTCCTCGTATCTATAAGGGGGTTTGCCCCATTTTTCGATTATTTGAGCCTCAATGTTGGAAAGAAAACAATTCATTAGGAATCCCAGTTCCTGGTCCGTGAAGCTCTCCCTTCTGGGTAGTATACTAGCAGCTTTTAGTTTTGAGGAAAATTCACTTGATTGAGGTGGCACAACCTTGGGGCTCGCTGGTTCCAGTGACGAGGGGATTGACAGACTTCTGCAAAGGTCAATATCACATTAGAGCTTGAGTTTTACTTGTAGTGACTGGGAAGTTACATATTTTAGGGGCAGGCCTCAGACTGCAAGTAGGCAGTGGTTCTCACTTTTGCACCTGCCCCCCTGCCAAAGGTTCTTCAGGCTCAGGAGAAAGGAAAGCAGACTCTGTAGAGACAAATCAATTGTCAAGTCAATGACTGACTCACATGATCTTAGGCTGGGGCATGATTTTGATCTGTGCTTGCTGGGGAGCCCTACACAGAGAGCTTATCTACCTAAGCTATTTCAGATAGCAGGAACATGGTAGGGAGTCTGTTAAAGGACAATCCTGAAATGATCTGTAGATGCCATTTCTGGAATATCTTTTTGTACCTTTGAAATGTATTTGGTCACCTTATAAAAGTATTGTTTAATTGAGCTCTTTGCTGAGTGGTGCATCAGGGATAGAGAAAGGGCAGAACCCTTGCACTGGTCCATCTTAATCTCTAATCTTAGGCTGGCGGAAATTACTTGGTCTATGGATGAGTGTTGTAACAGCCTGTTATCCAGTAGTTTACCCAATGCTTCACCCATAAGGGACTTTTTATGTGATGGCTACTTCTGCCTCACCAATTCTGGGAGGATTACACTTGTAGCCAGGACTCAGGAGTTGGAAATAATTCTGTTGTTCCTCGTTGATCCTCCGGGTCTGGCTTGGGTAATCTGGATGACCTCAGCTATGCCCCCTCACCTCCTGACTACAGTAGCTAAGGAGGGACACAAGTGAGTGGCTAGGTAACTATGTGGATAAGTGAGCAACTGGGTGCAGGCGGGGGAGGCTAAATGGCTCTACTGGTGCTTAGAGCCAACAGGGCTCCCACATAAACCTTCAAGCCACTAGGCTGCCACACCCTGGTTCCCAGATGTCTTAGATGTCTCTTGCCAAAGGGGTGTGCCAAACAGATGCACAATAGATGCCCTAGGGGTCTTAATTCAAATTCAGTATCTCCTCTTACACTGGCAAAAGAAACAGGAAAGTACGTATAGGGTGGTTTGACAGAGCTCCATGGTGCTACACCCAGGAACAAGGCTTGGGGTCAACAGTCAAAAGCCTCCAGCAGGCACAAACGGATGCACTAGAAAGAAATAGATAAAAATGTAAGGTTGCAGTGCCAAGCTTGAGGGCATGCAGGCCCGTCAACAAGGCACAAGCCGCACCAGCCTACTGCTGTCCACCTCCAAATCTACATCGAGGAAGCCGCAAACCTAATGTCTGCCTGCTCACTGGCCTTTTGCCCCTCAGGGTTAAGTGGGGGCAGAATTCTTCACTACTTTCCCTTAGATTTCCCTTAGCATATACTTGAGGAGACCTCTTATTTTCTTTCTTTCTCTTCTTCTTCCTGCCTCACTTGAGGCCAAGAACCAATAACCAAAGGCCGGCCTCAGGGGATAGAAGAGGGAGGTGGCAAAATGCTGGTGGAGCACAGTGTGGTGCAAGGTGTGCAAGACATATGGAAGGTGTGTGAAAGGCTCAGAGACTGCCTAAACCCGGTCAAACCGTGTAGTGGTGCATAGTGGGGTATTAGCGGTGACAGGAGGCAATACTCAGCCCTAGCTGGTACGGGAAGCTGCCTGCACCAAACTGGCACAGCTCAACCCGGTCTGGTCCAGTCTGCAGCTACTACAACGCAAAGCAGCTAAAAACGAGGGCACTGTGAGAGCGCTGCTGCTCAATCCAGGAGAGTGAGTGGGGGATGCCTGATGCTCTGATGCGGCTGAAAAAACAACCATATACCATCTGCTACCACAGCTTGCCACACCTTCCCCCCGCTGCCACACTCACCCTGTTTCCTGTTCCTATTTCCTGTTCCGTCCTCCACTAGACTCTGTGGATTAGTGGTCCTAGAGGAGGCTCTGTGACTGATTCAGTGACAGTGTCCACAAATCTGCAGAGTGACTGAAGGCGGCACAATGAAAGAAAATTATTTATTCTTAATTGACAAAGGATAATATATGTTTTTAAATGGAACAGGATGTCAATTTTTAAGACTTAATTGGAACTAAATTTCCAATGTAGTAATGTTGTAATGTTTGTTTCCTATTTGGTGCTTTCCAGTACAGTTTCTGGTCTTTTTTTTACACCTTTTACTATATTGTCTTTGTTCCTAATACCTGCAATAATCAGTTATAAAGCTATTAAATTATCATAAAGAGTGCCCATTAAATTGTCCTTCTTTCTATGCATTTGTTCAGCTAAAAGATAGCTCAGTGTTACTGGTAATTTCCTTTAAATATTTTTTAAATTTTTCATAATTTAGGTTGCCTTTTATCCATTTTTTAGCCAACTTATTTATGAAATATGTTAAATGTTTAGTTTTTTACACAGGGATTCCATAAAATTGTCTCTGGGTGTTAGAAATGTGGCCTCTAGTTGGCAGTCAGTTTACACCCTGCCCAAGTAGGGACCCTCACTCTACTCAGAGTAAGGGAGTCACACTCCTAAGATAACCCTTGCTCACCCCCTTCGTAGCTTGCCACTAGCAGACAGGTTTATCTCAGAGGCAATGTGTTATTTGTACACACACACACAGTGAAAGCACTATAAATGGACATCACACCAGTTTAGAAAAATAACCACTATTTACCTAAGTAAAACAAGACCAAAACAACACAAATCCAACATATACAAGCAAGATGTAAATGTTTAAAGATTAAATTCCAATGAAGCGCTTAGAAACACAATAGCTCCAACTGGTGCTATCATGGCGTCGCGAGGGAGTGCAGCGCCGGTCATGGAGTTGCACGGATCCCAGGTTCAGTATTTTACAAACAAGGCTGAGTGAAAGGTGTGGCATGGAGTCGGGTAGGTGAGACGTCACTGGAGCCGGTGCGGCATCAGTTCCCTACTGCTGCACAGGAAGTGAGGGATCAGTTTCTTACTGCTATGCTGGGGAAGTATGGCATTGGTTCCTTACTGAGGCAGCGGAGGTGATGCGCAGGCGGCTGTGAGGCATTGGTTTCTTTTGATCCGTCAGGGTCGATAAGTCCAGCGTGTCAAGATGTGATGAGGTGACTTTGCGGTGTCGCGATCAGGCCATGGGGACACAGGCACCATGGCGGAGTCGGGTGTTACAGACATCAGTGACAGGGCATTCAGGACTCATGGTGTTGCAGGACTTCAGAGGCGCTGCGGCTGTGTTGGGTATGTAGTGTCGGACATGGTTGTCACACTTCAGCGTGGACCATTGCTTCGGGTGCAGGCAGCAGCATGGAGCCGGTTCTGGAGTTGTTTGGAGTCTGTGTGCCAAAGGACCCAGAAACTGGAATGGGTACCTCTTGGCGAGTCAGAGTCCTCAGCAAGAGAGAGAACCCAGGGACTGGCAGGTGAAGTCTTTGATGTCCTTGAGACTTGTTAATAGGTTGTAAGCTCAGTCCAAGCCTTTGGAGAAACTTCACAGGTAGGATACACAGCAAAGTCCAGTCTTTGTCCTCCTCCTCAGAGCTCTTCAGCTTGTCTCCTTTGCAGAGGCTCCTCTTGATCCAGAATATTTCTAAACGTCTGGGGGTTTGGGCCCAATGCTCATTTCTGCTTTTGAAGTAGGCAAACCTCAAAGGAAAGCTGCTGTAGTGCATAAGTCCGTGCCTTTCCTGCCCTGGTTCCAGAGACACTCTAGGGAGTTGGAGACTGCATTGTGTAAGGACAGCACAGCCCTATTCACGGGCAAGTGTCAGCTACTCCCACCACTCAAGCCCAGGAAGACCCGTCAGGATATGCAAGGCACACCTCAACTCCCTTTGTGTGACTGTCTAGAGTAAATTCACAAATACCCCAACTGTCATTCTGATCTAGGAGTGTATTCCACAGACAGGCAGAGGTACAGAATGGTTAAGCAAGAAAATGTTCACCTTCTAAATGTGCCATTTTCAAACTCACAATTTAAAAACCACCTTCACTAAAAGATGTACTTTTAAATTGTGAGTTCGGAGTCCTCAAACGCCACATCTCTATCGGCTCACAATGAGGAATTACATTTAAGAGATATTTCAAGGCAATCACCATGTTAACCTATAGGAGAGATAAGACTTGCAATAGTGAAAAACAAATTTTGCAGTATTTCACTTTCAGAACATGTAAAACACACCAGTACATGAACTGCCTTTTAAATAAACTGCACCCTGATCATGGGGCTACCTTGGGCCTACCTTCAGGGAACCTTAAATGTACTAAAAGAGACGTTTTGGGCCTGGCAAATGGGTGCACTTGCCAGGTCGACATGGCAGTTTAAGGCTGCACACACTGACACTGCAATGGCAGGTCTGAGACATGTTTACAGGGCTACTCATGTGGGTGGCACAATCAGTGCTGCAGGCCCACTGGTAGCATTTGATTTAGAGGCCCTGGGCACACATGGTGCACTATACTAGGGACTTACTAGTAAATAAAATATGCCAATCATGGATAGCCAATCATAATCACAATTTACATAGGGAGCACTTGCACTTTAGCACTGATCAGCAGTGGTAAATTGCCCAGAGTACCCAAACCAGCAAAAACAAAATACAGCACACAGTCAAAAATACAGGAGGCAGAGGCAAAAATACATGGGGATAACCCTGCAAAAATGGCCATTTCCAATAATAGGCATGAACAGCTTTACCCACAATGTCTTTAATTATTATAATTTTTTTTAAATCTTTTTGTTAAGTCTTAAATAGACCCTTTTGCATTTCTCATTTAATTGGTGAGCAGTCTCTGACAAAATGCGTACTTGTGTAATTGCTATAGTGGAGAAGATATTTCATTCCATTTCTATTTACCCAGCTATGCTCAATACAAGAATAACACTGTGTTTGTGCTTCTTTATATTTACCCTTACTTGAGGGATTGATTTTTTGGGATGCTGTTTTGCTTTTTGATTTTTTCTGGAATGTTTGATGTTGAGGATTTATTTTTATTTTTTGTTTGATTTGATTAGACTCTGACATATGTGTTTATCAATATGACAAACAACTGTCCAACAAGTGTTTTGATTACTTTTCTGACATGCACTACTTTCTTACACATCCTTTTTGTATTTGTAATCTGTTTCTATGTTTTAATGGCATCCTTTTTTCTTTATTGCTGGTAGGTAATAAAAGTTGGTATTGTTGTAGTTGTAGATGATCCTAAAACTAATTAATTGAAACTTCTTTTAATACTACATTACTTTGTCAAATGAGAATTATTGTCTAGCGTTAAGTTTATGTTTTAATAATACGAGCATTTTACTGTGACTGATTGTGTGCTCTAGAGTGAAGTAGAACAAATATTCGGTATGCAAGTGTGTAATTTCTGTGCATTGTACAATGGTATTTGTAATGAAGATTGAGTAATCCATCAGTGTGTCTTTGTAGTACATGCCTTAGGCGACTTAGAAATATTTTGAAATGCTGTAGTGCATTGTCTAGGGTGCATTGCGGATGTTATGTGGTTTCTATTAGCTCTTTTGTGTAAGCATAAGTGTGCATGCATTATGTGTTTACATGTACTGACCTGTTGTGTATAGAAGTCTTTTATTGTTAGTGCATAATATTATGCATGTGTGTGTGCTAGAGAGTGTGTTACTTGCTGCGAGTATTGAAAGTGAATAGCTTGGATCTGTAATACTTGTTTATTCAAAAGTATAAATAGAAGGCTGCATAAATGGCAGTAAGCATGTTACATTTCATAGTTTTGTGAGTTTGGGAGTGATTCTATATTATGAAATGAAGTTTGCTGGGGATTGTGTTTTGGAATATGTAATTGTTAGTCTGTAATATTATTTCTGTGTGTATTGAGTACTGTGCAATCTATGAAATATACTTATAATGGTATGTGTAGGGTCATTAATTTTTGTGTTTATCAGCCATCATGGAGTGTGTGTGTTTGTCATGAATCTATGTAAGGCTGTGTGTAGGTATAGAGTCAGGATTATGTGTGCATGTGTATAGAGTGTATGTCTTTTTAGAGTGTGTAGAGTTGGAGTATAGAATCAGAAGTGAGACATCTATGCTGTATGGAATGTGTGTAGTAGATATGGTAAAGTTAGTACATCTGTCATGCATGTCAGACATGTATATCAGTCTGAGTGTAGTTTACATCAGCAGTGAGTGTGTTTAATGTGTGTCTGTGAGGTATTAATTAGGAGGTCTCTCAAGAGTGTGTACACAAATCTATATCCTGCGAAGATGTGATGGTGTTAGGAGAGTCTCTGTTTCAATAATGTGTAGAGTCAGGTGGATGGAGCCAGGAGTGCATATTATCGCTATGTTAATCGGGAGTCTATATTACATGGAGTTTTTATGCATTAGGCATTCAAATCACCGGAATGTGTGTATTGGCTGCTTGTATCATCTCAGTACACACAAAATCAGAAGAGTGTTATTTTTATGATTGTCTTTGTCAGAAGTATGTGCTGCTTAAAAAGGTGTAAAGTCAAATCTGTGTGTTTCTTAGGAATGTGTAGAGGTAGGAGTATGTAATCAGGAGTCTGTGTTCGTGTGTACAGTGTGAAGTATATAGGCTGGAGTTTATATTATGAGACCATCAAGCTGGGTTTTGTATGCACTGACTGTGCATAATAAATATGTGCATGTGTGTGTGTGTGTGTGTGTGTGTCGCTTGAACTATGTGTATTGGGTGGCATGCACTGTGTCTAGCAGTATAGGGTGCCATGCATCTATATCAGTACGAGTGTGTATGAACTTAGGGCTATTTGTTTTTTTGAATGGCTATGAGCAAACAGGAGTGTTTAGACTCAGAAATATGAAGACGGGAGTGTGACATCAGCATCTTGTGGGCAAGGTGTATGTATCTGTGAAGTGTGTGCATCAAGCTTTGTGGAAGTGTGGTTTGTGCATATGGGCCATCATGAAGTGCTTGTATCCATTATGTGCGTTAGGCATGTCTGTAAGACTGAAGGTATACAGAGTCAGGAGTGTGTGTGCATTTTTTAAATATGTGTGTGTGTGCAATCAGGTGTGTGCAGATTCAGGAGCATGCCATCATGTGTGAGAAATCTGTATCATGTCAACTGTGTGTGTTGGATGTATGTATCACATGGAGTATGTGTCAGGTGTCTATATTAGTCTGACTGTGTATAGATTCAAGAATGTGTTTTATGAGTAAGTGTGTCAGAAGTCAGAGTGTGTATCTCTAAAGGATGTGTACACAAGTCTATATCCAAAGAGTGTGTGTCCCAGATAAG
This sequence comes from Pleurodeles waltl, assembly GCF_031143425.1. Lineage (NCBI taxonomy): Eukaryota > Metazoa > Chordata > Amphibia > Caudata > Salamandridae > Pleurodeles > Pleurodeles waltl. The sequence goes on along the minus strand of NC_090446.1, from coordinate 722,318,835 downwards.
TGTGTCTGGCATGTCTGGTGTTATTTGTATGATATAAGGAGTATGTGTACTAGGTGTGTATAGAAAGTATATTTGCTATTGGTCTTGCTTATGGCTTGTGTTGTGTACGCATACTCAATTTAAGTTTGTAAGCTTTGGAAATGTAAACATTTCAGAACTGTACACAATTGTTTGACACTTTAACAGCAGTTGTTTGTAAATGTATACCAATATATTCATTACTTGACGTGTGAGCTAGATGACTATTTTTGCTGTGTAGCTCCAAAACGGCTACACAGATTTTCACCAAAGCGTGCAAAGACATTAAATCACAGAAAGATTGCTGTATAATAAAAAAATGGTAATGGTTTTACAGTGGTTGTGCAGAACACGGTTCCACTGGGAAATCCATTTTTTACTAGCAATTGAAAAACAAAGTTCAATCTGTCCCCTCTTATAACTTTTCAACTGATCAAACAACAATCAGCACAAAATTTGAGATGCTCTTACAAGCCCTCTCACCAGAATTATTTTTCCAAGGTTAGCGGACATTTGTGAAAGGAACACAAAGCTACTGAAGGTTGTATGGAATGAGGTGTCCATTTTACCTACAGAAGTACAATGTTAGGGTGATCCCACTCTGCCAAATTTGTGGTTTACCATTTAGACTCTGAGGAAGCACCAAGTTTACATTGTCTGAGCCTCCACTAGTTATGCCGATATAAACATCTAACCTTGCACATTGCCCACCAACAGCTCAAAAGGTCGTGATGATGGTTACTGTAGGAAAATGCCTATTTTTGCATGATCTGATTTTTTTTCTGAAGTTATATTGCTGTTCAATTTGACTCTGTGTACTAGGACTCTGCTACTCCAGCACCACTGCATGCTCTCTGATCTTTAAAAACATGTCAAAATTGGCTATACTCATAATTGGCATATTTAACATCCCTTTAAGTCCCTAGTCAAAGTGTACCCATGGCCTGTAATTTAAATATTACTAGTGGACTGCAGCACACATTGTGCCACCACTAGAATGACAGTGCAAAACATGGCTGTAAGCCTACCACTGCAGCATATTTGTGCAGTTTAAAAACTGCATATTCAACCTGCCAAAATAACTTGTTTAGAGTTGGCAGGCTTAAAGCTTCCTTTTAAATATTATTAAGACACCACTAAGTAGGTCTTAATCGCAATAAAGCAGGGTACATGATATTTGAAATTTGTAGGAGATGTAAAGGATTAATGTAAAATATGTCCTTACAGTGACAATGTCCCATAAATCATTTTCACTGTATCAGGGTAAACTGCTCAATAGGAAAACATAGGGATATATTATTGTGATCTCTGCTTAGGAAACAGGTATAAAGTTAATTATTGGACTTTTAAACTATTTATCACAAACAATCCATTGGTAAAGCTGATTTGTACTAAATATTTTTTAAAAAGGTACTCAACAAAGTCACCTTTTGCCTCTATAAAGCCTCTAGAAATCTATTTGCAGAAGCTTCCAGTTGTCACCCTGGAGCTGAATATCTCCTTTGATGAGGTGTGAGCTTGGCCCCAGAACTGAGGCAAAGGTCTTGGTTGTGGAGAGGTGTTCTGTTCTTCTGACCGAATGACCATCTGGGCAGTGCATAGAAATGTAATTGATTTCAAAGAGGTCTACCCCATCACAGGCCGATGTAGCTATTGCTTGGGCTTGTCCATTTTGTTTCCCACTAGTCAGCTAGGCACCAACCCCAGGGGGAGAGGATCTGCCCCCAGAAACAGTTGTGATTAACCATGGAGGAGGGCTTGCTCATTTTCATGTACACACCACTTAAATGGGCAAGGAGAGCTGTGCAAGGCAATAAACGCTCTGCCATGTTGGATTTGGGTAGATAAGGGCATTGTGGAATTGCCAGCAATAGGGTACAGAGGAACTGTTACAAATGTATGTAGGGTTACCCCAGGAAAAGTTTTTACCCGTTAGTTAGAAAGAGACCAGGAGTCCCCCCTCCCACATGCTAGCACCAAGCATAAATGTGGAACCCCTGGGTAATGTCTTCAGATTACTTCTTGACCTGTGGAAGATAGATGAAAGACTGCGCCTGCTGTTGAGACCTGTCAGGAGAGCTGAAAGGCTGGACCTGGTCCCTCTTGTACTCAAAACAAACACGTTGACTCCAATGGTCAGTTGGCTGACCTCCAGTTAAGCTACAGGGATACAACAACAAGAAGCTACTTTTCCTCAAGAGTCAAGTTGACCGAATCCAACATGACCTGCCATGGACCCTGCTGATGGCTTTTACTGGAACAAGTTGTGACCCCCAAATGCTCAAGGTCCTGGGACACTTAATGGTGTCAGTGTGTACTTCTTGTAGCAGCCTAAAAAACCTGGGACTTAGGAACCTTTTGGCTCTGTAGGCACCCGGAAGAAGTGGACAACCTGCCAAACTAATCTGATGAAGGTTCATTGCTGCTGGACCAAAGATTCAGGTCACTCCAGCTCAGAGACTTCTGCAGCAGCAAACCAATTTTAGTGGAACATTGTAGACAGGCTGTCGGGACTTATGTGACAGTATAGATTTCAGCCTTGCTTGCTGGAGGAATCCAAGCTCCAAAAAAGTGACAACGTTCTAAGTTAGAGATCTTCACTGGTTGAAATGGACAAATTCATCCAGCCAATGAAGGACCTTCCTTGAGTATGAATTTTTAATTTCTCCTCCTCTGAGCTTTCCCACCAAAAGACAATGACTTCACTTAAACCTTGTGTTAGAAACTAGGTCTCTAGTTGGCAGAGGTATGCACCCTGTCCAAGTCGGGACCACAATCCTAGTCAAGGTAATTCAGATAAACAACCTAAATTAACTTGTGAGCAACCTCTGTTAGCTTAGTTCAGAGCAAGCAGGCTTAACTTAAGAGGCAATGTGTAAAGTATATTCAATCAGTAGAAGCTGAGATATGAATTTGTAAAGACTAAACTAAAAATAGTGCTTCGATGTCACTGGTTGATGAAAGGTTACTTGAAATTATGAAGGATTGGTACAAATCCAAAGTTCAGGCTAACCTCAATGGCTCCAAACTATCAGAAAGGGGTAATCAGCCCTCTGTGTGGGGCTCTGGCCACTACCCTTAGAAGAGTAAGTGTGACCTCCTCCCATCCTCCATTGCCCAGGAAGACCCATCAGTAGGCAGATGAATGCAGATGCAGCTCAGTGTCCTGTGTTGTGGCTCTCTGGAGGGAATGCACAAATGCAGCTATCACCCAGACCAGTCCAGGCATATACTGCAGACAGTCTGTCAGGCACAGAGCATTGAGAGCAAAGGAATGCCCACTTTCTAAAAATGGCATTTCAAAAATAGTAATAATAAATCTGACTTCACCCTTAAAGAGGATTTATAGTTATTATTCCAATGATAAGAAACACAAGATTCAGCTACTCCTTGCTGATCAGGAATTTTGACTGAAAACATATTAAGGACTTCTCAATGCTCGCCTATGAGAAGAGTAGGCCTCTCAATAGTAAAAAATTACTTTGGGAGTTTTTAAGTACCTAGACAAATAAAACTTAAAAGTACATGTCCTGTCTTTTACTTACACAGCTTCCTGGCCTATGAACTACCTGTGGCCTCCCTTAGAGGCTACTTATATGTAATAGAAGGGGAGTTTAAGGCATGGCAAGAGGTTTTAAATGTCAAGTCGAAATGGCAGTGAATCTGCACACACAGGCTCTACAGTGGCTGGCCTGTGAGATGTTTTCAGGTCTACTTAGGTGTTTGGCACAATCAGTGCAGCATGTCCACTAATAGCAATTAATTTACAGGCCCTGGGTATATGGTATACTACTTTACAAGGGACTTACAAGTAAATTACATAGGCCAATTGTGTATACACCAATGTTACCACATTTAGGGAAGAACCACATGCACTTTAGCACTGGTAAAGAGCTCAGAGTCCCAAGGCCAATAAAAAGATACTGCGAAAAAAACAGGCGGTGAAAGACAAACAGTCTGGGTTAAGGCCACCATAAGGGCTAGGCCTAACACCTCGCCTGTCATCAATCCAGCCTCATGAAGCCATTCTCGACTACAGCCTGCTGTATTGCCCTACAGAGAATGTTTCACTTCTATTTCAAAGGCTAAGTCAGAAAGTAAAACTTCCAACTGGGACGAACCTGGTTACTGTATCTGACCGCACACCTAGGACCCCGGTCAAGCACAGCTAGATGACCTCTGTTGCTGCTTAATGCTTGTTGTCACTATTTTTTATTTAAATCTCTAAAAAATTATATCTCGAGTTGGCCTTATTGTAGTTATGTCATTTTGGTGTTGTTTTTTCATTACATTTGTCTCTATTTTTGTGAGTTGGATTTTTTTTTAAATTTTTCAACTTTTTTGGTCATAAATGCTGTACACACCTTTTTTAGGAATTCCTTTCTGCTCTGCGGCACATTTACCAGGAGTTGAGTTCAGGTTTAAATTACTGTAACCTTTACTGGATCTAAAAATAATAATCATTTTATTTCTTGTGGTAGACTACCATCTGCTCCAACTAGTAATCCACTTAAGCACAGTCATCCAGCCCTAAATGAGTGTATGGTGAGTGCAACTGATTTTCCCTGCCTGCGTCTATTATGTGATTTTTGGCAGGCATGAACAGGCTAAATGTTGTATGGCCTCAGATGTAGGGAGAAAATTCATGCTCACAGGGGCTCTCTGTTTTTTATTTGAATAAAACATACTACTGGTTGGGCAGTTTAGTATCTCTAAACAAAAACAAAAAAGTTTGCCGAGTAGATGCTTCAAGTATTCTGTAAAGGAAGCAGGTATGGTATTGGCTCCATTCACAGTATAGAGATCCAGGCAGGAAGGCATATCTGAAAAGGATAGACTGTTGCCCACCAAGATGGCAATTGCCATTGTCCTTGCCCTTCTGGATTGCCAGAAGACAGTCTGCCAAGGTCTAAATGACCCCGTTTCTATTGGCTAACGTGTTACTTGGACCTTATGCAATGTGAAAATGTGCCATCCTGAAGTTTGTGAATAAAAAACGTAACCTTGCAATAGTGAGGCCACAATGCCAGATATGTGAGTGTGCATACATGAATTTAAAAGGAACAAAATCACATTTTGTGATTCAATTATTTGGGTTTGAACTATACGTGATGCAATTTGTGTTCCTCTGTATCACATAAATGTGCAACCACATGTGTGAACCAAGCCTGTTTGAGTGGGATGTTAGATAGGACAAACATATTTTGCTTCTGAATTATTTGAAGATTATCCCAAAGCTGGTCAGTGCCAGCTTATCTTTTGAACCAGGAAATATAGGTTAAGATTGCTTGAGAGTCATGTTTATATTTAAGAATATGCAATAACTCAAAAAATGTATGTTATTGGTAGGTTATTTACTCTACAATGTAGTTTTTTATACTGTGGATATTATCATTTTGCATTTTCGTTGGAAGAGATGCCCTTTTATGACAAGGAAAATAATAAAGAAAATATGTATACATTAAAATAGAAAATATTATTAAACACCAAAGTATTGTGTTAACCCCATAGGCGTCGGGGACGTAACAGTTACGTCCTCGGCTTCATGCTCGGGTGCCGAGAACGTAACCATTACGTCTTGCACGAGGCCCATGGGGGGGACCCTAAAACAAGAGTTGCTCCTACGGGGACAATATTTTATTAGGCCTTTCCTGCACCCCTGTGGGCAGATCGGCCAATTTTAATTAGACCGACCTGCCCCCGCGGGGCGGAAGCCTCTAGACACAGGGATCATTTTGTTTTGTTATTTTTTACATGTGGGGATTGACCCCTTAGGCAAGAGTCGCTACCCCGGGGGGGGGCAAATTGTTTTTAGGCCATTTCTGCCCCCTTTGGGGGCATAGCAGCCTATTTTTATTAGGCCAATCTGCCCCAAGGGGGGCAGAAGTCACTAGACACCACCAATTTTTTTCAGATCAATTTCATGCAAGGGGTGCGACCCCTTAGGCAAGGGTCGCTTACCGTGGGGGGGGGGGATTTTTTTTAGGCCATTTCTGTCCCCAAGGGGCAGATCGGCCTATTTTTAAACAGAATTCTATTTTAAAATACAGAGGAAAGGAGGACGGAAACGCCGACCTGCTTAAAAGATTGAAGAGTAAAAGTTTAAGTGCTGTCATTCGGTCCCTCTCTGAAAGCAAAGCAAGTGAAGTAAAGGACTCTTCCAAAATAAGAATGAGGCCCTGAGGAAATTTGGTGAGATTAGAATGAGCTAGCTAGTGGTGTGATTCTATAATGATGATCTGAGAATGCTCTTTAATGAATGTGTGCTATGATGAAAGAATTGTAATGGGAGGATATCATACTGTCCTGAAGAAGGTGGTGGAAGAAGTGTGAAGAGACCACCGAAACGCGTCAAAGCTTGTTGAATTGCTGGACCAATTGGAACTGCCTACAATAGATTTGGAAATTGAAAATACAAATCAAGGGGACAGTATATACCAAAATATGGACAGCATAAAACAATAGGCTAGGGAATTTGTCTTGTTTCTTTTCTTCCATTTTTTATGTTGTTTATTGACTGGTTTTAGTATTATTTTTAGTACTTATTTTTTTACAATGTATTTTATCCATGTATTTTAGATGGGATTAATTATTAATAAAAAATTTTTTTTTATATTTCCTTATTAAGACTGATCATTGGTGGACGTGCTTGACAGTGGAGTGTGTTGAGTGGTGGATAGGTTTGTGTTCCCTCCAGGGGTTGTTTATTCTCTTTTTCACTGTGTCACGGTGCCCTGTCTCCTGGGGGTGATAGGTTGTGGGGCCCTCTCTCCCTTTTTTCTATTTTTAATTAGGTTGAAACACTAGGCACCAGGGATTTTTTTTCTTTTTTTTTTTTTAGAGATGGGGAGTAACCCCTTAGGCAAGGGTTGCTCCCCGGGGGGCCACATTTATTTTAGGCCATTTCTGCCCCCTGTGGGGGCAGATTGGCCTATTTCTATTAGGCTGATCTGCCCCCAGGGGGTTAGAAACCACTTGGGCACCAGGGTTTGGTGTGTGTGTTTTGTTTGTGGGGGCAGCCCCTTGGGCAAGGGTCGCTCCCCATGGGGGCACATTACTGTTGGCTATTTCTAGCAGATTAGTCTATTTTTTAAGGCCCATCTGCCCCCAAGGGGGGCAGAAAGCCCAGCAGAGACCAGGGAAGAATGTTTTTCAAAAAAAGAGGGTGGGGTTATGGCCATACCCCCACCCCAAATAACATGTGGTACCAGTCTTTGAGCTCTCCCCCCACACACTAAAAGATCTTATCCCAGTGGCAAGCAGGAGGACATTTGAATATTTTGGGTTTTGGTTTTACATTTGGGCCATGAAAGCCTGGCTAACTCTCAAAATTGTCCCACTTGGAATGGTCAGGGCTGTACTTTTTGGACTTTAGGGCGCTGCCATGTAACAAAATCTATGAGACCTAGACACATCTGAAAACTAAACATCTGGGAAAGTCCAGGGTGGTGTGGTTCCCATGCACCCCGCACCATTTTCCCACCCACAATGCCCTGCAAACCTTCAACTTTGCTTGAAATCACACATTTTCCACACATTTTTGTGATGGAGCCTTCCAGAATCTGCAGGAATCCACAAAATTCCTGCCACCCAGCATTGTCGCATCTATACCGATAAAAATTCTGCCCCACTTGTCAGCCCAAAAACGTTTTTTTTTCAAACTGCCCTTTTGGACCCACTTTGTTTCCCCCTCTATTTCAACATGTTTTTGGCCCTTCCTGTCACAGGCACTTGGGCCACCTACACAAGTGAGCTATCATTGTTATTTGGAGACTGAGGGGAACGTCGAGTGGTAGGAAATTTTTGCCAGTGTGGTGATCCCACACAGAAATGTGGGGAAAATGTGAATTTTGTTTGTTGCTAATTTTGAGGTTTGCTGAGGATTCTGGGTAAGAAAACACTAGGGGATCCACGCAAGCCATGCTGGACTCCCTCGGTGTCTAGTTTTCAGAAATGTCTGGGTTTGGTAGGTTTCCCTAGAAGGCTGCTGAGCCCAAGACCAAAAACGCAGGGGCCCCCGCGAAAACAGGTACTTTTGCCTTTGATTATTTTGACGTGTCCACGTAGTCTTTTGGGGGCATTTCCTGTCGCGGGCACTAGGCCTTACCACACAAGTGAGGTACCATTTTTATTAGGAGACCGGGGTGAATGCTGGGCGGAAGGAAGTTTGTGGCTCCCCTCAGATTCCAGAACTTTGCAGCTCCGAAATTTGAGGAAAAAGTGTTTTTTTGCCAAATTTTGAGGTTTGCTAAGGATTCTGGGTATCAGAACCTGGTGAGAGTGCCACAAGTTACCCCATCCCGGGTCCCCTAGGTGTCTAGTTTTCAGAAATGTCCAGGTTGGCTAGGTTTTCCTAGGTGCCGGATGAACTAGAGGCCAAAATCCACAGCTAGGCACTTTGCAAAAAGAAGGTCAGTTTTCTTTAGGAAAATGTGATGTGTCCATGTTGTGTTTTGGGGCATTTCCCGTCGCGGGCACTAGGCCTACCCACACAAATGAGGTAACATTTTTATTGGGAGACTTCGGGAAATGCTGGGTGGAAAGAAATTTGTGGTTCCTCTCAGATTCCAGAACTTTCTATCACCGAAATGTGAGGAAAAAGGGTTTTTTGCCAAATGTTGAGGTTTGCAAAGGATCCTGGGTAACAGAATCTGAGGGAAGCCCCACAAGTCACCCAATCTTGAATAACCCTAGGTGTCTAGTTTTCAAAAATGCATTGGTTTAGTAGGTTTCCCTAGGTGCTGGATAAGCTAGAGGCCAAAATCCACAGCTAGGCACTTTGCAAAAAAGAGGTCAGTTTTCTTTGGAAAAATGTGATGTGTCCATGTTGTGTTTTGAGGCATTTCCTGTCACGGGCACTAGGCCTACCGACACAAGTGAGGTACTATTTTTATCAGGAGACTTGGAGGAATGCTGATTGGAAGGAAATTTGTGGCTCCTCTCAGATTCCAGAATTTTGTGTCTCCAAAATATGAGGAAAAAGTGTTTTTTGTCCCCAGATTTTGAGGTTTGCAAAAAATGTTTGGTAACAGAACCTGGTGAGAGCCCCACAAGTCACTCCCATCCTGGATTCCCCTACGTGTCTAGTTTAAAAAAATGTACAGGTATGGTAGGTTTCCCTAGGTGCCGGCTGAGCTGGAGGCCAAAATCCACAGATAGGCACTTTCCTAAAAACACATCAGATTTCAATGTAAAAATGTGATGTGTCCTTGTTGTGTTTCCTGTCGCTGGCATTAGGCTTATCCACACAAGTGAGGCACCATTTGTATCAGGAGACTTGGAGGAAGGCAAAATACAAGAACAGGTGTAATTGCCCCTTGTCTTTCTCAACATTTTTTTCCTTTGAAATGGAAGGCAGTGTGTAAAAAAGATGTCTATTTGAGAAATGCCCAGTAATTCACAAGCTAGTATGGGGACCACGGCATTCAGAGATGGGCAAATAACCACTGCTTCTCAACACCTTATCTTGTGCCCATTTTGGAAATACAAAGGTTTCCTTGAAACCTATTTTTTACTCTATATTTCACCAAATGAATTGCTGTATAACTGGTATACAATGAAAACCCATTGCAAGGTGCAGATCCTTTATTGGCTTTGCGTACCTAGGGTTCTTGCTGAACCTACAAGCCCTATATATCAACAAAACTAGAAGAGTCCAGCAAGTGTAATGGTATATTGCTTTCAAAAATCTGCCATAGCTGGAAAAAGTATAGAAGAAAATGTGGACAGAAATTGCTCCTTTTGTACCTAAATTTCAATATTTTTGTATTTTAGCTGCTACTCTGAGAAAAACCTTGCAGGATCTACACAAATGACCCTGTGCTTAATACAGAATTGTGTCTACTTTTCAGAAATGTTTAGTTGTCTGGGATTTAGCATTGGGTTCACACCCATTTCTGTCACTAAATAGAAGGAGGCATAAAGTACAGAAAATAGTAAAAAATGGGTATGTCCCAGTAAAATGCCAAATTTGTGTGGAAAAATGTGGTTTTCTGATTCATGTCTGCTGTTCTTGAATGCTGGGAAGGTGGTGATTTTAGCACTACAAACAATTTGTTGGTGCCACTTTCAGGGCAAAACCACAAGCTTTATTCTGCAGCCCTTTTTTCCCATGTACAAAAAAAAGAAAATTGTGCTGTATTTTGGCTTATTTCTTGGTCTTCTCCAGGGGAACCAACAAACTCTGGATACCTCTAGAATCCCTGGGATGTTGGAAAAAAAGGACACAAATTTGACAAGGGTAGCTTATGTGGACAAAAAGTTATGAGGGCCTATGTGCAAACAGCCCCAAATAGCCAAAAAAAGGCCTGGCATCTGAGGAGTTAAAGGCCTGGCAGCGAAGGGGTTAATATCTATGATCTGAACAGTTAAAATATTTTTGTCAAAGTGTTTTTTCTTGAACATTAATTTAATAAAAACAAAAAGGAATGTCTACATAGATAATAATGGAAAGAAAAGTTTCTTTAGACCATCTGAATGAAAATATAGCCAACTCTGTTATGCCCGAAGAAACAGATTATATAGTTTATGGGAACGGATAATTAATAATGATTGTGGTAAAAAACTGGCCATTAAAATGTACCAAACATATATTTATGTGTAATAAAAGAAATTCATTTTTAATTGATTACAGGCATTAATGTCACAACAAGGTGTGACAACGAAAACACATGGTAATATTACTCAAGGTCAGCTTCAAAATATAAGACTTTGTGGCATCAAGTTCGGGATGCGTTTTCCTCATTTAAGAAGTAATATAAAATAAGCACGTTCTGGATGTGTAGTACAGCAAATACACCCATTATTATTGCAAGATAGCAAGAACCAAAATGTCAGCCTGGAAGCAGCGGTTTAAGGATAGATTTCAGATCGTAGCTTATCCGGACTTAAGGCACAAGCACCTTGGTGCTGGTGGGTTCCGTGGATGGTGTTATACAAATAAAAACATATGACTTTGAAAATTAGCAAGATACATACTTGAATAGAATCTGCAAACAACACCCAGTTAGTAGGTATAATTACAAAAACATAAAGTACCCAAACCTTATTAAAAATAAGGCTGCCCATTATGTGACTTAGGCTCACCATGGAGGCTGTCCTCTGTAACATGCAATGTCATGGTTTATCTAGGTGAGAGTAATTTTCACAATTACCTATATTGATTTATCAGTGAGCACCTGTCCATATGAGGTCCTTAACTTGAAGTGGAATACTCCTTGTTACTGAAAGCCATGCATCTACAATGTTCTGCTGTGGATCTTCCCTTTGAACATCACTTGAAAATCCGATCCTGTTTATCAACTAATCTAGAGTAGAGATGACATGGACGAGCCATTTACAAATCGTCCATCCCTGTTCCCCATCCTCATATCTTAAACCTTACAGCCTGGTACCCTAACACTCGCTCTCCACAATGACTTTTACTTACAAAGAAACACCTTAATTCCTGTCACCCTCCCCTCCAGCTTCAGTACCTACCTCGACCAAATGGCAAATTATCACACTGGGCCTGATTACAACTTTGTCTAGGGGGGGGTTATCCGTCCCAAATGTGACTGATATACCACCCGCCGTATTACGAGTCCATTATATCCTATGGAACTCGTAATACGGCGGGTGGTATATCCGTCACATTTGGGACGGATTACCACTCTCCGCCAAAGGTGTAATCAGGCCCACTGTCCTGCCAACTTCCTTTTCCTATCCTCTGCTTCCTTTCAACAGTGATTACCATTTCACTGGCATAACATATCGTTTAATACTATAATAAAAAGTGAAGTGATAAGCCACTGGTTTTTCTGCTCTTTTGTCAGAGTAGTGGATAACTTATTTTTCAAATCAACACTGTAGAGAGAGGCATGCTGTAGAAACCACATACAATGACCGATTGTCAAAATAGTAGCCCTGTTCTTAAGATGTAGTTGTAAATTAATTTTCATACAGGTCCCCCTAAAATAACTGTGCCATCCAGGAGGGGAACTATGAGATCATTTCACGAAAACAATTCATAAATCAACACCCACATATGTGATCCTATACCCATTTATGTATGTAATAGTTTTGGCAATTCATAAAACAACACAGGGATGTGTCTGGAAAGACAAGTCACAGTTTTTCAGGTGTACGTCTGAGAAAGTCATGTATATTTTTCACACTGGCATTTACAAATGCAAAACTGTGTGTGCAATACAGTGCCCCATTGAAGAAAGACCATGCCAAGTACAATTGCACATTTTACCCTTTCCTTTCTATTCTACATCAAGACATTTCTTCCATGATTGTGAGGTTCTTGACCAATGCTATGTGTCTTATGCATGTGAGCTATGGACCCCCTGCACGCCTGCCCCCTGTGCTTTATTTCTGTGTGTTATGGGGCTGGCCAATTGATTGATGTACATGTCTCATCAGACTCATGTTTTCTGAAAAATAATACATAATTTTGCTTAAGGAAATGGGATTTAGGTAAGCCCACTTCAGTTATTCATCAGATAATTTCATTTACATTATTACAGCCCTTCAGAACTGCATACTCACAGTGGGGAAGAGGGGCAGCCCTATTCAGAAACTGGCTTTTTTGTCGATGTTTCCTAGTAGGCAACTGTTAGAAATGAGGTCTTTGGTTGACAGTCAGATTACCCCCTGTTCAAGCAAGGACCCTCACTCTAGACAGGGTAAAAGAGAATCACCATTAGCTAACCCCTGCTTACCCCCTTGGTAGCTTGGCAGAGCAGTAGGCTTAACTTCAGAGTGCTAGGTGTACAGTATTTTTACCAACACACACAGTAACTTAATGAAAACACTACAAAATGACACAACACCAGTTTAGAAAAATAGGAAGTATTTATCTAAACAAAACAAGACCAGAACGACAACAATCTGACATACACAAGTCAAGTTATGAATTTTTAAAGATTAAACTCAAAAATAGCTCTTAGAAACCCCAAATGCTTCGATGAGGTGTTAACATGGCGTCATTCCCAACAAACCGACACCAGTGGCGCCGGACACAGAGTCGCGTAGACCCCCAAGTACAGTACCTTTGGGGAGGAGTGAAAACAAATCAATGTGCGAAGTCGGGGATCACGGCATCTGTGCGAAACGTTGAATCTGTGCACTTCGAGCGGCGTCGGTCACGACATGGTGCCGCGACTTCCACGGAGTCACGGACTTCAGTGGGGCTGCAGCGATGTCGGGCCTGCGAAGGTCATCGCTTTCCAGCAAAGATCACGGAGTCGGTTGCAGGCGGCGTCACTGGATTCAGCAGCGGCGTCGGTCTGAAGTCGATTTCCTTGGATTTCCACCAGCTTTCCTTTCAAGGGCCCAGGGACTGGATAGGGCACCACTTGTCAGAGCAGGCGTCTCTCCAGAGACTCCAGGTGCTGGCAGAGTGAAGTCTTTGCTGTCCCTGACACTTCAAACAAAAGGAGGCAAGCTCTAAATCAAGCCCTTGGAGATTTCTTCACAAGATGGAAGGCACACAAAGTCCAGTCTTTGCCCTCTTACTCTGGCAGAAGCAGCAACTGCAGGATAGCTCCACAAAGCACAGTCAAAGGCAGGGCAGCACTTCTCCTCAGCTCTTAAGCTCTTCTCCAGGTAGAGGCTCTACTTAATGTCCAGAAGTGATCTAAAGTCTGTGGTTTTGGGTGCCCTTCTTATACCCAATTTCTCCTTTGAAGTAGGCCTACTTCAAAGTAAAGTCTCTTTTGAGTGTGAAATCCTGCCTTGCCCAGGCCAGGCCCCAGACACTCACCAGGGGGTTGGAGACTGCATTGTGTGAGGAAAGGCATGGCCCTTTCAGGTGTGAGTGACCACTCCTGCCCTCCCTCCTAGCACAGATGGCTCACCAGGATATGCAGGCTACACCCCAGCTCCCTTTGTGTCACTGTCTAGTGTGAGGTGCAACCAGCCCAACTGTCAAACTGACCCAGACAGGGAATCCACAAACAGGCAGAGTCACAGAAATGGTATAAGCAAGAAAATGCCCACTTTCTAAAAGTGGCATTTTCAAACACACAATCTTAAAATCAACTTTACTAAAGATGTATTTTTAAATTGTGAGCTCAGAGACCCCAAACTCCACATGTCCATCCGCTCCCAAATGGAATATAGACTTTATTCAGATTTAAAGGTAGCCCCCATGTTAACCCATGAGAGGGACAGGCCTTGCAACAGTGAAAAACGAATTTAGCAATATTTCACTGTCAGGACATATAAACCACATTACTATATGTCCTACCTTAACCATACACTGCACCCTGCCCTTGGAGCTACCTAGGTCCTACCTTAGGGATGTCTGACATGTAAGAAAAGGGAAGGTTTAGGACTGGCAAGTTGAATTTACAGTTAAAACTGCACACACAGACACTGCAGTGGCAGGTCTGAGACATGATTACAGAGCTACTTATGTGGGTGGCACAACCATCGCTGCAGGCCCACTAGTAGCATTTGATTTACAGGCCCTGGTACCTCTAGTGCACTATACTAGGGATTTACTAGTAAATCAAATATGCCAATCATGGATAAACCAATTACATACAATTTACACAGAGAGCATATGCACTTTAGCACTGGTTAGCAGTGGTAAAGTGCTCAGAGTTCAAATGCCAACAGCAACAGGTCAGAAACAAATGGGAGGCAGGAGGCAAAAAGATTGGGGATGACCCTGCATAAGCAAAAAAGTACAACAGCAACCACTGGTCTTTAGGATGTCAGTTTTGAGCAGCAGTATTTTACTGTGTGTTACTCTGGATTTGGTTTAGACCCACCTCGGGAAATATTTCCTTTAGTTCATTCCCCAGCAGCTTGTTTGCAAATTTTGACTAGTGCTAACTATCTAATGAGAATCCTAGCAGCCCCACTGTCATGTCTTCTGGACCATAGCTTTCTTATGCTGAGTGCCAGGCATCACTGTTGCAAGCTTCAACACCATGTCACCATTATAAAATAGTACTCTGTATACTCTTTCTTTTTTACTGTTCCAAGTTGGAAGATCACTGCAAAGTTTTACTTTTTATTTTCGTTCATTGAAGTACATGCCTGCACTTTTAGTTGGCATATTTTCAATTTTGATTTGCTATCATTCATTCTTTCTTTCTTTGTTTCTTTCTTCTTATATATGCACTACAAAGACCACCACTACCATGTTTTCAAAAGGCAAGTCGGACATTATTTTAATGCCAAGGTTCTTCCCCCTATATGTCCAAAAAGCAGACTCACATAGTATTCAGTGCTGGTCTGAATCTGTTTTATGGGAGATTAGATAACCTCAGTGGACATTCAGACTTCAGAGTTTTAAATTACACTAGTGGACCAGATACTCAACCTTTCTCCCCTGCCAACATCTGTCCTAACTCTGCTCCTTCAGTGCTTGCATGAGTGCAGATCGAGAAGGCATTCCACTCACAAATCAAAAACTAGTCTTAACTCCTGGGAACACGTACCTTCAATATATGTGAAGATCAGTGAAACATGCCTGGGGACCAAGACACGGAAGAGGAAAGAATGGATAGGACTAGACAAATGGGTAGGAAGGCCACAACAAAGGAAACTGAGCCAGGCCAAATCTGAGAGGCTGCAGGTGAAGTACAAGTAATAGAACTTAGAAGCAAACAGAGCAGTCCTTAGAATGACAAGAGTAGACAAACAGGCATATATTGATAAATGTGCTAGCAAAGCAGAGGAGAAAGCCTGGAGAGGAGAATGGGGAAAAGTCTTCAGAATCACAAAGATAGTCAGTGGTAAATCTTAAGCAACATACAACACCCCATCATAAAAGAGCAAGGCAGACTATTCACAACAGAGAAAGAGAAGGAAACACACTGGGTTGAGCACTTCAAAGACATTTTGAACAGATTAGTACCAGCAAGCGAGCAAATGTCTAAGAAGAAGAGACAGACTTGGATGTGAACATAGTCCCACCACAGGAGGAAGAAATCATCACTGTCAGCTGATCTCTCAAGAATGGAAAAGCTCTTGGCCAAGACAACTTAAATGCAGAAATGTTCAAGGAAGACCCTAAAACATCAGCCAAGATTCTCCAACCATTGTTCACATTGATTTTTTACATTGATTTTGGAGGGAAAGAAAGTACCAGATGACTTCGAACGAAGAAGTCATTGTCATGATTCTAAAGAAGGGAGTGTTAACCCACTGTAACAACTAGTCACAACTAATCACCCTTCAGTAAAATTCTAGTGAAAATCATTATACAGTGCATTTCTGATGCTATGGACAAGGCTGTTTTCCGGTATGTTGATAGGATGCTTATTCTACGCTGCATCATAAACCAGTGCAAGGAGTGGTACAGACAACTATACATCAACTTCATTGATTTTTAGAAAGCCTTTAACAATATGCACTATGATGGTCTCTGGCTAAACTGAGAGTTTACAGCATACCACATCAGGCAGTTCTCATCATCAAGATATTCTATGCTAATTTTACCTGCAAGGTGGGAGTATAGTTTTGAAGTCAAAACTGGTGTGAGACAGGGGTACATGATGTCAGCCTTGCTCACCAGCCTAGACATTGACTGGGTAATGTGATGCACACAAGAAGACCAAGCCTGAGGCATTAGATGGGCTTTATTCTTTACACTTTAGGTCCAAGACTATACGGATGACCTAGCCTCGCTTTCTCACACACACCAGCAAATGCAGAAAAACATGTCTTGCCTCAACATTTATGCACAGCATGTGTCCCTCAGGATGAACACGAAGAAATCAGAAGTCATGGTACTCAACATCCCAAATTCCTCACCAATCAATCTGGATGGAGAGGCAATGGCCATGATTGAGAAGTCCACCTACCTAGGCAGTCCTCTCAGACATAATGGAGGAGCAGGTAGTGATATCAGAAGCATACTAAACTAGGTCAGAAATGCCTTGAGGATGCTGAACAATGTGTTGATGTCATCTTAGTACAGCATCAAAACAAAGTTGAGGCTTTACCAGAGCGGTGTGCTGGCCACACTCTTCTATGGATCAGAATGATGTAGAATGATGAAGAATGGCATCATTAAACTGTCAGTCTTCAACAGGAGTAATGAGAAGAGTCTTGTGTATTTTCTGTCCTCGAACCATCTCCAACCAAGAAAAACTCACCAGATGTAAGCAAGAGAGCATGGACACCATAATTCTGAGAAAAAGATGGAGCTGTATAGGATACACCATCAGAAAAGAACAAGATTCCAGAACAGGAACAGCTCTCCCCTTGACCCGGAAGGCAAATGGAAGAGAGGCAGGTCAAAGAACCATGGCTGGGGCACTGTGCAGGAACTTGCCCAAGACAAACAGAAGTGGAGGTCCTTAGTTGCTGCCCTGCTTTTCAGTCTGCATAATGGGCAGTCACTAAGTAAGTAAATCTCAGAGTAACCAACTAAGGGCCTGATTTAGACTTTGGCAGATGGGACATTCTGTCACAAACATGATGGATATCCTATCTGCCATGTAACAAGTGCCATAGAATATAATACATCTGTAATAAGGCTGATGGGATATCCATCACGTTTTTGATGGAGTATCCCAACCCCATATTCTAAATCAGGCCCTAAATTCTGTGACAATTCATAAGTGTACACTTTCTCTATGTAACCAACTAAATTTTGTATCGCAATCATAGCCTAGCATGCATATTTATAAAGTTCATTTCCTAAGTGGTCATTGATATATCTGTGAAACAACACCTCCTCCTTTCCCCTATATTTATGTCATTTCTGGGATACCCCTAAAAACATCAATGTTCCTCTCATCCTTTCTCCATGTCCTTTTTTGCACCATTATGTAACATCCACCAAGCAAAATATTTACAAATTGTAGATCTTCCCAGCAGCTAAAAGAGTCTCTGGGTGCACTCTTAATAAACGACATCACAGTTTTTTCGTGTTTCTAACATAGTCATGCAAAAGGGAAAACCACGACACAGTGTCGTTATTAGATTTCCTTTAACGTCCGTCTCCTTTAGAAAGCAAGAAATTAAATTCTCTCTTCTAATTGGAGCTCTTGTATCAGATTGAATGGTGAACTGATTTGTAAGGCTGTATTGCCTTCCTAATGAGATTGTGAGCTTTCTATATCATTTCTGACTTTGAAAGGCTGTTCTAATTAAATACAGAATGGGACTCCACAGCACAATGTTGGATATATCCAGGTCCTTTTCTTCTGGTTTCTCGTGTTAGTGCTCCTTCTCTGTAGTTCGTTCAAAGTCATTCAATACTTTTAAAAGATTTTGCCAGGAGATTGGAGGGTGCCCTGTTCTTGGGCTGCCTCTGTCTCTGGAGCTGTAGATATTCTTCCACGCATGTGAAACCAATAAGAAATACGGGAATAGGGTATTCACAGCTTGGATCCGTTCGCATCAAATATCTTTGCCATCCCCGTTGACTCTAAATCTGATAAAGCTTTACTGAATAAACAATTTTCATATATGATAACTCATTGTTAATTGCAACAAAAAAGTGTAATCAGTCTGTCTTTTAATTCAGTGACGCACAGTAAGAATTGATGTGAACGGAGGAGGATCAGTTTTACATATACGGGGCTAACATGAAGTAAAGTCGAACTACAGCCGCCCAGCAATCTTCCGCCCCTTTAATACCGCAGTAGCTACAGACAACTGATATATTTTTCTTTCATTATTTTCATTTGTGGTCGCTTTCATTTTTTTCTTTTAATGTTTACATTTGTTATTTTTGGATCCTTGCTGGTATACAGCAACCAACTGCTATAATGCTGTAATATAATCTTGAAAATTTAGATCGTTAAACATTAAAGTCAGAGGAAATCACAAAGCGCTCATTTTCCGTTCACCAAATAAAACCGTTGGCTGTCAAACACTTGCTTCAAAACTGTTTTGCACCACTGGTACTTTCTGAGTTTTACTAACTTTTTGTGAAGCTGGAGAAGAAGGTTCCTGACACACTGTTACTGTTAATATTTTACACACGGTTCTGGTTCCTGCTTCATTGTTTTATTTTCCCTTAAGAATTATGTTGGCTCAGTTGATGAATAAAGCCCATTTGCAGGTTTTGCATACAATCTAAGATTTATACAACTTTAGATTAGTTGGCTCAGCACTTTAATACTATGAAAGGGTCACTTGTAATGTATAACTCGTGTTTCTCCCTGCCTGGATTGCCATCTTCACAATTCTCTTTGTTCTCCCCTTATACACCTCCACGACTTGCAACTTTCACCGATTCTCCCCATCTGTCTTTCTTGTTCCTCCCATCCACACTACTCTTACAAGCATTATCATTCCACCCACTCTACCACCTTTTCATTTTCCTCTCCATTGTGTTTCAAAAGGGCTGGAAGTAGACACAGGTGCCATATTACCATATAATGCCTTGAATGATCAATTACAATAATGTTACGACCACTGATTTAGTTTGGCAATGCATTCAAATGCATCAAAAAATACAGCATGTACTTCTTTTATTTACAGTTATAAAATGTTTTAAAGTAGTATGTCAATTGATAAAAATGTCAACATTGTCAAAAACTCAAAAGAACAGCCTTAGCTGCTTCCAATTACATATTTTTAAACAAGTCTGAATTGCATGACCACCACAACATTGCTTAGCTCCCACATCCATTGCCAGATTAAACTAGGGACGTGTGAAAATTGCTTCATTTGCTTTCTCATAATTACACAGAATTTCAGGAAAAATGTTTAATTACGTGAAATACAAATATGTCATTTTGTGATATATTTCACCACAAAAAAAAACACAATTGCCGTGAACAGCCACTCGAGGGAAATGTCAAATGTCTTCTAGAAAACATGTCAGAAGGAGTGTTTAATTGGGGAAAATATGTTTACTGTAGTCCTTTCTATAATATTTCACAAGTAAATATTGTTAGAAATGGGGTCTTTGGTTGACAGTCAGGTTACCCCCTGTTCAAGCAAGGACCCTCACTCTAGTCATGGTAAAAGAGAATCACCCTCAGCTAACTTTGCTTACCCCCTTGGTAGCTTGGCAGAGCAGTAGGCTTAAATTCAGAGTGCTAGGTGTAAAGTATTTGTACCAACACACACAGTAACTTAATGAAAACACTACAAAATGGTCCACCAAGACCAGGATAAACCTGTTGCCCATGGCTGTCTTGGGATCCAGAGGCCCCACAATGTCAAAGGGAGTTCTGACAACAGGCTTGAAGGGAGTCTTACATTTCCCCCCACTCTTGCCACTTGCCTGACAAGTCTGACAAGACCTGCAATGTGCATCTGAGTGCCTGTGCATTAGGGGCCAGTAAAAGTGGGTGACAGGCCTCTCAAAGGTCTTGTCCTGCCCCAAATGAATGTCCAGCTAAAGGCACATCATGAGCCAACCCTAGTAGGAAGACCCTGATGCACTGGGGTACCATCAGCACACAAGCTGACCCAGGCTCAAGAACCTTAGGCTCGCTATACAGGAGGTCATCCTCCCAATAATTCAGGTGTGATCCTGGCTCCTTGCCACCCGCCTGGTCTGCAGCCTGCTGCCGCAAACCCTCCAAGGTAGGGCATGACTTTTGTGCTGCACAGAATGCTTACCTGGAGGGCCCCCCTTCCTGCTGCAACAGCTCAGGGACCTTCCCCAGTTCATCCACCTGTTCCCCTGTAGGCTCTGGGGCATCACCCTCATCCTGGACCATGGGACCTTCTGGGGCCGGTTTCCTGTGCCCTCTGCCCTTCCTCTGTTTCAGGCTCCAGGGGCTCTTGATTACCCTGACGGGCTGCAGTTGACCGGGTGGATACGCACACCCACCCAGGCAGACCCAACATCTCCAAGTGAGACCTGTGTTCCACCTCCTTCCGAGGGAACCCTCCAGGTTATTGCCTCGCAAACAATCAACAGGCATGGTTGACTCACATCTACCTTCAAGGAACCTGAGACCCCCCCCCCATTTCAAAGGGAACCTGTGCCACTCTGCACAGGCGCTCTGAGTTGTCCACTGCAACTACTTGGTGAAGTACCCGGGGATCTATCTGCTCTTCAGATACCAGCTGACTCCTCACTGTAGTCACTCTGGCTCCTGTGTCTCTCAGAGCCTCTACCCTCTGTCCATTAAATTAATGGCCACCCACTGCCTGTACTTCTTAGTGTTTTCAGGCACTAGGGTTCTCTGGACCATCTCACTGTCCCCTAGTGAGACAAGGGTCATCTCAGCTGGTTCCCACCCACCTGAAACCAACTCCTCCCCAAGCGCTACACTGGCTAAACCCTGGGATGGCGCACCAGTGGGTGCCAATGTACTTTTGGGGCACTTGGGGTCCCCCCTTACAACACCCACCTGGTCACATGCATAGCACTTACGTGGGGGACCACCTGCCACTGGCTTCCCTTTGGAGAACCATGTCTTCTTTTCACTGGGGGGTTGGGAATCCTTACCCTGGGAATCAGTTTGGGGCCTTTTAGAGAACTCCCCCTGTTTACCCTTTCTTCTGAGAGGGACCCTGCCCACCCTTGGCGTGGTGTCCCCCATACCTCTTTTGGACCCTGGTGCTCTGCCAGCTTTCCGCTTCCTGTGCAAGCTTCCTGGGGTCAGTCAGCTTGCTATCAATCAGGTGCTGGTGCAGCTCTGGAAAACATAAATTGTACAAGTGCTTCCGAGCAATCAGGTTGTAAAGCCCCTCATACGTAATTACCTTACTGCCCTTCACTCAACCATCCAGTGACCTGCAATAAGAATCAACACATTCTAACCATGTTTGGGATTCCTTTTTCTTGTAGGATCTAAACTTTATCCTTGTATTGCTAAGGGTTAAGACCATACCTTGTAAGCAAGGCATCCTTCATGCTAGAGTAGGTGAGATTCTGGGCATCCCCTAAGGCTGTCAGTGTATCCCTCCCCTCTACCTCAAAGTGCTTCCACAGACCCGCCCCCCAATGACCTTCAGGGACCAGATTTATATGGAGAGCAGACTCATACCCCTTGAACCATAAGTATATGTTGTCCTCCCTTTTATAATCCTTCACAAGATCTTTAGGAATGTGCACCCTCCTTTCAGGATGCACTGTGATGTGACTGCCACCACACCTGGCTCCTCTGATCCAGCTCAAGCTCATGAGCCAACAAAATCTTTATCTCTTCTAGTGCCATCCTCATTTTCTCCAACTCCCTCTGGTGGTCCCTCTCGGCCTCTCTGTCCTGCAATTCTTCAGGGGTCAGACCCTTAGATGAAACACTGCTACCTGCCCTGGAGACCCTCTCCCTGGACAAAACAGGCCCACCCACAATACCATTGTGTATGGGCTACACTTCCCCCTCCTCATCTTCCTCATCCTCTGTGTGCCCTCCAGTGCTCTTGGCTGTCACCCAGGCCCTCAGCGCCTTTTGCAGCTCCTCTTTCTTGGATGAGCTCTTAATGGCACAGTTGAAGCTTTTACAGAACTCTTTTAACAGGGCCTTGGTATAGCTATCCAGTTTCTCCAGGTCAAAAGCAGCTCCAACTGATGCATCTCCAGATTGAGACATGATGAAAAGTCAACAAAAGTGCTAAGTTCCAAAAAGCAGAAGAGTTCCCAAATGAAGTTCAGAAGTCAATCAACGATTACCACAAAAATGGATGTAGGGAAAAATCCAAGCAAAAGAGAAAAATCAAAGATCACCAAACAAGTAGTATGTGGTCACGTAGTGGTCTGCACTCAAAACAGTAGTGTACACTTAATTATTGTATGTCAAGTACAAATACAAGTCCAAATCCCAACCGCTGATCACCAATGTTAGAAATGGGTCTTTGGTTGACAGTCAGGTTACCCCCTGTTCAAGCAAGGGCCCTCACTCTAGTCAGGGTTAAAGAGAATCACCCTCAGCTAACCCCTTCCTACCCCCTTGGTAGCTTGGCAGAGCAGTAGGCTTAACTTCAGAGTGCTAGGTGTAAAG
The DNA here is from genome assembly GCF_031143425.1 of Pleurodeles waltl. Classification (NCBI taxonomy): domain Eukaryota; kingdom Metazoa; phylum Chordata; class Amphibia; order Caudata; family Salamandridae; genus Pleurodeles; species Pleurodeles waltl. Next base: position 722,295,949 of record NC_090446.1, on the reverse strand, counting down.
TATTTTTACCAACACACACAGTAACTTAATGAAAACACTACAAAATGACACAACACCAGTTTAGAAAAATAGGAAATAGTTATCTAAACAAAACAAGACCAAAACAACAAAAAACCACAATACACAAGTCAAGTTATCAATTAAAAATCAAAAAGAGTCTTTAAGTAGTTTCAAACACACACTAACTCTGTCAGTCAAAAAAAGTACCTTGGGCGCGTCAGAAATAACCCTGCACGGGCGAGTGCGTGTCAAAAAGGGCTTGTGATGCATGGGTTCCGCTCACGAGTGGGACCATGCCTCGTTTCTCCTTTCGCCGGGTCGGGCGCGTCGTTTCTTCTCTCCACAGGAGAGCGATGCGTCGATCCGGTCAGCACTCTCGGGTCCGGGCAAGCCCTGCGTTGTTTTTCTACGCACAGCGGCACTCGAGTCGGAAATCCAGCCACACGATGATCCGAAAACCCTGCAGCGCGGGTTGTGATCTCCCAGCCTCCGTCAGCGATGCTGCGCGTCCTTTCTCCTGGTCTTCGGTCGCATTTCCTGCAAGCGTTGTTTCTCAGCTCCGGAGCCGGTGGCGCATTTTTTCTTCATCCGCAGATCGGAGTCGTGTCGATCTTTTCCCCACACGGCATTCTGTGCGGGGATTTCCTTGTCTTTATGCTGCCAGCTTCTCCTTTCAGCGTCCCAGGAACTAGATGGGCACCACAGGGTAGAGAAGGAGTCTCTCCAGAGACTACAGGTGCTGACAGAGAGAAGTATTTGCTGTCCCCGAGACTTCAAACAACCGGAGGCAAGCTCTAGATCAAGCCCTTGGAGATTTCTTCTCTAGATAGAAGGCACACAATGTCCAGTCTTTGCCCTCTTAATCCGGCAGAAGCAGCAACTGCAGGATAGCTCCACAAAGCACAGTCACGGGCAGGGCAGCTCTTCTTCCTCAGCTCTTCAGCTCTTCTCCAGGCAGAGGTTCCTCTTGTTTCCAGAAGGGTTTCTAATGTCTGTGGTTTTGGGTACCCTTCTTATACCCAATTTCTCCTTTGAAGTAGGCCTACTTCAAAGTAAAGTCTCTTTTGAATGTGAAATCCTGCCTTGCCCAGGCCACGCACCAGACACTCACCAGGGGGTCGGAGACTGCATTGTGTGAGGACAGGCACAGCCCTTTCAGGTGCAAGTGACCACTCCTCCCCACCCTCCTAGCACAGATGGCTCATCAGGAAATGCAGTCTACACCCCAGCTCCCTTTGTGTCACTATCTAGTGTGAGGTGCAACCAGCCTAACTGTCAAACTGACCCAGACAGGGAATCCACAAACAGGCAGAGTCACAGAAATGGTATAAGCAAGAAAATGCTCACTTTCTAAAAGTGGCATTTTCAAACACACAATCTTAAAATCAACTTTACCAAAAGATGTATTTTTAAATTGTGAGCTCAGAGACCACAAACTCCACATGTCAATCCGCTCCCAAAGGGAATCTACACTTTAATCAGATTTAAGGTAGCCCCCATGTTAACCTATGAGAGGGACAGGCCTTGCAACAGTGAAAAACGAATTTAGCAATATTTCACTGTCAGGACATATAAAACACTTTACCATTTGTCCTACCTTAACCATACACTGCACCCTGCCCTTGGGGCTACCTAGAGCCTACCTTAGGGGTTTTTCTACATGTAAAAAAAGGGAAGGTTTAGGCCTGGCAAGTGGGTACACTTGCCAAGTCGAATTTACAGTTAAAACTGCACGCACAGACACTGCAGTGGCAGGTCTGAAACATGATTACAGAGCTACTTATGTGGGTGGCACAACCAGTACTGCAGGCCCACTATTAGCATTTGATTTACAGGCCCTGGCACCCCTAGTGCACTTTACTAGGGACTTACTAGTAAACCAAATATGCCAATCGGGGATAAACCAATTACATACACATTTTGTAAGGGAGCACTTGCACTTTAGCACAGGTTAGCAGTGTCAAAGTGCCCAGAGCAACAGAAACAGCAAAATCAGAGTCCAGCACACATCAACAACCTGGGGAACAGAGGCAAAACGTTAAGGGAGACCATGCCAAGGATGAAAAGGTCTAACAAATATCAATATTAAAAAGTGTTGCATGTTAGATCAGTGCAAAAATTTAAAATTTTGAATAAAGTAGCTAGTCATGATGCTGGATAAATATGTATTAAATAAAACAACGCAATATTAAATCAGCAAATTAAAAAAACAGCACTGAAAATTAATGCTAAAAAACATTACTCTCAAAATTAATATCATACCAAAGGTAGTGTATGATAACGAAAAGCTTTTTAGTTGTCTTCCATAAAGTTTCTGATAGTCAATGTTTCTGATAGTCTTCCATAAAGTTTCTGAAGTCAGGTAACTTTCAACACTTGTGACTGGGTACACGGTGTGGATTATCCAGAACAAGGATTTTATCTCCATGCTTACAAATAAAAATGAGCTAATGAGGCAATGGCTGGGCCTTTCCAGGTGCAACCAAACATCTACTTGTTACAGTAAATTATGTTCCTGAGCCTACACCAGCTGCTCTTCCTGCGGGTGTAAGAAAAACATCACCCTACTCCCAAGCCATTGTCCTTGTTCTGGGAGCAGTTTTCAATCCCTTTCATGTCTTATTCAGGCTAAATATAGGCTGGGCAGTGGCTGGAAAGCTAATGAAAATCAGCCTCCAGCAGCAGAGCAAATGTAACATTCTAAAGGTTAAATTTTCCCATAAATTTAATAAACATTCAACTTCATCTTAAGATGCAATTTTTATTAAATATAAAATAAAATCTTTGAACTGAGTCTGTAGTTGGTACAGGTCAAAAGTTGTAAAGTGTATAATCTATATGTTGGCTTTTCAAATGTGCCAATTAGAGCAGGACCAATGCCAATGCTGTTTTGGGCCTGGTCACTGGGGGAACATGATATTTCAAATGTCAGGTTCAATGTTTTATGTTTACATATTATGCACCTTATGTTTTGGGCAGCAGGGAATGCCTAGAGGGGTGGTACATTTAAAATCTAAAATCTGTGTTTCCTACTTGTGATTTTAGGGGATTTTGACAGGTCTGTGTAGCAGAGTTCGAGATGATGCTGTCAGGTTACACATGGGAGGCCTGAAGCCATGTTTTCCAGGCCCACTCTGTGGATGGCACAATAGGTGCTGCAGTCCACAGGTGGCATTAACCTTCAAGGCGCTGGGTAAAATATTTGAACCACATACTCCAGACCTATAGACAAGGTAAAAAAAAAGTCATTTATGTGTAAGCCAATTTAACCATGTTTATAGGGGGAGCACATACACATGTTTAGCAGGGATAACAATGCACAGAGTTCTAAGTCCAGCACAAATAGGGTTCAGATAAAGGTGAAATGTGTGGCATGATCTTGCAGAAAAAGCAGATTTCATACTCAGGCCACCCGCAGCCAAGAGCTAAGATTGACTAATTAATCCCTTAATGAACCTTCCTGCTCAGTTGAACAAGGACAATTCACCCCCTCTGTAGTGTTACTGGTATTCTCTATGACCCTTTTAACCTGCCTTACACTTATGTCAACATCCACTCTAGACACTCTGTCTGTGAGAAATTAGAGTATTAGTTGAGACGGGGTGAGAACTCACCTCAAAGAATAATTGCAACCCTTGTCTGTGTGAACCACTAAAGTCAATAAATAAACGTGTGTTTAACCCTCTGTTGGCTTGGTACAAAAAAGTGAGGCTTAGTGTTTCTGCAGTCCTTAAACAGCAATAAAGTGAAAATACAACACAAGAGAAATCCCAAAACAATTTAGAAGAACAAAGAATATTTAAATATATAAAATGCACTAAAATAACAAAAATACTATAGATAGAACTTGAGAAAGTAATGTTTTAAAGTTTGAATTAAAAATAACGCCAAATAATACGAAGCGCCAACCACGGTTATCTGGTTTCAGTAGACAGGGTAAAAATCAAAAGTGAAGGCTGACCCTGATGGATCGCCGGACAGATGCAGGGGCCACGTTCATCCCAATGCAAAGTTTACCTTCTGACTTTGAAACTTTTCTGGAGAAAAAGTGGTCATCACCGAATTGTCAGCAGGGCAAGCTATAAGCTGGTTCAGAAACAGGGTTATCCGGAAGGTAGCTGAAGACCAGGGTACCAGGGTGGTCATCAACGAAGATAGGAAAGTTCTGAGGGGGTGGGGGAAAGTCCAAAGTGCATGTACAGAAAGGCTTTGACATTGATCCAATGCTGCTCGCCGCTAGTCCCTCTGAAGCCCTCTATGTTCAAATTTGCAATCTTCAGTCAAAAAGTCTGATTTCCTTCTGCATGACAAACCAGCAAGATGAGGCCAACCGGCAGTTTATGTCAATGGCTGTGTCTTTGATGGCTATTTCAATCTCTCTCTGTTCCCCAATCATAAATGTGGCAGCAATTGACAATAAAACATTGAATATGCATGTCCTACTTTAAGTACCACACACTCAGCCCTATTGGATTTTAAGGCATATCTTTGTGGTGTCTAATGAGTATTTAAAGGGAAGTTTTAAGACTGGCAAATGTTTAAATGGCAGCTTAAAACTACACACACAGGCTGCAGTGGCAAGCCTGGAGACACGTTTTACAGTGCTACTTTAGTGGGTGGCATAATGAGTGCTGTAGCCCACTAGTTGATTCAATTTACAGATCCTGAGTACATGTGGTACCATTTACTAGAGGTGTACAGGAAAAATAACGGTGGAAATTAGGGGCATGCCAACATGTTTGGAGAGGAAAGGAGAGGAGAACACAGCACTTTATTACTGATTAGCAGGAATAAAAGTGTGCATAGTCCTGTGATATGCAAAATGGGTTCCTTCAAAGAAGGCAAACCTCTGGGGAAATACCATGCACAAGATGGTAATTTGCAACACTGTCCATGAGGAATCTTTTTCTTCACTTGCAGACCCTATCTATAACACAACTAACCCTAACTTGCTCACAGGTGCATCTCATTAACCGGAGAAGGTTACGTGGCTCATTCTGCCCCTCTGTCAGATTTCTGTCCCCAACTCAGGGCAAGCTCTTTCAAAAAGGCTAACAACCAAAAGCGACCACTGACAGCTCTCAGTGTCAAGGAGACAGGCCACTGGCCATCCATTGACAGGTGGATGGTTCAGGCCTGTGCCTGGAGTAGGCCTCACTTTTCAGCAGTTGAACTGGTAAGGAATCACTCACATACTCCTGGGATCCCTTGGGCCTCCTAGGTTTTTCAGAGTGGGGGGCTAAAATTCAGACAGCAAACACCTTCCTTCCACTTTTAATTCTATTATCTCATGAGTGACACCCTGAAACTGGCTTCTCAGCTCAATATTTGTGGTGCACGAATGAACAAGTACTTGGCACTCCTGTGCTTCTAGGGTGGGCACACGGTCCCCCTCAAGGGCTACACATGCTTTCTCTGTCGTGTAGGAGTTAGCTTAGCCCAAGTCTCCTTTTGCCTTGACAGTGCGGGCAGCACCTCCAGGCTAGAAGTGGCCTCACCAGTGCCATTCCTTTGTGCCCCACCTCATATTTCAAACTTGTTTTTCAGATAGTTTGGTCTGTACTTATTCAGAGCTTTGTGATGTGAATGCTGGTCTTGAAGGTGGTTTGTGCTTCAAATGGAAACCCTCTTAACTGGCTCTTTACTGGGGTTTGTGGTTGTTTCCCCTTATGTTGATCTTTCTGGTTGCTTTACGTAGGATTATTTCTAATGGATTACTCATAGACCGCCAGGGTGGCTGTCCACGGAAGCACCGCCAACAGGCTGGCGGTGCTTCATGTGGTATTCCGACAGCCGTGGTCGCCCAGCCGGGTCCAGCGGTTTCCCGCCGGATTAGCCCCGGCTGGGAGAATCCTCCATGGCGGCGCTGCAAGCAGCGCCGCCATGGGGATTCCGACCCCCTTCCCGCCAGTCTGTTTCTGGCGGTTTTCACCGCCAGAAACAGGATGGCGGGAACGGGTGTCCTGGGGCCCCAGGGGCCCCTGCACTGCCCATGCCACTGGCATGGGCAGTGCAGGGGCCCCCTAACAGGGCCCCAGCATGATTTTCACTGTCTGCATAGCAGACAGTGAAAATCGTGACGGGTGCAACTGCACCCGTCGCACCCCTGCAACACCGCCGGCTCCATTCGGAGCCGGCTTCTGTGTTGCAGGGCCTTTCCCGCTGGGCCGGCGGGCGCTCTCTTGGCGGGCGCCCGCCGACCCAGCGGGAAAGTCTGAATGGCCCCTGCGGTCTTTTGACCGCGGAGCAGTCATTTGGCGGCGTAAGTTTGGCGGGCGGTGACCGCCGCCTGCCAAACTTAGAATGACCCCCAAAATCTTTTCAGGCAGAGCATAGGGAATATGTAGACTATTCACTGGATTTAAAACATAAAAGAGTTAAATTATATTGTCCATTTAATTGAGCAGCCCACATAGTTACCACAACACAGCCGCATGGTCAAACCACTGATGCTCCACCCACAGGTTTGTGATACCCTTTGCTAGGTATATTTGGTGATGATGAGATAGAGGCCATTTGTAAAATACATGTCCCCACTAAAAAAAGGGCTGATTCGAAGTACCATTTATGAGTATGAGAAGTACACTACAGGAGTATTCTTTTATGTACTCTTATGTACATTCGTGAATCAGCCCTGGCCTTTTACCTCCCTATTAGTAAAAAAGTGCAAAGAGGGAATAGTGTATTTGTACTAGCGGTATATGAATACCACCTGAACAGTCCCCATTTATCCACATTATGTGTGTTTTAGAGATAATTCCAAAGGCATGTAAAAGTACATAAAAGAGAACTACATGTGTAAAGTTTCCATACTTCAAAATGCATTTGAACACGTTCCATGGTTTACAAATCACTTAGTAGCAATAGCATATTATGTGGTAGATGTTTTGTACTGGTTACTTTAATATTTCATTAGTGTTTCGATTTGTGTTCCTACCTCTCAGCTGGCAAATCAGAAATCTCTTGAAGAAGATTTCTTGGATTGCACCCCAGAAGATCTGCTCAGATTCGATGACTACAACAACGATGGTGTCTTGACTCTTCAAGAACTATATACTGCATTCCGTAAGTGCCTTCCTGTAGATATTCCGCTGCATTCAATCTGAAAGGCAAACATTTTTGTGTATACGTCTAGCTGTTATTGTCCCTCATGTACGTTTGGAGGGTTTAAGCCAATAGAGAAAAATCCTACCAGCTGTAGAGGTCTTTTGGTTTTCTGATGCACAATTACTTGATGAGTTAGCGATTCATAGTGCGTTATTTTTTCTATAATTCCAGTTTTGTTTCATTTACTTTAAGATATAAAATAAAGAACTTTGCATTGTTGATGTTTTGTAGTCCTGACTTCTATCACAAACATTAACTTTAATTTTCTAGATCCAATAGCTCAGGATTGTAAGCTATTTTCAATTTTGTTTGCAGCGGTAGCTGACACGCAGTACACGCTAAAGCCAGCAAATGAAAATTACTAGAATCAGGGCTAGAACACAAAATAATCAATCATGCTGAGATTTAAATTGTGAGATGCCGACGTTTCTTATATGGATTTAAAGCCCCATTGATATGCAATAGAAATGCACTTAATCTCTCGCCCTATTACAGCCATCTAGTGTGGCCATGATTTGGAAGTAACTATGCGGTATGTATATTTTAAACAGGCCATTAGGTATATTGGCTGTTCTCTAAGGCGTGTTACCAGTGCCACGTGATGTAATTTATCACTGCATAAATGTGTGTCAATTTTGCAGTTGGAAATGTGATTCTCTAGCCCTCTAGGAAATTTATGATAATATCCACATAATAATAATAATATTAATAATAATAATAATAATAATAATAATAATAATACTAATAATAATAATAATAATAATAATAATAATAATTATTATTATTATTATTATTATTATTATAATTATAAATAACAATAATAACAAAATAATATTATTGTTAGTGGTAGTAGTAGTAGTAGTAGTAATAGTAGTAGTATTCTCTTGTCTTATGTTGTATGGATATGAATTTCCATAGGTATATGATTACAACTGTTATTATTATTATATAGTTATTATTATTATTATTATTATTAGCTAAACAAAAACACACCCCGAGACCTTGTTGTAATTAGCCTATAATGTGAAACTGAGTACTGGATGGATTTTCCATACATGAGCTGCGGAGTAATATTACCCACCCTTTGTTTATGATGGACCTGCCAAGACTGAAAAACATGCCTTATGAGTACTTTCCATTGACAAGTATATTGATTATGAAATCGGATTGCAGACAGCACTCTGGAGATTTGGGATTTCGTTTTGCTGAAGTACAGAAATGTCAAAACATTACAGACAATTACAATTTCTGATTAGGCCAAGGAGTTTATTTAAAGCAAGCAATGCGTTAGACAACAGCATTAGAAAAGGAGTGCGTTTATGCTGTTCTGTGTTTCAAAATAACTAGGTGTAAAGTTTAAAAGGTATTTACTTGTGTAATCCTTTTTTGTTGCCTTTTGATATTAATCCGCGGGGAAATAAACAAAAGTGCTTTATATAACCTTAGTTTACAGTAACTCATTTCCGTTTAAATAGCAGTATTCTAAAGCTACACGCAATTCAGTCTTCAAATAGCTTAATTTTTGGTTCATGAATTGACCAATATATATGTCTACTGTAAATTTACGGAAGTAGATTTTCCACAGTAATTTAACATAACTTCTTCAGGCCCGGGTTCATTTTATTTTGTTGGTTAAAACTCTTACAGTCACTATGACAGCTGAAACACTGATAGAGCCATATTTCTTATGCTGTTAGATGCTATTAAATATACAGGTTCTATGGTCTATCACTTAATTAATGGTCAGCTTGTGGTAGGACCCAGAAGAAGCAGTGTCAGAAAATAATTTGCAAATCAGCAAAATATGGCCAGTTAAATGATATTGAAAAACCTTATACAACCGGTTTTATTCATCTCAACTTGCAGCCGCATACTTAGGGCCGGCACTAGGCCAGTGCCCTCATTGTAACTGCACCTGGAGCTGACTTTGGTGTTCAAAAACAACTTATTGGTTTAAAAGCATGTGAACTTCCTTGTACCCTGCAGTGTCAAGCAACAATAAAAATTTCAAGATAACTCTGGTGATTAATGTTACTGCTGGTGAGAGATCGGAATTTTGTCTTGTGACAATTTTGACTCATCATATAGCAACCCAGAAAGATAATGTGCCTACTGCAAATAATGTGTACCAGATCACAAAACTGAGTGTAAGTGAACTATGAGTAACACTTAAAAAATGAAATATATGTGACTATGGGGACATGAGGGGCACTGTTGGAGAGTGGAAGTGAGGCAATTTGTGCAGAAGGAGGTAATGGAGGGACATCAAAAAGACTGTCGCACCGGGTGCCATCAGCACTATAACCGGCCCTGCCACACTTCTGACCTCCGTAGTGTAACAGGTTTGCTTCAATTTGGTTGTTAAATTGAAATATACATTTTTTTGTGAATTTCTTCATCACGTTTAAGGCAGCTTACTCAGACAGTGAGTTGTCTGTTACTAACTGATTACAACAAACTGAAGTGAGGCTTTTTAGGTGTTTGTTTTTGTCTTTACTTTTAGAAGGATGTTTGTAAATCTTTTATATGTTTGCAACTACATGAAGCATTGCTAATTCAAGTAGAACTGTCATAGAAGCTTTCCAAAATTCTAAAAATCTTGCTAATCCTTCACATGATTAGCTGGAAGCATGTTGAGAAAGATCTAATTGTGCATAGTTGAAGACAGTGTAAGTTTAATAAAAATTAAGTGGATAGCGTCATTCACTCTACACAGACAAAATGGATACCTGTTACCAATAGATTCAACGAGTTTTCTTGCAATTATTTTATTTCTTTATCTTTGAGTTTTTGCAACGTGCTAGATGCCACTACAAAGCTGACTCAGAATGCTTTGGTGAGAGATAGTGTAGGAAAGTCCTTTTTTTTTGCCTGATCACCCCCACTCTTTCTGGATAGGTACTGGTGGTTACTGACTCTTGGCTGTGCCCTGGGTACTGCTTACCAGTCCCAGGGCCAGTGCTCTGTGTAAAATGGATATGCAAATTAGGCTAATTATAATTGGCTAAGTTAACCTACCTATAAGTCCCTAGTATATGGTAGGGCATGTAGGTTTAGGGACCACAGCATAGGTGGTGCACACCTAGGTGCATTGCTGAGGTGCCCAGTGTCATTTTAAAAGCAAGCCTGCCTTGCTGGCTGCTTTTAAATTAAAGTTATATGCAAATTCGACTTTGGAATTAAAGGTACTTCCAAAGTCTTAAACTACCTTATTTTTACATATAAGTCACCCCTAAGGTGTGCCCTATGTGCCCCTAGGGCTGGGTGCCGTGTAACTATAAACAGGGACTTTATAAAAATAGATTTATAAGCCCTGGTGAGGTAAAAAATGCCAAATTCGTTTTTCCCTCATTGAAGTAAATGGCCTTCATAGGCTAGAATGGGCAGACTTTATTTTAAATTTTAAAGTCTCCTTAAATGTTACATACCAAGAATTTGGTATCAAATTGAATGTTGTAATAAATCCCACAACTTCCAGTTGTTGGATTTAATATAACTTGTCCAGGTAAAAAGTTTAGACTTTACCTAAAAAGTTGCCAATTTCAGCTCTGCATTGTTTTTGCTGCTGTGCTCTGATTGGCCAGCCTGCAGCAGCTTCTGCCAGGCTACTTTAATGAGGTGTGAAGTGGCCTGGCTTCACACAAAGGAATGTGCTTGGGGGAGAGAATCTCTCCTCAGCAGATGGTGAGGCAGGAAGGGGGAGGGCTGCCAAACTGGTCTTCAAAGGCAGAGAAGGACATCTGGAGCACCCAGCAACACCCCCACATCCTGCAACCCCAGACAGCTAGGTGCCCCCTTGATTAGATTAGGAGAGGGCAGGAGAGGGGTGTGTTTATGATTTTTAGCCACACCAGTGGGTGGGCTCAGCTAGATCTATCCTCCAAAAATCAGATTCATCCATTTTGGATTTTTAGAGACTGTTGCCTTCTGGGATGGATTTATGCCACACTTCCCAGGAAGTGGTCATCACAGGGGGACGACCCTGTCCCTGATTGGAGAACCAGGGCCCCCCTGCTTTTCACCCAGGAGCAAGGATAAAACTGGCAGACCTGCCCCCACACCTCAGATCCCCACCAAATTTCAAGAAGAAGGAACTACAAGGAGAAGAAGGACTGCCCTGCTGAACCCCTGGCCTACACCTGGACCCTGCACTCAGAAAGACTGCACCAGCTGCACACTTGGGCTTCACCACAAGAAGGACTTTGCCTGGCTTCAACTGGTTCAAGGAGGGACTCCCTGTTTGCTACAGGTGAAAAATTGCTATCCAGAGTCCCCTGCACCAACTCCTGAAAAAGTGACCAGCTGACCACTGTCCAGTGGCCAAAAAGGAGTTTGCGCCAGATGCATTCTGGGAGTTGAAGTCCGTACTTCCCAAGGACCATCACAGAACTTCTGGACCCTTGGGGTGAGCTGTGGACCCCAAAAGAACCTTGAAAGAACATCTGGGTGAAGCCCCAGAAGTTTGGAAAAGATTGGAGAATTTTTGAAAAAAAGCTCCATAAAGTGACCGACCCGACGCGGAAATTCTAGCCGGCTTGCCTCAACCGCGACCCGGCCTGACTTCGTGGTTCGTCCCGGTAAAGAAAAACATCCAAAAAAGAGACTAAGTCCGAAGGTAAAAAGTTGACCGGGACCTCCCAGCCATCGTATCCGAGAAGGGCTCCACGGACGTCGGATCAAGATCCAGGTTTACCCCGGTCGAAGGATTTTCATCTCGAAAAAACGACTAAGTCCGAAGGTAAAAATCACCACCGAGGAAACCGACTTCGCGTATCCGGACAAGGGCTCCAGGAGGTCGGATTCAACTGGCAGGTTCGTCCCGGGGAAGAAAAACATCAAAAAAGAGACTAAGTCAGAAGGTAACTTTTTAACCGAGGCCTCCCGCGACTTGTAGCCGAGCAGGGCTCCATCGCGGTCGGCCTGAAAGTTTGACTTTGCCCCGGTCCTGGTGCAACCAGATGACCCGATTGGCGCTTTTTGTTTCTAAGCGCTAGAAAATAATAATACTTAAAAAATTCATATCTCCGGTTCCCCTGAACCGATTTTAATCATTTTTGTGTCATTTTAAAGATAAAAATATAAGCTATTTTTATAAATTGGTTTTGGATTTTTAAACTGTTTCCTGTGTTTTATTTAATTACTGTTTTGTGATATTTGAATGCTTTACACTTTGTCTCCTAAGATAAGCCTTGACGCTCGATGCCAAGCTACCAAGGGTAGAGCTGGGATTAATTTACTGAGACCTAACTGTACCTATGTGGAGGTTAGTGGCTTGTTGCTAGGTGTAGGTACCTACCTGCCCTACCAATAACCCATTTTCCAACATAATTGGAAGCAGCGACGGGATCCTGTACTTGTGTTCAATATCACGTTACAGTTTTAGGTAAAACAAATTAAAAATCCTTTAAATTGTCCTAGTGCAAAAATTGTTTTTAATTTTTAATTTGGATTAATTTCAATTATTGAATTTTTGTAATTTTTCTAAATTCTTGTTTCCAATTTTTGCAAAAAGTTTTTGTTGACACAAAACTAGGGAACCATGGAGCTTGATCTGGCTAGCCTACCCACACTGACAGTAGTCCAGCTTAGGGGGTTGTGTATTGAAAGAGGGTTGCCTGCAACCACTGATCTCAGGAAGCAAATCCTGATCACATCCCTGACAGCATGGGCTGAGGCCCAAGAGGTAGAGTCAGAAGAAGCTCCAGAGGAGGGAGAAAGAAGGGAGGATGCAAGCTCTAACCACTCAGGGGAGGGAAGGCATCTGACCCTAAGTGAGGACGAGGAAGAACGGTCCTCAGTAAATACAGTCACTAGGGGCAGATCCAAAGCTAGTGGTGGGAAGGGGGTCCTATCAGGAGGAGAGAACCCATCCATCAGAGAAAGAGAGCTGGAGGCCCAGCTAGCATACATAGCTTTGGAAGCAGAGAAGCTGGCCCTAGAAAAGCAAAAGTGGGCAAGCAAAGAAAAAAAAGATGGAGGCAGCGAGAAAGAAACTGAGGTGTCCCTGGGTGGGGGTTTTGCCCCCAGATTACCCAAAGGGGTGGTTCCTGCCTATGTAGAGGGGGATGACAGATAAGTGGCTGGGGGCCTTTGAGAGGGCCCTCCAGATGAGGAAACTCAAGCCTCAGTACTGGGGTTCACTCCTTTGGGAGTTAGTTCCCAACTCTGGGAGGGATAGGCTCCTAACCATGAGTGGGGAGGATGCAGACTCATACCCCAGTATGAAGAGTTGCTTGACTAAAAAGTTTGGTCTAACCCCAGAGCAGTATAGGCTTAAGTTTAGGGACACCCAAAAGACAAGCACCCAGTCCTGGGTGGACTTTGTGGACATTTCAGTAAAAGCACTGGAGGGCTGGATACAGGGCAACAGGGTAAGTACCTTTGAGGGGCTGTACAATTTGATTATGAGGGAGCACCTTCTAACTAATTGTGTCCAAGAGAGGCTCCGCCAGTATCTAGTAGACTCTAGGTTGACCAACCCCAGAGAGCTGGGGGAGGCAGCAGATGACTGGTTAAGAACTAGGGTTAACCAGAAACCCCCAGGGGGTGATCAGAAAAAGGGAGGACATGGTTCTTTTCAGGGGAAGAACCAGGGGAAAGATGACAAAAAACCCAAAGAGTCCTCACAAGAGTCCCCAAAAACTTCTCAGGGAGGGGGAGCCCCGAGCCAATTCACTTTTAAAGGGAAAGGGTATCAGGGAAAGAATTATGATCCTGCTAAAGCAGGAAAGTTTCAGGAGCTTGCTAAGGCCGGCAAGTGTTTTGACTGTCATCAGCCAGGACATAAAAGAGGAGATGCTATCTGCTCCAAGAAGCCCCCCACTGGTGGGCAATCCCAGGGGATTGCTAGTGTAGGGTTGGGGGTGGAAGTTGGCCCAGGGGTGGAATCAGGGTACACTGAGGTCACCTTAGTATCCGTGGGTGGGGTGGACATTGCAACTATGGCCACCTTACCTCCCATCATGGAGAGGTATAGGCAGAGGCCTAAAGTCAATGGGACTGAAGTGGAAGCTCTGAGAGATACAGGAGCCAGTGTGACAATGGTCGCAGAAAAGCTGGTTTCTCCAGAGCAGGTCTTACCTGGTGTCTTCCACCAGGTGACTTATGCAGATACCAGAACCAAACTCCATCCCATGGCTATGGTGAGTCTGGAATGGGGAGGTGTGACTGGCCCTAAAAAAGTAGCTGTAGCTCCTGCCCTCCCAGTAGAGTGTCTACTGGGGAATGATCTTGAAGCATCTGAGTGGTCAGAAGTGGAAAGAAGGGTCCATGCACAGATGCTGGACCTCCCTGAATGGGTGTGTGCTGTGACCAGGTCACAGGCGTCACAACAGGGGAATGCTGGACACTTGGACCCTGGAACAATGGGCCAAGCCTCCAAGAAAAAGAGAAAAGGCACTGGGTCTGGCTTGCCAGCCCCAACAAGTACAGAGGGTCAGGAAGAATCCAACCCTGAGGGGGAGGATCTGAACTCTGAGGGAGGGACACCTTCCCTGCAAACTCTGCCTGACTTGGCAGAACTGCAAGGGGCAGGTGGGCCCACCAGAGAAGATTTGTGCCAGGGACAAAGAGAGTGTCTCACTCTTGAGGGCCTGAGGCAGACTGCTGCCATGCAAGAACAAGGGGATACCAGTGGTACCCACAAGGTTTACTGGGAGGATGGAGTTCTCTACACTGAGGCAAGGGCCCTTAAAGAAGGGGCTACTAGGAGAGTAGTGGTCCCCCAAAAGTATAGAGAATTCCTCCTTACCTTAAGCCATTATATCCCCTTAGCTGGTCATTTGGGACAGACCAAGACCTGGAGCAGGCTGGTCAACCATTTTTATTGGCCCGAAATGTCAGAAAAAGTCAGGGAGTTTTGCAGCTCCTGTGTCACCTGTCAAGCCAGTGGCAAGACAGGGGGCAAGCCAAAGGCTCCCTTGATTCCACTGCCAGTGGTTAGGACTCCCTTTGAGAGGGTGGGGATTGACATTGTTGGTCCCCTAGACCCACCAACTGCTTCAGGTAACAGGTACATTGTGGTGGTAGTGGACCATGCCACCAGGTACCCTGAGGCAATACCCCTCCGGACAGTCACTGCTCCCACAGTGGCTAGGGCCTTACTTGGTGTGTTCACCAGAGTGGGATTCCCAAAGGAGGTGGTCTCAGATAGGGGCACAAACTTTATGTCAGCCTATCTGAAAGCCATGTGGGAGGAGTGTGGTGTTACTTATAAGTTCAGCACACCCTACCATCCACAGACCAATGGTCTGGTGGAAAGATTCAATAAGACCCTGAAGGGCATGATCATGGGTTTGTCTGACAAACTCAGGAGGAGATGGGATGTCCTCCTCCCATGCCTGCTGTTTGCCTACAGGGAGGTGCCACAGAAGGGGGTTGGATTCAGCCCCTTTGAGTTACTGTTTGGGCACCCTGTAAGAGGCCCATTGTGCTTGGTGAGAGAGTCTTGGGAAAAGCCTCTCAAGGAATCCAAGAAGAATGTGCTGGATTATGTACTAGGCCTGCGGTCTCGCATGGCTGAGTATATGAAGAAGGCAAGCAGAAACCTGGAGGCCAGTCAGGAGCTCATGAAGCTCTGGCATGATCAAAAGGCTACCATGCCTGAGTATCACCCAGGACAGCTGGTGTGGGTTTTGGAGCCCATGGCTCCTAGGGCACTACAGGCCAAATGGACTGGGCCCTATCCAATCCTAGAGAAAAAAGGTGAGGTCACCTACTTGGTGGACCTTGGCACCCCCAGGAATCCTCACAGGATCCTACATGTAAACAGGATGAAACCCCACCAGGACAGGGCAGACATGACCATGCTGATGGTCACTGATGAAGGGAAGGAGGAGGAGGGTGAACCTCTGCCAGACCTCCTGTCCTCAAAGGCAAAAGATGGGTCAGTGGAGGGAGTGGTACTCTCTCCCAAATTGACAGATCAGCAACAACAAGACTGTAAGCAAGTCTTGGGACAGTTTGCTAGTCTGTTCTCCCTGACCCCTGGACTCACCAATTGGTGTGTCCATGATGTTGACACTGGTGACAGCTTGCCTGTCAAGAACAAGCTGTACAGGCTGTCTGACCAGGTCAAGGCCAACATCAAAGCTGAAGTGGCTAAGATGTTGGACCTGAAGGTAATTGAGCCCTCTGATAGTCCTTGGTCCAGTCCAGTGGTACTGGTGCCCAAAGCTAATCCCCAAGGTGGGAAGAAAGAATTAAGATTCTGTGTGGACTACAGAGGTCTAAATGCAGTCACTAGGACTGATGCTCACCCCATACCTAGAGCTGATGAGCTCATTGACAGGTTGGGGGCTGCCAAATTCCTGAGCACATTTGATCTGACCTCAGGATATTGGCAGATTGCCTTAAGTCCAAGAGCTAAGGAGAGGTCAGCATTTTCCACACCAGAGGGCCACTTTCAGTTCAAGGTGATGCCCTTCGGGTGAAAAATGCTCCTGCCACCTTCCAACGGTTGGTGAATAGAGTCCTATCTGGGTTGGAATCTTTTAGTGCAGCTTATCTGGATGATATAGCTGTATTTAGTTCCACCTGGAGGGACCACCTGGTCCACCTGAAGGAAGTGCTTCAGGCCCTGCTTCAAGCAGGCCTGACTATCAAGGCAAGCAAGTGCCAGATAGGGCAAAGTTCTGTTGTGTACCTGGGCCACCTTGTTGGTGGAGGCCATGTACAACCTCTCCAGCCCAAGATCCAGACTATCCTGGATTGGGAGGCTCCAAAAACCCAGACTCAGGTCAGGGCCTTTCTTGGCCTGACTGGGTATTACAGGAGGTTTGTTCAAAATTTTGGGACCATAGTGGCCCCTCTAACTGAGCTTACCTCCAAGAAACAGCCCAAGAAGGTCATTTGGACCCCAGAGTGTCAAAAAGCTTTTGACACCCTAAAACAGGCTATGTGTTCAGCACCAGTGTTACTGGCCCCTGACTATAGCAAGGAATTTGTAGTGCAAACAGATGCTTCAGAGGAAGGGATTGGGGCAGTGGTAACACAAGTTAATGAAGAGGGCCATGATCACCCAGTTGCCTTCATCAGCAGGCGACTACTCCCCAGAGAGAAAAAATGGAGTGCCATTGAGAGGGAGGCCTTTGCTGTGGTTTGGTCCCTGAAGAAGTTGAGGCCTTACTTGTTTGGCACTCACTTCCGTGTACAAACTGACCACAGACCTCTCAGATGGTTGATGCAGATGAGGGGGGAGAACCCAAAACTGTTAAGGTGGTCCATGTCCCTACAGGGGATGGACTTCACAGTGGAGCACAGACCTGGGACTGCTCATGCCAATGCAGATGGCCTTTCCAGGTTTTTCCACTTAGCTGATGAGGACTACCAGGGTGTAGGTTAGTACCCATCACCTTTCATCTGGGGGGGGCAGTGTAGGAAAGTCCTTTTTTTTTGCCTGATCACCCCCACTCTTTCTGGATAGGTACTGGTGGTTACTGACTCTTGGCTGTGCCCTGGGTACTGCTTACCAGTCCCAGGGCCAGTGCTCTGTGTAAAATGGATATGCAAATTAGGCTAATTATAATTGGCTAAGTTAACCTACCTATAAGTCCCTAGTATATGGTAGGGCATGTAGGTTTAGGGACCACAGCATAGGTGGTGCACACCTAGGTGCATTGCTGAGGTGCCCAGTGTCATTTTAAAAGCAAGCCTGCCTTGCTGGCTGCTTTTAAATTAAAGTTATATGCAAATTCGACTTTGGAATTAAAGGTACTTCCAAAGTCTTAAACTACCTTATTTTTACATATAAGTCACCCCTAAGGTGTGCCCTATGTGCCCCTAGGGCTGGGTGCCATGTAACTATAAGCAGGGACTTTATAAAAATAGATTTATAAGCCCTGGTGAGGTAAAAACAGCCAAATTCGTTTTTCCCTCATTGAAGTAAATGGCCTTCATAGGCTAGAATGGGCAGACTTTATTTTAAATTTTAAAGTCTCCTTAAATGTTACATACCAAGAATTTGGTATCAAATTGATTGTTGTAATAAATCCCACAACTTCCAGTTGTTGGATTTAATATAACTTGTCCAGGTAAAAAGTTTAGACTTTACCTAAAAAGTTGCCAATTTCAGCTCTGCATTGTTTTTGCTGCTGTGCTCTGATTGGCCAGCCTGCAGCAGCTTCTGCCAGGCTACTTTAATGAGGTGTGAAGTGGCCTGGCTTCACACAAAGGAATGTGCTTGGGGGAGAGAATCTCCCCTCAGCAGATGGTGAGGCAGGAAGGGGGAGGGCTGCCAAACTGGTCTTCAAAGGCAGAGAAGGACATCTGGAGCACCCAGCAACACCCCCACATCCTGCAACCCCAGACAGCTAGGTGCCCCCTTGATTAGATTAGGAGAGGGCAGGAGAGGGGTGTGTTTATGATTTTTAGCCACACCAGTGGGTGGGCTCAGCTAGATCTATCCTCCAAAAATCAGATTCATCCATTTTGGATTTTTAGAGACTGTTGCCTTCTGGGATGGATTTATGCCACACTTCCCAGGAAGTGGTCATCACAGGGGGACGACCCTGCCCCTGATTGGAGAACCAGGGCCCCCCTGCTTTTCACCCAGGAGCAAGGATAAAACTGGCAGACCTGCCCCCACACCTCAGATCCCCACCAAATTTCAAGAAGAAGGAACTACAAGGAGAAGAAGGACTGCCCTGCTGAACCCCTGGCCTGCACCTGGACCCTGCACTCAGAAAGACTGCACCGGCTGCACACTTGGGCTTCACCACAAGAAGGACTTTGCCTGGCTTCAACTGGTTCAAGGAGGGACTCCCTGTTTGCTACAGGTGAAAAATTGCTATCCAGAGTCCCCTGCACCAACTCCTGAAAAAGTGACCAGCTGACCACTGTCCAGTGGCCAAAAAGGAGTTTGCGCCAGGTGCATTCTGGGAGTTGAAGTCCGCACTTCCCAAGGACCATCACAGAACTTCTGGACCCTTGGGGTGAGCTGTGGACCCCAAAAGAACCTTGAAAGAACATATGGGTGAAGCCCCAGAAGTTTGGAAAAGATTGGAGAATTTTTGAAAAAAAGCTCCATAAAGTGACCGACCCAACGCGGAAATTCTAGCCGGCTTGCCTCAACCGCGACCCGGCCTGACTTCGTGGTTCGTCCCGGTAAAGAAAAACATCCAAAAAAGAGACTAAGGGGCTGATTCTAACCCCGGCGGTCTTTGACCGCCGGGGCGAGGGTCGGCGGGAGCACCACCGACAGGCCGGCGGTGCCCCGCAGGGCATTCTGACCGCGGCGCTTTGGCCGCGGTCAGAAAGGGTAAACCGGCGGTCTCCCGCCGGTTTACCGCTGCCCTCAGAATCCCCCATGGCGGCGCAGCTTGCTGCGCCGCCATGGGGGATTCTGACCCCCCCTACCGCCATCCTGTTCATGGCGGGAAAGCCGCCATGAACAGGATGGCGGTAGGGGGGGTCGCGGGCCCCTGCCGTGCCCATGCCAAAGGCATGGGCACGGCAGGGGCCCCCGTAAGAGGGCCCCGCAAGGTATTTCAGTGTCTGCCTTGCAGACACTGAAATACGCGACGGGTGCTACTGCACCCGTCGCACCTTCCCACTCCGCCGGCTCGATTACGAGCCGGCATCCTCGTGGGAAGGGAGTTTTTCCCTGGGCTGGCGGGCGGTCTTTTGGAGACCGCCCGCCAGCCCAGGGAAAAACTCATAATACCCTCCGCGGTCTTCTGACCGCGGAGCGGTATTATGGGGGCGGAATTCTGGCGGGCGGCCTCCGCCGCCCGCCAGAATCAGAATCACCCCCTAAGTCCGAAGGTAAAAAGTTGACCGGGACCTCCCAGCCATCGTATCCGAGAAGGGCTCCACGGACGTCGGATCAAGATCCAGGTTTACCCCGGTCGAAGGATTTTCATCTCGAAAAAACGACTAAGTCCGAAGGTAAAAATCACCACCGAGGAAACCGACTTCGCGTATCCGGACAAGGGCTCCAGGAGGTCGGATTCAACTGGCAGGTTCGTCCCGGGGAAGAAAAACATCAAAAAAGAGACTAAGTCAGAAGGGAACTTTTTAACCGAGGCCTCCCGCGACTTGTAGCCGAGCAGGGCTCCATCGCGGTCGGCCTGAAAGTTTGACTTTGCCCTGGTCCTGGTGCAACCAGATGACCCGATTGGCGCTTTTTGTTTCTAAGCGCTAGAAAATAATAATACTTTAAAAATTCATATCTCCGGTTCCCCTGAACCGATTTTAATCGTTTTTGTGTCATTTTAAAGATAAAAATATAAGCTATTTTTATAAATTGGTTTTGGATTTTTAAACTGTTTCCTGTGTTTTATTTAATTACTGTTTTGTGATATTTGAATGCTTTACACTTTGTCTCCTAAGTTAAGCCTTGACGCTCGATGCCAAGCTACCAAGGGTAGAGCTGGGATTAATTTACTGAGACCTAACTGTACCTATGTGGAGGTTAGTGGCTTGTTGCTAGGTGTAGGTACCTATCTGCCCTACCAATAACCCATTTTCCAACAGATAGCAAGAAAGGTATACAGGTACACATAGAACCCGGCCAGTTTGTTCCTATCAATGTTCAAGTCAACCATCATGGTAAGTTCAAAAGTTGGGAAAGCTGAGGTAGTGGGGAGACCCAATGAGGCAGACTGTCCACCTACAGTATCACAAGAGTATGCTAGATCTAAGGTGGTGGTCAATAGGTGAAAAAATCTAGAACGAAAAAAGGGAAGGACCAGAGAGGAAAGAGAAAGAGGGTGCTGAAAATAAACACAGATGGCTTCTTAGGTGGGGGACAGCAATCGGAGAAGAACAAGAGAGTTTTTAGCTTCTTGATGAGAAGAAGATGATCTTGAATTACTTTTATGTAGATTGTTAAGGAGCCCCAAAGCCTTGGCTCAAAAGATTAATTTGTTTGCCACAAAGGTTAGAATTTTTCATGCTGCGGTGTTGAGAAGATTTGTCTGATTGTATTTTCAGTACCTTGTTGTTTGGCATTTGTTAGACTCATAACTCATCAAAGGTATGGTCCTGCGTCCAAACCGCTCTAAATGCGGCTGAATGACAATGCAGCCTGCAAAAGTCTGCACCAACCTCTGAAATGAGATGAGTAGAGAAGGAGACACTGCTCCACTCAGGGCCATTAGTAGAATGACATGACATTTGGAAAGGAGGGGACAGTTGCACCAATAACGACTTCCTGTTACAGCAGCAGGACAATATCACTAAATAGACTGGGCCTGCTTGAACAGTGGACAAAGGCATCTACTCTATTAACGTGTTTGTCCCCGTGGTAACCTTTCATCCTTCTAAGGTCGATAAAATGAGTACCTTTGAGTTGGGTAACAATAAACACCCATTATATGTCCATAGTGTCAAGAGACCTACTTGGGATTGAACGTCTGCCTTACAAATACACCTATTATGTTAAATGGGTAGTACCGGAATACCATCCATGTTACATGTCATGAAGTATATGATCTGCTTGGCATTTCCTGGCCAGAATTACGTGGAGGGCTGTAATCATTACGACAGAGGAAAGGAAATAATACATATTTTATGAGAGAAAAGGAACAGCACCAGGTTAATGAAATAAAGAGCAGCAGTTTGCTTTTTGCTTTCCTGGCCCACCAGTCCAAAACACGCTTGTGTTTTAGTTCGACTATAAATTGTAGAAAAACTCCTATTGTAACAATTGGTGTTTTTGAAGTTAAACATCATGGCTATGGGCGTCCCCTTCGCTTTACTCCACTGTAAGAGGAATATCAACTTGATCTCATCACCGTTGGCTTCGGCTATCGAAAATCTGTGCTCCGTGCTGTGGCCTTTGTGGTTATCACCTCAGCATGTGGTCTTCTTTAATGTGGCGGCAGATATAAGTACAAAGCGGGAAATAATTCATTAAGTTACTTGCATTGATTGGTTTTCCTGCAAACTGCATAGCGGCTGAACTTCAAAAAGCTCTGCGGCGAGCTGGGGAGCTCGGGCAGTCCACGCCAGACGAGCCAGTGCAATGAGATGATGCACCTCTCTCACGGGACAAAATTCCTTCAAATTCACCGCGGAAACCGGCTTTGAACCATGACTGACTCAAAATATAAAAGGCAGCGGAGTGTTATGCAGCACAAATTCTCGTCAGCGTGAGGGCACGCAGAGCGCCGAGTTAAGGGCAGTTTGAACTGTTGCGCACTCAGCGCGTACTTCACTTGCGCCTCAGATGCGTCACTTTTTCGCACCGGCGGCACAACGAGCTGTGATCGGGCCGTTCCGTGGTAATGCACCCTCTGCCCCCCAGAATCAGAGTTGACAAAAGCTTGAAATTCTAGTTAATCCCGCAACCAGGCCTTTCCCCCCTCAGGTGCCTGGCTTATTTTTTGGCTATTTGGGGCAGTTCGCGCTTAGGCCCTCAGACTTTTTGTCCACATAAGCTACCCACGCCAAATTTGCGTCTTTTTTTCCCCCAACATCCTAGGGATTCTAGAGGTATCCAGAGTTTGTAGTTTCCCTGGAGGAGACCAACAAATTATCCAAAATACAGCAAACATTTTGTTTTGTTTAAAAAAGAAAAAAATTGGAAAAAGGGCTGCAGAAGAAGGATTGTGTTTTTTTTTCCCTGAAAATGGCATCAACAAAGCGTTTGCGGTGCTTAAATCACTATCTACATGCTTTCAGGAACAGCAGACTTGAATCAGAAAGCCACATTTTTCAACTCAATTTTTGCCTTTTACTGGGACGTGCCCCATTTTTTCTATATTTTGTGCTTTCAGCCTCTTTCCAGTTAGTGACAGAAATGGTGTCAAACCAATGCTGGATCCCAGACAGCTAAACATTTCGGAAAAGTAGACAAAATTCTAAATTCACCAAGGGGTCATTTGTGTAAATCCTACAAGCTTTCCCTACAGAAAATAACAGCTGAAATAAAAAAATATTGAAATTGAGGTGAAAAAAAGACACTCTTCCCAACGTTTTACTCTATCACTTTTTTCTGCGACGTTAGATTTTCAAAAGTAATATACCATTACGTCTGCTGGACTCTTCTGATTGCGAGGATTATTGGGCTTGTAGGTTCATCAAGAACCCTAGGTACCCAGAGCCAATAAAGGAGCTTCACCTTGCAATGGGTTTTCATTGTATACCTGGTAAACAGCAATTAATTTGGTGAAATATAACAAGTGAAAAATAGGTATCAAGGAAACATTTGTATTTCCAAAATGCCCACAAGATAAGGTTTTTAGAAGCAGTGGTTATTTGCACATCTCTGAATTCCGGGGTGCCCATATTAGCATGTGAATTATAGGGTATTTCTCAAATAGACGCCTTGTTGACACACTGTCTTTCATTTGGAAGGAAAAAATGTAGATAAACACAAGGAGCAATAACACCTGTTCTGCTATTCTGTGTTCCCCGAAGCCTCCCGATAAAAATGTTACGTGGGTAGGCCTAATGCCCGCGACAGGAAACGCAACATGGACAAAATCACATTTTTACATTGAAAACTGACGTGTTTTTTGGAAAGTGCTTAGCTGTGGATTTTGTCCTCTAGCTCAGCCCGCACCGTGAGGGGCTCTCACCAGGGTCTGTTACCCAGAATCCTTTAAAAACCTCAAAATGTGGCACAAAAAAACCCACTTTTTCCTTACATTTCAGTGATAGAAAGTTTAGGAATCTGTCAGGAGCCACAAACTTCCTTCCACCCAGCATTCCCCCAAGTCTCCCGATACAAATGGTACTTCACTTGAATGGTAGGCCTAGTTCCCGCGACGGGAAATGCCCCAAAGGACAACATGGACCCATCACATTTTCCCAAAGAAAACTGACCTGCTTTTTGCAAAGTGCCTAGCTGTGGACTTTGGCCTCTAGCTCAGCTGACACCAAGGGAAACCTAGCAAACCTATACATTTTTTAAAACTAGACACCTATGGAAATTCAGAATGGGGTGACCTGTGGCGCTCTCACCAGTTTCTGTTACCCAGAATCCTTTGCAAACCTCAACATTTTGCAAAAAAAACACTTTTTCCTCACATTTCGGTGATAGAAAGTTCTGTAATCTGAGAGGAGCCACAAATTTCCTTCCACCCAGAAATCCCCAAAGTCTTCCAATAAAAATGGTGCCTCACTTGTTTTGGTAGGCCTAGTGCCCGTGACAGGAAATGCCCCAAAACACTATGTGGACACATCAAAATTATCTAAGACAAAACTGCCTGTTTTTTGGGGGAAGGGCACCTGTGTTTTGGGTCCTGGGCTCAAGCACCATCTAGGGAAACCTAATAAACCCCGACATTTCTGAAAACCAGACACCTGAGGGAGTCCAGAGAGGTGTGACTTGCGTGGATCCCCCAGTGTTTTCTTACTCAGGATCCTAAGCAAACATCAAATTTAGCTAAAAAATTATATTTTCCCCACATTTCTTTGTGGGATCACCGCACTGGCACAACGTTCCTACCACCCAATATTCCCATCAGTCTCCTGGTAAAAATGATACCTCACTTGTGTAGGTGGGCCAAGTGCCTGTGACAGGGAAGAGGCAAAAACATGTTGAAATTAAGGGAGAATCAAAGCGGGTCCCATAGGGTGGTTTGAAAAAAAACACATGTTTTTAGGCTGACAACTGGGACAGAAGTTTTATCAGTATAGATGCAACAATGCTGGGTGGTAGGAATTTTGTGGATTCCTACAGATTCCGGAACGTTCCATCACAAAAATGTGGGCAAAATGTGTGATTTCAAGAAAAGTTGGAGGTGGGCCAAGTGCCTGTGACAGGGAAAAGGCAAAAACATGTTGAAATTAAGGGAGAATCAAAGCGGGTCCCATAGGGCAGTTTGAAAAAAAAAACATGTTTTTACGCTGACAACTGGGACAGAAGTTTTATCAGTATAGATGCAACAATGCTGGGTGGTAGGAATTTTGTGGATTCCTGCAGATTCCGGAAGGTTCCATCAGAAAAATGTGGGAAAAATGTGTGATTTCAAGAAAAGTAGGAGGTTTGCAGAACATTGTGAGTAAGAAAATGGTGCGGGGTGCATGTGAACCACACCACCCTGGACTCACATAGATGTTTAGTTTTCATATGTGTCTTGGTCTCATAGATTTTTCTTCATGGCAGCGTCCCATAGTCCAAAAAGTGCAGCCCACACCATTCCAAGTGGACGATTTTGAAAGTTAGACAAGCTCTCATGGCCCAAATGTAAAACCAAAACCCCAAATAATCAAATGTCCTCTTGCTTGCCGTTGGTATACGATCTTTTAGTGTGCGGGGGAGAGCTGATAGACTGTTACCCCCTTCAGTTAGGGTGGGGGCATAACCATGCCCATACTGGTTGGTAGCCACCACCCTACTATTTTGTTTTTTTCATTCCCTGGCATCTAGTAGGCTTTCTTCCCCCTCCTCCCCAGGGAGAGGATCGGGGATAATTGCCCCATCTGCCCACCGGTTAGCTGAACAACTTTATTCCTATTTATTTGGGATGAGGGTTGTGGCCAAACCCCCACCCTCTTTTTTTTAAAACAAATATTCCCTGGACTCTGCTGGGCTTTCTGCCCCACATGGGGGAAGATGGGCCTTACAAATATAGGTTGATCTGCCCCCGAGGGGGGCAGATATGGCCAACAGTAATGTGTCCCCATGGGGAGTAACCCTTGCCCAAGGGGCAGCCCCTCAAAAAAAAACACACACAAACACACCAATCCCTGGTGCCTAAGTGGTTTTTGCTTCCCTGGGGACAGATCGGCCTAATAGAAATAGGCTGATCTGCCCCCAAGGGGGGTATAAATGGCCTAAATAAATTTGCCCCCCAGGGGAGCGAGCCTTGCCTAAGAGGTCGCTCTCCATCTATAAATAAAATTAAAAAACGCAAAATTCCTGGAGCCCAGTGATTTCTGTCCACCTTGGGAGCAAATCGGTCTAATTAAAATAGGTTTATCTGCCCCCAAGGGGGTAGAAATGGCCTAATACATAATTGCCCCCCCTGGGGAGCGACCCTTGCGAGCATGCTGACGTCATCAGACATCACTGGGGGTAGGTGGTGGAAGGGAAAGCAATTCCCCTTCCATCCCTTCCCTGGGGGGTGGGTGGGAGGCCCATGGGGGAAGTACTAGCAAGCAGGAACCACAATCCTAGTCAGGGTAAGTCAAATACACACCCTAAATTAACCTGTACTCACCCTCTGTTAGCTTGGCACAGAGCAGACAGGTTTAACTTAAGAGGCAAAGTGTAAAATATCTCTGCAATACTTCAAAAAGTAACACAGTCAAAACATAACAAAAAGATTCCACACCAGGTTAAGAAAATAGATTACATTTTTATGAACACAACAAGTCCAAAACAATAAAACTCTAATAAGTAGAGGTCGAGGTATGATTTTTTAAAGAATAAACTTAGTTGTAGTGCCTAAAAGCATAAAGTGCCAACCCGGGCTATCTGGTTGTGCTAGACTGGGTCAAATCTGAAAAATCAGGCTGACATGATGGTGTGCAAATCGGATACAGGGACCAGCCTTGGTCTGCTGAAACAGTACCTTGGTTCAGAGATTGCTTGACGTAAAGGACAAGATGTGAGGATGAAAGGAGGTGATGCATTGGCATTGATGCTGAAGATGTAGGTAATCCGCGAAGTTGGAGATCCACTGGGAATCGAAGCAATGCGTCATGCAGTCATCAATGATGTGCTCCTGAGCCTCGCAGCTGTGGTGATGTGCTTTCATTGTGGTGATGTTGTGTCCCCAATCCTCTCACCAGTGATGATGAGTCAGCGTCGAGGGAGATGTGACACTTCCGACCTGCGCAACGGCATCAGTGCACAGATACTGGCAGTTGCAGCACTTTTTACCCACTTCCAAGAGCCCAGCACGTGGCATGGCATGACTTGCAGCAAACAAAGTCCAGGTGCTGTTGATGATGAGTTGAAAGTCTTTTGTGTCCCTGAGACCTCAGAAGAAAGGGAGGCAAGCCAGCAACTCCTTGGAGTCACTCTGGTTCAAGTGATATGGGTCCAATCCTTCCTCATCAGGGCAGATGGCAGCAGGCAGCAGGGCAGCACAGAAGAAAAACAGTACTTCCAGAGCCGCAGTCCAGAGTGGCAGTCCTTGTAGCAGCACAGAAGTCATTTTTCCTGTCAGAGGTCTTCACGGGTCCAGCAGTGTACTGAGCTGGTAGGGTCAGAGGTCCACTACTAATACCCAGTTGTGCCTTTGAAGTGGGTGTGGCTTCAAAAGAAGGGTCAATAAAGTACACAGAGTTCCTTTCTTCGTGCCTTTGTTCAAGACTCACTACACAGTTTTATGAAGCCCTTTATGTTGAAGTAGGACACTACCTATTTAGGTGTAAGTGTCAGCTCCTCCCTCCCAACCTGCCAAGCATGAGCCATCAGGATGTTGATGGTCCATCAGTCACACCTAAGCTCCTTTTGTGTGTGGCTGTCTAAATGGAATGCCCAAAGTCTAGATGTCATCCAGTCCAGATGTGTTCTGGAGACAGGCTGCCGGCACACAGGGTTAAGAGCAGGACAAAAGTAGTATACCAATACTGAGGAATGATCCAGTTGAGATAATAGAGGGTGGGATCCTAAAATAAACAACAAGTTAAATAAAACAACAAAAAAACACTTGGATAAAGTACTTTATTTACAATCCAGAAAACAAATGAAGGGAATATACCCCATCCTTCTAGGGCCCCACAACATCTGAAAGATCATGCCTATTAAGGGAACACATGTACCCCTAGCACCATAAAATGTGTTGGACACTATCCTCTCTTTTTTCTCTTTAAGAAACCCTTTATATGTTGGATACTTATGCATGGTGGCACTTATTTCTGAACAATTATAACTTTTAAATGTGGACACTTTTATGTGTGGAGCAAGTAACTTCATTTGAATTAAATTTTGAGTCTGTTCTACTGTGCATATGTTATAATGTATTGCAGTCTCACAAACACAGTTTTGAAAATACATATAACAATTATCTATGAAAATAATCTGTTTCAGGTGTTTTCTATTCCCATACACCCCAGAAATACTAAAGGTGTAACAGTGGTAGGGTATTCCTAAAAAAATAATATAAATCTTCTGAAGTAAGAATACTTAATGGCTTAATTCCATAGGCCGCATAAAAAGTTGTTGTTATTCATGGTATAAGGGGTCTGTTTGTTTGTTATTCATCTTTCTAAAAGTGTCATTTTCAAAACTGTAATAATAAATCTGACTTTACCATTAAAGAAGGTTTAGTATTACTATTCTATAGATGCAATGCATTACATATATACTCCTTCTCAATTGGGAACTTTACGCTTATTAAATGTAACATGGAATCCCCAATGTTAACCTGTGAGAGGGGTATGCCTCATAGAACTGAAAAATGAATTTCAGAGTTTTTCACTACGAGGGCATGTAAAACCAGAAGTATATGTCCTGCCTTTTAATTAGATAGTACCCTTCCTTACGGGCTGCCTAGGGCTTACCATAGGGGTGACATATGCAATAAAAGGAGAGTTTAAAGTTTGGCAAGAGGTTTTACATTTCAAGTCGACTTGACAGTGTAATTGCGCATACAGGCTCTGCAATGGCAGGCCTGAGACATGTTTAAGAGCTACTTCAATGGGTGGAACAAGCAGTTCTGCTGTTCCACCAGTAGCATTTAATTTATAGGCCCTGGGCACATGCAGTGGACTTTACTAAGGACATATGAGTATACTAAATAGGCTATTTATGGATGTACCAATCAAACCATGTTTATGGGAGAGAGCACATGCTCTTTAGCACTGGTCAGCAGTGGTAAAGTGTTCAGAGTCCTAAGGCCAACAAAAATAAATCATAAAAATTTTGAGGCAGACAGACAAAAGGTTTGGGGGAAGACAACCCTCAGGCTCGCAGGTCTAACAAAGAGCTTGGCTGGGCTAAGCCTTGGGAAGCCAAGACAGTAAGTGCCCCTCTTGAAGTATATTTGCAAATCTGAGTCAGATATCTGTAAAGAGATGAAGCTCACTTTCTTTGTAATTGGCTTTTGTGCTACATAGCTCCTATGTCGTGGAAGAGGTGAATGCGACTGCTGCATAATGGTCTTCCACCTGCTGTTTATGCTGCTTATGCATATATGTTTGACATTTTCCTCAATAGTTAATCATGCTCTCTTGCCACTGTAGTTTTATCCCTAGCCAGCCACAGTTATGAATTTTATTGCTGTGCAATTTCGTTAAACTTCAAAACGAGCTTACATGAAGTGTCAAAACATCACTGTATAAAACTGTACATACCTGACAATCTTAAACATTGGGTGGGGGATTCATTTCACTCAAGGGGCTCAAAAATCCAGAGATCACACTGCATACTAGAGCTCATTTTTTTTTATAAAGCAAGCATGATTACAATACATGCAGATATAAGTCCTTTCTAGGCTTACAAAGTAATATTTTTCTTTGGTTGATATGAGTAATCACTAATCTATGCAATTGTGATGAAGGCAAACTAGTCTGAAACAAACCTTTTCTCCATGGAGTAGAAAGGGCTTCATGTTTTCTATACTTTCAAGAGGACCACCATTTTGTGTGATTTGACGACACAACAACCAGCGCATCAGGCAATTCCTTAGCAATCTAGAAAGAATATAAAACAAGATTTTCTATACTTTTAGCATGACTGGTCTGGGATTGGGAAATCCAACTGCAATGGACAATGTAGCAGCCATCTTGTTACTGTTGAAAACAATACTTTAATTATTTTCTATGCTTTTAACATGGTTGATCGCCACTGTAGGCTTTGCCCAACTAATGGATTTTAAAAATCTCTAGTAGCGGTAAGCCCATAGTGACCTCCACTATGGAGCGATGATCATAGGAAGGTCAGCGGCACAACATACATGGCACCATCATTGCTGCTATTCAGTGCTGCCATGCTGCGGAGGAGCATCAGGTGGGAGGGTAAAGGGGAGACATAGTGTAAGGACAATAAACACAGCATTACCAAGGCCACTATCCTGTTCATTGAATGCATCTGAGGACCATCGGGAGAGGTGGGATGCGTCGGGTGGAGCAAGGGAAACAGCACAAGCACAATTGTATGAGTAAGAAATACACTCCCATAGAGTGCTAACAAGCTAATTGAAAAAAAATAGTTCCATGATATCACTATTGGAAGAATATGCCCTAACCAATCAAAAGCAAGGGTAAACAAGAAATGCTCCAGGAAATGGAAAACACAAAATGTGTACGAAATCCATCCATTATAGAGCAGGTGAATGAGGCTGACAAGCATTTAATCATGGCCAAGGGTTGGCTCTGTAGTATTGTATTGTTAGACTTGGCATCCTTGGCGTGGTCTCCCTAACTTTTTGCCTCTGCTTTCCAAGTTGTTTATGTGTGCTGGACTCTGTTTTTGCTGTTTTGGGTGTTCTGGACCCTTTATCACTGCTGACCAGTGCTAAAGTGTAACTGTTCCCTGTGTAAATTATATGTGTAATTGGCTTGCCATGATTGGAATATTTGATTTACTAGTAAGTCCCTAGTAAAGTTCACCAGAGCTGCCTAGGGCCTGTATATCAAATTCTACTAGTGGGCCTGCAGGACGGATTGTGCCACCCACATGAGTAGCCCTGTAACCATGGCTCAGACCTGCCACTACAGTGTCTGTGTGTGCAGTTTTTAACTGTCAATTCAACCTGGCAAGTGTAACCATTTGCAAGTCCTAGACTTTCTCTTTGTATACATGTAAGGAACCACTAAGGTAGGCCCTGGGTAGCCCCATGGACAGGGTGCAGTGTATGTTAAATAAGGGACATGTACTGATGTGTTTTACATGTCCTAACAGTGAAATATTGGTAAATTCAGTCTTCATTGTTGCAAGGCCCATCTCTCTCATACGTTAACATGGGGATTCCTTTAAATAACTTTAAAGTGTAGATCCCCTCTTGGAGCAGATAGAAATGAGAAGTTTAGGGTCTCTGAACTCACAATTTAAAAATACATCTTTAGTGAAGTTGTTTTTTTAAATTTTAGTTTGAAAATGCCACTTTTAGAAAGTAGGCCTTTTCTTGCTTAAACCATTCTGTGACTCTGCTTGTTTGTGGATTGCCTGTCTGGGTCAGTTTGACAGTTGGGCTGTTTGTGAATCCACTCTAGACAGTGAGACAAAGGGAGCTGGGGTGTGGACTGCATATCCTGATGAGCCATCTGTACTAGAGTAGAGGGAGGAGTGGTCACTTACACCTGATTGGGCTGTGCCTGCCCTCTCACAATGCAGTCTCCATCCCCTTGGTGTGTGTCTGAGGCCTGGCCTGGGCAAGGCAGGATCTTGCAAACAGGAGAGACTTATCTTCGAAGTTTGCCAACTTCAAAGGCAGAAAGGGGTATAAGTATAGGACCCAAAACCCTTGAAAAAAAGATTACTTATGGAACCAAGAGGAACATCTGCCAAGGAGAAGAGCTGGACAGCTGAAAGAGGAGTACTGCCCCTTTGCCTGTGACTGTGCTTCAATAGGTTGGCCTTCAGTAGGTGCTACTGCCTGAGAGAGGACAAAGACTGACTTTTGTTTGACTTCCTAATGATGAAGAATCTCCAAGGGCCTGAACTGAGCTTGCCTCCTGTTGTTGAAGTCTCAGGGACATCAAAGCCTTCTCTCTGCCAGCACCTGGACTCTCTGCTGAGACTCCTGCCCTGCCAAGTGGTGCCCTAGCCTGTCTCTGTGCCCTTAAAAGGTGAAGCTGGTGGAAAAGGACAGAAATCCACACACAGACTGCTGTGCTGGGAAGCTTTCGACACACCATCTTCAAGGCGGCAGATAAACATCAACGCTCCACCTGCATCGCGGCTGGGAGATTGATGCATTGTGGCTGGAGAAATGACGAGCAACACCTGTTAGCGGTTGCTGATAATGACACAACCCCAACTCAGCTCGGTTTCCTGACACTGTGCAATCGGATTTCAAACGCAACATCGCTGGGCATACAAAATCAACACAAAGCCTGCCTGGACCAAAGGTTCCCATCTGGGAATCGACGCATCACTCTCTTGTTGGAGAGAGAAAATGAATCACGCCGACCTGAGCTGAGAAGGAACGACGCACGGTCTTGCTTGCAAGTGAGAAATTGACGCATCGCTGGTCTTTTCAGATGCACGCTCGCCCATGCGGCTTTATTTTTGATGCTAACCATGTACTTTGTGTAACAACAGCATTCCCACTGTTTCCTAAGGATTACAACTCTTATTCTTTTTAAAATTCATATCTTGACTTGTGTATGTTGGATGTTTGTCATTGTGGTCTTGTTTGATTTAGATAAATATTACCTATTTTACTAAACTGGTGTGGTGTCCATTATGTAGTGTCTTCACTGTGGTACTGTGTGTGTTGGTACAAATACTTTACACATTGCTTCTGAAGTTAAGCCTGCCTGCTCAGGCTAAGCTACCAAGAGGGTGAGCGAGGGTTAACTGGGGGTATCACTCACTTTTACTGGCTCCTAATGCGCAGGCACTCAGATGCACATTGCAGGTCTTGTCAGACTTGTCAGGCAAGTGGCAGGAGTGGGGGAAATGTAAGGCTCCCCTCCAGCCTTTGCCTGTTGTCAGAACTCCCTTTGAGAGGGTAGGCATTGACATTGTGGGGCCTCTGGATCCCAAGACAGCCATGAGCCATCTGTGCTAGGAGGCTCACTCACACCTGAAAGGGCTGTGTCTGCCCTCACACAATGCAGACTCCAACCCCCTGGTGAGTGTCTGGGGCCTGGCCTGGGCAAGGCAGGATTTCACATTCCAAAGAGACTTTACTATGAAGTAGGCCTACTTCAAAGGAGAAATTGGGTATAAAAAGGGCACCCAAAACCACAGACTTGAGAAACACTTCTGGAACCAAGAGGAACCTCTGCCTTGAGAAGAGCTGAATAGCTGAGGAAGAAGAGCTGCCCTGCCTGTGACTGTGCTTTGGGCAGCTATCCTGCAGTTGCTGCTTCTGCCAGAGTAAGAGGGCAAAGACTGGACATTGTGTGCCTTCCATATTGAGAAGAAATCTCCAAGGGCTTGATCTAGAGCTTGCCTCCTGTTGTTTGAAGTCTCAGGGACAGCAAAGACTTCTCTCTGCCAGCACCTGGAGTCTCTGGAGAGACTCCTACTCTGCCCTGTGGTGCCGATCCAGTTCCTGGGACCCTGAAAGGAGAAGATGTCCGCCTAAAGACAAGAAAATCCACGCACAGAGCACCGTGCGGGGAAAAGATTGATGCGAATCCGATCTGCGGCTGAAAAAACGATGCGCCGCTGGCTCCGCAGCTGAGAAATGCCGCTCGCAGGAAACGCGACCGAAGAATCGACGCACGGAGCATGAGAAACGACGCGCAGCATCGCTGACAGAGGCTGGGAGATAACAACCTGCGCTGCGGGATTTTCGGATCATTGTGCGCCTGGATTTTTGACTCAAGTACCGCCGTGCAGAGTTATTTTTGACGCACACCTGCCCGTGCGGGGTTATTTTTGACGCACACCAGGTAAATTTTCACTCTAGCAGCGCTAGTGTGTGTTTAAAACTACTTAAAGACTCTTTTTGCATTTTTATTGATAACTTGACTTGTGTATGGTGGATTGTTGTCGTTTTGGTCTTGTTTTGTTTAGATAAATACTTCCCATTTTTCTAAACTGGTGTTGTGTAATTTTGGAGTGTTTTCATTAAGTTACTGTGTGTGTTGGTACAAATACTTTCCACCTAAAACTCTGAAGTTAAGCCTACTGCTCTGCCAAGCTACCAAGGTGGTAAGCAGGGGTTAGCTGAGGGTGATTCTCTTTTATCCTGACTAGAGTGAGGGTCCTTGTTTGAACAGGGCGTAGCCTGACTGTCAACCAAAGACCCCATTTCTAACAGTTAGGAATACCAGCATTGTATAATTCACATAGTTATATTAAGTACACTATGTGAAAATGTAAACAATAATGAGCAGGTGTGATACAATTGCTGGTCAAATTTCTTTATTCTTAGTTGTTATTGCTGATCAATGATTCACGAGTGTACAGTTCAAGAAAGTGTACGGTTCATGAGTCTAAAGCCTATACCTGTTTCATCCCTTAGTGACGTGCAAGCCTAGGGCTTTTTTCAAGGCTGCAGCATAGTACATAATAATGCAAATATTAGAATCATTGTACAAAATAGGTTCTATTGGTCCTTTTCAAATTACAGATATTCCGCTTACCCGTTGATAGGTGTGAAAACACTGTATGTATTTCTCAGTGAAACATTGAAACATATGGAATGCTTTTACATAACAAGTGGAAGAGACAAAGTGATAAGTGTTTAAGTGAAATATAGACCCGTGCTTCAGTTGTTCTACAGTTGATTTGCATTATCGTATGACAGGTTTATTTTATTCAACAAGTTAGTAATATAGTTACCAAAGGAGTAAAATTCAAAACTAACAACAGTTGTCATTATGATTTGGCACTTTATTTATTAACTAAATATACAATTATCTGTAATATAGTAGATGAATAGATGAATGTCAACTTGATGTGTTGTAGGTAATTTAAAAATAACGAAAGAAACAGTGTTAATTATTGGCACATAACATATGGACTTTTATTTGAATGATAATTATCGTGAAAAAACTTCTAAACGCTTGATGTAGTTAGAACCTCCCACGGCACACATAAGGTAGTGATGTAATAGTCAGACATATTTAGTATGCTTAGTTATACTTTTCAAATAATGTTGGCTTTCATTAGATATTAAATATCATCTGTCTCACAATCTGGCATTTTACCTAATCCATCTACACTTTCAGCAGACAAGAAAGAAAAAAGGTAACGCTGTTTGTTTTCTAGTTAGCTGATTCTTTTTCTTTCACTAGTTCACTTGACGTCTGTGAGGAAACTTTATGTTGGAATGCAATGGATGACATTGTCTCTTCACCTGAGTATGTCACCTCCTATGACTCTTTCCTAAGATATCCCAGGGGGGGTCCCAGGGATCTTGCCATATGCTGCTGATTCTCTGGCAAACCTTTAGGTTCTTCTTCCAGATAATCCAGGATTAGACCAGGATAAGGTTGATCTAATCACAGGCACTGCATGTGCTGTATTTATGAACTATACAATGCTGACTAGACGTTACTAAACATCATTGCAACTGTTGGGCTTAATATGAATACTTATACAGTGACAAAAAGGTTCTCAAAAACACTAGGGGTGGCAGAGGGATGCTGCAACTAGAAGGTTTGACCACTCATTATTACTGTGGATTGTGTAATGGGAGATCCATGCCACCCTGATGTAGGTGAACTCAAAAGCAGCCTACATAGATAACTCACTTACAGAAGAAGAGATTGCCCTTGCCACAATTTGAGGCTAAAATATGTGGCTCTTTACCAATATCCAAATACACGAATAATGGTTTGCGAAAATCTACTGTTTTGTATAAGGTAGGGAAAGGTGACAGCCTTGATGTGAGTTGTGGCTGTCCTTCATCTTGTCCAGAGAGGTAAAATCATTACAAATAGACACATCCACAGTAATTACAAATAAACACATCCTGAACTGACTTTTGGAAACATGTCCGAAACATGCAAGCAATCCCTAAATAAATGTGCAGGATGTTGTGTTTGACAAACTACTCAAACAACAATACAATTAAAAAAACAAAGAAGGCAAAGTTGAAAGCTTAAATAAAACTGGAAATGTATTGATAAAAGAAAACAAAAGACTAGAATATTAGGCAAGACAATCCAAAGTTAGTCCAAAAGGAAACATGTACATTTAAAGAACTAATGCAAGAAGATGTTCTGTGGAAAGTCAATTAATAACAATAAAATAGCCAAAGATATAAACATTACATAATGGAACCCAATAAGGACAATACCACCATAAGTGACTGACCTGAGAGCCCAATTAGTCAAATTTTAGAACATGGTTCTGCCCAATCAAAACATTTACTTTTCTGTTTAGAATAACATTTGGAACAAGAAAAGTGATGCATGGTCATCACAGGTGCTCTAATGGGGGCTAGGTACACATAATGGGAACCTCCAATAGGAAAGCTCTGAGTGGGACAAGGGGAGTAAGTGAGCACTCAGACCTGACTTGGATGCTACAGTTGCTCTCACTCAAGGCTCCAAGTTCACAAAGTTTTCATGCTAAACTTTAATGAAAACATTATTCAGGAAAATAAAATCTAAGTGCAGTGAGACCATGCAGCTAACATATGAGGTTATAACTTAACTTTTCATGGCCTGGTCGCTGAAGTGGTCTTTTGAGGAAAAGGGTGACTCCTCTCAGTAGCTACGGTGCCACCTTCCACTGTACAGTATATTTGAATTTATATATATATCCCTAAAATGGTCCCAGTTAGAAGATTAAAAACCACAAAAGATTAAAACACTTCCATGGCAATCTTGTAAATCTTGATTGAAGAGGAAGATAAACACTGAAGGGATCAGCAAGGCCCTAAATTCTCCTTGATATCAGGGAAAGGAAAAGGACCAGGCATAAATCCCAAAGTAGAATGCAGTAGCAGTTCCAACTTCTAATAGCAAACTATCGAGGTTAAAGTAGTAGCAAAGGGTCAAAAAACATGATGAAAAGTCAGGGAATAAATAAGTTGCTACACATCTTTACATGATTGCCTGCTTCGTGTTTGCTATACTAACATTATAGGAGAAGACTACACTAAACCTTGAATTTGGATTCTGAGGTAACATTTATGGCCAGTCCATTCTCTTGGGAAGGGCTGTTTTAAAGGTTTTTCTATATCCCTTTTCTGAATTTGATGGCATTTTTTTTCCCAAGCGAAGTAGCCTGTGTTTGCAATCCTTCACATGGCACAGGATTCTGCTGTATCACCATCACCCATTTTGTTACATGTTCCGCCTGATTCATGGAACATGGCTCTGGGCGACCACAAGCATTAAGAAAGCAAGCATGACGTGCATGCAGCGTCCAACAATATTTAGTCAGATGGAGTAAGCATGGAGATAACAAAATAATCCAGGCAGTGAGGACACCCAATCATGACCTGCAAGCAGTTCCCAACAACACATTGTCAGAAGGTGTATTGAGCATTCCTTCCTGTTCTGAATAAGTTAAGACTCTTGTATGCTCTTCGTACTACATTCAGCACTGTTTGTAGCACGGATCCAGGCACAGATGTAGCAGGAATGAATACTCCTACTTTCTCTGGTCTCCTAGAACCTTCAATTATGGATTTGTTGTCCTATCATTCAAGTAAATGTCATACAAAACAAAGCTTTTAAGGTAAAGTAAGTTCCTTGATGAATGTTTGAAGTTTGTTTCCCCTGCACTTAACTCCTATTCTGGTCTTCTTCAAATTAATTGCAGGTGTATCCACTCATTGGGTGAAAAATGTCTACAGTCTTCCTAGCTGCACACAAGTTAAATAGGGTACAATTTGTTACTCTACTTCCTCCTCTGGTACTCAACTTTCTATACCCTACTGAAAAAGAGATTCTCCAGAGGCAAGATTGCCTCAGTAGAGAGGGATCTCCACTATCATGTCAGGAATCTAGTTGTCTAAGGTCTTGGATTTAGATTATAAAAGCATACTTTCAGGCCAGGTCAAAAAACAATTTTCCAATTTTCTTCTAAGAGGCTGCAGAAAGCCCCCCCTGCAGGGGGGTTTCCTTCTTCGCCATCCTACATATTTCTGAATTTCCATAGAGCCAAGCTGGATTACTAAAATGAGAATTTACATGGCATTGGTAGTTGATTTTTTTAGGCCGAGGTTTAAATGTGTTACAAGGATTGATCCCTCCAAATGCTACAGTGAATACTTCATCAATTCACTAAAATGCACACAATATTACATATCTCAAAAGTACCAGAACTAAAATAGATAATGCAATTAAAATTACAGATTTGATCATGACAGGCTAAATTGTCTGCAGGATATTATTTTCACATCACATATTGCTAACATTGCTAAAATCCAAATTAAGAATTAATTTACATTTGTCTATATGAGACGTGACTTAAGCCGACAAAGATCACAGCAGCATCCTAATTTGGACTACATTCCCTTTGAAATGTGTAAGAGAATTTCTTCTTTCCTACTTCCATAAGTGACATGATGACAGAGAGGGTGGCCAACAATTGTACTGCTGCCTATACAATAGAAAGCATTCTCCACGTTGAGTTTAAAGCACCAATAAGCAGGTAGTCCAATCCCAGAACTGTAGGAACTGGTTTGGGCCCACGCAGGCACTACATACTGTCAGAGCACATGTGACTGAAGAATTTAGTAGGTCTCCACCTAGTGTGCTGTACTAAAGTTTTTCTGAAAATTTGAATCAAAGAATCAAATGTTTATGCAACTTGCAAGTTTCTTTTTTGCTTACCCCTTACATATCTAAATAATTACTTCAGCTTTAAAACTTTCTTCTTGTTTATCTTGAACCTCCAACTATGCGTTGATTGTTATTTATTTAGGTGGATATCCCTAAATGAAAAAAAATTTAAATCATTTTTCCTGATCTTGAGCTACCTCTATTCCAAACAGGAAAAATTAAATGATTGCCTTAATTAAAGGGCTCAAGTGTGTCATTATAATGAAGTCATTGCAAAGGTTAACCATATCATTAAGCCATAACTCACAAACACAGTTGAAAGCAAAATTGGCAAAATATATAAATTTGTCAGTCTAAAACAATTATGGTTAATCGAATTAATACTGCAAACACTAATATTTATGTTCATGACAATCTTCTTCATCCGATCCCACTTTTTCATTATGCATATTTTCAATTGCACCTTATAAAAAAAGGAAGTGACAGTCAATATTAATGTATTTCAAGTGAGGTAATGGGAGTCTCTCAATACTTGCGTTACAAATTTGCTCATATACACATGGCACATGGTCAACCTATCGATTTCTCATTGGACAAATAAACTGTTCAGTGATGTGAACATAAATAAAACAGGCCACATGGCTTCTGAAATTCTCCAATTGTTCTGTACTAAATATTAGTCGTCTTTGTATGTAGCAAATCATTGCACATGATTGTAATTGACATTTTAAATGTTCGTGGCCTCCGTACGTTTGCAAGGTCATTTAATGTTCCCTGTTTGAGCAGTATTATTTTAAAGTGAACTTAGCAGAACTCCTTCTAATGGTATCAAAACACCTACACATCTGACCTGACCTTTTCTACTCCATCTGTAATTTTGCAACCTCTAATTATATTATTACATAGTTAAAGTGTGCCATCTGTTATACATTTTCATTCATTTAGGACACATCAGGCTGTATAATATTACTTGGTTTGTTTTAGTTATGGCTAAAGACAACATTAGCTCAGTTGTAAGTATTTACCTAGGCAACAAAGGGTCAGGCTGCGTTGCACATTATTTTGCCAGTTTCAAGGCAGATGTTCATCCAAACATTTTACCTGCTTTGAACAGGTGAAATGCCTATGTTAAAAACTCACTATGCCGGATTTCATCAATTCTTGATATCTCACTGGGCCTTTTTCCAGTGTGGAAACAGTGCAGTGGTATAGGCCTCGGCTCCCCTACCAAGCTGAGGCCAATGCCGTCCCAAACAAGCACCCTCAGAATGCGCACTTTCTGCTTATCAGACAGTGCGCATTCCAAGGGTGCTGGCATATGGACCCTGCACTCCCAATGACATGATCGTGTGCAGAGCAGGTGTGAGCATAATGCTCCAATAAACTACTTCAAAATAGTAGATAAAAATACAGGAACAGTAATTGAGATAAGTAAACACCTATTTAAGCTAGTGGTGAGTTAATGTTGAGATTAAGGAAAACATCTTTCACCCACAATGTAAGAATGCATAGAGGCCAATCTGATTAGAAACTCAATATGAGCTTCTTACTACCTCTTTAAATACTTACCCAAAAGACATAAGATGCTGAATTGGTCCATTTGTGGTTTTCCCATATGCATTACTTATCAATCAATCCACTGGTTCGTGGTACTACAGTATCTCAGCACTCCACATATTTTTTCATAGCTTTTTGGAACTTGGATAGACTTGGCTCTAGAGCAGGAAATGATTAATTTGTGGAAAGTAAACTGATACCCCACTGCAGTCCATCAAGGTACTGTTTGGCTCATCACTTATGCTTCATCCAAGATTGATCTCTGCCTCTACTCCGTCTGTGCTTTCCTACACCCACTCAGCCATCCAAAGGTGTCTGGTCCCCTCCATTAGGAAACACAATTTATTATCACTGTTTCTATTGAGGGACTTTGGCTCAGGATAAATAAAACATAATTAGTCAATTGCTTCAGCTGCAAAGAACTGTTAAAAGGAGAACAGCATTTAAAACATAAAAACCATAGGAAAAGATACATATATCACGGGAGAGGCAGGAATCATTTGAAAATGAATTACTTTAGAAGCAGAACGGGTTGGTCACCTATTTTATAGGAAGAGGCATCAGTGACATTTAGAATTTTGTAGGTGGAGGACCTCTTCTAAAAATTACCAGAAGTCCTCTCTGTCCCTTTAATACCGTATACATTTTGGCAGATGTGCTGCATCCGCCAATCTCTCAATGAAGACCATAATTTTTATGCACTAGAATTAATGGAACAATTCTAATAATCAAGTGGAAATGAGGTGTGTCTAAACAATGCACTTCATGGGAAGAAGCACCAAAATATTTTGTGGGAAGAGGAACTGAACCCAGGTTGATGAACTGTTTTGCTCTCCAGATAACAATTGTAAGTAGCTCAAACATGCGTGGGGTGGATAATATTCTGCCATCTCAAGGCATTACCGCCTCTGCATCAAGTGGTCAGAAACGGTTAGACACATAGCATAGAACTGCCTAGAACTCAGCAGGTGGCTATGATGTCACTCATAGTATGTTTAAATTCCTTCCTTTCCACCAAGAAACAGGTCACTGTCATCTTCCATAAACTGGATTTAGTTCACTGATTCCCACACCTCAAGCTTCTTGGGGCTAACACTATGTAGCTACTGCATGCAGCAACACATGGGGAATCCCAAAGTTATGTTTTAAAGCCCGCAGGGGGACAAACCACACTGCCAAGGTGACTGCCCCAGTGTCACTACCAATAGTAGTAAGGTTGTCAAATATCTTCATCATCCAAATAGGAACAGAAAGGTTTAACATGCGGCATCAAGTGTTTATCAATCACTTAAATGTCACAAATCTAAAAAATTAGTTCTATCAGTTTTTTTGTGCAAGTTTATGCAGCGCAAACTCTACCAGAAGGAATTGAAGCACTTTAAATTAGCGCTATTTACATAATACAAGGGCACAATCAGTTTTGTGGGTTTTTAGGTACAGGGAGATTAAGTGATTTGCTCAGAGTCATAGGATACTGACACCAAAGGCCTAAACTGGCTCTCCAGTTCCATAGTCGGCAGCTCTGGCCATTACGCCACATGTTCTAAATTAGATTTGAATACACAAGAAAAAGTCTCTAACTTGCAACAATTCTACACATTCCTAGGGCAAATGTGACCGATCATGACTCATAGTTATTCACTAGGTGC
This sequence comes from Pleurodeles waltl, assembly GCF_031143425.1. NCBI lineage: Eukaryota > Metazoa > Chordata > Amphibia > Caudata > Salamandridae > Pleurodeles > Pleurodeles waltl. The sequence continues at coordinate 722,254,427 of NC_090446.1, read as the reverse complement.
AAATATGTGACACTTAGTATAAGACATAGGTGGTTAACTAAACCTACTGCAGCTTAAATACCCAACAGTGTAAATTTGTAGTTCCCTGTCAATGCTAGTTTTTTAGTCACTTGGCTTAACTTCACGTTGAGCAGTAGGAACTTGCTAAATTCTGATAAGGTAATCGATTATATACAATTCACAGTCTTCTAAAGAATTTATAATTTTCCACCAAATAGTCCTCTTCTTCCAAACGTTTTTTAATAGCCAAATGTGGTCATAATTTAGGACAGTCAGAACAGGCCAAAAACAGTTATACCAAAATATGTTGTTTGAATGCACCTGCTCTGAAAAAGCCTGCTAACATATTTTATTTTTCTTATGTTTCTCTCTCCTTCACACTTTTGTCCCTTCACCAGAAACATTTGAAGTGCTTTATCAGGCTTTGCAGAAAACTTCCAAGAAACATATTTAAGAGCCCCTAGCGCCACCTTAGCACCACCATAGTGTCATTTTTTTTTACGCTAAGGCAGAGCTAAGTGGCTTGTCTGTTACGCCGTATTTACAAAGTGGCACAATGCATGCATTGCACCACTTTGTAACCGCTTGCGCCACAATATGGCTGTGCCAGGCATAATGTATGCGAGGGTTGGCGTTCCTCTGTTAGGAGACCTGCAAAAGTGACGCATTGAAATTTAAAAGATTTCACTGCACCATTTCTGGTGTCAATTTTAAGGCCTGTCCAGAACAGGCACTAAAATGATGCTCCCATAGAAACATATGGGCCTCCTTGCACTTTGCTGCACTAGCGTCAAAATTATTGACGCTAGTGCAGCAAAGTGCCACAAAAGCATCCAAAATTTCGATGCTTTTGTGCTAACGACCGCCATGGTGCACCATATTATTAATAGGACGCAGCCATAGTGTTGTTAGGTGCCCGTAGTGCAGCGGAAGAAAAGTGGTACATCATGGCTGATGTGCCACTTTTTCTTAAATATGCCCCTTTGTATTTTAAAGGGACTCGAGTGGAATAAGTCTAGCACCTTTGAATGCCACTATGCGGCAGAAATGCTGCATTTATTAGCTGTGTTAAGATTTATGAGCCCCTAATGTGGCATGATGTGGTTCAGGCACCGGTCAACCTAACCCTAACAACTGTGTGACCGTAGGAGATTTGATCAAATTATTTCTGTCCAGCAATAAAAGACCCACGCTTCAGCACAAGTGGAAGGTGGTTAAACTAATGTTTGTAATCAAATTGTGTTTTTTTTCTTATTTCTTCATTCCAATTGAAAGTCAGAGATTCTATAACTAGAGGAAATTGGACCAATGAAGTCTCCCGGGAGCGAACGGCGCGGTTTCCCTGACGATTGCAGTTTTGCATGGCACTCTAAATCATTCCTTTGACAGTATTATGTATGACTTGGGAAGGGCGCTGTTCTTATCTGTCCTCGCAATAGAGGCTCCGCACAGTGGTCCAGTGGAACTGTTCCACAGCAATCTGCAAAACGAATTGCATATGTCAACAGATGATTGTTAATATTTATAGGGCTTGAACGATTATAAGAGACATGATATAAAATGTTGCGCTCTCGAGCTTATGAGCCGCTGTTTGACTCCATTATAGAATGTAATGATGGTGCTTGTACCTGCTGTGAAAAGGAACTGCAAGGTTTGTTTCATTTTCTGCTGAGGTTCTTTAAGGCCAAGCGGGAGGCGATAGGTGGGGCGTCAGCAAAGGTGACAGGTTGGTGTATAATTCAATGTCTCTCCGCTGGCTTTCCACTGTCATCCCAGGAAGGCCCAAGCACTGCTAGAACAACTTTAAAGACAGAAAAAAGAGTAAAAGTAAGCCAAAAACTCCAGCAATGAAAATCCTATCAGATACTTGCAAAATTCAGTATATTCGAAAAAGATCTTTCTTACGATAGAATGTACCAAAAATCACATATCCTCTGACTACGAATAAGAAAAAGAAATGCCAGTATCTGTGTACTGTTTCACGATAGTGATGTTAATCTGGATTTCACGTGCATTATCCACAAACAGGTTGTAGTTAGACAAATATGTTTCAGTAAGGGCAACATAGGTTGTACCAGGGTAACGATCCGTGTAATGAGGCAATTATGAGAGAAAAGCATGGGTTGTTTTAAGTCAAAATCAACTACACTATAATTAAGTGAAAGACAAAATAAATGTAAAAGTTCACACCAAATATAATTAAAATTAAGGGGCTCATTCCAACTCTGGGGGGCGGCGGTAGCCGCCCGCCAGGCGGGAACCGTCATTTGGCCGCCATGCGGCCAAAATACCGCTGCCCCCATTCCAACATTCCCGCTGGGCCGGCGGGAATGGGGGCCGCAACACAGGAGCCGGCTCTGAATGGAGCCGGCGGTGTTGCGGCGGTGCGACGGGTGCAGTTGCACCCGTCGCGCTTTACACTGTCTGCTAGGCAGACAGTGAAAAGCTTCATGGGGCCCTGTTAGGGGGCCCCTGCACTGCCCATGCCAGTGGCATGGGCAGTGCAGGGGCCCCCAGGGGCCCCAGGACACCCCTTACCGCCAGCCTCTTCCTGGCAGTGGAAACCGCCAGAAACAGGCTGGCGGTACGGGGGTCAGAATGCCCAGGGCAGCGCTGGCGGATTCCCCAAGCCGGGGCAAAAACGGCGGATGACCGCCGGCCCCGGCAATCCGACCGCGGCTTTACCGCCGCGGTCGGAATGGGGATTGAAGCACCGCCAGCCTGTTGGCGGTGCTTCCGTCATTCGTGGCCCTGGCGGTCTTGGACCGCCAGGGTCAGAATGACCCCCTAAGTTTTTATCTGGTCATGAAGAAAAAGAAATACAAATATACAAGTAGATAAATATACCAAAATTTACAATTAGCCTTAATTTAAATAGAACTTAAAGCAAAGGGTATAGAGTATTTGTTATCCTCATTGCCTGTGTCCCAGATGGTTTAAGCCAGTGAGGTCACTGATATGGGCGTAGCTTGGTCAGTAGGATTTGGGAGGAGAGGGGAGCTTCTGATTTCCCAACAATCACTGGCGTATAATGTCAACATGCATTATACGACAAGCAGAGCACATGAGAGGGGCTACAGGGGCACTGGAAAGGGAGACAAATTCAGATTGGTAGGAGTGTTATGGGACTGAAAGCCCGGTTTTTACATGTTTAAAGACTTTCAAAGCAGAGAGGGAGAGAGTGTATATGCGTTTTTGTCTCTGTGTGTGTAAAAAATCCTTCTCAAAAATACGAATGACACCTCACCATACCTGACTGAAAGCACCTGTACCCAACAATTATTCAGAAAATACATTAATTAAGGGAGTGTAACATCCCAAACACCCCCCCTGAAGCTACGTCCCTTGGCCATTGAAGATATGAAATCTGCCAATTATGGCCACTTTTAAAGTATGCTCATTTAATTATGAAAATGAATGCACAAGAGATAATTCAGTTGAAAAAACAAAAATTGATGCAAAAGTATATGTATAAAAATTTACACGGCTGACATATACATTGCAATTCATACTTACAAATATAAAAGACAGCACAGGTTACCATGGAAGTAAAAGTAGAGTGATAGGTTGACCATTATAATACCGGGAAATATAATTAGAGACTTCACACATTCTGAATTTTCAATATTTAACCAACCAGCACAGAAAGTGCATTCACTTTCTTCAGCACCCTGCGTCAAAAAATTTGAACTAAATTAGAACAAAAATTGTCAGACTCCACTTAGACCACCAAATGGACGAATATGTTGTTCCTTTCACAAAAAAGGAACTCCAGTTGCATGTTGAAGATTGCATTGATTTGTTGAAAAATATATAATATGTGTTTCCTTTCTTGTGCTGTTCACTTATCCTGCATGTTCCTACTAAATTCACTCTTGCTCATTATGCATGCAAAGAAAACTCTTACCAAAACTTTGTCTAGTTGTGCACCACTTATATTTGTCCTGGTAAAGTCTTAATTCCATAACAAAGGAAGCCAAATCTTGTTAGTGCACTGTCCAAGTATTGATTATAAAGAATACTTTGTTTCAATAATGTGTAATCATTGAGTTTTTATTAAATAAAAACTATTTAGGAACAATACTTAGCACATTAAGTTGCGTGGCTTAAATAATTATTTTCGTGTATTAAATGTTGCTAGAGACGTCTGATCTGCGTAGCTATTAAAATACCAGTTTCCTTCCTCTTTAAAACCCAGAAGCACTTAACATTAACCTTTTTAAAGAAGCACCGAAACGAGTATTGTTTGAAACTAGTCAAGAAAATGCATCAAAAAATGTTCAAGTATTGTAGCCATGGAACGTCATCGCAATGGTGTTCACCTTGGTTGGTAGGGCTTGATTAAAGTAAGTTATCTGGACGCAGTGGAGAGAGTCTCTGGTGCTAACTTTCAGATGTGTAGTACCACACTCCAGTATCAATAGTGTTAAAAGCATCTTTCTACATCTTCTGTCCTGTTGCAGAATATGATTTCCTCTTGTTTGTTTCCATGACTCTCTCCAAATACCTCAGATTCCCATTTACAGGTTATACAACTGTGCAGGGAACTGTGCAGCTTAGCCTGTAATGGTTATCTTAAGCAATGGTCAGCAGCCCAGATTGGTTCTGGCCCTCACTATTCCACCTGAATTTCAGACTCTACTTCGACAAAGTCTCCCAGCAAACACATTTAAATGTGGACCAAGAAATGAAACTGAATGTTTCAGTACATGGTGATCAACGATTGAGGAATGAAAGTCTCCCTCCTCCTGTGTTACGTTTCTTTCTGGTGCTACTGTGGGCCAATCATGGGATTCTATGTTGGTGGTAGGAGATCCTAATCCAATTTCTTAATAAATTCCACATTCTGCATTCACACTTTTAATACAGTGCTATGTACTTGTTGTTTTGCTTACAGTGTCTGCTTACACCAAAATCCCCTTACTTTTACAATTACAGGCAACTCTTCAGCATAGCTGAAGACGGCATTTTCGGTTGTTCCCTCCAGCCACCAAAACCCTCTCACCATTAACATGTTCACCACTGTATAACTGAAAGGCCTTCCTGCACCTTCTAATGGCACTTCCATGTGAAGTCCCACAGAGCATACGAGACAGCTTGCCCAGGAAGAATCCTAGTTTCTAAAGAGTTAGGTGACTATTCAGAAGAGTTAAGTAGCTATTCAGTAGCACATCTCATGCCATCTCCTAGACACATCTCATTTCTCTTGTGTTAGCATTTTAAAGCCATGCACTGGCAAATAGCATAAGCAAGTTACAGAAATGGTATGAAGTATTTCAGTTTTATGCGTGATTACCTTGTTAATTAACTTAAACTGTTCTAGTAGAGAAGGTGCCTACGTGATCTGAATGATGGGCCATAATAACCCCTTCAACCATCCCTGAAAGCCAAAACAAGAATATTATCAATACTTATTGATCTGAGACATTGATCACTGTATGGCTGCCAGGGTTCAGCACAACTTTCTCACTTACGTGCCATTCACTTTAGGTTTTGGGGAAAATATCTCAATTCACATTTCCATAATGTACTCATGTGAAACCGGTACAGTCCCCTGAACATTTATAGCTGGATTACAGTAGCCTAGTTTTTAATATTTTAGCTTTTCCCAGTGTCTGCCTGAGGCCCTGACAGTCACTGATGCCCATCATCAATATCAGGGACTGACATGGAAGACATATTGGGGGTCATTCTGACCCTGGCGGTAAATACCGCCAGGGCCGGGGTCGGCGGTAGCACCGCCAACAGGCTGGCGGTGCTCCGCCGGGCATTCTGACCGCGGCGGTACAGCCGCGGCCAGAAGCGGAAAGCCGGCGGTGTAACGCCGACTTTCCGCTGCCCATGGGAATCCGCCATGGCGGCGCAGCTTGCTGCGCCGCCATGGGGATTCTGACACCCCATACCGCCATCCTGTTCCTGGCAGTTCGCCCGCCAGGAACAGGATGGTGGTATGGGGTGTCGTGGGGCCCCTGGGGGCCCCTGCAGTGCCCATGCCAATGGCATGGGCACTGCAGGGGCCCCCGTAAGAGGGCCCCACAAAGAATTTCAGTGTCTGCTTTGCAGACACTGAAATTCACGACGGGTGCAACTGCACCCGTCGCACCTTCCCACTCCGCCGGCTCCATTCGGAGCCGGCTTCCTCGTGGGAAGGGTGTTTCCCACTGGGCTGGCGGGCGGACTTTTGGCGGTTGCCCGCCATCCCAGTGGGAAACCCAGAATGACCGCCGCGGTCTTTTGACCGCGGGACGGTCTTCTGGCGGTTCCCGCTTGGCGGGCGGCAAGCTTAGAATCAGGCCCATTGTTCCAAAGTGCTTGTGGATGAGGCCTGTTTAGTATATCTCAATTCACAGCAAATATCAAAAACAAAATAAGGGAAAGACTTAATATACTGTAGATGCAATTTCTCACAATAATGTCAAGGAACCCCTCCACGCTTAAAAATGTCACTGCAATCATCCCCGCCTGATGACATCACACCATTTGAATTAAAGTAGCATGCCATACCAGTCATCCACAGGAAGATACGGCATGCGAGTTAAAGTAAAGGAAACTCACGGATGGGAAATTAATTGGAGAAGTCGCTGAAATTGGGGAGAACCAGGCAAAACAGCGATCCGCAAAAGGCTAAAATCTGATATATGCAACAAGTAAGTTCAAGGTGACTTTAGAAATAATAAAAATCAGAATTTTTCTTTTGACCTGAGGCAGCCGTTCATTCCAACCATATTTTTTGCTGATAAACATCTTCATGAAACAGTCATAAAAACACAATTGCACACAGTTATGTCTAAGCTATTTTGAAAGTGGAAAATTATGCATGCAATGAAAAACTAATAAAATCAGCTTTCATATAGCTGCTCATAATGTGGGTGATGATTGGTTTGTGCAGCACTTATTAACATTTTCATTATGTGAAATGGTTTGAAATTATTCTACAGAAAAAAAGTTTAATTATAGTTCAAACTGGAAGTGAAAGGTAGTTAAAATAACACAAAATAACAGAAATCATACACATAAACGTTTAGCAGTGATGCAAGCCACATCAGTGCCATTTTCAGTAAAGGCATAGCTATGCACCACAAGGGAAAAAAGAACAGCAAACACTGCCTACCTTTCTAGATGGGAAGTTAGATCAAGTGTTGGACTTTGAATGGGATTTTTACTCCATCCTTTTCTCTTTAGTGCCTCCCCTCTCACATATCTTGGCAGCTTTATGGCTCAACAAAGTGTCAAAAAAGGTATGTTAGGGCAGACCAAACAGGCTGCTTAACCTACTGCCTCATTACCTCTATTTAAACTCAGCATTTCCATTCTCTAGGTGCATGTGCCTATGCATACATCATGAAGAAAAGAAAACAAATAACTGAAGAGGGCACTTTCTAGCTTCAGACCTCTATCCATGGCCCACAGCACTCACTTGTGTGCTTGCCTGACATTAAGAATGGATAAGAAGAATCTAGGCACAGGTACTCTGGACCACAAGAAGCCCAACTTTATGTGTCTAAACCCTTGGATAGTGGGATGATAGAGCAAATCCCTTCCCACCCACTCTGGTATCATGCTTCTGTGAACTCACTTTCAAAGCTTCTTCCTCTCAATTTGCATTTAATGGAGGATACTGGTAAAATTACTACATGCCTGTAAACAGAATCCGAGCTTTCGCAAAATAATGTTTGTTCATTTTATGCACAAGAGAGCTGTATTCAAATGTTATAAACTGACCATTTTCTGACCGCAAAAATACAACATACTTATACATCAGATAAGATTGTAGTACTTATTTTTGAACACTGTATGAAGTTATAGGTTTGAAATAACTCGTTTATTGTTCACTAAATGGTATTTTTTGAGAACATGGTTGTATTCGTATCCGGATCCCAGGAACCATCTAAATACTTTTTCATTAAATTGAATACACTATGGTACAGAAGATGGCTTAATATCACAGGGAAATGGATCACAGAACAATACTTCCATGAAGCAGCATTTCCATTAAGATCCGTATTTGTCCAGGACTATTTGGACTTACCTGACAATGAGCAACAAGTCGTGAACAGTGAGTTATAATCATCATAACTAACACTTAGGCAGTGTTCAAAGTTGTGCGACCCAATGTCCAGCATCAGGGCCATGCAGGAGCCAGCATTCATCGTACCATAGATTTTCTCCCTCAATAAGGCATCTGGTGAGCAAGCAGAGGATTGTGTCTTTTGTCTGTCTGCCTCACTAAAGTGAGTAACCATTGAAAGCAAAATGTATGCAATATGAATAGAACTTCTGCAAATAGTTGCTGCTTGTGCCTGTTAGCAAAGGGGCTTCTGGTTTGCTATGGTCTGCACCTAAGCCAGGCAGAACCCACCGACTCTAATCAGGGCAAGGGAGTTACATATCCAAGGTAACCCCTGCTCACCCATTTCATAGCTTGGCACGAGCAGTCAGGCCTATCCCAGAGGCAGTGTGTAAAGCGCTTGCACAGCACACACAACACATATAATGCACTATCCCCATACAAAGGAAACACAACACCAAGTTATATGAAAAGAAACTGTATTGTATACAACATCATTAGACCAAACACAACATGTCAGTAATACCCTGCTACTCAAGAAGTTGTCAGAACAATAACCAGTACTAATACTCTGCAGAAATCATCAGTAGTCATATATAACATACAGGTTATTCATTATTCTGCAACATAAGCAGTAGTCAGGAAAAACATTACTATAGAATCAGCATAGTATGCCCATAACAGGAACATTAGCAGATGCATCACATTACGGTAGAAATGCACTTATTCATTCAAGGATCCCAAGAATGCCCGTACCAGGAACATTAGAGAAATACCTGGAAAGTCATGAGAGGAAAACATATTAGCATAACATGCACAAGTCACAAGATCCTTGTTGCGCAAAATATCACCCCAACACACCAGGGGTGCTCATGACCAGGAACCCTCCTGGCCAGTTCAAAGAAAAAGGGGACCCCTAGCACTCTCCATGCACCAAACGGGGGCTGCCTGTTTATGGGTGAAGGAGGGGGGTGGCACGCACCTGCTCTGATCCTCTGGGGGGCCTTCCATCCCCCTACCTAGTGAAATTTTTTCAGTGGGGGTAACTGCCCCAGGGGCCCTCGGGGACCTCAACCGGCCCTTGTGCGGGCAGAGAAGTCAGAGGAGGCCAAGTAACAATCACGGAGCATTTGTGATCCTCACGCAGCACCTAGGGAAGGGTACTTACCCTCGTCCACCCTGCGACCAGATCTAGAGATGGCTTTGGGAGGCAGAGGGTCCTCCAATGAGGTCTCCCTCCCTCCTGGGTCCGCTCCTCTCTGCTTGCTTGGACCCGAACTCGTGCGCGAGACTTCCTGCAGCCCTCCAGGGCTGCGACGTTCAATCCCTGCCAAAAGGGATGTCAGCTGGTGCCCTGGGGGCACTTTCCTCTGTGTGTCTTGTCCCAGGGGCACCACTAGGAGAACGCTCGCTCCAGGCTTTGGTTCTATTTGTACCTCGGGGGCACAAAACAAAGAAAAATACAGCGTGCTCCAGATGCGCTCAGCCAAAACGATTGCCCAGGTCACGGTGGTGATTTTATTAGCAGAAAATTTTACAAGCTCCTATAAAGCGCACATGGCCATAAAATAGAAGCACTTCTTGAGGCACTAGTTAATTAAAGGAAAAGGCATTCTCCCAGCACAACAGGGAGATCAGACAGGGCACTACTCTATGCGCTCCGGCAGCTGCAGGGGTCAGGGGCCACAGCACCGAGCCCCTGGGGACAACAGGGAGATTAGACAGAGCACTATTCCATGCGCTCCAGCAGCTGCAGGGGTCAGGGGCCACAGCACCGAGCCCCTGGGGACACAAAGGATGGAGCACAGGGCAGTAGGGCCCAGCAACAGGCCAGAACAAAGGGTTGCATTCGGTGGCAGTTCCTCCTAGTGACCCAGCAGGTCACAGGTCAGCACAGCAGCAGCAGTCCAAGATGGCTCCAGGTGATTCCCTCCAGCAGCATTCTGTGTCCAGTTCCAAGTATGTTTCTTGTGCACCCAAGGTGTTCCAAATTGTGGGGAAAAATCCCCTGTACTTATACTCAGTTTTGCAAAGGTTTAACAAGGAGAGGGAGAGGAGGTTCCAACCACTTACAACTGGTTCTGGGAGTACCTCCTCTCTCCTCCAGCACAGGCTCTAAACCTAAACCTCATCAGTTGGGGGTAAACAAGGCCCTTTTAGTGAGGCCAGGGCACAGCCTTTACAGAAGCAAGTGTGCCCACCTCCTTTTCGCTCAGCCCAGGAAGACCATTCAAATTGCAGACGTGCCTCTGTGACACCTCTACCCTCCCTGTGTACAGGCTGTCTCAAAAGTATGCACAAAGTCCAACTGTCACTCTGCCCAGACGTGGATTTGAGTAAAGCTGCAAAACACCAGAGTCATAAGCATGGAGAAATGCTCACTTTCTAGAAGTGGCGGTACTGTAATGATAATACAAAATACACCTACACCAGTAAGCAGCATTTCTCACTACCATTACAACCATACCAAACATGCCTGCCATACCCCTCATAAATCAGACAATACCCCCTACACATAAGGCAGAGCATTTCCAATGCAATCTTTGAGAAGGCAGCACTCGAAGCAGTGAGAAACCAAATAGACTGTTTGTCACTATCAGGACAGGCCACGCAACCAGGCACATGTCCTGCCTTCTACATACATTACACCCTGTCCATATGGCTAGCTAGGACCTTCTTTAGGGGTGACTTACATGTAGTAAAAGGGGAGTTCTGGGCCTGGCAAGTAAATTTAGATGCTAGGTCCCTGTGGATTTAATTTACAGGCCCTGGGCATGGAGATACCACTGTACAAGGGACTTACAGGTACATTAAATGTGCCAATTAGGTGTAGGCCAATCATATCAACTTTAGAAGGGAGAGCAACTGCACTTTAGCACTGATTAGCAGCGGTAAAGTGCTCAAAGTCCTAGAGCCGACAGCGAGAGGTCAGAAAAAATAGGAGGAAGGAGGCAAAAAGTTTGGGAATGAACCTGCAAAAGGGCCAGGTTCAACAGTGCCAATGTGATGACAGCCACTGGCACGATTACTACTGCAGGAGCAGTTGTACATTGTTTTTGCACTGTGTCACTACAGCCAATTATCAAGGAATGTGTGCATGTGAGAAAGAGCATTTGCTCTGATAGAAATAATTACTAAATTTCATATATTAACTGACAAAAGTGCATTTGGTTTTCACAATTTCAAAGATGTTTGGTTGTGGGACTATGAAGTAGAATGTGATCCAAATAAAACTGATATATTGTTATATTTTGATTTGGAATTCCGTCTATAATGTCACATAGCATTCTGGTGGAGCATTCGGAGTACGGCAGTTACCGCTGCCTCTGGACATGCTGGCAGAGAGGTTATGTGCTGTCTGGAAATAAATGCAGGATTTTGAATTATACTTCTCGTATTTCTGTTGTAGTTACAACATGTTTTGGCAACGAGTGGCTCGTTCCCCTGACAGCACTGACAGCACCTATACAGCCCTAAACACATTTATGAAGACTGCCTGAATTAATCATTGGGTTTGTGAGTTACACAATCTTCAACACGGCAGGAAGATGGATGCTACAATCCTCCATAAACAACCTTAATTTAAAGACACTTCGGCCACAATAACTTATTATTTCTTATCAGCAAGTTACCTTGTGTTGACCTCGTGCGCTGTTGCACAAGCCTTTATATTCCCTCATGAGCACCGCCCCAGTGTGCTCCTTCACGTGCAGTGCGGCATTGCATTTCATTACATTATTATGAGGACGTTCCTTTATGTCTTTTCAGCAAGCCCAATTTCCTGTAAAGCACACATCTCTTAGCTTTCATATTATACCTATTGTAAAATGCAAAACGCAAATTTTCCTCACCATTTTTAGCTGAAGCAGGAATTAGAAAGTATATGTGAAATCAGTGGTTTAAAAACTTTGATAGTTATCTAGTTGATATTGATGGTGACAAATAGCTCTTCTTTTCAATTGCTTGGGGGCTGAAGGTCAATGCCTATTCAATAATTTACACAGTGCTCCACACCCTCCCAATACAGAATGGGATATCTATATTGATGGAGTTACTACACTTAAGAACCATTTTAAGGATGATACTAGCATTATTGTTTAAAACACAGATTCTTCACCAGGAAACAGTTACAGCATGAGTCTATTGACGCATTTTGTCAGAACTAAGAGTACTAGTAGCTAGTTGTGGAATTGATCGTAACCTTGACAACTATTTTAGAGATTAGATTGTGGTGAATTGTTTTGATAAACAAATCCAAGAAAAGTTACTATGTTGTTGTTAGAAATTGGGTTTTTGTTTGGCAGCCAGGTTACCCCCTGTCCAAGCAAGGATCCTCACTCTAGTCAGGGCAATGGAGAACCACACTTAGGTAACCCCTGCTTACCCCTTGCTAGCTTGGCACAAGCAGTCAGGCTTATCTCAGAAGCAATGTGTAAAGCATTTGTACCAACACACACAGTAATACAGTGAAAACACCACAAAATGGGCACCACACCAGTTTAGAAAAATAGGCAATATTAATCTAAATCAAACAAGACCAAAATGACAAAAATCCAACATACACAATTTAATATATGAATTTTTAAAAGAATAAGAGTCTTACTCCATGGAAAACAATTGAAACAATGATTTTGCACAAACTAGCTGGTTAGCGTGAAATATAAAGCCGCACGGGCGAGTGTGCGTCCTCGTAAGGGAGGCCAGGCATTATTTCTTCTCCGGTCAGGTCAGTGATGCATTGTTTTTCTCTCTTGTAAGAGAGAGATGCGTCGATTTCCGGATGGGGCACCCCGGATCCACACAGAGTTGGGTTGATTTTGACGCCCCAGGACGATGCATGGAAAATCCTGTCACACAGTGTTAGATAACCTCGCTGCGGGGGTTGGCGTCATCAGCAGCCACAACCAGGTGTTGTGCATCATTTCTCCAGCCGCGATGTGTAGATTTCCTAGCCGTAATGCAGGTGGAGTGTTGAATTTAGCCGCAAAGCTGGAGGCGCGTCATTTATCAGCCGCATTGCAGATGGTGCATTGAAAGTTTCCCTCCACGGCGTTCAGTGTGTGGATTTTCAGCTCTTGTCTGCCAGCTTCACCTTTCAAGGGCCCAGGAACTGGATATGACACCACTTGGCAGTGTAGGAGTCTCAGCAGAAAGTCCAGATGTTAGCAGAGGAAGTCTTTGATGGCCACAGTTCAAGCCCTCGGAGATTCTTCACAAGCAGGATTATACCACAAAGTCCAGTCTTTGTTCCGTTTCACAGGTAGAAGCAGCAACTGCAGGATAGGCCAACAAAGCACAGTCACAGGCAGAGGCAGCACTCCTCCTCAGCTCTTCAGCTCTTCTCCTTGCAAGAGGTTCCTCTTGAATCCAGAAGTGATTTAATTTTTCAGGGGTTTTGGGTCCAATACTTATACCCTTTTCTGCCATTTAATTCGGCCTACTTCAAAGGAAATTCTCTGTTGTTCACAAGAGCCTGCCTTGCCCCGGCCTGGCCCCAGGGCCACCAGGGGGTTGGAGACTGCATTGTGTGAGGGCAGGCACATCCCATTCAGTTGTAAGTGACTACTCCTCCCTCTACTCTAGCACGGAAGGCTCATCAGGATATGCAGGCTGCACCCTAGCTCCCTTTGTCTCACTGTCTAGAGGGGATTCACAAACAGCACAGCTGTCAGTCTGACCCAGACAGGCAACCCACAATCAGGCTGAGTCACAGAATGGTTTAAGCCAGAAAATGCCTACTTTCTAAAAGTGGCATTTTCAAACTGACAATTTAAAAAACACCTTTACCAAAATATGTATTTATAAACTGTGAGTTCAGAGACACCAAACGCCACATTTCTATCTCCTCTCAAAGGGAAACTCTACTTAGAGGATATTTATAGGCAGCCCCCATGTTAACTTCTGAGAGAGATAGGTCTTGCATCATTGAAAACTGAATTTAATAGCATTTCTCTGTTAGGAAATGTAAAACACATCAGCACATGCCCCACCTATACCATACACTGCACCCTGCCCATGGGGCTAACTAGGGTCTACCTTAGGGATGCCTTATAAGTATAAAAAGGAAGGCTGGGGCCTAAATTGGCAATTTAAAACTGCACACACAGACTCTGCTGTGACAGGTCTGAATCTTGTTTACAGGATTACTTATGAGGGTGGCACAACCAGTGCTGCAGGCCCACTAATAGCATTTGATTTACAGGCCCTGGGCACTTCTAGTGCACTTTACAAGGGACATACTAGTAAATCAAATGTGCCAATCATTGAAAAGTCAATTACACACACAATTTACACAGGGAGCACTTGCACTTGCACTTTAGCACTTGCACTTTAGCACTTGTCAGCAGTGATGAAGTGCCCAGAGTACCAAAAACAACAAAAGCAGAGTTGAGCAAACCGTGAAAACGAGGAAAGCAGAGACAAAAAAGACAACGGAGACCACACCAAGGATGCCAGGTCTAACAGGGACATAACATTGATTTGCTAGGATTTTTTGAGAAATCAATACAGTTTCAGGATAAATCTTTGATGACAAAAATGTATGTGGCAAAAAGGGGGTATAACATTTCAAGGTGGAAAGAAAAGGGCACACTAAGGATGAGTTTAAGACCTAGTACTGATCATCATATTTCATTGGTAAAACCCATCATTCAACCTCAAGATTTGGATGAAGTTCTAGAAAAGCATAAGATTCTTATTGAAGATCATTTAGGATTAGTGAAATGGTTCAAGCATGAGATTGTATTAAAAAAATATGCTGTTCCAATTGTACACAAAGTGAGGAATGTGCCTTTAAGTGTGAGGAGTCAGCTAAAAGAATATTTAAATACATTGTGTTCATATATGGTTATTGAACCTGTTTATTCCTCTGGATGCGTCTCTCCAGTTGTAGTAGCCAAAAAGAAAAATGGAGAATTGAGACTCTGTGTAGACCTTAGATTCCTTAACAAGAATATACTGGTGACTGTTTCCCTCTTACGAAAATTAAAGAGATGCTGGCACATGTGGAGGGAGCAAGGGTATTTTGCACTGTTGATTTACAACCAGCATACCATCAGATTGATCTTTGCCTAAAATCCAGACAATTAACCACGTTTAATACCCCATTTGGGGAGCACAGGTTTTTACGCACGCCTCTCAGCCTGGCATCAGCCACATCTGTTTTCCAGATATTAATGTTCAAACTTTTTAGGGAAAACAAACACATTTTAGCCTCTCAGGACAATATATTAATTTTTATAGACAATAAACAGGATCATTTAGTGGTCCTGGATGAAATGTTCAGTACATTAGAAAGATAAGGCAAACAGTATAAAAAGAAAAATGTTGGTTCATGACATCGGAAATAGAGAATCTTGGACATGTACTATCCACGACTGGTCTCAAACCCAGGTCACAACTAGTAGATACAATCAATTTAGCCCAGAACTAGTAGACAAGGATCAACTTAGGTTCTTCTTTGGCTTATGCAAATAATATTCTAGATTTATAGAGAATAGAACCATTTAGAACACTTTTGTGTAAGGGGGCTAAGTATATTTGGGGTTCCAATGAGAAAGAAGCATTCATTAAATTAAAACACCAAATTATGAATTCCCCTGCATTGTGCCCCTTCAGGGGTGATACGAAACCTATTGTAACAGTTGATGCCAGTGGAACTGGACTGGAGGCTGTGCTATTGAAGATGATAAATTGTAAAGATTGCACGGTAGCCTCAATCTCCAGGTGTTTGTCAGTTGCAGAGCTCAATAACAGTATAACTGAGCACGAAGCACTACTGAGTGTGTGGGCTACGAGATATTTTTCAACATTTTTGTGAGGACAAAAGTTTTCCCTTATCACGGACCATAAACCTTTGGTTTTGTTACTTTCAGGAAAGAATTTAGGGAAGCAAGCCCCACGTTAGTCAAACTTTTAGCATGGATGTATGAGTTTAACTTTGATGTTAAACACATTCGAGAACCTAAAAATATGAGGGCTGATTTTTTATGTAGATGTCCTCTGAAGAGTGATGAAAAAAAGGAAGTTGCGGAGAAGATCGAATATGTAGTAAGTATGGCAAATGGTATTGTAGTGACGAGCAAAACAATTTCTCTTCAGGAATGGAAAGATTGGGTGAGGAAGGACAATTGCCTAGCCAAACTAAAAGAGTTTATTATCAAAGGGTGGCCTCAGAAAAGGTATATTGGTTATAAAATTAAGCCTTTCTTTAAAATTAAAGATAAATTGTGGGTTGAGTATGATTTGGTGCTACAAGGCAAAATGCTTATTCCCGCAAGTATAGTCAAGAACTGATTGGTAAACTTTGCACACCAAGGCCATGTCGGCATGACTGGCAAGAAAAAGAGAAAAAGAGGATGCTCAATTTTTACTGGTGGCCTGGCATGGATAACAAAATTCATCTGTGGGTAGTTGCAGCCTGTATTGCAGTCAGGTTGATAAATATTTACGGGTTTACAACACACCATTATGTCCAATTGATTTCCCCAAAGGTCCATGGGAAAAACTAGGTTTGGATTTTGATTTTCCAGCATCTATGAGGTATGCTTTGGTTGGAGGAGACTACCATTCCAAGTGGGCAGAGTGCACATTTTTGAAAGAAACCAGTGCAACTGCAGTCTTTGATTTTCTTACATCCTTGTTAAGTAGAGAAGGTTATCCTCAAGTGATTTTTACAGATAATGGGGTGGAATTCAATTCTTGCAACATTCAAGAGTTTCTCAACATCCACAGCATTTTGCACTTTATGGTAGCTATTTACAACCCACAACGTAATGGAATGTGCAATAGGGTGAATAGGATGTTTAAGGAGTGTATCCAAGTGGCAATTGCTTCAGGGAAAGATGGTTTTAAAACTGTGTAATACAGATAATGAAGTTACCATAACTCTCCACATTCAACTACAGGAGTATCTCCATTTGTCTTGTTGAGAGGAAAACATTCTTCTTGTGATCTTTCTCCTAAGTGGGTGCGGGACAAAACGGAAGCCAGTAGGAGGATACTTAGTTCTCAAGAGGTGCGGCGCTAGGTATTAGAAAATAGAAGCAAGATCAGATTTGACACCTTGCACAGATTGGTGATTTGGTACAAATAAGGAGACCTCATGGACAAAGGAGATGTGGTTCTAAAAATTGTCATGCCTCTAGAGTGATTAAGGTTTCCAATCATGACATTATGGTAGAGAATGGTAAATGGTGGAGCAAGGGAAGTGCAGCATTGATTAAGAGAGTTACTGAGGGTGAGGTTCAGAGAGATTTGTCATCCACAGTTGCTATGGAAGATGAACCCAGTTGGTGGTTGAGGAGAGGCTGTCAGAGTGTTGAGAAAGAGTGCGCACGAAGGAATGAGGTTACACAAGACCGCAACCCTGGCACTAGTGCTGAGTGTCGAGGGGACTCTGGCAATAATTTTCGTGGTGACTCTTTTCCCCATTCAGAAGTTGGTCCTTCTGGTGAACAGCCCAATGGGGCTACGAAAACTGTGACTGATATTTCAGAATCCTCCGCTATAATTAGGAGGGAGAGCTGTAGTAGGAATTCTGTTCTTTTTAAACATTTAAAGGATTTCCTTTTTTGATTAGTGTAGGTGGTTGGAATTCCATTACATATCATATGTTTAGAATAATGTCATAATATTTTTATGATTGTATTCTTTGTTAAATGGGTACTACATGTATTATTTATTTTTTTTGGTTTTATGCTGTTTTCATAGGTCAAATTGTTCTTTGTTAGCAGCTTATGTATATCATAGTTTATGTCCTCCTTTATGTTTGAAGGGGGAATGGTGCTATATTCTGTTTTGGAGTTCCATTTAGAATGTCACATGGCATTCCAACGGAGCGTTTGAAGTACGTCAGTTACTGCTGACTCTGGATATGCTGGTGGAGAGGTCAGGTGCTGTCTAGAAATAAATATACTTCTTGTGTTCGTGTTGTAGTTACAACAGGTATGTTTCCAGGTGGAGTAGATTGGGAGCTCAGTTGTAGGTCACATGAAGACTTATACTTATTTAACCAATGGTCTTCCAGTCATTTTCCTACAGCAAGAACACCCACAAGATCAATCTAATCCTGTTGAGTTTTGTTTGGTTTTAGCCTAAGCATCACCCACTGAAGAGTATCAAGCTATAGCAAACACTAGTGAAGCTGACTGAGAGGGGTTATGCAGCACACTGGTCTTGCACACTTTACATGCACTGAAGGCTCTGAGATCCTGTTCAGATCCTTGGAGTTTTTTTAGAATCTTCATCAGAGGCTCCAATTTAGATGGTCTAACTGCAGTAGCACTTCCACTAACACAGACTTGGGACGGAGGCTGATAAATGGGATCAAGCTGTGGAACATCTTGATTAGTAATTAATGTTCACTATGATGAATATTTTAAAAACTTGGCTTGGAACATAAAATATATAGTAAGTTAGGAACATTTATTTTAAAGTTGTCAATGCTTACATCCTTTGGCTCCTCAATAAGGGTAACTTGTTGTCTCAACACGCGAAACCACAGGAGGAGACAAGGGCACTCTTTAGAAATCTTTGACTTGCAGGTTTGGGTCCTGGTGGCTATAGAGTTCTGGAGGTCAGGTAGAATGTGAGCGTCTAAAAGTGGAATGAAGGCACTGTTCTATGGCTCTCTAAATGGCACATAGGCACAGCTTAATATTTTATATTTAAATATGTACTCTACGGCTGAGTTGAAACAACATATACATTCCTCACAATATACACCATGTATAGGCTTTATCTACAAGATGCCATCCAGTAACAGGGTTTACTTGAGAACTTTTTGCTACTGTGCAGCCTTGTTTGTGGAGAGGTGCACTTTATACAATATTTAAACAAAAACCCTTATCCATCCTTAGTTTTAGGGAAACTCTTTCTTTGCCCCAGTGGGGCAATTGGTAAAAGGTGCTTTCTGTGTAATTTTGTACCTAAAGGCAATGATCCTGATTGAACCAGCGGTAATTATTTAGGTACTTGAATGTGTATCTGCCATTTCCGCGTGCTTTAAGGTTCAAAATGTCGCCTACACATTTTATGCCAAGAATACATACTCCTTAGAAATCTACACACAGTTTCGTTTTTCAGTTAATAAATGTCTTGATATTTCATTCTGGTGAACCAGTGTAGCTCGGCTGCATAGATCCTCACAATCCTTCACCAGTATGTCTAGTGCTGCAGATAAATATGCATAATTTTTACGTTCAGTTTGCTTTTACTTTCATCCTCTTCATAACTAATCAACAGAGTTGAATGGTTAAATTAGATAAAAGCTGATATTTTACCATCTTTCAGCTATAGTTTGTGACTATTTGCTAAGCAAACTGCAAAAAATCTTTTAATAATCCGCGTAGGATTAGTACAAAATTATGAATCTACCTCCCCTCCTTGCAGACAACTATTGCACTAGGTGATTTTTCTATCATACTGTTCCTTAAGTTGAAAAACAGTGTAAGTACTCTCTGATGCAATTTGTATGGGAAGTGATATTTTATAGGCAGTGTGTATTCCATGCATCAAGAGTAAGCTTTCATCTGCACAATAGCATTTCTCATTTAAATAGGCTACATTATTCTTTCAGTGTTCTGTTTTGAGAACTAATGATAATAGAATTTTGAAAATCCTGTCTTGCAAATGTTTTTCTTTTATATTCTGCTCACTTACTGCATGCTATTGATCTTCAAAGAACAGTAGGCGAGAAAAATACAGAATTCAGACAAGAAGGTTCAAAAGCTCTATAGTGAGCCATTATTAATCTGACGAGTTGATAGCCCGCACAGACTTAATATCGTTATTATGACTGAAGGTACCTGACTATCTCTATTGTTTGATCATCTTCCAAACACTGCTACATACTCATAGCTTGAGAACCGTCACACAGAGTGGTATGCATTGGTGGGCCTGATCTGCCGGATCATGAGTCGCTTGGTGTTATTGAATCTGATTTTCCAGGTCGCAATCCCAACAGGTAAAATTGCATGAGAATTTGGCTTCTTCATCCAATGCTATCTGCAAAGCATTTTCTTTGAAAAGGAAAGAGCATGCAATGCTCCATTCTGCCAAAACTATTCATCACTTTCCTTCCAGCAGCTCCTCTCCCTCTTACAGCAGGTGGTAAATGGGACTCTGCACATTTACTCACCTTTTCGAGGGATTTTACACACCATAAACGAGATTCCATGTTAAGGCCCTTGCTGGTAGGAGTAATACTGGCAAATGGGAATATCACCTACAATACTGTCTAACTCGTAATCAGCACCCAAAAAATGAAAAGAAGCAAAACAATTGTATATTAGGTGTAGTTAACACCTATACATGTGTGTACTTTATAACTGATGTACAGACGATATATAGGGGGTCATTCTGACCTCGGCGGTAAAAGGTGCTTAC
Source organism: Pleurodeles waltl (assembly GCF_031143425.1). Taxonomy (NCBI): domain Eukaryota; kingdom Metazoa; phylum Chordata; class Amphibia; order Caudata; family Salamandridae; genus Pleurodeles; species Pleurodeles waltl. Next base: position 722,233,972 of record NC_090446.1, on the reverse strand, counting down.
CGCCGGTCAGAAGTCTGCCATAACACCGCCGCGGCAGCGGTTAACCGCCACGGTCATTCTGACCCGCAACTGGCAAACCGCCAAAAACCCGACATCCACAAAAGTCCGCACCACCAAAGGTCAGCGCAAAAATTGCGATGACCAAACCTCCACCGTCACGCCAACAGAAATACGCCCATACCATTCCGACCCACAAATCCACGCGGCGGTCTTTCAAACGCGGTATTCCATTGGCGGTACACACCGCGGCGGTCAAAATACACACACACATAGAAAACTCAGCCACATTGGTCAGTTTGAAATACACACACCTGATACACATACTAACACCACTCCCACACACCCAACACAATATAAAACACCCACCCACATCACCCACAAGCCCCTACGACCCGAAATCATTGACGAAGGCTAGAGAGAGAGCACAGAATAGACAATCCCACAACACAGAGGCACACAACACCATCACCCACACAGAATCCACACACCAAACACCACACACCACCACACGCACCACACTCATCACCACAAACGCCACCCCACACCTCAACCACACCACCCCATGGCACCCCAAAGACACCCCAGGTTCAGTGACGCCGAACTCAGGGTCATGGTGGAGGAAATAGTCCGTGTAGAGCCCCAGCTCTTCGGGGCACAGGTGCAGCACACCACAATTGCCAGGAAGATGGAGCTATGGCAAAGGATAGTGGACAGGGTTAACGCGGTGGGACAGCATCCACGCAATCGGGAGGACATCAGGAAGAGATGGAACGACCTACGGGGGAAGGTGCGTTCCATGGTATCAAGGCACAACATTGCGGTGCAGAAGACTGGCGGCGGACCCCCACCTACTCCCCCCGAATTTACTGCATGGGAGGAGGAAGTCTTGCACATCCTGCATCTTGAGGGCCTCGCAGGAGTAGGCGGAGGAATGGACTCTGGTAAGGCAAATCTTCACTACTGCTTCCCACCCCCACCCCACCTGCATGCCAAATCATACCCCCACCCTCACCCCCTCCCCCATCACACCAACACCTAGCAAAAGGCTCACCATCACAACCCACCCATCCCAACACCAAGCCCTGCATGCGACCACAAAGCATGGACACCCATCCCCAAAGCATGCCCACTGCACACACCCATCACCCCCACAAGCCACCCTCACAAAAGCCCCCACAAGGAAATGCCTGCACATGGGTACACAGACACCCACCCATCACACGAAATGCCACACACAGAAGCAATAACCATACCTTTATACCCCTGCAGGACCCGAACGCCACAACACCGCCACAGAGGGTCCAGAGATGTCCATCCCACCCCCAGAAGAGGCCCCCAGCGATGACAGCAGCTCTGTCTCCCTGGAGCCAGATGACCAGCCCGGCCCATCGGGGACCTCTGGACAGTCGGTTCCCCACAGACAGCCACAGGCTACACCAGACCCAACCCCCTCTGGGAACACCAGCACAGCTCCCACCCAGCGGGCCCATGCCTCTGTCTCCAGGACACGTAAATCAGCGGTGTGTCCACCACCACAGGGCACCCAGGTTGACCCACCACCCCAACAACAACAGGGACCTGGAACAGTGGTAGTGGGCACACCGTCCAGGGGACAGAGGCCCAGGAACACAGGGGAACTGGGAGGGCTGCTGTGCGACAGGGGTTGACAGGCCCGGGGAACCGACTCTCCAAGAGGCCCTCTCCTCCATCATGGGAGCATACCACCGCTCCCAGGAGACGATGGCGACGGTACTGGCCCGGTTCCAGGAGATCCAGGAACTGCAGGAGGAACGGTACATGGGGTTCAGGGAGGAACTGAGGAACATCGGTTCCGCAGTGGGGACCATCGTCCTGGCCCTTACCCAGATCGTCACCACATTGCGGGACCATGTGGCACCCCAAAGGGCCCCTGTCACTAGCCCAGGCCAGGAACAGCCTACCACCTCCGCCGGCGCTAGTGGACAGGAGGCCCCCACACAACGACAGGCCACCAGAACCCCACCTACTGCAGAAGAAGAACCACCCCGCAAGCGGAACCTGAGATCTCCCAAGAAGACAGAGTAGGATTGCAAGACCCCCGCCAGCCTAAAATACCCCCTGATGTCATCCCACTGTCCCACATTGTCACCCTGTCCAACCTTGAACTGCCCCTGCTCCATCCTTCCACAGGCATAAGGACAATGCACCTGTGCGACTGAGAACTGGACTCTGCCATGGACATTACTCCACCCCCACCCATCACCCTTTTACAATCATGTACCTATATGTAGCACTTAAAATAAATCACTTATTGCACTTAAAAAAACAGGAGTCTGCTTGTATTCTTAACAAATGTATTACACATAACGGTGCAATAATGTCCAGTTACTTTGTGATGACAACATACCAATTTCAATACGCTTTTGTCCATGGGCAAACAAAGCTGAAGTCAGGCAGTGGGTCATACAGCTCTGAAAAGGGAAGGGAAAGTCACAAATCAGTTAACAGGAACTGGGGGGAAACACAGACAGTGGAGACGCATGAGGCCTTAAGTATATGTAAAATGGGGTGGCTGATTCTTACCTGTTTGCTACTGAAAATATTGTTGTATGACTGTATCCCTGTTGTCCGTGTCATCCCCGTCGTCTTCCTCCTCTTCACTCTCCATAGCTGCTACAACACCACCATCTGGACCATCCTCCTGCAGAAAAGGCACCTGGCGTCGCAATGCAAGATTATGAAGCATACAGCAGGCCACGATGATCTGGCACACCTTCTTTGGTGAGTACATAAGGGATCCCCCTGTCATATGCAGGCACCTAAACCTGGCCTTCAGGACCCCGAAGGTCCTTTCTATGATCCTCCTAGTTCGCCCATGGGCCTCATTGTACCGTTCCTCTGCCCTGGTTCGGGGATTCCTCACTGGGGTCAGTAGCCACGACAGGTTGGGGTAACCAGAGTCACCAATTAGCCACACACGGTATCTCTGTAGCTGTTCCATCACATAAGGGATGCTGCTATTTCGCATGACATACGCGTCATGCACTGACCCAGGGAACTTGGCATTTACATGGGAGATGTACTGGTCAGCCAAACAGACCACCTGGACATTCATCGAATGATAACGTTTTCTGTTTCTGTACACCTGCTCACTTTCTTTGGGGGGAACCAAAGCCACATGGGTCCCATCAATGGCACCAATGATGTTGGGGATATGTCCAAGGGCATAGAAATCACCATTCACTGTAGCCAATTCGCCCACCTCAGGGAAAATAATGTAGCTCCGCATGTATTTCATCAGGGCAGACAACACTCTGGACAAAACCTTAGAAAACATAGGCTGAGACATCCCAGATGATATGGCCACTGTTGTCTGAAAAGACCCACTTGCCAAAAAATGGAGTACTGACAGAACCTGCACCAGAGGGGGAATCCCTGTGGGTTGGCGGATGGGGGACATCAGGTCTGGCTCCAGCTGGGCACAGAGTTCATGTATAGTTGCTCTGTCAAGCCTGTATGTAAGTATGATATGTCGTTCTTCCATTGTCAACAGGTCCACCAGCTGTCGGTACACGGGAGGATTCATCCTTCTCCTCGCAAGTCCCAGCGGACGGTGCCTAGGAAGGACAACATGGAGCACAGAGTCAAGCAACCCACAGGTTCGTTCACACAGCTTACACAGTACACAAATCGCTATGCATTGAAAGGCTTGTATGAGTGGCAATGCAAGGCCTAAGCCTGTGTGACGCAGTAGAAATCATGCCATGTGGTCCCTTGAAATGGCGGCTGCCTGACCTGTGAAGTGTGACAGTGGGATGTGAGGTCACTGCGCTGGTGTGGCACACCGTGGCGGTAGCCGGTCGAAGACCGCGGCGCAAAGCAGCATTGGTTAACTTTGAACCCTATGGGTCTCAGGAGCCAATGACGATGTACGCCGGCGGTCGCGGTACGCACCGCCGCGGTACGCACCGCCGCGGTACGCACCGCCGCGGGCGTGACCGCCATTTTCTATCTGATTAATCACTCGAGACCTGATCATCCACAGGAGAGGACCTATACTGCAAGTGCTGCTGTGACCTCGGTCTGGGAGATACAATGGCTGCTGCGACTGGGGAAAGGGACCCTGCCTTCACTTCCGAAGAATTGGAGAGACTTGTTGATGGGGTCCTCCCCCAGTATGCGCTACTCTACGGTCCTCCAGACCAACAGGTTAGTACACAGGGTGCACGTTGAATGGGCTATGCCTGTGTTGAGTGGGGTGTATGTAAGATGGTGGGGAGGGGAGCGAATGAGGAGTGCAACGCACGAAAGATGAGAGCATGTGCCACATGGAAAGGTTGGGGAGGGGGGGGCCACTCACATTGACCAGGCAGAAAACTGATGCGATTTCCTTTACCACCCTGTACATGTCACATAGGTCAGCGCCCATCAGAAGATCGACATTTGGCGTGCCATCGCCAAGGACGTCCGGGCCCTGGGGGTCCTCAACAGACGGGGCACCCACTGCCGAAAGAGGTGGGAGGACATCCGCCGCGGGACCAGAAAGACCGCCGAGTCTCTGCTGGGGATGGCCTCCCAACGTAGGAGGGGTGCCAGCTGCCAATTGACCCCCCTGATGTCCCGGATCCTGGCGGTGGCCTACCCCGATTTGGATGGGCGCGTGAGGACATCACAGCAGACACAAGGGGGTGAGTATCAGCATATTCTGCTATCTTTGCGTGCAGTGAAGGTGTCTGGGTGGGGGAGGAGGGCTGTGGCTATCTCCAGGCCAGGGCTCATTCTCTAGGCTAGGCCCCTCCGTTAGTCACGGCCCTGTGCCCCCGCCCCCCACCTCTGTAGTGTGCCAAGTACAGCTATCCATGGTCCGGCCTCACCCATGTGTGCATTTGTCGTCCATAGACCTGTAGGCCTAGTCACAATAACTGAGTAGTGTACCCCGATTGCGCAGCCTAGTTCAGGGGGCTTCTGTGTCTGTCCTCTCCGACAATGGTGTTGCCAATGCATGCACTCAACCTGTCTTCATTTCTCCCCCCCTCCCCCATTTTCTTTGTCTTCCTGTTCATGTGGGCATTAGCATCATCAGGCGGAGGAGAAGTGGCATCGGCGCACGAGGGAGCTGCATCTCACATGGCCCCGGAGGGCCATACAACAGACTCAGTACACCAGTGAGACGGAGGGCGAGTGGAGCTCCACAACGGGGACCCGTGGAGATGTCAGCGACACCGACACGTCCTCGGAAGGGAGCTCCCTAGCGGTGGCGGCAACATCCGTGCCCACCGCCACAACAGGTACAGCCGCCACCCAGCGCACCAGCCCCCCCCTCCCAGCAGCCCCTCAGCCTTCGCTCCGTGCCCGCTCGGCCAGGAAGGCGGGCATCTCCTTCGCCCCAGGCACCTCAGGCCCTGCCCCAGTTACCCCTGCTGCCCTCAGTGAGGAGGTCATTGACCTCCTCAGGACACTCATTGTTGGGCAGTCTACCCTTTTGAATGCCATCCAGGGTGTAGAAAGGGAGGTGCATCGGAGCAATGCATACCTGGAGGGCATTCATTCGGGTCAGGCTGCCCATCAGCGATCATTCAACGCTCTGGCCTCAGCACTGACGGCAGCCATTGTCCCTGTCTCCAGCCTCCCTCTTCTGACTCCCTCCACCCAGTCCCAGTCTCCTGTTCCTCTGCCTATCCCATCCACACCATCAGACCAGCCTGCACACACCTCTACACCCAAGGGCAGCTCATCCAGACATAAGCACAACAGATCCCACAAGCATTCACCCAAGCAACATCCAGATGCAGACATTCCAACAGTCACTACCACCTCTGTGTCCCCCACCTCCTCATCTCCCTCCTCCCTCCCTGTGACGTCTCCACTCACACCTGCATGCACTCCACCATCAGCCAGTACTTCCATCACCAGCACACCCTCCATTACAGTCCGCACACGTGCAGTCACCACCCCCACTGCCATTTACACGTCCCCTGTGTCCTCTCCCAGTGTGTCTGTCACCCCCTCTTCCAAAGCACACAAACTCAGGCAGCCACCCACCCAACAGACATCCACCTCACGACAGCCTCCGTCACAAGCACCTGCACCCAAAGGCAGCACACTTGACTCTCCTACAACCACATCCTCTTCCTCCACTCCCATACCCACTACACCTATCCATCCCTGTCCTTCCAAAGTCCTTTTCCTTTCCAACCTTGAGCTCGTTCCAATCACTGACCCAACCCCTCCATCTGGTAAGAGTAAAAAAAGCACCTCAGCCACCACCAGCCCTGCATCTACTGTGACCATAGTGCTGGGCTATTGGAGTCCACCAGATCCTAGGGCAGGAACATCGGCCAGCAGCAAGGGGACAGCCAGCCCACCCCCTGGGAAGAGGACAAAAAAGAAAAAGGCCCGGCGCGACAAGCCTGAGACGGCTGCCACCAAGGACAGTAGACTTGCCCCGTCACCTGCCACATCATCCAAGGGAGGCAAGGGCCACAGAGCTTCAGCGAAGGAGGGCAAGGGCAGCAGGGCGGAGAAGTCAGGCAGCAGGCGAGCTGCCCAGGAGGGCCCCACCAGCCCCATTCCGGTTGTGACGGACGACACCCACGGGCCCAGGACTCCATCACAGTAGGGCCCCGCAACCGCAAGTTCGGATGGCGAATGAGCGCAAAGTCTTGCCCAGGTCTGGCTCCCTAGACACACAGGACAAGCACCGCTGAACACGGCCCCGCCAGGAGGAGCACCGCTGAACAGGGCCCCGCCGGAAGGCGCACTGCTGAACAGGGCCCCGCCGGGAGGAGCACCGCTGAACAGGGCCCCGCCGGGAGGAGCACCGCTGAACAGGGGCCCGCCGGGAGGAGCACCGCTGAACAGGGGCCCGCCGGGAGGAGCACCGCTGAACAGGGCCCCGCCGGGAGGAGCACCGCTGAACAGGGCCCCGCCGGGAGGAGGGCCCCTCGAACAGGGCCCCGCCGGGAGGAGCACCGCTGAACAGGGCCCCGCCGGGAGGAGCACCGCCGAACAGGGCCCTGCCGGGAGGAGGACTGCTGAACAGGGGCCCGCCGGAACAAGAACCGCTGAACAGGGGCCTGCCGGGACAGGAACCGCTGAACAGGGGTCCGCCGGAACAAGAACCGCTGAACAGGGGCCCGCCGGAACGAGAACCGCTGAACAGGGGCCTGCCAGGACAAGAACCGCTGAACAGGGGTCCGCCGGAACAAGAACCGCTGAACAGGGGCCCGCCGGAACAAGAACCGCTGAACAGGGGTCCGCCGGGACAAGAACTGCTGAACAGGGGCCCGCCGGGACAAGAACCGCTGAACAGCGGCCCGCTGGAACAAGAACCGCTGAACCGGGGCCCGCCGGGACAAGAACCGCTGAACAGGGGCCCGCCGGGACAAGACCCGCTGAACAGGGGCCCGTCGGGACAAGAACCGCTGAACAGGGGTCCGCCGGGACAAGAACCGCTGAACAGGGGCCCGCCGGGACAAGAACCGCTGAACAGGGGCCCGTCGGGACAAGAACCGCTGAACAGGGGTCCGCCGGGACAAGAACCGCTGAACAAGGGCCCGCCGGGACAAGAACCGCTCCGCTGGGGCCTTCAACTCAAGCACCGCTCCGCTGGGAATTTCATCTCAAGCACCGCTCCGCTGGGGCCTTCATCTCAAGCACCGCTCCGCTGGGCCCTTCCTGTCAAGCACCGCTCCGCTGGGGCCTTCATCTCAAGCACCGCTCCGCTGGGCCCCGCCGTCTCAAGCACCGCTCCACTGGGCCCTGCCGTCTCAAGCACCGCTCCGCTGGGGCCTTCATCTCAAGCACCGCTCCGCTGGGGCCTTCATCTCAAGCACCGCTCCGCTGGGCCCTTCATCTCAAGCACCGCTCCGCTGGGCCCCGCCGTATCAAGCACCGCTCCGCTGGGCCCCGCCGTCTCAAGCACCGCTCTGCTGGGCCCTTCATCTCAAGCACCGCTCCGCTGGGCCCCGCCTTCTCAAGCACCGCTCCGCTGGGCCCTTCCTCTCAAGCACCACTCCGCTGGGCCCTTCATCTCAAGCACCGCTCCGCTGGGCCCTTCCTGTCAAGCACCGCTCCGCTGGGGCCTTCATCTCAAGCACCGCTCTGCTGGGCCCCGCCGTCTCAAGCACCGCTCCGCTGAGCCCCGCCGTCTCAAGCACCGCTCCGCTGGGGCCTCCATCTCAAGCACCGCTCCGCTGGGCCCTTCATCTCAAGCACCGCTCCGCTGGGCCCCGCCGTCTCAAGCACCGCTCCGCTGGGCCCCACCGTCTCAAGCACCGCTCCGCTGGGGCCTTCATCTCAAGCACCGCTCCGCTGGGCCCTTCATCTCAAGCACCGCTCCGCTGGGCCCCGCCGTCTCAAGCACCGCTCCGCTGGGGCCTTCATCTCAAGCACCACTCCGCTGGGGCCTTCATCTCAAGCACCGCTCCGCTGGGCCCTTCATCTCAAGCACCGCTCCGCTGGGCCCTTCCTGTCAAGCACCGCTCCGCTGGGCCCTTACTGTCAAACACCGCTCCGCTGGGCCCTTCATCTCAAGCACCGCTCCGCTGGGCCCTTCATCTCAAGCACCGCTCCGCTGGGCCCTTCATCTCAAGCACCGCTCCGCTAGGGCCATCATCTCAAGCACCGCTGGCCCATTGACAGTGCCGGTTCTGTGTCGAGCAGGGCTTCAGGAAGCACTCTGGGCACCATGCCTCCTCCATTAACAGTGGAGTCGGTAAGCCATCTGATGGACTGTGGCTTGGCACTTCCCAGGATGGTCCAGTGGGCAAGCCACCCACTGTAGAGACTTGAGAGACTGTGGCTTTGCACTCCCCAGGATGGGACAGTGGGCAATCCACCCACTGTAGAGACTTGTGAGACTGTGGCTTTGCACTCCCCAGGATGGGACAGTGGGCATGGAGGCCCCTCGTGGATCTGGCGTCGTGGACTCATGTGGCTGAGGTGCCCCCCCTTCCCTTCCCCCTGAGGTGCCTGTAGTTTTATCATCTGATGCCCCAGCAGTGTTCTCTCCAATGGTATCTGGTCTCCTGTGTGGGCTTTGCCCATGTGTTTGTGCACATTGGCCCACGGACTATGGAACTTTGACGGAATGTGCAGGACTTATTGCCTATGTATATATTGTTGACTGTGTTCATTCCTTATTTTTGTATATTTTATATAGCATATTTCCCATACCTTCAATGGAGCTATTTATACATATATTTTAAAGATCATTTTAATTGTGTCTTTGCATTATTCCGGGGGGTTTGGGTGGTGTCACTCTGACTTGTTGCTCGGCATTGGGGTGTAGGTATTTGTGGTGGGGGGGTGGGTGTATGGCGCATGTGTGTGCCCGTAAGCTTTCCTCCTTCCCCCTCGCCTGTGTCGTAGATGCAGTACTCACTGTTGTCGTCTGCGCCGGCGTTCGTACTCCTGGTAGATGAGCAGGTAGACAATGGCTGGTAGGATGTGTAATTCGGGTTCCATGCTGTCCTCCTTCCTCGTGGAGTGTGTATAGGTGAGCGTTTTCCTGTGCGTAGTCTTTTTCCGCTGTGTTTTTATCGGCGGGGCTCCCGCCCCGGAAAAGGTGGCGGATTGGTGAGTTGTGATAGGGTGGGCGGTACATTGTCTGCCGCCTGCCTGTTGGCAGTGACCGCCGCGCTGTTTGTCTGTCCCGCCGTGGCGGTCGGAGTGGTAAAGTAGCGGGCTGTGTTGGCGGTTCCCGCCAGGGTCAGAATTCCTTTTTTTTGACCGCCTGCCTGTTGGCGGGTTGGCCGCCGCTTTATCACCGACCGCCAGGGTCAGAATGACCCCCATAGTCTCTTCAATTCCTCATGCCACAGCCTGCATGGTTTAGTGCATGGTGTTCACAATAGACCAAATCGCTAAAAATATTTCCACACTAAAGTTCAACTTTTGTGCAGAAATTTGGCTTTAGATTTCTAAATGTTTTACTCACAAATAATATTAAACAAGTGCAATTTAATATTAAATGCACATGAGCACATTTACTCGAAGGAACAGACTATTGTTATCCCATTGCTGGGACGCCTGCATGAGTAGCAGTGCACGCACATACTACAGTCTGTGGCAGCCACCATGGATACACTGTGAGATTTCCTCCTCAAAAAGGCCACAGTTACTCCTCTCATGACTAGTGTGTAGAAGTGGTGACCATTAGTTAGTTCCAAACAGTACCCCCACTTAGTTTTACATTAGTGTCTTTATTTGGATCAAAATAAGTGTCTTTATTTGGATCGTCTGTCTCAGGAACCATAGAAGACGTGTCCAGTGCTAGCCATACTGAGATGTTTTTTCACAGTAACTCACTGATATAGAGGGTGACCTAAGTCTCATGGACTATAGGGTTAATTGACAAAACCATGTTGTAGTCAAACAATGCTACAATCGTATTTGTGGTTTGGTACTAAAACTAGTCTCACTCATTCAAGTAACCAGCCCCCTCCGTTCTCTCTCTCTCTCTCTAGCTCTGTCTTTCTTTCTCTTTATCACACACTGACTTTGGCCTAGTGACTTTACTCATTATTGACTAGAAATACTACCTCTGCATGACGTCTAGTTCTTTTCCTCTTGTAGGTGGAACACCTTTCCTTCCACTCCATGTACCTAGGGAGTCTAACATCTGCTCTTCTGAAGAGTGCAAAACATTACGCAGTGAGGAAAATCTCAGAAATGTGTAAGTTGATCTCAGATAACAGATCTCCACTGTTCTGAAAGACTCGTCAAATGAATCCGCAAGCACTTGACTGTGATAGCATCCTTCAAAATATGATTGTGTTCTATCTCTATTGATGACCTTACACCTGGATGTGAGGCTTGGCTTCCATTTCTAGCTTCTCAAATAAGAGTTGTGTAGTTCTTTGCCACATCTCCTGTTAGACTTTTCATCCTTGGCGTGGTCCCCTTAACTCTTTGCCTCTGTTCCCCAGGTTGTTGATGTGCGCTGGACTCTGATTTTGCTGTTTTTGTTACTCTGGGCACTTTACCACTGCTAACCAGTGCTAAAGTGCAAGTGCTCCTTTACAAAATGTGCATGTGATTGGTTTATCCGTGATTGGCATATTTGATTTACCAGTAAGTCCCTAGTAAAGTGCACTAGAGGTGCCAGGGCCTGTAAATCAAATGCTACTAGTGGGCCTGCAGCACTGGTTGTGCCACCCACATAAGTAGCTTTGTAGTCATGACTCAGACCTGCCATTGCAATGTCTGTGTGTGCAGTTTTACCTGTGAATTCGACTTGGCAAGTGTACACACTTGCCAGGCCTAAACCTTCCCTTTTCTTACATGCCAGACACCCCTAAGGTAGGCCCTAGGTAGCCCCAAGGGCAGGGTGCAGTATATGGTTAAGGTAGGATATATAGGGGGGTCATTTTGACCTCGGCGGTCTGTTTTTGAAGACCGCCGAGGGACCGCTGTGCGGAAGACCGCCATTGGTGGCAGGTTGCCGCTCGGCCTATTATGACCGTTGGCAGCTCTCCGTCCTTTTACGGACGGAGAGCCGCCAACAGCCATACTGGCGGGAGGCGGGGAAATGGAGGTTGCTCCACCTCCACTGCCAAGCCAACAGAACACCGCACAGCGAATCACATCCTGTGATTCGCCGTGGCGGTGTTCTGTTGGCGGTGTGGTGTCGGCGGAGCTGCCCCCATGGCTCCCGTCCCCTCCAGGAGGATCGTCGGACCAGGTAAGTCGATCGTCCGTGAGGGGAGGGGGGTGGAGAGTGTTGTGTGTTGTGTGGGTGCATGGGGGTGTGCGTGTGTGTATGTAGAGGGGGTGTGTGAGTGCAAGTATGCCTGCGGGGTGTTGTGTGTATGGGAATGAGTGCGTGTCTGTCTGTGGGTATGTCTGTATGGATGTGTGCGTGTATGTTTGAATGTGGGTGTGCGTGTATGACTGTGTGTGTGGATGTAGGCATGTATGTCGGCGTGTGTGCGTGTAAGTATGTAAGTGGTGCCTGCGTGCGTGTCTTGTGTGTATGGGTGAAGTGATGTTGGGGATCGGGTTGGGGAGGGGGTCCCTGCCACCTTTGGGGGATGGCAGGGGTGGTGGGGGGGGCAGGGGAGGGAGTTGGGGTGGGGAGTGGGGGAGACCCCTATCAGTGCCAGGGAAGGAATTCCCTGGCACTGATAGTGCTTACCGCCATGGATTTCATGGCGGTTCAAACTGCTGGAAATCCACAGCGGTAAGCAGGGTCCAAATACGGAACGGAGAACCAGCGGATGACCATGGCGGTAACCGCCATGGTCATAATTCCACAGAGTAAGACCGCCAGCCTGTTGGCGGTCTTACCGCCGGTTCTCCGCCTTCCGCCAGGGTTGTAATGACCCCCATAGTAATGTGTTTTATATGTCCTGACAGTGAAATATTGCTAAATTCGTTTTTCACTGTTGCAAGGTCTGTCCCTCTCATAGGTTAACATGGGGGCTATCTTTAAAATGATTTATCCTCCTTTGGGAGCGGATGGACATGTGGAGTTTGGGGTCTCTAAGCTCACAATTTAAAAATACATCTTTTAGTAAAGTTGATTTTAAGATTCTGCGCTTGAAAATGCCACTTTTAGAAAGTGAGCATTTTCTTGCTTATACCATTTCTGTGACTCTGACTGTTTGTGGATTCCCTGTGTGGGTCCGTTTGACAGTTGGGCTGGTTGCACCTCACACTAGACAGTGACACAAAAGGAGCTGGGGTGTATCCTGCATATCCTGATGAGCCATCTGTGCTAGGAGGGAGAGGAGGAGTGGTCATTCGAACCTGAAAGGGCTGTGCCTGCCCTCACACAATGCAGTCTCCAACCCCCTGGTGAGTGTCTGGGGCCTGGCCTGGGCAAGGCAGGATTTCACATTCCAAAGAGACTTTACTTTGAAGTAGGCCTACTTCAAAGGAGAAACTGGGTATAAGAAGGGCACCCAAAACCACAGACTTTAGAAACACTTCTGGAACCAAGAGGAACCTCTGCCTGGAGAAGAGCTGAATAGCTGAGGAAGAAGTGCTGCCCTGCCTGTGACTGTGCTTTGTGGAGCTTTCCTGCAGTGCTGCTTCTGCCAGAGTAAGAGGGCAAAGACTGGACTTTGTGTGCCTTCCATCTTGTGAAGAAATCTCCAAGGGCTTGATTTAGAGCTTGCCTCCTGTTGTTTGAAGTCTCAGGGACAGCAAAGACTTCTCTCTGCCAGCACCTGGAGTCTCTGGAGAGACTCCTGCTCTGACAAGTGGTGCCCTACCCAGTCCTTGGGCCCTTGAAAGGAAAGCTGGTGGAAATCCAAGGAAATCGACTTCGGACGACTCCGGACCGATGCTGGACCGCGATGCTCTTCGCAGGCCCGACGCCGCTGCTGCCCCGCTGAAGTCCACGACTCCTTGGAAGTCGCCGCACCACGTCGTGACCGACGCCGCTTGAAGGGCGCGGATTTAATGTTTCGCACAGACGCCGCGATCCCCGACTTCGCGCATCGGCTTGATTTCACTCTTCACCAAAGATACTGTACTTGGGGGTCTACGCGACTCCGTGTCCAGCGCCGCTGGTGTCGGCTTGTTGGGAACGACTCTGTCACGACGCCGTGTTAACACCTCATCGAAGCATTTTTGTTTCTAATCGCTATTTTTGAGTTTAATCTTTAAAAAATTCATAACTTGACTTGTGTATGTTGGATTTTTGTTGTTTTGGTCTTGTTTTGTTTAGATAAATATTTCCTATTTTTCTAAACTGGTGTTGTGTCATTTTGTAGTGTTTTCATTGAGTTACTGTGTGTGTTGGTACAAATACTTTACGCCTAGCACTCTGAAGTTAAGCCTACTGCTCTGCCAAGCTACCAAGGGGGTAAGCAGGGGTTAGCTGAGGATGATTCTCTTTTACCCTGACTAGAGTGAGGGTCCTTGCTTGAACAGGGGGTAACCTGACTGTCAACCAAAGACCCCATTTCTAACATCTCCACTACTATGTATTTTAGGACTTTGAGGGCCACAGGGTGCATGTCTGATGCTGGCTGTAGGCCACAATATTTGTGACCTATTCAGGACTTGGGTCGCTGGGGAGCTGATCCCCTTATACTGTAAGAATTCCTTTCAGGCCTGAACGTCACACCGCGATCACCTCATATTGCACAATCAATCAGTTACAGGGTCAAGGCCCATCTTCTGGCTTCTTCTATAGTATACTAACTTCAATACTTTTCAGATGCTCCCATGCCAGAGCTAAAGCTAACAAGCCACCACACATGCTATCACTCTCAACAGACTCACTCCACGTCTCCAAGACTTCCTATACAATGCACAAGCACATCATCAGACCTCATTGTCAGTCATCCACATAATACATAACAGTATGGGAGGTGACAGTACAACATTCACACACATATCACTAAAATGCTCGAAATTAAAAACTATTTCTCTCCGCCTGCCATTCTTACACCTCCTGTTGATACACCATGCATCTTGCACAGTTGCTGCAGTGTGGCGAAAAGAGGCAACTTGTTTTCCATTTTTAACACTATCTCACACGTTACAAATGTTAACAATAAATGCCGATCATTTCTCAATTGTGCATTATGAAGATGTTCAGGTGATTCGGAGTTTGCTAGAGTAAGTTCCCTCATACATGTTTCGAGTCTGTGGTCTCCTGGATCACCATGCTGTTGAACGTCTACTGATGAAGCACATCTAATTTCACATCTAGACGTATTTTTAACAGACTTCCACCATTTCATTTGGTGAATGTAACATGTAACATGTATCTAATGAGTATTATTGACTGGTTCTTGGTAGTGCTAGCTCAGTTCTCTTTGTCACGTTAAAAGAGATTTGTTAGTCATGTGTCCGTATTTTTGTAAGGTAATTATGGATCTCCACCGGATTTGCATTTACTCTCTGTGCTGTCCTTTCCAGTCTGCTGTCCAAGATGGCATTAAAGTCTCCTACTAGTGTAAGTGTAAAGGATATTCAGCCATTCTAGTGCCTATTGTTTTTAACGTTTCAGGGTTATCAACAGTCGGACGGTAATATCACCCACAGGTAAAGTTACTCTGCTGTATCTTTTACTGTACAATTACCAATTTTCAGGACTTCAATCCCCTCGTTTGCTTGTATTAGTATTGCCACTCCCTGACTACATGACAACATGACCCAGCTGTAGATATCACTTGCTACTTCCACCCATAGGCCTTTAAAAGTTGTATGCATTTACTTTTGAGCAAGTGTGTCTGTTGCAAACTCTTTTTAAAATATTTTTATTTACTCGATTTTTGAAGGTACATAAAAAAGGAAAGAATAGAAATATAAATCAATCAGTATCAAGATACAAGGTCATTCATCATTCATAAGATGCAAGGATAGCTTATTCGGAAATAGAAAAAAGTCAATATGATATGTATATATAGAGTCAGTATATATAGCTGCATTACCAGTTCCCTGATAAACAATGCTACAACCCGTCATTCTAAAGGTGGATCCATACTCATTCCCCTAGATACTCTTAAACCTCCATATTGCATTGATACATTGAGCATATAATTGCTCCTTGGAATTTACGATTTTCATTTTACTCTCCCAAGCCACATAGGATGGGGGTAATAGTGACTTCCATACCTGAAGAATTAATGATTTAACAATCAGGAAAGCGATAAACAGGATTTGTTTTGAATGAATTAGTAAAGCTAGCATCTGATTGAGAGTGAGAACCCACTTTTTTAAGGGTAATATTTCTTAAAGCAGTCTTTTCAGTAATTAAATAGTCGTATAATCCATAGATCTTGTCATAGAAAATGTATTCTTTTGTTCAGTGATTTCCAAATATTGAATTAAGTTTGCAGACTGAACATAGCCTTATTCATTTATTTGGAGATATTAGAAGAAAGTTGGAAATTTCAGATCAGACACAGCCGACACGTGTTTCGCCCTCTATGGTGAGTCCACCTTGTAAAGCTAGCATGACTGGAGATGCCAAACAGCACTCCGGCGGGCTCTGGGGCAAGAAACACCCGGACTTCAGAGCTAATCCACTGAAATATTTTCTCCCAATATTCTACAAGCTTTGAACATGTAAAACATAGGTGAAACCAGTCCCCCTGATTACATCTACAACACAAACAAAGCCCAGATGCTGCTGTAAATGCTTCCTTTATTCAAGCTGGAGTGTAGTACAGCATCTATTTTGAGTAAAGTGCTATTTTCTTTAAGTTGGTACCCCTTATTGCCTTGTAAGATAGAATATTATTGTTCCTCCATAGCTGTGGATCTATATTACATCCTGTTGTCTTTTCAATCTTCATCAAAAAGCAGGAGATAATTCCTGCCAAGACTGGAGATTCAAAATCCGGTACCAATTACCTGTACCCCGCTGGGTTTTCTCATAGAAAGCCTGGGCAATTGTGGAAACAGATGGTTCTATTATTTTCTCAACTGTCTTAAGAAAATGTTGGATTTCAAGATAAGA
The DNA here is from genome assembly GCF_031143425.1 of Pleurodeles waltl. NCBI lineage: Eukaryota > Metazoa > Chordata > Amphibia > Caudata > Salamandridae > Pleurodeles > Pleurodeles waltl. Next base: position 722,217,567 of record NC_090446.1, on the reverse strand, counting down.
AAATCTAAGACTGTCCAGAATAAATGCTCTGTCCGCTTGACCTTGAACCATTGTCTTAATTTGGTCACCTATTAAAAAGTTTGAAAACCTGAAAAAGCCCAACAGTTCCCACCTTCCAATATGACCCTGGTTCAACTTAAGGCCCAATATCCCTGAATCACGGAGCAAGTTTGCTGGATGAAAACTGGGCACTTGATATTTCTCATGGAATTGCAAGACCCTGAAGCAGATGCTATCTAGACTTTGTACCTAGTACATTTGAAAGTTGTGGTATCCAGAGAAAATGGGGTAGCGGTAAACTACTTTCTGCTAACATTCACTCAAGATAGTAATTGTAATTGAGGTCAAGCAATGAAGTAGCTCTTACAGTCCAATCCAAGAAAGTGACCTAATAGTATTTCCTGAAATTGGGTAGGGCTAACCTACCTACATCTACCGCTATGGATAACGTGTCAAGCTGTATGCAAGGTTTTTTGTTTGCCCATTTAAACCGATGGAGCATCATATCTAAATCTTTGAAAAACTTTTAAGGAACTTGAATAATTATATTAGAAAAAGTAAACAAGAAGAGTGGAAGAACCATAATTTTGACAAGTGCCACCCGCCCAATGATTGTCAGTGGACGAGCTTGCCAATTCTAGACCTTGAGCTTTATTTAGAGTGTATAAATAATTAAGCTGATAAAGATCGGGAAAATTATAAGATATAGAGATACCCTAATACCTAATGGGGCGATAGAGCTGAAACTGCGCCCTTATTGCGGAAGGAAGAATAGAGTCAGTAGCATTAAACAAGAGAGCTTCTGACTTAGTATGGTTTAGCCTATAACTACCCAGAGCTGAAAAAATCCTTGATTTTCACAAAGGCCCTTTCTATAATCAAGGGCTCTGCTAGAAGGTAGAAAATCATATCATCAGCAAACAGTTTCAGTTTGGGTCCTTGAGGAAGAGGTGGATGAATAGAGCTATCTTGAAGAAGAGCGACTGCTGCCAGGGGTTCAATAAAAAGTGCAAAGAGCACTGGAGAGAGAGGACATTCATGGTGTGTACCCTGACAAACTTGTAGAGTCCTTGCTATGCCTGTATTGGCTAACATCTTGACTTGAGCCTTAGAATACAAATTACGAAGTACATGGATAAACTGCTTAGGGAAGTTAACCTATCCAAAATTGAAAACAGAAGCTCCCATGAACTAACTCGAATGTTTTCTCTGCATCAAGCATTATAATAGCAGCCCAATTCTAATTTTGGTAGAGGTAGTCCATGACTTGTACTAAAAAGTTAGTATCAGTTGATATAAGTCTGCCTGGAAGAAAGCCACACTGATCCTCGTGGATTATCCTTTGGGCCACAGAGGCGGTTCTGACTGCCAAAATCGTTATCAGGAATTTATAGTCATGATTTAACAGGTTGATCAGGTGATAGAAGTCTGGTTTCTCGGGTGGCTTACACTTTTTATAAAGCTTACAATGACGGCCCTTGTAAAGGAAGCTGGGACATCTGCCCAATTGAGTATATCATTAAAAAGAATGAACAAAAACTCCGCTATTTGGCCTATCAAAGTTTTGGAAACCTCGCCCGGAAGTCCATCTTCCTCACAGGCTTTCTAATTGGGTGAGGTAATAATCGCCTCTTTTACTTCTGGCAATGTGATGGGCGCTAGTAATACAGCCTGTGGTTCCTCACCTAAGATTGGTAACTTAAGCATGCTTAAATATTGATTTATCTGCCCCACATTGGTTGGAAGTGTGGATGTATAAAGTTTCAACTAATCGGACCAAAAAACCTCCTATACATCCTTGAAGTGGTTAACAAGTACCCCTTAATTCTTGTCAAATATAGACTTGACAAAATTACTCTTAGACCTTTTTTTTTATGGACCAGGCCAGAAGCCTACCCACATGCTTGATCTTTTCATACTGTTGCTGAAAGCCTGTGTGCTGATTAATTATTTCGTGGGATATATAAAAATCCCTCTGTTTATCCTGTGCCTCCGTTAATCTGAGAGCTGCCTCTGGATCATGGGTGGCCTGATGGATCCTTGCTGCTTGATCATGCTCCTGTTGAAGGTCGGAAGCTTTCTGCTTTGCTAGTTTGGATGAGAGAGATTTATAGGATAATATTTCACCCCTTATGTACGCTTTACGAGCTTCCCAGATGTTGAATAGGGAGTTCGGGCATTTATTATTGTCCAAGAACTCGATAACCAATGTCTTAAGTATTTCAACCCATCCCTCGTCTGCCAAAAAGGGACTCCATTGAGGGCAATCGGCCTGCTCTCCTCGCATATCTACACTGATCTGGGGAACTGAGTGATCAGAAAACGGGATGGACACAATAGTTGAGCCATGCCTGGCCCACAGAAAAGAAGCTAATATATATTCTATCCTAGAGGATGTATTGTACTTTTTAGAAAAACAGGTAAATTCTAACTCCTGGGGCTGATCTGCCTTCCAGACATCTAATAAAGCCAAGTCACAAATTAATTTTCCAGGAAAGCGAGATGCTCTGGATTTGTTCTGTGACTTGTTCCTACATGAAGTATCAATCTCAGTGTCGGGTATGATGTTAAAATCTCCTCCTACAATGAGCAGGCCAGGAAGTGTATGAAAACATTCTACAAGCCTTGAAAAGAGCTTATTTCATTTTCAATGGGACCATAAAAGCTCACAAAATGTATACGCTGATTAGAAACTAATGTACTAATTATGAGCATTCTTGCATGTGGATATTTATGAACCTGGTATACCATCCTGGGAAATTCATACGTGACTAAAATGGCTTCCCCCCGAATGGTAGCATTGGCAGTTTGGGCATTTTTCCCTGAAGTTTTAAACAAGTCTCCTGTAGAAGGAATATCTGGGTTTGCAATGACCTCAACCATTTAAGTATTGCATGTAACTTTACCTGATTATTGGTCACATTTAAATTGCATGCAACAACCTTTAAATTCCTTCCTATCTTCCTACTATTACCTAGCTTATTAAAACTGTGACTTCTGGGCCTACAGTGCTGACCTCTCCTTCCTGGACCAACCCTTTCACTAGCATGTAATATTTCCCCAGTGTAGCAGCTCTAGACTGAGTGTTCCTTCCATCCTTGTATATATCACCTACTATTTTCCCCCACCCTAGTGTACAAAACTCAACCCACCACCCTGAAGTGACCTAGGACACCCCCCTCACCCTTGGCAGCCCAACGCATCATGGGCTCCATCCCACCCCAGGGAGCTCCCTGGGATCAAAACCCACCCTCCCCCAACTTGATCCCACCCACCCCTTCAACCCCTTTCCCTAAAGTAGAGTGCAGTGGTTTGGCACTCCTAAGTTGCATCATTAGGATAGAAGCAGCACATAGTTGTGAGTAAGCCGCATTAATTCAAGCAAGAATTCCTTTCAGGCATTCAACATCAAGAGATAACTCAAGAGTCCCGGGTCAGGATTAAGGATCAAGATCCTTCTTTTTGATGGACTGTAAAAAATCTCTTGCATGTCCAGCTGAGTGAGTTTGTACCTTATAAATAAGTTTGAGCTTGGACTGTTGCACAAGACCAGCAGGCACTCCTTGCCTTTTAAAATCATCAATCATCCCTATGAATTCTTGCCTCCACCGGGCAGCCTGAAAGGACACATCTGAAAAAACTTGAAATGAAAAATTATCTGTTGTAGTATAGCCTTTCATCCTAATAGCATGCAACAGAATTTCTTCTGTGATCCTGAAATTCCCAAAGTTAATTAGCATTGTTCGTGGAAGTTTTGGATTGCAGGATCTCGTGGCGGGGACCAGATGTGCATGCATGATTGTTAGGTCGAAGGTAGCAGCGGCCGTATCCGGTAAGAAATGCTTGAAAAGGAGCTCAGAGATAATTTTATTCACTTGGGTCCCAGCCTAATTATCCTTCGGTATACCTACAGATCTCAGATTGTAACATCATGACCCGCTTTCAGTTTCGTCCTACTTAAGCTGGAGTTGCTCCAGCTCCACCTAGACTTTTCAGATTACATTATCGTAATCTATCATTTGTCATTTGAATCTTCAAGTTCAGGTACCCCTTACTCCACCTGGGATATGCAGGAGGAAAGTTGAAGAATACTGCTGTTAATTTGATCCAGATGCTCATTAGTTTCTTTGTGAGCTCCCTCTTGTGATATATCTTCATGTCCCGTAGTTCTTTTAGGATCTCAGTAAGCATTGCCTCAAGTGATGAAGGCAATGGAGGCGGCAATAGGTTCGGAGGCGGACTTGAGTTGGACAGGCTCTGTGACGTGGACTGAGCTATCAGAGGGTGGGCAGTTGATGTCATGAGGGGAACTTCCTGAGATGAGGTTAAGAGACCCCGATTTTAAGGTACTATCCATATATATGGTTGCTTTAATAGCTTCAATCCCCTCAATATTGCGCCTGAGAAGATATCTCATTGGACCTCTCCAGAACCTGTGAAGAGATTGAGCCAGAATTACTAGCGTGATGTTGCTGCTGCTGCCCATGAGTTCCTGAAACAGATTCCTGAGACTGGAGAAAGATTTCCGAGGAGGTCCTGTCACCCCCCATTGATCTTGGATTAAGATCTGTAAATAAGTGATAAATTGATTGACTTTTTGCACTCTCACTTATACCTACTTGAGGATTCTTGCTGCAAAGCTCTACTACCTGACCCCCAAGAGGGAGTTCTTATGCTCAAATGGCTGGTGACCATGCGATTTATAGCCTCACAGGAAGATAGTTAAACTAAAATCTGGGTCTGTAGAGTCTCTGATGGGGTTTCCATAGACATCTTCTGTTGTATAGTTGACATAGGGTTGTGAAGAGAGGGCTCATTGTTTGCAGGAATATTAGATTCCTTGTTTTGTGTGGAAGGTGATATGCGATTTCTATGGGACTTGTTTTTTTTTGGCACTGATCAAGGTTTGATCAGACCATCCAGCACAAGCTGCTTCATCCTCCTTCTTCTCCAATTGTCCTCCATTTACATGCCATGGCTTGTAGCATAGGGGGGGATAGAGACTCATAATAGGGCTGCAAGCCGCATCTGTGCTACATAGACCACTTCCACAGCTTCTCTGAACCTTCTCTTTCAGTGGAGAGACCTAGTGACACCCCACTGGTTGCTTCAACCACCTTTGTTGTCTTCTTCACCCTCTTTGCCCCCTCTTCCCTTTAGCTTTCTGTCACCTTTCTTGACCCCTTTTTTCCCCCCTTATTTATGTGGCAGGTGAGACACAGGACCTGGAGCCTGAAGACAAGTTTAATTTAGGAGGAGCTCAAGGCTCAAGTGCAGAAAAGGTAAGTCTCATGCCCCCCTGCACCATCCAGAGCTTTATGGCTACAAGCGACAATATGAAAACATGACAGCAGCAGCGGACTTACTACACAATCCCCCCCTTTCCTTTAGCTCCGTCCTTCTAAACATTCTTCCATTTTATTATTTGTATGGTCCCCAGCTTTTCCGTTGACACCATCTATTTGACCCTGTGGCATTTTACGGCAGCGCATTGTCTGGACCATCCATCAAGGGATGCCCAGGGTCACACCAATGCCAAGACCACAAGGAGAAGTCTCTACACCGTCTCCCCTGCAGTATTAATTTGTGCCTTAGAATCAAGCATGGTGCAGCCCCATAGTCCCCCTAGACCGCAGGCGGGGTGGTGCAATCATCCGTGTCTACTTTCTTCTTGCTTCTAAGTGGCACAAGCACTGAAGCTCAACTGCGGTCATGTTGCCAACCTCTGATGTGACTAGTCACGGAGCATGATGGGAGCTCCACGTGACCACCAAGGCTAGCCACTGTCTCTTGCAAACCTATCACTTCGACCTTTCTTACTGATAAATATTCAATTACTTACTTTTAATTAATTTCTTTCCTTACTCAATCTTTTGCTCAATATCTATTTATCAAATTTTCAAAGCAAAGAATCAAAGTGCGACATAGCCGCCATATACATGCTGGAATGACTGGAGATCATGAGATAAATGGTGCAAGGGCCAAGCTCCCAATTTAGAGCCTGGTGAAATTCCACAATGTAATTCTTAAGTTCCTTGTGACCTTAACTGCCCCATGCACACAACTCCCTTAGTGCTAATTCTTGACTCTTTCTTTGCCCTTATAGGTCCTTAATAGTAATGACTTCATTGTTACATTAACCCTTACTTGAGGACTTTTATTTTTTACTATTTTCCCCACTTGCTATCACCCAGTGCCTAACCCTAAACTCCAGCCCCTTGGTAACCTTTCCCGTTTTTGTTTAAGACATGACGCCGTGCCTCTTTGAGCTTTCTAAAACACACTAGGGGTCTTTAGACGTTCAGGTATTTTTAAGTTTGCCCTTATCTTCATGTTGCTTTGGCCGTCATCTGTTTAATTATATTGTCCCCCAATCAGATTACTCATATTATATATTTGATTTTCCACTATTGGATATTGGGTTACAGGTTGAGCGGAATGAAACCCTACTCAAGCAGCAGGCACAGTTTCTGTCAGGGTGAAACTCAAGGGAACCCCAAAATAACCTGCACTTAACTCTCTGGTAGTTTGGCACAAAGCAGCCAGACTTTACTTAGAGAGAATGTGTATGTGTATGCAGTACTTCAAACAGTAATGAAGTGAAATCACAACACAAGAAAAAGACCACACCAATTTAGAAAATAGAGTACAATTTAACAAGTTACTTGAGACTAAAATAACAAAAATCCAATCAGTAGAAAAGAGGATATTCAATTTTAAAGGTTTAAGTGAAAACAGTGCATAAACGAACAAAGCATCAACTGTGGTTATCTGGTTGTGCTGAACTGATCTGGATACAGGGATCAAGTTAGGCCCACTGAACAAAATACCTTCAATTTTGTTTTGCAGAGCAATGAGAGATCCCATGTTGAGGATGCGTCATGCAACAGCGGTTCTGAAGAATCTGCAGAGCTGCAGTGCAGAAACCTGCAATGTCATAGAGGATGCCATTGATGAGGGGCTTGTCATGCGAAGCCTGGCATCAAGGATACATCACATAACAGTGGTTCTGCAGAAACTGAGGGGCTGGGATGCGAAGTCCTGGGTCATCATCGAGGATGCCATCGACGAGAGGCTCGTGAAGAGAATGGCTGCGTCTAAGATGCGTTACACAGCAGCGGTCCCCATGAGACTGTCAGCTGAGATGTGAGGTCCTGCATTGGGGTGTGGTGCGCTGTGGCAGTTCTGAAGCAGAGCTATGAGGAAATAACTCATGCAGTGTTGATTCTAGCCACAAGACTAGGACCACAGGTGGGCAGACAGAGCACTTTCAAACCCATTTCCAAGGGTGCAACACTTGGGTGGCACCACTTGGGGGACAAGACTCACAGCAGATAGAGCCCAGGTGCTGGTTTCATGGTGGTTGGAGCCGTTTCTGTCTCTGAGGCTCTGATCAGGAGGCCAGTCAGCTAGCCCTTGGAGTTACTGTGGTGATCCTGGATTCAAGGTGTAGATCCAATCATTTCGCTCAGGCATCAGGGCAGCAGGGCAGCAGGACAAAAGCACAGCAGTCATTCTCAGTCTTCCACAGGTCCAGAGGTGTACTGAAGTGTTGGGTCTGAAGGTCCTGGTGCTAGTTTTCAAATAGGAGGAGATTCTGGAGGTTTCCACCCTGAGAAGTGTTTGTAGTTTCCTGCCAATCCACCCTATCCCCAGCTTCTTTTGGAGACACAAAAGACATGTGTGAAAACCTTTGTGAGTGTGCTCAGGCAGAGTATTTGTGATGTGCAAGTGTAGTAGGGGATAGCTCCTCCCCATCAAGTCAGAGATGGCCCATCATGACAACACCTATTTCCCCTTCGTTTCACTGTCTGGGAACAATGCATGAAGACCAACTGCCAGCTACACCTAGTCATGTGATCCAGAATACAAGCTGCAAACAACAAATAATTGGGACAAGAAAATGCCAGCTTTCTAAAAGTGACATTTTCAGAATTGTGGCTTAGAATACGACTTTACCATTAAGAATTAAATTCTTTAGACACCAATCTTAAGATATCCATCTGCTCCCAATTGAAAGTTATCCCTTATTAAATGTGGTAAAGTAACCCTATGTTATCCTGTAGGAAAGGTAGACCTTACAGTAGCGAAAAACTAATTTAAGAGTTTTTCACTGCTAGGACATGTAAAACCTAAAGGTACTTGGTAAGGGTTTAAACACACCAAATCCCTTCCTCTGGGCTTTTTAGGACCTAGGGGTGACTTACATGTATAAAGAAGGAAGGTGTAGGCCTGGCAAAAGAGTTATTTTGCCAGGTTTAAATGACAGTTCAAAACTGTATATATAGGCAGCCTGAGACATGTTGTAAATGCTACTTATGTGGGTAGCATAATTAGTTCTGCAGACTCACCGGTACTATTAATTTACATGCCCCGGGTACATGTAGTACCACTTTACGAGGACAGGTAAAGTAAATGCGCCATTTGGGTGTAAGCCAAATTTACCTTGTTTGGAGGATAGAGCACACACACTTTAGCACTGGTTAGCAGTAAAGTGCACAGAGTCCTAAGGTCACCAAAAACAAGATAAACAAAACTGGAGGAATAAGGCAAAAAGTGTGGGGGAAGGCCACTCTAAGGGTGACAGATCTAACACCCATATTATTCTAAGTATCACAGAGGACCTTTGCCCCCAATGTCTTGAGTTCTTCCATATTCTTCCTCACCTCCCGCTGCATGTCTTCAGTGATAGATGAAATGTCTATCTAATACTGAATATATGGTCCTCCACATGTAAAATTTTCTCTTTGAGCACTACATATAATATTCACTCTTTAACTCGCTAGGATAGAGAATTCACTAAGATCTTCTTTTTGTCATCATTCTAAACAGATCTTGTGTACTCTTTGGGTGTCATGTGTAAGTTCTCCCTCAATTTATCGATTTGAGTAGCATCTCTTTTAGTTGTTTTACCACAAAAGTTTTTAAGTGTCCTCCTGCTCGCTCTTTAATATTTAGTATCCATATATTGTTACATCCTGCATTATTTTGTAGCCTCTCCATTTTATACTGTATTAGTCATCAATTTGTCTCAATTTCTGAATTTCTAATTCTTTCTTTTCAACCTAAAGTTTAACATTTGCACTGCCTCTTCAAGAGCTTGCATACACCCTGCCAATTTTTCTACCTTCTCACTCAAAATTGTGCAAGCCTTCTGTATCTCCTTTTGATTTTGTTCAGAGGTTGTAAGTCTATTTTTCATATCCAAACATAGCTCACCCAACATCTTTTGCACAATATTCTAAGATCGTCTGTCTTCCTTTAATGCAGTTTCTGATGACTTCTCGGGAGCCTATTGCCCACCCTATCTGTTCTAGTCTCCTCCTGCTATTAAGTCAGTCAATCAGTTTATCTTTTCTACTGATGCAAGGTAGGTATATTTATTGTGTATATTACAAATGGGCCTACGTAGTACAGCCAGGGACAGTCAGGTAGAGTTAAAAATTGGTTCATATGGTATTAAATGCCACTCTTCACTTTGATTAGTAAGAGTGTTTTTAGTTTTACTTCTTCCGACCATTGTTTTTCTGCAACTGCAAGTCTTGAGGTGTGTTTACTGTTTTAGATCCTTTTATTTCCTTTGATAAATCACTTTCCTTTGTCAGCTTCTACCCCTTCTCCTGTCTGCCCTGGTGCTCTTTCACTCCAACCTTACTCGGTGCCTCACTAACTATGGGCTGCATGCTGCCTCTACCAGCTTCTATGTTAAATATGAAGAGTGGGTTACTTTCACACTCTGATGACATCTCAGCTCCTATTCCACCCACCTAACAAATCATGAAAGTCTTCTGCTCCTCCAGTGTCTCGCTCAATGCTTTCCTGAAAGCCAATCGGTGCTGACTGCCTGCATATCTACAAAGAGAAATCTGAGCCTCCGCTCTTCTTGCACATTTCAGCCCCTAATGGCCTGCCCTTCTCTGCCCTACTGAGAAAGCACACTCAGCAGGTATTCCATAAGATCACCAGGTAATGTACCTCATTTTCTTTAATTTCACATTGTTTCTCAATGTAGAAGCCAAATATGCCTCATTTCATACTACAAGTTTTTAGTTATACAAGAAAAAACATATTTTTTTCACATTTCCTGACTCCGCTGTTTTGAGAGCTTTCAACCAGTCTCCTTAGCTAGAAGCAATGTTCCACAAAAACGTTTTTGTTGGCTGTAGAACTTTGTGCACCTTTGCCATGTTAACTAGTGGTAAAGTGCTTATGCTCTTCTTGTTAAACATGGTACAATTGGTATACCCCTGATTGGCACATTTAGATTGATTGTAAGCCCCTCGTATATGCCACTGTCTGTAGCTGAGCCTGCAAATTAAATGGTCCTAGCAACTGCAGAACTCATTATGCCACCCACTACAGAAGCCTTGTAAAATATGTCTCCAGGCCTTTACAATGTTAAATCCAACTTAAGAGTCAAAAAGGATTTAATATTAGTATTTTGGAAATCACACTTTTAAAAAGAGGAATTTTCCTACCCAAAAGACTTTCCTGCCAGGAGTCCAGCTGTCATCAGACCCTCGCTTGGCTTCTATGGTGTGAGATATATATTGCTCACAGACAGTGGGCAAATCGCTCTGGGTGTCAGAAGGGGGGCTTTTCCCTCAACAGAATGCCTTGGGGTTTGTGCCAAGCCCCTTCCTGAGCTCCCTACCTTGTCAATGGGAGGTGAAAAACACACATCTAGGCCTGCCTTCCTTTTGTCTCACTAGTTAGGCTGGCACCAACCCAGTGGAATGAGAAAAGCTGACCAGAACAAGTTTAGGTGGTGGTCAAAGGCTTGCGGTTCACCCACAGGCTGGCACTGGAAATACAATTTAACCCCACACACCTATCCTCAGGGTACATTTGGACTTGTGAATAATAAGGAGGACTGTTCCCTGAACAACCCAAAGAAAGACTGGACCTGTTTTCCATGAAGTGACTCAGTGGGCTGACTAATTTGAGTTACAGGGTCACAACAAGCTTACAGAAGCCTCCCTCCCTACAGCTGCCAAGCTGACCAGTTCTACTGGACCGGCCAGAATCCAGCTGCTGGCCTGTGCTGGAGTGAGTCCAAACCCCCATGTGGTGCATCCAGGTCCTGGACCCCTGTCTGGTGTTAGAATGTAGTACTCCTTTCCCCAAGCTGTAAGGCTTGAGATTAAGACTCTTTTTGACAACTTTCTGCCTGGAGAGTTGACAGAGACTGGGTCGTAATTGACGCCACAGCCATCGATGTTGAATTTTCAGCCAGTCTCAATTTTCTGGTTTGCCACACTAAAGGAGATCTGACTTCCACAAACGTTTTTAAGCCTGAATGTAAAATTTCACCTGGATCAATGCCCAACAGCATCCGATTGATGCCATGTCCTTCCTGGGCAAGGACTTTGGACTTTGGCCGCTCAGAGCTGTCTAATCTTTGTCGACAACCGCACCTGGTCCCCACTCTTCAGCAATCCACTGTCCCTGAGCCCAGCTTCAGATCCAACTTGCAAATTGCCCCGTCAACATCTCCATAAAAGTTATTAAATTAGAAGGTAAATCTTCTAATTGGATGAACCTGGTCCCTGCATCTATCCCACACTCCATCGACCTTAACTTTTGGCTTTCACCCAGTCTAGCGCAACCAGATAATCACAAATGGGGCTTTGTGCTTTTTGACAGTTTTGTTTATTCATACTTTTAAAATTCATATCTTTCGGTTCTACTTATTGGATTCTTGTTGTTTTGGTGTGATTTTATTTATTAAAATATGTTCTTTTTTTTATTGCTTTGAGTTTCTTGTGTTGTACAGTTCACACTGTCTCTGAGTTAAGCCTTACTGTTTTGTGTCAAGCTATCAGAGGGTTAAGCACAGGTTTACTGAGGGACAGTAGTGGGTCAGCCTGACAAGAAATGTGGTTATGACTTGAGGAGGATTCTCATTCCCCTCAACTAATACTCCAATTTCTTACAGCCCTGCTCATCAAGATACACTGTTGCAGCACTGCATGGAATTCTGTAGCGCCATGTTGCCCGAATGAGAAAAGGTAAACAGCACTATTTTAGGTGCTAATGGGGTGATCAGTCATAAAAGTGTCATTGTGCAACTTTGTGTTACTTTGGGTTACAGTCCAATTGAAATCACATTATGCGTTGGATTGTAAATCCCATCTGAACACTTTGCATCAGATTTGCTTTAAAAAAGGAAATGCAAATCGGCCACCAATTGTTTGTACATTTTGTCCCAACTGTTTACCGCAAGTTTGGTCTCAAGGCACACACTCCAGTACAAATCATTTTAATGAGGCAACCTCTCAGAAGTAAAGTTCGCAATGTAATTAATACAAAAACTACAAGCATTGCCCAAGAAAATATAATGCGATTATACTTCTGTCAATTGTTCGGCCTATTTTCTTTCAGGACTAGGATTCCATGAAAAGTAAAGTTGTCCTACTCTGCGTGACTGATGCAATAATAATGTTATAATTTTTCAATATCAAGCACTAGATATGATTATTCTTTTATTGAAAACACCAGGAAAGTGAATGACATTCAAATTCCGCATATAGAATACTGATTGCTCTGAGTGCAACTCATTATATAGAAATCTGTTGGTATGTTTAATCCTGAAATATTTAAAGGTGTATTTTACTTTCTTTGAAATAGCAAATTTATTCACATAAAAGAAAACAACTTCCACATTTTTTGTATTGTAATGGATTCAAATAAAAATAAAAATTAAATCTCTATAGGCATCTTCCATTGTTTATTTCTAACATATTTATTGAAAGTGACTATTAAATATTAGAAAAATAACAAATACATATAACTAGATCTTATGCAGTATTCCATTGCTTACATTAAGTTCACTGACTTGTAAATGCAATGATGAAAATTATGATTAGAATAAAATAGACCATTCATATTTAAATTGGAGAACGTAGTTCATAAATTTGATTCTAAAGTGCTATGAAGCCACCAACAGGTCAGTTCTAGGTACTTTCACAAGATGAGAATCGGTCAGCAAAAATCAAGGAAAAACGTGGGGAAAGTAACTGTATTTGGTTAAATGGTTGCTATTTCGCAACATGGTAAATATTAGATGGTCAGTAGCCTATCATTACAGGGGTAAGCTACAAACACTGATAGATAGGCAACAATTATAGAGGAATTCTGGGTTCTGAGAGTAAGTCATATTGATCTTTCAGTGTACTCAGGGCGTGCAACTTAGTAGAGGCTCTTCTGCTACGTGACCAGCTGGAAATGCATCATAAAATGATTCAAACAGATACGAACTTTCACCTAATTAGTGAAATGAAGCAGTGAAAGTGCAGAGCCCTTTGCAATGCCAAAATAAATAGAACACCTCCTGTAAAACCAATACAGATAGAGGGTTAGAAGGTGATTCCATATGTTCATCTTCAACGATAAGGGACTTATCTTCCAAGGAATAAACAACTGCAGATATGTAGGAGGACCAAGGCTGCTGAGTCCACCTGACTGATTTAAATCTGACTATTTAAGATCAGCTGATCCAACCAAGGTCCAAGGACAATTCTTGATAGCTCTGGAACATGTCTTTGGGGATGGCATGCTGATCACGTCCACAAACTTGTGCATCGTCAACAATCCCTGGCTTGGTTGAACAGTAGAGGAACACTCTGAACTTCAGTTCATTATCCCATATTCATCACTATCTGTTAATACTCAGAAAATAATTTTAGAAATGCTTTTCTGCATGCTCACTGATTATGCTTTAACTTTCCATCAGAGATCATTGAGACAACTTCAGAAACGTTCCATCGTCCTAGCCAGGCCCCCCACACTCGGTTGGTGGGGGAACTAGCGAGTGATGAATAAGTTCTTCTTGAGAAAGTGCCTGATGGAAGATGGAAGATTCGGTTCTCAAATTCTGAAAGATAATCCATGAAAGATATAAATCATCAGTGGCTTCAGATATTCAATTTGAGAACACACTATGCAAATATACCCAAGAAAATGCTCTCTGGCACATCTATTCCAATATATGAGACTTTGATGAAACATAAAATATCGACATAATGGGTAACATTACAATTAAGTGTTGTATAAGCACTGGGGGCTGTATTACAGACAGTGCCCCAGGGGTGGAACAGGACGGTGCATCACTTTTTTGCATCACAGAGGCCCTACAGTATTACTAAAGGCTCTGCAGATGCGTGTGTGACCCCTTCTATAATACAGAGAGCGGTGGCACACACGTAACACCACAGGCTATCTTAAGTAAGCCTTTCCTCATTTGCATGGGGGCATGATCCCCCCAATGCAAGTAAAGTAAGCATTTTGCCTCTCCATTTGCGCTGTATTATGGATACAGGCGCAGAGGCAAAGAGGCTGTCAGGAGGTGTACTAACTGCCTACCATGAAAAGGTAGTCCTCGCAAAGGGGGAAGAGTGTCCCATGGACCCCTCAGTCATCCTCCTGCAGGTGGGTGCAATCACTTAATGCACCCAACTGCAGGGCTGAATCTCTGTCCTTCCTTTGAAGTGCAGGCAGTTGCTGGAGGGTGATCATGTAGCTGCTTTCTTTCAGAAATGCGCTGCCTCAGGGCAGCTGTCAGTTTGTATCTGCCATGGGGTCAGCACATTATCAGCATAGGGCACACTGTTCCGTTTGTTCCAGGTGCACAAATTTGCACCATGGCACAATCAGCAACAGTGGGCCCGATTAGTAATATGGCCCCTGGTTGGAAAAGCATGTTTACTAAAACACTAGTGGACAGGTTTCTCAAACTGATTGCTGACCACAATAAACTGATCATTTTAGGCCTTGTGAATGTCCAGGTAAATTTTGGTCCATAATAACATTAGCAGGCTTGAATGCCAAGGTCTCTTTAACTGTTATTCTTACTGCTCACCAGTTAATCAGTACCATGGGATGTTCGCCTTCTTGTTATAGGTGACAGGGTCCGCACATTATAAAGCACATATTGTTGAGTAATATTTGAAGAGAACAACATTTCAATTATCCCTTTCTTGAAAATGGTGTGATGTGGATATTTAGCTGTTTCATTTGGACACTTAGGGCCAGATTTATCAAAGACTTGCATTTCCCTCTGTCATGCAAAGCAATGCAAGGCAACAGAAGCCCTTAAATTAGACTTCCTATGTGACACAGAGCCACATTGTGAGGTTCTGCCCGGCATTGTAAATCTCGAGTAAAACAATGCAGCACAAATCATTGCCTTGTGTTATTCTGCATTGGGAAGGCATTCCATGGGTACAGAGTGGGTGTTCTTATGTAACAGCCATCTTTGTGGCACAATCCCAGTTCCTCCTTGCTAAAAAAAACAATCCTGCCTGTAATGAAGGCACCCTTGCACCTTGTTTCTAGGGTGTTAGAAATGAGCTCTTTGGTTGTCAGTCAGGTTACCCCCTGTCCAAGCAAGGACCCTCACTCTAGTCTAGGTAAGAGAGAATCGCCCTCAGCTAACCCCCGCTCACCCCCTTGGTACCTTGGCACGAGCAGTAGGCTTAACTTCAGAGTGCTAGGTGTAAAGTATTTGTACCAACACACACAGTAACTTAATGAAAACACTACAAAGTGACACAACACAGGTTTAGAAAAATAAGAAATATTTATCTGAACAAAACAAGACCAACATGACAAAAATCCACAATACACAAGTCAAGCTATCAATTAAAAACAAAAAAGAGTCTTCATATAATTTTAAACACAACACTAACGCTGTTAGCGTGGAAATGTACCTGGGCGCATCAAAAACAACCCCGCGTGGGAGGGTGTGCGTCAAAAGGGGCTTGCGATGTGTCAATATCAATCACGAGCGAGACCGTGCGTCGTTTCTCCTTCAGTTGAGTCGGCGTGCATCCTTTCTTCTCTCCACAGGAGAGCAATGCGTGGATTCGAACAGCATTCTTGGGTACGGGCAGGCCTTGCGTTGGTTTTACACGCCCAGATATATTTGCGTCAGAAATCCTGCCACATGATGATTTGAAAACCACGCACGCACAGGTTGCGATCCCACCAGCCTCCGTCAGCAATGCTGCGTGTCGGTTCTCCAGCCGCGTGCATTGATCTTCCAGTCGCGCTGCAGGCGAGTGTCAATTTTCAGCCGCAAAGCCAGCAGCATGTTAATTTTTCAGCTGCGTCTTGGAGTTGTGCCGATCTTTTCCCCGCAAGGTGGTCTGTGCGTGGATTTCTTACTCTTGTTCTGGCAGCTTCTCCTTTCAGTGTCCTAGGAACTGGATGGGCACCACTTGGTGGAGTAGGAGTCTCAGCAGAGGCTCCACGTGCTGGCAGAGAGAAGTCTTTGCTGTCGCTGAGACTTCAACAACAGGAGGCAAGCTCTATTTCAAGCCCTTGGAGAGTTCTTCACAAGCAGGAAGACACACAAATTCCAGTCTTTGTCCTCTTGCACAGGCAGAAGCAGCAACTGCAGGATAGCTCCACAAAACACAGTCACAGGCAGGGCAGCTCTTCTTCCTCAGCTCTTCAGCTCTTCTCCTTGGAAGAGGTTGTTCTTGGTTTCCAGAAGTGATCTAAAGTCTGTGATTTTGGGTGCCTTTCTTATACCCATTTTGCCCTTTGAAGTAGGCTTACTTCAAAGAAAAGTCGCCCTTGTTTGTGAAATCCTGCCTTGCCCAGGCCAGGCCCCAGACACACACCTGGGGGTTGGAGACTGCATTGTGTGAGGGAAGGCACAGCCCTTCCAGGTGTGAGGGACCCCCCCCCAGCACAGATGGTTTATCAGGAAATGGAGACTACACCCCAGCTCCCTTTGTGCCACTGTCTAGAGAGAGGTGCAAACAGCCCAACTGTCAAACAGACCCAGACAGGGAATCCACAAACAGGGAATGTCACAGAAATGGTTTAAGCAAGAAAATGCCCACTTTCTAAAAGTGGCATTTTCAAACACACAATTTTAAAATCAAGTTTACTAAAATATGTATTTTTAAATTGTGAGCTCAGAGACCCCAAATTCCACATGTCTATCCGCTCCCAAAGGGAATCTAAACTTTAATAACATTTAAAGGTAGCCCCCATGTTAACCTATGAGAGTGACAGGCCTTGCAACAGTGAAAAACGAATTTAGCAATACTTCACTGTTAGGACATATAAAACACATTACTATATGTCCTCCCTTAACCATACACTGCACCCTGCTCTTGGGACTACCTAGGGCCTACCTTAGGGGTGTCTTACATGTAAGAAAAGGGAAGGTTTAGGCCTGGCAAGTGGGTAAACTTGCCAAGTTGAATTTACAGTTTAAAACTGCACACACAGACACTGCAGTGGCAGGTCTGGGTCATGTTTACAGAGCTACGAATGTGGGTGGCACAACCAGTGCTGCAGGCCCACCAGTGGCATTTGATTTACAGGCCCTGGGCACCTCTAGTGCACTTTACTAGGGACTTACTAGTAAATCAATCATGCCAATCATGGAGAAACCAAGCAACAATGCAGTTTACACAGAGAGCATATGCACCCTAGCACTGCTTAGCAGTGGTAAAGTGCTCAGAGTTCTAGAGCCAACAAAAACAGGTCAGAGAAAATAGGAGGAAGGAGGCAAACAGATTGGAGATGTCCCTGCAAAAAGGGCAAATTCCAACAAAAGGTACCTTCATTGGCGCAACCACAAGTGCACCAGTGCAGAGAGAGAGAGAAGGATTGCCCCATATGCTAGTAATTATGGCTTTTTCCATTTGATGTATGCAGCACAACAAGTTGTCTTGCTGTGCTGCTTTACTCCAAATGTTGATAAATCTGGCCCTTTGTATTTGAAGGCAGATAATCACACTGAGGGGGTCATTCTGACCATGGCGGTAATTACCGCCATGGCGGAGGTCGGCGGTAGCACCGCCAACAGGCTGGTGGTGCACCGCTGGGCATTCTGACCGCGGCGGTTCAGCCGCGGCCAGAAACGGAAAGTCGGCGGTGTACCGCCGACTTTCCGCTGCCCGTCTGAATCCTCCATGGCGGCGGAGCGCGCTCCGCCGCCATGGGGATTCTGACACCCCCTACCGCCATCCTGTTCATGGCGGCTCTCCCGCCATGAACAGGATGGCGGTAGGGGGTGCCGCGGGGCCCCGTAAGAGGGCCCCAAAAAGTATTTCAGTGTCTGCCCAGCAGACACTGAAATACGCAACGGGTGCAACTGCACCCGTCGCACCTTCCCACTCCGCCGGCTCAATTCTGAGCCGGCATCCTAGTGGGAAGGTTGATTTGCCCTGGGCTGGCGGGCGGTCTTTTGGCGGCCGCCCGCCAGCCCAGGGCAAATGTCAGAATCACCGCCGCGGTCTTTCGACCGCGGTGCGGTGTTCTGACGGCGGTACCTTGGCGGACGGCCTCCGCCGTCCGCCAAGGTCAGAATGACCCCCTGAGTGTCTTGCCACACAAACTTAATTCCCCAAATTCAAAGTTCAAAACTAATACTTACTGTAAGCAGTTTTACAGGGAAGCATTAAGGTATGGAACATTTCTCATACGGAAAATTTGAACGCCATTTTAGATTTTTTTTTTTATCAACCATTTAAAAAAATTAAACCAATAACTAAACAAACTGATGCTTATACTCGGGCTTTTAAGGACAAACACAAACTTGTAAAATAGGATAAAATATCTTAAAGCAACATACCACACCAACGTTTGATTCTCTGGATTTAATTCGCAGATCTGCCCTCATTAAATATTACTACTATGAAGAATTGAAACTTAGGGCTTTCCATTTCTCTTTTGTACTGTTATTTTCCAAAAGCATGGTTTCATATTTCTTTCCTTAGCACGTCTGTAAAAAGAGAATGCTTTAAATAATTAGTTTGGTACTTTCCATCGACTAAAATAGGGCTGATATAAATATAGCCATATCATCATTAAAACAATATTTGATAACTAAGGTAAGGAAAGTTAGTTTTTACCAACCAAAATATATAAAACATATCAAGAGAAGCAGAATCAAAAGAGGAAATACAAATATCTGTGAAATGGACCAAATAGGTCCGACTTCAAAATATTGTCAGTTTTCAAAATCGACTCCTTGTGGGATTCTTTTCTTCTTTTGTAATAGATTTGCTACTTTTATTGTGAAGTTCACACAACTTCAATGAAGTAGTCATGAAAATTTATTAAAGTCCTAGATTTCCATTAATTCTCTAACACCATCCCCCTTACAGATCACCAATATATAGATGATTAGTGTGATTAAATATAGAGGAAATTTGAATTTGCACATATTCTTTTTTTATTTTATCTACAGGAATTTAATTCCAGTGTCAAGCCCCTTTACATTCAGATGTCCCCTTCCTTTCCCTCCAGGAAGCTCACTAACTCCTTTCCTTTACATCAAAAGCCTTTAATGTGCTTTACGGGTGGGAAAAGCCCTAGATAATCTTGTAAATAATGGAAAAAGCCCATATTCACAAAGGAAAAGTTGCACTGCTAGTAGTAGTCATACAACAGAAGCATTTTGGCTAATTTTAGGAAATCGCATACATTTCCCAATGTAAGCCTGTGTAGCTGCTTCAAGAGCACTTTCAAGGCATACAACTGGGAATGCACTGTTCCCAAATCCCATTTCCTCTATCCATCAATATCCATAGTCTACACTTACGCTCTAAGGAGATGTAGCCAATGTGTAATCACACATTTTTTGGTCTCCTTTATGTTTTATTCCTCCACTTGAAATCAATGTATCCCTCCAGCAAAACTTCTTCCCCAACACAGAATTCCAAGTTTGAAGGTAATGCAATCCTGTATCCCACTCTTCAAGGAAGGTTTTTCTTGCATACAACATGCAATTAGACCAAACAATGGCTTTGTGAACCAGGTCCAAATTTCTACCCCATGTAAAGCCCTTTTCCTTTCCCTAACTTAGCAATGTGAAAAAGTCCTTAGAGGTGTACTTTTTTCTCCATGATTAGATAGATTTATTTTATTGAAAATTCACAATTCCAAATTCTGTAAACCATTTTAGGAACGCAAATCTACACCGTGCACAACTACCTGACACATAAGTGTCCAAAGGGTTAGTCAAAGAGCCCTTCTTCCTGAAGACAGGGCCTCAGAAATTCCCATGGCTGCGACCTGTTGGTAACATTTCAACCAAGATGACAAGACAATGTACCATTGTAAGTGAAGAACACTACTGAAGTCTGTAGATATATGTCATAATTGGAGCAAGAAAACAATTATACTTTGTAAGTTAAACGTGCTCTTTTCCACGATCATTAATAATGTAAGCATTTTTCACTGTGCTGTTATTAAAATAGTATATCAGGGCTCAAAGTACATGCAGAGCACAGAATGTTCTAGTGGACTCTAGTGCAATTTACTAAGGACTTACTAGTAAATCAAATATGCCAATCATGGATAAATCAATCACATACAATTTACACAGAGAAAATATGCACTTTAGCACTGGTTAGCAGTGGTAAGGTGCTCAGAGTTCAAAAGCCAACAGCAACAGGTCAGAAAAAAATAGGAGGCAGGAGGCAAAAAGATTGGGGATGACCCTGCATAAACTAAAAAGTCCAACACGTTTGAAATGCCACTTCTAGAAAGTTGTCATTTCCATGTTCCAAAAGCTTTTTGTGTGCTTTTTTGATTCAAGCTTCATTTCACTGGGAGCTGGGCATCTTGTTTCCCGCAAGGGAATTAATTCCAAAAATGGGACAGGGTTTGCATCTCTGCACTCTCCAGCCACAGCTATAAAACATAGGCAACTGGAATGACATACCTCTGCCATTTGAGGACCTGGCTGGATAGACTGGAGGGAGAGCTTTTGACACTTGGGGTCAGATGTACGAAGCGTTTTGCATGGCACAAACTGCGAAATTCGCAGCTTGTGCCATGCAAAACACGCATCGTGATGCACAATCCCATTTTGCGAGTCGGTTCAGACTCGCAAAATGGGAATGCGACTCGCAAATAGGAAGGGGTGTTCCCTTCCTATTTGCGATTCGCATCGCGATGCAGAATTGCTTTGTGACCGCGAATGTCAAGTCAAGTGGGTGCCAACTCATTCGCAAAAGTGAAGGGGGCCCAATGGGACCCCTTCCCCTTTGTGAATATCGCCAGAAATATTTTTTCAGAGCAGGCAGTGGTCCAACGGATCACTGCCTACTCTGAAAAAACGAAACCAAATGGTTTCATTTTTTCTTTTGTATTGCAACTCATTTTCCTTTAAGGAAAACGGGCTGCAATACAAAAAAATAACTGCTTTATTAAAAAAGCAGTCACAGACATGGAGGTCCCTGTGAGTGCAGGGAATCACAAGGGGGTCACAAATTGCGACCCACCTCATTATTATTAATAAGGTGGGTCTTTGCGACCCCCTTGTGATTCGCAGAAGGTGCCTGAGACACCATTTTGCATATGATTTTGCGACTTGGAAATTGCGAGTCGCACCGACTTGCAATTTCCAAGTCGTGAAATCACATCTTACTACATCTTGGCCTCTTGGAGCCATATCATGGCACTACTAAAGATTAAGATCTGCATTCCATGGCCCTATGGCAGACAGGACTGAAATTCAGGGGAGACATCTGTGGTTCAAAGAGAAACCCTTTCACCAACCCCAAACTAGGGGTACCACACTACAGCAACTCAGAAATACACTTGCAGGAACGAGGGACAGAGACCCTGAACTGCGTGATGCCCACTGCCAGAGGAATCTGTTGTGCCCTAGGAGGGGTTTGTGCACCCTTCCTGCTTTGTGGCTAGCCTGGGCACACTGCCTGCTGCAGTGTGGGACTCTGAAGTGAGCTCTCCAAGTGCTTGTTGGCTTCCCCTCTTCTGTGTGGCGGTCTCAGGCACATCAAATACTTCCTGTGAGGGACCTACACCTTCTACCTGTGTTATCTGGAGAGCGGTGCCCTCCTACACAATTTACGCTGTCTGCTGGATTCCACCTGATAAGAGCGGTGTGAGCGTAGAACTAAGTATTGTGCCTGAGACGGTATTAGCCTGGTGCGGAGCCTTCAAAGTATTCCTAGCATTCAAGGAGTGTGGCCCTCATCGTGGGGCCACGACATGCATAACTGTTTGGTTGGTAGTGAGTGGATTCACAGGTGGCAGCACCATGTGGACCCTTTTTGTCAAGCATGCTACATTTCTCTTGTGCCACACCCAACTGCATGCTCATTGTGTTCTGTATGAGTGTCAGAGCAGCACCACATTCTACCAGATGCAACACCACTGAACTGGTGTCTCTGTGTGAGAGGGACCAGATTTTGCTGGTGCGGCTCAAGCCATTGCGCACCCAATGTTTTGCCTTATTCCAGGAGGTACAGGATTGGAATTAGTTGTGTGTATGGAAGTGTTTGGTGCTACTTAAGTCATCGCACACCAGATGTTGTGCTTCATTCCAGGGAGGCAATACATTGGTAAATTTTCATGTGCAATCGGAGTTGTCTGGTGTGATCCAAGTCATCGTGCACAAGACATTGCGCATCATGGCAGGACGGCACTGCATTGGTAACTTTTTGTGTACGAGCAGAATTGTCTAGTGTGACTCAAGTCATCACGTGCCTGGCATTGTGCCTCATTCCAGGGAGGAACAGCATTGGGAACTTTTTGGTTGCAAGCGGAAATGTCCGGTACATCTCAAGTGATTGGGCACCGGACATTGTGCGTCATTCCAGGGAGGGTCTTCATTGATCACTTTGGGTATGTGTTCGGAATTATTTAGTGTGACTATGGTCATCACACCAGACCTTGTGCCCATACCAGGAGGGCACGGAATTTGGTAAACTCTTCATGTGCAATTGGGATGCCTGGGACGGCCCAAGTTATCGCGCCCTAGACATGTTGCCTCCTGCCCTGGGAGGTGCGGAATTTGTAACTATTTGTGAATTGGAGTGTCTGGCTTAGCTGGGCACCACTGTGAAAATCATGTGTTCCAAGGCAGCCCTTCCCCTTGGCTTTTCAGACTCGGGCCCATGCCGGAAGGCCGGTGTCGAGACCCCTAAGTGAACTTCCCGAGTAGGGACCTAACCTCCATTTGTCTATTGTTGCCTAATCAGCCATTCTCTCTGTTTCCCCATACCTTTGCCCCAGGATCCTGACTAAATGTGGCCACTGGCTGTGTGCTGCCTAGAATCCAGGGAAAGGTTTCTTCACTCTAACTCTGAGGGGGTGGGAATTGGTTGGAGGGTCGAGGAAGGTTTGGGTCCAAGAGGGTTCTGCAAACTCATTTACACCTCACCTGCCTAATGTCAGAACACTGCATTAGGGTGCTGGAAGCAAGTGTATGTGAGGGGGTGCATGCTAGTTTGACTGAAATCTGTGGCACCACATAGTGATGCAGAGTGAGTGTGTGGGAGTGATTGTCTGGGCTTGACTACACTGCGAAGCAGCATCGCTGTGCACGTTGTTCATTATCATGGTTGACACTGAAATTTACTGGTGCAGCCCAGGTTACAGAGCTAATTAAAAAGTGCTGCAATTAACTGTATTTATACATTGCTACTATCGTTGGGAACCGGGATGCATCCTATTACTGTATGATATTGAATTGGGGTGATCACTGTGGTGGGTCTTGTGCTGCCAATGTGGTTTCACTGCATATGGGTGCTCGGGGGAAAAGTATTATTTACTCAGGAGTATATACTGCTGATGTCTTATTAACACAGTTGGGCCTAGTATTACTAGTTATATTTGATTTCATGTGTGTGTTGAATACAAATTTTATTTATATACACCTCATGTAAAGTCTCTTTTGTGAAGCTCAGTGTAATTATTGTGTGGAAGTGCTGTGCCAATGCTTTACACATTGCCTTTGTGATAAGCCTGACTGCTCTGTGCCAAGCTACCCTAGGGTGAGCGCAGGTTATACAGTGAGTATAATCACCTACCCCTGAAATGAGTGGTAGGTTCTGCCTGGCTAGGGCCACGCCTCAACCAAACAGAATGTGCAACCTTCAACAGTTATTTACTGCAAAAATATGTATAATGAGAAGGGGGCAGAATGTGCAAAATGCCCCTGAGGAGTTTTCACAAATGCAATACATTATCTCCATTTACTCCCAACATCCCGTTTCCAGTTGCCAGGTCTGAAATTGAGGTAATTCTCTGTAAAAATGTGCAAATCTACAAGTTTGTATAACATGGATACTGGATTAAAGTCAGAATGTGTCTGTGAATTTATTTATTTTCACTGATTTTTTAAAATTTATTGCAAAGTTACAGCTGGGGCTGCAGTGAAGGTCTCGACTAATTCACGAATATTGCATGTGGGAAAAATATCCTTGTTTCTCGACAAAATATGCAGCTCAAAAGTCCCTCAAAGACCCCTATAGGCCAAACATAGGGTCAGGGTACCTCTATCCTGACCCATTATACCACTATTGATTTCAATTTTCAGCCCCGGGGACTGTGTCCCATTACCTAAAATGGTGGCCGCAACTTTCTACTCAGGTTGCGGCTAGCCAATGACAGCATTCGTATTGGCGTGTGTTTTCGTGAATAAGGCCTGATAATCACTAAGTTGTTGCATAAGAACCGGGGCCCTAGATATACAGATTTGGATTTCCTTTGATTTCTTTACAATTATTGAAAGAATTTACACCAAATAACACCAAAGCAGTCTGTGGATCAAAATCTAGCATTCTTCCAAATTTTGTGTAATTCTGTCCAGCCTTGCGTGCTGTAGCTGTTAAAAACTCCTTCGGAAATTAACATTGGAAACACACTTTTTTTTACCTCCCCCCCTTTTTATATATAAAAACAAATAAAATGGAAATAAAGACCCAGAAGACAAAAGTGAGGTATTTTGGCTCCCAATTCAAAAGAGAAGGCAAATGGCACCTATACCATGGTGTAAACCTAACTTGATATTATTTACAATAAACGAGTCAATTTTACAAACAATCTTTAATCTTTAAGAGTAAAGGCAATATCTTAGATTTTTGTGTTTCCTGTGCCATATGGCAAATTGTGCAGTCCTGCGTTGGAGACTAAACTTCAAGTTCTACGTTCAGCTTTGGTTATACTGAAATTGAACAACTTCACATACTCCAAGAGTTTTCATAAAATTAGCAAACAAATCCGTAAAATTACTTTCACAATTGCAGGCCAAGGTGAGTTTGCCAGCAAGCCCCCACCTGGATGCTGATAAACTCAAACGAACAAAGAACCCAACAACTTTATCTTAGGGCTAATTTATCTTCCCATCTAAAACGAAAGTTCTTGTTGTATACAATTTTTCAGTTTTCTATGGGAAGCCGTTCATGTCAAAATTACAGCTCCCCTTATTGGACACCTCCTGAAATGCATAGCTTGCTGCAAAATGAATATGACACACACCAGAATGAATGTACTATGTGTCAAAATAATTATGATACCTGGCAGAGTGAATCTGAATTGAACCAAAACAAATATGAAACCTGGCAGAATGAATATGCTACTTAATGATTAATATGAATTAACACACACACCAAATTGAATAAGAAATATACTGAAATATATATAAATCATACTGAAATTAATATGGCCCTCACTGTAAACAATAAAGCAATCCCTGAAACAAATACAATATTCACCAAAAAGAATGGGGCATTTATTGAAATGATTGACTTATGCCAAGAGAAATATGACATACATTGAAATTAATATGGCAGATTGAAAATAATATAAAGTATTGAAACTAATACAATGTACATTGAAATGAACATTAAACATGTTGCAATGAATTTAAATTGTGTTGAAATGAATATTACCGAGATGGTAATGAATATGAGACACACAGAAATGAATAGGAGATGATTAAAAATGAATATGGCTTGTGTTGAAATTAATGCAACCCCATTGAATTGAAGGTGACATGTCTTCAAATGAGTATGACCACAGCCAAAATTCACATGAGATTTGTTAAAATGAATATGGCACGCCTTGAAATTAATATGACACATATTCAAACTAGTATGATACATATTCAAATTAATATGATTTATGTTAAAATTGATAAGTTGCATCTTAAAATGAATATGACAAGTGTTATTATGAATATTACATCCATTGAAATAAACTTAACATTCATTGAAAAGAATGTAACACATGTTAAAATGAATATGACCTATGTTGAAATTAATATGACCTTCATTGAAATTAATTTGACATGTTTTAAAATTAATACGAGCAATGTTAAAATCATCATGACATGTATCACAATGAATATGGCTTGCATTGAAAGTGATATGATATACATTGACATGATTATGATATATGTTGCAATGGATATGATTCATGTTAAAATGAAGATGTGTTAATATGAATGAAGCATCCATTAAAAGAAATATGACACATGCTAAGATGACTATGACATGCATTGAAACAAATATGAGCTCCACCGAAATGAATTCAACATGTCTTAAACTGAATATGACCAATGCTGAAATTAAAATGAAACTTGTCAAAATGAATATGTTGTGCTTTGAAATTGATATGATACACAGCAAAATAAATACTGCATATATTGAAATTAATATGACCTATGTTGAAATGGATATGACCTGTGTTAAAATTATTATGACAGGTGTTAAGGTGAATATTACATCCGTTGAAATGAATGACATTATTAGAAAGGAATATGACACGTTAAGATGAATATGAGCCACTTTGAAATGAATATGACACCTGATGAAATTAATATGGCCCACATCAAAAGTTATATGACATTCTGTAACATGAATATCACACTTTTTGAAATGAAAATGAAACTGTGAGATAAATGTAACATTCTTTGAAATGAATTAGGCAAATATTGAAAGGAACACAAGCCATGTTTAAATGAATATGACTGCTGTTTAAATGAATATGGCTTGCTCTGAACTTATGTGGATTTGCTTTAAAATTAATATTACATATTGAAATTAATGTCACATATTCTCAAAGGGTCGCATTACGAGTTTGGTGGTTTGTGCACAACCATAGCGGTGGTGTGACCGCCATCTGCTTGGCAGTCAGACCACAGTATTAGAATGCTGGCAGTCCCATAGGGAAAGACTGCCACAGTCCCGCCAGCACCACCAGGCAGCGCAGACCACCGCGGTGGCGAGGCAGGCCAAAAAGGCCGACGGAGCCGGTGTTTCTGATGGAAACATTATGATGTTGCCTACCGCCAGCGTGACCGTGGCAGTCCAACCACCACATTCCAGCAGGTGGAAATGGAAAGCATAAAGGAAGCAACTCACCTGCAGGCAGTGTTACATGACCTGTGCCGCCATGGAGCCCATCACACACACGTCCTGCCGCAGGTGCTGCTCATTGATGGACCCACACAGCACCCACATTGCAACACAATGGAAGGTCAATGGGATGCGCAATAGGTTGTGAAACAAATATCCAAAGCTCACAATGCAAACAATACCTGCATAATAGTGATGGCGACATCAGGAGCATTCATGGACACATTTCACTTTGCACATACCCCTAAAACAGCATTTACATAGGAACTGACCCTTCATGTATCTCAGGGACAAACAATATTTAGCTGTAGCAGAGCAGCTTACGCTGAACTATGAGACATGCAAAGCTCCTGCAATACCGCTTATAGTTACACAGTATTTATACACAATAAAAGACAATACTCAGTGTTACCAAAAATAAAGGTACTTCATTTTAGTGACACAAGACCAAAATTATCTTAGAGGCAATACTCGTTCTGGAGGTAAGTACTATACACAATATATACACTAGACACCAAAATCAGGTAAGTAAATAGTCATAGGATAGTGCAAACAATAGAAAATACCATAGAATGCAAATGGAAGAAATAGGCCTTGGGGCAACACAAACCATATACTAAGAAAGTAGAATGCGAATCACAAATTCCCCCTTTGGCAAGTGTAGTGTGTAGAGGGGCACTGGGAGTGTAAGAAAACCACAAAGGTTGGTAAAATATCCCACCCCAGAGCCCAGGAAAGTAGTAGTAAAGTACTGCAAGTTTCTTTAGGACACACTAAAAGTCGTGAATAGAGTTATTGCAAGAACCAAGCAAGACTGCAAGCAACAAATGGTGGATTCCTGGACCTGAAGACCTGTAAAGAGAGGAGACCAAGTCCAGAAGCCGCAGAAGATTCCAGGAAGGACAGGAGCCCCTGCCAACCTAGAAGATCGTGCAAAAGAGGATTCTCCGGTTCGAAGAAGTCTGTAGGAGAGCACCAAAGAAGATGGCAGTGGGATCCTGCATGATGCAAAGGATGTCCCACGTGGAGATGTTGGATGCAGGTGAGTTGTAGCGCTGGATTAGTCCAATAAGCCTTGGTTCAAGCAGTGTCACGGATTGTGTCAAAATGGCGCTGCCTGGACCCAGGAGGGACCTGGGGGCCTCAACTCAGACTGAGGACCCACAGAGGTCCCAGGACATGGGGACAAAGAAGGTGCAAATTCCGGTTGCTGCAGCACTACAAAAGAAGGTCCCGACAGGACAGAGTGCTGGGCACCTGGGCCAGGCTGTGCATGAAGGATTCTTGCAAATAGTGCACAGAGGCCTCAGGAGGTGAAGATGACATGGTGCACAGGGGTACTGTCGCAAACGGGGACGGCAAGCTCTTACCTCCTCCAAATTTGGACAGCTGGACCATAGGACAGTCTGTGTCGAAGGGGTCCACCACCTGTGTTCCAAGTAGCAAGCTTGTCATCGGGAGAGGAGTCCCAGAGAACCTGTTGTCATCTTAGAAGGTGCCTGCTGGAGATTTCTTCGGTCCTTCTGGTGCAGGGTGAAGACAGGGAGTCCCCAGACTGTGCACACCATGGAAACTGTTGCAGTTGCCCATAAGGATCTCCTGGAACCCCAATGCCCTGGTTACCTAGGTACCATATACTAGGGACTTATAAGGGGGGGGTCCAGTGTGCCAATTGGAATTGGCATATGACGTCACTAAACTATAGTGACTAATTTGTAAGCAGAAAGAGCATAAGCACTGAAGTTCTGGTTAGCAGAACTTTAGTGACACAGTTAAGCACTACTGACAACACACACAGTTGGCCACAAACTATGAGCACTGGGGTCCTGGCTAGCGGGATCCCAGTGAGACAGTGAAAACACACTGACATACACTCACAAACAAGCCAAAAGTAGGGGTAACCATGCTACAATGAGGCTACTTTCTCACAGGTGTTGTCTGGGTGTATGGTGGGTGTGATGGATGTTTCACTTGGTGTCTGTGGGAATGGTGGATGTGGTGTGTGGGTCGGTGGGAGTGTCTGTTGAAAGGGTGGCTGATGTGGTGTCTGTGGGTGAATGTTGAGTGCCTGCATGCCGGTGTGCCTGGTAGATTTTGTGTCACTGGCCCTCATTACAACATTGTCGGCCGGCAAGTTGTAACCGCACTCCCGCGGTGCCCATTATGACATCCCGCTGGGCCGGCGGGCGGAAACAGAGTTTCCGCCCGCCGGCCCAGCGGGGATGTGGGCCGCAACATGGGAGCTGGCTCCAAATGGAGCCGGCGGTGTTGCGGCTGTAGGACGGGTGCAGTTGCACCCGTCGCGCTTTTCACTGTCTGCAGTGCCAGTGGCATGGGCAGTGCAGGGGCCCCCAGGGACCCCGCGACTCCCCGTACCGCCAGCCTTTTCCTGGCGGTTCAAACCGACAGGAAAAGGCTGGCGGTAGGGGGACTCGTAATCCCCTGGGCAGCGCTGCAACCAGCGATGCCCTGGCGGATTACTACCGCCGGGGCCATTGTGGTGGGAAAACGCCGGCCCCGGCGGTGCGACCGCGGCGCTTCTGCCGTGGTCGTAATGACCCTGGAAGCACCGCCAGCCTGTTGGCGGTGCTTCCGTCATTTCAGCCCTGGCGGTGCTGTACCGCCAAGGTTGAAATGACCCCCACTGTGTGCTGCTTGTGTGTGTTGAGGTTGGTGCATGCGGATGTGCCTGTGTGCTTAGGACAAGTAGGGGAATAGGGAATTTGGAGAGGGAAGAGAGAGATTGCTGTCATCATTGAGGAGGCCAGAGCCTGAAAAGATTTCTGTAGGCCAGACACCATTGAAATCATGAACGCCATCCACTTCGGCTCTCCATATTACCCCTGCACTCACCACATCCTCAACAAAGCAAGCTCCGTTATTGCACCCCAACTACGGAAGATCATCAACAGCTCCTTCGAGTCTGCCACCTTCCTGGAGAGCTGGAAACACGCCAAGATCCACACCCTCCTCAAAAAATCCAAGGCGGACCGAAAGAACCTCAAGAACTTCCGGCCTATTGCCCTGCTCCCCTTCCAGGCAAAATTCATACAGAAGGCTTTCAACAGACAACTAACCTGCTTCCTCGAGGAAAACTGCACCCTGGACCCTTCCCAATCCGAATTCCGCAGCAACCACAGTACCGAAATCGCCCTCATTGCCGCCACCGACCACATCAGAACCATACTGGACAAAGACGAAACCACGGCCCTCATCCTCATGGACCTCTCGGCCGCGTTCGACACCATCTGCCACCATACCCTACGCTCACGCCTCAGCAATGCAGGAATCCACGACAGAGCCCTGGACTGGGTCACCTCCTTTCTCACCGGCAGAACCCAGACAGCCCGCCTCCCCCCATTCTGCTCAGAGGCCACCAAAATCATCTGCGCCGTACCCCAGGGTTCGTCCCTCAGCCCGACCCTCTTCAACGACTAAATGGCCCTGCTTGCTAACATCAACCTCAACATCATCTCATACGCCGACGAAACTCAGCTGATCCTGTCCCTCACCAAGGACTCCGCCAAGACCAACCTCCATGAAGGAATGAAGGCCATCGCCGAATGGATGCGTCAAACTCAATTCTGACAAGACAGAAGTCCTCATCTTCGGCTCCACCCCCTCTGCATGGGATGACTCCTAATGGCCTGCCACTCTCGGAGCCGCTCCGACTCCCACCGACAAGGCACGCAACCTAGGATTCATCTTGGACTCCCCATTATCCATGACCGAACAAGTTAACGCCATCTCCTCCTCCTGCTTCAACACCCTCCGCATGCTCCGAAAGATCTACAAATGGATACCCACTGAAACCAGAAGAACAGCCACCCAAGCCCTCGTAAGCAGCAAATTGGACTACGGCAATGTCCTCTACACAGGAACCACAGCCAAACTCCAGAAGAGGCTGCACTGCATCCAGAATGCCTCTGCACGCCTCATCTTGGACATCCCCCACCACTGCCACATCACAGACCACCTGAGAAACCTGCACTGGCTCCCAGTCAACAAAAGAATCACTTTAAACTCCTCACCCATGCTCACAAAGCAATGCACAACACCGGCCCAGAATACCTCAACAGACAGCTGTCCTTCTACACCCCAACCCGGCATCTCCGCTCCGCCGACCTCGCCCTCGCAAGCATCCCACACATCTGCAGAACTGCAACCAGCGGTAGATCATTCTCGCACCTCGCCACCAAAACCTGGAACACTCTTCCAACCCACCTAGGCCAGACCAAAGACCTCCTTACCTTCAGGAAACTTCTCAAGACCTGGCTATTTGAGCAGTAGGAACACTCCCCCTTTCTCCTCCCGCCTCCTCAGCACTTTGAGACCCTCAAGGGTGAGTAGTGCGCTTTACAAATTCCTGATTGATTGATTGATTGACATGTCACTATGAATGTCTTCCAGGAAACCATTTGTCCGAAGTTGGCTTACTGACCCCTTGATGGTATTCACCATGGCAGTCTGCCCCACAGAAGGCTATTGACCTCCTGATACTCCTCAGGAGGTCAATAGCCTTCTCACTCAGGGCAGCAGGAGTAACAGAGACTGGCACTGAGGTACCTAGGGCAAAGGAGACGCCCACCTTAGGTGAGTGGGCAAGGCCAACTGGGTGGGGAGCAAAGAGGAAGGGTGGTGCTAGTACTGGGAGTGGCAGACAAGGATTGTACAGGAACAGGTCCTGATGGGTCCCCCACCACTAGGGAGTGGCCACTGGAGGTAGAATCTAAGGATGACGAGGTTGAGCCTGTGTCCTCAGTGGCATTCCTTCACCTCCCGGGCCACTGGGTCCCTCCGTGTCGGTGGTGTCATGACTGGAGGTACCGTAGCCAGATGCTTCCCCACTTGGTTTCGCCCTGTCTCCTTCACTTGCCTGGGATGATGCTGCAAATACAAAGTGGAAAAGGGTCTTCACATGTTCCTGATCACACCTCAACAAAAGCTATGATTTACAAACAGCACCATGATGTCAAGTAGGCCCCAGCAACAAACTACTTAATGGTGGCTCCTACATGAATCATACATATGCATGTATGTCATATGAACTGTCAACAGTTGCCCACAGAAAATCAGGTCTCAGATCTCCAATTGCATGGGTGAAGTTGTGCAATCATAATAACCATTAAACAAGTAGAAGACCATATCACCTTCAATGCTTTGCCTCATGGAGCATACCTGTTACCTGTTGTCATACAATAGTAGGCCAACGCCAAGCTCATTCCAACAGATCCCACACAAGGTCATGCAGACATCTATTTGTCACATACTCAATAACACAACAATAAGAAATTATGCTCCAAATCCTGCCATGTTGCTGACAGCAGTACAGTATCCTGAAGAAGGTGACATGGAAATAATCATGTCACACTGGAAACATGTCAACAATGCACACGTCACCATGTGTAAATTGTCTTAAGTGAGTCATGGATGTAGTACTAATGTTGCTCAGATATACTACATATTTGGCATGGAAATGTACACTGTAGTCAAAATGTGCAAATTGACAGGGAGATATGTTGCTAAAATACATAACACAATGAAACAGCTAGCCCCAGGAAAATCACCACTACTATATGGCACCCCTTACAATGACAAACTCTGATTGCATCAGTAGAAGCCATTAGTTCTTTGTATATTGGAGAGGCCCAGGGATTTACAAGAACTTGTAGAAGGCCCTGGACATGTTGCCCAATGGGAAGCTACATCACGGGTGAGAGTATGTATGAGCCAACAATCAATGGTGACACACTACTGTCTGTGGCACCACATATAATGTATCCTCATTGCATATGTCCAATCCCAAAACAGGTTGGCATGCAACTATATGTGAGGGAATACAGAAATCTTCCTGTGAACACAGGTAGACGAAGCATGAAACAGCAGTGTACACATTTTGTTAAAAGAGAGTGGGACATATGCTAACATGTAAGCACAAGGAATTTTGGCAACAGTGAAACAGGGACATAAATCATGTCAGTGGGCATTCCCCACTTACCAAGAGAAAGTTTTGATCTGTAGCTGTACCCAAAGAACAATGTATGCTCTGTCACATGTGTGATGCCACCTTCACATGTCAGACAGTAGTGAGGCACCAGCACTCATCACACACTGAAAACAAGTGACCTCTTGGGAGCAGATGCCAATTTACTCACTTAACCAGATACATGGCTGAGGACAGTGATCCATCACTTCTTTTTCTTTGGACTGTAACACTGAGGAGTAGTGGTCTCTTCCGTAGAATTTATACCCACTACAACAACAAACCTTTCTTGATTGATCTCTGTACAAAGCAATGTGTTGTCCTCAGAGAGCAATTGTTTTGTGGATTGTACTCAATTGTGATCTAGGTCCCTGGGCTACTAGGCAAGGCACATCAATATGCACCAAATTACATATCTACACAAACAGTTACTCATCTTGCATGTCACACATGATCCATCCCCAGTCATCAGGAGGAGATGTCAGAATCTAAGACATTAACTTGGCTGTGTGACAGGCAGTAATATGTCCTGTACTCATTGTGGCTGCTGTGCTCCCTGCAAATGCCCATCAAGGTCCGGATTTGCTACTGCCAGAATGTGGGCCCCTAGTGGGATCATGCTTCGAGGTGTGCCCGCCCACGTTGGGAGGACAGCCCTATCTGAATCTCTGAGATCTTCT
Source organism: Pleurodeles waltl (assembly GCF_031143425.1). Taxonomy (NCBI): domain Eukaryota; kingdom Metazoa; phylum Chordata; class Amphibia; order Caudata; family Salamandridae; genus Pleurodeles; species Pleurodeles waltl. The sequence goes on along the minus strand of NC_090446.1, from coordinate 722,183,761 downwards.
GGCCCAGCACCTCAGGTCCTTCCACCTCTTGCGACAGTGGGCACTTTGCCGGCTATGGAACCCCAGGGTCTGCACCTCCTGGGCAATGGATCTCCAAATCTCCTTCTTTTGATGGGTGTTTACCTTTATGGATGCAAGAGACTAATCAAGCAATTACAAACACAAGTTTTTGCTCCAATGGTTGCGTCACACACGTCATAAACACCAAGCATAAAATGGGCAATTTGTCAACACACCACAAGTGTGAAGCACATGCCAATAAGTACGGGGACATGACTACACACTTTTGGATTAATCTGCAGACTAACCCACTACCCTGCTCTAGGCCTACAATGACTAAGCAAGCCTAATGACATCAGGTATTCGATGCTCCAGCAACATGTACTCTGATGTGAGCCACAATGAAACACCACACAGCAATGTGGTTTCTGAAGGGTAAACTCATTAGGCCTGACTGGACAAACACATCTACACTCTGCAACACTGACTCAATGCATACAGTCCCTACAGGCAACTATCATAGTACAGACTTCACCCTTACACTTGAGTGAAAATGAAAGGGCTGGCATGGTGGGCACGGAAAGTAGCTTCCCTGTGCATGTGTGGAAATGTGACCTAGCAAATGCAGACTCATGTCACTTCAGAGTAGGTTTTGGTGGTATGTACCTGTACCACAAAAAACTCCTTTAAACATATGTTTCTAACCTACAAAGAGAACACCTCAGCGAGTTGAGCGTCACAGGATGGAGTGCTGGGGACCTGGGCCTGGCTGCGCACAAAGGAATTCTGCAAATAGTTCACAGAGGCCTCAGGAGGTGAAGAAGACGTGGTACACAGGGGTACCATCACTCTCAAGGAAGGCAAGGTCCTACCTCCTCCAAATTGTGTCAGCAGGACCTCAGGACAGAATATGTCGATGGGGTCCACCCTCTGTGTCCTTAGGAGCATGCTCGTCACTGTGAGAGGAGTCCAAGGGTACATGTCGTCATCTTGGAAGGTGCCTGCGTGAGCAGGGGAGTGACTCTGTCATCCCACTGGAGATTTCTTCGGTCCTTCTTGTGCAGGATGAAAACAGGAAGTTGCCCAGAGCGTGCACACCGTGGAAACTGTTGCAGTTGCTGGCTGGAGCTGAAGTTGCAGAAGAAAAGTATCCCTTGTGGGTACTTTGTTGCTGTTACAGCGGTTCCTGGAGCAGGCTGCGGTTGATCCGAGGTCAGAGGGTGAAGTAGTAGTTGCATAGGATGGCTGAAGAAACCGTGCAAGCAGAATCTGAAGAGAACCCACAGGGGAGACTATAAATAGCCCTGAGAAGGGGATTGGCTACCTCATCAGGTAAGGACCTATCAGTTGGGGTCTCTGACGTCACCTGCTGGCACTGGATACTCAGAGCCCTCCAGAGTGCCCCCACACCTTGCAAAGCAAGATGGCTGAAGTCTGGGACACACTGGAGGAGCTCTGGGCACCACCCCTGGGGTGGTGATGGACAGGATAGTGGTCACTCCCCTTTCCTTTGTCCAGTTTCATGCCAGAGGAGGGGACAAGGGGTCCCTGAACCGGTGTAGACTGGTTTATGCAAGGACGGCACCATCTGTGCCCTTCAAAGCATTTTCAGAGGCTGGTGGAGGCTACCCCTCCCCAGCCTGTAACACCTATTTCAAAAGGGAGAGGGTGTAACACCATGCTCTCAGAGGAAATGCTTTGTTCTGCCTTCCTGGGACTGAGCTGCTCAGACCCCAGGAGGGCAGAACCTTGTCTGTGATGTGGCAGCAGCTGTAGCTGCAGTGCAAGCCTCAGAGAGCTGGTTTGGCGGTACTGGGGGTCCTTGCTGGAACCCCTAGGATGCATGGAATTGTCTCCCCAATACCAGATTTGGAATGGGGGGACAATTCCATGATCTTAGACATGTTACATGGCCATATTCGGAGTTACCATTGTGAAGCTACATATAGGTATTGACCTATATGGAGTGCACCCGTGTAATGGCGTCCCCGCACTCACAAAGTCCCGGGAAATGGCCCTGAACTATGTGTGGGCACCTTTGCTAGTGCAAGGGTTCCCTCACACTTAGTAACTTTGCACCTAACCTTCAGCAAGTGATGGTTAGACATATTGGTGACTGATATATACTTAAGTGCAGTGAAAATGGCTGTGAAATAGTGTGCACTATTTCACGCAGGCTGCAATGGCAGGCCTGTGCGAGAGTTTGTCTGAGCTCCCTATGGGTGGCAAAAGAAATGCTTCAGCCCATATGGATCTCCTGGAACCCCAATACCCTAGGTACCTAGGTACCATATACTAGGGACTTATTAGGGGGGTCCAGTGTGCCAATTGAAATTGGTAAATGAAGTCATTAGCCTACAGTGACAAATTTAAAAGCAGAGAGAGCATAAGCACTGAGGTTCTGGTTAGCAGAGCCTCAGTGACACATTCAAGCACTATACAGACACACACATTAGGCCATAAACTATGAGCACTGGGGTCCTGACCTGCAGGATCCCAGTGAGACAGGCAAAAACTTACTGACATACAGGTATAAATGGGGGTAACATGCCAAGGAAGATGGTACTTTCGTACAGCAGTATTTCATTATCAGGACATGTAAAATACCCCAGTATATGTCCTACCTTTTAAATATACTGCACCCTGCCCATGGGGCTGTCTTGGGCCTACCTTAGGGGTACCTTACATGTAGTAAAAGGGAAGCTTTGGGCCTGGCAAGTAGGTGCACCTGCCAGGTTGAAATGGCAGTTTACAACTGCACACACAGACACTGCAGTAGCAGGTCAGAAGCATGTTGACAGGGCTACTCATGTGGGTGGCACAATCAGTGCTGCAGGCCCAAAAGTAGCATTTGATTTACAGGTCCTGGGCACACATGTTGCACTATACTAGGGACTTACGGGTAAAACAACTATGCCAATCATGGATAAACCAATCATCAGGTCAATTTAGACAGAGAGCACTAGCACTTTAGCACTGGTTCAGCAGTGGTAAAGTGCTCAGGGTCCAAAAGCCGGCAAAAAGTAAATGTAGCAGATAGTCGAAAACATATATTTATTTTAGTTAATTAATTTGTGTTCATACCATCTCCTTTCAGAATATGTTATATTAATTTCAATATGTATTGTTAATTTTAAAACAAATCAACATCGATTCAAGGCAAGCCATATTTAAACAGTGAGCATTTTAATTTACCCATGGCTTGTGTGTATTTCGATATGTGCTTTATTAATTTCAAAGCATGCTATATTTATCTCATATAGTTTCATATCATTTCAATAAGTGGCATATTGATTTTAATGAATGTCATATTAATTTTGATATGGGTCATATCAACTTCATCAGATATCGTATTCATTTGAAAATGGTTCATATAAATCTTAACATGTGTCATACTTCTTTAAATGAATGGCAAATTTGTGTCAGTGGATGTCATATTCATCTTAACACCTGACATTATAATTTTAATATGGGTCACACCCATTTCAACATAGGTCAAATTCATTTCAATATATGCAATAAATATGTCTCTTTGATTTCAAAGCTTAACATTCATTTTGACAAGTTTCATTTTAATGTCAGCATTGGTCATATTCAGATTAAGGCATGTTGAATTAATTTCAAAAGGGCTCATATTCATTTCATGTCATATTCATCTTAGCATGTGTCATATTCCTTTTAATAGATGTCTCATTCATATTAACGCATGATATTGATTTTAACATGACTCATACCAATTGCAACACATATTATAATCATGTCAATGTGTATCATATTACTTTCAATGCAAACCATATTCATTGTTTTATAAATGTAATGTTCATTGCACATTATATTCCTTTCAGAATAATGCATTTTCCTTTCAGTACCTTATATTCATTTCAAGCTGTCATATTCATTCCAATGTGTGTCATATTCCTCTTGGCATATGTCAGTCATTTCAAGAAATGTCTCTTTCTTTTTGACAAATATTGTATGTGTTTCAGTGATTGCTTTATTATTTACAGTGAGGGCCATATTTATTTCAGTATGATTTATATATATTTCAGTATATCTCTTATTCAATTCTGAGTGTGAGTTATTCATAATAATCACTAAATAGCATATTCACTTTGCCTGGTTTCATATTTGTTTTGGTACAAGTCAGATTCACTCTGCCAGGTATCATATTTATTTTGACACATAGTACATTCATTCTGGTGTTTGTCATATTCATTTTGCAACACGCTATGCTTTCCAGCAGGTGTCCTATATAGGGAGCTGTAGTTTTGACATGAACGGCTTCCCATAGTTTTCCTGCAGGAGAATGGGACAGGATTTGGTGTACTTCAAATTGCAGGCTCCGTGATTATAAATAAGAAACGATCTTACACATACTGTGTGCGTGTCCAGCTTTAATTGAGGCCCACAGAACGCTGTTAGTGAAAACACGAGATGGTGAGGAGGTAGGAATCTCCTACGTCGATATTACGTCGATATTACAGTGGAAGACGATTGAATGTTTACTTCCAACACGCCTTGCGCCATTGTGAGCTCTACACAAGTATTTGCAATACTGGTGCGGCCCTGGTATTGAAGGGTCATGAGGCTTGGTGTAAAACATTTTATCAATACGAGGAGCCTACTGGGATCGTAAATATGGTGAGGCAATTTTGTTTCTATCGTGGGAGCATTGTTGGCATGGAAATTCATGAATTAAGAACTTGGTGGAAGTGCTTTAAAAACGGTGAAAAGAACTTATCAGTAGCAGCATTACGTACTTGCAATGAAAAGCAGGAGCCATTTTGCGTTTTGAACTAATTTTGCACTACATAATTATGACTCCCACAAGTGCTGGCCACTGAACTACAAGTCCCATAGTGCCTTTGTGATAATATAATTAGGACTTATTGTAACTCTGTGTGTATGCAGACTCGAAACACCTGAGGAAGACTGAAAAGTTGAAATGCATTGTGGTGATATGTAGCTTGGGAAGTGATTAAATGGTATTGATAATTAAATGAAATTTACCAAGAAGAGCCCCCGGGAGTGCAAGCTCTTCCTTTGCTGAATAATAAATAGGACTGCTGGTCCTAACCCCCCCGCTGGCACCAGCAACTAGAACACTCCGCTTCTGAGACCAAATTGTTTATATATATATACGGTCGCCACTAGGTAGTTATAGTTAGGACCTTGTTTCCATAGAAAAAACTTTTTTTGGCTTACCTATATCTTTGGCACCGTCCGATGAATCTTCACAAATTCTTCTACAAAAAAGTGTTCTGATGATTCTTGTTGCACACAGAAAGTTTTGGGGTGATCCTTCAAGTGGGGGGGCCAAGAAAAAGGGAGGATCAAAAAAGTTGCTTCTCTCATGTTAATTCCCATAGGACCTTTGAATACAACTAATTCAGTCGCTCATGCTTGCACTCAGAGACTCAAGCCCCCACTTACACACCCACTCAGACACTCATGCACCCACTCGGACTAACTCATAGACTGACACACCCACTTTCAGACTCACTCAGGGACTCATGCACCCACTCACATATCCCCTGACACAGACAGGCCTTATGGCCAATCTGCAAAGTTCACGGCCAAAGGCCGTGCATGGCGTGGGTTTGGGTGGTTATAACGGCTTGGGTGCAAGACCTGGCATCAGGTGCTCCTGGGGTGCACGGCTAAAGCCTGTGTGCGACGGCGGTTGGAATAACGTATAGTAATTAACATTGCTTTACTTAAAAAAAACATCGAAATTTGTTGAAAAAAAACAAAGGTTACAGGGAGGTTATAATTAGGTTCTGAATGTACTCGTACAAAACCTTAGAAATTCAGCAGTTACAGTTAGAGTTCTTTCAAGTAACTATAACTCGCCCCCTGAAGTCACTATAACCTTCCTTGTGCACATCTAATTACTCCCCATTTTACATCATTGATGATATCTTGCACGGCATCTTTGATATTAGCACTGCAACATTTGCAATAAAATTATTGATAAGAAATTAGGGGGTGAGTTATAGTTACTTGAAAGAACTATAACTGCTGAATTTCTATGGTTTTGTACCAGTAAATTCAGAACTTAACTATAACCTAGTTGTAATCTTTGTTTTTTTAGTGAAAAAAAATATATAGATATGTGTGTGTGTGTGTGTGTGTGCGTGTGTGTGTGTGCGTGTGTGTGTGTATTATTCTATAACGCGTTGGGAAGGCTGCAGAGGTATTATGGTATTAAGAAACTGCAAAACTAAATAAAACAAGATCCTGTTTCTGAAGCTGGCCTTGTAGCAGATACTTCTTGAAAATATAAATTTCAGACAAAATATGTCATTTGTCTGTAATGGCCTCATTGGAAGCATTTTCCTATTTGGAAATTATGTGCAATATTCTATGCAAAACGTCCTTCTTAACCTTTCTAAAATCGAAGCGATATCAGCACGTTTTGACATGGATTATTTAACATATTTAGTAGATATTTGAAAATATGTTTCATGCGATGGCTACAGAACGTTCAAATAAAAACAGTTTTCTACTACCAGAACCTCTAACAGTTTTCTTATAATGTATTGAGAAAGTTCAGTTGAGTAATATATCAATTGTATCTGTCATCAACTTATTCAAACATGGCATTTCATTTTACCTGCTTCGGTGAAGACGGTGAAATAAAAACGTTCAGTGTGATATACAATCTAAGGAAGGATCCGCCAGGCCCAGGGTAAGGTATGTTTTCGTAGAGAAGAAGGCGGCCCGCTTTCCCTTCTTCACAAGTCAATAAATGGTGCCGAAAGCATGGAGGCAATATAAAAATGTAACTAAAAAAGCAGGTGGAATTACCGAATGTCCTCCTAGAGAAAAAGAAGGGGCTAACTTACAAGCACAAGCTTCATGTGTAATGTAATGACTGGAAACTCGTGTATACTTGGGTTTCAATATTTCTTTAACATTTTTATGACAGTATTGTATTTATCCTCTTTTGTCTATATCACAGATGCAAGATCTCTTCTTCTAGCAAGTCAATGTCTTAAATGAGGAATTGTTCTCCCTTTAGGTCCTGACATGCACTAAACCAGCTATTTAAAAAAAAAATTCTGAAGAGTTAAACTCCCAGTGTAAAAAAGCTTGTATGGTGAAAAGAGTTTACTCAATGTCAAATGACAGGCATCATCGTGGAAAAGCTATATCACATTGACCCAGAGCCCCTGTTACATAAATGATTGCAGAGCGATTGTACCATGCCCTAAAGGTGTTATATTGATTGCCTTATAGAGGGCATCAGGATGGACCATAACTAGACTAAGACAAGTTTGGAGAAGGATGTAGGAAGCTGGCCATCTATGTAGTGTACCAATGTGAGGGGACACTGTGCAGATAGTCCACAGCGACCCGTATTGGCCGACAGGGGTTAACATGATAATCCTAAAAGTTCTCTTTTGTGGTAGTATGGGCAAGCAATTAGGCTTATTAGAGGACAGTGTTAAGCATGTATTGCACACACAGAGGCAGTAAGTGAGACACACACTCTATAAAGAAATATGACACCAATTTATGAAAATACCACTGATTTTTTAATGAATTTAGATACCAAGGTGATCAGAATCGGGTACGTACTTTTTGAGATATGAATATTATACTTTTCAGAAGCTAACACTGTAATTTCTGCATCGGTAATGTTATCCTATGGGGGAAAAATATATACTGCATTCAGGTACTTGTTAGAGACTTACAGGACTGTTTTTCAGGACATAAGGGAAGTATGGGTCCAGGTCCAAGGCCAAACAAACAGGTCATCCGTGGGGGCTATTGGACAACTGCAGAGGTGTGTTACCGCATCAGGTGTCCCATTCTCTTCAGTAGAGATTGGTCCGGTTGGAAAGAGGCTTGCAGGGACTGAAGTATACCATCTGGGGGAAACCACAGGAGCTCAACCCTTGAGAAGCTTCGGCAGTTAGGGGCACTATTGTGCCACTTCTACTTCTACTCAGGATGTAGGACTCGAATGCCGGGGTGTCATTTAGCGTCAGGTTCCAGTGCAGGTGAAACCTGTGGTTGGAGGGGGTCTAAAGACAGATGGTGCAGGTGACAACTGGCGGACCAGTCTGCTCAAATCCAAGGGTGAGCTCAGTGAGCACCGTTGACTCCCTCAGACTCAAACTGTGGGGCTCAGGTGAAGAAGTGTTTTGAGTTGTGCATGTCATAATAAATCCAATACTGGCATCAGTACGGATTTATTAAGATGAGGTGTTTGAAACACCACTATTTTCTGTGCAACCATCCTGTAGCTGGGTCACTTGTGCTGACTAGTGTCCAGTACATGCTTTAGGATGACTGCCTGGTCACTTACAATGTCTAGGAATGGGCCTAGACATCACAGGGGCATATCTGCTCATGCAGATATGTCCTCACATGTATTATAATACACCCTGCCTTGGGGCACTTAAGGCCTGATGTAGGGGTGATGGCAGACTGTGTGCAATTTTTGTGTCGGTAACTTAGGGTGGCATGAGTTATGCTGCAACCCTTAGAGACCCTCCTTAGTACCGAAGCCCTAGGTACCACGGGTATCATTTACTAGGAACTTAAGGCCAGATGTAGGAAGCGTTTTGCATGGCACAAACTGCGAAAATCTCAGTTTGTGCCATGCAAAGCGCGCATCGCAATGCACCTTCCCATTTTGCAAGTCGGTACCAACTCGCAAAATGGGAATGCGACTCGCAAATAGGAAGGGGTGTTCCCTTCCTATTTGCGACTCGCATCGCGATGCAATATTGCTTTGTGACCGCGAACGCGGTCGCAAAGCAATTCGCAGTTACCACCAGTGTCACACTGGTGGTAACCCATGCGCAAAAGGGAAGGGGTCCCCATGGGACCCCTTCCCCTTTGTGAATGTCACCATTAATGTTTTTTCAGAGCAGGCAGTGGTCCAATGGACCACTGCCTACTCTGAAAAACCGAAACCAAATGCTTTTGTTATTTTTTTGTATTGCAACTCGTTTTCCTTTAAGGAAAACGGGCTGCAATACAACAAAAAAAAAACTGCTTTATTTAAAAAGCAGTCACAGACATGGAGGTCTGCTGTCTCTAGCAGGCCACCATCCCTGTGAGTGAAGGGAATCTCAATGGGGTCGCAAAATACGACCCACCTCATTAATATTAATGAGGTGGGTCTTTGCAACCCCATTGAGATTCGCAGATGGTGTCTGAGACACCGTTCTGCATCCGATTTTGCGAATCGGAAATTGCGAGTCGCACCGACTCGCAATTTCTGATTCGCAAAATAGTTTTTTACTACATCTGGCCCATAGAGTGGTGCTAAATTACTGTGCCAATTGTAACAATCAGACATACCTTGTTTTAATGAAAGTGTACTGGCACTGAGGTCTGGTTAGCAGGCCTCGGTGCACTGTCAGAGTAAAAAATCAGCATCTAGTAGGTCTAAAATGGGGCAGAAAGTATGGGGGGGCATCTGCAAAAAAGCCCAGTTTCCTACAGAGTCAGCCAGATTGGCTACAGATTCTTGTTGAGATATTAAAATGTGTGATTATTCAAAGTTCACAAGTCACTGCAGTGAAGAAAAGAGCTATGTGATTATCTAAGGGCCTGATGTTATGTATGTCGTGTCATATTGCCGGTTTTTATAGAGCCCACATACACCGAGTGGTTTCATGGAGCTGAGTAGCAGACAGTGAAGTTGAATCGCTGTTGGCAAGGTATTAATTGTATACTTGTCTGAATAACCAGATTTTCAGCAGTTTCCTGAATTGTATGTAACATGAGGCTGATCTGATATCTTGGGGAAGTAGTTCTAGATTTTGGGTGCAGTGACTGAGAACCTGGTGCCGCCCATTCTCTTTTTGTTGAATTTAGGTACCATCAGGTAGTTTCTAAGGGTGGAATGCAATGTGCAATTTGGAGTGTACTTCTGGATTCAGGAAGTAATTAATGCAGGGGTTTTGTTATTAGGTGTTTTAAATATATATGATTCAACCAGTTTAAACAATTGTTCTTTGTTCCTCAGGCAGCCAATTGAGGTATTTCATTAAGTTGGTCACAGGGCACCATTTAGGTATCGATATATTGATTGAGCTGCCTGGTTCTGGATGATTTGAAGCCTATTGATGAGGCATTTAGGTAGGCCCACATATAGGTTGCTAACTTCATCTATCCTGGAGATAATAAGGGAGATGACTGATAGAGAGGTTGGTGAGAGATAGGGCTGGGCCTGGAAGATTGGAAAGTACGGTTTTTAGAAGTTTAGGGGGGCAGGTATTGTTTTGGGGAGCCTGATTTTACTTTAATCAGCAGATCCTTAAGACAATCCTTGCTGATAGAAGGGAATGAAGATGTGGTCACACAGTTCATATCTTCCAGGGTGATCTTATTTGCGAGAGATCCTGAAGGAATACTTTCTTTGATGATCTTGATTTTGTCAATAAAGAACTTCTTGAGTGCATCGCATATAGTATGAGGAGTGATGGGTAATGTGACAGTCGGGGTTTCAGAGTTCGGAAACTATTCCGAAGGTCTCAGATTTATTTGTGGATGAGAGAATTTTATCTTTGAAAAAGGAGGAGTTGGCTTGGAGGATATACATTTTTCATTCTTTTAGGTATTTCACAAAGATTTCCTTTGCCTCCGATGAGTAGTTTTTCCCTCATTTACATTCATAGTGGTGTAATTAGAGCTTGGTAAGTTTTGCGTCATCTGGAAAGCATTTGGAGGCTTGTGCCATCGAGCCTGTTTTGATTTACGTGAAGGACATGGATACCACTGGCTGTCGTTAGCTTGCCCGAGATCCCCCTTCCGTACAGATTAATGTTGTTATTTGAATCAGGTATAATAGTTGCTAGTGTCACAAAAGGAGCTCAGGTTGACTCGTGACCAGCTCCAAGAAAAGATTCCTGGGTGAGGTGTTTTTTTTGTGAGAATAGTTCAGTTAATGAGAATTTGCTTAGATTGGGGTCGGACCACACGCACGCGGATATCGTGAGGTTTGTAAGGGACAAATGTGTAGTCCAAGCTTGGTCCAATGTGTGGCCTTTGATGTGGGTGGGGGAGAACACATGTTCGAGGTTTAAGCTGCTAAGATGGTAAGACAACTCCTTAGATATTTGTCCTCCCCTCTGTTTATTTGCCCAGTGATTGAAATCGCAGACCAGTAAGATTTTTCCATGGTTGACATAGAAGGGGGAAATAAACTCATAGAATAGTTGTAGGAAATGCTGCATGTATTCTAGCGGTCTGATGCTGAATTGATGGGCACGGAGACCATGTTGTTATTGTTGCAGGGGAATCTTCAATCCCCCGCTTTCGCAGCTACAGCAGCAATGGGCCACTTCTGTCACCAGTTAGGCAGGCAAAGGTTCAGTATTAACTTAAAAGAGTGGGAAGGTGAGCGTATGGATGGATGAGTGAAAGGATGAATATAAGGATGGATGAGTGAAAGGGGATGATGGATGAATGTATGGATGAGTGAAAGGATAAATGGATGGATGAGTGGATGGATCGGTGGAGTGAAAGACTGGATAGATGGACGGGTTGAAAGGTGAATGGATGGTTGAATAAAAGGATGGAAGGATGAGTGAAAGAATAGATGTAAAGATGGATGAGTGAAAGGGAGAGTAGATGGCTAGCTGAATGAAAAGGTGGATGGATGGATGAGTGAAATGAGTGAATGGATGGACAGATGATTGAAAGGGTGGATGGATGGAAGGATGGATGGTTGAAGTGGTGGATGGGTAGATGCAAGGGTGACTGAATGAAAGGATGGATGTAGAGATAAAGAAGTGAAAGGGAGAAATGATGGATGGATGGATGGATGGATAGATGGATGAGTGAAAGGGTGAATGATAGGTGAGTGACAGGGTAGATGGATGGGAGGATGAGAGGAAGGATGGATAAATGAGTAAGTGAAAGGATAGATTGAGGAGTGAAAGGGTAAATGGGAATATTGATGTGTGGATGGATGAAGTGAGAGAGTGGATGACTGGACAGAGTGAAAGGGTGGATGTATGCATGAGTGAAAGAATGTATGGGTGACTGAATGGATGGATGAGTGAAAGGAAGGTTAGATAGGAGGCTCAATAAAAGGGTGGATACATGGAAGAGTGAAAGGATGAATGGATAGGGGTGGGTGAGTGAGTGGATGAATGAGTGAGTGAGTGAGTGAGTGAAAGGATGGATGAGTGAAAGAGTACATGGATGAATCAATGATTGGATGGATAGGTCAAAGCGTGGCTGGATGAGTGAAATGTTGACTGGCTGAGTGAAGAGGTGGATGAATGAGTGGAAAGTACTATGTATAGATAGATGGATGGAGTGAAAGGGTGGCTGGATGGATGGATTGATGGTAGATGACTGAAGTAGTGGATGGATGAGCAAAAGGATGGATGATTGAAAGGATGAATGGAAGAATGGATGATGAAAAGGGTGGAGAGGTAAAAGGATGAATGCTTGAGTAAAAGGATTGATATGTTTAATGGATAGATTTCAAGATCGATGGTTAGGTTTGGATATGGATGGGTGAACGAAATGGTGACAGACTGAATGTTAGATAAAAGACTGAACAGATAACAAAATGTCAAGTGAAATAGTAGATATCAGCAGGTGGATTGAAGGATGGAAAGATGAAATGGATAGATGCTTGGATGGAAGCGACAAACAAGCTCCTCTCTGGAGGGTCGTGAGGACTTGCTTCTCTTGCTTGGTGACCTAAAAGCTTTGGTTCAAAGTGGGGAGTTAATCGCTTGGTTGCTGTTGACTGATGCTTTTTTGGTGTTTATTAATCCATTTTCCAGTACTAACAGTGGATGTCTCAGAGGATCATGAAGTTTGCACTGTTCTTGACAGGTACCATAGTTTGTCCTTGGTCCATAGTTAGGTGATCAATCAGGTTGCAGAGAGGAATAATCCTTTCTGCCTTATTTTGGACTAGCTGTAAGTTGTTGTGCACTTTTTACTCAAGCCCCTGTAAAGGCATTAACCTAGATAAGTGAGCCTGGGCACTTCTAGATCAAGGCCATCAAACCCAGTATAAGTAAACAGTTAAAAGAACCATAGTGGCACAATTTTCCCTGAAACTTTTTCAGCCACAATAGACCTTAAGAACAGACACAGTGATAAACCTCCAGTCTAAATCCTTAACCTCATCGTCTATTTAATGGTTAGTTAGGCTTGTATCCTGGTTGTTTCATTTCCTCTCTGGATATTTAAGTTGCAATCAATGAGTGAATTATCGTAACAATTTTGTAATTGTCTTTGTGGGTTTCTAGTGCAACAGAGAGCCTTTCAGAGAGTTAAGCTTTGAGCTCAGACAGTGTACAATCTGTATATGAAAAGGTTCTTGGGGAGCAGTTTGCTCTTTCTGATTTTGAATAGTTGAATTAGATGCAGCGACTTGGTGGGGGAATTGCTTTCTCAAAGCTTGTCAACTAGCAATGTATTTTTTGCCAGTACCAAATATTTTACGTATTGTCTTTGATCCTGCACAATAACGATTGCATGTGATAATGACAAATGCATTATGTGTAAATTTCTCAAAGGTGAATATTCAATAAGGTCTGCTGTCCTATTATTTAGCTGTGACAAAACAACTGGACAGTTCTGACCATAATGTAAGAATCGCCTCAAACAGCTAAGCTTCACCACTTATTTGCCTTGTAGTCCTTATGTCTGAGAACCTCCTACCATTTGATGGTAATCCCCAAGATTATATTAATTTAGTGGAATACATCTTGTTTGGAAAAACGTTCCTAGTGTTTAGCATTTTTTTCTTTTCGTGAAAAGCTCCTCAAGGGATTACAATTGTCAACAACAAGGGACAAGTTATCTGAGGTACCAAGAGCTGCAAACATGGCTCCTCGCAGGAAAACTGTTCCAGGACACCGTAATATAGAGATTCAATCCAACTAGCAGTAAAATTAAAATGGACACTTTCGTTTTATAACTAGCAAAAGCAACAGCTCCAATGAAAGTCGAATTCAGAATCAGAACACAATTTAATGAGCCAAATCACTGAGGAGGGTGAACTATAGGAACAAACTTTGAGTTGCCATTCTCAGCTGATCAAGTCAAACAGTCTCTTGCCAGCTCAGATGAAGTTGAAAACATCCAGATTGCCCTAGATCTGTTCAAAATAACATTTTTAAGTTAGGTGTTCTGTTGTAACAAATTAGGACTAATCGTCTACAAATAGTCAACTGATCGTCTGTATTTTCTTTAAATGTGCTGTCATTTTTTAAAACTGTTGTTGAATATAAGATATTCTGAATCCCTGTGGAGAGCAAATGTCTTTGCTGTCTAGGCCTTCCTAGGTTACGGTTGGAGGCAGCTCTCGAAGGTGGGGTCTGTTAGCGTCTTGGTTTCGCTCTGCTGGGTTTTAGTCGCCTGGATGAGAGTGGGACATGTCATCACCTCCACCAGGACTCTCCAGCTCGCCATAGGATCATGCACGTGCAGAGTTTTACAAAGATGAGAGTAGTCTTGTGGAGCTCCTGATTATTGACCTACTAATTGTCAGATATTCTTTCCATTTTTTCCGCACCTCAGCTACTCACTCAGTATTTTTTGTGATTGTTGGCAATGGTGACTTGCTAGCACTATGTATGCAGGTGTATGGCTTCAAATTTCTGAGCCTTTGATTTGACGGCATAACTTACTGATTTTCCTCTCAAGAAACATAAAACTATCTCACACCAATAACTAATAACCATTTTGTATACGAGTGCATACGTTTCTTAAGTTTTCCTCTCATTAGCAATTACACCAGTGAATTAAATGCTCATGAAATTTCACCTTATTATGTGAAACACGAACTTGTGTGGCACTCCAAGTATTTTGCAAATGTGTAATCATTTCTGAGAGAAGTACCAGAAGTTCACTTTGCTATTTTGCACTCCAATCGTGCAGCTATAGAGGGAAGATTTTGGATGTGAGGGAACTCTTGCTGTTTTATATTTATTTTCCTTTCTCTAGGAAAAAAAGTGAACGAATAAATCCCTGCTTCTCATTTGAAATGGCAAATCCCTTACAACTTGAATTAACCAGCAGAGAAAAATAGCGCTCAATATTGAGAAATTGGAGTAGTGCGACATGAGATTGTCAAGGAGAAAAGCCATGAGAGAAGGAAGAGAATTATGCAGAAGATTTTATATATTATACATACTGAAAAGAGGGTTCAGAACTTTGATGTTGGCGGTGGATGTCAGGTTTATCTGTGATGCGCTACCAATACTACAAAGGCCGATGAAAACGCAAGTAGCTCAGGATATGGACCTCGTCTTCTTTGTTGATTACTGAAAATGGGAAACAAGGAGGACGTCAATCTGTACTAAATATGTAGAGTGCTAATGAAAGTCAAAAATTATGAAAGGTGAATCCATAAGTTATAATGTAAAATCGTCCACTTTGATGGACAGCAAACACATACAATCTAAGTAATATGTTCTATGCATAGTTTAATTAATTGATAGGTGTGAAATGTATTTACAATAATAGTACAGTGAGACTGCGAATCCAATATTTCATTCAAAACAAAAGTTAGAAAATCAGGATTTGGTCACAAGAGATATTCAAATAGAAAGGTCAAAGCAAGAGTTCAAAGACAAACAGTCCCATAAAGGCTTCCTCAAAGACATGGGTCTTAATGAGCTAAATAACTCAAAACTATTGCTTACTGAAAGGAGCATGAAGTCTTCAGCTGAATCCACAAGTGAAGTCAGGCTTCTTTCCAGACCCGGTCCTTCCTGACTGCATAAATTCTTAATTATAAATACCAAGGTATAAAATATAGATTAGAAAATAGGTGCAAAAAAATCAAGCATGCGCATAATTTATAATGTCAAAAATTCTAAACCACAACCAGCTAGCTAGCGTTTTCCTAGTAAGCACAGTCTCCTTTGGATGAGAGCAACATTGGCGTTTTCCATCGCAAACCGCCTTAACCAACCACCATTTGCATACTTTAGTGCTGAGGAACCTGGGCAAAGTAGTTCCTCAGCTTCAAGTCCCCTGATGTACAGCACCAGCCACATCTTGAAGAAGGCAGGTTTTTACCACATGCACCCATCCACAGCACCCACAGTGCTTTTCCTGGTCATGTCTGCTGAATTTTTTAGAGGGTTGACAGTGGAGAAGAGGTCAGTTATGATTATAAGAACACTCAGTAATGTCTGGATGAAGTGGGTCATGGTAGCTGGATTGCTGCCTCCACAGTCCATATTTAGAGATTCCTTCAGAAATGAGAGGATTTTTCGTTCCCTTCAAACTGTAAATGAGATCCTTACTTTTGTTTACATTTGAGTAGGGGCTTCACAGAAGAAACCCAAAGGAGGTGTAAGGAGGTGGAGGATAGCAGAAAGATTCCATGCATTGTTATATGAACAAAATGGCAGAGTTATGTACATATTTAAATGGCAGAAGAATGACCAATACTTCTTGTACATTAGGGAT
Organism: Pleurodeles waltl; assembly: GCF_031143425.1. Lineage (NCBI taxonomy): Eukaryota > Metazoa > Chordata > Amphibia > Caudata > Salamandridae > Pleurodeles > Pleurodeles waltl. The sequence goes on along the minus strand of NC_090446.1, from coordinate 722,167,339 downwards.
TAAACAAAAGAACTGATAGGAGGTGGGGAAGGGTCCATTGTAGTATTTTGTTAGTGGAGGAACGTTAACTTCTGATAGGTGGTGGCTGCTCACCAAGTAGAATAAGCACATGGGTTTTCATAAACAGCATAACATTGTGAGTGCGTCACCACCCAGCAGTCCCCCTTGCTGAATCAGTTCAAGAAGGACCTCAAGACCAGGCTCTTCCACAGATTAAGTACCCCCTCACCAGTGCCTTGGAGACCCCACGGGTGAGACGTTTCGCTATACAAATAATTGATGATTGGTTAACAATGTTTCTCAGCCAAGATTACGTTTAGCAAAATAATAACTAAATGCAACTGCTGAGGGACCAGTCACACCCTTCATCTTTGTTATATTGCAGCAATAATCCGTGTTTAGTTTGCTTTTAGGTCCAGAAGGACCCAACACATGCTATAAAATTGTGAGGCAGCCTATTTGATTACATTGTGAATATTCTTTATATTTAGAGTGACAAATAGCAAGGATAATTAGTCATTGTGAAAAAAATTAACAAATGTCATCCTATTCATTTACTATCTTTGCATTACTCTGCAGTAAGGGAAACTAATTAATCAGGTTGCATGCGCAGCGGGCTTGTATAAACGCGGGCTTGTACTACTCCGCTGCTCCCCGAACAAGGAACTGGCGTGGTTGTTTTACAAATTGACTGCTGAAGACTTATTCAGCATGTTCATTTTTCATCTTGCCTTTTTCTCTTTTAGGAGATGAAAACTCTTTGTACAAAGTACGATATATATTTCATATGCTGAACTGCGGAAGAGAGCGTCAAGAATCTATTCACGCCGTTTGAACATAAATAAAAAGAAAGAGAGAAAAAAACTCGTATGTCGTTACTTTTCTATCAAATGCAACAGGGTGCAAAGCAGCATAATCAAATGCACCATGCGCAGTGCGCCACGACGACCCGCTCGCTTCCCCTGCACAGAACAGCAAAAAGGCTCATTCATTGGGACTTAATAGACTTTTGCACACAATGTGCAATGAAGCAGGTTTCTGTATTTTGTTACAGAATCTCGTACAGTTTAATCTTTCTTGGCAGCGGCCTTTGTTTTACCTGCCAGGACTTTGCTGCTTAGCACCAATATGAGCACCGACACTTTTCTTGATAAATTTGAGAGCCCGCTTGTCCTTGTTTACTGTGAGCTAGTCCATAGCACGCCTCGCATTAGGAGCAAAGTCATGCCCTTCATGGGGCATGTTTCTGGAAAACTTGGATCATTTGGTAAAATCCCCTCTTGTGTGGCTGTACCCATTTTTGGAACTCAGTGGCCTTTGTTAGAAGCAGATCTCCATAGCTGATCTCTGTTATGGCAGACACACTGGACGGTCTCTGAAGTGAAACGAAAGCATCCCCAGCCAAGCAATTTGAAAACCTAGCAGTGCCCTTCAGAAAATACCAGTACGGATCTTTACGCCACCAGTGTAGCTTACATGTTATTCTTTAGGTTAACAGCCAATGGCTCCTTGTAAGAGTGCAATTTTATGTGAATCCATAGGCACTTACAGTAACATAGCGCTTCAAAACTGGATCTTAATAAATGCAGACTGACAGGGGGAGTCTTTCGAACAGTGAACACACGGGTCCCACTTAGCAGTGTCCAGCTGAGCACCCTAAATCCCCTGAGACCACTGTCCAGGCCCTTTCCCCCATGCTCATTGCACCATAGACGCAGCATGTGGCATGCTGCCAGGCTCTGCACTGTCAATCATCGTGTTTTTTGTGCATGTAGCTCACATTTGTACACCAATATCAATTGGAAAAGAAATCGCTCCAGCCTCTGGAATCTGTTACTTTCTGAGGGCTGAATCTTTACCCAAAAGGTATGATCCACAGATTTGCAGTCCACCTTTCACAAACATCTCCCCCAGTGCATCCACAGTGTAATTCCTTGTCAAGGAATTCATTTCCAATCTGCTTCGACCCGTCCCCAATGCCTCCCCCACACGTGTATAACTAGATGTATTTTCTGCTTCTCCGGCTGTTTCTCCTCCTCTTGCCAGGCTAGAAGCATCCCGGAGGTGATCCTCAGCGGAAGCCACTCTCAGCATGGATCCCAGCACAGCGCCCATCTTTTGCTGTCAATTTACCCATGCTTATACTTTAAACTTTTTACTAATTTAGGGTTCAATCTTGAGTAGGATGGGGGTTCTGTTCTGTCCAAAACCCCTGTTTGGCTGGAACACAATTGCAAGCTAGTAGGTTTCGCCACACCCAGAATTACCTAGTATTGTGAAACCAGAGCATGAATATGTGCCAATAACTGGCCAGATAATGGGGGAAAATATGTTGAAAAAGGTGCAATAATTGCAAACACCCCCATTTTGAGATAAAAACTCAGTAATAGTGTGGTGCCATAGCGTTAATTTTGGATTCCGGTTTACCACTCCATTACTGTGACTTCATGATTGCATCATCAGCTGGAAATCTATATTTACAAAGGTCATCGTGGTGTCCTGATGTGTCTGACACCCCCAAGCACCTAAAACACTTTTGGACCTTCAGCACTTTAGCAGTAAAGTTTTGTTTCATTTATTCTTGGGACGGCCAATTAGAAGTCGACTTGCACGAGCCATAACTTTTCATTTTCGTCGCATTATGTTGCTTTTACAGAGGCAGCTGGAGCCGTAACTACCTCCAGCCATCTCGCTCCTCCTTTTATCTGTGCCTTTTCAAAGGGTCTGATCAGTGGCCAGCAATTCAAAGTCCATCATCTGAGGTGCCCCTTTGAATCCCTTTCCACATTCTCATGATATGATATACAATAGAGCCCTCTCTTGATATCAGCCATGGAACTTTTTTCATGCATCATTTTTCACACCTTGTACTGAGGTCTGGTCAGACTACCACAGCCTATTTAGAGCGCACCAGTACATCTCCGCCTTTCAATCCTTCCTCTTTCATCATCAGGAGCTCTCTGACTTCCCTTTCATCTGCCACCAACAAACTCTCAATTATCAGCTCTGACCCTTTCAATTCACCAGATGGGATGTATTATCTTCTTTTGTTTGTATGATAAAAAAAACTGCGGCGATATCATGGCAGCTGCTCCGCACGTAAACATCGGATCTGTGGTTTTATGGAGAAACAACTTTTCTCTCTTTACTCAATGAAGCTTTACTATGCAGGGCCTTTACATAGAACACATCACGTATTAGGAGCATACTTTAAAATTTACCGCAGAGCTGGGATAAAAAATAATTCTAGAAGAACAGGGGGTAAAGTTTGTTAGTGCACTGAGGCGTAGGGAGGCGTGGCTTAAAAGCCGAAAGAGGGATGTTTACTTTGAGGGGCAGTAGGATAGCAAGGCCACAATTAGCCCTATTGCGAGCTCAGCAGCAGTGGCTGCTGGCAATACCGCTCGGTGGGGCTGCGGGTGCTGCACAGGGGTGGGAAAAATAATTTTAAAAAAACACTTACCTGCTGCATGCTGCCTCTGTGCCTCTCTGCTTCTTCTCTCCCCACCCAATCCAGACGCTTCTTCCGTGCTGTTACTCAGCATGAGAGAAGCGCCTGGATTGGTCTGAGCGGGCTGAAATGCCACTCAGCTGGGGCCTGGGAGCCTGCACTGGTGCACAGCCTGGGTGGAGAGTTCTAAAGGTGCATGTCCTGGCCAAAACAATATGCGCACTTAGTGTGCACACTCTTCCTCCCCTGGTGATGAGGATGGTCCCACCCCACCCTACCCTACACTCAGTAGGCTGGCCGAGGACAAAGTGAGAAATTAAATGATAATACAATAGTTGTATTAGCATTTTTTTCTGCTGCCTTTCAGCAGCAGAGTGTTTCCTCTTTGTTACACTTCTTGACCCCATGCCTGTGACAGGGCCTGCTCCAGGTAGCAAGGTCCTGACTTAGGGTCGACTTTCAGTTATCCTTACCTCTACACAGTGATGCATGCCACTTCATGTCACTTCACTGGCATCATACAGAGACTTTGCAGAGATGTAAAAAATATGTGCACAGTTCTTGCTGTATGTACAGTAGGGAACAGAAATATCTACAGCATCAGCGTCAAAGGATACTAATTTTACATTAGTGTTGCTCTTATGAAATATAAACAGAAATAGAGATTATACACTTAATCCACTTTTCAAGTGTGAAAAAGACAAGACTAAAGGTGAATCAAAGTCTTTTGTATTTCAATACACAGGTAGGTTTGTTTCTTTTAGAGAAGAATAATTGGTGGAGTAGTAACTTCGCATTAAATCTCTACCACACACTAAATTATTCACGTCAGTAATGGTTTAGGAAGATTCTGCAATAGGCTTTTGACATTTAGCCTCAGTGCAAACATGTTTTCGTAATGTGACAAGAGTGAAATTTGTTTGAACCTCTATTTTTTAACTCAACTAGCTAAATAGTGCAACATGTTTTTATTCCGTTTTTATTGGCATTTGTGCACATTTTCCTTTTATGGCATAAGTTCTGAACATGAGCTGTTAATGTGAGCTTTGCATTGGGAGTAATAGCTCCCTTTCCTTAGATCGCCTATTGAGGAGGAGAGAATGAGTACATTCACCTGTCCTTTTTCATGAAAAGTGAAACGCAGATATTCATATTAATGAGTGTGTGCCAGCACTGTCTGCAAACGAGGCGGAAGAGGATAAAAGGGAGAAATCACCTGCTGCCTCGCACAACTCAGTGATTCACCTCTATACCCACAGCACTTCTGTCTCAAAATAATGTTTAAATAAGAGTATCCGTTTCTTTCCTGTTTTGTCTCATCTGCAACCTCTTGTTATTTTCAAGACATTTTCCCCGTTTTCTTTTCTCCCATCATATGCTTGTAATGTATTTCACTACCAATTTAAAGCGCAATTCAACACTGCATTTTGCCGCCTTTTACTTAAGTTATGCAACTCTTATTTTATAATTTGTTTTCATATTTTATGTTTGCTTTATACATTTTTTTCAATGCAGTAACCCTTGATTTGCTTTTCGGCTGTTTGAATGTTCCATGTTTAGGTTGCGACCAAGACATCGCATGTGCTGTCTGTTATGAAACATATTTTGATCATAGATTAGGCTTAGAACCCACCAGCTCTTTGCCATTGTCTGGTGTTATTGTCACTCTCCTTTGCTCACTTCTTCGTTTTATTGCTTTCACTGGCTTTCCTTCCTCTTCTGGTCTTTGTCCCTCCCCGGAGCATGAACATATTGCTTGGATCATTTCACTTCTCCCTTTACAGGTGCTATTCTTTTCTTTTTGGTCAAGCAATATTTGAGAGTCCATGCGTTTTCCTTTTGTCTCCCTTGTGTATTTCACATTCCGCTCTCTTGTCTGTCTTTCTTCCCTTGACTTCCCTCCCTCAGTGGCCCTTTTTACTTCCTCCTTGCCTTCCCACCTTGCGTTGCTGTTCTTGCTTCCCCACCCCCTCCAGTGTCTGTGTGCTACCCCATCCCTGCCCATCCAATCTCTGTTGTTCATGTGCTTCCCCATCAACACCGCCAATCCTCCATGTTTCCTCATGCCCAGCCACCCGTCCTCCATTGCCCGTTTGCTTCCCCGTCCACTCCTGCCTACCGGTAGTTGTCCATGTGCTTCCCATATCCATCCATTCATCTTCCATTGTGTGCTTTCCCACCCGCCATTATCCGTATACTTCCCCTTCCCCACTCCTTGTTGTCCATGCGCTTTCCCATGTGCTTTCCTATCCCCACCCTCTATTGTCTGTGTGCATCCCTGCCTGCCATTTTCCATCTGCCTCCCGAATGTGGTTCCTCACTTGTCCTTCTGTGCCTGAACTGCATCCTTCTCTCGCAGCCTCTCCCCCACCAGATTGCCTCATTACCCTGTCAACTCCTGTGTTTGTCTTGTTTTAAGGACATTAGTGCTGTCTAAAAAAAGTGTTTTAGCATTACATCAATGTTGGACTTTTGCTTATGCAGGGTCATCCCCAGTCTTTTTGCCTCCTGCCTCCTATTTTTTTCTGACCTGTTGCTGTTGGCTTTTCAACTCTGAGCACTTTACCACTGCTAACCAGTGCTAAAGTGCATATGCTCTCCGTGTAAATTGTATGTAATTGGTTTATCCATGATTGGCATATTTGATTTACTAGTAAGTCCCTAGTAAGTTGCACTAGAGGTGCCAGGGCCTGTAAATCAAATGCTACTAGTGGGCCTGCAGCACTGGTTGTGCCACCCACATAAGTACCTCTGTAATCATGTCCCAGACCTGCCACTGCAGTGTCTGTGTGTGTATTTTTACACTGTAAATTCGATTTGGCAAGTGTACACACTTGCCAGGCCTAAATCTTCCCTTTTCTTACATGTAAGGCACCCCTAAGGTAGGCCCTAGGTAGCCCCAAGTGTAGGGAGCAGTGTATGGATAAGGTAGGACATATAGTAATGTGGTTTATATGTCCTGACAGTGAAATACTGCCAACTTCGTTTTTCACTGTTGCAAGGCCTGTCTCTCTCATAGGATAACATGGGGGCTACCTTTAAATATGATTAAAGTATAGATTCCCCTAGAGAGTAGATGGACATGTGGAGTTTGGGGTCCCTGAACTCACAATTTAAAAATACATCTTTTAGTAAAGTTGATTTTAAGATTGTGCGTTTGAAAATGCCACTTTTAGAAAGTGAGTATTTTCTTGCTTAAACCATTCTGTGACTCTGCCTTGTTTGTGGATTCCCTGTCCGTGTCAGTTTGACAGTTGGGTTGTTTTTCACCTCGCACTAGACAGTGACACAAAGGCGGCTGGGGTGTAACATGCATTTCCTGATTAGCCATCTCTGCTAGGAGGGAGGGGTGGAGTGGTCACTCTCATCTGAAAGGACTGTGCCTGCCTCTGACAATGCCGGCTCCAACCCCCTGGTGTGTGTCTGAGGCCTTGCCTGGGCAAGGCAGGATTTCACAAGTAGGTGTGAGTCCCCTTTGAAGAAAGGTGACTTCAAAGACTAAAATGGGTATAAGAAGGGCACCCAAATCTACAGACTTTAGAAACACTTCTGGAACCAAGAGGAACCTCTGCCTGGAGAAGAGCTGATAGCTGAGGAAGAAGTGCTGCCCTGCCTGTGACTGTGCTTTGTGGAGCTTTCCTGCAGTGCTGCTTCTGCCAGAGTAAGAGGGCAAAGACTGGACTTTGTGTGCCTTCCATCTTGTGAAGAAATCTCCAAGGGCTTGAGTTAGTGCTTGCCTCCTGTTATTTGAAGTCTCAGGGACAGCAAAGACTTCTCTCTGCCAGCACCTGGAGTCTCTGGAGAGACTCCTGCCCCGACAAGTGGTGCCCTATCCATTCCCTGGGCCCTTGAAAGGAAAGCTGGTGGAATCCAAGGAAATCGACTTCAGACGACTTTGGACCGACGCCGCTGCTGAATCCGGTAACGCCGCCTTCAGCTTACGCCGTGACCTTCGCTGGAACGTGACGCTCTTCGCAGGCCCGACGCCGCAGCAGCCCCGCTGAAGTCCGCGACTCCGTGGAAGTTGCCGCACCACGTCGTGACCGACGCCGCTCAAAGTGCACGGATTCAATGTTTCGCACAGACGCCGCGATTCCCGACTTCGCGCATCGGCTTGTTTTCACTCTTCACCAAAGGTAATGTACTTGGGGGTCTACACGACTCCGTGTCTGGCGCCGCTAGTGTCGGCTTGTTGGAAACGACTCCGTCACGACGCCGAGTTAACATCTCATCGAAGCATTTTTGTTTCTAAGCGCTATTTTTGAGTTTAATCTTTAAAAATTCATAACTTGACTTGTGTATGTCGGATTTTTGTTGTTTTGGTCTTGTTTTGTTTAGATAAATATTTCCTATTTTTCTAAACCGGTGTTGTGTCATTTTGTAGTGTTTACATGAAGTTACTGTGTGTGTTGGTACAAATACTTTACACCTAGCGCTCTGAAGTTAAGCCTACTGCTCTGCCAAGCTACCAAGGGGGTAAGCAGGGGTTAGCTGAGGGTGATTCTCTTTTACCCTGACTAGAGTGAGTGTCCTTGCTTGAACAGGGGGTAACCTGACTGTCAACCAAAGACCCCATTTCCAACAATCAACAAAGTGCATTTCATGCAACTTTTTAGTTACTAATTGATCTCGGATTAGTAATTGCAAAGAAAAACAATGTTTGACTCATTTTGTAGGCACATGCATCCGAGCTGTGACACCTACGAAATGATGCAATGACCTCATCATAGAACTTTATGTTTTTGCATTCTTTTCAGCCATGTTGCACAGCAGCCATGTTGTTGTGCAGCACTGCAAGCCAATAGATCTAGTAGGGGAGAATCATTGGCTTTGCCAGTGTTTGTTTGTGAGTTGTTTTTCCTGTTGTGACTACCATTAGCTTTTCCATGATGTTATTTTGGTTACTACCTGTGAATGGCTTGTTCTGTAACTCAATTCTATTGATGTCTCGTACTTATTCTCCTGTATTCTGAAGTTAGCAGGGCTGCTGGACGAGGCCCTGGTCATTCATTGTCCATTGAGTTAAACATTTCTATGGAGTCTAGGCAACATCCCATTGGGTTTCCGAGAGATGGGAACAGAACCTTTGAGAAACCTTAATTTATATCTTATATTATATGAGTGTCAGGTTCCATTAGCGCTTGATCAAATCTATGGCTTTGCTTACCATCAATGCAGCAATGGCACACATTTTATGTGCATTAGTAAAGGATTTTGGTTGCATGCTAATTGTACTGACAAGTATTCTCCTGCCAAGGCTGCACTATTACTGCTAGTGTATTCTGGCCAGCACAGACCCCCTTAAAGAAGCGAGTGAATGAACGCTAAGAGGTTAGGCCTGTGTCCCTCGGTAAAGTTACATATTAATGCTGCTGTGGCATTATGATGCCATAGGGTGATTTGTTAACAAATAATTATAACAAATGAAATCGGTGTTTTTGCACATCCATTTCCACGTATTGTCCCTGTTTGTGATCAATGATCCCCTTTTACTTTCGTCATGTTTTTCCTACCTTGATGTGGATGTGTAAAATCCCAATAAAGTATTAGTCACCATCACAACTTTTGGCTAGAAAGGCATACTAATTAAAATCATGATCATAACGAGCCCTAGAATGAATCTTTGACGGTCTTCTCACTGGCGTTAGCGTAAATTATACTTATCTTAAATTATTATTCATAATTTGCAACGGTTAGAGTATGTGAAGCCAATCCAGACCTGTGCTTTGTGCTTGAACGTGCATTGAGTATATGTGTGTTGTCTCTGTGTGGGGGTGAGTGTGGCTTGTCTGCTTTCCTCTTTGTCCGCCGTGCTTAATGATTCTCTGAAATGTGTTGGTCTCCTCTGTTCCAATAGGTAGGCGTTTGATTGCACTTCAGTAAAGTGCACTCTAAAGAACGTAAACACAGTCAAAATAATACGAAATATGGGAAAATGTGTTTTGGAAATAAAAGAAAATCGCTCATTTAAGACATTGTGGGAATCCATTTGTCTCTTCTACAAAACATGCAAAGCCTCCTGTTTTGGTTCCTGACCATCATAAGATAATACTAGAAAATGTATGAGCAATTTATGGAACCATTCATCTCGCAGCAGTTTGCAGAACTATTCGTGCCATCAAGCAGGCCATCACAATTCCAGTTAGTGGCCATTAGCCATCACATTTGTGACTGCCTATGGGCGATGCATTCTCCTGTCAGGCCAATGACAAATGAGATCTCTACGTATCATGAATTACTGGGGCATTTGACACATTACAATGACATTCTGTGCAGATGTCACAGATGTGGAATGACAACCACAAATGATGCTTTCCAAAGCAGATTACGTGAAAAGAGAGTTGAGAGTGTACAAAAAAACAGATTTCTAAACTCAGCTACAAAATAACTTCTCAGATTATAAATCCGGCAACTTTCTTATTCGTTTTTAAGGGATTCAAATAGCACCCCACCCGGAAAGACACCCTGGTGATGTGCAGTAGATTTACTCTTTTGTCTGTTGATATTAAGTTGCCAATAAAATAGGACAAAGTAGGACTCAAGGAAGCATGTTAGTCACGTTTGTCCAACCATAAGGACAAGTGGATGGCAGCTAATCCCCCTTGGGACTATTGAATGACGTACCTCCACAAAGCGGTGTCTTGGGTCCTCGCGGTAGGTCTCTCTTAGCCCTTAGCTTTGATGAGCTAACCAGTGAATCTGCAGAGACAGGGATCATACAGTACTGTTACTCACCATCCCATGAGCTGGCACTCAGGGCAGATCATTCTGGAGTCTTCACAGCCATATCAAAGACCCCAGATCGGTTATTGTAGGTGTTTTAGGTTCTCAGGAGTCAAGGAATACAGCAATGTTGTTTCTACAAATCTTTAATGTGCTCTATAATCAAGTGTAGCAAAAGTGGCAAGCAATTATTTCAGTGATGATTAGAGTATCAGCACAAGCAAATAATTAACAAAGTAAGCAGCTAAAATGCCTCACATCTTATACCAAGTCTTACAGAATCCTGTCTTACTTTCTGTCATTATGGTGAAAGGTAACCAGCCGCAAATACCTTTTGCTACTTTCCTTTTATGAGTTCAGCGCTCACATTTGTCCAAGTCAATTGGATGAGACGTATAGCTCTCTTCAGAATGTCTCCAGATTCTACCCAAAGCACAAACTAAAATCGGGGCTTTTTCGACTGGGTCCATTTCGTAAAAAGAGATACACATAAATAGTAGTTGATTCACATGAGGCTTCTGAGAATGAAGCATGAGAATTGTACACGTCCCAAGGACACTGTTAGGAATATATGTGTTATTTCTCATATAACGTAAACATATGATTGCTAAACGAATTATTATTGCTAAACATCGAAAATTATCCAACCATTATATTAACATCACAAACCTACAGGATTCTACAGCATAAAGAAATTACATGATAAAAACGATCTTTTGTTACTTTACCAAAGACAAAGGCCAATTGGGACGAACTCGAGTCTCACTTGAAAATCTGCAACACCCCGGCTGCAGAGATGGCCACCACCATCCTACTATCAACAGCATAAACCAAAATCAGTCTTATTTTTAGAACTTAGTCCTAGGTGGACTGGACAGCCCGCATGACTAGTAATGACCATGGTTCTGTAGTATTGAGTTGTTGGAAGCTACATTTGGCTCTGTACTGGTTTAATTTCCATCCTCAAATTTAGTGATCACAAATTTAGTAATTACAGTAGAACTTGGAAATCAACTGGAACATGGTCCCTCCTAATGCACCTGGAAGCTCAACTCTACAAGAACAGATCATGATAATGTGTGAGACACTTAGGGGCCAATTACAAGTGGCAGCTTGGTAATCGAACTGCATGCATTTCCTACACCCCTGAATCGCTGATATTACAAGCATTAATTATTCTGGGGTGGAGGAATTACTCTGGATGATGAGATAGTGGGGATAACATGCATGATTTGCATTCCATAAAGGATCCTTGTATGTCTATTGACATTTCTGTGCAGTTATCACTTGATGTATTACCTGCTTTGAGCTGGTGAAGTGTCCAGGTGAAGCCCTGCAAGCCACAGTGTGCCAACATATCTTGCAAACCCAATGTGGCAGTTAATGTGCATTATTAGCCACATTGTAATTACCAATGTTCTCAGAATGTTGGTGGTCACCATGTGCTGTTATCACTAGTGTGAAGTGCAGGTCTTGTGTTGCAGGTCGTCAATGGCAAACAATGTAGCGATAGTGCGGACAGTCGGGTCGACTGGAACTTCACATTGGGGATTGTAGTGAGCATTTTTAAATTCTCAGCATGTACGGGCCCAATCGCGGTCAAGAAGACTCCAAAAGTTCAGGATGTCTCCCATCTTCTTCTGAGGAGTGCACCCTGATTCCAACAAGGGGCCCAGGACCTTGTGAGGAGCTTCTTGGGTATCACAGAACTTACTCTAGCAGAGGCCATCAGGGCTCAAGCAGGTGTGTTCGCAGCTCTACTTGCAGCAGGTCAGCTGGGCAGTTGCAGGGAGGCCTCTGGAGCTTATTGAGTCTCTGTAGCTCAGAAGAGGAGATCATCCAGCTGACCCTTGGAGTCACCTGGTGGACTGGGATGAAGGGAGCAGGTTCAACCTTCCTTCTGGCCTCAAGCAGCAGGGCAGTCCTTTGGCAGCAGCACATTCCTTCTTCTGTAGTATCCGCTCACTCACATCACTGTCCTTAGGAATTAAAATGGTAACTGTTAGAAATTGGGTCTCAAGTTGGCAAAGGTATGCGCCCTGTCCAGGTAGGAACCACAGTCCTAGTCTGGATGAATCAGATCAAGGCCGGATTAACAGTTAAGCAAAATAAGCATGTGTTTAGGGTGTCAAGGGAAGGGGGGGCACCACAGAAATGTCAATAGCCGGATTTACCATAAACCATATGGTGCAAAACTGCAAAAGGTACAGCTGAACCATGTTCCACAAAAAGGGGCTCCCACAATAAATGAAAAAATGACATACATACATATACAATCATAAAAATAATAATACAATAGTAATTATAGGGGTTAATGATATACATTAATCTTGGGAATACAGCATAATTAGAATCTGGTAACTGCTGCATTTTAAGAACTTAAAAACATGTGCAGATCTGTATGGCTCATTAGCTGACCAACTCTCCACTTCACAAGATGAATCTGAAAGATATGAAGCTGCTACAAAGGAAATGCTAACAGATATTGACTAAAAGGCTGCTCAAAATTGCAAATGTATGAGAAAGAAGCTACCCATTGACGGAGATGCTGCACCCGAAGTATATTTGAATGCCAGAGATAAATTTCATATCACCATCTTTAACACAATTGTTGACAAACTTGAAACTAAGATAAGAAGAGGAGAGCTATACAAAGAAATAGGAGAGAGATTTTCTTTTCTAAGTGATGTGTCACATAATATCACTTTATTAGCTACTGAAATTGAAAGGTATTCTCAGTGTCCTCAAAAGCTGATTGATGCTTATCCAGAGGACTTGAACACTAAGCTTTAGCAGTTTCACTCATATGTGCATCCTAAGTTCAGTGCAACAAAAATATAAAAACAAGATTGAGTCATGCTGAACTTTATAAAATAATTGTAGAAGACAATATTGAGCATGCCTTTCCAAATATAGACATTTGCTTTCATATATTTTTAACATTATTGGTCACAAATTGCTCAGCAGAGCATTATTTTTTCCATTTGAATTATATTAAAAATCCCACCAGAACAACTATGCGACATGGCAGGCTACACACTTGGGCCCATATTTATACTTTTTTAGCACTGCATTTGCGCCGCTTTTTGATGCAAAATCGGCGCAAACTTTCAAAATACAATTGTATTTTGCATCAAAAAGCAGCGCAAATGCGGCGCTAAAAAAGTATAAATATGGGCCCTTATCTCTGCTAAGTATAGAAGCAGATGTGTTATTTATGATTAGTTTTGAGGATCTGATCAAAGACTTTGCAATTAGAAAAAGTAGGAGAAAACATTTCAAATATAAATAAAGTGGTAGTATCCAAAAATAAACTTTTTTCCATCTTACTGTAACTTTTATTTCATTTTAAAAAAATACAATTTTATTTTATGGTTTATTATTGTTTATATTTTGAATTAGCTAAATATAGGGGAACCAAAATCTTTCAAAGGTCTTAATCTGGCACAAAATTGGGATGCCGTACAGCTGATAAAGATGTATTTGTGTGAGGTGTAGTGAGGACCATCTTGTTTTTTTCTTTTTGGGATACATCAATTCTGTCCCATAATACGTGAGTGTCGACGCACCATGAGGATAAGTAGTTATAACGGAATCTTTGGATTACTATGGATCTCTTTATCCACAAGGAGCCTTGAAAAAGTCCTATAACAGGGCAAAACACGTATCGGCTGAATCCTGTGAACCCATGCGAGATTGTTTACAGATGCACCTATCACGATTTATTTTTCCAACTAGGCTGAATTGTATACTAATATATTTCAACATAAGCTGAACTGTGGTTGTCAAGAATTGTATTTTGCAATGGATACAACTATGTATATTAAACAGATTTATATATATTTGTCACATACCAATTGATACTTTTTTTTGTCTTTTGTGTGAAATTTTTATGTGTGTACTGTAATCTCATATATTGTCACCAGTGTGTATAGATTACTTAAATCCAGTATGTTTGACAGCTAGAAATTCTGTTTATATGTGTGCTCCACAAATTGCCCTTTTTTTGATTTCATATTAACTGGTGTAGGATCTTTTCTATCCCAGTATACGTACTTTGGCAACAGGTACGCTTTTTAGTGTTTGAGCGCCATTATTGTACTCAATAAATTGTATGGGAAGGTGCGGCCTTAGACAAGCTACTGTTGCCGCCATATTTTCTAGTAAGGTCTTAATCTAGCCCTGGTCAGACACACACTCTAAATTAACCTGTGCTCAACCTCTGGCAGCTTGACACTGAGCAGCCAGGCTTAACATAATAAGCAATGTGTAAAGTATTTGTGCAACACAATGGTTACAGTAACATAATGAACACACCATAAAAGGACTCCACACCAGTTTAGGAGAATAAAGACTACTTTATGATTTGAAAAAGACCAAAACAACAAAAATACAACTGTTACACATTAAGATACCGGCATTTAAAACGTATATTAAAATCAGTACACAGGGAAGCTCTGTGGGCTTCTATTCAATTATTTCTGCTAAATTTCTTGGAATTACAACGATCACCTTTGGGGCAACAGATCCACTACTTACACGTTGGATCAGGAAGAAAAGGGTGCTCCAAGAGTCCTTAGAATACTTCTGGTCATAAAAGGTGGCACAAACTCAGTGTGCACACAAGAGACCTCGTTCAGTTCATCTCGACCATGAACTCGCAATCTCAGCCACCCAAGAAAGCGCAGTGGACTACATGGGTCAACATTACCTTCCATCTGGGCATGTGGAGGTGATGGGCCTGCTGTTTGTGCCCGCATCACCAGAGGTCTCTTCAAGTGAGCAGGAGCCGTGGTGACAGTCTGCTAGTACTGTCCTTAGTGGTCCGATGTCCAAATGCCACTTGTCTATGGCATTCTCCTTTGAGTCTCCATACCTGAAGTCCATGTCGGCTCACAGGGTTCACTCATCTTATGTGCAGGCCTCAAAAGACAGTCTGGTTGCTCTGGCAAAATGAGGGTGGCGGTGCTGCGCTACAAAAGGACTTCCATCAATGCTGTGTGCCTTGTCAGCATCAGAATCAGTGGCTGGCAGCGGTGCACCAAGAAGTCGTGCACACAAGTGGCAAAGCAGCCCTTAATGGAGGTCTGTGTAGCTGGTTGCAACCAAGCGTGGAGCGCAGGACTCACCTGCAGACTTCAAAAGAACAGGGGGCAAGCCAACAAACCCTTGTAGAGTCTTCAGTTCAAGGAGCCATCCAGTCTCTCACACTCCTTGCAAGAAGCAGCAGGCCAACACAGAAGAACAAGTAGCAAAGTGGCAGTCCCTCCTACAGCACAGCACTCAACAAGCAGAAGGCCAACACAGCAATGCAGTTGCAGAGTGGCAGTCCCTCCTGCAGTACAGCAGTCCTTCTTCCAGACAGAATGTCCTTGTTTCCAATAGGGTTCTGATTTGATGGGGTTTGGGGTCCAGTAATTATATCCAAATGTTCATTTGAAGTCTGGGAAACTTCAAAGACGCCTTTGAAGATCACAAGATTCCTGCCCTTCCTTCCCTGGCTCCAGGCACTCTATAGAGGGTTAAGCAGCCTTTTGTGTGACCAGCGGCACAGCCCTATTCAGGTGTGTCAGCTCCTCCCTCCTAAATAGCCCAGGAAGACCCATCAGCCAGGTGATGGGCCATCAGGATGCAAATGTCATACCCAAGCTCCTTTTGTGCGTGACTGTCTAGAGGGAATGCACATATCCCATCTGTCATCTACCCCAGACTTGTATTCAGAGACAGGCAGAGGCACAGAATGGCTAAAGTAAGAAAATGCCTACTTTCTAAAAGTGGCATTTGCAGACGTACAATGTAAAATCCGACTTCTCTATGAGTTGTGATTTTAAATTATGAGTCCAGAGACACCAAACTCAACATCTCTATTTTGCCCCAAAATGGAAATTACACTTGAAAGATGTTTTAAGACAATCCTAATATTGACCTACAGGAGGGATATGCCTTGCAGTAATGCTAAAAGAATTTAAGAGTTTTCAATTACCTAGACATGTCCAACCTAACAATTCATGTCCAACTTTTTAAATGTACTGCACCCTGCTCTTGGTGCTAACCAGTGCCTACCTTAGGGGTGACATATGTGATAAAAAGGAATGCATGGGCCTCACACATGGGTTCACGTGCTAGGTAGAATGGCAGTTTTAAACTGCACACACAGGCTCTGCAGTGGCAGGCATAAGACAAAGAATACTTTAGTGGATTGCACAATCAGTGCTGCAGGCCCACTAGTAGTATTTAATTCATAGGCCCTGGGCACAAATAGTGCACTTTACTAGGGACTTACAAATACATTTAATAAGCCAATTGTGGATTACCAAATATTACCATTTTTAGAGTACAGAGCACCTGCATGTTAGCACTGGTCAGCAGTGATAAAATGCACAGAATCCTAAATCCAAGAAAAATGAAGTATGTAAAACAAGAGGTCACGAGGCAAAAATGCAGGGGGAACCACACGAAGGATGCCTGGTCTAACACTGACCATTCCAGAGTTGTAATGCATTTTGCCATATTGCTCAAAGTAAATATCAAAACAAATGTGGTGGCTGGAATTTCTTGGAATTCCAGTAAGAATAATGCCAGGCATATGCTGTTCCATCTTTCGGGCAAATTTTAAATGAGCATTTAAAAAAGAGCAACACATTCAATGTTCTGTGAATGAACGTTGACATGACTTTCTCAGTCCTTCTGCAACATTTGATTTTGAGGAGGCCTGTAACATTAAGGGCTCAAGCTAGGGATAATCGCCAGAAAGAGTGAAGAGGAGTCAATATGTCAGATAGTTTGGGCTGTATTTATAGGCCCCTAGCGCCACAGGAGCTTCACCGGACATGCCACAGCAACACCCATTGCATTTTGACACTGCCTCAGATTAATGAAATATCGTAAACCTGAGGCAGCACCAAAATCTAACGCCACCCCCAGAGGTGGTGTTAGCAGGGCGCAACGAGGAGGAATACTTTTATTCCTCCGAATTTTTTGCTTTTTCTATGCGTGCTGCATTCTGCAGCATGCATATAAAAAGCAAAATGCCAGAAATGATTGTTTATGTGCGAGAAGATGTCCCTTGCTGCACATAAATAATCATTAGAAAATAATGCTTTGACACTTCTGTGTGTGCTGCATTGTGCAGCACACACAGAAGTGCCAAAGCGCCATTAATGATTGTTTATGCACATAAACAACACACCCCTCAACACAGACATCCTTGCACGATGGTGCAAAGATGCCTGCGTTGGCGCTGGCAGCTAACTTTAGCACCAGCACAGTGGGAAATGCAGGGGTCCGCAGTATTCCCTTAAACATGGTGCATCCCTGCGTTTCTGAAGTGATGCAGCGCAACGCTGCCAACTTCGGTGCAGCACAGCGCTGCACCACTTTTCTTTAAATCTGGCCGTCTGACTCTTCAATCTGAAAAAAGTACAGTTAAACCATTGCCGCCAAAAACACCACAGTTACCTTACTACACCCTCCCATAAATACGAACACTGCAATTTACAATCACAAGTGTGTCTGAAAGAGCACTATTTACGGAATCACATAATCACAAATAAACACAGACACTCAATAAATAAGCAAGGTACAGAAACGTACATCTACCCACCTAAACACAAAATGAAATATTTGAAAAAATAGCACCGCACGGATGGGAACATGGTTTCACTAATTGCTCTTATTCTGATGAAAAGTAAGACTTAAATAGAAAAAAATAATACTAATAGGCATAGTCAACTTGGCAGTGCACAAATTAAAGAGGTGGAAAACCTACAGTTGGAGAAAACCCTGAAGTCACAATAATGCACAACAAATCCCGGGATCACATATATCTACGGAAACTCACATGTGTTAGACCTGACAGCCTTAGGGTGGTCACCACTAACTTTTTGCCTGCCTCCCTCCATTTTTAAGATACTGTTCTAGCTGTTTTTAAGACTCTGCGCACTTTACTACTGCTAACTAGTGCTAAAGAGCATATACTATCTCCCTTTAAACATGATAACATTGGATCATACTCAATTGGACTATTTAATTTACTTATAAATCCCTAGTAGAGAGGACTATATGTGGCCACGGCCTGTAGATTAAATGCTACTAGTGGGCCTGCAGCACTGATTGTGCCACCCACTTAAGTAGCCCCTTAACCTTGTCTCAGACCTGTCATTGCAAGGCCTGTGTGTGCAGTTTCACTGCCAATTTGACTTGGCATTTAAAAGTACTTGCCAAGCCTAAAACTCCCCTTTTTCTACATATAAGACACCCCTAAGGTATGCCCTAGGTAACCCAAAGGGCAGAGTGCGGTGTAGTCAAAAGGCAGGACATGTACCTGAATAGTTTACATGTCCTGGTAGTGTAAAACTCCCAAATTCGTTTTTATACTGCTGTGAGGCCTGCTCCCTTCATAGGCTAACATCTGGGCTGCCCTCATACATTGTATGAGTGACAGCTGCTGATCTGAAAGGAGTAGGAAGGTCATATTTAGTATAGCCTGAATGGTGATACAAAATCCTGCTGACTGGTGAAGTTGGATTTAATAGTACTATTTTAGAAATGCCATTTTTAGAAAGTGAGCAGTTCTCTGCACTTTAATCTTTCTGTGCCTTACAATCCACGTCTGGCTGTGTTTAGTTGACAGCTCTTTGTGTATTCACTCAGACACACCCCAAACACAGGATACTCACCCTCGCTTGCATACATCTGCATTTTGAATGGGTCTTCCTGGGCTGGGAGGGTGGAGGGCCGGACACCTGCATGTCAAAGGACAGTAGCCTGCCCTCACACAAAGGACTGCCACACCCCCTACCGGGACCCTGGCAGACAGGATTGAACTGAAAGGGGACCTTGTGCACTTCTAAGCAACTCTTTGAAGTCTCCACCACTTCAAAGGCACATTTGGGTATTTAAACAGGGCCTCTGCCCCTACCAACTCAGACACTTCCTGGAGAAGACACTTGAACCAGAAACTGCATCCTACCAAGAAGAACTGACTGGCTGCCCAATGGATTCACCTGTCTGCTTTCTGTGAAGGACTGCTACCTTGCTGTTGCCCTGCTGCCTTGCTGCCTTGCTGCTCTCTGGCTGTGGTGAAGAAGTGCTCTCCAAGGGCTTGGATATACCTTGCCTCCTGTTCCCTGAAGTCTCAGGACCAAAAAGACTTCATCTCTTCAAGAAGGACTCATTGTGCGGCAAAATTAGATGCACAGCCAGGCAGAAACATCGCACAGCCTGTACCGCAGTGAAAATTTCAACGCATGCCAAACCTGAATGACACAGCCTGACTTTGCATCGAGAAGATCGATGCAGCGCCAGAGTAGCAACCGGAAATTCAACAAATGGCCCACCAGAGCAATGCACAGCCGAACCAGAACGACGCAGCCCAACTTCCAGAGAGGAATCAACGCAGCGCCTGCCGTACGGTAGGAAATTCAATGCTACGCCCACCGAAACAACGCAGCTCCTGTGACTTCATCCTGCCAGCACAGGAAATCCACACATCGTACCCGGGGCATCTGAAAACCCCGTAACCCGAAGAGGATCCACAACCAAGCAGCAGAAATCCACGCCCAGCCTTCCCTGCGTGAAAACTAAACGATGCATCGTTGTGTGCGGCCCGAGAAATCGACGCACACCCCTTTGTTTCCACACATCTCCTCCTCTGCGGTTCTTTGCGGAGATCTTTCACGTGAACCAGGTACTTTGTGCTTGATAGAGACTTTGGCCCTCATTCTGACCCTGGCGGATACAATCCGCCAGGGCCAACGGGCGCGGGAGCACCGCCGACAGGCCGGCGGTGCCCCTAAGGGCATTCTGACTGCGGCGCTAACGCCGCGGCCAGACAGGGAAAACTGGCGGTCTCCCGCCAGTTTCCCGCTGCCCTGGGGAATCCTCCATGGCGGCGCAGCATGCTGCGCCGCCATGGGGATTCCGACCCCCTTCCCGCCGGCCTGGCTCTGGCGGTTCTTACCGCCAGAACCTGGCCGGCGGGAACGGGCGTCTTGGGGCCCCCTAACAGGGCCCAACTAGGCTTTTCAGTGTCTGCGATGCAGACACTGAAAAGCGCGACGGGTGCTGCTGCACCCGTCGCACGCCTTCCACTCCGCCGGCTCGATTCCGAGCCGGCTTCCTTGTGGAAGGCGCTTTCCCGCTGGGCCGGCGGGCGATCTGAATCAGATCGCCCGCCGGCCCAGCGGGAAAGTCAGAATACCCCTCGCGGTCTATTGACCGCGGGGCGGTATTCAGGCGGCTTCCGACGGGCGGGCGGCAACCGCCGCCCGCCTAGGTCGGAATGACCACCTTTGTTTGCTTTTAAAAGACTTAAGACACTTTGGGGGTGATTCTAACTTCGGCGGGCGGCGGAGGCCGCCCGCCGAAGTTCCCCCACCAAAATACCACTCCGCGGTCGAAAGACCGCTGAGGGTATTTTGGGATTTGCCCTGGGCTGGCAGGCGGCCGCCAAAAGGCCGCCCGCCAGCCCAGGGCAAATCAACCTTCCCACTAAGATGCCGGCTCAGAATTGAGCCGGCGGAGTGGGAAGGTGCGACGGGTGCAGTTGCACCCGTCGCGTATTTCAGTGTCTGCTAAGCAGACACTGAAATATTTTGTGGGGCCCTCTTACGGGGGCCCCTGCCGTGCCCATGCCATTGGCATGGGCACGGCAGGGGCCCCCAGGTGCCCCGCGGCACCCCCTACCACCATCCTGTTCCTGGCGGGCGAACCGCCAGGAACAGGATGGCGGTAGGGGGTGTCAGATTCTAAGGGCAGCGGTAAACCGGCGGGAGACCGCCGGTTTACCCTTTCTGACTGCGGCCAAACCGCCGCGGTCAGAATGCCCTGCGGGGCACCGCCGGTCTGTCGGCGGTGCTCCCGCCGACCCTGGCCCCGGCGGTCTGAGACCGCCGGGGTTAGAATGAGGGCCTTTATGTCGCTTTTACAGTGATGTCTGAACATATACTTAATGCATTTTAATCTTTTGACCGGCATTTTACCAGATAAATATTGTATATTTTTCTAAACACTGTGTGGTGTATTTTTGTGGTGCTATATGCTGTTATTGTATGATTTATTGCACACATACTTTACACATTGCCTTCTAGATTACGCCTGACTGCTCAGTGCCAAGCTACCAGAGGGTGGGCAAAGGATAATTTGGATTGTGTGTGACTTAACCTGACTAGAGTGAGGGTCCTTGCTTGGACAGGGGGTAACGTGACTGCCAACCAAAGGCCCCATTTCTAATAACATGCAATAGGCAGAAAAGCACAGTAACCTCCCAACCCACGAACAAAGCCATATGCCATGATCTATGACAGAATTGTTTGTCTGTTGGTGAGATTGTTGCTGCTACTGCATGGCGTACAGTGCAAGAGACACAAGGTCAACTTAGAAGAGGGAAGAAGTTGCCCCCATCTTTTTTCTGATCATAAGAGGAAAACAAACTCATGTCAGTAATATCACAGACCGTTTTTTTCTGGAAATGTATGCTTGTGGTGTAACCAAGCCAAGCAGGGGCCTCATTTATAATCTGCTGTGTATTTACTATTATCTAGTAATTAGCATCAGGATTTTACCACAAAGTACCTGCTAGTGAGTTTGCTAGATTTAGATTTCACATTCTCACTCTCAGTGGTGTTGTAACCAAGTACAGAATGGCACTCCTAATGCTATTTCAGCCTCTGTACTTTTGTTTATTTGCAGGTTTAATGCACTTTAATGTAGAATACTGTTTTTTGTTAAATAAATGCTTATATTGTTTTTTGAATATTGTTTTATGCATTGAACCCGGTGCAAGGTATTGCTCCAACGTAGTAGAAAATTAATCAGGTCTCATACACATGTATTTTGCTGTTTGTCAATTATTAGTTACAGCCACAACATTGTGCTGTAGCAGCAGGTGATAGATTACAAATTGAAAGCATATTAATATGTTAAATAAACAAAGACTTGTGCAAAAATACTTAGCTCGTGCCTTCAGACATTGTCAAAAAGTAATATGGGCAAGGAGGGAATCTTTGGTGCTTAACAGGCCAGACACATTTTTTAAATGTAATTAATCATTTGCTGGATGAGTTTATGGTCAATGTATAGACTTTCCATACAGACAATTGCAATGCTGGAATAGCTGTGGAACAAATACAATTTATTAATTTGCCTTTAGCAATAGATTATCCTCTTTAAAGTGACGGAAGTAAGAGGTTTCTTTTGAGCTTTTTGGCTTCGTTGCCATTCTAAACCATGCTAAAAAACCTTACTAGGCTTGCATAGCTCCCCTGTTTGTACCTTGAATAGTATAGTTATTATTCTTTTGTGAAACATTTGTTGTGTGTAGAAAATGTAGTTATTCATTTAATAAGCAGCAACATTTGTATAGCCTTACAGCCCACTGCCGGGAGCTATACTGGTTGTTAAAGGCCCTGAACCCAGGTTATAGACCCAGACCTCAGGTGAGGGCCTATAAAGATGGAGATTTCCTTCAACAACCCTTACTTTAAGGCTTTTGGAACATTCCACTCACTGAGGGTAGAATGTTTTAAATGAAAAAGGGAGAAACATCAAGACAAACAGTGGAATGTATGAGCTCCTGGTATTTACCAGCCCTTATAAGCCCAGAGCTGCTCAATTGTCTTCAATAGAGCGCTCAACATTGTAATGTTCTAATGGGCAATATATAATTTGCTTTTCGGTTTCTCCACCTGTAGTCCTGTGCAGGAGGACAATATTGAAAAGATTATGGTTTGTTATTGTTCTGAACTAACAATACAAATGAAAAAGGGGAAGCTATAATTTGAAAAGGTCACCCTTAATAAAATATCCTTGCTTGCCTACAAAGATTTTGTGATTGAGTTGAAATAGAAATTAGGTATTTCTAAAACAAGTCTATCTTTGTCAACGTGTACTACACAGTGTCATGGGGCAAAATGTCTCTCCCTCAATCCAAAACACACACGCTTACAAGAGATAGACGTCCCACAAATTAAATCATTTGTAAGGCCAGTACCTTTCAAAGACAGAAAACTAAATATCCGTTATTAGGTCAGAAGAGAATTTCTTTACCAAAAAGTGTTCTTTTGGAAAAAGTTTAAAAACTGAGAACAGCTGCTTTCTTCTCTGCAGTAAAGACATACCTGGTTTTGAGACCTCGGAGATTTGTGGGTGGGTTAACATGGCAAGGAGGATGGAAACAGGCTCTCTTCCCAAAGACATTCTAAGCGGAGATTCCAGTTCTTGTGTACATAAGTAATGGTTGGATGTGAAAAGGAACGAGTCCAGTGACATTACAGTCCACACATGCAACAGCTTCCTATTCAGACATTAATTCCATGATAAGATGATGGGTCGTAGGCAAGCTTATGTTTGGGTACTGATCACCACATACAATAAACATACATTTTACAGCAGGATCATCAGTCAAGTCAGTCTGGTTGCCACAGTCTGTGGTAGCATCCGTCATCTTGTTGACACAGGGTTAGAACCTGCAGGTAAACCTATTTTATGTGTGTCATGCATATTCAAGACTTTAAAGCCTGAAAATCTGTGATGTGTCATAAGTGGAACTCCCTTGCCAAAATGCTGAGAGCTTATTGATACTTGTTGGTACCAGTTGGAGGTGATTGCTACCTAGGCGGCAATTGCAGTCGTGGGAATGCATAGGAAATTGTCCAGCATTGAAATGACCTTTTCTTTAATGCATCTGTCTGTTGTGCACACTTCAACAGGTAGAACTGCTAATAGTCTTACTGCCTATGTAATGAAGGATCATGATAGGAAACTAGTGACAAAGGAAAAAACAAGGACAGAAACATGGTTGTACCCAGTGCTTAATTTGTGCTTGTTGTTGCCGGTGCTGAGCACCGGCACTTATTTGTGAGGGCTGGGGCTTATTCTTATGCCTCAAGCATTTGCTGCGAGCAAAAGACATATATGTGAAAGACAGAAGAAGGAAAAACTAAAAAGCGTCATAAAGGGAGAAAGTAGAAAGTTGCAGGATGAGCTGAAGGGGCAGGGGTGGCCGTAAATGGATTGAAGAGGCCCGAGATGGCTTCAGGATTACGCTGCCTCAGTATTCAGCGCTGGTAGATTTAATTACAGCAGCCTCGTGTTTAAGAGAAGGGTTTTGAGCACTGGCACCTCTTAATTTACAAATTAAGCACTGGTTGTAACAGCAGTCCCTCCAGCTGCTGTCGTGCAGGGTCCCCCGATGCTTAAGAAGCCCCCTCAACTTTTCCAGGATTCTTCAGTATGAGGCCAATGAATATCTGTGAGATATCGAGGGGCCTCAAAACATTCTGCAGTGAGGCCCTTCATTTTGAGTTACACCACGCGAAAGAATCCACACGATTTAGATAAATAGGCAGTAAGTTTAGGGTAGTAGAAGAAGGAGGCATGAGACAGAGTCAAGCCTATGCAGCCTTGGTACTCAGCAGCCAGGGCCTTCTGCAGTGTTCTTGGGGAGGTACTAACAAAAATGTGGGGTCATTGCTTTTCATTTCAAATTAACCACTGGTGATTATTGCCCCTGGTCTACAGCTATTTGTTTCCATTCTGTGTGACCCGGTTTGGATCATGTCGTCAAGGCAGACACCACACCCTGTCAGCTCTCCCCACACACAACTTCAACTGTGGGACTTTGCACTCTGTATTCTGTGGCTCTCAACTTCTACTTTTCATCAAGATTATCTCTCCAGACTGAATGTACAGACCTCAGCCTACCTTTGTGGCCTCAGAAGATGGTAAAATAATGCAGAGGGCATATCAGGGAAATAACCGCAGTATGGTCATGTTTGTTAGGAAAACCTCTGCCAAATTAGCTTGGACTCAATTTACCACATTTGGCAAATTCGACTACGTTTGCACAACGAACATAAAATGTAATAATGCTTGAAAAGAATTAAAAGAATAAAGAGTGTGCACACGGGCACGTTTTCAGATTTCTACTTTCAATCTGACCTCTTTCAACTCTAGAAGTGCACACAATTTACGGCTGCTCTTAGAAATGAAACATGTTCTGCAGGAGAGCAGTTCAGAGGCTGACCTTATGATTGAAACACATTGAACCGAATGAGATTAGAAAACAGTCTTTGATAATAGAGCTCCTGAGAACTGCTTAAGGTATACAAGGTGGAAATAAACTGCCTATGCTTGTTTGTCTGTCTCTGTTCTGGGGCACTATCACGACAGCCAACTACAAATGTCCATTACTGGGAGGAGATGTGGCCTAACCTCCTTCTTTGAAACTCTGGAGCCAGGTTTGAGCCCTGGCCTCACATCTTGCGAACCTGGACAAATCAGTTAACTCTCCCCGTGTCTAAAAAAATGTGTAATGCACTCTGGTTGTCATGTGAATCACTCCAATGCCTATGGGCCAACCTTGTGCTATATATATACCAAACTGCAAAAATTAATTTGTGAAGAAAGAAAAATAGCAACTTTCTTTGCGGAATTCG
Source organism: Pleurodeles waltl (assembly GCF_031143425.1). NCBI lineage: Eukaryota > Metazoa > Chordata > Amphibia > Caudata > Salamandridae > Pleurodeles > Pleurodeles waltl. The sequence continues at coordinate 722,141,728 of NC_090446.1, read as the reverse complement.
AAAGCATCAAACACTACATGAAGCTCTTTGTTTCTGGCCAAACAACTCTGCATGTAAAACTATAATTCTACCCCCCTATAATCAACCCTATCTTCTTTATGATGATATAGTGTTAGGCATTGACACCCATCCTCTTCAAAGCCTTCGTGATATTCTCTGCCACTACCTGACCTTCTGCAACAGGAAAAGGTGTCTGTCATCCATCTTTGTCAAAGACTAACCGATATAATTTATCAGCTTCATAGACGGATGCCATCTTGGACTGCCCATGTATGTTGATATTAACAAGATCTACTGCTGTATACATGAGCGGTACCTACCTCTCACGTATTAGTGCACTGCTACTGGCTCTCAAACAACCACAATACGTGCTGATATTTAACTGCTAGCTTCTATGGATCCCTCTTCCATTCCAAAGGCCTAAGAAAGTTTCCAAACTGTGAATATATTTCACAGAAGAGATATCCTTTAAATCAAGGAAAGAAAAATACCACATTTCTGGCAATATTTTTATGGCATTATGCACCTCTTCCTCCTGCTGTGCTGGACTGCCTTGGCCCTATTTGTGGCTCCCCCATTCTTGGCCTGTTGCAATGGCAACTAAAGTGGAGTCCTAGTAATGACATTGATCAACTTTCAAAGTATGAAATCTATCCTCATCTTTCCAAAGGCACATCTCTGGAATGCATGGTCACTGCTTTGGTTCTTGTGTCTCAAAATATTGTAGTTCAATACCCTAGCCCAGATTTAATATCATTCATGCAGTGTAATATTGTAAGAAAGTACAGCATTACGTTGCACACACAACAAACAAATATGCAATACTGGATTTACCCTGAGTTGAACACTAACTCATGCAATGAAAAGTAAGTCTAGTGTGATACTGAGCGTTGTGCTGGGGCGTGCCATGATTTCTCATGAGATTATTCTCAAGGATAACCTGCAAAGGGTAAACTGGTAAAATATGTAGTTTTGTGGCAACTATCACACAATGTTCCACTTGTTCCTTCTTTGTGCTTGGTGTCATTTAACACTGAGATTTCACAAAGCCAGGTCTCACTATTTTAGTAGATCTGTTTTTGCTTCAAAACCTATGGGTTATGCACTCATCCCTCCTGGTATGCTCCTATTGCTTTTATAATTTAGAGGTTGTACCTCCACGACATAGAGTCATTTTGCACTGTATTTACATCAACTTTTTAGCACAACATACATGTTGTGCAGTAAAGATGAAGAATACTGTTGTTTGGGCACGAGGATCTGTCTCACTGGGTGTGAGAATAGCTTTAAGAGTGTGTCTCTAGGTGTGAGAGGGTGTCTCTGGGGTTTCATATTGGGGGCAGGGGGTCACGCGGTTCCCCTCCCCTGGCTGATTTTACCCTGGGGACCCCATCCCCGGGACCCAACCTTAATACATATTCAGGGTCGGCTCTACGGTGGTGGAACTAGTGCCAACACACCGGGTGCTGATTTCAGTTGGGGGCACCATGTTTGCAAGTTTATTATGGTCTCAAATTGACCTGCTGCTGCAGTTTTCAGGCAACAATAAAAAATTAAAGACAACTCCATGATTAATGTTTATTCTGGAGAGAGATCAGAGTTTTGGCGAGTGGAAGGTTTGACTCATCATCAGGTAGCGCTAGCACAGAGGGTTAATATGCCGATTGCAAAGAATGTCTACCATGCACATCATAAAGTGCATGTAGTGTGAAGAGGGTGGTTGGTTACTGCTTTTGTCAGAGATATGTTTTGTTGCTAGAAGTTTAGAAGTCAAAGTCCTTATGTAGAACACTGAGCAATTAACTGTCATCAAAAAGCTGCATGCAGACTTCAAGGTATAATTTAGAGCATTATGATTTTTCCCCAGTCATTCATTAACCTAACATTGCAAAACGGGTCAATTTGAGTAGAAATCAATTCTGATTATTAAAGAGAAACCCAAACCATGGTGTTACTTTTTAAATATTGAGGGTCTCATTTACGAGGCCGTAGCGGCACACTGTGCCAATGGAGCATCATTACTTTTAATGCTCTGGTGGCGCAGTGTGCCAGCCCTATTTACAAAGTCATGCAAAGTCACTTTGCATAGCTTTTCATGGCCTTGTAAATATGAACCCTTTTCATGCATACTAGTGTGTGATAGGGGGTTGCTTGGGGTGTTCCCACACAATATCCATGGAACCTGAAGAAATCTGATCCATTCCCAGATTTACAAGGCTCAGGGGTGGCATAAGAGTGATGCAACGGGGAGAAATATCTTTTTTTTCCCCATTTTTTCCTCTTTCTACGTGTGCTGCTTTCAGCAACACACATAGAGAGAGGAAAACACCTCTTATGAATGTTTTTGTGCAGGAAGGTCTCCCTTCATCCCCACAAAGCAAGCACCCTGGCATTATGCTGCAAGGGTGCCAGCATTGAAGCATGGCAGCAATTTGTGTGCCAACGCAGGGAGAGAGGAGAGGAATGTGTCTTATCTTGTAGTTGCGGCACATTTCTGCTCTTTCTCAGTGGTGCAGGGGGGGCAGCAAGACACTTGTTGCGCTGCTCTATGCCTCTTGCCTTGTAAAGGAGGCCTTGACTTTGTGCTTCTCCAGACTAAACACTCTTAAACTATACTGCCTACCAGTATGGATGATGTGACTCCTACACCTTGTAGTCTTCTGTTCTATGTCCTATGTAACATTTCCTATACACTGATTTAGACATCTAATATTGATAATCACTGTTTAATATGTGTGTGATGTAAAGTGCTCTAACATCTTACAGTGATTTGAGAAAAGCTATAAAAATAATTAAATGCATCTAAGAGAGAGTGGTTATGGAGACTTGAGGGGCACTGTTAAAGGGTGGGAGTGAGGGAATCAATGGCAAAAGTGGTCATTGGGAAGCGCCAAAAAACATTATTGCATAGGGCGCCACTAGTGCTAAAGCTGACCTTCTATATATTTTATCTTATTGAGAGAGCCAGGCCCATCTGATTTTGTTCCCGGGACCCCCATAGCCCGGCCTGACCTGAAATATTATTTTTTAAATGTGGGAGGTGGTTCGCCTTACCCTTTCTGGGACAATTTCGGCCCCAGGGACCCCAACCCCCTGCGCTCGGGCTTAACATATTGTTACAAATGGGGTTTATGGTTGGCTAGGGTATGCACCTCAGCTAGGCAGAACCCACCACTTTAGTCAGAGTGAGTAAGTTACACACCAAAGATAGCCTGTGCTCACCCCTAGTAGCTCAGCGCGGAGCAGTCAGGCTTATCCCCAGAGTCAATATGTAAAGTGTGTTCACAATCCACACAATCCAGTACACCACAAAGAAAACTCCACAACAAGTTAAATAAAAATAAACTGTAGTGCATAGACATCATAGACCAAAAACATCATAAATCAGTAATACTGTACTAAACAGGCACTTGTCAGATCATCATCATGAGTGCACACTGCAGAAAACATTCCCATACTACACAGGTCACAATAAGCTCACCATCCTTCTGGATATTAGACAGACCATGAAAATGCATATTCCACCTCAACACGGCAAGCACATCATTTAGCATGAATCAGGTCATAACAAGCAATGGAGTCACATAATGAGGGCAAAAACATTGTGGGTAAAACTAGCCCTGCAAAGAGTCACCAACACCACCCTCTACCTGAAGGCTGCGGTGCATTTGCACTTCCTTGGACGAAACTTCCAGTGAGTGGAAATTCCCTATTACTTGCAGAGGAGCCCTTGTGCTCCTACTACCAGAAATGTGATCCTAAGATGGCACAACAGGAACGGGTCCTCTGCAGAGGGTTCCCTTCCTGTCCGGTTAGCTGAGTTACAAATGGACCTAAAAGTGTGCCACAGACAGGAGGGGGCACACCTACGCTGCTTAACTCAGCGGGGACACCTCGCTGGTCCCCCCGCATGTGGTCAAACAATAGGCAGCCACCTGCACGGTGTGGCTGCAAACTTCTGCACCTCCCTCTCGAGCTGCTTTGACCCTGGGATTCCACCAGGAACACAGGAAGAGTACTCTCAACTTCCACGTTGGTGGCGAGGCATCTCTGGGTCCTCCCTGCATGGAGCAACTTACTCAGCAGCTGCCTGCTTTTCATCAGGGCAGCCGCTCACATCCATGGCATCTTCTCAGGCTGCTTGCCTGCTCCCTCTGCATCATCGCCCTCCAAGGTCTGGGGAGATGCCTGAGTCCTCAGCCAGGAGCCAGCCTCTCTACTTTAGGTGGCCAAAGCTTCTAGGCACCAGACAGTGTGCACCTTAATCGCGCTAGGGAAAACACGGCCAGTGGCAGTCGGGGCACTCCTCTTCTGCCACAGTCTTCCCAGACAGGGGGAAATGGCCATCAGGAGTATCGCACCACACTGGAAACAGCAGGGGCGCCCACCATGTGCTCCCTGTACACCAAGAGGCATGTTACTACATAAAGTTACAAAGCTCATCTTGCACTTAGAGAAACATAAAACCAGTGTAAGGGAGAGCACCACCCAGCCCTTGGAAATCAATGGCGAAGACCTGAGGAAAAGTAAAGCGAGCAGTGGGCCAGCACATCAGGGTCCGTAGGGTAAAGCAACAGTCCTTCTTGTGACCCAGCAGACTACAGGGTAGTGCCACAAGGAGGTCAGTTCTGATGGCAGTTCCTCATAGCATTATAACCGGTTCCACTGGCAGGTCCCCGCAGTCTCTCATAGAACCAAAGTCAGGTAGCAGCTGGAAGCAGGGCAACACACAGAAAAGCAATTCAGATGAGTCCTATGTGCCACCCAGCAGACACCAAGCAGCAGTACAGTAAACAGAAGAGCAGTCCAGATGAGTCATTTTGTGAAGTCCAGCAGTCCTTCTGACAGAGTTTCAGTCACAGTTCCAAAAGTGCTCCCCAAATCAGGGGTGTATACTCAGATATGCCTTTGTTCAGGGGATATCTTCAAAAAAGCTATTTTTAAATAAAGCACAACACCGTTTCAACCTAGCCCTGTCTCCAAACATCAGTAGGGGGTAATCAGTCCCTTGTGTGAGGGCAGGATACAGTCTATTCAAATCTAATGTATAAACGACTCTCCCTTTCCCCAGCCCAGGACGACCATCAGTATGCAGATGCCTCTTCTGTCACTCCCAGCCCTTCCTGTGTTATGGCTGTCTGGGAAGTATGCACAAAGACGAGCTGTCACGCTGCCCCAAATGTGGATTGGAGCCTGCCTGCAAAGCCCTAGAGTTATAAGCACAGAGAAATGCCCACTTTCTAAAAGTGCCATTTTTGACACAGTAAAGTTAATCCACCTACACCAGTAAGCAGGATTTCTCACTGCCATTCCAAACATACTAAAGATGCCCATGCTACTCCTTATAAGTCAGAAGATACCACTTAGACATATGTAAGGGCATTTCCAATGCAAACCTATAAGAGGAGCAGCACTCACAGCAGTGAAAAATGAAATAGGCTGTTTGTCACTGCTTGGACATGTAGTACATAAGGACATATGTCCTACCTTTTGCATACATAGCACCCTGCCTATAGGGCTTTCTAGGGCCTACCTTAGGATGACTTGGGTATAGTAAAAAGGAAGTTTAGGCCCTGGCAAGTAGTTTGACTTGCCAAGTCAGTGTGGTAGTAAATTGTGCATAGAGGCACTGCAGTGGCAGGCCTGAGACAAGTTTGAAAGGCTACTTTTGAGGGTGGCATAGGGCACTAGTCGCATTTTATTTACAGACCCTGGGTACATGGTATACCTCTTTACAAGGGCCTTACAGGTACATTAAATAAGCCAAACAGATGTAAACCAATATACCAAGTTGCAGGGGAGAGAGCACATGCACTTTAGCACTGATTAGCAGTGGTAAAGTGCCCAGAGTTCTGAAGGAAACAAAAAGAGGGTCAGTAAAATAGGAGGAGAAAGGCACAAAGTTTGGGGATAACCCTGCAGAAAGGGCCATTTCCAACACATATATTTTTCTTTTTTTGGGAGTGGGCCGCAAGCCCCTCGGCCCTCGGCCAATGTTGTCCCCAGGGACCCCATCTGCTGGGGACCAGCCATGTCACCTGTGTGCCCTGTGCACCCAGTGTGCATGATGGGGATCATGGTTTGGGGCTCAAGGACACAGCAGGCCCCAGATGGCTCTCCACCTCCTGTGGGAGGCAGCATTGCTTTTGATTGACAGGGAGTTGCTAAACATGCAGCTCCCTGTCTGCAAAAGTAATTGTTTCCTCTGTTTCCCTGTGCTACCATCTCTGAGCTTGAAGCAGGGTGTTTGCTGTGACTTTGCAGGAGCTATCAAAGCTCTCACCAAGTCAGAACAAACAGCTATGTCCTGTGGGGGAGGTGGTCCCAAGGGCCACTATTGCCTCCTCAAGGGGGTCCATGCAGCCCCCCTCCAAACTTAAATTTTGTCTTGCGCAGGTCATGGTCCCCAAGTTTGGGGGTCTGCAACGGATTCCCTTCATTATCTTTTTTCAGCCCAAGGGAGGTAGAAGTCCACAGGGAACCTAGAGGGACATGTGTCCCCCAATATTTTGAAATCAATCGCCCAGTGAGGTGATGGTCCCCAGTGCTGCGGGAGGGCTGCATGCGCCCCCTGCCTTAATTTTATATTTTAACCCAAGGAGGTGCCAGTCCCCTGGGCTGCGGGGGCAGGGGCTGCGTGTGCCCCCCAGCATTAATTTGATCATTTGTCCTGGGGGGGTGGTGGTCACTGGGGCTGCTGAGGGAGGGCCATGTGGACCCCCTGTGTTAATTTAAGCTTTTGCCCCATGGTGTGCGGTCCCTGGGCTGCAAGTGGGGGGGACCGCAATGGCCCCTGCATAAATTTTGTAATTTGCTACAGGGAGGTGCCTGCCTCTGGGGCATACATCATTATATTTATAAGCCCTGGAGAGGTGAGGGTCCCTCGTGAATAAAAATGCCCTAGTAGGGTGGCCCTGTGCACCCCCTTCTTAATTTTTCATATGCCCCAAGGACCTGGCCCACCCGGGACTTTCCTAAAAAAAGCACCAAAGACAGTTCATTTGTAAACTTTTTTGTACATTTTCACTGCAATCCAAAGTCAAATGGAGGCAAAAACGTTTACTATGTGCTTTTTTGACCTGGTTGGGTCTCTCAAGGACCCCAGCACTAGATCTAAGGGCTCCTGGCCAGGGGCCCCTGTTACAAAAGTTTGAAGCCCGAGGGAGGTGGCGGTCCCCAGGGCTGTGGGCAGACCGGAGGCCCCCCCGCATTAAAAATGTTATTGCCCTCGGAACCTGGCCTGCATGGGGGCCTCACAGAAACTAACGTGGAAACCCACTTTTGGTTTTTAAGGCAGTGCTTTCCACATTTTTTAGAACCAGGATCCAAGGTTTAGAACAGCAAACCCCCTGAGACCCAACAAGCTTTAATGGACATTTTTTTATGTAAGTAAAGTATCATGGAATAGCCACTGTTATTTACAGACAGCACATTTTCATTGAAATTGCCATTAAATGTGCACAGACATGCAGTTTTTCTGATAAAACTAAATTTCCCACAAATGATAATATGTAGAAATCATGTTTCACTTATTGTTTGTCATTTGTGCATCAACAAGTAAAGAGTCTGGTTTTGTTCCTATAAAATATTTGTTTCCATCACACTTCAAAATTACAAAAAATGTGTTTCAATTTTGCTTTCCCAACTGCTGAATGTGTGCAGTTCATTTACAAGCATTCACATTTTGTTGTGTCTTATCAAAAACAACACCTACCAATTTCCATTCACTATCTCTGTACCCCAGCAAGATTGTCACACAGTTCACTTTAGAATTATTTTTCTGACTGAAAAGTGAGATGAGTTTCTGAACACCATTCAGAGTTAAGAGCCTGATTTGGAGTTTGGCAGATGGGTGCTCCATCACAAATGTGGAAGATATCCCATCTACCAAATTCCACATGCATTATATTCTAATGCACTTACATTTAGATGGACGGGATAGCATCATGTTTCTGATTAAGTTCCCAACCGCTACCTCTAAATCAGGTCCTTAAGGTACAATCTTTTGCCAGAGCCAATGGATCACACTTATTTACCAAATAAAAATGGGACGGTGCTCCACATTGTTAGGATCAAGCTCTATGATGTTGCTTCTGGTGCCTTGAACCTTTCAGGAATCAATAGTTTCATGATCCTAGTTGACTGTTGTGGGCTACACCCATGGCCCAACCTCTGAAGGTACATCGAACCTTTAAAATGGAGGGCTTTATTTGCCATGCAGGGGGTTTTAATATGACATGGGATTTCACTAGCACAGAGTGCTGTTTAAAGGAGTGTCATGCATGGAGATTTTACATGAGCCTTTTTGAATTTAACTGAACATTCAAGTATTGCACATTTGTTCACTTTGTTGTTCAAGAATATTGAAAAATGTGCAAAACAACATAATACAAAATAAGATTTTCAATCGAGTGCTTTATTGTCATGTCAGCATGCCATCTTGATGGGCTGTTAATAAGTGGGCACACCTTCAGAATACTATAGAAAGTTGATTCAGGTTCCATAGTGGCCATACCTTCAAGTCCTTCTGCACTGTTCATGACTTTAGAGACTGGCACTCATTATTAGAAAATGACTGGTTGTCTGTTCGAGGTTCATTTTCCCACCTTTCTTCTTACAGGACTCTTTAAAGGCCTGGAGTCTTTTCTCAGTATTTCAATGTTTATCCAATAGTTTAATCTGGTGTTTTATTCCGGGATACAGGCAAGTTCTGTGAATTTCATACATTTGCAGAGTCCTTTAGTACAAGGCTAGGCTTCCCTGGATCACACCGAGACCCAGAACTGCCAGATGTTTGTGTGCGACCATTATCACAAATGTCATGCAGGGCGCTTCTCTGGTTTGCTGGCAGCATGACCACATTCATCAAAATGAAAATATTGGCATCATACTTATTTGAAGGGGGCTCCAGCATGTCGCACCACCTAGTAGTGGGTAAAGTTACCTGCCTCTTCATGAATATATCATAAAACCAGGATTTTGTAGTATGTCAACAAAGCAGTGGCAGCTCAGGGCCCTGATAAGAGTGGTGCCTGGGGCAAACAGGCCCATATGACTGCCCAGCCCAAACCTGATTCCTATATAAGATCCGCACAAAGCACTTTTTTACAGTTTTAGTTTTTGTCCCTACCTCTTCTATTAGAATTAAAAAAAAATGTCGCTCCCTCGCTGAGCAATCTATTAACAGCTACTTGCCTCACACATAGTCCTGCTTTGTGGTGATTGGTGTTGCTTTAGTTTTGCTCTTACTATAATTAATATCGAGCCTGGGTATTGCCACTTAATTGTTTTTTTTTTGTGATATCAGCATTATCAGCAGTCCAGTAGCCTAGCGCAAGGTGACGGCCACCCCCCTGCACACTGCCGTACGGGGCACCCGAGTCTCCCATATGTCAAAGATATTCCTTGGCTTCGGGTTTAATCTTGCTCCCTGAAGGATTAGGGGCTCCCTGCGCCGAAGGGGCCGAAGTGGCCTCCGTTACGCCCCTGCAGCAGACATAACATTCGGTTCATTTCTAGATGGGGGGCACAACGTAGACTAAAATGCAGGCTACCACAGTATACATTCTTTGGAACACATCAAGATACAATTTCATCACCACTCTGCTTTCATTGTGGTAGGAGGGAAAAAAAGTGATAAACCCCAACAGAGCAGAGCTGAAGGACAATACTACACTGAATAGATTTTTATTTCCCGAAACTCTTCCCTGTGTTTTTTCTGGAGCTGTCAGTGTCCAAGCAGTTTGCGATATCAATGACATGAAGACGGCATGTCTCTGTTACTATCTGACACGGCCCAGACTCTGTCGCCTGTAAAGATTTTTCATCTTTAGCGATTTCAGAGCACAGCAAGTATGATGGATGCAGCAACGCAGGGCGCATTGTTGATAAAGCAGGCCTCCCCCATTGAAGCTATCAGTGATGTATTTGCTGCACCAGGTGTGAATATCCGGTAGCTATTGTCCTGTCCATGCTCAGAAACACAGCTTGATAGCACAAAGAAATAACCGGGCCTCACTCGCCTGCTGATTTTTTTCATTACTCTATAAGTCACATATTTTGCTCTGTCTAGAGATGTGTCCTGGCTGTGCGTTCACATTCGTACCCTGTGTCTTTCCCAGTTTCTCTAAAAAAATATAAGGTACCGTCCATTCCCGTCCGTTCTCCTGATAGTCCTTCTCTCTGAAAATGTATTTCAATTCTCTACTTTTACTTTATCACCAGACGGCCTAATGTCATGACCTCTATTTCTGGGAGTCTCTTGCAGTGACAAAATCTTGCTAGTTATACCCTGCATACCCCCTCCGGGAGCTTAAACATATTTATTTATCATATACGAACACAACTTTTCTGCAGTCTCTGAACATCTCCATTGAAAGTCTCCATTCACTGAGGTTTAAAAAGAACCCTCAGTTCTGGAATTTCGCCATCATGGCCCAGATTTACTGCTGCTTTGCACTGCTCTGCCCAAACCTGAGACAAAGGCCCTCATTTCGACCTCGGTGGTCTTTTTGAAAGACCGCCGAGATACCGCCGTGCTTAAGACCGCCAGTGCAGGTGGTTTTCCGCACAGCGTATTATGAGTGCTGGCAGCCCTCCGTCCTTTTTCGGAAGGAGAGCCGCCAGCAGTCATACTAGCGGTCGGCGGGGAAGTGTAGGGTGCTCCACCTCCACCACCACGTCATCAGAACACCGCCCATGGAATCACGTCACATGAGTCAGCGTGGCGGTGTTCTGGTGACGGGGTGCTGGCGGCGGAGCAGCCCCCATGGATCTCGTTCCCTCCCGGAGGATCACCGGACCAGGTAAGGTGATCGTCCGTTAGGGGAGGGTGGTGGGGGATGTTCTGTGTTGTGTGCGTGCATGGGGGTGTGAGTGTGAGTGTGTAGAGGGGGTGTGTGAGTGCGTGTATGCATGCAGGGGGTGTTGTGTGTTTGGAAATGTGTGTGTGTCTGTCTGTATGTATGTCTGTGAGAAGGTGTGCATGTCTGTATGTATGTGTGCGTGTATGACTGTGTGTGTCTGTTGGAATGTTTGTTAGTATGTGTGCGGGTATGTGTGGTGGTAGTGTCTGTGTGCATGAAGGGGGGTGTGTGTTGATGTTGGGGGGTGGGGAGGGGGGTCCTGCCACCTTTGGGTGGTGGTAGGGGGGTTGTGGGTGTGGGTGGAGGACTCTGGGGAGGGGGAGCGGGTGGGGGAGACCCCTATCAGTGCCAGGGAATGAATTCCCTGGCACTGATAGTGCCTACTGCCATGGATTTCGTGGCGGTTCCAAACCCCACGAAATCCATGGCGGTATGCAGGGTCCTGATACCGCCGGCGGTCTGATGACGGCCATCGGGCTGGAGACCGAAGTCTCCAGCCCAGCGCTCGTCACCACCCTGGCGGTCGGAGTGGAGAAGTGGCGGTTGTCCATGGCGGTAACCGCCATGGACATAATTCCATTTTTTTGTCCGCCGGCCTGTTGGCGGTATTACCGCCACTTCTCCACCGACCGCCAGGGTCGTAATGAGGGCAAAAGTTTTATGCTATGATTTACTATCTAACACAAATCAGAATTGTCACTGCTTTGCCTAACTTTGCATGAATGGGGCGTCCCATGCATGCTTCCCAATAACCACCCATGGTTTTTGATGCAAATCTATATCTACAGACATTCGTAGGCAGGGATTTGAGCAAAAAGTTTGTCTCCTTGAGGCAGGCATAATGATTAGAAAAGTTTTCGTTATACAGCATAAGGGAAATTGACCAAGGGTAGTTTTTTAATTGATTCCTTAGAGAACGCAAGTATCCTTGTCCCATGGCGCAAGTGTGTATGCATTGGCAGATGGCAGCCTATAGTGCGCCAGCACAAGAAGAAAGAAAAATAGTGCCATATCTTCGTAGACTTTAGTTGCTGCCTTGCATTGCATGAATTATTCCTAATTCAGGGCCACTATTTACATCTTCCAGGATTTGTCAGCCATATAACAGTGCACTTCACTGTTGATGAAGCCACATCCATCGATGTGTATTGTGAAAATGCAATTTCATTTTATTTATTCCTTTCACAATGCAAACTTTGGTCCTTAACATTTTGTGGACGTCAATTGACCAAAATTCCTGGGGAAATGACATCATCCACCCTTTGATGTCCCATGAAGTCACACAGTTAATTCCTTGTTTCACCCTTTGCCCCTTATTTGGAGCATATATACTGGTGAACAAGTGTATTAGCACTCTGCAATCCCTTTTCTTCCTGCAACTGTCGACATGACCCCTGAGATAAGATGTGGCAAAGGGAGTGCCAAGTGAATCAAATACAAGCTAGGGATAGCAACTGCAAGTGCTAACTACCTATAATTAATGTCCTGCCAATATTTTTCTTGACCTCACATGTAACATTGTTCAGTAAATTTTATGGATTCCCTTATAGTAACTAATAAGTCCTTCAATGTTTTTTTTTGTCCTCATTCACCACGGGCCCTGAACCAACTCTCCTCCAAAACTCTGTTCTCACCCTCTCGACAAGAGAATGGTCCGTGCCAGGGGACTCCATTTAACTCTCATACAATCTTCCGCCGAAGGGAGAGAAACCACTGTCGGGCAGGAGATCCTAGAGAGAGGTGCATAATCATTGGACAACCGAAAGAAACATTGTCATTAAATACCTACTAAGTACTTACTACCCACCCATTCAAACAAACTTCAAATAGATTGTCTCCAATCTAATAAAGGGGCCCACAAGTTCACCCTTGTCCTCCTAATATTTCGTAAATTCAAGTCCAGTTCCGACGTATGAAACACAGCATTAAGCAACTCCGAGTGTGTCGGAGGGGAAATAGACATCCATTTCTTACATATTTCTCTTCTGCCCAACAGAATCACATAAAACAAAAGTTTGAGCCTTTCATTACTTCCCCTTCTGCTCCATAATTCCTGTTCCTGTGGTTGCCCAAATATTATCAAAGGGAGAAATACTATAATATCCCTACCTAATATGCTCGAGGCTGTCCTACATACTTCCTTCAAAAATAAACAAATGTCTGTGCATTCCCAGAACATATGAATATCTGTTGCCCCTTCAAGACCGCATTTTAAACATTTAACCACCTCTCCTTTTTTTAATTTTACACATCTTATCCTGCGAAATATAGGCTCTATGTATAGTGTAAAGGTGATTCTTCCTTAATGAGGCTGGTTTTACTACCTCAAACAAAAGAGGCAAAGACTTCTTCCACCACCTATGAACCATCTCCTTAGGAATAAAATCGCCCCAAAGATCTATAGGCAATTTAAAATCCCCATCTAATCCTTCTAAAATTTCCCAATACCAAACTGCAACCCTTGAAGCTGGGGAGAGCAATGCGAGAGAGTCTTCCAAAGCGTTAACAACACCCACACCCCCCTTAACCCCTTGTGTCCATTCCTTTATCTGCAAAAACGTCAGTCTTGACAGGGATCCTCTAGTTTCCTTCGTCAACTCTTCCCATGAAAGCAAGATACCCTCATGAAAGAGATCTCCCCAAACTTCCATCCCCGCCTTTTTAATTGGTAAAACCAGAACATCTTTAAAACAGTCTGGTGTGCCCGGAGAGTCCCAAATGGGTACATTACAACTATAATAGGTTGCCCCTGCTGCTGATCTTAGCTGATACCAACACTTCACAAGACCCTGCAATGTTTTCAACTTAACCTTTTTGAAAAACTTAGGGTCTCCAAATTTAAACAAAAAGTGTCTTGAAACCATAGCCTTAAATATAAGACCCGTTGCTGTAATGTCTGGACAAAAATAAAACATCCTTGAATTCTTAAGTAAAAAAGCCCGAGCATAATACCTCAAATCTAGTAATGCCAGGCCTCCCTTTTCCCTGCTAAGCAATTGTTTCCAAGATATTCTTGGCCCCTTTGACCTCCATATGAAATCGTTTATAACCTGCTGCATCTTATCCAAATGTCTTTTATGCATAAGAAGAGGAATAGCTGAAAACAAAAAATTCCACTTAGGCAAGATGGACATTTTAACCAAATTGACTCTCCCAAGTATTGTCAGTGGAAGGTGTGCCCATCTTTGCATTATACCTTTACATTATACTAACAATTTTTGTTGATTCTTTTCGACTAGCTGCTTAAGATCATGAGTCACCAATATACCTAGATACCTTACTTCCTTCTTACAATATGTCGAGCCTTCCTCCATATTCCAAGACATAGGCCCTCATTACAACCTTCGCTGCCCGCCAAGGTTTAACTGCTGAGCGGCCGCCAATGCGGCCGCAATCCCTGAAAGCTGCAATTGCAACTTAAAGCATCCTGTACTTTAGCACAGGTGCATACAGGTCACCGTCTTTCTGGATGTACCTAAATGAAGCCTGTCCTCCTTCAGGTGCACCTGAAATTAGCATGTGCTGTTGAGTGTCCTTCTATTAGCCTTACCGTCATCAGGAACATATTCATGCATCCTGCACTTCTCCGGAGGCACCTGAAATCAATCAGCACTTCTGCAAGGAACCTACATGCTCCCTGCAGTCTAGAGGCACCTACAATCAGTGTCTTTTTCAGGACTATCACTTTACCTTCTACAGATGCATGTACATGCAGCCAGCAGATCTGCAGGGGCACAAAGGAGCAGTGATCTCTTCCGAAGCAATTACAAGAGACTTGTTTTCATGATGCACCTATGAGCCACCAACGCTCCATCTGATGCAACAACGAACACTCAATGTTCTACAGGGGCACCTTCAAGACACTACCTGCACATCTCCTTGTGTAGTGTTTGGCAGCCTCCTCTCCATTAGTGGCTTCTACATGCAGCATGTGCTTAAGAAGCACATACAAAACCTGACCTTTTCCAGTGGCGCCTAAAGAACTTCCTTCACTCTTCAAGCATCAACAAGCAGCCCGTGCTCTTGAGGTGGAGCCTATAGACAGTCTGATTTCCTCTGCAGAAGAAAGTAAAAGGAGGTTGTATTTCTGATGCATCTAAAAGCAGTGTTCTGCAGAAGGGGTATCTAACACTAACAGGCACTAATGCAAAGACTCTTTCACAGAGCCTTCACTTCAGAAGAATGTGGAAGAGAGACTGCTTAAGCAAGAACAAGTACAGACAATCTCTGCTCCTAGAAGCATTTGGTGGATAAGACATTTGGTTTCACTTGCATGCTTTGAAATGGCACATTAGCTTGTGCATGAAAAGCAATATTTTAAGCACCGCCTACATCTATATGCTTCTTTCTGCTGAAGATGGCCACGAAACAAGAAACAAACATTCTGGAATAGGAGGACTGGCTGAAGCCAAGCTGACAGCAAAAATTTTCTAAGAGTAGTTCAAAAACATTATGTATTGCGTACACCAAAAGGCATTTGGAGTATTGGTATTTACTTGCTGCCAGTGTGTCCCTCCCTCCTTGATAGCATCTTCAAGCAGCTTGCACATCTGCTGGAGCACTTTTAGAGAGTCATTCACACCTATGATTCTAAGCACCTACAACCAACGACTGCTTCTGTGAGGGCAACTACCAGCAGCCTGCAGTCATCAGTCACCCACAAGCAAGCACTGCTCCAGCCTGGGAACCTATGAGGAGCCTGATGTGTGCAGAGGCAACTAAAACCAGCCTTAATTTCTTAGGCATCTACAGGGAGGTCATGGCTGATCAAAGGTACCCAAAAGTAAGTTCCACTCCTATAAGGGCTCTTCCAGGCATTCTATGAGCTGCCTATCCTTCTAAACGCTGTACAACCACTAGTGTTTAAACAGAAGACCTAAAAAACAGCCCATGCTCCTACAAGAAGATCAGTAAGCAGTCTGTTATTCTGTAGAAGTACTTGAAATTCACCTGAGCTTCTGAGGTATCAACAAGCAGTCTAATCTTCTAAAATAGCTACATTCAGTATGTACTTTTACATCACCTGCAATCAGCTACTGCTCCAGGGTGCCTACTAATGTTCTTGCTCCCAACAAACTCTAAAGGAGCCTCAACCTCTGAAGTGGTTCTTTCAAGCATCTTACTCAAGTTCAGTAACAAGCACCCTGTACTCGTGCACACTCACTCAGAAGCTGCCTGTAGTTCATAAGCACCAACATAAAGCACTGTGCTCCTGTCTGTGCACCCACAATCAGTCTGTGGTATTGAGTCACCTTCAAGCACCCTGACAACCAACAGGTTCATCCATGTGCAGCCTGCACTGTGGTGGAGAAGCAGCCTCCAGTCTCAAGGCACCTGCAAGCAGCCCATGCACTAGATGCATTTTGGAGCAGCATGGAGTCCTGATGTTTAAAATGCAAGAAGCTGCAGCTCTGAAGGGCACCTACAAGCATCCTGAGCTCCTGCTGAGGAACATGTGGTCAGATTAGCCTCCTACAGGTCCTCCTTCAAGCAGACTCTCCTGCTGAAGCACCTTCAAGCAAAACACCTTCAAGCAAAACATCACTTTCTGCAGGGGCTCCTACATGCAGCCTGCGCTATAGAGATGTATAGAAGCACCGTGTGCTCTAGAACTGGCACTATCCCTGCAGCAATTCCATCTACCTCTACCTCTTAGAAGCAAGCACCTCTCCAGAAGCACCAACAAGAGGCCTGTGTCCCTCATTTGAATACAAAAGCAGCTGGTGATCCTTCAAATGGAACCACATGCAGCTGTTGCTTCTGCAGGTCAGCTATAAGCAGCCTGCAAATCTTCCGCCACACTTTCATGCTGCATTTATCTTTTCAGAGCACCTACAAGCAGCCTGCACTCCACACAAACCGCCAAGGACAGCCTGCTCCTGCAGGGTTTACTATAAGAGACCTAAACTTCTCTACAGGGAAACTGAAAGCAGTCTGTACTTAGGAGACATGTACAAACACCCTGTGACTAGCAGAGTTACCGGAAAGTAGGAAGCACTACTGCTAGGACACTTCCACTGAGACTACACTCCATGTCATCTACAAATAGCAGATGCTTCTAAAGAACGTACAAGGACCAGTGCTTATGCAAGAGCTCTTGGAAAATCTTGTCCCTCTCAAGGCCATGACAAGAATTATCTTCTCTGGCAGAGGTTCCTCCAGTTATCCTGAGCATCTGAAAACCAAGAAGCAGTCTACTCTCCTGAAACATCTACACTTTTGCAAGGGAACCTAGAAGCAGTCTTTTATCCCAAGGCACCTACAAGAAGCCTGTGATTCTGCAAGAGCACCTACCCTCCTACAAGCAGCCTCTGCTCCATCTGGGACACCTATAAATATCCTGGCCTCCTGTGCAGAGAGAGCTAAAGCAGCCATCAATTCTGAGGCATCTACAAACAGACCATGCGCCAGAAAAGGCATCCAGATGTAGATTGTACTCACTTATGTTCAGGCAGCCTAAAGTCCATCAATCACACCTAAATGAACCTATGTTAGTGGTGAGGTACCAGCGCCATGACTTCAGAAGAACACCTACAAACGGCATGTGGCTACGGCAAGGATGTCTGCAGTCTTGTTTCCTGAAAAAAGCACACTCACCAGCCTGAACTTCTACAATCAGTCTACTCTTGAAGCACCTACATGCAGCATGTACTATTGTAGCACACACAAGCAGACTGCACTACTGCAGCACTTACAAGCAGACTGCACTACTGGGGCACTTACAAGCAGACTATTTTCCTAAGGCACCAACAACTAGCCTCTCTTCCCAAGCCCACAACAAAAAGCATTAACTTATTCAAAGGTGTTTTCAGCAACCTACACAGATGCAATAAGAGGCTCCTTTTTACTCTGCATCTGCAGTCACAAGTCGCTTGTGGTTCAGAAACAGCCCATTGAAACCCATGTGCCTACAAGTGCACCAAACATCAGCGTATAGTACTGAGGTGCTTTCAGGATCCCTGAACACTAACCAGCACATCTACGTACAACCAGGTGGCACTCGTGCACTGGCACCTAGAAACAGCCAATGCAGCCGCAATCCCGCCAGCTGCATTATGAGATCTCCACCGGCCCAGTGGGGATGTCGGCCTAATGGAGCCGGCGGTGTTGCGGCCGTGCGATGGGTGCAGCTGCACCCATCGCGCTTTTCACTGTGCGCTGTGCAAGCAGCGCTGCCCTGGCGGATTAAAACCGCCGGGACAACCATGGTGGGAAATCACCGGTCCTGGCGGTGCGACCGCGGCGCTACTGCTGCGGTTGTAATTCACCAGATTGTACCGCCAGCCTGTTGGCTGTACAATCGCCGAAACAGCTCTGGCCGTCTTTGACCGCCAGGGTTGTAATGAGGCCCGTAGTATCTGTTTTTTCAATATTCACCCGATATCCTGATATACTGCCAAATCCCTCAGCCAATTTTCGAACTGCAGGGAGAGCTGTTGATAAATTATCGGTGTATACAAGGAGATCATCCGCATATAAAGCTACCTTTTTTTCCCAACCTTTAGAGCTAAAAGGAGAGATTGACAAACTCTGCCTGATCTTCCTAGCTAATGGCTCAATGTACAAATTAAACAGTACAGGAGACAGTGGGCATCCCTGTCTAGTGCCTCTTGAAATTGCAATAGATCCTGTAAGGTTCCTATTAACCAAAAATTTAGCCGAAGGGGCCCTATAAATCTGATCAATAATCTCACACAAGTCCTTCAATGTTTGATTTAATCTCAAACTCATGCCTCCTTGGTATACCATTGACAATGTTTTCTAATAAGCCAAGCCTAACAATATTTGGCTACATTGATTCTTTGTTGCTGCCTAGTCACAGCTTGAGGAGGTATTGGAAAACTGCAATAAGAATGTTCTTTAGGCAAACTATACAACAACAGGCAAGATAATGCAGAGCAAGACCCAACATTTTCTGGAGGAAGAAATGGACACATCTTGACCTGGGCATTGAAATTACCCCGTTATGCTGGACCAATGAAATCAGAGATAAACATTACACAGTTAATAGATTTGCAAACTGCATAAATGGGTATTTCAGATGAAGAGCCTTCAACTATAGAAGGGATCCCAGATAATATATTAGTCTTGCCTCAGCTCAAAAGTGTTGTTGTTTGCAGACAGAGAGGTAAGGCAAGGAGATATTATACAAGAGGAAATCATCTGGTGATAGGTAAAAGCAGAGATTAAATTTTTTTTTTCTGGAAATTATTCAAACTAGCATAGCGCAGCACAACAGCCAAAGTTTTCGGGCAGCATTGTACCATAAGGAGAGAGCAGTGAGTGGTCACTTTTTACTAAATGTGGCCTGCTGCTGCTGTCTTCCACTGTGCTGGGGCACAAGCAGTCAGCCACAACAGTGCAAAGGTGTGCATGTGTGATGTGTGGCATAGGTTTTGTACTTTCAGTTAAAAATCCTATGCTTTGACAACCTTTAAAACATTTCACACATTTGATGTTTGCTGTACAAGGCAGCACAAATGTGATTTGTGAAATGGTAAGAAAAATAGATGCATTTCTCCTACCTATGCCTGCCTCAAAAAGGAGTTATCTTTTGACACAACCTTTGCAGGTCTTGCTTTGTGTCAAAATCCATAGATGGTAGTGTTGGAGCACCCAAATACTACCCATGGATTGTCTCCTGGCGCAAAGTTTTGCAAAGCTATTTTCACAACTTTAAGGGCAATTTCATTAAGACTTTGTGCTGCTTTGTGTCACCTTGTCACACTTTGTGGCAGTGTATAACCTTAATAAATCTCCACTCTCTGAAGGAACTCTGCAAAAAGCGCACAAAAAAGCGATTAATTTTTTCATTTCATTGAAGCGCAGCGTTGAAATAGTGCCTGGTGATTGGTCATCCTCTTGGATAGATGTCAAATTATTTCAGAACACACAAAAAAAGCAAATAGCTTTTTGACTGGTAGGCATTCTCTTACAAGGGTTGCACCTGACATGCAGGTGCAACCATAGGTTTTCCAGCTATTCACCCCCTCTCCATCTACCGCACTTCCTTCCATGCCTATGTATGTGGTTGTTGGAGCTCTCCAAGACTAGCCCTGTTTTTTCTCCTGTCATTGTTGACCATTGCCAGTGGCGGCTTGTGGGAGGGAAAAAGAGGGGGGTGGAAAGGCACGTGGCGGGGGAAAAATAAAATAAAAAATGAATAAAAAAAAAGTACCTTAATTCCGCGCTGCGCTGCTCTGCTGCTCTGCTCCACCGTCATCGAGTCGACTACAGGCACAAGCTCCCAGCCTGCCCTCAGCCAATCCTGACACTGCTTAAAGCAGCATTAGGATTGGCTGGGAGCGCCCAGCCAGGGGGCTCCCAGGCAGACTCTCTCCAGACTTGCAACACAGTGCAGGGCTGGAGAGATCACACTGCGCATGTGTGTTTGGCCGGCTCGAGACGACCGGCCAAACACACATGTGCTCTGAGGGGAGTGCACGGTGCACTCCCCTCAGTGCTCATCACACTCTGTGTCCCTGCCCCTTTTAATACAAAAATATAATAAATATAATTTATTATCTTTTGTATTAAAGGGTTTGCAGTTGCAGCTGCTGCTGGCTGGGGGTGGGGGTGGGGGATGATGCTCCTCCCCCCTAGCAGAGGAGCCACCCCTGGCCATTGCAGTAAAGAGGGGATTTAAACAAAAGTTAGAGAGCTGGACTCAGGGCATGCCTATTGAGGGAACGCTAAGAAGGAAATAAGAGAGTGAGTAAGGTGTCTGTGTGTAAGGTGTAATCAATTTGGGAAGCATACTTAGCAAAAGTATTTAGGAAGATAACCTTTCTTCATTCCTGTCTTGTGCGTGGAAGAAACCCTTGATGAACTGAGAGGTAACGCAGTGTTGGTAGTGACTAAAGAGCAAGGAAAAACAAGTTGATAGATATAAGCGTTAGAAAGTAATCCTCCAAAAGGGACCACAAGTACCTCCTGATTCCTACTTTGAGTCAGAATCAATGAAAGCGTAACAGCAACAAATTCAATATATATATTTTAATTCTCCTACTAACAGTCACTTTCCTGTTCAGGTTATGGTCTCAGCCCCAGTGCCAGTCAACTGTTCTGGTATTAGACCTTGTTTCAGTAATGATTCAATACTGATTGGTGTTCCAGTTCTAGTCTGATTTTCTTCTATTTTAACTATTGAGGATTGAACTTAGATAGTGATTTAGTAATTGATAGGCATTTCTGCAAATCCAGGACGATCGAGAGCAGGATAGAAGTGGTCCTACCACCAGCACCGCCACGCCAAACACATTTCACCCTCCAGATTACGACCCACAAATCAGCACAGCAGTCATTCCATGGTCAAAAACTCACCTCCATCAGAACACAGCACCACATTGGACTGTACGAATACCCCACACCTGAGACACATATACACACCACACACACCTGCTCACTGCACTATATAACACACCCTCCACACCCCCACAATCCTTAGCACCTACAATTACCAAAAGAGTCAGCGAGGACACTGCATGCCGATACCATAGACACCAACACACTTCCCACGCATCACACACCACACAACTGCACTAAAAACACAATGCACACATCGCCACTGCACACAAACACCAGATACCAGTGGCACACACAACCAAACACCCTACACTGCACTGGTGCACACAACACACACTACCACCCACAACACAACCGCCATGTCACGTCAAGAGCACCCACACTTCACAGACGAAGAGCTGAGGGTCATGGTTGATGAAATTGTCAGGTTAGAGCCACAACTGTTTGGAGCACAGTTACAGCAAACATCCATAGCCAGGAAAATAGAGTTATGGCAAAGAATGTGACAGGGTAAACTAAGTGGGCAACCATCCACGCGCAAGGGAGGACATCCGGAAGAGGTGGAACGACCTACAGGGGAAGGTGCGTTCCATGGCATCATGGCAACAAATAGCCATACTGAAGACTGGCTGTTGGCCCCCCCACCTCCTCCCCCAGAGTTCGCAACATGAGAGGAGATGGTCTTGGCAATACTGCATCCTGATGGCCTGACTGGAATACCTGGAGGACTGGAGTCTGGTAAGTAACTAACACTCCCCTGGCACCACGTACTATTCCCCAGCATGCTTCTTCACCACCCTATCACTATTCAAGTCACCCTATCTACACTCCACCCCACACCCCTCTCCTGTATGCCACACCCTACCCAGACACAATGCCCACACAGTAGGTTCCAAGTGCACAGTTAGCACTGCCAACTACAAACACTACAAATATCTCAATGCACCAGTCCATCTACAAATAAATCTGCTATGTCCATTGCACAGTGCAACTCCTGCATGTATAACTATTGCACCTGCCACACCAACTGGATGCTTCGGCTGAGGGCCAACACATGGCAATGTCAGAAATGCAATCCCCATTCCACAAACCCCAATGGAACAAGGGACCTACCCCACAATCCACTATTCACAAACAATGCCTGCAATGCTGCATCAGTCATTGCCCTAAAGGGGAATCAAGTCAAGCCACTGTATGCATCAGACAAAGAGATGACCAATCACACCTCCACCTGGTAACACTTTTCCACTCCATCCACAGGTACCCCTGCCACTGCCATCATGGAGACGGTGCCGGAGAATGCAAGCCCTCCCCAGGATGAAGGCCCCAGTGATGACTACAGCTCAGGATGTCTGGACATTGATGACTTACCTGGCCCATCGAGGACACCTGGTCAGTCCACCACTCCCAGCCTCACCCTGGCCACACCCAACTTCCCCCCAAACCTTGTGCCAATAACAGCACATCCAACCCCTCGACCCCAAACCTGTGTCACAAGGACTGGTCAGTCAGTAGTGTTCCTCACAGTACACGGACCAGAGTCGACCCCTCACACCCTAGACAATGCAGGTCCTGGTGACACTGGGATTGGGCGTACCATGCCAGTGGCTGGGGGCTTGGGAGGGCATCTGTGGGCCAGAGGACGGGGCAGGCAAAGGAGCCAACTGACCAGGACTCCATCACCCAAGTCCTGGAAGCATACCAGCAATCCCAGGACAAGATGGGCCAAATACTCATCATCTCAGGAGAAAACCAAAGGCTGCAGAGGGAATACCACCACAAGGCCATGAAGCAGTGGCAGGCACTCAGTGCCTACATGGTCACCATTGCAGGGGTGCTCAGGGACCTCTCCAACATCCTGCATCTCACCTCCACCCAGAATCAGGCCCCTTCCCCTGGCAATCCCTTATCAGAGCCATTTACATCAGTGGCAGCCAGTGGACTGGAGGCGCTGCCAGTAAAGCCACAGGCCACTGAGACCTCTCCCTCTGTAGCTGAGGAACGCCCCCAAACGTGGTTGTCCAGCCAGGCATCCAGCTCGAGCCAATGCAAAGACCAAACCCACTGCCAGGAAATGACCCTCTCTTGAACATTCTCCCTTGTGTGCCACAGACACACCCTGCTGACTGTTCTACGTCATTACTCCATTTCACCTATGGCCCTTGGACACTGGACCTGTACTACCTACAGCTACGCCATCCACTCCGATGATTTCATCCACCATGACTCCACTCATCAACATTTGGACAAAACATGATCATAAACACTGTAGATCACAGCAAATGCATTAGTGTTTTTATTTTGTGATGTTCAAATGTGTGTTCAGCTAAATGTTATGTGTAGTAATACCCCTCAACCAACAGCCAGTGCAAATTACTGTAGAGGGAGGCATCCTCTTCAGGGGACCTAGTACAACAGAGATGTCACAATAGTCAGTTGAACGAAAGACAATAGTCCAGCCACACACAAGAGTAGATCAAGTAATAAAATCTGACGAATGCACAACACGGAACACAAATCAGGATGTGAGGCATAGTAGCACTGTTAGAAATTGGGTTTTTGGTTGGCAGTCAGGTTACCCTCTGTCCAAGCAAGAACCCTCACTCTAGTCAGGGTAAGTCACACACAATCCAAAATTAGCCTGTGCCCACCCTCTGGTAGCTTGGCACGAGCAGTCAGGCTTAACTTAGAAGGCAATGTGTAAAGTATTTGTGCAATAAATCATACAATACCACCATATAGCACCACAAAAATAAACCACACAGTGTTTAGAAAAATATATAATATTTATCAGGATAACTGTATATCAAAACGAATAAAGTTGCAATGTGAATTTGTAGAGATATCACTGGAAAGTGATATAAAGTGTCTATAGTCTTTAAAAAGCAATCAAAGTCTCTTTCTAGCACAAAGTACCTGGTTTGGAGTGGAAAATCTCCTCAGAGGGTCACAGAAGAAAAGATACGTGGAAAAATGGTGTGTGCGTCGATTTCTCCCCAGCACACACGGACTTGCGTCGTTATTTTCCACGCGGGGAAGTCGTGCGTCGTTTTCCGGCGCACGGACAGTCTCTTTCTGTGGATCGTGGGGATTACCAGATGTCCCGGGTCTGTGCGTGGATTTTCCTGCTTGTTTTCCGGCTGCGCGTCGTTCTGCGGGGCTGCGCGTCGAAGTTTCGCTCTCACGGCAGGCGTTGCGTCGATTTCTCCTCTGGAGGTCGGGCGGCGTTGTCCTTGCGAGGCCATGCGTTGAAGTTCCGGTCGTCCCGAAGGCGTCGCATCGATCAGCGTCGGTGTGCGGCGTTTTTCTCACCGCGAAACAAGCTGTGCGTCGAAAATTTCAGCGCACGGAGCGTCCAAGTGAAAAAGAGAAGTCTTTTTGGTCCTGAGACTTCAGGGAACAGGAGGCAAGCTCTATCCAAGCCCTTGGAGAGCACTTTCACAGCCAGACAAGAGTTCAGCAAGGCAGTAAGGCAGCAGTCCTTTGTAGAAAGCAGACAGGTGAGTCCTTTGAGCAGCCAGGCAGTTCTTCTTGGCAGGATGTAGTTTCTGGTTCAGGTTTCTTCTCCAGCAAGTGTCTGATGAGGTAGGGCAGAGGCCCTGTTTTATACCCAAATGTGCCTTTGAAGTGGGGGAGACTTCAAAGAGTGGCTAAGAAGTGCACCAGGTCCCCATTCAGTTCAATCCTGTCTGCCAGGGTCCCAGTAGGGGGTGTGGCAGTCCTTTGTGTGAGAGCAGGCCCTCCACCCTCCCAGCCCAGGAAGACCCATTCAAAATGCAGATGTATGCAAGTGAGGCTGAGTACCCTGTGTTTGGGGTGTGTCTGAGTGAACGCACAAGGAGCGGTCAACCAAGCCCAGCCAGACGTGGATTGTAAGGCACAGAAAGATTTAAGTGCAAAGAAATGCTCACTTTCTAAAAGTGGCATTTCTAGAATAGTAATATTAAATCCGACTTCACCAGTCAGCAGGATTTTGTATTACCATTCTGGCCATACTAAATATGACCTTCCTGCTCCTTTCAGATCAGCAGCTGCCACTTCAACAATGTATGAGGGGAGCCCAAATGTTAGCCTATGAAGGGAGCAGGCCTCACAGTAGTGTAAAAACGAATTTAGGAGTTTTACACTACCAGGACATATAACTACACAGGTACATGTCCTGCCTTTTACCTACACAGCACCCTGCTCCAGGGGTTACCTAGGGCACACATTAGGGGTGGCTTATATGTAGAGAAAGGGGAGTTCTAGGCTTGCCAAGTACTTTTAAATGCCAAGTCGAAGTGGCTGTGAAACTGCACACACAGGCCTTGCAATGGCAAGCCTGAGACAAGGTTAAGGGGGCTACTTAAGTGGGTGGCACAACCAGTGCTGCAGGTCCACTAGTATCATTTAATCTACAGGCCCTAGGCACATATAGTGCACATTACTAGGGACTTATAAGTAAATTAAATAGTCCAATCAGGTATGATCCAAAGTTACCAGGTTTAAAAAAGGGAAAGAGCATATGCACTTTAGCACTGGTTAGCAGTGGTAAAGTGCGTAGAGTCTAAAGGCCAGCAAAACAGGGTCCAAAAAGTGGAGGGAGGCAGGCAAAAAGTTAGGGGTGACCACCCTAAGGCATGTCAAGTCTAACAAGCACTATAAGCACATATACAGTCCATAATTGTGTTGGACATTGTGGATTGGCAAGGCAACAGGGCACAACTGATTACACTACTACATCAGCAAACACAATAAGTACATGACTAAATAGCTGTAGCTGACAGCTGTTAGCTGTAATGGGCCCAACTCAACAACTTCAACTGTTAGCAAAGACAACTTTACATGAATGGCTCAGGCAACTGTTAGGAGAGGAAAGGATACACTGTACACATTCCATAGCTGGACTCACATCTGGGCATGAGATGACAGGACACATATCACACTGCAGGACTGTCCTCTGGAGATGTTTGCCTAGCATCCTGCATAGAGGACATATGGCTGTGTTGAGAGCAATTATACTGCTCCTGACATACAATCACACGCCGATCACCACCCACACAGACGAATGGGTAAATGGTACAACTGCACTGATGTAAATGTCAAGGAGGGGCTTTGTAATTAATCCAAGTACAAGTATATCACCCGCTGCAACACACACAACATACTTGTATGTTACTGGAAGTACTGATTGATCAGCTCCATCCTAGAGTGTGCTGCACCATCCTCATCTGCCTCCTCATCACTTTCCATGTCACCATCACCACCCACTGGTCCAGCGCCCACCTCCTCATCTGCCAGTAATACAATGTGACGTCGTAGGGCCAGATTGTGGAGCATGCAGCAGGAAACTATGATATGGCACACCTTTTAGGGACTGTAGAGGAGGGTACCTCCAGAGATGTGGAGACACCAGAATTATGCCTTAGGTAAGCCAAAAGTCCTTTGAATCACACCCCTCATCCTGCCGTGGGTCTCATTGTAACATGTCTTGGCATCAGTGGCAGGGAACCTCACTGGTGTTAACAGTCAGGACAGGTTAGGATAGCCTGAGTCACATGTACGAATAAAGGCAGGACATGTGACATACCAGGGACACCCACTGTGAAAAAATGATTTGACAGGTGCTACAACAAAGACACATGTCCATGTTGATACCTACTAATGAACCAAGCCCTCTCTTTCTCTGTAGACATGCCATCATGTGTGGGACATTGCTGTTCCTCATTATATAGACGTCATGCACAGATCCCGTAAACTTGTAAGTCACTTGGGAGATGTACTGGTCCACCAAACACACCGCCTGCACGTTAATAGAGTGAAAGTTTTTCCGATTCCTAAATACTTGTTCGCTTACCGAGGGAGGAACCAAAGCAATATGGGTGCCATCAATTGCACCTAAGATGTGAGGAATGTGTCCAAGGTCATAGAATTCTGCCTTTACAGTGGCCATATCCGCAGTATGGGGGATCCTGATATAGCTGTCCATGTGCTTTAGGAAAGCAGACAGTACATCCTTCAAAACTAAACTGAATTTGAGTCCCTGCAGCCAAGCCCACTGTGACCTAAAAGGACCCTGTTGCTAGGAAGTGTAGTACCGTCAAGACTTGTACTGTGTGAGGGATGGCATAGGGATTGTGGATGGCAGGCAGTAGATCTGGCTTTAACTGGGTACAGAGCTTTACGATGGTAACACGATTCAGATGATAGGTCTAGATGATGTGTCTCTCTTCCTAGGTAACGAGGGCGACTAGCGGACGGTACACCGGTGCATTTCTCTCTCTCCTCATTACATGGTATCTAGGATGAAGAGGAGAGAATGTAGATTTGGATTAGCACTGTACACAGGTTAGATGTACAAAATATTGTGGCACACACTAAACTATATATACATGTCTGCACATGTGACACACACTACATTGTGTATGCAGGAAGGCCATTTCTACAATCCGTGCAGGCCATTGTTGGCCCAGTACAATGTTTCTGCCACACAACACATGTGTGATGTCCCATGTTGTCTGCACTTATGAGTGCCACATGCACCATGTGTGTACATATTACAGTGATCTATGGTGCAACACCACCTACAAGGCAGCTACTAGGTGAACATGCAGTTCATGTGACCTCCACCAGTATTACAGCACTATGCGTAGAATGTGGCATTTGTGTGCCAATACGTGATGGTACATCATGGGCCTGTGCAGCATTCTGGACATATAAGTGCCATGACACACTTATTTTTCAACAGCAAGCCATTTACTGTACATTAAGTGGCAGGCGCCTGTCCTGCAGCACAGGACAGATGGAAGTGATTCAAGTCTGCCGGTGTTTGCCGTCATGACAGTAGGCGGTCGAATCCGCGAGGAGCTTCTTATTGGTTAACATTGCTGCCTATGGGGTACTGGGGCCAATGATGATCACCCCTGGTGGTGATGGTCATGTACGCAGTGGCTGTGACCGCCATATTCTACAGCTTAGCTCACTTGACTACTGAAACTCCTGCAAGCAACACCTCCACTACGTGAGCTGCTGTGTACTGTCTCTGAGAGCCATCATGCCACGTCCTGCAGGTGATAGGGCCCCACCCTTCACTCAAGAAGAACTGGAGAAGCTGGTCAAAGGAGTCCTACCCCTTTATGAAAAGCTGTATGGGGCCCTAGAGGAGGAGGTGAGCCCCATGCCATTGTCGTGTGTGGTAGCGGTCTGTGTTGTTGTGTATGGCGTAGGCATACCGGCTACGGAGTACATGCATGCTAGGGGCATGGATATTAGGAGTGTCACCAGTTACGATGGATGTGGGGTGTCTGATGTGTTTAGGCCAATGCTGTCTACTTTTTGCCAGTCCTAATCAATTTTTCCTCCTGTCTGTGTCACCCATCCAGGTCAGCGCCCATCAAAAGAAAGGGATTTGGCGTGCCATCACCAAGCAAATGCAGACCATGGGGGTCCATAGCCAGTGAAGTACCCATTGTGGGAAGCGGTGGGAGGACCTGAGATGCTGGGCCCAGAAGACCACAGAGGCCCAGCTGGGGATGTCCTCCCAACGAGGGAGGGGTGCCCGTCGGACCCTAACCCCTCTAATGACCCGCATTTTGATGGTGGCCTACTATGAGGTGGATGGGCAGTTGACGGTAGCACAGCAGCCATAAGGGGTGAGTACTGACTGTCACCTGGACCTTGTCAGGCCATGAGTGGGACTGGGTGGGCTACTACTTGATTACTGTGATTGTGGAACATTGTATACACACAACGACGATGTTTATCAGTGACCCAGCCAGGGTAAATATGATTTATGTCTGACAAGACAATGCTGTCACTGGATTGAAATGTCACATTTCCCAAGTTTGGGGCGGTTTCGTCAACCTAAGCATTGCGCCTCACCAGCTCCAGCCGTCGGCATTAGTATATCAGAGGTGTAAGTACAATCCCATCTGTGTTAGTTTCCTACATGAACTGAGAATGTCTTGGTTTAGTACAGTGGCTGCCATGGACTGAGCGTGGGTCTGGCTTCACAGTTCCAGCACAAGAAGGGCCTCAACGGGACTGGAGTATTGCCCTGATAGGTGACTATGCAAACATATGTCACCTTCAGAGTGTAGGGATGTGTAGGGACACAACAATGGAATAATGCTAAATGAGATTACACGAGGGCATATTGTACAGCAATTGCTGCTATTGTAGTCACCATTGTGTGGACATGGGCTTACAACTAAGGGATGGAACTTGATGTGGTAAGTGCCATGGTAGGTCCCTGAAGTACCAACATTGTGTATTCATGTCATTCATGCCCCAGACAATTCCTCTGTTGCAATGGGGTCACTCCCTTCTTCATGGTCGTATCTCTACTTGTGTGCACATCTGTTGTTAACTGTCCAATACAGATTTCCATGTACAACAGGTATTATCAGACTTGGATTGCAATTGCAATTGCATGCCCAGCCATGAGATGCTATGTGAGATATGCACATGTTCATATGTGTTTATGGAAGTTAGGTGTTGACCCTTTTCCACCCTTTCTTCTCTCTCCCTCCTTCTCTTCCTCTCCCTTTGTGTGCATCAGCATCATCTGGCAAAGGAGAAGTGGCAAAGGCGAGTGGGGAAACAGCAGTTCATGGGATCCAGAAGGCTAATTCCAGTGTGGCTGAGGGACCTAGTGGGACGGAGGGCGAAGGGAGTGCCACGGGGGAGACCAGATTGTCTACATCATCCTTGGAATCCTCCTCCAGTGGACACTCTCTGGCGGTGGCGGACCCAGTTGGGACCACCCCAGCACCATCATTATCCGCCACCCCCCTTACTAGCACTGCCCTACCTCTTGTTTCCCACACAGTTGCCCATGACCGCTTACCCAGGAGGGTGGGTGTCTTTTTTGCAGCAGGCATCTCTGCCCCTGCCCCAGTCAGCTCTGATCCCCTCAGTGAGGAGGCTATTGACCTCCTGAGGTCCACCTCTGTGGGTCAGACCACCATCGTGAATGCCATCCAGGGACTGGCGTGCAATGGAGAAATGTGTTCCTAGAAGGCATTCACAGTGCCATGGCTGCCCTGCAGAGATCCTTTCAGGCTCTGGCATCCTCCCTTATGGCAGCCAGTGCTCCTTTGTCTACCGTCACCCCTCCACCTATCTCTTCCCAATCCCCTCCCCCCAGACCCATCGAGAGAACACAGTCACACATTCATGCTTCCACTACAACAGACGAGGTTCCACATGACAAACACAAGCATCACAGGACCCACCACCAGCATGCACACAGACAACACCCACATGCAGACACAACAACATCCACTGCCTGCACAGACACCCCCTCCACTCTCTCCATCACAGACACTTCACCACTTACACCTGCTGGCATGACATCAACACTCCCTGATCCAGCCACCACTCCCATATTACCCACAGTAACCACAATAGCTGACCAGCAGACATCCACCTCATTCACCATATCCGCACTCACCACAACCACCAACACCCCCACATGCAGCACATCCACCATCCTGCAGCCACCACCCCAACACACAGTTACCCATCCATCATGGCAATTCCCAGCACCTCCTCACTCCCTCCTCCCAAGACACCTAAACGCCCACACTCACCCACCCAACAGACACCCAGCACACAAAAGCATTCTATTCACATACCTGCACCCATGACACTCACAAAGACACGTCGGAGAACTACTCCCACTGCTTCCACTCCCAAATGATTTTCCCATGACCGCCCTTGTGTTCCTATCTCCCATCTCCCATCTCCCTGACCCTTTCCCACCCCGTCAGTCCCCAGAGCACCCTGTGTCCCTGCCCACTTCCAGCCCTTCCACCTCTGCCTCCTCCCATGACCCTGGTGTTGCCCATGCTCCTCCTCCTGCCAAGAGGTCCACCCCCAAACGCAAAGTCCCCCCTCCCAAGGCCACACCTAAAGACCCTCAGCCAAAACCCAAAACCAAGACTAAGCATCCACCCAACCCAAGGGCAAACCCAAGGACCCCCTTACTAAGCCCAAGCCCCCCTCTCCACCACCACCCCATCACCCCATCACCCCTGAAGTGCCTGCCTGCCCCTTTGATGCCCCAACCATGTGGAGGTGATTTTGCAGTCAGGAGCCAAGTTGGGGCACTGAGACGTGCCATTTGTGTCATGGCATGGTTGGCCTTTTGCCTGTATATAATTAGTTATTTCTATTTAAGTTTTAATACATCAGAGCCAACCTGCCGTTGGTGTCAATGATGACTTTCTTGTCCTGACCTTCATTCTTTTTTTTGTACGTGGGCTTTGGTTTGTGGGTGTGTGAGTTGTGTGTGTTGGTAGTGCTGGCTGTTGTGCCTGGAATGCATATATGTGTGTGTGTAAGCCTGCCCTTGGTATCGCTGCTACTGATGTGTTTTGTGTGTGTGTGATTTGATTGTGTGGTTCCATGCATGTGTGTAGATGAGTTGAGCATTATACGTGGTGTGATGTGTTGTGGTGGTGTTGTGTATATGTGTGTTGGCCTGTCACCGTGAGGTGTGTGTGTGGGGTGGTGTTTGTATGGTGTTGTGCGTGGTATGTGTATTGTTTGTGTGTGTGTGTGTGCATGTTGTGTTTTTGTGTATGTGGATCCATTGCGAGCCATCCCAAATGTGTGTGTGCATGTGTTCTAATACATTTCCCTTCAGTGTGTGCTAGGTGTGTGTACTTACGGTTGTTGTCCTCTTCGTCGTCGCTGGTGCCGAAGACGCAGGGTGAGCAGGAGCATTGGGAAGACTTCAAGTTCTGGTTCCATGGCGGCTCCTGACGTGTCTGTGTTCCTGAAGGTGAGTGTCTCCCCTTATATGGTTCATTTCTACCAGGGTTTTGGTGGCGGTGCACCCACGGCGAAAATCCTGGTGGTGTGCAAACTCATAATATGCTCAGCCGGAACGTGGTCTCGCCGGCCTGGAGAGGCTTACTGCCGTCCGGCACGTTCCATCCGCACTGCCGGTACCCGTGGTGAATTGGCTGTGTTCGGTTCAGTAGACTGCCATGGTCATAATATGGCGGTCTTCCCCACCGGCACGGCGGCGGTGGGACCGTCATTGCTACCATGGCGGTCCTTGCACCGTCAAACTCTTAATGAGGGCTTAGGTCTTGATGACCTTGTTAGCACTGGATATATTGTAGGAAATCTGGACCATAAGTAGAATGCAGATGAAATACTTCTTGGAGGAGTTACTAAAGGAGGTGACTGCACACTTTTAGGATAATTTGGAGATTCAAGAGGATGTATTACTTCTAACTTTAAATGGAGACCTGTCTCTTTGCTGTGAGTATTTTTATCGAATTATGCAAGAATTGAATGGTCCTAGGCATACATTTTTCGCTAAGAAAGGGCTAAAGGAATACCCCATTACATAAAAGAATCAGACTTTTTGTAACTATAAAGTTGGACTCGCTATATCTGAAATGTGTATATCATTCCATAGTGGCCATGCAGGATGCTGGTACTGGTATCTCCGATAGCAACAGGGTCAAAACCTATATCAAGATCACCCTTAAATGTCATTAACATTTGTAGCTTGGGCTGATGGCTTGCATTGGGTGCAAATATTTGATGAGAGATATACTAGCTTTTCTTGTGGCCTTAGAGTAAGGCTTGGACTGTAACCCTTTCATCCAAGAAATAAAGACAAATTATTTAAAATATGTTATTTTGCAACCGAAAGATATATTTTTTAGCCTGTATATATTTCCTGAAATAAAGTGTCCAATATTGAAGCGAAACCTGGAAAGCAGGCCCTTATTTCTTTTCGCAGTCAGAAGCTGTTCAGCACACAGCTGTAAGTGTTGGCTAAGCAGGTTGCTGAAAATGGAAAGTTGTTCCTCCCTTGAAGGCTGAAGTTCCTTTGCTTCTTGCAAGCATCCTCTAAGGCAATAGCCTACCAAAGACCTATTTACACTTTTATTCTATGCAGTGAGGTTTTAATTTCCCCTATCAGTACGAGGTTAGGGTCTGGACAGGTCTTCTGCAAAGTGTGTTTATTCTCCTCCATTCTCATTTATCCATTTTGAAGATACATAGCCTGTCACAAAGACTTTTAACGTGTGGATCTGCAGATACAGGGTACAGCAGGATGTAGGAAACATACAAACAATCAGTTGGTATTAGATGTTGTTTATAAGAGAACACATGAAATGTGTGTTGTTCTGTTTTTGTTGGCCTAGGATTAATGTAAATCCACGGTCCAACGCCCCAATCAAAATACCCTGTTTCTGAATGATGGGATTTAGTTTCTCTATGCAAAGTGCATAATTATACTTGTAGATCAGGAGGAGTGGGAGACAGAAGTGTATGACTGTCAATCATTGGCCTCAACGTTCCGTGGTATTTTGTTATTACTGTGTGAGCATGAACAACCTTTGGACACAGGCACCTCATCAACAATAAAGAACAAGAAAAATAACAATGTACATACACCTCAAATCTGAAAGGTTTTTTCTCACCTAACTTCCTTTCCCTGTGGTGGTTCGAAAGAAATTTATAGTGCATATTAAATGATCCCCTACTAGAAAATGCCAACAACTATGTTTCTACTGTTTCTAGTGGACTGGAAGAGGGAAGATCAATATAACAGTCATCACTGACCTGATCAAATAACTTGCTATCTATAGTTGGTGCAGTCGTGAAAGATGTCTTTCGTTAAAACCTCCTCAGGAACAGTTAGATGAGGGAACCATTTGCTGCTGGAAGAATACATTTCTATGTTGTTGATAAGGTGCCAGTCTACAGGGGTTGATCATCCACACACTCTAAGGACAATGACAAAGAAATGTATGGCACAGTGTAATTAAGAAACAGAGGGGGTCATTCTGACCCCGGCGGGCGGCGGGCACCGCCCGCCAAAAGACCGTACCACGGTCAAATGACCGCGGCGGTCATTCAGACTTTCCCGCTGGGCGGGCGGGCGACCGCCAAAAGGCCGCCCGCCCGCCCAGCGGGAAAGCCCCAGCAACGATGAAGCCGGCTCCGAATGGAGCCGGCGGAGTTGCTGGTGTGCGACAGGTGCAGTGGCACCCGTCGCGATTTTCAGTGTCTGCTTTGCAGACACTGAAAATCTTAATGGGGCCCTGTTAGGGGGCCCCTGCAGTGCCCATGCCAGTGGCATGGGCACTGCAGGGGCCCCCAGGGGCCCCACGACACCCAATGCACTTTACAACTGCTAACCAGTGCTAAAGTGCTTGTGCTCACTCCTCTAAACATGGCTAAATTGGATTACACCTGATTGGCATATTTAAATTACCTATAAGACCCTTGTCGCATGGTATACCTTATACACAGGGCCTGAAAATTAAATGCAACACACATTGTGCCCCCTACCTAAGTAGCCTCTTAAAACATGCCCCAGACCTTTCATTGCAGCTGGAATGCAGATTCCACTATGCAATATAACCATATTGCCAAACTTTAAATTCCCCTTTTATTACTTATAAATCACACCTAAAGCTAGCCCTACGTAGCCATAGGGCAGGGTGCTTTGTAACTAAAACTTTGGAAATATACTTTTAAGTTTTACTTGTCTTGGTAGTGAAAAACTCCTAAATTTGTTTTCACTACTGTGAAGCCTACCTGTCCCATTGGGTTGCCTTATTACATTCAAAAAGTGCTAACGTTTAATTGGGGTCAGATAGGCATTTCATGTTTGGTATCAATAACATTAAAATCATCTTTAATGTTGAAGTCAGAGTTTTATTACAATTTTGAAATGCCACTTTTAGAAAGTTGGCATTTTCCTGCCCTCTGCCATTTGGTGCCTGCAGCCTCCCCTGGGTCACATGACTGGGTGTAGTTGGAGGTTAGGACTTTGTCAATTCTTCCCAGACATTCACACAAAAAAGGGATTAGGTGTGCCTGCATGGGCCATCTGCTTGCAGGATGGAAGGGGGCAGCCCCACTTGCAACTGAGTAGGCTGTGCTCTGCCTTCACACAAAGGGCTTGTCACCTTTACATTATCCTTCAGCCAGTTTTGAACCAGGACAGGGGAGGCAGGAAATTCCAAGCACTTTAAGTAAAAACCTCTACGCACTTGCACCACGTCAAAGGCAGCATCAGGTATAAAAATTGGGCCCTCAGACCTGCTCTGCAGTTCACTTTCTGGACCAATGAAAAGACTCTCAGGGGACTGCCTGTGGCCTGCTGTGTACTCCACAAGACAGCTTTGCGCAACCTGGAAGGACTACTTTGCTGCCTTGAACTCTCAGGGTCCTGTCCTGCTGCTTGAGCTCTGCTTCTTCACCTGAACCCAGGACTACTAGAATGACTCCAAGGGCTAGTTTGGTGGCCTCCCGTTGAGAGCTACAGGGAAATAACAGGCTCCTTTTATCTTGAACCCATACCTGGACCCTGCCTAAGTTAGTCCTATCCCCCACAAGTGGCGTCTTTCAGTCCTGAACCCTTGCTGATGGTGCTAACATTGCCCAAATAGTCAAAGTCCAAAACTTGGGACTTGTTTGGCTAACATCTGCTCCGGGAACTGAGGAAAGACCAGGACCAACTGGTTTGTCTATCTGCCCAAGGTGTATCGCTGGTCAGCCTGACTTTGCGGCTGCTCCCGCCACACTTTTCTCCTAAGCAGCAAAACCTATTCATCTGTCCTTTGCCAAAGGGTTGTCCAGCCTCCTGGAACTTTCATTGACTACAGACTCCTGCCTCATCCCACCAGGGATTTTCGACTTCCATACAAAGTCTAAGTTGAAATGTAGAAATCTTCACTGCAACTTCATCCAGCGACTCCCTGATGACAATGCTCCTTCCTCAGACATTGCCTGTAGCATTGCCACACAGAATGTTACCTTCTCAGGCATTTTATTCAAAGGTTGTTCCATGTCTGATGGTAAGTGCCAACCAGGTCTAATCCCCTCTTGGTATCAGACCTGTGCTTCATCCCGTCCATCATATATTTTGCCTTTCACCCACTGTTGGGCAACTAGATGTCCACTGTTGGTGCTTTGATGTTTTTAGGCACTGTTTTTTACTCAAAACTTTTTTTTAAATGCATAACTCTGGTTCTTCTGGTTGGATTTTTGTCCAGAGCATGGAGGCTGGGAATTGAGGTCACTTCAAACTCCCTCATGTAATCTGACAGAATCCTGTCCTGCATCGGCATAACAGCGCCATCAACCTAGGTGCTGGTGCCCAGGTGGGAGTTGGCCGCATGCTACACGGAGCTCGGAGGGGTCCCTTCAGCCGCACCACTGGGAACATGAGGACAAGGGCTGTGGCATCTGGGGTGCTGGATAGTGGGGAGAGCTGTCATTGTGATGAGGCCTGGAGCATGGTGGGCAGGCCTGTATTGTACCTGGGCCCCCTCGAGGCCAAGGTGGGGATGTCCCAGCCCTGGTAAGCTCTGGCTTCCCCAGCTCCCTCCCATCCTACATTGCCTGGTTCCACCGGCATGGTCTTGATGTCTCTCGCAGCTGCTAAGGCCTGGGTGCATTTCTGAAAGGAGCAGCCTGGTCTTCTGAAGGCCAGGGACCCGGGCCAGGGGCTTAAACAATTACAGGCTGGCTTGACAATACAGACACTTCCGCTGAGGAGCCACCAGCGGCTCATTACCAAGGCCTCATAGGACTACCAATTACCTGGTGGTGGGCCCCGTGGAACACCATTTGCTGCATGCCGCTGGGGAGGTGCACAAGGGGGACCTTCTTGACCTACCCCCAGCCATGGGAGAACAGGCCATGGGCATTATAGGGGCCTGTATTACGGGTCACCCTGGCCTGGTAGATGAAGGGAAAAGACAGAGACCTGGCAGTGCCACTTTTCCTCACCTGCACCCTGATAGAAGCAGAGTTGCCCAGCTATATCGACCCCACAGGTGGAAGTGAGGGGGAGTATGTGGCGGTGAGATAAAAGCTCATTGGGTATGGTGAGGAAACTCACCCTACACTCGCACAGCTTCTACCCCACAAGCCCTACCAACTGGCTGATGTGGATAAACCGCAGAGTGGTCCTGACATGGAGCCCCCCATGGCCCGAGGGGTGGCAGCTTGCCTCTGAGGCCTTCCAGTCACTCTGGGGGAGGCGGGTTTTACTAAGCTCTCAAGACCTATGGACAAAGACGTGGACCACCTGCAGCACTCACTGGTTGGGGATCCTGGGGGACAGTTCAAAGCCTACTGGCTTCCCTGGATGCTGGAATGAGAGTTACCCCCATTCTTCTAGACAACAATACCCTTCCCTGCCTTTCTTGTGCAATAGAGGGTGACCTCTTCTTGTAGTCTCCTCTGAGGATCCTGACGGCCTGTGCCACCTCCTGTATCAGATTGTGGTGAGGGTCAGACGGGTCAGCTGTGGTGCCTAGCACATCATCAGTGGGGTCAGTGTGCCTAGATCCATTTCCACCAATGTGGCCAAAAACAAAGCTCCATCTGGGGTCAAACAGAACATTATGGACAAATATACTCAACCTGGCGGGCTCTCTGTGCTTCTGTGGGCAGACGGCCAAGAAATCTGAATAACACTGTCTTTCAGGCGGCCATTAAACAGTCACAAGACATGCTTGACACCAAGATTGGTGTGGTTGGAACCGATGTTAATTTCCTTCATCAAGACCTGCAGAAATCTGTTGAGAGGATCACTGAGGCAGGAACTCGGTCTCTCTGGGGTCAAGGACTCCATTCATGTAACAGACCGTGTTGAAACTTATGGCAGTGACCTAGGAACTGATGGCAAGGGTAGAAGATGCAGAAGGTAGGGACTGCCATAATAACCTATGATTCTGCAACTTCCCAGAGGGAAGTGAGGGCCCATCGATGGAACATTTACTTGATTATTGGCTCTGTACACTGATGCCTCAAGAGGCGCTCTCCTCCTGCTTTGTGGTTGAATAGGCTCATAGGGCCTTGGTGTGGCGTCCCCCTCCTGGGGCACGGCCCAGCCCAGTAATTGCAAAATTCTTAATCAGATCAATAGGGATGCTATATTTAAATTTGCCTGGCTCTAAGACAAAATTGTGTACCAGTCACAGCCCATTATGATCTTTGTAGATTACACTAGAATGGTCCAGCAGCAACAAAGGGTTCAGGTGACAAAACAGCATCTCATGGAACTCAGCTTTCGCTATATGCTCCTTTACCTGGTGAAGCTTAAGGTTTTGTATAAATCCCAATCATTATTCTTTGACACACCGGGGGAGGTGTTCCAATGGACACACAAGAGAGTACATGTGAAACCTCACACTCCCTTGCTAATGGACTCAGTTTCATCCCAAGGAGACAGATGCAGCAAACTAACAAAGACCCCAGCAAAGTGAAAACATCAATCACTTTCTTTGTAGAGGAGCTCCTGATGAACTGAAGAACTTTTGCCAGCTATGGGAGGAGCACAGGATCCCCAGTTGCTGCCCAGGGTGCCTGGCAAGTCACACTGTTGACATGTTTCAATTTTGGGGATGATCCTTCTAAAGGCTGATGTGACTTTGTACTACATGTGGGCATAGAATTTTGATGTGATTGCTTTTCCCCTACTATCCCTCTTTAGTTTACCTGTTGGGTATAGGGAATCATTGGGTCAGACCTGAGTGGGATCCCCATTGAGGCATGGGTGTGGACTGCCCCATGACAGACACCACACGCTGGTGTTGTATAGGGCGATTTGGAGACCGTTTGTTGTTTAAAAACCTGGTATCCAGTCTGGGGGATTCTACATGTTGTGTTTTTTTCATTATATTATATGGCTGCATACACTCGAGTATCCACACAATACAGCTAAGAAAACTCACATTCTTCCCCTCTGTGAGTGATCCATTGGCCAATGGTTGTATATACAATCTGCAGATAATATCATGGAACATAAATTGCCTGCTTGATAAGGTCAAGAGAGGAGCGATATTGCAACAGGTCAGGCGGTGGGTGGAGATGTCCTCCTCCTCCAAGAGACCCACTTACTCAGCAATAAGGTCCCATGCCTAGCTAGATTTGATTACTCTCAGGTTTTACACTCTGGGTTTATGAGAGGCTTCAGGGGTACAGGTATATTGATAATGAATACTGTCCCATACCAACATACTAAGACACGGATAGACCACCCGGGTCAATACCTTGCAGTAACAGCAGAGCTGAATGGAGAATCTCTCATGCTTGTAAGTGTTTATGCGCATTCTCCCCTCAGCCCCACTTTTGTGGAACACATGACAAAGTTATGCGGTGACCCTCCCTGGGGACTAATAGCGCTGGGGAGGGGGGGGGAGAGTGGAAAGGAGAGGTGAAACTCACCATGTATCAGTAGCACCCGAGTAGATTGCTTCTGGGGTCGGGTGCGACTCCCTTGTCCTCTTTCATTTATGTGGTGGGTCTAGTGGATGTGCGGAGGTCTGAGATGTTGCTGAGGGAAGTTACCCATGGTTAATTTTCTCAGCTAGATTATTTCCTGGTCCCGCTGCCTTACCTGCATAGGGTGCTCGCTGTTAAGGTTTTGGCAGGGGGCTGTTCAACCCCTCTCCAATTGGCATGCTGCTCTAGGTGGGTGGCTGCTGCCCAGCCTTCCATTTGCACCTTTCACCCTGGGGCCTCCAGGACCCAGCATACCATAACCACATGGAATG
Organism: Pleurodeles waltl; assembly: GCF_031143425.1. Classification (NCBI taxonomy): domain Eukaryota; kingdom Metazoa; phylum Chordata; class Amphibia; order Caudata; family Salamandridae; genus Pleurodeles; species Pleurodeles waltl. Next base: position 722,102,025 of record NC_090446.1, on the reverse strand, counting down.
CTCCATTGGGGAGTATATCCTGCATAATGCTCAGTTTTTGGTATTGCTGCAATGTTGTGGGAAGCCTTGAAACCCGCATTGAGGGGGATTGACATTGGCTATTGTGTTTGGTTGCGGCGGAGAAAAACAAGCGACTTAGTAAATCTTGAGACCCATATGACACTGCTAGCACAACATTGTCATGGAGCAGATGGACAGAAAGCACGTAGACAGTTGGGTCTCCTGCAACATCAATATCAGAAAGTCCTGCTTGATAAAGCCAAGGTATCATTGCAGCAGCCCAAAGTCGTATATACCAATGGGGAGATAAGTATAGTAAAATGCACCACAGATTCTGTTAGAGTATTCCTCACTCCTCCCTTGTTCTGTTAGTTTGAGATACGTTGGGCATACTGCTCACAGATTGTCAGAAGTTAACGTAAACCTTTTCCGCTTACATTGAGGGCGTATACGCTCACCATCAGGTACTGTCCCAGGACCAAATAGTGGACTTTGTGCAGGCTTTGCCCCTAAGTGCTCTTTCTGATGCACTGGAATGTGCACTAACTGGGTATGAGCTATTGTCAGCCCTGGCATGGGGTTCCCGGTGGTGGGGTGACCCCTGGCTCTCAATTCGGCTAGTGGCTTGCAGTTGATTATGGACAGGTTTAAATATCTTGGTGTATTCATTTCTCCTGATGAGACACTAGTGTGGGAGCACAGTCTGGAGCCAGTTCTCACTCATCTAAGGGAGGGTATTCAGATTGGTCTGTCCTGCTGTTGTCATTGATGGGTCGTTTAATCATTTTGAAGATGGTGTCTCTGCCTCGGTTTCTATATCAACTGCAGAACTTTCCCTATGAGATTCTGTGACGAAGAATCAGATGATTGAACTCAATCCTTACTGCCTTCTTCTGGGATAGGGATACCCCACGTATTGAAGTGAGCAAACGTTTAAAATCCACATACTGCAGGTGAATTGCAGTGGTGGAGGCTGAGTCACACTATCGTGCATCACACCCCTTGACCATCAAAAATTGGTGATATCGCATTTAGGGCGACCCCATATTCACTTCCAGGAGCTTGTCGAGGGGCGACATGCATATCCTTTCCTTCCTGTAAGGTGGCAGAGATAGAAGGTGTCTCCACCCAGTGATGAGAGTGGTCTTTAAGTTAAGCTGTGGCTCTGTAATTGTTGGAATGGCCACCTTTGTGGGAGGGTGGCCAACCTTCCCAGGTAAATGCACTGGAGGCCTTCTACTAGTGGGACCTCACTGGGATCTCCACACTAGGGGAGGTCATGCACAGGACAGCCCGAAAGACATTCCATACTCTGCAAACAGAATTCCAACTTCATTGTAGACAGTTCCATAGGTATCCTCAGCTCTGTCATGCATTCTGTCATGCTCTGACACCGTATATAGCAGACCTGCAGACCCTTACCAAATTAAATCCACTAGAGGGCAATCTATTGATGGAAGATGTAGGGGACCATAAGGTGGAACAGATAAACCAAACACTCATATCAATCCAGTCTGACACATTTTGAGCCCTTAGGACTGCGTGAGAGGCAGATGTTCGAGTCCTTGAAAATGAAGAATAGATGGATGCATTGGGTGTGCCATGCACAGCCGCAATTGTTGCCCGACTCCAGCAAATTGATCTCAAGTTTCTTCACAGAATATACTATACACAGAACAGACACTGCCCTATAGGCGTGGTTGCACCCCTGGCATGTCTTAGGTATAACGCGGAGGAGGGCACATTTATTCACCCTGTGTAGAGTTGACAGGTTCTGCAGAGGTAGTGGCGAGGGATGACGGCCTGCCTAAGCAAAGTTGTTGTCTGGTCAATCCCCAAGGATGCAAAACTTACACTACTATGGGGAAAATGTAAGAGCACTAAGCTCCTTCTTGTGCCGCATTAGCATCATTTTTTAACGCTAATGTGGCCCAACAAGGCCGAAATACCATGTCAAATTTACAAAGTGGCACAATTTCAACCGCTAGCACCACATAATGCCTGCACCAGGCCTAATGTATGTAAGGGGGGTGCATTCTCCCATTAAGGGGGCAAAAAAATGGTGCAAAGAAATCTGTGTCATTTTTTTGGGCACTTTTAATGACTGCTCTGAGCAGGCATTAAAATGAGGCACACCATTGTTTACAATGGGCCTCAAAATGTTTGACGCTAATCCTGCAAAGCTCCGAAATCACATGAAAAATGTTGACGCTAGTTCCCTAACTACCACCATGATGCGACATATCTTAGATATGGAGCACACGTGGTGGCATTTAGGGGGGTGCTAAGGGGTGCAAGAAAATTGGTTTCTTTAATCTGGCCCTATGTGTTGCTAATGATTTAGGTGATAATAGACATTGCTTGTCTCTCCTATACCTAGGCCTGAGATTAGCAAAATGCGACATAGCACGGAAGTGGAAAGCTGTGGCCCCTACATCTTTGGGGGTGTGGAAGAATGGTATGGACCAATGTAAGGGGTTGGAGGTGCCAGTATACAAGCCTAGAGGTTACCCCCCAGAAGCACCCCAAGATATGTCAGGTGTGGGCAGACTGCTGTGGAATTTAATTGAAACCTGCTCGAACAATGTGTCCACTGCTCAATGTTAAAATCAAGGAATTCACAGGTTGAAGGAGGATGGGGTAACTGGGAGATAGCATCTGTCATGTGTTGATTTTCATTTGTTCAATTGATGGCTGTCGGGTGGGGGGATAAGGAGGGTGTGAATGGGTAGACACTTGTATTCCCTTTTTGTCTGATTTTGTATGGCTATTCTGTCATTACCTGGATTTTTATTGGTCTTGTAGCCTTTATTCCTATTCAGACAACAAAAACAATAAAATATGTCTTAACAACTTATGAAACACATTCTTAGGCCAAACCGTAGCTCTTGCAAAATCTCTGCGAAATCCGTAGTAGATATGACACAAGTCATAGCCCCTAGAGAAGTGTTTAAGTTCCAGAAGCACTAACAACTGGAAAGTCAAGAAAACATCACAATAAAATTGCCAAGTCAATTTAGAAAAATGGACAACAATGTAATGAACAAAAGACACCAAAAAAGTAAAAAATGAGATATTAGGAATCAGAAATATTAATTTTGAAGGTAAGCTTTTAGACAAAGAACCTTACAAATAGTGCCGTTCAGAAGCAACAGTTTGCAATTGAATGGGACCTAGGCATGATTTCAGGGTGACTGGGATTGTATATAGATCAGATATGCAATTAAGATCACCTTAGTGAATGATTTTACTCTCAGATAAAGGGCCTGATAACTTGTTTGAATGGTCACCCCGGCCGGACTGCCACCTGCCAAACTGAGAGATCATAGCGAGCCCTGCTGATCATAGCAAGTACTTTGGTAGGAGCAGCACAAATAGTGGCTCCTAAGAAGGCACTGAAAGTTTGGTGTGTGGCCCACTGTCTTTTAAGCTGCTGTGCACTTACCTTCTTTGCTTTTTAGAAACATACTCACACAGTGAGAGTTTATGAAAATAACAAAATAATGACTCCAACACCCTCGGAGTGTCGTGACATGAAAAAAGGACATCAGAATATCCACTCTAAATGGGCTGGTTGTACGGTGCCCTTATTCTAAGGGCCCTCCGTCAGAGTAAATCTACTGATAGCAGAAGCGTGCCAGTAGAACAATTATGATTCACCCAACTCATAATTAAGTAGGCAGGCTGAGGGTTTGCCAGAAAAGCTACTCTATTACATGTGTGATGAAATAACATACCTGAGGTGACCATGGAAAAAAAGATAATTCCCTAGAACTCCTGTGCTGAAAAAAAGGTCTTGTGTCACCATTGGCATCCAATACGTCTGCACTTCCACAATACTGACACTTTTTTAATTCTTTTTTTCTTTATATAAATGCTTTCAATAATCGTGTTTTCAGCTATCCCTATGTTATGTTCTGTGTCCCAATGAAAGGGACCGGATGGTTATCTTCCTTACTCTGTCTTATTGATTGAACTGAGTAGTTCTGCACCCGACCAGAAAAATGATACCAGAATTATGAATGGAATTCAAGATTATTCTATCAAAGATGTGACAATAACTTGACATGCAAAATGCATATGTTTGTTGCTTAGAGGATAAAAGCATTACCGTACTTTAAGGGTTTCCTCTATTTTATGTCCTGATTTTCCCTTAAAACATTCATGCAACTTTCATCAATGTCAAATGTAAAATATGGTTTCAATTACCTCTGCTCACATTTGTTGAAATGCCTAATTTATAAGCTTGAAAATATATGCAACTGTCTATATCTGCGCCATATTTCAATATGAAATATGTGTCACTGGGACAATATTGGCAATTCAGCCGTCACAGAAGGCGTTGTATGGGTGTGTGAAGTTGGGGACTTCACTTCTGCATACTTCATGAAATTCCATAAAATCCATTGCAAATTTTGCAAAGTTTCAAGATTCTTTAATTAATTTCAAGTTCAGTTGCAGTAATTCTGCAGCTAATATGTGCTACATATACACTATATTACGTCACGCAAACACTATATATCACAGAATGGAAGTAACAGGCAAGCCGTAGGCCCGTATTTATACAATTGTATTTTGTAAGTTTGCGCCGTTTTTGCGTCAAAAAGCGGCGCAAATGCAGCGCTAAAAAAGTATAAATATGGGCCATTTTTTTTCTTTTTACGTCAGAGGTGCTAATATTTGCATGTGCAAAGGTTTGGAAAATAATCATTGTCACAAACTAATCATTGCAGAGTGTATTTCATGCAATTTATCTGCGGTGTTACTTGTAGCTCAGAGGATGATAGAGACTAACAGACAATACTCTTGTGGCATACCACCTCCACATTCCGACTGCTTCATGGCTGGAGATTGGTGAATTAAACAACACCCTTAGTAGACAAGAGTCAAAGCTATCCTTTAATTGTTTATTTCCCTTCCTATTATTTCCAGAACGTTTCACTTGTTTTCATTACCACTATGTTTGGGAAACTGTAGAAGTACAAGGAAAACACAGAGGTGACGAGAGGAAGGCTTGCAAAAGAATCTGTCACTAGCCTCGTGCTAGTACATTATTTTTCACCTTCTATGCCACTTCAAACAAGGTCCACCTAAAGCAAATCACCTCACACAATCATTGTGGCAAAGCCTCCGAGCTCCAACCTCAGTGAACTCGTCCAGGATTGCTTGTTTTCTCCTTAAGAAGGGATATGCCTCTGGGTTGCTTGCTTTCTCATTCAGATGGGGCTGTACCTATTGGAGCAGCACAAAGACTGATTTGCATATGATTACTCCCAATATCAAGTGGAGCAATGGACAAGAAGCCTTATGCAGCGGCATGGGCTTGCAGGCTGACTGAGGGTTTTGCAAGCAAAACAGCATGAGATAAAGGAGATAAAGGAACACGTAGACATGAGTACTGGGAACCGGAATAATGAAAAATATGGATACTGAGTTACACGCACACTAGAAGAGGCAGGCATGAGAAACCTGGAGAGCATGGAGATAAGCAACACACAAGCAGGCCCTGGTAGACGTGGAATACATAAGTAAGCCCAGCAGGGGAAGGACAAGGGGAGGCAGGGCAAGGAGAAGCACGCGGAAATATGAGAACAGGCATAGCGGAAATATGAGAACAGGCATACGTGCAGCGAGGCACAAACTTTATAAGATAAGCAAGACATGAATGCACCATCCCAGCAAACATGCTCCAGTCTGCTTGTAAATGCATCCCCATAAAGTCAACCCAGCAGCAGGAGAGTTCTGTACAAAAACAAGCATTGGTAAAATGTAAACTCCAAGAACATCTTAAACTCACTCTCCTGCACCGTACCATTGTCTTTCCCTAATGCTCTTTACTTGAAGCTCTTATCTTTTTAATGTAAAGAATCACCCTCTGCTACTTTTTGTTGATGGGATTAATAAACCTTGTCTAACCGCTGAGTGCCGGATCACCTTCATATTAGAGTCTGAGGACATATGTGGTGAAATAGGCATGTAACCTGTGCCAACCTTACACTAATCTCCACATCCTGTAGATTCCTGTTTTTCGTGTATTGGTGTTTCTCACACTCAATGGAAAATTTTACCAAAATGATTGAAAAGCTTAGTATGATGAATGTTTCAGCGGTTGCTCCTAAGTGCACTGATGTAAGAATGTTTTTCCAACATTGAGGGCAGGTTTAGCAGTCCTCGTTGTATCCCTATATCAAAATAACTTCACTTTAATGGCCAGAGTAGACAATAGTGTTTTCCTGGCAATGTTGCAAATTTGAGATTTGAGTTTATTGGTTAAACTATGTGCAAGTGATGCTAAAAGGAGTTCATGGGGGAGCAGAAATAGCTGGATACTATTGTAGCGAATGGGAAGGGAATACATACACCTACCTCACAGTAACATACTTATGCAATTGACACTACAGTTTTTGGGTAGCATTTTATTGCTTGTTGATTTTGTTTGGTTTTTTTTTAGCGCCATTCACAGATGTTACTTTGCAAAGGCATGTTGGAATATGTGAAATATGTTTGCACCACAACTCAAAAACTGAAATATTCAGAGCATATTCATATATGATTATCACAGGTCAAATGGACTGTTGCCCTTTTGCACGTTGTACTAGTAGAGAGTTGGGGGATTCGGAACTGATTCCCAGTGGCATTAAACAGCCGCTGCTTCGCATCATTGGTGGGTGAGAGCAGGGCAGCAGCTGAAGTCCTTATGAGGCTTGCAGCCCTGTCCTGGCTCATAGAGCAATCCATGTATGTACCCCGTTTGCGGCTATGTTGGTACACAGTATGGCATCAGCCGTGCCAGCCTTGGTGGTACCAGCTTCATCTACAGCCTTTCTGAACCCACTATAAACTGTTGTATCCTCCAGTCCCTTCTTGCTGTTTGCATTTGTAATTGTTTATCGTGTGGATCTCACACCAATAGTATACAGTGCTATATAATATATAAATACAAGAAGCGTATATGCCTATTGTGAAATATCTTAAAGGGGCTGACACCCAAACAGATGTTATCTTTAACAGTTCTTAAAGTTTACCTACGGTAGAATTTGCAAGCCGTGGTATAATAAGTATCCCATCTAGAAAAGAGGCTTGCATTTCATTCTCCGTTTCATGGCAGGATATATATGTGTGCCTTGTGGACATTAATTCGCCAGTTGTCAAATCGTCAAATGCCCTTAACACGTCCTTGTCTGCTCTCACATGAAACCAGTATTGAAATGTTGGATGCAACGAGTTGGCTTAAAGAAGACTCTGCTCCTTCTTGCTTGAGCGCTTAAATGCTTGTTTCCTACCATCATACAATGCCCTCCAGGTCTCTTTAATTTTAGAGACTGACAGCTGAAATCAGCCCCCATTAGAGAGGCCGTAGACGTGCTATTATTTGAAGCTGGAAATGTGCAGAACGCTTCAAACCACTATACACTACTATTACAAAAGCGGAATGGGAGAGAGGCAACAGCAGCTGTTTTTTTGTTGAAAACATTTTCACTCAGTACCACGTGCGCCATCTCTTTTCTCAAATTGTGCACTATAAAGGAGGCGCTGAGCAAGTCCACGCTGAGAATATTTATAACATTATTTCACACAATTTGATGAGTGTCAAGTGCTCTCTCTCTCTGAAAATACATGAATTTAGAGAACTGCAGAATATTACTAAGGCATTTATTTTATTATAAAACAGGGTATCCATCCTTTAGAGGAATGTCCAAATCCCTTTGTTAAATAGATCAATACAACTGATTCACAGCTGCTGGCCTCAGAGACAGCAAATGCAGAGCGCAAAGACAACACACAGGCCAATTTACAAAGAAACATTTAAGCAGGCCACTTTACACGAAAGCTTCTCTGCTTGATGTGAATTATTAGTTTTACCCAATGCTAAAAAAGAAAATAGAAGACAAAGGGCCCAGTGTATGAAGAGAAAGGTCGGACAAAGTGATAATTATTGCACACTGATTTTTTTGCCTGTTTTTGGTTTTTCGATGTGACCTATGTGCTAACAGGTCATGATGCAAAATTTTCAAATGCAGGGGCTTGGATGACTTGACTAATAAATATTAATTAGGCAGATCACTTTAAAAAAAAAAAAATGTATTGGATATCTGGGAAACAAATTAATTACAGTAATAACATCAATTACATCCCCAAAGAAAAGAAAACCTCATCTACCATGATGTAACAATACACCATAGGTGAAGGATTTACAACGGCGCTTACCAAATTGCAGCCAAAGAAAATAAATACATGAAATGAGATGCAATATACATATTCCACAAAATCATACGCTTATGGTCCTAGTCAACATTTTATTCCATACTGCCAGCTGTTTAGATCTAATCCATTCACCCAGTACTTCCCAGATAATTTGCCCCTTCCGTCTCTCTTCCCTCCCCTTCCTTTGGTACAATGAGCGCTCAGGCTGATATATAGTTAAGAGCCATTCTAGCCAATATTGGAATACTGGAGGTTGCTGATCCAGCCACGCAGAGGTGATACAAAGCTGATAGACAGCCAATGAAACAAAAACAAACTTAGAGATCTGAGGCCCAACTACGTCAGATACACCTAAAATTACAACCTCAGCGGTTAATTCCACATCTTGTTTAACTACTTCTTTTAAAAATTGCCTGATATCGTTATCAAAGTTGCTAATTTTATACATGTAGCAAACATATGGGTTAGATCTGCACCAAGTAGCTGACATCTCGGAAAATGTATCCTCTCTGTCCTACCCCACTTAGCTATTTTATCTGGGGTAAAATATAAATAAAAAATTGTTTTATAATGTTGTGCCTTGAGTGCTGCAGAGATTAAAATGCTGCATCCCAATTCGATAGATTTGTAGAATTCTACATCTCTTATGTTTAATCAAGCTTCCCACTTCTTGCAATGCTTCTCCAAATCCTCTTGCTGTTCTTCATTCAGTCTAGCATATGCTGAGCTTATAGATATCCTTGCGCCGGTTGCCATCATCTCCATCAGAGGGCATTTTGTAAACTCTGCTGTCCCCCCAGTTTTCCTATTCATAAAATCTCTCACTTGTAGATATTTAAAAAAAAACTTTGCTCCCAGCCATATTTCTCCCTCAAATTCTCAAATGTACCTATTGTGGATCCTACATGAAAATCTTCTAACTTTTGAACACCCTGCCGATTCCATTGTGCCATATAGCTATCCATGAATATCTCAGGGAGGGATGGGATATTTGCAATCATGGTATAACAATTATATCTACCTAGTCACATTTTCTTCCGCCAAGGACCCCAGCATTTAAAGGCAGCATTTAATACCTTGAATTGCACTTTCTTATAATAACTGGGTTCCGTTAGTGTCAGCAACCCGCCACTAGCCGAGTAACCGACTAGCAGTTCATAGGTAACCAGGACATACCCTTCCCCTCTCATGGTTCCTCTGTTAGTAAACAGAGGGTGCATAAATTGCAGTGATGCTGCCACCTGATATAATTTAAAATTTGGCAAAGACCATCCCCCCCTTCTCCCTTGATAAAGTCATATATCTACTAGCTCTTCTAATCTTGCCAAACGACCAAATAAACCTCATCACAAGTTGATCCATCATATTAAACCAAGATTTCCCAAACTCCAATGGAATTGACTGGAAGAAATAAAGCACCTTGGGGAGAAACATCATCTTAACAATATTACATCGCCCCATAATTGACATGTGAAGATTATTCCATCTGCTAAAATTATATTTGGCTTTTTTTAAGATCAGCATCAAATTGATCTGAACAATCTGCTCCACATTATATCTAATATCAATCCCTAAATAGACTGCGTGGTCCACCCTTCGGATATCGGTTGTCTTACCATGCTCATTCACCACTATTTGAGTTTTAGCTTTGTTTAGTAAGTAACCAGATACCTTCCCAAAGCTATATGCAGCTTTTTCAATTTCTTTGAGAGCCAAATCTGGATTAGCTGTAACAACAGCAACGTCATCAGCACACGCAAAAATTTTGGTATTCCTGCCATTGTGGGTAACTGACAGAATTGCTGTATTCTTTTCCAATTACCATAAGAATGGATCAATATACAGTCCAAATTACAAAGGTGAACAAGGGCATCCTTGTCTTGTACCGCTTTCAATTTGTATATCCTCTGACTGACCGCCTAGAATTTGAATTTGAGCATTTGGGTACTTGTATAGAGCTTTAATTACAGTAATAAAGCTGCTTCCCAATCCTTAAGGCCCTAATGTTTCCCACATATATTTCCAATTGACCCTATCAAATGCTTTTTCGGCATCCAGTAAAATTATTGCCATGGGTTCTTCCGCGACATGAGTCGCGTCGAACAAAGTGATGACTCTTCTAATATGATCAGTAGTATCCCTCCCTGGAACAAACCCATGTTGGTTCTGCGTAACTAATTTACGAATACAAGCCAACAAACGTGTCGCAAGAATTTTGGAGTAAATCTTCGCATCACTATTAATAAGTATAATAGGTCTGTACGCACTCAAACAAAACGGGTCTTTGCCCTTCCTTAAGAACACTATTAAATTGACGGTAGCCCAGGAAGGAGGAGGATTGCCCCCTTTCTGCACTTGAATGAACAGTTCTAACATCATTGGCATCAGCAGTGCCTTAAGATGTTTATACAATTCTATCGGGATTCCATCCATCCCTACAGCTTTCCTGCTAGGCAGCCCTCGCACCGCCTTTTCTAATTCCTCCATTGTAACTTCCTTTCCTAATTCCTTTTGTTCTTCGGGGGTGATCCTACCACACTCTACCTTGTTTAACACACCACAAAATATTCTTCCACCACACCTTCCACCGACCTTTTATCAATTAACATTTTGGCAATCGCTATCTGCTGTAGAGTATCATAATCATCCATACCCACTTCAACCACCATGATAAGTTGTTTTCTGCCCCCCAAAGCTTTGTATATAATTCTTCGATCGGATCTGCTGCATGTTTCTGTCGTCTTATACTGAAACTAAGCGTTTCCCCTCTTATCCCTGTTTTCACTGTGTCCCACACAATTTCAGCTGGGGCAGATTCTCTATTGATTTCTAAGGACTCCCTCAGCCATATTTCCATGTGATGCAGATATGCAGGGTTATTCAGCAAAGCACTCATGAAAGTCCAGCACTTCCTGTAACTCTTAATACCCACTCTCTTGATTTCCAACATCAGAGGATTATAATCTGACATAAACAATGGGTATAGTTCCATTTCTGCTCCTTCTAATAATTCAGGTGAAATAAAAAAATAATGTAGCCAGGCCAATTTCCTGTGTGGAGCTGAATAATACGCATACCCCGGATCAGGCCCCTTCAGTATTGGCCATGCGTCTACCACTCCTACTTCCCTTTGAAAATTAAGAATGGCATGAAATACTCTGGGTCTGCGCCCCAAGCCACTTTTATTATTAACATCAAATAAATTTGTAATCCATCCCATGAGCCATTAATATTCAGATCACCGCGTTTAATATAAGGAGCTTGCCACTCAGCTAATTCAACTGAAAGAAAATCTAGTAAAGTCGGATCATCGAGCACTGGACCAAACACAGAGCATAAAGTAAAATTCACTTTACTCAGCTGGCAATCTATTACAACCCATCTCCCAAGCTGATCACCCTACTCAGAGTAACCTTGCATCTTGTATTACTTGTTGAAATGACTACCCCTTTTGTTTTAACATTTTGCTCTGTACACACCAACAAATGCAGCCCAAAAGTATCCAACACAACTTTGTCAGAGTACTCTATGTGAGTTTTGTGTAGGCAATATATATCCGCTTTTAATGTTTTCAAATCTTCTGCTATTTTCCTTCTCTTACGAGGGTTATTAAAAACCAATTATATATACACGGATGCTATCCAAAGTATAGTCATTTATGTATCCTCAAAAAAATTCCCGGGATCGCCATATTCACACAAAATCTCTCTTTTCGTGTGACTGTATTTAAGATCCATTACAGCAGCCTTCTCGCTTGGCACCTCGCACTTTAGATCGTCCCTCATCCTGTTACTCCTCACCCCCTGTGTTGTTCGTCTCTTAGGTATCTGACTTTTCTTTTTTAACCCACCAAAAGACCCCTCCACCTCCACCCATCCCAAGCCACCCTTCCCACACCCCCATTCCTCCCAACCACCGCTCCACCTCCCTCCCCTAACCCCTATCCCACTCATCCCCTTTCCTTGCCCCTCGCCTGCCCACACCCACCCTCCTCTCCCTCACCTCCACAACCAAATGAGCAATCAGACCACCGCTGGTCTGAATGATGGTATCCTTTAGTGTCAGCTGAAGACCCTCCCCAGTCGGCCGTGCATCCATCACATGTGATTACCCCTTCCCTCATTGCAGATTAGGATTCTTTTGGTCCTTGCTCAGTCTTCTGTGAGTGCTGTACTTTCAGTTCCATCAAATATTCCTTTGCTTGAAGATCAGATGTAAATATTTTAATTTTCCCATTAATCACCGTCTTCAGCCGTGCTGGAGCCAGCAGAAAAGCTTCCCCTTCCCTTTCCTGAAAAGACTTGATCAACTGTCGCAGCCTCCATCTTCGCTCCACGGTAACATGGCAGTAATCCGTTCGGGTGAAAAAAGTGACATTGTCAGCACACCGTAGGGCATCCGGATGGGCTTTTTCAAAGATAGCTTGTCTTAACAAATAATTATCAAAAAACCCAATATGGCTCTAGGATGTTTGAATTCAAAATTGCGCTCTCCCCCTCGTCTAGCTAGTGGAAATCTGTGCACTCTTTGAATTTCCGCCTCCCAATCTCATTTTGTAAGCAGGAGCTTAATCATATATGTTCTGATATCATTGCCCTCCGCCCCTTCTTCTATACCCAGAAATCGCAAATTATTTCTCCTCTGCCAGTTTTCAAAGTCTTCCAGTTTCCACATGATATTAGTTAGTTGCCCTCCTTGAGTTTCCGCCTGCTCTTTCAAAACCTCGACCTCTGCCTCCACTATAGAAGATCTATTCTCCATTGTATTTAACTTTTCTTCAATTTCCATGCAGGATTTAGGGACTTTACGCACCGTAACCTGCAATTGCTTGGTGGCCATCCGGGCTCTCCGACTCTCTGCCCGTGTCTCAGTTTGCAATTCCCTTATTGTACCATATATCAACTGCAGCATTTGTGCATCTGTGCTAGCAGTATTATTGATAGGTTCACTCAGGCAGTTCTCACCTGCATCAGCGTTATGGGGCAGGTCATCCTTAGAGTCTTTCTCCAGACTCAGGAGTCTGATTTCTGAATATTCCCATTTAAGCACCGCAGCACTCCTCCCTGAGAGATCCGTTCCACCAGTTGAGCCGGACCTTGACTTTATGCACCTGCGGTGCCGCTGCTGCAGGTTTACTGTGGGTGACGATACACTCTTGGGACTCTGACAATATACTACCTTCAGCTTCACTCTGATTACAGCCACTACTAATGGCTTCTGAATCTTCGGTTAGTGAGTAAAATGTGTCTCCTCCATCCTTAGACCAGTCCATATTCTTTCCGCCCCTTTCAAGTTTGCTAATCTCCAGTCCAGAATCTTTCACAGCGTCGTCGCCTACTAGATTTATTCCTTTCCCTTTCCAAATACTGGGTTCTAACGGCTTATCAGCAGTGTCATGAATGTCTTGAATGACTAGTTTATACCTCTCCATTTGCATTTGCGTGCTATCATTAGTAGGTGCCCTGGTGAAAACTTCACTCTGCTCAATCTGCCCCTTTAGGCTCCTAGACACATCTAATCGACTCCCCCCACAGGCTTGTGGCATGTTGGGGGGCAGATTGCTCTTGAGGGGCCCACTGTTAGCTTGTAGGGGCTCCTCTCTGTGAATTTTTACCTCTAGATCGTCCCTTATACACATTGGTATTTCCTTAGAGAGAGGTGTAGGGTTCACAATGCCATTCTCTTGCCTACCGCAGGTCAAAAAGTCCGTAATAACGGGCAGTGATCTGCCCTTTACCTTGTGATGAGACTGAGCTCCCCTAGGCACATCCTTAACATCTTTAACAGGCCCGCCTCCAACTTTACTACTTAATTTAATCGGTCCTATAGCAGACCGCCTACCTGCCAAGCCTCCGTCACTGCCATCCTTTGCTATACATGTCTGACAGGCTCCCCCCCTGTTTTGTCTCTAATATTTCAAATATTTTTGGGTGCCATTTCCGCTTTTGAGAACCAAGGGCAAGCTCCAACTAGCTCACTAATTCTTCTCATTATCTTATGCCAGTACTTTGCTACTTTTACTACTAAGTTAAGGGTGTTTCTCAATGACCCAGTCAATGTCCATACAGTACCATCAAAGGGGCGGAAGCTCGCCCTCTCAGGCACCCCCTTCTTATGACAGAGCCCAGTCAGCATTGATGTTGCACCGTCGAGCAGCCTTAATACAACATCCGTGGAGCCACAGTCTCTTTTGCATCGCCCATTACTTCTGTGGAGTACAGAGAGGCTTCAATGTTGCCCCCATGGACGGCCTACTCGCCGATGTTTAGGCCATGTCAAACTCTGCGAAATAGCTCTGCCTCTCCTGGAGACCCTCAGAGCCTGCCTTAGAATCTTGCAGCCACGGCAAGCGGGGGGGGGCCAAGGAGAAGCCAGTACCCTTCACGCAGCGCGAATGCCATCTTCACGTCCTCGCGTCCACTGCAGCACAGTGCTCGTCTGCCTGTCGTCCAGGGGGTGGGGCCAACAGCCGTCAGCTACGCCGACACCATCTTGCTCCAGACAGATCACTTTTTGAGATTTCCTGAGTTTGTCTCCAAAAAGAGAGATGACAGCCTGAAAGGAACTGCAAACCACCACCCTTGTGTTTGCATTCCCAAGTGGGAAACGTTTTTAAAGCATTCCCATGCTACTCAAACGAACTGATGCTATTGTGAAAAGAATATTTATAGATAGGAATTAATCAGGGAGCAGGTGGTGGTTCTTTGGACCCCTGTGTGCTCTCTTGTGGTCACCTGAAATAATTCATTAAAGAGCACCTTCCAAATTGCAAATGTGTTACCACCTCCATTGAGCTGTTGGTAAGTGAGGAATATCTTCAATCTGCAATTACTGTATATTCACAAACCATAGACATGCAGTATTCTGAATCGCAATTTGGATGTTGCACCGTTTTAATGCTCCTTTCCAATTGTGATACAGAACGGATCGACAAACCCATTTTGCAAGTTAGAAAGGCTTTTCTGATATGCAAAATGGATTCAGCACATTTCATATTGCAAAGTTGCGTTGTCAAACCCTGCAAGTTTTTGAATCACATGGTTTGCGAATGCGTAAGTGTTTAGTACTTAGACCATAAAGTCCATTCAGGTTGTTATTCCAACCTGCAAGTCAGGCCTGAAGGTGAAAAGAAAAAAATGTAATTGGAATGCTTGAATTAACTTTTACTAATGTTTCACTGAATAAAATCATACAGGCTTCATTCTGTTGTTTTTTATGCGCACTGTGCTACTACAGGCAGAAAGCAACCAATTTGTAAATCAGTCTTGCCTTCTCTTACTTGCTGGCTAAGTAATTAGATCTGACACCCAGTTGCAGGAACAAGCAAATACGCAATCTTAAAATAATTAACAAAAGCTTAGTGAGAGTACAGGCAGAAAACTAAAAAATACCAAAAAACACAAACAAAACTGTCATGTTCTACAGTATATTAGAAGATTTTTTAAAATTTAGAAGCATGAGGTAAAAATGTGTTTGTTCATCCTTTCAGTGAACTAGGATGGAAAGCTTCACAGCCGAAAAATTGTGCTGTGCTCTTGTCTGTATGTTATTGATATCTGGCACGGCATTCATTCAGTATACTTTGGTTTGCCTCTTTTAATCCTCAATCTAAAAGGAGAAATCATAAATTAAACTTTGTGTGCTAAGTGACTGATTAAATAGTTGCATATGATTTAGCTGTATGCTTCTATTTGCTCTTTCCTAATATTAGAAGAGCTATTTCATTTTTGTGTATTGTGTGTCCTAATTTTATTAGGACTGTGATTTGAAGATTTCACGGTTCTTTTAAACATATGCTTATGGTTGTTTTATAACTAACATATGCAAACAACACTACATTCAAAACGTATAGGGCCAAAAACCTACTTCGTTGATTCTACAGCATAACTATTGCCCACAAAGTCCATTGCTTACAAGATACAGGTTATCGGTTGTAATATATATAAGTATAACATAAACAACATATCAGCAGACAGCTATGCAACCATCAGCAACAATTCACTTTGGTATGTATTGGACTTATATTGACACATATCAGTCAATTCTATTACATTTCTGCCACTCCGTTGTGCATCACAACTGTCCCAGAGTATTTATAGATTAATTGAAGACCCACAAAAAGAGCAAAAAAATGAGAACCTTTACTTGTATCTCAACATACAATGTAATTGATTTCTTTGCTGTGCCAATATTATAAATATATTTTGCCTATCTTTATGGTGACAAGTTCCAACCTGCTCGCTCAGGCTCTGAGTAGGTCCCAGAAGAACTTAAATAGAACGGTATGTTATTGAGGTAGTACTTTAGTTATTCGCTCTGGGCGGCAACTGAGTCAACCCTACAGTTTAATGTAAATGGGAAAAGGAGCCCATACTTTTTCAAATTTCTTTATCCTAATATGCAGTATGATCATGAGTTTTTCCGTAGCCTATATTGACCAGTATGTATTTAAAAATTGTGCTGTTGTCAATTGTGCTATTAATGCCAATAATAGATTGATAATTAGATTGCAACATATTGGCTTAGGGGTATTAGCATTTTCCCCCCATCTCTCCAAGCACCAGAGTCAATGGGTTACTCCTAATTCTATATCGCAATATTTTATACTTATATGAGAATAGGCTTTCAATAAGTGTGCAAGTGCTCACACGCCAACCATGGATGTGACCTTGTACCCCTTTCCTTCCCACACCTACAGCACACAAGGGAGGAGCCAAACATCACATTAAGGTGGTTTGGTAGTCAGGTACCACCTCATCACAACTTTATACACATTCTTTTTGTATTGGCTGCAAATTGATGTGAATGTAACCCTTTCCCAAATGTGTAACCATGAAGTCTCATCAATTTCTTGTCCTAGCTTTGACTCCCACTTTGTGGCAAACGTCAGTTTGTCCACAGCCATAGGGTAAGACAGATATTGATTAAGTAAAGTAATACTTTTCTCAGACAAATGTTCTTTTAATAAAGTTTCTATGGCTCCTAGTAATAGCCCCATGAATTGTGTGTAACGTGATATATATTGTCATATTAAGCTGTTGAATAGGCATTTTTATGATTATAATCTTCCCTTTGTCAAATAAATCACTTAGGGCCAGATGTAGGTAGCCGTTTGCATGGTGCAAACTGCGAAAATCGCAGTTTGCGCCATGTAAACGGCCTAACGCGATGCACATTCACAAATTGCGAGTCGGTACCAACTCGCAATTTGTGAATGCGACTCGCAAATAGGAAGGGGTGTTCCCTTCCTATTTGCGACTCGCATCGCAATTCAGAATTGCTTTGTGACCGCGAATGCGGTCGCAAATCAACTCGCAGTTACCACCAGTGTCACACTGGTGGTAACTCATTCGCAAAAGGGAAGGGGTCCCCATGGGACCCCATTCCCCTTTGTGAATGTTGCCCTGAATGTTTTTTCAGAGCAAGCAGTGGTCCAATGGACCACTGCCTACACTGAAAAAACGAAACCAAATGGTTTCGGTATTTTTTTCATTTTGCAACTCGTTTTCCTTTAAGGAAAACGGGCTGCAAAATGAAAAAAAAAACTGCTTTATTTAAAAAGCAGTCACAGACATGGAGGTCTGCTGACTTCAGCAGGCCACCATCCCTGTGAGTGCAGGGACTCGCTATGGGGTCGCAAAATGCGACCAACCTCATTAATATTGATGAGGTGGGTCTGTGCGACCCCATAGCGAGTCGTAGGCGGTGTCTGAGACACCGTTCTGCATCCGAGATTGCGACTCGGAAATTATGAGTCGCACCGACTCGCAATTTCCGAATCGCAATCTCGGACTTTGCTACATGTGGCCCTACGTGTAGCTTACTCATGTGGAAACCAAATGCAGAAGCCTTTATTTCTGAAGCCTGGTAGGAAGTCTAGGTTATTTAATAATGGGGTTCCCAACTCCTTCTAACTGCAGCATTCCAATGTTGTAGTGTAATCTGTGTTGTCTTCAAACCACCTTCTTGTCTTCTCTGACTTGGTGGGAGCCATGACGAAACACTTATTGGCCTGGTGGAATAGGATGCCTTCCCATTTACCCAGAGTTTATCACTTTCAGATCTTGTTAGCTCAATTAAGAGGGTAGTTGGGTTTCCTGAATATACCTTTCAATTTGTGGTATGCTAACCCCCCACTCATATTTGCCCCTATAAGATGTGTTTTTTAATATTTGTGGAGTTTTTCCTCTTTCAAGTAAACACCAAAAGTATATCTTGAATATTATCAAGCATACCTTCTAGGGTACTCAGTGCTGGAGTTTGAGGGCCAGATGTAGGAAAATGCCAATTTGCGACTTGCAAATTGCGAGTCCCTGCGACTCGCAATTTGCAACTCGCAAATTGGTATGCAGAACGGTGTCTCAGACACCGTCTGCGACTCGCTATGGGGTCGCAATGACCCACCTCATTAATATTAATGAGGTGGGTCGCAAATTGCGGCCCCATAGCGAGTCTAGGCACTCGCAAACATGGAGGCCTGCTGTCGTCAGCAGACCTCCATGTTCGTGACTGCTTTATCAATAAAGCAGTTTTTTTTGTTTTTAAGTGTAGCCCGTTTTCCTTAAAGGAAAACGAGCTGCACTTTAAAAAAAAAACGAAACCTTTAGTTTCGGTATTTTTTCAGGGCAGGTAGTGTCCCTTGGACCACTACCTGCCCTGAAAAAATTGTTTTGGGTCCATTCGCAAAGGGGAAGGGGTCCCATGGGGACCCCTTCCAATTTGCGAATGGGTTACCATCCACTTGAAGTGGATGGTAACTGCGATACCATTTGCGTCCGCATATGCTGTCGCAAATGGTATTGCATGCCACTCCGGATCGCAAATAGGAAGGGAACACCCCTTCCTATTTGCGATTCTGAAATGCATATTGCGAGTCGGTCCCGACTCGCAATATGCATTTCTGCATAGGGAAATGCGATTAGCGAGTCGCAAACGGCAATTTTTGCCGTTTGCGACTCGCTAATCGTTTCCTGCATCTGGCCCTGAGTTAGGTAAAGTAGTCTGTGGATACAATTATTCTTAATTCAAGCTATTCTGACAAACTATGATATTTCTAGTATTCCCTCATGCACAAGGGGTTGAGTGGGGCTAAACTTCTACCTACAACACCTGCTTGTTCAGACACACAACGTCCTGGCCATGCTTTCCAGGTGGTAAACTTGAGGCTGGTTTTCCTGGACCTGGTAATCCCTTGTGTGGGAAAAAGTGCCCAAGTGTGACCTTTCAGAGTGATATCTCACCTAAGGACACTGCACACATGATTTATACTATTCTTCTATTTCAGAATTCTTTGACAGACCTGTGTGTGTTTAATTACATTTGCCCTGAAAAGGTGTGTAGGACCTGGTGACCCACAGTCTATAAAATAATATTTAATGTAGCTTTTCTGCATTGTTTTCTGCATACACTTTTTGCATTTTTTTTAATAAAATCCTAACTCATCTTGTTTACATTGTTTGGCCATTTTGGTGTTATTTTAATCATTACATATGTACTCTGTTCACTGAATTGGCTTAGAATGTTTGCTTTTAGATATCTTAACTTTAACATTGTTTTGTCACTCCTACAATACTCTATATGCATTGTCTTTAATAGGAGCTGGTCATTTTTGAGCTATAGCTAACAGTGGCAGTTTTAAGACTCCTCTGTGGAAGCTGCCTTTTACTTCTTTGATACTTGTCTGCTTAAATTTGTGGAAATCATCCATTTCCTTCCCCCTAGTTACTGATCCAGATTCTCAGGTAGTTGAATCTGAAGGCATCCATAGGTAGCATTTCTCTCATGGCACTATATTTGACAGAAATGTGGCATTCTATTTACAATGTTAACTTATTTACAACTTTGTGCTTGGTCGTGTGTACTATAAACAATATAGTTAAGAATTGTTTCAAAGCCAGTTGAAAATAAATATTGATTTCAGCTCCTATACAAGTCTTCAAAAATAATACTGTTATCAGAATGGGATTGCTATTAAATTTTCAGACGTTTAGGACTTTCCTCTAAGGCAGGTGCTTAAGTAGTGTTCACAGATTTAGGAAACAGAAATCGAACATTAATTTTCTAACCACAAATTGGTACAGATTTTGAAAGTCACAGTTTGATGGGTAAGTACTTTACCCAAATAAATCAAATATTTACCATTTTGAAATTTCATTCTGTTTTCGTGTAGATCATGTTTCAGGGTTTGTATTAAGCAAAACTGGGAGTTGTGAAAAAACTTAACTTTTTGTCTCTATTCAAGTCAAATTTAGCATTTAGTTAAAGTGATCCAAGGTTCAGATTTGGACACTGCTAAACAGACCATACCAGCCACTTTGGACAGAGAGTGCACCAACATTCTATGGGGCATATTTATACTCCGTTTGTGCCGAATTAGCGTCGTTTTTTTCGACGCAAATTCGGCGCAAAACTAACGCCATATTTATACTTTGGCGTTAGACGCGTCTAGCGCCAAAGTATGAGGAAAGAGCGTCATTTTTTTGCGTGAACGCCTTCCTTGCGTTAATGAGATGCAAGGTAGGCGTTCCCGTCCAAAAAAATGACTGCGACACAAATGCGTCGTATTTATACTCCCGGGCAAAAATCACGCCGGGAATGGGCGGGTCAAAAAAAACCGCATTTGCGCCGCTTTTTAACGCCTGGGTCAGGGCAGGCGTTAAGGGACCTGTGGGCTCAAAATGAGCCCACAGCTGCCCTCCCATGCCCCCAGGGACCCCCCCTGCCACCCTTGCCCACCCCAGGAGGACACCCAAGGATGGAGGGACCCACCCCAGGGACATTCAGGTAAGTTCAGGTAAGTATAAATATTTTTATTTTTATATTTTTTTTGTGGCATAGGGGGGCCTGATTTGTGCCCCCCTACATGCCACAATTCCCAATGACCATGCCCAGGGGACAAAAGTCCCCTGGGCATGGCCATTGGGCAAGGGGGCATGACTCCTGTCTTTACTAAGACAGGAGTCATGTAAATGGCGTCTGGGCGTCGTTAAAAATGGCGCAAATCGGGTGAAGGCGATTTTTTAGCGTCAACCTGACTTGCACCATTTTTAAGACGCCCTAACGCCACTTTTCCCTACGCCGGCGCTGCCTGGTGTACGTGTTTTTTTTCCACGCACACCAGGCAGCGCCGGTCTGCTTGCGCTGGCTAACGCCATTCAATAAATACGGCGCCCGCATGGCGCTTCAGAATGGCGTTAGCCGGCGCAAAATTTTTTGACGCTAAACTGCGTTAGCGCAGTTTAGCGTCAAAAAGTATAAATACGGGCCTATGTGTCTTGACCTACGTAATCACAAGCTCTCAAAATTCTGGCCTCACCCCAAGCCTGGTGAAAATTATTAACTCACAGCCTTCCGCAAAAACCAAAACCTAGACCTCGTCACCATTTGAATGTGGTGGCCATGGCCCAATGCAAGTCTCCAAGGTAAAAGTTTTGAAAAGCAGAGAGATAACAATTTAACATTACAATGGACCACAAATGCATGTACTCACAACCCAGTACCCTTGGTTTTAACAGCCTTAATTTAGACTTGAGGTAACATGTTGACTCAGTCTAACGACAACTTTCCTGCTCATGATTATACTGCTAAACCTGTAAGCATCTTTCTTTATGGTACTTTACAGTAAGCAAACCTTCCTCATTCAGGTAATCACTCTTGGATTATGACTGACTCTAAGCATGGTAAAAACATTTCATTAGAGCAGAGAACTAGGGACCAAAGTCCTTCTCCATTGTTTATACTCTCGAGAGTCCTTACTTACTCCCGACATATTCAGCTTGTATGTGCTTTACTTTACTGACCATTATAGAGAAAACAGTCTTGCATGCTAAAATTGGTCTTTGACACTCAATTGTTTCTGAAGCTCTTCATTGACAAACTAATTTGCCTCTTCAGCTTCACATGAATAGCATTAGCCATTCTCCGATTTTCCTCTTCTGTTAGATAAACTGAAGAATGTGTAATGTGAGTCTAAAATTATGTTTTCTATACACAAAATCATATAATCATGACAATGGGATCAACATAGATAAAAGACGACACAAATAGCAACAAATTATGCATATGTAACTAGTATATTTTTTTATGTTTAGACATGTTTAAAAGCTTAGAAAAGTATTTCACCTCAAATGTGATAGGTTCACCATATCATAAATATGGATGATGGATGTATTGCAGATGATGATGCAGACATTGATACATTAAATTATAAAGATTATCATGTTTGTGATCTAGGTTTCGCAAATTGCATCAAGGAACCTTAACTAAAAGTGTATAACAAACATAGAACTAATTCTTCTTTAAAATTAAAGTTAAGGATAATCAATGGCATCAATATTTAAAAATGTTTTGCAAACATATTGTGCAAACAAATGTATGAAACTTAGTAATAGTGTTCAAATGAATCATAATTTAGCCATCAAAGTAAGTAATATTTTAAATAAAAAAACAAATTAAATAAACTCACATCAGGTTTTTCAGGAAATAAATATCCAGGGCTATTGTGTCAAGTCACTAATTTGGATTTATACACCCTGGAGAGACATGAGGATTCTGAATGTAGGAGTGACGCAGTAACGCGGAAGCGACGGAAGCTCTCGCGGGATATCTCGGTGAGTCAAATCGGCAGCAGCTGTGGCCGCGATACCTTTGAGCTTCCCTACGATCCTATGAATCCAGTATTCTCCCAGGCTCTCTACCCGAGCGGACGCTCGAGTCTGGGGCGCCACCACTAGGAGAGATCTGGAGTTGGAGCCACGGAATAGCCATGAAAGAGCTGCAGAGCCGCAGAGGCAGCCAGTAGTGGCTGCAATAGTAATAGCGGCTTGGGGCAGGCCCGGATGTGCAGTGAGGTGCTGTGCTCAGGAGCGATGCCCCCTAGGACAGTTGGTGGCTGGTGACCTGGCTGGGGGCTGGTGGCAGCTAGTTGAGTTGTGGCTCCTGGGAAGTGGGTCCGCCTAGCGCACTACAGCTCCACACAGCCACACTTCGCCCATATTGGACTCTCGGTTAGTAGAAACGCTGGTTCGGACTGATGAGGACCTTTGGGTGATGCTGTGATCCCTCTAGGAGCTCCTACCAGAAGAGAGACAGTGAAGGTAAAAACGTTGAAAAAGTACAGAAAAAAAAGGTTAATATTGTTGATAAAAGTCTACAAAGACAAAACAACTTATTGGGAGCACCTGACCTGGCAACAAAAGTTATTGGGAGTGCCTTTTGTTCGACGCTCCGCCGGTTCATACGTCCTTTAGCTCATATTATTCCAATCTCGAGCTCCTTCTCGGGGTCTATGTGGTCCAGTCTGGATTACTCAGGTCTTCTCCAGCACATAAAACTGCACCAGTGGGGAATTTAAGGCACAAGTCAGGAAATTAAGGCGCTGAATAGGAGTTGATAAAGTAGACAAAGAGCCTGAGAGACCTGAAAACAGGGGTCGAGAGGTAAAAGAGCTGTTGGCCAGTTCCCCAAGGTAATTCCTCCCCTGGATATGACTGCCAAACGTCTCCGAATGGGTAGAGCTTTCCTCAACCAGGCATGTAAAAAGACTAAATTGAATCCCCTAAGAAACAAGAGCATTTCTCACTTGAATACAAAAAACAGTTGCACTATTTTTCCTTTTTTTCAAAAGGAGCTACATGATGAGCTACCACCCAAGGAGGAAGTTTATCCAAACTCTAATGTTCTTGATAACCCCGGAAAGGGTGTGGCTCTAATTCCCAGTATGTTGCCTGTCGTTAGGGGGGATTTGGAGAACATGAACCTCTCTCCTTCTAACATGGGACCCCCCCCGATGTAGGGGATTTTACCTTATCAGACATTGAGGTGAAAGGAGCGCATGATGTAAAGAGCTTGCCCTTTCGCTGTGTGACCCCATCCTTTGATGGAAGAGAGGATTCTCCAGGCCTAAGGCTTATTAGCAGTACACCTTCAGATCCCACTTTGTCTCCAGTATTTTCCTAATTGACCCCCGATTTTTTGTTTCCCAGAAATTTCCCAAGAGTACCTTCAAATCCACATACAGTAATTTCAGAGTCCATTAAATGCCTAGAGAGAATACTCTCTTCTATCTTAGATGTTTTAGAAAAATCAATAAATAGCTTTGATCATTCTCAAGACACTCTCTTGGCTATATTGAAAGCTCTGACAGGTCAAAAGAAGGATGGTCCAAACCTGACTGAGAAAGTCCCGATGCTTACAAAGGAAGTCTTTAATAAACTGGGGTATAGCAGTCTTAGTATACCGTTGGGTACCTTGGATGCAAGTTTGAATGTGACCTCAACCAAATATTCCGATTATGCTGATGAGGGAACCCAGGCTGATAAACCACAAGGGCCTTTTAATCCTGTGATCTGCAGGGAAACTTTTCACTCAGAAAGATTTGACTATTCCTTGGAAAATGTATTTTCATCTTCGCTTCCTCAGTCGAATATTTTGGTGCCAGCAAACCCAGAGGTAATGTTAACTTCCCCAGTGGTCCCTTTCCCCATCTTTTTACCGCAGTCTAAGATATCTCCCATTCACCCGATTGCTGAGAACAAGGGGAATTAAACTATTAAGCAAGTAGACAATGAAAGGAATATGGGAAAGTCTTTAAAAGGGAGAAAGCTGGGAAGAAAGGCTAACCGCTGAATTTTCTAAAGAAAACCAAGGAAGGTAAAGTTCGATGTCCAGACACTGACAGGAATCCCCTCTCTTAAGGAAGACAATATTAAAGTCCCAAGGAAGGATAAGTCTAAATACTTGGAAGACTCGAAAGACATAGGATCTTCCCCATCTAGGGAAGAACCTGATTTAGTACCCTTTTGGGGCCCTCCTTTGGACAATTCAGATGATCTACCTATTTTAAAGAGGGTTTTATCTTCCCTATATCCACATGCCGATTTGTTTTGTAATACGAAAACAAACTCAGTGACCTCGTACTTAAATTCTGACACCTTGGGTGGTGAGGATGTTACCTGTGAGATGGAGAATCTTTCCCAGCAATCTGAGACAATGTTTTGTCTTGAGTTTTGTGTTTTATTTGACTTGAGTTTACTTCCAAACCGCTCTCTTTTAATATCTTGCTTTAGTGATATATCTGAGTTAAAACTAATTGAAAGTAGTAATATTTCTTGTGTACTCCTGATGCAGGGTCTCGATTCTGTAAAGACAAAAGTCTGATTTTATTCTAAAACAATTGTAAACCTTATTTTAGTAAATTTTGAACAATTGAAGCATAGAGGCATAGACGTGGTTCCAGTTAGGAGAAAGGACTCCCAATTGTGTAGAATGCAGTCCCCCACTGTTCAACATGTGAATGGAAGTAATCTCTTTCATGGGCGAGAGTCTTCCGCTTCCTCCCTGGAAAATGTTAAGGTGTTTCTCTTCCAAGGAGGAAGAGTGGTGAAGCTTGTTGAAGATGTACCGTCTCCTCCTTGGAGTTCTAAACAGCCTAACTGGAGTTGGTTGGCAGGGGCTCTAAATAGTGGACTCTTGGAATACTGCGGGATTAGAGAATCACAAGGGCAAATTAGATCACATATGCTCTCTTCAGGCGGATATAATCTGCAGAGACCTGGAGTGTAATTAATCTCTCTTGCCCAGGGTACGCGGTCCTTTGTCAAAAGCCACAGCCGTCCAGGAAGGGCATGCAAAAGGGGGTACTGCTATGCTTTTAAGTGATAAGTACAAAAGGGAGTTTGAAAATATTTCTGTCTCACAAAATTCTTATTAGATTATTCGTGGTAGATGCTCACATCCACCTGACAAGGAGCATGATACGATGTTACTGCATATGTTGAATTGTATTTCCTTGTTTTGTTCAAACTCACATGAAAGTGTATATGAAGTATTGATATCAGGGGATTTAAACTGCAAAGTCTCTAATCTGTCTCTTTCCATTTACTGTGATATAGAGAGGGAATCTGTGCTCAACATTCCTTCTATCCTATTTCCTCCAAGAATTAAGACGGATAAAATGGGGTATATTTTATTAAAAGGTTTGAGGGAACTCAGTTGTATAATTTTGAATGGTCGATTTCACTCAGACTCCCCAGCAGCCTTTACCCATAAATCTTGCTTGAGTAATTCCTTCATTGATTATTTTTTGGCCTCCTGCTCCCTAGCACAAGTAGTGGAGGACATGACAATTATCGATACACCATTTAGTGACCATAAGATCCTGAGCCTTACGTTAAAACTCCAAATGTCCTCAATAGAGGAATGGAATTTTAAGGGCCACAACATTACCTTTAAAGGGAAAACAGGTTGAATGCATTGGTCACCTTTGAAAAGTTTATTTGTGAAAGAAACGCTTGAAATGGCCTTGAGAAATATTGACGATTGGAATGAAGAAGCATAAAAATGCTTTTCTGACTTCATGGGAAACATAATTCAGAGAGACTAGTTAAAACATATTAAATTTCAACAAAAGAAATTAAGGTTTCCTCTTCTCTTATTGAATAGGAAAATCAATAGACTGGTTAGGTTGCAGGGCGGGTGGGAATCTGAGGAGAGGAGTAGAAGAATTTCCCTTCTTAAGAGGCAAAGAGTACGGATGAAGGTGGGAATAAGGAAGGAAGAAGCAGACCAGTGATGGATAGCCTTTAGGGAAGCTGCTAGGGTTAAAAATACTCATACATTTTGGTCACTCATTTCTGAAGGCAGTGGGTCACGTAAAACTCCCTCACCCACCCCCCCTGATAGCTGAGGAAGAATGGAGGGATTATATTATCGCCCTGTATGCAGAAAATGAGGAAGTTGAGTCAGGGAAACTGGACCTTAAGATTGGTAGTTGGTTGGAGCCTGATGTCCTTGGTGCCCTTTCAGTTACCGAGATTGAGGGGTTTATAAGGTCGATGAGGGCCTCGGGAGCAATGGACCCAGGCGAGGTTCCAATGGCAGTAATTAAACAAGAACCCTCTCTCTGGGCAAGGATTCTTAACCCGTATTCCACTCCTGTTACTCAAATGGTATAATCCTGGCATCCTGGACTGGGGGTGTCATAGTCCCTTTGTATAAAAAGGGTGATAAGTCTTTAACCATAAATTATCAGAAAGTAGCCCTACTGGATGCTGTTGGTAAGATCTTTGCCAAAAGCATGCTTGGGCATTTATCATCTTTGGTTGAATAAAATTAGATCCTCCCTTTCGAACAGGCAGGTTTTAGGAAGGAGCATAATACTTTAAACAATATCCTTTTAATGCAAACCATAAATGAAAAGTATGTTCAGGTCAGAAGTGGCGTGGTATATGCCGCTTTCATAGCCTTTTCAACAGCTTTTGACAGGGTGGGTCGTAAGATTTTATGGAAGAAATTATATAAATTGGGTGCTCCTACAAATTTGCTATGCTTAGTTATAGCCCTGCACTCTTCTACGTGGTGTAAAGTACTTCCAGGTGGAGAGCAGGGTCTGTCCGCTGAATTTGTTACAAAAAATGGTCAAAAACAGGGCTGCCTGTTGGCACCCCTTCTCTTTTCCATATATATCTATGATCTACCCTCTATATTAGGGAATACCCATGGCCTTGCACCTAAAATTGGAGGCACTTTGATTTTTTGCCTTCTTTATGCTGATGACATAGTGGTGCTTGATCTTACCCCGAAAGGTCTCAATAGGCGGCTAGCGGCCTTAAATGATTACTCTAAGCAGCATCACTTAAAAATCAATGTGTTAAAGTCTCAAGTTGTATGCTTTTTAGGGAATAAATCCCATAAAAAAATGAAGTTTGTATGGTCAGTGGGTCAGCAGAGATTGGAGCGGGTGAAATCCTACTGTTTCTTGGGAAAAACCTTATCCTGTTCTCTTAGTGATCAAGACCATATACGTAATAATATCAGCAAGGCTCTGTCTCAGGCACATGGTATATTAGCCTTTTAAAATGCAGTGGGCCGGTGGTATTTTTCTCATTTACTATCTGTTTACCATGCAAAAATCCCACCCACCCTCCTGTATGCCACAGACGGAATTGAAATATCAAAATGGGAGTTTCTAAACAAGATAGAAGGTTGGATTATAAGCAGCTTGGTCTCCTGTAATAATTTGGTATCTGTGTCAGCCTTAAGGCTTGAATTTGGCATTAAGAGTATTTATGCACAGGGCCTAGCTGCAGTAACTCGGAGGGCCTTCTGCTTAGCTCAGAGTGCAGATTCTACCCTAAGATTCCTAGCAAACAAAGAAATATTTGGTACATGAAGAGATAAATCTCAGTTTTTTAGAAATTTTTACTTTGCTTTGCAATTGCTTCAGTTAGATGTTGATTCGTTTTTATCTCAACACCCCTGGTCATTTAAAAAGAGCCTAAAAGAGGCTATAAAGGGTAAAAGCTTTTTATGGACATGGAGTTTTGTCACAAGAAGAGGAGGCTTAGGCCATTAACCTCTTAGCTGCCGGGCCTTCCCCCCCCCCCCCCAGTGCTGAGCCCTTTTTTGGCTATTGGGGGTAGTTCGCGCTTAGGCCTTCATAACTTTTTGTCCACATAAGCTATCCACGCCAAATTTGCGTCTTTTTTTCCCAACATCCTAGGGATTCTAATGGTACCCAGAGTTTGTGGTTTCCTCTGGAGGAGACCAAGAAATTAGCCAAAATACAGTGAAAATGTGGGTTTTTTCAAAAAAATGGGAAAAAAGGGCTGCCGAAGAAGGTTTATGTTTTTTTCCCTGAAAATGGCATCAACAAAGGGTTTCTGGTGCTAAAATCGCCATCTTCCCACCTTTCAGGAACGGGCAGACTTGAATCAGAAAACCACTTTTTTCAACACAATTTTGGCATTTTACTGGGACATACCCCATTTTTACTATTTTTGGTGCTTTCAGCCTCCTTACAGTTAGTGGCAAGAATGGGTGTGAAACCAATGCTGGATCCCGGAAAGCTAAACATTTCTGAAAAGTAGACAAAATTCTGAATTCAGCAAGGGGTCATTTGTGTTGATCCTACAAGGTTTTCCTACAGAAAATAACAGCTGAAGTAAATACATTTTTAAAGTGAGCTGAAAAAAACAGGCATTTTTCTCCACGTTTTACTCTGTAACTTTTTCCTGCAATGTCATATTTTTCAAAGAAATATACTGCTACGTGTGCTGGACTCTTCCGGTTGCGAGGATATATAGGGCTTGTAGGTTCATTAAGATCCCTAGGTACCCAGAGCCAATAAATGAGGTGCACCTTGCAATGGGTTTTCATTCTATACCGGGTATACAGCAATTCATTTGCTGAAATATAAAGAGTGAAAAATAGGTATCAAGAAAACCTTTGTATTTCCAAAATGGGCATAAGATAAGGTGTTGAGAAGCAGTGGTTATTTGCACATCTCTGAATTCCGGGGTGCCCATACTAGCATGTGAATTACAGGCCATTTCTCAAATAGACGTCTTTTTTACACACTGTCTTACATTTGGAAGGAAAAAACGTAGAGAAAGACAAGGGGCAATAACACTTGTTTTGCTATTCTGTCTTCCCCCAAGTCTCCCGATAAAAATGGTACCTCACTTACGTGGGTAGGCCTAATGCTCGCGACAGGAAACGCAACATGGACACATCACATTTTTACATTGAAATCTGATGTGTTTTTCGCAAAGTGCCTAGCTGTAGATTTTGGCCTCTAGCTCAGCCGGCACCTAGGGAATCCTTTGCAAACCTCAAAATTTGGCTAAAATAACAAATTTTCCTCACATTTCGGTGACAGAAAGTTCTGGAATCTGAGAGGAGCCACAAATTTCCTCCCACCCAGTGTTCCCCCAAGTCTCCCGATAAAATTGATACCTCACTTGTGTGGGTAGGCCTAGCGCCCGCGACAGGAAATGCCCCAAAACACAACGTGGACAAATCCCATTTTTTGACAGAAAACAGAGGTGTTTTTTGCAAATTGCCTACCTGTAGATTTTGGCCTCTAGCTCAGCCCGCACCTAGGGAAACCTACTAAACCTGTGCATTTGTGAAAACTAGAGACCTAGGGGAATCCAAGATGGGGTGACTTGTGGGGCTCTGACCAGGTTCTGTTACCCAGAATCCTTTGCAAACCTCAAAATTTGGCTAAAAAAACACATTTTCCTCACATTTCGGTGACAGAAAGTTCTGGAATCTGAGAGGAGCCACAAATTTCCTCCCACCCAGCTTTCCCCCAAGTCTCCTGATAAAATTGATACCTCACTTGTGTGGGTAGGCCTAGCGCCCGCGACAGGAAATGCCCCAAAACACTACGTGGACACATCCCATTTTTTGATAGAAAACAGAGGTGTTTTTTGCAAAGTGCCTACCTGTAGATTTTGGCCTCTAGCTCAGCCGGCACCTAGGGAAACCTACCAAACCTGTGCATTTTTGAAAACTAGAGACCTAGGGGAATCCAAGATGGGGTTACTTGTGGGGCTCTGACCAGGTTCTGTTACCCAGAATCCTTTGCAAACCTCAAAATTTGGCTAAAAAAACACATTTTCCTCACATTTCGGTGACAGAAAGTTCTGGAATCTGAGAGGAGCCACAAATTTCCTTCCACCCAGCGTTCCCCCAAGTCTCCTGATAAAAATGGTACCTCACTTGTGTGGGTAGGCCTGGTGCCCACGACAGGAATAGATCACACAACGGTCAATGTTGGTCCTCACATGAGGCAGCTGTTGACCCTGGGGTGATCCATTCCTGATGCAGGCACTAGGTGTAGGCACTCAAGTGGCGTAGTGTTTTTATCAGGACAGGTGAGGAATCACTGGGTGGTAGGAATTTTGTGGATCCCAGCATATTCCTGTAGTTTGTGTGACAGAAATGCGAGAAAAATAGAATTTTTATTCAACATTTCAGCTTTGCAGGGTATTCTGGGTAAGAAAACATGGGGAATCCACACAAGTCACACCTCTGTGGACTCCCCCGAATGTCTAGTTTTCAGAAATATTTGGGTTTAGTGTGTTTCTCTATATGGCTGCCGAACCCAGGACCAAAAACACAGGTGCCTGCCTTACAAAACCAGTTTGTTTTGCGATAGATAATTTTGATGTCTCCACAATACGATTTGGGCGGTGGAATTTGGGGCTGAACTAAATTGGGCAGCTCCCAAGAGAGCACTCTCTCTCTCTGCTTGCCGCAGCATTCACCTGCTCTCTGGGTTGGGCTAACCCACTATTACCCCGTTGCACAGACTGTGCTTGCGAAGGGACAGCAGGACTGTCCTCATCACCTCCCTCCTAATTTACTGGAAGAGGAGTTATCGAATGGGACTCCTCTGACTGAAAAATCACTCCCAGAGTCTGCGCCATTGTCCTATCCCTCAGATGCTGTCTCAGTATCTGATGTCTCAGTCTCTGCTCCTATGTCAAAGCTGTCCTCTATAACCCGAGTAACGGCAGCAGTCATCCATCAAGATGCCATCTCTGCTATTGGCTAAAGAGTTGCTCTAAAACACTAGCCAACGTAGACAGTCACAAAATCGATGGTGTGTGTGAGATACGTGCAACAGTAGATGCCACCTTACCTGCAGTTCTTCCCTCAATCAGCACGTTCTTTCAAGACACTCAAAAAACACCTTGTCACATACCATTCGTCACAGTCTTTAGCACCTCCTGCGCCCAGTCCAACAATCATTATTGGTGCTCCCACTCTCTCCTCCTCGGATTCCCTCATTACCACAGAGCAAAAGTGCCCTTCATCTCTCCATAGCCGCCCTCCACCCCGCACATACATTTCATTTGTATTATAGCGCAGGTAATGGCTGACTTTACTAATGTACTCAACTATTTACATAAAATACAGATTTGCTCTTTGCAGTAGGCATATAAACCTTCTGCGCTTCTTTATGGCACTAAAACTGCCACTAGATAAGTCTGACCCTTTTGTAGCAGAAACATAATCACAATACTTACTTGACTTTTTTATTGCTGCCTAAAACTTTTATATGTGGGTCTGGTTTTCCTGGGGGCCGATCGCAGCCCCCAGGGAAACCACACACGTATTGACAAAAGTGATTTATATATATATATATATATATATATATATATATATATATATAGATCTATCTCTCTATATATATATATATATATCTACATAGATCTATATATATATATATATATATATATATATATATATATATATAGATCTATCTATAGATATATCCATGTAGATAGATATATTTACATAGATATATCTATATATATAGATCTATATAGATCTTTATTTTTTTAGTTGTTGTATGGTTTCTTTGGGGGCCAAAATGCCCCCCATGGAAACCCTACAACAACTAAAAAAAAATTGCCCCCACAGGGGGTCACCCTGCCATTTCTTTTTCTTTAAAAAAAAAAAAAAAATGTAGCCCCTGGGGGGGTGCGATCGTGAGCGATCGCGCCCCCCCAGGGGACACCTACCTTTTTGTAAAAACAAATATGCCCCTGGGGGGGGGGGGCCCGTTTTTCGATGGGGCCGACCGCCCCAAGTGAAATCCTTGGTGCCTAGTGGTGTTTCCTGGCCCCCAATCGCAGCTGTGCTGCGATCGGGGGCCAGGAAACACTTTCAGGAAGGCCTTGTAAGAAAGGGGAGAGTCTCCCCTTTCTTACAAGGCCTTCCCGAACGTGGGGAAGGCCGTTTGTGGCCGCAGCCACTTCCTGCTCCGATGGGGAAATCCACAAAGTGACGTCAGCGTCACAAAGGGGCAGGGGGAGACACAGAAAAGCTTCCGTGTCTCCCGGGGAATAAAAAAAAAATAAAAAAATCGCACCGAGGCTTTATTAACCCCCTCCCTGGTGTCGCCCACTGGTCGTGACCCGCACCAGGGAGGTAGTGCGGGCGTCGGCCAGTGCAGACGCCCGCATCCAAGGGGTTAATTTATTTGGTGATTTTCTAATACCCTCAACCCTATTTATCGTGGAACTTACCACATGGAGTACGTTGTTTTCTCATTTTGTTGAGATCTAATAGATTAACCCTTAAAGATTTAACTTCTAAGTGGGATGGATCCTCGAATATTTGCAATTTTTGTCAGCTGGGGATACAGAATTTTAAGCATGGGCTATTTGTTTGTCCCACCTTAGTTGAGTTAAAGAAAAAATGGCTGAAACTGCTTTTTACAAATTTTAATATATATTCACCAGGTGAGTTATTGAATTTTATGTGTAAACCTCTGAATGAAATATTTTGTTTTAGGATTTAAAAAATGTTCACGTCTTTTTCAAATCTCTATTGATCTTATCACTTATTTGGTGGACGCAATGGATGCCACATTCTTAATGCACCATTACATCCCCTGGCTGGGACGTGCTATTCTGGCACCCCCAGAAACTATTTCCTTTGGAGTATGCACTAAACTCTCTGTAGATTGGTATTGAATTGTTATTTTATTGCTGGGTTTTTATATCACAATGTTATGCATTGGATCCTATTTGTGTAATTTGTTACGACGGGGTTGAGAACTAAAATGATCAAACTGTAGTTTCTCTGCGATTGTCGTTTACTTCATGTAAATATTGTACGGTATCTTAAGACACAAGTGATGGGTAGAGACCTGATTATATTGTATTTTGAAGATAACTTTGTTTTACATTTTTCACAGTTTTTATGTATAGTAAGTATACTATTCAAGACGGACAGAATATACCTTTTGTATGGATTTCATTTCTATCTTATTTTTTTGTGTTTATGATGAGTGTACATGTGGATATCTTTGGAGTTCCAAATCGTGAAATAAAGTAAATAAAAAATTGACTTAGAAATTAGCATTGCTTAATGTCAGGATCATGCTTTTTTACACGGTCAAACATTTGAATCCCATCCACTATCTTCTAGGCTGAACAATATTTTGTACACTTTCTGTTATAGATATTAAATTAAGGAATGTTTTAGGTTTTAATAACTCCACTCATTATTCACAGACCTTTGCATACATTGCAACATTCAACAACTTTCTTCCTTTATCTAAACTTTGCAAACCCAATAAAAACTAAGTTGAGCAAAAACAGTTTCTCTTTTGTAAACAGATAATCTAAGAATGTGTGCCCTATGCTAAACAATAGTTTTACTTTCTAAATTACTAAACCTCATTTCATATAACTACTTTCCATAGGTCAGACAAATAGCGGGCATCATCTTTTTGTAGCAATATATACAAAATTGAATGTTCATCAGGCACTTCTCAGCGCTAATTGGTTAAAATAAGGTAATATCCTGTCAGAGAAGTGTGCCACATTTTAGAGAGGCTGAATTCCATTGAGAATGATCTCTACAACAGAAAACTATGGCATGTTGTGTAAAGACGCGAGAATGACAACCTTGAATTCTAGGCAGTTTGTCGTCATATCAGTCACGAACACACGTTGAAAGATTTCAATGACAGCTTTTCCTGTGAACATCGAGCAAGCAGACCAACATAGCAGGACACCTATCCATATTGGCAGTTTGTAAATGAGGCGCATGAAGTGTAAGCCTTTTCTCAGTTAATGTGTTCTCCGTTTGCAACTCGTAAATGAGCTGTCTTTCCCGATAACTCTCAGGCTCGTAAAATGATTAGTAGTATTTCATTCCAATGACATAGGGTCCCCGTCTGAGGAATATACATGGTACATAAGAATGTATGTTTGTGTGCCAGAAAAGAGTATTCGTTTCTGGGTGGTGCTCCATTTACCAACATACAAATACGTTACCTGTCGTATATTCTTTACCTTAGTGTTGTCACAAATGTCTTCAATGTGAAGGTCCAAATGTTGAAGGTTCAAATGTCGCTTGCATTTTAAAATGTAATTATATGTTGCCTTAATGCACTCTATGTTTGATATTTCTGATTCCAGTTGGAAATGGTAGGCTGATGCATAGGGGCTATTGTAGAGAATAGGATTTTAAGTTTGAGGTAAGTGAAGAAAACATTTTTTCCTCAAAATATCTCAAGCTATCATACACATCAAAAAAGAATTAAACAAGTATACTCCATGCATTTTCACAAATCTACTGCTGCAGGTGTAAGTTTGAATCACATGCTCAAAAAGTATTTTACGTATCCAAATCCTTGTCAGTCTGATATTTTCTGGGACTTGGTTTTGCATTTTAAACGAACATACTCACGTAAAGATTTTCCTGTGCATGCACCTTCGCGCAGGGGCCGTGGGTGGCCAGTGAATGGGCTTTAGAGTGTTACAGGGCCCTGTTTGTTGACCTTTACAAACTCGTCTCTGACCCCTTCATTCTGGAAACAGTGAGGCCCATATTTATACTTTTTGACGCACAACTGCGCCAACGCAGTTGTGCGTCAAAAAGTTTACCGTCGGCTAACGCCATTCCAAAGCACCATGCGGGCGCCTTATTTATTGAATGACGTTAGCCGGCGCTGCGGACTGGTGTGCGGCAAAAAAAATGACGCACACCAGGCAGCGCCGGCGTATGGGAAAATGGAGGTTGGGCGTCAAAAAATGGGGCAAGTCAGGTCTGAGTCAAAATTCAGGCCTCAACCCGATTTGCGCCATTTTTTTTGACGCCCAACCTCCATTGACATGACTCCTGTCTTAGCAAAGACAGGAGTCATGCCCCCTTGCCCAATGGCCATGCCCAGGGGACTTATGTCCCCTGGGCATAGTCATTGGGCATAGTGGCATGTAGGGGGGCCCATAATCTGGCCCCCCTATGCCACAAAACAAAACGAAAAAAAATACTTACCCCAACTTACCTCAACTTCCCTGGGATGGGTCCCTCCATCCTTGGGTGTCCTCCTGGGGTGGGCAAGGGTGGCAGGGGGTGTCCCTGGGGGCATGGGAGGGCACCTCTGGGCTCCTTCTGAGCCCACAGGTCCCTTAACGCCTGCCCTGACCCAGGTGTTAAAAAACGGCGCCCATCAGGCTGGGCGCCGTTTTTTAAGGCCTGCCCCCTCCTGTGT
Organism: Pleurodeles waltl; assembly: GCF_031143425.1. Taxonomy (NCBI): domain Eukaryota; kingdom Metazoa; phylum Chordata; class Amphibia; order Caudata; family Salamandridae; genus Pleurodeles; species Pleurodeles waltl. Next base: position 722,066,015 of record NC_090446.1, on the reverse strand, counting down.
GTCAAAATGACATCAGAGTATAAATATGGGGCACAGGGATTAAAGTCATTTTTTGGAAGGGAACGCCTACCTTGCATATAATTAACGGAAGGCTGGTTCCCCCTTCCAAAAAATGACGCACATGGTGGAACTTTGACGCCTGCGGGGTCGGACGTCAAAGTATAAATATGGGGCAGGGTTTGCGCCGATTGTGCGTCAAAAATGTTGACGCACATTCGGCGCAAACAGAGTATAAATATGCCCCTTAATGTTCTACTGCGGTCAAGAGCAAGACTGAATTCCTTTCCTGGGTGGAAAGGGAAGGAGAACATCCCTTAAAGTCGGGGGTTTTAGAGCAGAAGTAGGCCTAGGTGAAATTTATGAAAGATTTACAATTTGCGTTAAGCTTGTGGCGCGTAATCACAGCATTGTACCATGTTATGCAATGCAAACATTGTCAGCGAATGCACATGAACAATGGAGCACGAGTGGTTGTTGTTTGAGGTGCTTTTGTAGTTTACGCTGTTTAATATAATATTCCTTCTTTTACCAATAAGTTGTGACAGGGTGCTATTTGTCTCAAAATATAGCACTAAATGACATATTTGCAGTTCTCGTAATATCATGTACTTGTGCCAAAATTTCACTAATTACGCTAACGTAAATTACGCAAATTTCACACACACCTAAGGTTTCTTCACAAGTAAACATATTTTCCCTATAGAAATAGAAAACAATACCTAACGTATTTACACTGCCTTGTTTGATTTTTGCAAGCAGAAGTATACAAGTGCATGTTCTTGCATATGAAATTGATATTCATAAAACTTTCATGGGAGTAAGCGTACAAACCTGCAACTGTTGCAGGCTTCCATATACAGCCAGCAATACATTAGTCAGTTTAAAATGTAAGAAATCTGAATCAAAGCAAAATGGAAACAGCCAGATGCAGACCTTTTTTTAAGAGCCTGGCCCAACAAGTTTAATGTAGTTACACTCCTTATGGTGGAATACTGTATATTGTAACAAAGGAGCTGACTAACAAAGTCCAATTTGAAAGTTAGAATATACCTCATAGATTTACTTTCCACAGTTAAATAGATGTATGTCCTTTTTGCAGATTCACAGATATTCATAGTAGTCATCAGGGATAGCTATGCAAGTTGTTGATTTCCATTAATGCTTACTTAAAAAACAGTAAATATGGTGAAAATTGGCATTAGTACATCAAATTATTTTTTATGAGTCCCCTATGAACCTCTGAAATACATGGTCTTTCTGAATTTTTTTTATCCAGTTACACAGTTATCCCAACCATTTTTGGGAGTGAATGTATATGTGCAAGTTAGTTGACGAGCAATTCTGTTTTGACTGTGTGGGTGTCTGCCACCTTCGAAATGATCGCACCTCACTCCATCCTCTAGAACGCTAATGTTACCATCCATGAAACGGAGGTAAAAAATTCACAAAATCCACCATATGTGCACATTGATGCAGTCATGTATTGAATCTGCGTCCATAAATGCCTGTGAACACTGATTCTGTGATTTAATGCCTGGGAATAACGTGCACAGATGGAAATTTTGTGCCTAGGGTATACAAACACGTTATGATTCAGGGACCGTGCTTATCAATATAATATTGTAGGCTAGGGAAGATACAATAGAGCTCATCTACACAATGATGCTAGGTATCTGACTGGGAAATGCTGCTGACATTTGCATGGTTTGCCCATGGGCAGGTCCTTCGATTAGAGTCCCCCTTACCGACCCATCACAATGTCCTATTTCAGGTGCTTTGGTTTTTTAGTCGAACACAATCGTCACCTGTTGGCCCATGAAGGCTATCAAATGGCTGTGAAATTGTGAAATTTAGAAGTCAGCAGTGCTTAATTTATAAATAAACAAGTTCCAGAGCTCAAGGTATTGCTCAGGAGGACACTACAGACTGAAACTACCATCACCATCACATGCCAGTGTAAACACTCCCTACCAAAAATCACAGTTCCACAAATTGTAATTGTAATTGTATGGATATAGCCCTTACTACCCTACTCCTGATGAGAGATTGAAGAGCTTTTAGGCAAGTAGTACGCTACGGCATAACCCAAAGTAGATTAACAATAGATTAGTATAAGGAAATCTAAATTGTTAATTCAAGTGATGGACATAGGATTCTGTTAGTTGGACTGAAAGTGGATAAAGGAAGGATAGAGGAAGGAAGAATCTAGAAAGTGGTATTTGGTAGATCATAGTAATAAAATGAGGTTTGGGAAGAGTCAAAGGAGCTACAGAGGGGGGAAGAGTCTAGAATGGGTTATCAGGGAGTTGTTAGAAATAAGATCTCTAGTTGGCAGTCAGTTTACATCCTCTCCATGTAGGGATCCTCACTCTAGTCAGGGTAAGGGAGTCACACTCCTAAGATAACCCCTGATCACCCCCTTGGTAGCTTGGTAAGAGCAGTCAGACTTATCTCAGATGCAATGCATTAAGTATTTGTACCCACACACAATAACACAGTGAAAACACTACAAATGGACACCACACCAATTTAGAAAATAGCTGATATTTATCTAAGTAAAATAAGATAAATATTACAAAAATCCAACATATAAAAGCAAAGATATAAATTTTAAAAGATTAAATCCCAATAAAGCACATAGAAACACACTAATTCCAGCTGGTGCTATTACAGCATATTGACAGTCATTCCCAACTGTCCGACGCCACTCACGAGGGAGTACAGTGCCAGTCACGGGGTCGCATGGACCCCAGGAACAGTACCTCAGAAATGAGGCACAGTCAAAGATGTGGCATGGAGTTGGGAGGTGAGGCGTTGCTGGAGCCGATGCAGAGTCCGTTCTGTACTGCTATGCAGGAGGTGATGAATCTGTTCCTTCCTTCTACACAGGGGAGGTCAGGTGTTGGTTCCTTACGGAGGCAGCAGAGGTGAGGCATGTTGGTGGCAAGGCGTTGGTTCCTGACAATCCGGTGGGGTCGATAAGTCCAGTGGGTCAAGACACAATGAGGTGACTTTGCAGGGTCGTGGTCACACCACGGGGGTACAGGCGCTGTGGCGGAGTAAGGTGTCATGGACAACGGTTACACAGCACCCGGGACTCATGGTGTTGCTGGACTTCAGGGGAGCTGCAGCGGCATCGAGCCTGGTGTTGGTCACGGTTGTCATACTGCAGCAGGGACCATAGCTTTCGGTGCAGGCAGCAGCGCGGCGTCGGGCAGTGGTGCCGGTTCTGGAGTCGTCCGGAGTCGATGTGTCTGGTTATTCTTGTTTTATGCCAGACTTCACTCTCAAGGGCCCAGGAACTGGAGTGGGCACATCTTGGCAATTCAGGGCCCGCAGCAAGAGCACCAGGGGCTTGCAGGTGAAGCCTTTGATGTTGCTGAGTTTTCTATAAAGAAGGCAAGCTTAGTCCAAGCCCTTGGAGAAACTTCACAAGCAGGATGCACAGCAAAGAACCGTCTTTGACCTCTCCACAGCAACTGCAGGCCAACCCAGCAAAGAACACACAGCAAAGGGGAAGTACTCCACCTCACAGCTCTTCATCTCTTCTCCTTGCAGAGTCTCCTCTTGATCCAGAAGTGTTCTAAAAGTCTGAGGTTTTGAGTTCAATACTTATACTCATTTCTGCCTTTGAAGTAGACAAACTTCAAAGGAAAGTCTTTGTAGTGCACAAGGCTCTGCCTTTTCTGCCCTGGTCCCAGACACACGTTAAGAGGCTAAAGACTGCATTTTGTAAGGACAGGCAAAGCCCTATTCAGGTGCAAGTATGAGCTCTTCCCACCACTCTGGCTCAGGAAGATCCATCAGGCTATGCAGGACACACTTCAGCTTCTTTTGTGCATACCTGAGATCACCGTTGGGTAGCTTAGCACTGAGAAGTCAGGCTTATCACAGGGGAAATTTGTAAAGCATTGGCACAGCACTCTCACACAACAAATACACTGAGCATCACAAAAGAGACATCACACGAGGAGTATGTAAATAAAGTGTGCATTCAACACACATTAGTTAACACAACATGAACATCATGTATCTCTGGGCACAAATCACATCTGAAAATATCACTGGCAACACTAGACCCAACAGGCTTAAAATAACATTAGTAATAAATACATTTTGGGAAACATCCTACTTTACCCCCAACATCCCCATGCGGTGCAAAATGTTGTCAGCACTAGACCCACCCAAACAATTATTTTAATTAAATCCCACACAGTTATAGGGTGCACCCCGGTTCACAACAATAGCGGCAATGTGTACACATAGGTAATTATAACACTTTAAAATAGCCTTTTGGGCTGGGGGCAAAACCAAAGTCAAAGATAATACACTCTTGGCCAGAATCAACGTGTAGGGCAACATCACCGTGCAGTGTTGTTAATTACTGGCAGTCACTTCCACGCACTCATTCAGTACCGATACCTGGTGCTACAGATATCAAGCAGGTTTGTATGGCATGCACTCGCACCCACACGCACCCACAGCACCATAATGCAGTGCACTGATATCTGGCAGGGCAGTAGATATTGTACTCGCCAAACCCGTGGCCCAAAATCCTTTTCAACCCTTCAGCCAACACCAGCTACCCAAACCCCCAGTACTGGAGTTGAAGGAAACCTGCTCCCGCCTCCAAACCTGCCCTCCAGACACTAGGTCGAACTCGACCAGAGACACACTGATTCAGGGTCCTAGGAAAAAGGTTGGTGGAAAGATTGCAGGTGGCTTCAGGTGGCAATCGATGAATGAAGGTTTGGCCACCCATCGGGAAGTTCAATCAAAGGTCATCTCATGGTTCCTTCAGGCTGTTGCCTAGTTCTGCAAGGCACAAGGAAGGGGCCACCACATTCTTCCGATCGCTCCCAGAGGTGTTCTGTAGCCCACTCACTCACTCTCATCTCCCAGGCCTGTTCTCTCGATACAATGTGATAACAAGGAGTTGTCAGGGCCAGGTAAGGAGGTAGCAGTTGTTCTGCCACTCTGAGGGCATCAAAAGGAGCAACCGATGAGTGAAAGATGAAGCAGAGGAGCCTCTCGGAAGGAGTAGGCAACCCATAGGAAACACGTTTAAAAAAGTCTCAGCCAGGTAATCTGAGCACTCCGGCACTTGAATTTGCTCCCCAGTGCCTCCCTGGAAATGAGGCACAACATTAGGTGATCAATGGTAATAGTCACAACAGACAGGTCTGATCACACACAGTGCAGAGCAGCAAATTCAGTGCCTCCTTGGAGATGAGGCACAACTGGTGCGTGGAGAGTTGAGTCGTACCATACAATTCCTGTCACACAGATGAAGAGTTGCCAATTCCGTCCCTTCCTGAAAATGAGGCACAACTTCTGGTGCTCAGTGACTTGCGTCACACCAGAAAATTCCAGTCACACACACAGGTGCAAGCTCAGCGGTTCCACACGAGGTAGACTGTGGCACTACTACAGGGATGCCCCCATCTCTGAGAGTCGCAACCTGTGAATCAGACACTGGATGCAATGAGGATACAGTGAACATGTCACACAAGTGAAATGCAGAACGATTGACAAATTGGGCAATGCAGAGTCCCACAACCGGTGAATCCACTCACCACCAACAAAATGCTTATGCGTGGCAACACTCCTTGAATGTGGGCAGTTCCTTTAAGGCTCCGCACCAGGCTTCTCAGTTTCCTGGCACAATGCTCGGTTCCACACTCACACTGCTGCCACCAGGTGAGATCCAGCAGGCGATGTGGGCACCTAAGAAGGCACCCATCTCCAGGTGTCACAGGTAGAAGCAATAGCTCCATCGTGGAGGTCTTTCATGTCCCTGAGACCTCTCCCAGAGAACAGGGGGAAAGCCAATAAGCTCTTGGAGGGCACACTTTGGGGTGCCTCACAGCAGCATGCAGTCTGTGTAGGCCAGCCCATATTCAGGAAGGGTACGCAGGCTCTTCCAATGGCAGTAATCTTTCTTGTGCACAAGAGCAACTCTCATAGGAAGTGAAAACACAGATGGGTATTCTTCACTCCCTGGGCTTATGTGCCCTTGTGCACACACAAGCCTGCAATGGGAGCTGGACACATGTTTAAGAACACTAGGTGCAAGTGCGCTCACACAGGCCTGCTATGACAGGCTAGACTTATGTTTAAGAACATCATAGCTGCAAGTACACACACACAGGCCTGCTGTGACAGGTGGGACTCATGTTGAAGAATATCATAGGTGCAAGTACGCACACACAGTCTTGCACTACTTCCTCATATATGTAGGAAATGTGCATGCACTTTCACTCTGCACTTACAGTGGGTAAGTGCCCAGGGCCCTAAGGCCACTGGATAAAGAATCAGCAAAACCTATGGGAAAAGCCGATCACCTAGGTAGGGAAAACCCAGGGAGCAGGGTTCTTCACTACCGGGGCATGGGACACCCATGTGTACTTGCCCAGCCTTTTGTCTACCACTCACTCCGCCCTTCAGGAGGTGTCCTAGGGGTGGCAAAGCACCCACTCATGATTGACTTCGAAGTTAGATGGGCCAACCTAAGCACAGGCGCAACTATTCCTCCATAGGCCTGCACTGTCATACTGGATACATGCTTGACAGGCTATTCTGGTGAGTGGCACACTCAGTGCATAGTCCCACTAGTAGCCCATTAGTAGCCAGAGCTGTACCCACCCTGGGTATGTGGTGTACTTTTTAACAGGGCACTCCTGGGCACAGCACCTGAACCAATCACATTAGCGCCCCTTCCTGGCTTGTGTAGGAAGGGAGTGTGACTTTCCAACTGCAGTACAGTGGGGAAGTGCCAAGAGTCCTAAGGCCACACAAAGAGAGTCAGTATAAACCAGGAAGGAAAAAGTAAAAAGTTTCAGGAACTTCCCCTATGAAGGGCCATGTCCAACATATGGATACATAGTTAGAAACTCTACTTTTCAAGTGTTGCTGTACTGAAACCTAATTTATTAATGTAATTTTATTATTTTTTGGAAATGTTATGTTTTGTTTAATTTGTTTATTTATTTTTATTTTGTATTTTGTCAATATTTCAGTAGTGAAGCACTTATATATACAGTTGTTATGATCATATTTACACAATGTGATAGATAAAATAAAACAGATCCATAAACATATAATCAATTAACTTATAATGATTAACACATATTGTGATAGATAAAAAAACAAAAGAGAGACACATAAGAATAAAATCAAATACCTTGTGTGTAAACCATGCAGTAACTGATATATATATATATATATATATATATATATATATATATATGTGTATATATATATATATATATATATATATATATATATATATATTAAACATAAAATAATATGCATATTTTATAACCATTAGTCATATATACATATAGAAAAGTGGCAGCATTATGTGGTATGACTGGGATGTCTTACCATGTAATATTGCACAATACCCATAGGTAAAACTCAGGTTTACACCAGTAAACCTTAGATCAGTCCCGGTAGTTTGGCAAAAAGCAGAGGAACATGTGTAAAGCATTTCACAACACCAACACAGACGATAAGTAAATAACATGACTAGAAAAGAGATCCAAAACCAATTTAGAAACATAAATCAGATTTTTATCTTAATTTAGAAACCAAAACAAACTTTTTAAGTTACACACAACCAGGGTTATGAATTTTTAAAGCATTGGAAAATCGAGTATTTCTACTGGTCAAATGGCTTCCATTGAAGTCAATGGGGAAAATCTTGGTGTGCAATCGGTCACTTGTAGGTTGAACTCCGGGGAACCCACTTGGAGTTAAGGTCTTGGGGGTCCCTAGACTGCATCTCAACAGTCAGATCTTAGTTACCTGGGTGCTGACGGTATCAGCAGGCGCAATCAAAGTGCAGCACTTGACTAAAACACACTTCAGGGTAGACTCACACTCTACTTTTGGAAAGTAGAGGCTTTTGGGGGCCCAGGGCCTGGATTCCACAGCTGGAACTTCTCCACCATGCCAAACTAGCTTTGCTGCTCCTCTCCAAGTCGCCTCCTTCAGAATGCAGGATCTCAGGAGAGGGGTCATTGCCGACTTTGCAGACTGCTTTTCGCAGTAAGGTGGACTCTGCCTGCACCTGGTGTGGGCAGAGTCGAACTTGAACAGACAAGCTGCTCATGCAGGCTGAAGTGGCAGCTCTACAGGCTGCACTTTTACTTGGGTCATACAGGGTGGCACAATCAGTGCTGCAGCCCTGCTGTCCCCTTTACTATCCCTGCCCTGGGTACCACTGGTACCATTTATTAAGGACTTACATGGGTGGTAAAGTCCTTGCCAATTTTGTTTGAGACACTTAGGCACAACTTAAGGGAGAGAGCACTGGTACTGGGACCTGGTCAGGAGGCCTCAGTACACTTTTAGGTCAAAAGCAACAGCATCCAACAGCAACAAAGTGGGGGGTGACCGTCCAAAAAGGGGACTTTACAACAATAAATTTGTTAAGCTGACCTATATCTATATAGTTTTAAACCATAAGTAGTATGTATATTTGCACAAAGAAATGCACATATATAAATACATACATATAATCAAATTATACATGTGTAAGTACACAGACATATGCTGCACATATGTATATACTGACACACCATTCATATAATAAATATTTGACCAGCATCAAGGATACGGGTGTTCAGGTTTCATAGTCTATGGCAGTATAATTTAGCGAGTACACCCAGCTCAGTCTGCTCGTATCTTACCATGCTTAATTCAAACAGCCCATCACTTCATTGGTGTTGGTAATAAGGAGATCAGGGTTTAATTACACTAAATTCCAAGTACGAATGCAGATTGTTCTCTTTCGGTTCTGCGTTGATTTAGTATTATTATGGATAGTACTCATGACAAATATACAACTGAAATAGGATTCCCCTTGGGAACAAAAATATGCCTCTGTCTACTACAATACTGGTTTCTTTCGAGAATGTGCTCAGGTGTAAGAATATTCAAGCCATCTAAATTATGTTTTATCAAACTGCTGATTACAAAAAATTAAAAAGTCTTAGGACCTGATTTATGAGGGCCTAGCACCACCTTAGCGCCGCCATAACATCATTTTTTTTTCCTAAGGTGGAGCTAAAGTGGTTTTTTACACACATCATAGTTACATAGTGGCGCAATGCATGCACTGCACCACTTTGTAAACCCTTGTGCCACATTATGCCTGCGCCAAGCATAATGTATGCAAGAGGGGCCAAAAAAACGGTGCAAGGAAATCAAAGAGATTTCCTTGTGCCCTTTTTTTCAGCACTTTTAACGCCTGCTCAGAGCATATGTTAAACGGGAGTATACCATTGAATACAATGGGCCCCTATGTACTCTGCAGGAGTAGCGCCAAACTTTTGGCGCTACTCCTGCAGAGTAATTCAATAGCATCAGGAATTCTGAAGCTATTACCCCCTACCCTGTGCCATGGTGTGCCATATTTCAAAGATGATGCACACATGGTGGCAGTAGGGGGACACTAAGGGGCGCACGGAAAGGGAGGCTGCACTGGGTGCATCACCACTTTTCAGAAATCAGCCCCTTGGTTCATGGACATTGCTTTGAAATGGTCAGATCTGAACATGGAGAAAATGAAAGGGCCTCACTATTTATCACTTTGAATAATTTTCTTTATTTCAACAATCAAATCTGGTTACTGGTAAGTTATGTGCGTTAACTGGAAACCCTGCAACTTAGCAGTAAGTGCAGTATAATAGGAACTTTGTTACTAGTAAAGGCGATCAACTGGCTCACTAAGAGATAAACCACCCATGCAAAGTCGTCCACATTTGCCTAACAAAATCAGGAGCACGGTGGACTTCAATATGAGAGTTAGCAATACAAATGCGGTACTTCTCTTGACTCACCAAAAACATCAATTTTGGGGGTACGCTACACTACCTAAAATACTCAAAAATGAATTCAATTTAGTACAATACAGCCCCTTAGGCACTTGGTTTATGTATGTACAATAAACCAATCAGACTAAAGCAAAGACCTGATTAGCATCCTTTTATCTTCATTGCCTTTTTTCCCCCCCATAATTCCAATTCATCCTGCCACAACCCGTTCCCGCCATCCTGGTTCTGGCGGTGGACACCGCCAGAAACAGGCTGGCGGGAAGGGGGTCGGAATCCCCATGGCGGTGCTGCAAGCAGCGCCGCCATGGCGGATTCCCTGGGCCAGCGGGAAACCGGCGGGAAACCGCCGGCTCCCCTTTTCTGACCACAGCTTTACCGCCGCGGTCAGAATCGCCCAGGAAGCACCGCCAGCCTGTTGGCGGTGCTTCCGCTGCCCTCCGCCCTGGCGGTCATGGACCGCCAGGGTCGGAATGACCCCCATAGTGTCTGATGCCACGGAGTATGTTACTTGAACTCTCATGGCACTTATACGGCTACTTCATGGCTGGGGAATACATCCTACCTCCCTTAACAACCACTCTCTAGACTCCCCTGATGGCCTTCTCCTATATCCCGACTGTGAACAGCCACCCAGCCTCCCTACTTTCTCCCATTTCTTAGGTCACCCCCTTCCGTTGTAGATAGTGTTTTCAGCCCTCTGGCACAATCCAAGTCAAACTGCCAATGTAAAAGTTGAGGGGCAGTTGCACTGCCCCAGGCTCTCGCTATATTGCATTTGGCTACTCCCACTGCCAGTCTCAGCCAAGTTTCTTGATACCTGGGCCATGTGTGTTCTCTTGCAATTCCCCGTATGAACCATTTAGGATCCAGAGGTATCTCTAGTACAGTGGCTTCGGACATCTCAATGGCTATGCTTGTCCAGTATACCCGTATTAACGGGCAGCCCCGAAGTATATGTATGAGTGTACCCTCCTCATTACAGCCCCTTAGGCATAATGGGCTCTCTGCCATTCCAATTTTCGCAGAAACATGAGTGAGTAGTATGATTTTTGCAGTATCTTTAACTGAACAAGTCTGAACCTGGCCCTTATGGCTATGTCCCTGGGCCATCTGAGAGCCTCAGCCCATTCATCATCATCTAGGTGTCCCAGATCAGCCTCCCAGGCCTCCATCAATCTATCCAGCCAGTCAGGAGCATTATTGATTAGTTTCCTATAAATCACAGGTAACTCGTTTTTGGAAGCAGTTCTGGCAAGACTCTGTCCTCCAGAGGGGAGGCCTTTGGTAACTGCTCCCCCTTTCGGAGGTATTGCCTCAGGGCATGCCCCAACTGTAAGTATTAATAATGTTCTGTAGGTTCCAAGAAGTATTCATTCCTGAGCGTCTCAAAACTGATAATAGCCTGCCCCCTCCATACCTATCTTAGGTGTTCTATTCCTATCAGTTCCCATTTCCAAAACCCCTGCAAGCCCCTCACCTTTGTGAGTCTGTCGATATACCATAGAGGGTAAAGGCCTGTAAGTCTTCAGGCCCAGCCTAGGTATTTACTGGCTTCCTTCCAGGCTCTAACTACCGCCAACCTGTGGTGTGGCAGTTCCCACTCTCATCTAGCATCATGGAGCAGGGCATCTGTCCTCATCACATATCTATCAAGCCTATACGTGGGCACCTGCTGATCCATGAACACCCATTCTTTGACCATTAGAAAGTGAGACGCCCAGTAGTAGCACTGGATGTCCAGGATGGCCAGACCTCCGTCATAGACCCCACTCTGTAACTTAGCCAAGGCTATTCTAGGAGCACTCTGGCCCCACAGGAGCCTGTGCACTTCAGAATCTATTCTATTGAAAACTTCCTGTGGGATACTACAAAGCGTGTTTTACATAACATATAAAAATCGCGGAAGGCTCATCATTTTATATAAGGCCACCCTTCCCATCAGAGTCAGCGGAAGACTCAGCCAGTGATCTCCCTTGAGTCTCTCCAATTGAGGAGTTAGATTTTTCTTCAGAAATTCTTGGGGATATCTGGTCACCCAGATACCCAGGTAGCGAAGACCTGTCGTTGCCACCGGGACTTCACAAATCCTGGGGGAGGCAAGGCGTCTCACCCGAGAGGGGAAAGACGACCGACTTCGACCAGTTTATGGTATAGCCAGAATGGCCTCCAAAAATTCTAAATATTAGCATGAGCCTACCAATAGTAAGGGAGGATTTTGACACATAGACAAGGATATCATCTGTGTTTAGGGATATATGCTCCTCCCACCCTCCTGGCACCTGAATCCTTTTAACCAAGGGATCCGGTCGAATCCATGAAGCCAGTGACTACAGGGTCAGGGGAAAGAGCATGGGCTACAATTTGCAGCCCTGGCGAGTACCTCTCCCCAACCTGAACTCCCCGGATAATGCCCCATCAACCTACACTCGTGCCACTGGGAAGACGTATAATGCTTGACCCATGCACAGAACCGCAAGTCTTTCCTAGACTGTGAACATGTAGTTCCATTCTAGAGAGTCAAACGCCATCTTGGCATCTAGAGCCATCAGGACTGTTTGCTCCACCTGGGAGTCAGCTGTCAAGTAGTGTGCCCCGTACAGGCACCAGAGGTTAAGCCGTGCACTCCTGTCCGAAATGAACCCGGACTTATCCAGGTGTACCAGGGATCCAAGTAACCCCCGTTGTCTATTTGCCAAGAATCTGCCCTCCATATTTAATAAGGATATCTGCCTGTATGAGCTGCTGGCTGTTGGGGGCTTACGCTCCTTATGAATAGCCATAATTATTGCTGCTCTTTGATCTGTTTGTAGGGAACCCCTCTCGCAGGCCTCCCCATACATCACTAGTAATGGGCCTGCCACTACTTCCATCAGTCCTTTGTACAATTTGACTGGAAGCCCATTTGGGCCTGGGGCCTTTCCTGACTGTAAGTTCTGCAAAGCACTGGCTACCTTCTCTTCCGTCATGTCAACCTCCAGTGTGTCTCTATCGTCCCTGTGGCGTACCTGTTGCTGAAAGTCCCTGAGGAAATCAACACAGTCTTCAGTAGACATCTTGGTTTTGGAGGCATAGAGGTCCTCATAGTACTGTGCAAAAGTCCCAGCTATTTCTGGGGCTGTCGTCCGTTGGGCACCCTATGGGTTCTCTAGCTGCAGCACCCATGAGCTCTCCCTGTCCCGTGTCTCCAGCCAGGCTAGCAGTTTGCCAGCTTTATCACCAACTTCATAGAGGCGTCGGTGAGCTGCAGTAGCGTTATTCCTGTCATGATTTTCTGCCAGAGACCTCAATTTCAGTTGTCTTGAGGGTAGTTTATCTGAGTCTTCTGAGGAGCCCGAAGTGAGGGCCTTTTCCTCTAGTCTAACAACATCTCTCTCAATGGCTGCACATTCTAGTCCAGACTCTTTCCTGGCTGCCCAATGAGTGCCTGTGCCTGTCCCCTCAAAACTGTCTTGAAAGCCTCTCATAGTGTGCAGGCAGATGCCAAAGAACCCCGATTCTCCTTAAAATAGTTTTCTGTCCCTTCTGGTAGTCCCCTAGTCCCACAGGCTCCAGGCATCCAGACAACGAGCAGTCACTCGTGTGTCCTGTCAGCATAACCCCCACTGGGAAATGGTCTGCCATCCCGAGCGCATGAACAACAGCTCCCCGGAATCCAAAAGCATGGATACTCAATGTGCTTCCGTGAGTTGCTGAGAAGTACGTGTACTGTCTCGCGTGAGGAATTACCTCTCTCCACAGGTCGACCAAGCCCAGTGCCCAGGCAAACTGAGAAAGTAGGCCACCACCCCCTTGATTATCATGTCCCCCAGGCTTGTCCACCCTTGCCTTCATGAGTAAGTTTAGACCGCCTCCCATAATCAAAATACGAGGGGGAACCTTCAACAATAGGTCCCCCACCTCCGGAAATGTCGCTTCTTGTAGGTGAGGGGTGAGATATAATGAGCAAATGTTTAGGGTGGTTCCCTCCCATGTTCCTGAGAGCACCACATACCATTCGTAAGTGTTGTGCCATAACTAATGTGGGATAATGGCTATCAATTTGTTTTACTAGTATCCCCATGCCCCTGGAATCAGTGGTGTACCCCGCATGTGCCCTAACCATATAGCCCATCCTATCTAACGACTTATAGTGATTCCCCCGGAGATGAGTCTCCTAAAGCATGACAATATCGGGTGCATGACATCTAATGTGTTGCATAACCAGGGTGCGTTTAATCTTGCTGCCTCGGCCATTAACATTCCATGACCAAATGGTCACATTTTGTATCAGCCATGCCATTTGGAACTACTTAAGTGATGCTGGTACCAGATGTCTCCTCTCAGTGTTATTCCCTCCCTCTCATCAGCCCAGGTCATTGTCTCTCCCAACAGTGCAGCTTCTACCCAACTTGCCTATAAACAAGGCTCAAGTAACAAAACTTTTTTCAAAAACCAGAATGATGCAACTTGTTCCCCCAACTCCCCCCCTCCCAGCTACCCTGTGTTGTGGGTTCATTTCTACTCACCACCCCAACTTGCAGAGTGCCTGTCACCCTAAATATACCATATCAGAATGAGGGTGCGCCGCCTGTGCGATGTTGTTCCACAGATGTCAGCAGTATGAATGTCTTGTTCCTGCCCACATACATTAAGGAGTTAGCATGCCCTTGTGCTTTATGTAACAGATTATTCCTAGGCTCCCATGTCAGCCCCCCCCCCACTTATCAGGGGGCCTCATGCCTTGGGAGACCTGCTATGTCTGCTGATCTCTGGGATAGCGCCTCAGAGTCCTTCAGGCTTCTGTCTGGGGGGACGCCTCCTGCGTCTCCCACCTGGTGCAGTCTGTTCAACCCTGTCTGCACCTCTGGGCTGTGTCTTTCCTCATCCTCCCTGTCTCTTCTCTGCTACTCTCCAGTCCTCCAGCAAGTCCCATGCTTCCTCCAGGGATCCGAAGTGCCAGGTCTTACCGTCGGCCACCTATCGGAGCCTGGCCAGAAACAGCATCATGTACTTCAATTCCTTAGCCCGCATCACTTTTTTGACTTCCTCAAAGCTCATCCGTTGACGCTGCTCCTGGAGGGTGAAGTCAGGGAAGAGGCAAATAACATCTTTTTCTAGCTTTAAGTCTCCATGGGATTTGGCCGCCTGAAGGATGGCGTCTCTGTCCCTGTAATTCAGGATCCTGGATACTATTGTTCATGGAGGGGCCCCTGGTTTGGGCGGTGGGCCTGGCACTCTGGCGACCCTTTCAACCGAGAAGAAGTTAGACAGTCGTTTACGTTTGAGCTTGTTCAAGACCAGATCTTCCACAAAGAGGTCTGTACTGGGGTCCTCCATGCCGTCCGGCATTCCCACCACTCTCACGTTATTCCTCCTTAATCTCCCTTCCTGATCCTCAAGTTTGGCCTCCATCTCCACACTCTTCTTGGTGAGGGACCGAATCTGCACCTCCAGGCATTTGGCAGTGGCCATCAGTCCCTCTATGTGTGTTTCAGCTACTGCCACCTTCTCGGATATCTTGCCCAGATCTGCTCTAAAAAATTTTACATCAATTTGGACTGCATCTAGTTTTGCCTCCAAAGGTGCACTGGAGCCCCTTATATCCTATATGGCCCTATGAATGTGCTCAATATGAGTTCTCCACCAGGCGCTAGTGCTGCGCCCTGTGAATCTGCCCCCATATTTTGCTTCTTGCCCCCCCCCTGCTCCTCCATTTGGACTGAGCTACCTGTCCAAGTTATTTACTAGCACCTGTTTGGGAGTGCGGCCCTTCACCATGGCCCCTCCTCATGTTCCTCACCTCCTGTACTCACTTGCTGGGGCCGTCTGGGTCCAATAGTGCACCTCGATTCCTCCAGGTCCAGAGGCTCCCCTCCCTCTTGCCTGCAGCTCAGAGCCACATTCCTCACAATTCAATCCTGTCTCAATGGGTCAGTCTTGGCAATTCCTGGGCAGGAACCCCTCTAACTGCCAGGGAATCACCACATTTCTTTCAGGCAGGGGCCGTTCGCCATACCTCACTCTGGGTCCGCTTCAGCAGCCAAGCAGGGCAGTCTGCCCCTCAGGGGCCGTTACCCCCAGAGCTCTGACCCCTGCTTCTTTGCCGGCTCTTGTCCCTCTCATTTCAAGGCCTCAAGAGTCAGTCCCCAGTCACTGCTGGGGGGGGAGTAGGGCAGGTGGGGGGTCCCACCCTCCCCTCCTCGCAGACACAGCGACAACAGACCTCGCAAGCCCCAGCTGCCTCTCACCATCTGCAGCCGCACTCGGATGCCATTTGGCCGTGCCTCGCTATGGCTTCAATCCACGTCCGGAAAGCGCGGTGGCCATTGTCATCACCAATGGTGCAATCCTCCACCCTCTCATCCAGGGTACTGAAAACGTGCCCCTTTTCAACACAAAACAGCTCTGCAAAGCTGTATATTTATTTTTGTCAAGTGAACATTACAGAGGTATTGCAGTACAAACTCTCATAGTTTTTGGTCCAAAGCACGATCTACTAAGGCAATCAGAATGGGCTCTACATCAAAGACAAACTCCTCTTTAAAGCATGCGCTAACAAGGAGAAATATATTTTTTCTAAAAAAAAAAAAAAGCATTACATGTGTGCTAAAGTTCACAGCATTCATCAAGTACATTAATTTCTTCTTCATTTTCCTACACCTAGGAATTTTCCTGAAAGAGAATACTTCCAGTAGAAATCATATGATAAACAGAGCACTCTAGTCTCTGAATGGTTGTGAGCTCTGCATCCTGCAGAGAGTGAACACAGGGGACGACAACAGGAGCAAGCCGGTCTTATATGACACTGAAGTATTTTCCCCTCGTGCAACCAAGATGACTACTGTTGCATGAAAAATATGTACATTTATTCCTCAGACTGTTCAAAATACTTTTTCCAGCATTCTTGGGATTCGATAAAGTACCAGAATAGTTTAGAGCTAAAACATTGCTTACCGAAGAACTTCTATTTTTTATGGCCTGTTTCTGCCTGGCAAATGCACACTGCCAAAGTTGCAGTTGTGATGACAAATCTTAGTCTGTATTAATGCTACCACCCTTCCTTCTTTTATGGGGACTCTGAAAGCCCCTACAAGGAATTCTTTGTTTCACAGTTCTCCCCCATTTCTGATGCTAGCAGTGCCTCATCACCCACCAAAAGGAGAGACAAGAAGCCCTAGTGAATCCAGGGTATGGGATATCATACAATGGAAGCCACAGGCTTTAATTGATTTCTATTAGGTGGATGCCATGCAAATTAAATCATCGGCCTAAAAATGGTCTTCAAGCAGCGAACATATTCATCATGGCAGATGGTATTTAATGATGGGCCACAGTGACATATTAGGTCAGATATATAAACTTAGCACACCAGTGCAGGTGTGCCATTTTCAGCAATAACAATTACAGTAATAGGTGTTTAAACGTTCGATTGGCATGTATTGCTGAACAATCCAAAGTTCAACAATATGCATTATTTTGCACTGAACTACGAAATAATTCTGAACAAATTTTATGGAAAGAAATTAATGGTCGAAAAAAAGTCTTGTGAGATCATTTGGAGAGGCCTGTAAGTGTTTTGAGCTTTAGTCCAGGTCAGTCAACAATGTGTGAATGGGCATGGTGCACTAGTCACCCGCTCCTGCTACTTTAAAGCCAGATTTTGAAAACAAGCTTGCACTTTTTATTGATGATGCTCTATACATCATTGCCCACCTCTAGATGGCTACACATGCTGGAGCAGCTGAGCTCCTTCTGTCCACATGCCATATTTGCCTTATACTGAGAAGAAAGCCTAGAGAGGCATCGCATGAAGATTCTCACTCAGGCCCAGCAAAAAACTATGACAGGACAGATTTAATCACAATCCCATAAACAGGTTACAACTAGACTGAGTACCACAACAACAATGGCAGATTACGTAAACTGTCAATATGACACTGGTTCATCCAAAGATATTACTTAGCACATTATTTCATATTGTAAATGTGTGCTATATGTTCCCCTCTTCACCTTTTTGCTATCAGTACTTTTATCACCTTTTTTTTTTTTTTTACATATTGTTTATGTACACAAAATATAAAAGCTGTTATAATAGACACACTGAAAGTGATGGGTACAATTCTTGGATCAATCCTAACTACTGGTAACTATGGGTTCTGCACATATTCCATGCCTTGCTCACCTTGACATCACAACCTGGAACCAACCATATGCAAATTAGTCTTGGCAATACTTCAAAAGTGACAGTCCAGACAGACATACTTGCTTGCATGACATCTGAGGAGACTTCGAATATATTGAAATAACAAACAAAAAGAATCAATGACCATTCATGTGTATGACAGTAACACCTCACTAACCACTAATTAGCATCAACATGTTGGACTTCTTGTAAAAGAATTTAGTAACACAAATTTAAAAACATCTAGCGAAGGCGCTAATTAGCAGCAGTATTAAAATATTAGCAATTGGTACCCGAAAAACAAAAGACAAATAACAATACACAATTCATACATTCACCCAATCTCTAGGTATTCAGCAACAGTGTCTAATTCATCATGTGGACAGCAACATCAGACATCAGCATCAGAACAGGAACAAGGTAAGGGATATGGTTTAGAGTTTGGACTATACGATTAGTAAACCATCAAAGCATTTGTTCAGTAACGAACAAACATAGTAAACTCAGAAAATAATAAAACACCAGAATGTCAATAGACTAACTGGCAAAGCATGAAATGTCACAGTTACAGATCAGAAGAAGTAAGATCTCTGGAACTCAGGATACACGTTTATGAACATCCAAAAATAATTTCGACAAAGACCCCGAATCAATAGTGACTGAACATTAAATTAAACATGTTAAACTCTTGTTACTGGTTAGAACATAAGGTGAAAAAATGATGTCCAATCAGAACATTTACAAGTATCAAAATTATATAAAATGTTAGCTCTAAGCTCTTCTATTTGCTGTTGTTCCATTGACGAAACTCAAATGAATACACTTGTATCTCGTAAATCCTCTTCTCCTGTTGCATCTGTGGACCCATTGTTTGGCACCTTCTGAATAGGCTGTCACAGGATAGTGATTACAAAATATGGAAATATTTTCTCGTCACACCATTTTCTTTGAGTGAAAAACATAAGTTAGGACGTTAACTACAAGCAAATATGTGAAAACAATAAATGTAGTCTGTTAGGTTGCGCAAATGCAGTCAGAAACAGAACACACTAGAAAGATTTAATACAGATAACATTGCACAGTGACCTTGCACCTGCTTCTGCCTAGCAGAGGCCATGAAATACTCATTTTATTTCAGCTTGATTTTAGCAAGGAACATGCTCTTAAAGAGACAGAATATTTTTATTGTTATGTTAATTTAGCATGAGAAAACAAATGCAGGCCTTTTTGTTTGATAAAGCCATTAAGTGGGTCACATTTTTCATAATCTCAATTCTATACTCAAAATAATTCACATATTAGTATGTGAGTATAATCAGATAAAGACAAAATATTTAGGATAAAATCACAGAACAACCTGCAGGAATTGATAATTCCGTCCCATTACTTCCAGTCTCCCCTCATCCAGCCTACACGTATTCAGCTACTGTGTTGAAAAAGAAAGATTCCCAGATGCCTTAGCCTTTATTGGGCCCCATGCGGACCCTGAGAGAGCGAGACTTGGGTCTGCTTGTACTCGCACTCACAAGTGATGTCCTAGGGCAATACTGACATGGCAATTGTTAACACTAGCAGGCAGAATATAACGTTGTAGTGCACTATCCCTAACATTTCCAGCAACCAAATCCACCAGGGGCCTTGAAGCTGCTGAGTGCAACATATGACCCTATATACAAGTCTGTAACAACCCTTTTAATCACGAGAGTTGACAAATCAGCAAGAAGTACTCCACGCCAACCCATGGCAAGGATGCCCACCTACCTCTTTTTGTACCAATCCTGCAAACTATGCCCCTTGCAGAGCTGTGCGAGTGCCCATGTTGGGGTCGTCTTCATCGTAATTTGCCTTTGTATGCAACCCAGAACAGGTGAAAATAAATGTTGCTTTAAGGTACTGCTAATGCACAGTACATTTTTCTAGCTTCAGCAGAAAACTGATTTGAAGGAACAATTTAACTTCAAATTAGTTGCAGACAGCATGTTTTCTTACTGCATTTACCAATGTTTTGTCATCAACACCACCATACATCGTTACGTGTTAGGTTCAAAAAGAGAGAGAAAAGAGATGGATGTGGGAGCGCCACCTCTTGTGCTGTTGAATATAATTTCTAGTTCGACACTCCTGCCCTTTTCAGCAGCCAAACCACCAAGGGCCTAGAAGAGGCCAAGTGCTGGGTATGGAACTACACCAAACCATGTAAGCAAAAAAAATAAACTAATTTGAATGGAGATGGGTTGTGCATCTTTTCTGTCAAAACACACACACACACACACACAAACATACATATATATATATATATATATATATATATATATATATATATATATATATATATATATACTTACCACTTAAAGTTTCACCATGCATCGCATATTCCTTTACCAAATATGCTTCTCCATATAAAATTTACTTATAAAGACATGCGTGGTAAAGGCATATTCATTGTTAGAAATGGGGTTTCTGGTTGGCTAGGGTATGCATCTCAGCCAGGCAGAACTTACCCACTCTAGTCAGGGCAAGGGAGTTACACGTCCAAGATAACCCCTGCTCACCCCCTTGGTAGCTTGGCACGAGCAGTCAGGCTTAACCCGGAGGCAATGTGTAAAGCGTTTGCACAACACACACAACACATGTGACGTAATATCCCCACCACAAAGGAAACACAACACCAGATTATATGAAAATATACTGTATTGTACACAACGCAATTATCAGACCAAACATCACATATCAGTACTATCCTGGTACCTTAGCAGTTGTCAGAACGTTACACATTAGTTACTCTGCAAATTAGCAGTAGTCACACATAACACACAGGTTACTCAGTATTCTGCAACATAAGCAGTAGTCAGGAAACACGTTATCACATTAGAACACTTGTCATAAGAATATCATAAAACGCCCATAGTAGGAACATTAGAAAAAATATGGCAAGTTAGGGAAACATATTAGCAAGTCATGCCCATAAAAGGAACATTTGCATATGCCTATGAAACACCATCAAAAACAGGTAGGCAACATATAAATCAGACAAAGTCTCTAGTAAGAACTTATGTTCTATATATTGTTCCTTTAACAGTACCTGGCTTGATGAAGGCACCTCCAGTGCCTAGAAGATGAACAATGGGGCCCCCGGCACTACTATGTGCAAAATGGGGGCCTCTGACATCCTTTTGAGGAGAAGAGGGCGGCACGCACCTCCTCTAGACCATTGACGGGCCCCTCTGGGGACCGTGATTACTGGGGGCCATCCAGGAAGCGCTTTTCAAAGCGCTAAGGCCATACTTATAGCCCGCGTTGCGGCGGCGATTCCAGCATGAAACAGGTGCCTCGAAGTGCCTGAGGCCACAGAAGAGCGCTCTCTCAGCGCAAAGAGGATATCAAGGCAGCACTCCTTGTGCAGGGAAAAGTTACAGGGGTCAGGGGCCACGGCTCCCTGCCCCTGGGAACAATGAAGCAGGAAGGAGCACAAGGCTGGTGGGTCCAGCTACAGGCCAGCACAAGGGGTGCAGATGATGGCAGTTCCTCCTAGTGACCAGGCAGGTCACAGGTTAGCACAGCAGCAGCAGTTCAAGGCGGTTTCCTGGTGAGTCCATTCAGAAGCGTCTTGTGTCCAGGTTCAATTTCCAAGAGTGTTCAAATTGTGGGGAAAATTCCCCTGTACTTATAGTCAGTTCTTACAGTGTTTTACAATGGTAGGGAGAGGAGGTTCCAGCCAGTTACAACTGGTTCTGGGAGTGCCCCCTCTCTCCTTTCAGCACAGGCTCCAAACATCAGTGGGGGTTAACGACCCTATTGTGTGAGGCCAGGGCACAGTCTTTACAAATGCAGGTGTGCCCTGCCTCTCCCTTCTCTCAGCCCAGGAAGACTATTCAGTAGGCAGATGCACCTCTGTGACACCTCCACCCTCCCTGTGTACAGGCTGTCTGAAAAGTATGCACAAAGCCCCAACTGTCACTCTGCCCAGATGTGGATTGGAGTCAAGCTGCAAAACACCAGAGTCATAAGCACAGATAAATGAGCACTTTCTAGAAGTGGCATTTCTGTGATGGTAATAAAAAATACACCGACACCAGTAAGCAGCATTTATTATCACCATCACAACCATACCAAACACGCCTACGCTACCCCTCATGAATCAGACAATACCCCTTACACATAAGGCAGGGCATTTCTAATGCAATCCTATGAGAAGGCAGCACTCACAGCAGTGAGACACCAAGTTAGGCTGTTTGTCACTACTAGGACAGGCCATGCAATATGGCACATGTCCTGCCTTTCTACATACATGGCACCCTGCCCATAGGGCTAGCTACGGCGTACCTTAGGGGTGACTTACATGTAGTAAAAGGGGAGTTCTGGGCCTGGCAAGTAAATTTAGATGCCAGGTCCCTGTGGCAGAAAACTGCGCACACAGGCCCTGCGCTAGCAGGCCTGAGACAGGTTTGAAAGTCTACTTCAGTGGGTGGTGCAAGCAGCGCTGCAGGCCCACTAGTAGTATTTAATTTACAGGCCCTGGGTATAGAGATACCACTGTACAAGGGACTTATAGGTAAATTCAATATGCCAATTAGGTATAAGCCAATCATACCAACTTTAGATGGGAGAGCACCTGCACTTTAGCACTGGTCAGCAGTGATAAAGTGCTCAGAGTCCTAGAGCCAACAGCGAGAGGTCAGAAAAACCAGGAGGAAGGAGGCAAAAAGACTGGGGATGACCCTGCGTAAGGCAAAAAGTCCAACATTCATGGTAACATTTTTTGCTGTAATTAAATGCGTGGTAGTGTTGCAGCCACTATAATGACCGTGGGGTAACAGCATGCGCGGTAATGACATGTGTGGTTCCGTCATATAACCCTCTCCCATTGTATCAATGATCACCGACATTCACATATTCACATAATCCCCCACTCTGTGATGTGCACAGCCACACAACCCCATAAAACACTCACACAAACCTGCCTGCTAATTACTTGGCAATTTCACTAATAAAAAGGCCTATTGGTTTTGACATTGCTTGTTTCATTATCTTTTATGGTCCTGGCACCCACCGTTTATTTGCAATGATCTTGATTCTCTGAAAACCATCTAATATCTTTCACTGTATTTCATCCGTCTTTCTTTTGGAATCTATTATCTATCTTTACTCTACTAATGCCTCTTCCCATTCCTTTCCATTCTTATACTATCAATCAGTGCAGTTAGATACTTCGTTCTCACACACCTCATCTTATTATCCATTCTTCTTGCACAATGATTAATATTTATTTTCTTCCCATAATAGGGTCATCCTCTTCTCTCCTTCGCCTTTTCACTCTCCCCTCTACAACTCAACACTCTCACTCCCTTTTATCTTCCTTCACCTGTCCTCACTCAACTGATGTTCTTTCTTTATTCGCTTCCATTATTTCATTTCTCAAATTCCTTCTCCGTACTCTAAGCCTTCTTTTTACCTTGGCTCTATCTCCGCTAGACTCTCTGATTCGACCTCACTTACACTGGAGTTCCCCTTACTACCTTGCCCTTCCAACAAAGCTGCTCAGCCTTGGCTCACCCCTGCTCTCTTTCCGGAAATTTCCAGTTCCTGATTGAGCTCATGGAAGAAAGTACACTTGTGTTGTAATCTTGACACTATTGCATCTTCTTCTCGTCCTGTGTCTCCTTTGATGCAGTACATTTCTGTGACGAACAGCGATATTCTCAACGTTCACTCAAGTTTCTCTGTTCCCATCCGTGATGTCTCATCTCCCTACATACTCAGATCATATGTCTCGTTGCTGCCAGCCCGTTCTCACATCCATTAACTTAAAAAAACTCTTGTTGACCATTCAGCACTCATAACATTTACCATATTTTGGTACTTTTCATTTTTACAACATTCTTTATGATAAACGTCTATACCCCCGATAAACTTTTACCTCCAAATAATCTTTTTCTAGCTATACACTTCTCCACTATTTGTGGCTATTTTTCCACTTTCAAGCTAGTGATTTTAGACTTTTTGACTGTCTTTCTATGATTCTTTTCTCAGTTATACCATTCATCACTCATAACATTTGCCTTACTTTGGTACTTGTCATTTATACAACATTCTTTACGATAAACGTCTATACCCCGATAATCTTTTACCTCCAAATAATCTTTTTCTAGCTATACACTTCTCTACTATTTGTGGCTATTTTTCCACTTTCAAGCTAGTGATTTTAGACTTTTTGACTGTCTTTCTATGTTTCTTTTCTCAATGATACAATTTCTAAGTTGAAAACTGGACGTTTTTTTTCTCTCTTAGCCTATAGCTCACTAATGCCAAGATGTTCTTCTTCCTTCCATATTTCCTCCTTAACCCCTGTACTCATCCTTAGCTATTATTCTCTTCTTGCCCCTTTCCTTTGTTTACTTCTGCCTACATTGTGGGCATCATGTTTGACATCTTGCTTTTCTTTTCTTTTCTATTTGCATATATTCTGTTGCGTATATGTGCCATTACCAATTTTCACCTTTTTGATTGTTAACAATACCCAAAGGCCTTGAGCTGTATCACATATAGTGACACGGGCCCTCATTATAACATTGGCAGTCCAGCACCGCCATGCTGGCGGTAACACCGCTGATGGTGTGGCGGTGCTGGACCACCAGATTATGACCACGGCAGTGAACAGGCTGCAAAGCAGCCATTTCACCGCCTGTACCTCCAGGGCGCTCGGACTGCCGGGGCGAAGGTGGACCACCTTTGCCCCGGCGGTTCACCATAGACCGCTGATGGTATTTTGAGCCTCCTTTCCGCCAGGGATTCCCTGTCCACAACACCACCAAGAAATTCCTGGCGGAAAGGATTCTGGCAGCAGGAATTTACATTCCTGTCACCAGTATGGGACTCCTCCCAGTCCTCTTCACACAGCCACAGTCCCCCCTCAGCCCCTAGAGACCCCCCGCCCCATCCAAACATGCACGCACCACACACACACACACATGCAATCACACATTCACACACTCAAACAGACACACACACACACTCACACCACCACCACCTCGCATCCATTCACGCGCTCACAATCACACACATACACGACCACAAACCCCACCCCCTCTAATCACACAAACACACACCCCCATGCACGCACACACCACTCATCACCCCCCTCCCTTATCGGACAGGCACTTACCTTTACACAGTGGACATCTGGGAAGGGATCCTTTTGGGGTCTGCTCTGCCGGCATTGCCCCGTCACCACAACACCGCCACGCCTATTACCAACTCATAATAGGCGTGGAGGTGTTGTGATGATGTGGTGGTGCAAGCGGAGAAGCTGCCACTGCACCGCCGACCGCCAGTATGGCTGCTGGTGGCTCTCCACCCAAATTTGTGCAGAGAGCCGCCAGCAGTCTTGTGGCTGGCAGGACTTCAGAAGTCTAGGTTATAGACCGCCAAAGTCATAATCCTGCTTTCATAATAGAACGGTAAATGATGTTTGGAGCAAGGACTCCTCAACTTACCATGAAGGACATGAAATAGTGCCTTTCGAAATGTTTTGTGATCTGGCATCTTATCACTTTTTCCTGTTGTCACTTAATCACTGGGAGAAATGCATTTTTCACCTTTCAGAAAATCTGGAGTAATGGTTTCAAATGACCTTGGTGTAAGACCCTGCCTTGTAACCTTGGAATTGGAAGACCTAATTGATGGTAAGGTTTCCATGATAGTGGACATGATTATAGGTTTTAATTATTCTTAATTTGGGTGAACACCAGCAGTGAATGGGGGCTGTCACTGATGGTCCACGCATGCGGCTGATAATTACAGTTTGTGACAGATGTTTAGTATAGAACCAATATCGTGGAACAATAGCCTCCATCCTTCCCAGTCTGGTTTCCATGCTGGGTTTAGCACTGAAACTGCTCTTTTGGAGGTTACAGATTATATCAGAACTAAACTTGATTGAGTTTGGAAGGCAGTGATAATTCTATCAGATCTTTCTGCTGCTTTCGATGCTGTGTCTCATAACATTCTCCTTTAGAGATTGGAAACGATTGGAAAGGTGGGCAGGGCCCTGGATTGGTTGTGCTATTTGCTATCCAGAAGACAACAAGCAGTATTTTTTATCACCTTTCACCTCCCAGCTCAGATCTATAGGTTGTGGTGTCCCTCAGGTCTCAGTATTGAGCCCTACTCTACTTAACATATATATGGCCCCCTTTGCCCCTGGGTGCAACAATGGGGCTTGAACATCACATAATAGGCAGAAAATACACAACTTATGCTGGCCTTTCAACAGCTTGATGATTCTGTGGCCAGTGACTTTCAGGGCTGTCTTACTGTTGTTGCCGACTGGATGTACAGCAGCTGCTTACAGCTTAATGCTGAAATCCTGACATTTGTTTTAGCTTCTCCCATTTGTTCTTCAATACTCTGACCTCCTGAGCTGGAGTACGTACTTACACCTTCAACAGCTGCTAAGAATCTTGGGGATTTGCTGGATTCAACCTTATCCTTCAAACCCCAAGTGCCATAGTTGCTACTTACTTTGGATTGTTGAAATCTCAAAAAGAGCTTCTGAAATATCTCCCTTTAGTCACCCAGAAGAGGATTACCCACACCTTGATCACATCTAGACTACATTATGCTAATGTTCTTTACTTAGGAAACATTCAAGACATGTTTACATGGCTCCAGCTTGTTCAGAACGCTGCTGCTGGTCTTGTACTGATAATTCCTAAAAGATATTCCATCAGATCAGACCTAAAATCACTTCACTGGTTACCAACAAAATCTAGAACTAAGGGATATATTTATACCCTGCGCCGGATTTGCGTCATTTTTTTTCCGCAAATCCGGCGCAAACTTAACTCCATGTTTATATTTTGACGCTAGACCCATCTAGCGTCAAAATACAGGAGTTAACGTCATTTTTTACTGTGGAAACCTACCTTGCGTCAATGAGATGCAAGGTAGGCGTTTCCAGGCAAATAATGACTCTAAGGCATGTGCGCCTTATTTATCCTCCCGTGCAAAAATGACGCACGAGAGGGGTAGGGCCTTAAATAATGGTGCTAAGCTTGTTTAGCGCCATTATTTAGCGCCTCGATCAGGGTAGGCGTTAGGGGACCTGTGGGCTCACTTCCATAGAAGCAGAAGAAAAGGTGCCCATCCCTGCACCCAGGGACACCCCTGCCACCCCCACCCACACCTGGAGGACACCCAAGGATGGGGGAACCCATCCAAGGTAAGTCCAGGTAAGTGTTTCTATTTTTGACCTAACTTGGGCCCCCCTATATGGCACTGTGCCCAATGGCCATGCCCAGGGGACAGAAGTCCACTGGGCATGGCCATTGGGCAGGGGGGCATGACTCACCCTTTGCTAAGACAGGAGTCATGTCCATGGTGGTTGTGCATCAAAAAATGACGCTAGTCAGGTTAGAGTCAATATTTTTTACACTAACCTGACTAGCACCATTCTTCGACGCACAAGCTCCAGTCTCCCCTACGCCTCCCCTACCTGGTTAGCGTCATATATTTTTACTCTAACCGGGCCTTAGCACCGCCTAGCGTCACTCCTTAAATATGACGCTCAGTTGGCGTCTAGGAATGGCGGTAGCAGCCCGTAAACTTTTTGACACAAACCTGTACTTGTGCAGGTTTGCGTCAAAAAGTATAAATCAGTGCCTAAGTTTAAAACCATTTTAAGCACTCACAGAGATTTTTTTCAGAATGGCCCATCTTATATTCAGAAAAGGTTCAAATTTTTTTTTCCTTCCAGGGCACTTCATTTGCGCACAGTTAAATCTGGCAGTAGATCTTTCTCTTTTCTCGTACCTACCATCTGGAATTCTTTACCGCTGCACCTGCTTAACACTCCTAGAGAAAGTCTGTTTAAAGCCCAACTGAAGGTTTTCCTGTTCCATGATCTTTAGACTCTCTCTCACCTTCCTTGCTTTATTTTTAGCACAAGGAAGCTTTGTTTGTAGCAGCAGATGCGCTTAATACATTTAGGCCCATATTTATACTTTTTAACGCCACATTTGCGTCGTTTTTTGACGCAAAATCGGGGCAAACTTACAAAATACAATTGTTTTTTGTAAATATGCGCCGCTTTTGCGTCAAAAAACGAAATATGGGCCTTAATTTCAGTCATTCATTCATAGAATAAAAATGGAGGGGTGCATGAACAGCTGGAACATTTTGGATAGGTCCACTTGTAATGATGGCTAAATAAGTATGAAATTCTGTTTTTTTTTTACTTTAAGCAGTGACTGTTTGTAAATTCCAAGTGTGAATGAGGTATGCTACTTTTGTTGCTTGACCTGAGTGATTTAAGGCAACTCCTTTCTAGCTTCCTCTCCTGCCCTCCATGTGTCCAAGGCCCTGGGTAAAATAAACATTGACTATTGTCGTATCAAATCTTGCCTTAGCAAAGTCATCACAGGTACTTTGAAGCTGATTACATTTTTAAAATACAAGGCTGACTGGTTACTCATAATTAAATAATCAGTGTGCAGACATTCTTCGAGGTAGTCTCGACTTCGTAGTGTTGTAAATGAACATATTTATTTGGAGACAGAAGATTCTGAAAAGTGTCAACAATTGTTACCCTGGCCGACTAGGAAGGCGTAGTAGGCCTTTTCAGCTGTCAATATCAATATATCTAAAGCTGCGTGCCATAAATCCGTGAAAATGGGTTTTAATGAAAAAAATTATTATCGCATCTCAATGAGTTCTTTTTTGTGCCACAGTAATTACAAACAACATCTCCTGGACCGTTCCACCCTCTAGTGAGATAACCTCGAGCAGATGGTGGACAGCACACTAAATAACCGCGCCAAAAAAAGAAAAACACAAACGCTGTCTTTTTCCAAATAAACAAGAAACTTTTTATGGCTACGAAGCACCGATGGGAAAACAAACTTCCAGGTATAGATGTGTATCTAATGTTAACTTATTGTGTCTCCAGCTGAAGTCTGCTCCCAAAGTACAGAGACAGCGGCTGTGGTCTGAAACAGCATGGAGTTCATTGTTTTCAAAGTAGAATGCAGAACGTATGGCCTACAGAGGTGACCTTGGGTTTAGTATTCATCTTTTCATTTTATGATGTTGGGGACATGCTCTGAAAATATTCATGCTGTGTTAGCATTATTTGGGGTGTATTTTAATGTTTTATTCATTGTAACTAGGAAGAGGGTTGAAGGGTGATTTCTTTAACGTGACCAATCAGTGTTGACATAAGAAAGTACATTGTAGATATTACAACTCATTAATGCTCTATTTGCCTGTAAATGTGAGAAAGTAAGTTGATGTTTTCATGTCTTCGGTAGAAGGTTAAAGAGACAACCTGGGTACGGAGCATTCACTGGACTTAGGAGAAACATTTTATTACGCCGATACACAACACTTACAAAAAATACAATTTCTAGAACGATCCTATAGCAATATCTAAAAAAGATTGACAGATAGTGACGAAATATATCAAAGAAGTTCGTAATATGAGCACGGCCAATAGCCATGGCGGTTTTCTTGCTTTTATCCCGGTCAGGAGGAGGGTGTTATTGGCGGGCGTATCTCCACATGGGGCTAGAATTCTTGTCTCCAAAGGATCTAGCCACGAAAAGCTCCCAATAAGGACTGTACAAGAGGCTTCAATGTACTTTTGCCAGTCTACAAGCAGCTCGTGAAAGGGCATACTAACAGAAATGCCATTAAAATTTGAATTATTGCTTCGCTAGCGAGCGTTCCCATCAAACCGTGTTTCCATCTCTCTTCACATGATTGTGTGTTTAGAAACGAAAGGGCTGTTGTTTGACATTCATGGTGAGTGCTTATATAAATCTGTTCAACCCAGAAGGAAGCCATACGAACTGTCGATCTTACTCATGTAAAGTGAATTTACATCTCATTCGCATTCTCATTTGCTTGTAAACAAATCAGAACAGTGGCAGGACAGAGCAGCGATTGATTCAGCTGGTCAAATGAACTTGTTGACTCACTATAATTTAATGCAGAATTGTGCCAAGCATAAAGGAAAATAATTGATTTGCAGAAACAAATGTCTTGTTTTTGAGGGAACCACACACCAAGGTAAGTTTTTTAAGGCTGAACAAATTAAGGGAGGTTGGCCATTCCTTGTAGCAAGTATCACCACTCGTCCTGGAAATGCAGAAATGAAAGGCTCTGCAAACCCACTAAAAAGCCAAGGGCCTCCTTTTTAAACTTTGACTTTCAGGGGGCGAAGTGGGGGGCTCAAAAATCAAAGTTTACTCTTGGAAATGCTGATGCTGTAGGACGTCTATGCCAAGTAACACGTTTCATTCTCAATAAATAGATTGTACAAACCGTGTTCCTCTTTTAATTAAAAAATAATAAGGATTTTAGTAATTATTAAACAAGCATATTAGACGTTCAATGGCACAAAGCCATCGAGAACAATCGAGAAAATATGTTTCTTCTACCTTCTATGCTCAACAGATGGAGGGATGTGCTCTGGAAATTAGGATTAGCCAAGAGCAGAGCCTGCAGTTTCTAATGCACGTATCATATTGTTTGGTTGTCCTCACAGAATGCTCGCAGACTTCCACGGAGTTCAGGCACTCAGTGGTGTTGACCCATATGGGTGGTTAGAGGCAGGAATAGATCCGTGGTGTGTTGCTCTTCAACGGTGCTGTAGGCCAGAGGAGGTTGAGTCATCAGTGGCCGAATGAGTGACGGGACCTATGATATACTTATGCTTCTATTAGCTTCAGTCTCTCCCTGGAGGCATACACTGGTGACCTGCCTGCAAACGGAGTAACACTCAAAGAGTCAAACACTTCGTCATGTGTGGGTTGACAGGGCTCACTGTGTTTATATGTGATATCGCTGTTTGTCTGTCCTTTGACTAGGTCTCATGTTGCTATCACACTTACAATGTAGAGGGGCCCATAATTGTGAAGATCTACCTCTCAGAGTACATCTTCCATAGCCACACTCAGGCCTTGCACATATACTTCTTCTTTGAATGGGTTGCTTGGGTGATCAAACTGGGTGAGGTTCGACCACTGAGTGTCATTTCTAGTCTTGTTGAACTTAGCAATGTTGAGAAACTCACAGGTGCATAGGCACATGGGATCTTAGCTTCAAGCAGTGCAAGGCAGCTTCTCAACATGCATGTCCTTCTTATTAGGGCTCAGCAGCACAGAGCATCTTTGCAGTCCTAGGAATCTCGTTGTAAATCCTTAGGGTCTGATTTAAGAAAAGTGGAGCTGCACCCAGTGCAGTGCCACTTTCCTTGCACCCCTTAGCGCCCCCCTACTGCCACCACGTGTGCACCATATTCAAAGTACAGAACACCATGGTGCAGGGTAGGGGGCAATAGTGTCAGAATTCCTGATGCTATTGCTGTACTCTGCAGGAGTAGCACCAAAATGTTGGCGTTACTCCTGCAGAGTACATAGGGGCCAATTGTATTCAATGGCATTCCCCCTTTTAACTCATGCTCTGAGCAGACTTTAAAAGTGCCGAAAAAAAGCCGCAAGGAAATCTCTTAGATTTCCTTGCACCATTTTTTCAGACCCTCTAATGGGGGAATGCCCCCTTGCATACATTATGCCTGGTGCAGGCATAATGTGGCACAAGGGTTTACAAAGTGGTGCAATGGATGCATTGTGCCACTTTGTAACTATGGCATGTGTAAAAAGTCACTTAAGCGCTGCTTTACCATTAAAAAAAATGACGCTATGGCGGTGCTAAGTTGGCACTAGGGCCTCTTATTTGAAGACATCCATCTGGTCTAGTCATTTGTGCAGAGCTTTAGAGAGTCAGAATGTGAACAGTGAAATCATGAGAGTGGACCCCATAAATCTATTCATAGGGACACTTGGTATTTCCAAGTTTAGAATCAAATTGAAAGTTTTCCCTAAAGGTTTAAAGGGAACCAATCATTGCAGAGAGCATTTGTCTTTCAGGTAGCCCCAGCTCTATTGCAACCATTTAGGAGTAAAACTGCCACACTGCCTCTTTTGTATTTCAGGTAGAAAATGTCTACTTGCAGCGCAAAGCACAGGATGTGGGGTAGGGAATCACCCCATTCATGTATTTTAGGTATGCAAAATTGATTCTAAACCCAATGACAAAATGTTTGTTTAAGTGATGCTATCTCCCTGACCACACCACGTCCTGCTGGGATGGGTTCCTAGGTTTAGCTAGAACACAACACGTCTAATCTTGGAATGTGGATTGGAAGCCAAACAGTGCACCAGGTTTTACAAAGAAATCCAAGGCAGGGAATTCTACATGAGCAGCACAGTGGATTATACAGAAAGGAGAAAACAACAATCTCTAACTATCACTCCACCTGTAGCGAATCCTACATCTTTAGCAACCTCATACACACAGGGGGTACCATAAAATAAGTTTTTCACCTCACATGTATCCAAGCAAATTCATAAACGTGCAGCATATACTCAGGGGCACAGAGGAGTTCCACTATGACCGCCAGTTCAGATTTACCATTGAAAGTCATTGGGCATTTCCCTCAATGAGGTTTCAGTAGAAAGGGCATCTGCCTCACTATCAAAATCAGCTTTTGGTTGCACTACTGAATATCAACCCACAGAATATCATGATGCACGAATATTGATGGCTGTATTGAGAGGGAACAAAAAAATGGAAAGGTTAATGCATTTAGGGAAGAACAGATTTGCTCTTTCTACATTCTTTGAAGATTTTGGATATACATATATATGTGTATTGTAAGGAAATGCCTCCTTGGCATGGTTACCCCCTGACTTTTTGCCTTTGCTGATGCTATGTTTTGAATTGAAAGTGTGCTGAGGCCTGCTAACCAGGCCCCAGCACCAGTGTTCTTTCCCTAACCTGTACTTTTGATTCCACAATTGGCACACCCTGGCATCCAGGTAAGTCCCTTGTAACTGGTACCCCTGGTACCAAGGGCCCTGATGCCAGGGAAGGTCTCTAAGGGCTGCAGCATGTCTTATGCCACCCTGGGGACCCCTCACTCAGCACCAATACACTGCTTACCAGCTTGTGTGTGCTGGTGAGAACAAAACAAGTAAGTCGACATGGCACTCCCCTCAGGGTGCCATGCCAACCTCACACTGCCTATGCAGTATAAATAAGTCACCCCTCTAGTAGGCCTACAGCCCTAAGGCAGGGTGCACTATACCATAGGTGAGGGCACCAGTGCATGAGCACTGTGCCCCTACAGTGTCTAAGCCAAACCTTAGACATTGTAAGTGCAGGGTAGCCATAAGAGTATATGGTCTGGGAGTCTGTCAAACATGGACTCCACAGCACCATAATGGCTACACTGAAAACTGGGAAGTTAGGTATCAAACTTCTCAGCACAATAAATGAACACTGATGCCAGTGTACATTTTATTGTAAAATACACCCCAGAGGGCACCTTAGAGGTGCCCCCTGAAACCTAATCCAACTACCCGTGTAGGCTGACTGGTTCTAGCAGCCTGCCACACTCGAGACATGTTGCTGGCCACATGGGGAGAGTGCCTTTGTCACTCTGTGGCCTGTAACAAAGCCTGCACTGGGTGGAGATGCTAACACCTCCCCCAGGCAGGAGCTGTAACACCTGGCGGTGAGCCTCAAAGGCTTACCCCCTTTGTTCCAGCACCACAGGGCACTCCAGCTAGTGGAGTTGCCCGCCCCCTCCGGTCACGGCCCCACTTTTGGCAGCAAGGCCGGAGGAAATAATGAGAATAACAAGGAGGAGTCACTGGCCAGTCAGGACAGCCCCTAAGGTGTCCTGAGCTGAAGTGACTCTAACTTTTAGAAATCCTCCA
Source organism: Pleurodeles waltl (assembly GCF_031143425.1). Classification (NCBI taxonomy): domain Eukaryota; kingdom Metazoa; phylum Chordata; class Amphibia; order Caudata; family Salamandridae; genus Pleurodeles; species Pleurodeles waltl. Next base: position 722,032,230 of record NC_090446.1, on the reverse strand, counting down.
TCTTGCAGATGGAGGATTCCCCCAATAGGGATAGGAATGTGACCCCCTCCCCTTGGGAGGAGGCACAAAGAGGGTGTACCCACCCTCAGGGCTAGTAACCATTGGCTACTAACCCCCCAGACCTAAACACGCCCTTAAATTTAGTATTTAAGGGCTTCCCTGAACCTAAGAATTTAGATTCCTGCAACTTACCGAAGAAGAAGACTGCTGAGCTGAAAACCCCTGCAGAAGAAGGAAGAAGACACCAACTGCTTTGGCCCCAGTCCTACCGGCCAGTCTCCTGCCTTCTAAAGAAACCTGCTCCAGCGACGCTTTCTCAAGGACCAGCGACCTCTGAATCCTCAGAGGACTGCCCTGCTTCAAGAGGTACAAGAAACTCCTGAGGACAGCGGACCTGCTCCAAAAAGACTGCAACTTTGTTACAGAGGAGCAGATTTAAAGACCCCTGCAATCCCCGCAAGAAGCGTGAGACTTGCAACACTGCACCCGGCGACCCCGACTCGACTGGTGGAGAAACAACACCTCAGGGAGGACCCTCCAGCGACTCCGAGACTGTGAGTAACCAAAGTTGTCCCCCCTGAGCCCCCACAGCGACGCCTGCAGAGGGAATCCCGAGGCTCCCCCTGACCGCGACTGCCTGACTCTAAAATCCCGACGGCTGGAAAAGACCCTGCACCCGCAGCCCCCAGCACCTGAAGGAACAGAACTTCAGTGCAGGAGTGACCCCCAGGAGGCCCTCTCCCTTGTCCAGGTGGTGGCTACCCCGAGGAGCCCCCCCTTGCCGGCCTGCACCACTGAAGAGACCCCTTGGTCTCCCATTGAAACCTATTGAAAACCCAACGCGTGTTTTCACACTGCACCCGGCCGCCCCAGTGCTGCTGAGGGTGTACTTTTTGTGTGAGCTTGTGTCCCCCCCGGTGCCCTACAAAACCCCCCTGGTCTGCCCTCCGAAGACGCGGGTACTTACCTGCTGGCAGACTGGAACCGGGGCACCCCCTTCTCTCCATTGAAGCCTATGCGTTTTGGGCACCGCTTTGAACTCTGCACTGGACCGGCCCTGAGCTGCTGGTGTGGTGACTTTGGGGTTGCTCTGAACCCCCAACGGTGGGCTACCTTGGACCCCAATCTTAACCCCGTAGGTGGTTTACTTACCTGCAAAAACTAACATTACTTTACCTCCCCCAGGAACTGTGAAAATTGCACTGTGTCCACTTTTAAAACAGCTTATTGTGTTTAATGTAAAAAGTATATATGCTACTGTGATTATTCAAAGTTCCTAAAGTACTTACCTGCAATACCTTTCAAATGAGATATTACATGTAGAATTTGAACCTGTGGTTCTTAAAATAAACTAAGAAAATATATTTTTCTATAACAAAACCTATTGGCCTGGATTTGTCTCTGAGTGTGTGTTCCTCATTTATTGCCTGTGTGTATGTACAACAAATGCTTAACATCACTCCTTTGATAAGCCTACTGCTCGACCACACTACCACAAAATAGAGCATTAGTATTATCTCTTTTTGCCACTATCTTACCTCTAAGGGGAACCCTTGGACTCTGTGCATACTATTCCTTACTTTGAAATAGTGCATACAGAGCCAACTTCCTACATTGGTGGATCAGCGGTGGGGTACAAGACTTTGCATTTGCTGGACTACTCAGCCAATACCTGATCACACGACAAATTCCAAAAATTGTCATTAGAAATGGATTTTTGCAATTTGAGCTATTTTTCTAAATTCTTAAAAGACCTGCTAGGGCCTTGTGTTAGATCCTGTTTAGCATTTCTTTTAGAGTTTAAAAGTTTGTGAAAGTTTGTATTAGAACCTAGAACTAGTTTTAGATTCCTAAAAAGTATTCCAACTTTTAGAAGCATAATGTCTAGTACAGAGATGAATGTGGTAGAACTCGACACTACCCCTTACCTCCATCTTAAGATGAGGGAGCTAAGGTCACTCTGTAAAATAAAGAAAATAACAATGGGCCCCAGACCTTCCAAACTACAGCTCCAGGAGCTTTTAGCAGAGTTTGAAAAGGCCAACCCCTCTGAGGATGGCAACACAGAGGATGAAGATAGTGACTTGGAGGAAAATTCCCCCCTACCAGTCCTAACTAGGGAGAACAGGGCCTCTCAAGCCCTGACTCCAAACATAATAGTAAGAAATGCTGTGTCCCTCACAGGAGAGACCAACATCTCTGAAAACACTGGGGAGAGCCCCAGTGAAGAGGACATCCAATTAGCCAGGATGGCCAAGAGATTGGCTCTGGAAAGACAGATCCTAACCATAGAAAGGGAAAGAAAAGAGATGGGCCTAGGACCCATTAATGGTGGCAGCAACATAACTAGGGTCAGAGATTCTCCTGACATGTTGAAAATCCCTAAAGGGATTGTAACTAAATATGAAGATGGTGATGACATCACCAAATGGTTCATAGCTTTTGAGAGGGCTTGTGTAACCAGAAAAGTGAACAGATCTCACTGGGGTGCTCTCCTTTGGGAAATGTTCACTGGAAAGTGTGGGGATAGACTCCTCACACTCTCTGGAAATGATGCAGAATCTTATGACCTCATGAAGGGAACCCTGATTGAGGGCTTTGGATTCTCCACTGAGGAGTATAGGATTAGATTCAGGGGGGCTCAAAAATCCTCGAGCCAGACCTGGGTTGATTTTGTAGACTACTCAGTGAAAACACTGGATGGTTGGATTCAAGGCAGTGGTGTAAATAATTATGATGGGCTGTACAATTTATTTGTGAAAGAACACCTGTTAAGTAATTGTTTCAATGATAAACTGCATCAGCATCTGGTAGACCTAGGACCAATTTCCCCCCAAGAATTGGGAAAGAAGGCAGACCATTGGGTCAAGACTAGGGTGACCAAGACTTCCACAGGGGGTGACCAAAAGAAAGGGGTCACAAAGCCTCCCCAGGGGAAGAGTGTTGAGACATCCAAAAACAAAAATAGTAAAGAGTCTTCTACAGGCCCCCAAAAACCTGCACAGGAGGGTGGGCCCAGAGCCTCTGCACAAACCAATTTTGGGTACAAGGGTAAAAACTTTGATCCAAAAAGGCCTGGTGTCGTAGCTGTAATCAGCCTGGACACCAAACTGGAGACAAGGCCTGTCCCCAGAAAAATACCACTTCAAACTCCACTCCAGCTAAAACTGGAATTGCCAGTCTCCAAGTGGGATCAACAGTGTACCCAGAGCAAATCAGGTGTCACACTGAAGCTACATTAGTCTCTGAGGGTGGGGTGGATTTAGCCACACTGGCTGCCTGGCCTCCTAACATGTAAAAATACAGGCAGCAGCTCTTAATTAATGGGACAAGTGTAGAAGGCCTGAGGGATACAGGTGCCAGTGTCACCATGGTGACAGAGAAACTGGTTTCCCCTGGTCAATACCTGGCTGGACAAACTTATCCAGTCACCAACGCTGACAATCAGACTAAAGTACATCCCATGGCTATGGTAACTTTGGAGTGGGGAGGGGTCAATGGCCTGAAACAGGTGGTGGTCTCCTCAAATATCCCAGTAGACTGTTTGCTTGGAAATGACCTGGAGTCCTCAGCATGGGCTGAGGTCGAACTGAAAACCCATGCAGCCATGCTGGGTATCCCTGAACTGGTGTGTGTCAAGACAAGGGCACAGTGCAAGGTTCAGGGTGAAAAAGTAGAGCTGGAGTCTGGAACAAGGGCCCAGCCTACCAAGAGAAAAGGAAAGTCAGCTGGGAAACCAGCTGCAACACAACCCCAAAAAGAGAACCTCTCTTCTCAGGAAGAAGTTCTGCCCTCTGAGGGAAATGAGCCCATGGAGCTAGAACCTTACCAGGTTGAGCTCTTAGGCCCAGGGGGACCCTCAAGGGAGCAGTTGTGTAAGGGGCAAGAAACCTGTCCCTCTCTTGAAGGCCTTAGGCTGCTGAAGAGTCCAATGGCAAGAAAACTGGAACACATAGGGTCTATTGGGAAGATGGGCTCCGGTACACTGAGGCAAGAGATCCCAAACCTGGTGCCACTAGGAGAGTGGTAGTGCCTCAGGAGTTCAGAGAGTTCATACTGACCTTAGCCCATGATATTCCCCTTGCTGGGCATTTGGGACAAACCAAGACGTGGGAGAGACTAGTCAACCACTTCTACTGGCCCAATATGTCCCAGAAAGTTAAGGAGTTTTGTGTCTCCTGTACCACCTGTCAAGCCAATGGTAAGACAGGTGGACATCCAAAGGCCCCCCTCATTCCACTTCCAGTGGTGGGGGTCCCCTTTGAAAGAGTGGGTGTGGACATAGTGGGTCCACTTGAACCTCCCACAGCCTCAGGAAATATGTACATCCTAGTAGTAGTGGATCATGCTACTAGGTATCCTGAAGCTATTCCCCTTAGGTCGACTACTGCCCCTGCAGTAGCCAAGGCCCTCATTGGTATCTTTACCAGAGTGGGCTTCCCTAAGGAGGTGGTGTCTGACAGAGGTACCAACTTCATGTCAGCATACCTGAAACACATGTGGAATGAGTGTGGAGTGACTTATAAATTCACTACACCCTATCATCCACAAACTAATGGCCTTGTTGAGAGATTCAACAAGACATTAAAGGGCGTGATCATGGGGCTCCCAGAAAAACTCAAAAGGAGATGGGATGTCCTCCTGCCATGTCTGCTCTTCGCTTACAGAGAGGTGCCTCAGAAGGGAGTAGGATTCTCACCCTTTGAACTTCTGTTTGGCCACCCTGTAAGGGGACCACTAGCTCTTGTGAAAGAAGGCTGGGAGAGACCTCTTCATGAGCCTAAACAAGACATAGTGGACTATGTACTTGGCCTTCGCTCAAGGATGGCAGAGTACATGGAAAAGGCAAGTAAAAACCTTGAGGCCAGCCAACAGCTCCAGAAGTTTTGGTATGACCAAAAGGCTGCACTGGTTGGATTTCAACCAGGGCAGAAAGTCTGGGTTTTGGAGCCTGTGGCTCCCAGGGCACTTCAGGACAAATGGAGTGGCCCTTACCCAGTGCTAGAGAGGAAGAGTCAGGTCACCTACCTGGTGGACCTGGGCACAAGCAGGAGCCCCAAGAGGGTGATCCATGTGAACCGCCTTAAGCTCTTCCATGACAGGGCTGATGTAAATCTGTTAATGGTAACAGATGAGGATCAGGAAGCTGAGAGTGAGCCTCTCCCTGATCTTCTGTCATCAAACCCTAATGATGGCTCAGTGGATGGAGTGATCTATTCAGACACCCTCTCTGGCCAACAGCAATCTGACTGCAGGAAGGTCCTGCAACAGTTTGCTGAGCTCTTTTCTCTAACCCCTGGTCAGACACACCTGTGTACCCATGATGTGGACACAGGGGACAGCGTGCCTGTCAAAAACAAAATATTCAGACAGTCTGATCAAGTTAAAGAAAGCATCAAGGTGGAAGTCCACAAGATGCTGGAATTGGGAGTAATTGAGCACTCTGACAGCCCCTGGGCTAGCCCAGTGGTCTTAGTCCCCAAACCTCACACCAAAGATGGAAAGAGAGAGATGAGGTTTTGTGTGGACTACAGAGGACTTAATTCTGTCACCAAGACAGATGCCCATCCCATTCCTAGAGCTGATGAACTGATAGACAAATTAGGTGCTGCTAAATTCTTAAGTACCTTTGACTTAACAGCAGGGTACTGGCAAATCAAAATGGCACCTGGAGCAAAACAAAAGACAGCATTCTCCACACCTGATGGGCATTATCAGTTCACTGTTATGCCCTTTGGTTTAAAGAATGCCCCTGCCACCTTCCAAAGGTTGGTGAATCAAGTCCTTGCTGGCTTGGAGTCCTTTAGTGCAGCTTATCTTGACCATATTGCTGTCTTTAGCTCCAACTGGCAGGATCACCTGGTCCACCTGAAGAAGGTTTTGAAGGCTCTGCAATCTGCAGGCCTCTCTATCAAGGCATCCAAATGCCAGATAGGGCAGGGAACTGTGGTTTACTTGGGACACCTTGTAGGTGGAGGCCAAGTTCAGCCACTCCAGCCCAAGATCCAGACTATTCCGGACTGGGCAGCTCCAAAAACCCAGACTCAAGTCAGGGCATTCCTTGGCTTGACTGGGTACTATAGGAGGTTTGTGAAGGGATATGGATCCATTGTGACAGCCCTCACAGAACTCACCTCCAAGAAAATGCCCAAGAAAGTAAACTGGACTGTAGAATGCCAACAGACCTTTGACACCCTGAAACAAGCAATGTGCACAGCAGCAGTTCTAAAAGCTCCAGATTACTCCAAGCAGTTCATTGTGCAGACAGATGCCTCTGAACATGGGATAGGGGCAGTTTTGTCCCAAACAAATGATGATGGCCTTGACCAGCCTGTTGCTTTCATTAGCAGGAGGTTACTCCCCAGGGAGCAGCGCTGGAGTGCCATTGAGAGGGAGGCCTTTGCTGTGGTTTGGTCCCTGAACAACCTGAGACCATACCTCTTTGGTACTCACTTCCTAGTTCAGACTGACCACAGACCTCTCAGATGGCTGATGCAAATGAAAGGTGAAAATCCAAAACTGTTGAGATGGTCCATCTCCCTACAGGGAATGGACTTTATAGTGGAACACAGACCTGGGACTGCCCATGCCAATGCAGATGGCCTTTCCAGGTTCTTCCACTTAGAAAATGAAGAATCTCTTGGGAAAGGTTAGTCTCATCCTCTTTCGTTTGGGGGGGGGGGGGGTTGTGTAAGGAAATGCCTCCTTGGCATGGTTACCCCCTGACTTTTTGCCTTTGCTGATGCTATGTTTTGAATTGAAAGTGTGCTGAGGCCTGCTAACCAGGCCCCAGCACCAGTGTTCTTTCCCTAACCTGTACTTTTGATTCCACAATTGGCACACCCTGGCATCCAGGTAAGTCCCTTGTAACTGGTACCCCTGGTACCAAGGGCCCTGATGCCAGGGAAGGTCTCTAAGGGCTGCAGCATATCTTATGCCACCCTGGGGACCCCTCACTCAGCACCGACACACTGCTTACCAGCTTGTGTGTGCTGGTGAGAACAAAACGAGTAAGTCGACATGGCACTCCCCTCAGGGTGCCATGCCAACCTCACACTGCCTATGCAGTATAGATAAGTCACCCCTCTAGTAGGCCTTACAGCCCTAAGGCAGGGTGCACTATACCATAGGTGAGGGCACCAGTGCATGAGCACTGTGCCCCTACAGTGTCTAAGCCAAACCTTAGACATTGTAAGTGCAGGGTAGCCATAAGAGTATATGGTCTGGGAGTCTGTCAAACACGGACTCCACAGCACCATAATGGCTACACTGAAAACTGGGAAGTTTGGTATCAAACTTCTCAGCACAATAAATGCACACTGATGCCAGTGTACATTTTATTGTAAAATACACCCCAGAGGGCACCTTAGAGGTGCCCCCTGAAACCTAATCCAACTACCCGTGTAGGCTGACTGGTTCTAGCAGCCTGCCACACTCGAGACATGTTGCTGGCCACATGGGGAGAGTGCCTTTGTCACTCTGTGGCCTGTAACAAAGCCTGCACTGGGTGGAGATGCTAACACCTCCCCCAGGCAGGAGCCGTAACACCTGGCGGTGAGCCTCAAAGGCTTACCCCCTTTGTTCCAGCACCACAGGGCACTCCAGCTAGTGGAGTTGCCCGCCCCCTCCGGTCACGGCCCCACTTTTGGCGGCAAGGCCGGAGGAAATAATGAGAATAACAAGGAGGAGTCACTGGCCAGTCAGGACAGCCCCTAAGGTGTCCTGAGCTGAAGTGACTCTAACTTTTAGAAATCCTCCATCTTGCAGATGGAGGATTCCCCCAATAGGGATAGGAATGTGACCCCCTCCCCTTGGGAGGAGGCACAAAGAGGGTGTACCCACCCTCAGGGCTAGTAGCCATTGGCTACTAACCCCCCAGACCTAAACACGCCCTTAAATTTAGTATTTAAGGGCTTCCCTGAACCTAAGAATTTAGATTCCTGCAACTTACCGAAGAAGAAGACTGCTGAGCTGAAAACCCCTGCAGAAGAAGGAAGAAGACACCAACTGCTTTGGCCCCAGTCCTACTGGCCAGTCTCCTGCCTTCTAAAGAAACCTGCTCCAGCGACGCTTTCTCAAGGACCAGCGACCTCTGAATCCTCAGAGGACTGCCCTGCTTCAAGAGGAACAAGAAACTCCTGAGGACAGCGGACCTGCTCCAAAAAGACTGCAACTTTGTTACAGAGGAGCAGATTTAAAGACCCCTGCAATCCCCACAAGAAGCGTAAGACTTGCAACACTGCACCCGGCGACCCCGACTCGACTGGTGGAGAAACAACACCTCAGGGAGGACCCTCTGGCGACTCCGAGACTGTGAGTAACCAAAGTTGTCCCCCCTGAGCCTCCACAGCGACGCCTGCAGAGGGAATACCGAGGCTCCCCCTGACTGCGACTGCCTGACTCTAAAATCCCGACGGCTGGAAAAGACCCTGCACCCGCAGCCCCCAGCACCTGAAGGAACGGAACTTCAGTGCAGGAGTGACCCCCAGGAGGCCCTCTCCCTTGTCCAGGTGGTGGCTACCCCGAGGAGCCCCCCCCTTGCCGGCCTGCACCGCTGAAGAGACCCCTTGGTCTCCCATTGAAACCTAATGAAAACCCGACGCGTGTTTTCACACTGCACCCGGCCGCCCCAGTGCTGCTGAGGGTGTACTTTTTGTGTGAGCTTGGGTCCCCCGCGGTGCCCTACAAAACCCCCCTGGTCTGCCCTCCGAAGACGCGGGTACTTACCTGCTGGCAGACTGGAACCTGGGCACCCCCTTCTCTCCATTGAAGCCTATGCGTTTTGGGCACCGCTTTGAACTCTGCACCTGACTGGCCCTGAGCTGCTGGTGTGGTGACTTTGGGGTTGCTCTGAACCCCCAACGGTGGGCTACCTTGGACCCCAATCTTAACCCCATAGGTGGTTTACTTACCTGCAAAAACTAACATTACTTTACCTCCCCCAGGAACTGTGAAAATTCCAGTGTCCACTTTTAAAACAGCTTATTGTGTTTTATGTAAAAAGTATATATGCTACTGTGATTATTCAAAGTTCCTAAAGTACTTACCTGCAATACCTTTCAAATGAGATATTATATGTAGAATTTGAACCTGTGGTTCTTAAAATAAACTAAGAAAATATATTTTTCTATAACAAAACCTATTGGCCTGGATTTGTCTCTGAGTGTGTGTTCCTCATTTATTGCATGTTTGTATGTACAACAAATGCTTAACACTACTCCTTTGATAAGCCTACTGCTCGACCACACTACCACAAAATAGAGCATTAGTATTATCTCTTTTTGCCACTATCTTACCTCTAAGGGGAACCCTTGGACTCTGTGCATAATATTCCTTACTTTGAAATAGTGCATACAGAGCCAACTTCCTACATGTATATATATATATATATTCAAAATCTTCAAAGAATAAATACATATATGTGTGTGTGTATATATATATATATATATATATATATATATATATATATATATATATATATATATATATTCAAAATCTTTAAAGAATGTAAATGGAGAGTTAGAAAGAGCAAATCTATTCTTCCCTATATGCAATAACCTTTCAAATTTTTGTTCCCTCGATATACTGTCATCGATATTCGTGCATCTACACCTCCGCTCTACACTGGACCGACCACAGCTGTGTACATTTCACATTCCGACGCGAGACCCGCCACCTCCGCACTCAACCCATCCCTCGTCGACAGTGGAACAAAATCCCCAAAGAGCAACTCTTCTCCGCACTTGCCGCCAACCAACCCACCCTCACCACCGACCCCAATGACGCAGCCCTCGGCCTCACGAACTGGATCTCCAACTGCGCAGACAACCTTGCTCCCCTCAAACGCACGCATCGACAGGCCAACACCAAAAAACCTTTCTGGTTCTCTGACACCCTCAAAGAATCGAAGAAAACTTGTCGCGCCCTCGAGAAGGCCTGGCGCAAGGACCACACCGCTGACAACATGACCGCCCTGAAGAACGCTACCCGCGAACACCACCACCTGATCCGCGCTGCCAAAAGGAACTTTTTTACCGACAGACTGAACAAAAACAGCCACAACAGCAGAGAACTTTTTAGCATCGTCAAGGAGTTCTCCAACCCCAACGCCAACGCCAACGCCGTCACGCCCTCACAAGATCTGTGCAACTCCCTCGCCACCTTCTTCCATCGCAAGATCAGCGACCTCCACGACAGCTTCGGACACCAGACCCAACGAAGCATCACCGAACCCACACCTCCGACCATCACCGTCAACTACTGGACCCACATCAACACCGAAGAAACCAAAACCACCATGAACTCGATCCACTCCGGCGCTCCATCGGACCCCTGCCCTCACTTCATCTTCAATAAAGCCGATGACATCATCGCCCCACACCTCCAGGCCGTCATCAACTCCTCTTTTTCTTCTGCAACCTTCCCCGAATGCTGAAAACACGCCGAAGTCAACGCACTACTAAAGAAACCTACGGCTGACCCGAGCGACCTGAAAAACTTCCGCCCCTTCTCGCTCCTCCCCTTCCCCGCCAAGGTAATAGAGAAGACCGTCAACAAACAGCTGACCACCTTCCTAGAAGACAACAACCTGCTCGACCCTTCACAAACCGGATTCCGAACCAACCACAGCACTGAAACCGCCCTCATCTCAGTCACAGACGACATCAGAACCCTGATGGACAACGGTGAAACAGTCGCCCTCATCCTCCTCGACCTCTCGGCTGCCTTCGACACTGTCTGTCACCGCACCCTAATCACCCGCCTCCGCTCCACCGGGATCCAAGGCCAGGCCCTGGACTGGATCGCCTCCTTCCTCTCAAACCGATCCCAAAGAGTCTACCTCCCTCCGTTTCGCTCAGACCCCACCGAGATCATCTGCGGCGTACCTCAAGGGTCATCGCTCAGCCCGACACTCTTCAATGTCTACATGAGCCCCCTCGCCGACATCGTACGCAAGCATGACATCATCATCACCTCCTACGCCGACGACACCCAACTTATACTCTCCCTCACCAAGGACCCCGCCAGCGCCAAGACCAACCTACAAGAGGGCATGAAGGACGTCGCAGATTGGATGAGGCTCAGCCGCCTAAAGCTGAACTCTGACAAAACAGAAGTCCTCATCCTCGGCAACACCCCGTCCGCTTGGGACGACTGCTGGTGGCCCACGGCCCTCGGCACCGCACCGACCCCCGCAGACCACGCCCGCAACCTCGGCTTCATCTTGGCCCCTCTTCTCACCATGACCAAGCAAGTCAACGCTGTGTCCTCTGCCTGCTTCCTCACCCTCCGCATGCTCCGCAAGATCTTCCGCTGGATCCCCGCCGACACTAGAAAAACCGTGACCCACGCCCTCGTCACGAGCCGCCTGGACTACGGCAACACCCTCTATGCTGGGACCACCGCCAAGCTCCAAAAACGCCTGCAACGTATTCAAAACGCCTCGGCCCGCCTCATCCTCGACGTACCCCGCAACAGCCACATCTCCGCACACCTGAGACACCTGCATTGGCTCCCAGTCAGCAAAAGGATCACCTTCCGACTTCTCACCCACGCACACAAAGCCCTCCACAACAAGGGACCGGATTACCTCAACCGTCGCCTCAGCTTCTACGCCCCCACCCGTCTCCTCTGTTCCTCGGGCCTCGCGCTCGCTGCTGTCCCTCGCATCCACCGCTCCACTGCGGGTGGGAGGTCCTTCTCCTTCCTGGCAGCCAAGACCTGGAACTCCCTCCCCACCAGCCTCAGGACCACCCAGGACCACTCCGCATTCCGGAGACTCCTAAAAACCTGGCTTTTCGAGCAGCAGTAACCCCCCCCGCCCTTTTCCCCTAGCGCCTTGAGACCCGCACGGGTAAATAGCGCGCTTTATAAATGTTAATGATTTGATTTGATTTTGATTTATATATTTATATTTATTTATTTATTTATTGAGGACCATTCCTCGCTGGGGCAAGATTATGCTGAAGGGGGCAATGAGGTCTCCTTTGTGGAGTCAATAATAGCCCTGGGACTGTCACCCCCTAGGACAGGCTCTTGCTATGTAACGGGATGCCGACACCTGCTTGGTGGAAGCTGCCAGCGGGAGATATCAAACAGCTCCTGCTGGCAGAAAGCAGAGTTTTCATCTGTTTCACTGCATGTAAATATGCATGCAGGGAAACACATGAAAACATTTCTTCCGAAAGAAGGGAGCTGCTATTATTTAAAGTAGCTCCCTGCTTATGGGAGAAATGTCGGCTCCCGCAGGGCGTGGGAAGCCAGCTGGGACTGCAGGGCCTTCAGGTTTCCCCCATGGTCTTGTCCCTCTCTCGCTCTCTCCCATCCCATAATGAGATGGAAGAGAGCAAGAGAGAGATTGTCATTGCAATGGTTTCTCCATACAATGACTTCACAGAGTCAGACTAGCAAGATGTTTCGTGCAACTGTAATAGTTACATTTGGATGCAGAGCAGAACATAATTACTTCTGGCCTAATGGTCAAGATCTTGTTTAATAGTGGTTTGACTGTTAAACATTCCTAGTAATTGAACATTCAAGTTTCTTTCCAATCACATGAATGGTCAGACTGTCATAGGTATGTCTGGAAACATCACAGCAAGGAGTCACCTATGACCTAAAGGTTAAGGTCTTAAACCCTCACACTGAAAGTTGAGGGTTCTGCTTCAGGTGTGCCTGTGGTAATTTCTGCTTTTTTAAATTTATACAGAAATATCTCATTCTATGTATATCATTCATCAAAGCCTAAAAATCTCTCGATTTCTCACCCTCTCTTTCTCTCTTTCAATCTCTTTCTCCCAATCACACACCCATTCAGCCCCTTAGGCACCCACTCACAGATCCACTCAGACACTCACAAACCCACTCACAGCTCCACTCAGACCCTCATGCACCCACTCACAACCTCACTCAGACACTCATGCACCCACTCACAGACTCACACAGGACCTACAGCCAACCCAAACTGCATACGGCCAAAGGCCAAGCACAGCATGGGGTTGGATTGTTAGAGGGGTTGACCGCAGGGTTGGCTGCAGGCCCTGCAGTCAACCCCTGCCTTGCATGGCCAAAGGCTGTGCACAGCGGTGGCTGGATTATTGTATAGGACCGAAAATAACTATATGTTAAAAAAAAAACACTGAAAAAACAAAGGTTACAGGAACGTTATAGTTAGGAAATAGAATTAAAAACACATAGAAATTCACTGAAAAAAACAAAGGTTACAGGGACGCTATAGTTAGGCTCACATTTTAAATGTACAAAACCATAGAAATTCACCTGTTATAGTTAGAGTTATCCCAAGTAACTATAACTTATGACTTAAGAAAACTAAAACTCATGCCCTCACTATGCCCTGCTAATTACCCCACAAATTAGGGCATTCATGACATCTTTGAGAATGTAATTGATAATATCAATGTAATATTTGCAGTAAAACATTTTACCAAAAAATTGTGCACTGTGAACTGTGGCCCACCACCTTCTTGGGGCTAAATATTTAAATATACAGGGGCGTGCAGACCCTCTAGGCCCCAGGGACTGCCACCTTCCTGGGGCTATATAACATACATTGTTGGGGGTGCTGCATGGACTGCCCAGAGCTGGGGGACTGCTACTTCCCCAGGACTGCAAACACATTTAAAGAGGGGGGTCCTTGCAGATCCCCCAGCCCCAAGAACCACCACTGTCCTCAGGTCAGCCCATGCAGAAGCCATATATGACCCTGGGGTCTGCCACCCCCCCAGGGCTGGCTCCTTCTACCTCCCGAGGGGCTCATCCTCGGGCGGTAGCTGTTTGCTTTTGCTTGTCAGGAGCTATGACACCTCCCACCAAGCAAAAGCAAACATAACTTCGCTCCCAGCAAGCAGGCGCATAAAAAATGCTCCCACTTGCTGGGAGTAGAGTTTTCATCTGGCAGGGAAAGGGAAAGAGATGCAATGATTGCTCCCATAGGCAGAGAGCTGCATTTTCAGAAGCTCTCTGCATGCTGGATCAATGCTGGCTCCTGCAGGCAGCGACCTTGAAGCTCCCCCTGGGGTCACCATCTTTAAATGCTGGGTGCACTGGGTAGGGCCAAGGCAAACAGAAAGACATGGCTGGGCCCCAGGGATGGGGTCACTAGTGCCAAAATCGGCCTAGGGAGGGGTCCGCACGCCACCTCCCTGATTTAAAACTGAAATAATGTCCTTGGGAGGAGGCAATTTCCTGGCCAAGGGTGGGGTCAATGCAGCCCACCCATATATATATCAAATGTAGCCCTGGGGAGGTGGTGGTTCCTGCGGTATCCGTGTGGCCCCACAACAATGTTCACAAGGTAGCTCCTGAGAGGTGGTGGTCCTCAGGGTTCGGGGGGGGGGTTCACACGCCCCCATATATTTTTTAACTGTAGCCCCGGGGAGGTGGTGATCCCTGGGGCCCCAGGGTCCTTGTAGTTCCCCCAACAATTTTTTTAAGGTAGCCCTGGAAAGATGGTCGTTCGCAGGGTCCAAAGGGGTCACCGTGGCCCCTCCATATGTTTAGTAAATATAATCCTGAGAAGGTACTGGTCCCTGGGATCCGGGTGGTCCATGTGGCTCCCCAACAAAATTTTTAAGGTAGCCCAGGGAAGGTGGTGGATCCCAGGCCCCGGGCCCCTAGGGGATTCACGTGCCTCCCATGTATATTTATTAAATATAGCCCTGGGAAGGAGGTGGTTCCCAGGGCTTTTAAAAGATCTAGAAGGTGGGCCCTGTGTGCCCCTTCTTGTCAGCCCCCCCGACGGATCATCCCAAAACTTTCCATGCAAAGTTAAAAAAACATACAAATTCACTGACAAAAACAAATGTTACAGTGTCGTTATAGTTAGGAAATACATTTAAAAAACATAGAAGTTCACTTAAAAAAACAAAGATTACAGGGACATTATTGTTAGGTTTTGAATTTACTCGCACAAAACCATACAAATTCAGCAGTTATAGTTAGCTCAAGTAACTATAACTTGTGCCCTAAGGTAACTATAACCCGCACCCTTGTCATGCACAGTTTTCTCCTCAATAATTTTACTGCAAATGTTACATTAATATTATCAATGATGTAATCATGAGTGATGTAATAAGTGGGGTAATTAGCAGTGCATGTCGAGAGCGCGAGTTATAGTTTCCTTAGGGTGAGAGTTATAGTGACTTGAGCTTACCATAACTATAACTGCTGAATTTCAATGGTTTTCTGCGAGTAAATTCAGAACCTAAATATAAAGTCCCTGTAACCTAGATAGATAGATAGATAGATAGATAGATAGATAGATAGATAGATAGATAGATAGATAGATAGACTAGTCAATATAATTTATTTATGATATTCTGTCCTCAATATTGTGTCCCATAAATATTCTGATGTCAATATTCAGGGGAACACCTTGGCTATCACCATCTGTTAGTAATGTTAGAGCCTATGTGGGAAGACTGTACCGATCCATGCTAAAGGGAGTTGGACAAAGTCAACATAGTCTAACTACCTGTTAGTTAACAGCATGTGTTAATTACATAGAACACTGGCCAGGAAAATTATGACAGACATTGCCTGCTTTAAAAGCCATGCAAAAACTATAGGAACATAAAAATTGTGATATTACACCAGAGGATTACAACCCTACATCTCCTAGGTATTTTTAGTTGCCACCCTTAATATGTTGAGGCAAGTAAGACCTGGGTGTACATCTAAAGTAAAAACAAGAATCACTTAAAGGGGGGGGCTACACCACCTCTATGCGTTGCAGATTGTAATTTAAAATTTGTGCAAAAGCTAATATTTAAAATTGGATACAAATTTTATGTTCAAATTTAAGGATATCTCAGCACTCAACAAGTGGTTGTACCTGGCAATTCTTGTTCAGGAACTAGATGAAGAGGAATGTTCAGAAAATGCCTGGCTAAGTGGATAGCGCAGTCCTTTGATCCCATCCATCTGCACAAAATTAGACCCAGGTAGAGCACACAGAGTTCCACTCTGCAGAATTCAGTGGAGTTGGTTAAAAACTCTATGGAATTCCGCAGAGTTTTGCATGCAGAGTGGTGTTGCATGCCAACCAAAGTTTTGCGCCCGATCTCGGAAGGGCTAAGCAGCGTCAGGCAGCCCGATCCCGCTTAGCACTTCCAAGATCAGGCACAAGTACCTTCACAGTACTTCCTTTCACCATCTGCCCTCCATCACAAAGTTTCTACGGAGGGCCAAGCACATCCTCAGTCTTGCACCAGACTTGCAATCGCTTCCTCTGCACTTACACACAGCCTCATGCCATCCTTTCTTTAGGGCCCAGCACTAGCAGCAGTAAACCAGCTCACCAACAGCAGCCTGGTATTTTCACTAAGTGAGTAGTCTTGCTTCCCACTGGGCTAGGCACTCTCTCAGGCCACACACACAATTGGCAGGGACTAGGACTTATCAGCTGATGCTCACCTGGTCTCCGCTCTCCCTGTTAGCCTCCACACTGTACCCCATAACACTACTTCCTCTCTCCGGTACTCTGAGGAGACAGGTTCTTTTCCATGGAGCTCTGAGGGCAAGTTTCCTTTTTCTTTTTTTGGAGCACTCCCCGCCCCGTCATATATAGATATAATGTCAAGAATTAGACCTGCTTCTGAAGTTTTACATCTGATCTGCGACAGTATCGACACTGAACCTCTCCTTTCAAAATGAGTGCCAAAAGCTTTGTATCTAACTCCCTCCCACCACACAGCCCTCTTCCCCCAGACCACTTCGAAAAGGCAAATAGCCGGTGGCCGCACTGAAGAATACTTTGTATGATGCGCGGAAGCTTAATTTGAGTCCCATTGTGCTGCAGAAGAATAGTACTTACTGGTACAAAAGCCGTTACTTCTCGGACACAACCTTGAAAGCATTATTAGAGGGCTTTCATTGCCCAGAAAAGCTTTTTATTCTTTATGTTGAAACACAACTTCAAAGTGAAGCTGGCATTTGAGAAGAAACACCGAGTTTCAAATAGGTGGCAATCATGATGTAGTGCGGCCTGCAGGGGCTGGCGTTAACTCTGAGCATGACAAAACTCGGCTCCTAGTAGAGTGTAAGATGTAGGAGCTGACAATTTTAGAAATAACGTACTTGAACATCGGTCATATTTTCAAACTATCAAATAGGGTGTGTTAAAAATGTTGCAGTTGGACATTTTGTCTATTTGAGCTGGCGTTTGGCACACCAAAGGGTATGTTTACTATTATTTTTTAAATATTTGCAGCCTGGCGTTCCTCCAGGGCAAGTGTTCGTTAGAATAGAGACAGGAGTTTGGTAACAGGCTCATAGGTTATTTACAACACTTCCAAAAAGATATACGTGAGTTATGATGTGCAATACAAAAAGATACATGTGATACAGTACTCTCTACCGAACTTTATCAATATATTCCAGTCTCCAAGATGTCCTCTGACTATATTGAGGAATGAGGTCAAAGGTTGATTCCCTGCAGAAGGTATGGGAACTCCAAATTGATATGGAATACGCGTTTAAATATGGCAGAGGGCATTTTATACCTTAAAACATATAGTCACACCACTATCCTTCCAAAAAAGCTCAAATCCTTGGTCTTGTGCCCTTTGATGTGAAGCAGATAGAATGAGTGCAGATAGAACATTAAGGATCCGTAGCAAAAAATTAACCCCACCAAAATGCAACTGGTAATTGTTTGCAGAAATACATTATAACATTTTAATTTAATCAGTTTGAAAAATGGCAGTAGCTCAGAATGTGCGGTAACATGCAGGGATTTCTGCTTTTATGTAATTAATTTTAACCATGCAAAATAGACCTACTGCCCTAGGTGTTTCTTTCCCTGCTAATGAATTTTCATTTCAAGGAAATATTTTTCAGAAGAGATGAAAATCCAGCTCCTCTTTTCATAGTTTAAGCAGTATTTGTTAATCGGCTCCGTGATTTGACTTTCACATTACTGGTTCTGGCAGCCTGGACTGTGATACCCCAACTCAACTATAAGAAGATATTACAGGACATGTACTTATGTCATTTATTTTTCCTGCATGTGATTAATGATGTAACAAATGCAAGCAAATACAACAAAAGGAGGGACATGCTTTTTGAAACTTATATCTGACATCCTTGGCATGGTATTCCCCAAAACCTTTTGATTTTATTTCCTGTTTTTGCTGAAATTGTTTACTAGGCATTATGACTGTGTGCTTTACCCCTGCTAACTAGCGGTAAAGTGGCTGTGCTGTTTCCCTTAGACATAGTACAATTAGTCTACACCTACCTCATACAGTTTACTTATAGGTCCCTAGTAAATGGTACTACATGGACCTAGGGGCTGTACTTTAAATGGTACTAGTGGGCTGCAGCACTCATTGTGCAACCCACTAAAGTAGCTTGCAATAAATATACCAGGCCTGCCATTGCAGCACGTAGTGCACTTTTATGCTGCCATTTCAAATTGGCAAAATAAACATTTTCCCGGACAAAAACATTCCTTTTCAGTACTTATAGGTCACCTCTAAGGTAGGCCCCTAGCCACCACTAGGGAAGGATAAATTGTATCCAAATGGTAGAATATGTGGTTTAGGTTGTACGTGTCCTGCAGTGAAAAACCTCTAGGACTATCTTTCCCATTGGCTAACACAGGGTTACCTTATTACACTTAATAAGTGATAACGTCAGTTAAAAAACAGATAAAATGCTAATTCTACTCAAATGAACTGTAATTTGAAATCCTCCTTATTGGTAAAGTTGGATTTTACGTTGCTATTCTCAAAATGCAATTTGTAGAAAGGTAGAACAAGCACTTGGTCCTGTGGGTCACACTAATGCAGAATCCAGTAACCCAAAGCTAACCATAATTTTGATTGAATAAAACATTTAGAAATAGAGTTAGGCCTTTAATCATTGAATCCTCTACTACCATACCCATAGGTGGTTTATTAGATCTGGTTTAGTTGATTGTTGCATCAATTTGATTCACAGGTCTATTGTGTTTGTTCTGGAATTTGACTTAAGTTCCTTGCTGGGTTTATGGGTCAGTCCTTGTTCTTTCATACTTTTAGAAATTCTGCATTTTTCTTTCTAAATCAAATGTGCCTTTCTGCCAGTGTCTAGGGTCACATGACTGTGAATGGCTCTTGAGTAGTGTTTTGTATATTCCTTCCAGACATGGGGGCAAAGGGTCTTGGGTGTGGGCCAGGGT
The DNA here is from genome assembly GCF_031143425.1 of Pleurodeles waltl. Lineage (NCBI taxonomy): Eukaryota > Metazoa > Chordata > Amphibia > Caudata > Salamandridae > Pleurodeles > Pleurodeles waltl. Next base: position 722,013,047 of record NC_090446.1, on the reverse strand, counting down.
GGTTCTCTCCTGAGCAGGATGCCTTGTGGGATTGTACTCAGTTTTCATTAGCTTCAAATGGTAGCATCAGGGCTTGCCTACCTTTTCTGACTTTTAACAGCTGCCCTGCCACTGACAAACACAGCTCACACCTAGGCTGCCTGCCCTTTGTTACTATAGAACGTTTGAAGTTTGAACCAAATGCAGGATAGAGGGGAGGTCAGACAAAGGGGGCACCCCTGGCCCACAGCTGGAACTGGAAAATAAAATGCCACTATTACAACATCTCATCAGAACACTCCTCAACCAGTGGAAAACTCTGAAGATGAACTGCCCTACTGTATGAAGAAGCAATATGGGACCTGCTTGCCTTGAACCAAGGCTTCCCAGAAGTGACTCCAAGGATCAATTTGCTGACCTTCTGTTTGAGCTGAAGGAACACAACAAGCTTCAGAGGCTTCCCTTCAACTGACTAGCTGGCCAGCACCAACTTGACCTGCCTGGGCTTTCGTGAGCCCTGCTACAGGTCTCTGCAGTAGTGAGTCCTGATCCCAAAGAAGTGTCGCTAGGTCCTTGATCCTTGACTGGCATCCACAACTCCAAATGTTTTCAGCTCTTTGTAACTGCGGACAGACTCCTTGCTTCGTTCGCAGACCACCTGTGATGCCTGCTGACATGAATCTCCAGCGGCCAGCGACTCTTTGCTACTGCCCTGATAAGTAGTGCCAGAGGTAGCAGTCCAAGTTGACTGCCAAAGCGATGCTCCACCGATGACCAACTCCTTGCACTGAACAGCGAGAATATGTGACACTCGAACTGGTTCTCACTCCAATAACGGTCTCCTTGCATTGACGGCCAACAAAAAGCTTCAATGCAGTTCTCAGCATGGGCTTGGACTCAGAGAAGGCTAAATCTTCAGTCAGATAAACCTGGTCCATGTTTCCATCTTGGTTGTGTTGATCTGAACTTGTGACTTTACTCTGGTCAAGCATTACCAGATAACCACAATTGTCGCTTGATGCTTTTTGGGACTATTTTCAATCAAACTTTAAAAATTCATAACTCTGGCTCTACTGATTAGACATTTGTTAATTTCCTGTAATTTCATTTAATTACATTTGCTCAATTTTCCTAAATTGGTTTTGGATTTTTCTTGTGTTGTGTTTTCACTTTATTAATGTACATGGGCTGCATAAATACATTACACGTTGCCTCCAAGTTAAGCCTTACTGTTTTTGAGCCAAGCTGCCAGAGGGTTAAGAACAGGCTTCTTTGCTAACTTTTGTACTTCACCCTTACAATGATTGTGTTGAATATTTTAGGTTCTTAGGGACACATAATTGCAAGCTTCCATGTATTACATTATTATTCAAAACTCTTTTTTATCTGGCCTGGGTTTCCACCTTTACTTTTCTGGGCTTCCACCATAAAACAGGAGGGCGACCTTCCAAGTCTATTTCAGATCTGCACCAAGTCAGCTTTTGAAAGTATCTATCAAATGCTTTAAAACATACTTTAGCCAAACGAAAACTGATATACAAATATCAAAGAAAAATAAACCCAAACCAGAGTCAGATGAAACTAAGAATAAATAAAACAGTTTTGACATTCCAGGTGAAGGGGCTAAAGAATAAGTTCATGCAAGTGAACTGAAATGAAGTGGACAGCGACAGAGGGGGAAAATAAAAATATTAAAAAATAAACTTACGTCAGACTGCTGTCTCCAGCCGTCTTCTGCTGCCTCGCTCCTGTTCCCTCAATGTTGAGCCCAAGCATTCACTGCCACACAAGCACAGGCTCCCCAGCAATTCTGACGCTGCTTTCATGCTGAAGCTAGCATGAAATCAGCATCAGGATTGGTCAGAGTGGCTTGGACCGCTCTGACACAACCTTGGGGTCTGTGCAATTTCTCCATTTTGGCTGTGTTTAGCCTGAGACAGCGGGCCAAACACACATGCGCACTATGTGCACTCCATTCCTTCTCCCCCCCTGCCAACTCCTGTTGCCCAGCCCCGCCCCTCCCTGCACTGCTGGCCGAGCCAACAGCAGAAAAATGAAACAATAGTGAACTATTGTTTCATTTATCTGCTGCTGGCTCAGCCAGGGGGCGACACTCCTTCGCCATGGCGAAGGAGCCACCCCTGCCTCTGTTGCTAAATTAACCCCCTACGTTATATTACCTTTTTTAAGGTTGCACCTATTGTTGAACTGGATTTCAGAATAAAAGGCTATGATTCTCCATTCAATGATATGCACCTCTCCTGTTTTTTTACTAACTCACTTTGGAGAAATTTGTGAATGGACCTGTGTAGAAGCTTAGATTTCAAAGCTGTACATGTAGATTGACCCATGAGTGAGTAGGTGTTAGGCCTGACATCTTGGGTGTGGGTTCCTGCTAATGTTTGTTATTCAGACCTCCTGTTTTGCTGACTTCATTTGTGCTGGCCTTAGGATTCTGCTCACTTGACCACTGCTAACCAGTGCTAAAGTGCTTGTGCTCTTTCCTTAAAACGTGGCAACATTGACTTATACCCAACTGCATATCTAATTTACTTGTAAGTCACTAGTAAGGTGGCACTACATCTGCCCAGGGCCCGTGCATTAAATGCTACTAGTGGGTTTGAAGGACTGATTGTGCCACCCACTTAGGGCAGCCCTTTTCAACATGGTGCAGCCCTGCCACTGCAGTACCTGTGTCAGCAGTTTCAAACTGCAGTGATGAACTGGCAAAGTCAAACTCCTGCAAGGCCCAAGTCTTCCTTTCTTAATACATATTAGTCACCCCAGGGTAGGCCCTGGACAGCCCAAGGGTAAGGTGCAGTGTATCTAAAACGTTGGACAGGTACTTTAAAATTTTACATGTCCTGGTAGTGAAAAACTCTTAAATTTGTTTTTCACTACTGAGAGGCCTATCTCTCTCATAGAATAACATTTGAGTAACCTTATTACACCGTATAACTGTATTTTCCAATTGGAAAGTGGTGACCTCCACCCCAAGTTTGGTGTCCCTGACATTAGAATTTAAAATCCTAACTTATGGTGAAGTCAGATTTGAAATTTCAATTCCGAAAATGCCACTTTTAGAAAGTTGGCATTGTTTGACTTTAGTTGTTTTCTGCCTCCTGCCTGTCTCTGATCTGTCTGGGTTGGGGTGAACGTTGGGATTTGTGTATTCCTCCTAGACAGCCACATACAAGGGAGCTTAGGTGAGACCAGATGGACCTTTTTGGGCCATTCTAGCCAGGATGGGTGGAAAGAGCCTCACATATACCTGAATAGCCGTTGTCCTCTCCACACACAAAGGGCTGCAACCCTGTTGTGAGTCTGGACCAGAACAGGAAGGACATGGACTCTTTTCACTTCGAAAGGCATGTCTTTGAAGTCTCCTCCACTTCAAAGGACATCTGGCACCACCAATTTGGTACACTGGACCTGTGGATACTCTTACAGGAAGAAGAACTGCTGTGCTGCTGAAGGCCTGACATTCTTCTGGAATGCTGTTTGCTGGACTCCTGCTTTGCTGACTTGTGTCTGATGTCCTTTTGCCTGAGAGTGAGAAGGCCTGGACCTGAATCTCTCCAACAAAGAACCCAGAGTGACTCCAAGGGCTAGTTGGCTGGCCTGCAGATCTCAAGTCTTAAGTCTTAGGGACATAACAGACTTCCAAATTCCCTGCTGCTGCACCTGGATTCTGCAATCTGTGAGTCTGTCCTGCCAAGTGGTGCCAAACTAGTCCTTAACCCTTGGAAGTGGGCCAAAGGTGCTTGCTCCAGCAGAACCGAAGCATCCTCTGCTGCGGGAGCAGAATTAGCCCATCTCTGCTGGTGCATGGAGAAAATTGACGCAACGCTCTTACTGCTTGGGTTGGTACTGGCGCAAACAGAATTCCATAATTGCTGTACCTCACATACTTAGACCAGCTCTCCTCCTTCGGAACCAACAGTGCAGAGCTTTTCTCACCGTACGGTCCTCACATCCTCGTCATGGGCAGCCTCGACGACAATGCTAAAACTCCCCATTGCAGTCTCTCCACTCATTGGAACTGATGCATTGGCTCGAGTACCCAATGCATCCTCTACATTGATGCATTAGTGACTCGCACTACAGTCTCACTGCATCTTGGAACCGCCTCATCGCTGAAGTTGCATAAAGAGTAACAATGCATCCCCTCTTCGGCACTCCTTCAGAACCCATGCAGTGCTCCGTAGCCCAGATTCGAGGTACTTTTCTTGACAGGCCCAACTGGCTCCCTGTAGCCGGCCTGTCCTGTATGGTGGTCAATCTGAACTTTCTGAGTTTTTCCCATTCTGGCGTGACCAGATATCCCTGGTTGGCACTTTTGCCTTCTAAGCGCTATTTTACAGCTTATTCTTTAAAATTTCATGACACAAATTCTACTTGGAATTTTGTTGTTTTGATTTTATTTATTAAATTAATTTCTCTTTTTCTAACCTGGTATGGGATCCGTTTTGTGTGGTGTTTTCACTGTTTTACTGTTTGGAATGTTGTACACATACTTTACACATTACTTTCAAGGGTAGATCTCTACATTCCAAAGGGAGGAATTACTGTAAACAGTTGGATGACACACCTTATCTCTTGACCATGTGGGTTAAACTTTAGTGAAGTGTCAGGGACTTATCATCCCGCTTCATTTTCCATTCTGTTTTAAGCCCCCTTTTTGTCCTCCCCTATGAGGAGGGCTCCATGACATCCAAAAGGCTGGGCGAAAGTATACATAAAATAAATAGTTGCAATATATAAAACGTCTGGAAGTCCCAGGACCCAACAGAAGAAACAGTTGCCTTGGAATTAGCTGAGAGTAAAAACGCCACTTGTAAGGTCAACACTAGATGAGCAGTTGTCTATTGAGGAAATTAACTTAATTTCTTTTCTGTCATGGGAAAACCCCACGCTGAAAAGAATAAAGTAAAATTGTTACGTCCCTGGGCAATCCAAGCGATACAAAGAAAGACTGCAAAGAAAACCTGTAAAGCAAGATGTGGCACCAAGGCATGCTGTATCTGCTCTTGGGAAAATTAAGAGGGCATCCATTTTCACTACCGAACTCAGGAACCAAAATCAGCACTGGCAAAATTACTCCAACTAGCCCCGTTCCTTTTGTCTACTTGCAAGTCTCTCTCTTCCCAGCCATCCATTCTCTCCATCTTCTTTTCTACTCTCGCTCTTCCCCCTTCAGATCGGTTTCTCTCTCTGTCTCTCTCTCTCGCTCTCTCTCTGTCTTTCTCTCTCTCGCTGGTAAGGAAGAACAAAAGAAGAGAACATTCAGAAGCACTGATGGTTCTGGCAGGATTATGCACGCATAACAACCATGTCACTCTCATTGTTCCTGATCCCAAATCTATGGCGCATTCAAGGTCTTCGAATTTGTTCATAAAAAGGTAAATATCGAGATAATTGATTTTATGAGGTTGCTGCTTTTAAAACAAGACTTCCTTAGTCAGCAGCAGCTTTTGTGCATTTATCTAATATATCAAATCGCTGATGCACTGACACAAGTGGGGTTTAAAGAAAGTGCAACACGTGATGCTACCCCCAGGCTCCTCTGACATTCATTTTTTTTCTGAAGTTTCAGCATTAGAACAGCAGCTTCCACCTTACTGGCATCAGTCTGACCCTTTCTTCTGTGAGAGTTCGCCCAAGGTGTTGTTTAATCTTTCTCCTGCTGATACAGCATTTTTATTGCTGTGCTAGATATTAATGTTTCATGTTTCCACCCCATATGAGAGAAGACAGCACTGCTGGCTAATTTTCATCCATGTTATTTGTTTGAGAAATAATGCAAGCTTAACCTCGTTCGCCAATAGTCACTTGAGATCAAATTTATTTTACGACTGTAACAATTACACTGTGGTGCCCCATTCACTATGCAATGTTGTTTGTTCTTGGCATGGTAGCACGGTGATGTAGGAAGAGGTTCACATAAAAACCACCCTTGCAAATAATGTTCTGCCTAGCTGCTTTCAGACCTGTCTTTCAGCAGCAACTATCTAAAAAGAGACGAAGTCCATGTTAAATCACTCCCATAGTGCAATGGGGCAGGAAATCACCCGAGTTAATGTAAAGCCCCTTCAGTCTTTTCCGCCATTTATTCCTGGGACTGCTAAACGGATTAACAGCCACTGCATATGCATTTTTACTATTCTCGCGAGTCTAGTATCTCAGTGTTGGACTGTTGACGCTGGGCTTTGTGAATACCGTGCAAGTAAATCTCTAAATAACAAATAGTCCGAAAAAAAACTACAAATGAAATTCTTGGTCTTTATTTAAGTCTAGCTGTTGCATTTCGATACCAGCCTACAGTCTCGCTCCACACTAGGTCCCCGTTACAAGGCGGGTATGCTATGATGCAAATGCTTAACGCAAGGCACCGTTGTAACATATAGGGGGTGATTATAACCTTGGCGGACGGCGGAGGCCGTCCGCCAAGGTACCGCCGTGAAATGACCGCACCGCGGTCAAAAGACCGCGGCGGCCATTTAAACATTTCCGCTGGGCCGGCGGGCACTCTCCGAAAGAGCGCCCGCCGGCCCAGCAGAAATGCCCCTGCAATGAGGACGCCAGCTCAGAATTGAGCCGGCGTAGTTGCAGGGGTGCGACGGGTGCAGTTGCACCCGTCGCGTATTTCAGTGTCTGCAAAGCAGACACTGAAATACTTTGCGGGGCCCTCTTACGGGGGCCCCTGCAGTGCCCATGCCATTGGCATGGGCACTGCAGGGGCCCCCAGGGGCCCCGCGGCACCCCCTACCGCCATCCTGTTCATGGCGGGTTTCCCGCCATGAACAGGATGGCGGTAGGGGGTGTCTGAATCCCCATGGCGGCGGAGCGCGCTCCGCCGCCATGGAGGATTCAATGGGGCAGCGGTAAACCGGCGGGAGACCGCCGGTTTACCCTTTCTGACCGCGGCTGAACCGCCGCGGTCAGAATGCCCTCGGGAGCACCGCCAGCCTGTTGGCGGTGCTCCCGTGGTCGGTGACCCTGGCGGTCACCGGCCGCCAGGGTCAGAATGACCCCCATAACCTGGTCAAATGCTCCAAGGTCTAGGTTAGAACTGAAACCGTCATGGGATGTCATAATGGAGTAGCAAAGGGTACCTGGTAAATCTAAACACATGCCTTTCTTATTGGGCATGGGCAGTGAACTCAGTGGTCAGATATGGATTGCCAACGACCACAGCAGACAGTAAGTTATAGGGAATGAGGTTTTATCTGAAGCAGACATTTCCAATTTATAAATAATGGCTAGAGAAGTCATATGCTAGAGCCTGCCCATTCTTTTGTGGACTCACCTATCTCTGAGACCCCGAAGAGCAGGTGTTACATTGCATCAGAATGACCTGGATGCTCACATAACGAACAACTCACTAGCCTGGTGTATTGGTGCCATTCCATGGACACAAAGACCTGTTTTCTGTGACCTACTCTTCCACCTACATTGAGGGTGACAGAAAGAATTGTGGTGGTGCATGGCATGGAGCTCACCTATGCCTCCAGTCATCCCTTCTCCTACCCAACTTTCAGCCCTCCCTGTCTTCATACTGAGTCACCTAGTTTCAGGGTGTGGTCAAATTCCAGAAGCCAAGAAGTGGCACCAAGGGAAAAACCTCTGACAAAAATCATGACTTGGGTAAAAGTATCATACATGTCAGAAATTAAGCGAACCACACACCTTCTGGATACATTTCTGAAAGCACCGCCCTTTTGACCAATATGTAAAGCCTTCAGTGTTTGCGCTCTTGCCACTGACAGCTATCTTCTGTGGACAGCATTGTGCATAATACTACACACACAGCTCGTCTGTGCGGAGCTTTCCTTTATTTATTTTTTATGTACTTAGGTTTCCTCTATCTATACAGTAACAGAAGGGGTTAGAGCACCACGGTGTTTGAATAAGAAGCACATGCAGGGTAACATTTGAAAGGATAGTCATGGAGATGTTAAAATCCTTTGGTCTTAGTGATGAAGAATATTCAAAACTAGTGGGGGGTCAGAAAATGCTTGAAAAACAACCCATGGCTTCTAGTTTGACTAATGAAGAGTGGAACAAATTGCTGTTCCTCAAAAGAAGATGAAGATAATAGAATCACATGGTGACTTTATGCTCTGATGTTTGAAGGCAGGCACAATACCACAAGGCATACTTGGCGTGCTCTCCCCTAACATTTTGCCTCTGCTTTCCAGGTTGTTGATGTATGCTGGACTCTGTTTTTGCTGCTTTTGATACTCTGGGCACTTTACCACTGCTAACCAGTGCTACAGTGCAGGTGCTCCTGTGTAAAATGCATGTGTAATTGGCTAACCATGATTGGCATATTTGATTTACTAGTAAGCTCCTAGGAGAGTGCACTAGGGGTACCCAGGGCCTGTAAATCAAATACTGCTAGAGGGACTGCAGCCCTGGTTGTGCCACCCACATTAGTAGTCCTGTAAACATGGCTCAGACCTGCCACTGCACTGTCTGTAGGTGCAGTTTTAAACTGCCAATTCGACTTGCCCAGTGTGCCCACTTGCCAGGTCTAAACATTCCCTTTTTCTACATGTAACACACCCCTAAGGTAGGCCCTAGGTAGCCCCCATGGGCAGGGTGCAGAGTATGTTAAAGGTGGGACATGTGTTTGTGTGGTTTTACATGTCCTAACAGTGAAATCCTGCTAAATTAGGTTTTTACTGTTGAGAGGCCTAGATCTTGCATAGGTTAACATGGGGGCTGCCTTTTAATATCTTTAAAGTGCAGATTCCCTTTGAGAGCTGATAGAAATTTGGAGTATGGGGTCTCCTAACTCACAATTTAAAATTACATCTGTGATTGCAGTTGGTTTTTAGATTGTTAGGGGAGATTTATGGAAAGTGGCGCTGCACCGAGTGCAGCGCCCCTTTTCCTGCACCCCTTAGCAACTCCCTACAGCCACTGTGTGTGCGCCATTTTTAAAATACAGTGCACCATCTTAGGCTAGGGGGCAATAGCGTCATTTCTCATGACGCTATTGATGTACTCTGCAGGAGTAGAGCCAAAATATTGGCACTACCCTGCAGAGTACATAGGGCCCCATTCTAAAGAATGGAAACCCCGTTTAATGCCTGCCCTTGAGCAGGCGTTAAAAGTGGCATAAACATGATGCCAGGAAATCTCATAGATTTTCTTACGCCATTTTTCCCGCTCCCTTAACGGGGAATGCCCCCTTTGCATACATTATGCCTGGCGCAGGCATAATGTAGCGCAAAGGGTTACAGAATGGTGCAATGAATGCACTGCGTCACTCTGTAAATACGGCATGGGGATTTCGGCCTGGTTGGGCCACATTAATGTCAAATATAAGAACATTAATGTAGCGCAAGGTGACACTAGGGCAATATAAATATGCCCCTAAGTTTCAAAATGCCACTTTTAGAAAGTAGGCATTTCCTTGCCTTAAGCATTCAGTGACTCTGCCTGTTTGTGGATTCCCTGTCTGGGTCACACTTACAGTTGGGTTGTTTGTAAATCCCCTCTAGAAAGTGACACAAAGGGAGCTAGGGTGTAGCCTGCATAGGCTGATGAGCCATCTGAGCTAGAGTAGAGGGTCAGAGGAGTGGTCACTTACACCTGAATGGGCATTGCCTGCCCTCTCACAATGCAGTCTCTAACCCCCTGGTGTGTGTCTGAGGCCAGGCCTGGGCAAGGCAGGGCCTTGTGAACAACAGAGACTTTCCTTTGAAGTTTGCCTATTTCAAAGGCAGAAAGAGGTGTAAGTATTGGACCCTAAACCCCAGACCTTTAGATCACTTCTGGATTCCAGAGGAACCTCTGCCAAGGAGAAGAACTGAAGAGCTGAGGAGAGGTGCTGCCCCTGCCTGTGACTGTGCTTTGTTGGGCTATCATGCAGTTGCTGCTTCTGCCTGTGAAAGGGGACAAAGACTGGACTTTTCTGTGCATTCCTGCTTGAGAAGAATCTCCAAGGGCTTGAGCTGAGCTTGCCTCCTGTCTTGAAGTCTCAGGGCCATCAGGGACTTCCTCTGCCAGCACCTGGACTCTCTGCTGAGACTCCTGCCCTGCCAAGTGGTGCCCTATCCAGTCCCTGGGCCCTTTAAAGGTGAAGTTGGCAGAACAAGAGTTGAAAATCCACACACAGAAAGCCGGGCTGGGAAATTTACGACGCACCATCTGCAATGCGGCTGATAAACGGTGCACCGCCGGCTTTGCGGCTAAAATCAACTCTCCACCTGCATCGTAGCTGGGAAATCGACGCATCACGGCTGGAGAAATGACACACAACACTCTCTTGTGGCTGCTGATAACGATGGAAACCCCACACAGTGCTGTTTTCTAACAACGTGCAACAGGATTGTCCATGCATCATTCCTGGAAGTTAAAGTCATTCTGACTCTGTGCTGATCCGAAGTGTCCCGTCTGGAAACCAACTCATCACTCTGTTACAAGGGAGACAATGACGCATCGCTGACCCGAGCGGAGAAGAAACAAAACACGGCCTCCCTTGCGAGGAAGGAATCGATGCATTGCTGACTTTTCCGATACCAAGGGGGTGATTGGGGGTTAACCAGGTGTGTTCTCCTTTGCCCTGACTAGAGTGAGGGTCCTTGCTTGGACAGGGGGTAACCTGACTTCCAACCAAAGACCCCATTTCCAACAGTCTCCTATAGAAAATAGATGTTCAACAGATTGTATAATGCTCATAGAGGATACAGCTAGAGAACTGGTGTTGACAATGGTGAATGAGATCTTAGAATTAGAAGAGAAGTTAAAAAAAAACACTCTAGAAGAGGCAAAAAGAAGATTGAAAAAATAGTGAACTAGCCTCTTATATGAATATCTGATAAGAAAAACTAAAGAAAGATATCAGATATTTTAGACAGGAAAGGACATATCCTTTTTTGACTGAAAATTATTACAGCCAAAAATAGTACCAAGAACTGGATATGCTTTCCCAAACATGGAATAAAAAGAAGATATCATATTTTCAGACATATCGGAATCAGACAATGAAGGGAGTTCACAACAGTTTGATGACACAGGAAGGAGATTAATTTATGACCAGGCCCCATGAACAGCACCCTTTCTTTTGGTCAGGGGGAGCTCAAGGGATCAAACATGCCTGGGTCCAGCCTACAATAAGATGGAGGATTCCAACAGATGGACAACTGGCACCAATGACCAATATCTGGAGATAATGTGCAGATAAATTTGAAGACAATAAATTAAATCCTAATATTTAATCTGTCTCAGATGGAGATCGATAAAAACAAATCTCTCTTATCAAAAGATTTAACTTAGGTTCCAGGCACCAATTCCAGCAGATTTGAAACGTACCAAGACATCATAGCCTTTTTCAAAAAGGTTAGCCTAAGAAACATTTTTGCAGACATAGATTGCCCAGATAGCAGAGTCCAATGCTTCCAGGCTCACTCCCCCCTCCAGTTTTACACCTACTCCAGAACAGGTGTGCCCTGGAGCAGCCATTTTCAAAAGGTTAGTAGTGAACAAACTTAAATACATAACTTGATTTATTCCCAGGCCTTCTCCTAACCTTGGTGTAGCTCTGCCAGCCAGCTCTGGAAGTATTATCAAGTAACAAAAAAAACATTACTGCTAAGAGCTGTGATAAAGGAGGAGGCATTGTACTAATGGACATGGAGAAATACATCAAGAAAATTAGGACTATGCTGATGGACACAGAGCATTACAAGAAAATAGCCTGTGACCTAACAGATAAGTAAGCAAACGGATACAGAAAATCATGAATAAAGCACTTGGAGAAGGCATCATATGCACAAAAGTACATGAATGGTTGAACTTGAGTAACCCATGGATGACCAGTATATAAGGGTTTCCCAAAATACAAAAACATCTGGTAGACACACCCCTACACCCAATAGTTACTATATTTGGCTCAGTTACAGACCCTTATCAAAACATGTGGATGTGTTTTTATGCTCCAAAGTGCCTCTTAAAAATCATATACAAAAGATACAAGACATATACTTTGCACAGAAGAGAACCTTACTTACAATCAAAATGGTGAGATTTTAGTAACCATGGACATAGAGGCATTATACAGTAATATTTCACAAGAGGCAACATTTGCTTTAGTGGGAACTTTTATGACAAAACAACTGATGGAAGGCCCTAGAGACTTCATTCTGAAGTGTTTGAAAGTTTTTTTTATACGGAAATGCCTTTGGATTCGGGGGGAAATATTCCTGCAGAACAAAGAATTGAGCATGGGAGCTTCTTGAGCCCGCAACATAGCAAATATGATTATGGGCAGTCTGAAAATAATTGCATATACAATGAAGCAGCACCATTTCATAGTCAATTAAACAGTGGTCAAGATATATTTATATTTTTCCATATGGGAGAGATGACAGGAAATTGTCATGCAATTCTTCAAATGGATCAATTTATGTGATGATAATCATGGATTTACACCCAACATGAGTATGAGCAGTGTAGATTTTCTTAGATATTCTGACTTTACATAGAGAAGGTAAACTAGAAGTGGACCTGTATGCTAAACCAACAGCAAAGGACACACTTTTACACTCCAATAGTTATCAACCTAGGAGTCAGAAACTGGGCATATCTTTTGGCCAGTTCTGCAACTGCATCACGACTGCAGTTAGATTTCAGACTTTGGTGAGAAGGAAGCAAATATAAAGGAGAATTTCCATAAGCAAGGTTATCCAATGAGGCTGATATGAGAATCATGCAAGAGAGTGAGATTCTATGATAGAGATCACTTACTATTTGGGGAAAAACAAAAGAGTGAACCACAATTGGTAAGAGTAACCAGATATTCCATCCTCAATGAGAAGATAAGGTATGTTATTTATTCTAATACATCTTGAACAGTGATCTTGGAAGTGAGAAATTACCCAAAACCATGTTTGCCTGTTGACAGAACCACAATTATAAGACAAGATATTGAGGTCCCATCTGACCATGACATGTATGTTAGTTAAGAAATCTACAGATGGAAGCAATTCGGTGAAGGGAAATTATAAGTGTGGTGAGTGTTGGGCATGTGGTACAGCTATAGAAATGAAAAAAAATATCTGGAATAGTTATATCATCACTCTGAAAACTATGACAGACTGTAGGATACAGAATATAGTTTATCTTCTTTTGTGCCCATACGGAAAAGGCAGATTAGGAGAATTCGCCAAACTTATAAAAACTCAAAAAATAGCCACCCTATGGTTAAACACTCCATTAAGAATAATCATCAGACAAATTATATCCAGTGGTTGATTCTAGATATAATTGTTACCCCATGGGGTGTGGATGGGTCAAAGAGGTGCAAGTTAAGAGAAATGTACTGTATTTTTACTTTAAGGTCTCATGTGTCCTGCTTAAATGGGGATATCCTGTGCTAAAACTCAATCAAATGGCTAACTTGAGGTCCCTGACCTTGACATGAAGTAATTTCTTGACAACTAGATTTGTTTTAGGTAGTTTTCAGCCCTTACAAAATGGCATTCAAAGTTTCAGAGGTCTGTATAGATTGAGGTGGAAAATGCATCCAAAAATGGTCAACGGGTTGACCCTGCCCTTTACATGAAGTTCTTTGATATTGATAATTTGTGGTTGCTTATAGTCCTCCTAAGAGGGCTCACAGTTTTTTAGAGGCCTGCATAGATCCATACATAATGTGGTGGCTAGGGCACATTTCAGTTACACTGAATATGGTGAGGTGGAAATAATTGGGACCCATACATCACAGGAGAGATATGATCTAATTCATTTTTGCCTCCTGTAGTCTAGAGTTAGTAAATTCACCCTTAATAGGTAGAATTTTCCATGCTCTTTTCATGCTTTTTAGCCTTTTCAAAATGGCCGACAGTTCTTCAGAGCTTTGTTCATATCCTCATAGTGATAAGTGGGTTGAGTACATTTACACCCTATTAACCATTGTGAAGTGAAGACAATTGGGAACTACACATCATAGGAGAGTTATGCCTGCAGTAGTCCAGTTTTATCAAATTCACCATCTGCAGATGTTTTTTCTATATTTATTTGGCTGTTTCAAAATGGCTGATGGCTTTGTTCAGTTTAGGATGTCTGTCATAAAAGGGCGTAGTTCAAGCATGTTCCCGTCGCCTTAAACATGGAGCTATAGGAGTTCAGTAATTTCCCATCTCCTGGCGCGGAGCCGCAGTATTGTGAGGAGTTTTCTGACTGATTTATAAGAGGTAAGCAAGAGAAGGCTGAGGTATAGCAGCGAGTGGTGGTTGTCTCTACTGGCAAGCATGGGGGAGCCATGTATCCTTGATTTTCAGCACTGCGAGCTGTCCATAGCCTTTTGCCCTACTATCTATAACCCTATTGCAGATAAGTTAGGAATGCAATTTCAGGATCAGCACAATGTACCTTCTAGAGCTTGCTTGACATGTTACCTGCCTGCTTTTTGTGCTGGCATAAGTGTATCTTTTTGGGTGCACACTTTGAGGCTGTTAGCACAACATCAATAGTATAGTGTTGTTTTTCAACCTTGGCATGGTGGCACTTGGGCTATTGATCTCTTCAAGACTGCAGTCAATCACCTAAATGTAACTTTAGTGTTTTGGCTCTTGTTAGATATGGTCATTATTAAATTACAAAAATGGTTACTTAATCTAAAAATAGACATAGGAATCGGTCACAGGATCGTTTAGAAAGTAAATTCTAACTTACTATTGGGCATCTGGAGGGGCCTGACTGTATTTTCTATGAGGTCCTTGGTGATTAATTAGAGAGTTAAACAGCATATCCCTTTGTTTTTTCCCTATATGTCCAGACCTGGATTTCAACTTTGAAGGGCCCCCTCTTTCTTAGGTCTTTTGATACATGCCTGTCTGAGATATCTGGCTGTACAATGTATAGTGCATCTTTTATTAACTCCTACTGGCTAATCTGCCTTGTCCTACATTTTAACAGATTGGATTGTGGAAGGATTTTTAAAGGGCACCCTATGAGGAGCAAAGACCCTTTGAAGGTGATAGATTTGTATGGATTTGGAAGAGGTTTGGACTGAAAATTGTGGTGAAGGAGGTTTAGCATGCTCTGGGAAATAGTAAAGGTGGAAGCACTGTATTGGAGTCTTCTTTATTGATTCTATATTCTTTCTTAGTGTGAATGCTCGGAAAAGTATTACATTGTGTCCTTGCAAGTATGGGGAGGCCACTTCAGGTTTGTCAAATGTGGCAATCCTGAGGAAGGGGCTTGTGCCAAAGCTTGTGAACAATGAATAAAGAATATAGCCACACAAGCTACATCTACAGAATGGATTGAATACAAAATATAGCCATAGAAATGATATTCATAGAATGGATTTCCTTTTGAGTGCATACAATGATTGTATTTTAGAGACTTAAGAATTTGGTGCAAAAAGCAAATGTATGTAACTATGTTTATGAACCATAACTGAGTAATTCACTAGATTAAATATGTTGTGAAGAAATTAGAGTTTTTTTAAATTAGTTTGAATGACTGGATTGAAAGAAGTTGGAAGTGTGAGATGTAAATGGATTGGCTATATAAGTCACTGCTGTTTTTTATATAAATATGTATGTGGCATTGCCTGTACACGACTACTGTAATTATCGTGAAATGTTTAAAAAAATTAGAAAGGTGAAAATAGATAAAAAGAAGAAAACAAAATAAATAATCTTTAAAAGATGTTAATAAATAGTATTTAATAAAAATGTTATTCAAAATATAACGTTTCTGAGCATTAAAATTGCTAAGAGATATGACTAGAAGGTAAGACAGTGGTTTCTCTTTATTATTACTGTAAAGAGTGGTGGATTTCATGTCAGCACCAGCTTATGATTAGCTGTTGATTTAACAGAAATGTTAGTATTGTCCCTCATGTCATATTGATCATCTACGTGTGACCATTTATACGTTGTGTTAACCAAAGCACTAATAGTTTAGTTGTAAAGTGGTACACTTAAAAGCCATATTAAAGTGCATTCACTCTAGGTCAGTAGTCGAAAAGCATGTGGTAGAGCATTTTAACTACATGTTTAAGGAAATAATTTGGCTTTATCTTATAATTCATGATGAAGATTAAATGTTTGCATTATAAAGTTAATAGATTTTGTGTGAGAAATATTTTAAAAGTGACATGCAAATGTAGAGAATGTAGTTATCCACTATAGTCAAATGAAAGGATTAACAGAGTCTTTTCGTTTTAAATTTATTGTAACATGAATAAGCCTGGTAGCTTAATAATATTGAATTTATGGTATAGAATGCTGAAAGCATATTAAATGTATAAATTAATGTGCTGCTTTAATTCTCTTGCATTAGCCTGCAAGGTCCTGCTTCATCACTGTGGAGAAAACGCTTACTCATTTCTGCTAACATGTTTTTCCTTTCAGACATCATTCTCATGAGGAAGCTCGGGTGGAAATAGATACTTTCTTGTTTTATGCATAGTAGGCTTGCAAAATAAACCATGAGGCCTGTACATTCAGGAACTGTGGAATAAATATGTTTATAAAATGTTTCAAATTTGCATGCATGGGTACAGATGGAAGCTGTTTCACATGAAGATCCTGAGTGCTTCCACTGATGATGTATTCTGATTCATAGAACAGTGTTTCTGCCAGCCAGCCCAGCAGAATGCTGGGCCTGGACATTGCCACTGGCTCCACATGGAGCAGTCGTCAAAGTCGCAGTGCGGCGGGTGCAGCAGCACCCGTCGCACATATCACTGCCCGGACAGTGACATGCGTGATGGGGCTGTGAACGGGGGCCCCTAAACTGCCCATGCCAAGTGCATGAGCAGTGCAGGGGCCCCAGGGGTGCCCCATTCCACCAGCCTTTTCCTGGTGGGGGACACTGCCAAGGAAAGGCTGGTGGACACAGGTTCTTTAGCCGGCAGGCAGCGCTGCTTGCAACGCTGCTTGCAGCGCTGCGCGGTCGGATAAGGAACTTCGCCATCATCAGGCTGCCTAGCAGCTGTAGCCTGGCGGTGGCAAAGTTCCGACTGTGGCGGTCACGCCATGAACATTATTTCAAAGTGGCAAAGGGTAGAGAAGACGATGGCGGTCATTATGAACATTGGCGGTCCGGACTGCCATGCAGGTGGCGGTAATTTCCCCCACCGCCGGCATGGCGGTCTGGACCGCCAATGTTCACAATGACTGCCATCGTCTTCTCTACCCTTTGCCCCTTTTGAAATGCCTTGCTGAGACTTAGAAAGATTTATCATTTGACCAAGAGAAGAAGACTCATGACCGAGCTTCTGAGATGCTGACGCCTTCCCTTTTTACCTGCCCTTTGTCAACCCAGTTAATTTCCTGATTCCCCAGATTTCCTTGTTCCAAATTATTTTTGCCCTTTTTGTGACTTTTATCTTTTTTCCCACATGTGCTTGTCCCAGCATATGCTAAATGGATTCTTCATTCGTAGGGTTTCCCCTTACCCAGGTTACTAAGAATTGTAAGATTAGAGCTGCTAAATGATAAACAGGATTAGGCAGTGTTTGTTCCCTCCTTTTCGTATTTTCATAATGCTTTTGTGCATTGCTGTAATTGAGTGACTAGTATTTCTGATGTTAGTCAGTCTGAACTTCTTTAGGAGGTTCGGATAACCTATTATGATTCTGCATCATTATAATCTTGTTCTAAGAATTATCCATGCCACTCTGAGCATTAAACACTTGGACTTTATTTCAGCTTGGGGTATCATTTGTGTGGCTAAATAAGCCATATTGCTAACTTAATTGAATGTTAAAGGTTTGATGCTTTTTGCCTCCACTATCTTATTATGGGTGAAAAGGTCATTTGACCTCGCCCTAGCATAATCTTGCATCGCAATATGCTCCAGCAACGTCAGTCGAGGAACTCCTTATTTTATAACTTTCTGTTGTTTTTAGTGCCCAATAGAAACCCATGCCTTGTCCCTTTTTCTTTTCTTTTGCTGCCCTGACATCCTCAAAATGCCTCCCCCTATAACCTTCTCTCCGGGTGCTTTTCTAAGGAGCCTCAGCCATGATCTGGATGGTGGCTCACTGCACTTTCCTTTTCCTCTTTGCACCCCTCCCCCCATTATTTTGAACTATGGATTTCCTCCCTCACTGTCCCTCTCTCACATCATGATGGTAATTGCTATATGCTTAGCCAATCCCAGATGCTTTAAAATTCTGTTAGCATTGGCAAAGTCATGCTAGAGGGACAGAAGACAATGTCAAATTTTAGAAACATTGGTTTCAATACTTCCAAGATGGCAGTCATCACAATGTTTCACAGAACAGTGGGCATCTTGAAAGTACACTATACTTTCAAAATAGCTACTACATTGTGTGACTTGATGCGACAATGCCACGTGAGTTTCATGCTGTGGAGTGACCATCAAAACAATGTTTTCAATACGTTTTAACATGGCTAGTCAACACTATTTGCTGTACCCATGGCAAAGCATTTTGAAATCCTCCATCACTGACAAAGCCAATGACATGACCTGTACATTATTGGCATAGTGAGACTGACTAGCTTTTCCAATGATTGTTCTGTATGTTTGCAAACAGGTAAGAATGTGTGCCATGAGATAGTTTATTCAGCAGTGAAGACTTTGCAAGCTTTCATATTTTTCATCTTGCTCTCTTCACTTTCACATTTACCAACTTATTCTTCTGTAGCCCCTTCTCTGATTGAGCCTCTTCATCTTCCTACATTTCTGTTACAAAACTGAAATCTTACAGCAAATTGTTATACAACCTCAGTAAATGAACTCTTGCAATGCTGCTTTCTAGGTGCATGCCAGCTGCACACAGGACATCTGTCCATTTTCAATGGGAAACTGTACCATGAGAGGGTTTGTTATGGTATATTGATTTGTAAAGTGCACTAATCACTCGAGAGGGTATCCATGTGTTTGGTTAAGTGTGTAGGTGTGTGGTCCCCAAGGTGTTTATATGAAGAGCCAGGTCTTTAGCTTCTTGCTGAACTCAAGAAGTGAGGAGGGCTCTCTGATGTGTTGAGGGAGGTTATTTCATGTCTTTTGTGCAAGATAGGAGGAAGAGGGACATCCAGTTTTGCTTTTGCAGATGTGGGAAGTGTGTGTGAGTGAGAGTGAAGCAGAGCATAGGTGTCTGGAGGGTTGGTGAAGGGTTTCCGTGATAAATCAGTTTAACCTCATAGTTTCTCATAGTGTGTGTAAAAAAGGAGGATGGGATGTATAGGTGTGTCTGGTTCAGTGCTAAAGTCCAAGCATAAGTTGATGGTTTGATGCTTCTTGACTGCTGTCCCCTCACCTCTCTATAACAGTGTACCAGTCTTGTGCGTAAGTTAGTTCTGCCCTTGATATGGTGTTTTATCTAGAAATGTGCTTGGTATTCCAAGCTTTCGTGACAACGTCCCTTTCAGCCGGGTTAGTTTGCCTAGTTCCTGTAAAACTAGCTTACTGAAGCAACACTTTCCAAATGCAGATGAATATGGTTGATCAGAGATCATAGTTCTGCCCTTAATACTGGTGATTTTTCTAAATCAGTGAATAGTGTCCATTTCATTCTTCCTTCCATGGAAAATTTATACTTTTAGTCTAAGGATAAAAAATAGTGTGCCACATGTACAAAGCATTTTTCTAGTTGCAAACAGGCTGATTCACAGAATCGGCCTGTTTGTAACTAGAAAAAGTCTTTTTGGGATGTACAAAGCCCAAACTGCAAGTTGGTAACTTGTGACCGAATCACAATTTGGGTGTTGTGTTTTGGTATTAGGAATGGGTGTGTTGAGGGTGTCCTGTCCCTAATACCTAATCTGAAAGGTATGTATGAATGTTTTGTGCCCAAAATGCGTTAGCAAACATTTATAGTTGAGTGCCAATCGAAAGTTGGTGGTAACCCATTCGAAAATAGGAAGGGGTCCCTAAGGGACCACTTTCCGTTTGAGAATGTTTGGGAAAATGTTTTTTAAGAGCAGGTGGGGGTCCTGCAGACCACGGCCTACTCTTAAAAAATCAAACTTAAATGTTAAATTCTTTCTTTTTTTTTAAATGCATCCCGTTTTCCCTTAGGAATAAGGGGCTGTGTTTAATAATAAAAAAAAAAGATTGCTTTATTTAAAAAGCAGTCATAGACATGGTGATCTGCTGAGCCTTGCAGGCCGCCATCACTGTGTTGGCTGCGCTTCCTAATGGGTTGGCAAATTGCAACCTACCTCATTAATATTAATGAGGTAGGTCTATTTGCGACCCACTATGAATTGTAAATACAACTCTGAAGGATTTCATACATTTGAATTAGTGATTTCCTAATTGTGATCCGCAGTAAATCACAATTAGGAAATGGCTAATACAAACGTTCGTGCATACAGTTAACAAATTCCCAATGACTCAAGTATATTTATTGCATAATTCTTTTTTTTTTAAAGGAAACGTAATTCCTTGTGGGCTTTTTCTACCAGTGGTAGTGTACTGCTTTGGCAGATCAGTCCGCTCAGTCAGTCATCTGTGGTACCCTCTTGTTTTATTAGGCATTAGGGGCCAGATGTACTAAATACTGGCCACTAAAAACTGGTAGCAATTTGTGACTGGTATTTTTCGACAAGTATATAATTTTACAAATATCATATGCCTATCTAATAAGACGTCGTTTTATATAATTCGGATTTGAAATGGGTCCTAATCAGACATATCTCATTAGTTGAACACTGCCTACTCTGCAACAAACTTTTTTAAACCTTCAGCCAGGGCTAAGGTGTCCCCTTTTGTAAATTGCTGACCACACCAGCTAGGAAGTCAATTATTTTTCTAATGTTATCAATGTTTTCTGACCGGATTTCGGTCACAAAACATTTATACATCACATGATAATTTAGTATTTAGAAAGTGCACCCACAGATTGCCATTTCTAAATTCCAAACTGGTATCCATTCACAATGGAATGTGTACATCTCAAAATCCATTTTTGCAGGTGCATACTCCAATTCAGAACGTTTGTGAGTGCAAACAAGAAATGTTGATCAGCTTCCTGGGTC
This sequence comes from Pleurodeles waltl, assembly GCF_031143425.1. Lineage (NCBI taxonomy): Eukaryota > Metazoa > Chordata > Amphibia > Caudata > Salamandridae > Pleurodeles > Pleurodeles waltl. Next base: position 721,992,087 of record NC_090446.1, on the reverse strand, counting down.
GGTGCAGTGGGCGCAGTTATTCTCATTAGAGGTCCCTATCACTCTACGCATAGGGGATCCTGTAGTGCTTAATGAACCAATAATAGTTCAGTTGTGACCCCCGAGTCCTTCAGACTGTTCCACATCCCTTCTCTTTACTTTTTACGTTTCTCATCTTCTAGTATTGTCGGTGAAGGGAGAAATGCAAGCTTCCATTATTCGTGTGCATCTTCTTCGTATCTTTTTTTAAGGAGATGACAGCAATCATATCTGCATACAGGCACACCCTTGACTTCAAAGCCCCTGTGCATGCGTCCCTGTCATTCATGTTGCCCATTCCCTGTCCCACTTCCATCCTTTGAAAGGAGCTCTCGTGCTCCCACACCTGCCCTCACTTCCTCATCAGCCGTCACACTCCCTATTTCATGCTGCATGCTCCTCTACTGACGGAAAATAATGCATTTCTTTCCCCATTACTGCTGTGCCGCCTTCTCCGTATGAATTGATTTTTGCTCAAACCTTTCCCGGTAATTTATCGAAATGTCTCGGAAAGAGATAAACTGACGTCACATTAACTCACGCTCCAGTCAATTCTAAACTTGAGATTCTTTTGCAGTTGAATACATTTACGGCAGCGTTTCCCAAACATCTATGGCTGTGTCTTCCTTTTAAATTTATAAGGTACGTTGTGACGGCCCAATGGACACTGCACAGGGCTTACTCTGAGCTGGTGGTTATTTTTGGGGACCGGCTCTTATGTGTCTGCATCAGACATTTACCAATAACGGGAGGGAAAACCATGCAAAGCGGAAAGACGGAGGAAGAGAAAGACGGAAAAGCAGGCACCTGTAAGAGTGAGAGAAAGGAGTAAAGGAAAGTCGGATAGTGTACTAAAGAGGGCTGAAGTAAACAGAAAACTAGCAGCCTTGGTTTTCGGTGCGCTGATATTTAATTGCACCGGCCGCAGGCTTATGATCAGAGCTTGGGGCACCGGCAGTAATTCATCTACAAATTAATCGCTGACTGTGCTACATCAGCTATGGGACACTCTTCTTTTTGACTGTCGGCTTAACTCGCCTCACGTTGACATTTGGCTGGTGTTTGAAATGGAAAAACAAGAGACTGGATAGTCACATCTCCTTGGCATTCAGTAGGGGTGCGGGATTCTTTCATTACAAAGCACGCTGCCCCCTGGAGTTGTACAGCGCAGGTTTCCAGCTTTCAGAATAGGAAGCACTGCTTTAAATTGTGCCAGTGGGTGCAGGTGGTGGGCACTGGCGCCAGTTTTTCGGAACCACAACTTATTTGAGATCATCAGCCTTTGACACAGAGCATGAAAAAGTAGAAAAGGGAAAAAAAATAAGGAAGAGATAGGTAAAAAAAATCGCGAGAGAAGGTGAACGCAGAGATGAAAAACAACCAGCGACAGAAAGACAGAGAGTGAAGAGCGTTGAAAGAAAGAAGCATGAGGTGGAATCAAGATGAGGCAGCCTGGCTTTTCATTAACCCTGACATTCGGCAGCAGTGGTGGCAGGCTCCTATGAAAAACTATGGTCTGAGCACTTAAAATGTTTTTTTTTTTACTTTTTAAGTACTGACAACCGAAAGAGCTGAATTTCGTGCTTTTTTCTCACTCATTTAAACTGTGACTGAAAACCTCAGGCGTGGGAGGGCTCCTTTGGATTTTTTGCGTGTGTGCATCATTCTTTTATTCCCACTCTATCAAGTTTTTACCTGCAATTTGGAGATCTTTGTTCATCTTTCAGAGGCTAATGGATTTTTTTTTACAGCCAGCTATCTTAATGCGCCTGAAAACAATTGCTAAAGTTGTTTGAAATAACAAGGAAAGAGTATTGCCACAAAAGGTATACCTATATGCTTAAAAATTATCAATGGTTGTGAGCAACAGAGTTCTTGTCTATGTACTGAAGTTAGTGACAGATTTATCAAGGTTTTGTGTTGCCCTTGCCAGGCCAAAGGGGTGCAAGCGCCACGCAAAACCGAATTGATATTTATCATGCCACGTACGCAAGGCAACCTTACGTGGCCCTGCATGGCTTGATAAATCTTTAGTAATGCAAGACAGCACAAACCGCTACTTTGCGTTACTCTACCCCAGGGAGGTATTCCATTGGTGGAGCGTGGGTGTTTCCATGCATCCACCCATGGATTCTGGTGCATTTCCAGACTTACCATTAGTGGTAGACCTGGGAATGTGACAAAATGCTATGCCTCCCCAGGTGAGGTGTAACAAGGAGAAATATCTTTAATTCTCACTTTTAACTCTTCCTACATGTGCTTCAATTTGCAGCACACGTAGAAAGAGGAAAAATGCCACTGAGGATTGTTTTTGTGCAGGAAGGTGTATCTTCTTGCACAAAAACAATTCTACCTACAACTCAGGCACCCTTGCACCATGACACAAGGGTGCCTGCATTGCCTATGGATGTCATTTAGGGGTCGCCAGGGGTCGCAGCTGTGACCCCTGGCTTGCCCCCTTGTAACTCCTGGCACTGTCTTTGTGACCCTTGGCTTCAGAGGTGGCAAAAACAGTGCCAGAAACACAATGCCAGCACATCATTATGGGTGCTGGTTGGAGCTCCTTTCTCTTTGTTTTCTTTCATTTTTTTTTTATTACACTGATGGTGAATAATGTTTAAATATTCATTAATAGTGGATGTTAGAAATGGGGTTTTTGGTTGGCAGTCAGGTTACCACTCTAGTCAGGGTAAGTCACACACAATCCAAGATTATCCTGTGCCCACCCTCTGGTAGCTTGGCACGAGCAGTCAGGCTTAACTTAGAAGGCAATGTGTAAAGTATTTGTGCAATAAATCATACAATACCACCATATAGCACCACAAAAATAGACCACAGTGTTTAGAAAAATATATAATATTTATCAGGATAATTGTAGGTCAAAACGAATAAAGTTGCAATGTGAATTTGTAGAGATATCACTGAAAAGTGATATGAAGTGTCTTAAGTCTTTAAAAAGCAAACAAAGACTCTTTCAAGCACAAAGTACCTGGTTTGGAGTGGAAAATCTCCTCAGAGGGCCACAGAAGAAGAGATACGTGGAAAAATGGTGTGTGTGTCGATTTCTCCCCAGCACACGCGGACTTGCGTCATTATTTTCCACGCTGGGAAGTCGTGCGTCATTTTCCGGCGCGCGGACAGTCTCTTTCTGTGGATCGCGGGGATTACCAGATGTCCCGGGTCTGTGCCTGGATTTTCCTGCTTGTTTTCCGTCTGCGCGTCGTTCTGCGGGGCTGCGTGTCAAAGTTTCGATCTCACGGCAGGCGTCGCGTCGATTTCTCCTCTGGAGGTCGGGCGGCGTTGTCCTTGCGAAGCCGCGCGTCGAAGTTCCGGTCGTCCCGAAGGTGTTGCGTCAATCAGCGTCGGTGTGCAGCGTTTTTCTCGCCGCGGAACAAGCTGTGCGTCGAAAATTTCGGCGCACGGAGCGTCCAAGTGAAAAAGAGAAGTCTTTTTGGTCCTGAGACTTCAGGGAACAGGAGGCAAGCTCTATCCAAGCCCATGGAGAGCACTTTCACAGCCAGACAAGAGTTCAGCAAGGCAGCAGGCCAACAGCAAGGCAGCAGTCCTTTGTAGAAAGCAGACAGGTGAGTCCTTTGAGCAGCCAGGCAGTTCTTCTTGGCAGGATGTAGTTTCTGGTTCAGGTTTCTTCTCCAGCAAGTGTCTGATGAGGTAGGGCAGAGGCCTTGTTTTATACCCAAATGTGCCTTTGAAGTGGGGGAGACTTCAAAGAGTGGCTAAGAAGTGCACCAGGTCCCCTTTCAGTGCAATCCTGTCTGCCAGGGTCCCAGTAGGGGGTGTGGCAGTCCTTTGTGTGAGAGCAGGCCCTCCACCCTCCCAGCCCAGGAAAACCCATTCAAAATGCAGATGTATGCAAGTGAGGCTGAGTACCCTGTGTTTGGGGTGTGTCTGAGTGAATGCACAAGGAGCTGTCAACTAAGCCCAGCCAGACGTGGATTGTAAGGCACAGAAAGATTTAAGTGCAAAGAAATGCTCACTTTCTAAAAGTGGCATTTCTAGAATAGTAATATTAAATCCAACTTCACCAGTCAGCAGGATTTTATATTACCATCCTGGCCATACTAAATATGACCTTCCTGCTCCTTTCAGATCAGCAGCTACCACTTCAATACTGTATGAGGGCAGCCCCAATGTTAGCCTATGAAGGGAGCAGGCCTCACAGTAGTGCAAAAACGAATTTAGGAGTTTTACACTACCAGGACATGTAAACTACACAGGTACATGTCCTGCCTTTCACCCACACAGCACCCTGCTCTAGGGGTTACCTAGGGCACAAATTAGAGGTGACTTATATTGTATGTGGAGAAACGGGAGGTTTAGGCTTGGCAAGTACTTTTAAATGCCAAGTCGAGGTGACAGTGAAACTGCACACACAGGCCTTGCAGTGGCAGGCCTGAGTCAAGGAAAAGGGGCTACTTGAGTGGTTGGCACAACCAGTGCTGCAGGCCCACTAGTAGCATTTAATCTACAGGCCCTAGGCACGTAGAGTGCACATTACTAGGGACTTATAAGTAAATTAAATAGTCCAATCAGGTATGATTCAAGGTTACCATGTTTTAAGGGAGAGAGCATATGCACTTTAGCACTGGTTAGCAGTGGTAAAGTGCACAGAGTCTAAAAGCCAGCAAAAACAGTGTCCAAAAAGTGGAGAGAGGCAGGCAAAAAGTTAGGGGTGACCACCCTAAGGCTGTCAGGTCTAACAGTTGAATAAACAAATGGAGTACAGTTAGCTGGAATAGACCCTCCCTGACAGATGAGGTAAGCAAAAAAAATGCTTTTAAATGTATGTTGTGTGCGTGCTTGATGGTGAGAGTGTTTAGATGAGTGAGTGTGTGTAAGTGTGAATGTCAGGTTACCCCCTGTTCAAGCAAGGACCCTCACTCTAGTCAGGGTAAAAGAGAATCACCATCAGCTAACCCCTGCTTACTCCCTTGGTAGCTTGGCAGAGCAGTAGGCTTAACTTCAGAGTGCTAGGTGTGTAGTATTTGTACCAAAACACACACAGTAACTTAATGAAAACACTACAAAATGACACAACACAGGTTTGGAAAAACAGGAAATATTTATCTAAACAAAGCAAGACCAAAACGACAAACACCCACAATACACAAGTCAAGTTATCAATTAAAAATCAAAAAGAGTCTTTAAGTAGTTTCAAACACTGCTAGCTAGCGTGAAAATGTACCTGGTGCGCTTCAAAAATAACCCCGAGCGGGCGGGCGTGAGTCAAAAAGGTCTTGCGATGCGTCGATATCACTCACGAGCGAGACCTTGCATCGTTTTCCCCCTTCTGTTGGGTCAGCGTGTGTCGGTTCTTCTCTCCGCAGGAGAGTGATGCGTCGATTCGGTCCGCACACGGGTCCGGGCAGGCCTTGCGTTGTTTTTGCACGCACAATGATGGTTCGAGTCAGAAATCTAGCCACACGATAATCTGAAAACCACGCAGCAGGGGTTGTGCTCTCCTAGCCTCCGTCAGCGATGCTGCCTGTCGTTTCTCCTGCTCCGAGCGTCGATTTTCAGCCGCGGAGCCGGCAGCGCGTCGTTTCTTCAGCCGCAGATCGGAGTTGCATCGATCTTTTCCCCGCACAGCGCTTTGTGCGTGGATTTCCTTCTCTTAGGCTGCCAGCTTCTCCTTTCAGGATCCCAGGAACTGGATGGGCACCACAGGGCAGAGTAGGAGTCTCTCCAGAGACTCCAGGTGCTGGCAGAGAGAAGTCTTTGCTGTCCCTGAGACTTCAAACAACAGGAGGCAAGCACTAAATCAGGCCCTTGTAGATTTCTTCTCAAGATGGAAGGCACACAAAGTCCAGTCTTTGCCCTCCTACTCTGGCAGAAGCAGCAACTGCAGGATAGCTCCACAAAGCACAGTCACAGGCAGGGCAGCTCTTCTTCCTCAGCTCTTCAGCTCTTCTCCAGTCAGAGGTTCCTCTTGTTTCCAGAAGTGTTTCTAAAGTCTGTGGTTTTGGGTGCCCTTCTTATACTCAATTTCTCCTTTGAAGTAGGCCTACTTCAAGTAAAGTCTCTTTTGAATGTGAAATCCTGCCTTGCCCAGGCCAGGCCCCAGACTCTCACCAGGGGTTTGGAGACTGCATTGTGTGAGGGCAGGCACAGCCCTTTCAGGTGTGAGTGACCACTCCTCCCCTCCCTCCTAGCACAGAAGGCTCATCAGGATACACCCCAGCTCCCTTTGTGTAACTGTCTAGTGTGAGGTGCAACCAGCCCAACTGTCAAACTGACCCAGACAGGGAATCCACAAACAGACAGAGTCACAGAAATGGTATAAGCGAGAAAATGCTCACTTTCTAAAAGTGGCATTTTCAAACACACAATCTTCAAATCAACTTTATTGAAAGATGTATTTTTAAATTGTGAGCTCAGAGACCCCAAACTCCACATGTCCATCTGCTCCCAAAGGGAATCTACACTTTAATCAGATTTAAAGGTAACCCCCATGTTAACCTATGAGAGGGACAGGCCTTGAAACAGTGAAAAACAAATTTAGCAATATTTCACTGTCAGGACATATAAAACACATTACTATATGTCCTACCTTAACCATACACTGCACCCTGCCCCTGGGGCTACCTAGGGCCTACCTTAGGGGTGTCTGACATGTAAGAAAAGGGAAGGTTTAGGCCTGGCAAGTGGGTATAATTGCCAAGTCGAATTTGCAGGTAAAACTGCACACACAGACACTGCAGTGGCAGGTCTGAGACATGATTACAGAGCTACTTATGTGGGTGGCAGAACCAGTGCTGCAGGCCCACTAGTAGCATTTGATTTACAGGCCCTGGCACCTCTAGTGCACTTTACTAGGGACTTACTAGTAAACCAAATATGCCAATCATGGACCAATTACATACTCTTTTAGTAAAGGAGCACTTGCACTTTAGCACTGGTTAGCAGTGCTAAAGTGCCCAGAGTAACAAAAACAGCAAAATCAGAGCCCAGCACACATCAACAACCTGGGGAACAGAGGCAAAAAGTTACGGAAGGCCACGCCAAGGATGAAAAGTCTAACAGTTAGTTAAGGAATGAGCTAAATATTCCTGCCCGTTCCCTTTCACACAGTGCAGCACAAAAGGCTTGCTGTGCTGCACTGCTTAACCACTTCTGTGCCTTGGACGAGATGATCTCGTCCAAGGCTACAGTTCCCCTGTGCCTTGGACGAGATCATCTCGTCCATGGCAGAGGGGAACTTGGGGGCGCGCTAGCGCGCCCCCGTGCACCCCCCTTCCCCCCCCCCAAGTCGGGATGGAAGGGGAAGACCTTCCCCTTCCACCCCGACCCCCCCCCACCCCCCCCTGTGACGTCAGCGCGCGGGCGCGCGCTGATTTGTCACAGGGGCCTCCCTAGTCGCCCTGGAAGCTCTGCTTCCAGCGCGATTGAAAAAGAAATGCAAAAGCATTTCTTTTTCAATCACTTGGGAGGCCCGGAGGGGCTTCAAAGGGAAGGAAAAGTATTTCCTTCCCTTTGAAGTCCCTCCGAGGGTTTCAAAAGCCGGATTGCTTGCAATCCGGCTTTTGAAACCCCACTAGACACCAGGGATTTTTTTTTTTTTATTGAAACTGACAAAAGGGAGCGACCCCTTGGGCAAGGGTCGCTCCCAGGGGGGGCATTTTTTTTGAGAAGGCCGTTTCATTTTTTAGAGATGGGGAGCGACCCATCAGTCAAGGGTCGCTCCCCTGGGGGGCAAATTGTATTTAGACCATTTCTGCCCCCCTGGGGGCAGATTGGCCGATTTTAGGTCAATCTGCCCCCAAGGGGGCAGAAACCACTAGGCACCGGGGATTTGTTTTGTGGCGCCAATGTCACGCAGGGGAGCGACCCCGTAGGCAAGGGTCGCTCCCGGGTGGGGTGGGGGTTGGGGTGGTAAATTTATTTTAGGCCACTTCTGCCCCCCCGGGGGCAGATCGGCCTAATATTAGGCTGATCTGCCCCCGGGAGGGGGGCAGAAACCTCTAGGCGCCAGGGCAATTTTTTTGTTTGTTTGTTTGTTTGTTTTTTTTAGAGATGGGGAGCGACCCATCAGGCAAGGGTCGCTCCCCTTGGGGGGCAAATTGTATTTAGGCCATTTCTGCCCCCCTTGGGGGCAGATTGGCCGATTTTAGGTCAATCTGCCCCCAAGGGGGCAGAAACCACTAGGCACCTGGGATTTGTTTTTTGGCGCCAATGTCACGCAGGGGGAACGACCCCGTAGGCAAGGGTCGCTCCCGGGGGGGGGACTGGGGGGGGAATTTATTTTAGGCCATTTCGGCCCCCCCGGGGGGCAGATCGGCCTATTATTAGGCCGAACTGCCCCCAGGGGGGGGGCAGAACCCTCTAGGCGCCAGGGCAATTTTTTTTTTTTGTGTTTTTTTTTTTTTGTTGTTTCTTTTTTTAGAGATGGGGAGCGACCCATCAGGCAAGGGTCGCTCCCCTGGGGGGCAAATTGTATTTAGACCATTTCTGCCCCCCTGGGGGCAGATTGGCCGATTTTAGGTCAATCTGCCCGCAAGGGGGCAGAAACCACTAGGCACCGGGGATTTGTTTTTTGGCGCCAATGTCACGCAGGGGGAGCGACCCCGTAGGCAAGGGTCGCTCCCGGGGGGGTGGGGCCTTGGGGGGGGCAAATTTATTTTAGGCCATTTTCTGCCCCCCCTGGGAGCAGATCGGCCTATTATTAGGCCGAACTGCCCCCGGGGAGGGGGGCAGAACCCTCAGGGCACCAGGGCAATTTTTTTTGTTGTGTTTTTTTTTTTTTTTTGTTTGTTTTTTTCGAGATGGGGAGCGACCCATCAGGCAAGGGTCGCTCCCCTGGGGGGCAAATTGTATTTAGGCCATTTCTGCCTCCCTTGGGGGCAGATTGGCAGATTTTAGGTCAATCTGCCCCCAAGGGGGCAGAAACCACTAGGCACCGGGGATTTGTTTTTTGGCGCCAATGTCACGCAGGGGGAGCAACCCCGTAGGCAAGGGTCGCTCCCGGGGGGGGTGGGGGCTGGGGGGGGGGAAATTTATTTTAGGCCATTTCTGCCCCCCCTGGGGGCAGATCGGCCTACTATTAGGCCGAACTGCCCCCAGGGGGGGGCAGAACCCTCAGGGCACCAGGGCAAATTTTTTTGTTGTGTTTTTTTTTTGTTTGTTTGTTTTTTTCGAGATGGGGAGCGACCCATCAGGCAAGGGTCGCTCCCCTGGGGGGCAAATTGTATTTAGGCCATTTCTGCCCCCCTTGGGGGCAGATTAGCCGATTTTAGGTCAATCTGCCCCCAAGGGAGCAGAAACCACTAGGCACCGGGGATTTGTTTTTTGGCGCCAATGTCACGCAGGGGGAGCGACCCCGTAGGCAAGGGTCGCTCCTGGGGGGGGCAAATTTATTTTAGGCCATTTCTGTCCCCAGGGGGGGCAGAACCCTCAGGGCACCAGGGCAAATTTTTTGTTGTGTTTTTTTTTTGTTTGTTTGTTTTTTTCGAGATGGGGAGCGACCCATCAGGCAAGGGTCGCTCCCCTGGGAGGCAAATTGTATTTAGGCCATTTCTGCCCCCCTTGGGGGCAGATTGGCAGATTTTAGGTCAATCTGCCCCCAAGGGGGCAGAAACCACTAGGCACCTGGGATTTGATTTTTGGTGCCAATGTCACGCAGGGGGAGCGACCCCGTAGGCAAGGGTCGCTCCCGGGGGGGGGGGGGTGGGGGGGTCAAATTTATTTTAGGCCATTTCTGCCCCCCTGGGGGCAGATCGGCCTAATATTAGGCCGAACTGCCCCCAGGGGGGGGCAGAACCCTCTAGGCACCAGGGCAAATTTTTTTGTTGTGTTTTTTTTTTTTGTTTTTTTTTTTCGAGATGGGGAGCGACCCATCAGGCAAGGGTCGCTCCCCTGGGGGGCAAATTGTATTTAGGCCATTTCTGCCCCCCTTGGGGGCAGATTGGCAGATTTTAGGTCAATCTGCCCCCAAGGGGGCAGAAACCACTAGGCACCTGGGATTTGATTTTTGGTGCCAATGTCACGCAGGGGGAGCGACCCCGTAGGCAAGGGTCGCTCCCGGGGGGGGTGGGGGCTGGGGGGTCAAATTTATTTTAGGCCATTTCTGCCCCCCCTGGGGGCAGATCGGCCTATTATTAGGCCGAACTGCCCCCAGGGGGGGGCAGAACCCTCTAGGCACCAGGGCAAATTTTTTAGTTGTGTTTTTTTTTTTGTTTGTTTATTTTTTTCGAGATGGGGAGCGACCCATCAGGCAAGGGTCGCTCCCCTGGGGGGCAAATTGTATTTAGGCCATTCCTGCCCCCCTTGGGGGCAGATTGGCAGATTTTAGGTCAATCTGCCCCCAAGGGGGCAGAAACCACTAGGCACCTGGGATTTGATTTTTGGTGCCAATGTCACGCAGGGGGAGCGACCTCGTAGGCAAGGGTCGCTCCCGGGGGGGGGGGGGGGCTGGGGGGGTCAAATTTATTTTAGGCCATTTCTGCCCCCCCTGGGGGCAGATCGGCCTATTATTAGGCCGAACTGCCCCCAGGGGGGGGCAGAACCCTCTAGGCACCAGGGCAAATTTTTTTGTTGTGTTTTTTTTTTTGTTTGTTTGTTTTTTTCGAGATGGGGAGCGACCCATCAGGCAAGGGTCGCTCCCCTGGGGGGCAAATTGTATTTAGGCCATTTCTGCCCCCAGATTTTAGGTCAATCTGCCCCCAAGGGGGCAGAAACCACTAGGCACCTTGGATTTGATTTTTGGTGCCAATGTCACGCAGGGGGAGCGACCCCGTAGGCAAGGGTCGCTCCGGGGGGGGGCAAATTTATTTTAGGCCATTTCTGCCCCCCCCTCCCGGGGCCGACTGAGCTAGAGGCCAAACTCCACAGGTAGGCACTTTGCAAAAAACACCTCTGTTTTCTGTGAAAAAATATGTTCTGTCCACGTTGTGTTTTGGGCCATTTCCTTTCGTGGGCGCTAGGCCTACCCAAGGAAGTGAGGTACCATTTTTATTGAGAGACTTAGGGGAACGCTGGTCGGAAGGAAATTTGTGGCTCCTCTCAGATTCCAGAACTTTCTGCCACAGAAATGTGAGGAACATGTGTTTTTTTAGCCACATTTTGAGGTTTGCAAAGGATTCTGGGTAACAGAACCTGGTCCGAGCCCCGCAAGTCACCCCATCTTGGATTCCCCTAGGTCTCTATTTTTCAGAAATGCACAGGTTTGGTAGGTTTCCCTAGGTGCCGGGTGAGCTACAGGCCAAAATCCACAGGTAGGCACTGTTTTCTTTCAAAAAATTGGATGTGTACACGTTGCGTTTTGGGGCGTTTCCTGTTGCGGGCGCTAGGCCTACCCACGAAAGTGAGGTATCATTTTTATCGGGAGACTTGGGGGAACGCTGGGTGGAAGGAAATTTGTAGCTCCTCTCAGATTCCAGAACTTTCTGCCACAGAAATGTGAGGAACATGTGTTTTTTTAGCCAAATTTTGAGGTTTGCAAAGGATTCTGCGTAACAGAACCTGGTCCGAGCCCCGCAAGTCACCCCTCCTTGGATTCCCCTAGGTCTCTAGTTTTCAGAAGTGCACAGGTTTGGTAGGTTTCCCTAGGTGCCGGCTGAGCTAGAGGCCAAAATCTACAGGTAGGCACTTCGCAAAAAACACCTCTGTTTTCTCCCAAAATGTAGGATGTGTCCACGTTGCGCTTTGGGGTGTTTCCTGTCGCCGGCGCTAGGCCTACCCACGCAAGTGAGGTATCATTTTTATCGGGAGACTTGGGGGAACGCTGGGTGGAAGGAAATTTGTAGCTCCTCTCAGATTCCAGAACTTTCTGCCACAGAAATGTGAGGGACATGTGTTTTTTTAGCCAAATTTTGAGGTTTGCAAAGGATTCTGGGTAACAGAACCTGGTCCGAGCCCCGCAAGTTACCCCTCCTTGGATTCCCCTAGGTCTCTAGTTTTCAGAAATGCACAGGTTTGGTAGGTTTCCCTAGGTGCCGGCTGAGCTAGAGGCCAAAATCTACAGGTAGGCACTTCGCAAAAAACACCTCTGTTTTTTTCCAAAATTTAGGATGTGTCCACGTTGCGCTTTGGGGTGTTTCCTGTCGCCGGCGCTAGGCCTACCCACGCAAGTGAGGTATCATTTTTATCGGGAGACTTGGGGGAACGCTGGGTGGAAGGAAATTTGTAGCTCCTCTCAGATTCCAGAACTTTCTGCCACAGAAATGTGAGGAACATGTGTTTTTTTAGCCAAATTTTGAGGTTTGCAAAGGATTCTGGGTAACAGAACCTGGTCCGAGCCCCGCAAGTCACCCCTCCTTGGATTCCCCTAGGTCTCTAGTTTTCAGAAATGCACAGGTTTGGTAGGTTTCCCTAGGTGCCGGCTGAGCTAGAGGCCAAAATCTACATGTAGGCACTTCGCAAAAAACACCTCTGTTTTTTTCCAAAATTTAGGATGTGTCCACGTTGCGCTTTGGGGTGTTTCGTGTCGCCGGCGCTAGGCCTACCCACGCAAGTGAGGTATCATTTTTATCGGGAGACTTGGGGGAACGCTGGGTGGAAGGAAATTTGTAGCTCCTCTCAGATTCCAGAACTTTCTGCCACAGAAATGTGAGGAACATGTGTTTTTTTAGCCAAATTGTGAAGTTTGCAAAGGATTCTGGGTAACAGAACCTGGTCCAAGCCCCGCAAGTCACCCCTCCTTGGATTCCCCTAGGTCTCTAGTTTTCAGAAATGCACAGGTTTGGTAGGTTTACCTAGGTGCCGGCTGAGCTAGAGGCCAAAATCTACAGGTAGGCACTTCGCAAAAAACACCTCTGTTTTTTCCCAAAATTTAGGATGTGTCCACGTTGCGCTTTGGGGTGTTTCCTGTCGCCAGTGCTAGGCCTACCCATGCAAGTGAGGTATCATTTTTATCGGGAGACTTGGGGGAACGCTGGGTGGAAGGAAATTTGTAGCTCCTCTCAGATTCCAGAACTTTCTGCCACAAAAATGTGAGGGACATGTGTTTTTTTAGCCAAATTTTGAGGTTTGCAAAGGATTCTGGGTAACAGAACCTGGTCCGAGCCCCGCAAGTCACCCCTCCTTGGATTCCCCTAGGTCTCTAGTTTTCAGAAATGCACAGGTTTGGTAGGTTTCCCTAGGTGCCGGCTGAGCTAGAGGCCAAAATCTACAGGTAGGCACTTCGCAAAAAACACCTCTGTTTTCTCCCAAAATTTTGGATGTGTCCACGTTGCGCTTTGGGGCGTTTCCTGTCGCGGGCGCTAGGCCTACCCACGCAAGTGAGGTATCATTTTTATCGGGAGACTTGGGGGAACATAGATTAGCAAAACAAGTGCTATTGCCCCTTGTCTTTCTCTACATTTTTTCCTTCCAAATATAGGAGAGTGTGTAAAAAAGACATCTATTTGAGAAATTCCCTATAATTCACATGCTTGTATGGTCACCCCGGAATTCAGAGATGTGCAAATAACCACTGCTCCTCAGCACCTTATCTTGTGCCCTTTTTGGAAATGCAAAGGTTTTCTTGATAGCAATTTTTTACTCTTTATATTTCAGCAAATGAATTGCTGTATACCTGGTATAGAATGAAAACGCACGTCAGGGTGCAGCTCATTTATTGGCTCTGGGTTCCTTGGGTTCTTGATGAACCTACAAGCCCTATATATCCCCACAACCAGAGGAGTGCAGCAGACGTAACGGTATATTGCTTTCGATAATCTGACATTGCAGGGAAAAGTTACAGAGTAAAACGTAGAGAAACATTTATGTTTTTTTCACCTCAATTTCAATATTTTTCTTTTTCAGTTGTTATTTTCTGTAGGAAACCCTTGTAGGATCTACACAAATGATCCCTTGCTGAATTCAGAATTTTGTCTACTTTTCAGAAATGTTTAGGTTTCTGGGATCCAGCATTGGTTTCATGCCCATGTCTGTCACTGACTGGAAGGAGGCTGAAAGCACAAAAAATTGCAAAAATGGGGTATGTCCCAGTAAAATGCCAAAATTGTGTTGAAAAATTGGGTTTTCTGATTCAAGTCTGCCTGTTCCTGAAAGCTGGGAAGCTGCTGAGTTTAGCACCGCAAACCCTTTGTTGATGCCGTTTTCAGGAGAAAAACCACAAGCCTTCTTCTGCAGCCACTTTTTCCAATTTTTTTGAAAAAAACGAAATTTTCACTGTATTTTGGCCAATTTCTTGCCCTCCTTCAAGGGAACCCACAAAGTCTGGGTACCTCTAGAATTCCTAGGATGTTGGAAAAAAAGGACGCAAATTTGGCTTGGTTAGCTTATGTGGACAAAAAGTTATGAGGGCCTAAGCGCAAACTGCCCCAAATAGGCAAAAAAAGGCCTGGCACAGGAGGGGGAAAAGGCCTGGCAGCGAAGGGGTTCAAAAAAATGAAAAATATGGACCCTAGTGTGTTAGGAAGGCTACTTAGACTAATATTACAGTGAAATAGTCTGTGACATTTTGTTGTCTGATAGATTGATTGATAGACTGACTGGTTGACTGATTGGTTGGGTTTTGTAGAACACAGCAACTACCCAGAAGGGTGTCTTGGTCCTAATAGAATAAAGACTGACAGAACAGATGTGACTGGGCCAAGTACACCTACTCCACTCTTCACCGGGTAGTGGAGGGGCAAGAGCTCAGAGCTCAACTATCAACCAACAGATGCAATAAAGTCTTGTCCAGACCAGTGCTTATAATCTGGATTAAAAGCAAGAACTTTAATCATGTCATAATGTAATTCTTCACAGAGCAATGATGGATTCAGATACAGTGTTTTAATCCTATCTGCATGCTCTCATGAAGTGCTACATCGTTTGGTATACAGCCACCTCTAATAGAGTTTCTCATCTATTACCCTTGGGAGATAATTTTGGACTAGGCACTGATTAGGCACAGTTATAGTTCTAAGGCATATATATGCATATCAGTTTGCTTTCACCTCTTTGAGTTTACCAAGAAAAAGTCTTAGAAAACGTTTTGCATACCTCAGTCCGCTAGGTCAGTCTTTGTTCTTCTCAGAGTTCTAGACTAGACCCTGTGGTCATCTGCAGTCTAGATGGTTTTAGTTTGAGTAGTGCAGGAAGGACATGAGATGAACAGTAGTCCAGCAGCAGTGGCTCTTGCACATAGGAGCTGAAGCTGTTGCCTCACAGGACTTGGAAGCTGGGGTAATATGGCATGGCATTTCAAAGGGAGTCTTTGATCTTCAGCAGTTGTAGGCTGCATGCAGAAGAGATGCTGGTTTCACAGGTGCAACATCTAGGCTGATCCTGATCATGTGTGTGACTTTCACAGTTGTGGCCACTGGGTTAATCAGGGTTCTCAACTCAGCGACAAAGTGTTCCAGCAACAGCAGCACCCGTGTCTCAGTCATATGGCAGCCTACCTGTCTCACCAATTGTCTTGTCCTTATTTGCAACCTTGATGCAGTTGATGGCAAGAACCATTCATGGAGACGGGAAGACCCCACGACACATGGGCTGCTCTTGGTTTTACTCCCTGAGTCACTCACTTTCTCTGGCAGTTTCCATGGCAGGAACATGATGGGCTTCTCCTCCTGGACAGTCCTGCATGGCCGGAAGCACTCAATCACTTAATCAGCGGAAAAGCAGGCTTCTATGGTCTAGACGTATCTTCTGCTCCTCCACCAGAAAGTGAAGACTGCAGGTGTCCTTTCACCTCTGGCTGTGCTGCACACCGCAGCCCTTGTTACAGAGCAGTCATTTCAGTACTCTGTGGAACAAAACAAGTCCTTTTTTGATCAGGAAGAACGTGGAACTGGAACATTTTAGGTTTGTTTGGATCCCACTTTTATACATATTTTCCAGAGAAGGGATGTGTTTCCACTGCTTAGGATATCAGAACCGGTTTGGGGTGCTTGTCTTTCAGACATCATTTTCTGGTTGTTCCTCAGACAAGGAGAACAGAAGACAAGGGCACCATGAATTGTGAGCTCCCTGCACCAGACATTCACCTACCTTCCTAAAGCAGTAATCAGGGGCAGCCATAGGACAGTCCTGCCTAAATACTTCCTCATCTTGATCAACAGAAACTGCAGTTCCACCTCTCACTCCTGCTATCTACCAAAAGGGAGAACTCGGGAAGAACTAATTAGCAACTTTTCCCTTACAGGGCAATCACTGAATTTCTAAAAGAAGTCCTATCTCGATCCTGCACTTCAGTGTGTATCCACTCTCCATCCTGTGCCATGCTGATCACGAGACCATCTAAAATGGGTCCCATTGAGCCCACTGCTCAGACTATCTTCACGTGCAGAGAGCTACACGGACATACATTCAACATACACATACACAGAATGTCAGTCCAAACATCTGCAGGCCACATAACAGTGGAACTGTAAACAATAGGAGTCAGTAACATTGAAAAGGATTTGGTCAAGCTAATGATTCACAAAAACTTGGTCACTTTATTTGGCTTACTCACGGCACGGGCAATAGTCCTATGCCCACTTTTTGGTCCTTCAATATTCTGGTCATGCAATGTGATCCTTTGATATTCTGCCTTCGATATCCGCCACCACAATCCTTAAATCTTCAATGATGTATTATTCCTGTAATCTAAACATCTATAATAGTTGACCAGCTGATTACAATTACTATTTTTCTTTTCTTGAAAAGGGTTCATTCCCTTGACCATATTTTGTCCAGCACATACTGATTCTTTCTTGATTGCTTCAGTGCAGTTCTGTCATAACGCAATTATCAGGTGAATAAATGTTTTTTTTAAGACCTAAGTGCTTAGGATCTGGGCAAGGGGAAGGGTTTGGAGCAAACAATAAATGTAAAACAAATTATATGAAGTGTGTAAATCAGTAAAGGGTGTACGTATAAAGGAATGGATTTACTATGATTGTGCATTTGGGTTATGTCACTTTTGTGGTGCAACCCTGATCCAAAAGCCATGCAAAGCCACTTTGTGTGGCTTTATGTAGTTCAGTAAGTAAAAATTAATGCATGGCAGCACATTGGATGGCATTCTATGCATGGAGCATGGGCGTCCCTATGCATCCACCCATGGTTTTTAAAGCATTCCCAGATTTACCAAAGCTAGTTAACCAGGGAATGTGTCAGACTGCTATGCCTTCCCAAGTGAGGTGTAAGAAGGTGACATTTCTTTATTTCTCCTCTTTATTTCCTCTTTCCACGTGTGCTGCATTGTGCAGCATAGATAGAAAGAAGAATATGCCTCAAAGGATACTTTTATGGAGGAATGTACATAAAAATGATCCTGCCTGTAAAGCAGACACTTTTGCACCATGGTGCAAGTGTGCCTGCATTGGGTCTAGGCAGCCTCAAGTGCACCAGAGCAGGGAGAGAGCTGAAGTAGCGCAGCAACTTGTTTTGGTGTCCTGTGTTGCATGAATTCTAAGTTAATCTGTACCAAAATGCATTGCAGGTCCTGATTTAAAAAGTCCAGAGGAGGTATGGAACAAGAGACATATACAGATTCTTTATTCAATTATGCTTTGACTAAAGTGCCACAGTGTCACCTTGCAATTACTTTGGAGCTCTGGCTGTAGTACAGAAATAATCCAGGAAGAACCCCATCTTCAATTTCACCCTGTTCACACTATATAAACAAAAGCCAGCATGAACACCTGGTTCTCAGACGTTTCAAGAACAATAATTAGCTTTTTAAATTCCATCCACACTTTGGGGTTCAGATAATTTGTGAGTCTGGGTCTCCACTGTTCGAAGGCTCTGCATCCATTTTTGCCCTTTTGAACCCCATTGTACAGTTAGATTAGAAGAGGATGCTTGAAGTAATTTGATATGAGAGTTACATTTGTGTCAGTAGATGGCCCTTTGCACCAACATGATTTATCCATGGTGAATTGTATCTTCATCTTTATTCTTTCTCCACCTATGTCTGGAAGGACAAAGATAACCAACTCAAGTATATTTTCAGCATGTACATTCCTCTAAGCTTCCTCTTCATAATAAAAACCTATATGCCACCAACTCTCCATTGGGAGGGTTGGATAAGGCAATGGCTGTCCTAGCCCTTCTACTCACAGTGGAAATAAAAATAATTTTATTGGAATGGAAGGCACTTAATAATGTATCTTGCCACACATGGTGGACATAGATTACCTGTCTTAGAAGTATGCACAGAATTCCATCTAAACCTACTGGGAATCCCAGCACTACACAATCACTCTGGCATACAGTTTGACAAATTTATGTCCATCAAATAAGGCCCCTCACTGTTACCTTTGATTACATGAGAACACAAACTTCCCCATTCTAACTCCTTTTTTCGCTTAGTTTTCATAAGGCATTTTCCCCACCGCGCCTCCCATTCCTCAGCTCCCCCTCGCTCTCTTATATCGCTCCAGTGCCTGAGTCATAGCTGCCTACTTAACCCCCTTCTATATTTGTTTTTACTGTAGGCCTTTTACTCTCTACTGGAGGATATATCCATTTACCTAGTCGACTTTCACTGTTTATTTCATTATTGACTTCCTATTGTTACTGTTATTGCCCAAACACTCCTCTTCATGCAAGATGCAGCCACCTGTCTTAGCCACTTTCGATGCTGCCAAATGATATGGTTAGCAATAGGTTAGTAGTGTTACTTGAATATTGTCATGTTTTGTCTTTACAGAATCAATAAAATATTTAGAACATAAAAAGCAATCTTTCTGGCACATGGAGCTTGTGAAGTGATCTCAAGACGTATCAGATGGTTTCATTCCTGAAAATTAACACTAAAAACTCTTCACAATTGATCTACTCTGGGTCGTACTTCCGAATCAGACAGCTAAAAAAGTGACACACATTTGCAAATTGGAAACGTTTTCATGCTTGTAACGTATAGGGTTTTTGAAAGGTATTGTACGCTATTTTGCTTGCTGCAGGCAATGTTTGTGGTAAAACTAGCCAGCAGAGGTACACAAACAGCCAAATACCAGCAGTCTCACAGACCTGTCAGACCAGTCATTCTGGAGCTGAAAGATTGACCCATAGGCCAGCCTGACCCTAGATATAATCTGGCTTTTGGAATTCTGTTCTGGCATGCATGTAGCATTGTCCACTCCAGAGCAGGCCAACAGGCCAACTTAAGCGCTGCCCAGAAGATCTCGCTCTGAGCAGAATGAAGGACGGGAGTTGGATTGTCCATGGCTAGAGGGAATAAAGTATTTTCTGTTTGATCCAGTAGCTTTATTGAGGAGGGAAAAACATTCACAATGAGGCAGGTCTATATGACAGATGGAAGTGATGACGTTTACCTATTCTGGTTGGTCAATTAAAATAACACAAACAATTTTCTTAGCTCTTTGTACAGCTCAGTTGTTTAAGACTTTGTTGCTTGTAATAAGCAGGTCATAGCCATTGCTTACAACTCATCCAGGTCCTACACTGGCCTACACTTTACAGAGAAAATGAGTGCTACTTATGGATATAACAGAACGCACCTCCTTTTTAGACCAATGCGATAATTAAAAGAAGCTTTATTCTTCAGTACATACAACATGGCCAACCTTTTGCAAGTTCAAATGTCAAGTTGCCAATGACGAATATGCTCAGTTTAAGTCATTATGTATTGCTGCTTGGAGGAAAAATCCACCTTGTACTTAGCAATGCCACAGACAGAAAAAGTTAACACTAGCAAAGCAAAGGTGTCAGCCAATATGTGCTGGAGTTAGCAATGAGAATGACCTGTGACCTTCATATTGGTAGTAAAGGCAGCTGTAAGTGGCGCTGGCGGGGCCCTCCCTGATCCCTGGTGCTGCAGCACCTGATGAACCAATAGTGGCTATACCTTTTAAAGCATTTGATTGAAATGTCACAAAGTAATGTGTGATACCTTCCGCCAGAAATTATTGCTTGGACAGCAGCACAAGGAATTGTGGGACTTGACAGTTCACTTTTTTTATTAACAAGTGTCCCCAGGTAAAGAATAATTCCAAACGGTCCGTGCTCATACATGTTTAGTTTGATTTGGTTTCGGGGTAACTGGGTGTTGTTTATAGTCTCTTGCAAAATACATGATCTCTGGTTGCATGCAATTTCGCATAAGATTGTTTTCTACATGGGATTATAAAGTTTGGCATTTTTATGTGAATGAGCATACTGTGGAGGACCTTCTGAGGCGGCTTTGCAAAAAGCTGATTCAAGCAAGTGTCCTAACCCGTCTTTGAAGTGTATCCATTTTGGACAAAGTAGTTTGTGCTGCACTTGTAAAATGTCCAATTTACTAGTATCCCTCTGAAATGTGTCCTGGTAAAGCACTCCATCAACCTCTTTCAAATACTCTTCAAATCCTATTCACCTTTGACCAATTCACTGGTCACATGCTTGAAATATTTTTCATTTGCCTGTTCTAACAATTTTACTTAAAGGCAAACCCCCAAATAATAAAGACAATTTGTGGACTCTCAGCAAGTTTCACATGAGCAAGTTAACATATGATTTTTTTATATTTTTTAAGTATGTGTTTGGTGTAAAGTAATTTTCACATATCCGAATGAAGAAGCATCGGTGGGCCATTAAGATGCTTTAAAAAAGGCAAAACTAAAATGAGCGCTCAAGAAATCACTGAGAAGGTTTGTAAATGTTGAGCATGTCTGTGCAGAGAAAGCTGTGTACCTTCGACAGCATTGGTCCTAAGGTGTTTCCATTGTATGTTCTTTATCTTTGACACAACCCTCTGGCCATTTTGATATCTCTGAAATGTTTCCATCCTTTCAAAGCACCGTGGAGGCGCCCTTGGCAGAAACCAATCCAGGTTCTGATCGAGTACGCTGTAGGAGCTGGGAGCTGGGAGCTGTGTCCATCATGTGTCTGGAGCGTAGGTGCTGTGAATTAGAGAGTGCAACGTTCATTATAATAACTGACAAAAATCAGAGTTTTTCGGTTTTGTATGTTAACCAAAGGATTCTTCTCAGAAATGCTTTAGAAATAGGTTTGTAACGTTTCTGAACAATTATTTATGTCGCACATTTGCAGATATGGCATTGACCTTGATTGACAGAGTTCTACGGAAGGGTATTAATAGGCTGATATTAAATAAAGCACGACACAACAGTGTAATTCAACGCTGTTTTCAATGTAGGCTTTCCTGTATTCACAAAAAGTGTCTTATGAACGGTGCATATCAGATCACATTTTAGGGCATTCTTGAGACAGATACGTACCACTTATTCTCTATTGATCATCATACCACCTGAACACCTTATTGACATTACAGGACCCTAGACTCAGCTACCTTGGTTTATTTCCATATATTTAGACACTCACCAATGTAGTGCAAGAGCCTGACTATATTTAACACTTTCCACATCCGTTATTTTTTATACAATATTTGTAAACTGTTAACCACATTTCAAGAAGTCTCTCCTTATGCTCATGTGCTTGCAGAACTGGCATGTGGTCGTCCTCAACCTTTATCAAGAGTTCTATAGTTTAAACGAATTTTTGATGTCAATATCTGAACACTATTTTAACATGGGATTCTATCTAGATTCTCTTAACGTACAATCGTTCAAAACTATTTGCATCAAATTTCACCAAAACTGAAATGCACACAACATCTACCTATCCAGATTCTAACTTACAATAGGGTGAAAATGACTAAGGTATTTTAAGAAAAAATGGTAAAATATACTCAAGACTTACCAGAAGCTTTTGTGGTCACAGAAAAAGTTGCATTCACTGAGTACCCGAAGATGTGTACAGTACTCTACAAAGCCATCACGAATGTTTTGCAAGGTTGGCTCTAACCCTTTTACAATGAAAAAGTAATTACATAACAAAGCTGGTACCAATATACACACATGGAACTTATACCACACAAATGTACCTTCACTCCAATTAATGCACATTCAGAAAAACGAATTTTGATTCATTCAAAGCTACCTTGAAATAAATCAAAACGGTGTGTCCTGCAGGTTACATGTATCAACCTAAGTACACATGGATACTATGTGCAGTGACTAGAAGTTTTAATAGAACATTCTTTACTCCACCCAATATCTAGATTCAAAATGTGTGCTCATTGAGTAGTCATCGTTAGCATCCATACTAACTGCACACACTCTCCAGCTTAGAATAGGTAGCTGCGCATGTCTGACATGACATTTAGGAATTATTTCTAGTTGAAAAAATGGGCTCTTATCAACAACTCTATGGAACAAAAAATATGAACTAAGCTGAACCCAGGAGTAGGGCTTGTGAGTAACAATGTTCTATACATTTCACTAAGTGGAATTATATTCCGGGTTGAAGAATTAGACAGCCTTTAGCTTTATTATTAGTGCTCTTAAGTCCCTAATGTGGCCAGTACTTGAACCGCTTAATCCATTCGGGGTTTACAAGAGCATGGGTCTAAATCTTTTTACAATAAATATAAATGGTCAGTTGGCCAGAGCTGTGAAGCACTGGTCAGTGGCTCATACTATGTGAAAATACTGTGCAAAAAATATTTGGCATACACACAAAGCACAATTATATTTGTTTGAATAGTATACCTATCGGTACTGCATTTCTGTTTAGGGCCAGCATGACTCTTGTCTTCAGTCAATAATATATGTGTTTTTATGGACATTAAATCTCACTGGGAAAAAATATCAATTTCTCAAAGACAGAGTACGATGGGCAACAATAATGATGATTCATTCATCAGCTAAACAATTTATGAAAAATGGAAAGAATAGCTAGATTGACAAAAAAATCAAGGTACTCTGTTGCTAATGGGTATCCTAAACTATATGAGTAAATTAAAAGTCTCTTCTTTTTTAATTTAACTGCAGAATGGATTTTTCCATCTATCATTATGAGGTCTTTGACTGTGTAACATGCAAATAGTGTAACTTTTCAATAATTGAAATGGTACATTACAATAAATGTTGTTTTGTTTTGCAACTGCTTTTAACTGGATAATGGACTCACTTCCACGGCTGCTCTACAGTTGATATTGGCAATTTCCTAATGATTAACGAACCAGCAAGAGAACAAAACTTTCTCATTGCCAGTACTACAAATTCACATCTGTGTGGGCCAATTTGGGATGTTTCCTTCCACTGCTGCATCTATTCAAAACTTTAATAAACTATTCTCATGTCATCTGGAATCTTCGAGTATCTTTCAGAAAAATATGCCTTCACAAACTAACTTCTGCTTGTTGACAGGAGAATGTGTGACCCAACGTATGCGTGGATTACCGTTGCAATATTAAACACATGTTCACATCTTCTAAAACTTCAATTCCCTTTATCTCCATACAATTACAATTTATGATGACGAAACCTAAGTTTCTGGTGACAGATCTGAAATCCTGTATCACAGAATCGGGATTTGAGCTTGAAACACAAATGCTAGCAAAAGGAAGTATTGCAGATTTTCTGTTACAGTCTGTTTAGTTTTTACGTAGGTAATATAGCTCTAACCAGGGGAGAGACAAACGAGTGACAAGTGGTCTAAACCTTTAAAGCCATCACTTTGTGGGTACTTACAAAGGTTCTCAATTGATTCAATCCAATTCAGTGCCAAAACGTCATAGAAATGTGCAGATCAATTTCTACACCAGGAAAAATACTTTCCTAGTGGGAAAGAATAAATAAATGCTCTCATAATACAGGTATAGTTATCTAAAAACGTTTGTATTTAAGACTACCAAGGGCCTCAAATACAAAAGGTTTTAGACCATTATATCCTATGGACATTATTTTCCCTTAATTGTGTTTCCTCCTACATTTCTTATAAATTCATTACATTTATGTTTCTTATTGAAGTTATCAGTAGTGCAGGAGGTGCAGTGGGACTAGAGCTTTAAGGTGTGGAGAACCCATTGCTTCCCAATAGCATGTGTTCTTTGGTCTGAAATTAGGCAAAGATGCCCATTTTCCAGCCACTGTTACTCCCTTCAACGGTTCATAATTTCTGAATACTGAAAATCCTATTGCATCTGCAGGTATAGTACATAAAACTGTATTGTGCCTTTATTCATTCCCCTTAAAATCTAATCTAAAAGCAGTGTGGATAGAATTTACCTAAATATCTCTTATAAGTCAGATACTTTACTTTGCATGCTAAGTGTTGATGAATGTAACTAATAAATGAAATGAACATTTCCTATAATTGAATATCATCAACTGCTAATGAAGGTGGATGTGTCGCAAGCCTCTGTAGATAGGAACATTAGATATAATAGAAACTGTAATATTATATACGAGTGGTGTTATAGAATGTGTTGCACTTGTGACAATAAAATTAGTTATTATGATCACCTAGCGTGAAGAGAAAGACACAAAAATTGCAGGGCAGAAAACCTTATTCTGCTTAAAAATATGAGGAAGCAGTATGTGCATTACTGAGTTCTGAAGTGGTATTTGAGAAGCATCAGGGACATTTTGCAAAGTGATCAGAGATGTCAGACTTGCATTAATTACTAGCTATGCAGTTGATAACTTTGGAGTCCTCAGACATACGTTCTGTACATATTCCCAAACTGAGTTGCTTGCATTGTGCAAAATGCAAAGGTATAAATACTTCACAAGTAACAGTGAAATGTGGATTTAATCATTATAACAATGACCCTGAAACCACTCTGCACCGCTTTGCCATTTTCAGAACTGCTACAAGTATGTGGCATGGAGGACACAAATATGAGGCAAGGTTATCAAAAATATGTGGCAAAAAATGAAAATTATGCGTTACAATCTGTGCCATTATTATTTTCAACAGTTTGAGCTGGAAACAACATGTTTGCAAAATCTGCAAATTATCTGGCAAAATTTGTGGCAAAGTTTGGAAATCCATAATTCTGCAATAAACAGCCACAGATTCACATAATTCTACTGGTTGTAGTGTCCATTGATTAATCAACAATGTATTCATGAAAGATAAACAAAAGCTAAATATTTTAAATCCAAAGGGTAACGTGTGCTATGGTCCTATATAGCCTAATTATATCATACATAAATCACTGAAAAAAAACAAAGTTTACAGGGACACTATAGGTAGGTTCAGACTTTACAAGCGAAAAACCATAGAAATTCAACAGTTATAGTTGCACTTATCGTAAGAAACTACAACTCATGTCCAAAGGTAACAAGAAGGCCCACCCCTCTATGCACAGTTTTCTCATCAAATATTTTGAGCAAATGTTGCAGTTGTATTATACATGATGTTATAGAAGATGTATTACTGATATAATATGTGGAGAAAGTAGCAGGTCCATGGTGAGGGTGTGAGTTATAGTTACCTTCGGGCACAAGTTATAGTTTCTTGAGATAAGTATAACTATAACTGTTCAATTTCTATGAGTTAGTGCATGTAAAATCTGAACCTAATTATATAACCTGCCTGTAACCTTTGTTTTTTTCAGTGAATTACTAAGATTTTTTGATTCGATTTTCTATCTAGAAACGTCCCTGTAACCTTTGGTATTTACAGTGAATGTCAATGTAATGTTAAGTAATATTTAAGTACCTTACATTAATCTAATCCTGACCGTGCACAGCGGAAGTTGGCCGCATGGCCTGGCCCCACCCTCATGCCTCACATGGCCTTTGTCCATGCACTGCAGGGGAATGGCTACAGGGCCTGGCTGTAGGCACACTGGGAGGGGGGGCACACAACCCCATCTCCCAGGGCTGATTTCAGCCCCGGGGACCCCATCCCCCAGAGCTGGGTCAATTAGTTTAGGGTGAGAGGGGCATGTGGCCCCTCCTCTTCAGGACAATTTTGGCCCCAGGCACCCCATCACCTGGGACTCGGCCAATTAACATAAGGGGAGGGGGCTGCATGACCCCCTCCAGGCTGATTTTTGCCCCAGGGACCCCATTCACTGCAGTCTGGCCTGTTAGTGAAAGAGGGGGGGCAGCCTCATGACCCCTTCTTCCTAGAGCAATTTTGGCCCTGGGAATCCAATTCCCTAGGGCTCAGCCAATTAATAAAAGGTGGGGGTTATGTGGCCCCCCTCCATGAGCCGATTTCAGCCCTGGGGACCCAATCCTCCGGGACCTGGACACTTGTTGTTGGGTGCTGTGGCCCCACCAGGGCACATATTGTTATATTTATCATACATGATACAAAAGCTTAGACTAAAAGTCTAACTTTACTACGAGTAAAGTTAAACTTAAGGTCTAAACTGTGGGCCCAATTCACAAAGGTAAACTTAGACCAAAAGTCTTAATTTAGACCAAAAGTCTAAGTTTAGACCTAAAGTCTAACTTTACTCATAGTAAAGTTAGACTTTAGGTCTAAGTTTATAGTTTTGGTCTAAACTTACACCAAAAGACTAAACCTACTCCAAAAGTCTAACTTTACTTAGAGTAAAGTTAGACTTTAGGGCTAAACGTAGACTTTGGTTTAAGTTTACCTTTGTGAATCAGGCCCTTAACTTTTGGTCTAAGTTTACCTTTGTGATTCAGGCCCACTGACAAATAGGCTTTAAGGGGCTTTTAGTCCTTTTTATATACTGAATGCACAGGTGCGATAATAGCCCTTATGCATTTCTTGTGGAGTATGTGGGTTTGCTGGGCAAATAAGGTCACTTTAATGACTGTAATTAAGACCTTGAACATTAAAAAGACCTCCAAAGATCATTTAATAACATTGTTTCGTTTGATTTACTGCAGTCAGCTTCTTTTAGTGGTTTATCACAAAATTGCCTCTATGTTATTATAATTAATCATAGTGATACTAAGGACATCTTGACCACAGTGCATGGTATTACAGAGTTAAATATTATTAAAATGAATGCAGAGCTCAAAGTCCCTTCAGTAATGCAGCAATTCTGATGATGGGTCTACTTCAACTGACTTAACATTGTTTTTATCAGGAATCTGATAAATTTCAAACTTAGGATTCCACATTTGTGTCCATATTTATTAAAACAACAGCCATTTCATTGAAGGCTCTAGTGAAAATTGGACAGAGTTGTAATTTGTATGTAAACCACAATGCAGTGATAAAATAAATCCCTTTCATAAAAGTAGTGGAATTGAGGACACAGAGACCCAAAGTAATCATACATTTTGAGTGATTTACATTTCCTATTCTTCTGCTTGTTTTGATTCTTGTCAGCTCTCCAAGTCTGGACCCATATTTCAGTCAAACTGTGAAACACCAGTGTCTTTAAATCAAGTCTCATATTGTCTGGGGTTTTCATCTCAGTTGCCTGGGCTCTGACGTACGTGACTTTTCCCAGGCAAAGCACTTATGTTACAGAGTTTGAGCTCTGCACATTTCTGGCATTGACATTAAATGTGTCTTTTTCCATTGTATTGATTGTTTTCTTAGCATAATGTTGAACTTATGTTCTAAGAGAAGCAGCGTTGTTTATCTTGTAGGGGATGCCTGCTCCACAATTTTAATAATCCAAGCAAAAATATGGCTAAATAGCAGAATAGGGAGCGGTATTCCCTGCACTGCTGCCCTTTGGGCAACCTTGCCTTTTGGTGCTGATTAAATCAAAGGCTACTGCACCACATTTTATAAAACCCTAGTGTGATATCTACAGAATGCATGGCCACCCTATTGTAGCCAAGCCATCAGGACTTTAGGAAGCACAGAAGGAACAGTGCTGTCTCAGGAGCGATTGAGTTATGCAGATAATGACAGTCAGCTATGCTAACACCGCTGGTAGCCTGGCACAAAGCAGTCAGGCTTAACTTAGAGGCAATGTGTAAAGTGTCTGTGCAACACTTCAAACTGTAATAAAGTGAAAACACCACACAAAGCGGCTCTTGCACCTTGTTATAGAAATAGAACCTTATTTAATAAATACAACAATATAAAAATGACAAAAATCAAATCAGTAGAACCAGAGATAATACATTTAAAAGTTTTGGGTAAAGATTTTGCCAAAAACCACAAAGCGCCAACTGTGGATATCTGGTTGTCCCAGACCGAGACAAAGTCATAAGATCATGCGGATTGTGATGGAGCATGAGATGGCTAAAGGGGCCAGTTAGGCCCACTGATCAAAGTACTTTAATTTCTGGGATGCAGAACATTGCAAGGATCCACATCAAAGATGTGTTGTGCAGCTGAAGCAATGTGTTAGTTCCGAGTGACAGTGAGGCTTCAATGCAAGGCCCTGCATCATCATCAAGGATCACATCAATGGAGCTTGTGATGCAAAGCCTGGTGTTGAGCATGCAGTCAACACTTAGGGTGATGTGTCATTTCAGAAGAGCTATAAGGGTGCTATGCAGAGTCTGTGGTTTTCATCAAGGCTGTCATTGATAAGAGATGTAAGGCCCTGCGCCAAGAATGCATCATACAGTGTCAGATCCAAAGGAGATGCAGGCTGTTACTGTTATGCAGGTCTTTGTGATGGGTCCAATCCATGCAGCAGTGCAGATGTGTCGGTTCAGCTTGGGTTTGCACCACACAGCAGAGGAGATGCGTTGGTTCTGCTGGATCCACAGAGGCTGGAAGAAAACCTTAAGTCTGTTTCCAAGGGTCAAGGACTGGGCGGCCCCACATGGCAGGGTAATTTCACAAATGACAGGGTCCAGGTGCAGATGCAAGGTTGTTGGAAGCCTATTTTGTTCCTGCGGCTTCAGATCAGGAGGCCAGTCAACTAGGCCTTGAAGTCACTCTGGGCTCTGTTTTCAAAAGATGCAGGTCCAGTCCTTCTCACCCAAGCAAGAAGAAAGTAGCAGGCCAGCACAGCAGGGCAGCAGTTCTTTAGAGCAACAGCCCAGCAGAGTGGCAGTCCTTTCAGCAGCACAGCAGTCGTCTTACCTTTCAGAGGGTCCAAAAGTGCACTGAAGTTTCTGAGGTTCAAAATATATACACATCCAGTTGTGTCTTTGAAGTGCAGATAAGCTTCTAGAGGCACACCTTTGAAGTGCACCAGGGGTATGCAGACCTCTGTGTGGTAACAGGACACAGCCTATTCAAATATAAGCGGGGCTGGCCCCAGCTCCTCCCTCTCATCCTGCCAGTGATGATCCATCACACCTAAACTCCCTATTGTGTGTGGCTGTCTATGAGGAATACACAAAGGCAACCTGTCACCCACACCCAGTCATGTGACACAGAGACAGGCTGCAGCCACCAAATAGCAAAGGCAACAAAAAGCCAATGTTCTAAAAGTGACTTTTGTAGAGTTGTAATTTAAAACCTGAATTCACTATAAGTTAGTATTTTAAATTTTGATTCCAGAGACACCGAACATGAAGGGGTTATCTGTTCCCATTTGGGTATAACACTTCTAAAATGTAATGAGGTAAGTCCAATATTATTCAATAGGAGTGGAAGATCTTGCAGTAGTAAATTTAAGAGTTTTTCACTACAGGACATGTAAAACTTAAACGTACATGTCCGGCTTTTTAGATACGCTGCACCCTGCCACTGGGGATTTCCACAGCCTACCTTAGGGGGCGACATGTTGATCCAAAATGATGGTTTGGTCCTCGCAAAAAGGCTTACTTTGCCAGGTCAAAATGGCAGGTTAAAACTGCACACATCAATGACAATGGCAGGCCCGAAACATGCTTAATGTTCTACTTAAATGGGTACAAGCCGGGGGAGGGCGTGGCTAACAAGATGGCTGACCAGTCTCTCTGCGCGCAAGCCCCCAGGCCTGGTTTTATCATCCTTGCTGATCCTGCCACTCTGGTGAACCGTGACACCTATAATCCCCTTATGTGTGTGTGGGGTAAAACTGCCTGCTGCATTGACACCTCTCCTGGCCCCTTGTTGATCCCCCAGACCATGAAGCTGTAAAGTGTGGCCCTGCAACACCTGTGCACAAAATGGCAGATGGGATTCACTGCGGGCGCTGAGACACTTAGTGGCCCAACGCCTACCGAAACGGAGGGGCCGGATGATGCCTGCAGGGTCTGTGGAACTGTGGTGGAGTGCTGCGGACTACACCTGATGGATGGTGATGGATGGTGGCCCACCGCTGAGACCGATGACAGGTGGAGCCAGAGTACACCTGAGATGATGCACCGCTCTGCAGAGGGGAAAATGAGGCCTGTGGGGGGAGTCACTGTAGAGCCGGCCACCCAACATGAAGCCCTCGGGTTGGGATGGCTAATGGTGGCTGTGCTCCTCCGCCCCTTGGCACACTGAGCTCCATGCAAGCAGTGTGGAGCTGATTCAGCAAATGAGAAATCCCCACCTGAACATTGCCTGCACTGCTGATGCCCCCTGGAATGCTGCTGCTGGGGTGTCCTACCCCTCCCCCTCACTTTGAGTGCACACAACTGTGGGAAGCAAGACATCTGCTGATCATGCTGTAGTGCGCCTGCTCATAAGCGAAAGATTGAGCAAATAAGCCCTGATATTGTGAGGAGACAGTGGGACAGTGGAACCCCCCAAGGACTCCTGGAGAAGAGACCTAAGAGAAGGTGAGGAGATGGTGCTGAAGGGCATTGACAGACTGTAGTGGAGTGGCTGACTTGCCTCACGTAGGGCACTGAGGGGCTGCACTGTGATTGCCTACACTCTGACTAGTGCTTGGAGTGCTGTGAGGACCTCCCTAAGTTAGTCTGGAGTGCAATGGTGAATTTTGTCTGTTCCTATGGGGAATGCAACCTATCCCGATGTGCGAGTTGTGCACAGTTAATAGCAAGCAGGGTGGCAACTGATGGCACTATTATGCTCCATAGACCCCTGTTGGAGTGCTGGAAAAGAGCCGGCAGCCCGGTAGGTCCACTTATCATCCCGCTACGGTTTTGGAGCACAACCAGTGAAAGACCATGTACCCATGTAAATGGGAGAGACGGTTGAGTGCAACTATGTGAACCCCCACCAGCTGGCATCCTGTGTCTACAGATGGTGAGGGAGCTGTTTGCACCCGTGGGGGAGTTAGTCTCTACTGTAGGCACCCACTAAAGGGGTTCTCAGACTCGGTCACCCTACCAGGTCACTCTCATGCACCATGGGAAAAGACAGGCCAGCTAGAAGTACACAACAAACCAAAATGAATCAGTTGATTTGCCTGGGTGCTGGAGAATGCGTGCAAATGGAAACTGGTAGTCGGTCACCAGATTGTGTTCAGAGTGTGAACCACCAGGTGCCCACATTTTAGCAACCAGTGAGGCTTCAGACCAAGCAGTGCAATGAGGGACAAAATGGATGCTGTGAAAACCAAGATGGCCGTGCTTGAGGCCCGATCGCACAAGCTGGAAGCAAGTTTGGAGGATGCGAAAGGAAGATCCTGTAGATCTAATTTGAGATTTGTGGGATTTCCTGATGGGGCTGAAGGGAGCACCAGCTATTTCTGGAAGGCTGGATCAGAGAGACACTCCCATCCATGGTGGTGTCACAGGTCTTTGTTGTGGTAATGGCACATAGGTCGCTGGCCCCCTGTTGCTGCGATGGGGGCACTCCCAGAACCGTTATTGCCAAACTCCCTAATTACAGGGGCCACAACACTATATTACAGGAGGTACGCAAATATGGTGACCCATCCTTTGAAAATCATACCATACGCATCTTTCCGGACTACACCAGAGCAGTTCAGCTTCATAGGCAAATCTTCAGTGGTGTCAAACAAAAACTGAAAGCAGTGGGACTTACATAAATGTTGCTCTGCCCTGATAAATTAAAAGTTCTGCTTGCTGGATGTTCACTCTTCTTCCTGACTCCTGAAGATTCATGAGACTGGTTGGTGGTCCAGGGACATGAACAGATTCCACCTACACCATTGGGGAGTGCACACGGTGGCACCCAGGGGCAATGGACTAGGGGACCGCGACACAGAGGAGAGGCAGGCAACGGTGAAGATCCAGCCCTGGTAAAAAGGTGGTGGTACGTTCAGATGGCACCCTGAGTTTGGAACAGCTGTGGCAGGAGAGAGCTGAGACCAGGGCTGTGGTGGAGATGATGACTTAGGGGACATCCTCCTGCACCAGTTCAGTTCAGGAAGAATCTATCTATCTCTGTAGATTGATAGATAGATAGATAGATAGATAGATAGATAGATAGATAGATAGATAGATAGATAGATAGATAGATAGATAGATAGATAGATAGATAGATAGATAGATATTCGATACCCTGTTGGGGTTGTACTGATTTTCAGGGGGAAGGAGTGTCTGGACCAAGGTGTTCTCAGGGACTATACCTGGGATCCTATTGTTGCTGGGGAAGATGCAAGAGGTGGTTTCTTCACACTGACACCCTCACAGTTTACTAGATGAGGGGGATACATTTGGAATGGCTGGGAAGACACTAGTTGATGAGGTGTTTAGCTGCAGATAGTGATGGTAGTTGATCAGATGTTTAGCCGGGGATGGTGATGGGAGGGGAGGGTTTAATACAGGAGAAGACACATTGTATTTGGGAGAGTGCAAATGGAAAACAGAGATCTTGGATGTAGGTGGAGTGAGTAGTCCACTTTGCGTGCATAGGGCCGGTGGTTGGATGGTGGGATGGAAGGCTGGGTGGGGGAGGATTAGAGGCAGTATGGGGTGTGATGCCTTGCAATGGTCGAATCAACACATTTAGTTGCCTGGAATGTGAGAGATTTGAATTCATTTATGTAACGGTATCGAACGCACACTTATGTCAAGCTCGTAGGAGTGCACCTTGCACTCCTACAGGAAACACAACTGTTAGATACCGAGGCCCAGAAACTACAGAAAAAATGGAGGCTCAGCTTTACTCGTCCACTAACTCCTCTTATACTAAGGGGTGTTGGTGTAGGTTGCTCCAAGGGTGCTATTTCAGTTGAGAGGTCAAGTTGCAGATGAAGCAAGTCGATATGTACTCCTTCATGGGGTACTTGATGGCCAGGAGTTATGTATTCTGAACAACAATGTGCCTAACACAGATGACAATGGGTTCTCTATGGACCTGGAATTAGAACTTCTGCTTTATGTTGGAGTTCACAATTTATGGGTGGGAGACTTCAATTTCATTCTGGATGACTGTCTGGACAGACATCCACCTAAGCTGATTACAAAACCCACAATGGTAGCAAGACTACGGTAGACTATGATGAGACTGTAGCTAGTGAAATATGGAGGAACCTTCACCCCACAACCAAAGAGTTTTCGTGCTATACCCCTATGCATAGGGTGCATAGCCGTCTGGATTGCTTTTTACTGGCAAACAATGGCACATTAAATGTCCAGAAAGCAACCGATCAGGTGCGCTTTTTGTCAGATCATTCCCCCCTGCTCCTGGAATATGGGATACTGACACATAGGCCAGCTATCCCCTGTGGCATCTGCCCTCTGAGTCATTGGGGGATCCAGAATACAAAGTAGATATGCTAGTGGCACTGCAGGGGTATTTTGTTAGCAACTGGAACACCGGTCAGATGGCGCCCCCTCAAGGTAGACATACGGTGCAAGAGCCTCAATAAGACCTGTGGCACCACAAAGAGACTGGAGTGAGAATTAAAGCAAGAAGAAGATGCTCTTGCACAACTGTAGTGGCAGGCTGTGGGGCAGGCAGAGGGAGATGCAGAACTCCTAGAAGCACCCAGACGAGTTGAGGCCACTTGGGGCAGGCTGAACTGTCATGTTCAGAAGTAATATATCATGCAATTACATCATGAGGGGGACTGGTCAGGGAGCATGATGGAATGGTTGCTTAAACATAAGAGGACCCCACCATTGATTATTTTCCTTCAAAGACCAGATGGAGATGTGGTTGTGGGGCAAGTGCTGATCAATTTGCTGCTACAGGATCATTTGGTAGAAGTGTATACATCACCCACACGCACAGTGATCCATGGGATGGGTGCCTTTCTTGGTGAAATCACTGTTCCTAGACTGACAGAGGCTCAGGCTGAGGATCTGGATGGAGTCATAAAATTGGAGGAGTTACAGGAGGCCCTTCAAGACATGGGTCATGGAAAATGCCAGGGGCTAGATGCTCCCGGTAGAGTGCTATGAGGCATACTCTGCCTCACCGCCTGGGGCAGGCGCATTGCTGACCCACATGCAGGAAGCCCTAATATTTATGTTGCTGAAACCTGGCTTGGACCCTGCAGATCCTGGTTCTTACCGGCCTCTGTCTATATGTGGATATTAGGTCACTTGCAAAGGTTCTGACAATGAGGTTGGGATGAGTAATTACCCACCTGGTACATGGAGACCAAGGTGGGTTTATGCCAGGGAGAGGTACCCACCTTAACATACAGAGGCTCTCCATTGTGATGCATAAAATCTGAGATGCAGAGTTGCGGGCTGCAATGATCATCTTGGACATTGCAAACACATTTGACCCCTGTTTTGGAAATATCTATGGAAAGTAATGAAACAGATGTGATTTTGGCACTGCTTCCTATCGTGGTATGCCTGTGATACACAGGCCCGAGAGCTAGAGTGCGCACTGAACTGAACTCTGGGATTTGGGTATACGAGTGTGTTGGAAATAGCCTTTCTACAGGGTCACCCCCAAACATTTTGCCTTCCTCCTTCTCTTTTTCTGACCTCATTTTTGCTGGCTTTAGGACTCTGCCCACTTTGCCACTGCTAATCAGTGCTAAAGTGCATATCCTCTCTCTCTAAAACATGGTGACATTGGCTCATACCCAAATGGCATATTTAATTTACTTGTAAGTCCCTAGCAAAGTTCACTACAGGTGCCCAGGGACTTTAAATTAAATAGTACTAGTGGGCTTGCAACGCTGGTGGTGCCGCCACCTACATAAGGACCCCCTTAACCATGTCTCAGGCCTGCCACTGCAAGGCCTGTGTGTGCAGTTTTCACTGCCACTTCGACTTGGCATTTAAAAGTACTTGCCAAGCCTTAAACTCCCATTTTTCTACATATAGGTCACCCCTAAAGTAGGCCCTAGGTAACCCATAGGGCAGGGTGCTATGTACGTATAAGGCAGGGCATGTACCTGTGTAGTTTATATGTCCTGGTAGTGTAAAACTCAGAAATTCGTTTTTCACTACTGTGAGGCATGCTCCTTTCATAGGATAGCATTAGGACTACCCTCGTATACTGTTTGAGTGGTTTATTCTGACCTGAAAGGGGTAACCAGGTCATGTGTAGTATGCCCAGAATGATAATAGAGAATCCTGCATATTGGTGAAGTTGGATTTAATATTGCTATTCTAGAAATGCCATTTTTAGAAAGTGCAGCAACAAGGGGGCACCCTATAACTCTACTTTGCCTAGGGTCAATATAACATTAATACAAAAAAGGTGGCAGGTAGAGACAAATTTCATCTTAAATTATAATAACAGTCCTATATACTGTTACTTCTGAATTTATTTATTTTTAACATTTATTTACTTAATCAATTAAATAGCCAAAAAGGACTTAAGGTGATCTAACACTTGTAACTATTAACACCGTAACAATACACCAAATGACATTTAACAAGACATCCAGGATAGCTAACATTGCAGAATTAGAAATAGAAAGTGTAGCAAGAGATTTCAAGGCCCAAAATCTCTTGCTATATTTTCACACCTGGGTCCTAGGGTGACTGGGTTTGCCTCATTTTTTAAAACACTTTTTAGAAAGTGAGCATTTCTCTACACTCAAATCCTTCTGTGCCTTACAGCCTGTCTCCAATCCATGTCTGGCTGTTTGACAGCTTCCTTGTGCATTTCACCCAGACAACCACAAACACAGGATGCTCAGTTACACCTGCACACATCTGCATACTGAAGAGGTTTTCCTGGGCTGCTAGGGTGGAGGGCCTGACACTTACATGTCAAAGGACAGTGGCCTGTCCTCACACAATGGACTGCCAAACCCCCTACTGGGACCCTGGCAGACAGGATGAAACTGAAAGGGGACCTTGGGCACTTTTAAGCCACTCTTTGAAGTCTCCCCCACTTCAAAGGCACATTTGGGTATTTAAACTGAGTCTCTGACCCTACCAACTCAGACACTTCTTGACAAGATATATACCGAGAAAGGAACTCTGCACCAGAATCTGCAACCTGCTAAGAGAAGCTGCCTGGCTGCCCAAAGGACTCAACTGACTGCTTTGCTGTAAAGGGCTGCTGCCTTGCTGTTGCCCTGCTGCCTTGCTGCCCTCTGGCTCTGCTGAGAAGTGCTCTCCATGGGCTTGGATTGAGCTTGCCTCCTGTTTCCTGAAGTCTGAGGGCCAAAAAGGCTTCATCTCTGTAAAGAACTCCTTGAGCTGCGAAAATCGACGCACAGCCTGCCAGAACCGATGCACAGCCTGCCCTGCGGTGAGAAAATCATTGCATCACTGAACCAGAACGACACAGCCCGGCTCCCCGAGTGGAGATCGACCCAGCTCTAGTGTTGAACCCAGTACTTCCACGCACAGCCCACTGGATCGACACATCACTGAGCCGGAATGACGCAGCCCGACTTTCTGCAAGAAGAATCGACGCAGCACCTGCCGTGTGGCAGAAATTTCCCCAGATCGATGCAGCTCCTGTGACTTTATCCTGCATGCCCAGGATTTCTCTGCATCGTCCCCGGGGCGTCCAAATACCCCACAACCCGAAGAGGATCCAAGCCTACGCGCTGGAAATCAACGCAAAGCCCTTGCTGTGTGGAAAAGCACCGACACATCATCTGTGTGCGCTTGGAGAAACTGGCGCACATCCCCCGTTTTCCACGCATCTCCTCCTCTGCGGTCCTGTGCGGATAATTTAGATGCAAACCAGGCTCTTTGTGCTTGCAAGAGACACTTCTTGCTTTTTAAGAACTAAAGACTCTATTCATCATTACCAAAGTGATATTTCAACTTGTATTTATCAAATCTTGATAGTTTTGACCTTAATCTACTCAGATAAATATTCTATATTTCTATAAATCAGTGTGGTGTATTTTTGTGGTGTTTGCACTGTGTTATTGCATGATTTATTGCCCACATTTCCTTCTAAGTTAAGCCTGACTGCTCAGTGTAAAGCTACCAGAGGGTGGGCACAGGATAGTTTGGATTGTGTGTGACTTACCCTGACTAGAGTGAGGGTCCTTGCTTGGACAGAGGGCAACGTGACTCCTAACCAAGGACCCCATTTTTAACAGAGTGGGTACCATGATACACATTGTGTCAGTGTATGCTGATGATAGCCTGATGTGTGCATCGGAACCAGAACGATCGGTGTTTCTCCTTATGCAGCCTCCACATCAACTGACACAAGGTGGTGCTCTTCCCCTTGGCGGCCTTGGCTGGGCGTGCGGTGTCTGACTTTCCTGTGGTGGACCTCAAATGGAAGACCTGATCATTTTGCTATTTGGGGATGCAGGTAACCCACGATCATTGGTTACAATATAACCTGAACATGGGCAGGGTGCTGGACGACTTATCAGCCTCTGTCCAGTTTTGGACCTAATTGCCACTCTTGGTCATGGGTAGAGTTGCCCTGAGTAAGATGATTATATTGCTCGGCTACCTCTATGTAATGCAAAATTTGTTTTGCATGCTGTCACGATGTGTATTTCATCAACTCAATAGGTTATTGGTGTCCTTGACAGGACGAGGAAAAGATGCGGGATTCACACTGTGGTTTTGAAATTTAACCTGGATAAGGGGAGTCTGGGCTCCCAGAGGGTACTCTCTTAGTCGTTTCTCAGGTCACCCGGGCATGGGATGGGTGGTCATGTGGGTCCTGCAATGGGCACCCTATGCAAGGGTGTTCCTCATCTGGTGGTTGCGCCCATTCGTCTGTATATGGGACATTATGAATACATCGAGATGGGTGGAGGGCGGTGGTCAGAGAGCAGGAGATCTGTTTTAAAATGCACTTTTATGTCCCTGGAAGAGTTTGGGACTCATTTTGAAATAGGTCAAGGGCAATTCGTACAGTACCCAAGTGTGTCATGTACGACTCAGGAGATCTGGACAACCTTTCTGGAGGAGTCTGGTGAATCTCAATTTCTATAGATGATACTAGATCCTGGTTCGGACAAAGGCTTCCTTTCCCACCTATATTAGGCTCTCAAGAAAGACATATCGACAGATGGGTCATAGGTATGAAGATTTTGAGGCACCACTCACTGATCAGAAGTAGGGCCGAACCAGGGCACAAGTGCAAGAGGTGGCAAGCAATGCTAGGTTTAAATTGACACAATTTTACTACCTACAGAGAGCATCCCTGATGCTGCAGCAGCTACATAAATGTCCAACACACCCCACAGAATGTGCTTGCTATTGCCTATCCCCGGCCATGTTTGGTCATGTCACATCGGACTTCAGGAGGCTACAGCCCTGCTGGACTGAGATCATGAGGGAACTGGGCAGAATGACAGCAGTAAAGATGAAGTTGATGATGTGCCATTGTCTATAAGGTCTATTGCCTCTCCCTAAGAAAGGCAGGAAAATGCAGTACAGATTTACCCAGCTGGGACTAGTTCTTGCTAGACAATGAGTTGCCATTCTTTGGGCTAGCCCAACACCTCCGACACGATGAAAACGACAGACTGACTTCCTGGATTGGGCTGTGCCAGAAGAATGAAAACTCCAGAAGGTCCATACTTCTGAATATATACCGAGTGAGATCTGAAGCTCTGGGAAGCCTTGGTGGATCACATTGGGGAGGGAGACACAGTGCTACCTGCGAAGCTGGACCCAAACTCACTCAGAGATGGGACAAACGCTGTGCATGAGATGCCTGTAGGAGTGGATGTGCCTGGAAGAACTGGGGGGGAA
Source organism: Pleurodeles waltl (assembly GCF_031143425.1). Lineage (NCBI taxonomy): Eukaryota > Metazoa > Chordata > Amphibia > Caudata > Salamandridae > Pleurodeles > Pleurodeles waltl. Next base: position 721,953,565 of record NC_090446.1, on the reverse strand, counting down.
CGCCCAGGACCCAATAAATGAGGGCTAAAACTCTGAGAAGATAATAGATTAGTGTCTGCAAGAGGACAAGAACAGCTGGAATAATGTGTGTGAGCAATCCCTCCACCTGTATCCTGCGACACTGGCTCTTTTTGCCACTGGTGGGATGGGTTATCCAGTGTAAAGGCTGATAACGAGACCATCCTTTTTTTCTCCCCCCACTCTATGGGGCCACAGTCCCACCCTTTGATCACCCTCACTGAACAGGAGACTACAAGATCAGATGCTACATCACTGAATGAGAGACTACGAGATCAGATGCTACAATGTATGACCAGTGGATGGAATGTAGTATTATGTTGCCTTCTTTGAGACTTTTGTAATGCCAGTTATATTCACTTAAATGCAAATAAACATTTTTTTTTAAAAGGTAGGTGCAAGCCCACTTGTACCATTTAATTAACAGACCCAGGGCACCGGTAGTGCCACTTTAATAGGGACTTACAAGTAAATGAATCATGCTAATTGTGTATAAGCCATTTCAAAATGCTTTAGTGAGCACTTTTGCATGGGTTAGCAGTGGTAAAGTGCAGAGAATCCTGAGGACTGAGAAAACAAAATCAGCAAAAACAAGAGCTCTGAAGGCTTAAGGGTAGGGCGAAAACCACGTTAAGGATGGCAGGTCTAACATAGTAACAGAAATCAGATGAGGAGAAATTGTACTACCCTCATAAGTGATCTAATTATCAGTAGTTCTCTTCTTAAGAAATGATCACTGGTGTTTAGGTGAATGATATACGGGTACACAACTGTATAACACCTTGGGAAAAATATGTGGTTGGATCTGTGACAGGGGTATAAAGAATGCACATAGTGTGCAGTTAGAAACTATAGCCAGGACTGCCAAGAAGTAACATTTCTTTTTTCCACCACAGAGCCCAAAATCCTCCAGAAGTTTATATGCAAAACTGAATATGCTATCTGCATGCTTAAATGTACCTGTCAAAACATGAATATAACTGCCCTGCCTATTAAAGGATCTTGCAGCATGTTATGGTCATCAGGCACTTAGATCCTAACTATCGGGTGGCAAAACATTTTTACAAAATACATGAGGGTAAGGCAGATTTGGGTAATGATGGTATGGCTGATAGAGAAAACATTCTAATGACATTAGCCTTCATATATATTTTTGAATTCAATAGAAAAGAGCAAACGGGTTAAATATTGATGATAAATGTTTTTTGTCCACAAATAAAGTTAGACTTTTGGTCTAACCTTAGACTTTTGGTCTAAACTTAGGCTTTTGGTGTTAGTTTAACTTTGTGAATCTGGCCCTGCATGTTTAAATACATCACAAAAACCCATTTACGATGGTTTCACACTCTCTGTAACGTTGCCCTGCACGTTTCTGGGGTTCTTCCTAAAACCTGTTTTCACCCTTGAAGTTACGGTCGGTTGAAGGGTATGAAAAGAAAGGATCAAAACAAAGTATAGAAATTCACTTCGCTATAAAGAAAGCTTTTGCACTCCGAGGGTCACATGTTTTTTTGTCCACGAGTCATACAATGAATGGTGTGCAGTTTGCAAATACTGGTCTGTACACCTCCTTTGGCACAGGTGCAGCGCACTTAGGGCCAGATGTAGGAAAGGATTTGCGAGTCGCAAACGGCAAAAACTGCCGTTTGCGAGTCACAAATCGCATTTTCCTATGCAGAAATGCATTCTGCGAGTCGGGACCGACTCGCGAAATGCATTTCAGAATCTCAAATAGGAAGGGGTGTTCCCTTCCTATTTGCGATTCCTAGTGGTATGCAATACCATTTACGACCGCATATGCGGTCGCAAATGGTGTCGCAGTTACCATCCACTTCAAGTGGATGGTAACCCACTCGCAAATTGGAAGGGGTCCCCATGGGACCCCTTCCTCTATGTGAATGGACCACAAATTATTTTTTCAGGGCAGGTAGTGGTCCAAGGGACCACTACCTGCCCTGAAAAAATACCGAAACTAAAGGTTTCGGATTTTTTTTAAGTGCAGCTCGTTTTCCTTTAAGGAAAACGGGCTACACTTAAAAAAAAAAAAAAAACTGCTTTATTTAAAAGCAGTCACGAACATGGAGGTCTGCTGACTACAGCAGGCCTCCATGTTTGCGAGTGCCCATAGTAGGTATGGGGCCGCAATTTGCGACCCACCTCATTAATATTAATGAGGTGGGTCATTGCGACCCCATACCGACTCGCAGACGGTGTCTGAGACACCGTTCTGCATAACATTTTGCCAGTTGCAAATAGCGAGTCGCTATGACTCGCTATTTGCAAGTCGCAAAATGTTTCTTTGCTACATCTGGCCCTTATTTCATTTATGCGTCTAATCTGTTTGTGCACATGCCCCCTGTTTGATTATCTTAGATCCTCATATTAAATGTTTAATAGGTTAGAATACATTTTAAGAATGTTGCCCATAAATGAGAACATGGAAAAACATACTGCTCCTATTTACCATATTCTCTGAAAGGGACATTTTCATAAAATGCACTCTAACTGATGAAAAATGCAATATGCGCATTTTCATTAGGAGAAATAGAGAGCTCATGGTTTGATCCATACATTAAAATTTTATTGCAAATCGAGGTTCACAAACAAAGGTTTTACATAGGTGCACTTTTTTTGTTTTCGTTTTTGCTGTTTTGTGCGGCTTGAGCTCAGCCCAAAGGCACTGAAGCGCTGGGACACAAAGTCAGATTTTATTTTTTGTTTTATTATTAGTAAATGAATGGGAAGATTAAGTGATTCACCCAAAAGCACGGGGTCTCATTTAGGATGCCGTAGCTGCACATTGCGCCACCGGAGTTTCATTTTTTTCATGCTCCGCTGGCACAGTGTGTTAGCCCATATTTACAAGGCCACACAAAACGACCTTGCGCAGTGCATAACACTGCATACAAAGGGGCATTCTATGGGTGTTGCTTGGGGTGTTCCCATGCAGCACCCATGAAACCCAAAGGAATCTGACGAATTCCCAGAATTACAAGCCAGGGGTGACATAAGAGTGATGCAAAGGAGAGAAGTATCTTTCTTTTTCCATGTTGTTTTTCCTCTTTCTGTGTGTGCCACATTTTGCGGCACACATAGAAAGAGAAAAACACCTTTCGTGATTGTTTTTGCGCAGGAATGTGTCCCTTTCTGCACAAAAAAAATAATTGTCACAACGCAGGCATCCTTGCACCATGGTACAGGGGCACCTGCATTGGTGCATAGCAGCACTTTGTGTGCCATCGCAGGGGGAGGGGACAGAAATGCCAGTATCTACATATGGTGCATGTATGCTCTTTCCTAGTGGGACAGGCTGACGCAGCAAGGCAGTTCTTGAGCCTCCCTGCACCACGGGCCTTGTAAACTATGCCCAGGATTTTGAACAGACCAGGAACTTGAACTTAGATTCCACTTTCCAAAGTCGACAACTCTGGCCGTTGGCCCACAGCTCTGCTGCTCATTGTCCATGATAATGTTCATCACATTGTGTACGAGACGATTCCAAGCCCTTCATATATATGCCCTCCCCTCAATTTTAACATTCATCAACTGATTCTTTTAGAGTCTGAATATTTTCTGCATTTAAAACTATTTTGCTAACAAATAACCTTTTACTTGTGAATCTTCTTCACATCGGGAAAAAAACATACTTCAGTGAATTGCCAGCATTAAACATGACAGCTTTTTGAGGCCATAATTATCACAGATCTTAAGTGCCCGATCTAGTCCCATCAAGTTCACTTTCAGATGCAAATCAAAATAAAAGTGCAAGCATTTTGATAAGTTTCTCTTCACCTCCTCAAGTGTTTCAATATCTCGTTCCTGCAAAATAACTTCTGGCTCTAAATCAGTGTTTAATGTTTCATGTTTAGATGGGGATTTTAAAATTTCTGCCATTGGATGAAAGATGGCCAAGGTTTGTGTATGGCATGGGTACCTCGTGCAGCATGACCACTGGCTGATTTTTACTGTTTTGTATTTTCTAACTGCAGTGCACTGGAAACTATGCGCTCGAATTAAATCTTGGCCGAGATGGAAACTCCCATGGTGAGAGTGGTCATTGTCAATTTTTATCTTCAAAAATAAAATTCTGCTCTTTTTGAAAATATATATATATTTTTTTTTTACTTTGCTGGATGGCACCGTCATGTTTGACTAAGCCATACTGCAAAGTTACAATGCATTTTCAGACACCGCATTGACTGAGGTTCCTGTTAAGGCTTGAAATGTCTGCCAGGTCGATGGACATTTCAAAATTTGGTGGGTGACAGAGTAATTTTCTTCACTGTCCTGAGGAAGGACAAGCTGACTGCCAAAATATAAATGAGGCTTGTAGAATGCAGCACACATGCATAGAGGAAAACACAAGGAGATATTAAGACATTTCTCCTCTTTGCACCTGGCTGAGGGAGGCGCAGGATGATGGCGTAAACTCTGGTCTTCAATTCTTTGTACACCCATGGGTGGTTGCAAGGAAATGTCCATGTACCATCCATGAACTGCCCCTTTAATGCAAAGTAACTTTGGTTACAATCTAAATTGTACATCGTATCAGTAGACTTTGCACCTGGTGATTGTTAAAACAGTAACGCAAACCTGACAGAAAGTCTTTGTAAATCTGGGTCCAAGTACTTAGAAGCCCACTTTTCTACTGTATTTGCACTGTCTATTAGGCACACCTTTTTCCTATTGATGCATGCGTCTATTCCTAACTGCAGAGAATCTATAATGTAGTGTATGGGATAGAGCCTGAAATATTGTATTAATCCTTGAGCTCCACTTTAGAACCCCATGTAAAGTCTGTAGTGACTTCTTTAATGTTTTTTGGTAAATGAATAATTCAGTGATATTTCCTGAACAATTTTTTACTCGCAATGAACGAATCACTGATATTCCCCAACCAGAGTCTCTGAAGAATGGGTCTCACCTGAGCACAAAGCGAATGTGGAATATTCATAAATTCTAAGGCCCATTTTTAGGAGAAAGTGGCACAGTTCAGCGAATCACCTTGCTGCACTGCACTATATCATTAGCCGTATTTAAGGCAGATGGTGAATTCCTGTACTTTCTCCATGCGCTGGTGCACAATGGGATGCCTAGCGCCAAAGCATGCACCCTTGCACCATGAAAGGCCTCCAGCAAAAAACAATCCTGGATGCTGTTTCCTCCTTCTAATGCAGCACACATGGAAAAAGGAAAAAACTAGGAGAAGTACAAATATTTCTCCTTGTTGCGTCTCCCCTGAGGAGGTGTAAGTTTTTGTCTCATCCTGAGGTTTAGAAGGTTTTTATAAGTCTAGGGGAACACCCGCCCAACGCCCATGGAAGGCATACCCAAAGCAGAGTAGCATAATGCAGCAACTTGTGGCATATTGCGCTACTCCAGATTTATGAGGCCACTCAAAGCCACGCAAAGTGGTTTTGTGTGACTTCATAGATCTGACTTAGAGCCTTGTGCACGCATTTACCACTTTGTGTAGTGCAAATGTTACACAAGGCTCTAATAAATATGCCCTTAAGGTTTTAATTACCATCAATTTAGATATTATACATCCAAAATGCTGTTCCTTAGTAAAATTCCTGTAATATTGCCCTTTCATTGGTTTATGGTATAGGGCACAGTTTTGAGATGTAAAATCGAGGCCTTGGAGATATGTTTAGTAGTTTGATAGCCATGACTTGTTTTGCGTGAGAAATATCTGAGAGAGGCTTTGGATGGTGTTAAGGGTTGACCTCACTACCTACTCCATATCACCATTCCACAGGCGTTGTTTGAATCACCTTTACCAATAAGGTATTGTGAGAGGTAACCAGTAGGCTCATACAAGAGTCAGTGGAAGCTATCATCAACTGTGCGTCAACAAATGTATCCATCATTGACAAATCAGTATTGAATCTTACTTTCTCAGAAGACGGAGCTGGTACAGAATAGCAATGATGAAGATGCTGTTGTTTTATATTGGTTAACCTGGCTGCTTGGGTTAAATCTATTCTTTGAATAGTGGTAAACAACGGGGGGCAGATATTCCTGAAATTGAACCTAACGTCGGCATCATCAGGCTGTACTAGGAGGCAGAGGTTTTCGTAAGGTCCAGCTTTAATTTTAACCATGACTTGAACAACAATTAGACATAGATTCAGACTAATTATATACAAACATATATGTGTATTCGTACAGTAAACTAATTAACAACATCAGAAAAAAGAAATGAACAGTTTTTTTTGCTTTGGGACTTTAATGTCTATGCTGCAGTTGTAGTGTTAAACAAATAATGTTAAAGTCGAACATTAAATCCCTCAAAGCTAAAAGACAACCAATTAAGTATTTATGTAAGTCTAACAGAAAGAGCAAAACCTCTATTTTACACTTAATCTTACTAATTGAATCAACTATCAAGCAGAGGCGTTTTTAATTTAAGCTTAATCTATTTACATGTGATGTAAAGAATGTTAAGCTCTTAAACGGAGGCATTCAATTCAAGGAAGATAAAATATTCACATACTGCAGCATAATATGAAACAGATGCCTACTTTATAAGATGTTAGATTCAAATTATGCAGCTATACTTCAGATCATGTGGGAGAACAGTTGCATAGAAGCCATTAGTGCTCCCCTTACTATTTGCTTTTAGTGGCAGAAATGCACCCCTGTAGGGTGAAAACCAGAGTCTTCAGAACTAGCCTTAAAGTTCTCCCAGTACTAATTACTTGAAACATTCATATATATTTTAACATTTAGAAAGGAAAACATATGTAGCACAGAAGCCATGAGCGAAGCATGAGGAGCCATTCTGCATTGCGTCCCCTTAAAGAAGGAGAAACATTTCCGACTGTTGCGAAGAGATGTTTCAGTGTCCCTTTCTCTTTTTAAATCACATGAAAAGCTTCATGATATGTGTAGCTTGGAACGTTTAAAAACATAGAGCCAGATGTATGACCTTTTGTTTTGCGACTCGCAATTTGCGATCCATTTGGGAATCGCAAATTGCGAGTTTCAAAACAAAATGTGCAACAGTGTTTGCAACCCCATTGGGAATGGCCACACTCACAGTGATGCGGGCCTGCTGGGGACAGTAGACCTTCATTCCTGTGACTGCTTTTTAAATAAAGCAGTTTTGTTTTTTTAAAGCCAGCCCATTTTCTTTAAAGGAAAAAAGGATGAGTTTCAAACAAAAAAATTAAACGTTTTCTTTTCTTTTTTTTAGAGCAGGCAGTGGTCCACATGACCACTGCCTGCCCTGAAAAAAATCATTTTGCTTCTAATTACTATGTTCTCCGGGAAACACTTTAATGGGTTGGACACAAGGTGTACAGGGTAACAGGGAGAAATGGCCTGTGTCCTCCTAAGTGGATTAAATAAACTATATAGCAAACTTGCCCCTTTTAGAGATCACAAGGAAACTCAATAGAATGTTGCCCTGAAATTGGCTTGGACCACTTCAGTGCAGGATATTATCTTCCCGTAAAGATCATGAGAATAACTGGAAGAGCCAGTGTTTAAGTTGAGAAATAGGGAAGAGCTCTACACAGCTGAGACAAGAATTGACCATTTTATATTTTTGATACAAGGGATTCCAAGATGGGTTGTATGCCACAAATAGTGTACCCATGAGCCCAAATGCATCATTTTGATGCAAACCTGAAAGCTGGAAAGCCTAAGAATTTATTTTAAAAGAAATGTCTGGATCTCACCACAATTGCCTGATTTGTTTATTCTTTGATTCATCCTACTTAACCAAGTACATGGAACAACTCTACCTAAAACTGAAGAGAAGATAATATTTTCATTCCCTTTTCAAGAATTTCCGACTGAAAGTCGAACTTCATTGAATAGAGTTGCCTCCTGCTATGCTGGAAATCTATTTCCAATGTTTTTCTCCGGGATGGGTAACAGCAGTCTCCTGAGGCTCACATTGCTGGAGATGTTTACATTCTGGCCTGAATAGAATGTTTGCCAATGTGAAACTTCACTTGTGAGTCTGAATTTTGCAGAAGGAACATAGACAGGAAACTGTTACTTGACTCGGAGAGATTCATCTGACTACTCAGTACTGTGAATGTGCTTGTGGGCTTGCTAGTAGAATTGTGATTCTCTGGAAATGAAGTACAATGAAGTCTGAAGATCCAGTCCTGAAGTTTGAAGGTTTTCCTTCAAGTTAGCCTTCTAAGGGAACTTGTAGAAAAAAACCTTTCACTGTGTATACAGTTTTCCCCTCAACTCTTTCAAGAAGTCTTAAAAATGGCATGTTATTGGCAGGCTTCAGTAAGGCATTTTTAAGTTTGAAAGTTTTGTAGGGATTCTGTAGGGATTCTGTTGCTAGCTAGATCATTGTATCTAATCTTATGGAGTCCCTACAAGCTACTGCCTTAGGTCTTTGTTTACGCTTGGGAGTCTTTTCTGTCTCTGAGACTTCAGAAAACAAGAGGCAAGCCAGCACGCCCTTGGAGTCACTTTGGTTCTGGGTTGGAGATATGCAGGTCCAGTCCTTCTCATTACCAGGCAAGGAAGGCAGCAGGCAGAAGATCAGCACACCGGAGCAAGAGTCCACCATAGTCCAGTAGAATGACAATCCTTTTAGCAGCACAGCAGTCCCTCAACCTGGCAGAGTATCCACTGGTCTAGAACTGTACTGAGTTGGTGGTGTCAGAGGCCCAGTTCTTATAATCAGCAGTGTCTTTGAAGTGGGCGAGCCTTCAAAGACAACCTTTAAAGTTCACAGAGACCCTACCCTTCCTGCTCTTACTCCAGACTTGCTACAGGGGGATATGGATCCCTTTGTGTGGGAACAGGACACCACATATTCAGTTGTGTCAGCTACTCCCTCCCATGCTACCCAGGATGACCCATCAGGCTGTCATTGGCCCATCAGTCACACCTAAGCTCCCTTTGTGTGTTGCTGTCTGAAGGGAATGCACAAGCCCAGCTGTCACCTACCCCAGATTCATATTCAAAGAAAGACAGAAGGCAAAAAATGGCTAAATTAAGAAAATGCCAACTTTCTAAAAGTGACATGTTCAGAATTACAATTTAAAATCCAACTTTACCATAAGGTGTGATTTTAAAGTATGTTTCCAGAGACGCCAAACTTGAGGGTCCCATTTCTTACCAATTGGAAACTACACTTATAAAAGGTCATAAGCCAATCCCAATGGTATCCTATGGGAGAGATAGGCCTTGCAGTAGTAAACAATGAAGAGTTTGTTACTACTAGGACATGCTCCTGCCCTTGGGCTGTATAGGGCTCACCTTAAGGGTGATTTATACGTATTAAAAAGTAAGGTTTGGGACTGGCAAGAGAGTTAAACTGCCAGGTTAACTTGGCAGTTTAAAACTGCAGAGGTAGGCTCAGCAATGGCAGGCCTGAGAATTATTGAAGGGCTACCAAGGTGGGTGCCACAATCGGTACTGTATGCAAACTAGTAGCATTTAATTTACATGCCCTGGGCACAGGTAGTGCACTTTACTAGGGACTTACAAGTAAATTAAATATGCCAGTTGTGGATAAGCTAATGTTACCATGTTTTGAGCAGAGAGCACATGCACTTTAGCACTAGTTAGCAGTGGTAAAGTTCCACAGTCAGTCCTAAAGCCATAAAAATTGAGGTCAGCAATACAGGAGGTCTGAAGGCAAAAAGTGAGGGGAAACCATGTCAAGGATGCTAGGTCTTACACATGTACCCTCCAGCTGATAATGGGGAAAACTACCCAACCCCCTTGGGAGTTCTCTTCACAAAGGTGGAAGAACCTGGAGAGACCATCAGCATTGGCGTGGTCTGTTCCTGGATGGTGTTCTACTGTGAAGTCCATTCCCTGTGGGGAGATCAACCACCTCAACAGTCTGGGATTCTCACCTCTCATTTGCTTTAGCCATCTGAAGTGTCTGTGTCTGTCTGAACCCAGAAGTGAGTATCAAACAGGTATGGTCTCAGCTTCTTCAGTGCCAAGACCACAGCAAAGGTGTCCCTCTCTTGCGCTACACCTCTGTTCCCTGGGAAGCAGCCTCCTACTAAGGAAGGCTAGGGGCTGATCCAGGCCCTCTTTATTTAGCCGTGAGAGCACAGCCCCTGTGCCATGCTCTGGGGTGTCTATCTGCACAATTAATTTATTTGAGTACGGATGCCGTGCACATGACCTTATTCAGGGTGTCAAAGGTTTCTGGCATGTGTGTATCCAGCACTCATGATGTGGCTTTGTCCTGGAAGTCAGGTCTGTCAAGAGATCCACAATGGTGCCAAATCCCTTGACGAATATCCTGTAATATCCAGTGAGGCCTAGGAAGGTTCTCACAGCTGTCTGGGTCTTAGGGAGTTCCCAAGAAAGGAGGTCTGTAGGGCTGCACCTTGCCACCTCCCACTTGATGACCCATGTAGACAACTGACCACTGCCCCCTCTGGCAGATTATTTCCTTGATAGTCAGCCCACCACTCAGTAGAGCCTGAAGCACTTCCTTGAAGTGACACAGGTGGTCCTCCCAGCTGGAACTGAAGACCCCAGTGTCATCTGGATAGGCAGCACTGAATTTCTCCAGCCCAGCCAGGACCTGGTTGACCAATCTCTGGAAGGTGGCAGGGGCATTCCTCAACCAAAAGTGCATCACCCTGACTGGAACTGCTCTTTGGGGCATAGCAAAAGCAGACCTCTCTTTGGCCCCCTCATTCAAGGCAATCTGTGGGTCCCTAGACATTATTTCAAACATGCTGAGAGACTTGGCAGCTCCAAGCCGAACAATGAGCTCATCAACTCCGGGGATAGTATGCACATCAGTCTTGGTGATCATGTTGAGCCCACAGTAGTTCACACAGAACCTAAGGAGAGATGTTACACCTGGAGGAGCAGCCTTGGGGACCAACACCACAGGGCTGGACCAGAGGCTGTTTGAGGGCTCAATAATCCCTAATGCTAGCATTTTGGAGACCTTCTTTTTAATGTTGGCCCTCACTTTGTCAGACAACCTGTACATTTTGTTTTTCACTGGTGTGCTGTCCCCAGTTTCAATATCATGGGTACACCATGTAGTGAGTAGTGAGATAAGTAAGAACAAGGAGGCAAACTGCCCCAGCAACTGGTGGCAGTCTCTCTGTTGATCTAGAGTCAGTGTAGGGGGGAGGCTGACACCCTCAACTGACCTATGCTACTCCCTTGAAGATAGGTGGTCAGGATGAGATTCATCATTAGTAACCAGAAGCATGGTAAACTCAGACCTCTCAAAGTTGGGTTTGAGACAGTTGACATAAGGACCCTTAAAGGGTTTGTGGGTGTCTTCAGGTCCACCAGGTAGGTGACCACACTCTTACACTTCTTTATCTCATAAGGCCCCGACTAGTGGTCTTTTAGGGCCCTGGGGTCCACAGGCTCCATCACCCGCACTGTTTGGCCTGGCTGAAACTCAACAAGATTTGCATTCTAGTCATACCAGTGCTTCATTTCCTCCTGGATGGCTTTCAGATTCCCCTGGGTGAGTTTCTGGAAGTGGGCTGTCTGGTTGCAGAGCACCAGCATGTAGCTGACCACATCCTGAGGGGCTTTCTTGGGTGTGTGCTCCCAGCCCTCTTCCACCAGACTAAGAGATCCGCTTCCATGATGACCATACAGAATTTCAAAGGGGCTGAACCCAACTCCCTTCTGCTGTACCTCACTGTACGCAAACAAAAGACAAGGCAGTAGGACATCCCATTTATGCTTCTTGGGCCCTTACAGACCCATAATCATGTATTTTAGGGTCTGTTGAACCTTTCACCAAGCCCATTGGTTTGTGGATGGTAAGGGGCCCAGAACTTGTAGGTTACTTTACACTCCTTCCACATGGCCTTCATGTACCCTGAAATGAAGGTGGTATCCTGGTCAGATACCACCGCCTTCTTGAAAGCCACACAGGTAAAGATCCCTATCAGTGCCCTAGCCTCTGAAATTTCAGTCAATGTCCTTAGAGGGATAGCCTCCGGACACTTGGTGGTATGATCCACTAGACCAGACCTAATCTGTTGCCCATGGCCGTTCTAGGGTTCAGAGACCCAATGATGTTGATGCCAACCCTTTCAAAGGGGGTACCAATGACAGGAAAAGGTTGCAGGGGGGCTTCCACTTCACTCACTTCTTCTTGCCACTTGCCTAGCAGGTAGGCCAAGTCTTGCAAAACACACCTGAGACCTTCCTCATTTGAAACCACTAAAAATCAGTGATAAGTCTGTCAAAGGACTTGTCCTGTCCCAAATGACCTGCCAGAGGTAAATCTTAAGACAGTCCCAATAGGAAGGCCCTGTAAGTATTAGGGGAGCACCACTACACAGGTTGCACCAAGCGCAGCAGTCTTAGACACCATACAGGGGACCATTCTCCCAGTAAGTCAGGAGTTTGCCAGAGGCTTCACCAGCTGCCTGGGTCTCAACCTGCTGCCAAAGACCCACAAGAGTAGAACAGTCCCTCTGCATCTTGCAGACTCCTCCCTAGTGGGACCCCCTTCCTGCTGCCAGTTGAACACCTCAGGCAAGTCCTGCATTTCAGCCACATCCTTCCCAATAGGATTCGGGCATCCCACTCAGGTTCAGCCTCCTCTCAGACTGTGGGAGTCTCAGGGTCTGGTTTCCTATGTCCCTTGCCTGTCTTCTTCTTGGCAGGATGCTGGGCCATTCATCCAGGTTGAGGTCCTTCTGACCACCCTCTCGGGCTTCCATGGATTGTGTGGGCATTCACACCCACTCAGGCAACCCCAACATCGGTAAGTGGTATGTGAGCTCCACCTTCTTACAGGTGGTATGCTCAAGGTCATTTCCAAGCGGACAATCCACAGGCATAGACGGACTCACAGCTACCCTCAAGGAATCTGAGACCTCCCTCATTCAAATGGAGCAGAGCCATTGGGTAGTGGTTCTCACAGTTGTCAGCTGCAACAACTTGGTGGAACACATTAGGCACTACCTGCTCTGAGGACACCTGATGGGTGTCATGCCTGCTCCAGTGTCTCTCAGAGCTTCTACTCTCTGCCCTTTAATGCTGACCCACTGTCTGTACTTCCTAGTATTAACAGACATATAGGTTCTCTGCTCCATTTCACCGTTACCCAGGGACACAAGGGTAGCTTCTACTCTGTCCCCCAAGCTGTCTGGGATAATATATCCCCAACCGCTACAGTACTCATCCCCTGTGACTGCCCTCCGGTGGGGGGGGTGCCCTCTTGGGACACTTGGCATCTTCCTCGAAGTACCCTTCCTGTTGGAACAAAAAGCACTTCTGGGATGCCTTCCCTGCAGGCCTTCTGTCATGGAACTATCTCTTTTTGTAATCAGTAGGGGGATGGGAATGCTGACCTGAAGAAGTGTTTGGGGGCCCTTTAGAGAACTCCTTGCTTTTGTTTTTGTCCCCCTCCGTCTTCTGGTGAGAACCCTGCTCACTCTTGTGGTGATTCCCTCCGATACCTTATTGTGGACACCGCTACTCACCCACTGCTACTCACCCACCGCTACTCAGCCACCTTAGCAAGCTCCCTGGTGTCAGTGTGCTTACTGTTAACAAGGTATTGGTGCAGATCTGGAAATCAAAGACTGAACATGTGTTCTTGTGCATTCAAGTTATACGGCCCTTGATAATCTTTTACTTCATTGAGCTTCACACAACCTTTCAATGCCTTGCAAAAGAAATCAACACAATCCACTTAGGTCCGTTGGGATAGTTTCCGACTGTCTCAGTACCTCCATAGGTGGTAGCTTTGCCTGCCGTATATCTGGTGGATGAAAGTAAAATATGATTGATCAATTAGTGAAGATTGACTAACTTTTTTCATTACACGAGGCTGGCATGACTGGGCAATCTAAAAAATGCGCCGACAGTACTTCATCAAACGAAATTAGTGACTAGTTAGTTGCATCATATTCCCATTTATAACACTTGGAATCTTCAACATGGATACTACATGTTACAGTTTAAAGTATGAGTGTTGAAGACATGTATGGCCGACAGTCTTCTTTCTAAAGCAACAAAGCATGTGTTCATAATTGATGTGTCTTTAATGAAATAGCAGCATTCAGAGACAATCACCTTGGCACCATTTCCTTCATATCACATTGCCTCAAGAAATTACACCCCAGTATTAAGAAGCCCACAGTAGGACTAGATCACTGTACCTTTCTTGCCATCAGCAAGTAAAACTGGCAAAACACATAGGTTTTTGTGAATAAAATGAAGACACATCTTGAAAAGCACGGAAGGCGTGTGCAGGGGAACGTTCCTAGTGCGTCGGACGAGAGTCCAATATGATGTGAATTACAGTTTTTTTTTCAGTAGAGAGTGTAGTGTTCTTGTTGTTTTACATAATACAGAGGCTAATGGTCCATTGTAGTGGGAGCTTTTGAACGTAAACAGTGCTACTCCTGTTTGTCATATGCTTCTAGAACTACCTTTATAGCCTCTGAGGAGTCACAAGCACAGTGTCTGGGATACAACAGAGTAAGGTAGTAGTTACATCAGTGATTTTCGGCGACTTTAAATGATGTCCATAAAGTAGAGAATCTCCTTCCTCAAACCCACAGCATACAAATTACAGTATAGGATTTCCACCATGGGATCGCAAAGGTGGAAGTAACCATATCAATTCCCATCTGTTCATATTGGTAGCTTTTCATGTTTGTGAACTAAAAGAGAAGGTGATACCTTCACCTGTCAGTTCTGGCTTGTGATCTATTGTTTAATATATGTTCCTTGGTAACTTAGTTGAAAAATTGAATTCAGTTTCGGCTGATGGGATATCCATTACCGCTGTGACGGAGTAACTCATCCCCCAATATCTAAATCAGGCCCTTAGTGTTTTACTATAAAAAAGTGTGTTAAAAAGTATTTAGTGCAGCTTTACAAAATTTTCCCTTAGGGCAGCCACCAAATGTGCTGCTTAGCATGAAAAGGAGAGGGCAAACAACACCATATACACCAAGATCTCTCATGGCATTAACACGCTTTAGGCTTCCATGCACCAATGGACACACTCTCACACTACAGTGGAAGGATGTGGGCATTCTCGCAAAACTCGGTTTTGCAACACATGCAATTCTGGAAACATGTGGACACTTTTACAAGTTTCCTTATTGCTACGCCTCCCTGGAAGAGGCATAGGTTTTTAGTGCAAGTCCCTGTCTACTAATGCTAGTACATAGGAACACTCACTCATGGTTTCATTGGAACACCTATGTACCAGCATTGGTATGTTCCCTCCATGTTCCCTCAATGTAAAGTAGAACAAAGTGGTGCATAGCAGTCAGTACTTTGTGTTACTTTTGGCACTTTTTCCAAGTAAATTATAATTTGCACTGGAAAGTAAATCCCATCACAACACTTTGCACTGGGTTTGCATCACTTTTGTGACTCAAACCGGGCACAAAGTGTTAGTAATTCTGGGCCATATACTTTTAGTAATATACCATCAGACTATAACTAAAACAAATCTTTTTTTAATGTTTTCTTAAGAAATGCACATCCCAGAACTCATGTTATAAAACCCTTACATTACCTTTTAAAAATCATAAATCTTTGCCACCACGAAGCCATTAATTATTTTATCAATTAAAACCATATTATGGTTGACAACCAGTCTTTAGATGTGCTGAATAGCCAATTGCACAAATCTGCATTTCTTACAAGTAGAAGGCACCTTGGTGAGAAGGCTGATTTCTTCTTTCTTTGTCTCTCTCTTTATCCATTCTGTCTCAGCTTTATCCATTCTTGAATAGTTGTAAAATTAAAATATCTCTCCCAGTATATCCCACCCACTTTTACCACTGAGGTAATCTAAAAGCCATTCACAAGTACAGGAATCTCTGTTTGTTTTACATTGCTTCTCATGCCTAATGGGGTCCCACTATCTATGCCTAATCAGTCCACTTGAAAGGTGCTCATAAAATACATGGGCTCCAACAGAGAGCTGTGTGATGTTAAATTCCAGTATGGGATTCCAATGCACACAATTATAAGAGATCCATTTTTCCTGCACACATATACAGGTATACTGTGTTGAGATCCAAGAACCCAATTTTATCATACAGAAAATTCAACAGGTGAAATAGCGATGCATTGTAGCCCGGGCATCCCATAACCTCTGGCTAAACCTCAGACATGGCACAGGGGGAGTATTACATACCTCCTCTGCCGGCCAATATTGTCTATTACCTTCTTTACCCACACTTTGGAGAAGTATGGCTCAATGGTTAGAGCGGCAGACCCTGAAGCAGAGATCTGGCTCAAGACCAGGGTTCAAGTCCCGCTTCGGCAGGTCTTGGGCTCAATTCCCCTTGACCAGATAATTCTCGCCTCAGTGCCTAATCTAATTCATGGGTCCCACTCTGCAACTCTGGGCAATAGCTTGCTTAATCTCCACAACAGCCCCAACAGCGCTTGGATGCCTGGCTTCACCCTGGGGGTGCTCAGGAGTGGGTGCCTCACAGGGAAAAGCCAGGAGGGGTTCCATAGCGGTATGAGTACAGCGCCTTGAGACCCTAACGGGTGAGTAGTGCGCTATACAAGTGCTAATTTATTTTTTTTTACATTTTTTACCCTACTAATCCCCTTCACTGACTCCCGCATTACAGCAGTCCCTGCATGCTTTTACCATAGAACCCTGCACACTTTTACTACCTGCTCGAAACAGGTGATACATCTGTGTGTAAACCCCATAGAAAAGGGAATACCATGTAGAATACCATGTGGTAAATCTTGGTCTGATCAGTAAAACCCTGCTCTGTGGGGTTAAATTCATAAATGCATGGTACTGTTGGGTTGTTACCTCTTAGTACTGATCATTACTGGTGTGAAGTTTGCACCCCACCAGCACTAATCAAATTGTAATCAGGGCCATATTGAGCTACTTAAGGTGCATCAGGATTGATTGAACAACAGAGATGAAAAATGTATCACGTCCAGCCACATCTCCCAATACACAGCAAGGGTACTTAACCACGCTTTACCTTCAACAAAAGACAGAATGCAAGATTCAATCAGAATATAATAGAAAGAGTGATATTGCATTGTATCATCATTTGTGCAGCACTTTCCTAACCCTTGTGAGGCCCAAACAGAAGATGTGGCAGAAACTTTGTTTTAGTTTCTTAATGCTCTGAACCATTCATAAATGTAGGCCCTATTTAAAGGGAAATTTAACAAAAATATTATATATTCTGTCATCAAGTTTTAACAGTGATCTGTATTTAATGCCCCAGCCTAACAACGCTTGCCCTCTTTCCTGTTTCCAGGTAATTGTTGCTTAAGCAAAGTGTGTGTGCTGTAGGCCATGTTATATTGTGTTGTTAATATGGCCTTTTCCAGCCAATGGGGTTGTTTTAGGTCTTGTAACTGCATGAATCCCCATGAATCCCTGAGTTTGTACTTCACAATGGTAGCCTACTGTATCTCTGTGCACTTTTACAGCTCCTTATTTTATCTGGTTCCAACTGTATATTCTCTGACCACTTCAAAGATGTCAGGTATTGATTGGCTTGTGCAATGTGTCTACCCTTCCCAAGTCTCACCTACACCCAGGAGTAATCAAAGCTACTAGTTTGTTTATGACACATTTTCAGCAGTTTCAGTTGAATCTCTACACCTAAACACTTTGATTATAGGTCAGTCTGCTCTCACACACTTCTGTCCATCAATTACATTTGAATTCATAAGTAACCTATGTCTCATTCATTTTCTTTTCAAATTCAGGCAGAGGAACAGCAAACAATCTTTTCTTATTACAATATAACTCTGGTCCAGACATATGGGATCAAAACCATACTAAAACTCTGCAAGTGTGCTTTACCGCCTTAGGAGTATGAAGCACCGCATAAATACAACTACAATACAACATACTTGAAACTTCCAGCACTATGAGGACATAATAATGGCGATATAGGGCTAGGCAAATCTCTATTGATGCAATCTATCCATGCATTTAATAAACATACCCAGACATATACTCACTTACTGCTACTTGTACTTTCCTGTCGCGTGGACCGACATTCTTGAGCTCATCTTATGGCTTATCATGGCCTCTACTTTAATACATGAACGTCTTTGGATTCTTTAAAATTATCCAGTTTTTCCCATGAGAACTACCCACATCTCCAATCTTGCCTTGAAAAAGTCCTTGTGACGAAACACGTGTCGGCCGTTTGCAGAATGTACTCTTTCCACGAAGAATAAAATCTCATCTACCTCTACATTGTGTTTGGACTTTGGACTCTTCTTTCCACTTGGAATTGATTTTCGGAATACTTGTGGTGTGCCCTGGTATTCTTTGATATATACTCACTTAAACCCTGTCTCTGCCATGCTCTGAGTTCTATAAATCTGTGGGCATGTGCTTTCTAGAGTGCTTAGGAAAACACCTAAAATGGCCTCATAAACATTGCTCTTTGGCGAGTAGGACTGGCGAAAGGTAGATGAGGTATGAGTTGTGATCGGGGAAAAATAAACAAGGCTTCACCCCCTCATCGTTGTATGTAAAATACTTAAAATTTTAAGTTGTAAATCACAAACGTGTAAGTGAATGCACACATACAAAAAAGTTTTAAAGTACCTTTATAAATACCAACAATCTAGGCATTACAAATCATCTCTTACTTCTATTAAGACCTCTTTTATTTCGAATTGTACTTCTCATGTCTCCAATCCCTCAAATACTCCATTGAAGCCAGTCTCCAATCTCACCAGTCTGCCCTGTGTCAAAAATACTAATTCCTCTTCCAACTTGTTTCTGACAATATGAGCTATTTATCAAGGCCACTCAGTATTGTTTTCTTTTTTCTGGCTTCATCCTGTCTCCTGTAGCATAATTCCAAGCCTTTGCCCTTTTTGGTCACTCCTCTCATAGATCTAGTGATTAAGATAAAAGAGGAGGTTTCCTTCTTGCTCATCTCCTTAATGTTAGGCTCCCTAGATGTTGTATGCCCAGCCTGGACTCCAAAAAGTGTAACACCTGTTTTTACCTTCATTCTTAGCACCTGTTTTTATCTGTCACTGTCCCTAGTGGATGGAAGAAACGGGTAGTCAAACCTCTCTTCAAGAAGACAAACTTTGTCTCCAGGACAGAATCTAACTATAGGCTGATCTTGCCTTTGCATCATAAAAACTGGCGAAAGGTTCTGGTTCATTGGCATGCTAATCATCTAGAAAAGTACCAGTGCTAGATGCTAGCCAGATACGTTTACAACCTGATTTAGACACAGAGACTGCCCCTGTGACTGCACTTAATGACATCAGGTCAAGATTCCAATGGGGGCATTTGCATCTGCCTTATCCCGCTTGTCACAGCTGTGTCGTCCCATTACTTCTAAATAAGGATCTTAAAGGGAAATCTCCTTTCATTCTGTGCCAGTTGAAAGCTTGTATTGTTAATGCTATCATCATTTCTAGATTGAACAATGCCAATGCTCGCTACATTGGCCTTTGTTAGTCAGCTATTTACAAGCTTCAAGGCATTCAGAATATGGCAGCATAAATTGTCAGGAAGTCCCTTTTCTTTTATTGTTTCCTCTATTTTGCAGGTATTCTGTCTTGGCATGGACAAAATAGAAGACCATTCTATATTTAGGAAGATCCTTAAAATTAAGGCCCGCCAAGTTCTGAGCTTGCGGTCTAAACACAGACTGCCAGCCCGTCGAGGACCCTGCAGGCCCAAAAAACAACATTACGCTGTGCCAGTGTTTGCTGGGCCTGGACTTTGCCGATGGCTCCACGTGGAGCCGTCGGCAATGTAGCAGTGCGGCTGGTGGTTCCCGTAAATCGGGCTGTGACATGCGCGCTGGGGCTGTGCATGGGGGCCCCTGCACTGCCCATGCCAAGTGCATGGGCAGCACAGGGGCCCCCAGTTGGGCCCTGGGGCACCCATTCTGTCTGCCACTCCCTGGCGGACTAAACCTCCAGGGAAAGGCTGGGGGAAAACAGGTTCATTATCTGGTGGTAGCCTGGGGGTGGCGGAGTTCCGCCTGTGCGGTCTCCCAATGAACATTATATGGCGGTTCGGACCGCCATGCCTGTGGCGGTCCGGACCGCCGTGTTCAGAATGACCGTCTAAATGTTAGAAATGGGGTTTCTGGTTGGCTAAGATATGCACCTAAACTAGGCAGAACCCACCCACTCTAGTCAGGGTAAGGGAGTTACAGTTCCAAGATAATCCCTGTTCACCCCCTTGGTAACTCGGCATGAACAGTCAGGCCTCTCCCAGAGGTAATGTGTAAAGCATTTGCACAACACACACAACACATGTGATGCACTATCCCCACCACAAAGGAAGCACAACACCAAGTTACATAAAAATAAACTGTATTGTAAACAACATAATTAGACCAGACACAACATGTCAGTAATACCCTGCTACTCAAGCAGTTGTCAGAACGTTACGCAATAGTTACTCTGCAGAAATCAGCAGTAATCACACATAACACACAGATTACTCATTATTCTGCAACATAAACAGTAATCAGGAATCACATTTCTAAGGAAATGTACTTGTCATAGAAATATCATAAATGCCCAGACCAGGAACATTAAAAAAACATATGGCAAGTTATAAAACATATCAGCATAGAATGTCCATAAAAGGAACATAAGCACATATATGGCACATCATTAAAAAAAACAGACTAACATAATAATTCACCATGTCCATACCAGGAACATTTGAAATCATATGTCCTTTAAAAAGTATCTGTTTTTGTGAAGATAAGGCACCTCTAGTGCCATGAAGTAGCTGGGGGTCCCCTTGGCCACAATCGGCCCTCCAGAGGGGGGGCCAAAGCCAGAACAACAATTGGGGCCAACGAAGGACCTTGCAGGGGGCTTCCAGTGAAGCTTCCGTCCCGCCTGCGGTCTCCAAACAAAAATACACTTAGGGCTCTGGTGGGGCAGGGGGGAGCCTCCCATGAGGCTTCCTTCCTCCTGCCCATCTCCAAAATGCACAAGGTGCCCGGTTGGGCAGGCAGTATCAGATGAGGCTTTCTTCTGCGCCTGACATCAGAAAACAGAGGAGCCTGTCTGGACTGTAGCGGTGAGCAGGCACCAAAGTGGGTGCCTGCTTCTGCTCCGGGGCACTCCTCCGAGTGTGCTTCATGCCAGGGGCATGGTATGAGCGTGCTCGCTCCTTTCTTCACTTTGGTGGTGCCCCGCGGGCACAGGCCCGAGCGTAATTCCGACGTGCTCCCAGCTTCTCGCAAATAAGCCTCCCAGGTCGTGGCGGTGTTCTCCAGATGTCAACCAAAACAACAGGAAGAAAGCGTTCTCAAGGTGCTTAAGATAATTACTGCAGAGCTCTCTCCAGGCACTATGTGTTTCAGATGAAGAACTCCTCGTGTTCCTCAGCCACCAAGAAAAGTGCTCAGGAGACGCTAAGCAGGTTTTTGCAGGAACCCAGGGCCACAGCACCCAGACCCTGGGTGACAACAGTAAAAATCGAGCACAGGGCCACAGGGCCCAGCAGCAGGCCAGCACAAGGTGGATGCAGGCAGTTGGTAGTTCCTAAAAGTGACCAAGCATGTCACAGGTCAGCACAGTAGCAGTCCATGGCAGTTCCTGATGACTCCCTCCAACAGCATTCTGTGTCTAATTCCAAAAAGTCTCCCCATTGTGGGGAAATATCCCCTGTACTGATACTCAGTTTTCCAAGTGTTTCACAAAGAAGGGGAAAGGAGGTTCCAACCAGTAACAAATGGTTCTGGGAGTGCCCCCTCCCTCCTCCAGCACAGGCTCCAAACATCAGTTGGGGGTAAACAACCCTTTTGTGGGAGGCCAAGGCACAGCTCTGTGACACCTCCACCCTCCCTGTGTACAAGCTGTCTGGAAAGTATGCACAAAGCCCAACTGTCACTCTGCCCAGACGTGGATTGGAGTCAAGCTGCAAAACACCAGAGTCATAAGCACAGAGAAATTCTCACTTCCTAGAAGTGGCATTTCTGTAATAAATAAAAAATCCACTTACAGCAGTAAGCAGCATTTCTCACTACCATTACAACCATACCAAACATGCTCTACGCTACCCCTCATAAATCAGACAATACCCTCTAGACATAAGGCAGGGCATTTCCTATGCAATCCTATGAGAAGGCAGCACACACAGCAGTGAGAAACCAAATAGGCTGTTTGTCACTACCAGGACAAACCACGCTACTAGGCACATGTCCTGCCTTCTACATGCATATCACCCTGCCTATAGGGCTACCAAGGGCCTACCTTAGGGGTGACGTATATGTAGTGAAAGGGGAGTTCTGGGCCTAGCAAGTAAATTTACACACTGCACACTCAGGCCCTGTGCTAGCAGGCCTGAGATAGGTTTGAAAGACTACTTTGGTGGGTGGCGCAAGCAGCGCTGCTGGCCCAATAGTGGCATTTAATTTACAGGCCCTGGGCATAGCGATACCACTGTACAAGGGACTTACAGGTAAATTAAATATGTCAAGCATACCAACTTTAGAAGTGAGAGCACCTGCACTTTAGCACTGATCAACAGTGATAAAGTGCTCAGAGTCCTAGAGCCAACATCGAGAGGTCAGAAAGAAATAGGAGGAAGGAGGCAAAATGTCAGGGGATGAACCTGCCAAAAGGGCCAGGTCCAAAAATGACCATTCTATGTTTAGGAAGGTCCTTAAATTTAATATATTGTATTGACTATCTTTATATCTTTATTGATGTTAATTGTCAGTTCAAGGCCAAGATGCCTTGTTGTGCTTGTTGCCCTTTTGACAAAAACAAATCACATGTTGAATGTGCAGGTTTCAATATATTTAGTGGGTTTCCTCTGTGACTAAATGAAGAGTCATTGGAACCTAGAAGTGTACTTCTTCCACATAAAGCAATCACCTCTAGGACCAATTTCTCAGAGTTGATCAAAAGTCAAATGCAGAATTTGCTTCAATGTATGCCTTGTGTTATTTGATCTTGAGGGTGGTATCTATACTGTGGCAGTATACCAACACTCCCTTGTGTTGGGATTGCACCTCTGTCTCCTGACTCTTCAAGCTAGTGATGTTTGGGACTGAAATGCTTTAGAAACCCTTTTCTACTGTCAGAATAAGCCTGGGTTCATCCAAAGCAGAATAACCATTGTTATTATTTGTGTACTATTTGTTCCAATTTTACAATGATAAACTTGTAACCATGTTGTCTGCCTACTGTCTATCATGTGCTCCAGTCAAGGGTGCCCCTTTCCCTACCAAGACCAGGCTAATTGTAATAATTATTATAGATATTTATGAACAATCATTTAAGAGACTATGGTCATTCTTCTCAAGGGTACCTTTAGAAATTCATAACAAATGTTGCATTTTATAGTGTGCATTGCCCCCGCAGGATTTAAAACCATAATTCAAAGTTTAGTGGATTTGAAGCTTTATGTGCTGGGGGCTTCAGAACAGAACTGAACCCATGTTTTTGGTATTATATATTTGCTATTAAGAAACATGATTTCTGTTGGAGTGACGTCTTTGCAGGACAAAGCCCATTAGTCACACATTTTATTAGTCCCAGAGCTTGAAGAGATACTTGTATTATTTGCTTGCTAGAACATAACTAGTTGCAAAGATATTCCAAAGCAACTACCTTTTTGTCAGTTCATTAAGTCTGGTGGCTTCTTGCATGAATGTAGCTCAGTCTACTCTTAAGGGAACTGTTCAATGTGGGGTGATACACAAGCAACGTTATTTTGATTTGGGCTAAAACAGATTCTTACCAAAGTAATTAACAGGTGGTAATATTTCCAACTGATTGGCACTCACTTATGCTATCCAGTGCTTAACTTGTAAATAAAAAGGTGCCGGTGTCCAAAGCCTTCCTTTTAAACACGCGGCTGCTGCAATTAACTGTGCGAACACGGAATACTGAGGCAGCGTAATCCTGAAGCCATCTCGGGCCTCTTCCATCCATATAAAGTCACTCCCTGCCCCTTCAGCTCACTCTTGCAGCTTTCTGCTTTCTTCCTTTGTGACGCTTTTTCGTTTTTCACTTCCTCCGTCTTTCCCATATGTGTCTTTTGCTCGCAGCAAATGCTTGAGGCAGAAGAGCAAGCCCTGGCCCTCAAAAATAAGTACTGGTGCTCAGCGCCGGAAACAACAAGCACAAATTAAGCACTGATGCTATCGCAGGAGGAATGAAAGATGAATTAGAGATCAAAACGTTTACTTGCCAGTCACACATCCTAAAATTAGGTGTGTTAACTTGCTAAGCTCAATATTTTGAGGCTTGTACATATGTGCTCCCCCAAACAAGCATATGTTGCAAAGCCCAAATGAGCAAACTGAAAACATACATTTAGTTAACAGTTACGCTGGATATTTCAAGAGCTCACTGTCATTTCACAGAAGACGTTTTTGGAAAGAAATGTCATCTTGGAAAAAAAACAATAGAAACTGGTTCTAAAGGGATTTATATTGAAATCTGTAGAAGCTGCTTTTAGTCTTTTAGTTGTCAAATCACTCCTTCCCCATTCTAAAAATCTGTCGAAGCATTGCCATAGTCACGAAAACATGTCATAGCTAATAAATATTGTGAAAACCATAAAAAAATTATTTATATACGTGTATGAGGTTGGACCAATATATTTAAAATGTATAATGTATTACTACTTTCCTGTATTGGCTCTAAGGTTAGAAATGCGGTATTGTCTGAAGTGTTAGCCCCACCCTCCAGTTGGCCTGTCGATCTTCCAAGATTCGGTCTAGTTGCGCCCCTCCTAATAGAGCACATCAAATGGAAGGGCTATGGTACAACCAGGCGTTCACCTTCATTTTTCCTGTCTGCACATAGAATACGTGGCCGATTCAACCGTACCACCATTGCCCGAACAGCTTAAATACCTGGAAAGAATACATCATGAAATGAGTACACAACCACTATTGATTTGACTTTGGGAACTAAACACCATTAAAAACTGGAAAAAATAAGAGGCAGCTTCTGGCGCCATTTTGAAACACCAGTTCATTCTACTCACATCAGGGCCGGTACTTATCAAGCTGTACAGTATATTAATAATACAACACGATGATGGCGATAGAATGCATTTTTTACCCAATTACAATCGATCTTCCTTTTAATGCTGGAAGATTGGTTGACATCGAGGTCTTACACAAAAGACATCCCTTGAAGACCTTGCCTTGAAAGCAGTGCTATCTCTCTGGCTGAAAAAAAGCTGCGGACCCTGAGAAGATTTTTTTCTTATTGACCCCTCTTATTAGTAAAAGTTTTCAACCAAAATGTCATTCTGAAGCGCCTTGGCTACGGTACAAGCTGGTTAATATTCATACCAAGGCAGTGTCTCTTTTCGACCTTGTTCTCGGTGATGTGCAACACAAACGAGAGCAATCTTCAGCCTCTGTGCACCACAAGTGATGTGAAGCACATATTGCCATGGTTATTTAATGCATACAAAATCACGCCGCCTGCTATTTTAATTATTATCAGGTAATAAATATGTAAGAACATCGTTTGAAAAAAAAACGTTCAAGGTCTTGTTGATGTTTCATATCACACAAGGGAGTGGGTCGCGCATTATGTCCTTCACTGATTAATGGAACAATAGTGAAAAAGAGAATAACTGCAATTTAGACACACGTACTGAATTCCACATTTGATTTCCCTCTCCCCACTATGTGAAAAATAAACAAGTCCCTGTTTAGCATACATACAAAAAAAATGAAGAGCTGTTTGCCGCTTTTCGGAGCTTACTAAATAATGTCGCAAGAAAAGGCAAATTATCTGGCGTACTGTGCATATTTTGTCACTAGTACTTCATTATTTTGTCATTTTTACACATGCTAACACTAGGAAAATAATTCACCTTAGTAGTACAGTTTAACACCTCAATACAGCAATAATCAAAGACACACGTATCGCCCAATCTTTTAGTAAATTATGATCAGGTTGAGCTATAATCAACCTTTTTTTAGGGTCGAGTCTGCGTGACACTGTAGTAGTTAGAAAAGGGCAGAAGCCCTTCCATGTCACATCAGTGTCTTTCATTGGTTCGTGGGCTTGCCTTTTAAAATCAGCTTGCTTTCATTAGTGGAAGGCATGCATACGTCATGCCTTTTCTGGTGGTTAGCCCTCCTCGAGCGCAGTGACCAGGTACTGAAAACATATGAGGCTTGCTGTTTTCCGTCCGGTTTGTGGACTACTTTTTCTCTTTTTTCACAGCGTGATCTCGCTTGTTTTTTTTTCTCCATTTAATGAGATAAGAAAAGTCCAGTTGGAAGTTTGCAACTGCTAATAGCTCTAATTCGGAGAAATGTGAGACCGGTTGCATTGCAAATGCTTGTTTAAACTTTGCAGGTTCTGCGGCAGATGATGGATCAAGTGGCAAATGCAGCAAATCCATAACTATGTGCAGTGGTGGCTCCTCCATAAGGGGGGAGGAGCGTCGAACACCCGCCAGCATCAGAAGCTGCAACGCTTTCACCATGAAGGAATAATAAACTAGGTTTATTATTCCTTTGTAGTGAAAGGGGCGGGGCATAGGGGATGACAGCCTGGGAGGGGAGTGCACAGAGCACTACCCTCAGAGCGCATGGGTGTTTGGCCAGCCATCTCGGGCCGGCCAAACACACATGCGCTGTAGGCTCTCTCCAACCCAGCACCACAGTTGCCAGGCTGGAGAGAGCCTACACAGTCTCCCAGTCTGCCTGGGAGCGTCCTGGCTGGCCGTTCCCAGCCAATACTGTCGCTGATCTGAGCAGCGTCAGGATTGGCGCAGGGCAGGCTGAGAGTCTGTTCCTGCAGCAACCATTCCCGCACCCGCCCACCCTTTTCAATAGGAGCAAGCAGTGAATGACTATGTGAAAATGCAGTGGTCGCAGTATCACACCATTCCAGTGGTCCTGATGATAGATAAAAGAATAAATGAACAAATGAATAACATACTACTATAAGGTAGCTCACCCATCTGAGTTGAAATACCTCTTAGTCTAAAACCCTATAGGAAATATTATTAAATTAATTCATTTAAAATAGTTCAAAGTATAACTAAATATAATTTTGTGTAAACAATCTAAAACTATGACATATTTTTTATTTAATTATAAAAAAATGAACAACCTTTTTAACCTTTTTTGAATGTATGCATTAATGTAACATTATTTCATATTGAAATATAATTAGCATACTTTTAATTAATTCTATGCACCATGTACATGAGTGAGTAATGCATAATAAAAAATAATTTTTATTTACCTTAAGTGGGAATTCATTGTTTTAATTTATTGAGATTTTTTTATTTATTTAATTTCATATATTTAAATTAATTAAAGATTTATTTTAAAATGAAGTTAATAATGCTGCAGCATTTTTGCTATTTTGTTTTACTTTAAAAAAATATATATAAACTAAATTTACATATTTAACATAATATATTTTTGCCAAATTCACTAGAGTTATTAAGATTGTTTTAATTTTTCCAATATTTTATCAAAGGGAGATCTCTCTACTGTGAAGTCTACATATCGGAAACTATAGGGAATAGTAAAAACACACATTTATTTCCAAAAATGTAAAAATATATTTATTTAAGTATATATATATACATATATATATATATATATATATATATATATATACACACACATATATATACATACATATATATATAACCTAGTGGCAGTCGCCACTAGGTCGTTATACTTTAGTACCATGTTTCCATAGAAAATGTGTTTTTTGACTTGCCTATATCTTTGGCGCCTTTTGATGAATCTTCACAACTTTTTCCAGAGAAGCATTTCCAATAAACTTGTTGTTTGTGGGCAGTTTCAGGGTGATCCATCAAGCCGGGGCAGAGAAAAAGGAGGGGAGGGGCAAAAAAGTTGCATTTCCCATGTTGATTCCAATAGGAATTTTGAACACAACTACAGCCCAAACTGCTGAACGGAATTAAACCAAATTTGGCAGAAAGATATCTCTTCATCCGGAAAAAAGCCTTTTCCTTCTTTGGTGTAAATCCATTCAGCAGTTTTCAGATAATAAAAAAAAGAGAAATATAAATATCCAGGGGCGTGAAGGATTCACGAATAATAACGAGCTTGTGCAGAGAGATGCACAGCTCTGATTGGCTGCCAACACTTCAACCAGAAAATGTTGGAAGTCACTTGGGACTTGTCTTCAGCTGAGTACCACAATTTTTTTTTTTTTAAAGACAAGGGGCAGGATGGAGTCACCCTGACCCATTAGCTCTGCTGCTGGGGTCCCAGAGGGGTCCCCCAGGCAAAAAAACATAAAAAAAAAAAAAATGTTCAAGTGAATTTGCGACAACGTCAAAAATTCAGGATTTTTTTTGTTAAAACAAGCGCGGACTCCAGTACTTGTGTTTATGCAAGTCCCCGGGTGGGCCACGTACCGGGGCACTCACATTTTCTATGCAGGGGGGTGCCCGGGCCCCCAAAGCACCGGAGACTGCCACCTCTCCAAGGCACTAACAAAGATTGAATGCTGAGGGGGCCACCCAGCCCCCCCACAGCCCCGGGGACTGCCACCTCCCCAGGGCACTTCTTTAAGTGTAATGTGGGTTGGCCACTTGCCCCTTCCCCACAACCCATGGACCGCCACCTTCCCGGGGCATTCCTTTAAATGTAGTGCGGGGGCCACCTCCCCAGGGCTAAGTTGAAAAGAGATATGGGTTCCATTGCAGACTCCCAGGGACCATCATCTCCCCAGGGCTCTTTAGATGTTGGTGGGGGGCCACACAGCCCCCCTCAAGGAGCCATTAGGACTAGCCCCTGCTATGTACCAGGGTGCCCACCATAGCGATTGAGTATGTCAGTAACTGTATGTGTGTGTGTGTTTGTGTGTGTGTGTGTATGTGTGGATGTACAAGAGTTTGTATGGGGTGTGAGTAAGTGTCTGACCGGTTCTGTGGATGATGTCATAAGTGATGTCATCAGTGATGTCATTTGAGATGTCATGAGTGATGTCATCAGTAATGTCACTGACCATGTCATGAGTGATGTAAAATGTGAGGTCATAAGCAGTGCACTACAGGGAGCAAGTTATAGTTATAGCTCAGGTAACTATAGCAGCTGAATTTCTATAGTTTTGTATGTGTAAAATGTGAGCCTAACTATAACATCCCTGTAACCATTGTTTTTTTGCAGTGGATTTCTATGGTATTTTTTAAATTCTATTCCCTAACTATAACGTCGTGTAACCTTTGGTTCTTTCAGTCAATATATATATATATATATATATATATATATATATATATATATATATATATATATTGACAGACTTTGGTGGGGCTGCAGCGATGTCGGGCCTGCGAAGGTCGTCGCGTTCCAGCGAAGATCACGGAGTCAAGTGCAGGCGGCGTCACCGGATTCAGCAGCGGTGTCAGTCCGAAGTTGATTTCTTTGGATTTTCACCAGCTTTCCTTTCATGGGCCCAGGGACTGGATAGGGCACCACTTGTCAGAGCAGGAGTCTCTCCAGAGACTCCAGGTGCTGGCAAAGAGAAGTCTTTGCTGTCCCTGAGACTTCAAACAACAGGAGGCAAGCTCTAAATCAAGCCCTTGCAGATTTCTTCACAAGATGGAAGGCACACAAAGTCCAGTCTTTGCTCTCTTACTCTGGCAGAAGCAGCAACTGCAGGATAGCTCCACAAAGCACAGTCACAAGCAGGGCAGCTCTTCTTCCTCAGCTCTTCAGCTCTTCTCCAGGCAGAGGTTCCTCTTGTTTCCAGAAGTGTTCTAAGGTCTGTGGTTTTGGGTGCCCTTCTTATACCCAATTTCTCCTTTGAAGTAGGCCTACTTCAAAGTAAAGTCTCTTTCGAATGTGAAATCCTGCCTTGCCCAGGCCAGGCCCCAAACACTCACCAGGGGGTCAGATGCTGCAATGTGTGAGGACAGGCACAGCCCTTTCAGGTATAAGTGACCACTCCTCCCCTCCCTCCTAACACAGATGGCTCATCAGTATATGCAAGCTACACCCCAGCTCCCTTTGTGTCACTGTCTAGTGTGAGGTGCAACCAGCCCAACTGTCAAACTGGCCCAGAAAGGGAATCCACAAACAGGCAGAGTCAAAGAAATGGTATAAGCAAGAAAATGCTCACCTTCTAAAAGTGGCAGTTTCAAACACACAATCTTAAAATCAACTTTACTAAAAGATGTATTTTTAAATTGTGAGCTCAGAGACCCCAAACTCCACATGTCCATCTATCTCTCTTCAGACACCAGCTGACTCCTCACTGTAGTCACGCTGGCTCCTGTGTCTCTCAGAGCCTCTACCCTCTGTCCATTAATGGTCACCCACTGCCTGTACTTCTTAGTGTTTTCAGGCACTAGGGTTCTCTGGACCATCTCACTGTCCCCTAGTGAGACAATGGTCATCTCAGCTGGTTCCCACCCACCTGAAACCAACTCCTCCCCAAACGCTACACTGGCCAAACCCTGGGACGGCACACTAGGGTGCCAGTGTGCTTTTGGGGCATTTGGGGTCCCCCCTCACATGACCCACCGGGTCACATGCATAGCACTTACGTGGTGGACCACCTGCCACTGGCTTCCCTTTGGAGAACCATGGCTTCTTTTCACTGGGGGTTTGGGAATCCTTACCCTGGGAATCAGTTTGGGGCCCTTTAGAGAAGTCCCCCTGTTTATCCTTACCCCCCCTTTATTCTGATGAGGGACCCTGCCCACCCTTGGCATGTCTCCCCCATACCTCTTTTGGACCCTGGTGCTCTCCCAGCGGTTCGCTTCCTGCTCAAGCTTCCTGGGGTCAGTCAGCTTGCTATCAATCAGGTGCTGGGGCAGCTCCGGAAAATATAAACTGTACAAGTGTTCCCAAGCAATCAGATTGTAAAGCCACTCATACGTAGTTACCTTACTGCCCTTCATCCAACCATCCAGTGACCTGCAATAAGAATCAACACATTCCAGCCATGTTTGGGATTCCTTCTTCTTGTAGGATCTAAACTTATCCTTGTACTGCTCAGGGGTAAGACCATACCTTGTAAGCAAGGCATCCTTCATGCTAGAGTAAGTGAGATTCTGAGCATCCCCTAGGGCTCTCAGTGTATCCCTCCCCTCTACCTCAAAATGATTCCACAGACCCGCCCCCCCAATGAGCTTCAGGGACCAGATTCATATGGAGAGCAGACTCATACCCCTTAAACCACAAGTATATGTCATCCTCGCTTTTATAATCCTTCACAAGATCTTTAGGAATGTGCCCCCTCCTTTCAGGCTGCACTGTGATGTGGCTGCCACCATCCCTACTAGACTGGCTCCTCTGATCCAGCTCTCTCAAGCTACGCTCATGAGCCAATAAAATCTTTTTTTCTTCTAGTGCCATCCTAATTTTCTCCAACTCCTTCCGGTGCTCCCTCTCTGCCTGTCTGTCCTGCAATTCTTCAGGGGTCAGACCCTTAGATCAGATGCTGCTACCCGCCCTGCAGACTCTCTCCCTGGACATAACAGGCCCACCCACAATACCATTGTGTATAGACTGCACTTCCTCCTCCTCATCTTCCTCATCCTCTGTGTGCCCTCCAGTGCTCCTGGCTGTCACCAAGGCCCTCAGTGCCTTTTGCAGCTCCTCCTTCTTGGATGACCTCTTAATGGGACAGTTAAAGCTTTTACAGAACTCTTTCAACTGGGCCTTGGTATAGCTATCCAATTTCTCCACGTCAAAAGCAGCTCCAACTGTTGCATCTCCGGATTGAGACATGATGAAAATCATCAAAAGTGCAAAGTTCCAAAAAGCAAAAAAGTTCCCAAATGAAGTTCAGAAGTCAATGAAAGATTACCACAAAAATGGATGTAGGGAAAAATACAAGCAAAAGAGAAAAATCAAAGATCACCAAACAAGTAGTATGTGGTCACGTAGTGGTCTGCACTCAAAACAGTAGTGTACACTTAATTACTGTATGTCAAGTGCAAATACAAGAAAAAATCCCAACTGCTGATCATCAATGTTAGTGATGGGGTCTTTGGTTGACAGTCAGGTTACCACCTGTTCAAGCAAGGACCCTCACTCTATTCAGGGTAAAAGAGGATCACCCTCAGCTAATCCCTGCTTGCTCCCTTGGTAGCTTGGCAGAGCGCTAGGCTTAACTTTAGAGTGCTAGGTGCAAAGAATTTGTAACAACACACACAGTAACTCAATTAAAACAGTACAAAATGACACAACAGTTTAGAAAAATAGGAAATATTTATCTAAACAAAACAAGACCAAAACGACAAAAATCAGACATACACAAGTCAAGTTATGATTTTTTAAAGATCAAATTCAAAAATAGTGCTTAGAAACAAAAAATGCTTCGATGGGGTGTTAACACGGCTTCATGACAGAGTCATTCCCAATAATCCGACACCAACGGCACCGGACACGGTGTCGCATAGACCCCCAGGTACAATACCTTGGTGAAGAAATTAAAATGAGCCGATGCGCGAAGTCGGGGATCACGGCGTCTGTGCGAAACATTGAGTCTGTGCACTTAGCACGGCGTCGGTCACGACGTGGTGCGGCGACTTCCACGGAGTCGTGGACTTCAGCTGGGCTGCAGCGATGTTGGACAGGCGAAGGTCTTCACGTTCCAGCGAAGATCACGGAGTCGGGTGAAGGCGGCGTCACCGTATTCAGCAGTGGCGTTGGTCCGAAGTCGATTTCCTTGGATTTTCACCAGCTTTCCTTTCAAGGGCCCAGGGACTGGGTAGGGCACCACTTGTCAGAGCAGGAGTCTCTCCAGAGACTCCAGGTGCTGGCAGAGAGAAGTCTTTGCTGTCCCTGAGACTTCAAACAACAGGAGGCAAGCTCTGAATCAAGCCCTTGGAGATTTCTTCACAAGATGGAAGGCACACAAAGTCCAGTCTTTGCTCTCTTACTCTGGCAGAAGCAGCAACTGCAGGATAGCTCCACAAAGCACAGTCACAGGCAGGGCAGCTCTTTTTCCTCAGCTCTTCAGCTCTTCTCCAGGCAGAGGTTCCTCTTGTTTCCAGAAGTGTTCTAAAGTCTGTGGTTTTGGGTGCCTGTCTTATACCCGATTTCTCCTTTGAAGTAGGCCTACTTCGAAGTAAAGTCTCTTTTGAATGTGAAATCCTGCCTTGCCCATGCCAGGCCCCAGGTACTCACCAAAGGGTCAGAGACTGCATTGTGTGAGGACAGGCACAGCCCTTTCAGGTGTACCTAACCACTCCTCCCCTCCCTCCTAGCACAGATGGCTCATCAAGATATGCAGGCTACACCCCAGTTCCCTTTGTGTCACTGTCTAGTGTGAGGTGCAACCAGCCCAACTGTCAAACTGACCCAGACAGGGAATCCACAAACAGGCAGAGTCACAGAAATGGAATAAGAAAGAAAATGCTCACTTTCTAAAAGTGGCATTTTCAAACACACAATCTTAAAATCAACTTTACTAAAAGATGTATTTTTAAATTGTGAGCTCAGAGACCCCAAACTCCACATGCCTATCCGCTCCCAAAGGGAACCTACACTTTAATCAGATATAAAGGTAGCCCCCATGTTAACCTATGAGAGGGACAGGCCTTGCAACAGTGAAAAACGAATTTAGCAATATTTCACTGCCAGGACATATAAAACACATTACTATGGCGGTCATTCCGCCGGTTTCCCGCTGCCCCAGGGAATCCTCCACGGCGGCGCTGCAAGCAGCGCCGCCATGGGGATTCCGACCCCCTTCCCGCCATCCTGTTTCTGGCGGTTTTCACCGCCAGAAACAGGATGGCGGGAACGGGTGTCGTGGGGCCCCCTAACAGGGCCCCATTGAGATTTTCAGTGTCTGCTTGGCAGACACTGAAAATCGCGACGGGTGCAACTGCACCCGTCGCACACCAGCAACTCCGCCGGCTCCATTTGGAGCCTGATTCCTCGTTGCTGGTGCTTTCCCGCTGGGCGGGCGGGCGGCCTTTTGGCTGTCGCCCGCCAGCCCAGCGGGAAAGTCAGAATTACTGCCGCGGTCTTTTGACCGCGGTACGGTCTTCTGGCGGTTCCCACCAGGCCGGCGGCTTCTGCCGCCGGCGGGGGTCAGAATGACCCCCTATATGTCTTACCTTAACCATACACTGCACCCTGCCCTTAAGGCTACCTAGGGCCTACCTTAGGGTGTCTGCCATGTAAGAAAAGGGAAGGATCGGCCTGGCAAGTGGGTACACTTGCGAAGTCGAAATTACAGGTAAAACTGCAGACACTGCAGTGGCAGGTCTGAGACATGATTACAGAGCTACTTATGTGGGTGGCACAACCAGTGCTGCAGGCCCACTAGTAGCATTTGGTTTACAGGCCCTAGGCACCTCTAGTGCATTGTACTGGGGACTTATTAATAAATCAAATAGGCCAATCATGGATAAGCCAATGACATACACATTTTGTAAAAGAGCACTTGCACTTTAGCACTGGTTAGCAATGGTAAAGTGCCCAGGGTAACAAAAACAGTAAAATCAGAGTCCAGCACACATCAACAACCTGGGGAACAGAGGCAAAAAGTTAAGGCCACGCCAAGGATGAAAAGTCTAACACTAGTGTATTACAACCATTGAAGACATTAATCAGAATACAAATAGCCCTAAGAATATTAATATCCCTAGATGCAATTGTGAAATAGTTTATCTGCACTAAAATTTTGTGGTGTGCATCGCTGCTTATCAATTTTTGTTGACTGTCCCAAAAAAGATCAATATTTTACAGGGCAGCATAGAGAGCTCCAGGATATCAGTGAACATTAGCCCTCATCCTCAATTCACAGATAATAATACGCTCATTGATGATATCTGCAAGGAAGTGGTTTGAGACAGCATCACTTACTGTAGATGTGTGAGATTGACATTTTTAGGGACTTATTACTGAAGAATGTACACAGTTGGAATCACAGGATTACTTCATTAACTGGGAGTTTAGTTGGGCCATTATTTATTCAGTACAAATGTAAATTTAGTTAAATAGGAAGACTGTATGTCTGTGTGCCTGTCATGCAAGGCAGGGTGCATATGCAGAAAATAATCATGTCTAATGCTCACTAGTCTGAACAAGACAGATGGAGAACATTGTTAAAGTTGTCACAGAGAAAAGTATTTATGGAACTTTAAAATCCAGTGAGCCTTGCTCCTTGGAATTTTGTTTAATGCTAATGTGGTTCAATGAGTAAAAAATCTAATCGCTATATTTATGAAGTGGCACAATAGATGTTTTGTGCCACTTTGCGATCCCTGAGCCGCATTATGCCTGTGTCAGGTATAATGAATGCAAGGGGGGGAGCATTTTGATGTTCGGAGGACCGCAAAAATGGCACAATTAAATATACAATTTCATTGCACCACTTTTGGCATAATTTTTAGTGCCTGCTTAAAGCACCCACTAAAAGGATGCACCCATTTAAATCAATGGGCCTCCTTGCACTTTGCTGCACTAACATCAACATTTTTGACGCTAGTGCAGCAAAACGCCACCATAGTGTCAAAAATGTTGACGCTACTGGCCTAACGTGCAGCATGGTGTGCCGTATTGTATATATGGCCCACCCATGGTGCCATTAGGAGGCGTGACGCAAGAAATCTGTTGCATCAGCACTGATCCCCCAGATCCTTGTAAATCTGGGCCTGTGTTTTTTCATGTTCTTTCGGTTTCCATTGTATCCATTGTAATTTACTTTGTATAAATAAAAGAACGAAAATAGAAACATAATTCCAGTTAAGGAAAGAGTCCATGCAAGACTTTATGTTGAATGAACCACTGCTACACCTCAGAAGAAATCTGTCTGGCAAGTAAAAGTCTAGGTCCACAGACAGCCTATTAATAGGGGTGCAAATTTGCATAACTTGCTTTCACATATTTATGGAGTTTTTGCGGGGAATTACATCAATTTACGCATATTGTTTTACAATAAAAATATGACACTTGGTGCCACATTTTGAAATACGTCCTGACATCCATTTTGCAAGTGAGGATGCATTTCATGCAAGTAGAGTGAACAACAGCTACTGGCGTTCTGGTCATTTATGTTGTTCCCAAGCTTCTGCGATATAATGTAGCCACAAATGTGACATAATTAAGTGATGGGGGGTATCGTTGTAACTTCAGAAATTTCATTTCATGCAAATTATGCCAGTGTAATTAAAATTTCGCCTGGGCCTGGTCAGTAACTGACTTGGGAACGAACCTTATGTGAAATAGCCAAAGGAACTCATATTAGGATTTAGGCAGTCACTGTCCTGACATATGAAATAATTGGTATCATGTACAGAACGTATGAACTTTTTTTTAAAAATGGTGGTGAAGAGTTGCTGCACATTCCTCTTCCTTGGAATCATTAATACTGGAACGATGGATCCTCTGGTTAATGGACCAGTTGTTGAGATATGTGGGTGACGTGCATTTCACTGTGGGTTGATCAAGTTGTTTTTCTTTCAACTTCAATGAAGCTTCAACCGTTATGCTAATGGTAGCACCTGTTATTAACACCAAGAGACACTTGTTGATATATGTCCATTAACATTTATGCCCTGTCTAATTTAAAAAAGATTTCACAAACAGCACCTGAACCTCTGCTTTTTTTTGTCATCCCTCTCAAATCTCCACACATCCAGGTAAAGGATACTTAGCCACTACCCCCTTCTAACAGGTATTGTTAAAATTCACTGACTCGTATCTCTAGAAAATAAATTGTCATTACCACATTAATGCCCTCATTATGAGTGGCTCAATGTCTTGGCTGTTGCTTATCGCACATCCTGAAATCTGAAACATCTTTGTCCAAGTTTACTGGATGAGATCAATAGCACTCAGGTACAGTGGCGGCGAGGTTGGGAGCAATAAAAAAATAAAAATTTAAAAAAGTAAAAAAAAAACACTTACCTGGATTGTTGGGAGACAAATTTGACTCCATCCTCGTCTCGAGCAACTTCATCCTCTTCCCACACTCCCCTCAGCCAATCATGACTCTGCTGTCACCAGCATGACAGCAGTGTCCGGATTGGTGTGAGCCGCTTTGTTCGGCACTCACACAAGAAGTGGGACCCTGTGTGCTTTCTCTCCCCGGCTGTGCAAAACAGTTGGGTGGAGAAATGCTAAGTGTGCATGTCTGTTTGGCCGGCCGAACATAACTGGCCAAACAGACATGCGCACTTATGGTGCACATACCACTCCTCCTCTAGCCCTCCTCCAGCCCCGCCCCCCACAACCTGGCTCAGATAAAAATAAAATGATAATAACATTCCATTAATATCATTTTATTTTTTCTTCTCCCCACAGGCGGTGGGGCGA
Source organism: Pleurodeles waltl (assembly GCF_031143425.1). NCBI lineage: Eukaryota > Metazoa > Chordata > Amphibia > Caudata > Salamandridae > Pleurodeles > Pleurodeles waltl. The sequence goes on along the minus strand of NC_090446.1, from coordinate 721,916,351 downwards.
TGCTCCTCTACCCGAGCAGAGGAGCTGCCACTGCTCAGTTATGAATTTCTCCCCAATAATGGGGAATAATATGTGTATTTTTGGGCTTTGAGCACCAAAGTCCTGATGTCCCAGCAGTTAGTGGCCATGTTTCATCTGATAAAATTTAGCAGGTTGAGCTGCTGAAATGCATCCAAAGAAAACTACAGAAGTGCAAAGTTAGCAGTCAAAATCATATTTCCAGTCTTTGTGGTAACTGCGCATACATGATTCATGCGGGCACTTGCGATGGGGTCTAAGGCAGCTGTCTGTTGAATGAACAAGGGCAGTAGCTACTTTTTATGAAAACCACACTAGATGGTCTGCATATGGTCCAGAGAAACTATTTTTATACTCACCTGCACTTCCACTTACCACCCAAGATGTTAAGATAGCATCACATCCCAATACCTAACAATGTTTGTGAGAGACAATTTTCTGTTTGTGGCTATTTGCTTGTTGATTATTTATCAATCATTTTGCAAAGGGTGCTTTAGGAGCAGATACATTATTTCTGATTATTTGATCTTTTCACTGTTCCTTCCACGTCAAGTGTTTTTAGAGTTGAATACACAGTAGTTCAAAAAGCCTGTAACATGGCTGTTGTCAGCTCTACCTTATAAGACATACATATATTGGGGGCCACGCAGTGCATAATTGTTGCTGGTGTTTGCCGGTGCTCAGCATTAGCACTTATCTGTAAACACCGGCACTTAGAAGAGTAGGTACTCTCTGCCCATGTATTAGCAATGCCCATCAGAGTGTTAACAACTCATTTGCTAAAAATCATTTACAGAACTAGCACTTCCCGGTGTTACCTAAAGCTAAGGGTGATCTTAAACTATCCAAAAAGTCACCCTTCTTTAAGTGTGATGATTAGTATTGAAAGTTGGCACTGGCATGTGGCAGCAGTGGCATGAGCTGTGCTGGTGCAAGAGGCAGTACAAGCCATTGGGCCCTTACCAGACAGTTTTAAAATGTGAAAAAATGACAAAATGATTAGGTAATCTGATCACAAAACAGGCAACATTTAAGTTTTACATTCTGCCTTTTCTTGCCACATAATTTAGTCAAACCTGACACATATTTTGGCCCTCTACTGCTGCATAATTTCAGTGATGCAGGTTATATTTTCACCAATTTAGCCCTGAGGTCACGCAGGATTGTAGGTCACGTTACCAGTACGCAAAATATTGGCCTAGAAATATATTGGAACCATAATGTTGATTCCCAAAATATCTGCAATGTAAGTGTAGATTTTCAATAACTACTTCCACTGCATCTATATTTTGGGAGTCAATACCATAGTCCAGAGATATGTGTTTGTCGATATTTCGACCACAATAAGGTGTGAAAACCCCTGAGTTGCAGCAAGCTAAGTACACCTTGCTTTCTGGATATTTAAAGAGAAATTAAAATTGAACAAATGGCACTCTAATTCAGCGTACCAGGGCTTATTTTCCCAGATAATAGTGTGTTCTAATCACACGCCAAAATTGCATGAAACCAGCTCTGTGCACAGCTGCAGCCCCAGGTGATGGCAACATTCAGTCTGATAATGATACATAAAAAGCATAATTATGTTTGGCAGCTAAGTAATGCTCACCTTAACCAGTGCAATTTCACCCTTAGCACCTCCAGAATGATTTGCCCATTAAATGCAACAGAAGCTCATATAGAGGGCAGCTTTACCAACAGCCGATCTTTTAATTACAGAATAGTATGTCTCAGCACTAAGACGGCGCTAACAGGCCCTGTAATAGTACTCCAAGGGCCAATAAAATATTCATGCAGCCTGACTTGTTTTAAGTGATTTAAGGTGAACAAGGTGATGTGCTGTAGCAGGCCTAAGGAGGGGAAAGGTCAGCAGTAACAATATGACACTATGGGCCATATGTACGAACACTTTTTCCCATAGACACAGAATGGGGAAAAAGTTTTGCTACATCTGGCCCTATATATCTATGCATTAGCCCTGCCCGATCCATGTTACTCTCGACCACGCCAGGCCTGGGGGATTTAAATGCTCACGGATCCTGAGGTAACCATGCGTAAAAGTCCTAAAACCTAGAACACAGAGCAAAAGAGTACGAACTGGAACTGGTGTTCTGTGTGCTACCGGAACTTCAATTCCTAAATATAACCTGTAAGAAATTGGATTGTTGGTTGACTCTGGTAGTTTGGCACAGAGAAGTCAGGCTTAACGCAGAGGCAATGTGTAAAGCATTTGTGTAACTCTTCGAACAGTAATGAAGTGAAACACCAAGACTCACACCAAGTTAGAAAAGTAGAGGTATTTTTATTAAATAAAACTATATCAAACCAGCAAAAATCCAGTCAGTAGAACCGGAGATATGCAGGTTTAAAGATTTCTGTAAAAATAATACCAAAAAGAACAAAGCGCTAACTGTGGAAATCTGGTCACACTGGACCAGGACAAAGTCATGAGTTCAGGCCAACCACAAAGGAGTGAGGGCCAGCTACAGAGACCCATTTAGGCCCGCTGTACAAAGGAACTTAAATCCTGGTTTGTGGAGTGCTGTGAGGATGCATAGCAAAGATGCCTCATGATGCCAAAGCAATGCATCAATTCCAAGAGTACGACGAGGATGAGATGCAAGGTCCTGCATCCTCTTTGAGGATCCAGTCAAAGAGGGCTTGCATTGCGAAGTCCAGTGTTAAGGATGTGTTGTGCAGTCGGGGTAATGCATTGGTTTGAGGAGCTGCGGGTTGCGATGCGGAGTCCGGTGCGAACGTTGAGGCTGCTGTCAATGAGGCTTGTGAGGCCCTGCTGTGATGATTAGTCACACAGCTGCAGTACCAAAGAGGCTATGGGTTTTGAGGGCGATGTGGATCTTTGTGACGGGTCACGCAGCACAGCAGAGGAGGTGTGTCGGTTCTGCTGGGTCCACAGGGCCTGTTAAAGTAATTTAGACCCACTTCTAAGGATCCAAAACTGGGGTGGCACCATTTGACAGGGTTGACTAACAGATAGCAGAGTCCAGGAACTGGGCTTACAGTTGTTGGAGCCTTTTGTCCCTAAGGCCCAAGTCAGGACACTTGCCAACTAGCCCCTGGATGCAGGTCCAGTCTGTCTCACCAAGGCAAGAGGGCAGCATGCAGCAGGTCAGCACGCCAGGGCAGAAATCCTTCACAACAGCAGTCCAGCAGAGTGGCAGTCCTTTCAGCAGCACAGCAACACAAATGTTCTAAAACTCACATTTTCAAAATTGTCATTTAAAATCCGACTTCACCGTGAGAGAGGATTTTTCACTCCAATTTCAAAGATGCCAAACATGAACTTGTTACCTACTCCCATTTGGAAATTACAGCTCATCAAATGTAATAAAGTAACCCTAATGTTATCCTATCAGAGAGTTGGGCCTTGCCTTGCAGTAGAGAAAAATACATTTAAGATGTTTTAACTACCAAATCATGTAAGTACATGTCCCACTTTTTAAGTACACTGTGCCCTGCCCCCTGGACTGTCCAGGGCCTACCCTGGGGTGACTTACATGTATTAATAAGAATTTACAATGCAATAGGTCTCTCATTTGCTTGAACTAGAGCTATTGGTGTTGTAAATTTATAAGTGGGCTTTTCTTTCAACATAAATTGGTCAACTCTGCTGCATAATGTGGTCCTCTCTGCCACATAATTCCAGTGGCCCTGCATGTAACTAAAGCATTTCCAGTTACCTTCTTCCTCTATCTGCAGCACAAAATGAAGATGTTGCTGTTATTTATTATTTTTTATATTATTATTTTAGGGTCCCCCCAACCTATTGTTGTGACTCAGAGACCTAGACAGAAAGAGCAGGTCATCCAGTGAGTTATGGGCAAAAACGTTTTGTAAAAGAAATTCCCTGCAAACCAGTGCAGCAAATATTGTAGTATCTTGACTGGGTGAGGACCCAGAGATGACCCAGATGGAAGGACTGTGTCATGCTGAGCAGCTTTGTGGTGGTCCCATTGTCATTGGACCACCACAGGCTGAGTTATGGGCAAACATGTGTTGTAAAATAAATTCTCCACAAAGCATTATGGGGTGAGTTTCCTGAGTGCAGTGAATATTATAGTATCAGCTCTCCTGCTGTGCTGGCAGAACCACTTTGAGGATTTCTGTGCTTATTTTTGTTGTAAATGCTCCAGTTTGTATATTTTTCAACTGCTAAACTTGTAAAGTGGTTCTCATGTGAAGCATTCCTCTGATCGAGGTCGCGCAGTATAAAACTTCTCATAGTAATGTAAAGGGCCCCTCCAATCAAGTTTGCGCCATATGAAACTTCAGCTTTCCTCCGATCGAGTTTGCGCTATATGAACCTTTAAACAAAATATTAAATAAATTGAAAAGAACCCTCCTCCAGCTTGCAGTTTTTGTGCGCAGACACCACAAAGAAACAGCAGCATGCCCAAAACAAGCAAAAAACAACAAACAGCCGTACAGCGTGAATCAGCGAGACAAAAAAAAACTAGTATGTCACACTAAGGTATCTGGCCAATTGTGCAACAATCCATGTAACAGGGACAGTCTGCAAAGCATTACAAAGCAGCCTCAATGCGGGACAAACATAAAGCATTTACCTATGACATCAAGGGAAGTTTGAATGGTAGGCCCAGCAATCAATTAAAGTGATTAAAGTGAAATGGGCATGGTTCAAGCTCATGGAGTGGATTACAATAGGTCGAAGAGTAGCACGTGCACGCTGCTAAGCTGGGCCTAAAAGAGGAAGGTTGTGGGCCTGGCAAAAGATTTATTTTGCCAGTTCGAAATGGCAGTTGAAAACTGCACACACAGGCTGCTATGGCAGGCCCAAGACATGTTTGCAAGGCTACTCAAGTGGATGGTACAATCAGTGCTGCAGGCCCACAAGCAGCATTTAATCTAAAGGCCCTGGGCACAGGTAATGCCACTTCACTAGGGACTTACTAGTAAACTAAATATGTCAATTGGGAATAAGCTAATTCTACCATATTTTAAGGAGGGAACACAATCACTTTAGCTCTAGTGGTAAAGTGTGCGGAGTCCTAACAAATTCAGCAAAAAAGAGATCCGAAGGCAAAAATAAATGGGCAAAAAAACACTAAGGATGCCAGGTCCAACAATATTATAGGAAGATGGTAAGTATATAGGGATAAGCATAATTTATTCTACTTAAGTCCATGTATATATACCCTGACAATGTATATACATCTGCAGTGCATGTAAATGTGGTTGTCTATCATGATAATTAACCTCAGAATAAAATAACAACCACAAATTAATTCTAGATTTTCTATACCTAACTCCACATATATGTACCTATGCAGTAGATATATCTTCAAGATACATAGATGTAGAGTTAATAATAGTAAATCTATACTTCCCTAAAGGTGCTTCTCTTTCAATATTTCGTCTCTTGATATACTGGTCTCCATAGTCTTCTATCACGATATTCTGGGAGTAGCACATACTACATCTGGATTTAAGAATAGTAAATCTAAATTTTCTCTGACATGCTTAATATTACAACATTTTTTGTGCTGTTAATAATGCTAAAATGTTTTTGTATCACAATATGTTTGTGGTCAATATTTACCTACATTACAGAAAATACCAGCTGCAGGCTCATTCAAGCACAACATATCCATATTCCACAATAGCATATTCGCACAAGATGTTTTCTGTTTGAATCAGTCTCCTGTGGTTGTAAACTACATCAAATAGCATAACATCATACAGACAAAATATTGTACAAGTACACGATTTTCATTAAATTTCATCTGTGCCCTAAAGAATGGAGTCCCAGCCGACCACTGACACACTCCTCAGTTTGTATTTTAGAATTCCTTGTCCAGGTTGTGGCATCCAGGCATATGCACAATTATCAAAATATTTAAAGACAAATAAGCTGTTTAACCATTTGATTATGCAAAAGTAGCCAAGGTAGTGTATTTCCCAGCAGAATTGCACAAACGGGGGCCCCCTTTTTTCACCTTACTCCTAGGGATTCTTGCTGGGGAGGAAGCAAGGAATCCTCTCAAAGACAGTCCAGGGATGCTGGTGCAGAGTAAGTGAATATAACAAAAACAACGGTATTGGACTATCTATATGCTTACTATCCTTGGCCTCTCATGGGGGCCTGAGGTTAAGTGCAGCCAGGAACTAACCTATTGTGCAGTATGCTCAAGAAGGCAGGTAGACAGGAATAGCTCCCTGATACATGTATACACACTTAAGCAGTGGAAATCTAACTTGCACTTTCTGAAGGTGTGCCAGAGGGCCACTGACCTGTGAGAGGCCACATGAAGACACTTGCTGGACTTGGCCTTCTCCGGAGGGTCACACTTAAACTTTTTGCCTTCACACCTCCTGTTTTCTGAACCCTTTTTTGTTGGCTTTAAGGACTATGTGCACCTTACCACTGCTAAACAGTGCTAAAGTGGATGCATTTCTCCTTTTAATATAGTGAATTTGGCTACACTAAATTGGCACATTCGATTTACTTGTACGCCCCTAGTAAAGTCATAGTACCCAGGGCTGGTAAATTAAATGCTACTAGTGGGCCTGCAGCACTGATTAATATTTGATTTCTTAGGAATTGTAACTTAAAACACTATTTAGTGGTAAAGTCAGATTGTAAGTCACATTTCTGACAATGGCACCTTTAGAAAATTGGCAATTTTTTGTCCCAGCCATTTGGTTCCTGCAGCCTGCTCCTGGGTCATATGACTGACTAGGTGTAGTTTGAAGTTGGCCAGACAACATCACAATAGAGGGCCTAAGACCAAGGCAGGTAAGCAGGAAATTCCGGACACCTCTGTAGGGGGAAACTCCAGAAGCTTTTCCCACTTCAAAGTGTGCACTAAGGGGCCCATCTGACCTTCTGCCTAGACCAGTAATTGGCTGCCTGAGCCCTTCTGGCCACTGCTAGAGTGAGTTCCTGATCTCCAAGAGGTCCCCCTCAGGTGGCAGCAATTGAGGTCCTCCTTGAAGAAAGGAAAAAATCCTATGGTTTTAAACTCTTCATGAACTGGCCTGTTAATGCCAAGATCGTGCAGCCTGTCGCATCCTCCCCAGCCCAGTAGCATGCATAAAAACACACCACACATGGAGCTCGGAATTAACGTATTTACTCTTCAGTACACAACATGTAACTAACTCACAATACCCTACAACAATTAGGACCACACCCTGACACCTCTAATATTGATTATGTAATCTACTTCATAAGTCCTTCCCTAAGTATGGAGTCCTAGCACATACAGATCTAAGACACTACATCAACCATGAATGAAAAAGCACTAGTGAAACTGACTCTTTGTGCTGCAGTGATTGCTGGCGATGAATGGCAACACAAGATCTGCACTTTGTGCTAAAGCATCGACAGCCTGCAGTGACAGCTGACACAAATCTCCAGCAACAACTGTCTGTGACATCATCAGGATCTTTGCACCACAGCAGTGACTGTGGGTGATGCCTGGCCTGCTCTTTGTGCTACAGAAATGACAATCTGCAATGCTTTCCCTGTTCCTCGCGCCTCTTCCACTGTGAACTGGACTCTTCACACTGAACTTTAAAAGGCAACTTCTTCAGCTAGACTAACCTCGTACCTGTATCTGGGCCAAGCTCCATTGTGGTTGGCCTGAACTCTTGAGTTTCACCAAGTCTTGAAGGACCAGATAGCCGTGAGTGGCACTTTGTGACTTAAGGTGTTTTGTCGGATAGGATTATTGTCATTGTGGTGTCAAAAAATGACTATATTTTACACTATTTGCCTAAATTGGTGTGGGATTTTTCTTGTGATACCTTTATACTTTATTACTGTTGGAGTGCTGCATAAATACTTTACATGTTGCCTCTAAGTTAAGCATGACTGCTTTTGTGGCAGGCTACCAGAGGGTTAAGCACAGGTTAACTTAGTGACTGTGGTTCCCTCTGATGAGGATTGTGGTTGTTGAGTTAAAAGGGCTCACACCTCCTTCAACCAACAACCCAATTTCACACAATACCCATTGCTCAGTGTTGGGATTGTTATTCTCTGGGTTGCTTGACAGTACACTATCATCATTTCTGTGGATCTACAATTATATTGCATCCACTACCTTACACTGATTAGACCAACTGATCAGCAAAGACATGCTTTCTTTACAATGTACTGGCCTGCCTGAGTAAGGATGCAATTTTATTTCCATGCAATATAGTGATCCACCATTTCTCCCTATCACTGAGCTAGGCAGCATAGACAAAACCTGGCAGGTACTCTGCTGCCCAGCAAACCACATTTCCACCTGAAGGATCCCTCTGATCTGGCAGCATTTTAAGGCCGTTACTACTAGGTGTCTTACAGTCTGTTTATTTTTTAGTTAATGCACTGACCCCATGCATCCTGTTTGATGGAGTATAAAACAACAAATTCCCTCATGTAAATGAAAGGATGCCACTTGCAAATCAAAGCTCTTCCTTCAGCAAATAGAAAATAGCAAACATCAAATTCAGAAGTACCAATATGACTGGGCAGGTAAAATGTGTGCAAAGTGCCCTGCTTTGTGAGTTTAACCAGTTTTGCGACACACAGTATTTTTAATCAAGCTCACATTATTCAATGTTTGCAACCAATTAAATCCTACTAAAGTGTCTGCAAGCAGAAAAATAATTGAAATTCAAATGCTGCAAGTTCATCTCATGTCCAGGATACTTATAAAATGTCATTACAAGTGTAATGGGAACTAATAGAGCAAGGGCAGTGAACATGGCCATACATGCAGATGGCATAATCTTCAGTATTTACTTTTATCAACAGTGGAGGGAATTAGTAGTCATTTCACTGACAGCCTTATCACTTCCTACATTATAATGTATTAATGAACAGGATAAGGTTCCTTTCTTAGTACAGGATCATCAGGAAGTCGTCCCAATAGGTTCCAGTGGCTGGCTCAGCAAGCGGAGAAAATCCTATAGGCTTTTAAAGGATCCCTAACCCAAAATGTGCGTGTGATATGATTCATCATTGTCACCCCAGTTCAGGGTTGAGATACATCTGAGTGGGGTCAAACTTTTTCAGGGAGCTCTTAAATATTGTAGGGATCACAATGATTTACAATTATCCACGAACTAGCCCAAAGGCTTTGATGGGGTACTCTGATAAGATTAACAACAAAGGAACAGTTCTGTAGCGTAATGGACACTTGGAGTTATCAATGACCCTAGTGCCTCAAAGTTAGGTCAAATGATTAGCCTTTATTGTTCAATAAGCCTTCATCAGGACCATTACTATTCCTAAAAATATTGCCCCATTGTCTCCGTACTTGTGAAGTTTTTCAATCAACTCATACTATGAACACACTCATGCATGCTTCCATACTTTTTGGGGAAGACTCTTTCGTTATCCCTGGAAGGGTGCATGGAGGGATGGGCTCTATAGTCACACATTTATTAAAAGTCTCAGTATGTTTCTACTCTTTTTTATTTTTTATTCCAACGCCATCCAGGATAAAATAGTCTTCCCAAATACGTATGTAAGCATACATGAGTATGTTTCTCAATGACCTTTAATACATCATGAATTCCTTTTCATCCAGGTCTTTGGTTAAGGATTTAGACCTCATAAAGGGGTTTTAGACATCTTGGTGAAAGGCAAAATATAAAGAGGAACTGATTTCTAGTCTTGCAGATACTAAGAAAAACATACAAGCATTTAAACAGGTGCAGCCTTGATTATAAAGCTTCATTTTTGCTTTAAAAAAATATATATATGAAATGAGTTATCATTCAATAGCTATTTATTAATTTGATCTATTTGGAATATTGAGATCATTAAAACCTGTTAGAAATCAAGAAATATCTTCAGTGTGGTACCTTCTGGGCGATTTTCAGATGATAGTTCTGTTTTCCCGAGAGTTTTTTTCTGTATTTCTTAAATAGATTAAATTAATTTTAATTTCTAAACTATGCAGGTCCAGGGCAACGGGCATTTTACCTGTGGGCTGGAAGGGTGGGGGCCGGTTTTTCAGTGGCAGGGGCTGGTTTTGTTACTGGTGTCTGGTTTTGCAGCAGTGCTGCAATAACGTCCCCTAGTACCAACAAAAGCAGCAGTGCTTCGTCCTCACCGCCCACCCCTCGACCACCTCCCAGACCCGGTTGCTGGTCTGACAAAATTGCCAGGGCTGCTTTGGGTTCCCACTCCGGCTCTGCAACTATGTCATACCTCCCCATTACCTAGTACTCCTTCCTAATTATTGTCTTGTGCAATTTCTTCAATCTTATGAGACCCTAAAGAAGCCCCGAGTGAGGTAGCTAACCACAAATTATTAATTTCATTCAGAAATCTGCAGTCACCTGCTTTTTGTTTGATATTTGTCAGTAGGTGTCTTACATTTTACAGAAAGCAAATTCTGCTATACCACCTTTTGGCGGTAGGTGCAAACTAATGGTTGTTCAAAATCTTCTGGCCCATACTGTGATGACGTGGTCCTATCATTACGTGACAAACCTTTAGCTAACATGCAATTCAGTCGAGGGTTATAGACGCTATGATGTACTTCACAAGTTTCTGAATTGTATTTTTCTTACTGGTCTTAGCCCTGTAAAACATTCCACAGTCTTCTAGCCTCGACAGCAAGATTGGTATCATAAAAATGACAGGGCACTGATTTATAGACCATGGCCAGTCCAGAGGAAACCAATGGAGAGCGTCCTAAGTGTCCGTTTAGCGCCCATTACACGGGGGTCAGTGTTCATTTCCAATACATCATTAAGGCATGCAGCTAAATCACTCAGAAAGTGCTCATGTTCTCCCGCCAAGGCGCCATGTTAGATTATGGAGATAATGAAGTGGAACGCCACATAAAGGGCAGTACAGTTTTAGGAAACTCACATTTTGAAATGATACATTTTCCCAGTTGAAAATGCCAACTGCCGCGCTCTGAATCCATCCTTGACTTTCTTGTAAACTATCATCTTCGTCTAATATGAGTTCTTAGATAGCCATTTTTTCAGACTATTAGTTTTTCAATACATGCCTCTCACTAAACTGAAGTCAAGACACACAAATACTGCAGGCAGTTTAGGAGCTGGTACCGCAGTGGCATTATGGATGGTATTTCTAGGTTATTATTTCAAACAACGGGGTCGCCCCACTCAAGGACACTTCAAGATCCGACGGAGCCATTTCCTCCGCAGCCATTGGCTTTGAATGAACTTAAGGACAAGCTTATGGTGGAAATGGGCAGGAACTGGGAGAATGAGGCAAAATTACCCTCATTTTAAATCTGATGCAGAGGGTGTGCTTCAAGAAAGCTCAACATAAAGGGTTTTCGGTTATTACACATCTTAATGAGAAGAATTGTGAATTCCCCCTCCTTTGAGAGTGTGTTGTCTTTGGAAAGTTTCAGCCTTGTGTGAGAGGGCTAATGATACGCTGCTTTGCTTTCACCTCCATTTTAATGTTTGCCACCTAATTGGATTAGCCTGATGCTGCCACTTTATAATATCTTATACAGAGGGATTCATGATGACCCAGATTTGCATTCATAGGATGATTTAGCAAAGTTTTGTTGTTTTTAAAATGTAGAAATAGATGAAATTTGCATTTGAGCTGATTTTTAGATGGTTATGTGTCCAATAGGCAGAGCATGTGGGCATCTAAATGGTACTCAGATGGGTACTGGAAGTTGTGGGAATCAAAGAATTGCTTCATATTTACGCTCCAATGTACCTAATGTTCTAGACATATCGAGGTCAAACTAACAAAATGAAAATCCGTCAGCATGACCTTGTGTTGAAATTTATACTAACGTCCTCCTTACCAGCAAGGATCCATAATTATGTACTGTTTTGATGTAACTTGCAGCCATAGTATTAGGAAATTCCTTTTGGTTTTGTTGATCTGCAAAAAAGAGTACATCGTCCCATAGCACCTTGGGACACCAAAGCCCTCACGACACCTGTGCTCTAATTTCTGCTTCAGCCCGCTATTAATTGTCACCAGCACGTATGTTAATGTTGAGCAGCTAGTTAACAGCTAGTTAACAGGTTTGACAGGAAGAAACCAAGGGGAATATTTAAGATCCCCTTGTGCCATTCCAACGCCACATTAGTGTCATCATTTTTTACGCTAATGAGGCATTAGAAGGCCAAAAACACTGCACCATATTTACAAAGTGGTGCAAAGCATGCGACAGTGTGGTCCCTTCCTGTGGGCCCCATTAAGAGTTTCCCGCTGGCCCAGAAGGAATAGGCCTACAACAGTGACGCCAACTCATAATAGAGCCGGCAGCAATGCTGTGGTGCGTATTGTGCACTGGCACCCTTCACGATTATCACTGTCTTCTTTGCCAAGTTCATGTGCAGTGCAGGGCCCTCTGGGGCACCCCGTCTCCACCAGCCTTTACATGGCAGGGCTACCACCATGTAATCGTAGGCAGAATAGGGACTCGTAATCGCCTGCTTGCAGCACTGCCCTGGCGGATTAGGACCGCCAGCACTCCCAGACCAACGAAAAGTTGTGATCTGGCTGTGCTGGCGGTCCGACCATGGCACAACCGCCGCGGTCATAATGTGTCTACTGGACTACCACATTGGCGGTGGTCGACAGCCACTGCAACCTTGTCGGTCTCAAGACCGCCAGGGTCGTAATGATGCCCTTAGTGTCTAAAATGTAAAATTATCTGCCGAGCAAGGCAGTGGGCTGTTGCTCAGACAGGGTCCACAAGGCCAGCATGCTATCAGACGAGTTTGAAGCCATGAACTTTTGACTGAAAAGCTCCGAGTGGGAGAAATTCTAAATTTGTCCCCAATAAGGCCCCTTGCCAGCCAGATACTTTTGGCACCTTTGCCTGGTGAAGAGTACTATGTTTTTTGGAGCTCAGATTCATCCAGCAGAGGAAGGCTCAAAGCTGTAGCTGAACAGGGCTCCATGCGGGAGAATAGCCTCTCTGCAACATCTTGCTAAAATGGATGGGTGGGAAAAGCTCCAAGCTAGAGCAACCAGAAGCTTTGGCCAGGTGGTAATACACTTTAATTGAATTGAATTGACTTGCCCCAGGCCTTCAGAAGTCTTTGGAGCTGTTGGACTTTTTTGCTTCTTCACGGTCATCCCCAATCTTTTTGCCTCCTGTCTCCTATTTTTTCTGACCTGTTGCTGTTGGCTTTTAAACTCTGAGCACTTAACCACTGCTAAGTAGTGCTAAAGTGCATATGCTCTCTGTGTAAATTGTTTTGTGATTGGTTTATCCATGATTGGCATATTTGATTTACTAGTAAGTCCCTATTAAAGTGCACTAGAGGTGTCAGGGCCTGTAAATTAAATGCTACTAGTGGGCCTGCAGCACTGGTTGTGTCACCCACATGAGTAGCTTTGTAATCATGTCTCCGACCTGCCACTGCAGTGTCTGTGTGCAGTTTTAACTGTAAATTCGACTTGGCAAGTGTACCCACTTGCCAGGCCTAAACCTTCCCTTTTCTTACATGTAAGGCACCCCAAAGGTAGGCCCTAGGTAGCCCCAAGGGCAGGGTGCAGTGTATGGTTAAGGTGGGACATATAGTAATGTGTTTTAGATGTCCTGACAGTGAAATATTGCTAAATTCGTTTTTCACTGTTGCAAGGCCTGTCCCTCTCATAGGTTAACATGGGGGCTACCTTTAAATCTGATTAAAGTGTAGATTCCCTTTGGGAGCGGATGGACATGTGGAGTTTGGGGTTTATGAGCTCACAATTTACAAAGACATCTTTTAGTAAAGTTGATTTTATGATTGTGTGTTTGAAAATGCCACTTTTAGAAAGTGAGCATTTTCTTGCCTATACCATTTCTGTGACTCTGCCTGTTTGTGTATTCCCTATCTGGGTCAGTTTGACAGTTGGGCTGGTTGCTCCTCACATTAGACAGTGACACAAAGGGAGCTGGGGTGTAGTCTGCATTTCCTGATGAGCCATCTGTGCTAAGAGGGAGGGGAGGAGTGGTCACTTACACCTGAAAGGGCTGTGCCTGTCCTCACACAATGCCGTCTCCGACCCCCTGGTGAGTGTCTGGGGCCTGTCCTGGGAAAGGCAGGATTTCACATTCAAAAGAGACTTTACTTTGAAGTAGGTCTACTTCAAAGGAGAAATTGGGTACAAAAAGGGCACCCAGAACCACAGACTTTAGAACACTTCTGGAAACAAGAAGAACCTCTGCCTGGAGAAGAGCTGAAGAGCTGAGGAGAAGTGCTGCCCTGCCTGTGACTGTGCTTTGTGGAGCTATCCTGCAGTTGCTGCTTCTGCCAGAGTAAGAGAGCAAAGACTGGACTTTGTGTACCTTCCATCTTGTCAAGAAATCTCCAAGGGCTTGATTTAGAGCTTGCCTCCTGTTGTTTGAGGTGTCAGCGACAGCAAAGACTTCTCTCTGCCAGCACCTGGAGTCTCTGGAGAGATTCCTGCTCTGACAAGTGGTGCCCTATCTAGTCCCTGGGCCCTTGAAAGGAAAGCTGGTGGAAATTCAAGGAAATCGACTTCGGACGACTTTGGACTGATGCCGCTGCTGAATCCGGTGACGCCGCCTGCAACCGACTCTGTGATCTTCGCTGGAACACGACAACCTCCGCAGGCCCGACACCGCTGCAGCCCCGCTGAAGTTCGCGACTCCGTGGAAGTAGCTGCACCACGTCGTGACCAATGCCACTCGAAGTGTGCGGATTCAACGTATCGCACAGCCGCCGTGATCCCCGACTTCGCACATCAACTTTTTTTCACTCTTCACCAAAGGTACTGTACTTGGGGGTCTACGCCACTCCGTGTCCGGCGCCGCTGGTGTCGGCTTGTTGGGAACGACTCCATCATTACACTGTGTTAACATCTCATCAAAGCATTTTGTGTTTCTAAGCGCTACTTTTGAATTTAAGCTTTAAAAATTCATATCTTGACTTGTGTATGTCGGATTTTTGTCGTTTTGGTCTTGTTTTGTTTAGATAAATATTCCCTATTTTTCTAAACTGGTGTTGTGTCATTTTGTAGTGTTTTCATTAAGTTACTGTGTGTGTTGGTACAAATACTTTACACCTAGCACTATGAAGTAAAGCCGACTGCTCTGCCAAGCTACCAAGGGGGTAAGCAGGGGTTAGCTGAGGGTGATTCTCTTTTACCCTGACTAGAGTGAGGGTCCTTGCTTGAACAGAGGGTAACCTTACTGTCAACCAAAGACCCAATTTCTAACATTGGTGATCAGCGGTTGGGATTTGGACTTGTATTTGTACTTGACATACAGTGATTAAGTGTACGCTACTGGTTGTGTGCAGACCACCACGTGACCACATACTACTTGTTTGGTGATCCTTTGCTTTTTCTCTTATGGACTCCTTTTTGTTCTACTTCCATGATTTTGCTGATCCCTTGACTGATTCTTTTTACTTCATTGGGATCTTATTTTCTGCCTTTGGAACTTTGCACTTGTGACCAACCTGTCTCAAGCTGGAGCTGTCTTTGAAATAGAGAAACTGAGGGAGTACTCAGTTGCTCAATTGAAACAGTTCCTTAAAGATCTTGACGGTCCTACTGAGAGCTCCACCAGGGAGTGGGAGCTGCAAAAGGCACAGAGGGCCTGGGTGACAGTCAAGGAGGCTAGAGGGCACACAGAGGAGGAAGATGTGGGTGGGGAAGTGCAGAGGATACACAGTGGTGTAATGGAGGTACCTGTTACTCCTAGGGGGAGGGTCCCCAGGAGGGGTAGCAGGGTGTCACCCAAGGGTCTGACTCCTGAAGAGTTACAGGACAGACAGGCAGAGAGGGCTCACCGGTTGAAGTTCAAGGAGTTGATGATGCAAAGGGAGAAGGATTTGGAAGAAAGGAGGAGGGACTTAGAGATCAAAAAGAGAATTTGGGCTTATGAGCTCAAAATGAAGGAGCTGGAAGTCATGAGGGCTGAGTCCAGCTGGAATGGTGGCAGCAACAATTTTACATCCAGTGCTGCTGAAGAAGTGCACATGCCCAGAGATGTGGTGCCATACTTGAAGGAAGGAGTTAACACACGCCAGGAGGTTCAGGGGTATGAGGTAGCTCCAGTGATGCACAGGTCCCTGAGGTGGATTGGGGAACAGGCATGGGGAGTCATATTCCTACTGTTGGGAGGGACACTCCACTAACTCTAGGTGAGAGTGACAGGGAGAGGGGTTCCCCCCAGGTAGAAGTCCTGGTTACAGAGTGTGAAGACATCCCAGAAGAGTGTGGGTTGAGTGTCAGGGACAGTCAAGTACTGTCTCACCAGTTTCAGGAGGGTGATGTGGGGTGCTTTTTAAAAGCAGAGTCACTGGATGGTTGGGTGAAGGGTACTTTGGTTAATTCATGCGAGGGGCAGAGTGATGTAATTGCTGGAGAGCATATGTCTAGTCCTTATTTTCCAGAGCTACGCCAACACCAGGTAGAGTGTGAGTTCTCTGACCCTAGGGAACTTACACTGGAGGCAGACCTCTGGGTGAGTACCAGAGAGTCTGAAGAGGCATTTGGGGGTGCTCCTGGGAGGAGTGGTCTAGGTATTTCCCAACCAGGTGACCTAGGGAAGGATTGAAGTGTCCCAGGTAGGTCCCAGTGTAGTGGGATGGGTGAGGGACCCCATGTCCAGTCTCAGAGGAGAGCGAATGGGGATCGGTTGAGGCCCAAGGTGCCCGAGATCTGGTCGCAGGTCCTGGACTGTTCCATGAGGGAACACCAGGAGGGTAGCCTAGCCTGTACCGTAGGGCCATCTGTTGAGGGAGACCCCACAGTGTCAGGAGAACTTGGAGGGGCGGCTGTAGCCAGCGTCGCACCAGTTCTGGTGTCTGGCAGTACCACTCTGAGTGAGGGGGTACAGAAGTCCAGTCAGAGGGTTGAGAGGGGGTTTCGGACCCCAGTGGAGAACCTGGAGGGTCAGGGGTCAGCTCTGAGAGCAGAGCCCCCCAGGAATGACCTTGGTGAGACCATTTCCAGGTTGCGGGGAATCCAGACTCTGTCAGATGGGCAGAGGTCAGGAGACCTGCGTCAGCCAGACTCTTGTGTGGCCCTTGGGGATGGTGTGTCCCTTGAGGGGGGTAAGTGGGCCCCCTGGAAGTCCTGGTGTGCCAGGCAATGGTTCAACCGCAGGGTGGTGACTCTGGGTTGAATGATCAGGTTCAGGGGGTAAACTCTGACCTGATGGGGGGTAGGTGTGCTCCCAAGGAAGTCCTGGTGCGCCAGGCAGTGGTTCAACCACAGGGTGGTGACTCTGGGATGGATGACAAGGTTCAGAGAGTAAACTCTGACCTGGTGGGGGGTAGGTATTCCCCCCAGGAAGCCCTTGTTGCCAGGCAGTGGTCCAGTCTGAGGGTACAGACCCTGGACTGGAAGATCAGGTTCAGGGTGTCCCCCCTGACCTGGAGGAAGGGGCTACTGCTAACAGTGCCCCTACCATGTTGTCTTCTGGGGGGGCCACTCCCAGTTGGGGGGTGCAGGACCCCAGAAGGGAGGACAGAGGGAGGGAAGCCTCACCCCAGGCCCTAATCCAACCTGAAGGTACAGACCCCAGGTTGGAGGACCAGCTGCAGGTTAACATCCCTGCACTGGTGGGAGAATTGTGCAGGACTGCTTCTACAAGCACCCTGACAATTTTGGACTATGGGGGTGCCGCTCCTGCAGGAAGGGTACAGAGCCCCTGAGGGGAGGAACAGGGTCAGGTTGTAATCCCTGACCTGGTGGAAGAGAGAGTGGTCAAAGGGTGCCAGGCACCTGGGGCTACCGCCCCCCACTCTCTACAGTCACAGTGTTTGGAGAGGCCTGAGGTCATGCCCTCATCCCTGACAGGTGTTAGGGGTCACTGTGGCTTGCTGTCCTGGTGGACAGACACGCCCCTGGGGGGGACAAGAGTCACACCTCGGGGATGGAGTGGGCAACACCACTGTGTTGGCCTTGGTGGTACTATATGCCCATTGGGATACATCTATGAGCAAAGTAAAGTTAGGTGCTGCACAGATGGTATTTGCAGATGTGGAAAAGGGTTCCCCATGGGTTAGCTTAGTGGGCCCTGAGAGTATGGACAGAGGGATCCAACTGGAGTCAGGAAGGCGTAGAACTGGAACATAACCCTGATTTTGTGGGCCTGTGTCTTTGTTCTATCGCCCCAATCAGGGAAGTACATCAAGGTATTGATTGTTCTCCCCTGGCTTTAGGATGGAAGTGTGTCGTGTTGTACTTTTTTGCTTATGCAGGGTCATCCCCAATCTTTTGCCTCCTGCCTCCTATTTTTTCTGACCTGTTGCTGTTGGCTTTCAAACTCTGAGCACTTTACCACTGCTAACCAGTGCTAAATTGCATATGCTCTCTGTGTAAATTGTATTGTGATTGGTTTATCCATGATTGGCATATTTGATTTACTATTACGTCCCTAGTAAAGTGTACCAGAGGTGCCAGGTCCTGTCAATCAAATGCTACTAGTGGGCCTGCAGCACTGGTTGTGCCACCCACATGAGTAGCTCTGTAATCATGTCACAGACCTGCCACTGCAGTGTCTGTGTGTGCAGTTTTAACTGTAAATTCGACTTGACAAGTGTACCCACTTGCCAGGCCTAAACCTTCCCTTTACTTACATTTAAGGTACCCCTAAGGTAGGCCCTAGGTAGCCCCAAGGGCAGGGTGCAGTGTATGGTTAAGGTGGGACATATAGTAATGTGTTTTATATGTCCTGGCAGTGAAATATTGCTAAATTCGTTTTTCACTGTTGCAAGGCCTGTCCCTCTCATAGGTTAACATGGGCGCTACCTTAAAATCTGATTAAAGTGTAGATTCCCTTTGGGAGCAGATGGACATGTGGAGTTTGGGGTCTATGAGCTCACAATTTAAAAATACATCTTTTATTAAAGTTGATTTTAAGATTGTGGTTGAAAATGCCACTTTTAGAAAGTGAGCATTTTCTTGCTTATACCATTTCTGTGACTCTGCCTGTTTGTGTATTCCATGGTTGGGTCAATTTGACAGTTGGGCAGGTTGCACCTCACACTAGACAGTGACACAAAGGGAGCTGGGGTGTAGTCTGCATTTCCTGATGAGCCATCTGTGCTAGGAGGGAGGGGAGGAGTGGTCACTTACACCTGAAAGGGCTGTGCCTGTCCTCACACAATGCCGTCTCCGACGCCCTGGTGAGTGTCTGGGGCCTGGCCTAGGAAAGGTAGGATTTCACATTCAAAAGAGACTTTACTTTGAAGTAGGTATACTTCAAAGGAGAAATTGGGTATAAGAAGGGCACCCGAAACCACAGACTTTAGAACACTTCTGGAAACAAGCGGAACCTCTGCCTGGAGAAGAGCTGAAGAGCTGAGGAGAAGTGCTGCCCTGCCTGTGACTGTGCTTTGTGGAGCTATCCTGCAGTTGCTGCTTCTGCCAGAGTAACAGGGCAAAGACTGGACTGTGTGTGCCTTTTATCTTGTGAAGAAATCTCCAAGGGCTTAATTTAGAGCTTGCCTCCTGTTGTTTGAAGTCTCAGGGACAGCAAAGACTTCTCTCTGCCAGCACCTGGAGTCTCTGGAGGTTCCTGCTCTGACAAGTGGTGCCCTATCCAGTCCCTGGGCCCTTGAAAGGAAAGCTGGTGGAAATGAAGGGAAATCGACTTTGGCCGACTTCGGACCGATGCTGCTGCTGAATCCGGTGACGCCGCCTGCAACCAACTCCGTGATCTTCACTGGAATGCGACGACCTTCGCAGGCCTAACGCCGCTGCAACCCCGCTGAAGTCCGCGACTCCGTGGAAGTCGCCACACCACATCGTGACCGACACCGCTCAAAGTGTGCGGATTCAACGTTTCGCACAGACGCCGTGATCCCCGACTTCGCGCATCGACTTTTTTTCACTCTTC
The DNA here is from genome assembly GCF_031143425.1 of Pleurodeles waltl. Taxonomy (NCBI): domain Eukaryota; kingdom Metazoa; phylum Chordata; class Amphibia; order Caudata; family Salamandridae; genus Pleurodeles; species Pleurodeles waltl. The sequence continues at coordinate 721,896,528 of NC_090446.1, read as the reverse complement.
ACCAAAGGTACTGTACTTGGGGGTCTACGCGACTCCGTGTCTGGTGCCGCTGGTGTCGGCTTGTTGGGAAAGACTCCGTCACGACGCCGTGTTAACATCTCATTGAAGCATTTTGTGTTTCTAAGCGCTACTTTTGAGTTTAATCTTTAAAAATTCATAACTTGACTTGTGTATGTCGGATTTTTGTCGTTTTGGTCTTGTTTTGTTTAGATAAATATTCCCCCTGTGTTGTGTCATTTTGTAGTGTTTTCATTAAGTTACTGTGTGTGTTGGTACAAATACTTTACACCTAGCACTCTGAAGTTAAGCCTACTGTTCTGCCAAGCTACCAAGGGGGTAAGCAGGGGTTAGTGAGGGTGATTCTCTTTTACCTTGACTAGAGTGAGGGTCCTTGCTTGAACAGGGTTGACCTGACTGTCAACCAAAGACCCCATTTCTAACAGGAGCCCAAAGGTTTCTAAGGCCCAGATATTTCAGAATATTGGGAGGAATACTCTTTGACACAGCCAAGGGTCCCAGGACCTCAGAAACAGGAGCTGGGGGTCAGGACCCACTCCAGTAGAGGTCACCAGCAGGGTCAGTCCATGATAGGTCAGGTGGGAGCTGGTCAGCTTCAGTAAAGTGGTTTCTAGCAGCTTGCTGTACCCTTGTGGCTTAACAGGAAGACCATTGTAGTCAACGTCTTTGTCCTGGGTACAAGTGGGAGCAGGCCCAGCTTTTCAGGTCTCCTCAATGGTCTCAACAGAAGCTTCAGTCCTTCCTTCTTCCACAGGTCCAGTAGAGTTCTGAATAAAGTCCCTCTAATGTGTTGCTGTCTGGGAGGAAGGTAACCCAATATTATCCTAGGGGAGAGGTTGACCTTGTAATAGTGAAAAACATATTTGAGAGGTTTTCACTTCCAGCATACATAAAACTTAATAGTACATGTCCACCTTTTTAAACATAATGCATCCTGTCCTATAGGCTGTTTAGGGCTACCCTGGGGGTGACATAGGTGTATTGAAAAGGACTGTTTAGGCCTGGCAAAATCACTGTAATGGCAGAGCTGATGCATGTTTAAAATGCACTTAACTGGATAGCACAACAAGTGCTGCAGGTCCTCAAGTAGCATTTAATTTACCAGTCCGGGATATATGGTATACCACTGTCCTTGGAAATATATGTAAATTACATATGCCAGTTGGGTGTAAGCTAATTTCACCATGCTTTAGGGAGTGAACACAAGCACCTTAGCACTGGATAGTGGTAATGAAGTGCACAGAGTTCAACGCCAACAAAAACAAATTCAGAAAAATAGGGCGGGTGAGGGCAAAAGGTTTGGAGCTGCTCCTGTACTGAGGTCAAATCCAACAGGAGCAGAACACCTCCCCACAACCCAAAGCCTTTGCCTCAGTTCTGGAAAAAAGTTCACACCTCATCAAGGAGCTATTAAACTTCTGGGTGATAGTTGGAAGTTCATGCAAATGGGCTTCTAGATGCTTAAGGCATGTTAAAGATTACATTTTAACAGTACCTTTGTGAAATACGTATTACAAATCGAACTTTACCAATCTTTTTAATTTGTAATAAATATTTTAAAAAGTTCAAGAAAGAACTTTTTAGCTGTTTCCTAGATGGGAACAACATTATTTATTTGTAATAGACAGCTAACTCTGCTACAATGAAATAGCTTTTGGGGCATTGACGCTGTAAGGATGTTTCATATTAAGCTCTTACATGTCCTATTTTGGAACACTACACACCCTGCTCTATTTACCATAAAAGCCTAGTTAGGGGGGGGGCTGCATAACATTTAAAAGAAGGGTTTAGGTCTCTTAGAAGGACTTTTTTGACATTTTAATGTGCAGTTTTAAAACTGCATAGAACTACAAATTACCTTAGTAGGCCTTCATTCATGTTTTGCACTGTAACTCCAGCAGTGACACAATATGTGCGCAGTCTACTAGTGACATCTACCCTACAGGCCCTGAACACACTTTGAACAATATACTAGGGACTTATAGGTAAGTAAATATGGCAATTAAAAGTGTAGCCAAATTCAACATGTTTTAGGGATCATAGCACGTGCACTGGGACAAAGTTAACAGAATTCCAGTAAAAAGTGTAATAAACTAGGATCATCAGTCCAACAAATGAGGGTGATCATGAAAAAAGGTATTTCCCTACACTCATAAATTATACACAATAGAAAGATGGTCTCTGGCTAGGTTGCCATTAAAGGCAAGGAGTACTCCAGGTAATATATATCCACCAGTCACAATAGAATTTGTCCACACAATTTTTTATATTTTTTGCAACATTGCAAAGAACGGATTACATTACAGAGAACCACAATATTTTATAAGGATTTTACATTCTTGCTAAAGAATTACAGATTATCTTTAGTAAAATGCAGTCCACTACCGTTTAGAATACATTATAAGGAAATCTTAATGAACCTTAATTAAAGCATGCCACCTTACTTCAGACATACACGGAGCTCCTGTCACAAGTAAAGATAATCGCCTCAAAAGCTCAAAGCAGATCATAAATTATGCAACACGTAAAAATGACTGCCTAAACTCCCATTTAGGCCAGGAGCATTTCAACTGAAATGGATTGATCTTCTATCAACTCTACATTTTGTCCACTCAAGTGCTTTGGCCAAATCTGTGAGCACTGAAATTATGAAATGCTATTTACAGTTGAGAAAAGTACGTTAGCAATTACCTTACACACATTTGATAAACACATTTTGAAGTGCTGCAAAATGAGGTTGAAAGTATTCCCAGTGAAATGATTTCTAGCCTAGTTCGGCTCATAATCAGAGCAGAAGGAATAGCACTGTCTTGGCCTAAATACTTTATGCTGAGAAAGTCCAATCAGACAGACCCTTGTGGATGCACATATACTTCTCGTCTACCTCAGCATCGTTTCATCATTACTATTGTTTAGACACTCTTTGGCATCACTGGACTGCATCTCTCATCGCCATGGCTTGCTCCTCCAGATTGAAACTACTAACAGAGACAAAACACAGGCAGGTATCCACAAAAGAGGAGAATGCCATTTTGCCTCTTTGGTTTTGAATTCATTGAAGAAAAGTGGCTAGCACTGATTAATTTAAAATTGGGGATAATGCAGCAGAATGCTCAGTGTTGCCTTTCCTTAAACAGGGTTTTTTGAGTCAGGGCCAAAACCAGTAATGGCGGCCATTTCTTGTGCTGTGTGACTGGAATCTCACAGCTGAATTACAAATGATCAACACATCACTGTTCCTGAAATAAAACGACAAGCATCAGATACACTATTCCGTCAAGAACAGCTGCTATGAGAAGGCACTCTTCTGAATCAATAAGTTACAAGATAAGTAAAGCAATGGAAGTGACCGAGCAGGCTACGACCTTACAATTGGGAGGCCATGTCCAGGGAGCACAGAAAGCACCGTACTGGCTCCTATGTTCACCAAGATTGTAGCATGAGCCATTTAGGCCCATATTTATACTTTTTGCGCCGCATTTGCGTCATTTTTTGACGCAAAATCGGCTCAAAGTTACAAAATACAATTATATTTTGTAAGTTTGCGCCACTTTTGCTTCAAAAAAACGATGCAAATGCGGCGCAAAAAAAGTTTAAATATGGGCCTTGGTATAATAGGAAGAGCTGTCTAGAAGCGTGGCCATCATTTACCTTCACGTCCATGTGATGACAATGATTTACCTCAAAGCGTTGTTTCGAATCCTTGACTCTAATAAAAAAAAAAAGTAAGTAAAAGGTTGTACCCTAACAGTGCTGAGTGTCCATACATGAACTGATCTCTCGCCAACACAACGCCGGAGTAAAGCTAGTTTTATACGACAGTTTTAAAGCACCTTTGACAGCCAAGATCTTTGGCTGTTCAGAGTAGGGGTGCGGCTTTCAGTAGTGAGTGCAGCAGGTGCAGTGGCACGGATTCTGATGTCTTTGTTTGCTACGCCCCTCCCCCTCCCACGGGTCACACATTGCTTTGTTACCTAACCAACCAGCAGACAAGTAGCGCATTGTTCTTGCTCATACCAAGGGCCCATGGCACCCTTCCTCCTCTACTGGTTCAGAACATGTTGTGAAACATTTTAGGCGCTGAGACGGTCACTCTATGGTGACATGCAGCTTTTTACAAAACCCAAAAGCAAAACGACATATGGTGCCAAAAAAGAGTGCTCAGAAATCAGATTACAAACAATCTAACTGCTCCGACCTTCACCGATTCTAAGCTTCGCCGCACAAAACGCTTTATCAATCACAGCCAGCTAAATCCCCACTGCTCAAACGTCTGATACAGCTGAGGAGTAGCAGCCAAAAGATTAGCCATTAGAAAACCTGACCTAAAACACACACTTTTGCTGACAAAGCCACCAAGAAAGTAACCTGTCTGAAATGCACTTCTGTAAGTTCTGAAACACTGTTTCCGTCAATTACTTTTTTCAGAGCACACAAAACATTCAGGCCAGAGGAAAGCGCCATTTCAGGTTCCTGATGGGGTCAGAAGCGAAATAAATTGAGAAATGGGTCAGGTAGTGAATTAGAAAATATAGAGGCTTGTGGCCTTTTAAATTTACAACTCAACCTTTGATAAAATGAAAGCGAAATGTTTAAGGAAAAACCCTGCGGAACATTGCGCCATTTTAAGCAATTCTTTGGAGAAAACAGGTAAATCCTTATATGTAGCATAATATGAGCAGCTGCGCTATAGAAAAAAAAAACGCTACTTGTAAATAACTACAAACAGATCAATCTACCCCCTACACAATCAACATACCCTGAAGCCGTTACGTTATTTACCATTCCTATAACTGAAGCTCCAACGATTAATGTTTGTCTGAAGAATCATGGCGTGCCACTGTGTGTGGCAGAGGAGGTTATATACCAAAAGCATTCCTTATTCATTTTACTCGTGGAGCGCACCTGTAGGCATCATGATACTAAAACACTCGCATCATTTAAAGGCATTTTGAGCTCACAAGACCACTTGGGTGAAAAGGAACGCATTTAGAGGACGTAGAAAATAACCGAAATAGTTTTAAGCTCGCTCATTTTGGGACATACTGTTTCAACGTTTGGGGTGCAGTAAAAAAACAGGATCACCCACCTGAGGGTTTTTTCCTCAAACAGCGAATAGCATACCCCTCCAGACGTTTTAGAAAAATGCTTCTGTTGGACTTCTCTGGTATTTGTTTCCTTTATGGGGGATTTATGTCATGTATCATAAAGAACACTAAAGAACTCTCATGCTAACCCATAAAAGTCCTTTACAGAAAGAGGGAGATTTACTGATATTTAACACAGCCCAGCAGTTAAAGCAGCTGTGCCTCATTGCATGAAAGGGAGAGTGCAGAAAGGACCATGGGCATGATTTAAGAAAAGTTAGCGCTGCCTTTGCGTCATTTTTGACGCAAAAACGGCACAAGCCTACAAAATATAATTATATTATGTAAGTTTGCGCCGCTTTTGCGTCAAAAAATGACACAAAGGCAGTGCTAACTTTTCATAAATCAGGCCTCATGTCTATTAGGATAAGACACTGAGGGGCATATTTATACTCCGTTTGCGCCGGAATTGCATTGTTTTTTTTGACGCAATTCCGACGCAAAACTAACTCCATATTTATACTTTGGCGTTAGACGCGTCTAGCGCCAAAGTCCATGGAGTTAGCGTCATTTTTTAGCGTGGACACCTACTTCGCGTTAATTATATGCAAGGTAGGCGTTCCCGTCTAAAAAATCAACTCCGAGGCATGTGCGTCGGATTTATACTCTCGGGCAAAATTCACGCCCGGGAGTGGGTGGGTCAAAAAAAATGACGTACGGCCGCTTTTGCGCCATTTTTTAGCGCCTGCAAAAGGCAGGCGTTAAGGGACCTGTGGGCTCTGAAGGAGCCCAGAGGTGCCCTCCCATGCCCCCAGGGACACCCCCTGTTACCCTTGCCCACCCCAAGAGGACACCCAAGGCTGGAGGGACCCATCCCAGGGACATTAAGGTAAGTTCAGGTAAGTTTTATTTTTTATTTTTTTTGTGGCATAGGGGGGCCTGATTTATGCCCCCCTACATGCCACTATGCCCAATGACCATGCCCAGGGGACAGAAGTCCCCTGGGCATGGCCATTGGGCAAGGGGGCATGACTCCTGTCTTTGCTAAGACAGGAGTCATTTCTATGGGGGTTGGGAGTGGGAAAAAAATGGCGCAAATCAGGTTGAGGCGAAAAAATTGCCTCAACCTGACTTGCGCCATTTCTTGACGCCCAAGCCCCATATCCCCCTACGCCGGCGCTGCCTGGTGTACGTCGTTTTTTTAACGCACACCAGACGGCGCCGGCGGCTAACGCCGGCTAACGCCGGCTAACGTCATTCAATAAATACGGCGCCCGCATGGCGCTTCAGAATGGCGTTAGCCGGCGCTAATTTTTTTGACGCAAAACTGCGTTAGCGCAGTTTTGCGTCAAAAAGTATAAATATGGGCCTGATTCTCTCTTACTAAGAGCTGGTGCACAATTTGAATGCATATGACGCGCACAGACCTTGGCACTATGGTGTAAATGTGTATGTGTGATGTTTGGCATACATTTTGTCCTGGAAAGATATCCTTGCAGTACAAAATACTGTGGGCCAGATATAAGAAAAGTGCCAGTACACTACATTACATTTCTTGCTGCCCCTTGTGCCCCCCCCTACCATGCCATGTGCACGCCATATTTCAAATATGGCACACCATGGTGCAGAGTAGGGGGCAAGGGCATAAGAATTTCAGATGCTGTTGATGTACTGTTCACGTTTATCACCAACATTTTGGTGCTAACCCTGAACAGTATATAGGGGCCCATTGAAAACAATGGCATGCCCCCTTTTAACGCCTGCTCTGAGAAGGCGTTACAAATGCCAGAAAAAATGGTGTAAAGAAATCTTTTAAATTTCTTTGCACCATTTGTGTGGCCCCCTAAATGAGGGAATTCCCCCCTTGCACACATTATGCCTGGCGCAGGCCTAACGTGGCACAAGGGGTCACAAAGTGGAGCAATGCATGCATTTCTTGACTTTGTAAATATGGTGCAGCATTTTTGGCCATCTAATGCCACATTCACATAAAAATATGACGCTAATTTGTTATTACATGGTGCTAGGCCCTCTTAAATCTGGGCCTAGGTCTCTAGACCAGTTATACTCAGTATGGCCGGGGGTCACATGCAGCCCTCTTGACTTTTACATGCGGCCCAGTGGTCAACAGCAGCACTGGGCTGATGTTTAATCAACTCTGCACTAACATCAAAAAGATGTTAAATAAACAGACAAGCATTTATTTAAAGGCTAATTGAAGTTAAAGAACGGGGGTGACAACTGTGTCCTGAACATCCTATCTTTAGAAACATTTTAATTTTTAAAGACATTTTACAGCAAAAGTTAAAAAATGTAATAAAGTCTCTTTATATTTAAAAAGTGTATTTCATTAACACTCATAACAGTTTCACTTTAGTACATCAGATTACATCTGTGCATTGGTAAGCGAGTTTTTAAAAGTGACGGTTTTCAAACATGAATTTATAAACATTAATTCTTCCCGGCCACAATGACAACAATGCTAATAGTGAACTAAGAGGAAAGTCAGTAGTTATGCCCACTCTGTGGGTGGCCTGGGTTCCTTTAAACCATGAACACTATTATAGTTTATTAAATAAAATGAATGAATTTCATTGTAAAAGCATGCCTATTAAAGGCATGTGTGGAAACGCACACGAAACGGCACGCGTGAATCTGTATGCAACCTGACCTGAGGCCCAAAACTACCCCCACCCCTAATACCTAAACTACCCCGACCCCCCCACCTGCCCTGAGTCCTAAAAAATCATACTAACCTAACCCCCAACCCTGCCCCTATAAACTAAAGTACCCCAAGCCCCTGTCCCGCCCTGAACCCTTAAAAAAACTCCTCCAACCCCCCACCCCTGCCCCATAAAACTAAACTGCCCCAATACCCCCGCCCATCCTAAGCCCTAAATCCACCCCACCTCTAAAAACTACCCACCAACCCTGGCCCAACCCCACTTACCTCACCACGTTCTCTCCCAAACCTTTCTTCCACTTTCCTCCCTCCTCCCGCCCATCCTTAATCCTTTCCCCACCCCTTTAAAACTAAACTAAGCCACCCTAAACCCTGGATTAAAAAATACCCAAACCTCACACCCCATCCCTTAAAAAAAAGCCCACCTGACCCCCTACCCACCCCAATCCCTTAATCCCTTAATCCTTCCTCCACCCCTGCCCCAGCCCCACTTACCTCCCTGCGTCCTCCACATCCTCTCCCAAAGAATGCATGACTTTTTCTGTGCTTAGTTCAGCAAATGCGTGATTAAGGCACAGAAAACGCCATGCATTGTTCAGGCAAGCTCGGTTACGCTTGTGCGGGAAACGTCCACGTCCTTAAGGATGTGTTGTTAAGGACGCTTCCCCCCATGCTGTTGTCAAACTGTAAAACTTTTCCCAGTTTGTTTGTGTGCTGTACAGAGTACCACACATGCAGAGTTTTAAAGGCTGAAAAAATACTTTCTTATACTTTGCACCTGTGTCAATGAGGTGCATTTTTTTGTGCGAAGCCCATTCTATAAATGTCAGTAAACTGGGCGCTGTGTCAAGAACCATGAGGGATTTAGGGGAACCCCCATGTACAATCCATGACACACATCCTGTTGCAAAGTGACAGAAAGCCATACAAAGTGCTATTTGCTTTACTTTTAGGAAACATTCTAGCCCCCAATAAATTAAGCTGGAAAGTAAATAGCTAATCGAGACTTCGAACCAGTCTGCATCAGTTTTTGTGACTTAGCACTGGTGCAAATCCTTGATAGGCTTGCCATTAAATGTCAATACTAGACCAATGTTGTGGGTTGTGAGTTAGAATATCAAGTATCTAAATATTGTTATACAAAAATATTGCAGGCAGAATATCGACTACCAAAATATCAAGAAAGTAAATATATAGGTAAGTATAGATTCAATTAGGATAAGAATAGTAATTTTCCTATATTGTTACCACCAACAGATATTAGTAGTCAACTTTTAAAACTCATAATACCATGAGGATGCCCTGCTGTAGGATCAAGGACATATGCATACCTGCTTCTGTTCTTTTTTAACTTAGAATTCCCCATTATGTCAAAAAGCTAACACTAGAATTGTCCCATATGTCCTTTCAAGAGGGGAACTATATTTAGTATTTATGTTTATGTTCATAGCTGGAGGAATAAATAGCACATTTTTACCCATACTTAGGTGCAACAGTATGTAGCTATTAAACTGTTCATCCCGAGAGTGAGTACCAATAGTTACACTGAGGGTGGATAGAGGACAACCAGGTATGATGGATGCCCAACACCTGCAGCAGGGGAGGAGCAGTTTGAGTGCCAACCACAAAGATTGAGGGGATTGGCAGAGGTGTCAGCTCATTGTGAAGGGTGACTGACAGCTGAACCTATTCACAGTTAGGAAGTAGCTCTGAAGTACATTGCATAAACAAAGAAAGAACGTTTTTTAAATCCGAAATTAAATTCAGGATATATTCCTGTAATGGACTGTCATCTTACCCTGGCATGAACAGACAATATTGCAAATTGAGGATGTGGGACTGTATATTTGAAGGTTGTCAGTTCATCACCAATGTCCTTTAGTGATTACATTCATTCACCCCGGATCTGAACTCCAAATATGCATTGTAAAGCTGGTATACCTCAATTTCTGCCTCATTCTCTGCTTTTCTACAAATACAGAATATTGGTCCTCGTATTTCAAATAATGCCCCCATTATTCACTTTATTGAAGTCTCAGCCTATTTGAACAGATCACAAAGCCACAGGAAATGAAATAATGCTGCTTAATGTACACCTGGGATGTTTGGAAACCTGTTGGATTTCGAGGGACCTTGAATATTGGCAAACAGTGTTAGAGGCCCTAACAGAACGTGCGCAAACCTCTCACCGTCATAAAAATGTTGTATTGAAATGAATGTCTGATAAAAGCAGGGAAGAAAGGACTGAGTCCGTAGAGGATCCATTAGCAACTGATGACTTGCCTAATCTTTAGATCCATGCTTGAGATTCGTAAGAAGTTTTCTTTCGAGCATAATGGCCACATGGTCCTATTTCCAAGTTATGCTGGTGGTGGAGGTGATTATCTTTCAGATGATATATCTTAGTTCCATGTATGTGTACCTGAAAATTCGGACTCCAATTTAACTGACCCATTCAAGCGTTTATGCGGACATAGGAGGGAAAACAGTATGTGGTATGAAAGACATGGGAATTGTGCTGCAGTACTTATTAAATGCATTTGCAAAAATCCAATAGAGGAGGGCATTTCTTAATAGATATTGCACGCTTAACAGATACCAAGTCTGTTATATTGTAACACCGGAATATCGCCCCCCAGAATATCATGGGACAAGAATACTGAGGACAGATTACTGAAGGACAAAATATCGAAAAGTAAGTGCATATATGAAGTACCGATTTACTATTCCTAACTCCACATCTAATTACATTGAAGATATGTGTACTATGTAAATAGGTATGTGGAGTTATGTATAGAAAATCTAGAATTACTTATATACATTTTCACACACCTGTCAATATTTTGTTTTCATTATTTTGTCCTCGATATTGTGTCCAATTGATACTCTGGTGTCAATATTTAGGGTGCACACCATCAGTTCATGTTTTCAGTCTTTTCTAGCATGCAAGAATATGAATACGAAGATTGTAAACCAAACAATATTCTGAATATTTTGTCAGATATTTTATGTTGCTCTGACCATGTGAGTAGCTCAGCCTGACCTTTTTTACCTACAGAGATAGACTCTGCAAATGGTACGCAAATAGAGCAATGGGAAAAGCCTGCCTAAGTTCCTTGTGATTAGGTACAAAAAATACTGATTTGAGAATCTCTTATCATGTAGCTTTAAGGAATACTTGAATCCTTCATCAAGATAAATTGTGCTGGCTCCTTCAGGAATTCTGTGAAGGCCACACACATAGGTTCAATATGAAAGTCATGGATCAGGGTAATGTTTACACTCAGCTCTCACTACGATCATTAGGACTAAGAAGAATTCCGCCTTGGTGCCATTTAGAATTGGTCTGTTCTCATTGATGGTTGATTACAAATGTTAGTAAGAGCTGGAGACAGACAGGATCCCTGTGGAGACTGCAAAGCATACTGTATATGTGTCATCCAATTGCTGACCTTCTTTATTTATTTAGCTACACCATCTATCAGATTCCTTAGGACTTCAGGCATGACTTGTACCTGGGGATTTCTGTTCTGCAGTAAATGGCACTGATGGATGGAAGGCTGGACAGGGAACACTGATATTGGTGAAATGAATAACGCATTATTTTTACTGAGGATAATAACAAGCCATTGAAAGTGTACGGCCTTTTAGTCTGAACAAGTAACTAAGCCAATGCAACCACATCTGTGCACAAAACAGATGGGAATAGGAAGGTCTAGATTAGGATTGCCCATGAAACATATACACATCATGGGCATGTGACATGTGGAAAGTTGAACTATAGATTGGATTTAAATATGTCTTTTCATTCAAAATCCATCCCTCAGTCAAGGCATAGATAGTAAAACGAATAAATTACTCACGGAATTGATTGTTGAATGGGTATTACTAAATTGCATATTTTCTAAGTGGTACTGATGACTAAGACTAATTTAAATTTCGGTATTTCAGATCAGTTTACAGTATTTGAACTTTTATGATTGCATTACTGACAGCTTTTGTATGCGGAGTATGCTCTGCAGCCACAAAGAGATTTGGGTACTTAGGGTGCAGCCAGCATTCGATATAAAGTGTCTCGATAGATATACATTTGCAAGTTGGCTCATGACTTCTTTATAGCCAAGATCTTTCAGAAGCACTTTTGCACAAATTACATTTGTTCCTGGTATCGTCATAGATTTGGTTAAATTTTACTCATTTGTGTTTACTAACTCCACTTCGTTTTACAGATTTCCACTTGCAGTTGCCACCAGGTACAAAAATTGGTGGCAGGTGTGCAAGAAAAACTGAGTATGTACGATTTACACTCAGCACCTATTTGGAGGCAAAGTGAAGACTGAAGCAAATACCTTGTACCCTTCGGTGTTCAATTTTCACCAGGAGAACAACAAAACCAATTTTAATCTCGAACTTCAGTTAAATTATACACTATTACGGAAGGGCGAGGCTTCATTTTCTTGATTCATAAATATCAAACACTAACTTTAGATTAGTAACGTAGTTAGGACCATATTTATACTTTTTGACGCAAACCAGTGCCGACGCTGGTTTGCATAAAATTTTTTACTGCCGGCTAACGCCATTCCTATGTGCCATGCGGGCGCATTATTTAAGGAATGACGTTAGCCGGCACTGCGGACTGGTCAGAGTAAAAAAAAATGACTCAAACCAGGCAGCGCCGGCGTAGGGGAAAATGGGGGTTGTGTGTCAGAAAATGGTACAAGTCAGGTTTGAGGCAAAAATCATGCCTCAAACCGGACTTCCGCCAATTTTTTGACGCACAACCCCCATTGTAATGACTCCTGTCTTAGCAAAGACAGGAGTCATGCCCCCTTGCCCAATGGTCATGACCAGGGGACTTCTGTCCCCTGGTCATGGTCATTGGGCACAGTGGCATGTAGGGGGCCCAAATTAGGCCCCCCATGGCACTTAAAAAAAAAAATACTTACCTCAACTTACCTGTACTTACCTGGGATGGGTCCCCCCATCCATGGGTGTCCTCCAGGGGTGGGCGAGGGTAGCAGGGGGTGTCCCTGGGGGCAGGGAAGGGCACCTCTGGACTCTTTCCATGGTCAGAGACCATGGAAGTAAGCCCACAGGTCCCTTAATGCCATCAGGCTGTGCGCCGTTTTTTAAGGCCCGCCCTCTCCTGTGCGTCAAAATGACGCAGGAGTATAAATAAGGCGCACAGGCCTTAAAGTCATTTTTTGGGCGGGAACGCCTACCTTGCATGTCATTAACGCAAGGCAGTTTCCCGCATCCAAAAAATGACTCACAAGGAGGAATTTTGGCGTCCGCGGGCTCGGGCGTCAAAGTTTAAATATGGTGCACGGCTTGCGCCGAATGTGCATCAAAATTTTGGACGTACATTTGGCGCAAACAGAGTATAAATATGCCCCTTAGTTCTTAAAGCCCCCTAAAATAATCAGCCTTTCTTTGGACACAACCAAAATTGGCCTCTTTAAAAAGTCTTTGTTAAGACAAGCTCCTAGAGACAGATTGCGTGTAGAAACCTGTATTCAAAATATCCCACTCCCTCAATTTATCTTTAATTGAGCCGTTCAATTCTATGCATTTGCACGGTGTATTCGGTTCACAAATCTGTAGAACAATTATACAATGCAATTTTATTAAGTATCACAATTACAATTTATAAATCCTACTTGCATGGTCTCATTGAAAGGTATTAACGTATTGTTTAGAAAAGAGTCCTTCTCCCAGCAAACCTCTACTTTACCACAGAATAGCCAGAATGTAAAAGTATGTATTTAGAACTACTAGTTTTACTAAAAAAAGGGTTTGGATATCAACAACGTAATCACTTAAGTCAGACAAAAAATGTGATTCATATTTCTCATAATTACTGCAAAATCTGCCTACGTATTGTTCCATGGTACCGGAATCTAGCCCCAACAGCACCCACGGGGAATACATTCTTAGAGATATTAAAGTGAGACAGAATTCCTCGTGTAAGGTATATGTGAAAAAAGTCTAAAATGTAAACGAAGTAGCCAGACCGGCACACTTTCTGATCATTATCCTCACAGTTACTCTACAACACTCGTCGTTCAAAAGAGTATAACACTTACACTCGTCACTAAATAAATAACTATATCTAAGGGCAGGCTTGTTATTTTCCAAAATCCCCCTTTACCCAAGCACTTTTATCGTGCGTCCTGTAATCTAACATCCAGATTCTTGATACTGCGTGTTCGTTTTGCAGTCTTAGAATCAGAAGACGCTACAGCCACTTTAAAACGAATTAATTAATTAACCTTGTCACATACAATGACCTAAATGGCACACTATTCACTTGCATCTTAAACACCATGGAGGGCACATGTGAGTCTTATTTTAGACTGAATTAGTTTTACAGAATCTCTTTTCTATTAAAACCTAATGCAGTCTATCTGTAATTAGTGCGAGAAAGTGAATGTCAATCCTTTTCAAGGGTAATTGATATACTGTACAATCAGGTATTAACATCCGTTGCAAAAAACCCTAATTAAATTAGTGTTACTTTAAGGCTGTTTGCTATAGAGGTACAGCCCTTACACTCAGAGAATATTAAAATGAGCTATTTCGATTAAACCTTTTGAGACGAAATATGAGTGTCAAGTTAAAAGCTTGGGGCCGATGGTAGTTCACAAAGTCCCTCGTTTAAAGTAACATCAAAATGACATCAATGCAAAGGCCCTGTTTTAAGAAAGGTGGTGCTGCACTGGGTGCAGCGCCACTTTTCTTGCACCCATTAGTGCCCCCCTAATGCCACCATGTGTGAGCCATATCTAGGATACTGCGCACCAAAGAGGTAGTTAAGGGAACTACCGTCAAAATCATTGACGCTAGTTTGGAGCTCTGCAGGATTAGGGTAAAATAAATTACGCTAATCCTGCAAATCCCATTGAGGCCCATTGAAAACAATGATGTGTGTCACCTTTTAACGGCTGCTCTGAGCAGGCGTTTAAAGTTCCGAAAGAAATGACGCAAAGAAATATTTTGAATTTCTTTGCGCCGTTTTTTTTGCCCCCCCAACGGAGAACGCCCCCTTTGCATACATTATGCCTGGCACAGGCATAATGTGGCACAAAGGGATACAAAGTGGTGCAATGCATGCATTGTACCACTTTGTAAATTTTGGCCTAGTTGGGTCACTTTAGCGTACTGACGCTAATGTGGTGCAAGGAGGCACTAGGGGCTCTTAAATTAGCCACCAAGTGCTATTCGGCTGGAACAGAACAGGCAATAATCATCTAAAAACTAATAACCTCTGTGCTAAACCACTAACTTTGCCAGGAATTCGAAATGTTCCCTTTCAAAAGACACATACTTCTCAAAGTGACAGTAAATCACTAAATTCAAATGGTAAGGTTCTGATAGTTCTAGTCCCTCACAACGTTTTATAAAAAACGTTGGGAAGAGTGGGAGCTCTCCTAGAAATTTTCTTTTAAGTATGGTGTTTTAATGTGCTACCTATCCGTGAATCCAATCTGATTATCAAGGGTTGTTGGACCATACGTTTTTTTTGTGTGGAATTTATTTATTGAGTTTTATTTGTAATTTCAACAACAATCCTCCAAATTATAGGATACAAGTAACCAATCTTCCACATAAACCTTCTATATAGCAGTTAGTACAATAATTACAAGGCATTATGGCAATCCTATCCAGAGCTTCTCTGTAGTTCACAGGCGAATAAATAATGACATACTGTTTTGGTATCCACAATTTAGCAAGGCACCTCAGTCATCTATCTTTTATCACCCTTAGTCGTCCTCCACCTCCTCCAGGTCCCCTCTCAGGTCCCCCTGTGTGCGACAATGGTGGATCGAATAATTGCACATTGAGGTTACGTAGAATTGCCACCCTCTGCCTCCCCTGTCTCTTTACCAATCAGTACATTTGATAAGGCCCCCAGCAGTTCTTGGTTCTTGTTGGACCATACTTACACGATACATGCAAATATTAGTTACTTGCCAGTGACCTGCCATATTGTGAGTTCAGACTGTCATAGCACTACTTTCACCAAAATGTTGAGACTGCCTCAGGGAGGGTACTCATAAATTAATAGAATTTGGCAGAGTTCGCCAGTTAGGTTATTTACAAGGACCACAGGAGTATTTGATTGAGAGAAAGCTCAAAGTACTTGGCAATCAGCATGCACAGTACCCAGTCTTCAACAGAACAAATTGACTCAAGTGCTCTTGATTATCTGCGTTAAAGTCAGCAAGAAGTTCAGAGCTTCACTCAGGCGGCAGTGATCAGGTAGAAAGTTCAGCACAGGAATCCAAGTAACAATAGAATATAAAGCCAAGAAGTATGGATCTCCAGCACTTTTAATTATAATTCACACTCAAAATAAATTTACAGCATAAATAGTTCAAGTAAAAGGAAAACACAGATAACTCCTGTTAGAAATGGGGTTTCTGGTTGGCTAGGGTATGCACCTCAGCCAGGCAGAACTTACCAACTCTAGTCAGGGCAAGGGAGTTACCCGTCCAAGATAA
Organism: Pleurodeles waltl; assembly: GCF_031143425.1. NCBI lineage: Eukaryota > Metazoa > Chordata > Amphibia > Caudata > Salamandridae > Pleurodeles > Pleurodeles waltl. The sequence goes on along the minus strand of NC_090446.1, from coordinate 721,880,233 downwards.
CCCCTGCTCACCCCCTTGGTAGCTTGGCACGAGCAGTCAGACTTAACCCGGAGGCAATGTGTAAAGCATTTGCACAACACACACACGCATGTGACGCAATATCCCCACCACAAAGGAATCACAACACCAGATTATATGAAAATATACTGTATTGTACACAACGTAATTATTAGACCAACATCACATAACAGTACTATCCTTCTACCTTAGCAGTTGTCAGAACGTTACACATTAGTTACCCTGCAAACTAGCAGTAGTTACACATAACACACAGGTTACTCAGTATTCTGCAACATAAGCAGTAGTCAGGAAACACGTTATCATATTAGCACACTTGTCATAAGAATATCATAAAACGCCCATAGTAGGAACATTAGAAAACCTATGGCAAGTTAGGAAAACATATTAGCAAGACATGCCCATAACAGGAACATGTGCACATATATGTAGAAGCATCAAAGAACAGGTAGGCAATATATCACAATTAGAATAGTCTGTAACAAGAACTTCAATTATGATCCTATTGGTCCATTTAACAGTACCTGGTAGATGGAAGAGGCACCTCCAGTGCCTAAAACAACCAATGGGGCCCCCGGCGCTCCTCTGCGCAAAACGGGGGCCTCCTGTGAACATTTGGGACTAAGAGGGGCGGCACGCACCCTCTCAGCATTCCTGACGGGCCCCTCCTGGGACCCGTGTTCTTTTAGGAAAAGGAAAGCGCTTTCCAAGCGCTATAGTGCATCAACAGCCCAGCAACTCAAAGAATGCCTTGTTCTCCGTCAAAGCATTCTGGGCAAAGGTTCAAACGAGCGTTGCAGGGGTCAGGGGCCACAGCACCCTGCCCCTGGGAACAACTACACAAGAAGGAGCACAGGGCTGGTGGGCCCAGCTACAGGCCAGCACAAGGGGTGCAGATGGTGGCAGTTCCTCCTAGTGACCAGGCAGGTCACAGGTCAGCACAGCAGCATCAGTCCATGGCGGTTTCCTGGTGAGTCCATTCATCAGCGTCCTGTGTCCAGTTTCAAGTTCCAAGAATGTTCAAATTGTGGGGAAAATTCCCCTGTACTTATAGTCCATTTTTACAGTGTTTTACAATGACAGGGAGAGGAGGTTCCAGCCAGTTACAACTGGTTCTGGGAGTGCCCCCTCTCTCCTTTCAGCACAGGCTCCAAACATCAGTGGGGGGTTAACGACCCTATTGTGTGAGGCCAGGGCACAGCCTTTACAAATGTAGGTGTGCCCCGCCTCTCCCTTCTCTCAGCCCAGGAAGACTATTCAGCATGCAGATGCACCTAGGTGACACCTCCACCCTCCCTGTGTACAGGCTGTCTGAAAAGTATGCACAAAGCCCCAACTGTCACTCTGCCCAGACGTGGATTGGAGTCAAGCTGCAAAACACCAGAATTATAAGCACAGATAAATGCACACTTTCTAGAAGTGGCATTTCTGTGATAGTAATAAAAAATACACCCACACCAGTAAGCAGTATTTATTATCACCATCACAACCATACCAAACACGCCTACGCTACCCCTCATAAATCAGACAATACCCTTTACACATAAAGCAGGGCATTTCTAATGCAATCCTATGAGAAGGCAGCACTCACAGCAGTGAGACACCAAGTTAGGCTGTTTGTCACTACCAGGACAGGCCATGCAATATGGCACATGTCCTGCCTTTCTACATACATGGCACCCTACCCATAGGGCTAGCTAGGGCGTACTTTAGGGGTGACTTACATGTAGTAAAAGGGGAGTTCTGGGCCTGGCAAGTAAATTTAGATGCCAGGTCCCTGTGGCAGAAAACTACGCACACAGGCCCTGCGCTAGCAGGCCTGAGACAGGTCTGAAAGTCTACTTCACTGGGTGGCGCAAGCAGCGCTGCAGGCCCACTAGTAGTATTTAATTTACAGGCCCTGGGTATAGAGATACCACTGTACAAGGGACTTATAGGTAAATTAAATATGCCAATTAGGTATAAACCAATCATACCAACTTTAGATGGGAGGGCACCTGCACTTTAGTACTGGTCAGCAGTGATAAAGTGCTCAGAGTCCTAGAGCCAACAGCGAAAGGTCAGAAAAACCAGGAGGAAGGAGGCAAAAAGACTAGGGATGACCATGCGTATGGCCAAAAGTCCAACACAACCCCCTACCAGCCAAAATCCAGGGGAGAACAATCAATACCTTGATGTACTTTCCTGATTGGGGCGATAGAACAAGGACCCAGGCCCACAACAGCAGGGGCATGTTCCAGTTCTACGCCTTCCTGACTCCACTGGGATCTCTCTGTCAATGCGTCCCAGGCAGCCTAGACCAACCCACGGGGATTCTCTAGCTGCCAGTGGCCAGAACCAGGCCCTAGGCCATCTAGGAGCCTCTGGTCTCTGAAACCATAAGGAGTGGGGGGCGGTAGCCCCAGGCGCAAAGAAACCTGTCTCCACTCCATTTCTGATCAGTTCAGGGGCTCTACCCTGCCACTGATCCACCAACCTAGGGTCCGCACCCATAGGTTCTACAGGGGCTAGAGGCGAGGCTCTCCTCCCTCTACCCCTCCTTCTAGGATCCCGCCCTCCTCTCCTAGGAGGGGTATCACCAGAATCCACACTTGCCAGGGTGCTGGGTACAGCAGCCCTGCACAACTTTCTCGTCAGCCCAGGATCACTACCTGGCGACTGACCACCCAACCCAGGGACGACACCCTTGGGTTGCACCGGGGTCCGGGGCGGGCTTCCCCCTCCCTGAACCCCAATTCCAGAGTCCTGCGTCTCCCCATCTCGGGAGAAGCCACCAGAAGTTTCACACGGGGGGGGGTGAGCACACTAACCGCCCCCCCAACCAGATCAGAGTTTACCCCCTGAACCTGTCTATCTAGTCCAGGGACGACACCCTTAGACTGGACCATTGCCCAGCGAACCAGGACTTCCTTGGGAGCACACCTACCCCCTACCAGATCAGAGTTTACCCCCTGAATCTGGCAATCCAACCCAGAGTCACTACCCTGCGGTTGAACCACTGCCTGGCGCACCAGGACTTCCTTGGGAGCACACGTACTCCCCATCAGGTCAGAGTTTACCCCCTGAACCTGATCATCCAACCCAGAGTCACCACCCTGCGGTTTAATCATTGCCTGGCGCACCAGGACTTCCTGGGGGGCACACCTACCCCCCATCAGGGAAACACTTTCCCCAAGGGCCACACAAGAGTCTGGCTGGCGCAGGTCTCCTGACCTCTGCCCATCGGACAGAGTCTGGATTCCCCCCAGCCCAGAAATGGTCTCACCAAGGTCATTCCTGGGGGGCTCTGCTCTCAGAGCTGACCCCTGACCCTCCAGGTTCTCCACTGGGGCCCGCAGCCCCCTCTCAACCCTATGCCTGGATTTCCGCCTCCTCCACTGTAGAGCGAGACTACCAGACACCAGGACCGGCGGAACGCTATCACCAGCCACCCGCCTAAGTCCTAATGACAAAATGGGATCCTTCTGAACAGCTGGCCCTACGGCACAGGTTAGTCTCACCTCCTGGCGTTCACTCATGGAACCTTCAGGGGCCTGGGACGGGATCTTGGGCACCTTGGGCCTCAGCCCAGCCCCATTCCCTCTCCTCAGAGACGGGACATGGGGTCCCTCACCCATCCCAGTCCACTGGGACCTACCTGGGACACTCCATTCCTTTCCCACCACACCTTGTTGGGAAACACCTAGACCACTCTCATTAGGAACACCCCCTAATGCCACACCAGACCCTCTGGTACGCAACCAGAAGTCTGCCTCCTTTGCGAGCTCCCTGGGGTCAGAGAGCTCACACACTGACAAGTGTTGGCGTAACTCTGAAAAACAACAACGAAACAGGTGCTCTCTGAGAATCAGATTAAACAGCCCTTCAAAATTGTTTACTGTGCTACCCTTCACCCATCCATTTAGTGCAATGCAGCAATCCTCCACAAACTCCTCCCAAGACTGGTGGGACAGTTTCTTACCACCCCTAAACCTTTTTCTGTATTCCTCAGGGGAAAAACCATACTTCACAATCAGTGCGTTCTTCACAGCGGAGTACCCCTCCCTGTCACTCTCTTCTAGAGTCAGTAGGGCATCCCTCCCCTCCTCAGGAATAAAACTCCCTAGGCCAGTTCCCCAATCCTTCTCAGGGATCCTGCGCTCTACCAGAGCCCTCTCATATTCCTTTAACCACTGACGTATGTCACCCCCCTCTTGGAACCTAGGTACCAGATCTATGGGTATGTGAGGAACATCTTTGCTACAGCACTGTACATTGCTGCCACCACTGGACTCCACCTGCAGCGCTGGTGTGTCCAGAACCTTCAGACTGCGCTCTAGAGCGAGTCTTTCTCTGGCAAAGGCCCTCTCTGCCTCTGCCATTCTCTCCTGTACTAAGGCCTTCTCTACCTCAGCCTTTCTCTCCTCAACAGCTAGGCGCGCTAACTGCAACTTCAGGTCCCTCTCTTCCCGCCTATCTCTTAGCTCATCAGGCGTCAAGGAATGAGAGGTATAAAACGGCAGGTCCTCTAAATCAAAGGTAAGCCCCATCTTGAAAAGGTACAAATAACTCAACTGTGACAATCACAGTACCCAAGCGTGAGAACTGAAAACAGGAAAAATGACCAAAGAGAGAAAGTTAAGAGAAGCCAAACATGTGATGATCTAAATGCAATCCTTGTAGTGAAATAATGGGTCACAATGGTGTTGTGCAAGCGCAAGTCCTATCCTCACCGCTGACTTCCAATGTTAGAAATGGGGTTTCTGGTTGGCTAGGGTATGCACCTCAGCCAGGCAGAACTTACCCACTCTAGTCAGGGCAAGGGAGTTACCCGTCCAAGATAACCCCTGCTCACCCCCTTGGTAGCTTGGCACGAGCAGTCAGACTTAACCCGGAGGCAATGTGTAAAGCATTTGCACAACACACACACGCATGTGACGCAATATCCCCACCACAAAGGAATCACAACACCAGATTATATGAAAATATACTGTATTGTACACAACGTAATTATTAGACCAACATCACATAACAGTACTATCCTGCTACCTTAGCAGTTGTCAGAACGTTACACATTAGTTACCCTGCAAACTAGCAGTAGTCACACATAACACACAGGTTACTCAGTATTCTGCAACATAAGCAGTAGTCAGGAAACACGTTATCACATTAGCACACTTGTCATAAGAATATCATAAAACGCCCATAGTAGGAACATTAGAAAACCTATGGCAAGTTAGGAAAACATATTAGCAAGACATGCCCATAACAGGAACATCTGTACAATAGCAGGGGAACCCTATAACTCTACTCTGCCCAGGGTAAATATAACGTCAACCAAGCAAAAGGTGGCAGGTAGAGACAAATTAAATACTAAGTAATAAGAACAGACCTCTATTCTGTACCTTCTGAGTTAATTTCTTACTCACATTTATTTCAAATCGATTTTTGATAACAAAAAAGGATGTGGGAAGACATCAAACTTAGATACACTACATAAATGACCGTACACACAAAAAATGACTTCACAAAATGTTCACATAAAACCTCATCACAAATATGACAATATAAGAAAACAAAGCCCTATATATTTGACTCGTGGTCACTGTTATAACTCCACATGTGATCCACTTCTGAATGCTAAGGACTTGGGCTTTTAAGTGCACTCACTTAACAAGGTGTTATGTATTTCTTTCACATAAGTATAATCCAGTGCAACTTAAGTCTTTACAATATATTCCATTTTTTTTATATCAAGCCCAATACACTTGCAATACATAAAGTCAACGCGTTTCGGCCTACTGATTTAAGGCCTCATCAGGACTGGAAAAGGGCAAATGAATCTCTAGAAAGAAAAAAAGCAACAAAAATACTTACAGATATACATCTATACATATAATAAATACATAAATACCAATACAACCAAATTATAGTGCATGCCTACAGGGTCTCTGGTGTTAGATAAAGCTTGTATATATTTAATTGTCTTGCGGAATATTGGTATACAGTGATTCGATATCAAAAGTGACCAACAATTGGTTATTCTCTTCATATGTTAAATTTTCCAATTTGTTGATGATATCCATTGAATCTCTTACATAAGCCAGCGTATCAGTTACAGCTGGTTTTATGTAAACATCAACAAATTGGGCTAGAGGTTCTAAAATAGAACCACAAGCTGATACTATTGGTCTATCCGGTGGAAGTTCTAAATTTTTATGGATTTTAGGTAGAATGTAAAAACAAGGAATTCTCTCATCAGTCTGGTTTAGAAAATTGTATTCTTTTTTGCTTATCCAGCCCTGTTCTTTTGCTCTTGCTGTCAGTATTTCAATTTTATTCTTGACCTGTTTAGGTGTGTCTCCTTGTATTACTCGATAGTGGAGTGGGTTACTTAATTGTCTCATGGCTTCTGCATTGTACTGTTCTTTCCTCCATATCACGATCCCTCCTCCTTTGTCTGCCGGTTTTATAATGATTTCTTGATTCTCAGCCAAATCGTGGATCGCCTCTCTCTCTATTTTAGAACAGTTGTCATTAAAGAAAATCTTTTTCGAATTGAGTGTGTCTAATTCTTTTAGTACTAGATTTTCAAATATTTTGATTTCTTCTGGTAGATCATTTCTATCTGGTAAGAAACTAGATCTAGGTCTGAGGCCACTGTCCTCGTCACCATCTTGTGCTGGAAATGCATTAAAGAAAGCTCTCAATCTCACCTTACGGAGAAATTTCAAGACTTCTATTTTGCATTCTACAGGATCTGGATTCCTAATTGGAACAAAAGATAACCCTTTACTCAGCACCTGTTTTTCAATTTCCGTTAGAGGGTGTGACGATAGATTGTAGATGGGAATTAAATTTTCTGATTTCATTATTATCGTCTGTAAGCCCTCCTTCTGGTCCGGAAAAATTGTGATCTTGAAATTGCCCTCTGGAGTTGCCCCCTCCTCTCGGGCCTCTGCGGCTGCCTCTGCCTAAAAAAGGTTGAGCCGCAGAATGAGCGCCTTGTATCTCTGTCTCAGATTCGGAGGATGTGTCTGAGAAAGTGATACATTTTTTCCTTGATCTTGTTTGGAATTGCAAGTTCAGGTTATTAGGACTGTTGTTTTTATAGAAGTCTTCTCTCAGATAGGGGTAAGTATGAAAAATATCAAAATTCTTTATGTCTCGACCTAATTTAGTTGTTTTTAGGCTGATCGTATTAGTTTTAAAGTCTGTTATGATTTTATCGACTGCATCCAATAACTGTCGCGCATTTTGTATGGATTCATCTGCCGATATCTCTTGTTCAAGGGTAGCAATTTCTTGTAATTCACACTCACTGATCCTTAAAGCTGTTTCAATCGACAGTGCTAGCCAATCACGAGAGCATTTAGTCCCTACCCCACTAAATTGTGTCAAATATTTTGGGTCACTAGTAAAAATTACAGGAATGTTTTTGACTTGTAACCCCAATGGGATCGTGTTGTTTTTTAAATGTTCTAGAAGTACCTGTGCATGTAACTGGGTTCTAGTATTTTTCTTCTTGAGTTGTTTGAGTCTCTCTATTTTATCTAATTTAGGGGTCTCACTCAATGGGGATTCCCCACTTAGAAGAGAAGGTAATTCCAAAAGCTTGGAAATTTGTTCATCTGTATAACAAACTGTTTGATGGTCTGACATAATCTCTATTATGTATAGAAAAAAAAAGACACTGTCTACTGTTTAGTTAATTACCTGAGGCCAAACATCCTACCAAGCGTATCCTTTTTAGCTAAATTACAACTTATTATACCTCCAAATAGTGGAGGTGAGTGTTTTACTTATATCTCACTACTTCCCTCACACCTAACAAGGTGTACATAAAATCTGTACAATAGCAGGGGAACCCTATAACTCTACTCTGCCCAGGGTAAATATAACGTCAACCAAGCAAAAGGTGGCAGGTAGAGACAAATTAAATACTAAGTAATAAGAACAGACCTCTATTCTGTACCTTCTGAGTTAATTTCTTACTCACATTTATTTCAAATCGATTTTTGATAACAAAAAAGGATGTGGGAAGACATCAAACTTAGATACACTACATAAATGACCGTACACACAAAAAATGACTTCACAAAATGTTCACATAAAACCTCATCACAAATATGACAATATAAGAAAACAAAGCCCTATATATTTGACTCGTGGTCACTGTTATAACTCCACATGTGATCCACTTCTGAATGCTAAGGACTTGGGCTTTTAAGTGCACTCACTTAACAAGGTGTTATGTATTTCTTTCACATAAGTATAATCCAGTGCAACTTAAGTCTTTACAATATATTCCATTTTTTTTATATCAAGCCCAATACACTTGCAATACATAAAGTCAACGCGTTTCGGCCTACTGATTTAAGGTCTCATCAGGACTGGAAAAGGGCAAATGAATCTCTAGAAAGAAAAAAAGCAACAAAAATACTTACAGATATACATCTATACATATAATAAATACATAAATACCAATACAACCAAATTATAGTGCATGCCTACAGGGTATCTGGTGTTAGATAAAGCTTGTATATATTTAATTGTCTTGCGGAATATTGGTATACAGTGATTCGATATCAAAAGTGACCAACAATTGGTTATTCTCTTCATATGTTAAATTTTCCAATTTGTTGATGATATACATTGAATCTCTTACATAAGCCAGCGTATCAGTTACAGCTGGTTTTATGTAAACATCAACAAATTGGGCTAGAGGTTCTAAAATAGAACCACAAGCTGATACTATTGGTCTACCCGGTGGAAGTTCTACATTTTTATGGATTTTAGGTAGAATGTAAAAACAAGGAATTCTCTCATCAGTCTGGTTTAGAAAATTGTATTCTTTTTTGCTTATCCAGCCCTGTTCTTTTGCTCTTGCTGTCAGTATTTCAATTTTATTCTTGACCTGTTTAGGTGTGTCTCCTTGTATTACTCGATAGTGGAGTGGGTTACTTAATTGTCTCATGGCTTCTGCATTGTACTGTTCTTTCCCCCATATCACGATCCCTCCTCCTTTGTCTGCCGGTTTTATAATGATTTCTTGATTCTCAGCCAAATCGTGGATCGCCTCTCTCTCTATTTTAGAACAGTTGTCATTAAAGAAAATCTTTTTCGAATTGAGTGTGTCTAATTCTTTTAGTACTAGATTTTCAAATATTTTGATTTCTTCTGGTAGATCATTTCTATCTGGTAAGAAACTAGATCTAGGTCTGAGGCCACTGTCCTCGTCACCATCTTGTGCTGGAAATGCATTAAAGAAAGCTCTCAATCTCACCTTACGGAGAAATTTCAAGACTTCTATTTTGCATTCTACAGGATCTGGATTCCTAATTGGAACAAAAGATAACCCTTTACTCAGCACCCGTTTTTCTATTTCCATTAGAGGGTGTGACGATAGATTGTAGATGGGAATTACATTTTCTGATTTCATTATTATTGTCTGTAAGCCCTCCTTCTGGTCCGGAAAAAATTGTGATCTTGAAATTGCCCTCTGGAGTTGCCCCCTCCTCTCGGGCCTCTGCGGCTGCCTCTGCCTAAAAAAGGTTGAGCCGCAGAATGAGCGCCTTGTATCTCTGTCTCAGATTCGGAGGATGTGTCTGAGAAAGTGATAAATTTTTTCCTTGATCTTGTTTGGAATTGCAAGTTCAGGTTATTAGGACTGTTGTTTTTATAGAAGTCTTCTCTCAGATAGGGGTAAGTATGAAAAATATCAAAATTCTTTATGTCTCGAGCTAATTTAGTTGTTTTTAGGCTGATCGTATTAGTTTTAAAGTCTGTTATGATTTTATCGACTGCATCCAATAACTGTCGCGCATTTTGTATGGATTCATCTGCCGATATCTCTTGTTCAAGGGTAGCAATTTCTTGTAATTCACACTCACTGATCCTTAAAGCTGTTTCAATCGACAGTGCTAGCCAATCACAAGAGCATTTAGTCCCTACCCCACTAAATTGTGTCAAATATTTTGGGTCACTAGTAAAAATTACAGGAATGTTTTTGACTTGTAACCCCAATGGGATCGTGTTGTTTTTTAAATGTTCTAGAAGTACCTGTGCATGTAACTGGGTTCTAGTATTTTTCTTCTTGAGTTGTTTGAGTCTCTCTATTTTATCTAATTTAGGGGTCTCACTCAATGGGGATTCCCCACTTAGAAGAGAAGGTAATTCCAAAAGCTTGGAAATTTGTTCATCTGTATAACAAACTGTTTGATGGTCTGACATAATCTCTATTATGTATAGAAAAAAAAAGACACTGTCTACTGTTTAGTTAATTACCTGAGGCCAAACATCCTACCAAGCGTATCCTTTTTAGCTAAATTACAACTTATTATACCTCCAAATAGTGGAGGTGAGTGTTTTACTTATATCTCACAACTTCCCTCACACCTAACAAGGTGTACATAAAATCTGTACAATAGCAGGGGAACCCTATAACTCTACTCTGCCCAGGGTAAATATAACGTCAACCAAGCAAAAGGTGGCAGGTAGAGACAAATTAAATACTAAGTAATAAGAACAGACCTCTATTCTGTACCTTCTGAGTTAATTTCTTACTCACATTTATTTCAAATCGATTTTTGATAACAAAAAAGGATGTGGGAAGACATCAAACTTAGATACACTACATAAATGACCGTACACACAAAAAATGACTTCACAAAATGTTCACATTAAACCTCATCACAAATATGACAATATAAGAAAACAAAGCCCTATATATTTGACTCGTGGTCACTGTTATAACTCCACATGTGATCCACTTCTGAATGCTAAGGACCTGGGCTTTTAAGTGCACTCACTTAACAAGGTGTTATGTATTTCTTTCACATAAGTATAATCCAGTGCAACTTAAGTCTTTACAATATATTCCATTTTTTTTATATCAAGCCCAATACACTTGCAATACATAAAGTCAACGCGTTTCGGCCTACTGATTTAAGGCCTCATCAGGACTGGAAAAGGGCAAATGAATCTCTAGAAAGAAAAAAAGCAACAAAAATACTTACAGATATACATCTATACATATAATAAATACATAAATACCAATACAACCAAATTATAGTGCATGCCTACAGGGTATCTGGTGTTAGATGAAGCTTGTATATATTTAATTGTCTTGCGGAATATTGGTATACAGTGATTCGATATCAAAAGTGACCAACAATTGGTTATTCTCTTCATATGTTAAATTTTCCAATTTGTTGATGATATCCATTGAATCTCTTACATAAGCCAGCGTATCAGTTACAGCTGGTTTTATGTAAACATCAACAAATTGGGCTAGAGGTTCTAAAATAGAACCACAAGCTGATACTATTGGTCTACCCGGTGGAAGTTCTAAATTTTTATGGATTTTAGGTAGAATGTAAAAACAAGGAATTCTCTCATCAGTCTGGTTTAGAAAATTGTATTCTTTTTTGCTTATCCAGCCCTGTTCTTTTGCTCTTGCTGTCAGTATTTCAATTTTATTCTTGACCTGTTTAGGTGTGTCTCCTTGTATTACTCGATAGTGGAGTGGGTTACTTAATTGTCTCATGGCTTCTGCACTTTTGATATCGAATCACTGTATACCAATATTCCGCAAGACAATTAAATATATACAAGCTTTATCTAACACCAGATACCCTGTAGGCATGCACTATAATTTGGTTGTATTGGTATTTATGTATTTATTATATGTATAGATGTATATCTGTAAGTATTTTTGTTGCTTTTTTTCTTTCTAGAGATTCATTTGCCCTTTTCCAGTCCTGATGAGGCCTTAAATCAGTAGGCCGAAACGCGTTGACTTTATGTATTGCAAGTGTATTGGGCTTGATATAAAAAAAATGGAATATATTGTAAAGACTTAAGTTGCACTGGATTATACTTATGTGAAAGAAATACATAACACCTTGTTAAGTGAGTGCACTTAAAAGCCCAGGTCCTTAGCATTCAGAAGTGGATCACATGTGGAGTTATAACAGTGACCACGAGTCAAATATATAGGGCTTTGTTTTCTTATATTGTCATATTTGTGATGAGGTTTTATGTGAACATTTTGTGAAGTAATTTTTTGTGTGTACGGTCATTTATGTAGTGTATCTAAGTTTGATGTCTTCCCACATCCTTTTTTGTTATCAAAAATCGATTTGAAATAAATGTGAGTAAGAAATTAACTCAGAAGGTACAGAATAGAGGTCTGTTCTTATTACTTAGTATTTAATTTGTCTCTACCTGCCACCTTTTGCTTGGTTGACATAACAGGAACATGTGCACATATATGTAGAAGCATGAAAGAACAGGTAGGCAATATATCACAATTAGAATAGTCTGTAACAAGAACTTCAATTATGATCCTATTGGTCCATTTAACAGTACCTGGTAGATGGAAGAGGCACCTCCAGTGCCTAAAACAACCAATGGGGCCCCCGGCGCTCCTCTGCGCAAAACGGGGGCCTCCTGTGAACATTTGGGACTAAGAGGGGCGGCACGCACCCTCTCAGCATTCCTGACGGGCCCCTCCTGGGACCCGTGTTCTTTTAGGAAAAGGAAAGCGCTTTCCAAGCGCTATAGTGCATCAACAGCCCAGCAACTGAAAGAATGCCTTGTTCTCCGTCAAAGCATTCTGGACAAAGGTTCAAACGAGCGTTGCAGGGGTCAGGGGCCACAGCACCCTGCCCCTGGGAACAACTACACAAGAAGGAGCACAGGGCTGGTGGGCCCAGCTACAGGCCAGCACAAGGGGTGCAGATGGTGGCAGTTCTTCCTAGTGACCAGGCAGGTCACAGGTCAGCACAGCAGCATCAGTCCATGGCGGTTTCCTGGTGAGTCCATTCATCAGCGTCCTGTGTCCAGTTTCAAGTTCCAAGAATGTTCAAATTGTGGGGAAAATTCCCCTGTACTTATAGTCCATTTTTACAGTATTTTACAATGACAGGGAGAGGAGGTTCCAGCCAATTACAACTGGTTCTGGGAGTGCCCCCTCTCTCCTTTCAGCACAGGCTCCAAACATCAGTGGGGGGTTAACGACCCTATTGTGTGAGGCCAGGGCACAGCCTTTACAAATGTAGGTGTGCCCCGCCTCTCCCTTCTCTCAGCCCAGGAAGACTATTCAGCATGCAGATGCACCTAGGTGACACCTCCACCCTCCCTGTGTACAGGCTGTCTGAAAAGTATGCACAAAGCCCCAACTGTCACTCTGCCCAGACGTGGATTGGAGTCAAGCTGCAAAACACCAGAATTATAAGCACAGATAAATGCGCACTTTCTAGAAGTGGCATTTCTGTGATAGTAATAAAAAATACACCCACACCAGTAAGCAGTATTTATTATCACCATCACAACCATACCAAACACGCCTACGCTACCCCTCATAAATCAGACAATACCCTTTACACATAAAGCAGGGCATTTCTAATGCAATCCTATGAGAAGGCAGCACTCACAGCAGTGAGACACCAAGTTAGGCTGTTTGTCACTACCAGGACAGGCCATGCAATATGGCACATGTCCTGCCTTTCTACATACATGGCACCCTACCCATAGGGCTAGCTAGGGCGTACTTTAGGGGTGACTTACATGTAGTAAAAGGGGAGTTCTGGGCCTGGCAAGTAAATTTAGATGCCAGGTCCCTGTGGCAGAAAACTGCGCACACAGGCCCTGCGCTAGCAGGCCTGAGACAGGTCTGAAAGTCTACTTCACTGGGTGGCGCAAGCAGCGCTGCAGGCCCACTAGTAGTATTTAATTTACAGGCCCTGGGTATAGAGATACCACTGTACAAGGGACTTATAGGTAAATTAAATATGCCAATTAGGTATAAACCAATCATACCAACTTTAGATGGGAGGGCACCTGCACTTTAGTACTGGTCAGCAGTGATAAAGTGCTCAGAGTCCTAGAGCCAACAGCGAAAGGTCAGAAAAACCAGGAGGAAGGAGGCAAAAAGACTAGGGATGACCATGCGTATGGCCAAAAGTCCAACAACTCCCAAGCACAATGTCCAACACACAGTAATGGCAAGAAGGATCAATCGTCATGCTAGGAATTGCAATCTCAAGGTGAAGCTCAAAACATAAGCAAAGAAACTGTAAACCCAATGCAGCACTATAATTGGGGCCACTGGCTAAGCACTATACATTAGCACCAATCAGTTCTAACTTAAAAAAAATACTGGGTACTAAGAACCTTGAAACATATTTAGAACGACCAGAAAAATAAAAAAGGCATACAGTACGGATACAGTATCTGTAGTTACTTCAAATGTGAGAAATCCAGGGATAGGGTTATGGACATAAGAAAGTTTGCAGTGATGTTACAGCCTCTATGGTGGACGTTCATTCCTACACAACCTTAAAATTGCCAACTCCAAATTGGAATGCAGCCAGTTTGATCAAATAATTGGATCATGAATGCAAACATGCATTAGAGGACATTGTCATAATCTTGTTTTGTGATACTGAGAAACTGCGTACTTTTTATTTTTTGATGGTGATTTATCTCATTGCAATCAATGAAATTCCTTGCTACCCCAGATCATCTCGCATTCAGAAAAGGCACCCTTACAAAGGACCTCTATGGATGGGAGGTGGAAGAATTGGGACAATCCGGGATATCTACCCTCAGGGTTCGCCTCTGCAATAACACTTACTAAGACTCTGAAGATCTTCCAAAAGGGGGAGGGGTCCTGTGACACAACCAATGCAGGTGTCCCAGGACATGCTGCAGAACCTTGAAGAATAAGCAGAGTTAAGCAGCTTCACATTGCTGTATGTGCGCTCTGGGCTTTAGAAAGATGGCTGGTGCAGACCTTGACCACCCAATGGCTTACAGGTGAGATGATCATAATTTGAGTGTGCACCAGAGGTCAGTAGTAAATTGCAGTGTTATAATGTTAATGAGCTGGCCACCTCACTGGGAGACAAAGCCAAGCATAGAACACTGAGGGCCAGTACCTAGTTCTCAGGAAATGGAGACTTGAAGCTTTACCAACCTTCTCCTCTTTTGTGATTTTGAACATTACTCACTGGAAAGACACTCTGATCTTGAATTATTTCACTGAAGAGAAATTCTATTGTGCCATTTCAACAGTGTTGGATCACCAAATAGACAAAGTGGGCACCGGCCTATGGGCCCCACTCCTTTTAGGGGCCCCACAGCAATGGATCAAAATACCACTGATTTGATCTTGAAAGAAAGTTACAATCAAGTTTCTTAGATTGTTTCCAAAAGCATGGGCGGCTCCTCCACTTTGGCGGACGAGCTTTGCCCCCAACCAGTAGCAGCAGCTGCAACTATTTTACTATAAAATGATAATAAACTGGCGTTTATTATCATTTTATAGTAAAAGGGGCAGGGCCATGGAGCTGTGACGGGGACGAGGGGGAGTGCACAGCACTTCCCCTCAGTGCGCATGTATGTTTGTAAACACACATGTGCACTGGGCTCTCTCTTGGAGACAGTAGGCAGAGACTTTCACTCTGCCTCGGAGCGCCCAGGCTGGGCGCTCCATCCAGTCCTAACACTGCTTTCATGCTGCCAGCAGCATGAAAGCAGCATTAGGATTGGACGCTGAGCAGGCTAGGAGCCTGTGCCTGCTGTCCAGTAGAGGAGTGAATCGGAGCAGCGAGGCTCAGCACAACGCAAAAAGTACATTTTTAAAATTATTATTATATATTATTTTGTTTGTCATAAATCTCCCCGCCATGCACCGTTCGACCCCGCTCCTTTTCCTTCCCACAAGCTGCCACTGTCCAAAAGATAGAAAAAAATTAATCAACTCAAAGAAACAAAACGTTTACATTAAAGACTCTATAGGGAAAATACTGTATTAATGTAATGTACCTGTTAACAACTGAAAGTACATAAACCATAGACATCAGATTCACATAACAGTTTGTCTCTTAAAAGCTCATCTTTTGTCAGCTGTCCGTTTGTAAAAAAATTGGTACAAACTACGTACGTGTAATGTTTAGTTTTGTGTAATAAAACTGGTTTATTAAAATTGTTGGTTGGTAAAATTAAACACATATTAAGAGATAATTTGCAGGGAGGTCACCAAAATTCCAACTGCCTAGGGGCCTCCACAGGGTTTAATCTGGCACTGCATTTCAGAGACCATTGGTAAAATGTGAAACCCACCAAGGCTTATAGAAAGACAACAGCACTCATAAGCATGTGAGTTTGCCTCCTGCCTTCTTTGCTCCCCTTTATAACCTGCTGCATCATATCCTGCAGAAAATTAAACAGCAATTGAAGAGTAAACTGTAACTCTTTAGGCACCTGTGCAAGGCTATGTCACCTTTTTGGTAAGAACCTATGGAAAATTTTCTGAAATACTCTTTTATGAATTGGCATATTTGTGCTTGTCTTCAGAAGTAGCTTTCATGATTGCATACCTGCAAGTCATTTTTTGCTTCCAAATGATGGAATCTCCTACCTGAATCCGGTTTATTGGCATGTCAGTAATTGGTCGAATTCTCAGCAGCAGCACAAAAAATCAAACAGAAAAAAACAAGATGTATTTTTATTTTCAGCTCACACATTGAAATAGCTTACAGAAGTCAAGTTGCATTCTATTTTCTGTCTGCTGTGCTGAATGATTATTGCAGTTAATGTGAAAGAGAGGCTGGTAAAAAAAAGCAGAGGGAATGCAGGTTTTTTTATGACGTTGGTCCTCTCATTGATGCTGAGGAAGAGAGAAGAGTGTACTTAGTGGAATTGGAAATACCTCTGTGCATGAATCCTGTGCGATATGAATGAATTTCAAGCTGAGGGCAGAGTTCCCCTTCAAGTGATTGTTTGTATAGTGCATGTACTTCTCAGGTGCGACATAGAAACTGATTTCATGTTTTGCAAGTGAATATGAGCACTTCAGCCATCAATTTCAATTCATTTTGTGGACTGGATTCTAAAGGCTCAGCACTGATGCAGTCTGCACTGAGCTACAGAGGGGCAATGACACAACAATAGTCTATTGCACAATGATGGATAACATGGCTGATAAGAAATGTTGCAGCACTGGTCTTACCTTAAGTGAGAAACTTCTCTGGTCAAAATGGCTTCCTGCATTATGCAGCATGGTGTAATAATTGCATATTTATATATATTCTTTTTGAGTTTTCCAAAGGTAATAAGAATGCACATATAGGAGATTTTGCCTTGGTAAATGCCCCCCTTTTTTCGGACTGATGTTGCTGGTTTTTGGCTCTGTGCACATAGATTTATGTACAGGATCTTGGCTAGCCAGGCTCCAGTGAATGTGCTCTGAGCCTTAAAACATGTTGAAACTCAATATACTCCTAATTTGTATGTTTAACATACCTACAAGCCCCCAGTATATGGTACAAAGTGTACCCATGCCCTGTGAGCTAAATGTCAATAATGGACTGCAGTCCCCGTAGTTCCACTCATTACAGAATGTGCCTACCATTGTAGCCTGGCTGCACTCTGAAAACTGTTAATTTGACCTGTCAAAAATAACCTGTTTTAACAGTCCTAAATCTCCCTTTAAAATAACAATATGCCACACATAGTTATGCCTTGCTGCCTATAAAGCATACTTGACATGGAAAAGGACCCAAAAACGATTTGTACTGCACAAGTTTGGCTGTTCAATAGGGAAGCATTGGGAAACAATATTACATATATTAAAGTTATCACTGCTAGGAAACAGCTGCAAATTTCATTCTTGGACTTTTGGTTATGCTTATTACAATCTCAATTCACTGGTGAAGTTAGATTTCTAATAACTATTTTGGAACAGGAGACTTTTGCAAAACTTTCTTTTTCTTACTTACACTGTCTGGAGGCCTATTTGCATGAGATTCAACTCTCACCCGGAAGCTGGATAGCCCTTTTGATGAGATGTGAAACTCCTCTGAGAGAAAAACAAAGGCCTTGGGAATGGGGAGGTCATCTCAGCTGTTGGTAGGGTTACTCTGGGATATATTTTCCTATTGGTCAGGGAGGGGCTAGACGTCACCCCCATTCACAGATTTGTGCCAGGTATAAAGGTAACACCCCGGTTACCTTCTTCAGAACACTAATAGACTTGTGAAAGACACAAGAAGGACTGCGCCTGCTGTTGTGACCTGTGTCGAAAACCCTAAGGACTAGACTTGCTCCCACTTGTACCTAGAACAAAGAAGTGGACTCCAAGCGTCAGTTGGCTGACCTCTTGTTAAGCTACAAGTACACAAAAACTGCAAGAAGCCCACTTTCCTGAAGAGCTAACTGGTCAGTTCGAACTGGACCTGCCCTATGCTCTGCTAGTGCCTCCTGCTGAAGTGAGTTTTGACCCCTCAGTGCTGTTCTTGAGGTCCTAAAACACTTTTGTTAGAGTATACTTCTCTTGCCTAAACTGCAAAAGCTGGGTCTTCTAAACTTTTTGCTAACTTTTTTTCTACTGAAGAACCAATAGGAGACCCTGACCACTGTTGATCTAAAACTGTCAATGTCAAATCATTGGTAGGATCCAAATTGCTGGTCTGCCCCACTGAAGAAATTCTGACTTCCAGAAACGTTTCTAAGTCTAAACATAGAGGGCTTCACCAATGCCGATCTATTTTGAGACATTCCTGGGCACGGATGCCAATCTTTGCATGCTCAAAGCTTTCCCGCCTTTGTTGATGACTGTGCTGAGACCGCACTCTTCAGCAACCTTCCTTTGCTGCAACCTGACTTGTATCCAGCGTATAACTTGCCCCACTGATGACTCATCGACAGTTACCTTTTCTCCACAAACATTTCTAACTCCGAAGTTAAATCTTTGACTAGGACAACCTGGTTCTTGTATCCAACCCACACTCCATTGGGGCAGGACTTCACTTTTGACGTTGACCAGGTCTAGTGCAGCTATTTGCCCAGAACTGGTGCTTTATTTTAAAATTTTAAAATTCAGATCTCCAGTGCCTCCTATTGACTTTTTGTCACTTTGATGTAATTTTGTTCATTAAAGTATTCTCTATTTATATAATTTGGAGTGTGCTATGCTTTCAACTTTTTACAATTTTGATACCTCTAAATTTTACAATTGTATTTAACTAAGCCTGCCTGTTCTGTAGCATAGCTACCACGGGTTGAGCTGAGGTTTAAATTACAAAAACCTTTCCTGGACCTTGCATAGATAGTGCCATTATTACTTATAGTGGGCTACCATCCATCCAACTAATAACCAACTTTCTTAAACGTATGTTCTGAAACTTGAGGGTCCTGATGAATACATCTCAATTATTCCCAAGTTGCAGGAATTAGTTTAGGAATCTTTCTGTCTAAGTTAGATTTGCTGGAATGATTAGCTGTTACTCAATGGCAATGTTCGTCTTTAAATCGTTTTTCTCTGCTATGTGTACATAAATGCATTTTGCACTTTTACTTCATCATTGTGTGATCACAAGACCTGAGCATCTTTCTTATCATGGCCACACGAAAACTGGAGTTCAGAGGCCCAAGTGTGGAGCTCTGAGCAGGACTCGGGTAAGCCCCAAAGTCAACGCTTAGACCAGTCCTGTGTTTTTGCAAAAAAAGTGTTTATTTCCAAGTCAGGCTTCCCTCGACACGTTTCAGCCATAGCCTCAGTCACGGGAGTACAACACCGCCAAAATGAAATACACATAGTATAAACAAATAAGAGGTCACTTCCCTCGTGCTTTTCTGATACTAGTGGAAACATAACCACCATTGTGGAACAGTAAACAGTGGTAATATTACTGTAAGTGTTAATACTGATACATTGACTGTGAAGTGTAATATAATATACAATTATGACATAATGATTGGATGTATATCTGCATTATTCAAATTAATTCCAGAAAATGTAATCTGAAGCATGCAATGTGCACTCTGCAAATTAAACATAAAGAGCAGAGTTTGCAAAAAATTGAAAGCAAAGTGTATACCAGGAAAGTAAAAGTAAAATACAAGTGCCCGAGGGTGGCAAATTGTGCAATCATGATAAGCGGCAAATCAAAGGGGAGCCAGCCTGGCAAGAACCAGATATCTGTACACCATACATTTGATCTGTAAGGCATACTTGTGAAGGATAATAACCTTGGTCACAGACTATCAAAATAATACCACTGGTATATTTGTGAATGTGAGCATCCCATACACTGCTGATTGCACATATGCAAAAGTGGAAAAAGAGGTCCACTCACCCACTGTGCTAATTTCTTCTACTCAATAACTCTGCTTCTAATACATTGTGAATAGCATTTCAATGGAGACTCATGTGCAGGTCACTACTAAAATTAAATAATGAGAGCAGTAGTGTCAACAAAGTTTTTATGAAATCTATTGACAATAAAAAATGTTGAAAAGTCCCTGCATGCTAAAGTTTATTGTGATGAAAACATTTCAAACATTGATTGGTGAGTTATTGATTATTGCTATATGTTGAGACACATTGTTACCCTTTTGAATGTATAGCTCTGTGAACCATTTTTGATATGGAACACAGTGTCTGACACAGGTTTTCCAAGTGTACTACTGCTGAGTTGTGTGAGTTGAGACAAGTCATAAATCTGCATCAGTGAAGAATAGAATTTGTACAAGTGCATATATAGCATTCCATTTGTAAATCAGGGTCTTTCATGCCATAACTACACAGATATCCACATATATCTGCTGTAAAACTATGATATGGTAAAAGTTACTCCAGGATTATATGTGCACTAGTGGTGACTTGAACACTGTAGAGCATTAATCATTGGCTCTATTTGAACCTTCATAAAATCTAATTTAAATAATGTTGGGGTAAATCAGTGGCTGTAGTTTAACCATCTTAAAATCTAATTTGATTTTGTCCGACCAGGCCCTTTGTGCAGAGACTTGACCAGGTTTGCGCCTTCTGTTTCTGAACCCGTTGATGTTGATATCAGGACTCACAGCATTTTTCCGTGTTAAGCAGTGGTAAAGTGCTTGGCATTCTCCTGGCTGGTACACTGAATTTACTGTAATTCTCTAGTAAATAGTATTATATGTACCCAGGGCCTGCAAGCTTAATGCTACTAGTGGGTCTGCAGCATGCACTGTGGCACACACTAAAGTAGCCATTTTAAAACCTGCCTCAGGCCTTCGTGCAGTCTGTAGTACAATTTTAAAGTGGTATTTCAACCTGGCAAAATACAAATTTTGACGGGCCTAAACCTTCCTTCTTAGCACCATTAAGTCACCCCTAATGTTGGCCTTAAAGGCCTACAGGGGACGGTGCATTGTATTATAAAATGAGAGCATGTTTTAAAATTTTACATGTCCTGGCAGTTACATTTATTTTTAACTGTTGTAAGGCCATTTACTAGCACTGGGTTACTTCATTGCACTTACTAAGTGATAATTTTGGATTGGGTGCAGATATTGTTTACACTCAAGAAAATTGTGATTTAAAATCCTCTTTAATGGTAAAGTCGAATTTAAGGTTACAAAATATTTAAAAAATCTGTATTTTCTTGTCCTAACCATTTTTGTGTAATTCCAGTGCCCTGGTCACATGATTGTGAGTGGCTCTGCTTGGGGATTCGTGCATTACTTCCAGACAGTAACACAAAGGGGGCTTAAGTGAGGACTGGATGGGTCATCCTGGCAGGATGACCAGAAGTGGCTGCACCCACCCCCAGTTACATCTGAAAGGACTTTGCCTCCTGCATACGCAATGGAATCTGAACTGAGCCAGTCCGGTCTTTTGTCACCCCTGACAGTTTGGAGCCTTGACAGGGGAAGAACTTTTCAGAACCAGATGAGGGGGTAGTATACAGAATCCCCCAACATAAAAGCTGGTACCAGATATAAATATGTGACCCACTCACCAGAACACTCCTGGATCTGTGGACATTACAGAAGAAGGCCTGCCAGAGAACCATCCTGCTGCTTGAGGAGTGCCTTGCTGTCTGAGAAGGAAGACTGGACCTAGTTACCTTCATCCCAGGCCAACCTAAGTGACCTCAAGGGTCATCTGGATGATCCCTATGTGGGCTACAGCAACACAACAAGCTCCAGAGGTCTCCCTGCAAATGCCCAGCTACTTCTGCAACTAGATGTGCCTGCACTTGTGAATGGACCTGCCTGAGACCTGCTCGCCTCTGCTGGAATGAGTCCCTGATCCCCAAGAGGTCCAAGACCCCTGACTGGCATCAGACTGTACTTCTCTGCAAGAATAGATGACCATCCTAAAATATGGGCTCATTGCGACTGCAGGAGGGCCTATTTGCGCTCGAGACGACCACCAATGCGAAGTTCAAGTGAGACCTGCTGTGCGCACTACAGCGACCACTAGCAGTGACCAGCAGTGGGAGAGCCACAATTCATGCTACAGCAATGACAGGCTGTGATGCCTGACCGGCTCTTCATAGTACATTGGCAACAGCCACAATGTTTGTCCTGCTCCTCATAGTCTTGACCTCGCTCTACCTGGTCCCAGTATATGACCCATGCTCCATCATAGTAGGCCTTAACTTGAATATTGCTCAGACTAGTACGACCAGCTGACAGTGAGGGTGCTTTGTGCTTTAAGGTTCTATTTTCACTCAACACTTTAAAATATAATATCTCCAGTTCTACTGATTGGATTTTTGTCATTCTGGTATCATTTTATTTAAATTGCATCTGTTTTTCTGGCCTGAGGTTTTTCTTGTGTTGTTTGTTTCACTTTATTAGTTTGATTGCTGCATAAGTACTTTACACATTGCCTTTATGTTCAGCCTTCATGCTTCATTCAGAGCTACCGGAGGGTTAAGCATAGCTTAATTTATTGACTTGTGTGCTTAACCTTCACAAGGATTGTGTTTGTTGCTTGAGTGGGGCTTCCACCCTCTTCAACCAATGGTGCCAATTTCTTACAATTCACAAAACAGTGGTAGGCATTTTTGCTGATTTATTTATTTTTACTAGTGTATGTATTAAATGTACTCAAATTGTCAATTTACCAGCTTACTCGCCATCTTCCTTACTTCAATGATTGTCCTTAGAGGACTGCCTAATACAGTACGCATGCTGGAATTCAAAAACAAGTGTGTTTTTCTTTATTTTATTTTCACAAGAATCTTTTTTTCCAAACAGATAAACATCTTCACTGACACCACGGGGAAATATTCTGCTGCACCCTTTTCTTTACTACTTCTCCCAGTTTTTAAAGGAATAATTATGTGTAAATTTTCGGGTTGGGAAACAACTCACAATTTTTTTATGAACACTCATAAGTTAAGAAGGTTGTGTTGTTCATCACAGTTTGTCTTGCCACTCCCATTGAAATGTTCCATTTCTCTCTCTTGCCCCTATATTTACGACTGTGGAAAATATACCAAACTGGTGCATCACCTGTACCTGTCAATCTTATTTGTGAGTAAAAACGGCCACTTCCTGATTCTGTGAAAATGGAACTGAGAATTAACACCTAAAGGTAACTTTTTGGTGCCTAAAAGTTCCACTAACATGCATAAAATCCCATTGTGAGTCAGGTTGTCAATGAACACGAACGGTAAATTAATCTTTTTTATCTTTTATCAACTTGGTTAACTGCTTATGTTGTTGTGCATATTTTATTTACTTGATATTTTATACAACCTGGCCATTGCAGTAAAAAAAAGACTAAGAAAAATTATCATATTGTTATGATTTATTTTCATAGAAATGCTATGAAGAACACCATAGAGTGAATTCAAGGAGGCATACAGTGGTGGCTCACTAAGCCCAGATGGGGCGGGCAGTCCACAGGGGTGGGGGGGAGGAAATAAAAAATAAATTAATTAAAAAAAGAAAATAAACTTGCCTTTGCTCTGCTCTTCTGCTTCATCGCAGGCTGCAAATAGGCACAGGCTCCCAGCCTGCCCTGCGCCAATCCTGACACTGCTCAGAGCACCTTCTGGATTGGCTGGGAGAGTCCAGCCAGGGTACTTCCAGGCAGGCTGGGAGCCTGTGCAGGCTCTCTGCAGCCCAGCAACTGTGTTGTTGGGCTGGAGGGAGCCCATTGGGCATGTATGTTTGGGCGGCCCGAGACGGCCAGCCAAACATACATGCGCAGTGACTACTCACCCCCCTTTTTACTGAAAAACTGTAAGAAACATAGTTTACTATTACCGTTTTTCAGTAAAAGGCTTACAGCTAACATTGCTGGTGGTGGTGGGGGGGGGGGAAACTCCTCCGCCTAAATGAAGGAGCCACCCCTGGAGACCTACTTTTAAACTTATTTTGTGTAGCCATAAGGAATGATGTTCACCACTTTTTTTTAGATATTGTATTATCACTAGAAATGTAGATATCATTTAAAAATGTTTACGCAGGAGTACCCAGATAAAGAAGGCAATGGATGCATCAACACAGTAAATATGATTTGTAAATAAGTTACTTTTTTAAGTCTTCATAAATCTACCTAGAATATTGGTACTAATACATGGGAACATAACGCCCCCCTACGTACAAACGATGTTAGAGACAGATTTCCGTCATATCTCGGATGTTTGTAAGACAAAAGTCACTTCTTTGAGAAGAAGAAAAGAAACAATTCTGGTCGTTGCAATTACACAAGAAAAAAGTAATTATACATTGAATTGAGTATAATACACAAAAATACACATTATGATCACAATCAGTGAACTACTTCACTATCGATGCATAACGAAATGGGATGCAAACTAAAACTTAGCATTCTCATGAACTAGTATTTAAAATAGCCTACATATGATCATTTACATAATGCATTCGTGGCTTATTACCTCCAGGGAGAATTAATTAAGTAAATAACAAGTCGTATTTATTTGCGTTCTTTCCCGACAGAAAGAGTGATTTTATTACTTATGCAAAATATGTTATACTGTGAATGGTGATACCTGAGGGCAAAACGATGTATATATTATGCACCTTATCATCTATTTTAGCAAAAAGATAAAAGATTGGACTGCAAACAGCGCTGCTATTGACAGAATGATGAATGCATGCTTCGTTAAACTCTAGCCTAATTAAAAATAGAAATAATATTATCATAATATTTTAAGAACTGCTCTCTTTTACTGCATATTTTTTACAGTAAGCATTATTTAGGCGGCATATAGTTATATTCATTTAATTCAACATTAGCACGGCTGCTACGTAGGTTGCTCATTCTTCCTTTGCTTGTTGTCCCACAGCACCTGATGGTGGGACTGTTGTTTTATTGCCTCATTTCAATTCATGAACTCCAGTTGTTTAAATCGTATTTTTTACATGCTATCAGTTTTAAATGTTATGCATGCCAAACTTGAATAAAATACTCCCAAAAAAAGTTTCTGTAAACGTCAGCTTCAGTATTAGCTCGTAATAATTAAGTCAAATTCCTTCAGGGACTGTCATAAGTGTTTGATTTTTGGCAAAACTCTTTGCTGCAGCTTTGTTAATCCAAGAAAGATTTCTATACGTTGTTGGGAAGGTTCTACTATAATTGTGAATTGTTTTAAATCGACCTGCACTTGCATTGACTTTAATTTTCATAGTAAAACAAAGTCGTTTTAGGAGGTAGCGTGTTGTATCTTTTCCTTTGAATAGTCACCGGTTAATAGTATTTGTTTGAAATGATTTTGCATTTTTATTTTACATTAAATCAATTTTAATTATCGTTTCAATAAAAAAATAAACTTTATTAAATGTCACTATATTTTCCTATGTAATAGTGTCTCCTTATGGTCTCTGCTTGGTGGTGGAGAACTTCACAAGAAGGTGAAAAGTTACTAAAGTAACTTTATATTAGAAAATTATATTGTAGGGATTCCTACTCAACCATTTGAAGAGTATGAGACTCTTAAATGTACACCGAGGGGTAAATCTCTACTCAGAAAAATTAAGTAGCAAAAAAACGGAGGATTACACATGTGTAATAGCAGAGGTACATATGAGTAGATCTACACATGCAAAAATACCTTAGTGAATCGGGCCTCAGGTGTGCTTCTTCATCTACCCAGCTCGTGCTCAATTTTTTATGCCAAATTGTGCATGCAAAGATGATATGAAAATATTGTCATTTGGACTTCAATGCTAGAATAAATACATACTGTACGATATGCAAATACTAGTTAGTTAATACAACTTCTACAGAGGAATGACTGTTAATGTCCTATGGCCTTTGGGGTGCCTTCTCGAAGAAGTATGCAAGTGGCAGTATTTTGCTCTTGCACTTTCTTTCCTTCACCAGTCCTGTAACGATTCTTTTTCTTCTGTCACACCTCTAGACAGCCACTGACACCGACACTTGCACAGTTTGCTGGCTTTGATAAACTCCAAACAGCTCAAAAAGAGGATGGTCTGAAGTTCATTTGAATCAGCTCAAAGAGACCTTCTAAAAAGTGATTCACTTTGAGTTTGTCCAACGCACAACAATTGTGCACTCACCGAAATGTGTTAAGCAAACAACATGATGCAAACAAGATGAAATTACTCAGTGAGAGTGTATGGGGATCATGCCAATTGTGGCACTAGAGAGGGCCCAACAAATGTATCAGCTGCTACAAGGCCAGGCAACTGATTATTATCTTTGGCATGGGGTACCCTAATTACTACGAATGTCCCTTACCACTTTAGCTGGTTTCAGGTTCACACCTCGAACAAAATATTCATACATGTATACAGGATTGTGTTTGCCACTAAGCTGCTCAGGAATTAATTTTCATTTCTTGAATATTTCTTCTAATACAGTATCTGAATTGTTGGAACACTGTTTTTTGATGCCACAAAGGAAACACCAAAATAAAATATAGAAATATCTTTAAGCTTTTTCAAAAGTGAACGTTAAGAGATATGGAAGAGGACAGCGAACAAATTATTACCCAACTCACTGATTTTTTATTAGTATATGACTAGAATGTATTCATCACCAGAATCACAGGTCATCTTCTAGTTACTGACAGGCAGTACAGGGCATTTCATATCATTTGTTTTTTCCATCTGTGTGGCTTCTTTCTCCTTCCCACCCTAAGGACAGTGACACAAAAGAATGACACTGTGTAGCCTCCACTGCTTCACCCAAAAGGGGATTTCAAAATGACTACTTGGCCTGATACCATACCTACTCATGGTATAGAGAATTGCAACACTTTGGGACACGGTCTTCTGGCATAATTGGAAATGTTGCATAAGAATGAACATTAGCTGGGTTGCAACTCTATTAGCATTGCAGGTGGTGCAGCATTCAAGAGATCTCCACAGGGCCTTTGCCCTCACAGCTGAACTTAGTAATTTCCAAATATGAGCAAATATTTGAGGAACATGCATTTAAAACTGCCCATGTCAGTGATCAACTAAAACATAACTGTGTATTAGAACATTGGAATGTTGCGAGCTCCATTGGAGATAATGGAGTACTCTGGGCTTTTACTGGCTGGTAAAAACCTGGAGTCTCAACATTTAATCCTCTCAGGCTCCGTGAGGACTTTGTTTTATTTATTGGAACATTCTGCCCTCTAGTGGCGGGATGTTCTAATAGCCTTATTGCCTTCCATACTAGGCTATTCCAGCAATTAAAGTCCTGCTCCCTTGTTAAGGGCCAGTGCCTTCGGCTCAGGCCTTTAATGCTGGAGCACACCTTTTAATGGCAGGTATAGCCCGCTACAGCGGGCCCTAAAGCTATACTAGGGAATTGGAATGGCTGGTAAAAGCCTGGCGCTCTAACATTCCAATGTTTGTCTCACAGAAACAGCTGTGGAAAAGGCTTCACAGAGCCTAAGGGGCTTTCAGTCCCCTCTGTCTCCCTTAGGCCTTTGTTTTCATTTATTAGTACATTATGCTTCTGGTGGCAGAATGTTATAATAGCCTCATAGCCCACAGTAACTGGGTTATACCGGCCAATAACGACCCGCTCCCTTGTTAAAGACCCTCGCCTTTCACTCAGATCTTTAATGCTGGAGCAGGCCCATAATGGCCAGTACAGCCTGATACGGCATGCTTTAAAGCTATATTATATTGGTAATTTAGGCATTTGCCTTCAACTTGAAGAGGCATTCTTTAATCACAAGTTTGCAGTTCCTCCCAAGTTGTAGTTCTCATCAAACATACATAATCACACGGATTTGCAAAAATAAGTGCAAGAGGAGAAACAATGTTTTTTTTTCATTTTCATTAACATCAACATTTTCAACCTTAGAGATGAAAAAGATTGTACCAGCTAGGCCTGTGAAGATACTCAAATTCTCATCAGTGACAAATACATCATAGAAGGCACATAGAAACACAAGAAGGTAAATCAAATGTGCATGTTTGTTTAATCATAACAGTATATTCAACATTGTTATAAAGGACTAAGGAGTGCTGTATTAGTGAGTTGTGAAATGTGCAAAAAAGGAGTGAAAAAGATAAGATACATAGGCCCATATGTAGGAAAAATTGGCGCATCAGCCATGATATGCCACTTTTCTTGTGCCCGCCTACTGGCATCTAACAACACCATGGTTGCACCGTATTTATAATACGGCACACCATGGCATGCGTTAGCACAATAGCATCAACATTTTTGATGCTATTAAGGTGCTTTGCTACTCTAGCGTCAAAAATGTTGACGCTAGTGTAGTGAAGTGCAAGGAGGCCCATAGGTTACTATGGGAGTGTCATTGTAACGCCTGTTCTGAGAAGACATTAAAAATGATGCCAAAAATGGAACAGTGAAATCTTTTAAATTTTGCTTCGTTATTTTTGGGGGCCTTCTAGCACCAGAACACCCCGCTTCCATATATTATGCCTGGAGCAGGCTTAATGTGGCGCAAAGGGTTACAAAGTGGCGCAATGCATGCTTTGCACCACTTCGTAAATGTGGCGCGGCAGAAAAGTAACTTTAGCACCACCTTACCGAGAAAAAAAACTGACGCTGTGGTGGCACTAAGGTGGCCCTAGGGGCTCTTAGATATGCCCCATAAAGAGCAGTGCAGTGGCATTCAGAGTTTTAAGTAACAAGAGATGGGGATGGATTAAAAACACGTCTCCTGAACTTCCCCTTGATCAGATGACGTAGCGACAGTCCCATACTATGGCTAGGTGATGTTTTCACCAATTGATATTTTATCTCAGGGGTCATAAAAACAGCATCTCTCAAGCATCGTTCAAAAGCTTGGGTAGGAGAAATAAAAGATTATCTCTCACAGTACGAATACTGCTCATACAACAGCACTGCAAGTCTTCATCACAGTCAAAAGAGGGATAGCCTGGAGGAATGGTTGGGCAAAAGACCCATGTGCCCAAGGAACTGACACAATCATTGCCAAACCCAGGAAAAAAATAGCATCCAGGCGAGTTGGTGAAATCAATAGTCTGCAGTTCTGTTCTTCTAGGCCCACAGCAGGAATGAAGCATTGCATAAATATATAGTAATGCATACACATTTAAAATAACACTTAGAACGTCACAATCTGATAAACTGATTATGGAGTATGAGCAGTTATCCAAATTAATTCTTATAATTTTCGATTTATATCCATGCCAAGACTGTCCCTGGCCCACGTAGAGTGAAAGCGGGTCATCGAAGCGGTTTGAGTCTGCATAATGAAGCCTGCAAGGCCATGAAACGCCCTCAGTAAAGTCCAAAGGGCAGGCAGATAAGTAGGGCTTGTGCGGCCTCTGTCAACAAGCACAACATATTTTTTCCATCTCTAAGATTCTCTGTCATTCAGAGTGTAATCCTTCAATTAAGACACTTCCCTAGAACTTCTCTCCTGAATCCGCCTTATTATGGTAATTGGTGGAGTCGGAGAAGAAATGCATAGGGATATGGCAATGGCCCGAGTCTTCTGCTGCTTCCGAGCCCACGTGAGAAGTACATCACCCAAGGCTCGATGGAAAGTGATCCAGAGTGTAAAAACATAGTAAATGGATATCATTGAATGATCCAAGATTGAGCCCAGTTAAGGCTGCTGTTCAAAGAGAAGGAGGCTGTCTGGATGAAAAAGAAAACATCTCCTAAAGTCATTGTTCAGTTTGAAAAAAAACACACACAAAAAAACATAAATAAATAATAGGTGGTGGTCCCGAAAATGTAAATTACAAGGCCGTCGCCTGTCAAGCATCTTCTCCACTACTTTGATATTCATGGAAAAGCAGTCTGCTGCCAAGCAAGGGCTGAGTGTGGCAGGAAGGTAGGACTTTTCTTCCTCTCTTTTTGAACATGTCAAGTGCTGATAGCAGTTGCATTTCCACTATGGGCTCACACACCCTCACTGCCTTTAACACCTGCCTGAAAGTCATCTCGACAGTCAGCCTGGCCAGAGAGCAACATGCACCCCATTTGAACATGCGGGTGGTGTTACACAACAGCTATAATTTTATTTCCATTGGTGTTTGTGAACGCAGATGACGGTGAACAATTACAATGAATGGTAACGATCAGGAAATTGGCTGTCCTTTTATTGCTATAAACTATTTTTTAAAATAAAAGGAAGGATTGACCCTGGTGTCTTATACAGCTAGTTAAATGCAGGCAGGTGCAGACTGAGGCTGTGAAGAGTCTCGGGCCTGTCAAGAAGTGCTGGCCGTGCTCACTGGCAACCACTACCACAAAATAGTATTTATTTAAAGTAATGGTGCACCATTCGTGACTGTCACACATAATTGTGGAGGTAAAACAGAGGGAGAGAGGCTGATATTGAATGTTTGCATGAGTGTCGAACCAAGTAGGGCCTCATTTCTGAGGTCCGTGGTGCAGGGCGGCACAGCAAGTGCCTTGCTGCGCCACCCTGTGCCACCGGAAAAGAGCAGAAATGCTCCATAACTACAAGATATGTTGCATTTCTGTCCTCTCCACCTGTGCTGGTCAACAATTGCTGCCTAGCTGCCTGAATTGTGGGGATGATTGTTTTTGTGCAGGAAGGGACACATTCCTGCACAAAAACAATTACAAGAGGGGTTTCCTCCTTCTGTGTGTGTTGCAGAATGCAGCACACATAGAGGCTCATTTACAAGCCCCTTGCGCTGCCGTAGCATAATGTTTTTTACACTATGATGGCGCCGAACAGTCCCCCACGCTGTGCCATATTTACAAACTGGTGCAATGGTACCATTGCATCAGTTTGTAAACCCTTGCACCACATTATACCTGCGCCAGGTATTATGTATTCAAGGGAGGGGTTCATCCACTAGGAGGTCTGCAGAAATGGTGCAGTGAAATCTACAATATTTCACTGCATCATTCTAGCGTCATTTTAAAGCGCCTCCTTAAAGGCAGGTGTTAAAGTGACACTAGGCTGTTTTAAATGGGCCTCCCTGAGCTTTTTGGACTAGCGTCAAAAGTTGTGATGCTAGTTCAGCAAAGTGCCACGACTGCATCAGAAACTCAGATACAGCTGTGCTAACACCATGGTGTGCTGGATTGTAAATACAGCGCTAGCATGGTGCTGTTAGGGGGGTGCAGGACAGCGTAAGCAAACTGGCACATCGTGGTCGATGTGCCAGTTTGTTGTAAATTATGCCCATTGAAAGAGGAAAAAACAGCGAGAAATAAAGATATTTCTCCCCATTGTGTCATTCTTACACCACCCCTGAAGCGGCGTAGGAACCTGACGCATTCCCAGACTTGTAAATGTGGAAATGCATCCGATTGCTTTGGATTCCAGGGGTGTTGCGTGGGAACCCCCCAAGCAACACCCATGGAACGCCCTTTTCACGCAGTGTTATACGTGAAAGGGGTCTATATTTTCAAGTCCATGAAAAGCCAGGCAAGGTGGCTTGCATGGCCTTGCAAATATGGGCTGACACACTGCACCACCAGAGTGTAAAAAAAAGTTACACTACAGTGCTCAGTGTACCGCTAGGGCCTCATAAAAGAGGCTCTACCTTTTTTTAAAATCCTTTTGCCAGTGTAAATCGACATTTAGTAAGTACCAAACAGTATGCACTTGCAAATTAAACCCTCATTGTACCTGAGTTCTGCTTAGTTGCTCAGACCATCTTCTTTTTATGCCTGAACATCCTTATAAAATGAACGATTCCTCCTGGATCACATACGGACTTGAGAAACAGGAATGACATTTGTTAAGGAATTCAACCCATTAAAATATGTTTATAAAACTCTTTAAATTGTTATTGCTACTTTAGGTACCACATAATAAAACATCTGCTGGTTTGAGTAGGTTTTTGCACGGTTTCTCCCTCCCTACTTGTCTTTTCCCCTTCATCGGCAGGCAATCACTATTATAGGAATTACAGACAATCTTGCGAGATTGGCAACCCTTCAAGAAAGATAAAAAGTAACAACTGAATTAACCTTTAAACACTTTCACTCTTAGGCGAGTATCCTTGATTTTAATAATTTTCTTTTTTGTTAAATGATATTTCATATGTCTGAACACCATTTCACCTTCTCAAAGTAGAAAAGAAATCCTATTTTGTATTCACATGCCTTACAAAAATGTAATTATGAACGTAGCTTCATCAGGTGCTGAAAAATGACACACAAAACCCCTTTACTAAAAAAGGCAATTAATACTACTATGCATTTTTGAAAATATCAAGAAAATGAATATAGGAATAGGGTCGCCAGAAAGACAACTCTCATTTACTGTGTAAATTATCTCGAAACCATTTTAAATCAATGTACTCTGCTCTACATATGCTCATTCCTAGCTGTTTCCTCCATTGACCTCAATTATAGATGTCTCATTTGTGAAATTATGATTGCCTCTGGCAGGCTTCAAATGACAGCAGACCGACAATGTCTGAGATAAATCACCCCCGTTTAATACTTACCTAGATTAGAATACACAGAACTCAGCAGAGCCAAGAAGAATCCTGTTTAAAATCCAATGCGATAAAAAGCGAGCGAACAGCAAAAGGAGAACAGACCCAAGTACTACTTTCTGGAGGTAAAGTTATATCTTTTCGGAAGAAATTTAGGCCCATATTTATACTTTTTTAGCGCCACATTTGCGTCGTTTTTTGACACAAAATCAGCGCAAACCAACAAAATACAATTGTATTTTGTAAGTTTGTGCTGCTTTTGCGTCACAAAATGACACAAATGCGGCACTAAAAATGTATAAATATGGGCCTTAGTGCACTACAATCAATATCTTGTTCTGCGCCTCACACTGCATTGTTTTCAAGATCAAATATGAAAACACCAACAGAACACGCAGTATATATCCAAAATGAAAAACTGAGCTATTTTGCCTTATCAAGTTGAGTCACTTTTTTTAATGGAAGCTGATGTAAGACATTGAGGCCCATATCTATACTTTTTTAGCGCCGCATTTGCGTCAAAAAGTGGCGCAAATAAGGCCCTAAAAAAGTATAAAGATGGGCCTGAGCATCTGTTCAAAGAATAAAATGGCGCCCACTGGCGCCATTCGTGTTCCTGCCTCCTAAGGAAATGGGACGTTTATTTTAAGGCGAACTTGTAGTCATCCAGGGAGAGTAAGAGAGCTATAGGTAAGCAAGTGTCCCTAACTTTATTTTGGCAGTTCAGCACTGTGAAAGTGGCATAGCATAAACCACGATGAACTCTTTTCTGTTGCTTCCAGGCAGTCTTCAAAATGATTAGAGTTTCTAATTAGTTCAATACAAAAAAAAGTTAGACATGTCCTTCCATCGATTTCAGGGTGTTTTTTGGTGAAAGCGTCTGATACTTGACAGAGCCGCTCCCACACATTTCCGTACATTTCTGCACGTGGTGCAGTTAATTGAGCCATTTTTCCAGGTAAAACATTTGCCTCACGCCTTAGGGTTTAGAGGTATTAATTAAGGTCGGGAAACAGCCCGTTTAAAAAATGCTTCTAAACGATTGCCTGTTTCAACATTATTGAGGTTTCAAACTCATGGGAAATCTAGTTTGGAGGAGCTAAACCTCCCAAACGTCATACAAATAAGAAGGTACATGACTGCTTTGTGGTACACTATAAAATGGAGCAATTTCAAATTAATGAGATTCTGTTTGCTGTTTCTTTTTTTCTAAAAAGCTGACTGGATGTGTGCAATTTCTACAGAGTACAAACACAGTTTGCTTCGTCAGAGTAACTGGAAGCAGTAGCAGGTGTGCTGCTAAGAATTGGACAGGAAGAGGCTGACAGGGCATTTCCACTGAGATTTGCTGTTTACAAAAAGCTATGCCCTGAAATGAAGTTTTCATTGTTACACTTATTTGAGCCCGAAATAAAAATGAAATACATAAATGGAAGAACCTATGCCTGCCCTAGCCCTTCAGCTTTGCAAGGATTGTGACATTGACCTGGCGTTCCTCCTGTAAGCGATCTGGGAGCATATTTATACTCTGTTTGCGCCGAATGTCCCTTGGACCACTCCCTGCCCTGAAAAAACTATTTGGGGTCCAGTCACAAACTGGAAGGGGTCCCATGGGGACCCCTTCCAATTTGCGAGTGGGTTACCATCCACTTGAAGTGGATGGTAACTGCGAGTCCATTTGCGACCGCGTACGCGGTTGCAAATGGAATTGCATCCCACTGCGAGTCGCAAATAGGAAGGGAACACCCCTTCCTAGTTGCGAGTCGGAAATGTATTTTGCGAGTCGGAGCCGACTCGCAAAATGCATTTCTGAATGGCAAAGTGGCTTTTGCGCCTCGCAAACGGCGATTTTCGCCGTTTGCAAGGCGCAAACACTTTGCTACATCTGGCCCTAAGACTTTTATTCCTTTCAAAATTCATATCTTGACTTGTGCATGTTGGATTTTTGTCACTTTGGTCTTCTTTTGTTTAGATAAATATTATCTCTTTTTCTTAGCCTGTGTTGTGTCATTTTACAGTGTTCACACTGTGTGTATTGGTACAAATACCTTACGCATTACTTCTGAAGTTAGGCCTGCCTGCTCGTGCCAAGCTACCAAGGGGGTGAGCAGGGGTTAGCTGATGGTGATTCTCTTTTACCCTGACTAGAGTGAGGGTCCTTGCTCGGACAGGGGATAACCTGACTGCCAGCCAAAGACCCAATTTCTAAAAGGCTTCTGTTCAGGATGCCAGCGATCTAGCCCTTGAATTCACTTTGGGGTCCTGGGTTTAGTGTTGCAAGTCCAGTCTTTTTACCCATGCAATACAGCAGCACTTCATCTCAGCAGAGCATCAGTCCTTCGGGGTAGCAGTCCAACAAAGTGCCAATACTTTCAGCAGCACAGCAGTCCTACTCCCTGGCACAGTCCACAGATCCAGAAGCGAACGGAAGAGTTGGGGTCTGCGGTTCAGTGTTTATACCTGGTGCCCACTTTGAAGTAGAAGAAGCTTTTAGAGCTTTCCAATCCGCCCCCCCCTTGAGGTTTCAGGCGTCCCCTTCCTCCATTTCCTTGCCCCAACTTGTCTGAGGGTCACAAAAGATCATTGTTAAAACCTTAGTGAGAGTGCTCAGGCAGAGCCATCATGGTCTGCAAGAGAGAGCACACGCACTTTAGCAGTTTAGAGTCCTAGAAGCCAACAAAGCAGATTCAGAAGCCAAGAAGGTGAAGGCAAAATGTTTGGGGTTGACCCTGCAGAAAGATTTATGTTAAAAAACAGGTATATGTAACGCACAAACCTATTTAGAAAGGGAGGGAGATCTTAACAAAGGTGAGAGCCTCATGTTACAGTTTGTGAAAAATTGCAACAAAGCAGTATGGTACTAGATGACGAATCCTGTCATGTGAAAATGTAATGTTCTCTCTGCTCCTTTCTAATTTGCAGACGTGTTGGAACAGGCTTGATGGGGAGGTTGTTCTCAATCCTTGGTGCATGGGTAGAACAGGCTTGTCTTCTGCCTTTCTCTTTTTTGCAGTTTTTATATTTCCAGTATGATGATCTGCTGGCTTCTGGTGTGAAGCTGTGTTAATGAGCTAGTTTATTTTCTCCTTTTGTTTGTTCCACATGTGAGACAGCTTATACTGAAGATGATTCAGGCTTCTGTGGGGAGTCAGCATCTTCTTCAGGGTTGGAGTGATATGCTCAAACTTCTTTAGGCCTTTGATGAGACCTGCTGTCACATGTAGCATGCCTTTCAGAGAACCCAGAGTTGTGCATGGGAAACAAAAGAGCATGTTGTGCATATAATTTTCACTTTATTGTGCTTAGTAGTCTTTGCTGCCCCTTTGACAATTGTATGCAACTGACACGTTGGCAATAAATATATACTTATGCATTTTAACTCTTTGTGGTATGACCTTTTGAATATGCAACTAAGGCTATGGCTGATTCCAGAGTTTCTGTGAGAAAACTCGTACTAATCACCAGGTCAAAAATATCAGAATACACATGTGGAATCACAACACACTGGAAATGGTGCAACGGGCATTCGTATATTTACGACCAGAAATAGTGCAATTATATGAACATTACATCTCCTTTCATTGTTAACGAAATATATAAAAGTTACATAATACGGCACTATGGGCCAGATGTAGGTAGAAATGCAATTTGCGAGTCGCAAAACCATATGCAGAATGGTGTCCCTGACACCATCTGCGAATCGCAAGGGGGTCGCAAAGACCCACCTCATTAATATTAATGAGGTGGGTTGCAATTTGCGACCCCCTTGAGATTCCCTGCACTCACAGGGATGGTGGCCTGCTGGAGACAGCAGACCACCATGTCTGTGACTGCTTTTTTAATAAAGCAGTTTTTATTTTGTATTGCAGCCCGTTTTCCTTAAAGGAAAACGAGTTGCAATACACTCGGGAAAATGAAACCATTTGAAACATGAACATGAAAATATTTTTTCAGAGCAGGCAGTGGTCCAATGGACCACTGCCTGCTCTGAAAAAATATTTTTGGCGTCATTCACAAAGGGGAAGGGGTCCCATGGGGACCCCTTCCCTTTTGCGAATGAATTAGCACCCACTTCACATGGGTGCCAACTGTGAATTGCTTTGCGACCGCGTTCGTGGTCTCAAAGCAATTCTGCATCGCGGTGCGAATCGCAAATAGGAAGGGGAACACTCCTTCCTTTTTGCGAGTCGCATTCCCATTATGCGAGTCGGTACTGACTCGCAAAATGGGAATGAGCATCGCGATGCGCGTTTCGCATGACGCAAACTGCGAATTTCACAGTTTGCGCCATGCAAAACGCATTGTACATCTGGCCCTATGTGCTCTTCCTCAGCCCCTCTTTGTGCAATTACTTCTATATATTTGCACTCCTCTTTCCCTAACCAACGTCCTTTATATTGTATTATGTGAAGTGCCCTGGTCCAGACTCAACTTAAACCTGACTCCTTGAAGTGACATATTCATACAGCGTCACTTCAGTATTACTGCTAACACAGAGCCTACTGAAATATAAGCATGTTTATGACATGAAAACACGACTCAAATGGGTAGATCACGCTTTTTGAGCCCCGAAGTGCTACATATATGAAGCTACAAGACTTCCCTATGACTTTTGCATAACAATGAACGCTGGACATTGTTCATTTCTGTATTATATAGCAGAATAATTGCCACCATAAAAAACCTATTGAGTAAAGCAGGCATTCTTGGGTTTTTAGGTGGTAATGACTATAACCCTTTGAAAATAGCAGGCTTACATTGGTTGACATTGCATTGGATCTTAACATCATGGGCAACACAGCACATGTCTAAGCTTTTGACTTTTCATTGTTTTCACAGAGGTGATTGAGCTCACTCTTTTTGAAGAAGATAAGGTCTCCATCACTACCGTGACGGTTGGACTGAGCACCGTGCTGACGTGCGCCATTCACGGGACACTGAGGCCGCCAATCATCTGGCAGCGTAATGGAGTTACTCTGAACTTCCTCGACTTGGAAGACATCAATGTAAGTAAAATGGAAGCGCCAGAGGTTTCAAGCTTTGTGAACATCATTGTAAGTGGAAAAATTGATCCTTTATTCAGAAACGCAAATTCAAATATAAACTAAAATGTTTAGCAACTAATTTATCTAATGAGCATTTACTGTTTTTTATGTAATATATGTTGTCACTTTTTCTTTTGTTTCTATCAGAGATTTTGGCTTTAAATTTCTACTCTTTTTCATGTTTGTGCTTCTTAATTGTAGACAACGCGGAATCACAAAAGCATTTATAGGTACCGAAAGTAGTATTACAGGAGTACTCTATTACTTACTATTACACAGCTTTGTGAATCAGCCCGCAATATTCATTTCCATATTGAACAAGCATTTGTAATGCAACGGGTCTCGCATTTCGTCGAGTTAGAGCTATTAGCATTGTAAACTCCTCACCGGACTTTTCTTGCCACATTAATTGGAGAAAAAAAAACGAGCACGGTCGAACTACAAAATAAAGAGAAAAAGTAGTCCAGAAACCATACGGAAAACATGGAGCCTCATATGTTTCCAGTAATTGGTCGGTGCGCTGAAGGAGGGCTAAACACCGGAAAAGGCATGACGTATGCATGCCTTTCACTAATAACAGCAAGTGGATTTTAAAAGGCAAGCCCATGAACCAATGTAAGGGACTGGCGTGACATGGGTGTTTTTAGAATCCCAAAGAAAGATTACAACAGGGGATGGAGCGCTTGGCGCTCACCCCCAAAAAGTGCAAAAAGGTCACAGACCTTTCTATTTGTACCAACTGGGTGTGAATATTCTCTAAATGTTCCCCTTTCATTCCCATTTTAGATGTACTGGCACCAATTCACAAAGGTTTGTAAGAGTACAAAAAAGAGTATTTTGCGGATGTCCTACATTACATACTCCAAAATGCCACTGTTTTTTTAATTATATTATCATTGTAGGTGGTCTCAGTCAACAAAGTAGCACACCTTG
Source organism: Pleurodeles waltl (assembly GCF_031143425.1). Classification (NCBI taxonomy): domain Eukaryota; kingdom Metazoa; phylum Chordata; class Amphibia; order Caudata; family Salamandridae; genus Pleurodeles; species Pleurodeles waltl. The sequence continues at coordinate 721,841,597 of NC_090446.1, read as the reverse complement.
TTTTAACAATATATATATTGGTACCAGCTTACGAAAATAAGTGACTGATTTTGGAGACAAAAATATAAAACTTTATTCCATTCCTAATCCATACAAATTGGTGGAGATTATGTTCCTAGTATTTAGTTATTTACTTTTTTTTAGCTAGAAGGATGGTTTAAAAATGACAATCTAAGTACCCGAACAGTGTAAAATTGTGCACAGTGCAAATCACAGAAATACATCTCCAAAGGCATTAATTGCTAACCATTGATTCATTAAAATACACTGCAATAATATGTTTAGTAAGAATTAGCAAAGCTAACAGGACTCACACATGGCTCAGCCATGACACCTACTGGCTTTGCCAATGCTTGTTTTTTTTCCTAGATGACCAGTGTGTGTGCACAACCTGGCAGTCATCTTTGTAGAGATTTGTTTATGCTTTAAGAAAATCCATTCAAAGTTGGCTGGCGAAGGCGCAAGTTAATAGTTACCTTAGGGCATGAGTTATAGTTACTTGAAATAACTTTAACTATAACTGCTGAATTTCTATGGTTTTGTATGAGTACGTTCAGAACCTAACTATAACATCCCTGTAAACTTTGCTTTTTCAATGAATTTCTATAGTTTTTTAATATAAAGTAATTTCAAATACCATACATTAATCCAAACACTGCCGCGCACGACCTTTGGCTGATCATGTGCGGTGGGGGTTGGCCACAGGGCCTGGCCTGCAGTCAGGCCCTCAGCCAAGCCCTTATAACCATCCAATCCCGCTCCATGCATATCCTTTGGCTGTGCGCACTCTCTGCCAGTGGATCTGTGAGTGGGAGTGTCTGAGTGGGTCTGAAAGTGGGTTTATGAGCCTATGAGTGGGTCTGAGTGGGTAGATGAGTGTCGGAGTGGGTGTGTGAGTGGGCACATGTGTCTCTGAGTGCATTTGTGAATTAATGTATGAATGAGTATGATAATGTCTTTTTATTTTTTTGCATATTCTCGAATATAAGAATATCCTTCAATATTTGAGTATATTCTCGAATATTCTTGAATATTCTCAAAAATTGGAGGGTATTTGAGAATATTCACAAATATTGCACATGGTGATGAAAAATCATTTTAAACCCATAATTTGACCCAAAAACACCCCTATATCACACCCCAGGTGTTAGGGTACCTTCACCCTGACCCCTTATTCCACTTATGATTTCTATTTTCAGCCTCAGGACCCTCTCCCTTAACATAAGATGGCTGACGCAATTCTTTAGTCACTTTGTGGCCGGCCAATTAGAGCGCTTCTATTTGTGTGCACATTCATGAAAATTTACAATTTTTGGCGATTTATTCTCAGCCAGAGACATACAACTTTGGATTTTCCTTAATTGTTCATAAACTACTGAACAGATTTACACCAAATAACCAAAAGCACAATCTGTGTACCGAAAGCTAGCTTCCTGCCAAATTTGGTGTCATTCCATCCAGCGGTTCCAGTTGTAGTCGTGCCCAAAGGACCAATGGGAATTAACTTGGGAAACCCAACTTTTTTGACCCCCCCCCCCTTTTTATCGACCCCAGATTGATGGGTCACTCCAAAACTTTCCATGTGCAACAAGAATCACCAGGACACTTTTATTTTGGAAGATTTTAAGAAGATTTGTCAAACGGTGCCATAGATATAGGCAAGTCAGAAAACGCTTTTTCTGTGGGAACATGGTCCTAACTATAACTACCTACTGATGACTGCCAGTAGGTTTTATATATATATTTATATATATATATATATATATATATATATATATATATATATATATAAACACTTCGTTTGGCGCTTCTCTCTCTGCACCTAATCGCCGATGGTGCTTGGACTTAGACGCACGCCACCTCGTCTTTTACTTGAAATACACTTCCTTAAGTAAACATTAAGGCTCCAGCACTCCACGAAGGTTTGAAAGGTTTATTGTAACAAAGCAGGAACGCGTTTCGGCGTGACCGCCTTCTTCAACCTGCGGGCCGCCATTTTGGCCCCCTTTAAATATCCTTTGTAGTAACATTGATTTAAAGCAATACACTCCCTTTAAAAATGAAATAACCACTACATTATACTCCATTTGAGAAAAAAAATTATGAATTATATGCAAAATAAAACTAGTGCCCAAATGTGATAATAAACATGACAAAATGAACAAGTACACACATAAAAATATTAAAGAAACAATGATGAATCTTTACACATCTTAGTAAATCTTAATGAATGAAATAAGATATTTGTCTCTGGGAAACTGCTGTGTGTGTTCATCTGGAGAAAATATGTATGAGAAATCCACCAGGTCCAATCACATTGATATAAATATTAAGTAGGGCATTGTTTGTAGGGACAATTATTAAAATAAAAAAGATTCCCATATAATCATTCACCATCTCAAAGAATAGTTTACACGTTATAATAAACTTATTCATATCATTAATAAAGAGTAATCCATAATTAAATTAACAATGTTAACCTAAATGTATATATAACTCTTCACTCGAGTTAAGCCCCACTGGTTCTCTTGAATCGAATGCCAATATATATCTAGACTCTAATCTCCTCAGCTGTTTTTCCCTATCTCCTCCACGGATATCCTTCCTGATTCCATCTATTACACTGTATTTAACTTCTTCCATGCGACCTCCATGAAATTCATGGATGTGTCGGGCAACCGGGTAAGACTCATCTCTATTAACTATGGCCCTTAAATGTTGTAAAATTCTTTTGTGCACTTGAAGTTTTGTGCTACCTACATATAGCTTGGGGCAACTACATTTTAAAATATAAACTACATGGTCACTTTTGCAGTCATATCTGCCTTTGATGGTATGTGTAGTTCTGTGGGTTAATTGAATGGTTTTGATGTTTTCCCCATTTTTACATGCCTTACACTTGGTGCATTTGAAAAATCCATCTGGTGCCTTTAACCAACTCTTAATCAAAGGTTTCTCTTGTCTCACATCATTTTTGACCAATAAATCTTTCATCGATTTTCCCTTGAAAAGAGAGTGAAATGATAGAAAGATTGAAACAGAGAGGCTATGCCAATGAGGTTTTAGAGAACACTATTATAAGAGTAAAATCCCGTATGAGGGAACAGCTACTATTTACTACAGATAATAAAACTAATTCGTTGGACATCAAGAATGACAAAAAACATAAAGATACGGGGATCGTGAGATTTATTACTACATTTAATACTGCACATGACTCCGTAAGAAAGTTACTGCAACAACATTGGCATATGCTCAAAAGTGATCCAGTTATAGGCACACTAATAAGCAATAGGCCCACCATAACTTATAGAAAGGGAAAATCGATGAAAGATTTGTTGGTCAAAAATGATGTGAGACAAGAGAAACCTTTGATTAAGAGTTGGTTAAAGGCACCAGATGGATTTTTCAAATGCACCAAGTGTAAGGCATGTAAAAATGGGGAAAACATCAAAACCATTCAATTAACCCACAGAACTACACATACCATCAAAGGCAGATATGACTGCAAAAGTGACCATGTAGTTTATATTTTAAAATGTAGTTGCCCCCAGCTATATGTAGGTAGCACAAAACTTCAAGTGCACAAAAGAATTTTACAACATTTAAGGGCCATAGTTAATAGAGATGAGTCTTACCCGGTTGCCCGACACATCCATGAATTTCATGGAGGTCGCATGGAAGAAGTTAAATACAGTGTAATAGATGGAATCAGGAAGGATATCCGTGGAGGAGATAGGGAAAAACAGCTGAGGAGATTAGAGTCTAGATATATATTGGCATTCGATTCAAGAGAACCAGTGGGGCTTAACTCGAGTGAAGAGTTATATATACATTTAGGTTAACATTGTTAATTTAATTATGGATTACTCTTTATTAATGATATGAATAAGTTTATTATAAAGTGTTAACTATTCTTTGAGATGGTGAATGATTATATGGGAATCTTTTTTATTTTAATAATTGTCCCTACAAACAATGCCCTACTTAATATTTATATCAATGTGATTGGACCTGGTGGATTTCTCATACATATTTTCTCCAGATGAACACACACAGCAGTTTCCCAGAGACAAATATCTTATTTCATTCATTAAGATTTACTAAGATGTGTAAAGATTCATCATTGTTTCTTTAATATTTTTATGTGTGTACTTGTTCATTTTGTCATGTTTATTATCACATTTGGGCACTAGTTTTATTTTGCATATAATTCATAATTTTTTTTCTCAAATGGAGTATAATGTAGTGGTTATTTCATTTTTAAAGGGAGTGTATTGCTTTAAATCAATGTTACTACAAAGGATATTTAAAGGGGGCCAAAATGGCGGCCCGCAGGTTGAAGAAGGCGGTCACGCCGAAACGCGTTCCTGCTTTGTTACAATAAACCTTTCAAACCTTCGTGGAGTGCTGGAGCCTTAATGTTTACTTAAGGAAGTGTATTTCATATATATATATATATATATATATATATATATATATATATGATCGTTGCTGCTTTCGGCGATGCAGACCCGCAGCTACACCTCAGTGGAACCTGTTGTTATGATGGTTCACCACTGCATCTTACAACTCACACTTCCTTCTTCTCCACCAAAGAAGTCTGGCATTCTGAGACCGATTTCAATGTCATTCATCTAATTCAGTGTGGGAACAGAACACATTTCAGCAGTACAACTGCCTTTCTCAACGTTGAAGTCGCCAGATTGCTCACCATTATATACCCATCATGTGACCTCCCATACACCAAACTTGAAACACAGTCTTTGAAAACATCCACCACAATTTACATTTGCAGAGTGAATTCTCCTTCTATATCACCCCCATTACAAGTTTCATTGCCACAGAGCATTTTTAAACCTGTTACACGATCCTCAACTTGGTCTCCGTATAACAACCTAAATATCCACACACCAATACTGATTGGTTACTATTACATTCTCCATTTAAATAAACAGGCTCACCGAGTCTTATCACTCTCTGTCTCTCTCTCTCTCCTCCATCCCATAAAGAGATGGAGGAAAGAGAGATTGTCATTGCAATGGTGTCTCCATACAATGACTTTAAAGAGTCAGACTAGCATAATGCTTGGTAAGAGTGTTATAGTTACATTTGGATGCAGAGCAAACCAGAATCACTTATGGCCTAATTTTCAAGGTCTTGTGCTGTCACTGAGTAGGCAGAAGGTTCAAATCCTAGTATCGCTCTGCAGTATGTCTGTTTATTTTCTAGTGTGTTGACTGTAAAACATTCCTAGTGATGGAACATTAATGACTTTTTCCCCTCAAAATCTGTGGATTGAATGCCATAGCTAAGTCTGGAGACTGTACAGCAAGGAGTCACCTCTGACCTAGTGGCTAAGGTTCCAGACATGCACACCAAAAGTTAAGGGTTCTAGTCTACGTGAGTCTATCACTAATTCCTTTCTAGTTTCTTTTCAACTATAAATATTTAGGTTACGTACTGAAAGGTGATCTCCCTCTTTTTAATTGACAAAAACATTTTTCTTTTCAGTTTGTCTGGAAATATCTAATTTTAAGTCTATCATTCACCAAAGCCTAAATCACTCTCTCCCTCTCAATCTCTCACGTTCTCTCTCTCTCCCAGGGTTGGGCCGTGTGTGGCACAAGGTTTGTCGGTTATAGGTGGTTGGCCACAGGATTTAAGTATAATAATGAAAATTACTTTATGTTAAAAAACCATAGGAATTCATTGAAAAAAAACAAAGATTAGAGGGACGCTATAGTTAGGAAATATAATTTAAAAAAATAAAGGTTACAGGGACGTTATAGGCTCACATTTTAAATGCACAAAGCCATTCCTTGTTATAGTTATCCCAATTAACTTTAACGTGTACCTTAAGGTAACTATAGCTCGCATCCTCACCATGCACTGCTAATTACCCCACAAATTACAGCACTCCTAACATCTTTGATAACATCATTAATAATATCAATGTAATTGCAGTAAAACCTTTGACCATTAAACTGTGCATGGTGGGGGCGGGGTTTTGTGACCTCACACATCAAGCAGAGCAAGTTACCAAATGTACGTTGCCATGAGGATTTGTTTCACTTGTATCCATAAGTTGGTTTTTGTTAATTAGCTGATAATCATGAACAAAAACAATTATGCAGGACTGAAAGTTTAGGCCCCCTAAACACCTGCCTTTTTTGAGCATTGGTCATAGGAGTAGTGATAGAGGGGGCCTTGCACTATGTCATTCACATAGGAGGTGCCTAGGTGTCAGACACTCGGTTTGGGTCAGGCATGTTGCAATCTGAAAGCAGGCAGTGGGTAAATTCCTTTTAGGTCTCTGACACCCGAACACCAACCACACAACCTAACTGTCTCTGCAAATGGCAGATAATATAAAGACCTGAGTTTGAGGCAAATAGTATCAAAAATCTTCAGTAAAAGATTAATAGCTCAGGGTTTTTCGATGAGCACGTGATGCTATTCATAATTCCCAAGGAGCTCTCTGAGCATGCCTCTCCCTCCCTCTATAACACTGTAAACATTTTCTATGTCAAATATGCCAAATTGATTATAACCTGAACGCAAATACCTTTTTAGGTCTCCTCAAGATAGATAAGCTGTCAGGAAGATCCCATGTTATCACTACTTTTGAAACGTACATGTAGATATAATAGTACAAGAGCATGTTTGGGTGAACCCTCTTCAGCAATTGGCTTTCGTGGAATCTGTATGATTTGCCATTGCTTGAAAGGGCTTTACATCAAGGCCATGACATTGAATGGATGGTTACATTTTTAATTTTGTGTTTCTAATAGATTTAGTTGATAGTGCTCGAGAAGTCCTTTTAATGGATTGTATATGTGGTATGAAGTGTAGCTTGTAATTCAGTGTCAGTGTGTTATTTGATATACTCCCTTTACATACATGACATTTTAATTAGAGGCTTATGGCTTTTTGTTTAGGGAGTGCAATCCTTCTTGTCTTTGTGACAGGCTAAAGCTATTCACTAATCACATTTGTATATTAATTTATCTATTTTGCTTTTATGACAACATGTTGGATTGACAGATTTTTCACAAAGTTAATACTTGCACAGAAATAGGATTTCTGAAAGACATTCCGAAAATACCTTTGTCAAAAATATCAACTATATCCCTTTTAACCTGTTAGCAACTGAGGCTTTTCTAGCCTCCAGTGCTGAATCCTCTTTTTTGATGGTTAGCACAGTTTGTGCTTAAGCCTTCAGGACATTTTTCCCACAAAGGTTTCCAAGCCAAACTGGTGTCCTTTTCACCACATTTTGGGGGTTCTAAAGGTACCCAGGGTTTGTGGATTCCCTGGAATCATAAATAAATGCTGTGCCAAGATCACCATCTCCCTAGCATTGACAAACTTTGTCCCAACATTTTTTGGGGATTTCAATCTGCTTGCAGTTTTCATGGAGAATGCTGTAAAACTGATGGGTGAAACCAGAAAAGGGTATGCTGCTTACCTGTAATCCTAGTTCTCTTCCAGGTGAATATTCGAAAAAGTCATAAGCACTGAATATTTCTGCCCACATGCACAAATATATGTATTATATATGTATAACCTCATTAATGTATGCAGTACTTAAAAAAATAAATAATATATATATATATATATATATATATATATATATATATATATATATATATTATAACGAAGAATTTCACCGCACTCCATGAGGTATAAATAAACGTGTACTTTATTGCAGTCAACAACCACCTACGCGTTTCGACTCTCCAAGAAGTCTTGATCACGGTAAATAAGTCCCTTTTTACTTTCCCTTTTTATACTCAATATCCTCTCCACATTCACAATGCATTCTGGATATTGTAGTTTCCACAACTTAAAAAGATTCTCATTTCCATTATAAAACAACACAAAAACACAATCTATTTTGTTTTACATTAATCCTTCCATTCTTTTTGGCTATTTACATTCATCATTTTGTACACTATTTCTCATTGTTATTTATAATATTTCAATTGTTCTACTTCTAGGTCAAAGGCATAACTTTCTAACCACTTACTCAAAAATCACGGGCTTTTTATAATTATACAGCCATGTTTGGGTTTGAATTATTTATTGTCAGTCAGATATTTCTCTTATAATATATTCCTTAATTCTTAAATCTTTTTTTCAACAGTTATACTGCATATTTTCAAACCCAACAGAAGTATCAATGAACCTTTCTTCCAAATGAATTAGTCACTGCCACCATTAACCCTCAATACTACCAAAATAAGTATCGGCTAGATGCCTATAATATATGCCCATTCATTATTTCCTTTTCTTTCATTGAAATATGCCTTACCACTTTTTTCATCATTCTAAATCATACAGTCAGACAGAAAAAATAAATGATATGGAAAAAATGGAAGAGGAAAAGCTGGTAATAAATTTGTCTGACTACACATTAACACAGGAAGAGTAAAGTGTACTAAATAAAGGTCTATCCTTCAGTCAGGAATACCATTTTGACAGAGTTGAGACTAAGATAGACACTTACAAATTTATTCGAAACATCAATTAAAATTTAGGGAGACACAAAATGTACAGAAAGACACAGGTTTAATGATTGACCAAATACAGGATATCAAAGTGTGTCATGATTTAATGAATTACTTGGAAGATGATGAGATGACATCCACTCAAATATTGGAAACAATGGGGATTCGAACAAATGATCATAAATATAGTCAATTTAAACCGAATTAAAAATTTTGTCCCATATTAACACCAGGTAATAAAGTGGATTTGTTTTTTGAGATGGTCATTAATGATTTTGAGAAATTACAATATGTGAAACCAACTCAGAAAGGTGAAAATATAACTGTGACTGAACCGAAAGCCCTACAACGACTTGCTGATAATGATAATATTATCATCAAACCTGCAGACAAGGGGGTAATATTGTGATTTTAAATCGGAAATACTATGTAATTGAAGCAATGAGACAGCTAAAGGAAGAAGGCAGCTATGAGAAACTAAGTAACAATCCTACTAATCAAATACAAGAGTTGGTTATAAAAAGGTTGGAGGAATGGCGAAATGAACTATTGATTAATGAAGAGGAATTTAAATACTTAAAACCAAATCATCCGATATTGCCTACGATATATTTTCTTCCAAAGATTCACAAAACGTTAAGTAAGCCTCCTGCGAGACCAATCATCTCAGGATGTGGATCTTTGTTTGAAAATATATCAAAATATGTTGATTACTATATTGCTCCATTGGTTTCCTCTCTCAGTTCCTACATCAAGGATACAGGGGATTTTTTGAGCATTATAGATGGTATTGAATGGCATGCAAGTTACAATTTAGTGACGGTGGATGCGGTATCACTATATACATCAATTAGACATGAAGTATGGCTAAATGCATTGAATTATTTATTTTTAGGACAAAGGAATATTGAAGAGAAAAAACACTCTGAAATGCTTTTGGAAATGGTAAAATTGTGTTTAAATAACAACATTTTCATCTTTGATAAAATTGTGTACAAACAAGTGCGGGGAACTGTCATGGGAATTTCTCTCTCTTCCAGCTATGCGAATTTAACGCTGGGTTGGTGGGAGAGAGAAATAGCATGACAAGATAAATACTCAGAACACTTGGGGAAGGTAGTATTATGGCTACGCTACATAGACGATTTGTTTCTGATCTGGGATGGTACCAAAGAGGAATTTGATTTGATGTATATTTTCAAATCTTCAATTAAAATAATTGTGGTTTGAACTTTACATATAACTTTAATAAAAAACAAATTGACTTTTTGGACATTAGAGTGTACATAGAAAATGATCAGATAAATACGACTATGTTTAGAAAAGAAACATCTACTAACAGTATTCTGCATGGGAGTAGTTTTCATTTGAAGCCATTGTTGAAAAGTATTCCGTTTGGTGAATTTCTAAGAACTAGACAAAACTGCTCTAATGACAAGGAAATGGAAAAGCAATTTATTAAAGTACAAAAACGATTTATGCACCTTGGGTATCCACTAGCAAATATTGATCTTTGTGAGAAAAGAGCAAAAAAGATACCTCGTCAGGACACGTTGATAGATAAATTTGTGAAAAAAGAAATGAATAAGGAGGAAGTGTTTCCTCGCTTAATCCTCACATACAGCAAGAAAAGTAAAAATATAGAACAAATATTTAGGAAGCATTGGAAAATATTACGAGGTGATCAGGATCTAGTGCAAAAGATAGGTCCCAAACCACAAGTAACATATAGAAAGTCATGCTCATTGAGAGACATATTGGTGAATAGCTATTATGTAGCACCAATAACAAAAAAATTGCTAAACAATCAGGCTATGGGTTTTTACAAATGCAATAGATGTAAAGTATGTCAAATTGCGAGAAACACAAGAACATTCACAAGCTATAAAGGGAAGGTCATACACATCTCTCAAAGAATTACCTGTAATAGCCAATATGTGGTATATATGCTTGAATGTGAATGTGGCTTGAGAAATGTTGGGAGCACAATATGTCCATTAAAGAAAAGGATTTTAGAACATACTAGAGCTATAACAAACCAAGATTTGAGTTATACTGTGGCAAAACATTTTTTTTTAAAACATACAAAGGATTGGAGAGGATTAAGGTTTGTGGGAATAGCACAAATCAATAAGAGTGAGAGAGGGGGTGATAGAATCCGAAAGCTCCAACAATTGGAGAGCAGATATATTATCCAGCTCCGTACCTAAATACCATATGAATTAAATATGGACAAAGAATTGCATGTTCATCTATGATTTAGAATGATTAAAAATGTGGTAAGGCATATTTCAATGAAAGAAAAGGAAATAGTGAATGGGCATATATTTTAGGCGTCTAGCCAATTCTTCTTTTGGTAGTATTGAGGGTTAATGGTGGCCGTGACTAATTAATTTGGAAGAAAGGTTCATTGATACTTCTGTTGGGTTTGAAAATATGCAATATAATTGTCGAAAAAAAGATTTAAGAATTAAGGAATATATTATAAGAGAAATATCTGACTGACAATAAATAATTCAAGTCCAAACATGGCTGTATAATTATAAAAAAGCCCGTGATTTTTGAGTAAGTGGTTAGAAAGTTATGCGTTTGACCTAGAAGTAGAACAATTGAAATATTATAAATTACAATGAGAAATAGTGTACAAAATGATGAATGTAAATAGCCAAAAAGAATGGAAGGATTAATGTAAAACAAGAGCTTGTGTTTTTGTGTTGTTTTATAATGGAAATGAGAATGTTTTTAAGTTGTGGAAACTACAATATCCAGAATGCATTGTGAATGTGGAGAGGATATTGAGTATAAAAAGGGAAAGTAAATAAAGGGACTTATTTACCGTGATCAAGACTCCTTGGAGAGTCGAAACGCGTAGGTGGTTGTTGACTGCAATAAAGTACACGTTTATTTATACCTTGTGGAGTGCGGTGAAACTCTTCATTATAATATAATTTCGAGATTGGTCTTCTCCGTCACAGGGCACCGGCAGTGGAGTGCGCCGCTCATCAACTATCTGACCACTTTGTTTTTTCAATATATATATATATATATATATATATATATATATATATATATATATATATATATATTTCATTTAAAAAACAAAATGTTGAAGGAATGTTATAGTTAGGCTCGAAACCATGGAAATTCAACAGTTATAGTTAGAGTTTCCTCAAGTAACTATAACTCGTGCCCTGAGGTCACTATACCTCGCGGCCCCGCCATGGACAGTTTTTTCATCAAAAATGTTACTGCAAATGTTACATTGATATTATCTATGATATTATCAACGATGTCATGAGTGCTGTAATTTGTGGGGTAGTTAGCAGTGTATGGCGAGGGTGCGAATTATAGTTGCCATAGTGTGCAAATTATGATTACTTGAGGTAACTCCAATTAGAACTGGTGGATTTAAATGGTTTTGCACGTTTAAAATGTGAGCCTAACTATAATGTCCCTGTAACCTTTGTTTTTTTAAGTGAATTTCTATGTTTTTTTAACGTATAGTAATTTTCATTACTATACGTTAATCCAACCACTGTCTGCACGGTGGCGGTTGACCATAACCCTCAATAAGCACCCAACCTTGCACCATGCACGGCTTTTGCCCGTGTGCAGTAGAGGTTGCGTGCAAGACCTGGTCTGCAGCCAGACCCTGTGGCCAACCCACCTAGCCACCCAAATTTATGCTGTGCACAGCCCTTTGGCCTTGCACAGCGGAAGTTGCCTGCAGCCTCTCTGGGTGTCATAATAGGTGTGAGAGGATGTATCTGGGGGGGAGAGTGGCTGCCAGAGTGTCTGTCTAGGTGTGACAGTGCATACACCAGTGTTTTAGCGGGTGCGTTAGTGTGTGTGCTGGTCTGTGAGCGGGTCAGTGGGTCTGAGATTGGGTGTGTGAGAGTCTGAGTGGGTCTGTGAGTGTGTGCATAACTGTCTTAGTGGGTCTGTGAGTGGGTGTGTGAGGGTCTAAATGGGGCTGTGAGTGGGTGCACGAGGCTCTGAGTGGGTGTGTGCATGTCTGAGTGGGTCTGTGAGTGGTTGCATAAGTGTCTTAGTGAGTGTGTGAGTGGGAGAAATTGATTGAAAGAGAGACAGAGAGAACGAGAAGAAAAGTGAGAGGGAGAAAGCTAGAGAGTTCTTTAGGCTTTGATATATGATATACTCAGAATGATATATTTCTGTTCAATTAACGAAAAATGTATCTGTCATTTTCAAATATTAAAAAAAATTTACTCTAAAAAAAAAAGTAATAATAAAAAAAAAAGGGGGGAAGCAAGTCCGGCTGGATTTGTATCCAGAGTGCTTAGTGTGAAGGTTGCTTGCATTTTTCTTTTTTCTTTTTTTAGCCCTTTATGGGCTATCTGGGACTACACAGGAGCCCTCAAGGGCTATCCCATGCTCCCTACATATTTATTTATTTATATATCTTTTTTTCAAAATGCCCTTTACGGGCCGTCTGGCATAGCGGGCTAAGCAGGGTAAGCCTCCAGGATTGTAACAGCAGCTCCCTGCTTACTGAAGCATTTCATCTCTGTTCTCTCTACGTGTGCAGGGGACAGAGATGAAAAATTTGTTTTTTGACAGCAGGACCTGTTTGACAGGTCCTTTTGTGAAAAACCGAAGTGTTTGCTGTGGCTTGACTGCAAGCCACAGCAAACAGCTATATCCTGGGAGTGGGCACCCCGGACATCATAAAGTAGGTGTATATATATATATATATATATATATATATATATATAAAACCTACTGCCAGTCACTAGTAGGTAGTTATAGTTAGGACTTACGTTCTATAGAAAAAGTTTTTTCTGCTTGCCTATATCTTTGGCACCGCTTGACGAATCTTTGCGAAATTTTCCTAACAAATTCAATTGTCACATCAGCTGCTGTCTGGGAAATTTTGGGGTGATCCATCAAGCAGAGGCTGTGATAAATGGGGAGGGGTGAAATTTAAACTGTTTCCAATGTTAATTCCCATAGGACAAATGGAACAGCGATAGTGCAAAAACCACTGAACGGAATTACACCATGTTTGACAGAAAGGTAGGTCTTGATCCAGAAAGAGCCCTTTTTGTTATTTGGTGCAAATCCGTTCAGAAAGCGCCAGTAGTTGATATAACTATATATATATATATATATATATATACATACATACATATATATATATATATATATATATATTCAATTATGTATATATATATATAATTATATACAATTATAGAAATATATATAATTATATATATATTGATATACATACAGACACATATATATATATATATATATATATATATGTATGTATATGTATAGAGAGAGAGAGATACATATATATATATATATATATATATATATATATATATATATATATATATATATATATATTGCAATTCTTCTAAAACCGTATAGAAGATTACTCAGACACTAGATGGAAGTCCAAAAATACTTTCATCACCAATGCTTCCTCCCAGTACAACGCGTTTCAGCCGTAGCCTTGCTCACGTACAACATGGGAGTTTGCTACACACAATCTAAATACCCCTGCCTGCCATAACACAAAGAAAGGACTACAAGGAAACATGGTTACTTTGGACTACGCAAATTTGGGCGCCATCTTAGAATGTCCAAGTACAAATAAATATTCTATACTGGTGTCATAGTTATTATTCCATCCATATTCTTTGTTCAATAAATATTATTTAAATATTGTTATAAACATATTCTTTAAAAAACTATTTTATATTATATAATATTGTCATATGGATAACACATAATAAAAAAACATTATACAACTTGATCATCCTTACACTATGGAGCATTCAATTTGCATTACAATGTGCATATTCCTTAGTATTAATGTATTCCTGCAGAGAACTATCTTACTACCTACTGTCATGTGAGCACACCCCCAACCTACACATGTACCAAATAAATATATTGTAAAACCATATAAAATACATAATATTAAAAAGATTATTACGAAACCAACTCCAGCAACTCAAATCAACCTAAATGTACATTCATTTCCTCACTTGAATTAAGACCCCCGGGCTCAAGGTGCTAAGCCTAATGATCATCTTAGATTCTAAAATCCTCATCTTTTTCTCTGTATTGCCTCCCCTCACATTAGGCTTGATCTGATCAATGACTGCAAAACTCAACAGCCTCTCATCCCCATTATGTTTCTCATGGAAATGCCTTGCCACTGGGTAAGTTCGGTCATGATTACGAATGGCTCTAATATGCTCCAGAACCCTCTTCTTGGCCTTATGTATTGTACTGCCCACATATAGTTTTTTGCAAGGGCACTTCAGACAGTAAATACAGAAATCAGTATTGCAATTAAAGTAGCCTCGGATTTGATGGGTCCAATGTCCATTATCACCAAACACTTCAAACCAATTCATACTATACTTACACTCTTTACACTTTACAGCAGAAAAAACAACAGGATGATCCGGTGTCATAGCTCTAGCATCGACACTAGTCACCCTATTGTGACTTAAGGCCTCTCTCAGTGATATACTCTTCCTAAAAGTAATCAAGGGCATATTAGGAATGACATTACTTAAAACAGAGTCGGTATGTAATATGTGCCAGCTTCTTTTCAAAATCTGTCTCAAAACTTGTGATTGGTTGGAACATGTGATGATGAATCTCACACTCTGCTCACTACTATCCATTTCCAACCTCGGGTATAACAACCTCTCCCTCTTTACATTGTCTGCCTTTCTTTTAGCTTGAAGGATAATTTTACTGTGATACCCTCTCTCTTGGAAACGTGTGACCATATTCTCACTTTCTTTCTGATAATCTTCCCATGTGTTACATATCCTGTGAGCTATAATATATATATTTATGACTTTGATGAGGATCCCCTGGAAGAGAACTATATGTTTCTGAAATGTAAATAAAATTCTAAATTCAGGAAGGGGTCATTTGTGTAGAATGCCCAGGGTTTAACCAAATAAATTAATTGTTTAAATTAATTATAATGTAAAAAAATAGAAGAAATAGCAATCGCTGACTTTTCATCTGTACATAGGTAATGTACTGTTATGTCTAACAGACCCTTCTGCTGCAGGAATATATGTTGTAAGTTGGTTGTTCAAAAATATGCATACCCAGCACCAACACCTAAGCTGCATCTAATAATGATTTTTCTTGGTATACTGGCGGATATCCCATCCGCCAAAATCTAAATCCTATGGAAAACAACGGGATTTAGATATTGGCGGATGGGTCACCATTGTGACGGACTAACCCCTCCGCCGAGATCTAAATCTGGCCCTATAATTCAGTTCATATGGTACAATCTAGTGAATGAAAAATGGATATGATAGAAACATCTGCATTTCTGAAAAGTGCCCAGGATCCATGAGTTTAGGGATAGTGGTGATTTGTACAGTTCTGAATTTGGGGTTACCTTTTCTGTCATGTGATTCAAAGGACATTTTGCAACATGTGTTCTAGTTTACATTTCAATGCCAAAAATAAAGAGAAATTCAATTGGTAATAACAGGTTCTTCTGTCCTGTATTCCCAAGCTTTTCCCAATAAACACGGTACTCCTGTTCTGTAGTTAGGCCTAGCCTCACCACAGGAAAATCCACAATACGCAACATGGAGACATCATATTTTCACCATAAACCATTTGGTGATGTTGATAACAGCAGTACGTGGGCCCAGGCTTGCCTGATACCCAAGGAAACCTACTAGCTCCAGTAATTTCTAAATGCTGTAGACCCACAGGAGTCCAATGCGGTGTGGCTTGCATGGATCCCACTTGGTATTCCAGCCAAGAATGCTCTGCAGTCCTTAAACCGGTCAAAATCATGCATTTCCATCACATTCCTGTGAGAACAAGTTACTAAATCTGCAGAGATCCACAGAATTCCTACCATCCATCTTTCCCAGGCTTCTCCCAATAAAAACAGTAACCCTCTTATGTGTCTGGGCGTTTCAACTGCAACACAATAGGCCATAAAATGCAAAATGGAAGCATCAAATTTTCACCGTCAAAAAAATCAACCCATTTTTGTGAGGTGGATAACAGCAATATTTGGGTTCAGGCTTGGTTGCCACCTATGGACACATGTTAACCCAAACGTTTCTGAAAACTGGACAACTAGTGGAGTCCAGGATGGTGTGATTAAATGGATGGCACTTTGTTCTCTTACCCAGAATGTCCTCAAACTTTGGAAAACAATCAAGACTTTGCTCCACATTTCTGTAAAGCAAAGTTCAATAATCTGCAGCGATACTCAAAATTCTAACACCAAGCATTCCAACTCTTCTGATAAAATTGGTACCCCACTTGCCTGGCTGGACCTATCACTCGCAGCAGTATAGGCCCTAAAATGCGACATTGAGACATCATATTTTCACCATAACAATCAGCACATTTTTACAATGTTGGTGTAAGCAATATTTTGGCATAGGCTAAGGCTGGACCGGGAATGTTCACACCAACCCCACTCCCTTTCTTCTCTCTGATTGCTTTGCTCTCTCCTTATCACTCTCCTCTTTCATCTCCTTCTTTGCTCTCTCTCATTCCTACTCCTAAAGCTTCTTCTGCACCTTCTGTAATTAACCTGGGGGAGTTTGAGAAAGTGGCAGGGACCTCATAAGTGGCTTCCTGCTTTCAAAAACTGGCCTCCAAGACATTTCTGAAAACTAGACAACCAGGTAGTTCCAAATTAGTGTGACTTGTGTAAATCCCACCATGTTTTCTTACCCAGAATGCCTTGCAATTCCTACCATTCAGCATTACCCCACTTCTTAAAATGGTACCCCAGTTATGTGGCTAGACCTACAGGCTGTGTCAGATATGTGTGAAAACTGAAACTTTACAAAGTAAATAAGGTCAATGCATGTTCCTTCGTTTGATCTGTTCCTGCCATGGATGCTAGGGGATTAAACTCACTAATATGCCCCAGGGGAGAGGTGAGGGGGGCAGAAAGACTATTTGACATATTCCTTGGTGGGTGCATGACCCAATGCCAGGCTGGATCACCGTTATTGTTTTTGCCTTCTCCCTGGTGCCTATTGTGATTTCTGCCTTGGAGGGACAGACTAAGGGTAACCAACCCCTCTTCAGGATTGGCCTTTAGGGGGCAACAGCAAGACTGTTTGGGCTTTGGGTTGGGGAAATGACCTGATGCCAGGGTTTACTGTCCCCATGCTCTGATGTTTTTTCCTCCAATACCCTAGTGACTGTCTGATCCCCCGGGGAGGATTGTGGATAAACACTACCCATAGGGAGTATTTCATGTGTGATGCATATGGCTGTAGGGATATCCCCCACTCCCTATTGGGTGGTGGGTGGATCCCTGCTTGGGGATCATGGCCTGTGGTGCTCCTCTCACTGAGATCCTCTCTGTAAACTAAAAAATGGAAATGGGACATTCTGCCTTTTCCAGCGGTAAATCTCCCATGCTAATCAGTGCTCGAGAGGCAGAGTTATGCCTCCCTGAGCATTGACCCAAGTGAAACCACAGTTCCTAATAGATGCACCTGCTTTCACTTTTGTCACTTTGACATCAGCCCGCTGTGCACATTGGTCATCACAGAGAAAAAAAAATATTTTAGGGCTCCATTCTGAAATCCTTTCTCTAGAGAGAAAATTCTTCTGCGCAAGCACCAGAAGGATTTTCTATTGTAATGCTGAGGATGAGGTATTTACATGCTCCTCATTCCAGAGGTAAGGCACAGGATGTCAACATTAGTCTTCCACTTTAGAAATGTTAGGTTCACCACTTACAATATAAACATCATCTTTTATTTTTTTTATTTGATTTTTTCATCATATACAAAAGGAACAAAACATCAAGTTGCCAACTAACATTGCAGTACATACCATCAGGGACATAAAACAATATTAGCAATAATGTACACACATATGCATGGATTCAGTACATTCAGCCATGAATGTATTACTGTGTATCTTTTGATCCCACTCTCACAGCGTGGGTGACAAAGTTCCCTGCCTTCTTAGCAAATAGTTCGTAAAAGGGGTCCATATTTTTTTAGGATGGGAGGCACTGGGCAGTTCCTCTGCATAATCTTCTAAAACATCTTTACAATAAGTCACCTCTTTCAGCCACCTTTCATGTGTAGGGTATGACCACTTTCCCCAATGCATAGCCACCTTTTGCTTGGCCAGCAGTAGTGCTATTGCTGTGAATTGGCGTGTCCCCGGCTGAAGTGACTTCACCATGCCCAGCAGACACACCCAGATAATGCTTTGCACTGGCTCCGCGATTATATCACACAAGGTGTCTACAACTTTCACCTAAAACTCCCATACCCGGAGGCACTTCCACGCCAGGTGTATGAATCCCGCAACTGTCCACCCTCATTGGGCACATTGTGTATCCACCCGTAAGCCATATCGTTGCATTTTGAGAGGCGTGTAATACATCCACTGCAAATACCTGCAGTGAATGATGCACAGGTTACGGTTAGAGGTGAGACAGCTAATTAGTGAGCAGCAGTATTCCCAGTCATCTTGTGTCAGGGGAGTCAGGAGATCGGCATTCCAGTGTACCAGTGCTTTGTCAGTTGAGAATGGGGCATCAGTCTGTGTGGCTGCATATAATTTGGCACCATTATCTTTAGTATCACCACCCTATCTGCAAGGAACAGTGGCATTCTGATCCAGCGCTCCCCCAGGCCCTCTAGTTTTGACAATGCTGTACCATAGTTTGCCTGCCATACCGCTTTAGGGTACCTATGTACCTATATACCCAGATATTTAACAGCATCAGTACACCATTTAAGCGGGTACTCCAGGGGTATTGACCTCGTTCGGATCAACAGTGGCAAGACCAATGATTTCTCCCAATTGATACTGAGGCTGGAGTGGTGCTCAAATCACATGTATTTCTTAAGTATAGGAGTCTACTGGGTTGAGGGGTTCCTTACGTATAATACCATGTCATCGGCATAGAGCAACATTCCAATTGGGCGCTGACGAAATTGAAGGGCCGCGTCTGAATGCCTCTGCCGTTTAATGCAGGCTAGTGGCACCACCACCAGAGCAAACAAAAGTGGGGACAAAGGGCATCCCTGCCTTGTCCCACACTGTATTTACACCAGATCAGACGTGTACCAATTTACCTGGACTTGCGTCGTCGGTCCACTATATAGTAATTTAAGCAATTTTATGTATGTGTCAGGCAAGCCCATACGCTCCAATATAATAAACATATAAGCCCATACTATAGAGTTGAAGGTGTTGACGTCATACAATAATACCGCCACCACCTCTGTTTGGGGTTCAAGTGATGTAGTAGAGCAAGCAGCATTCGTAGGTTCAGGATGGTGGAGTGAATTTGAATGAAGCCCCATTGATCAGGGAGTACAAGATTTGGTATGAGGGGCTGCAGGCGATTTGCTATTATCTTTGCTAATATTTTCACATCGTTATTTATTAGGGACAACAGGCGAAAAGGCCCATACTGATCTGGTTCCTTGTCTTTTTTAAGAAACACTACTATAAGGGCTTCTCTCAGAGTTGTTGGGAGTTCCCCCATGCATAGGCTTCCGAATACATATTATAAAGTTGAGGGATAGCTTGCATAGCATATGCCTTATACAATTCACCTATCACCCCGTCAGGGCCCAGCGCTTTCCAATATAGTAATGTCTGAATCAAATTGCAGACTTTGTCTAAATCTAGAGGACTCAAGAGGTACTCTTGCTGGGCGTCTCACAGCCATGCCAGGGCTACATCTTTCAAGTACTCCGCAATATCGGTCTGATTTGCCCTATTGGAAGAGGTATGTAGTGTCCCATAGTGGTTGCAAAAACCTTCAAGATCCCCTCTGCATCCCAGTACTCTCAGCCAGTCTCATCTTTTATTTTAGTCACTTGCTGGGCACTCCTGGCTGGTCGTAGTTTAGCCACCAAAGAGCGCCCCTGGTGTCCCCCTTCTCTTTAAGCCCTAGCCACATAACAACGGGAAATGTAATGTATCTCGTGATCAGCAGTTTTCTGATACTCACTTATATGGTCTCTTATGTGCGACTGCATTTTGGAATTCCCTGTACGATCATATTCCTGTTCCAACTGCTGGATAGCACCCTCCATCCTACCCAGCTGAATGCGAATATCCCTAAGTATTTCCGCTTTCATTCAAATGCAGACCCCTCGTATGTAGACTTAAAGGCCTCCCAAAGGGTGCCTTCGTCTTTCACTGAGTTTTCTTTTGGTTTCAAAGTGATTGCGTTTGGCATGTCCTATTTTGTCCCTGTAGACTTGATGTAGACTAGTGCTGTGTTCTGGAAACTCCAAGTGAATGGTCTGAATTTCAGCAGAGGGATGGCGATATCTAGTTTCACTGGTTTGTGTTCGGACAGTGTCCTTGTCAAATGCTGGACGTTCGTTATCCACGTGCTTGCTTCTTCCGACACTATTCAGTAGTCAAGGCCTGCCCAGGTAGCATGCGCCGTAGACGCATATGTGCCCTCCCACGTTTCCTTATTGAGCATCCTCCAAACGTAAACCATATTGAAGTCTTCCATGTCTTCTTTGAGTACTTTTGCAGAGCAACTGTCATGGCTCGCCATCCCTGTCGACCTGTCATGCCATGTACCTAATGTTATGTTTAAGTCTCCTCCTCAGAGGATCACTGTCGGTGGCAGGGTGCGCAAAATATTCCTTAAAGTAGGGTTGTCACTATTTGGTCTGTAAACATTCACAAGTGTGTTCATGTTTCCCCCGAGGGCCCCCTGTAGGCTGACATATCTCCCCTGTTTGTCTGTGACAGTGTGCACTATAGTGAATGGTGAGAGTATGAGGAGTATGCCCATGCTCCGGCCCACTGCACACCTATTGCTCGCTCTGACGTGTGTATCAGGTGTGTTTTCTGTAGGAAAGCGATCTGTATGTCAAATCTATCAAGGTAGGCAAGAACTTGCCAAGTTTTGTGCGGGCTGTTGAGTCCCCGCATGTTTCAGGTCAGGAGGGACGCAGCACCTGAGCTGTGGGACTGTCAATTTGGTATGTCAGGAGTTGAGCCCATGACAGTTGTGTTCATATGTGCTTAAGCATCATACGCTGAACCTGTTAATGGTACAACTGCGGCAACAACATAATATAACCCCAACATCTCCTCCCCACCCACTTTAGCATCCCAATTATGCTAAAGAGATTCCCATCAACTTGCAGAGCATATAATCTCTACATTTCGAATTCCTCTCAGAGATCCGATACCCCCTTATTAGCAGGGTGGCAATGATGACTCACATTGTTGGCACAGGTTGACCTTCCTTCACTATAAATGGATGGCCTGTTTATGGAGGGCGTGCACGATCAGCAGCAATTACCACAGTAATTAATTACTCTCCATGTTCTCCAGTGTCCTCCACACCGAATCAATGGCTTCCTCTATGGTCTTACTGAGTTGGTTCAGCAGGCTTCGGTGTCTCAGTGTCCTTTCATCCATAGGGAACTGACCAGGGCCTCAGTCAGAGTCCTCATCAGTTCCGGCTTCTGGGGAGCAGCGTTGTTTATGTTTCCTCAACAGTTTGTTGGTGGCCTCCATTGCAGCTTGTGGCAAGTTGAACATTTTTGTTTTGCCCAAATGGTCAATCCGCAACCTCGCCGGGTAGAGCATAGCGTAGGTGATTTTTTCCTTGCTGGAGATTCCATTTCACCAGGATATATTCCTTGTGGGCAGCTTGCACAGTGGATGTGAATTCAGGATAAAAGGATAAATTATTTTCCTGGTAAGGGATTTCTCCTCTCTCTCTTGGGCCAGCCTCAGGATCGTGTCCCAGTCCCTGTAGATCAGTAGTTTAGCCATGATAGGTCATGGCAGTGCCCTGGGATGGGGTCTCAGAGCAAGAGACCTATGGGCTCTTTCCACCACAAACATCCGGGACAGGGCTTTGGATCCGAAGATTTCAATGATGAGATGTTCTATAAATAACTCCATGTTCCCTGTGTTGGTCGACTCCAGAAGTCCCATTATTCGCAAGTAATTGCACCTCGATCGCACCTCCAGATCATCATGTTTTGCTTTGATAACCGCCAGTACCTTCTCTATAGTCAGCATTTTCTCCCTGGTCTTTTGAGCATTGTCTTCTGCACTAGATTGTTCGACTTCAATGAGGCGTGATTCGTGCTGTTCCAGTTTAGTAGAGTGTTAGACCTGACATGCTTTGGGGTGTTCACCCCTAACTTTTTGCCTGCCTCCCTCCACTTTTTGGACTCTGTTTTTGCTGGCTCTAAGACTCTGCGCACTTTACCACTGCTAACCAGTGCTAAAGTACATATGCTCTCTCCCTTTAAACATGGTAACTTTGGATCATACCCAATTGGACTATTTAATATACTTATAAGTCCCTAGTAATGTGCACTGTATGTGCCTAGGGCCTGTAGATTAAATGCTACTAGTAGGCCTGCAGCACAGCTTGTGCCACCCACTCAAGTAGCCCCTTTACCTTGTCCCAGGCCTGCCATTGCAAGGCCTGTGTGTGCAGTTTCACTGCCATTTCGACTTGGCATTTAAAAGTACTTGCCAAGCCTCAAGCTCCCATTTTTCTACACATAAGTCACCTCTAATGTGTACCGTAGGTAACCCCTAGTGCAGGGTGCTGTGTGGGTAAAAGGCAGACATGTACCTGTGTAGTTACATGTCCTGGTAGTGTAAAACTCCTAAATTCGTTTTTATACTACTGTGAGGCCTGCTCCCTTCATAGGCTAACATTGGGGCTGCCCTCACACATTGTTGAAGTGGCAGCTGCTGATCTGAAGGGAGTAGGAAGGTCATATTTAGTATGGCCAGAATGGTAATACAAAATCCTGCTGACTGGTGAAGTTGGATTTAACATTATTATTTTAGAAATGCCACTTTTAGAAAGTGAGCATTTCTCTGCACTTAAATCTTTCTGTGCCTTACAATCCACGTCTGGCTAGGTTGAGTTGACAGCTCCTTGTGCATTCACTCAGACACACCCCAAACACAGGGTACTCAGCCTCACTTGCATACATCTGCATTTTGAATGGGTCTTCCTGGGCTGGGAGGGTGGAGGGCCTACTCTGACACAAAGGACTGCCACACCCACTACTGGGACCCTGGCAGACAGGATTGAACTGAAAGGGGACCTGGTGCACTTCTAAGCCACTCTTTGAAGTCTCCCCCACTTCAAAGGCACATTTGGGTATAACACAGGGCCTCTGCCCTACCACCACAGACACTTGCTGGAGAAGAAACCTGAACCAGAACCTGCATCCTGCCAAAAATAACTGCCTGGCTGCTCAAAGGACTCACCTGTCTGCTTTCTACAAAGGACTGCTGCCTTGCTGTTGGCCTGCTGCCTTGCTGAACTCTTGTCTGGCTGTAAAAGTGCTCTCCAAGGGCTTGGATAGAGCTTGCCTCCTGTTCCCTGAAGTCTCAGGACCAAAAAGACTTCTCTTTTTTCATTTGGACTCTTCGTGCGCCGAACATTTCGACGCACAGCTTGCTCCGTAGTGAGAACATCGCTGCACACCGCCGCTGATCGACTCAACGCCTTTAGGGCGACCTGAACTTCGACGCACGGCCTCGCAAGGACAACGCCGCCTGACTTCCAGAGGGGAAATCAACGTGTCGCCTGCCGTGGGAGCGAAAATTCTACGCACAGCCTCCCGGAACGACGGGCACCTGGAAAACAAGCCAAAGAATCCACGCACAGACCCCGGGACATCTGGTTCTCCCGTGAACCACAGAAAGAGACGGTCCGCGCGCTGGGAGACGACGCACGACTTCCCCGCATGAAAAATAACGACGTAAGTCCGTGTGTGCAGGGGAGAAATCGACGCACACACCATTTTTCCACGTATCTCTTATTCTGCGGCCCTCTGCGGAGATTTTCCACTGTAAACCAGGTACTTTGTGCTTGAAAGAGACTTTGTTTGCTTTTTAAAGACTTAAGACACTTAGGGGGTCATTCTGACCCCTGCCGGCGGCGGAAGCCGCCCACCTGGCGGGAACCGCCAGAAGACCGTACCGCGGTCAAAAGACCGCGGCGGTCATTCTGACTTTCCCGCTGGGCTGGCGGGCGACCGCCAAAAGGCCGCCCGCCCGCCCAGCGGGAAAGCACCAGCAACGAGGAAGCCGGCTCCGAATGGAGCCGGCGGAGTTGCTGGTGTGCGATGGGTGCAGTTGCACCCGTCGCGATTTTCAGTGTCTGCTAGGCAGACACTGAAAATCAATGTGGGGCCCTGTTAGGGGGCCCCTGCAGTGCCCATTGGCATGGGCACTGCAGGGGCCCCCAGGGGCCCCACGACACCCGTTCCCGCCAGCCCACCGCCAGAACCAGGCTGGCGGGAAGGGGGTCGGAATCCCCATGGCGGCGCTGCTTGCAGCACCGCCGTGGAGGATTCACAGGGGCAGGGGAAAACCGGCGGGAAACCGCTGGTTTCCCTTTTCTGACCGCGGCTTTACCGCTGCGTCAGAATTGCCCTTGATGCACCGCCAGCCTGTTGGCGGTGCATCCTCCAACCCCGGCGCTGGCGGTCCGGAATGACCCCCTTAATATCACTTTTCAGTGATATCCCTACAATTTCACTTTGCATCTTCATTCGTTTTGACCTACAATTATCCAGATAAATATTCTATATTTTTCCAAACACTGTGTGGTGTATTTTTGTGGTGCTATATGGTGTTATTGTATGATTTATTACACAAATACTTTACACATTGCCTTCTAAGTTAAGCCTGACTGCTCGTGCCAAGCTACCAGAGGGTGGGCACAGGATAATTTACCCTGACTAGAGTGAGGGTTCTTGCTTGGACAGAGGGTAACCTGACTGCCAACCAAAAACCCCATTTCTAACATAGAGAAATTGTCCATGCGGAGATCTAGTCTGTCGATCTTCATGTCAATCATTTGTAGACTTTGCTGCATGGCAAGTAGAGTACTCTCCAAAGAGCTTTCAGGTTGGCTTGGTGCTTCTTTTTCTGTCTCTGTTTACGGCGGCTTGGAGGCGCTATTTTTTTGCTTCAAATTTCAGCTGGGTTTGTGTTTTTTCTGACTTGCCCATAGTCACTGTGGCCTAGTTGCTAAGTAGTTTGCATGCTATCTCTTTCTTGTCTAGTTCAGGATGGGCCCCTTGGGTGTCAGTTCTGGGCAGCGCTCATCACAACCCCTGGCGCAATGTCCACCCAGCGGTACGTTATTGCACTGTCATATGTCTAAGGGGGTATTTGCGGTCAAACTTAAGTGCATGGTCAGTAGTCCGCCCGCTCCACTTGCAGTGTTTGGTGCATTGGTGCTGCATTTGTCTGCGTGGCCCCAGTCTTTGTCCAGTTCAATCGTGAGTTGTTTTTTCTGCCTTTCTCCCTCGGTGATAGTATAGTTTAAGCAGTCTCCTGAGTGATGTTCAGGGTTAGCAGCGGCCAGAGGGCATACCGCTTCAGCAAGGCGGCCTCAGCTCCCTTCCGAGCCCAGCAGGATCGGCTCCGGCGCTGCCATCTGCATCGCAAAGCAAGCAGCCTGAGTGCCCCACTCACTTTGGCCAGACTCCCACGCCATCTGCGGCCCTCTGGACGGGCCCCTCCATGTACCAGTGCCCCATCGACCCTCAGTGACTCAGGACCTAGTGAGACGCAGCTCCCAGTTCCACCGACAGAGCAAGATCTCCAGACCCCTACTGCGAAGGCAGCAGCCACCGCCCCATCTCTCCTCACTCTCTATGGCCACTCGGTGGTAGCGATCCATGGGGTGGCTCGCACAATTGAAGCACCCTCCAAGCGTGTGCTCTTCGGTTCAGTGCAGGTCAGTTGCAGGGCTCAGCTCCTTCAACAATGCTCTGGCACTTTGGCGGGCATCTTGAGGCCCGTCAGGGAATCATCTTGGATGCGCTGGTTATCTCTGTGCCCGTAATTTGCTTTTTTATTGAGTTAGTGCCACGTCTGCATCTTCAACTCTGCTGAGCCCTCAAAGTGTGTGTCCAGGCTAGGATTATGTTGGATTATTTGTTCACGGCCGGGAGAGATGCACTATAGTACGGCTATCTTGCTGTGGGCTCTCTAGCGCCCCCATGTAGACATCATCTTCTGGCTGCTTTTCATAACAGGCTTCTTTGTGGATACAGATTAACTCAGGCAAAGCAGTCTGATTAACAAAGGTATCCTACCCCCAGCTTCCCTTGTAGGCCAAGAAGCTGCGTCAATATTGCATTTTCTTTGAAGACACACAGTCACAACATTATTAAAAATACTTCCTCTAACTACAAGCCTAACCTATTATCTTTTTCATTCTATGTTTTTAAAAAATAAGGCAAATTGTCTTGTCAATACCAATTTAAGGATGTCCTTATTATCTCCTTTAGCATACAGCAGAAAAATCTTAAACATTGTACTACAGAAACATGAAGCTTTGGGTGGGCTATTAAGAAGTGGTGGCACCACGCTAAAGAGAGCCATATATAACTAGCATATGCAAAGTCAATAGCTGTGGACTACTATAGGTGAATGTTACGTAATGGCGTAATGGCTGTGTTGGCCTAATTTGTCACCTGCAGAGCCATGTTATGGGGTGTTGCTGCAGGGACACATTGAGGAGCTATTCTAAAAAGGTGAATGAAGAACAACCATACCACACACCCCTAAAATAAGCTTAAGGTCTAAAAGGACATAACAACCCCATGTCAAAATGCACAGATCAATATCCCAAAACCTGTCACCTGGAAAGACCATGCCACAGTCAGTTTTACAATCAACATCCATCAACCTAGAAGAGCCACAGAGTGGGCCCAACACACCAACACCTAAGTAACCTAACAGAGGTGGAATGGATGACCGCCCTACATGAGAACAAAGTGGAACCCACAGGCATCCTGGCCCACGACATTGAGAACTTTAACAAGTTGATCACCAACTGTGCTGACACTCTGGCCCCCATGAAATGAAGCAACAGCAGAACACAAGCCAGCTAGTAGACAAAAAATCTCAAAATGATGAAGCAACACTGCAAACAACTGGAATGGAAATGGAAAACCAGCAACGGTGAACTGGATAAAGACACCTTCAAAGCCGTCCAGAGGAGGTACCACCAGCTCATCTGAGAAACAAAGAAGGCCCTAGTAAAATAAATAAATACCAGCTTCAACAACAGCAAAGAAATCTTTGGTATTGTCAGGGACTCCATCTCACCCACAACTGTCACTGGAAACATCAACTCATCACAAGATCTGTGCAATGACCACTTTAACGTCTTCTACAGCAACATTGCAACCATATATAGCAACCTCCCTGCACAACTGAACCCCCTAACCCTCTTCAGACATTTCCCAGTGTCAAATGAAGTCAACACAGTCACCACATGGGACTCCATTACCACAAAGGAAACCACAACAATTATGAAGACCGTTCACTCCTGGATGGAACCCCAGAGAACCCCTTCCCCCACCATGCCTTGACAAAGGAGCAATCCCTATCAGCAAGGTGCTCACCCATATCCTCCAAACCTCCATTAGTACAGTCACCTTTCCTGGATGGAAACATGCAACCATTAAAGGCCTCCTAGAGAAGCCTTTGCCTGACCCAACCAAACTTGCCAATTGCCCACCAATATCCCTCCTTCCCTACCCAGTCAAAGTCCTGGAAAATGCCATCAACAAGCGCCTCTCTGACTACCTGGCCAAACACCAACTTCTCAACACCACAAAATCAGAATTCAGACCC
This sequence comes from Pleurodeles waltl, assembly GCF_031143425.1. Classification (NCBI taxonomy): domain Eukaryota; kingdom Metazoa; phylum Chordata; class Amphibia; order Caudata; family Salamandridae; genus Pleurodeles; species Pleurodeles waltl. Next base: position 721,813,419 of record NC_090446.1, on the reverse strand, counting down.
AACCAGCGCATTGAAAACTTCTTTAAAGCAGCAAGGTATGACATCCAGAGGATCCTCAGCATAGGGGAAACCACAACTCTCATCCTCCTAGACTTATCATCAGCTTTCAATGCAATCTCCCTCCCCATCCTAATACAATGACTCCACAAAGCAGGCATCTAGGGACTTGTCCTCAAATGGTTCTTCTCTTTCCTCACCAGAAGAAAGCAAACTGTCACATACACACTTGAGCACATAATCTTAATTACGTTTCCTGCAGGGCTCCTCACTCAACTTTCCAACATCTACATGACACCACTGGCTGACATCAAACAAGCTCACAAAATAAACATCCTCACTTACGTTGACAACACACCACTGAATCTGTCCCTCTCAGACAAAACAACTAACACCAGGAGCAAGTTCACCATATGCATGACAGATGTAGCTCACTGAATAAAATCCAATTGCCTCAAATAAAACTTGGACAAGACTGAGGTGGCAGTTTTCAGAAAGAACGCCTCTCCATGGAACCCCTTCTTGTGCTCCACAGACATTGAACCCACCCCCACACTCTGCTTTGAATTATCATAGACAACAAACTGGACATGACGGCCTAGGTCAAGACAGTGGTCTCAACCTGCTTCGACACACTAAAGATGGAGAAGAGAATCTTCAATTGACTACCAGACAACACCAGGAAAACAGTGACCCAAGCCCTCATCGTCAGCAGACCAGACTATGGAAATACTCTGCACACAGGGTTACCACCCAGCTCACAAGAAGACTGCAGGCTGTCCAGAATGCAGCAGCCAGACTAGTCCTCAGTCTCCCATACCAAGACCACATCACACCACACCTTAGGGAGCTCCACTGACGCCTGATATACAAACTCACAAACTTTAAACTCCTCACCCACACTTACAAAGCTCTCCACAATACAAGCCCTGCCTACCTGCAAAACCTCATTCACTTCCCGCAACATTCTAGACACCTTTTCTCTGCCGGTCTCTCACTAACACACAACCCATGCACACATAAAAACAGAGCCGGGGGCACTCCTTCCTGTACCTGGCCCCTGAAGCCTGGAACGACCTTCCTTAAAGCAGCAGAGCCTCCTCCCCTCTTCTTGACTTTTGCAAGAAGCTGAAGACCTGGCTTTTCGATTAAGCCCAGAGGGCTGGCTCACACACCTGCATATGCTCACAGGTGATTAATGTGCTCTTAAGAAAACAGATAAAATAAAATAACATAATGACACCCTGAAAATGCTGGTACAATAAAACACCTAAAATAGCATAACTGCTAATAGCTTGCTGGATCCAAAGAGTCAAAGTGTGAAAGAAGGGATGAATGAGTGTATGCATGGATATCGAAACTGAATTAGTAAATTAATGGTTAACTAGGCAAGTAAAGTGTATAAGACACCGGTAGGTGTGGTGGGTGTTCAATGAATGGCAATAAAATTCCTTTTCTTAACAACTGGGAAACAAAATTTGATCATGACTGAAGAAAAGTTGCTGTTTTATTGTGAAGAAAGATGCTGCACCTCAAAGTTCATTATGGCTCGAGTTTTGTAAGCATTGTATTTAATGATAGGGTGTGAAGGAAATGGAAGACGGAAGCATACCGTTTACGCATTTGCACACTTTTAGATTCCGAACACTAGACATCTGAATTTTATTGTGGGATCCCCGTTTGCCCAAAATAATTGCAAATCCTGGAAAAAACACTGCATACGCATGTGCACGCATATCCTTAACTACTGAAATGAACGGTGCTGACAAACAAAGGAATCAACATTATAAAGCCGTCCATCAAAAATGCATGTGCATTTAACATTTCATAATTTTTATTTTTAGTAGGATCAGTTCAACAGATAAGAGTAATTTGTGCATATTTTCAGCAGCTGTGGCTGCATGTGATAAAGTCTGATGATTTACCAGTAGATCTTGCTGGTGGAAAAATATTTCAAGAAGAAAAGAGGGGAATTAGAGAAGATTCATGTCTGGCCTTCCATTCATAAATAGACCAGAGATGTTGTTTGCATCAATAATTAAAAAGATCTGATTGTAGTACACTACGGTCTTCAAAGTATCGCAACAACAGCGGTTGTCTGAAGTACTATTGACCACATACTGTCTACATGAAACTTATTGTATGAAATTAACGTCTTCCATCTTTTGACCGCCACACAGCGCTTTAGACACATATGCTCATGGTTTACACTCCACAGTCAACACGGGGTGAAAGATTCCCTGCAGTGACTCAAAGGAAAAACTTAGATCAACGCTTAATCTGATGTATCACAATGATTACTGTAGATAAAGTGAATTTTAGTTGGCCTATGCCGGAGATGAATAGTCTGGAGGATAATTTAGCGTCTGCTGTGAAACAGTTAACAAATATGTGCATTTTTAATCTAAAGGCAGAGCCACTGCAAAAGTCTCATAGATCTTTATCAATCATTGACCATTTATTTTCACCCATTTTGGGACAGTGTGTATTGCAATGGCCATGCTAGAAAGTAGTCTGAACGATTGGAGGCAACAAGGCACATAACAAACATGCAATTATATTTTATATTAACTTTATGTTGCAGTAGAATCTACCTCTGCTTTCTTTTTCACATATTATTAATGATGCGCTGCACAACTGCAATTCATCCAGTACGGATTACTTAACGAGATTCCTGCAGATTAAAGAAGCTCTGGGTGGAATAGCTGCACACTGCAGTGGTTAATGGTTCCATAAGTAAACTGTATGTGCCAGTGCTGCACTGGTATCCGAGAGCTGCTCTTGGAGTGCCTCTACCTTCTATTCTGTAGGATATGAAAATCCCCAAGTGGGGCTGGCCAGCCAGGCTAAGCCTTCTCGGACACAAGTGCTTTAGGGGTGTGAGATGGATTCTACTGCCCCAGAGGAGTGGCGGTTGTCTTAGTGTGACCAGACGAATAACAGTTTGTGGGCACCAAACTTGGCTGATTTCATAGAAAATCTGCCGCAGAAGTCGCCCTTGTAAGGCTTGAGCCTCGGCAGTTCACAGTGTTGGTTGACTAAGAAGAACGCCCAGAGTCAGTCACCCTTTTGCCCATACCAGGCAATTTAGTATCCGACTGCGAAGGTCAAGTCACTTTTTGTTTATGTCCCAGTGGACCTATCATTCCCTTCCAGGATGTGAGGGGGTCAGACATGCTGCTGCCGTTAGTATCTTCTTTGGTCACCCGAAAGGGAATTTTCATCAACCTCACTTGTATCACAGTTTCTCTCCGCAGTTTGGCGCTATCTTTAATGTGAAAGCTGGAGATGAACCGGGGTTTCCTATGGCCCAGAAAAGCAACTGAAAGCTAACGGTGCGGTATGAAAGACATGAGGGCTGTGTATGGTACCGTACAACGGGTGGGCCGCAAAACCTGAATTCTTAACCCTGTCTATTGTTCACTTGGTGAAGGGCGCGCGGTGATGCACTGCGCCAAAAATGCTGCTACTCTGGCAAGCGTCGTCAATGCAGCTGCGGCCCAAAAAGAATAATGAAAAATAATACTGTTTTATAGGGCGGACGATTTGGCTTGCATAGAAGCAGGGTTTGAGCACTTGCAAGCCACCCAGAGTAGAGGATGTGGCATTACGAACAGAGCTTCCGACTTTGGATAAGTCTCACATCTGCTTATCTGGTAAGCAGATGTGAGATCCGGCGTCTGCTCAAGGTCCTGTAATTCTGGGCAAATCACTTAATCTTTCCATGCCTAAAAATAAAACATTAACTTGACATTATGTAATGTAGCATGGATATTATACGTTATATAAATTACAAAAATAAATGAAAGTAAAAATTATTGAGCTCAAACTAGACAAGAACAGTGACAGTGACCAGTGCGAGCAGGCTTATCTACGTACCCCAATTTGCTGCAGGTAATAGAACAGCATTTGCGTGCTGGAGCAAGACAACTTAGATGAGCAGTGGCAAAAGCCAGTAAATGACGACTTTCACTCAGAATGCCTGTCTCCTTCCCTGAGTGGACTTCATGTAATGGGACAAAACATCATCACTCAAGATGACTGGCACTCCATTAATGCAATTACTGTCCTTTGGGCTGATCCAGAAAGAGATTGACACTTGTTAGTGTGTCAAACCTTAATAAGTAAACTTACAAGGGGACAGGAATAGGCCGATCAATCTTTGGACTCGCAATTTAGATGATCCCACCATAACTCTAGTACATGCAGATCAATAACCACTAATCAATCAGTAACATCAATAATCAATGATAGTCAACTTCATTAGTAATACATTGGAGCCAGAAACTGTCACTCACCATGTCCTTCCAGTCATGAATAACCACACCTTTTAATAAAGTTAGAGTATTTATTTCCCTATATTAAAAATGCTAGCGTCATGTAAATTAATCTCAAAATCAATTGCTACACATACAGAAACAACCTTGGCTGTCCAAAGCGAAGGAAGAAACATAATCTAATCAAAGCTTGAACTACGACACACTCTAAGGTTGCAGTGCAAATAACAAGAACAATTGCGCAAACTATATCACATACATCTAGATTCAGCAGAGAAATTCATCAAGCATTATTCCCTATTAGAAGACTTTCATTAGTGAGAATCCTTATCTGACATCAGATCAGCATCAGTATGTTGGGCTTCATGCAAAACGATTTAGTAACAATAATTTGGAAAATATCTAACTATGGCTCTATCAAAACAGTGCGGCTGGTACTTAGAATGAAAAAGCAAATAGGAATAACATACACATAGGTACAATAATACCTCTCCTCAATTGGATCAGCAAGCTAAGATAGTCTTCATCATCAGGACATCAGTCGATGAAGGCATCAGGATTCATCATCAAAGATCAGAAAAGGCAAAGTCTTTAAGGATTAAAGTTAAGCACGTCTCTTGTCAAGATGGAGAATGGACAAGAATGGGCTAATGGCAAATAGCAAATGCTGTTTTCTTCTCAGTGCAGTCCCTTTAAGTTAAATTCACTAAAACTATTTCCCATATCCCTATTGGTCAAGGGATTGCATATTCACACTTTGTCCAATAAAACTAAAACTCAAAATCTATGAATTCTACCATTACTCCGTTCACATGTCGCTGATTGGTTGCAATGTCCCCATCATCCGGCTCATCAGGTAACAATATTGTTGCAGCTTCTACTCCAGTCAGTGTCTCCATTGTTCTCCTCCTGCGAAAGTCAGTCTTACACACATTACACGCATATTGTTACATTTGACATGAACAGCATTGTCTCGCAGTCGGTTCTCATGAGAAAAGATTCTCAGCTATAAACACGTTTACACAATACAATGGAAAATCACAATTTAACTCTATAGGACAGCCATTTTATTAAACGTTAATAAATACAGCTAGACATGAGGCCTGGCATCTAGGCCAAGACCCCCGCCAAGTTAAGGCCTACAATTAATAAAGCTAATACATAATGCACAACTCTTAATGTGACAGATTACTAGATTAGTCAAACATATGCTCAACATTTCATATTAATACCATTAATAACTACACTTCGTGAACATTGGCAACCACTCATCGTGATCACATTTTCAAATGAGTGCATTATTTTTCTACGTTATTATATTTTTCACACAAATCCATTACTCATAATACAAGAACACCTATTAATAATTTTTATTAGAACACCTGCGCTAGCTCACTCAAAACAAAGCAAATGCTAAAGGGGGTTATGTTGTTGCCCCACTGTATGGATGGCACTTGTGGGCTGCCCTTCACACCTTCCCAGGTGTGAGGGACACCTCAGACAATCAATGGCTAAAGTGGGCAGACACAAAGACAATGTATGTGTACATATACACGTTATTTTTTTTACATATTTGCATGCTTTCTCTAGCCCAGACCTAGATACTAAATAGGGAATTTTTGGAATATATCGAACAATGGACAAACGTTTCTGTTTCACAGTTTTAAGTACAATATTACATTCAAAGTATTCCTCTTCTAGGGTTAAACACACTAAGATGAACTGTTCTTTCTTTGTCAGATTTTATGAGGCATATTGATTGGCAACACACCATTCATCACTTTTCTCTGTGCTTGTTTAATGAGAAGCTTTCATGGGCAACACACTATTAATCTGTCTCGTCGTATCCTTTAAAAACCCTTTTTATTGAATGCAGTCACATTGCTATTACCAAGTACAATTTTAATGACACATGTAATTAAACTTTTTTCTTTCACACAATATAAGGTTCTGTCAGTCTGAAATATGATTGTAGAGATTGCATTAAAGGGGCTTTATTCTTGAGTCGTAGTTTTTGTTAATGCATGTTGTGTTGAAAAGAAACATTCTGGATGGCCAATTAACTTATCAATCCATTTTTCTGGGCAAAACTGTGTTCTGGGCTTTGAATGTTTACAAAAAGGTTTTAATTAATGCCGGGGTAAAGGTATCTAGACACTAATATCTCAGCAATCACGTTTCCCCTCTTTGCAAATTACCAGTGCATTGTAGATGGCATGTTTCAGGGAGATCATCTGAAGGGGCTGCTAATTTCAGACAATTAATTTGTGATGTAGACATGCATCTGCACAGTGTAGACTCGTCTTGGCTCCATCGCCTTAAAAACATGGAAGAAGAACCACAGCACTTTCTGCATACCCGGAGCTATCGCTGAGATCCCAAAGGACCAGCAGTGCCCAAGAAGAAACACACCTAAACTGGCCCGAAGTCTGCACAACCCTTCCTCCTGGTGAAATGGATCTTCAACAGCATCTTTTTATACCCTGGGCTTTTGCTCAGCTGTCTAACCAGAGGGAGTCTTGAAGGTCATGTGACCATAAGAAATAACTCTTTCTTTCACCCTTTTTCATGGGTACTCGCAAACATTTTCACGGGGGCCGCAGAGTTTGGTCTTTGATGTGACCGAGGGCCGCATGATGGCACCAGGGTGGCAGTCGGGGGTTGGCAGTAAAGTGGGTGTAAAATATACTTCTAGTGTCTGAATAGCACAACATAAAACCATAAACTTGGGAATAATCGCAGCTTCTCTACTTATCCAAACTGTGTGATCCTAAGCAAATGTTTTATTTCACTTTCCCTGCTTTTTGTTCATTATCACATATGAGGACCTCACATGACTTCAGGATGTGTGCTGCACAAAACCATTTTGTATTTGATTTAATAAACTATAATGTTTTTGTATTATTGAAACCTAGGCCACCCAAAGAGTGCACATAGCTGACTTGCCTCTTAGCTTACCAAAGGAATTGTTGTCGGGGTGGGGGATGAGGGAGTGAATGTTTCTAAATTCAGGTTAGAAAATTATCACTTTGAAAAAATATATTTCTTCAATGCACTGATATAATCTGGTGTACTAAGGTGACGTTTTTAATGAAATACACTTTTTGAATTTGGAGCAGACTTGATCGTGTTTTTAAATTTTTGCTTCAAATATGTCTTTAAAAATGAAGGTGTTTCTGATGTTACAGTGTACAGAACCCCTCTGTTATCTATTTTCTTTACCTTCAACTCACCTTAAATAAATGCTTGCCTGTTTATTTACATGTTTTTAATGTTAGTGCTGAGTCTAGTTAAGAGCAGCCCAGTGCCGCTGGGCCGCATGTAAGGTCAGGAGGGCCACTTGCGGCCCCCGGGCCGTACTATGAGTATCACTGACCTGTCTTCCTGGCCTCAAATAATAAGAAAAAGAGCCATTCGCCTTTTTAACAGTACTATGTACTATCCCCTTAAGGACCTGATGTTATAAGAAAGAAGGCACTTATCCAGGTGCTTAGTTGTGTACAACTTCCTCTTTGGTGACAGGATGACGTTTGCTGTCCCAGGGTTTGCTTCCATGGCGTGCGGATCTGTGCATCAGAGTTCAAAAAAGAATAACACGAAGAAAAGGGAGTTTCATCTGGTGATTGGTGTTTTACTATTTTTGCAGGACTGGACCAGAGCCTGAACCCCCTCAGTTTATATTTCTTTGAAAGATAAAGGCCTCATCCTCTATGTGCTCTTTGTTTTACATTTTGACTGATTCATTCTATGTTTATTCACTTACTTTTATTTTGTATCAGAGCAGTGTGTACATCAACCTGTTTGCATTTTAAATCATATGAACATATTATGTATTTTGAGTAATCTTTGGCAAACAATGTACATGCAATTGCTGTTTTTTAATTTTGCTGGCTGGTGGACTTCTTTTAGTGAAGTGAGCAATTATTTGTAGTTTACTATCCCTGTGATCGAATATGCTGCAGATCGGTTCTCCCATCCAGAGATTATCTTGGACGGTACACTTTTTTTCTACTGTTCAGCATCTACCTACATTTTAACAATAGTGAATTCAGAAATCAAGACATATGTTGAAAACTTTGTCCACTCATCATGTTTCTGTATTGGAGACAATCTATTGTTTCTTTCAGCGTGTCACAAAAAGGATCACTTTTTTTCAAAAAAATGGAGCATGATTTGCCATGTCAGTTCATTGCAGCTTTCTCCACATTGCTAATCAAACACACCACTGGCAATGTGTTTGAGAGGGCCAGTGTGTATTTTGTCTAAGATGCTGCATTCAGAAAAACCTCACTGGATACACAGTTAACACCAAATAATTATATAAACAAATTAATACCACGATAGCATGAAATAAATGTCTGAAATATTTCAAAGTTAGAAAAGGGAAGGTTGTGCAAGGGAAGGAGAGAGTGACGGAAGTAGAAGCTTGCATTAAGATATAATAAAAAAACGGAAACTTTAACTATTAAGAAATTATATAATATTTTATTACAAAAGGCGATTTATGAATTATCACACAAAGTCTGATGCGAACAAGGGGTGGCATAGATCTTTAGAGTGATATATTTTCTGTCACTGTTAGATAGGGGCTCTCAATCAACACTTTTTTTGTCATTCGTCTGTTCAGATATGACTCAAAATATGCTCCCACCCACAACAGTACAGAGTATAAGCCAACGGGCAAACTAATTTCAGAGACTGGAAGCTTTCACTTTGAATAATTGCATTTTTCCCCTGCACATGTTTACATACACCAGAAAAATAGTTCCCCAAAAATAGAACTTTTCAGACACTTGTCATTCCAAGTGACTGCTTGTCTCTATGAATGATGAGGTGTTATCAACTGTTTCCATAACACTCAAGACATTTAGGGTCATATTTATGAGTGTGGGGTTGTGTCATGGTGCATGGTTGACAGAAGCCCAAAATGTGATTTATGATGTCACGCAAGGCCACCTTGCGTGGTCCTGAGTGGCTTCATAAATCTGGAGTAAAGCAATGCAGGGCAAAGTGCTGCATTGCATTATTCTGCCCTAGGGAGGTGTTCCCATGCAACATCAATGGATTTTGACACATTCCCAGATTTACCAGAAGCGATAAAAGTGAGAATGCTCCAAATTGCTACACCTTCCCAGGTGAGGAGTAATGAGGAGAAATATCTTAATTTCTCCTCATTTTGTCCTCATTTTATATATGCTGTATTCTGCAGCACACATAGAAAGAGGAAAATGCCTCAGTGGATTGTTTTTGTGGAGGAATGCTGCGGGGTGAACGAAAATGCTACTGAGGCTCAAAAATGACCAGGCAGACTCTTCTTGGCAATCCAAAGATCGTATATACTAACTATTGTGACAGGGAGAAAAGAACTGCAGACTGCACCTCAGCCATGCATGACCTGTCTCCACAGTGCTTCTCAAATGGCTGGTTACTGAAAGGCCTTTTTATACATATCAGTTCAATACTATATGACACATGATCAATAATAGATAACTTGTAAGTTTACTAATTAAAATGGAAAAACATGAGTTGCACATCAGGGGAGCTCTATCCAGAGCGACTGCCACCATCCACAGCACCAGAAATGCACTGATCATGGCGACGTCTCAGTTAAGGCAGCCCAAGTTTGCAGAATGCCGCTGGATCGTGATTGAGCGCTGGGGGGTACTGAACTGGGGAGAGGATGACACTGCGGTCTGGGGCAGCAAGCGGCACCATCTTCACTGTGCCACTGCCTCTGTAGTACCTTCATGGAGCGGGGGCCTGCTGCTACTGAGGTGTGCCGATGGGGCAGTGCCGCTGGCTTCCTTGTGGCGGCCCCGGGGGTCACTGAGTTGTGGACAGTGGCAGATCACTTTGAGTGCGGGGTCATGGTGGAGGTCTCGTGGAGGTCAACTGAGGCCTGGAGCGTGGTGAGGAGAGTGACGGAGCTGGGAGTGGTGTAAGGTGATGACTCCAGAGGAGGTGAGGAGGGACCAGGGACGGAGCGAGAGGAGAGGGCTCCTAAAGCAACGAGAAGTTCCCCTGTGATCGGACCCTAAAGACATTTCCTGGTGCTCGGACACTGCACTCCTACCGAGACTGGTGCAGGGTGGAGCAGTGGCTCGTGTGCCACCTGCCATTTTTGGAGTGTTCAGACACATCTAAATTTGCCTTTCTTGCCTGATGGCTGGAGTATCACACAGACCATAACGATGTGCTAGACTACATGCATGCTGGAGCCTCAAAAGTAACTAGGAGATGCCCGGGGGACCGGGCCACTGCGGACCCTTACCGGGCAGTCTCTGCTGGACCTGGGGTAGAGGTGATTCCCCCTCCCCCCTGTGCACCTTGCATTGGTGCTTCCGTGGGACCCGGATCTCTACGTTTCCTCCTGACCCGGCAAGATTGAAAGGAAAGGTGGGTCCCCCCCGATCGAGCTGGGGTCTTAAGCTGCTCTGCCACTTATGTGGAGATCTCTGTTCATGGGAGGAGGTCCAGGGGGGCATTAACATAGTAGACACTCTGCTGTTGCACCGCCATCACCCCACATCAAGTTGCATACATCAAGAGTCTCCTCCCTCTTAAGCCAGGGGACATCTGGGAGGTGGCTATACGATCTGGTGGTGTCTCCCCCGGTGACCTGTGCACCACAACATCGGGCAGTGGGCTCCCGCTGGCCCCTGGGGTGCACACAGGTCCACTCTGACCCATGGAAATTCCTACTAGACATTTGAGAGAACACTCAGTGCTCTTGCACCATTCGGACTCCAGCATGCCTCGCAACTGAACAATTAAGGAGACCTCAGTGACATCGCTATGGGCCAAACCCACTGGACTGATCTCGGACCAAGTGGACCAATGTCATACAGACACACCAGCTACAGCAACTCAGGTCTCCATTACACAAGACTATCTAAATCACTTCCTGCAGGAGATAAGGACTGAAATAATCTCCCTAAAAAGACAGACCTGAAATCATGCATTAGAAAGGTCCAGAAAGAAGTATCTGATATAGGAGAAAGAGTAGACGAGCTTGAGCGTACAGTTGATGCACGATCTGAGGACCAAGAAATGCTTTTGCGGCGCATGATGACCTTCCAAGAACAGCACATAGATCTCCAACTTAAGCAGGAGCAACTTGAAAATAGCAGTAGCCTCTACAATGGCTGCATCCAGGGGAGTCTCCAAGGGAGCTGAGGGGGGTATTATGACTTTCACTGCCACTCTCTTGCAATCTGTCAGGAGGGATCCTGCACAGCCACCGCCAGACCTGGATAGGGCGCACCAGGAGGAAGGGGCTCCGGGCCGACCGGGCGCTGCCCCAGACATCTTGACCAGAGTGCACTTTTTTACAGACAAGGACGCCATCCTCCGAGCGGCCCGCTCACACACTGACATTGTTTTTCAGAGCCACAAGATCCAGTTGTTCCAAGATCTGTCTGCCACAACCCTGAAGCGAAGGAGGAAGTTCATCACTGATAAATTGCGCACCCTACGTATCTGCTTTCAGTGGGGGCACCCCTTCACACTGATGTTTGACTGGGAAGTTAGGAGATGAGCGCTTCGCTCTTGACTGAAGCAAAGAGATTGCCGGGTCTCCCCAGAGATGATCACCCAGAGGCTCACTCGCAGTGTGACGCCCCAGCTGGGGGTGCCCTGAAACCCATCTGGACCGCAGTCGGATGATCCTATCCTGGTAAGGACTTGGCATCCACAGCATCTCAAGAGACGAAGGAGGACATTATTTGACAACTCCACAATATGGATAAACTTTCCTCGCATCCTCAGTCCAAGGCTGCCTCTGACTGCAGTAAGTAAAGCCAGGCCAGCGAGGGATACTTTACCATTGGCCTTCTGGCTACTTCAGGGGCTGCATGTTCAGAAAAAGCGCTGGCACAGGGGATTACCTGGAGCTCCCCTTGAATCGTAGATGTCTGAGACGCCAGTACTTCCGATTGCCACTGATCCCCCCTCTCTGTCCTACGCTCTGGGAGGGTGACTCCTCCAAGGAGAGGCAGGTGCTTTAATGCCACTCTCGGAAGACGAGAACACACCTGATTGGCACTGTTGGCGCATGATGGTTATTGTACATGTTATGTTTTTGTTTTTCTTCCTCAGGTCCCGGCAGGGGGCTCTAGCAATGGTAAAAATTATATACTGATACAAGACCCTGATATTATCTTTCTCCAGGAGACACAGCTCCGCAGGATCGGTAGACATAGGATGACACATCTGCACTATCCTATCAGGCACTGGGAGTATACTGACTCCAAGAGTCTAGGTGTGGGAGTCTTGTGCAAACATCACTGTGGTTCAGCTATCACTAAGGTAGTATGAGCAGAGAGGGGAGATACCTTAGGCTACACCTCCAGCGTGGCCCCCACCAACAGACATTGCTCAACATTTATGCCCTCAGTACCTCACAAGACACTTTCCTCCGCTGCCAATTGCGAGATCAGGTTGGGAGGATTGAGGGTGATATATTGGTGGGTGGAAACCTGATTCTGGCATGGGTCCCTGCGTTGGACAGGCACACGACCACCTACCATGGAACAGGAGCCATGTCAGCACAGCTGAAATGGGATATTCTTGACCTGGGCCTCGTAGACATGTGGCGCTTTCAGCATCTAGACACCCTTGATTATTTCTTATACTCCCACGTCCATTTTACATATTCCCAAATAGATTATCTCTTCATGTCACACACTCTCCTACATGCTCTTGATACAATAGAGATATCAGATAACTTTATCTCGGACCATGCCCATGTTGAAGCCACATGGCATCCTATGAACCTGGTGCCCGATGGGATGACCCGATGGCGACTTCCTCCTCAGCTCCTCTGGTGAATATAGTGGATATTTGTAATGGAATCTCTGACTATTTTACCCATAATTTAGGCCAAGCCTTATCACTACACATCATCTAGAATGGTTTCAAGGACACGATTCATGGAGTAATTTCCACTATTGCTATTGTCTGTAGAAGAGAGGCCAGACTAGTAGATCATACCCTGACATCCAACATTCAAGCCTTGGAGCAACAAGACAAAGCCAACCCGACCCGCCGAGTGAAACAGCAACTAGCACTGCTAAGAGGGCAACTGCAGGCACATAGAACAAACAGAACTGACTGGTCCCTGTTAGCTCTAAAGCAACACTACTATGAAGGGGGAAAGGAGGGGCAGGCTCCTGGCCAACCGCTTACAGCAACAAAGGACCAAAGCACACATAGCAAAATTAAAAGGAGCAGATGGGTCCTGGGCAATCACAAGCTGCAAAAAACAGAAGGAGTTTCGAGCTTTCTATGAAGCGCTTTACACTCTCGTTGGAGGTCCCTCAGCCAGAGATTGATGCTTACTTACTCCCCCTGTAAATGGGAGCCCCTGAATCCCACCTCAGATCTGGGAGGTTTTTAATTGCTGTTAAGAATGTTTTAAAAGCAGTGTGGTTTAATGAGACGGACTATGCTTTTAAATAGAATAAAAACTTTTAGAGAATGGTTTTATGTATGGGTGGTTTATATTAGTGTTCTTATTTTTTAGGTATGTTAGATGTATGCATTAGGAGAAGTTTGTATTTATGGAGGTTGTCATAATGTTATCCCTACTTTGTAAAAGTATTCACAATGTTGTGAGGTAATTGTATTTATTATGGTTTTATTAGACTATGGTCTAAACAAACACTACTTTTGACTGACACTTAGGAAACAACAAGAAAGTTAATTCTGGGTTTTTAAAAAGCGTGTGCTGACTCTGAAGCCAACATCTGAGGCATGCTACCCAATTTCGTGGGTGGCCTCGGGGAAAAGTTCTCAGAAGTGGCTCGGCTGTATTCTCAAGAGGATGTAGAGCATCATTACTCCCTCTGTATATGACATGTGCAGCTCAGTCCAGGCTAATGTGTTGCGTTTCTTGTCACAGGAGCCTGAGTACTACTGAGATGCTTCCATGTAGGTCCATATGCAAAAAGAAGAGATGATGGACGAAATGCTGAACAATGTCAATCACCCCCGTCATAGATCTGTGCCTGAATCCATCACTTTTTTGTCCATCATGCCACCCTAGTTTGGACCCAGATATATGCAAATCAGTCTTCACCCTACTGCACATGGAAACAATCAAGCCCGAACAGCCAGGCCAGGTTCTCTCTAGATCTGAAACAAGCATTCCTGCATGGCAAGCAAAAAACACTATGAGCCTGATTCTGACCCCGGCGGTAAGGAACCGCCGGGGCCAGGGTCGGCAGGAGCACCGCCAACAGGCTGGCGGTGCCCCGCAGGGCATTCTGACCGCGGCGGTTTTGCCGCGGTCAGAAGTGGAAAACCGGCAGTCCCCCGCCGGTTTTCCGCTGCCCATTAGAATCCTCCATGGCGGCGCAGCTCGCTGCGCCGCCATGGGGATTCTGACAGCCCATACCGCCATCCTGTTCCTGGCGGTTCTCCCACCAGGAACAGGATGGCGGGATGGGTTGTCGTGGGGCCCCTGGGGGCCCCTGCAGTGCCCATGCCAATGGCATGGGCACTGCAGGGGCCCCCGTAAGAGGGCCCCACAAAGAATTTCACTGTCTGCATTGCAGACAGTGAAATTCGCGACGGGTGCAACTGCACCCGTCGCACCTTCCCACTCCGCCGGCTCAATTCTGAGCTGGCGTCCTCGTGGGAAGGGTGTTTTGCACTGGGCTGGCGGGCGGCCTTTTGGCGGTCGCCCGCCAGCCCAGTGCAAAACCCAAAATACCCTCAGCGGTCTTTCGACCGCGGAGCGGTATTTTGGAGGGGGGAACTCTGGCGGACGGCCTCCGCCGCCCGCCAGGGTGAGAATCACCCCCTATGTATTTAGGCCCAGATCTGTGATTGGGGTGAATGTTTGACATTATTCAGCATTCCGTCATCATCTGTTCGTTTTGTAGCCATCATGGTCTATGGCATGAATACGTCTCCTTTAGAATACCTTTGTGAATAGCCCCTCTAGTATAGACTTCAGGAACTGTATTTATGTGAAGATCAAACCTATTGACTTTGCTAATGCTTGTTTCAGACTGTAGGTCAGCAAGAATATAACAAACATTTTACATATCTGAACTATGCTTGTTCGTTATATCACAAGCTGCAAAATATACACATGAAAATATATTGTACTCATAACTGTATGATTTCTGCTGAAATTACTGGTGCTGTTGTGCAATCCCATTTTGTATTCTGCGTAACGTTATCAAGTATCTGTACTAGTGTCAGGAACACTCCAGAGACCAGAGACGCACAATCTAGTGGCCTTTAATCTATACACATCCTAAATATGATAAATATTAAAACCATAAATAATAAAAAAAAGTAGTGCAAATAGCTATAACAGAAACCCGCACACAAATATTGAACACTGCATGAAGAAAAATATATTTAGCCTGCAGTGTTTTAACCGGTATTTGATACTGATGTGAGACATCTTCCAAGATGCTAAGAGCTGAGAATATTAACTGCATATGTGAGTTCTGAACGTTAGTGTTAAAAATGAACGATTCAGCCTATGTGCAGTAGACACGTGAACTGAAAAATTAAACAGTGGTAAGTGCATGGCATATGGGAAGGTTAATCAATTCAAGCAAGAGACTTCAATGCTCGTGTTAGAGCATCCGCACTTACAAACAATAGCAGCTGTTTTATCAGTTGTTTACAGCTTTCTTAAACACGAACGTTATTAGCAACGATTTCAACTAATGCAAACGCAATTCAGATTGGCACTCCAAGTCCTAACCAAAGGCATCCGCCTCAAGCAATGTTTTCTCAACAAAAAGTAGTCTGCTAGACGCGGCTATTTATTCTTCTGTAGAGAGGAACCGAGCTACAAAACTTAAATGTTGTCTAAATGTTTGATTTAAGAGCAAATGAAGCTTCCCAGCTCTGATTGCTCCCTTGCAGAGGTCTCCTTCGGGACGTGAATGCACGGCAAGCATGAGTGAGCTGCTGTTGCGCGTGACGTTTTTCTGTTTGTCTGATGAAAAAATCAATAGCTTCTCTTAAAAAAAGCACTTCTGGGGAGTTCATAAAATGCTGAGTATGAATGGAATTTGAGTTTGTGTTTGCCAATTTGTGTTGTAGCACTGATGTAAGCAGAGAGCCGATGATGTGGTAAGTACCCCATTGCGCCTCGTCAGAGCCTGCCATTTTAAAGTTATCAATCTCACACACGACAGCTTCGTCTCTTAGCTGCACTTATAGAAAAGCTTGAAGCTTTCGGTGGCTTTAACCACAAACCTAGCCACATCAAAACAAACGACAACATTGAAATAAGTTCCATTGTGTGACGCTGTAGTTGAGGACGAGAGAACCTTGAAGAGTGACAACCTTGGAGAAGGTGTAATGTCCTGCTTTGTCATTACAAAGGCGGGGCAGTGTTTGGAACACTGGCACTGCTTAGCGACAACCTGTTCACCACGAGGGCACAAATGAAGACGCCTGGGCCATCACCGTAATCCTGGAGAGGAGGTATAAACCACTAATCACTTACTTCAGATAAGCGTCTCCCCTACGTTGTATCCAGTTCATCTTAAATTTCATAATGTTATAAATAAAGGCTCTTCACAGGATGGCTGTTTGAAGAGCGCCGGTCAGTACTGCCAGGCCTGCCAAAACATTCTATTGACTTGGAAGTGCAGGAAATAGATGTCCAAAAGCCTCAGCCACTTCTGCTAACCTAGGCGGATTAGTCCTTTATTTAGTTCAGGGCAGACCTTGAAAAACGTAAAGCTGGAGGTTCAGATCTGTTAGTGGTGATCTGCCTTTGCCCCCACTAGGAGGATCAACACAATGGAAACACTGTTGGCTAATAGAGGCGTTATTACAAATTAAGAAGTGAATTAACCCATATACTAAGCCCTCGTTTATTAATGTTCATAACTTCTTGTAAAATGTCTTTATTCCAGAGGAAGGAAAACCCTGACTTGCTATTTATTAGGAGCCATGAATCACAACAGAAAAAGTCTCGGTGGGGCATAATGCATCTTCCCTCCCTCAACAATGGTAATACATTACACTATGCACAGCTGCATGTATTATTTATGGCATATCTTCTTCATGTGAAGTATTTATAAACAATGGTTATAAACAATGGTTTTTAATCCATTAAGTGTTGAGGACTCCCAATATCGAGCTTTTTTTAGCGTTTGAAGAAGTTGATACTTAAGCATAACTATTTTCCACAAAAGATATATAGGTCAAATGTGCACCCTTTTTTTTACCACATGGTGGAAATTCTAAATGTACCCACGATTTGTTGATTCCAAAATGTATTCAAAATGCATTTCTTAAAAAAGTGCTGTGCAAAAAGGCATATGCTTTGTTTTCTAAAAATGGCACCTAGAAAATTGCAATCTTCCCATATTTCTGGCACAGGCAGAGTTATGTAAAATCATTTTTATCATAGTTTCTTTTTCACTTTTCTAAATGGCAGTCAATATTTCTTGTTTTTGCAGTTTTTTTATACTTTTATTTTGCATGTGGTGGAATTAAAACCCATGGTGAACCTGGAAATCTGTACAATTCGGAAAAGTGGACTAAACTGGGAATTATGAAAAGTGTCATTAGTGTAAATCGCTCATTGTTTTCGCCAAGGTACTAGGTAGCATATTTAAGAAAAGTGGTGTTGCACATAGTGCAGCGCCACTTTTCTTGCGCCCCTTACCGCCCCCATAATGCCACCAAGTGTGCGTTGTATTTAAAATACAGATCACCATGGAGGTAGTAGGACTAGCTTTAGAATTTTTTATTCTAGTCTTGGCTTTGCAGGATTAGTGTCAAAAATATTGCTGCTAATCCTGCAAAACACCCAGAGGCAAATTGTAACTAATGGAAGCCTCCTTTTAACGCTTGCTCTGAGCAGGAGTTAGAAGTGCCGAAAAAATGACGCAAAGAAATCTCTTAGAGTTCTTTGCCCCATTTTTTTGGGCTCCCCTAATGGAGGAATGCCGCCTTTGCATACATTATGCCTGGGGCGGCATATTGTAGTGCAAAGGGTTACAAAGTGGTGCAATGCATGCATTGCACCACTTTGTAAATATGGCGCAGAGTTTTTGGCATTATAACGCCACATTTGCGTAAAAAAAATGACGCTAATGTGGCGTTAAAATGGCGCTAGGGGCTCTTAAATATGCTCCTAAGTGTTAAATTCAAAAGGTAATGAAAGCAAGTAGGAAAAAACAGAAATCAATGACAATATATTTATTCGTCTTAATTTGCCCCCATGGCCAATTTACCAAAGTAACATACCATTACTTCCATCTGACTCTTCTGGTCGCAGGGATATATAGTGTTTGATTGTTGTGCAAAAATAACAATACCTAGAGCCATCAACCAAACTATAGGTTCCTATAATTTCACATTGTGTACTGACCATGCATCAGTTTGGTTCATAATGTAAACCCCAAAGAATGATAAATGTCCATGAAGGAAAACTATTCATTTTTGAATAGTGCCCAAGATTCTGAGTTAGGAATAGTGGTTATTTGTACAATTCTAGGTATTTGGTTTCCCATAATATCATGGGATTGAGAAAGCGTTTTGCAAAATTAGTTTTTCTGGTACACTGGCTTTGTTAGTGCGTCAGACCTCAATAAGTAAACTTACAAGGGGACGCAAACAGGTCGATAAACCTTTTGACTCATATTAAGAAGTTCTTACCGTAGCTCCAGTACATACTCAATAATCAATACACAATAATTGAAAATCATTAGTAATCAATAATCAATGGAGTCAGTAAGTGTCACGCACCATGACCTCTCAGTCAAGAATAACCACACCTTTAATACAATTTAGTAAGTTTATTTCCTTCATATTAACAATACTAAATTCATGTAGATTAATCTCAAAATCAAATGAAACACATATATGAGCAATACTGGTTGTCTAAAGTGGCGGAGGAAACGCAATCTAATCAAACCTTGAATCATGACACATTCTAGTGCTACAATGCAAATCAATAAAAAAGTCAGTTGCAACAATGTTATAACATACATAGAATTTCAGCAAGATAACTCGTCAATCATTAGTCCCTGTAATTCATCAGTCAATTTGAGTACCCTCAACTAACATCAGATTAGCATCAGCATGTTGGGCTTCATGCAAACAAATTTAGAACACAAATTTAGGAAAACATCTAGCTATGGATCCATCAAAAGAGCGCAGTTGGTACCTAGAAAGAAAATGCATACCATTGGCAACACTAAAGGATGATGGGCGGAGTGCTGAATGCATAATAGTCACAGTTCGTCATATCTACCTATCCACGATATGGGTCAGCAAGCAGAATCAGTCTTCGTCCTTAGGTCATCAATCGATCAGCAAAACATCAGACTCTCAAACAGAGAGTATGAGCCCAAAGACAAAACAAATCTCGAATATCTTCTGAAGTCACTTCTTCTTCACATAATCACAGTAATTCACTGGGCTAAATTTCTGAATAATTCTCCTCTGTCGCGTTGTTATATCAAAGTCACCTAAACTATCCCCTAATTACCTATTGGTCAGACAATCGTACGTTTATACTCTTTCCAGTAATATTTCTATACCAAATCTATGAATTATAATATTTCACTCTTCTCATGAAGTTGATTGGTTCACTTTACAATGTCCTCATCATCCGACAGGTAACAATATTGTTGCATCTTCAGTTCCAGTCAGTGTCTTCATTGTTCTCATCCTGGGAAAGTACATCTCACACACATTACACACAAGTTGTGACTCTAGCGGGAACATCATCTCCTGTTAGTCAGTTCTCACGACTAAGCACTTTTAACCAGACAATGGGCATTTCACCGTTTAGTTCACTTGGTCAGAATTTATATTAACCGCTAAGAAATACAGCTTCTGCAGGAAGCCTGACAAAACTAGGTAAAGACACTCGCTAAGTCAAGGCCTACAATTAATAAAACTAGAGCATACTTCATAACCTTTAATATTACATATTACTACATTAATCTAGTACATTTTCAATATTTCATATGTATTAAGCATCAATTTTTACTTTTCTTGAACACTGATGGCCATTCTTCAAGGTCACATTTTCAAATGCGTGCATTATTTTCTCTACGTTACTCATTTTCTACATAAACTCATTATTCAAATGACATCAACACTCATTAAACATTTCTTAGTTAAAACACCTGCTCTAGCAGCTTACATCTGGAAGCCAAAAACAAAAGAGAAAACCATTAGATAATAATTAATGTTCTATTTATTCCCTCACTTGTCTTGATAAAAATAGAACTCCACTTGGGAGAGTGTGCCAGTCACCCGTAACAGGAAAGTCTCCAAAATGTGGCATCAAGACTTTTCCTTGAAATTTCAGTCTTTGTGGGTAGCTATGTTATTTGGGTCCAGGACCTGTCAGCATCCTAGCAAACCTACCAATCTCTGATGTTTATGTAAGCTAGACACCAAGGGACATATGTACACATTTTAGGGATTGTGATTACTTGTGATTCTTTGCAAACTGAAATTAGGAAATCACAATTCCTAATGTATGAAACCCATTGAGTTTTATTCACCGATTATTAATGAGGTCGCAATCAACCTTCCTCATGAATATTAATGAGTTAGGTCATAATTTGCAATCCATTAGGAATTGCAGCCAACACAGGGATGGTGGCCCCCTGGAGATAGCAGATCACCTTGCCTGTGATTGCTTTTTAATAAAGTAATTTTTTTTTAAATGCAGCCCGTTTTCTTAAAAGAAAATGGGATGCATTTAAAAAATAAAATTAAACATTTGAATGTCCTTTTTTAAGAGTAGGAAGTGGCCCCTTGGATCACTCTCTGCTCTTAAAAATATGTGTCCCAGCAATCACAAAGGAGAAGTGGTCTCATGAGGACCCCTTCCCTTTTGTGAATAGTTATCACCACCCCTGAGGTGTTGGTAAAAAAAAAATGTTTTGTGGTAGTTAGGTCACAAAACATAAATAAATACCAATGCGATTCATTATTAGGAAGGGCTGCCCTAAACATGCCCCTTCCAATAACTGAATCGCTAAACACAAATTGTGATTCAGTAACATGTTAACAAATCACAATTTGTGTTTTGTACATGTGAAAAAGCATGTTTGTGGTCGATAATGATCAGATTCTGTGAATTGGACTGTATCTGACCGCAAAAAATGCTTTTGTTCATATGCCCCTAAGGGGAGTCCCAGGTTGTTTGGCTTGTCTGGATCTTTCCACTTTTTCTTACCCACTATGCACTGTAAATGTCAAACTTTGGGCAAAATCACAGAATTTCCTCACAATTTTGTGAGAGAAAGTTCCAGAATCTGTGGGGATAGACAAAAGCCCTACCACCAGCATTCCCCCTTGTCTCCCGATAAAAAGTGTACCCCGCCAGTGTGGTTGGGTCTATTACCTGACACAGGAATGGCCCCAAGATTCTACATAGAAACATCAAGATTTTCCTATTTTCCAGTGAATTTCAATCTTTGTGGAAAGGTGGCCAGCTGTGGTATGTGGAACCTACCAACCTCAAAAACGTCTGAAAACTAGATATCTGGGGCAGCCTGGAGGATCTGACTTGCCTGGATCCCACTAGGTTTTGTTGCCTGAAATGATCTGCAAATGTCAAATGTTGACTAAATTAGCATATTTTTCTCAAGATTCACACAGGAAAGAGCTGGAATGTCTGAGAATTGAAAAAAGTACTACCAAGCATCATTCCCACATCTCTCCTAATTGAAACTGTATCCAACTTGTGATGGTGGGTCTATCGCCTGTAACAGGAAAAGCTGGAAAATGTAATGTGGAAACATCACGGCCTTTCCATTGTTTTTTTTTTAATGGAGATGTGGGGAGCTGGGTTTTTTGAAGGGAATCTTCCTAACCCCAGACACTTCTGAAAAAATAGTTACCTAGGGTATTTCAATGTAGGGTGGTATGCATAGATTCCACTACTTTTTCTTCCCCAGAAGTTCATCCAAATGGTAATCTTTGACAAAAGCCACAGAATTATTTCAGGTTTCTGTGAGGGAAAGTTCAGAAATCAGTGGGGATCATCAACAGTCCAACAAAAAGCATTGCCCCACTCTTGTGGGTGGACCTATTGACTACAACAGAAAACTTGGACCATGTTCATTCAATGTACTGTCAATGTATTCTTCCCATAGATACAATCCTTATCTTTTCCTATGATGTCTGTTAGGTCTACCAACAGAGAGGGGGCAGCAATTTTATTGTGAGAAGTTTGGGGATGAAGGGTGATAAGACTTTTGTCATTGCCTGGAAATACCAGCGATTTCAAATATAGAAAAGTAGTATTTTGACCCATTCTTGTTAAGACACAGAAACGTGGATTCCTGTGCACCTTCTGGTTTCAGAAATGCTCAGGGTTGGTGAGGTTTCTTGGGTGCTAGCTGTGCCCAACTAAAATGTTGCAGTCATTGTTCATGGAGAGAAAGGGAAAATGGGTTGTCTTTGACTGTAGTTTTGACACATGGTCTGCCAACAAGTTGGTAAACCCCCCCATTCTGCCTTCCGCGGGGGCAAAAGACATGCCAGCTCAGGATGGGTGTCAGTGCCAAGACAGCACAGGCTAGTTTGCTAGGTTTTAAGCCTTTCTGGGTTTTTAGACTAAGGTAATTGTTAGACTTGACATGCCTTGGGTTGGTCACCCCTAACTTTTTGCCTGCCTCCCTCCACTTTTTGGACTCTGTCTTTGCTGGCTTTTAGACTCTGCGCACTTTACCATTGCTAACCAGTGCTAAAGTGCATATGCTCTTTCCCTTTAAACATGGTAACTTTGGATCATACCTGACTGGACTATTTAATTTACTTATAAGTCCCTAGTAATGTGCACTGTATGTGCCTAGGACCTGTAGATTAAATGCTACTAGTGGGCCTGCAGCACTGGTTGTGCCAACCAACTTAAGTAGCCCCTTACCTCAGGCAAGGCCTGTGTGTGCAGTTTCACTGTCACCCCGACTTGGCATTTAAAAGTACTTGTCAAGCCTAAAACTCCCCTTTTTCTGCATATAAGTCACCTCTAATGTGTGCCATAGGTAACCCCTAGAGCAGGGTGCTGTGTGGGTAAAAGGCAGGACATGTACCTGTGTAGTTTACATGTCCTGGTAGTGTAAAACTCTTAAATTCGTTTTTACACTACTGTGAGGCCTGCTCCCTTCATAGGCTAACATTGGGGCTGCCCTCATACATTATTGAAGTGGTACCTGCTGATCTGAAAGGAGTAGGAAGGTCATATTTAGTATGGCCAGAATGGTAATACAAAATCCTGCTGACTGGTGAAGTTGGATTTAATATTACTATTCTAGAAATGCCACTTTTAGAAAGTGAGCATTTCTTTGCACTTAAATCTTTCTGTGCCTAACAATCCACGTCTGGCTGGGTTTAGTTGACATCTCCTTGTGCATTCACTCAGACACTTGCTGAAGAAGAAACCTGAACCAGAAACTAGATCCTGCCAAGAAGAACTGCCTGGCTGCTCAAAGGACTCACCTGTCTGCTTTCTACAAAGGACTGCTGCCTTGCTGTTGGCCTACTGCCTTGCTGAACTCTTGTCTGGCTGTAAAAGTGCTCTCCAAGGGCTTGGATAGAGCTTGCCTCCTCTTCCCTGAAGTCTCAGGACCAAAAAGTTCTCTTTTTCATTTGTAATCTTCGTGCGCGGAAAATTTCAACGCACAGCTTGCTCCGCAGCGAGAAAATCGCCGCACGCCGACGCTGCTCGACGCAACGCCTACGGGGCAACCGGAACTTCGACACAAGCCCCTGGAAAACGCTGCCTGACTTCCAGAGGGGAAATCGAAGCGACGCCTGCAGTGAGAAAGAAAATTCCACGCACAGCCTCCCGGAACGACGCGCAGCCGGAAAACAAGCCGAAGAATCCACGCACAGACCCTGGGACATCTGGTAATTCCGCGACCCATAGGAGACGGTCCGTGTGCCGGAAAACGACGCACGTCTTCCCCGAGTGAAAAATAACGACGCAAGTCCGTGTGTGAAGTGGCGAAACCGACGCACACGCCATTTTTCTTCCTGCAGAACGGCGCACATCACCCCGCGTGAAAAATAACGATGCGAGTCCGTGTGTGAAGGGGCGAAACCGACACACACACCATTTTTCCACGCATCTTCTCCTCTGCGGCCCTCTGCAGAGATTTTCCACTCCAAACCAGGTACTTTGTGCTTGAAAGAGAAATTTTCTTTGCTTTTTAAAGACTTAAGACACTTTGGGCCTGATTACAACTTTGGGGGACGGTGTTAAACCGTCCCAGAAGTGACGGATATCCTGCCCACCGTATTATGAGTTCCATAGGATATAATGGACTCGTAATACAGTAGGTGGTATATCCGTCACATTTGGGACGGTTTAACACCGTCCTCCAAAGTTGTAATCAGGCCCTATGTATCACTTTTCAGTGATATTTCTACAAATCCTTATTGCATCTTTTATTGTGTTGATCTACAAATATCAAGATAAATATTCTATATTTCTCTAAACACTGTGTGGTGTATTTTTGTGCTGCTATATGGTGGTATTGTATGATTTATTGCACAAATACTTTACACATTGCCTTCTAAGTTATGCCTGACTGCTCGTGCCAAGCTACCAGAGGGTGGGCACAGGATAATTTGGATTGTGTGTGACTTACCCTGACTAGAGTGAGGGTTCTTGCTTGGACAGAGGGTAACCTGACTGCCAACCAAAAAACCAATTTCTAACAGTAATTATCTCCTATCTGCCCATCTTAGGGGCTGGTGGGTGCTTGGAAATCCAATCAGACTTTTAGGTAGGAATAAAAAATAAAAAACAGAATGGGATGTGGGACTTTCTCACCCTGGAACTGGACTGCACCCCCATTCCCAGGCACTAGACAGTCATTCTATCACCTTAGGGGGGAGATTGGAGGGTTAACCTCCTTTATTCCTGCCCGAGGGGCTAGAAAACCCACTAGAAACCACCAAGAATTTGTGTCTAAAAAGATTGGTTCATCAATATGGGTCCTACCACCAGCACCTGATAATGGTTCTTAAACCTGACCAAAGCTGAATAAGGGTTTCTCTCACTTAACATAGGTATAATTGCAGTATTTAGGTTCTATGCTTCAGGGGACAGAAAGCCTTTTTCATTTGAAAGGGTTGAGGGTCTAACTTGATGCCAGAATAGACAGACCTCACCCTACTAATATATCCTCAGCCCGAACTGAACATTGGACACACACTCTCTGTTTGAGTCGGGGTGCACCATTAAGTAGGTGCACTCAGCTCAGACCAGGACAGCATGGTTGAATGAAATAAAATGCTGTCCCCAGTGAAGACGCAAATTGTGCTGATGAGCTGAGTAGAGGGCATTAGAGAAATACAAGGCCTCAGGTTGAAACAACAGCTCTGACTTTCATTGGGGGTAGACCAGCCTCACTTTCAAGAGGTGGAGGCTCAGATGGATCCATGGGAACCTTTGCCACCTTTTGAAGGGATGCTCTTAGGGTTCACACTTACTGAGCAGCACCTCTAGGTGATGCACAGCTTGGGCACCTCCCAATAGTTTGTTTACCTCTGTGGCCAATGTCTGTAATAAGGCACAAACATACGGCAAAGTGTTTCCTTCTTCACATAGAACCCTATCTCCATGCAAATTAACAAACACCCTGCTGCTATCAGCCAGCACAAAAAGTGCATCAGCATCATCCATATTGGAGAAGTGGCTACACATGCATTTGCAGCCTCTTCCACAAATCAAACTACGGGGGTAAGGTGCAAGGAGCAGGCACACATACACAGTGCATCACAGTAAACTCTCTGTATTATGGCCCATGGTGCTGAGAGCACTTTCTGCCCCCATGAGAGGCTAGATTGAAAGTAAATGACTTCATAGTCTCCCCGGGGGGGCAGGAAGGCTTTTATGGCTATATCTGTGGGAGGTATAGTCTAATGCAAGAACTGACGGGCCATTCCCCCATTCCTTTTTTATCATGCTATTGTCTGGGGTGCTTTCTTCCTATTATCAATGACAAGATGGGCTAGACTACATCTTGGTGGATAAATCCTACAATTTGCCTCTCCAGGGAGCAGAATCACTATTGGGATTTCAGAAGCAGTGAGTTAACCCCACCCAATTTTTTAACTCTCTCCTTTATATCTAGTGGGCTTTCTGCCCTCTAAAAAGTGCAGATCTGGGGTAAATCCCTCAATCAGCCTTCTGGCTGGTGGGCAGAATGTCTGTTGGGGCTATACAGTTGTGTATGTAACCTGATGAAAGCACAGGCCAGCACTCATCCCAGTGCCCCTGGTATTTAGTGGACATTCTGTCCTTCCCAGGAAAGGCAGGTTAGGAGATAATCTCCAAAGAAAGACTGTTTGCTCTATACTGGTGGGTGGGCAGCCCAAAGCCATGATGGACCACTGCCCACCATAGCTCTAGGGTATAGTGGGCTTTCTGCCCCCCTAATGTGGTGGGCAGATTCGAGGTAAAGTCACCAATCAACCCTCCAGGGAGGCAAAAACACTGTTTCAGAATATGTCGGGTGGTGGGAGGAATTGCTCTGTCTGGGGGTCCACTTTGCCACCTTCAAAACACCATAGTTTTAGTGGATTGATCCCCGATGGGATATTGCCCTCCTGTGGTGACCTCCAAACAGGGATTTAACAGAGAGATAGAAAGGGAAAGAATCTCTCCCTTTCCACTGATACCTCTTCTATTGTGATCTGTGACCGGGGGCTTCCCGAGCACTGTACACATTGGTAATAAAAGGAGCTCAATGGTTCCTTTAACTTTCTATGTTATGATGTCAGTGTGCCAAGCAGTTTTCAGTAAAAAAACAAGGAAGCCTCAGGCTGCTGGGCAAGGCCTTCCCAGCAGCTTGGATGTTATCATCTGTCTCTCTGATGAGCTTGTTAAATTAAATTGAAGTGGCTAGGATGTATGAGTAAGTTTTTTTCTTTGTGAAGTGATTCTAAAATGGATTCTGTGAGACATTAAGCAGTGCTTTCTGAAGTTTAGCATGCTATTCTTTGGTAATACAAAATTTGACCTTTGTGTTCCAATAACAAATGTCTGAATCTATGATTATTACTAATGGTGTTGACACTTTTTGTAATTTACTTTTGCACAATTACACTAAACTCCACAAACATTAAGCAAAATTATGCAAAAATAACACAACTGCCATTTAGGACTAGTTTAGCACACAATGGGCCTGATTATGAGTTCGGCGGATGGCTTA
This sequence comes from Pleurodeles waltl, assembly GCF_031143425.1. NCBI lineage: Eukaryota > Metazoa > Chordata > Amphibia > Caudata > Salamandridae > Pleurodeles > Pleurodeles waltl. The sequence continues at coordinate 721,785,959 of NC_090446.1, read as the reverse complement.
CACCATCCCCCAAACTTCCGATGGGGAAGTTGCCACCATACTGGCTACCTCTCCGCTGGACCCATTAAAAGTTTCCTGCTAGGTCAGCGGGCAGAAACCAGAGTTTCCACCCGCTGGCCTAGCGGTAAACAGCCTACAGCTTTGTCTCCGGCTTGTAATCAAGATCGCGGCAATGCTGTAGGATGCAAGGTGCACCAGCACCCTCTCAATGTTCACTGTCTGCCAACTAGACAGTGAACCAGCGAACATTACGAGGGTGCTGGCCAGTGGGGCTCCTGCACTGCCCATGCCTTTTCATGGCAGTGCTACTGTCATGAAATGGCTGGCAGAGAACGAGGTTGTAATACCCAGGGCAGCGTTTCTTGCATCAATGCCCTGGCGGATAAGGACTGCCACCTACCGCCAGACCGTCAGGATAACATGGTATTGGGCCATATTTATTTTCCCTTTGCCTAGCATAGTGGCATAGAAAATGAAAATGAAAAGTGCTTCTTCACAAATAATCTGTTTTTGCCGAACGCTGCTTGCTACTTCTTTTTGACTCAAAGAGCTATGTAGTCTAAGTACCCCAAATTACAAAAGCTAAATTTGATTTTAAGTAGACTACATTAGTATTACTTGTCTACCAGGCAGCAGTAAAGGATCTATATTACCCAGTGGTGATGAGGGGTGGCTTCTTCGCAATGGCAAAGGAGCGTTCCACCCCCCCCCCGGCAAGGAGCTGTAAAATAAAACAATATTTAATTATCATTTTATTTTACAGCTACTGGCTCAGCCAGCAGCATGTGCAGGGAGGGGTGGGCTGGGCCGTGGGAGGGGGGTCAGGGGAGGTGGATCAGTAGAGAGTGCGCTTAAGTGTGCATGTGTGTGTGGCCGGCCGTCTTAGTCCGGTCAAACACACATGCGCACCTAGGTTTCTCCAACCTGGCTATGTTGAACAGCTGGGCTGGAGAAACTGCACAGACCCCAGGGTTGTGTCTAGGCAGCAGTCCAAGGCTCTCAGACCAATCCTGATGCTGCTTTGATGCTAGGTTTAGCAGGAAAGCAGCACCAGGACTGCTGGGTAGCCTGTGCTGGTGTTCCTGTGAATGCTGGGACACAAGAAGAGAAGAGGAGCGCGAGGCAGCCGCTGTGGGCCGTGAAGGGAAGTTTTTATTTTTTGATTTATATTTTTTTTATTTTCACCCCGTCCCTGTCCTCATCCCCCTCCTCCCCTCTCACCCCTCCCCTTGAGATTTGTGGTGGCGGCGGCTGGTGGTGATCATCCCTTTGTAGTCATAGTTATGTAAGAGTTTCCACAGGAAAAGCCTTGTGTTTTGCTAATAACTTTGGGAGCGTTTGACAAATATACACAAAACTTTCCATAAAAAAGTTCATTCACCTCAGCTCATTCATTGGACATTCTGTGACGATCGGTCAAGCAGTAGCCAGGAGTAGGAGCACGGGGAAAAACATTGGTATTCCATAGTAATTCTCATAGGAAACATTGCTCTCTGACACAGAAAAAAATATCTGAACAAACTCACACCAAATTTGGCTAAATGTTAGAACTTTACTGATTTATTCGAGGGAGCCTTTTCTCCCATTGGCCCTATTAGTGTCACAGGACTGTGGCATGTCTTGCAGTGCCAATCAATCTGATTTTTTAGAATCACAGTAGCAGACATTTTAAATTGCTGGCAATTAACGGTACTTCCTTCTGAATGGTGTCAGAATTAAAAATGTTCTTTTGTGTTAAGTGCATATCTATAGAGTCAACCTTTTGAATAAATTCAGAAGAATAACCACAATGTTTTTAAAATGTAGCTTAATTAAGGGCAACACCCTAGAAATGTGTCAGAAATCATATGTCAGAAATCATATGTGTTTTCTTTTGGAAATGGCCCACCTTTGACTCAAAGGGAAATGAAAGTTTAGTAAATAATTATTTCATCGAAAACAATGTCAGCCTTACATTTGTGCACCCTCACTTCAAAGTTCAGACTAAAAAACCTTCTGCCTCTAAAATATACGGTATCATCCAAATTATACAGGTATGGATGCTAAACCGATGTTTGAAATAGCCTGGAAACAATTAAGACACATTTAAATTCGTGACGGGCAGTGCAACAGCCCAATCGGGTCGGCAGAGGCCCAGTCTCTGTCTCATTGGTGGAGGACTATCGCCATGTTTAAAGATTAATCTCAGCTTGGCGAGGAACTCTTTAACTACAGTGCATCTGCCAGCTATTATGAGGACTGCACGCTGAGTGGGTGCAATGTAGTTTTCCCGTTTGTCTTTATTTACTGCTTTACATAGTTTATTCCCACTTGTCATTCTTTATTGTTTTACACAAGCAACCTTCCAAAGCGTGAGTTTATTTCTATTTAACAAAAATATCAATTATCCGAATGCACAGGGGTGTTTCTTCCTGACAGAAAGGTTCACCGTACCTTTTCTCTGCCCAGGTTGCCACATCTTCCTAGCAGGGCAAATCAGCTCCCTCTAATCAATGCTGGCAACCGTGAGCTGGCGGTCCAGTGGCAGACAGACTGCCATGTCAAGACTTTTCACCAACAGACTGGCTGAGGTTCAAACAGCATAAACACAGCAGTTCCCCAACTCAAGATGAAAGGTGTAATTGTAGATTTGGCCAGAAAGGTAAATAACTGAGCTATGGCAGTTCTTCAATTTCACTACACTCTAATGATTTGTTAGGATTCTATTTAACAAATGTTGGACACAGCTATTGAAAACCTCTATAACTATCCTAGTCAATCATTGTAATACATTTTTCACAGCACTCTACGATCCCCTGAGAATCTGCCCAAAGTGTTTTAAAGAAAGATAGGCTATGCTGGATGGCCTGTTATGAAATATCATTCTTTGATTACATGCTGGTCCTTTGTCTCACAGAAATGATCAAGTGACATCAGGCAGTTGCAAAATTTTCATTCTACTGTAATTGAGATCTACATACTCACTCACAACATTGTTCTAGATTCAATAGAGAGCAACTGATTACATTACATAGTTAAATACCATCCAGAGTTAAAGACCATCCAAACTTCAGGGCAGAACTCAAGCTCTGTGCTAACATTAGATTGATTTAACCTTGTGTGCACAATATGCAACATGGAAAAAGTCCTGCAAAAAGATCTCCACCTTTTTTCCATATTTACCAGTAATTGTCCTCTTCCCTTGCACTGACCACATTGAGATTACCTTTTTAAAAAAACCTCTGAATAAACCACCAGAGGCTGTCAAGTTACCTCAATCATCTCAAGTTATGGAAACATTTTAACTTAGAATCCACAGCTCAGGACTTTCAATGAACTCATTCCATCACCACCATCCTTTACAAGGTCGATAATCCTGATGCCCCGCTCCCTCATTTTAGCTCCGACCTATTCTTAGCATTTAACGCATTCCCATAGATATGTACACAAAAGACTCACCAGTGCTACAGATCTAAGCATATTCCTTGGTTTACGTTTGAATTAAAGAATTTGAGGTTACCCTCTCATAGACAGAAAGGACACAGAGAAGAATCTGTGAGCTGAATTTGAGAGTGAAATGTTGTTAGAAATGGGGTTTTTGGTTGGCAGTCAGGTTACCCCCTGTCCAAGCAAAAGCCCTCACTCTAGTCAGGGTAAGTCACTCACAATCCAAGATTATCCTGTGCCCACCCTCTGGTAGCTTGGCACGAGCAGTCAGGCTTAACTTAGAAGGCAATGTGTAAAGTATTTGTGCAATAAATCATACAATACCACAATATAGCACCACAAAAATACACCACACAGTGTTTAGAAAAATATATAATATTAATCAGGATAATTGTAGGTCAAAAAGAATAAAGTTGCAATGGGAAATTGTAGAGATATCACTGAAAGGTGATATAAAGGGGGTGATTCCAAGCTTGGCGGGCGGCGGGAGCCGCCCGCCAAGCGGGAACCGCCAGAAGACCGTACCGCGGTCAAAAGACCGCGGCGGTCATTCTGGGTTTCCCACTGGGCTGGCGGGCGACCGCCAAAAGGCCACCCGCCAGCCCAGCGGGAAACACCCTTCCACGAGGAAGCCGGCTCCGAATGGAGCCGGCGGAGTGGAAGGGGTGCGACGAGTGCAGTAGCACCCGTCGCGAATTTCAGTGTCTGCTAAGCAGACACTGAAATTCTAAGTGTGGACCTCTTACGGGGGCCCCTGCAGTGCCCATGCCATTGGCATGGGCACTGCAGGGGCCCCCAGGGGCCCCATGACACCCGTTCCCGCCAGCCTGGTTCTGGCGGTCAAAACCGCCAGAACCAGGCTGGCGGGAAGGGGGTCAGAATCCCCATGGCGGCGCTGCCTGCAGCGCCGCCATGGAGGATTCTGCAGCCCAGGGGAAAACCGGCGGGAAACCGCTGGTTTCCATTTTCTGACCGCGGCTTTACCGCCGCGGTCAGAATGGGCCTGGATGCACCACCAGCCTGTTGGCGGTGCATCCGCGGTCCCCTACCCTGGCGGTCTCGGACCGCCAGGGTAGGAATGACCCCCAAAGTGTCTTAAGTCTTTAGAATATAAACAAAGTCTCTTTCAAGCACAAGTACCTGGTTTAGAGTGGAAAAATCTCCTCAGAGGGCCACAAAAGAAGAGGTGCATGGAAAAAGGGTGTGTGCGTCGATTTCTCCTCAGCACACACGGACTTGCGTCGTTATTTTCCACGCGGGGAAGTCGTGCGTCGTTTTCCGGTGCGCGGACAGTCTATTTTCGTGGATCGCGGGGATTACCAGATGTCTCGGGTCTGTGCGTGGATTTTCCTGCTTGTTTTCCGGTTGCGCGTCGTTCTGCGGGGCTGCGCGTCGAAATTACGATCTCACGGCAGGCGTCGCGTCGATTTCTCCTCTAGAGGTCGGGCGGCGTTGTCCTTGCGAAGCCATGCGTCGGATTTTCGGTCGTCCCAAGAGCTTCGCGTCGATCAGCGTCGGTGTGCGGCGTTTTTCTCACCGCGGCACAAGCTGTGCGTCGAAATGTTCGGCGCACGGAGCGTCCAAGCGAAAGAGGGAAGTCTTTTTGGTCCTGAGACTTCAGGGAACAGGAGGCAAGCTCTATCCAAGCCCTTGGAGAGCACTTTCACAGCCAGACAAGAGTTCAGCAAGGCAGCAGGCCAACAGCAAGGCAGCAGTCCTTTGTAGAAAGCAGACAGGTGAGTCCTTTGAGCAGCCAGGCAGTTCTTCTTGGCAGGATGTAGTTTCTGGTTCAGGTTTCTTCTCCAGCAAGTGTCCAATGAGGTAGGGCAGAGGCCCTGTTTTATACCCAAATGTGCCTTTGAAGTGGGGGAGACTTCAAAGAGTGGCTAAGAAGTGCACCAGGTCCCCTTTCAGTTCAATCCTGTCTGCCAGGGTCCCAGTAGGGTGTGTGGCAGTCCTTTGTGTGAGAGCAGGCCCTCCACCCTCCCAGCCCAGGAAGACCCATTCAAAATGCAGATGTATGCAAGTGAGGCTGAGTACCCTGTGTTTGGGGTGTGTCTGAATGAATGCACAACGAGCTGTCAACCAAGCCCAGCCAGACGTGGATTGTAAGGCACAGAAAGATTTAAGTGCAAAGAAATGCTCACTTTCTAAAAGTGCCATTTCTAGAATAGTAATATTAAATCCAACTTCACCAGTCAGCAGGATTTTGTATTACCATTCTGGCCATACTAAATATGACCTTCCTGCTCCTTTCAGATCAGCAGCTGTCACTTCAACAGTGTATGAGGGCAGCCCCAATGTTAGCCTATGAAGGGAGCAGGCTTCACAGTAGTGTAAAAACGAATTTAGGAGTTTTACACTACCAGGACATATAACTACACAGGTACATGTCCTGCCTTTTACCTACACAGCACCCTGCTCTAGGGGTTACCTAGGGCACACATTAAGGGTGACTTATATGTAGACAAAGGGGAGTTCTAGGCTTGGCAAGTACTTTTAAATGCCAAGTCGAGGTGGCAGTGAAACTGCACACACAGGCCTTGCAATGGCATGCCTGAGACAAGGAAAAGGCTACTTAAGTGGGTGGCACAACCAGTGCTGTTGGCCCACTAGTAGCATTTAATTTACCAGCCCTATGCACATAAAGTGCACCTTACTAGGGACTTATAAGTAAATTAATAGTCCAATCAGGTATGATTCAAGGTTACCATGTTTTAAGGGAGAGAGCATATGCACTTTAGCACTGGTTAGCAGTGGTAAAGTGCGCAGAGTCTAAAAACCAGCAAAAATGACGTCAGAAAAAGAAAAGGAGGAAGGCAAAAAGTTTGGGGATGACCCTGTCAAAAAGCCATGTCCAACATGACCCCCTCCCAGCCTAAAGCCAGGGTAGACTAATCAACACTCTGATGGACTTCCCTGCTTAAGGCGATAGAACATGGACAATGGCCCTCTACTGCAGGCGCACTCGCCAGTTCTACGCCTTTCTGAACTCAGTGAGGCTTCTTTGTCTATACTCTCTGGGGCCACTGATCTGGCCCATGGGGAACCCTTCTCATCTCCTGAGGACCCCATCTGTACAGCTCCTAACTTTAATTTGCTTACAGATGCATCCCAGTATGCAGACAGTATCACCATGGCCAACAAAGTGATGTGGCCCATTCCATTCCTTGGGTCTGACTTCTGTCCCCAACCCAGGGAAAACTCTGCCCACAAGGACAGAAACCAACAGATGCCACTGACTGCCTTCAGTGTTATGAGCCAGGCCCCTGACCATCCACTGCTAGGTGGAGACCCTGAGGGGGGGCCGTTGGCTGAGCTTCTCCTCCAACTGGGGGACTGGTAGGGAGCTCCCAAGGGATTCCTGTAGCATCCCAGAATGGGGGGTAGTAACCCCAGGGGTCTTGCACCCTTTCTCCACTCTCACCAGGCCAGGGGTGGGTCCCTGACACTGGTCCCTCAGCCCAGGGTCTGTACTCTGAGGCTGAACAGAGGACAGGGGTGAGTCCTTCCTCCCCGTGCCTCCCCATCGGGGCTTACATACCCTCCTCTGGGGAGTGGTACTGCCAGACATCTGAACTGTTAGGGCACCCTTGGGGGTTGGCCCTCTCAGCTCTCCTGACACTAAGGGAAACTCATTCCCCAGAATGCAGTCAATGGGCAGCTGGGGACTAACTATGACCCGCCTCTGGGTCACCTCCTCACCCCACTCTAGGGACACCCGGGCCATGGGGCGGAATAAATCTTCCCCAATGGCTGGAGTCACTCTACACACCTGTCCGGTGTACTGCTCTGGTGACACTAGTCTCTCCACAATCATGGTAAGACTAGCCCCTGTGTCTCTCAGAGCGGTGACTGGGATCCCATTCACTCCCACCTGGTGGAAGTGACGACTCCCACCCTCAGGGATCACCAGTTTACCCTCTGAGTCCACCTCCCAACTAAAGGAGATGAAGGCATGGTCTACGACCTGCCCCTGGGGACTACATTCCCCTAAGGCCACATGGGCCACCCCTGTAGAGGTCCCAATATTGGGTGAGTTCTTTGGACAGACAGAGTCCCCCTTCCTGTGTCCTATCTGGGAACACTCAAAGCAGCGGGGTTGGGAATGGGATGCTTTGGGCCACTGCCCACCAGAACCCCCACCCTGTTTCTCAGATGAGGTATGGGAACCCTTTCTTCCCCCCTTACTCTGGGACTCGTCTGGGTCATTTCTAACCTCCCCCTCACTTTGTTGGGGGGAACCGGAACTACCCTTCTCGGGGTCACTCCCAGATACCTTTTTGGACACTCTGGTGCTTGCCCAGAGGTCCGCCTCCTTAGCAAGCTTCCTGGGATCAGTCAGCTTACTATCCACTAAGTGCTGGCGCAACTCTGTAAAAGTAGTATTAAGCATATGTTATCTCAGAATCAAGTAATATAAACCTTTATAATCAGCTACTTTGTTGCCCCGCACCCATCCATTCAGTGCCTTACTGGAGAAGTCAAAGAAATCTACCCATGTTTGTGTGGTTTGTTTGGTGCTGTCCCTGAACCTCTGACGGTATCCCTCAGGGGTCAGCCCAAACTTGGCAAGTAAAGTGGCTTTCTGAAGTGGGTATGTGTTTTGATCAGGTTGATCCAATGTGAGGAGTGTATCCCTCCCCAATGGAGGTACATAACCCCACATAGCTACCCCCCATTGCCCTTCAGAAACCTCATGAGCCCTTAGCGCAACTTCATAAGCAGCTAACCATTTATCTATGTCATCTCCCACCACAAAACTGGGCACCACATTTTTGGGTATACGAACCTTCTTTTCTCCAGCAGGTCCTGTCAGTATGCTGCCACCATTATTGCTGGATTCAGACTGTCTTGCCTTGATCTCCAGCTCCTTGAGACTCAGTTCATGAGCCAACAATAGTTTCTTTTCAGCCAAAGCTCTTTCAGCTTCCACCTGTTTGGCTGCTCTTTCAGCTTCCGCTTGTTTAGCTGCCCTTTCAGCTTCTGCTTGAATCTGTTTGGCTGTTCTTTCAGCTTCAATCTGTTTGGCTGCTCTTTCAGCCTCAGCTTGTTTGGCTTTTCTTTCTGCCCTTCTCTCCTCCTGTTGAGCCTCAATTTTCAGTTTTGCCATTTGCAATTGGAACTCCCTTTCTTCTCTCCTTTCCTCTGCGGTCAGGCTTTGCACAGAGACACTGCTCCCTGGTCTGGAAGGGTGCACAATTGCAGTGGTAACACCATCCACAGATAGTGAAGATTCCTCTGAGGGGCCATTTTCTGGCTCCTCTTCCTCATCATCCTCTAAATGGGCTTCTGCCCAGGCCCTCAGCGCCACTTGAAAGTCCTCCTTTCTGGAGGCCCCTTGGGTGGGTACCCTCAATGCCCTGCAGAGTCCTTTTAGTTGTTTGACCGTATATGTATCCAACTGGACTAGGTCAAAGTCCCCTGTCTGAGACCCAGTCAGAGACATGTTGAGTGAGGATTTAGTTTTTGAAAATTGTCAGGAAAAAAAACGGATTTGCAAAAAGAGATAAAAACCAAGTTGACCTTCAACTGTGGGTAGGTAGTGAAATACTTAGCTACTGTATGTCACTGCACAAATACAAGACCTATCCTCACCGCTGATCACCAATGTTAGAAATGGGGTTTTTGGTTGGCAGTCAGGTTACCCCCTGTCCAAGCAAAAGCCCTCACTCTAGTCAGGGTAAGTCACTCACAATCCAAGATTATCCTGTGCCCACCCTCTGGTAGCTTGGTACGAGCAGTCAGGCTTAACTTAGAAGGCAATGTGTAAAGTATTTGTGCAATAAATCATACAATACCACCATATAGCACCACAAAAATACACCACACAGTGTTTAGAAAAATATATAATATTTATCAGGATAATTGTAGGTCAAAAAGAATAAAGTTGCAATGGGAAATTGTAGAGATATCACTGAAAAGTGATATAAAGGCCCTCATTCTGACCCTGGCGGTCGGTGATAAAGCGGCGGCCAATCCGCCAACAGGTCGGGGGTCTAAAATATGCAATTCTGACCCTGGCGGGAACCGCCAACACAGCCCGCCGTATTAACACTCCGCCCGCCACGGCGGTACAAACAAACAGCGCGGCGGTCCCCGCCAATAGCCAGGCGGCAGACAATGTACCGCCCACCCTATCACGACCCACCAATCCGCCACCTTTTCCGGGGCGGGAGCACCGCCGATAAGAACACGGCGGAAACAGACTACGAATGGGAAAACGCTCACCTCTACGCACTCCACGCGAGATTCCGGCAGTATGGAACCAGAGTTGCAGGTCATCCCCGCACTCCTATACCTGCTCATATACCAGGAGCACGCCCGGCGGCGCGGAAGACATCGGTGAGTACTGCACCTACGACACAGGGGAGGGAAAAGATTACCGGCACACACCCACCCACCCACACCCACTACAACACACACATCAATGCATTCCCACAGATCACTGTCACAACCCACAAACCCCCCCCCTCCGAAATAATGCAAAGACCAAAAGAAGAGATCATAAACGGGCAGATATATTGAAATATGTACACCAGTAATCCCAATAAATAAATAAACTATGTACAAAATATACACAGCTACTAAATGTAGTCCAACCACTGTCCGTGGATCACAGGGGTCCTGTGCAAAGGGGCAAGGCCCAGTCCCACGACAAGAACTCCACGGAGAGAACACTGCAGGGGCATCAGAAAGAAAATAGGACAGGCACCTCAGGGGGAAGGGAAGGGGGGGCACCTCAGCCACTTGAGTACACGACGCCAGATCCACGAGGGGACTCCATGACCACTGGGCCATCCTGGGGAGTGCTAAGCCACAGTCCAAACAGTCCAGACAGTGGGTGGCCTGCCCACTGGGCCATCCTGGGGAGTGCAAAGCCACAGTCCATACAGTCCATACAGTGGGTGGCCTGCCCACTGGGCCATTCTGGGGAGTGCAAAGCCACAGTCCATACAGTCCATACAGTGGGTGGCCTGCCCACTGGGCCATTCTGGGGAGTGCAAAGCCACAGTCCATACAGTCCATACAGTGGGTGGCCTGCCCACTGGGCCATCCTGGGGAGTGCAAAGCCACTGTCCATACAGTCCATACAGTGGGTGGCCTGCCCACTGGGCCATCCTGGGGAGTGCAAAGCCACTGTCCATACAGTCCATACAGTGGGTGGCCTGCCCACTGGGCCATCCTGGGGAGTGCAAAGCCACAGTCCATACAGTCCATACAGTGGGTGGCCTGCCCACTGGGCCATCCTGGGGAGTGCAAAGCCACAGTCCATACAGTCCATACAGTGGGTGGCCTGCCCACTGGGCCATCCTGGGGAGTGAAACGCCACGGTCCATACAGTCCATAACAGACCCCACTGCCACTGGAGGAGGCAAGTTGGCCAGAGGACATCCTGCAGCCCTGCCCGAGATAGATCCTGCCCTGCCACGTCTGCCAAAGGGCCAGCGGTTCTTGCCTTGAAGGGCCCAGTTCAGCGGTTCTTGAGACGGCGGGGCCCAGTTCAGCGGTGCTTGAGACGGCGGGCCCAGTTCAGCGGTGCTTGAGACGGCGGGGCCCAGTTCAGCGGTTCTTGAGACGGCGGGGCCCAGTTCAGCGGTGCTTGAGACGGCGGGGCCCAGTTCAGCGGTTCTTGAGACGGCGGGGCCCAGTTCAGCGGTGCTTGAGACGGCGGGGCCCAGTTCAGCGGTGCTTGAGACGGCGGGGCCCAGTTCAGCGGTTCTTGAGACGGCGGGGCCCAGCGGAGCGGTGCTTGAGACGGCGGGGCCCAGTTCAGCGGTCCTTGCCTTGAAGGGCCCAGTTCAGCGGTTCTTGAGACGGCGGGGCCCAGTTCAGCGGTGCTTGAGACGGCGGGGCCCAGTTCAGCGGTTCTTGAGACGGCGGGGCCCAGTTCAGCGGTGCTTGAGACGGCGGGCCCAGTTCAGCGGTGCTTGAGATGGCGGGGCCCAGTTCAGCGGTTCTTGAGACGGCGGGGCCCAGTTCAGCGGTGCTTGAGATGGCGGGCCCAGTTCAGCGGTTCTTGAGACGGCGGGGCCCAGCGGAGCGGTGCTTGAGACGGCGGGGCCCAGTTCAGCGGTCCTTGCCTTGAAGGGCCCAGTTCAGCGGTTCTTGAGACGGCGGGGCCCAGTTCAGCGGTGCTTGAGACGGCGGGGCCCAGTTCAGTGGTTCTTGAGACGGCGGGGCCCAGCGGAGCGGTGCTTGAGACGGCGGGGCCCAGTTCAGCGGTCCTTGCCTTGAAGGGCCCAGTTCAGCGGTTCTTGAGACGGCGGGGCCCAGTTCAGCGGTGCTTGAGACGGCGGGGCCCAGTTAAGCGGTGCTTGAGACGGCGGGGCCCAGTTCAGCGGTTCTTGAGACGGCGGGGCCCAGTTCAGCGGTGCTTGAGACGGCGGGGCCCAGTTCAGCGGTTCTTGAGACGGCGGGGCCCAGTTCAGCGGTGCTTGAGACGGCGGGCCCAGTTCAGCGGTTCTTGAGACGGCGGGCCCAGTTCAGCGGTGCTTGAGACGGCGGGGCCCAGTTCAGCGGTTCTTGAGACGGCGGGGCCCAGTTCAGCGGTGCTTGAGACGGCGGGGCCCAGTTCAGCAGTTCTTGAGACGGCGGGGCCCAGCGGAGCGGTGCTTGAGACGGCGGGGCCCAGTTCAGCGGTCCTTGCCTTGAAGGGCCCAGTTCAGCGGTTCTTGAGACGGCGCCCGGTCTATGGCCAACTGCTCATTGCCTGGTGGTGCCCTCCTGGGCAGCGGGGATGGTGCTCCTTCAATGCCCACCTGGGCTGTGGGTGGTGGGGCCCTCCTGGCCAGCTGGGCTGGGTCCTCCCTGGGCAGCGGCTATGGGGGTGGTGGGCTCTCCCGGGGCAGCTGTGCCGGTTCCTCCCGGGGCAGCGGCTATGGGGGTTGTGGGCTCCTCCTGGGCAGCAGGCCTGCTGCCTGACCTCTCCGACTTGCTGCCCTTGCCCTCCTTAGTCGTGGGCCTGTGGCCCTTTCCTCCCTTTGGAGCTGTGGCTGGTGACTGTCTCTGGGTGGTGTCCGGGGGGGATGTAGAAGGCGGGCTCCTGCGGCGCCCCTTCCGCCTTCTGCTCCTCTTCCCAGGGGGTGGGCTGGCTGTCCCCTTGCTGCTGGGCGAAGATCCAGACATGCGGGCTGGAGGGCTCCAATACCCCTGCACCCTTGTCAAGGGGGCTGCAGGGCTGGTGGTGGCTGAGGTGCTCTTCTTACCCCGACGAGAAGGAGGGGGGGGCTCAGGGTCAGGAAAGAAGTTAGTAGTGGCGAGGAAGAGTTTCTTGGGACAATGGAGAGTGGTAGGTACAGTGGGAATGGGAGTGGAGGGAGAGGATGTGGTTGTAGGTGAGTCACGTTTGCTGTCTTTGGGTGCAGGTGCAGGAGGGATAGGCTGTCGTGAGGTGGATGGCTGTTGGGTGGGTGGGTGGCTGCGTTTGTGTGGTGTGGAAGAGGGGGTGACAGACACAGTGGGAGAGGACACACGGGACGTGTAAATGGCAGTGGGGGTGGTGACTGCACGTGTGCGGACTGGAGTGGAGGGTGTGCTGGTGATGGAAACACTGGCTGATGGTGAGGTGAATGGAGGTGTGAGTGTAGACGTCACAGGGAGGGAGGAGGGAGACGAGGAGGTGGGGGTCACAGAGGTGGTAGTGACTGTTGGCATGTCTGCATCGGAATGTTGTGTGTGTGAATGTCTGCGTGATCTGTGGTGCTTATGTTTGGATGAGCTTCTCTTGGGTGTTGAGGTGTGTGCAGGCTGGTCTGATGGTGTGGGTGGGACAGGCAGAGGAACAGGAGACTGGGAGGAGGGAGTTAGTAGAGGGAGGCAGGAGACAGGGACAATGGCTGCCGTCAGTGCTGAGGCCAGAGCCTGGAACGATCGCTGATGGGCAGCCTGACCCGAATGAATGCCCTCCAGGTACGCATTGCTGCGATGAACCTCCCTCTCCACCCCCTGGATGGCATTCAAAAGGGTAGTCTGCCCAACAATGAGCGTTCGGAGGAGGTCAATGACCTCCTCACTGAGGGCAGCGGGGGTAACAGGGGCAGGGCCTGAGGTGCCTGGGGCGAAGGAGATGCCCGGCTTCCTGGCAGAGCGGGCACGGGGCGAACGCTGAGGGGCTGCTGGGAGGGCGGAGATGGTGCGCTGGGTGGCGGCTGTACCTGTAATGGCGGGGGGCACGGATGGTGCCACCCCCGCATGGGAGCCCCCTTCCGAGGACATGTCCGTGTCGCTGCAGGGTCCAGTTGTCCCCGTCGTGGAGCTCCCCTCGCCCTCCGTCTCACTGGTCCAGTCTGACTCTGTGGCATGGCCCTCCTGGGCCATGTGAGATGCAGCTCCCTCCTGCCCCGATGCCACTTCTCCTCCGCCTGATGATGCTGATGCACACAAGCACAGAAAGACAAACAAAAAGGGGGGGGGAGAGAGAAATAAAGGGATATTGAGTAGATGGATCTCCGGTACAGTTAGCGGACATGACAGACACAGATGCCCCCTGCACTAAGTTGCGCACTTGTGGTCCGCTACGCATTCCGTGGAACATGCCCTACACGCCTAGATTTGACAACTGCACCCATGGATGACACGGCCCAGGGATGGCTGTACTGACAAACTACTGAGGGTGGTGGCTGGGGACACAGGGGCTTACGGGGGTGCCCAGCCTACAGATATCACCCTGGCCTAGGGGGACCCCCAGCCCTCCTCCCCCACCCAGACACCTCCACTGCGCGACAACAGAGTAGATAATGCTTGTACTCACCCCCTTGTGTCTGCTGTGCTGCCCTCACGCGCCCATCCAAATCAGGGTAGGCCACCGCCAGGATCCGGAACATCAGGGGGCTCAGTTGACGGCAGGCACCCCGCCTACGTTGGGAGGCCATCCCCAGCAGAGACTCGGCGGTCTTCTTGGTCCCGCGGCGGATGTCCTCCCACGTCTTGCGGCAGTGGGTGCCCCGTCGATGGTGGACCCCCAGGGTCCGGACTTCCTTGGCGATGGCACGCCAAATCCCGATCTTCTCATGGGCGCGGACCTATGTGACACGTACAGGGAGGGAGAAATACCACGTTCAAGTTTGTCAGCATTTTCCTTGCCAGTGGCCCAATGCCCCCCATCCCCGCCAGGCCCCCCGCCATGCCCCCCGCCAGGCCCAACATGCCCCCCATCCCCGCCAGGCCCCCCGCCATGCCCCCCGCCAGCCCCAACATGCCCCCCATCCCCGCCAGGCCCCCCGCCATGCCCCCCGCCAGGCCCAACATGCCCCCCATCCCCGCCAGGCCCCCCGCCATGCCCCCCGCCAGGCCCAACATGCCCCCCATCCCCGCCAGGCCCCCCGCCATGCCCCCCGCCAGCCCCAACATGCCCCCCATCCCCGCCAGGCCCCCCGCCATGCCCCCCGCCAGCCCCAACATGCCCCCCATCCCCGCCAGGCCCCCCGCCATGCCCCCCGCTAGCCCCAACATGCCCCCCATCCCCGCCAGGCCCCCCGCCATGCCCCCGCCAGGCCCAACATGCCCCCCATCCCCGCCAGGCCCCCCGCCATGCCCCCCGCCAGCCCCAGCATGCCCCCCATCCCCGCCAGGCCCCCTGCCATGCCCCCCGCCAGGCCCAACATGCCCCCCATCCCCGCCAGGCCCCCCGCCATGCCCCCGCCAGCCCCAACATGCCCCCCATCCCCGCCAGGCCCCCCGCCATGCCCCCCACCAGGCCCAACATGCCCCCCATCCCCGCCATGCCCCCCGCCATGCCCCCCGCCAGGCCCAACATGCCCCCCATCCCCGCCAGGCCCCCCGCCATGCCCCCAAGCCAGCCAGTGGCCCCAAATCCAGATTGAATTAAACTCACTTGTTGGTCTGGAGGACCGTAGAGTAGCGCATACTGGGGGAGGACCCCATCCACAAGTTTCTCCAACTCCTCTCCAGTGAAGGCAGGGGCCCTTTCCCCAGGCGCTGCAGCCATTGTCCCTTCCAGACCGAGGTCACAGCAACACTTGCAGTATAGGTTCTCTCCTGTGAAAGTTCAAGTCGCAAGTGGATAAGTAGATAGAAAATGGCGGTCACGTCCGCGGCGGTGCGTACCGCGGCGGTGCGTCCCGCCACCGCCGGCGCCCTTCGCCATTGGCTCCTGAAACCCATAGGCTTCAATGTTAACCAATGCGGCTTCGCGCCGCGGTCTTCGCCCGCCGCACGCCGCGGTGTGCCACGCCAGCGCATTGACCTCACATCCCATTGTCACACTTCACAGGTCAGGCAGCCGCCATTTCCAGGGCCCACATGGCTCAATTTCAACTGCGTCACACAGGCCTAGGCCTTGCATAGCCACTCAGACACGCCATTCACTGCATAGAGAATCGTTTACTGTGCTAGCTGTGAGTACGTACCTGTGGGTTGCTTGACTGTGTGCTCCATGTTGTCCTTCCTAGGCACCGTCCGCTGGGTTGGGCGAGGAGACGGATGAATCCTCCCGTGTACCGACCGCTGGTGGACCTGTCGACAATGGAAGAACGCCACATTATCCTGACCTACCGTCTTAACCGTGCCACTATCCATGAACTGTGTGCCCATCTGGAGCCCGACCTGATGTCCCCCATCCGCCAACCCACAGGGATTCCCCCTCTGGTGCAGGTCATGTCAGTACTCCATTTCTTGGCAAGTTGGTCATTTCAGACAACAGTGGGAATTGCTTCTGGGATGTCTCAGCCCATGTTTTCGAAGGTGTTATCCAGAGTGTTGTCTGCCCTGATGAAATCCGTGAGGAGCTACATCATTTTCCCTGAGGTGGGCGAATTGGCTACAGTGAAGGGTGATTTCTACGCCCTTGGACATATTCCCAACGTCATTGGTGCCATTGATGGGACCCATGTGGCTTTGGTTCCCCCAAGAGACAGGGAGCAGGTGTACAGGAACAGAAAAAGTTACCATTCAATGAACATCCAGGTGGTGTGTTTGGCTGACCAGTACATCTCGCATGTAAATGCCAAATTCCCAGGGTCAGTGCATGACGCCTACATCCTAAGGAATAGCAGCATCCCTTACGTGATGGACCAGCTACAGAGACACCGTGAATGGCTAGTGGGGGACTCTGGGTACCCCAACCTGTCGTGGCTACTGACCCCAGTAAGGAATCCCCGGACCAGGGCAGAGGAACGGTACAATGAGGCCCATGGGCGTACTAGGAGGGTGATCGAACGCACCTTTGGCCTCCTAAAGGCCAGGTTTCGGTGCCTGCATATGACAGGTGGATCCCTAATGTACTCACCTAAGAAGGTGTGTCACATCATTGTGGCCTGCTGCATGCTTCACAACCTGGCTTTGCGCCGCCAGGTGCCTTTCCTGCAGGAGGATGGTCGAGACGGTGGTGTTGTGGCAGCTGTGGAACCTGAGGAGAGTGACGAGGAGGAAGACGACGGGGCTGAAACAGACAACAGGGACAGAATCATTGAACAGTACTTCCAATAGGACACAGGTAACATTTCAAAGATAATTTAGTAAATGTGAACTACTCTCCTGCATCTCTGCTGCCTGTCTATTTGCCCCAGTGTATGATGACTGAGTTGTGGCTTTTCCCTCCCTATTTCAGATCTGGGGTCCCCACTACGAGTCCTGTGCTTCGTTTCCCCATGGACTACAGCTTTGTGGCAGCTGTTTGTTGACTTCACCATGTACAAGGACATATTTGCACTGTCATGTCAATTACAATATATTGAAATCACAGCCAGACTCCAGATAGTTTTGTGCAAAATAGGTGTTTATTTAAGTGCTCAAAATGGGATGGGTGGTTTCAAGTGGGTGGGGGCTATGGTGAAGGAATGTCCATGGCAGAGTCCAGAGTAACAGTCACACAGGTGCATTGTCCAGAGGCCTGTGGAGAGATGGAGCATGGGCAGTTCAAGGATGGACAGGGTGACAATGTGGGACAGTGGGATGACATCAGGTGGTATCCATTGCTGGCGGGGGTCTTGACATCCTACTCTGTCTTCTTGCGAGATCTCAGGGCCCTCTTGCGGGGTGGTTCTTCTCCTGCAGGAGGTGGGGGTCTGGTGGGCTGCTGCTGTGCGGGGGCCTCCTGTCCACTAGCGCCGGCGGAGGTGGTTGGCTGTTCTTGGTCCAGGCTAGTGGCAGGGGCCCTTGGGTGTTGTTGAGTGTCCGCCCTGGTGTTGACGAGGTCCTGCAGCAGCCCTACCATGGTAACCAGGGTGGTGTTGATGGCTCTGATGTCCTCCCTGTACCCCCGATAGTGTTCCTCCTGCAGTACCTGGATCTCCTGGAACCGGGCCAGTACCGTCGCCATCGTCTCCTGGGAGCGGTTGTATGCTCCCATGATGGTGGTGAGGACCTCGTGGAGAGTGGGTTCCCTGGGCCCGTCCCCCCCCTGTCGCACAGCTGCCCTCTGAGTTGCCCTGTTTCCCTGGGCCTCTGCCCCCTGGCCGGTGTGCCCACTACCACTGCCCCCAGGTCCCTGTTGTTGTTGGGGTGGTGGGTTATCCTGGGTGCCCTGTAGTGGTAGACACACCGCAGATTGACGCGCCCTGGAGACAGAGGCATGGGCCCGCTGGGTGGGAGCTGTGCTGGTGTTCCCAGAGGGGTTTGGGTCTGTAGTGGCCTGGGCCTGTGTGAGGGGAACCGACTGTCCAGAGGTCCCCGATGGTCCGGGCTGGTCATCGGTGTCCAGGTCGACAGAGCTGCTGTCATCGCTGACGGCCTCTTGGGTGGGGGGTGTGGAGAATTCTGGCCCCTCCGCCGCGGTGTGTTGACGGTCGGGTCCTGCAGGGGTATAGAGGTATGGTTATAGTTTCAATGTGTGGCATATGGGTGTATCTATGGGTTCTCGTGTCCCCAAGTGCTGGCATTCGTGTGTGGGGGCTTTGGTGAGGGTGGCTTTGGGGGGGATGTGTATATGCATTGGGCATGCTTTGGTGATGGGTGTCCATGCTTAGTGGACGCATGCAGGCCTAGGTTTTGGGATGTGTGGGTTGTGATGGTGAGACATTGGCGGGGAATAGGTGTGCTGGGGGTGGGGGTGAGGATGGTGGTGGGGGTGAGGATGGTGGTGGGGGTGAGGGTGGGGGTGAGGATGGGGGTGGGGGTGAGGGTGGGGTTCGAGGATGGGGGTGAGGGTTGGGGTATGATTTGGCATGCAGGTGGGGGGGAAGCAGTAGTGAAGCTTCAACTTACCAGTATCCATTCCTCCGCCGACTCCTGCGAGGCCGTCAGGATGCAGGATGTTCAAGACTTCCTCCTCCCATGATGTGAATTGTAGGGGTTGAGGTGGGGGTCCTCCGCCAGTCTTCTGCACGGCGATGTTGTGCCTGGATACCATGGAACGCACCTTCCCCCGTAGGTCGTTCCATCGCTTCCTGATGTCTTCCCGATTTCTGGGGTGCTGTCCCACAGCGTTGACCCTGTCGACAATCCTCTGCCATAGCTCCGTCCTCCGGGCAATGCTGGTGTATTGTATCTGTGTGCCGAACAGCTGGGGCTCTACCCGAACGATTTCCTCCACCATGACCCTGAGTTCTTCGTCTGTGAAGCGGGGTTGTCTTTGGGGTGCCATGGGGTGGTGTGTATGATGTGTGGGGTGGAGTATGTGTAGTTAAGTGTGTTGAGTGTGGTGGTGTGTGTTGTTTTGTGTGTGGATAGTGTGTGGGTGATGGTGTTGAGTGGCTGTGGCTGCTAGTTTGTGGATGCTGGTGTCTCGCTCTGGCCTTCTTTCAGAATTTTGTGGCGTAGGGGTTTGTGGGTGATGTGGGTGTGTGTTTTATATTGTATTGTGTGTGTGGGAGTGGTGTGTGTATGTGTATCAGGTGTGTGGGATTCAAATCGTCCAATGTGGCTGAGTTTTGTTCGTTTGTGTGTATTCTGACTGCGGCGGTGTGTCCCGCCAATGGAATACCGCGTTTGAATGACCGCCGCGTGGATTCGTGGGTCGTAATGGCATGGGCGTATTTCTGTTGGCGTGGCGGTGGAGGTTTTGTCACCTCCACCTTTCCGCCGACCGCTGGTCTGGCGGTCGGTTGTGGCTGTCGGATTTTCGGAGGTTTGCCTTCTGCGGGTCAGAATGACCGTGGCGGGTTTCCGCGGCCACGGCGGTGTTATGGCGGTCTTCTGACCGGCGGTAAGTGCATTTTACCGCCGGGGTCAGAATGACCACCAAAGTGTCTTAAGTCTTTAGAATATAAACAAAGTCTCTTTCAAGCACAAGTACCTGGTTTAGAGTGGAAAAATCTCCTCAGAGGGCCACAAAAGAAGAGGTGCGTGGAAAAAGGGTGTGTGCGTCGATTTCTCCTCAGCACACACGGACTTGCGTCGTTATTTTCCACGCGGGGAAGTCGTGCGTCGTTTTCCGGTGCGCGGACAGTCTCTTTTCGTGGATCGCGGGGATTACCAGACGTCCCGGGTCTGTGCGTGGATTTTCCTGCTTGTTTTCCGGCTGCGCGTCGTTCTGCAGGGCTGCGCGTCGAAATTACGATCTCACGGCAGGCGTCGCGTCGATTTCTCCTCTAGAGGTCGGGCGGCGTTGTCCTTGCGAAGCCATGCGTCGGATTTTCGGTCGTCCCAAGAGCGTTGCGTCGCTCAGCGTCAGTGTGCGGCGTTTTTCTCGCCGCGGCACAAGCTGTGCGTCGAAATGTTCGGCGCACGGAGCGTCCAAGCGAAAGAGGGAAGTCTTTTTGGTCCTGAGACTTCAAGGAACAGGAGGCAAGCTCTATCCAAGCCCTTGGAGAGCACTTTCACAGCCAGACAAGAGTTCAGCAAGGCAGCAGGCCAACAGCAAGGCAGCAGTCCTTTGTAGAAAGCAGACAGGTGAGTCCTTTGAGCAGCCAGGCAGTTCTTCTTGGCAGGATGTAGTTTCTGGTTCAGGTTTCTTCTCCAGCAAGTGTCTGATGAGGTAGGGCAGAGGCCCTGTTTTATACCCAAATGTGCCTTTGAAGTGGGGGAGACTTCAAAGAGTGGCTAAGAAGTGCACCAGGTCCCCTTTCAGTTCAATCCTGTCTACCAGGGTCCCAGTATGGGGTGTGGCAGTCCTTTGTGTGAGAGCAGGCCCTCCACCCTCCCAGCCCAGGAAGACCCATTCAAAATGCAGATGTATGCAAGTGAGGCTGAGTACCCTGTGTTTGGGGTGTGTCTGAGTGAATGCACAACGAGCTGTCAACCAAGCCCAGCCAGACGTGGATTGTAAGGCACAGAAAGATTTAAGTGCAAAGAAATGCTCACTTTCTAAAAGTGGCATTTCTAGAATAGTAATATTAAATCCGACTTCACCAGTCAGCAGGATTTTGTATTACCATTCTGGCCATACTAAATATGACCTTCCTGCTTCTTTCAGATCAGCAGCTGTCACTTCAACAGTGTATGAGGGCAGCCCCAATGTTAGCCTATGAAGGGAGCAGGCTTCACAGTAGTGTAAAAACGAATTTAGGAGTTTTACACTACCAGGACATATAACTACACAGGTACATGTCCTGCCTTTTACCTACACAGCACCCTGCTCTAGGGGTTACCTAGGGCACACATTAAGGGTGACTTATATGTAGAAAAAGGGGAGTTCTAGGCTTGGCAAGTACTTTTAAATGCCAAGTCGAGGTGGCAGTGAAACTGCACACACAGGCCTTGCAATGGCACGCCTGAGACAAGGAAAAGGGGCTACTTAAGTGGGTTGCACAACCAGTGCTGTTGGCCCACTAGTAGCATTTAATTTACCAGCCCTATGCACATAAAGTGCACCTTACTAGGGACTTATAAGTAAATTAATAGTCCAATCAGGTATGATTCAAGGTTACCATGTTTTAAGGGAGAGAGCATATGCATTTTAGCACTGGTTAGCAGTGGTAAAGTGCGCAGAGTATAAAAACCAGCAAAAATGACGTCAGAAAAAGAAAAGGAGGAAGGCAAAAAGTTTGGGGATGACCCTGTCAAAAAGCCAGGTCCAACAAATGTCTTCTAATTTCCTTCACATAAGAATGCAGAAGAAATTAAAGAAGTAAAAACTGGATACTTCTCACAGTATATTGGTCATATTCTGAACAATTCAAAATAAAACTCCCAACAGACTTCTCTAATCAGAATGCAGTATCCTCATCAACATTGCAAAGAGATTTCGGCGTTCTTCTCTGACAAGATTTCCAAACTTTAGGCCTCCATCGCCCTTCATAATATCCCTGCTATTTCCAAAACCTTCTAAAGCAATGGCCTGCAAGCTAATTATGAAAGGCATTTTTTATAAACACTTCAGCCAATAATTATAGAACAACTCTTGTCCAGAGTTCCTCCCTGTTTATAACTCACTAGCAGTGGGAACTTTCCCCATGGAGTGGAAGTCAAAGGTAGTGAAACTATTTGTAAAAATCCTCCATTGGCTCAGCTTACCCAAAGACCTTTTGCCCAATATGACTACTGCCATTTCAGGTTAAGCCACTCACACATTTGTAAGAACATAAAAAGACAAATTGCATTCTAAATACCATCCCCTGTGGATTTCCATCCAAGTCAAGCACTGTCTTGGTGATTCTGTTTATCTCTGATTGACATAAGGTGGCTTCTAAATAGAGAGGTGTTATAGTATTGATTTTACTAAATTTGCACTACACGTTCATGACCATGGAACATGGTACCCACAAGCAAACAATTTGTTTTCTTCTGTACTGTTCTTAGATGAGCTTCATCATTTCTATCTGCCAGAACACAAGCATGTGCTATGCTGCCCTTTGTTTCAATGTGTAGAAAACCCATCAACAGATTTCCACCGGGTTCCAACCTTTCACATTTTGGGTGTCATTGCCAGGCGGGAACCGCCATTTAGCCGCCACGCGGCCAAAATAGCGCTTCCGGCATCCCTACCTTCCCGCTGTGCCGGCGGGTGCTAACCATGTTAGCGCCCGCCGGCCCAGCGGGAAGGAGGCCTGCAACACAGAAGCCGGCTCCGAATGGAGCCGGCGGAGTTGCAGGCGTGCGACGGGTGCAGTTGCACCCGTCGCGCTTTTCACTGTCTGCTAGGCAGACAGTGAAAAGCTTCATGGGGCCCTGTTAGGGGGCCCCTGCACTGCCCATGCCATTGGCATGGGCAGTGCAGGGGCCCCCAGGGGCCCCAGGACACCCGTTACCGCCAGCCTCTTCCTGGCGGTGAAAACCGCCAGAAACAGGCTGGCGGTAAGGGGGTCAGAATCCCCATGGCAGCGCTGCCCCCTTGTTGAGATATGATCTAGCTCTTAATAGTATCCATCAAGTGATTTCTTTGAAACCTCTTCTGTACTGGATCAGGATAAGGATGTCTGGGGAAGTATCCCTATACAGGCAATCTCTTGTAGAATTAATAGCCTTAGACCCCCAAGCACGAATACCTTAGTTAAAACATGTACAAAATCTAAGTGAATTAGTTAATATGGGTGACTTATGGAATGACCCAGGGTCAATTAGAAAAGGTGTTAGTCAGAAATTGAAAAGCGAATATTGGGATATGTGATATTAAGGCCCTGAAATGATCAGCTGGAATGGAGTATATCAGCCCAGTTTCTAATGCATAAATGCATTCCGCACTTTGAGCTTTATCTTGATAGAATATTTCCTTTCCAGGCAAAGCGGCTTCATGTTTTGTTTAGGTGTAGGGTATCCAATTTGCCCACCCATTGTCCCCATTGCTCCTTCTATAGTGAGACCGAAGGACATTTCTTTTTCGTCTGTCCACTATATGAGCAACCCCAGAAGAAATGGGTTTTACCATTATGTAAATCTATGGCTGTGAGGCATTATTGGAGGTTTTGCGGATTATGAAAAACAAAACACAAGAAGTCATTATATTTGCAGTTTCTAGGTTTTTGCAGTGGTCTTGGAAACTTAGATCAAGAATGGATATTCCTAAAGCTCCTAATTAAGTGAGCTCAGATTGTTCTAAAAACATGGCATAATGAGAATGCTTAGGCCTCGTATTGCACAGATGGTTTCTAAAAACATAAGGCATTATTAGATGATTAAATTATGTAAAATTGTTGAAATGTATTAATGTAACTTAAAATTGTATACAAATGTTATGAATTTTATTGATCTTATTGCATTTTATGATGTATTGCTTTTATGGCTTTTAGCTGAAATAAAGTATTCAATGAATGAATGAAATCATTTTCTTTCAGAAAATAGTAAAAAGGAACAAGTGTCTGAAAATCAGTCTAGCCAATAAAGCTGTCTGTGGTCATAAAGAATGCAGTTTCAGACTTTGAGAGAGAATAGCCTAGGCAGAGTGCAAAGTCTGCCTGAGAGTAGAGAGAGTTTCTGTCTGACTGCCGCCCTCACAGTCTCACAGTTGTAAGATCTATCTGTCCTTTCCCTGGTACACTTTTATAATAAAGAACAATCAAAAGGAATATAAGAATTGTGTCAGATAAGTTATTCAGTCGACCAAAAAGGAGACGAGAACATCTTGAGACAGGAACAGTTTCCAGCGAGAGGGTAATTTCTAACAAAGACAATTCTAATATAAGATACAATTCATAAAAGTTTTGTACAGAATGCAACTCTACAGTATTTTCTCATCCGTCTTGGTTTTTTTAAAGAAAGGACACTCATGTAAGTTTCAAGTGCATTTGCATTAGATCACCTCCTCTCTCACACATCTTCACACTAGAAAGCCTACTCATAAAGAAGCAATTTCAATATTAGTTTAGCAAGTTTTGAGATTCCAGTGCAGGTCTAGAGGTTACAAAGAATATAAGAATGTATTTTTCTTTGTTAGCATAGAAAGCTTGCACCATGCAAAGGCTATGCCAAAGTCACAATAGAAGCATTTCTGCTGAGCTGAATTTGTTAACATTGGCAAATCGAAAAGTCAATCAAATACAGGTCATGCATGGTTAAGAGATGAAAACTTGTGTTTAGTACGCATCATTTGGATAGGCCTATATTTCACTCATATGGGTTGATATTTAATTGGATTTTATTTTTAATGAAATCTCTAGCATGTGTTTCAGGGTTCTTAATGATTCCTAACTAACCCACAAGTTACTATAGTGGCTACCGCCTTCTTCTACCACATTCGCATCTTGGAAAAAACGTCTCCCTTACATTGAAAGCAGCTTGTACATCTCAGTTGTGAAGGCATTTTATCCAGTTTAGTCTAGACTATGCCAACTCAATATACCTGGATCTACCTGCTGAACATCTGCAAAGTTTGCAACTACAGAACACCGCTGCTTGGATCACCACCAATATAATCTCTGTCCTTCATCACTCTGGAAGCTGTCAATAAATTTGGGAATCGAGTTCAAGGTCTTAGAGATTGTCCACAAAGTGGTCTACAATAGGAGCCTCCATTACTAACTGGCAAGACTTCTATTCTGTGTGCCTTTAAATAGGTTTGTTCATCAGTTCAAGACATCTTTCTTGTCCCTAGATCTCACACTGTCACCTACAGAGTAAGGTGCTTATCAACAGCTTCAGTTAGGCGTAGAACCCTCTAATTCCAGGTTATCAGCAGAAACACATTTTTTTACCTTTCAGAAAACTGTTAAAAATGTAACTGTTAAAAATGCGGATGTTCAAGTACTAACAACCACCCCATCAGCCTTCAGGAGACTCATGCAGTGTTTTAGTAGTATTGTGTTTTAACTTGCGCCATCTTTCAGACAAGACCAAGGGCCAGTTATAGGGGAGCGTCTATGATGGTCACACAGGGTGACGCTGAAGTGTAGAAACCACCTCTACATAATGTTCAGTATAGCACAGGCTTCAGGATTTTTTAAATCCAGCAAGTTTAAACAGATTTCACTTAATCTAAAAGAAGCATTTACACATATGCAGCTATGAATCCATCTCCCATTTTAAAGTCGGAGGTAAATTGATGTGCGAACCTCAAAAAGAATATGCTGCTTTAATTGCAAAAGATAACACCACCCATACCTATAATCAAATAGAATCTGTCCGATTACTGATATATGATTCAAACACATCCTTTCCGCTGTCCCCCTACCACAGCCTCTTTCTTTTTCATCAGCTCCCTGCAACAATTGAGCACTAATATACTTAGGCTCAGCATCTGACTTCTTTACTTACACATCCCGTCCTTCCGCTCAGAGATAGCAAATTAGCTGTTTACATTGTGTGATCACTCCATATTTGGCTTTGAAAATAAAGAAAAATATCAAGCTGAAAAACTGAGATCAGATTTGTGCAAAGTGGAACAGAGACACATAGGTATAGTATACATCTTTAAAGCAGTAGCGTAGCCAGTGTGTCATGGGCTCTAGTACTGGAGGAAACGTGTCCCCTGGCTGCTGTTTGAATGACAAAATATAGCAAAAATCGAAGTTCAGTGGGTCCTCATGCATCCTCCAAGCCCCAGTGCCACAGCACCTGCTGCACCAACAGAAGCTACGCCCCAGGAAATGCCCCTGTTTGACTGATCCAGCTTGTTTCTTTATGCCATACAACTCATTTACATGTTGCACAGTGGACTTAAAGGCTGTGAGTCTCATTAACAGAGCCCTACTGGGAAGAAACCCAAATGTCCTGGTGAAACACTGAGCAAAAATAGGGGATAACAGGGAGAAATCGATGGTGAAACACTGGTTCTGCCATGTTATTCCCCAAACTCGGTAACATTGTGTAATTTGGCGTTTTAATTCTTCTCCAATTCCTCCCTCCGCTAAAAGTACCACTTCTCCCAGATTTGACGTTCTGGAGGTGGACGGATTCCAGGCCGTTTTGCAGCCCTCTGGTAAGGGGGCCATAGTGTAGTGATTTACAAAAAATCGAATGAATTCAGAATAAAATGACAATTGATTATAAGGCTACCACTCAGTCTCCGTAATTCTCCAAGCAGCCTAAATAGCTTTGCTCTTCTTTAGCAAGGGAAACCATACTGTCATGAAGAAGGAAACAAAGCAACGCCTTACCCAGGCCGTAAAAAGCTGCCCAGCCCATCATTGCACATTTCATTCTGTTTATAGGTTTCGGTTTTGATCTGTGACTCTTTTACCCTTGCGCTCTGCCTCTTTGCTTTTGCTTTGCTATTTTACTGCTCCCTCTATACTTCCCGGGCCAGCACGAGGTCAGAATGAGAAAATAGACTGTTTTAAAAATCTGTCTGGGTTATTTGCTGCAGCCTTTCCCCTGGGATGTAAGAAGTCCTGACCAAGTGTATTAAAGCTGTTGGAGCTTATCGCTTTGGCACACGGTTCAAAAATATACAGGAAGAAGTTATATGTAGAGAAAGATTGTCTTTTTCAATTCGAAAGAGTAGCCCTTGTTTCTGTAATCAGCTAATGCGAGGGGCTGGGCATGCCATTTCATGTGCCCTGCAACTTGAATGTTTTAGCAGTCACGTGGCGGCCCTGAATTCTATGTATAGCAATCGAAATCTGCTTTTAGGACACAAACATTCACAATGTGTTTTCCTTCATCATTTTCTAAACTGTGTAGCACTAAAAGAAAGAATAGACCTCAGCTCCTGATCGCACATTTTTTTAGGTGATATGGAAGTCACCAGCCAGATTGGGGCGTAAGTTAAAAAAATAAACATGTTTTATTCGTGCTAAGAGGAAACCCAGAATCAGCTATCCACAAACTGATGGTGCCTGGCGCGTGGTCAGCATGACACGAGGGGGAGGGAGGAGCAAACTACGCCCAAGGTCCTTGTGCCTCCACGGCATGGGTGGGCTGAACACCTATTGAGGAAAGGCAGACGGAGTACACATGTGCTGTCAAATGGGCATTTGTACATATTATGCAAATATCATTGGTTGACATATGGCAGGATTTAAAGACCACTTTACAGGAGGGGTTGGTGTCCAGTCCCAAGGCTATCTGGTGGATGTAAGTGACAAATGGTATATGTAAAAATATACTGGACTCAGATCATTGGTCCAATGTTTTAATGATTTTATACTTTTCAGACAGTCATTGGGTCAGCGAATACTAAAACCCAGCTGCGTTCTCAAGGATGACCACAGAAATACATTGTACATACAACGTCCCCATAAATCCAAATTAAGCTTTCAAAGTTGCTTTGGTGAATATCTATCAGGGAAGATTACCGTTAATCAATATCCTGATGGTTTAGTTTAGATGATTTTTTGTCAGTAAGAGAATCTGCCTAATATGGTGGACATTGTGGCCAGCTCTATGGATTACCATAAAAGGTGGACATTTGTGAATTTCTATGTGCATTAGAACCTTAAGTGTGCTCAGAACATGATACGTTTCAATCATTAATTTAGGGAAGAGTTTAGAGATTCTTTCCGAGTTATTGTTTGATAGTTAAGTAGCAAGTTGTGTTTTTAGAAGTGACCCAGGGACTTGATAACAACTTACAAAACCCCTTGGTGTGGTCCTGCAGCACTGAAGGCGCAGACTGGTTGTACGTTTCCTAAGTTCTGTTGTTCAGTGTGAGCAATGCAAAGTTCAGCTACCGCTTCCAGTGTGAGGTGGCCGTTAGAGATACAGAACTGGATGTACCTCTGACAAATAAACACTAAGGGGCATATTTATACTCTGTTTGCGCCGAATGTGCGTCAAAAGGTTTGACGCACATTCGGCGCAAACACTGCCCTATATTAAAACTTTGATGCTCGACCCCGCGGACGTCAAACATCCACCATGTGCGTCATTTTTTGGAAGCGGGAAACTGCCTCGCGTTAATGATATGCAAGGTAGGCGTTCCCTTCCAAAAAATTACTTTGAGGTATGTGCGTCTTATTTATACCCCAGCGTTATTTTGATGCACAGGAGGGGGTGGACCTTAAAAAACAGCGCACAGCCTGATGTGCGCAGTTTTTTAACACCTGGGTCAGGGCAGGCGTCAAGGTATCTGTGGACTCGGAAGGAGTCCAGAGGTGCCCTCCCCTGCCCCCAGAGACACCCCCTGCCACCCTCACCCACCCCTGGATGGGGGGACCCATCCCAGGGAACTAAAGGTAAGTTCAGGTACGTATTTTTTAATGTTGTTTTGGGCCCCCCTACATGCCACTATGCCCAATGACCATGCCCAGGGTACATAAGTCCCCTGGGCATGGCCATTGGGCAAGGGGGCATGACTCCTGTCTTTGCTAAGACAGGAGTCATGTCAATGGGGATTGTGCGTCAAAAAAAATGGCGCAAGTCCGGTTTGAGGTCTGATTTTTGCCTCAGACCTGACTTGCACCATTTTTTGACGCACAACCCCCATTTTCCCATACGCCGGCGCTGCCTGGTGTGAGCCGGCTAATGTAATTCCATAAATAAGGCGCCTGCATGGCTTGTTGGAATGGCGTTAGCCGGTGGTGAAATTTTTGACGCACAACTGCGTTGGCACAGTTGTGCGTGAAAAAGTATAAATATGCCCCTGAGTGCTTCTGGTCTGTAATTACATGACAGTGGTAATGTAGAAAAAGGCTAATTTTGATCTTTTTAGGCTACATTATTGGAAAATTTAGACTACAGGCCAGCATTCAGTAAACAACATCCATGCACCCGCCCCTACTTCCATCTGTACCTAAGGAAACATAGAGGTTGCACAGAAAGAATTATTCATTTTGCTCATACATTTTTTGCAGCCTTTACTTTTCCACCCGTTTACCAGCATGCGCCTATATATCCTCTATGGTCTGGAAAATGGTTTTAGAGGTCACCGATCGTGCATGTCAGGCACTGTGTTAATTAAATTCTAACAAACTCTTGGGCAGTATCATAGGGGACGTTTCCATCAACTGAAGGCATGGCTGCAAAATGTCCTGGTCACTTGCCAGTGGGGAGGGAGCCACCCACTTCGTTCTCTTACTGCCCATTCACAACAGGATTGACTCCTCGAGCGTGGCCAAGCTCAAAGCGTAACCTTACACGAGTATCTGGGGGTTGCATAAAACAAGCACAAACCAAAACTGTCAAGTGATAAAAAATTTGACATGCACATTCAAGTGTTTGTAATGTTTTTAACTAAAAAAGTTACATATTAAACAGACAAAAATAAACATTAGTGACACGTTAGCTAGAGTTTTTAAATAATGAATTCCTTTATTGGCCTATCCATTTTTAGATCAGTGGTTGAATTGACTAGAAGATGAAAAAATGATCAGGCATATTTAACCGGTTGATGTACATCTGCTTAGGCTATGTTTCCAAACCCATTTCGTTAGTGTTAGTGCCAAGCACTCTGGCCCCTGAATCTCCCTGTGGGCTTTTAACCATGCCCATATCTCACCCTTCAGTTTGGTTGGTTCGTGGCCTTGGTTTTAAAATTTGCTAGATTTCATTAGTGAAAGGCATGCACACGTCATACCTTTTCCGGTGTTTAGCCGTCCTCAAGTGCAATGGTAAACTTCTGAAAACATACGAGGTTCTGTATTTTCCGTATGATTTCCAGACTACTTTTTCCTTTGATTACTATGCAGTGGGATCGCGCTGGGCAGTAGTCGAGCACTTTTGCATGACAATGACCCTGTTACATGGATAATTCTATTTTTGCTGGTTGCTTGGTTAATTCAACTTTTGCCAGTTACATGGATAATTGCACTTTTGCCAATACGTTTCACTGCAAGCGACCTTCTGTTTCCTATTCTGTGTCTCCTTCATGCTCATGGCGACCATCGGCTTGCATATGTAAAACTTTTTTACTTTTTATTATCAGTTTATGTGACAAGAAAGTACGGTTAGGAGTTTACAAAGCTAATAGCTCTAACTCGTTTGATTTTCTTAGCACTTTACAGGCAGACATTTAATAACGGGGTTAGCAACCTCAGTCGAATAAAAGGCTGAGCTGGGTGTTGCAGAGTGTCGTCGGGCACCACTTTACTGCACCATCTTGCCTTTTTAACTCATCAGCGATTTAAGTGCTTGCTGCTGATAACCTGTGATGTGTAAGCCATACGTTCAAATAGGAACGAGGTCACTTTTGCCTTTCATCCTTCCAATGTCAATAAAAGGATTACCATACAGATCCTAATGGTACTTAGTAATGTGGTACAAAGTGCTATATAAAAACAAGTTGTCACTCATGGCGCTACATGCCTACTCGTAGTGCTGCTGAGAGCGCATAAACTTTGGGCTGCGCATACAGATGCACTTCTTCAGCTGACATAAAAGTGCTGCCATTTCATACACATAGTAGAGTGATGCAATTATAGGTATGGTGCTGGGGCATCACCTGACTATACTGTAATATGAGTGATCAGAGAGGTGGTGCCTCTCTAGATTTTAGAAATACACATATCGAATGATTACACACAGAAATGTGTGAAGTTAAGTGGCTGAAACGAATGTGAGGGAACTTCTGTTTCCTTTTCTTTGTCTCCTTCATGCTCATGGTGAACGAAACTCGCATATGTGAAGCAGTTTTACTTTTCATTTTTAATTTATGTGGCAAGAAAGGTCCAGTTACAAATTTACAACCCTAATAGCTTTAACTCGAGCAAATGCGAGACCCAGTGCATTGCAAATGCTTGTTGTATTATTAATTTTGCCGAGGCCAAGCCTTGCATTTTGGTATAGACTCTGTTTTGCTAATTGACATGAGAACGCTCCAGTGAATGTACCCTTCTTTGAATGATCCACATGCCAGAACAATCAGCACCCTTCCTCCTCCTTCCCCTCCCTCTGATTTTGAATAATGTCCTTGTGAATGTAATTGAAGACAGTCTAGAAGTGTAAACAAGGGCACTCGAGGCCCCAGTTCCAGACTCTTTCTTACAATCTTTGGCTCACTGCTCTTCATCCAAAGTGTCGGGATACCTTGTGGCTCAACGTTCTACTGCACCTACTTTGTTGAGGGATGTTCATCCCCTGAGAAAGGAGCCATGGCTCCGAGAGGTGGTGCCCCTCCTGCTTAAAGATGTCGTATTTAGAGAATTAGGAAACTTAGGGGGTTATTACAACTTTGGAGGAGGTGTAAATCCGTCCCAAAAGTGACGGTAAAGTGACGGATATACCACCAGCCGCATTACGAGTCCATTATTTCCTATGGAACTCGTAATATGTCTGGTGGTATATCCGTCACATTTGGGACGGATTAACACCTCCTCCAAAGTTGTAATAACCCCCTTAGTAAGCTGTTTGTGTTATGCCATAATTATATTAAGCTGTGATCAAGTTCCGTTAGAGATGTTTAATACCATTCCTAACACTCCCTTAGTGGTACTTAAAAATTGATTTCCAGCTAGGGAAGCCCATTATGGAGAGTTCCCCAAGGGGGATTACATCTCACTGCTTTCACCCTCAACCCATTGTTTCTATATAAATTTTTAGGTCTGACGTTACCCTATACCTTCTGATTTTACTATACTTACTCAAAGGGTCTTTAAGCCAGCCCTCTGCATGCATTGGTAATTTGTGGTTTTATTCAAACTGTACTTCACCCAACTACAACATACAGCATCAGGCAATTTGTCAGCCCACTTCAGCCATGGGCTAACTTCACTGCGAGTGACAACATTCTGAAAGTGATTTTTGAGACAAAAAATATTTTACATTTTAGGAAATTCTTGTATCTACAGGTAGGGACCTAGGAGCTCTCCCAACATTAACAGTTTGCAAAAGCAATGATAAAACAAAACAAGTAGTGGCAAAGCCAAAAGACTGGCAGCCAACACGAGACCTGTTGGCTTTGTCTGTGCTTGTTGAATTGTACTGTCTGATTCTGAGAGTGTTTTCCTGATTAAATTAGTGTGTACACGTTGCTCCTGTGGCTGAAGCTATGGAGATGGTTGTGTAGTTTCACTCACTTTCTCCATATGTTGCCAGTCACCTTGACTTCAATGTTCTAGTTGAGGGTCCTTCCCACCGCCGGCCTCACTGAGAGGACAGTGTTATAGCCCTTCATAAACAATGTTGCGTACTTGTTTTATAATCAGCAGTTTATACTTGTAATATTAGCAACGCAGTGTAACTCAGCACAGATAACTGTTAAAGTGCCTATGTAAAACATAAATATTTGTCTTTTGGTATAAAGTTACAGTAACAAATTCACCACTAGAAACCAGATTGGCTGCGTTGTGCACTTCCATAAAACATTGTTAAAGCTGTAATTGTATTATAGTGATAACGAAATAGAGATTTTTCCAAAAGCTTTCTAAACACAAGCTTTCTTATCCCACATTAAAAATTTTATTCAGATTTGGTAGAGACCTGGCACCTGACCCGCTCTCTTGGAAACCCGAGCCCCGCACTCGTTTGCACTGATAAAAAATAAGGTAATTGTCTCAAATAAAAATTATAATTTTGTCACCTAGGCAAATGTTCTCTTTGTTGACAATGGTGAAGCGTACCTCTACAGAGGACCTGTGACATAGCAAACAGGAAGTGGGATTCTGCTAGAGTGGGTCATGTGCACCCTGTAGCAAATGCTGAATAACACAGGATTAGAAGAAACTAACCTTTAGTGAAAGCCTCGGCTATAAAATGCACTTATCATGACTAATCGTGTGCTAACAAATATTTATCCGCTTGGAGGTCCTGTCTCTTTGCCAAACTGGAATGACTTCACTTGCAAAGCCCGTCTGCAATGCAGCTGGATACACAAATTGGGCAAAATAGTTTCTGACTAGTTTCTCAAGCCAATGAGATTCTCTTCATGTTGTCCTCTTGATTCTGAATTGCTCTTTTGTGCCAGCGTCCCAAGAAGCAGTACCTGGTAGCCATTGTGCCATGCCTCTCAGAATTTCTAGATGCCAAGGGAAGTATCCTTGAAGGGCTGTTCTACTGAGAAGGAAAATGCCCCTACTCTGCCTTCAGCATCACCCATACTTGCTTGAAGATTCACATTGCCACAAAGATTCTTCATGGAAGGTCAGTGCTATGGTGATTTTCTTTTCAGGAGATTATTTATTTGAGTAAGAAACTAGAGAGCTTTCCACATGAATCAGAAGGCATAGTTCTAGTTTAGTTTACTAGATTCAGTAGCATCGAATGCATCTCAGATACACCCAGTTTTGTCAAGGAAGAAATTGAACATTAGGTTGCAAAGCTCAATTAAGTGGAGATAAGTGTCACACAGACAGCAGAAGTAAGTACATTTTTTAGAACATTGAAGACCTATTTAGTGGAAATACCAATTTCCACAATGCAATTGACATAGAAAGGCGTAGCAAGCCCATCAGATGCGCTTTTTGTCAGCTCTCAGAGGAACTACATTTTTCTTTGGAGGTGCTACGCTAATCAACGAACCTGTCATTCTAGGAATGTGCATTTTCATTTAGAGGTGCCACCTCCTTAGATAATCTTGGGCAGAACAGTTTATGGTACCAGGATATATATTTTCTGGTAATCTAGGAATCTTGTACCATTTAAAAATGCTCATTCATTAGAGTTTAGTTCATCGGTATTTATATTGGGACAATATTTATAAGTGGCAGTCGGATCATGCTCAGAGTTTCAGTAAGAGAATATTTTACAGTAAATACAATAGAAACCTTATCAATCCAGGCCATTGCAAGTAGCTGAAATTGTGCAATATTACTAAAGGAGGTAACAATAAGGTCCAGACAATGACTGCCTTAGGGGTTGGTCAATAAGACACTGTGTAAGGCCAGCAGAGACGCAAAATTAATAAAGTTGCTGATTGAGGCCTAGGCTAGATACTCATCCCAAAGTTGTCCTACTCCAAAAGATTAGAAACTGTCAGGTACAGGAAGGGAAATGGGCTGCTTTTGAAATGAAAATCATTGGAAATCTCAATCCGAAGTGCCTAGCTGCTCAGGAAAGTGCTACATGATCAATCGATGTGCAGCAGCTTCATTGCTCTGAAGCTGGGGTTGTGCACTGGATGTTAGTAATGTAAAACTCTATTGTATCTTAATGATTTTCATCTACTACTCTAGTTATGTCATTGGTCACAAAAAAGTGCTAGGCACTGGGGAGGGAGGCCCCTCTCTATGGTTGGATCACCGCCAAAGTTCATATATGATTGGGGAAAATACAAGAGCCTGGTTATTGGCAATGATACATCAGTTTGGATATCTGAACCCCAGCTGGAAATCATGGTCTTCCTTCCAGTCTCAGGTTAATCAGATAAGAACACAAGGATGGTTTGCAACAGTGATCCTCACTTCACCATAGAAGACCGGAAATGTCGGTCCTATTGTTTCCAGATGCTGTTAGTACCAAAAAGTTTCATCCCTTTCATTTGAAGGGAGAGATGCATAGCTATAGTGAGTACATTTGTTTTTGTCTTCCGTTAACTATGATACCGCTGTCTACACTGACCCTTCCCAAACTATAAAAGGGAAGGTACAAAGTCTCCAACTCATGGCCATGAGAGTAGCTTGTGAAGTCAGGCATGTTAAAGGTCTTTCTGTTGCACATTGCACGCAGCGATTCCCAATGAGGCAGGGCATCCATTTAAACGTACTCTGTTTCACCTATTAAACGTTTATTCTTACTGTTCCTCTTTCTTGTCAGACTATGTGATATAATCTAGAAGCTGGCTTTCTGCATTTCAGGACCTCCTAGGGCTATATTACAAATAGGGCACACTGTTCCTGTTTGCAACATGGTCCACCTTAAAATCGGTACCCGGGTGCAAACAGGTCCAGTGAGTCCAATTACTGACAATGAGTTGCTTCAAGGGCAGATGTGAACATTCGCCTGCACGGGTGGTGGCGCATGAGTGAAAGTTTTTCACTGTGCATGCAGTATCTACCTGAACTTCAAAGGAGAGATAGCCGGGTGCAGTGAGTGATTGCTCCCAGCTGTAGGAAATGTTTGAGTGGGGGTTCATGGGACCATGTCCCCCCCCCCTCCAGAGGGCTGCCATCAGGGGCATACTGACTATGTGCCACCTTTTTGTGGCACTCAGTCAATGTGCCTCTTGATGGCCTATTTGCTTGTGCACCTGCATTATTAATAAGATGCAGGTGCAGAGACAAAATGCTTCCCTCATTTGCCTGGGTTGCGCCCCATACACATGAAGGAACACGCTCTTAAGATAGCATCAATGCTTCGTGTGCATTGGCATTTTCAGTATTACAGAAGGGGCTTCACAAGCATCTGTAGCACCTGTAAGACAACAGTGCCCTGGGAGGTGCACTGAATGTGCAGAGTCCCATTCCTGACTTCCTTCACTTTAAGAAGACTCTTAAATTGTACAGATTTTGTTAGGACATTTTTATTGTATCTCCTCTTCTCTCCCCCCGCCCCCTCCTTTCTTCTTTTAGCCCTTTTCAGTATCCCTTGAGCTAAGACTCTATTCTCTGGAAAGTGTTCTATTGAAATACACGAATAAATTAGTAAATTAAAATATACAATCTGGGAAGGTGATATTGAAGAGCGAATGTAACCACAAAGTCATTTGCAGTATCTCTTTGAGAATAATGTGTGTTTTCACACCTTCGGCTGCCATTAAGTATTTCAGGCTATGGTGTCATACTTTGGAAGCTATAGATATCTTTGTTTCATTACACTTCTGCTTTCAGTTATCGTTGATAATGGTATTGTAGTGGTTTGATGTGTCAAACATTGCGCTCATTCAGATAAAGGTGCTGGAAAATCGTATGGAAATTGTAAAATGCAATAACTCAACCACATCGCGATTCAGAAGAGAAGGCACTGTAAAATACAACATTAAGAAAAAAGAAAATGCAGAGCGATAATCGGTGACATCCACCATGAAATAAGCTTATTATCACACTATTTCACACCATGTGACTTCTCGAGCACAGCCTTATTTAATAGGCCATTTAGATTTTATGAAATTTGCCAGGCATGTGCTGCAAGAAGTGAGATGTGGCTTTGATTATGAGAATGGGTAAGGGCCTTAGCACTCCCATGAGCAAAAAACACACTGGGGCATATTTATTTCTATTTCACACAACATGGAGCAGCAATGGAACTTGCTGGGCTGCGTTGCAAGAAAGGCAGAGAGCAAAAATGATCATATTTACAAAGTGATGGAGCATTTCTGCTCACTCCTCGCTTTGGTGCTCTGTATGCTGGTTAGCCTAATACAGGCCTGCATTGTGGGAAGGAATCCTTTTGTGCACAAAGGGTTACCATCCTGTACAAAAAAACAATCCAAAGAGGTGATTTTCTCTTTCTATGTGTGATGCAGAATGTATCACACATATACCAAGGAAATAACAAGGAAAACACAAGATTATTATGCTATTTACACCATCCTCTGGGAGACATAACAATTTGACACAGTCCCACATTTACAGACTTTTGTAAATTCCAGGTTTACAGACTTTTGTAAACTAGGAATTGCGTCACATCGATGGATGGATGCACCAGAATGCACATGCTCCACCCGTAGAACACCTCCCACTGGGAATTGTAACGTAACATAGTACAAGCCGTTAAGTTACATTACATTTCTTTACAAAGGCAGGCAAGGCAGCACAAATTGCCACTTGCATGGCTTAGTAAATTTTACTATAGTCTTCGCATTGTTCTTGTCTCATGTTGCACAACACGAGTACAGTGCAATGGCTTAGTAATTCTGTGTCAATGTTTTTCACAATGTAGAGATGATAGACACAGACTGTATTTACCCCACCATGAAACTGCAAATTTTTTCTGTTGAGGGAATTCTACACTACAGTAGAGGATATCGCGTGAATTAATGTCTAATTATTTCATCACAGTGTTGTAAAGCAAGAACCTCTGAGGGCAGTGAATTTAGAGTGTTATGTTTTATTTTATTTTAATTATTTTTGGTATATATTTGCAGCATTTTGGCACAAACCCTAATCGTTCATATGTGAAGCAGTCCAGCATGAGTATTCACAAAAGCAGTGTAAGATGGTTGGTATACACTTAAGCCGTCATAAGCCAGAGCTATATTTGGTTTTCCGAAAAGTTCACTTCAAGCTCTTTTGTAAATAACCCGTACCATCCTCAGTATTTATTACGTAATAATGTGTGATGTTAGAAATGGGGTCTTTGGTTGACAGTCAGGTTACCCCCTGTTCAAGCAAGGACCCTCACTCTAGTCAGGGTAATAGAGAATCACCCTCAGCTAACCCCTGCTTACCCCCTTGGTAGCTTGGCAGAGCAGTAGGCTTAACTTCAGAGCGCTAGGTGGAAAGTATTTGTACCAACACACACAGTAACTTAATGAAAACACTACAAAATGACACAACACCGGTTTAGAAAAATAGGAAATATTTATCTAAACAAAACAAGACCAAAACGACAAAAATCCGACATACACAAGTCAAGTTATGAATTTTTAAAGATTAAACTCAAAAATAGCGCTTAGAAACAAAAATGCTTCGATGAGATGTTAACACGGCGTTGTGACGGAGTCGTTCCCAACAAGCCGACACCAGCGGCGCAGGACACGGAGTCGTGTAAATCCCCAAGTACAGTACCTTTGGTGAAGAGTGAAAACAAGCCGATGCGCGAAGTCGGGGATCGCGGCGTCTGTGCGAAACGTTGAATCCGTGCACTTCGAGCGGCGTCGGTCACGACATGGTGAGGTGACTTCCACGGAGTCGCGGACTTCAGTGGGGCTGCTGCGGCGTCGGGCCTGCGAAGAGTGTTGCGTTCCAGGGAAGGTCACAGCGTCAGGTGCAGGCGGCGTTACCGGATTCAGCAGCGGCGTCGGTCCGGAGTCGTCCGAAGTCGATTTCTTTGGCTTTCCACCAGCTTTCCTTTCAAGGGCCCAGGAACTGGATAGGGCACCACTTGTCGGGGTAGGAGTCTCTCCAGAGACTCCAGGTGCTGACAGAGAGAAGTCTTTGCTGTCCCTGAGACTTCAACCAACAGGAGGCAAGCTCTAACTCAAGCCCTTGGAGATTTCTTCACAAGATGGAAGGCACACAAAGTCAAGTCTTTGCCCTCTTACTCTGGCAGAAGCAGCACTGCAGGAAAGCTCCACAAAGCACAGTCACAGGCAGGGCAGCACTTCTTCCTCAGCTATCAGCTCTTCTCCAGGCAGAGGTTCCTCTTGGTTCCAGAAGTGTTTCTAAAGTCTGTAGATTTGGGTGCCCTTCTTATACCCACTTTAGTCTTTGAAGTCACCTTTCTTCAAAGGGGACTCACACCTACTTGTGAAATCCTGCCTTGCCCAGGCAAGGCATCAGACACACACCAGGGGGTTGGAGCCAGCATTGTCAGAGGCAGGCATAGTCCTTTCAAATGAGAGTGACCACTCCACCCCTCTCTCCTAGCAGAGACGGCTAATCAGGAAATGCAGGTTACACCCAGCCCCCTTTGTGTCACTGTGTTGTGCGAGGTGAAAAACAACCTAACTGTCAAACTGACCCAGACAGGGAATCCACAAACAAGGCAGAGTCATAGAATGGTTTAAGCAAGAAAATGCTCACTTTCTAAAAGTGGCATTTTCAAACGCACAATCTTAAAATCAACTTTACTAAAAGATGTATTTTTTAATTGTGAGTTCAGGGACCCCAAACTCCACATGTCCATATACTATCTAGGGGAATCTACACTTTAATCATATTTAAAGGTAGCCCCCATATTATCCTATGAGAAAGGCAGGCCTTGCAACAGTGAAAGACGAAATTGGCAGTATTTCACGGTCAGGACATATAAACCACATTACTATATGTCCTACCTTATCCATACACTGCACCCTGCCCTTGGGGCTACCTACGGCCTACCTTAGGGGTGCCTTACATGTAAGAAAAGGGAAGGTTTAGGCCTGGCAAGTGGGTACACTTGCCAAGTCGAATTTACAGTGTAAAAATACACTTACAGACACTGCAGTGGCAGGTCTGAGACATGATTACAGGGTTACTTGTGTGGGTGGCACAACTAGTGCTGCAGGCCCACTAGTAACATTTGATTTACAGGCCCTGGGCACCTCTAGTTCACTTTACTAACAGTAAAACAAATATGCCAATCATGGAGGACCAATTACGTACACATTTTAAACAGGAGCTCTTGCACTTTAGCACTGGTTAGCAGTGGTAAAGTGCCCAGAGTAACAAAAACAGTAAAATCAGAGTCCAGCACACATCAACAACCTGGGGAACAGAGGCAAAAAGGTAAGGGAGACCACGCCAAGGATGAAAAGTCTAACATGTGACAATCGATATGAAGTTAAAACCGCGTTCCAAAATATTTCAAAAGTTCATTTGAAAAGATTTAAGAAGGCGTGTACTAAATGTGACGGCTATTGCACTCACCAGGAATATGTTATACTGAAGACCTTTGTCCAAAGTCTCTTCTAGCTACACAACTCAGCATGCACAGGGTGGTGCAAAGTTAAACACATTTAAGGACCCATTTGATAAAAAAAAGAATTTATATTTTGATTACATCAATTTGCCCTACGTAGTGGTAAATGGCATTTGGGAGTGAAGGTGGTCTTTCTGGCACTGCACGACGAATATAACATTAAACATTAACGACCAGGGAGCGATCACCGTGAATTGAAGGAGATGATGTTGTTGAGGACTATTTTGAATGTCCTTGTGGCAGTGGATGACTTTATGTTGAGTAGGAACGTTTTCTAGGGCTATGGTCTCAGCTGAAAAAATACCACCTTAACACAGATGCATGGAAGCGTGCAGGTCATGAAGCAGTGTTGGGTTTGTGATTGAATGCAGGATTGAAGAGCCTAGGTGAGGTATGGAGTACATAAAGACATTTTTCGGACTTGAGTGAGAAATTTATAACGGGCCTGTGGCACATGCAAACTGAATGGGGCGATTAGTTTCTGTTGTTAGGTGTTACCAAGGCTGCAGGATGCAAATAAGGACATGTGATTGAGAAGGTTCAATAAGTGTGACTCTCTCGCTTAGGTGAGCACAGAGTGACAATAAGGACTAGCAGTACTCAGATTGCCAGTTAAACACTCTGAGTGATATGAAGTGAAATTGATGGTAGGTTATCCGAAATAAAAAGGTAGTTGCAAAATAAAGTTCTTGCATAGAGAGGATCAGTTATCAATCACTCGTGTAATGATTCTGAAGGAGTACTGAATCGAGAAAGATGTTAGAAAGGTGGTTACCAGAATAAGGAGTGAAAGGCCCACACACGATGCCCATTGCTGGTGGTCAATTAGGAAGAATGATCAGTAATTCAGTCTAATCACCCAAAATGGGGGGGTGGGGTTGAAAATTCAGCTACAGTCCCAGGGAATTGAACAGGTCCAAAGAAATGAGCTCCCAGGACTGGCTTGCTGATTCCACTGCAAGGGTGGACTTAAGGACTTTGACTTAAACTGACAACAAGAGAATGGGAGCGTTTCCCCAGGGCCAGTTGAGCTGCCTCCCTTCTGTTTTATGAGAGACAGTAAAGGGATAGACCTGCATGGGATGAACCTGGAGGGTTTTCCTCGATGTTTTGTGGACTGGTCCTGCAGCTGGGTGACCTCCATCAGCAGGAGAGCCACTCACAAGATGGTGAAAACCATGGCACCTAGGGAGTGTGGATGAGAATGTATTCTGCTGATGGGCTGTGGAGGGGCTGTTGAAAACCCCTCAGAAAAAAGCAAGTACCAGGAGCTTAGAAAAAGGACAGGTTCAGAAATAGGAGCAGGAAAACAAGCTCCTAAAAGTTCAAACTAGAGGCCAGGAGGCCTGAAGAGAATGTTTCTGGAGGCTTGAGGTGGCCACCAGGAGCAAAATGACACCAAGATGGTGTAAATCAGAGAAAGCAGCCTGCAACGTTCTGTCTCTGGGGAGGGGGGCACTAGGTAGAGAACACAGCAAGCAGTGCTCTGTGACTATTGTTACCCTCAGGGGTTTGCACCTCGTCTACCTGTAATTTGTACTAGCAGAAGGGTCATACATGGGACTCTATCCCCATAGAAGTCCCTGACGCTTTTGACTCCATCTCCCAGGGTCAGATTCAGTTAAAACTGTCCTGGCTCCCTCAGGTGACATTAACAAAAGTTGTGCCTGAAAGGGTTTAGGCACCTTGTATAAAAAAGGAAGGTCCAAAGAACATGTGGCACAAGGCCTCTTTTAAAGAAGAAAAAGCAGAGTGTCAAAGTTGCATATAAAATATTCACCACTGAAGACAAGGGCTCAAAATTAAACATTGCTCTCCTTTGGTGCCCGAAGAGTGGACAGGTGCACCATCAATGGTTTTAGAGCATGTTTGAGGAGCTACCAGATGTACAGCAGCGCTGCTGATTCTATGCCACAACCGTCACCCTAAGTGTCCCCGGGGGTTATACTAACGGCTCCAGGAGACACTTTTAATGCTTTCAAGCTCTCCTAGCGCTGGTGCTTTTGCATATAGCCTATGGAGTGGTGTATTGTTGTTGATTGCCCTTAAAGCTGCAGTGGCAGAATGGTACAATTAAAAAAAAGACTTTTGTCTTGTATAATGTTTAGTACTTCATTAACAATTATGTTAATGTTGCTGAAAAAATATGGTCCTAATTCACAACCTGCATGTTTTAATAACTTTACACTTTTATGTAAGTTTACTACTTTTTGGCATCCACAAACTGCACTTTTGTTCTAATTTACACTTTTGTATTGAACTACATTTTGAAATAAGTCCAACTCTACACATGGCCAACCATGCTACTGCATCCTCCATTATATTCTATGAGATGGTGTTGCAGTACCAGTGATTAGCCATGTGTAGTGATGGACTTACTACAGCTTTTAATAGTAACTGACCCTCTGAATTTGTGAATACAAAAAAGTAGCATAGTAAACTTACTCAAAAGTGTGAGTTATCTTTGTGAATCCAGTCCCATATATTTGAATGAATATTATTGAAATATGGTGCCATCCCTAGTGATTGCAATCATGTTATGTTAGTTTATTATGTCATATCTTTGCTTTTATTAATGCAGTGACACTTTACCAAAGCCAGAAGGCCTGTTTTTGTAGTAATGTTAACCTCTTATATAAAGTCTTCTATAAGTGAGGATAATGTGACTATATGGTTCAGTGTTTGCTGGAGACATTAACTCTTTTGAGGGTGTCACTGAAGGTTTTTCATCTACCTTATAGTTGATTTTTGTAAACTAGTACCTAGTATTCAGTATTGTGTATGTTGTTACATGCATGTGAGCTGTATGCATGAGCCTGAGTAGGCCTTGGACTGCTCTGCTCTGAGAGCCAATTGATACAATGGGGTACTTTGTTTGTAATGGAAGGTTGTTGACTTATTACTTGTGAAGAACTCAAAACCCAATGTCTGGTCATATGGCATAAATGCATGGTTGATTTTCAAGATATGCAAATAAGGTGAAACTACCATACAATTAGGAAATCGTGTGTCACAACCATAATGCCACTGATTCCAACTATACTCAATACATGTTAAACAAGAGACTCTCCCACATGAGACAGAGGATGAAGACATGCATACACTTGTCACAGCATTGAATGCCTATGATTTCAAATATTCAGGCAGCCAGGAAAACAGTATTTTCTCTAGATTGGGTAATGAAAATGGAAATGGCCTTCTATGAGCTGACACATTGAAACAGAGAGGTTGAAAGACAGGCATAGGAGTGGGCGCACATTGGGAAAGATGATGATTCGAGAATGAGATCTAGTTTACCTGACGACAGAGAGCAAGTTTCAGTACTTTTCAAAATGAAACTAATAGTGCGAGCTGGTTTATGGGTTGAATACAACAGGAGTGTTGATTGGCTGACAAGAGAACCTCGATGAGATCCAGTTACAGGTGCACAAACATCCTGAAGGAATGAAAAGTTATTACAGAGTGATTACATTTTTGAAAAAGAGAATTCCCCCTAAAGATATTGATTAGCAGAGAATTGATAGGACAGCTCAGGAAGCAAAGGAGTCGATACATGCATATTATGAAAGGTTGTTGCAGGCACTCATTACAGTGATACAGAAAGACCTGAAATTAGTAACATGCTTAAGAGGCAGTTGGTTTGCTGGCAAGCAAAACCGGTTGATGATGTTTTAAAGTTTGCTAAATATTTAAGTGATGAAATTGACATAAAGCAGAAAAGGCAATGGTGAGGCAGATTAGAGCAGGACAATCAGGGAAGCATGGAATTCCACAACAACAGGAAATCATCAAGATGATTCTGAGTCAGGGACAGGTGAGAGGTAGATGGCATGTTGGTGATGGAAATTGAAACAGAAATCTTCTGAGTGTTAATCTGAATGCTAATTTTAATTCAGGCGATATGTAGACAGTAAAGTCAAGCTTGCAGTCATTTTGGACATTGGAGCCAGGAGTGTCCAATGATGGTGCAGGGAGGTGTTGTGCAGATGAATGAACATAATCATTTTCCAAATTTGAGAGGACCAAGAAATTGGAATTCTAATGGAAATGTTCAGAATATGAATAATCAAATGCAGATTCTGCAGCAAATGCAAATTCCTCAACAGCAGATGCAGGTGCCACATTTTCAGGTACCCCAATAGCAAGTGCAACAGCAAATGAAAATGATGTCACAGCACCAAATGCAAATACCTCAAGCTCCAATGGCACAGCAGCAGATAGTGGTTCCCCATCAGAAAATGGTCAAAGGTTAAGTCAAAACAGTCAACTACTCATTACACAGTTCCCCCTACACAGTGAGGATGAAGTGATTGATAAAATTGTGAGTGAGAGTTCCGGTGAAGAAGAATGTGTGCTAGCAGCTTCAGTAGCGGTGTATCCGAGTGGTCTTTATGTAAATGGAACAGTAAGGGGTCACAAAGTCTGAGTCTTGGTTGATACAGGAGGTACACACTCTACTGTCAGAACTGCAGAAGTTTCTAATGTGCCACTTTCTGGGAAAACAGTGCAAGTTGTAGGAGCAGTGAGTCAGCACCTGATAAATCCAATTACTGAGCGGATTCCAGTTAAAATTGGTACTTTTGAAGACATGCACAAATTTGTTGTCTGTGACTCATTTCCAGTATGTCTATTGGGAAGAGATTTGTTGTGCAAAACAAGATGTTCAATAACTTTTACAAATAATGGAATTGCCATTCGAACAAATAGTGATGATGAGGAATTGCCATTCAAACAAATAGTGATGATCAGATGGCAATTGTAATCTAGTTAATGAAGAGTTTCCATTGATTACTCTTTATCCTGCATTTATAGTATTAGACCTGCCAATTGATTTACGAGGTACAATTATTTCAAAAGTTTGAGTTCTTTCTTGAAAAGATTTTGGTCTGATTAAAGGAGTTGAACCAGTCAAAGTCATAGTACAACCTAATACAGTTTTTCCGATAACTCCTCAATATCGCATGGCACCAGATGTAACTGAAGGAGTTACTCCTGTAATTGCAGATTTTGTTACACAAGGAGTTTTGCAAGAAGTGCTGAGCAGCTCATGTAATTCTCCTATTATGGGTTTGTGAAAACCAACTGGGAATTTTCGTATAGTTCAGGAT
The DNA here is from genome assembly GCF_031143425.1 of Pleurodeles waltl. Classification (NCBI taxonomy): domain Eukaryota; kingdom Metazoa; phylum Chordata; class Amphibia; order Caudata; family Salamandridae; genus Pleurodeles; species Pleurodeles waltl. The sequence continues at coordinate 721,741,341 of NC_090446.1, read as the reverse complement.
TTGAGCAAAATAAATGAAATTAGGTCCAATGTTGTCCAATGGTGCCTAATCCAGCCTTGATTCTGTTTCAACTTCCATGTGACTCAGAATGGTGCACAGTACAGGACCTGTCACAAGCATTTTTCTCAGTGCCTCTACATGAGGATAGCCAGTTTCTCTTTTGTTTCAAGTTCTGCAATGATGTGTATTGTTGGTATAGGATCCCACAAGGCTTTTCATAATCTCCGTCAATATTTAATTAAGTGTTAAAAAATAATTTGGAACCCTTATAAATGCCTTTCCAATCCACATTGGTTCATTACATTTATGACTTATTGGTTGTTTCAAAAACACAGGAAGCATGTAGGCAGGATACTATTGCCTTATTGAATCATTTGGGTGAAAATGGACATAAAGGCCCTCATTATGACCCTGGCGGTCGGTGACAAAGTGGCGGTAATAACGCGAGCAGGCTGGCAGTATCTACAGCCAAATTATGACCATGGCGGAAAGATCTCCGAACGACAGCCAATGTACCACACCAACCACCAGGGCAGAAACAACAGGCACCGCCCACCATATTATGACTACACAATCCACCACCCTTTCTGGAGCGGTACCAACGACACCAAAAGCCTGGTGGAAACAGAGCTCAGAAGGGAAAGGACTCACCATTGGAGACACAGGGAGCAACCACGCCGCCATAGAACCAGAACTGCATGTCTTCCCCATGATCTTCTACGTTCTGCTCCACCACGAACACCAACGACGGCAAAGATGCTGATGATGAGTACAGCCACCTAGCACACAAGGGATGGGGAGGAAAAAAGAGAGTGACACACACACGCACAACACACACCCCACACACACACACCATACACACAACCAGATGTATTATAAAAACATTTTTACCCTGTCACTTGGCTGAATAATGCAAGGGCAAAACGTTTTCGCAAAAGTGAATGATAATAGATATATACATACGTACAGAAAAAGGGACACAGCCCAGTCCACAATGTTCGTAGGCCACTTGGCCACAGGCCAAAAGCTAAGGCCACACATGTCACATGCCTCAACACAGAGAGAACACTGCAGGGGCATCCATTGGTAAATAGGCAGGCACCTCAGGGGGATGGGGGTAGGGGAACACCTCAGCCTGGAGATGTTACAAGACCACTGGTTCTGGAGGGAGCAAGTGCCCTGGGCTCGATCCTGGGAAGTGATGGGCATGTGGGTGTCTTACCCACTGGTTTTGGAGGGGGCAACGTGCCCTGTGCTTGATCCAGGGGAGTGATGGGCATGTGGGTGTCTTACCCTCTGGTTCTGAAGGGGGCAACGTGCCCTGTGCTTGATCCTGGGGAGTGATGGGCATGTGGGTGTCTTACCCACTGGTTCTGCAGGGGGCAACATGCCCTGTGCTTGATCCTGGGTAGTGATGGCCCACAGTCTGTCAAGTGGGTGTCTTGCCCACTGGTTCTGGAGGGGGCTACATGCCCTGTGCTTGATCTTTGGGAGTGATGGGCATGTGGGTGTCTTACCCACTGGTTCTGGAGGGGGCAACATGCCCTCTGATTGATCCTGGGGAGTGCAAGGCCCCAGACTCTCAGGTGGGTGTCATACCCACTGGCTTTGGAGGGGACAGGCCTCACAGCAGCCCATGGAGGCAGGATTACACACCATCTGCCAGCGGTGATTGCTGCACAGTGGTGGTGCTGCTGGTGGGGGGGGCTCCTTCCCATCCCCTGCAACCTTGGATGGCTGCACAGTGGTGGTGGTGCTGTTGGTGGGGGGAAGCTTCTGCCCATCCCCAGCAACCTCGGATGGCTGCACAGTGGTGGTGGTGCTGTTGGTGGGGGGAAGCTCCTGCCCATCCCCTGCAACCTTGGATGGCTGCACAGTGGTGGCAGTGCTGCTGGTGGGGGGAGGCTACTGCCCATCCCCTGCAACCTCGGATGGCTGCACAACCATGGTTGGTGGGGGGGGCTCCATCACAGTTCCTGCCCCTGGCCCCCTGGTCTTCCTGCCTGCTGGTGGAGGCTCCTTGGTCTTCCTGGCAGGCTCCTTTCCCTTCTTGCCTGCTGGTGCAGGCTCCTTGGTCTTCCTGGGAGCTGGGTCAGGCTCTTTTCTCTTCTTGCCTGCTGGTGCAGGCTCCTTGGTCTTCCTGGCAGCTGGGGCAGGCTCATTTCCCTTCTTGCCTGCTGGTGTAGGCTCCTTGGTCTTCCTGGCAGCTGGGGCAGGCTCCTTTCCCTTGAGGCTGCCTGGTGCAGGCTCCTTCACCTTCAGGACATGTGGCCTGGATCCCTTTCCACCACGAGTGGGTGTGGTGACGACTGGGCCCGTGGATTGTGTCTGAGGTGCTTGGCTGAGTTCTTCCTACCCTGCCCATACGTGCTGGACGGGGGAGGGGAGGGGTAGGGAAGAGGTCAATGGTGGATACGAAAACTTTTTTAGGGACATTGGGGCAGGAAGAGGGAGAAGAAATGGGATGAGGGAGTGGTTGTTGAAGGTGTCTGTCAGCTGGATGTGGGTGCAGGTGCATGGGCTGTATGCTATTGTGGGGTGGATAGCTGTTGGGTGTCTGAGTGCTTGCGTTTGTGTGCTTTAGGAGAGGGAAAGACACAGTGGAAGAGGACACAGGGGACGTGTTCATGGCTGTTGTGGAGGTGTCTGCCAGTGAGGTGTGTGTTCTGCTTGATATGGTGATGCTGGTAGTGGATGATGATGTAGTGCATGCAGGTGTGAGTGTGGACGGAACTGGGTGGGAGGTGGAAGAGGAGGAGGAGGGGGACAGAGTGGAAATAGTGGATGTTGTTGTGTCAACAACTGGATGGTGTTTGTGTAAGTGCCTGTGGGATGAAGTGTGGTGCTTGTGTTTGCCTGTGACACTCTTGGGTGTTGTCTTGTGTGTATGCTCGTCTGCCTGTGTGCTTGGGATGGGTTGGGGTTTAGGAGAAAGGGACTGGGCAGTGGAAGATGGAGGGGGTAGGGTAGAAACAGGGACAATGGCTGCCATCAGAGAGGAGGCCAGAGCCTGAATCGATCTCCATTGGGCCACCAATCCAGTGTGAATGCCCTACAGTAATGCATTAGTTTGTTGCATCTGGACTGCCAGCCCCTGGATGGCATTCACAATGGTTGACTGCCCTACAGAGATGGATCTCAGGAGGTCAATGGCCTCCTCACTCAGGGCAGCAGGGCTAGCTGTGGCAGGGCCTGAGGTCCCTGGGACGAATGAGATGCTTATCCTCCTGGGTCAGCGGGCACGGGCAACTCGATGAGGGGCTGCTGGGAGGGCGGTGCTGGTACAGGGGTGGCGGCTGTAGCTGGGGTGGTCACAGAAGTGTTCACCATCACCAGGGAGCTTCCATCGAAGGAGGTATCTGTGTCAGAACTGTCCCCTCCTCTCTCCGCCGTGGTGCTCCCCTCGCCCTCTGTCCCAATGGTGCCCTCAGCATCGGTGGACTCTGCCTCCTGAGTCCTGTGGGATACAGCTTCCTCCATCGCCCATGCCTCTTCTCCTCTGCCTGATGATGCTAATGCACATGAGGACAGGATGACAAAACAAAAACGGAGGGGAAAGAGACAAAGGATACACTTGGTGAATGGCTGCACCAACTCCACCATTGGCGTACACACCACCCTCACATAAAGGGAACAGGCCTACGCAATATGCCATAGCACTACCAGAGAAATAGTTAGCAGTCAAGGCATGGGGAGGGGCAAACACCGCCAAATGCAGCACACCTGGGACCCACGCAGCCCTGACCAGTAGTTGATGCCTGCGAGCTAGGTAGCAAGAATTTCCCTTCTGAACCCTAGCCACCAGGGGACCTATGCTGCAATGTCAGGCTTGTCCTAGGGGCACCCACTGACACACATCCCCCACCCAGATACCACCCTACCATGCGTAAGTTGTGATGATGGGCACTGTACTCATCCCCTTGTGGCTGCTGTGGTGCTCTCAAGTGCCCATCCAGCTCAGGATAGGCCACCGCCAGTCTGCAGGCCATCAGGGGGGTCAGGGTCTGATGGGCACCCCTTTCTCGTTGGGAGGCCAACCTCAGCTGGGCCTCCGCATCTTCCGGGCCCAGCGTTTCAGGTCCTCCCACCGTTTTCAACAGTGGGTGCTCCGCCTGCCTTAGACCCCTAGGGTCTGCACCTCCTTGGCGATGGCACGCCATATACCCTTCTTTTGATGGGCGCTGACCTGCAGAGGCAATACACACAGGAATATAGAATTATACAAACAGTCCTGCCTGTTACACATATGGCCCACCATACCCCTTTCCATCACCATTTACACACACATGGCCCAGCACACAACCTGTATGCCTCCAAGAAGACATTCATCCACCCCCTTACACAAGGCCCTCACACACACAACTCAATGCATTCATGCCACATGCATTATGCCCACAGTGTACTCACCTGTTGGTCTGGAGGCCCATACAGAAGTCTGTACTGGGGTAGGACCCCATCCAGTAGTCTCTCCAACTCCTCCGATGTGAAGGCTGGGGCCCTTTCCCAGGTCACATGGGCCATGGTAGGTTCCAGACACAGGTCACAGTAGCACATGCAGTGTAGGTCCTCTCCTGTGGAAGGTCAGGTAGCAAGTGAGAAATCAGGTAGAAAATGGTGGTCACGCCCACGGCGGTGCATACCGTCACCGCCAGCGTAGATCAACATTGGCCATTGTAACCCATAGGGCCCAATGTTAACCAATGAGGAGTTGCACAGCGGTTCACGATCGCCCCCTGCAATGGCGCACAGCGTCAGCGGAATTACCTCACTTCCACCTGTCCCTCCACACAGGACAAGCGGACACCATTTCAGGGAGGGGCAGGCCCTTAAAAATTGCTATGGCACTGGTGATATTAGGACATACTGGACATATCACACTGACCCATTACAAGTTAACAGGATGCAAAGTTCTGTTGTAGCTCCATTGATCAATTTGTGACCCTCTCCTCAATTGTTTGCCCCTTAGATTGCTACCGCTGCAGATGAATAGGAGATGGAGACATACCCCCGTGTACAGACCCCTGGTGGACTTGGCAACACTGGAGGACAGGCACATTATCCTCACCAATAGACTTGACAGGGCCACAATCACGGAGCTGTGTGCCCAATTGGAGCCTGACCTGATATCTGGTATCCGTCATCCCACTGGGATCCCTCCTCTTGTGCAAGTGCTATCAGTGCTCCATTTCCTGGCAACTGGTTCTTTCCAAGTGACAGTGGGCTTGGCAGCAGGATTTGCACAGCCAATGTTCTCAATAATGCTGGCAAGAGTGTTGTTTGCCCTCATTAAACACATGTGCAGCTACATTGTTTTTCCCCAGGTTGAAGATTTGGACACAGTGAAGGCCGTGTTCTATGCAATGGGACATATCCCCAACATAATTGGGGAGCTTGATGGAACACATATTGCATTTGTCCCCCCTCCAGAATAAACAGGTGTTCGGAAATCGTAAGAGTTTACACTCTATGATTGTACAGATGGTGTGCCTTGTGGACCAGTACATCTCCCATGTCAATGCTAAGTATCCAGGGTCGGTGCATGATGCCTTTGTCCTGAGGAATAGCAGCATCCCTAATGTGATGGGCCAACTATAGAGTCACAGGGTGTGGCTAATAGATAAGCCCTGGTTCCCACCCAGTAGATGTTGGTGTATGGGTATGGTGTGGGCCATATGGGATAGTGTGTTGCTAAATGTTGTCCCTCAATATTTCAGGTGACTCTGGTTACCCCAACCTATCATGGCTGCTGACCCCTGTCGGGAATGCAAAGACAGGGGCAGAAGAACGTTATAATGAGGTCCATGGGTGAACCTGAAGGATAATTGAAAGGACCTGGAGATGAGCCTGTGCCAGCAGTGGATCCTGTGGACAGTGATGATGAGGAGGGAGAGGATGAGGACAACAGAACATCTGTCATCAGACAATACTTCCGATGACACACAGGTAGGACAGTGTTACTTCACATTTCAATGACATTTGTTTGAATTTCTGTGGCACTGGCATGCTGATATTTCCCACTTCTATGCCCACTTACTCTTCCCTCTGGCAATTCATTTTACAGATGTTGGTGATCTCACATATACTCATGGTGTGATCACTGCAGCCAGCTACAGGTCATTAATCTATGCTCATTTTCTGTACCGTTGAATTGCAATGTTTGTCTTCGTTTCAATGAATACATAATTGATATACATGACATACTTCATATTGTTATTTTCACAGGGTGTTTATTGAAGTACTAAGAAAAAGAGGGGCAAGTGCAATGGGATGGGGTGATGATGGAGGAGAGTCCAGGGTATTGTTCCAGTCTGTTTGTAGCACAGGTGAATTGTCCATGGGGACATAGGAAGGGGAGCAATGGCAGTTCAAGGTGGACAGGGTGACTGAGTGGGACACAAGGGTGACAATCAGGAGAGTCTCATTTCCTGGTGGGAGTCTCTGGCTTCAGTCTAGATCGAAGAGAATGTTTGCAGGGTGGTTCACCTTCTGCAGGGGGAGGAGTGCTGGTGGCCTGTGAGTCCTGTGGCGGGGCCTCCTGTCCACTAGCAGTAGTGGATGTGAAAGGCTGTTCAGATGTCTGGCTAGTGGCAGGGGCCCGCTATTGTGTGACTGCCTCCCTCATAATATTAGCCATGTCTGCCTGCACCCCTGCAATGGATACCAGGGTGTTGTTGATGGCCTGCAAGTCCTCCCTGATCCCCTGGTATTGTCCCTCCTGCAGCTGCCTGTTCTCCTGCACATTGTCCAGGATCTGGCCCATTGTGTCCTGGGAATGTTGGTAGACTCCCAGGATCTCTACAAGTGCCTCCTGGAGAGTCAGTTCCTTGGGCCTTTCCTCCCCCTAGTGCACAGCAGTCCTCCCAGTGTCCCTGTTGGCCTGTGCCTCTGTCCCCTGACCGCAGGTCCCTGATTGTTTTGGGGGCGAGGTGTGGCCTGGTGTCCCCGTAGAGGTGGACACACTGCTGATTGACGTGTCCTTGGGACAGAGATGTGGGTACGTTGGGTGGGTGCTGTGATGGTGTTTACTGATGGGGGAGGCTCTGTGGAGGTGTGTGACTGGGCCTGGGTCACC